>NC_091284.1:272223583-274723583 GCF_032444005.1 Ranitomeya imitator | reverse complement strand
TTTATATGGGATATGTGTTCATTCCCCTATTATCTACATATATTTCATCTTCATTCCCCACCTATCAGGCTCAGGGAATATAATATACACCTGTTTATATGGGATATGTGTTCATTCTCCTATTATCTACATATATTTCATGTTCATTCCCCACCTATCAGGCTCAGGGAGTATAATATACACCTGTTTATATGGGATGTGTTCATTCTCCTATTATCTACATATATTTCATGTTCATTCCCCACCTATCAGGCTCAGGGAATATAATATACACCTGTTTATATGGGATATGTGTTCATTCTCCTATTATCTACATATATTTCATGTTCATTCCCCACCTATCAGGCTCAGGGAATATAATATACACCTGTTTATATGGGATATGTGTTCATTCTCCTATTATCTACATATATTTCATGTTCATTCCCCACCTATCAGGCTCAGGGAATATAATATACACCTGTTTATATGGGATATGTGTTCATTCTCCTATTCTCTACATATATTTCATCTTCATTCCTCACCTATCAGGCTCAGGGAATATAATATACACCTGTTTATATGGGATGTGTTCATTCTCCTATTCTCTATATATATTCCATGTTCATTCCCCACCTATCAGGCTCACGGAATATAATATACACCTGTTTATATGGGATGTGTTCATTCTCCTATTCTCTACATATATTCCATGTTCATTCCCCACCTATCAGGCTCAGGGAATATAATATACACCTGTTTATATGGGATATGTGTTCATTCTCCTATTCTCTACATATATTTCATCTTCATTCCCCAACTATCAGGCTCAGGGAATATAATATACACCTGTATATATGGGATGTGTTCATTCTCCTATTCTCTACATATATTTCATCTTCATTCCCCACTTATCAGGCTCAGGGAATATAATATACACCTGTTTATATGGGATATGTGTTCATTCTCCTATTCTCTACATATATTTCATGTTCATTCCCCACCTATCAGGCTCAGGGAATATAATATACACCTGTTTATATGGGATATGTGTTCATTCTCCTATTCTCTACATATATTTCATGTTCATTCCCCACCTATCAGGCTCAGGGAATATAATATACACCTGTTTATATGGGATATGTGTTCATTCTCCTATTCTCTACATATATTTCATGTTCATTCCCCACCTATCAGGCACAGGGAATATAATATACACCTGTTTATATGGGATATGTGTTCATTCTCCTATTCTCTACATATATTTCATCTTCATTCCCCACCTATCAGGCTCAGGGAATATAATATACACCTGTTTATATGGGATATGTGTTCATTCTCCTATTCTCTACATATATTTCATGTTCATTCCCCACCTATCAGGCTCAGGGAATATAATATACACCTGTTTTATATTTCATCTTCATTCCCCACCTATCAGGCTCAGGGAATATAATATACACCTGTTTATATGGGATGTGTTCATTCTCCTATTCTCTACATATATTTCATCTTCATTCCCCACCTATCAGGCTCAGGGAATATAATATACACCTGTTTATATGGGATATGTGTTCATTCTCCTATTCTCTACATATATTTCATCTTCATTCCCCACCTATCAGGCTCAGGGAATATAATATACACCTGTTTATATGGGATATGTGTTCATTCTCCTATTCTCTACATATATTCCATGTTCATTCCCCACCTATCAGGCTCAGGGAATATAATATACACCTGTTTATATGGGATATGTGTTCATTCTCCTATTCTCTACATATATTTCATCTTCATTCCCCACCTATCAGGCTCAGGGAATATAATATACACCTGTATATATGGGATGTGTTCATTCTCCTATTCTCTACATATATTTCATCTTCATTCCCCACCTATCAGGCTCAGGGAATATAATATACACCTGTTTATATGGGATATGTGTTCATTCTCCTATTCTCTACATATATTTCATGTTCATTCCCCAACTATCAGGCTCACGGAATATAATATACACCTGTTTATATGGGATATGTGTTCATTCTCCTATTCTCTACATATATTTCATGTTCATTCCCCACCTATAAAGCTCAGGGAATATAATATACACCTGTTTATATGGGATATGTGTTCATTCTCCTATTCTCTACATATATTCCATGTTCATTCCCCACCTATCAGGCTCACGGAATATAATATACACCTGTTTATATGGGATATGTGTTCATTCTCCTATTCTCTACATATATTTCATCTTCATTCCCCACCTATCAGGCTCAGGG
This sequence comes from Ranitomeya imitator, assembly GCF_032444005.1. NCBI lineage: Eukaryota > Metazoa > Chordata > Amphibia > Anura > Dendrobatidae > Ranitomeya > Ranitomeya imitator. Next base: position 274,721,322 of record NC_091284.1, on the reverse strand, counting down.
AATATAATATACACCTGTTTATATGGGATATGTGTTCATTCTCCTATTCTCTACATATATTTCATGTTCATTCCCCACCTATCAGGCTCACGGAATATAATATACACCTGTTTATATGGGATATGTGTTCATTCTCCTATTATCTACATATATTTCATGTTCATTCCCCACCTATCAGGCTCAGGGAATATAATATACACCTGTTTATATGGGATATGTGTTCATTCTCCTATTCTCTACATATATTTCATGTTCATTCCCCAACTATCAGGCTCAGGAATATAATATACACCTGTTTATATGGGATATGTGTTCATTCTCCTATTCTCTATATATATTCCATGTTCATTCCCCACCTATCAGGCTCAGGGAATATAATATACACCTGTTTATATGGGATATGTGTTCATTCCCCTATTATCTACATATATTTCATCTTCATTCCCCACCTATCAGGCTCAGGGAATATAATATACACCTGTTTATATGGGATATGTGTTCATTCTCCTATTATCTACATATATTTCATGTTCATTCCCCACCTATCAGGCTCAGGGAGTATAATATACACCTGTTTATATGGGATATGTGTTCATTCTCCTATTCTCTACATATATTCCATGTTCATTCCCCACCTATCAGGCTCAGGGAATATAATATACACCTGTTTATATGGGATATGTGTTCATTCTCCTATTATCTACATATATTTCATGTTCATTCCCCACCTATCAGGCTCAGGGAATATAATATACACCTGTTTATATGGGATGTGTTCATTCTCCTATTATCTACATATATTTCATGTTCATTCCCCACCTATCAGGCTCAGGGAATATAATATACACCTGTTTATATGGGATATGTGTTCATTCTCCTATTCTCTACATATATTTCATCTTCATTCCTCACCTATCAGGCTCAGGGAATATAATATACACCTGTTTATATGGGATGTGTTCATTCTCCTATTCTCTATATATATTCCATGTTCATTCCCCACCTATCAGGCTCACGGAATATAATATACACCTGTTTATATGGGATGTGTTCATTCTCCTATTCTCTACATATATTCCATGTTCATTCCCCACCTATCAGGCTCAGGGAATATAATATACACCTGTTTATATGGGATATGTGTTCATTCTCCTATTCTCTACATATATTTCATCTTCATTCCCCAACTATCAGGCTCAGGGAATATAATATACACCTGTTTATATGGGATATGTGTTCATTCTCCTATTATCTACATATATTTCATCTTCATTCCCCACCTATCAGGCTCAGGGAATATAATATACACCTGTTTATATGGGATATGTGTTCATTCTCCTATTCTCTACATATATTCCATGTTCATTCCCCACCTATCAGGCTCAGGGAATATAATATACACCTGTTTATATGGGATGTGTTCATTCTCCTATTCTCTACATATATTTCATCTTCATTCCCCACCTATCAGGCACAGGGAATATAATATACACCTGTTTATATGGGATATGTGTTCATTCTCCTATTCTCTACATATATTTCATGTTCATTCCCCACCTATCAGGCTCAGGGAATATAATATACACCTGTTTATATGGGATATGTGTTCATTCTCCTATTCTCTACATATATTTCATGTTCATTCCCCACCTATCAGGCTCAGGGAATATAATATACACCTGTTTATATGGGATATGTGTTCATTCTCCTATTCTCTACATATATTTCATGTTCATTCCCCACCTATCAGGCTCAGGGAATATAATAAACACCTGTTTATATGGGATATGTGTTCATTCCTCTATTCTCTACATATATTCCATGTTCATTCCCCACCTATCAGGCTCAGGGAATATAATATACACCTGTTTATATGGGATATGTGTTCATTCTCCTATTCTCTACATATATTTCATCTTAATTCCCCACCTATCAGGCTCAGGGAATATAATATACACCTGTTTATATGGGATGTGTTCATTCTCCTATTATCTACAATATTTCATCTTCATTCCCCACCTATCAGGCTCAGGGAATATAATATACACCTGTTTATATGGGATATGTGTTCATTCTCCTATTCTCTACATATATTTCATGTTCATTCCCCACCTATCAGGCTCAGGGAATATAATATACACCTGTTTATATGGGATATGTGTTCATTCCTCTATTCTCTACATATATTCCATGTTCATTCCCCACCTATCAGGCTCAGGGAATATAATATACACCTGTTTATATGGGATATGTGTTCATTCTCCTATTATCTACAATATTTCATCTTCATTCCCCACCTATCAGGCTCAGGGAATATAATATACACCTGTTTATATGGGATGTGTTCATTCTCCTATTATCTACAATATTTCATCTTCATTCCCCACCTATCAGGCTCAGGGAATATAATATACACCTGTTTATATGGGATATGTGTTCATTCTCCTATTCTCTACATATATTCCATGTTCATTCCCCACCTATCAGGCTCAGGGAATATAATATACACCTGTTTATATGGGATGTGTTCATTCTCCTATTCTCTACATATATTTCATGTTCATTCCCCACCTATCAGGCTCAGGGAATATAATATACACCTGTTTATATGGGATGTGTTCATTCTCCTATTATCTACATATATTTCATGTTCATTCCCCACCTATCAGGCTCAGGGAATATAATATACACCTGTTTATATGGGATATGTGTTCATTCTCCTATTATCTACATATATTTCATGTTCATTCCCCACCTATCAGGCTCAGGGAATATAATATACACCTGTTTATATGGGATATGTGTTCATTCTCCTATTATCTACATATATTTCATGTTCATTCCCCACCTATCAGGCTCAGGGAATATAATATACACCTGTTTATATGGGATATGTGTTCATTCTCCTATTCTCTACATATATTTCATCTTCATTCCTCACCTATCAGGCTCAGGGAATATAATATACACCTGTTTATATGGGATGTGTTCATTCTCCTATTCTCTATATATATTCCATGTTCATTCCCCACCTATCAGGCTCACGGAATATAATATACACCTGTTTATATGGGATGTGTTCATTCTCCTATTCTCTACATATATTCCATGTTCATTCCCCACCTATCAGGCTCAGGGAATATAATATACACCTGTTTATATGGGATATGTGTTCATTCTCCTATTCTCTACATATATTTCATCTTCATTCCCCAACTATCAGGCTCAGGGAATATAATATACACCTGTTTATATGGGATATGTGTTCATTCTCCTATTATCTACATATATTTCATCTTCATTCCCCACCTATCAGGCTCAGGGAATATAATATACACCTGTATATATGGGATGTGTTCATTCTCCTATTCTCTACATATATTTCATCTTCATTCCCCACTTATCAGGCTCAGGGAATATAATATACACCTGTTTATATGGGATATGTGTTCATTCTCCTATTCTCTACATATATTTCATGTTCATTCCCCACCTATCAGGCTCAGGGAATATAATATACACCTGTTTATATGGGATATGTGTTCATTCTCCTATTCTCTACATATATTTCATGTTCATTCCCCACCTATCAGGCTCAGGGAATATAATATACACCTGTTTATATGGGATATGTGTTCATTCTCCTATTCTCTACATATATTTCATGTTCATTCCCCACCTATCAGGCACAGGGAATATAATATACACCTGTTTATATGGGATATGTGTTCATTCTCCTATTCTCTACATATATTTCATGTTCATTCCCCACCTATCAGGCTCAGGGAATATAATATACACCTGTTTATATGGGATATGTGTTCATTCTCCTATTCTCTACATATATTTCATGTTCATTCCCCACCTATCAGGCTCAGGGAATATAATATACACCTGTTTTATATTTCATCTTCATTCCCCACCTATCAGGCTCAGGGAATATAATATACACCTGTTTATATGGGATGTGTTCATTCTCCTATTCTCTACATATATTTCATCTTCATTCCCCACCTATCAGGCTCAGGGAATATAATATACACCTGTATATATGGGATGTGTTCATTCTCCTATTCTCTACATATATTTCATCTTCATTCCCCACCTATCAGGCTCAGGGAATATAATATACACCTGTTTATATGGGATATGTGTTCATTCTCCTATTCTCTACATATATTCCATGTTCATTCCCCACCTATCAGGCTCAGGGAATATAATATACACCTGTTTATATGGGATATGTGTTCATTCTCCTATTCTCTACATATATTTCATCTTCATTCCCCACCTATCAGGCTCAGGGAATATAATATACACCTGTATATATGGGATGTGTTCATTCTCCTATTCTCTACATATATTTCATCTTCATTCCCCACCTATCAGGCTCAGGGAATATAATATACACCTGTTTATATGGGATATGTGTTCATTCTCCTATTCTCTACATATATTTCATGTTCATTCCCCAACTATCAGGCTCACGGAATATAATATACACCTGTTTATATGGGATATGTGTTCATTCTCCTATTCTCTACATATATTTCATGTTCATTCCCCACCTATAAAGCTCAGGGAATATAATATACACCTGTTTATATGGGATATGTGTTCATTCTCCTATTCTCTACATATATTCCATGTTCATTCCCCACCTATCAGGCTCACGGAATATAATATACACCTGTTTATATGGGATATGTGTTCATTCTCCTATTCTCTACATATATTTCATCTTCATTCCCCACCTATCAGGCTCAGGGAATATAATATACACCTGTTTATATGGGATATGTGTTCATTCTCCTATTCTCTACATATATTTCATGTTCATTCCCCACCTATCAGGCTCACGGAATATAATATACACCTGTTTATATGGGATATGTGTTCATTCTCCTATTATCTACATATATTTCATGTTCATTCCCCACCTATCAGGCTCAGGGAATATAATATACACCTGTTTATATGGGATATGTGTTCATTCTCCTATTCTCTACATATATTTCATGTTCATTCCCCAACTATCAGGCTCAGGAATATAATATACACCTGTTTATATGGGATATGTGTTCATTCTCCTATTCTCTATATATATTCCATGTTCATTCCCCACCTATCAGGCTCAGGGAATATAATATACACCTGTTTATATGGGATATGTGTTCATTCCCCTATTATCTACATATATTTCATCTTCATTCCCCACCTATCAGGCTCAGGGAATATAATATACACCTGTTTATATGGGATATGTGTTCATTCTCCTATTATCTACATATATTTCATGTTCATTCCCCACCTATCAGGCTCAGGGAGTATAATATACACCTGTTTATATGGGATATGTGTTCATTCTCCTATTCTCTACATATATTCCATGTTCATTCCCCACCTATCAGGCTCAGGGAATATAATATACACCTGTTTATATGGGATATGTGTTCATTCTCCTATTATCTACATATATTTCATGTTCATTCCCCACCTATCAGGCTCAGGGAATATAATATACACCTGTTTATATGGGATGTGTTCATTCTCCTATTATCTACATATATTTCATGTTCATTCCCCACCTATCAGGCTCAGGGAATATAATATACACCTGTTTATATGGGATGTGTTCATTCTCCTATTCTCTATATATATTCCATGTTCATTCCCCACCTATCAGGCTCACGGAATATAATATACACCTGTTTATATGGGATGTGTTCATTCTCCTATTCTCTACATATATTCCATGTTCATTCCCCACCTATCAGGCTCAGGGAATATAATATACACCTGTTTATATGGGATATGTGTTCATTCTCCTATTCTCTACATATATTTCATCTTCATTCCCCAACTATCAGGCTCAGGGAATATAATATACACCTGTTTATATGGGATATGTGTTCATTCTCCTATTATCTACATATATTTCATCTTCATTCCCCACCTATCAGGCTCAGGGAATATAATATACACCTGTTTATATGGGATATGTGTTCATTCTCCTATTCTCTACATATATTCCATGTTCATTCCCCACCTATCAGGCTCAGGGAATATAATATACACCTGTTTATATGGGATGTGTTCATTCTCCTATTCTCTACATATATTTCATCTTCATTCCCCACCTATCAGGCACAGGGAATATAATATACACCTGTTTATATGGGATATGTGTTCATTCTCCTATTCTCTACATATATTTCATGTTCATTCCCCACCTATCAGGCTCAGGGAATATAATATACACCTGTTTATATGGGATATGTGTTCATTCTCCTATTCTCTACATATATTTCATGTTCATTCCCCACCTATCAGGCTCAGGGAATATAATATACACCTGTTTATATGGGATATGTGTTCATTCTCCTATTCTCTACATATATTTCATGTTCATTCCCCACCTATCAGGCTCAGGGAATATAATATACACCTGTTTATATGGGATATGTGTTCATTCCTCTATTCTCTACATATATTCCATGTTCATTCCCCACCTATCAGGCTCAGGGAATATAATATACACCTGTTTATATGGGATATGTGTTCATTCTCCTATTCTCTACATATATTTCATGTTCATTCCCCACCTATCAGGCTCAGGGAATATAATATACACCTGTTTATATGGGATATGTGTTCATTCTCCTATTCTCTACATATATTTCATGTTCATTCCCCACCTATCAGGCTCAGGGAATATAATATACACCTGTTTATATGGGATATGTGTTCATTCTCCTATTCTCTACATATATTTCATGTTCATTCCCCACCTATCAGGCTCAGGGAATATAATATACACCTGTTTATATGGGATATGTGTTCATTCCTCTATTCTCTACATATATTCCATGTTCATTCCCCACCTATCAGGCTCAGGGAATATAATATACACCTGTTTATATGGGATATGTGTTCATTCTCCTATTCTCTACATATATTTCATCTTCATTCCCCACCTATCAGGCTCAGGGAATATAATATACACCTGTTTATATGGGATGTGTTCATTCTCCTATTATCTACAATATTTCATCTTCATTCCCCACCTATCAGGCTCAGGGAATATAATATACACCTGTTTATATGGGATATGTGTTCATTCTCCTATTCTCTACATATATTTCATGTTCATTCCCCACCTATCAGGCTCAGGGAATATAATATACACCTGTTTATATGGGATATGTGTTCATTCCTCTATTCTCTACATATATTCCATGTTCATTCCCCACCTATCAGGCTCAGGGAATATAATATACACCTGTTTATATGGGATATGTGTTCATTCTCCTATTATCTACAATATTTCATCTTCATTCCCCACCTATCAGGCTCAGGGAATATAATATACACCTGTTTATATGGGATGTGTTCATTCTCCTATTATCTACAATATTCCATGTTCATTCCCCACCTATCAGGCTCACGGAATATAATATACACCTGTTTATATGGGATATGTGTTCATTCTCCTATTCTCTACATATATTCCATGTTCATTCCCCACCTATCAGGCTCAGGGAATATAATATACACCTGTTTATATGGGATATGTGTTCATTCTCCTATTCTCTACATATATTCCATGTTCATTCCCCACCTATCAGGCTCAGGGAATATAATATACACCTGTTTATATGGGATGTGTTCATTCTCCTATTATCTACAATATTTCATCTTCATTCCCCACCTATCAGGCTCAGGGAATATAATATACACCTGTTTATATGGGATGTGTTCATTCTCCTATTATCTACAATATTTCATCTTCATTCCCCACCTATCAGGCTCAGGGAATATAATATACACCTGTTTATATGGGATGTGTTCATTCTCCTATTATCTACAATATTTCATCTTCATTCCCCACCTATCAGGCTCAGGGAATATAATATACACCTGTTTACATGGGATCTATGTTGATTTCCTAATTGTCTACATATGATTCATGTTCAGTTCATGTCCAAGATGCATAAGAAATCTATAACTCCTCTCCATCTAACTTAGACTTATACGTTATTATGTTCATTCTTTTTATTTATTCCTTTTCTTCATTCTTTTTAGTATGTCCCGTGGTATGACAAGTCGGCACTTGCGTTAACAGCAGCCCGTTATCGCATGTGTTGAACGGGCTGCTGCTGCTGATAACGCAGTGTGAACCCGGCCAAAGACGCAAAGCTGAACTTTGGAATCCTGAAAAACGCAGCAAAAAATGCAGCAAGAAAAGCAGAAAAAATACATCGAAAACTTGCAGCTGCAGAAAAAGAAATGCAGCAAAAAAAGCAATGTGCGAACCCAGGGTAACTTGCAGACGTTCCTCTTGATGGCTGCAGTGACATTTTGTTCTGTGGCACACGGGACCCAAGCACGGTAGCACCGGGGAAAGAAGCCCGCAGGGAGTGAAGGCTGAGCGCGCTCTGGTACGGAAGCCTGGAAGTCTCTGCGCTCCTCCGCGCCGGGTCCTCCCAACTTCCAACTCTCCCTGCTGGTGTGAAGAAATCCCCGCTCACACCCGCTGACGGGACTCGCACATGCGCAGAGAGTACAGGAGATTGCGTAATGCACGCTGAATCTCGCGGCACTTCTGTGCTCTGGTCACCTGCGGCTGCACAGTGTGGAGGTCTGGAGTCGGGCGGACTGGCGAGTGCGCAGCCTGGGGTGCAGCAGCAGCAATGTCCTCTAACTCCCCTTCTGGATTCTACCGGCAGGAGCTGAACAAAACCCTGTGGGAGGTGCCCGAGAGGTACCAGAACCTGAGTCCTGTGGGCTCCGGGGCGTACGGCTCGGTCTGGTGAGTGCACCCCTGCTATCGCGTGGATTCCGGAGGCTTCTGCAGACTTGCGTGGGGCCGGTGGTGATTTCTGTGGCATCTTCCTTCCTTGCAGTGCTGGGGCCTAGCGGGATTGGGCAATAAGGGAACTTTTTCTAGTTCCGCATTGCACAGCAGGCGCATTCCCCAGGCCAGTGTGAGGAGCCTGACGGCTGCCTGCAGGGGACGGTGTGAGGAGCCTGACGGCTGCCTGCAGGGGACGGTGTGAGGAGCCTGACGGCTGCCTGCAGGGGACGGTGTGAGGAGCCTGACGGCTGCCTGCGGGGGACGGCGTGAGGAGCCTGACGGCTGCCTGCGGGGGACGGCGTGAGGAGCCTGACGGCTGCCTGCGGGGGACGGTGTGAGGAGCCTGACGGCTGCCTGCGGGGGACGGTGTGAGGAGCCTGACGGCTGCCTGCAGGGGACGGTGTGAGGAGCCTGACGGCTGCCTGCAGGGGACGGTGTGAGGAGCCTGACGGCTGCCTGCGGGGGACGGCGTGAGGAGCCTGACGGCTGCCTGCAGGGGACGGTGTGAGGAGCCTGACGGCTGCCTGCGGGGGACGGCGTGAGGAGCCTGACGGCTGCCTGCGGGGGACGGTGTGAGGAGCCTGACGGCTGCCTGCAGGGGACGGTGTGAGGAGCCTGACGGCTGCCTGCGGGGGACGGCGTGAGGAGCCTGACGGCTGCCTGCGGGGGACGGCGTGAGGAGCCTGACGGCTGCCTGCGGGGGACGGCGTGAGGAGCCTGACGGCTGCCTGCGGGGGACGGAGTGAGGAGCCTGACGGCTGCCTGCGGGGGACGGTGTGAGGAGCCTGACGGCTGCCTGCGGGGGACGGCGTGAGGAGCCTGACGGCTGCCTGCGGGGGACGGCGTGAGGAGCCTGACGGCTGCCTGCGGGGGACGGCGTGAGGAGCCTGACGGCTGCCTGCGGGGGACGGCGTGAGGAGCCTGACGGCTGCCTGCGGGGGACGGCGTGAGGAGCCTGACGGCTGCCTGCGGGGGACGGCGTGAGGAGCCTGACGGCTGCCTGCGGGGGACGGCGTGAGGAGCCTGACGGCTGCCTGCGGGGGACGACGTGAGGAGCCTGACGGCTGCTTGCGGGGGACGGGGTGAGGAGCCTGACGGCTGCCTGCGGGGGACGGGGTGAGGAGCCTGACGGCTGCCTGCGGGGGACGGTGTGAGGAGCCTGACGGCTGCCTGCGGGGGACGGTGTGAGGAGCCTGACGGCTGCCCGCGGGGGACGGTGTGAGGAGCCTGACGGCTGCTTGCGGGGGACGGGGTGAGGAGCCTGACGGCTGCCTGCGGGGGACGGCGTGAGGAGCCTGACGGCTGCCTGCGGGGGACGGCGTGAGGAGCCTGACGGCTGCCTGCGGGGGACGGCGTGAGGAGCCTGACGGCTGCCTGCGGGGGACGGCGTGAGGAGCCTGACGGCTGCTTGCGGGGGACGGGGTGAGGAGCCTGACGGCTGCCTGCGGGGGACGGCGTGAGGAGCCTGACGGCTGCCCGCGGGGGACGGGGTGAGGAGCCTGACGGCTGCCCGCGGGGGACGGGGTGAGGAGCCTGACGGCTGCCCGCGGGGGACGGCGTGAGGAGCCTGACGGCTGCCCGCGGGGGACGGCGTGAGGAGCCTGACGGCTGCCCGCGGGGGACGGCGTGAGGAGCCTGACGGCTGCCCGCGGGGGACGGCGTGAGGAGCCTGACGGCTGCCCGCGGGGGACGGCGTGAGGAGCCTGACGGCTGCCCGCGGGGGACGGCGTGAGGAGCCTGACGGCTGCCCGCGGGGGACGGCGTGAGGAGCCTGACGGCTGCCCGCGGGGGACGGCGTGAGGAGCCTGACGGCTGCCCGCGGGGGACGGCGTGAGGAGCCTGACGGCTGCCCGCGGGGGACGGCGTGAGGAGCCTGACGGCTGCCCGCGGGGGACGGTGTGAGGAGCCTGACGGCTGCCTGCGGGGGACGGCGTGAGGAGCCTGACGGCTGCCTGCGGGGGACGGCGTGAGGAGCCTGACGGCTGCCTGCGGGGGACGGCGTGAGGAGCCTGACGGCTGCCTGCGGGGGACGGAGTGAGGAGCCTGACGGCTGCCTGCGGGGGACGGCGTGAGGAGCCTGACGGCTGCCTGCGGGGGACGGCGTGAGGAGCCTGACGGCTGCCTGCGGGGGACGGCGTGAGGAGCCTGACGGCTGCCTGCGGGGGACGGCGTGAGGAGCCTGACGGCTGCTTGCGGGGGACGGGGTGAGGAGCCTGACGGCTGCCTGCGGGGGACGGGGTGAGGAGCCTGACGGCTGCCCGCGGGGGACGGGGTGAGGAGCCTGACGGCTGCCCGCGGGGGACGGCGTGAGGAGCCTGACGGCTGCCCGCGGGGGACGGCGTGAGGAGCCTGACGGCTGCCCGCGGGGGACGGCGTGAGGAGCCTGACGGCTGCCCGCGGGGGACGGCGTGAGGAGCCTGACGGCTGCCCGCGGGGGACGGCGTGAGGAGCCTGACGGCTGCCCGCGGGGGACGGCGTGAGGAGCCTGACGGCTGCCCGCGGGGGACGGCGTGAGGAGCCTGACGGCTGCCCGCGGGGGACGGCGTGAGGAGCCTGACGGCTGCCTGCGGGGGACGACGTGAGGAGCCTGACGGCTGCTTGCGGGGGACGGGGTGAGGAGCCTGACGGCTGCCCGCGGGGGACGGTGTGAGGAGCCTGACGGCTGCCTGCGGGGGACGGCGTGAGGAGCCTGACGGCTGCCTGCGGGGGACGGCGTGAGGAGCCTGACGGCTGCCCGCGGGGGACGGTGTGAGGAGCCTGACGGCTGCTTGCGGGGGACGGGGTGAGGAGCCTGACGGCTGCCTGCGGGGGACGGCGTGAGGAGCCTGACGGCTGCCTGCGGGGGACGGCGTGAGGAGCCTGACGGCTGCCTGCGGGGGACGGCGTGAGGAGCCTGACGGCTGCCTGCGGGGGACGGCGTGAGGAGCCTGACGGCTGCTTGCGGGGGACGGGGTGAGGAGCCTGACGGCTGCCTGCGGGGGACGGCGTGAGGAGCCTGACGGCTGCCCGCGGGGGACGGGGTGAGGAGCCTGACGGCTGCCCGCGGGGGACGGGGTGAGGAGCCTGACGGCTGCCCGCGGGGGACGGCGTGAGGAGCCTGACGGCTGCCCGCGGGGGACGGCGTGAGGAGCCTGACGGCTGCCCGCGGGGGACGGCGTGAGGAGCCTGACGGCTGCCCGCGGGGGACGGCGTGAGGAGCCTGACGGCTGCCCGCGGGGGACGGCGTGAGGAGCCTGACGGCTGCCCGCGGGGGACGGCGTGAGGAGCCTGACGGCTGCCCGCGGGGGACGGCGTGAGGAGCCTGACGGCTGCCCGCGGGGGACGGCGTGAGGAGCCTGACGGCTGCCCGCGGGGGACGGCGTGAGGAGCCTGACGGCTGCCCGCGGGGGACGGCGTGAGGAGCCTGACGGCTGCCCGCGGGGGACGGCGTGAGGAGCCTGACGGCTGCCCGCGGGGGACGGCGTGAGGAGCCTGACGGCTGCCCGCGGGGGACGGCGTGAGGAGCCTGACGGCTGCCCGCGGGGGACGGCGTGAGGAGCCTGACGGCTGCCCGCGGGGGACGGCGTGAGGAGCCTGACGGCTGCCCGCGGGGGACGGCGTGAGGAGCCTGACGGCTGCCCGCGGGGGACGGCGTGAGGAGCCTGACGGCTGCCCGCGGGGGACGGCGTGAGGAGCCTGACGGCTGCCCGCGGGGGACGGCGTGAGGAGCCTGACGGCTGCCCGCGGGGGACGGCGTGAGGAGCCTGACGGCTGCCCGCGGGGGACGGCGTGAGGAGCCTGACGGCTGCCCGCGGGGGACGGCGTGAGGAGCCTGACGGCTGCCCGCGGGGGACGGCGTGAGGAGCCTGACGGCTGCCCGCGGGGGACGGCGTGAGGAGCCTGACGGCTGCCCGCGGGGGACGGCGTGAGGAGCCTGACGGCTGCCTGCAGTGCCTCCTTTGGCCAGTATTAGGCCCACGACTGCTGTCTGTAGAGCCTCCTTGGGCCAGTGTCATGAGGATGCTGCTGCTTGAGTCCCCAGAGCCGGACTGTTGCCTGCCTCAGGCAAGTGTCTGGAGACTCCGGAGCCTGATTTCTGCAGGCATAACATCCTCAGGCAAGGGTCAGGAGGCGGCTGCTCTTAGGGCCCTAGAGCCTCGTCTGCTGTACTTTTGCAGGCCAGTGTCCGGTGCCTGCTGCTGCTTGGGAGACCCTGAAGCCTGACTGCTGCTTCGTTTTCAGAACCTGCAGAGCTTTTCCTTCATAATGGCAATGTTGTAGCACAGCTTGTGCTATAGCAATGACTCGGTCACCTGTTCTTTGCCACATATGACATCACTATCGCTATCAATAGAATGCAAGAAAGGGATTATATTGCATGTTGCACTGTAAGATGTAATGTTTAACTCCTTCACCCCCCGTGCCACTTTCCATATTTGTTTTTTGCTCTTCTTCCCAGAGCCATAACTTTTTTTATTTTTCCCTCAATATTGCCATGTAAGGACTTGTTTTTTTTGCGGAACAAGTTGTACTGTTGAACGATACCATTGGATTTACCATGTTCACCGAATGATAAAACTGACCTGCTATTATGGTTCTTCAGGTCATTACGAGTTCGTAGATACCAAACAGGTATAGGTATGTATTTGATTGCCTGTTATTGAATTTTAATGCAATCTTGCGGCGATAAAAAAAAAAAAACGTAATTCTGGCGTTTTGATTTTTTTCTCGTTACGCTATTTATCGATCAGATTACCGTATATACTTGAGTATAAGCCGACCCAAGTATTAGCAGAGACCCCTAATTTTGCCACAAAAAAACTGGGAAAACTTAATGACTCGAGTATAAGCCTAGGGTGGAAAATGCAGCAGCTACTGGTCAAAAATAAAAAGAGATACCAATAAAAGTAAAATTAATTGAGACATCAGTAGAAATGTTTTTGAATATCCATATTGAATCAGGAGCCCCATATAATGTTCCATATAGTTCATGATGGCCCCATAAGAAGCTCCATATTAAAATATGCTCCATATTAAAATATGCCCCATATAATGCTGCACAAATGTTGATTATGACCACATAAGATGCTCCATAGACACATTTACCCCATATCATGCTGCACATGGCCCCATAAGATGCTCCATACAGACATTTGCCCCATATAACGCTGCACATGGCCCCATAAGATGCTCCATACCGATATTTGCCCCATGTAATGCTGCACATGGCCCCATAAGGTGCACCATGCAGATATTCCAAAGACATACTGATAGGGAATTTAGATTGTTAGATTGTGAGCCCCAACAGGGACAGCGATGATAATGTGTGCAACCTGTAAAGCGCTGCGGAATATGTTAGCGCTATATAAAAATAAAGATTATTATTATATTTGCCCCATATAATGCTGCACATGGCCCCATAAGATGCTCCATACAGATATTTGCCCCATATGCTGTTGCTGCGATTAAAAAAATAAAAAATTACATACTCGCCTCTCAGGCCCCCGAAACTTGCTATATTCACTTGCTCCCCATTCCACCGCGAACCGCCGCTGTGTCTTTCCCGTCCTCTGCACTGACTGTCCTTATATCTAGATATATATAAATACAATTGGGTCAGCCTTTACCATCTATCTTTTATATTGATTTTTTAATTTGATAAAATAACTCCCTTTTTTTGTCCTGTTGTGCGCACAATTTGTTATATTTATTTGCCACTCATATAAAAGGCATTTTTATATCTATTCTCTGCTTGGTGGCTTTTCTGGGTATTTCTGTATATTGGTTGTGTTTGTTTTTACTGACTGTCCAGGCAGAGGGCGGCGCGCACTAGTCGCGTCATCGTGCCCTCTGACCTGAACGTCACTGCAGAGGACTGGGAAGACGCAGCGGCGCCGACGGTGGAATGGGGAGCAGGTGAATATAGCGCACTGCGTTATACTCACCTGCTCCTGGTGCTGTCCCTTCACGTCTGTTCCGTGGTGCCGGCAGCTTCTTCCTGTAGTGAGCGGTCACATGGTACCGCTCATTACAGTAATGAATATGCTGCTCCACCCCTATGGGAATGGAGTCAGGTCCATATTAATTACTGTAATGAGCAGTACCATGTGACCGCTCAATACAGGAAGAAGCTGCCGGCCCCCGGAGAACCAGGGACCGCGCAGGTCAGTATCATTATACAGCTGCCGCTCCCCCTCCCCTTCCGACCCCTGGGTATGACTCTAGTATAAGCTGAGAGGGGCAATTTCAGCCTAAAAAAATGGGCTGAAATTCTCGGCTTATACTCGAGTATATACGGTAATTCTTTTTATATTGATTCGGCGACTTTTGAAAGTGGCGATACCAGATATGTGTATTATTTATGTGTATTTATTTTTAATGGGGTAATTGAGGGGTGATTTTAAACTTTTATATATTTTTGATTTTTTAAAATATTTTTAAAAACATTTTCTTGGTTTACGTTACATTTGCTTCAATAGTCTCCATGGGAGACTAGAAGTTGCGATCATCTGATCGCTTGTGCTATACAGTGCTCTATGTAGCAGAAATGCTCATTTGCTATGAGCATTGGAATGCCAACCCATCGGCGACCCGCGGTTATGTGACACGGGCGCCGATGGGCGGGATTTGTGATACGCTTCTGGCACGATCATGTTAAATGTCGCTGTCAGTGTTTGACAGTGGCATTTAACAGCTGCGGGTGGATTGCGATTCCACCCACAGCTGTTAGGGGCACATGTCAGCTGTTCAAATCGTCTGACATGTGCCGGAAAAGATGTGGACTCAGCGCCGGAGCCCACATCAAAGGGAGAGACCCAGCATACACGTATGGTGCATATCGCAATTGGGTTAACGTATCTTAAAAGGAATCTGTCAACATAATTTTACCTCCCCTCGCAAACCCCCACCGTAGTATTTATATGCACACTAGATGGTGGCCCGATTCTAACGCATCGGGTATTCTAGAATATGCTTGTCCATGTAGTATATTGCCCAGTCACGTAGTATATTGCCCAGCGACGTAGTATACAGCACAGAGCCACGTAGTATATTGCCCAGCCACGTATGTAACAGGTTAAAAAAGACTTAAAATAAAAAATAAACATACTCACCTTCTAAAGTGCTCTTGTAGTCCTGGCGCCTGTGTGCTGTGCACCCAGCAGCTTCCGGTCCCAGGGTTGGTATGAGCGCAGGACCTGTGATGACGTCGCGGTCACATGACCGTGACGTCATGGCAGTTCCTTCTCGCATAGCATCCTTCGCACCGGAACCTGCCGCTTGCACTGCCGAGGACAGCGCCACGTCGGAGGGTGAGAATAACGTTTTTTGTTTTTTTTTGTTGTAACATTAGATCTTTTTATTATTGATGCTGTATACGCAGCATCAATAGTAAAAACTTGGTCACACAGGGTTAATAGCAGCAGTTACGGAGTGCGGTACCCGCGGCCCGTTACTGCTGGCATTAACCTTGTGTCATTAACCTTGTGTGAGCGGTGAGATGAGGGGAGTATGCGGACGCCGGGCACTGACTGCAGGGGAGTAGGGAGGGACTAATCGTACTGTGCCCGTCGCTGATTGGTCGTGCAGCCATGACAGGCAGCTGGCGAGACCAATCAGCAACGTGGGAAGTTGCAGACAGAAAGACAGACAGACGGAAGTACCCCTTAGACAATTATATATATAAAAGCTCTTTCAAAGACAATCCCAGAATGATCTTTATATGCCCAGTCTGTTCCTCAGTTAGGGTATGTGCACACGTTGCGGATTTTATTGCAGATTTTTCCTCTTGGATTCTGCAGATTCCGCAGGTAAAACGCCCTGCGTTTGTGCAGTTTTTGTGCGGGTTTCATCTGCGTTTTTACACCTGCGGATTCATATTATGGAATCTGCACATAAGAATTGACATGCTTCAGGAAAATAAACCGCTGCGTTTCTGCACGGAATTTTCCACAGCATGTGCACTGTGGATTTGGTTTTCCATAGGTTTACATGGTACCGTACAACGCGTGGAAAACTGCTGCGGATCCACAGGGCCAAATCCACACGTGTGCACATACCTTTACTGAGAAATTGGAGTTTGACTTGATATGTAAATGAGCCTGTAGATTGGACGCCTCTGTCACTCAAGCTCTATTCCCCACCTACTGCCTTTGCAAACATAGCACATTCACCAACATCACCGTAAGGCGATTCTAACACCTCCAACTTAATATTGGTCAGATAGACGATATCTATGCCTTGTTTCATTTACATAGAAATGTATCTAAGGCTTCTTTCACACTTGCATCGGTACGCGGCCGTTGCTAAGCGTCGGCGCGACGTGCCGACGGATGTTGTGTAAATTCGGCACAAGTTGGGCAGCGGATGCAGTTTTTCAATGCATCCGCTGCCCATTCTAAAGTCCCGGGGAGGAGGGGGCGGAGTTTCGGCCGCGCATGCGCGGTAGGAAATGGCGGACCCGACGTATGAAAAACGTTCCCTTTAACGTTTTTTGTGACGGTCCGCCAAAACACGACGCATCCAGTGCACGACGGACGCAACGTATGGCCATACGTCGCGATCCATCGGCAATACAAGTCTATGGGGAAAAAAAGGCATCCTGCGGGCACATTTGCAGGATGCGGCTTTTTTCCCAAAAGATGCATTGCGACGGACAGCAAGTGTGAAAGTAGCCTAAGAGGTAACGTTTCTCCTTGTGGAGATTGACAAGCCAAGCATGGCATGTCCAAGTAAGGAGACTTATATACACCATGCATGCTCCTCTGGGAAATTAAATATGCAAATTGACTCTTCAGAAAGCAAGAGGACTAGAACTCTATTGCAGTAGCAATCCCTAAAATCAATATTGACTCTTTATCGAGCCTTGCCATATGGCTTAGGATAAAAGCCAAACCAGAATCTCTGTTTGTAAACACAGTTCTTCAAGGTATTGCCCTTCTTCATTGCAAAACGAGATCTGATTTGCCTAGGTGAGAGGCTTAAAGGGACTCTGTCACCTGAATTTGGCGGGACTGGTTTTGGGTCATATGGGCGGAGTTTTCGGGTGTTTGATTCACCCTTTCCTTACCCGCTGGCTGCATGCTGGCTGCAATATTGGATTGAGGTTCATTCTCTGTCCTCCATAGTATACGCCTGCGCAAAGCAATCTTGCCTTGTGCAGGTGTGTACTACGGAGGACAGAGAATGAACTTCAATCCAATATTGCAGCCAGCATGCAACCAACGGGTAAGAAAAGGGTGAATCAAACACCCGCAAACTCCGCCCATATGACCCAAAACCAGTCCCGCCAAATTCAGGTGACAGGTTCCCTTTAAAGAAGTTGTCCACTACAATAATTTTTTTTTTCTCTTCATAAATCTTGCTATTATGTGCCACTGAAAACATCCACTGTGTTTATTTTAGCAATATTACCTTTTATCATGCTGTAGCAGCACATCTTCAGTGCTGGATCCAGCTCTCATGGGGTTAATCGACAACTTCCTTTCTCCTGAGTTATTGTGCTCTAATACTACAAGTTCCATGATGCATTGCACTGGCTTCTAAGCCCGAACTTACCACACCCACTCCAAATCACACCCAAACCCCTCCCTTCTCTCTCTTCAAAAAGATTTGTGATGTCATTTCTGTCCAACCTCCTCTTTTACATTTGTCCAACCCACACTCCATTACACACAGATAGATAGATAGATAGATAGATCGATCCATATCCATGTTTCTAAACCTCTTAACCCCTGGAGCTTTTTTCGTTTATCACTCCCCTACTTTCCAGAGCCATAATTTTTCCGTCAATATGGCCATGTGAGGGCTTATCTTTTGCGGGACAAGTTCTACTTTTGAACGACACTATTGGTTTTACCATGTCGCGTAACAGAAAATATGAAAAAAATTCAAAGTGCGATGAAATTGCAAAAAAAGTGCAATCCCACACTTGTTTTTTGCTTGGCTTTTTTGCTAGGTTCACTAAATGCTAAGGCTGTGTGCACACGTTGCGGATTTGATTGCAGACCCGCAGGGTTTTTTGCTGCACAGAATAGCATCAACTCCGCAGTGAAGTGCACAACAACCAATGTAAGTCGATGGGAGCCGGAGACTGTTGTGCACATGCTGCGAAACGCAGCTTTTATTTTTCCGCAGCATGTCGCTTCTTTTGTGCCGAACTGCAGTGGTTCTGCACCCTTAGACGTTCATTGAGTCGGGCACATCCGCAGCAAAACCGCAGATGTAAAAAAGATCAGCAGTTCTGCTGCGGATGTGGATCCGAGAAACGCTGCAATCCGGGAGGAGGGAAGTGTGTGGGCGGTGACTGTGTGCGTGTATGTGTGCAGGCGGGGTCTGCGAGCTGTTCGGGTGTGTGCGGGACTGTTCAGGTGTGAGCGGGTGGGGTCTGCGGGCTGTTCGGATGTGTGCGGCGCTGTGCGGGACTGTTCAGGTGTGTGCGGGGTCTGCGGGCTGTTTGGGTGTATGCAGGACTGTTAGGATGTGTTCGGGACTGTTAGGACGTGTGCGGTGCTGTTCGGGTGTGTGCTGGACTGTTCGGGTGTGTTCAGGGCTGCGTGGGGGGTCTTTTGGGGTGTGTGTGCAGGCATCATCCGATGGGACTACAAGTACGCAGCATCCAATCTGCAGCTAATTCGGATGTCAGTGGACACACACCCTACACTAGCCATACATCTATCAATAGATATATCTATCCAGATATATCTATAGATACATATATGAATAGATAGATGTATGCATCTATAGATCTATCTATATGTAGATCTGTCTATCCATTTCATCTATCTATCTATCTGTGTGTAGTTGAGTGCGGGTTGGACAAATGTAAAAGAGGAGATTGGAGAATAATGACATCACAAATCTTTTTTTTTTCTTCAATAATTCATCTTTATTTAGCTTTCAAAAACGCATACAAAAACGCTCAAAAACTGCACCAAAGAAAAATTAAAAAATGCATCAAAACCGCGCAAAAAATGCACCAAAAACTGCATGAAAACCGTGAAAAAACGTGAAAAAAATGCATAAAAAAACGCAGCTGCGTTTTCTGCAAGGAGATGCAGATTTTGTGCAGTAAATTCTGCACCCAAATCTGCAACGTGTGCACACAGCATAAAACTGACCTACCATTATGATTCTCCAGGTCATTATGAGTTCATAGACACCAAACACGTCCAGGTTATTTTTTTATCTAAGGGGTGAAATTTTTTTCCAAACTTTGCTAAAAAGAAATAAAATAATTGCGCCATTTTCCGATACCCGTAGCGTCTATATTTTCTGAGATATCGGGTTGGGTGAGGGATAATTTTTTGCGTGCCGAGCTGACGTTTTTAATGATGCCACTTTTGTGCAGATACGTTCTTTTGATAGCCCGTTATTGCATTTTAATGCAATGTCGCGGCGACCAAAAAAACATAATTTTGGCTTTTGATTTTTTTTCTCGCTACGCAGTTTAGCGATCATGTAATTTTTTGTTGTTGTATTGAAAACAGCTGACATGTTGCGGCTTTGAAGTGGGCTCACCGCAGAAGCCCACCTCAAAGCGGGGGATACTGCCAACTGACATACTATTCCGTCAGCTGGCAGAAAGTGGTTAATGAACAATATGTTTCAGTTAAAATAAAACGATGTGGCTCCCGCGCAATTTTCTGCGCCAGAGGGGGAAAGCAGATGGCCGGGGGCCAATATTTGTAGCCTGGGGAGGGGGTGGTACCCTTGGCCCCTCCCAGGCTATGAATATCAGCCCGCAGCTGTCTGCGTAGCCTTTACTAGATATTAAAATAGGGGGACCCCCCCCCCCCCCCCCCAAAAAAAAAAAAAAATGACGTGGGGTCCCTTTATATTTTATAGCCAGAAAGGCTACGCAGACAGCTGCGGGCTGATATTCATAGCCTAGAGAGGGGCCATGGATATTCCCTCCCTCCCCCCCCCCCCCCATCCCCCGGCTACAAATACCAGTCCGCAGCCGCCCCAGAAATGGCGCATCTGTGAGATGCGCCAATTCCGGCACTGAGCCCCTCTCTTCCCACTCCCGTGTAGCGGCGGGATATGGGGTAATAGAGGGTTAATGTCACCTTGCTATTGTAAGGTGACATTAAGCCGGGTTAATAATGGAGAGGCGTCAATATAACGCCTATCCATTATTAATCCTATAGTAGTGAAGGAGTTAAAAATAAAAAAAGGAAACAGACAGAAAAAAGTATTTTAATATTCTTCATTTAACCATACTTACCATACTTCAGCGCCTGCAAAAAACCTAAAATAATAAACCGTAAGCTACCTGTCCGCCGTAGTCCAATTAATAACGAGGGTCCCACGACGATCTCACCTATAGAACAGTGACATCGGGTGATGTCACTGCTCTATAGGACCCTCAGTGACACACTGACAGGAGACAATGGCTCCTGCAGTGCATCACTGAGAGGTTACCTTAGGACAAATTCTCACTTTATGGCAATTGCTGCGTGGGAAAATTTCTCACCCAGTAATGCCATAAGTGAGACTAGGGACTATTTTGTCACAGGGGCGTAGGAATACATTTTGGGGAATACATTATGGAAGGATACCTTTCCATCATTGTATTCCTGGAGCCCCTGGAGGACGGTCACATCAGATGATGCTGCTGCTCTACACGGGAGATCGTCGTGGGACACTCATTTTAATTGGATATCTACGGATCAGGGAGTATATTGTTTATTATTTTAATTTTTTTTACATGTGACACTGGCTTCAGGGAACAAAGTGACAAGTGATGGTGAGTATGTAATCTGTTATATGTACTGTATGTCTATATGTATGTTGTATGTATGTACTGTATGTGGTATGTTGCATGTCGTATGGTGCATGTCGTTGCATGCTGTCACATGTCGTCGCATCTTGCATGTTGTTGCATGTCGCATGTTGCATGTCACATATTGTCACATGTTGCATGGTGCATGTCATGGCGCATGTCATGGCGCATGATGTCGCATTTTGTCACATGGAGCATGTCGCATGGTACATGTCGTCGCATTGTCACATGTTGCATGTCACATGGTGCATTATGTCGCATGTTGTTGCATGTCGTCATATCTTGCATGGTGTCGCATCGTGCATGTCATCGCATGTTGTCACATGTTGCATGTGCATGGTGCATGTCATGTCGAGTGGTGCATGTCGCATGGTGCATGTAGCATCTTGCATGGTGTCACATGTTGCAT
This sequence comes from Ranitomeya imitator, assembly GCF_032444005.1. Classification (NCBI taxonomy): domain Eukaryota; kingdom Metazoa; phylum Chordata; class Amphibia; order Anura; family Dendrobatidae; genus Ranitomeya; species Ranitomeya imitator. The sequence goes on along the minus strand of NC_091284.1, from coordinate 274,699,293 downwards.
GTCGCATGGTGCATGTCGCCGCATGTCTCATGTTGTCAAATGGTGCATGTTGTCGCATGGTGCATGTCGCATCTTGCATGTTGTCGCATGGTGCATGTCGCATGGTGTAGGTTCTGTATGTGTGTAATGTATGTTGTCTGTACTGTATGTGTGTGTATGTGTTTTTTTTTTTTTTTTTTTTACATTCAACACATTAGCCGGATGATGGGACTACTAGTGTCCCATCATTGGCTAATGTGTCACTCACTGTCACTGTAGCAGGCAGAGCCCGATGGGACTTGTAGTCCCTTCGGACGATGCCTGCACAGAGACACAAAGACCCCACCGCACAGCCCCGCAGACCCCCCGCCCGCACACTCCAGCACCTTTCGCAGCACAACTCTGTACTTGTAAGAATGAAGGGCCGCTGTTCCGACTGCTGACCCACACGCTGTTGGGAAGAAACCTATTCAAACCAAACCGGAAAAAGAGCAATGATTCCCGGGCGCTGCTGCAGAGGGAGGACAAGGGTGTATGTTCTCTGCATCTCTATTCATACAACGTGTTTGCAAGACAGGTACCTGATGCAAGACAAACCCTTTACCCCCAAATGGAAAGTCATCAGAACATGACATACTGTTTAATTCTGGGTTTTATGTGATATGTCTTTTTTAAATTTTGATATTTTTATTACTTTTTCCATAAAAAGATTTGTATCCTGCCGTCTTCACACTGATCAAGAGTAGGGTTGAGCGAAACGGATCGGACAAATTCAAAAATCGTCGACTTTCAGCAAAGTCGGGTTTCGTGAAACCCGACCCGATCCTAGTGTGGGATCGGCCATGAGGTCGGCTATCTTCGCGCCAAAGTCGCGTTTCGTATGACGCTTTCAGCGCCATTTTTCAGTCAATAAAGGAGGACGCAGAGTGTGGGCAGCGTGATGACATAGGTCTCGGTCCCCACCATCTTAAAGAAGGGCATGACAGTGATTGGCTTGCTTTCTGCGGCGTCACAGGAGCTATAAAGGGGCGTGTACGCCGACCGCCATCTTGCTTCTACCGATCGTAGCATAGGAAGAGGTTGCCGCAGCTGCATCAGAAGAAGGGATATAGTTAGGGAGGGAAGGTTAAGCCCCGAAACTGCTTGTGCTGTAGCGATTTCCACTGTCCAACACCACCATTTGTTTGCAGGGACAGTGGAGGCTATATTTTTGTGCATCAGCTCTGTAGCTTATTAGGCTGCCTTATAAGGCTCCCTAATAGCTGCATTGCTGTTTGCACGCTGCTGTGCAAACAAACTGCTTTTTTAAAAGCAAAAATCCTGTTGCTCCTTTCTGCACAGTGGTCTTGTTTATTTGTCCACACTTTTGTGTGCAGCAGTCCTTTTTATTGCTGCCATACTTTTCCTGAGATCATTGTAGGGAGATGGAAATTGTACTACAGTCCTTGTTTTTTTTCATATATCTTCCAGCCACTTTCTGCCACTTAGATTGCGTTGTTTTATACACTGGGCCTGAGTTTGGGGTCTGTCTCCCCCCAAAAAAGGGGAGATTCAAATTCTCACAAAGTGGATCTACTGCAGTCCTGTTAGTTTGGTGTATGCCAGCCAGCCACTTTCTGCCACTTAGATTGCATTGTTATATACACTGGGCCTGAGTTTTGGGTCAGTCTCCCTCCAAAAAAAGGGAGATTCAAATTCTCAACGAGTTTATATACACCTTCTACCTTGTTTTACAGTACCATATAACGGTTGTTATTTTGGTTAGATTTTCCAAAAAATGAGGAAGTCTTGTGGAAGAGGCCGTGGGCGGTGGTTGCCAGCTGGTACTGATGGTGGTGGTGCATCTGGTGGTAGTGGCAAAAGCACAATAGCACCTAAGGCTGGAGGTGTTGAGCCAGCGTCATCGTCTGGCTACACAAAGCCTCGAAGGCTCCCTTTTCTAGGAGTAGGAAAACCGCTTTTAAAGCCGGAGCAGCAGGAAAAAGTTTTGGCTTTCCTTGCTGACTCAGCCTCTAGCTCTTTCGACTCCTCTTCAGAAAGTTCCAAATATAAAAGCAGCGAGTTGTCAGTGGATGCTCCCGGTCAGGAACAAGACGTTTCCTTGTGTCCTTCACCCAAACCAAAAGTGAAGGATGCGTCAGGCGACACTACAGGTTACTACATGGAGCTCTTTACGCATACCGTGCCTGGGTTAGAATGGGAAATTGTTAACTGCCCATTACAAGATGAAACGGACATGGAGTGCACTGATGCACAGCCACAGCTAGATTATAATGCTGTTCCATTGACTCAGATCACTACATTGCCCTCGCAGTGTACGGAGCCAGAATCTGACCCTGGTGAGACTATGGTGCCCCGTCCCGAACGCTATAGCACCTTCCACGGTGACACAGAGGAAGGTGCACATGACATTGAAGAGGAGGTGATAGATGACCCAGTTGTTGACCCAGATTGGCAGCCATTGGTGGAAGAGGGTGCCGCTGCTAGTAGCTCAGAAGCGGAGGAGGATGGTCCGCAGCAGCCATCTACATCGCAACAGCTGTCATCTGGCAGGCCCGTATCAGGCCAAAAACGTTTGTCAAAAACAAAAACAGTTTTAGGACAGTGTGGCCATCCGGTGAAAGTAGCACAGTGTGCAATGCCTGAAAAGGTATTCCGTAGTAGGAAGAGTGCAGTGTGGCAATTTTTTAACCAAGATCCGAATGATCAGTCAAAAGTTATCTGTAAGAAATGCTCAAAGACCTTTAGCAGAGGGAAGAATCTTCAAAATTTAAATACAACGTGCATGCTTAGACATTTAACCAGCATGCACTTGCAAGCCTGGACTAACTACCTAAAAGTCCCGTACCGTTGGTGTACCTGCTCAGAATGAAGGTAGTCAGCAACGCTACATTGCTTCCCTCACTGTAAGCCCACCGGTTAGGACACCACCATCAGCAAATGTGGAGGTATCGTCGCAAGGCCAAAGCAGTCAGGGAATCACAAGGTTATTGGTAGGAAACGCTGTATGTAGGCCAACATCGAGAATACCATCACCAACCCTCTCTCAATCCGCCATGTCCACCACCACCACCGCTAGTTCCACCATATGCACCTCTCCAGTCCAGCTTTTCCTACAAGAGACTCTCGTTAGGAAAGGAAAGTACTCATCCACGTACACAGGGTTTGAACGCCCACATTGCTAGACTAATCTTGTTAAAGATGATGCTCTACCGGTTGGTTGAAAGCGAAGCTTTCAAAGCCCTGATGGCCTACGCAGTACCACGCTATGACCTACCCAGTCGACACTTCTTTGCGAGAAAAGCCATCCCAACCCTTCACCAGCATGTCAAAGACCGCATTGTCCATGCACTAAGGTAATCAGTCAGTAGAAAGGTGCACCTCACAACAGATGCATGGACCAGTAGGCATGGCCAGGGATGTTACGTGTCCATCACGGCACACTGGGTTAATGTGGTAGATGCAGGGTCCACAGGGGACAGCCATAGTGGGACAGTTCTGCCTAGCCCATGGTCTAGGAAACAGTTGGCTGTAGGCGTTTGCAACCGCTCCTTCTCCTCCTCCTCCTCCTCCTCCAGAAGCGAAAGCTCGTCCACAGAGCGCAGTCACACGACCACTCCATCCGCAGCTGCCAGTGGTGCACATGAGGTGTCCCATTATCGAACAGCTAGTGGTAAGCATCAGCAGGCTGTGTTAGAAATGAAGTGTTTGGACGACAACAGACACACCGTGGAAGTACTGGCCGAGTACTTGCAGCAACAAACTCAGTCATGGCTGGGCAGTGTACATCTTGAGGCAGGCAAGGTAGTCAGTGATAACGGAAGGAATTTTATGGCTGCCATAGCCCTTTCAGAACTGAAACACATACCTTGCCTGGCTCACACCTTGAACCTGGTAGTGCAGTGCTTCCTCAAAAATTATCCGGAGTTACCAGCCCTGCTCCTGAAGGTGCAAAGACTTTACTCGCACATCCGCCGGTCGCCTGTACACTCCAGCCGTATGCTGAACCATCAGTGATCGCTGAATCTTCCCCAGCACCGCCTAATAATCGACGTTGCCACAAGGTGGAACTCCACACTGCACATGGTTCAGAGGCTGTGCGAACAGAGGCGTGCTGTGATTAATTTGTGGGAGGATACACGTACACGGGCAGGCAGTTGGATGGCAGACATGGAGTTGTCTGGTGTGCAGTGGTCAAAGCTACAAGCTACAAGACCTCTGTCAAGTCCTTCAGTGTTTTGAGGAATGCACACGGCTGGTAAGTGCAGACGACTCCATCATAAGCATGAGCATCCCACTAATGCGTCTGCTGATGCAAAGTTTGACGCACGTTAAGGAGCTGGCGTCTGCAGCCGAGGAGGAGGAAAGACTTGATGACAGTCAGCCATTGTCTGCTCAGGGAACTCTCCTGGACGAGATGGCGGACGAAGAGGAGGAGGAGGATGATGGGGATGAATATTTATGGGAGGAGGATGCTTTTCAGGGGGCAATAGAAACTGGTGGCGTTGCAAGGTCAGGCACAGGGTTTTTGCGGGACACAAGTCATGTTGATTTGCAAGAAAGTGCTCCTCAACCCAGCACAAGCAGTGAATTGACACCTGGAACATTGGGCGACATGGCTGAGTATGCCTTGCGTATCCTAAAAAGGGACCCCCTCATTATCAAAATGATGACCGATGACGATTACTGGTTGGCCTGCCTCCTGAATCCACAATATAAAGGAAAATTACAAAATATCATGCCACATGAGAACCTTGAGCAAATATTGGCTACCAAACAAGCAACTCTTGTAGACCGTTTGGTTCAGGCATTCCCAGCACACAGCGGGGGTGATGGTTCTCACACGAGCTATAGGGGGCAACATGGCAGAGGTGTTAGAGGTGGACAAATCCGAAGTGGTGTTGGACAGAGGGGTTTTATGACCAGGTTGTTGAATTCTTTCGCAATGACCGCAGACACGACAGGTACTGCAGCATCAATTCAAAGTGACAGGAGACAGCATTTGTCCAGTATGGTTACGAACTACTTTTCCTCCCTTATCGATGATCTCCCTCACAGGTCATTCCCCTTTGATTACTGGGAATCTAAAATAGACACCTGGCTTGAATTGGCAGAATATGCATTACAGGAGCTCGCTTGCCTTGCTGCTAGTATCAGAAAGAGTCTTCAGTGCTGCTGGTTCAATACTGACCGAAAAAAGGACACGTGTGGCTTCCCAGAATGTTGATGATCTAACCTTCATTAAAATGAACCAATCATGGATTTCAAATTATTTTGCCCCACCTTCCCCTGCTGACACGTAGCTTGCCTGAACAATGTCTTGCTTTTGGCCTCCTCTTACTGACTTCTCCAATTCCTCCATTTGCAGCTGCTGAATGTCCACTATAGGCCATTTTTATACCTCCCTAAATGGGCTGACTCCCCCCACAGGACCGTGGTCACCACCTGGCGCAAGCACCCATGCGAGTGCCGTTTGCCTGGACAGGTGGGTGCGCCCACTCTTGGGCGACGGCACTGGCACAGGGTCCCTCATAGTACAATGAAGTGTCTCTGACGGTGGTGGTGCACAACCAACGTCAGACACACCGTCGTAATATGAGGGGCCTTGTGCCAGTACCGCCGCCCATGAGAGAGTGTGCCCCCCCCCCCCCAGCTCGAACAGTGCTCTACCACTTGCAATACTTACCTCTCCCTGCTCCACCACTGTGTAGTCTGTGCTGTTAAATCCTTCAATGGCACTGCCAATACAAATTTGTTGAAATGATAGATGATAGTTAAAATATACAGGGGCCCTGACTTCCATTTAGACCAGTTAATACTTTGCGCCGACTACCACTGTCTGCTACTCAGCAGAGGAGCCCACCCCAGTACCTAGCTATGCCGCCTGTTTAGTCCTGTTACCAATTTTGAACTGCTTTTAGCCTACTTTCTTATTTGGGCCTATATCTGTGTTTTCTCCTCATCCTGCCCATTGCCCAGCCACTGCTAGATGAGTCTGCTGGTACATTGACCCAGACCACTACATTCCCCTTGCACTCTACACAGCCTGAATCTGACCCTGCTGAAAGTCAGGTTCCCCTTCCCGCATACTATACCACCTTACACGGGGACAAAGAGGAAGGTGCAGGTTCTTTCATCAGGTGGGGGGGGGAGGGCATACTCGTTGGCACTGGCACAGGGCCCCTCATGGTACGCAAAAGTGTCTCTGCCAGTGGGAGGCGCCACCCGCCGTCAAACACACCGCCGTACTATGAGGGGTCCTGTGCCAGTGCCAACTAGTGGGCCCCCCTGCTTGCTCAGGATCACAGCACTGGCAAAGTTGAAATACTTATCTCTCCCTGCTCCACCGCCGTGACGTATTCCGCGTTTCCTGGGCCCACGAAAATCTTGAGCCAGCCCTACCCCCCCCCCCCACAACTTTAGCCAAATGAGCCCCTGTTTTCAATGCCTAACTATTATTATAAAGTAAATTAAGATTGAAAAGCTTAAGAAATAAGAATTGATGTTTTTGGCATTAAAATGGACACTGTAGGTGTTTTCCTGTCCTCCACTCACTGCCGACTTTGATTCCCCATTGACATGCATTGGGTTTTGTGTTTCAGTCGGCCCCCGACTTTTCGAAATAATCGTCCGATTTCACCCGACCCGACTTTTGAGAAAGTCGCGTTTCGCGAAACCCGACTCGATCCTAAAAAAGTAAGTCGCTCAACTCTAATCAAAAGGTCTGGTATCAGATTTGTACTTCTGTTATTTTACAGAGCCACATGGACACATTACTGACTGCCATAGGGTCTCAGACATATTATCCGAGCACTCTGAAGACACCCAAGCATATTCTCTCATCACTAATCACTTAAGGTACCTTCACACTAAACAACTTCACAACGATATCGCTAGCGATCCGTGACGTTGCAGCGTCCTGGCTAGCGATATCGTTGTGTTTGACACGCAGCAGTGATCAGAATCCTGCTGTGATGTCGTTGGTCGGAGCTAGAAGGCCAGCACTTTATTTCGTCGCTGGACTCCCTGCAGACATCGCTGAATCGGCGTGTGACGCCGATTCAGCGATGTCTTCACTGGTAACCAGGGTAAACATCAGGTTACTAAGCGCAGGGCCGCGCTTAGTAACCCGATGTATACCCTGGTTACCATCGTAAAAGTAAAAAAAACAAACAGTACATACTTACCTACCGCTGTCTGTCCCCGGCGCTCTGCTTCTCTGCACTCCTCCTGCATCCTGTGTCAGCGCCAGCCAGCTAGAAAGCACAGCTGTGACGTCACCGCTCTGCTTTCCGGCCGCTGTGCTCACAGTCAGTGCAGGAAAGCAGAGCGCCGGGGACAGACAGCTGAAGGTAAGTATGTAGTGTTTGTTTTTTTAACGTTTACGCTGGTAACCAGGGTAAACATCGGGTTACTAAGCGCGGCCCTGTGCTTAGTAACCCGATGTTTACCCTGGTTACCGGGGACCTCGGGATCGTTGGTTGCTGGAGAGCTGTCTGTGTGACAGCTTTCAATCGACCAAACAGCGACGCTGCAGCGATTGACATCGTTGTCGGTATCGCTGCAGCGTCGCTCAGTGTGAAGGTACCTTTACTAAGTGATTCATGCTGTATTTTTGCTAAAAATCCATTTTGTCTGCTGCTTATCTAGCAGTTCTGTGAATGCTGAGCTGTGTTATGCACCCTGTGAACACCATGCAAACACTATGTGATCCCTGCCTAATCTATAATGGGAGCTATGACTTTTGTCTCGCAGTGAAAGCCACTTATGTGTTCATTACTGTGTTCTGGACGGCAGACAGAAATCCTTAAAATCCATTTATTTTAATATCGCCAACATCTATAAGAAACAAACCGTTTTAAGGAATATCTACAGCATATAGGGCTAATCTTGGTAGATACTAAGTAGAAAATATGGTTGTCTGCCCCTCTTAAAACTTATTCTGTGCTGCTAACACCTTTTTTATTTTTTCCCACCTAGTTCCGCCTACGATACTAAGACAGAACAGCGTGTTGCCGTTAAAAAACTCTCCCGGCCGTTTCAGTCTATCATCCATGCCAAGCGTACCTACAGAGAACTTCGTCTGCTAAAGCATATGAAGCATGAAAACGTGAGTTGTTTAATCTCTCTGTGGATCACATTTAGTCTATAGACGCATTGTACAAAATCTATTATATACCGTGCTTTGAGTTTAGATGGACATGATCACACATTTATTTTATAACTTTTCATGCAGAAACAGAAAAGGAAATAATGTTGCATCAGTAGTTCCTGAAGTAAAAATAAAGTGGTCACTACAGACAAGTATGTAGGACACTGGACACCTTATAATTACTTCCTTCAAAGGATGATGATAGCCAAATGGTCTTACATTAAGTTTATAAATCATATAATTTCCCTGTACGTGCATACATACAGCTACACAAACAAGATGACCTGGAATGTTTGTACATTAAAGGAGATGTGTCAGCAGTTTTATGCTGTGTAATCTGACAGCATCATGATGTAGGGACAGAGACCCTGATTCCAGGGCTGTATCACTTAGTTTAGTATGCCGCAGCTATGGCAGACTCGGTTTTCTCTGCTGTATTTCTAGCCAAGCTCAGTTGTAAGACTTTATGCAACCTCACTCACACCACAGCATTCTGTGTACATTGTGTAGCGACAGAGAGCTGCTAATCAGTGTTTTGGCTGGACTAGGATGCATAAGGCCAGGTGTCCTGTACTGATAATTTCCTGCTGGTAAAACACTGATTGTATTGAAACAGAAAAGCATAGCCAAGTAGGTGTTCACATACATTATATAAATGTGGTTCTTGGAGTAAGTCCAGGAAAAAAACATAAAAGCACAAAAGCAATAAACTTAGTGCATTTTACTTAGATCAAGAAGTCTTTAGCACTCGCCACAGAGGAGAAATATGACTCCTCCACCTCTTTCCAAGTCTCATCTTACAAGTCCAGGTTGTCATTCAGCCTCTTAATGTATGCCTTGTTACAGGGTTTCAGGTTGCTAGATTGCAGACAGATATATAACTGGGTCAGAGGTTTAGAAAATTGAGGTGTGCCCAGTAGTTCTACTAATTCTGTTAGCGAGGAAGACAAGATTAGAATTTCAATTTGAATGTTGCTGGAATGTAAGGGTTGTTCCTAGGAGCATGGTCCCAAAGGGGTTTTTGTCACTGTTAACACTGACAGGTTTAATGCATTGCAGTACACACGTATTGCAATGTATTATACCAGTGATCTGAGTAATAAAAGTCAAAGTCCCATAGAAGGACTAAGGCTAGGTTCACATTGCGTTAGGGCAATCCGTTTAGCGCATATGCTAGCAGATTGCGCTAACGCAATGTCCCAAAAGGGATTGCGTTTGGCAATCCCGCTAGCGCAGATACCCGATCTGCGCTAGCGAGGGACGGACCTCGGACGCTGCAAGCAGCGTCCGCGGTCCGTCCGAAACTAACGGGACATCGCTAGCACGTGCCGAAAATGGCATGCGCTAGCGATTTGTTAGCATATTGCCGTCAATGGGTGCGCTAACGGATCCGTTGCATGGTGTTAATTGCGACAATTTCGCCATGTAACGGAGTCTGCTAGCGTTAACCCATTAACGCAATGTGAACCTAGCCTTATTAAAGTAAAAATTATATATATTTTTTTAAATTCACAAAATAAAGAACAAAAAAGAGAAAGATTATTCCATTAAATACATATATTTACGTAAAAATAAACATATACATTCTGTATTGCCATGTCCAGAACTTCCAATTTTTAAAATTCACAGTTTAAGTCTTTCAGTGAACACCGTAAACAAAAGTAAATGAAAAACGTCGCTAAAAACTATGCTTTTTCATAAAAATGTGGAATAAAACGTTATCAAAAATTGAATGTAAATAAAATTATACAGCTGAAAACATCATCTTGTCTTCACAAAAAATAAGCATATTCGCTTTATAATATGCACTGTGATTCCACACACACTTGTAAAGCGAAAAATACGGTAAATAAAAAGAGCATTATTTTTAGTGTGTGACAGCAGCCAAACGTAAAATGATAAAAATCTGGTAATCGCACTGATCCAAAGAATAAAGTTGTGTCATCATTTAGGCTACTTTCACACATCAGGTTTTTTGTTTGTCTAAATCCGGCTCTTTGGAGAAAATCTGGAACCGGAAAAAAATAAAAACAGGAACTGGTTTTTCCCCCATTGACTTGTATTAGTGCCGGATGGCCCAGCGTTTCTTCCGTTTTTGTTCTGGATCCGGCGAACATTCTACTGTAACGTTTTTTGTCTCCGCAAAAGCTTCCGGCTGTTTGCTAGAATGGGAGCCGGAAGGTGCCGGATCCAGAAAAAGCCGGATCTGGCAGCCTGATCCGTTTTTTTAAACTGCGCATGCTCCAATTTTTTTTTATCCAATAATCTAGATAGGCTAGCCGGATCCGTCAAGAAAACGGATCCGTCGCATCAGTTTTTCACAATCTGCGCCGGATCCAGTTTTTCCAACAATCGCCGGATTTAGCATGAAACAAAAAACCTGATGTGTGAAATTAGCCTTATACCACATGAGGAATGTCTTAAAAAATAGAAGCAGTTCTTGAACTTCTGTTGATTTGTTTATTCTGCCTCCCAAAGATCACAGTAAGGCTTTGTTCTTATTTATCCCTGCGCTCCACACTGAGAACTTACACCTGAGTTTCCGTGTAAGTAACTGTATTTCATGATTCAGTCGAAACCCTGAGATAACATTTCCTGTATTCGGGCAGATAGAGGCGCTTTGTACGCTGTCTGGCCTGTGACTCTGCAATGTCTGTCTTTAAGTATGCATATAAGTGCCGTCGGCCACAGTTTTATGCACTTCTGTAATGAAGGACATCCCTAAACAGAGACTTGAGTCCAGAGTATCTCTGCTTCCTCATTATAGTGAATGGATCCTCATGGATTTCTTCTGAATCACGTCACTTGAAGATTTAGATGGAAACCCCGATGTAAGTACTCAGCGTTAGAGCACTGGATAAATGTGATCCCACACTTTATGTAAAATTTTCCCAATAGTAGCTTCGACAAAAAAGTCCCCACTCAGGTCCATCGTCTGTCAATGGAAATATAGGGGGCTTCCACGTTACTGGTAGAACAAAGGCTCTGGAAAAGCGAAATGGCTCCCCTAAAAAAAGAAATCCAGTAATATCGGCGCTCCCAAATCCAAATTACCTGCTTCCTTCTGAGCCCCACAGTGTGCCTGAACCACATATGGCACCATATTTGGCATTTCCTTAACAATGAGAGCCCACTTAAAAACCCTTTCTTATACTCGTCTTCCAGCGGCTTCACTTTATTACGGTCCCTCGGTGCCATCTTGTGCATGTAACTTCTGACTGGTAGGAAGTCAGACGTTACGTCACAAGAACTCAATGCAAACCTATGAGAGCCAGAAGGAGCCTCTCATAGAGATGTATTGAAAAAAAACCTCCAGCGCACTCCATGAAACACAGCAGCCGCCAGCAGGTCACTTTTCACCAGACTCCAACAGCAGAGAAACTGGAAAAGAATGAAGGCGGCGACAGGCGAGTATGAGACAAGGGGCAGGGGAATTACATTTTAAGCACCACTCCAGCTTTGCAATAATAATTAAAAAAAAACCCTGGAGTGGTGCTTTAATTTATGGGATGCATGTCTCCAGAAGCACAAGCTGGCCACTAAATTGTACGGGCACTAGAGGGGCAGATTTTCAATTTTCACTGAGCAACATCCATTGCTGCTTGTTTTTAAATAATACTCTTGGAGTCAAAATTGTCACTGCACCTGTAGATAAATTGCCAGAGGGCTGAAATTTTCAAAATAGGGTCACTTGAAGGGGGAGTCAGCTATTCTGGAACTTAGGGACTCTGTATCTGGAGTCATCAAGCTATTCTACAATGATTTGTTCTTTAAAGGTACCGTCACATATAACGATATCGTTAACGAAATCGTTATGCGTGACAGCGACCAACGATCAGGCCCCTGCTGGGAGATCGTTGGTCGCTGGGGAAAGTCCAGGACTTTATTTCGTCGCTGGATCTCCCGCTGACATCGCTGAATCGGCGTGTGTGACGCCGATTCAGTGATGTCTTCACTGGTAACCAGGGTAAACATCGGGTTACTAAGCGCAGGGCTGCCATTGTAAATGTAAAAAAACAAACACTACATACTTACATTCCGGTTTCTGGTCACATCCCTCGCCTTCAGCTTCCCGCACTGACTGTGAGCGCCGGCCGGCCGTAAATCAAAGCACAGCGGTGACGTCACCGCTGTGCTTTACGGCCGGCGCTCAGTCAGTGCGGGAAGCTGAAGGCGAAGGACATGACCAGACACCGAAGTATGTAGTGTTTGTTTTTTTACATTTACAATGGTAACCAGGGTAAACATCGGGTTACTAAGCGCAGCCCTGTGCTTAGTAACCCAATGTTTACCCTGGTTACCCGGGGACTTCGGGATCGTTGGTCGCTGGAGAGCTGTCTGTGTGACAGCTCTCCAGCGACCACACAGTGACGCTGCAGCGATCGACATCGTTGTCTAGATCGCTGCAGTGTCGCTTAATGTGACGGTACCTTAAGTCAAATAGCGCTCGATCCCTCCCAAGTCTCTCTGTATGGCTAACTAGTACTGTACAGCCACATATGGATTATTACCACGTTCAGCAGTAATTGTGTGACATATTTTGGTGCCACCTTTCCCTTTTTACTTTGCTTTTCTGGCATGTCATGGGCTCTGCCAATGTGACAAGGCCCCCTCAAACCATTCCAGCAATATCTGCACACCAATATGACTCGTTCCCTTCTGAACTTTGCACTGTGCCTTAAAAGTAGTTTTTGGCCAAATATAGGGTAACGGTGTGCTCAGGAGAAATTGCTTAACAAATAGTACCGTACATTTTCTCCTATTAGCCCTGATGAAAATTAAAAACTTGGGACCACAGCACCATTTTAGTGGAAAAAAACTGTAATTTTAAATTTACTCCTCCCAATTTTGTACAATTCTGTGAATAACTTGGGGGTCAAAAATGCTCACTACACCCCTAGATGAATTCCTCTAGGGGTATAGTTTCCAAAATGGGGTCAATTGTGTTTTTATATAATAATTTTTCTGCTATTTTGGCACATCTGGGGCTCTGCAAGTGTGACATGACATCCGTAATCTGTTCCAGCCAATTTTGAGCACCAAAAGCCAAATGGCGCGCCTTCCTTTCTGAGCCCTGGCGTGTGCCAAAACAGTAGTTTCCCTCACATATGGGGAATTGTTGTACTGGGGAGAAATTGCACAACAAATTGTGTAGTCAAGTTACTCTTGTGAAAATTAAAAAATTTGTGGCCAAAGCCGAACATTTGTGGAAAAAAAAAATTAAGATTTGAGTCGTCAGTGGTTGATACCATCTGTTCAGTTTGCCATTAAAAGGTAACAAATTGCAAGCTTTATATACCACTCAGGTCTCTGGTTTCTTCATTCACATCTTGGGTCTCTTAAGAGTAGACCTGAATAGTCTTGAAATCTTGCAATTTGTTACAATGTTTTCAGTTAGCCATTAACAGGTATCAACCACTGAGGACTCCCAAATCTTCATATTTATCTATATACTGGCTAACACGGCGCAAAGATTGATATCTTTCCTTTGGGAAAAAGTACATTTTTAATTTTCTTGTCCCATTGTTATAACCTGTGAAACACTTGTGGTACCTAAATTCTCACAATACCCATACATGAATTTCTTGAGTGGTGTAGTGACTCAGCCCAATTTTATACAATTCTGTGAATCGGCTGAGGGTTAAAAATGCTCACTACATCGCTAGATAAATTCTTCAACGGGCTAGTTTCCTAAATGTGGTCACTTGTTTGGGGTTTATGCTGTTTTGGCGTGTCCTGGGCTGTTCAAATGCAACATGACAGCCGCAGTCTGTTCCAGCCAATATTTTTCTCCAGAAGAAAAATGTTGTTCCCTCCTTTTTGAGCACTGAAGTGTTCTCAAACAGTAGTTTCTCCCCACATATGAGGTATCTGTGCACTCAGAATTGCGCAACAAATTTTATGTCTCGTTTTAGTAACATAGTTAGCAAGGCCGAAAAAAGACATTTGTCCATCCAGTTCAGCTTATATTCCGTCATAATAAGAAAAGGTGCATTCCCATAAATGGGAGTCGAACTCGGGCTACCTGGGTGAAAACTAGGAATCCTAACCGCTAGACCATATGGGAATAGATAAAAAATATGGAATGCTTCACTAATTTGCGTGTCATCCTTGCTTAGGGGCCATGCTAATCTTCTCTGTTTTGTTCGAATTTTAGTATATGTGCTGCCGAAGCAAGTACAATAGTAATCTTTTAATTTATATAGCACCAACATATTCCACAGCACTTTACAGACATTATCATCGATGTCCCCGAAGGGGCTCACAATCTAAGGGCTCATACTCACCTGCGAGAAACTCGGATGAGTCTCGCACGTCAATACCCGGCACTCAGATCGGAGCCTGTGGCTGCGTAGCAATACATGCAGCCGCACGCTCCGCTCCTGAGTGCCGGGTGCAGTATTGACGTGCGAGACTCATCCGAGTTTCTCGCAGGTGAGAAATGAGCCCTAAATTCCCTATTATGTCTTTGGAATGTGGTAGGAAACCGGAGTACCCGGAGGAAACCCACGCAAACACAGGGAGAACATACAAACTCCTTGCAGATGTTGTCCTTGGTTGGTTTGAACCCAGGACTCCAGCGCTGCAGTGCTAACCACTGAGCCACCGTGCTGCACATCAAATTTTACCCTTGTGAAAGTGAAAATTTGGGTCTAAAGAAGCATTTTTGTGAGCAAAATTAAAATGTTCTTTTCATTCCTGTGAAGCACCTGAAGCGTTAATAAGCTTATTAAATGTGGTTTTGAGCAACTTGAGGGGGGCAGGTTTTAAAATTGTGTCACTTTTGGGTATTCAGTTAAGCCCCTCAGTCATTTCAAATGTCATGGGGTCACTTTTGTTGTTAAAAAAAAAAAAAATACTTTGAACTCGTCTAACTTCATAATTAAAAGTTTCACAAGTGATGTAAAGTAGACATTATTTTGTGTCCGATAACTATTTGGTTTAAGGGCATAAAACGGTTTTGAAAATTGCGAAATGTTCTTTTTTTTTTTTTTTGCCAAATTTTAAATATTTTCAGAAATAGACGCAAATCATATCGAATTAAATTTACCACTAACCCAATGTACAATGTGTCGCCAAAAACTAGTCTCTGAACCACTGGGATCCAGTGAAACGTTCCAGAATTATTACCACGTAAAGTGACACTGATCAGAAATGAAAAATTTGCCTGGGCAGGAAGGTGAACATCTGCTTCTTCATGGAAGGCTTAATAGTTTTCTAGCCTGGATTTTCATGGTGTTCCATGTACAATACATGACATGTTGTCTGATCAGCCAGCAGAATATTATTAGGCAGCAGGAGGTGAGCGGATGGATATATAGGCTTTTGGGGAAAGGTTCACTAGAACTTTGTTTGAATTGTTTGAAATCTCTTCTTTCAGGGCTCAGCAGTCAAGGGAGTGGTGCTAATCAATGGTTGACAGATTTCCCTATATGTGTTCATAAATAGATGGTCGTCAGTCATAGATTAGGACCATCTCAGTTTTTTAAAGTCAGAATGAGCAGTGCTTTCAGTAAATAAAATGAAAACTTAAAGGGGTCGTTAACTTTATCTTGTTAATTTGCTTTCCATACAATCAGATCAGGACTTCTGTCCATACAATTCCTGCCAGAGGAACATGGGACCAGACCAGTCCATCAGACAAGTCCAATTAGAAAACACCTCACATGGAAAGCTGCCTTTGGGTTGGATGGGGCTGATAGACTGGCCTGGTCGTATTCTGGCATATTTTAGGTTGTGCAATCTAACCTTGTGCGCCAAAACTTAAACTTATGGTTTATTTTTTGCCAGTATTGCTGAACGTTAGACTACCCTCCTTTCCTGGTACGACATGCCCCTTCATTCACAATAAAAGTAATTTTGGCCACGTGTGCCCAAACTTTTACATGCCAGTTTGTGTGTATGTAAAAAAAAAAGTTATAATATGATAGACTAATCATTGTCTGGCACAACAACACCAATATTGTTTTATTTATCATTTTCTTTTTTTTTTACAGTGGAATGTTGGTGATTTCATATTTATTTATTTTTTATACTAGAGGTCCTTGGGATTTGAAACTGCATTCAATCAATCGCTTATATACTGTAAAAACATAACTTTGCAGTACATAGTAAAATCGTGGTTCTCATATGGAGCTCAGCTGGTGACTAAACTGTAGCAATCAATTGTTCATCATTTAGTCACCTTGAAGTCTTAGCTTTGAATTTTTCTCTTGACATTCGGAAGTCCTCTTTCATACATTACGCAGAGTTTTTAGGAGGCAGGAGCATCTTTGTATAGTTTTGAATTTAGTTTAACATTTTTGTTTTTTTCAACAGGTTATTGGACTCTTAGATGTTTTTACCCCATCAAAGTCGTTTGAGGAGTTCAATGATGTGTAAGTACATGTCTACTGCGTATAGTGTGATTTTAATTTATCCACCCTAAATGGGTTGTCTAGCTAAAAAATAAATCTAGTTACATGTAAATTAGGGGATCTCTGAAAAGTGGTCTAAAATAGCTTCCATCACACATTTCAGGCTACAACCTGTCATAGGTACCATACTTATTAGAACACGTTGTCTAAGGAAGTACTGTTACAGATTGATGTCTGTGCACCATCTTACAGCAAGTTCCTGTTCTGTTCCTAGCTGAGAAGAGCATCGTGAAGGGGCATAGCTGCTCACTCAACCCAGTGGGTTTACAGCAGGACATGCAGTGGTGAAGTTGGATGAAAAAAATAAAATGAATAAAAACTCCTCGGCTGAATGAGCTGAACAGACTTTCTTTTCTTCTGCTTCAGTCCCACTCTCTAATAAACCCAATGCACTCAGGAGTTTCTGAGCCTAGCTGCAAGTCTCAGGCTGACGAGAATGAGTGTACAACTGGGCACAGCAAGACTGAAGCAAGAAATAAAATGGAAGCCTGTTTTGCTTGGTCAACAAGGAGTTTTTTTTTTTTTTTTTCTTCATCACCTGCTTCATGTCCAGTTGTACGCCTGGCAACCTTTTTTGTGTGCCTAACACGGGTTGCAGCTCGAAATATGTGCTCTCCTGGCAGCCATAGACAACTTCTAGGATAACCCCTTCAATTCTCAACTGCCAACCTAAAGCTCTTGTGCATGACTAGCTTTGTATTATATTTTTAAATGTACTTTATTCTCCTTTTCATTTTTAGGTATCTGGTGACGCATCTAATGGGAGCTGACCTTAATAATATAGTGAAATGTCAGAAACTGACTGATGATCATGTTCAGTTCTTGATCTACCAGATCTTACGAGGACTTAAGGTACTCTAACCTTTTGCAGGATGTGGAAGACTGTTGTAGTTGTAAACTAATCTTGTTTAGCCAAATTGATTAATGGTGTTCCACTGCTTATTTTTTTGTGTGTCGTATCACAGAGTTAGATTATGAGGTTATGCAAATTGTCTCTTCAGAGAGGAAGAGGACTAGAACTCTAGTGCCACCTATAGGAAGTAGCAATTCTAAAAGTTAATGTTGACCCTTTACCGAGCCTTGTCACATGACTTACGATAAAAGCCAAAACCAGATCTCAATTTGGAGACACTGTATTTCGGGGTACTGCCCTTCATCAGTGCGAAGTGAGATCTGGTTTGGCTGTGTAAGAGGCGTCTGGCCGAGATCCAAGGTGTAATGTTTCTCCTTGCGGAGGGTGACATGTTAAGCATATATAGATGGAGACTTTTGAGCCGCAATGTTTCCCTGGAAAATATGCAAATTGTCTCTTCAGAGAGGAAGAGGAGGTTACACATGCACATCTAGTATCTAGATTTCAGAAGGTTCATCGTTACAAATAACACCTAATTCTGTGAATCGACAGTGTCACACCGACCGCTAATATTAGGAAACGACTCAAACTTGCTAAATGTGGTCAGAGTGGCAGTGCCGTTGAATGCGTTTGGTGCTCTAAAGAGGGAATAACCTCCTGCCTTTTATTACCTTCCTGACATTGGACGTATTGATACATCCAATGATGGGTCCCCGTATAAGATGCAGGCTAAGTATTGCAAGTGTACTGAACAATTAAACAAGTGATCAGCTAATTGCTTGCTCAGTCCCTCAAGGGGACAAAAAAATAGTGAAAAAAAAAGTAAAAAAAAAAATACATGTATAACAAATACAACATTTTTTGTAATTACACATTATCCCCAATTAAAAATAGAGAAGAAATAAAACATGTTCTATTGCTGCATTCATAAAAGACCAGTGTAACAAAGTAATGTTATGTTATGGTAAAAGCTGTAATGGGAAAAAAAAATATTAAAGCTCCAGGATTCCTTTTTTTTTTTTTACACGTTTTGCAAAAAAAAAAAACTCCGTAAGTAATGAAAGCATCATTGTTACTCCAAAATAGTATTGATAAAAAAGTCAGCTAGAGGTGCAATAAAAAACCCTCACACAGGGTTCCATCAATGTAGAAAATGAAACGATTGCGGGTGTCACTTTTTCTGTTTTTTTTTCTAACAAATTGCACATTGAGTGCCGTAAAATCAATAGCTAACAGAAAGTAGTTTTTGGGGTTTTTTTGTGCCTTCACTACATTCATCTTTTTAGTACATTAAGTAGTAAAATGGTGTCGTTCAAAATTACAACTTGTGCCAAAAAAGTAAACCAATGTACAGCTTTTTGGATGGGAAAAAAGTAATGGCTCTTGGAAGAAAGAGAGCAAAAAATGTAAGTGCAGAAACAAAAACAGGGATTTTTGTGTTACTCACCGTAAAATCCTTTTCTCCGAGTCGTTCATTGGGGGACACAGGACTGTGGGGTGTATGCTACTGCCGCCAGGAGGCTGACACTAAGTAGGTATAAAAAAAAAATAAAAAAAAAAAAAAAAAGTTAGCTCCTCCTCCATGGTATACACCTTGCCACTGGCCCTGACAGCTCCAGTTTGGTGCACAAGCAGTAGGAGATAGAGAAAACAAAACAGCATGAGAGCAAAGACAACATGTCTAGAATAATACTATAGTCTGAACAACCCCAGAGACAAATAAAATGAATAGGGAGGGAGCTGTGTCCCCCAATGAACGACTCGGAGAAAAGGATTTTACGGTGAGTAACACAAAAATCCCTGTTTCTCCATCGTCTCATTGGGGGACACAGGACTGTGGGATGTCCCAAAGCAGTCCCAGGGTGGGAAGAAGACTCACTGGAAGAAAACCCCTAGGCACTTACCGCCTATAGGTGTGATACCGCAGCCTGAAGAATTTTCCTTCCCAAACTTGCATCAGCAGAGGCCTGAGTGTGGATATTATAATGTTTAGAGAAAGTGTGCAGGCTGGACCAAGTGGCCGCTTTGCAAACCTGCTCTGCTGAAGCTTGGTGCCGAAGCGCCCAGGAAGCCCCTACCGCCCGAGTAGAGTGTGCCCTGATCCCAGCCGGGATGGCTGCACCCTTGATACGATAGGCCTCCTGAATAGTGGTTCTTATCCATCTGGCTAAGGTCGATCTAGAGGCTGCGAGTCCCTTTTTATGACCCGCAGGAAGAACGAACAGAACATCCGTCTTTCGAAAAGAAGCGGTCCGAGAAACGTATCTTCTCAGAGCTCTCACCAAATCTAGAGTATGGAGAGCTTTTTCCACCCGGTGTGTAGGCGCAGGACAAAAAGAAGGCAAGACAATGTCCTCATTAATGTGGAATGAGGAGACTACTTTTGGCAAAAAGGAAGGTGCTGGTCTCAGCACCACCTTATCCTGATGAAATTGTAGAAACGCGCCTGACAGGACAAGGCCGCTAATTCCGATACCCGCCTAATGGATGTTATAGCTACCAGAAACAAAACCTTCCAAGAAAGGTACCTTAAAGGAATATCTTGGAGGGGCTTAAATGGAGGTTCCTGAAGAACACTCAAGACCAAATTAAGGTCCCAAGCTTCTATCGGAGCTTTGTAAGGAGGGACTATATGAGAGACTCCCTGCAAAAAAGTTTTTACTTGCAGATTGGTAGCGATCCTGCGCTGGAAAAGAACCGATAAGGCGGATATTTGCCTCCTAAGGGTACTTGGAGCGAGACCTGAGTCTAGACCAGATTGGAGAAAAGCTAGGACATTAGGAATGGAAAACCGAAGAGGAGGAAGACCCTTCTTCCTGCACCATGAGAGAAAGACTTTCCAGGTGTGGTGGTAAATGCGTGCTGAAGCTGTCTTTCGAGCATTAACCATAGTTGAGCCTACTTTCTGAGAAAAACCGGCCTGGGTCAGAATCCAAGATTCAACGGCCAAGCCGTCAAACGCAGGGCCTCTAAGTTCTGGTAGAATATCGGCCCCTGCGACAGAAGATCTGGCTGCATTGGTAGCTGCCAAGGAACCCCGACGATCAGCTGAACTAGGTCTGCGTACCATGACCTCCGAGGCCAATCTGGGGCGACTAGAATTGTCGGAACTCCCTCTAACTTGATCTTACTGACGACCTTTGGAAGCAGCGCCAGAGGGGGAAACGGATATGGAAGACGAAATTGGTTCCAAGATAGGACTAGTGCATCTACGGCGATTGCTCCTGGATCTCGAAACCGTGCAACGAACCTGGGTACTTTGGTATTCGACCCTGTGGCCATTAGATCCACGTCCGGGATTCCCCAGCGTAGACATATCTGCCGAAAAACATCGGGGTGAAGAGACCATTCCCCGGGCGCAAGATCCTGTCTGCTCAGAAAGTCCACTGCCCAGTTCTCCTTGCCCGGGATGTAAACTGCCGAGATCACAGAGTGATTGTTCTCGGCCCAGCGGAGGACTTGTCCTACCTCGCGCATGGCTGATCTGCTGCGAGTGCCCCCCTGATGATTTACGTAGGCCACGGCCGTGGCATTGTCCCATTGGATCCGCACCGGGCGACCCGCCAGAAGATGGTGAAAGTGCTGCAAAGCCTGCCAAATTGCCCTTATTTCCAACAGATTGATTGGAAGGGTTGATTCCCTTGGGGACCAACGACCCTGAGCCGTGTGCTGGAGAAACACTGCTCCCCAACCAAGAAGGCTGGCGTCCGTAGTGACTACCAGCCAATGAACTGGAGGAAAGGCTTTCCCCTGAAGTAGGGAGGAACTCCTCATCCACCATATCAGGGATTGCCTGACCCCAGGAGCCAGACGACACCTGAGGTTGAGAGACAAAGGACTCCTGTCCCAGGCTGACAGAAGTGCCTGTTGGAGTGGACGAAGATGGAATTGGGCGAATAGAACCGCTTCTATAGCTGCTACCATCCTGCCCAAGACCTTCATGCAGAACCGGATTGAATGGAAACTTGGCTGCCGAAGAATTTTTACCTCCTGCCGGAGACAAAGCACCTTGTCCTGGGGTAAAATAGTTAGCCCCCGAGAGGTGTCGAAGATCATACCTAAAAAAGAGATCTTCCGAGATGGTACTAGAGATGACTTCTTTAAATTGACCAGCCACCCTAGACGAGCTAGGGTGTCCAAAGAGATGTTGACGTTGTCCCTGCATGCCTGAAAAGTTGGTCCTTTGACTAAGAGATCGTCTAAGTAAGGCAGAATGACTATGCCTCGAGAGTGCAGGATTGACACCACTGTTGCCATCACCTTCGTGAACACCCTGGGAGCAGTGGCGAGCCCGAAAGGTAATGCAGTGAATTGGAAGTGTCGCTCGCCTATGGAAAACCGTAGAAATTTTTGATGAGGAGCAAATATAGGAACATGCAGATAGGCGTCTTGAATATCTATGGAAGCCAGGAATTCTCCCCTTTCCATAGCCGCAATGACCGAGCGGAGAGATTCCATACGGAAGCGACGAGTGCTGATGAATTTGTTTAGACACTTTAGGTCCAGAATGGGTCTCACGGTCCCATTCTTTTTGGGAACCGTAAACAGATTTGAATAAAACCCCTTGAACCTTTCTTCCTTTGGAACAGGGACAATGACCCCGTTGGACTGAAGAGACTCGACTGCTCTGAATAAAGCTCTTAGACGGGTTTTTGAACTGGGAAGACTGGACGGAAAAAACCGGCCTGGAGGGAGACAGGAAAACTCTATTTTGTACCCTGAAACCACCAGGTCTCTTACCCATCTGTCGTGAACAACTGACAGCCAGGACTGATGGAACAGTAGTAGGCGACCGCCTACTCTGTTGGAAGCGACGAGAGGCTGCCTCCAGTCATTTAGCCGAAGATCGAGGATATCTAGATCCCCTAGATCTTGACGGTTGATACCGCATTCTTGCCAATGGATTGGCCCTATAGGAGACCTGGTGCTCCCGGTCTTGGACAGGCCGACTTGGGGGACCTGCGCTTGGTGCCGCAGACCACCGGGAGTTACGAAAGGATTTAAATCTTGCTTGAAATTGGCGACGAAAAGGTTGCTTAACCTTTTGTTGAGGAAGGAAATTACTTTTACCTCCCGTGGTATCAGATATAAGCTGATCCAATTT
This sequence comes from Ranitomeya imitator, assembly GCF_032444005.1. NCBI lineage: Eukaryota > Metazoa > Chordata > Amphibia > Anura > Dendrobatidae > Ranitomeya > Ranitomeya imitator. The sequence continues at coordinate 274,676,788 of NC_091284.1, read as the reverse complement.
TTCGCCAAAAAGACGGACACCTTGATAAGGAAGGGATGTAAGGGACTTCTTTGAAGTAGAGTCCGCCCGCCAATTTCTTAGCCATAGGGCCCTTCTGATAAGAAATAGCATTTGCCGCAGCCAATGCTGAACAATTTGCCGCATCCAAGGATGCATTAATCAGATAATTTCCTGCTAAAGATATCTGATTTGACATCTCTATCACCTCTACAGGAAACCCCTTATCCTGAAGAGCCTTAGTTACAGACTCTGACCAAGCTATCATAGCTTTGGCAACCCATGTGGCCGCAAAAGACGGTGCGAGGGCTGACCCTGAAGCCTCAAACAGAGACCGAGCTAGACTCTCTAGGAGCCGATCAGTCGGATCCTTAATAGACGACCCATTAGGAAGAGACAGCAACGTACTAGAGGCCAAACGGGATACGGGAGGATCCACTGAAGGGGATTCTGCCCACTTTTTACAAAGCTCTGGAGCGAACGGATACCTTGCACCTAGGGCCTTCTGGCCTAAGAAGCGTTTATCCGGTCGCTCCATGTGACGTTGGACTAAATCCTCAAACTCAGGATGAGTAGAAAACACCTTATGAGGTTGCTTGAATTTCTTAAAGGACACCTTATGACCAGAAGGTAAGGTGGCCACATCCTCTACTCCCAAAGTCTGGTTAACGGCCTCAATGAGACTGTCAACAGATTCCTGATAACCAGGAGCTTCTAAATCAAAAGACCCCTCTGAGTCCTAGTCCGAACCGTGCTCACTCAATTCCGAAGGAGAGGAAGATCGAGAGACGGGATTCAAAGATGCTGATGCACCTGACGGACCGGGAGACGCTGTGTGGGATCGTTTCCCCTGTGTCTGCCTAGAGGGAGCACGGCCCCTGCAGGCCGGAGGATCCTGAAAATCGGAGGATCTTTCCAAAACAGGCGGATGAATGTCTCTGACAGGGGCTTGAAGGGACTCAACCGCCTTTGTTAGAGACGCCATAGACTGCGTTAATGATATGACCCACTCAGGGGGAGACACTGCCGACCCAGGTACAGGCACACCCGGCAGGATAGCCGGCGGGGAAGCAGACAGGGTAGCAGACGGGGGCTCCTGCACGCGCTTGGAATCACAAGCCTCACAGAAATGGTTACTTTGCGCATGCGGAAAAGTAGACTGACAGGTAATGCATGAGGTATACAGAACTGAGTGAGTCTTAGTCTTTCTAGACATGACTCTATTGCCTCCGTATCTCCTTATGAGCTACTAGGTCTAGAACAAATACTGTTGTCAGGCTGAGGGAAGTAGCACTTACCCCAGTCCTGTGTCCCCGTATGCTCTCAAACACTGAACCATGTCTCCTGTGCAAACCACACATATAAACTAATTCACAGGGCGGATGCTTGAAAAAAGTGGGAGGAGTTACCGCACATGGACCCGGTTTAGGCCGAAGCAGGGATCTAGATTTTACTCTTTCCCCTGCTCTCCCGGGAAAGCTGGGTGCTCGAAACAGGAAGTAAACCGTCGCCATGGAGGCGGGACTTCCCCCAGACTACAAGACCCATAAGGCCACAGGCTGTACAGAGAAAACAGGAAGACGCCGAAAAAGGGGCGGGACTTCCGCCCATGCTCAGACTACAAGATCCATAATGCCTAAGCGAACAGGAAACCGCCTAAAAATGGGGCGGGACTTCCGCCCATGCCTCTTCTGAAGTTTGCTTGTGGGGAAAAAACGCTGGAAACCAGCACAGCGCCGGATATAGTCGCCAGCAGAACGCGCGATGAAGCAGGAGCCCCCCCCCTGTGCAAGCCCTCTGACAGCGCATAAGGTTAGACATAAAAAATCCACATATAAATATATATATACATATATAAATATTAAAAGACGGTGCAGGCAACCTTAACTCCTTACACCCTTCAGAAGGCGAGGAGAGGGACCGTCTGCCTCCTTAAAACACCGTAGTCGTGCATTGGTGATTGAAGTGGAGGCTGCACGGACAAGGAATGAATGCTTGTACAACCTAGGGTTCCGTTACCTCAGGGTGGTCAGGTTCTTAGTCCGGCAAAAAAATCCCACGTCGCGGGAGAGGATACGTGGAGGCGACACTCCACGTGCTCGCCCGTTGTTGGTTTGGGGAGATCGGACCCCTTCAAAAGGGTCCGTCGCCCCTGTCTTATCTTCAGAGAAAAAAGCATCTGGGAAAACCCAGAGATGTGCCTCCTACGGACACTAAGCATAAACTGGAGCTGTCAGGGCCAGTGGCAAGGTGTATACTATGGAGGAGGAGCTAACTTTTTTTTTTTTTTTTTTTTTTTTTATACCTACTTAGTGTCAGCCTCCTGGCGGCAGTAGCATACACCCCACAGTCCTGTGTCCCCCAATGAGACGATGGAGAAAATCACTTAGTCAAGAAAGGGATAATTTCACTGTATACTATAATATCACAGATTGAAAATAAAGAAAAATATTTGGTATTGGCATATCTATAAAAGTCTAGTCTATGAAAATGTAAAATTATTTACTCAGAAAAATAACTACTTATACTCACCTGCGGCTCGGTCCGGTCCGTTGGGTGTCGCAGGTCTTGGTCCAGCGCCTCCCATCTTATTGCGATACCATCCTCCTGCTTGTTTCATGAGTTTTCTTTGTTATTCACTGTTATTTAAAACGCAGATCCCTAATAATAATTTCCTTTTCTCTTATTTCAGTATATTCACTCAGCTGATATTATCCATAGAGTAAGTAGCATCGCTGATATGTTTCTGATAATGCTATATGTGAACAAACGTTAACCGTAAAGGGGTACTTCCTTCCCAGAGGATATTCCACAAATGTCTGATGTGGTTGAAATCTCTAGGATCTGCACCTATCTTGAGAATGGGTTTTGAATTTATTTTTTTTCTTTTAGTAATGTAAGTTTTGAATGTAGCTAAACTAAGCATATGTATGTAGTAGTATGAAAAAGTGCCAAAGAGAATTGAATACAGGGAAGGAAAAAGTTGATCCAGCTTCTGATCCACAGTTTAAGGAGGCATGGTAAAATCATGAAGTGTTTTTTCCTAAAGAGTAGAAAAAGTCATGCATTGCATTCGAAACGCGTATGGTATTCTCAATTGTCTGGATCAACTTTTTCTTTCACTGTGTCTAAATAATCGACGTGCTGAAGCCTGGCTCACGGGCTTCTGTGTTTTTCTTTTTTTTCTATTCATTCTAAAGAGAATGAATGCATATGCGGCCATCAGTCCATTCCTCATAGGAGCACGACAGATCTAGTTTATGATCGGACATTTATGACATATTATGAGGATATGCAAAAAACGCTCACCACACTCATCTAGAAGATACAAAGCTGAGGTGACTGCATCGGAGGGTGCCAGATCCTCTTTATGCGTCACCGCAAAATGGAGTGGGAATAGTGGGAATTTTAGGGCATTTCATCCTATGAATAAAAAAATCCTTTATTATGAATCTATAAAACTGAGGAAATCCATGTGAGGGTCAATTAAAAAAACTAACGCGATACTGGCGCACACAGGCTCCCTTAATCGTAGTATACTATGATAAGGGTCGTGTGTGCACCAGAAACCTGTCAGTTTTTAATAATTCTCACATAGATTTGTTCATTTGTATTGATTTACAATAAAGGAAATTTTTATTCATTGGATGGAAGTGGCGAAAATGCCCTCTTTTACCGCCCTATGAGGGTATGCAATAAATGCTCAATATAGGAAAACTATCACCAAAGCCACGATAATTACTACCAAACTAACCCCCTAACCACTGTACTGACTACATAGATGACGCTAACTATCATTCTAACCCCATCCACTGTAATGACTACCAGACTACTCCCCAAACTACATTAATGACTGTATAGGTGACAGTGACAGCCAAGCTACATACCAAATGTAGGTAATGACTGCAGATGATGAGGACTATCATAATACACAACTAACCACTGTAATGACCGAATAGATGATGTTGACTATCAATCTCACTACCAAACTAAACCCCAAACCACTGTAATGACTGTTTAGGGGACAAAACACAGGTTCTGAATGTGTAATTCTTTGTATTCACTGGTAATCTCTCTCAACAAACAGCCTGATTTAAAGGACACCTAACATCACCCAATAACACTACTTACCTGCAGATATAGGGGTGATCTGCAGGTAATTGGCATTAAAACCTGGTGTAACCAGCTGACTTGAAGTGCAGCTGTATCGAGAAAGTGAAGTTTTATTCATGGACTAGTCATTGTGCAACAACTCTGTGATGCCGGGAGTGCGGCTGTAATCCCATCCCAGCACTTTGAGTCCCAGCTTTCTCTGCGCACATACACACTGCAGGCCTGGCTGGGGAACCCAGTTTTTTTAGAAGGCACACAACCCCCTCAACCACTGGTGGACACAGACTGAAAAGGTTCCCTGCGCAAGAACAATATATGGGTCCAATAACTTATCATAATACACAATTTCACCTTTTTTGGTGGCAGAAATGGGCACCGTTACCTCTCGGGCCCCTGTGCAGCTGCACAGGTTGCCCCAATGATATGTCCGCCCTTGTCTTCAGCTAGTTATGTACTACGTAACAGCAGGTCGCTGTGTCTGTAGCCAACACCACAGACAATACACAGTATTTATATATCAAACTCCATTGACATAACCTGTGTATGAGGCTGCCATACTAAAGGGATATCCCTGTCTGCTCACAGTCACGTAAAGAGATAAGCGGGAAGGTGAAAATATTTATAGTCATACTTTCTGGACCGTGTGCATTTATTGTGCACCTTTCCTGCTCTCATGAAGGAATGATTTTGGAAGAAACTAGCTACGTTTTATAAAGCGAGACAATCCTTTAAAGGAAAATATTGTGACTGGTCTGCAAAGCTATGAAACCAAATGGGAAAGATGGGTAAGTATTTATAAGCTACGCATTCTCCCTGCCACCTCCTATCAGGTTGGTCATTCTTGAAGTGCCAAGCTCCTTAGTTTTGCCATTTATTTATAGGGCGTGTTGACCGCTTTTAAAACCTTTTGGATTTTTGTCTGCGGTTCTCCACAGTAGAGCTTATAAAATTCACCTTTCTCAACCATTACAGATGATTTCACTCAAATATGTTCTTTACATATAACCTCTCAGTTTATGCCATTGCGTATATCTTATTTATAATGTTATATTTTATTGGATTGTGTTTTACATCTTATGTGTGTCCTCGTGTCTGCAGGACTTGAAACCTAGCAACCTTGCTGTAAATGAAGACTGTGAGCTGAAAGTGAGTGACCCTACATTGCTTAAAACAGTTGTTCTGTAAAGAAGCCCTTCCTTAAAGGGACTCTGTCACCTGAATTTGGAGGGAACAATTGTCAGCCATAGGGGCGGGGTTTTCGGGTGTTTGATTCCCCCCTCCCCCTGTTAATAAAATACTTACCCGGCTCCCTCGCTGGCGCTGCTGGCGGTCACGTGGTGCCGCCCATTACAGTGATGAATAGGCGGCTCCACCCCTATGGGAGGTGGAGCCGCCTATTCATCACTGTAATAGGCGGCACCACGTGACCGCTCATACAGGAGAAGCGGAAACGCTGCGGTTTATGTTCCACAGCATGTCAATTCTTTGTGTGGATTCTGCAGCGTTTTACACCTGCTCCTCAATAGGAATCCGCAGGTGGAATCCGCACAAAAAATGCAGGAAATCCGCGGGTAATCCACATGTAAAATGCAGTGCGTTTTACCTGCTTATTTTACAAAAACGGTTTGGAAAAATCCGCACACGAATCCGCAACATGAGCACATAGCTTTAGTATGGGGTAATAGGTAGAGCCCATGAGAGGTTCTTGAGGCTGTTCTCAAATTGCTTTAGTTTGCATGAAAATACGGAAGTTTGCCATTGACTTGTTTCTTCTATGTGCTATAATTTTCTGTCAATGAAAGATTTTATCTTTGTATAGTGTACAACTCCTTTCCACCGAGCCTGGCCAAAGTGCACAATAGTTATATTCCAGGGGAGGGGTTAACTCAAAACTCAAAAAGTTGCTTCATGGGTTTTTTTGGTGGGAGGCATGCACAAGAGACCTGAAAAATGGAGTGAGAAATGCAGCAAAACCTGTTTTTTTTTTTTTTTTTGTAAGCAGCTTCTTTATTGCTAAGGCTGGGTTCACACTGCGTTACAGCAGCCCATTCAACACATACGTTAAACGGGCTGCTGTAACGCAAGTGCCGACTTTGGCACATCGCTAGCGCAGATAGAGCTAGCAGATGCTCTATCTGCGCTAGCAGTGACGGACCCGGAAACGCTGCAGCCCGCGTCTCAGGGTCCGTCACTCAATGACGGCACATGGCTAGCGCACGCTTATTGTGGGCGTGCGCTAGCGATGTGTCCGACATTGGAGTCAATGGGGGCACTAGCGGACTGCGTTACACCGCGCTATGCCGCGGTGTAACGTAGTCCGTCTAACGGACTGGGGGAACGCAGTGTGAACCCAGCCTAAGAGAGCAGGCTTTTCTTGGAGAAAAAAAAAACGCTGCAAAAATGCAACATGTGAACATAGCCTAAAACTGATTTCTTCAATTAAGGTATGGATTTACTCCGCATGACGGCGCCTGTACATGCTTCCCATTAGTTTGAGAGAGAAAATAATCATCAAAGTTCCCTTGACTGTCATGAAGTTTTTAAATATAATTTCAAAGACCCATCTCTACTAAATGTTATTATTTTCATAGATCCTTGACTTTGGTTTGGCTCGGCACACAGATGAGGAAATGACCGGCTATGTTGCTACAAGGTGGTATCGGGCACCAGAAATCATGCTAAACTGGATGCATTATAATCAGACAGGTATGTAATTTATTTTATTATCATATATTATAAGCTTTCACTACTACTGGCTTCACAGTCTGTAAACCTGCTAATTGCTTCAGTTCATCCGCTTGGCAACAATTCATGATCTCATACACTGATACTATCTTTTTGTGTACATACTTTCGTTTGTTTGATTGTCTCACTCGGTAGCCGCACACTAACTGCATTTTACTCATCATTGACTGAGGTGCCATTTGTTATACGTAATTGTTACTAAACAGTCCTCATCATTAATCATGCTGTTCACATTTTGCCATCATGAGACCAAGACAACACCAAACAATTGTTCAGCAGTACCTCGGCATTGCGAGGCTTCAAGCAAGATGTTCTCAGATTGAAGTGGCCACTGAGCTTAGAGTGTTAGTGTCATCAGCAGGTTACAACAGAGACACAGAGAGACTGGAAGAGACACAGAAGGGCAGAGAAATGGACGTCTTTTGGCCACATGCCATAATGATGACCACTTCCTTGTGAATAATGCCCTTCGGAACTGAGTGATAAGTGTCACTCGCCTCCAGGCCCATTTAAGGGAGGGGAGAGGCATCCACGTGTCACGTCAGACCATTCAAAACTGTTTACATCAGCATGGTCTCGACGACTTGCAAGGGTACCTGACCACACCACCAGGCACAGGCACCATACTTTGCATGGGCCAGGGAGCATCTATGCTGGACAAGGAATCTGTAGGACTCAGTGCTGTTCATTGATGTAAGTTGATTCACACTAAGCAGAAATAATGGCCGCCAACAATGTTCGCAAAATCAAGGAGAGCGCTATGCATCAGGCACTGTTGTCACCAGACAAGCCGGTGGTGATATTACAATATGGGCAGGTGTGTCTAGTAAGTACAGACCTACCTTACACTTTGTGAATGTTACAATGACAAGCCACTACTACTTGAATAATATCATTAATCCAGTTATTGTGCCTCCTCACGAACACTGGCCTAATTTAATCTTTGTGGACAACAATGCTCCAGCTTATCGAGGTTGCATCATTTTGGAATGGCTTTGGAGACTGGGGTACCTCAAATGGAGCCGCTTGCACTTTCTCTAAACCTGAATCCCATAGAAAACCTATGGGATCAGCTGAGTCCCCGTGTACAGTTGTGCTCAAAAGTTTTACATACCCAGGCAGCATTTTTGCTTTCTTGGCCTTTTATTCAGAGAATATCAATGATAACACCAAAACTTTTTCTAAAGTGGTTGGGTGAAGCCATTTATTGTCAAACTACTGTGTTTTCTCTTTTTAAATCATAATGACAACCCAAAATAGCCAAATGACCCTGTTCACAAGTTCACATACCCTGGTGATTTTGGTCTGAAACCATGCACAGAAGTTAACACAATTGGGATTTGAATGGCTACTAAAGGTAACATCCTCACCTGTGATCTATTTGCTTGTAATCAGTGTGTGCATAAAAGCTTAGTGAGTTTCTGGGATCCAGACAGACTCTTGAACCTTTCATCCAGCCACTGACATTTCTGGATTGAGTCATGGGGAAAGCAAAAGAATTGTCAACGGATCTACGGGAAAAGGTAGTTGAACTGTATAAAACAGGAAAGAGATACAAAAAAGATTTCCAAGGAATTGATAATGCCAGTCAGCAGCATTCAAACTGTGATTAACAAATGGAAAATCAGGGGCTCTGTAAAAACAATCTGTCGTCCACAACTGCCAGGAAAATTGTTCGGGATGCAAAGAAAAACCCACAAATAACATCAGCTGAAATATAAGACTCTGTGAAAACTAGCGGTGTGGCTGTTTCAAGATGCACAATAAGGCTAGGTTCAGATTGCGTTAGTGCAATCCGTTTAGCGCCTAGTGCTAGCGGATTGCGCTAACGCAATGTGTTGTAAAGGGGTTGTGTTAAACGTCCCCGCTCTCGCAGATCTCCGATCTGCGAGAGCGGGGAACGGACCGTGGGCGCGCCTCAGAAGCTGCAAGCAGCGTCCGCGGCGCGCCACAAAACAGCGGCACATCACTAGCGCGTGCCGAAAATGGCACGCGCTAGTGATGCGCGTCCCCATTGCTGTTAATGGGCGCGCTAACGGACGCGTTGCACGGCGTTAATTTCGCTGTGCAACGCTGTCCGTTAGCGTGGTCCCATTAACGCAATGGGAACCTAGCCTAAGGAGGCACTTGAAGAAAAATGGGCTGCATGGTCGAGTCGCTAGAAGAAGGCCATTACGGCGTGAATGCCACAACGTTTCTCGTCTACAATACGCAAAACAGCACAGAGACAAGCCTAAAAACTTCTGGAACAAGGTAATTTGGAGTGATGAGACCATAATTTAACTTTTTGGCCACAACCATAAATATTACATTTGGAGAGAGGTCAACAAAGCCTATGATGAAAGGAACACCATTCCTACTGTAAAGCACTGAGGTGGATCGCTGATGTTTTGGGGATGTGTGAGCTACAAAGGCACACGAAACTTGGTCAAAGATGAAGAAAAGATGAATGCAGCACGTTATCGGCAAATACTGGAGGCAATTTTGCACTCTTCATCCCGGAAGCTGCGCATGGGACGTACTTGGACGTTCCAACATGACAGCGATCCAAAACACAAGGAAAAGTTGACCTGTCATTGGCTACAGCAGAACAAAATGAAGGTTCTGGAGTGGCCATCTCAGTCTCCTGACCTCAATATCATTGAGCCACTCTGGGGAGATCACAGGTCATGCTAGACAGCCCAGGAATTTACAGGAACTGGAGACTTTTTGCCAAGAAGAGCAGCTTTACCATCTGAGAACATAAAGAACCTCATTCACAACTACCACAAAATACTTCAAGCTATCATTGATGTTAGAGGGGGCAATACACAGTATTAAGAAATGGGGTATGTGAACTTTTGATCAGGGTCATTTGGATTCTTTGGGTTGTCATTATGATTTAAAAAGAGAAAACACAGTAGTTTGACAATAAATGGCTTCACCCAACCACTAACCATGAGTGGAGAAATGGTTTTGGTGTCATTATTCATATTCTCAGAAAAAAGGCTAAGAAAGCAAAAATTCTGCAGGGGTATGTAAACTTTTGAGCACAACTGTAGATGCTCGTAACTCTGTACCATAAAACCTCAATGACATGAGGGTCACCCTTCAAGAACAGTTGTATGCCATGCCTCAGCAGACAATAACAAAACTTGTGAACAGCATGAGACGTCGCTGTCAAGCTGTAATTGATGCTCAAGGCGACATGACAAATTATGGAGACATTGACACTATTTTGTTTCAATAAATTGTTTGAGATAAGGAAATCGCCATTACATGCTTCTACTTAAGGGAACTTGTCGGCAGGTTTGTGTACAGTGTCAGGTTGTCGCCGTCATACTGATTAAAATAATACCTTCCTTGATGAAATCCATCTTGTAGTTGTTGTTTAATCCTTATTTTCAGTTTTGAGTTAATGACATGCTCATGCTCCAGGGCGGCCTGTGGGGGGGGGGGGGGGGTCTTCATGTGGTGGTCTCCTTAGGTATTTATAATGAAGACTGCTGACAGGTCACTGATCCCTCACTGACCTGCCCCCTAGTTTGCATAATGAATACCTGTACATACTGAAGCAGTCAGGTACCAGCTGCGCTGCAGCATCATCGCATGTTTATTGTCCTAGTAATCGCTGTTTTTAATGTTACTGATCAAGTACAAAAAAAAAATCAATTTGAAAATGGCGCCACCGTGCCTGCGCAGTAGCAGCTATCGGTGTGTATAGAGATCCGATATCTGCGATTGCTCAGGTGCCGGCAGCACCATCTTGGAGGAGGTTTTTTTATTTTTTTTTTCTGTCACCGTCGGCAACTGCGTAATAGCAGCTATCGGATCTCTATATGCTTAGCATATATTGAGCAGTGACTAAAGCCACGATGGCCAAGTCTCTGACTGAAAGCCAGAGGTGTAACGGGAATTTCCTCCCAGTTGCCGAGCTTTCAATGCAGTGGCATTTCTTGACATGACAGGTTTTCTTTAAAAACGTTTTCACACTGTCCTGCAATTCCAACATTGTTGAGCTGCACATGAACTTGGGGCTTTCAGGTGGGGTTCCATTTGGCGTCACTTGTTTGGTGATTACTGTTCAAGAGCCATCTGCATCAATGTGTTACATTTTGCATTTTGTTAATTTATAAAAATAAAGTGAATGAACTGAACCTAAATCTAAATTAATACATATTAGGTCTGACCATTTTGCCTTCAACATCGTATCAACACAGTTTTTGAAGGAATTCTGCTGAGAGGTTGTTCCAAACATGTTTAAGAACTAACCTCAGATGTTTTGTGGCTGTAGCACAAATCCTTTTGTTTCTTCATGGAATCCCGAACATTTGATGATGAAAAAGGGAATTAGACCTACCGGTAATTCGGTTTCCAGGACAGCACCATGGAGAATACCAAAGCAACTCTCCCAGGGTGGGTACAGAAGCCCAGGAATCGAAGTCCCAGTCAAAAACCAGACTAGATATATAAATGATCTGAAAGATCAGAAAAACCATAGATATCGAAAGAGATCCGCAAAGAAAATCACCGTAGTGAGTGTCTGATATACATCTATAATGGCCAATTTCAGAATGAATGTGGTAAACGAAATAAGCATCAGAAGCAGAGAGTGAAATACACCCATTGTACTCCAATACCAATAATGAACCACAGCAAGTTATTTATTGTGATAGATACTTATAGACATCACAGCCCCAGAATAGGGTTAGAAAACCTTATTGCCCAGCAAAATATGGTGAAAGTCACAGCCACCACCCAATGATGACTGTACCGACCAATAATAAGCTGCATGTGCTTATAACACAGGACTGTTCTTTCATCGGTCCTTCTGGGCTCAGGTTAAGCCTTGGTTACAGACCAGCTTACCGTACTACACGGAGACCTGCAGGACAGAGGCCCTGGACTGCGGGAAGATCAAACCAATAACAGTTAGTACATGGATAATGGCAGAGCATTGGGTTGTACACACATTAATCATCCAGGAGATCACGTCTATTCCAAATCCTTAGATGTCTAACACCAAGTAAGGGTTATATATTATTGAAACAAAGGAATACACCATCCGGCAGGTAATATCCCCTGCCATTACCAACGTCGGGCTTCTCATCAGAAGCGCTGAAAGTGAAACGTGGATCATCACTCCTGTTTTACTTGATGTTAGACACAGGGAGTCTGGACTCTGAATCGATGAAGGTGGTGGTGGTGCTAGCAAAAATCTTCTGACACTTGAAATTATTCGAAACTGCATTTATACGAGTCATTAGTCCAGACTGTTACGCCCACAGGGCATGGGGATATATAGTGGACTTACTAGACCACTGATGGAGCAGTGGTAACTGTATACCCAGTACACAAGAGACAGGAGAATGGCTTCAAAATGCAAAGGTATTTAATTAAAAGAAGTTTTAAACAAACAGAGAGAGGTGCCTGAGAGAAGAACCCTCTGGACCACAACACTGAACCACGAAGTGGAGCATCGGGCAAGGTGTACCCCTATACAGGGATTCCCCCGTTACAACACCAGATGGCCTAAATGCCGCAGTACCCGGACCAGAGGGACGACCCGTACAGACCATATAAACAAGACGGTGGAATTCAAGCTCTATCAGTGAAGAGGATCCTGGAAGCTCTGTGTAGTTTCGGAAAGGCTGATCCAGCCGGCAGCAATATCTGGATAGTTCTGCGAGGAGCAGCTCAGTCAGCCTGGAGTGGAAACCGGGGAGTCCAGAAGGATCCAGAATAGGGAACTGCCAGCGGAGGATACGAAGGAGACAGAGGGATTAGAAAACCAAAAGCAAACTACACTTTGCAGAGCAGAGCACAGCAGAATGTGGACTGAGCAGAGGGCCATAAACAATAGAATGAACACATTGTCCAGGCACCTCCCATAATGGGAGGATGCCTTTTATGCACAGAGCATCATAGCACAGAGAGCCTTAATAGAGAACAGGTGCTCTGCTGTTTTAAGTATGTGCAGGAAGCGGGGCGCGCCTCCTAAGAGCATTTCCAGGAGACCTGCCAAGAGGATGCATGTTCTTAGCAGAGAAAGGAGCCGCTGATCGTCTGGAGCCACGGACAGGGTGAGTAGTACCAGTGGAGCTGTGTGAAAGGTGCCGGTCTCCCTTCACAGCAGAGACCGAACCTGCAGCTGAGGGCATGATAGTACCCTCCCCCTTACGCCCCCCCTTCCTCAAACCTGCCAGGAACTTTCTAAGAAGGACCGGGGCATTAATGTTCTCAGGCTCCCAGGACCTCTCCTCAGGACCATATCCCTTCCAATCAACCAGAAAGAGCGACCTGCCCCCTCTTTTCTTCATGGCCAATATGTCCTTCACCTCATAGACATCCTCGGAACTGACAGGAGGAGGAAAATTACCTGGATCCTGGGTAAAGCGACTGAGAACAACTGGCTTCAGCAGGGAGACATGAAAGGAGTTATGGATCCGTAAGGAGGCAGGCAACTTCAAACGATAGCACACGTCATTGATCCGGTGGAGCACTTCAAAGGGACCGATGAAACGAGGAGCCAGCTTATAAGAAGGGACCTTAAGACGGATGTGCCGAGAAGACAGCCATACCTTATCTCCTGGTTGAAAAGGTGGTGGATCCAGACGTCCCTTATCCGCATGCTTCTTGGTTTGAACCGATGCCTTCACCAGAGAAGTCCTGGTCTCAGTCCAAACCTTTGTGAAGTCCTTGGCCAGGGAGTCAGCCGCAGGATTGCCGGAGGCAAGAAGCAATGGAGTCGGGATCCTAGGATGCTGTCCATAGACAATGAAAAACGGGGAGTTAGAGGAAGACTCACCAACATGATTGTTGTAAGAAAACTCCGCCCACGGCAGCAGGTCAGCCCAGTTGCTGTGGTGACCATTCACGAAGCGTCGCAAATAGTGGGTGATGACTTGATTCACTCTCTCCACTTGGCCATTAGATTGTGGGTGATAGGCCGAGGAGAAGTCCAGAGTGACCTCCAACAGCTTACAGAGGGACCGCCAGAATCGGGAGACGAATTGAACTCCTCTGTCGGAGACAATGTGCAGTGGAAGTCCGTGAAGCCGAAGGACATGCAGAATGAAGAGCTCCGCAAGTTTAGGAGCAGAAGGGAGACCAGATAGCGGAGTGAAGTGTCCCATCTTGGAGAACCTGTCCACAACAACCCAGATTACTGTACAACCAGATGATGCTGGCAGATCTGTGATGAAGTCCATGGCAATGTGTTGCCAGGGAGCAGACGGAATCGGTAGCGGGAGGAGGCGACCGGCTGGCAGTTTCTTGGGTGTTTTATTACGAGCACAGGAGGGACAGGCTGCAACGAAGTCCAAACATCTTGGCGCAAGGTGGGCCACCAGTAGTGTCGAGATATTAATTGTAAAGTCTTCTTTTGACCGGCGTGTCCGGCAAGCTTAGAAGAATGACCCCAGTGTAGAACTCTCCTCTTGTCTCTTTCAGTTACAAGGGTCTTACCGGGAGGGGGCTGCGATAGCCTGACTGGAGCCACCGTGATCATCTTGGACGGTTCAATGATATGCTGAGACTCCTCTTCAAGGTCGTCAGACAGGAAGGACCTGGAAAGCGCATCAGCTTTAATATTTTTTTCTGCTGGACGGAAATGGAGAGAGAAATTGAACCGAGCAAAAAATAAAGACCAACGAGCCTGGCGAGGGTTGAGTCTTTGAGCAGACTGAAGATAGGACAGATTTTTATGATCAGTGTAGATGATGACTGGATGAACTGCGCCTTCAAGCAGATATCTCCATTCCTCTAAGGCCAGCTTAATTGCCAGTAACTCTCTATCCCCAATCGAGTAGTTACGTTCACAGGGTGAGAATGCCTTAGAGAAGAAACCACAGGTCACCATCTTACCGGTAGGCAGTTTTTGTGTGAGGACCGCTCCGGCTCCAGATGACGAAGCGTCCACTTCAAGGAAAAACTGTTTGTTGATCATTGGTCTGTGCAGGGCCGGTGCGGTTGAGAAAGCTTGTTTGAGGGAGGTGAAAGCTGACTCGGCCTCAGGAGTCCAATCCTTAGGTTTGGCACCTTTACAGGTCAAGGCAGTGAGTGGACTTACCAAAGAGGAGAAGTGAGGGATGAAATGCCGATAATAGTTGGCGAATCCCAGGAACCGCTGAATGGCCTTGATTCCCTCAGGTCGGGGCCACTTAAGCACGGCAGAGACCTTCTCTGGATCCATCTCGAGACCTGTATCGGAAATGATGTAGCCAAGAAAGGGTAAAGACCTCTGTTCAAACAGACATTTCTCAAACTTTGCATAGAGACGATTCTCCCTCAATCGTTGAAGAACAAGACGAACATTCCTCCTGTGACTTGGTAAGTCGGGAGAAAACACCAGGATGTCGTCCAGATACACCACCACACAAACATAGAGCAGGTCACGGAATACGTCATTGACAAACTCTTGGAAGACGGCGGGTGCACTGCTTAACCCGAAGGGCATCACCAGATATTCATAGTGACCATCTCTCGTGTTGAAGGCAGTTTTCCACTCATCCCCAGATCGTATCCTGATGAGGTTGTAAGCCCCACGGAGATCCAACTTGGTGAAAATTCAGGAACCTCGAAGACGATCAAAAAGCTCTGGAATTAAGGGAAGAGGATATCTATTCTTTACAGTTATTAGGTTGAGACCACGATAGTCGATGCACGGGCGAAGAGATCCATCTTTCTTCTTGACGAAGAAGAATCCAGCTCCAGCCGGAGAGGAGGACTTCTGGATAAACCCTCGAGCCAAATTCTCCTTAATGTACTCGGTCATGGCTTGAGTCTCAGTGGGAGAAAGAGGGTAGATCCTACCTCGAGGCGGAGAAGATCCAGGAACAAGATCGATGGGACAATCGTAAGGCCTGTGAGGAGGAAGAGTCTCGGCTTCCTTCTTGTCGAACACATCTGCGAAGGACCAGTAGGCACGAGGTAACCCGGGTAAAGCTGCAGGAGACCGCGGGATAGAACCAGGCCGAACCGGTTTGAGGCAGTGATCGAAACAGGACTGACCCCAACGAAGGATATCCTCAGACAGCCAATCCAGGACAGGTTCATGGAGACGCAGCCACGGACGACCTAGTAGAAATGGTGGAGAAAGATTCGGTAACACATAGAAAGAAATCTTCTCCCTGTGGAGTGCTCCAATTTGAAGTTCCACCTCCTCGGTGATGCCAAGAATGGAATCCTTCAGGGGTCTTCCATCTACATACTGGCCAACGTGGGGCCAAAACTGTCGTAGCTGTTTTTCATTCTGACCCAAATGTCAGCTGACAGATCACCAGTGAGACCAAATTGTGGAGTTACGCCCGTCATTTTACAAGCGCGCTTGGAGACAAAAAGACACCTCACACATATCCTGTGAGCAAGTCACTTTTATCTGAAGTAATAGAGCAAGAAACAATATTTTATACCATTTACACATAATGCATTTCAATGTAACTCATGTAGCCCCCACCATCACCCAGGGTCGTACTTTATTTACCATAACTCAGAATATGTTGTACTGACTCTTGAGAACATACATGATAAGAAGTACAGTCTCCTTCAAGCGGAGACACTAAGACTACTGCATCAACAGATTCTAGTAATTCTAACAATTAAAGGCAAGAGGCACTTAAAGGCAAACTATTAACCCTTCTATATCAATTTCCCCCTTTTGTAAATGGTATAACCTCTGCTACGGGGTCAGATGATGTCCACAAAGGAGCTACTGTCTCATGGGTCTAATACTCACAAGGGGACTTCCTACCTGCTTCACCCATCCACCCTCAGTGTGGACACTCACCTCCCCAGTCAACAGTGGCCATACCGGGCCCATGATATACTACAGAAGGTTCAGCCTTAGGGTTTTTTTCTACACATACATTATTCCATAGCTTAGGTAATACATATATTAGCGCTTTTATGGCTACATAAAACAATAAGCAAAGCAACAAAATTTGCATACAAGTCTGTAAAATACCAAAAATAATCCATCCCGCTAGGCCGCTAAGCCAATTGGCTGGATTTAAAAAGGAGTCTCTATATTGTATTAGTCTCATTAAGAGCCTTAAGGATCCACGAAAATCTGAGTCCAAGTCTCACTTGTGCATGCAGTGTGGTGTTAATACCTTCCTTGGGTCCTGGGGTAAGGCTAAATACAGCATAGTCCTTGCAGATACTGGGCTGTGTGCACAGATCCAACAGTCCAGCAGTTTTTGTCCTTCCGCGTCTTTTATAAGAAAAGCAAGATGTTGAATAAGTTTGTTTATCCAGTGTCTCTGTAAGGTGCAAACATCCTACCACAGCCAGCAAGGTGATTAGGACAACAGTCATTCAGCTTGTGGAAAGATCTTTTTGCAGTGACTGGCATGGATCCAGGTGGGCTTTCCCTCAAGTTTCCCTGAGGTGAATGTGGTCAGCTGGACTTTAGAATGAGCCGTCAAACCGTGGATCTAGGCTCCTCCTCACGTGTCTGTGTATGACCACCAATCACCTGGATTCAGCTGATATACGTCTGCACTGGCATTAGGATCTGGAATGGATGAAAACACATGTTTATGCACCACATTAAGTCTTTTCTGTAAGGCCTGGACATGGGCTGTCATAGCACCCTGTTGCTTTTGTAGCACCTGTGGGAAGTACAGACCAGCCTCTGGCAACCTACTAAACAGGACTTCAAAAGGACACAAGCCGGTCTTTCTATTTGGAGTGTGTCTGACTGACATGAGTGCAAGAGACAAGCACTGTACCCCGCTCTTTCCTGTGTCTGCAGTGGCCTTTGATTTTCCAGTTTAAGTGTCCCGTTTAGTCTCATCACTTTCCCACTACTTTGTGGTCTTTATGGTGCATGATATGCGTGCTGTACTCACAGGACCTGCATGACTTCCCTCATTATTTCTCCCGTGAAGTGTGTGTCCCTATCGCTGTCTATGGTTTCTAGGACACCATACCTGCAGATCAGTTTTGTTCATTAGTTTGTCTGCAGTTGCTTTAGTATTTGCACATTTTACCAGATAGGCTTCCAGCCAACCAGAGAAGAGATCTACACATACTAGGATATTTTTCACACACTCCTACCTTGGGTAGCTGTATGTAGCCAGTCTGCAGTCTCTGAAACGGGTAGAGAGGCCTGGGTGTCGCTTTCTTAGGGATTTTTACTGTTTTACCTGGGTTGTGCTGTGCACAGATGAGGCATGACTGTACGAGCTTTGTGGCTGCGTAACTGAAACCAGGAGCGATCCAGAAGGCATCTTGTGTTGCTTGCGCCATGATTGGGAGCAGGGATCTTGGTTTATACGATTTATCCTGACTCTCCCATACTCCTTCTGAGTTCAGCTCAGCTCCCATTCTCCCAGTGTTCCTTCTCTGTTTGGGCAGCTGGAGGGATTTCAGGACATCTAGGCTCAGTGTGGTTGGAATACGCTGACTCCCCGCCACGATCCACTGCTCTCTAGGCCGCCTTGCTGCTACTTTAGCAGCCTCGTCCGTCCTTCTGTTGCTCTTTTCCTCCACAGAGTCACCGTCCGTGTGTGCTTTTTACCTTGACGATGCCAACCTGGACTGATAACGTCAATGCCTCCACTAATTGTTTCACCAGCTCTACATTTTTAATGGGCTTACCGGCTGATGTAAGAAACGTTCTGCTTCTTCAGATAGGGCAATAATCATGGGATATTCCCCATGCACAATTTGAATCTGTGTAACTGTTAGCGACTTTACCTGCAGCAACTCTACACTCCTCAGTGAGTGCCTTCAACTCTGCCTCCTGCACCGACATGTGAGGAGCGAGTGGTTCAGCTCGGATTACCTCATGTGAGGATACTACTGCATATCCAATGTAGAGTCGCCCATTCTGGTGGTATCTGAAGCCATCTACAAAAATAAAAAAAACCTCAAAATATGCATTAGGAACAGATTTTTTTCTTCCCACGAACATATGTAAAACCCACTGTCTCCTGACTCATCAGTTCCTATGCAGTCATGTTCGTGCGTCATGTCAACGTCATGTCATGTTCTCTTTCCCACCTGCCAATGCTGTCACCAATTCCCCCTTTTCTGAATCCACAGGCAGATGAGTGGCTGGATTCAGAACATTATGTCTTTTGAGGGTGACATATTCAGGGAATAGTATTAGAGCACATTCAAGTCTGATCTGTCTCTCCATAGACAGGTGTTTTGGTTGAACTTGTACGAGTATGGCATTAATGTCACGTGGGGAACAAAATTGTCAAAAAGAAAAAGTCAGTGTGATTTCACATGCCTTTCAGTAATACAGCATCTCTTACAGCACGTACACATATAGAAGACCCTCTAATCACGGGGTCTAATTGTGCTAAGTAGTAAGCTATCGGTCTCTGTTTCTTTCCATGTTGTAGTGTCAGTACTGCGGTAGCATGTCCACCCTGCTCTGTGAAAAATAAGAAAAAATGGCTGATCATAGTTTGGAATGTCTGACACAATGAGCAGCTTGAGAGAGTGGAAAGAGTCAATTGCTTCTTGAGTGAGATTGTAGGGTTCTGATGGCAAACAGTCAGAGTGGGTGCATCATTTGTGAAGCAGACCTTATCCAAGGCCTACAGTAGGTCACCAAACCTAGAAAAGTGCGTAGATGCTGGTGTGACCTGGGTAAAGGGAGATTTGTATTGCCTGTTTTCTGTCTTCAGTCAGGTGTCTTGTACCTTCAGCAATACAATGTTCTAAAAATGTCACCTTTTGTTTGCAATACTGTAATTTGTCACGTGAGACTCTGCAACCCTTTTCTGCCAAAAAAAAAAAAAAAACACAGCAAGGAAAGTGTACGTTCACATTAGCGTTACGCTAATGTGCGTCGCTGCGCCCCTATGTTTAACATAGGGGACGCGTGCGTTTTTTTGGTCGCGTTTTTCGACACGTGCGTCGTTTCCGACGCAAGAAAATGCAACAAGTTGCATTTTTCGTGCGTCCGATTTTCGTCAAAAAACGACGCACGCGTCGCAAAACGCAGCGTTTTTGCGCGCGTTTTTTGTGCGTCGTGCGTTGCGTCGCCGACGCACCGGCGCGCAACGCAAATGTGAACGTACACAAACTGTAGCTTCCGGACATCTGGTCCGGGCAGCAGAGCAAGAGGTCATCCACGTACTGTAATAGTACAATCTGTGGATGAGGTGGTTGCCACTGCTCAAGAATCCCTACCATCGCTGTTGAATAGATGGTTGGGGAGTTCTTTCCCCCTTTGTGGGAGGACCGTCCAACAGTATTGTTTACCTTCGTGAAAGACAAAAGATACTGACAGTCAAAGTGCAGTGGTACAGAGAAGAATGCATTTGCCAAATCAATAACTGTGAAACATTTTGACATTGCGGGGATCTGTGACCGTACGGTGTGTGTATTAGGGACTGTTGAGGTCACACTCACTGTACATCATTAATAGTTTGTTAGTCATGAACTATTCTGTAAGTGTCAGGGGAACCCCTGCCTTAACATACTCTTTAATATTCCTGCTCAGGGCCATTGATTTGATTAGACTTAAGGGGTATTGCCTTAACCAAAGAGGAGTGATTACTTCTCTTGATTTATCATGACAGGGGGAATGGGCAGCCGACCCATCTCAGCTTTTCCCCTTGCCCAAACGGTGTCTGGTACCTGACTCTTTTCCCTGTCCTCAGACATTCTGGTGTCAGGTGTTACTTTCACTACTCTTGCCATATACACCATTTCTGCAATATTACACAAGTGTTTATATAAGTCACACATTAATGTCCAAATATTTATACCCGTATTTGATTGGGTAGAGTACCCCTTAAAAAAACTAAATTTGATTCACAAAATGTTACCAAAAGAAAATTATATATATGAATATATATATATATATATATATATATATATATATATATATATATATATATATATATATATATATAATTACGAAAGATACTGAGTCATAAAACGGGGGAGCACAATGCCATAGGCCACAGCAAAGCACAAGCTTATTCTAAGAAAGTAGCAGCCCTATATAAATCCATAACTAACAGTTCCGAATACAAAAAGAAGGGATTTGAAAAATGCCAAATATCAATGCCAGTTACTTGCGATAAGGTATAAGAACTGGAAAAGACAAATAAACAGTGACTATGGTTTGAGCCAATATAATGAATGGCTAAAAAAACTATATATCATATGAAGACAACCTAGAAATACACAGTAACTATACCATCTTTGTGTAAGGAAACTACTAAAACTGGCAAATGAATGGAATTAAGTGTAACTACAATAGGGCATGATTTACCTGTGGTATAATGTGCACGTGGAAGACCCTGGCGTCCCTCTGCCCTAAGTGTTTATATGAAAGTGGACTTGTGACTGTAATACCCTCAGGAGAGCACTGTATAGTGCCTAGACAGCACTCAACTCTGCTCCCAGCAAATTCATAGGGGTATTGTCACTAACAATAAGTTTGTAAGAACCTCTTGGCTGTCTCGTGACTCTAGTCTTTTCTTGTTTAGTCATAGGGGCTTCAGTCGCTTGTCCCCCTACCCTCACGTATTCCACAGTCTCGTCAGTAATCATGTCTGGCAGTATCAAGTCTTTGTGTACTAGTCCCAGCTGCCCCAGTGTCGGTCAAGAATTCTGTCTATTTCCCTCCCAGCATTGGTATGGTGGTCATCAAGGCAGGACCAGGTCCGGAGGAGACAAGAACAGGGCACACATTTGTCACTGGGTTGTCAGTTTCCTAGTCTAAAGGTGAAGGAGGCGGAAGATTGGTCTGAGTGTCCATTTTCTCCACAATTCCAGCACTTCACTTCTAAGTCCTTAGGTCCCTTACTACGTCTCTACTGTTTTCCTCGTTTTCCAGCATACATGACACGTCGTCTTATTGTCCTAGTTTCTTCAACTCCTTTAGCAACCTTTAGGAGGTCTTTGGATCTATATTTCTCCATTTAGGTCTGGCTGTCTGTACTGCGTCTCATAAGCCTTTTGTCATACCGTCAATGAATGTATTTACCAATATTTTAACATCGAGTGGGTTTACTGGACTGTACCCCATGTCTGCCCATTTCAGCTGTAACCGTCCAGAGTACATCTCTACTCTCTCTCCTTTAGTCACATCTGTAAAAATCTTAATTTGCATCCTAGTACGTCACCTGCTTTGGTGCTCACCAACTCTCTAGGTCTGCTCAGGTGCACTTATACGTCCAGCATATTGTCTTTGTCTGTAAAATGGGAAAGGTTTGTTCTCAGGGTCAGCCAATTATTTTAGCGTAGCTAACTAGTCAGAGGGCTTCCAGGGATAATACTCCTGTATCTGTCAGATCATACAAGTATTTCTCCAGTCTGGGTTTGTCTGACCGCAATGTTTACAAGTCCATCTGTCTTGTCTTGGTCTCTGGTTATACAAAGGTATGACCGTAGCAGTAGTGTGTCGGTCATAGTCGGACTTTTGAGCATCAAAACATTCATAATACACCTTACTTCCGTCCTGCTGCACTCTCTCAGACGCCATTTATTCACATGCTATTTTCCTCATTTGTCTGTGCCTTTTTGAACATCCAAACATCCATCCACTCACTGGCATTTTTGCCTGTTTCAATATTGGTCTCACATCTTTCACTGCTTCCTTTCCTTCTCTGTCTTTTACAATCTCTATAGCGGTTCTGGATCCCATTGGGGGCCCTGACTGCACTCAGAATAAGTTGCCCATGGCTTCAACTTATCCGCTCAGACACTCACCTCTAAAAATGCCCTTTATTAGTGTGCCTTGCCTTAAACCAGGGTTGCAACACGTGACAAGTCAGAGTGAGTGTCAAGGTTTAGCGAGCAGGTTACACCACCTACCACTCGGTAGACCTAAAGGATTCTAGCGAGCAGGTTACACCACCTACCACTCGGTAGATCAGCTGGCTAGCACAGCTCCATGGAACGGCAAGGTTACACCACCAATTTGTCGTAGGCTGACTGTAGCAGGTTACACCACCTATTTGCCGTAGGCTGACTGTAGCAGGTTACACCACCTATTACATCAGCCGTGCAGTTGGCTACCTCCTCTGTTGATCCTCAATTTGCTATATATCAATCACTCAACTTGAAGCAGGTGAATCTTTTACCAATCTTTTCAATCACTTTAAGTTTCCTCTAAAATAGGCACAATTCTTTCACTTTCAAATTCCAACTTCAATTGTACAACATTCCCTTTTTCTTCAATACCTACAGTACTTATTGACTTTTGACACAAATCTCTCAGCGTGTACTGAACCAAGGACAGAATATGCACAGCTCCATATTCTTCAGCGCAGCTGCATGGACCCCCCTTTCTCTGGCCCGCAGCACAAGGAGGAGAAAATCAAAAACAATTCGTGCAGGGGTTCGCCCCTCCCATCAAGTATAAACACAGATAAGAGCTTGTCTTACACACAGAAACAGAATGCAGCAGTTTTCAGACTTAATCTCTACAAAACATTAATTCTCTCGGAATTAAAAACAGTTTCTCTATACAGGCAGATCACTGCATAACTTGAATAAGCTGATTCTGACCGCGTCCGGCCAAAACACATATAGAAACCTATCCAATGTCAAACCACACATAACACGGGTTTCACTGAATCTCAGATGTAAATTAAATGTACATTAAAAATATCCACAACTCATTCATCCTGGACAATTAACAACAGTTAGATAAGTAATTATTAATGCACTGGGTCCGCTGTAGAGGAATGATTGGGATCCCGAACCGCCTGGCCACAGTTTCCTGAATGAAATTTCCACCAGACCCAGAGTCCAGATAGGCCGTCTCGGAGAACCGCACCTTGCCGTAGATCACCTGTATGGATATAGTTAGTGGAGAGGAGGAATCATTCTCACCTAGGGAGACCTCCCTTACCTGTCCTAGGCGGAAGATTTCTTCCGGCCTCTCAGCTCCACTGCATTGCTCGGGAGCGAAGCATCCGCTATAACAATACGGATTTCTAGCGGGCATCTCCTGCAGATTCCTCTTCACCTTTACGCGATCAAACTCCATGGGTCCATCCCCAGAGACAAGAGCATGAGAAGGCGGAAACCGAGGCTTCGGTGAAGAAGATGCTGGATGTGAAAATTGCTTCTCGAAGATCCTCTCTCTGGAGCGCTCCTGAAGACGCAGGTCAATCCGAATGGCGAGGGATATGAGATCATCCAAAGTCTCGGGTAGGTCCCTGACTGCCAACTCATCCTTAATTCTTCCAGATAGCCCTCGCCGGAAGGCTCCGACCAGAGGCTCATTGGTCCACTGGAGCTCCGAAGCTAGGGTGCGGAAACGGATGGCATACTGACCGACCGAGAGCGAGCCCTGTTGCAGATTGAAGAGAGACTCCATGGCAGATGTAGCACGACCAGGTTCATCAAATATCTTGCGGAACGTGTCCAAGAACACCTGCAGATCAGACACGATGGGATCATTCCGCTCCATTAGGGGGTTGAACCAAGCTAAAGCCTCTCCCTCCAGATGAGAGGCAAGGAAAGCCACCTTGGCCATGTCTGTCTGAAAATGCTGAGGCAAAAAATTAAAATGCAGCAAGCATAGGTTGAGAAATCCTCTGCACAACTTGGGGTCACCATAGTAACGAGGAGGCTTGCAGAGACGAGGACAGGGTCTCATGGTGGGCTCAACCGTCAGATGCTGTACCTTAGTTAACCGGTCATCCACAGAGGTCATGTAGTCCAACAAGCGGGTCTGCGTCTCAAGTTGGCGATTGAATTCCAGACGGAGCTCTGCTAGCTGTGTCATGTTGGTGGACTCGGCAACCTGTAGAGTAGATAAGCGGGTATCCAGAGTTTGCATGAAGGAAACTAGCTGATCCTGGCCCTGACAAAGCGTAGCCAGCTCTCTCTGAAGTGAGTATCGGGTATCAGCGGAGTCCATGGCCTGGACAAACTGTTACGCCCACAGGGCGTGGGGCTATATACTGGACTCACTAGACCACTGATGGAGCAGTGGTAGCTGTATACCCGGTACACAAGAGACAGGAGAATGGCTTCAAAATGCAAAGGTATTTAACTAAAAGAAGTTTTAAACAAACAGAGAGAGGTGCCTGAGAGAAGAACCCTCTGGACCACAACACTGAACCACGTAGTGGAGCACCGGGCAAGGTGTACCCCTATACAGGGATTCCCCCGTTACAACACCAGATGGCCTAAATGCCGCAGTACCCGGACCAGAGGGACGACCCGTACAGACCATATAAACAAGACGGTGGAATTCAAGCTCTATCAGTGAAGAGGATCCTGGAAGCTCTGTGTAGTTTCGGAAAGGCTGATCCAGCCGGCAGCAATATCTGGATAGTTCTGCGAGGAGCAGCTCAGTCAGCCTGGAGTGGAAACCGGGGAGTCCAGAAGGATCCAGAATAGGGAACTGCCAGCGGAGGATACGAAGGAGACAGAGGGATTAGAAAACCAAAAGCAAACTACACTTTGCAGAGCAGAGCACAGCAGAGTGTGGACTGAGCAGAGGGCCATAAACAATAGAATGAACACATTGTCCAGGCACCTCCCATAATGGGAGGATGCCTTTTATGCACAGAGCATCATAGCACAGAGAGCCTTAATAGAGAACAGGTGCTCTGCTGTTTTAAGTATGTGCAGGAAGCGGGGCGCGCCTCCTAAGAGCATTTCCAGGAGACCTGCCAAGAGGATGCATGTTCTTAGCAGAGAAAGGAGCCGCTGATCGTCTGGAGCCACGGACAGGGTGAGTAGTACCAGTGGAGCTGTGTGAAAGGTGCCGGTCTCCCTTCACAGCAGAGACCGAACCTGCAGCTGAGGGCATGATACAGACATTATAAGTATGTCAACTTATTTGTCCATATATGCATATATACACATATATGCACATACATAACCCAAGAGGCAATCTTCTCAGGGATCTTTATACACTCAGACTGCCATTGTGGGAGTAACCATTCCATGGCTAGAGAAAAAGTAGGTTTCTTCCTCATCACATTACTGTGAGGCAGTGAGACAATGGGGACTAAACAGTAAGAGCCCTGGATACAGTTTCATTTATCTTAGGAGCCGTGACTGCTGTAAGAGCTGCGAGAATGGGATCCTCTGCCACACGACACAGTGCTGCTGCTTCACCACAAGGTACAGAAGGCAGTGCTGATGTCCCTGGTAAACAAAACGCAACAGGCTTATGGGACAAGAATCTGTCTCTGATTGCCGAATGTGGAGTTTGGGAAGGATTAATAATAACAATAATAAATAATAAACTTTATATAGCGTCAACATATTCCGCAGCGCTTTACAGTTTGACAGTTTCAACAGTCATAAGTAACAACCACATAATAATTAAAGCAAAATAAAACGACCCTGCTCGTGAAAGCTGACAATCTACAATGAGGCGGGGAAGATACAATGTACAGATGTGTATCAACAATGATATATTTACAATGATGGCCCAGCCATCTTCAGGGGGTGGGGAATAGATGGAGATAGTGAATGGGCTACACACACACACAAACATAGTGACTAATTTCTGCCTGGCTGCCGCACTTCATGTCCTCAGAACTACCAACCCTTATCCTGGGAGACTTCAACATCCCCATAAACAGCCCCACTTCCACATCTGCATCCCAGCTTCTATCACTAACCACGTCTCTAGGCCTCTCACAGCTCTCAACCTCTGAAACACACAAAGACGGTAACACCCTGGACCTGGTTTTTGCCCCGGCTCTGCTCAATCTCCTACCTTGATAACTCACCGCTTCCCCTCTCTGACCACAACATTCTCTCTTTCACACTCACAAATCCTCGTTCACCCCAGCACCCTCCTACCTACCATTCAGTCAGAAATCTACATGCCATTAACCCTCATACACTTTCAGACTCCCTACGCTCATCATTGTCCCCAATCTCTTCTTTTTCCTGTCCTGATCTGGCCGTACATCACTTCAATGACACTCTTAGAAGCACCCTTGATCAAGTAGCTCCCCTCACCCTCAGAACCTCCAAACAGAGTGAAACAGCCCTGGCTCACATCGCAAACCCGATTTCTCCAGCGATGCTCTAGGTGTGCTGAACGCTTATGAAGGAAAACACGCACACCAGAAGACTTCATACACTTCAAATTTATGTTAAGGACCTATAATTCTGCCCTTCACCTCGTCAAACAGACCTACTTCACCACCCTGATCTCCTCACTATCCAATAACCCCAAGAAACTTTTTGACACTTTTCACTCCCTCCTCAGGCCAAAAGCAGAAGCCCCTATCACAGACACTTGTGCTGATTGTCACGCACGCGCCCAGACTGGTTGGCGCGGGCATACGGGGGTGTGGCCCCACTGGACCACAGACCAAACTTCCCTGGAAGGGGCGTAACTAAGTAGCTTCCTAGGTGTTCGCTGGAGCCTCTGATGGTGAGGTCAGACTTGTGCAATAGGAAGCTACCACGTGCCACTCCAGGGTGATGTCTGGCTGTGGCTGCTGATCCCACTAAGGAACGGAGCGGGCATGGCTGGCACTCTGGCTGACAGGCGGGCACGGCTGGGACACAGGCAGGCAGACGGGTACAACAGAGACACTGGCGGGCAGGCGGACACGGCTGGCTCTCTGGTAGGCAGGCGGGTACGGCTGGAACATAGGAAGAACCGGTAGGGACCGGTCTGCAGGCAGGTATGTGAAACAGGTTGGAACCTGTTCAGACAGGAGGACTAAGTAACAAGTAGAGAAAGACCGCAAGAGCGGATGCAGAGCGAAAGCACAAGAGCTAGAACCAAGAACAGAAACGCAGGAGGCTGAGTACGAGTAGAAGGTGGAACTAAGAGAAGAGAAGGCAGAGCCAAGAGCGGAGACGGAGCCAAAAGCGGAGATGCTGGAGGCGGAGCCAAGAGCGGAGATGCTGGAGGCGGAGCCAAGAGCGGAGATGCTGGAGGCGGAGCCAAGAGCGGAGATGCTGGAGGCGGAGCCAAGAGCGGAGACGCTGGAGGCGGAACCAAAAGCGGAGATGCTGGAGGCGGAGCCAAGAGCAGAGACGGAGCCAAGTGCAGAAACACAGGAGGCGGAGCCAGATAGAACCGCAAAGAGCGGAGCCAGATAGAACCGCAAAGAGCGGAGCCACAGAGCAAAGCCAGAGAGTGCGAAGCAAGGTCTGAGTGCAGAGCCGCAAGAGTGCAGAGTGTAAGCAGACTGAGAACACAAGGAAAGGCACAGCAGGGAAGGAAGCCACAGACAAGGAGACCGAGAAAAGACAAAGTACAGACAAGCCAATGGAACAAGACACAGGGACAAAGACACAGGGACCAGGATATTCTGCCTCCTGGAGGGCGGACTACAAGATCAAGGCAATAGCACAGAGAAAAGCCTCCAGAGAGGGAGTAACTCAGAGCAAGGCCAGGCAAACTCAGCAGCTAAACACTAACTGAGCTAACACATTGCACAGGCCCAGACCACAGGGTGGAGCTGCACTATATACAGGAGGCCTCTTGGTAATTGGTCAGGAACTGATTAGACAGATGCACCTGATTCCTATAAGAACCAGAGAGTTCAGGCGCCGGCCCCCTATACACATAGCCATGAAGCATGCACAGAGCAGAGACACAGAACATGGAGCTGGCATGAAACAGAAACCACATCATGGCCTGGAGCAGTGGGTAAGATTGTGTGAGAGATGTGGGGCCATGCTGTGATGCCAGCAGAGTTGTTACAGTACCCCCCCTCCCCTTTACGGCCCCTCTTCTTCAAGCCCGCCAGAATAACTTGTAGAAGAAGGATAGGAGCACACATAGTCCAGGCCAACATGACATCTTCAGGGTAGAATAAGGCAGGCGGTTCACCAGGAATCTCATAAAACAAAGTCTCTTGGTGCTCAACAGGGTTAGCTTCCACAATGAACTGGACCACCTCCTTCAGGTAGACAGGCAACAGGGAATTGAATGCTGCTGTCTTGAAATCTTCACCAGCCGGACACATGGAAACTGGAAGCCTTCTCATAGGATTCAACTTTTGCCCGACAGGTAGCAGAGATGTTCTTAGGTACGGAACACAAGAAAAGTCATTAGAGATGAGAGAGGAGAACAACAGCTCCACCGGGTCAGAGAGAAATTGAGGTGAACAAACTTCTGTTTTGAAATCTTCACCAGCCGGCCACAAGGACGCTGAAGGTATCCACATAGGAACCATCTTCTGCCCGTTATCCAGAAGAAATCGTCCAAACGGCGGGGATGTTCCTAGGAACAGATTACAGGAATAGTTGTGGGAGATGTGTGGAGAGATAGTCACCGTTTCCCCATCTTCAGTGATGTCAGCACACCTTGACTCAACGACTAACTGTTTACTGGTATAGTCGCTGGAGATGTGTGGAGACATCGTCACCGTTTCCCCATCTTCAGTGACGTCAGCACACCTTGACTCAACGACTAACTGTTTACTGGTATAGTCATTGAAGATGTGTGGAGACATCGTCACCGTTTCCCCATCTTCGGTGATGTCAGCTCACCTTGACTCGACGACTAGCAGACCAGCTGAAGAAGATGACACTGCTGAGTGTCTTTGACGCATGGGAACCAGACACTTCTCAAGACTGGGTAAGTTCAAACGAAGCACTTTACTGGAACTCTTGACCAGAGCGGGTGGTAGAGTCCTTGGCTCAGAATGACCCATGGGCATAACAGACAGCATACGGAAAACAAACTTCTTCGTGCATAAGGCTCCAACTTGGAGCTGTAGTTGTCCTTGCAGGACTAGACTGCTCTTTAGCAGGGCTCGGCCATTATCAGGCAACGCCCACACCGGGTTCTGGAGCTGTAGAACGGAGACCATACACTGACTCCGAATGATAGGCAGCTTAAACACACCAAAGCTCCCAGAAGGCAGAGAAACAGTCATTAACTTTGACGGAGAGGAAGTACTCTCGCCAGGGGCAGCCTCTCCTACTGGCCCAGGGTTTTGGAGTACAGGCTTCACAGGGCAAAGACCATCTGAATGTTCTTTACAACGACAGGGATACCGTATTTCAATCTCAGCACCAGATTCAGGCTGCAGATTTGCCAGACCCCTTTTATTAGACCTCTTGGATCTTGCTCGGGTGGCCGTTTTGGCGGGTTGTGGAACAGATGAGTCTTGGACGGTCATGGACGGAAGTGACTGTTTACCTACAGGTTTCTTTCGTCTGGACCGTCTCTGTGAGCTTGAAGGGGAAGACTTTTCAGGCGATGCAGTACTTGGCTCATCAAAGGCTTTACAGAAGGCCACCAGGAAGGCCGGCAGATTCGAGATGATGGGGTCCCCTGCTTCCCAAAGGGGGTCGCACCACATCAAAGCATCTCCTCTAAGGTAGGCCATTAAGAAACCTACCTTCAACCAGTCAGTGGGGAATTGGGGAGCATGCCACTTGAAATAACGCAAGCACCGCTCCAGGAACACACTACATTGCTTTGGGTCCCCATAGTAGCATGGAGGATCTGCTGGCTTGGATTCGTCATTAGGAGCGCAAGCTTGAAGTCGATCAAACAGCTCATTAGAGATGACAATTGGGGATGGAGCAGTGAAGGACTGGCTTTCAGACTGGGTAAACATTTTCCTCGGAGGCCAATACTGGCAAGAAGAGAGTTCATCTTGCTCCGAGAGCAAAGGCACATGGGACTCAGCGGGGACCAGGACCTGTGCAAACTGTCACGCACGCGCCCAGACTGGTTGGCGCGGGCATACGGGGGTGTGGCCCCACTGGACCACAGACCAAACTTCCCTGGAAGGGGCGTAACTAAGTAGCTTCCTAGGTGTTCGCTGGAGCCTCTGATGGTGAGGTCAGACTTGTGCAATAGGAAGCTACCAGATGCCACTCCAGGGTGATGTCTGGCTGTGGCTGCTGATCCCACTAAGGAACGGAGCGGGCACGGCTGGCACTCTGGCTGACAGGCGGGCACGGCTGGGACACAGGCAGGCAGACGGGTACAACAGAGACACTGGTGGGCAGGCGGACATGGCTGGCTCTCTGGTAGGCAGGCGGGTACGGCTGGAACATAGGAAGAACCGGTAGGGACCGGTCTGCAGGCAGGTATGTGAAACAGGTTGGAACCTGTTCAGACAGGAGGACTAAGTAACAAGTAGAGAGAGACCGCAAGAGCGGATGCAGAGCGAAAGCACAAGAGCTAGAACCAAGAACAGAAACGCAGGAGGCTGAGTACGAGTAGAAGGTAGAACTAAGAGAAGAGAAGGCGGAGCCAAGGGCGGAGACGCTGGAGGCGGAGCCAAGGGCGGAGATGCTGGAGGCGGAGCCAAGGGCGGAGATGCTGGAGGCGGAGCCAAGGGCGGAGATGCTGGAGGCGGAGCCAAGAGCGGAGACGCTGGAGGCGGAGACACGAGGCGGAGCCAAGAGCGGAGACGCTGGAGGCGGAACCAAAAGCGGAGACGCTGGAGGCGGAGCCAAGAGCAGAGACAGAGCCAAGTGCAGAAACACAGGAGGCGGAGCCAGATAGAACCGCAAAGAGCGGAGCCACAGAGCAAAGCCAGAGAGTGCGAAGCAAGGTCTGAGTGCAGAGCCGCAAGAGCGGAGTGTAAGCAGACTGAGCACACAAGGAAAGACAAAACAGGGAAGAAAGCCACAGACGAGGAGACCGAGAAAAGACAAAGTACAGACAAGGCAATGGAACAAGACACAGGGACAAAGACACAGGGACCAGGATATTCTGCCTCCTGGAGGGCGGACTACAAGATCAAGGCAATAGCACAGAGAAAAGCCTCCAGAGAGGGAGTAACTCAGAGCAAGGCCAGGCAAACTCAGCAGCTAAACACTTACTGAGCTAACACATTGCACAGGCCCAGACCACAGGGTGGAGCTGCACTATATACAGGAGGCCTCTTGATAATTGGTCAGGAACTGATTAGACAGATGCACCTGATTCCTGTAAGAACCAGAGAGTTCAGGCGCCGGCCCCCTATACACATAGCCATGAAGCATGCACAGAGCAGAGACAGAACATGGAGCTGGCATGAAACAGAAACCACATCATGGCCTGGAGCAGTGGGTAAGATTGTGTGAGAGATGTGAGGCCATGCTGTGATGCCAGCAGAGTTGTTACACTGATGACCTTGCCTCCCACTTTATAGAGAAAATAGACAATATCCGTCAGGAAATTCGCTCCCAATCACCAAGTTCAGTGACTCCCATCCCTCCCTCCATTTCCCCTGGCTCACTCTCATTCTCATTCGATCCCATCACAGAAGAAGTCTCTAGGCTCCTCTCCTCTTCTCGTCCGACTACATGCACCACCGACCCCATTCCCTCACATCTCCTCCAGTCTCTCCAGTCGTCATAACTCACCTAACTACAATCTTTAATCTCTCCCTCTTCTCTTGCATTTTCCCCTCCTCCTTCAAACACTATCATTACTCCATTACTAAAGAAACCCACCCTCGACCCATCCTGCACGAACAACTACAGACCAGTCTCCAATCTCCCCTTCATCTCTAAACTCTTGGAGCGACTGATATATTCCCGCCTTACCCGTTACCACTCCATTCACTCCCTCCTAGACCCTTCACAGTCCGGTTCCCGCCCCCTACATTCGACAGAAACTGCACTCATCAAAGTGACCAATGACCTTCTGACAGCAAAACGTAACGGTGACCACTCTCTGCTCATTCTTCTCGACCTTTCTGCAGCTTTCGACACTGTTGACCACCCTCTCCTAGTCTCTAGGCTCCAGTCACTTTGCATTAAGGACACTGCTCTCTCCTGGTTCTCCTCCTATCTTTCTGACCGCTCCTTCAGTGTTCTGTTCTTTGGCTCCACTTCATCTCCTCTTCCTCTCACTGTCGAGGTACCTCAGGGCTCAGTTCTTGGCCCCCTTCTCTTCTCTCTCTGCACGGCCCCAATTGGACAGACCATCAGCAGATTTGGCTTTCATTACCATCTTTATGCCGATGACACACAACTATACACATCCTCCCCTGACCTTACACCCGCTGTACTACAGAACGCCACTGACTGTCTGTCTGCAGTCTCCAACATCATGTCCGCTCTCCATCTGAAACTCAACCTCTCCAAAACTGAACTTCTTCTGCTCCCGCCATCTACTAACCTCCCTAAATCTGACATTTCACTCTCCGTGGGTGGCACCATAATAACGCCTAGGCAGCAGGCGCGCTGTCTGGGTGTTATGTTTGACTCCGATCTCTCCTTCACCTCCCATATACAATCTCTTGCCCGCTCGTGCCGCTTACACCTAAAGAACATCTCTAGAATCCGCCCTTTTCTCACCATGGAAACAACAAAAATCCTCACTGTTGCCCTGATCCACTCCCGCCTGGACTACTGTAATGCTCTACTAATTGGCCTCCCCCTTACTCGACTTTCCCTCTCCAGTCTATCCTTAATGCAGCAGCCAGGGTCGTCCATCTGGCTAATCGTTACTCGGACTCGTCCGCTCTTCGCCAGTCGTTACACTGGCTGCCCATTCATTACAGGATACAATTCAAAGTACTTGTTCTCACCCACAAAGCTCTCCACAGTGCGGCACCCCCATACATCTAAGATGCAATATGATGCATATACTGTAGGAACTATGAAGCAATATGATGTCCAAAGGCACTATTTAAGTAATCTGATTCGATACGATGCAATATGATGCACCAAGTCACTATGAAGTGCTATGATGCATATAGCAACTATGAAGAAATATCATGCACAAAGGCAATCTGAAGCACTATGATGCATATAGGAACAATGAAGCGCTATGATGCATATAGGAATAATGAAGCAATATGATGCATAAAGTAACTATGAAGCGCTATGGTGCATATAGGAACAATGAAGCAATATGATGCATGTAGGGACTATGAAGCAATATGATGCAATATGATGCATGAAGTAACTTTAGTCCTATGGTGCATATAGGAACAATGAAGCACTATGATGCATATCGGGACTATGACGCAATATGCTGTAATATAATGCACAAAGGCAACATGAAGTGCTATGATGCGTATAGGAACCATGAAGCAATATGCTGTAATATAATGCACAAAGGCAATATGAAGTGCTATGATGCATATAGGAACCCTGAAGCAATATGATGCACAAAGGCAATATGAGCACTATGATGCATATAGGAACAGTGATACAATATGATGCACAAAGTCACTATGAAGCGCTATGATGCATATAGGAACCATGAAGCAATATGATGCAGAAAGGCAATATGAAGCTGTCAGGAATCCCCTGACCGCTGCCACCAATTTGTCACGATTCACACCGTGACCGTCACCCCTACGTCACGGGTTGGGGTGACTTTAGGCCAACAGACGGCTATCGCATGTGCAGGGGGGCTTATCTTAGTTATCCCTCCACTGCTAACAATGTGATGAGAAAACACACACAAGGCTATTGACCTCTTAGTTTACAGCAGGGGCTTATTCTAGGTATCCCACTGCTTTCAATATACCACAAACTGCAGGGATTTATGTATATCCCGCTTACAGTTCCACTTAACACTTGCAGCTCTCTGGTGCCCCCTTACTCTCAGGTCAGATTAGGTACTGCACCCTGGGTAATTAGTCGCCAGAAAGGCTGCCTGCTATGTACTGGCTATTGGGCACGCTGCAGCGACGCGATAACTACTTCCACTCAGGCAGGAACAATAATTATCAACGCCGCAGTCGCTACAGCATCACTCAACAGTCTGCACACTATTGCTGCCACCAGCTTCGATTAAACGGGTCCGAAGCTAACCCAACACAACAGTAGCGTATTTCCCTTCAAGAGACAGGGTACGTTTAGAGCATGGAGAATGAACTAACATATAATATTATATCCCATAAAAAATTAGGCAGTGCTTTATCAAAAATATTTTCTAAATATGTTACAAATGAGACAATTGCAAATATGTACAAGGGTAATTATGAAATAAACAGGGATTAAATGAGAAAAAGTAACACTCACATGTTCAAAGCATGGCAGGCAACCAGGCTAGTGGAGTTTTTTCCATACGTCCCAGCTTATTGGACGTGCTGCTGGCTTCAGGAGAAGACAAGAAGTCAAGAAGTGACACCTCAGAGCCTGCCAGACACTTAAAACCTTAAGGCTGTGACATCACAGAAAGGCTGGTTTATCCAGACCCTCCTCTCTTTACATTCTGAGTAAACACCCTCCTCTCTTTACATTCTGAGTAAACTTTAAACTATTTTCTCTGATTTCTATAACTTCACTACAAAACATGTCAGAGTCATAACAAACCCATCATTCATCTCGGATTAACGTGAGCATTCTAATGAGATCAAATATGTCCTATCTGGGATACATATTTACAGAGAAATCCCTACTTCTTTACCAGATGGAGTTAGAATCTCAGGTTTTACGTGGTGAATAGATCCACCGAGGGGTGTAAAGAATATATATTTTCGTGTTTTTTACGTAAACGGGTTGTGTAATATCTTAACAAAACAAGACAAAGGATATTTCATGGATCCTAGAAGTTTCTAGTTCACTTATAGCTGGACAAGAGCTTACACGGCAGGAAATGCCGGTCGTAAATACCTTTCGGTCATAAAACTCCCCCCAGTACATTGGCAAAGCAGCTCTTGGCTGAGTGAAAGGGAAGGGGGGCTTGTTAGCCCACAGCCTTGAGCAAGAGAAGCTACTTATATGATATTTCATACCATATCGTGACAGAAGCACTCTGATGCATAAAGGAACCATGAAGCAATATGATGCACAAAGGCAATATGAAGCACTATGATGCATATAGGAATAATGAAGCACTATGATGCATATAGGAACCATGAAGCAATATGGTGCAATATGATGCACAAAGTCCCTATGAAACAGTATGATGCCGTATGATGCCACAGAGGCACTCAATATGATGCATAGATGTACTATGAAGCAGTATGATGCACGGAGGCACTCAGTATGATGCATAGAGGCACTATGATGCAGTATTATGCACAGAGGCACTCAATATGATGCATAAAAGCAGTATGATGCAGTATTATACACGGAGGCACTCAAAATAATGCATAGAGGCACTATGATGCAGTATTATGCACGGGGGCACTCCATATAATGCATAGAAGCAGTATGACTAGGCCCTGCTTTAAGGTGCCAAACAAGAGACCAGACTTACCCTTTCAAGCAAAAGAGCAATCTATCAGAGTTCCAGATAAATCTCCACTCTGAACAGTACATCTCATCTGTCAGACTGACTCCACCCGAAGGAGCTAATTAATGAGCCGCAGCTGGAGGGCAGTCTTCATGGAGACAATGTGCTGAATTAACACCTTGTGTCCTCCTATGGATGGAGTAGTTAAGTTGCAAAGTGAAACACTTGCTTATTGAACCAGAAAATGGAAAGCATGCTTCCAAAAAGTCACTCTGAAGCCCAATCATAAGGCTCTGTGCAGACAAGACCTGCAACTAACTGAAGTCATGAGATGTAGCCTGGACATATGGCCCCACCATAGCCTAGAGGTCCAAGGCCTAGCTGCAAATGGGTTCCTGGTGCAGCTTTGGCACAAAGGCCTGAGACTAGAGTCAGCCCAGAGGCCCAGGCCATCAATGCAACATTAAACCATGCACTCACCTGTGCTGGCTCCATACATAGTTACATAGTTATTAAGGTTGAAGGAAGACTATATGTCCATCTAGTTCAACCCATAGCCTAACCTAACATGCCCTAACATGTTGATCCAGAGGAAGGCAAAAAAAACCCATGTGGCAAAGAGTAAGCTCCACATTGGGGAAAAAAATTCCTTCCCGACTCAACATATGGCAATCAGACTAGTTCCCTGGATCAACGCCCTATCAAGGAATCTAGTGTATATACCCTGTAACATTATACTTTTCCAGAAAGGTATCCAGTCCCCTCTTAAATTTAAGTAATGAATCACTCATTACAACATCATACGGCAGAGAGTTCCATAGTCTCACTGCTCTTACAGTAAAGAATCCGCGTCTGTTATTATGCTTAAACCTTTTTTCCTCCAACCGCAGAGGATGCCCCCTTGTCCCTGTTTCAGGTCTATGATTAAAAAGATCATCAGAAAGGTCTTTGTACTGTCCCCTCATATATTTATACATTAAAATAAGATCACCCCTTAGTCTTCGTTTTTCCAAACTAAATAGCCCCAAGTGTAATAACCTATCTTGGTATTGCAGACCCCCCAGTCCTCTAATTACCTTGGTCGCTCTTCTCTGCACCCGCTCCAGTTCAGCTATGTCTTTCTTAAACACCGGAGACCAGAACTGTGCACAGTATTCTAAGTGTGGTCGAACTAGTGACTTGTATAGAGGTAAAATTATATTCTCCTCATGAGCATCTATGCCTCTTTTAATGCATCCCATTATTTTATTTGCCTTTGTAGCAGCTGCCTGACACTGGCCACTGAATATGAGTTTGTCATCCACCCATACACCCAGGTCTTTTTCATTGACGGTTTTGCCCAGAGTTTTAGAATTAAGCACATAATTATACATCTTATTACTTCTACCCAAGTGCATGACCTTACATTTATCCCCATTAAAGCTCATTTGCCATTTATCAGCCCAAGCTTCTAGTTTACATAAATCATCCTGTAATATAAAATTGTCCTCCTCTGTATTGATTACCCTGCTGAGTTTAGTGTCATCTGCAAATATTGAAATTCTACTCTGAATGCCCCCTACAAGGTCATTAATAAATATGTTAAAAAGAAGAGGGCCCAATACTGACCCCTGTGGTACCCCACTGCTAACCGCGACCCAGTCCGAGTATGCTCCATTAATAACCACCCTTTGTTTCCTATCCCTGAGCCAGCTCTCAACCCACTTGCACATATTTTCCCCTATCCCCATTATTCTCATTTTATGTATCAACCTTTTGTGTGGCACCGTATCAAAAGCTTTTGAAAAGTCCATATACACTACATCCACTGGGTTCCCTTGGTCCAATCCGGAACTTACCTCTTCATAGAAACTGATCAAATTAGTCTGACATGAACGGTCCCTAGTAAACCCATGCTGATACTGGGTCATGAGGTTATTCCTCTTCAGATACTCCAGTATAGCGTCCCTTAGAATGCCCTCCAGGATTTTACCCACAGTAGAGGTTAAGCTTACTGGCCTATAATTTCCGAGTTCAGTTTTTGTTCCCTTTTTGAATATTGGCACCACATTTGCTATACGCCAGTCCTGTGGCACAGACCCTGTTATTATGGAGTCTTTAGAGATTAAAAATAATGGTCTATCAATGACTGTACTTAATTCCTGCAGTACTCGAGGGTGTATCCCATCCGGGCCCGGAGATTTGTCAATTTTAGTGATTTTTAGACTAGAAGACAGGGGGAGCTGGTAACGCCGAGAGCCTACCGTGGAAGGAAGCGGCGTCCCGTCAGAAATGCTGCATTGCTGCCTATGCCCCCTTCTGTGTTCCATCGTGGAACGCATGCCGATCCTATGTGCCGGCACCCCTCTGACATCACTGGAAGCGCAACGGCCTTCTCCACCACACGACTTTCGGAAGTAGCGGTGTTTTGCCGGTCGGCGTCTGTGCCGAGAGCCCCCCACCGGGAGGAAGCAGCTCTACCCAGGAGCCCGTCTGCTCGACTGGTCTCTGGAGCTGAGGGACTCCCCACCGGGAAGTTTCCACCCTGGGCTACTTGACAGGGGGAAGGATTGGACCTACCGCACGATCCCCCTAAGCCCATTGCACAGGCTGTTGGCTGAGGAACCTCTCAAAGAGGAGTCGGCCACGGTCCATCTGGCCAGGAAAATGGAAGGCTGAGACCCCCAAACTCTGAGTCCATCTGATACAGCACTGATAGCTGAGGGACCTCTACCCAGTGAGGTGTCGGCCACGGACCACTTGAGAGGGGGAAGAGAATCCACAGGCTATCTTCACTCTAGGAGCAACCTCTCATACAACTGTCCCTGTAGGGACAGGAAAAACACTGGATGGTGGAGGTGGTAGGGTCCTTTTAACCTCTCTATGATCCTGTCCCGCTATAGGTCAAGGAAGGACGTCCTCCATGGTGCTGTCTTGAGGGACGTAATGGAAATCTTTGCTTTGTGAGGTCCAAATCATCACTTCAGGACTCCATTATCTTCTGCTTATAGAAAGTCATCTTAACGACATTGGTGGTATATTTGGTGTCCTTGTCCTACTGCAGAATATACATTTTTGAGCCAATCAGATGCCATATTTCTACTATCAGTAGATGAGTATAGCTGGTTCTCACTTGTTGCCAGTTCTGAGCTGAAGACATTGTTAGACATCTGATTTCAAAGGGAAGTAAGCCTGATGTATCCTTTATCTGCTGCACCAAGCTTCCTTGGCTGACCACTGCATTTTACGGTCTTTAATGTTGCCCATTTTTTGGTATTACTTCAAAAGAGATTGAACAGCACATCTTGTCTGCTTTGATGTCCTTTTTTTGGGAGAAACCTTGCTGATGCCGTATAACTTCCTTATGTATTGTTGCTGTGCTCAGTCTGGCCATAGTTTCATATCACTAATTATATACCATCTTCCACAACTTTAGCTTCGTAGCGGAGTTTGATGGCTGTTTCTTAACCATTTTTAAGCTTTCTGCACTGCTGTTTAGCTCTTCCTATTTCAATTTATGATGTTGTTTCAACGTGCATATGAAAATTATGATAATTATCACCTGGTTGATATAAATGGTTTCTTATACATCTGACTGTAATCCTACAAAATCCCTGAGTACAAATGTACCTAGAAGAACTGATGCTGTTTGAAGGCAATGGGTGGTCACACCAAATATTTATTCAATACTTTATGGATATTTGTATGTTTATGTAACTAAGCCCACACTGTGCAGCAGAATCTAAAGCTAAGTGCACATGTTGCGGATTCGTGTGCAGATTTTTCCGCACCGTTTTTGCAAAATCTGCAGGTAAAATGCACTACGGATTTACCGCGGATTCCTATTGAGGAGCAGATGTAAACCGCTGCGGAATCCGCACAAAGAATTAACATGCTGCGGAAAATAAACCCCAGCATTTCCGCGCTGTATTTTCCGCACCATGGTCACTGTGGATTTTGTTTTCCATACGTTTACATGGTACTGTACAACACATGGAAAACTACTGCGGATCCGCAGCAAAATCTGCAACATGTGCACATACCCTGACTATGTTTCAGCACAACCTAACTAAACAAACTTTTGCTTTTTATAGTTTTGATATAACAGAAGAAAATTAAACATAGCTTATCTGGAAATCTGATCTCTGATTAGTGATCTCGTATGGCTAAGGGTACCGTTGCACTAAACGACTTACCAACGATCACGACCAGCGATACGACCTGGCCGTGATCGTTGGTAAGTCGTTGTGTGGTCGCTTGGGAGCTGTCACACAGGCAGCTCTCTCCAGCGACCAACAATCAGGGGAACGACTTCTGCATCGTTGAAACTGTGTTCAATGATGCCGAAGTCCCCCTGCAGCACCCGGGTAACCAGGGTAAACATCGGGTTACTAAGTGCAGGGCCGCGCTTAGTAACCCGATATTTACCCTGGTTACCATTCTAAAAGTAAAAAAAAAACAACAAAAACCACTACATACTCAAATTCCGATGTCTGTCACGTCCACTGCCGTCAGCTTCCCGCACTGACTGTGTCTCAGCGCCGGCTGTAAAACAGCACACAGCAGTGACGTCACCGCTGTGCTCTGCTTTACGGCCGGCGCTGACAGTCAGTGCAGGGAAGCTGACGGCGGGGGACGGGACAGACTTCGGAATGTGAGTATGTAGTGTTTTTTTTTTTTTTTTTTAACTTTTACAATGGTAACAAGGGTAAATATCGGGTTACTAAGCGCGGCCCTGCGCTTAGTAACCCGATATTTACCCTAGTTACAAATGAACACATCGCTGGATCGGCGTCACACATGCCGATCCAGCGATGACAGCGGGTGATCAGCGACTAAAAAAAGGTCCTGATCATTCAACAACGATCTCCCAGCAGGGGCCTGATCGTTGGTCGCTGTCACACATAACGAGATCGTTAGCGGGATCGTTGCTACGTCACAAAAAGCGTGACGTTGCAACGATATCGTTAACAAAATCGTTGCGTGAAGGTACCTTTTAGGAAGAAACAAATCATAACATCCATGCACAACATTAAGTAAATTATAGATGATCTGGCACAGGAAAAAAAACCATGTATGCCAAAATCGGGAATAAAGTCTCAATAGTGATATGGGCATAAGTGTGTTCACACTGAAGTTTTTTTTTTTATTCAGGACTTTTTTGGAACAGAACCTCTCCAAAAACCATCAGGGTTTTAAAGACCAAGTTTTCTTTGGAGACTTTCTGCTCCAAAAACTTTGAATTCGCACAAACTGATGTAACAAAAAATGCACACAAATTTGAAGCTCCACTGAAACACACTTGCTTTGAAACAGGAGAGAAAAATATTATCTGATGTCATTCTGAATCGTGATTGGTCTGTCGGCTTTTACTAAAGACTACGTTGATCTGCCATCACAGCTGTTGCGCACTATAAACTGAAATGCAACATGTTAACTCTCTCTTAGGGTGCTTTGCCATGCCTACCCTCGTGTTTGAGGTGTTCCGTTTTTGAATGGTATACCGTAATTTATGGGAGGTTTCCATTATAAAGGTCCTAGAATAATATTTTGAAAATTTTCATGCAAATTTGAAAAATTGCTGCTAAACTTCCAAAAGCCTTTGTATGGCCCTGGAAGGAATGACATGCGCCAGTGCTTTTGTATCGAACACATGTATTTACACATATAAATGAGATCCCCTCTATGATGTCTTTCTTCTAAGCTAAACAAGCCCAACTTCTCATCATATGAGAGGCCTTCCATTCCTTGTAATAATGTAGATGCCACCTTCTGAACTGACTCAAACCTCTGAATATCGTTAACATGTGGAGCCCAAAACTGGATCCCATATTCTAAATGTGATCTCCCAAGTGATTTTTAAAGGAGTAACAACAAGTTGGAATCACAGGATTTTTTTCTTTTTTTTTCCTTTTTTTTTTTATACACTCTAAAATTTTGATTGCTTTTGTAGCTGCTACTTGGCATTGAGTACTGCTTGTTTTCACTAATTGCAGACACTAGCTTTATTTGTCCTTATTTTTTCATATTCATATTCTTTTCTTTTTCAGTCGATATCTGGTCTGTTGGCTGTATAATGGCTGAGCTTCTGACAGGTCGAACCCTATTCCCAGGAACAGATCGTATCCTTTTAAGCAATATTAAAGGAATGTAAGACGTTCTAACAATATTTTCCTCTGTCTGCAATCTTCTCAATCCCTCTAAATCCATTTATATGTTTGCAATAAGTTTTCCTAACTGGTAGAAAGAAGTTACGGTAAATTGTTTTGTGGATTATTGTTGGAAATGTTCAACTTTTTAATTTTTGCCATTAATATTGAATACTTATAGTATTATACAAAAAGGATAATCTTTATAAAAAGGAAAGTTATATGAAATGAATATTATTTTTTGTTTGGAAACCCCTTCTACACTTTCACTTTGTATATTTCATGAGTAAATTTCTTTTTTGATCACATACAGTGCTTGAGTAAGTGATGCATGTACCATATAATTGCTGGGACCCTAACAATCACATGAATACAGGTCCTAGGTCCTCCCTTTTCTTCTCCTTGCATAACTTTGGTAAGTAGAGTTTGCATTACTTTAGAAAATGGGTCATTTTATAACCGAATTAATTATGAAAAATAAAAGTTAGCCATTAAAAGGTATCAACCACTGAGGACTCTCAATTCGAAAAATAAAATGTAATATAAACATTTTTTTTTAAAATGTGAGGATCCTGAGGTACTGGCTATTTCCTCTTTTCCTGACCAGACACATTTATTTTGTTTCTTGTTTTTTTTTTTTTTCTGTTATCTTAAATTGTGTGTGTGTATCTATATATTCTAACACTTTTTTTAATTGTATTTCGTCTCTAGTGATTATTTTAATATACTCTGTGAGGCCATAAGTATCCATTAAGAAAGATAATATATATTTTTTTTTCTTTTACCTTTTTTCACTTATTTCACACACACTCATCCCCATAAGATTTTAAAAAAAAACTTTTAACATTATTATTATCATTGTTATTATTATATTCTGTATTTCTTATTCCCCTTGCAACAGGGGCTGGTTTATTATCCTCTGTTAAAGGTAATTTTCAGTCTCCTGGCTGCTCAGCAGAGCTGACTGGATCTTCTATGACCAAACAACTCCTGTTCTCTGCCTATGCCCTTCGATAAGACAATCGCCGGGTTCGGAAGAAGAATCGCTTACATAGTTTTACATGGCATGGACCTACCGTTCCTAAGCATTCAACACTCCTCCAGTGCACCAAGACCCCCGGTGCCTGACGTGATTGGTCCAGC
Source organism: Ranitomeya imitator (assembly GCF_032444005.1). NCBI lineage: Eukaryota > Metazoa > Chordata > Amphibia > Anura > Dendrobatidae > Ranitomeya > Ranitomeya imitator. Next base: position 274,633,660 of record NC_091284.1, on the reverse strand, counting down.
AGATCTTCCAATAAATGGGCTTGTCCATGCGCAGCTCTGTTTTAGAGAGCGCCTTTATGCTACCAATGCTCCCTCACCAAGACCACCTACTCGGGAACGTAGCTCAGATATACCGTACTTTGTCCTACGCCTCATTAGGGGGACACAGGACCATGGGTGTTATGCTGCTTGCCACTAGGAGGACACTAAGTAAACACAAAGAATTAACTCCTCCTCTGCAGTATACACCCCTTGACTGGCCAGTAACGACACAGTTCTTGCTTAGTGTCTGTAGGAGGCACTTGGGTCTGTTCTCAGACCCCAACGTTTATTTTATTTTTCTGTAAATTTTTATTTTTTAATTAATGGAGTGAAGGGGGCGACGGATTCCTTCTCAGGGTCCGCTCTCCCCCGAACTATCAACAGACGAGCACGGCGAGTATACCTCCCCGTACCTCTCCTGCGACGGTTGGGGCATGCCTAATGTACCCTAGGGCGACGGTTCCTATACAGTCCCAATCTCCCCCCTGTAAGATGGCGAGCACATAGAGTATACCTCTTATGTGCATCTCCCGGCTCCTCCGCAATTAAGCCCTCGCCTGTTGGCGTCATGTAGTCCCCACAGTAGCCGTAAGCCCCCTGCGGTAGGCACATCCGTAAGTCCCCTGCGGCAGGCACAGGTTTAAGTCCCCTGAAAAGGCAAGCACACATCAGGACGCTCTCCATCCCCCGGCATAGGAAGGATCGATTGAGCTGGAGGTGGCTCTCTCCTCGGTGAGTACTACCCTTCCTCGTGCTGCCGGCGTGGGAAGGTGCAGTTCGGGTCCCTGGAGAGGTACCAGTGGCGATTGTTAGGCGCGGCGTCGCGGTCGCCGGCGCGCTCCGCCAGTCGGCTCCACTAATTTAGTCCCCGGCTTTTTCAACTGCACTAGGCCGCAATTCAAAAATCCCGCCCACCGCCGGAGCCCCGCCCACTACTCAGGTGCTTCTCGCTCTGAACGAGAAGAGCCCTGCAAAACTCAGGAGCTATCTTGGGACTTCACTGCTGCAGGGAACTACAGTCGAAAACGCTACTTCCTTCTCTTCCTCCCTGGACCGTGGGTAAGCTGCTCCACTCAATAGGGAAAAGCTTAACCCCTTCTCTGCACCCATAGCCCTGCTGTTAGCAGTTTACTGGAGAATAGACATACACTATGTCTCAATCTAAGGAGGCTAAAAGGGGCAGTAAAAAGCACACTGTTTTTTACTTCATGTGCCACTTGCAATTCTGCGTTGCCACGTGCCCACAATACCCCTTTGTGCCAGAACTGTGACCTGGCCTGTGCGCAGCCGCCTTCTGCCTCCACCTCCAATGTCTCCACCGACCCCGTTGAGCCTAACCCTCCTGAGTGAGCCGCGTCCTTGTCACGTTCAATGGACTCCTTGGTCAAGGCATTGGACCTTTCTGAGGGTCCTCCTTAAGCCAGAACTCACCTCTGTCGGCTGCGACGGAATCTGGCGCAGATGCGGGGCTGTACGACCACAGGGGGCTCACCGTATTACGGGAATCTCGGGGTGCCAGAAAAAGAACCCTTTCCTCATCTCCCATCCATGCTCGAGCTTCAGCATCTGTGAGCTCCTCTTCTCGCTCCCCCTCCCCCGAGGGTCGCAGCATACATGACTCAGAATACGAGATGGAGGAATCTTTAACCCAAGACTCCTCTATCGGTCAGGAGACACTTGACTCCCTTATTGAGGCAGTCAACAAAACACTAATGGTGGGCGAGGAATCGGTATCCACTCAGGAACACGTGTCTTTTAAAAAGACGAAACGCGTTCAAAAGATATTTGCTAATCACCCTAAGTTTCAGGACATTGTTCAAAAACACAGGGAATACCAGGAGAAACGATTTACGGCTCAAAAAGCCACAGAAGCTAAATATCCTTTCTCCAAGGATCTGATGAAGGAGTTGCTTCTCTGTCCTTCTGTGGATCCTGCCGTATCGCGACTTTCATCCTAAACAGTCTTATCTCTGTCCGACAGTTCATCTGTCAAAAATCCTTCTAACCGTCAAATTGACTACCTGGCTCCCTCAATCTTTTGAGGCCTCAGGAGCAGCTCTCCTTCCATCTTTTGCCGCTACCTGGGTGGCTAAGGCAATGGTTGCCTGGGCAGAGATGTTAACCTCTACCGTCCATTACAGTAATTTTTCCCCAGAGGTGGCCAGACTAGCTAAACAGATAGCTCAGGCTGGAGATTTCGTAGTTAACGCTTCCATAGATGCTGCTAATTGCGCAGCGCAAGCTCCGTGATTGGCGAGCAGATTCTGCTTCTAAAAAGTCGCTGACTTCTTTACCTTACCAAGCTGGCCGTTTATTTGGGGAAAAACTAGACCAAATCATTTCTGACGCTACCGGAGGGAAGAGTAAATTTCTTCCCCAGCAAAAACCTGCCCAACCTTTTCGGAATCAACAGCAGTTTCGATTCCGGTCCTTTAGTAACAACTCTAGTTGGTCTTCCTCTTCCCCTGGTTCGGGACGGCGGGAAAACAGAAATCCCCAGGTCTCATACAGACCAAACCGTTCCTGGAAACCCAGACCGAGACCTTCTGGTCCTAAGGCATCCACATCCCCTAAAACTTCTACACAATGACTTGCCGACGTGTCGGGTGGACACGGACAAAGTAGGCGGATGCCTTCTTTCGTTCCGTCAAAATTGGCTCTTGGTCATTCACGACGAGTGGGTCTTCCGGATACAAAATTCCGGATACAAAATCGAGTTTTCTTCCAACCCCCCTCCGCGCTTCTTCCAGTCTTCTCCCCCAAATCAAGGGCGTCACGTCTTCTTCAGGCCATACAGGCGCTTCAAAAGGACGGTGTTATCGTTCCTGTCCCTCGAGACCAAAGGTTCAAGGGGTTTTACTCCATCCTATTCGTGGTCCCAAAGAAGGACGGGACTCTACGGCCCATACTGGACCTCAAACTGCTAAACAAGTTTGTACGGGTCCGACACTTCAGGATGGACTCGCTCCGTTCCATTGTCACGTTCCTGGAAAAAGGAGAGTTCCTTGCATCCATAGACATCAAGGATGCTTATCTCCACATCCCGATTTGTCCCTCTCATCAGCAGTTTCTGCGCTTCGCAGTCCAGGACGATCACTTCCAGTTTGTGGCCTTGCCCTTTGGACTCGCCTCTGCCCCCAGAGTCTTCACGAAGGTCATGGCAGCTGTCATGGCCATTCTTCACTCTCGGGGAGTGGTAGTTCTTCCGTATCTGGACTACCTATTAATCAAGGGTCCATCCCATTCTGCCTGCGAGGAGTCTGTAAGTATCACCGTGGATTCTCTTTCTCGCCTGGGTTGGAAATCATCTCCAGTGCCGGCTCAGCAAATCTGCTTCTTGGGCATGATTTTGGACTCTTCCTGCGGGTTAGTCATTCTCCCTCCAGAGAAGGTCTTGTCCTTACAACAGGGAGCGCGCAAGCTTTCTCGCCCAGTCCCTCACTCCATTCGCTTCGCGATGCGCATCCTCGGGAAAATGGTTGCGGCGATGGAAACCATTCTGTTTGCGTAGTTCCATCTCCGTCCCCTGCAAGGGGCGCGGCTGTTAGCCTAGGACAGGAGTCCGTTTTCCCTCGACCGTCGTTTTCGCCTGTCCCCACAGGTCAGGCAGACCCTCAAGTGGTGGATGCTACAGTCCTCCTTGAACCGAGGGAAGTCCTTTCTCCTATTGCGCTGGTTAGTGGTGACCACCGATGCCAGCCTTTTGGGCTGGGGCGCAGTTATCAATCACCACACGGCACAAGGTCGTTGGTTCACAATAGTCGCGTCTTCCAATCAATATCTTGGAGATTCGAGCGATCACACTTGCCTTACGCAACTTTCACCACCTTCTCGCAGGCCATCCCATCAGAATCCAATCCGACAACACCACGGCCGTGGCGTTTATCAACCGGCAAGGGGGAACCCACAGCAGGGCAGCTATGCTCGAAGTCTCCCACATCCTGTGCTGGGCCGAGGCCAATCACTCATTCATCTCGGCGATCCACATACCTGGTGTGGAGAATTGGGAAGCGGACTTCCTCAGTCGCCAAGGTCTTGCCTCGGGCAAGTGGTCCCTCCATCCGGAAGTCTTCCAGCAGATTTGCCTTCGCTGGGGGACACCGGATGTGGATCTCATGGCCTCAAGGCTCAGCAAGCAGGTTCCCCAGTTCATTGCTCGATCCCGCGATCCTTGCGCCATCGGGGCAGATGCTCTGGTCCTGTTGTGGCATCGGTTCCAGCTGCCATACATATTTCCGCATCTTCCTCTGCTCCCAAGAGTCATCAAGATGTTCAGGGCAGAGGGGAGACTGGTGATCCTCTTTGCGCCGAGCATGGTACGCAGAACTCGTCCAAATGGTCGCTGACGTCCCCTGGCGGCTTCCAGATCGCATGGCTCTTCTCTCACAGGGCCCGATTTGCCACCAGAACTCCGGGGCCCTGTCTTTGACGGCGTGGCCATTGAATCCTGGATTTTAGCCCAAGCCGGATTCTCTCCAGGGGTTTCTTCTACCATGATTTGCGCTAGGAAACCCGTATCTATGCGCATTTATCATCGCATCTTCTTTTCATGGTGCAATGCCCATAGACATTCTCCTGTTTTTTTCCATTCCGTCCATTCTGCAGTTTCTCCAATCAGGTTTAGAGTCAGGCCTTACCCTAGGCTCGCTCAAGGGACAAGTGTCCGCATTGTCTGTTCTATTCCAACGAAAGATCGCTTCCAGACTGCCGGTTAAGACGTTCATCAAAGGAGTCTCCCGGGTGGTCCCTCCCTATAGAATGCCTTTAGCTTCATGGGATCTTAACTTGGTTCTCGGAGTTCTTCAGGAGGCCCCATTTGAACCATTGCAGGACATCTCCCTCACGCTCCTTTCATGGAAGGCGGTCTTTCTCGTGGCGATTACGTCAATCAGGAGAGTTTGAGTTGGCGGCCCTCTCTTGCCGACCCCCTTTTCTGATTTTTCGCCCAGACAAGGTAGTTTTGAGAACCTCTCCCTCTTTCCTACCTAAAGTAGTCTCCTCCTTTCATCTAAATGAGGACATTGTCTTGCTGTCATTCTGTCTGGCACCATCCCATCATATCGAGAAAGCTCTCCATGCTCTGGATGTGGTTAGAGCTCTTCGGCTGTACATATCTCGCACGGCTCCCTTCCGTAAGTCGGATTTCCTGTTCGTGCTTCCAGAGGGACATAGGAAAGGTCTATCCGCCTCAAAGGCCGCTCAAGCCAAGTGGATTCACTCCACTATTCATGAATCCTACTGCGTCAGGAACACCCCTGTCCCAGCAGGGATTAAGGTGCATTCGACTCGGTCGGCCGGTGCTTCTTGGGCCATTCGGCACCAGGCTTCAGCGCAATAGCTTTGCAAAGCTGCGACTTGGTCCAGTCTGCATACGTTCACGAAGCACTATCACGTTCATACCCAGGCTTCAGCAGACTCTGCTTCTGCAGACAGCAGTACCTCAGTAAGCCAGTGGTACATGGGTTTTTATCAGTGCAATTGCTCCCCACCCAGGGACTGCATTAGGATGTCCCATGGTCTTGTGTCCCCTAAAGAGGCGTAGGAGAAAAGGAGATTTTTGTGTACTCACCGTAAAATCTTTTTCTCCGAGCCAATCATTGGGTGACACAGCACCCACCCTGTTAGCCTATTGGCTGGTTGTTGTGGTTTGTTCCTCAGTCTTTGACATAGTTTACTTGTCTTGGTTTTTCTTATGCTCCTACTGCTTTACTACCGAACTGGGTCGTTACTGGCCAGTCAAGGGGTGTATACTGCAGAGGAGGAGTTAATTCTTTGTGTTTACTTAGTGTCCTCCTAGTGGCAAGCAGCATAACACCCATGGTCCTGTGTCCCCCAATGATTGGCTCAGAGAAAAAGATTTTACAATGAGTACACAAAAATCTCCTTTTACTAAGGAAGCCTTCTTTTATAGTACAGGTTCTACAATCTTGTTGTTTTTATATTGTTATTTTTACACAACAAACAGCCAATCCTATGTTTGTACAGCCAATAATCAAGCCCTGTGTGTATATGACAGGGGAGGATTATAGTTACAGTTCAGGTTCTACAGTGTACCATTGGCATATGTCAGAGACTTCTCCCTGTGCTCCCCACTCTACCTAAGACTAGCTATGTTACACTAACAGCTATTTTACATCCTTCAATAGATGGAATTAGCCAAACATTCAGCAGGTGAAATAAGTGTAGAACACGTCACCAATTTTCTAACCAAATATGTTTCTAAAGGTGCTTTTGATATGATATTCTCACCAGATATAGGTAACAACCTATCCAATCCAGATGTGTTGGAAAACAAAGTAAATTTATTTACAGTGGATCAGTCTATAGATCAACAGCTAGTAGATAACTTTTCATTCTACATGGACCTTTATCAGATAAATGCTGTGTAGTTGAGGTGGAATGAGAGTTGTGATATGCTCCATTGTGGCTGAACTTCCTGACTGTGGCTTTCAGCCCCCATACCTCAGAGCAGACATACCACTTACCATTGTCAATCCGTATAAATGTCTTATCCCACTGAGCATTTGACTACTCATTCCACTTCAACTACACATCATTTATCTGATGAAGGTCCATGCAGACGGAAACGTCTACTAGCTGTTGACCTATGGACTGATCCACTGTAAATAGATTCACTTTGTTTTGCAATATATCTGTGTGAGTGCCTAGTTTCACTTATTACTACTGGCACGGATTTAGACCCTACTTAGGCACCTCATGCACTTACTCTGGAGTGCCATTTTATGGTTTTTTTTGCAACCCATCCAATCCACACAGGCAAAGAAATCAAACCATAGATGTCCATAACTTAGTGAACCTGTCAGCAAGATTGTGCACAGTATCCTACAGACAGTGTCAAGTTGGTGCGGTTATACTGATTAAAATGATACCTTGGTTGATGAAATCCATCTTGTGGTTGCTGTTTACTGTGTTTATAGTCTTTCAATTAATGAGATTCTTGTGCTTAAGAGCGGATCTGAAGGGGTCTTCATGTACTCTGCCTACATATTCATCTGTATGGGCTTATAACAGTTCACTGATCCTTCACTGACCTGCCCTCTATTTTACAAACTGCAAGGTATAATTTTAATCAGGATAATAGCGCCCCTGATAGTGTATGTGGTTTTACTGAGCACAATCCTACTGACAGGTTCATTGTAAGTTATGTGTATAGCAAGAAGTGACACGAAAAAAGTATTGAACACGCTTAATGACAGTTAACACTTTGTTGGTGATGACAACTTCAAGACGCCTCCTGTATGGAGAAATAAGTCACATGCATTGCTCAGTTTTGTCTAAATATTGTTGAGCAAATGTCAAACACACTTGAAAATGCTTTTTTTTCAGCAATGGAGTCTTGCGTAGTGAGCGTGCATATAAGCCACAGAGGTTGAATTGTTTTCTTTGATACAATTGTACCTGCTGATTCAAGGTCTTTCTGTAACTCTCCACACGTGGTTCTTGGGTCTTGGATAACTAGTCTGATAATTGTTTTCACTCCAGTGTCCGAAATCTTGCTGGCTTTTTGTGGCCAGTTTATCGTGAAATGTTTTATCCACTATCGAATTATTGCCGCAACAGTGCTCATGGCGGCCTTCAGTAGTTTAGAAATTCTTCTGTAATTGATCCCATCAGTGTGTTTTGCAACAATAGGGTTGTGAAGGTCTTGAGACAGCTCACTGGTTTTACCCATCATGAGATGTTTCTTGTGTGGCACCTTGGTAATGAGACACCTTTTTATAGTCCATCAGTTGAACCTGCTAATATTATTTTGCATTAAGTGGCAGGATTGTTTTATAACTACTGATAGATTTCAGATGGTGTCTTGACTCTCCATGGCTTTTTGCACTTCTTTCTTTGTGTCCAATATTCTTTTTTTACCTGTGTCATTTCTCATTATTACACATAGACAGCTGTGGGTTGTTTTTTTTTTTTTTTTTTGCCTGTGTGGATTGAATTGGTTGCTACTGGAATCTGGTGAGAATTTCATGTCAATAGCACTTTTAGAAATATACTTAAGAAAATTTGGTGACATGTTCAATATTTATTTCACCTGCTGTATATGCGACATCCAGGTCTGTTTGTTCTGGTTTACATTGTATAAGTTCTACCCACCAAAGCAATATAGAACGTCTGCCCTCTACGGGCTCATTCAGACGTTCATGCAAATCAAGATGAGATCAAACTGGCCACAGTTCTCCCAATCCGAGCGTGACAGTCTCCTAGAAATACATAAAGCTGTTTTGCTCGGGTCTGCAGCCCTGCCACCAGTCTGTGCATTAGCATGCCGTGCTTGGACTGATTTGTACGTCTGCAGGAGCCCTGAGGCAGGGAATCTGTATATCATAGAATCTGTATATCTGAACATAATGTCCTATATTGTTTTCATTTTTACTTAGTTACTGAAACTATCGTACATTATCCATTTTCCATTCATGTTGCCCCAGAAAATACAGTCATATGAGCTGTCATCAATTGCATCTCAAATTCCGATGGTAAAATTGTCACTTTATGAATGATTTTTGTTACAGTAATGTGTGAGAGGCTGAATCCAAAAGTGTCATTGTTATCTCTAGGAACTCCCTTTCACTTTCCTGCAGTAAGACTGAATGTGCATTTATTGTTATTCATGCTCAAGACTCCAGATGACTTGTTAGAATATGAAGCTCAAGGCATTTGTAGGACAACTGCCGGCAAGTGACAGGAAGTTCAGAAATAAGAATGGCATCCTCGGAATGTGTCTTTCCATTATCCAAGCTTTTTGGGAAGTTCAGGACTTTTTCATGGTAATAGATTGTCTCTAAATTTTGGATGAAAATTCACTTATAAGTGTGTTAGGCTACTTTCACACTAGCGTCGGAATCTCCCCGTCGCAATGCGTCGGGGAGAGATTCTGACGCTAGCGTTTAACGTACTGCACAAAGGAGGCAGCGGATGCATTTCTCCGGCGCATCCGCTGCCCCATTGTAAGGTGCGGGGAGGTGGGGGCGGAGTTCCGGCCGCGCATGCGCGGTCGGAAAAAGCGGTCCATCAGGAGCAAAAAACGTTACATGTAGCGTTTTTTGCTCCCAACGGTCCGCAAAAGCACGACGCATCCGTCGCTCGACGGATGCGACGTGTGGCAATCCGTCGCAAATGCGTCGTCAATACAAGTCTATGGGGAAAAAAGGCATCCTGCAAGCACTTTTGCAGGATGCGTTTTTTCTGCAAAACGACGCATTGTGACGGATTGCAGAAAACGCTAGTGTGAAAATAGCCTTATGCTTCATATTATGAACTTGATACATTTATCATGAAAATAAGCAAGTTTGCAATTGACATGTTCTGTCCGCTGTCATTCTCTTGCTATGACTGCTTTTATCTTGCATAGTTCACAGATTGTTACCAAGATTGACTACCAGAGCCAGGCCAAGTGCAGTAGCTTTATTCCAGTTTGAGGAGTTAACTCCTGAGATACCAGTAAGCCTCTCCCGTCCATTGATTTCTATACAGCAGTTAGCTACTTACTTCCACTCTCTATATATCAGCTCCTGAAAAATCAGGATCCCAGCAGTTCAGTTGCTCAGTTGAGCTGATGCTTGTTCAAAGTATCCATCTTTGTACTTTAATATACAGTTAGGTCCATATATATTTGGACAGAGGCAACATTTTTCTAATTTTGGTTATAGACATTACCACAGTGAATTATAAACAAAACAATTCAGATGCAGCTGAAGTTCAGACTTTCAGCTTTCATTTGAGGGTATCCACATTAAAATTGAATGAAGGGTTTAGGAGTTTCAGCTCCTTAACATGTGCAACCCTGTTTTTAAAGGGACCAAAAGTAATTGGACAGATTAAATAATTTTAAATAAAATGTTCATTTTAGTACTTGGTTGAAAACCCTTTGTTGGCAATGACTGCCTGAAGTCATCTGCCTTGAGGGCAGAGGATAGTACTGCAGTGCGCAGGCGCCGGAAAGGTCAGAGGCCCGGCGCCTGCGCACTGCAGTACTTTGTCTGCCCTCAACAGGGCAGAGCAAAGTACGCCTGCGCCGGAGCCGTGGCTGAAGATCAGAAGAGGACGTCATGGAAAGAAGATAGGAGGCGCCGCAGCGGACCGGAGACGCCCATCCGACCTGGCCAGCAGCGGGACCGCCCCTGGGTGAGTATAATCTAACGTCTTTTTCTCCTTTTTCAGGTAACATCGGGGGCTTATCTACAGCATTACAGAATGCTGTAGATAAGCCCCTGATGCCGGTGGGATTACCTCACCCACGATTTTCGGGGTGACAGGTTCCCTTTAATTGAGAATGACATAACGAAGGGATTGCCCACACCTGTCCATGAAATAGCCTTGGAGTCAATTGTCCAATTACTTTGGGTCCCTTTAAAAACAGGGTGGCACATGTTAAGCAGCTGGAACTCCTAAACCCTTCTTCCAATTTTAATGTGGATACCCTCAAATGAAAGCTGAAAGTGTGAACTTCAACTGCATCTGAATTGTTTTGCTTAAAATTCATTGTGGTAATGTCTATAACCAAAATTAGAAAAATGTTATCTCTGTCCAAATATATATGGACCTAACTGTATGGTAACAATGTAGACATGAGAATAGGCACTTACAGATAATTAACATGTCCGATATCAATTCACAAAACCACAAAAAAATCTCTATGGCACAAGTAATGTAAAATTCACCAATTTTATTCACAAAAAATACATATATCAATGATGACACCTCAAAACAAACTGGAGGCCACCAAGAATTGGACACAATAAACATCAAATGCTGCACCGCACACATAATGGCTCAGGTTTATGCAGAGTAATCAATGTTCTATGTGAACCTCAAATACAACATCAAAAAAAGCCACCGACATTATAGCCTTAGTGGCAAAAAAGCTGAAAGGAACACTAATCCTAACTGTACGCAAAACCTAAACCATGTAGGAGCCGTGGTTGTAAGTGCATGTATGAGTATATGGCTATGTGCACACGTTCAGGTTTTTTCGCGTTTTTTTCCGCAGTAAAAACGCTATAAAAACTCATTAAAAACACATACATTATGCATCCTATCATTTAGAATGCATTCTGCATGTTTTGTGCACATGATGGATTTTTTTCTGCAAAAAAAATGCATCGCGGTAAAAAAAAGAAGCATGTTCATTAATTTTGCGGATTTTCTGCGTTTTTCCCGCTATTCTATGCATTTGGGAAAAAACGTGTCAAAAACGTGAAAAAAACGCATGCAGATCTCTGGCAGAAATGTCCGGTTTTTGTCAGGAAAATTTCTGCAAGAAATCCTGACGTGTGCACATACCCTATTACCTGTGGCGTGCCCAAGTCCTGGTAAACGTCTGGTAAACTAAGGGTACCGTCACACTATACGATTTACCTACGATCACGACCAGCGATATGACCTGGCCGTGATCGTAGGTAAATCGTAGTGTGGTCGCTGGGGAGCTGTCACACAGACAGCTCTCCAGCGACCAACGATGCCGAGGTCCCTGGGTAACCAGGGTAAACATCGGGTTACTAAGCGCAGGGCCGCGCTTAGTAACCCGATGTTTACCCTGGTTACAAGCGTAAAACTAAAAAAAAAAAAACAGCACATACTTACATTCTGGTGTCCGTCAGGTCCCTTGCCGTCTGCTTCCCGCACTGTGACTGCCGGCCGTAAAGTGAAAGCAGAGCACAGCGGCTGTGCTTTCACTTTCACTTTACGGCCGGCAGTCAGTGAGTGCGGGAAGCAGACGGCAAGGGACCTGACGGACACCAGAATGTAAGTATGTGCTGTTTGTTTTTTTTTAGTTTTACGCTTGTAACCAGGGTAAACATCGGGTTACTAAGCGCGGTCCTGCGCTTAGTTACCCGATGTTTACCCTGGTTACAAGCGAACGCATCGCTGGATCGCATCGCTAGATCGGTGTCACACACACCGATCTAGCGATGACAGCGGGAGATCCAGCGATGAAAGAAAGTTCTAAACGATCTGTTACGACGTACGATTCTCAGCAGGATCCCTGATCGCTGCTGCGTGTCAGACACAGCGATATCGTAACGATATCGCTGGAACGTCACGAATCGTACCGTCGTAGCGATCGAAATGGTATAGTGTGACGGTACCCTTACAACCACGGCTCCTACATGGTTTAGGTTTTGCGTACAGTTAGGATTAGTGTTCCTTTCAGCTTTTTTGCCACTAAGGCTATAATGTCGGTGGCTTTTTTTGATGTTGTATTTGAGGTTCACATAGACCATTGATTACTCTGCATAAACCTGGGCCATTATGTGTGCGGTGCAGCATTTGATGTTTGTGTCCAATTCTTGGTGGCCTCTAGTTTGTTTTGAGGTACCTAGGTGTCATCATTGATATATGTATTTTTTGTGAATAAAATTGGTGAATTTTACATTCCTTGTGCCATAGAGAATTTTTTGTGGTTTTGTGTATTTATATAGTTCTACGGAATGGGACCAAGCTGTTTCTAGCTTAGGTTAACAGGATTAATATGTATGAATTAATATGTCCGAGTAGCAAGCAGAAGCTCCGTAGAGGGACAAATCTGTGAACCAGACCTTTCATTCAAAATGAAGTGCCCACTGCCCAGCAACACAGACGTGAAGGCGGCTGTGCAGCAGTGTGCTGCCGCAAAATGAGAATAACCCTCTTGTAAGCCAATCCTTACCTCCCCAATATTACCGTACTTGTATAGGTGATTGATGCCTTTCTGTCTTTGAAGCTAAAGTATTTACAACCACTAGGGAAGCGATTTGAAGAACCAGATACTTGGTCTATCTATACAACCAGCGCACTAAACCTTTACTAGTCTGCAGTCACTTAAAGGGAACCTGTCACCCCGTTTTTTCAGATTGAGCTATAAATACTGTTAAATAGGGCCTGCGCGCTGTGCGTTACTATAGTGTATGTAGTGTACCCTGATTCCCCATGTATGCTGAGAAATACATTACCAAAGTCGCCGTTTTCGCCTGTCAATCAGGCTGGTCTGGTCAGGTGGGCGTGTTCACAGCGCTCTTTTCTTCCCCAGCTTTCCGTTGGTGGCGTAGTGGTGTGCGCATGTCCAAGGTCCGAATTCCCTGCGCCCACGTGAAGACACAGCGCGCGATCTGCGCTGTCATCCCTTTCATCGGTGGGGGCGGCCATCTTCCTGGGGCCGCGCGTGCGCAGATGGAGTGCTCTGCTGCACGGGGCTTCAGGAAAATGGCCGCGGGATGCCGCGCGTGCGCACAAGAGATCGCGGCGGCCATTTTCCCAAAGCCGAGATGCAACGGCTTTGGGAAAATGGCCGCCGCGATCTCTTGTGCGCACGCGCGGCATCCCGCGGCCATTTTCCTGAAGCCCCGTGCAGCAGAGCACTCCATCTGCGCACGCGCGGCCCCAGGAAGATGGCCGCCCCCACCGATGAAAGGGATGACAGCGCAGATCGCGCGCTGTGTCTTCACGTGGGCGCAGGGAATTCGGACCTTGGACATGCGCACACCACTACGCCACCAACGGAAAGCTGGGGAAGAAAAGAGCGCTGTGAACACGCCCACCTGACCAGACCAGCCTGATTGACAGGCGAAAACGGCGACTTTGGTAATGTATTTCTCAGCATACATGGGGAATCAGGGTACACTACATACACTATAGTAACGCACAGCGCAGGCCCTATTTAACAGTATTTATAGCTCAATCTGAAAAAACGGGGTGACAGGTTCCCTTTAATAACCTGTTTATACGGACAAAGCATAGGCTGCCATAGATCAGAATGGTAGAGAGAACTGTGATTATTTTTTTACGCTGAAAAACATAATTCATCAGGTGATCGACAGCCTGTTTACACTGAAAGAGTATCATGAAACAGGCATGATTAACGTTCCTTCAAGATCACATTTGTGTAAATGCAGCCTTAAGGATTTTTCACACTTGGCAAATTTCTTTGACTATTCTGCACTTCTAATTAAAATTTGCAAAAGCCAAAACGCACAATGCACAAACAAGCCACTGACTTCTCCAGGATCTGCGATCCATTTAATATAAAAGACAGATTTCAAATGCAGAGATATGCATCAATTCTGCTGAATGTGAACATGTACTTAAAGGGAATGTCAGCTTTTTGCTATGTAATCTGAACACCATAATGTATTCACAGAGACACTGATTCCAGCAATGTGTCACTCACTCTTGTGTTATGCTGTTTCAATACAATTAGTGTTTTATTAGCAGGAGATTATCACTACAGGACAACTGTCCTCCTGCCTCCTAGTCCAACCTGCCCCTCGGTAGTGATTAGCAGCTCTCTGTCACTGTATGCAGAAAGCTGTGGTGTGGACAGGGTTATACATAGATCAACAGCTGAGCTCTGCAGAGAAAACTGTGACTCTTATAACTGTTTCATTCAGTAAACTAAGTGATACATCACTGAAATCAGGATTTCTGCTCCTACCTCATGCTGCTGTCAGATTACATAGCAAAAACCTGCTGACATTTTCTCTACTCACAATTGTCTTTGTATGCATGTAATGTTTGTATGTGTGCAGAGCTATGTTCCCCAACTCCAGTCCTCCAGAGCCACCAACAGATCATGTTTTCAGGATTTCTTTAGCATTGCCCATGTGATAATTCCATTGCTCGTGCAATACTAAGGAAATCCTGAGAAGATGATCTGTTGGTGGCTGTGGAGGCCTGGCGTTGGGGAACACGCATGTGAATATAGCTTAAAGAGGTACTGTAATAGATCTTATCACAGAAATCTGCTTCTTTCTCCTTCTGGGCTGATCTTTCATTCTTAATTTCATGGACACCGTTTATATTCTCTGAGCACAGATTTCCCTGCTGCTTGAGAGATGAATTAGCAATCAGTTCTTGTAAAATTCTATGTAGGGGAGAAGCTAGACATTCTGTGGAAAGTTCTCTTGAAAAGATCCTCAAATGTCATCTCCTTTTTCAGGAATAGTAAAAACGATGGTCACTGAATACACATTTTACCTGTAAATTTTACATTTTCAGAAGGAGTTGATCAGTCGAGGAGAAAGAAGCATTTATTAATATATTACAAAGTTGTTGTTTTTTTGTAATTTTCATGTGTGCTATTGATTTATGAGACAGGAAAGAAGACGTTGGTTACTCTATAAGCATTATTTGGTTTGGGCTGACTTGTCCATTTAGGTTACAGTTCTTCACCTGGCAATCTGTTCCTAACTGGCAACAAGATCAGTTTTTATTATTAAAGTGATTAACTCTTTGTATATTTTCCTTTTCTGGACAATTGAAAACCACTGTTAACACTTCTTTTGCTACCAAGGAAATGTAGCCTTGTGGTGCAGTAAGCAGTTGCCACTTTTAATCCTCATCAACCAGGTCAGTAAATGTTGATAACTCTAGAATGCCTGCTTAATGAGCTTCTGCTGCTGCTTAATGTGAACGTAATGTCTGTCGCTTTCACGTCGGTGACTTTTCTTTGCCTTAAAGAGGACCTGTCACCAGGTCTAAAGTGGCCAGTTTTTGCTATTGTTTTATTGCTGCGGTTTCCCTGAGTAGCTTTTTTGTTGAAAATCTACTGTTTTAGATGGTTCCCTGAAAAATCCCCACAGGAAAATTGCCAATTGCAGCATCACAAAGTTTCACATCTATGATATTTGAGGTGCAAGGTGAGGATGTTCACATGATGTGTGATCAACTTGTGATTTACAGCTGACCTAGTGCAAAACTGCTAAAATGCTGAAGATCTGTGGTTTGTAGCAGTCTGTCATTCTCAGCAATAGATAGATCTAGTCTGCTCTCCTCTCACTGATTCTGCCTTACTCCCCCACCAGCCCAGAACAGCAGCAGTATGATCCAGAGGAGTCATCACTGCTATCACTACTCACAAAAGTATCACTGTATTATCTGTGGAGTTACATGGGACTGCAGGTCACATCTAATACATTATCATCTCAGTGGGAGCCCACGAGAAGCAGGTGCTGCTGGCTGAGATAGATGGTCCTGGAAGCCCAGAAGGCACCGCAGAAAAGCGAGATTCTGTCACTTGTACCACCTTGTGTTCTTGCTGAGAATGTACCATATGTTTTTGCAGTGGTGTAATTGGAGTCCGATGCGTCCCAGTGCGAAATTTAGACCTTTCCCCCCCCCCCCCACACACGTTGGTCAGATGTATGGGCCCCTGTAGCGTTCTAAATTCTATAAAGACTTATAAATTGCCCCCTTCATTATGTAGTAATGTCCCCCATCCTGGTATACATGCCCATTACCCTGCTGAATATGTCCGCATCCTGTTATATATGTCCCACTGCAGGTATATATGGTCTCCATCCTGGTATATATGTCCCCATCCTGGTTTACATGGTCCCCAATCCTAGTGTATGTGTCCCCGTTCTGCCCCTATTGCAGGGGTGTTAAACTGCAATCCTCAAGGGCTGCAAACAGGTCATGTTTTCAGGATTTCCTTGTACTGCCCAGGTGATAATTTAACCCCTTCATGACCCAGCCTATTTTGACCTTAATGACCTGGCCGTTTTTTGCAATTCTGACCAGTGTCCCTTTATGAGGTAATAACTCAGGAACGCTTCAACGGATCCTAGCGGTTCTGAGATTGTTTTTTCGTGACATATTGGGCTTCATGTTAGTGGTAAATTTAGGTCAATAAATTCTGCGTTTATTTGTGATAAAAACGGAAATTTGGCGAAAATTTTGAAAATTTCGCAATTTTCACATTTTGAATTTTTATTCTGTTAAACCAGAGAGTTATGTGACACAAAATAGTTAATAAATAACATTTCCCACATGTCTACTTTACACCAGCACAATTTTGGAAACAACATTTTTTTTTGCTAGGAAGTTATAAGAGTTAAAATTTGACCAGCGATTTCTCATTTTTACAACGAAATTTACAAAACCATTTTTTTTAGGGACCACCTCACATTTGAAGTCAGTTTGAGGGGTCTATATGGATGAAAATACCCAAAAGTGACACCATTCTAAAAAATGCACCCCTCAAGGTGCTCAAAACCACATTCAAGAAGTTTTTTAACCCTTCAGGTGCTTCACAGCAGCAGAAGCAACATGGAAGGAAAAAATGAACATTTAACTTTTTAGTCACAAAAATTATCTTTTAGCAACATTTTTTTTATTTTCCCAATGGTACAAGGAGAAACTGAACCACGAAAGTTGTTGTCCAATTTGTCCTGAGTACGCTGATACCTCATATGTGGGGGTAAACCACTGTTTGGGCGCACGGCAGGGCTTGGAAGGGAAGGAGCGCCATTTGACTTTTTGAATGAAAAATTGGCTCCACTCTTTAGCGGACACCATGTCACGTTTGGAGAGCCCCCGTGTGCCTAAAAATTGGAGCTCCCCCACACGTGACCCCATTTTGGAAACTAGACGCCCCAAGGAACTTATCTAGATGCATAGTGAGAACTTTGAACCCCCGGGGGCTTCACAAATTGATCCGTAAAAATGAAAAAGTACTTTTTTTTCACAAAAAAATTCTTTTAGCCTCAATTTTTTTCATTTTCACATGGGCAACAGGATAAAATGGATCCTAAAATTTGTTGGGCAATTTCTCATGAGTACACCGATACCTCACATGTGGAGGTAAACCACTGTTTGGGCACATGGTAAGGTTCGGAAGGGAAGGAGCGCCATTTGACTCTTTGAATGAAAAATTATCTCCATCGTTAGCGGACACCATGTCGTGTTTGGAGAGCCCCCGTGTGCCTAAACATTGGAGCTCCCCCACAAATGACCCCATTTTGGAAACTAGACCCCCCAAGGAACTTATCTAGATGCATATTGAGCACTTTAAACCCTCAGGTGCTTCACAAATTGATCTGTAAAAATGAAAAAGTACTTTTTTTTTCACAAAAAAATTCTTTTCGCCTCAGTTTTTCATTTTCACATGGGCAATAGGATAAAATGAATCCTAAAATTTGTTGGGCAATTTCTCCCGAGTACGCCGATACCTCATATGTGGGGGTAAACCACTGTTTGGGCACACGGCAGGGCTCGGAAGGGAAGGCGCGCCATTTGACTTTTTGAATGGAAAATTAGCTCCAATTGTTAGCGGACACCATGTCGCGTTTAGAGAGCCCCTGTGTGCCTATGCATTGGAGCTCCCCCACAAGTGACCCCATTTTGGAAACTAGACCCCCCAAGGAACTTATCTAGATGCATATTGAGCACTTTAAACCCCCAGGTGCTTCACAGAAGTTTATAATGCAGAGCCATGAAAATAAAAAATAATTTTTCTTTCCTCAAAAATGATTTTTAGCCTGGAATTTCCTATTTTGCCAAGGGTAATAGGAGAAATTGGACCGCAAATGTTGTTGTCCAGTTTGTCCTGAGTACGCTGATACCCCATATGTGGGGGTAAACCACTGTTTGGGCGCACGGCAGGGCTCGGAAGGGAAGGCACGCCAATTGGCTTTTTAAATGGAAAATTAGCTCCAATCATTAGCGGACACCATGTCACGTTTGGAGAGCCCCTGTGTGCCTAAACATTGGAGATCCCCCACATATGACCCCATTTTGGAAACTAGACCCCCAAAGGAACTAATCTAGATGTGTGGTGAGGACTTTGAACTTCCAAGTGCTTCACAGAAGTTTATAACGCAGAGCCATGAAAATAAAATAAAAATTTTATTTTCTCTAAAATGATTTTTTAGCCTGCAATTTATTATTTTCCCAAGGGTAACAGAAGAAATTTGACCCCAAAAGTTGTTGTACAGTTTCTCCTGAGTACGCTGATACCCCATATGTGGGGGTAAACCACAGTTTGGGCACATGTCGGGGCTCGGAAGTCAAGTAGTGACATTTTGAAATGCAGACTTTGATGGAATGCTCTGCGGGAGTTACGTTGCGTTTGCAGAGCCCCTGATGTGGCTAAACAGTAGAAACCCCCCACAAGTGACCCCATTTTAGAAACTAGACCCCGAAAGGAACTTATCTAGATGTGAGGTGAGCACTTTGAACCCCCAAGTGCTTCACAGAAGTTTATAACACAGAGCAGTGAAAATAATAAATACGTTTTCTTTCCTCAAAAATAATTTTTTAGCCCAGAATTTTTTATTTTCCCAAGGGTTACAGGAGAAATTGGACCCCAAAAGTTGTTGTCCAGTTTCTCCTGAGTACGCTGATACCCCATATGTGGGGGTAAACCACTGTTTGGGCACACGTCGGGGCTCAGAAGGGAAGTAGTGACTTTTGAAATGCAGACTTTGATGGAATGGTCTGCGGGCGTCACGTTGCGTTTGCAGAGCCCCTGGTGTGCCTAAACAGTAGAAACCCCCCACAAGTGACCCCATTTTGGAAACTAGACCCCCCAAGGAACTTATCTAGATATGTGGTGAGCACTTTGAACCCCCAAGTGCTTCACAGACGTTTACAACGCAGAGCCGTGAAAATAAAAAATCATTTTTCTTTCCTCAAAAATGATGTTTTAGCAAGCAATTTTTTATTTTCTCAAGGGTAACAGGAGAAATTGGACCCCAGTAATTGTTGCCCAGTTTGTCCTGAGTACGCTGATACCCCATATGTGGGGGTAAACCACTGTTTGGGCACATGTCGGGGCTCGGAAGTCAAGTAGTGACGTTTTGAAATGCAGACTTTGATGGAATGGTCTGCGGGCGTCACGTTGCGTTTGCAGAGCCCCTGGTGTGCCTAAACAGTAGAAACCCCCCACAAGTGACCCCATTTTGGAAACTAGACCCCCCAAGGAACTTATCTAGATATGTGGTGAGCACTTTGAACCCCCAAGTGCTTCACAGACGTTTACAACGCAGAGCCGTGAAAATAAAAAATAATTTTACTTTCCTCAAAAATGATGTTTTAGCAAGCAATTTTTTATTTTCTCAAGGGTAACAGGAGAAATTGGACCCCAGTAATTGTTGCCCAGTTTGTCCTGAGTACACTGATACCCCATATGTGGGGGTAAACCACTGTTTGGGCACACGTCGGGGCTCGGAAGGGAAGGAGCACCATTTGACTTTTTGAATAAAAGATTGGCTGGAATCAATGGTGGCGCCATGTTGCGTTTGGAGACCCCCTGATGTGCCTAAACAGTGGAAACCCCTCAATTCTTACGCCAACACACCCCTAACCCTTATCCCAACTGTAGCCGTAACCCTAACCACAACCCTAACCGCAACACACCCCTAACCACAACCCTAACCCCAACACACCCCTAACCCTAACCACAACCCTAATTCCAACCCAACCCTAACCCTAAGGCTATGTACCCACGTTGCGGATTCGTGTGAGATTTTTCCGCACCATTTTTGAAAAATCCGCGGGTAAAAGGCACTGCGTTTTACCTGCGGATTCCACCTGCGGATTCCTATTGAGGAATAGGTGTAAAACGCTGCGGAATCCGCACAAAGAATTGACATGCTGCGGAAAATACAACGCAGCGTTTCCGTGCGGTATTTTCCGCACCATGGGCACAGCGGATTTGGTTTTCCATAGGTTTACATGGTACTGTAAACCTGATGGAACACTGCTGCGGATCCGCAGCGGCCAATCCGCTGCGGATCCGCAGCCAAATCCGCACCGTGTGCACATAGCCTAATTCTAAAGGTATGTGCACACGCTTTGGAAAACGCTGCGGATCCGCAGCAGTTTCCCATGAGTTTACATTTCAATGTAAACCTATGGGAAACAAAAATCGCTGTACACATGCTGCGGAAAAACTGCACGGAAACGCAGCGGTTTACATTCCGCAGCATGTCACTTCTTTCTGCGGATTCCACAGCGGTTTTACAACTGCTCCAATAGAAAATCGCAGTTGTAAAACCGCAGTGAAATGCGCAGAAAAACCGCGGTAAATCTGCCATAAATCCGCAGCGGTTTAGCACTGCGGATTTATCAAATCCGCTGCAGAAAAATCCGCAGAGGACCAGAATACGTGTGCACATACCGAAACCCTAACCCTAACCCTACCCCTAACCCTACCCCTACCCCTAACCCTACCCCTAACCCTAACCCTAACCCTACCCCTAACCCTACCCCTAACCCTAACCCTAACCCTAGTTCTAACTCCAACCTTAGTGAAAAAAAAAAAAATTCTTTATTTTATTATTGTCCCTATCTATGGGGGACAAATGGGGGGGGGTCATTTACTGTTTTTTTATTTTGACCACTGTGATAGATTATATCACAGTGATCAAAATTCACATTGGAACGAATCTGCCGGCCGGCAGATTCGGCGGGCGCACTGCGCATGCGCCCGCCATTTTGGAACATGGCGGCGCTCGGGGAAGAAGACTGACGGACCCCGCCAGGATCGGTAAGTATAAGGGGGGGAGATCAGGGCACGGGGGGGGAAATCAGGGCACGGGGGGGGCGTCGGAGCACGGGGGGGGAGGGATCGGAGCATGGGGGAGAGTGATCGGTGTGCGGGCGGGTGGATCGGTGTGCAGGGGGGGGGGGGATCGGTGTGCAGGGGGGGTGGTTCGGAGCACGGGGGGGGATCGGAGTGCGGGGGGGTTTGATTGGAGCACGGGGGGGTGTGATTGGAGCACGGGGGAGCGGACAGGAGGACGGGGGAGCGGAGCACAGGACGGAGGGGAGCGGGCCACAGATCGGGGGGCTGGGGGGGCGATCGGAGGGGTGGGGTGGGGGCACATTAGTATTTCCAGCCATGGCCGATGATATTGCAGCATCGGCCATGGCTGGATTGTAATATTTCACCATTTTTTTAGGTGAAATATTACAAATCGCTCTGATTGGCAGTTTCACTTTCAACAGCCAATCAGAGCGATCGTAGCCACGAGGGGGTGAAGCCACCCCCCCTGGGCTAAACTACCACTCCCCCTGTCCCTGCAGATCGGGTGAAATGGGAGTTAACCCTTTCACCCGATCTGCAGGGACGCGATCTTTCTGTGACACAGCATATGCGTCACAGGTCGGATTGGCACCGACTTTCATGACGCATACGCTGTGTCACAGGTCGGGAAGGGGTTAATCACCTACACACATAATCATCACAGCACCTTGTGCAAAGCTAAGGAAATCTTGAAAACACGTATGGTTTGCGGCACTCGAGGAATGCAGTTTGACACCCCTGCCCTATTGCATACTTTCCTCTGCTCCCATGTCACCCAGTGTCTTCTGTAGCCACCACACAGCCCCAGCAGCTGACATCGGAGTGTGCGCCATTGTCATGTGCTGCTCACTGTGGCTGCACCTCCTCCGACAGCTAACAGCCACAGCGTCAGCAGCATGTATCGCAGTGCAGGGACCCGACAGGTCTCTGCACCACGGTGCATGTCATACTTAGGGAGAATAGCTATTTTGTAGTAAAATGGCTAATTTTGCAGGTATGCAATGATTGTTACTAAACCGGAGTTATTGTTGTTATTAGACCTCTTTAATAAACTGTTCCTGTTCAGGACAATCACCAGGTGGTGAATTATTTACAGGTATGCAATGACTTTTATAATAAACCCGAGTTATTGTTATTAGACCTCCTTAATAAACTGTTCTTAACCCCTTAATGACCCCAGCTTTTTTTCGGTTTTGCGTTTTCGTTTCTCGCTTCCCTCCTTCCCAGAGCCATACATTTTTTTTATTTTTCAGTCCGTATGGCCATGTGAGGGCTTATTTTTTGTGGAATGAGTTGTACTTTTGAACAACACCATTGGTTTTACCATGTCGTGTACTAGAAAACGGGAAAAAAATTCCAAGTGCGATTAAATTGCAAAAAATGCAATCCCAAACTTGTTTTTTTGTTTGGCTTTTTTGCTAGGATCACCAAATGCTAAAACTGACCTGATATTATGATTCTCCACGTCATTACGAGTTCATAGACACCAAACACGGCTAGATTCTTTTTTTATTTAAGTTTTGAAAAAAAATTCCAAACTTTGCTTAAAAAAAAAAAAATTGCACAATTTTCCGATACCCTTAGTGTCTCCATTTTTCGTGATCTCGGGTTGGGTGAGGGCTTATTTTTTGTGTGCTGAGCTGACATTTTTAATGATACAATTTTGGTGCAGATACGATCTTTTGATCGCCCGTTATTCCATTTTATTGCAGTGTCGCGGCGAGCAAAAAAACATAATTCTGGTGCTTTGACTTTTTATCGCTACGCCATTTTGTGATCGGGTTAATACTTTTTTTTTTTGTTCATAGATCTGGCGATTCTGAACGCGGCAAAACCAAATATGTGTAGGTTTTAAATATATATATATTTTTTATTTTGAATGGGGCGAATGATTTGAACTTTTATAAAAAAAATTCATATTTTTAAAAACTTTTTTTTTTATTTTTTTTGGCATGCTTCAATAGTCTCCATGGGAGGCTAGAAGCTGCCACAACTTGATTGGCTCTGCTACATAGAGGCGATGCTGAGATCGCCCCTATGTAGTAGAATCGCTGCATCGCTATAAACGCCGACCACAGGCACGTTATTCTCCTGCCCTGTAGAGCATCTCACCTATAATTCTATATTATCCCCCTGTCCTGCAGAGCAACTCGCCTGTACCTATATACTATCTCCATGGGGCTGCAGAGCATTTAACCTATAATTCTATACTAGTCTGTCCTGCAGAGCATCTTACCTGTAATTCTATACTATTCCCTGTCCTGAAGAGCATCTCGCCTATAATTCTATACTATTCCCTGTCCTGCACAGCATCTCGCCTATAATTCTATACTATTCTCCTGCCCTGCAGAGCATCTCACCTGTAATTCTATACTATTCTCTGTGCTGCAGAGCATCTCGCCTATAAGGCTATGTGCCCACTTTGCGGATTCATGTGCGGATTTTTCCGCACCGTATTTGAAAAATCCGCAGGTAAAATGCACTGCGTTTTACCGCGGATTTCCAGTGTTTTTTCTGCGGATTCCACCTATGGTTTTACACCTGCGGATTCCTATTGAGGAGCAGGTGTAAACCGCTGCGGAATCCACACAAAGAATTGACATGCTGCGGAAAATACAACGCTATGTTTCTGTGCAGTATTTTCCGTACCATGGGCACTGCGGATTTTTCCATAGGTTTACATGGTACTGTACAACGGAAAACGGCTGCGAATCCGCACCGAGTGCACATGGCCTTATTCTATATTCATCTTCCCTGCAGAGCATCTCGCGTATACCTGCATCCTATCCCTCTGTCCTGCAGAGCATTTAACTTATAGATCTATTCTATTCTCTGTCCTGCAGAGCATCTCAGCTATAACTCTCTACTGTTTTCCTGTGGGTATTCATGTCTGTGGGCATTTTTCAAATATCATGTGAACATCCTCACCTTGCACCTCAGATATCATAGAACTGAAACTTTGTGATGCTGCAATTGGCAATTTTCCATGTGGGCATTTTTCTGCTCACCATTCTAGATATATTGACCTTATTACTGCTACTTTTTATGGTCTTTTCCAAGGGGGTGGGGCTCGTAGGGTAATTCAGAGCAGCATCAGGACACGCCCCCACGGAATTCCGTGGACCATGCCCCCTTGTAAAGATAATAAAAATTAGCACCAGATAAAAAGGCCCAAATCTTTGGAACAGTATGGTGGATTTAAAAACGAAAAACAGTGTATGGAGTTGAACAGCAGAAAAAAAACCAGAGCGTGAACTGGATCTTTTGACCTAGTGACGAGTCCTCTTTTTAAGGCAGTGGATGAATGATGAATCTTGATGTTTTCCTTTGGATTTTGGTTTTCCGTTTCTTTTGTGTTGTATCATATCCCTGTGTACATTTCACATCCCTTTTCCACCCATAGAATGTGCAGAGGACCTCTGTATATTGTGGTGGTGCGATCCGTGGCTGCTGCCTCACATATTGCACATTTTCCTTCATAATCCACATGTAGATATTGATCAGCTGAAGCTCATTTTGAGGTTGATTGGAACCCCTGAGTCAGAGCTCCTGCAGAAAATTTCCTCGGAGGCTGTGAGTGTGTTTAATATGTCACGATGGATAATCCCGCAACCTGAGTGACAATACTCAAGTGTTGATGTTAATTTGACATTCAAACATTACTAATCAATTGTATGAATGTTCTAAAATTAATGAAATTTCAGATTCAATACTGCCCGTAAGCATTTTTTTAAGCATTTTCACAATTTTTAATAATCACAAATGGCATTGCATGGTTCTAATACCCATAGAATTAAAGCACGCTCTAATGCCAAATGTTATTGTGGGTTGTAGAGACATAATTAATCAAATGGGCAAATGAGGCCATCTTCCCACGTGGTGTAAATGCTCTGGTTTTTTTTGGGCTGCATTTTTTTTTTTTTTTATAAAATATGCATTTAGCAGTTCAAGCAAAGAATAAAATGCATGCTCACTGTCATTTAAAAATTGTAAAACCATTTTTTTCCCCATGGGCCTCTTTGAAGAGCCTGGAAAATCCATGTAAAAAACGCTATTACTTTTTTTAACTTGGCAAATATTGCACATTGTCTCCTTCCCTGAGAATTCACAATAGAGCCAGGTGTAAGTCCCCGGCTTCATCAGCGCTCTGCTCATGCCCAAGGAGGCAGCCATGACATCGGGCTTACAGCCACCAATCAGAACTAGATTTATATTGTTTTTGGTGGGTGAATTTGGAGTTCCTTTGCTGCAGTCTCAGTCCACGACCCTGATGCCTCCTGAGTATGCACAGTGCGCCAATGACTCTTCATTGTGCCTTCACTGGGAGGGAGATCATTGCGCATGTGCCATATTTGATAAAGTCTGGCAGTGATGTCGCCCTTGCAAATCATGTCAGAAACTTAGGGGGCATGCTTGCATGATTAAAAGGGGGATCAGCCCTGTTCAGTCCGCACTTCCCCTCCTGATTTTCTATTTAGCAATTGCTAAGCTTGTTAGCATGCAGGTAGATTGTTATACATAGATAGTGGCAGGGCTAAAGGCAACTAGGTTTCCTCAGAATACAAAAAGGTGTGAAACACACAAAAAAGCTGCTTCAAATCTGAAAAATGCAGTAAACAAAGCAGATTGGTGTTGTGGTGTTTGTACACCAGTGGAAAAATATTAGCAGAAAAAATGCAGCAATATCTCATGTGGGAACTAGGCCTTAAGGGTAGGTTTTCATTTTTTCAGGGGTTTTTTAATGTAGTTTTTGAAGCCAAAGCCAGTTATGTAGGACACCTATAAAGACAAGACTGAGACTTCTCTGCGAAACCGTTTAGCTCTGGATTGAAAAACTGTCTGTAAAAACCTGAACTTTATGAACACAATTAATATCCAGAACCGTTATTGTAAGGATATTACGCCCATGTGCTCCTCATTCATTGAAATGCATCAAACATTCCTGCATGCCCACAAGTTCTACCTCCTCCAATAAGACGTGAAGACACAAAGGGAAATTGTCATTGAGCCTCTACCCCAAGATCAGCGCATATGAAGTGGTATAGAAAGTCTTGTCTGGTCTCTCCGCACGTACACGTAAGAGCAGCATGCTCTTGCCTCCTGAGCAGCACACATTACAAGTGGTTTGAGTGGTTAGTTGGAATCTTAGGACCAGGACCCCCACTGACCTGCAGAGTATAACTAGAGTCATATGGGACTTTTAAACCTGGAGCCCTGCCACAACCACTATCTTGTTGCTGACGTGTGGGCTCCTGTAGCCCTGCTAAGGTCTACAAATATATGCTTCCCCTCTCAAAAAAACCCCAAGAGTTATAGATTATAAAGTATAGTATTAAAGTTAGCAAAGATTTCCAGTATACTGATACTACTGAGCAAAAGCCAGTATTCAAACACCAATACTACCAGCAATACTGTTATATAAGAAATATCACCGCCACATCCATTACCACATATTGCCACCAAAAAGACCACCTTATGAACAAAAACACTCTGTTTAGATCAATATTGCTGTCATATAGAGACCGTATTCTGATAGATACCAATCGTGTACCGGTGCTCTGTAGACAATATATTTGTATTATGTACAGATAAATCCAGTGACTTGCCAGTGACATTCTCACCAAGTGAAGTCATTCATTTATTTTGTCCATTTTGCCATGACCGCTTCATTCCTTCCACATCTTTTTGTGCAGAACGTAAAACACAGAAATTCACTGCTCATCACTTTTGCCTTTCTCTAAGCAAACTCTAGTGCCAGATACCATCATCCCCCTCCATTGCAACACAGCCCGACCCTTCTGTTCCTCAAAATTATACTACTTCCGCTCATTATTTTACCATCTCTGCCTGTTATCCATTAGTCATGATCTCTTTACATAGTCCCACTTTGTGTCCCATATAATAAAAATGTTGCCTCTGAAGATGAACTTTTTGCATCTCTATACAATACATCTCTTTGCTCCCCTGTACGATAATAAGAGACCCTTTTCTGTTTCTATATAAAAATAAGAAAGCTTTGTGTCTCAATATAAAAGTATTGTGCCTTTTTGAGCATCCACATTTTAATGATGTCCTCCTTTATTACTCCTCATACTAGTTATGTCCCTCTTTATTACTCCTCATACTAGTTATGTCCCCCTTACTCCTCATACTAGTTATGTCCCCCTTTATTGCTCCTCATACTAGTTATGTCCCCCTTTATTGCTCCTCATACTAGTTATGTCCCCTTTTATGCCTCCATACACTGATGACACCCTTTGTGCTCTCCTGTGCTTTGGTATTTAATTACGTAAGCAATTAACCTCTCATCACCCTGAGAAGTGTAAAGATTCCTCTTTTCAATTTCGAAGGCATGTTCACATGTTGCTTTTTTTCTGTGATTTTTATGCAAATTAGAAGTTGCTTTTTACAGCACCAGCAAAACTATGAGATGTCAGAAATCTCATGCACACACTTGTTGTTTTCTTTCCTCACTGAACTGGAAAAGTGCTGCTTTTTTAAAACTACCGCATGTCAATCCTTTAGCGTATTGCAGCGTTTTGTTTCACCCAAAGCAAGCAATTAGTAAGTGCAAAAAGGCTGTTATTAGTTTTTGCAACGTTTTTGGTAAATACGCAGGTAAAGCGGGATGTGAATCCCAATTATTTTTGTGATTTTTGTTTTTCTCACCTCCAAGTATAGTTTAAATAAATTAGTTATGCCCTACCAATCGGTAATTTACACAATGCCGACCAATTCAACTTCTCCCTGCTGATTTTGCATTTGCTCATTGTGTATTTTTTCACGATATTTTACCACGTTACCATATTTGTCAGACTATGAGATGCACTTTTTTTCTCCCAAAATTTGGGAGGAAAAGGGGGGATGCGTCTTATTGTCTGAATGTATCATACTGAGGAGTGGAGCTGGGGTCACAGGAGACAGGGTCGCTGTGTCAGCAGGAGTGGAGCAATACTGCGGGCCCCTGGGCTAGGAGGAGTGGTTGTCCTGGCGGTGCAAGACTGGAGGCCTTGGGCTTTAACAAGATGTCGGTGGTGAGGCAGGTGTGGAGTCCCCGTTCTTCTCATTAATTTCCCGGCGGTGGGCTTCAGGAAAATGGGCGCTGGACATGGCACATGTGCAGATTTAGATCTTGACACAATGATTCCTCCAGTGTGTCTTATAGTCCACAAAATATGCTAATATAACATTAGTTCAAGGCTGAACTTAATACATTAATCCAACTGTTTTTGTCTTAGAATAGTCTCCATTTCATCTGATGTAAAAAAAATAAAAATAAATAACCTTTCCCGCTAAATAATTTAATTTAAATGCTTTAGACCCCCATTTTTCTAAAGCAATGTGTGCCTGGGGACCTGGGCAGACCCCCATTTTTCTAAAGCAATGTGTGCCTGGAGACCTGGGCAGACCCCCATTTTTCTAAAGCAGTGTGTGCCTGGGGACCTGGGCAGACCCCCATTTTTCTAAAGCAGTGTGTGCCTGGAGACCTGGGCAGACCCCCATTTTTCTAAAACAATGTGTGCCTGGAGACCTGGGCAGACCCCCATTTTTCTCTGTGACTGTAATCATTACACCCCTGTTTTTCATGCATTGTCACACATTCGACAATACAAAGAAGAGTAGATACAAATTTAGTTAGGAAATTTATATCTATTTATATTAGCTGGAGATATTTATTTAAAGTCTTATTATAGGATAAAAATGTACACACGTGCTGGCTGCATTGCATTTTTTCGCCCAGTCATTGTGCAAAACACATCGTTTTACTGTAGTTTTTGGAAAATTACTGCAAAAATACCGTCAACCCAGATTGCTGCAAAAAGTGCATCATGAATGCAGCCTAAATGTGATCACAACTCGTTATGTTTGGTTTCCTGATCACTTCTGCTAAGTAGTTTGCTTGTTCCCCTGCATTGCATGCAAATTACATCTTGCTTGTAGATGGAGAAGGAAAATGTGTGACTATCTTACGAGAATGTATGAGAGACCATGGCTTTCTCACCTTGGAGCATTTGTAACATGGTGCTTTAGCATGGCTATTATAACCCTCAGATGTTGGTGGGTGCATGGTGTTTTTTTTATTTATTTTTTGTGTGTTTGATTCAAGTTGCTGAGACAACTAGTGTGGGGCAAAACGAGTTGCATCCTTGATATTCATGTTCTGCTTGTAAAGCCCTTGACAAGGCTCATAAGATATTAATCAGCTCCAACAGATAATGCGACTGACTGGAACACCTCCTATTTATCTCATTAACAGGATGCCTAGCCATGAGGTGAGAGGGCAAGAATTGGGATGACACTTGCCAGTAACCTTGCAATGTGATGCAACTCTTGAAATTCTCTAATAATGACCTAATCTTTTTGAGTGCACTCTTTCACATTTGCATGTATATAATTATGCTATTTACAGTGTGTTTACTTTTAGTAATTAAAGAACCTTCCGTTATTTCCTATAACTGCACCCTCACTTAGTTCTTAGCACTCTGCACTTGTTTTATGTATCCTGTACTTCCATGCATATTACTGTTTTCTTCTCTACAGCCTCCTCCCTGATTCCTAGATCTTTCTGCTTTTTATTCTTCTCTGTTCGGAATGGATATAAATCCCACTAGATGGTGGCCCGATTCTAACGCATCGGGTATTCTAAAATATGTATGTATGTATATAGCAGCCACATAGTATATAGCAGAGGGCATGTAGTATATAGCAAATACTATGTGGCCTGTGCTATATACTATGTGGCTGCTGTACACATACATACATATTGTAGAATACCCGATGCTTTAATACAGGCCACACAGTATATAACAGTGGCCACGCAGTATATAACACAGCCCAAACAGTATATAACACAGTCCACATACTATATAACACAACCCACGCAGTATATAGCAGCCACGCAGTATATAACACAGGCGACGTAGTGTATAACACAGGCCACGCAGTATAGAACACAGGGCACGTAGTATATAGCACAGCCCACGGAGTATATCACACAGCCCATGAAGTATATAACACTGCCCATGTAGTATATAGCAGCCACGCAGTATTTAGCAGTGTGGACACCATATCCCTGTTAAAAAAAAAAAAAAAAAAAAATTAAAATAAAAAATAGTTATATACTCGCCCCCTGTGATCCACCAAAACTCTGGCGATGCGCACGCGGCTGCCACCATCTTCCGTTCCCAGGATGCATTGCGAAATTAACCAGATGACTTAGCGGTCTCGCATCAATAGTAAAAGAGTTGGGGACACAGGGTCAGTAGCAGCGGTAACGGAGTGAGGTACCCGCCGCCCGTTACCACTGGCATTAACCCTGTGTGAGCCGTGACTGGAGGGGAGTATGGAGCGGGCGCCGGGCACTGACTGCAGGGAAGTAGGGGAGGGACTAATGGAACTGTGCCTGTCGCTGATTGGTCGCGGCAGCCATGACAGGCAGCTGGTGAGACCAATCAGCGACACGGGATTTCCGTTACGGAAGTTGCCGACAGAAAGACGGAAGTACCCCTTAGACAATTATATATATAGATAATGTATCAGCACAGCATCACATGACCTGCTTGTGTCAGTGCCTGCTCTGCCTCGCTCTTTTGTCTCCTTAATATATCAGTGTGTGCAGTCAAGGAAGCTAAACTGGTCATATAAGTTCTATAGAACTATGCGGCAGGAGCTGTCTAATCCTCATCAGTAACTCTGATGAGAGAGTTCTGTCCTCCATAAGGAGACTGTGTGTGACCCCCTTCAGAGACTATCAAACCATGTGATTCTCAGGTGGTCACCATGAGATCACATAACCTAACTGACGAAATGGAATTCCATGAATTTTAAAAACAAAAGGAACAAGTAGATTAAGGCTATATTTGGGGGGTTGTTTATGTTGGTGGATTAATGACATGATGAATGAAACAAAATGAAGTGCTACTTTAAATTAAAATCGTCTTACCATGTCATGATGCATATTAAAGGGAACCTGTCACCCCCAAAATCGATGGTGAGGTAAGCTCACCGTCATCAGGGGCTTATCTGCAGCATTCTGTAATGCTGTAGATAAGCCCCTGATGTTACCTGAAAGAGGAGAAAAAGAGGTTAGATTATACTCACCCAGGGGCGGTCCTGCTCCGATGGGTGTCTCAGGTCCGGTATAGCGCCTCCCATCTTCATTCCTTAACGTCCTCTTCTGGTCTTCACGCCGCGGCTCCGGCGCAGGCGTACTTTGTCTGCCCTGTTGAGGGCAGAGAAAAGTACTGCAGAGCGCAGGCGCCGGAAAGGTCAGAGAGGCCCAGCGCCTGCGCACTGCAGTACTTTGCTCTGCCCTCAACAGGGCAGACAAAGTACACCGGAGCTGCGGCGTGAAGACCAGAAGAGGACGTCATGGAATGAAGATAGGAGGCGCTGGAGCGGACCAGAGACGCCCATTTCACCAGACCAGCAGCGGGACCGCCCCTGGGTGAGTATAATCTAACCTCTTTTTCTCCTCTTTCAGGTAACATCGGGGGCTTATCTACAGCATTACAGAATGCTGTAGATAAGCCCCTGATGACTCTGAGCTTACTTCACCATCGATTTTGGGGGTGACAGGTTCCCTTTAATATTTCACTTGTCTGTAGTGTTTTTAGAATCCAGCCACGACTTGGTTACTTAAGGCTGCTTTCACACATCAGTTTTTTGCCATCAGTCACAATCCGGTGAATTTTGAAAAAAACGGATCCGGTGAATGCTGCCGCCGGATCCGTTTTTTTCTCATGGACTTGTATTAGCGACGCATTGCTTCACGATTCATCCGTCGTTCGCTGGATCCGTCGAAAATTGTTTATCCGGCGGACATAGTAACGTATTTTGTGTCCTTCTCAAAAACGGACAGCGACGGATCTGTCGCCATCCGTTGTTTGCTAGAATGGAAGCCTATGGCGCCGGATCCATCAAATGACTGAATCCGACTATGGAGCATGCTTCGATTTTTTTTTTTTCTTTAACCTCTTTACACCCAGGGGTGGTTTGCACGTTAATGACCGGGCCAATTTTTACAATTCTGACCACTGTTATAACTCTGGAACGCTTCAACGGATCCTGATGATTCTGACATTGTTTTCTCGTGACATATTGTACTTCATTATAGTGGTAAAATTTCTTTGATATTTCCTGCATTTATTTGTGGAAAAAAACGGAAATTTGGCGAAAATTTCGCAATTTTCCAAATTTGAATTTTTATGTTCTTAAATCAGAGATATATCACACAAAATACTTAATAAGTCACATTTCCCACATGTCTACTTTACATCAGCACAATTTTGGAACCACAATTTCTTTTGTTAGGAAGTTATAAGGGTTAAAAGTTGAGCAGCAATTTCTCATTTTTACAACACCATTTTTTTACGGACCACATCACATTTGAAGTCACTTTGAGGGGTCTATATGATAGAAAATACCCAAGTGTGACACCATTCTAAAAACTGCACCCCTCAAGGTGCTCAAAACCACATTCAAGAAGTTTATCAACCTTTCAGGTGTTTCACAGGAATTTTTGGAATGTTTAACAAAAATGAACAATTAACTTTTCTTCACAAAAAGTTTACTTCAGCTCCAATTTGTTTAATTTTACCAAAGGTAACAGGAGTAATTGGACCACAAAAGTTGTTGTGCAATTTGTCGTGAGTACGCTGATTCCCCATATGTGGGGGTAAACCACTGTTTGGGCGCATGGCAGAGCTCGGAAGGAAAGGAGCGCCATTTGACTTTTCAATGCAAAATTGACTGGAATTGACATAGGACGCCGTGTCACGTTTGGAGAGCCCCTGATGTGCCTAAACATTGAAACCCCCCACAAGTGACACTATTTTAGAAAGTAGACCCCCTAAGGAACTTATCTAGATGTGTTGTGAGCACTTTGACCCACCAAGTTACCCTACTTGCATATGTAAATACAGAATACCCTCTTGCCAAACCATATAGTTAGTCTTCCCACTGTTTCAAACTGACAACGTATCCAAAACTCAAAGAGTAAACATATATAATTCAGCAGCGTAGAGGCCGTGAGAACACAGTCATGATGGAGCCCATCAAATCACATACACATCTTCCAGGAAAATATAAACACCCTTTCATGAGCAGGGTTTCCACGTGTGTTTCAATAATACTATGCTCCAATCATAAATGACAAGTGTAATCTGTCTTAACCGTTTAAGCTTGGATGCCTACTGGCACAAATAGCATGGTACGGTCTCACCCATTTGCTTTCATGTAAGAAATGCTTCCGGCCTCATTCATATCAGATAGCGTCTCCCAAAGACGGTTTGGCAAGAGGGTATTCTGTATTTACATATGCAAGTAGGGTAACTGTGTGTATATGACCCTATACATCTCTAGTAGATACAGCATATATATTCAATTTATATTACATTATACCACTCTTTTTCTTGTTAGCACTTGTTTGTATACTGACGTACTCCTCTTTGAGTAACAACTAGCAGATGCGCTGGGTCTATGAGTGCTAATAGACCGGCACAAGTGTGTTAGTTATTCCCTACGTACCCCTTTGTGTCTATAAGAGTGAACGCAAGTCCCTCTTTTTTAATTTCCCCTTGTTTGTACATCACTTGGTGACGATATCACGTTGGTCTGTCTTTTTTAAGCATATTTATTAAAAGTAAATTTTTAGTCCAATTGCTTTACATATTCTATTTTTTTGGATTATATCCTGCTACAAATACGTTTTTTTTAACTTAGCATGCTCCGATCCTGTTAGCCAGATCCGCTAAGAAGGGATCCATCACATCAGTTTTTCACAATCTGCGACAGATCCTCTGAGCCAACGGATTGTAACTGACAGCAAAAATCTGATGTGTGAAAGGGGCGTAACTGTTGTGAATTCAGCTCTTGGGCTCCCTCCGGTGGTTATAGAGGGTAATGCAGTTGTGCCTGGACTGCAGGATTGGACAGGTGTATCTACTAATTGCAAAACTGACTGGGGTATATAGCCTTGCAGGACTCTTTAGTCCCTGCCAGTTGTCCATTGTTT
The DNA here is from genome assembly GCF_032444005.1 of Ranitomeya imitator. NCBI lineage: Eukaryota > Metazoa > Chordata > Amphibia > Anura > Dendrobatidae > Ranitomeya > Ranitomeya imitator. The sequence goes on along the minus strand of NC_091284.1, from coordinate 274,599,320 downwards.
TTTGAGGATTCACTTCCCTGCTGGTCTCTCCAGTTTGCTGTGCTTTTCTACAAAGATAAGTCCTGGCTTTGTTTTTGCTGTCCACCTGCTGTGGACCTTATAGTTCTGTGCATATTCATGTTTTTGTCTTGTCCAGCTTTGTCTGTGAAGGATTTTTTGCAGCCAAGCTGTTTCTCCGGAGATGCAGATATACCCCCCATGTCTTTAGTCAGATGTGGTGATTCGTATTTTCTGTGGTGGATATTTTCTAGTGTTTTTATACTGACCGCATAGTACTCTGTTCTATTCTTTCTTTTTAGCTAGTATGGCCTCCTATGCTAAAATCTGATTTCATATCTGCGTATGTTATTTCCCTCTCCTCTCACCGTCAATATTTGTGGGGGGCTATCTATTCTTTGGGGATTTTCTCTGAGGCAAGATAGGTTTCCTGTTTCTGTCTTTAGGGGAAGTTAGATCTTAGGCTGTGCCGAGGGGTCTAGGGAGTGTTAGGTACCCCCCACGGCTACTTCTAGTTGCGCTGCTAGGTTCAGGGTTTGCGGTCAGTACGGGGACCACCTTCTCCAGAGTCCGTCTCATGCTGTTCCTAGGCCACCAGATCATAACACGTAACATAGAAGAAAGTACCGAATATACTCGAGTATAAGCTGACCCGAGTATACGCTGAGACCCCTGATTTTGCCACACAAAAACTGGGAAAACTTAATGACTCGAGTATAAGTCTAGGGTGGGAAATGCAGCAGCTACTGGTAAATTTAAAAAAATAAAAATAGATACCAATAAAAGTAAAATTAATTGAGACATCAGTAGGTTAAATGTTTGTGAATATCCATATTGAATCAGGAGCCCCATATAATGCTCGATACAAAATACACCCCATATGATGCTCCATAAAGTTCCTGATGGGCCCCATAAGATGCTGCATACAAAATACACCCCATATACGGTAATGCTCCATAAAGTTCATGATGGCCCCATAAGATGCTCCATATAAAAATAATGCCCCATATAATGCTGCACAAAGGTTAATGGACCTATAAGATGCTCCATATTGAAATATGTCCCATATAATGCTGCACAATGGTTAATGATGGCCCCATAAGATGCTCCATATTAAAATATGCCCCATATAGTGCTGCACAAAGGTTAATCATGGCCCCATAAGATGCTCAATAGAATAATATGCCCCATATAATGCTCCATAAAAGTTGATGGCCCCATAAGATGCTCCATAGAATAATATACCCCATATGCTGCTCCATAAAGGTTGAGGGCCACATAATATGCTCCATACAAAAAAATGTGCCCCATATAATGCTGCACAAAGGTTAATGATGACCCCATAATATGCTCCATATTAAAATATACCCCATATAATGATGCACAAAGGTTAATGATGGCCCCATAAGATGCTCCATAGAATAATATGCCCCATTTAATGCTCCATAAAAGTTGATGGCTCCATAAGATGCTCCATAAAGGTTGATTGCCCCATAAGATATGCCATAGAATAATATGCCTTACATGCTGCTCCTGCTGCGATTTAAAAAAAAAAAATGACATACTCTCCTCTCGTTGCTAGGGGCCTGGTGCCGGTGTCCTGAGCAGGCGGGGACCCTGGTGCTATGGTGGCCATGTGCCGGTGTCCCTGCTGGCTCAGGCCACCCGGCAATTGCGATATTAACCTGTTCTCGTTCCATCACCGCATGGCGCTGTCTTCCGGGTCTCTGCAGTGACTGTTAAGGCAGAGGGCACGCACTAATCATGTCATCGCGCCCTCAGAACTGAAAGTCACAGCCAGAGGACACAGCCCGGCGGTGGAACGGGGACAGGTGAATATCGCATGGCTGACCCTCCCCCATCACACTCACCCTCCTGGCATGGTCTCTGCATGTCCCTGCTTCTCCGATGACCCCAGAGCCTGCAGCTCTTCCTGTGTTGAGCACTCACAAGGTACCGCTCATTAAAGTGATGAATATGCGCTCCAGGCCTATGGGAATGGAGTTGCGTGCATATTCATTACATTAATGAGCGGTACCACGTGACCGCTGAACACCTGAAGACCTGCCGGCGCTGGAGACCATCTGAGAAGCAGGGACGTGCAGAGACCACGTCAGGAGGGGGTGAGTATGATGTGACAGCCGCTACTCCCCTCCCAACTACCTGGGCCAATGACTCGAGTATAAGGTGAGAGGGGCATTTTCAGCCTTAAAAAAATGGGTTGAAAATCTCAGCTTATACTCGAGTATATATGGTAATCTTTCATTTTGGTTGACGGACTGATTTTCTAGAAAAAAAAATGCTTATTTAAAGGGAATCTGACTGCTGATAAACGCTGCCCAGTCAACGAGCGGCAGCATGTATCAGACACTGGTGTATGACTGCTAACTGGTATGTTGAACTCTGAAATGGTGCAATGTTTAAGAGAAGGAGTTCTTTAAGAGCCGCTGGGGAGCAAGTCGCATCGGAGACTAGTTGACAGGTCCGGTTCCCAACAGCTTTTCACTGCCTGCTCCTCTTGAGTGACAGATCTCTCTACATGTGTATAGGCGGAGACCTGTCAGTCATTGACAGCAGGCCAGGAGGATCTGCTGTTTTGCCTAATTAGCTGCTGGGTCCCAGTGGCTTTTTAACCCCTTAATGACGGAGCCATTTTGCGTTTGTGTTTTTCACTCTGCTTCTTTCGAAAGCCAAAACTTTTTATTTTTCCGTCAGTATGGTCACGTGAGGGCTTCTGTTTTGCGGGACGAGTTGTACTTTTGAACAACACCATATGTTTTACCATATTGTGTACTCGAAAACGGTAAAAAAAATTCCAAGTGCGGTGAATTTGTATAAAACGTGCAATCCTACTGTTGTTTTTTTTGTTTTTTTTTACCATGTTCACTAATTGCTAAAACTGACCTGCCATTATGATTCGTGGTGAAAATAAATCCAAAGTTTGTTTTAAAAAAAAAACCGTAGCTTCTCCATTTTTCGTGATCTGGGGCTAGGTGATGGATTATTTTTTGTGTGCCGAGCTGGCGTTTTTAATCATACTATTTTGGCGTGGATACGATCTTTTGATCACCCGTTATTGCATTTTAATGCAATGTTGTGGTGACCATAAAAAACGGAATTCTGGCGATTTGGCTTTTTTTCTGGTATGCAGTTTACCAATCTAATAATTTTTTATTTATAGCTTGATAGGACAATTCTGAATGCAACAAAACCAAATGTGTATATTTTATTTTATTTTTTTATTTCAAATGGGGGTGATTTAAACTTTTTGTATTTTTTTTAAATATTGTTAAAAACAATTTTTTTACCTTTTGCATGCTTTAATAGTCTCTATGGGAGACTAGAAGCTGCATTTGTCCGATCACCTCTACTACACGCAGGCGATGATCAGATCACCTGTGTGTAGCAGAAATTCTCACTTGCTATGAGCACTGATCGCTGGGCGGTGCTCATAGCAATCCGGTAATGACAACCACAGAGGTCTCATGCAGACCCCAGGTTTTCATGCCAACCCATCGGCGACCTGTGGTCATGTGACACGGACGCTGATGGGCGGGATTAATTACACGCTTTCGGCACGATCACATGAAATGCCGCTGTCAGAGATTCACAGCAACATTTAATGGGTTAACAGCCGCAGATGGATCGTGATTCCACTCACGGCTGTTAGATCGGCCTCACACTCAGCGTATAAAAATACAGTCCGTTATTTACGGCCGTAATACGCATAAAAGTCCCCAAAATAGTGATCCGTATGTCATCCGTAGGCAGGGTGTATCAGCGTATTTTGCGCATAGCATCCTCCGTATGGCATCCGTACTGCGAGATTTTCTCGCAGGCTTACAAAACCGACATACGGACATACAATGGATCCATAGGTCAAATAATCGTAAAAACCTATATACTGTCTATATATATATATATATATATATATATATATATATATATATATATATATATATATATATATACATACATACATACATACATACATACATACATACATACATACATACATACGGTACAGACCAAAAGTTTGGACACACCTCATTTAAAGATTTTTCTGTATTTTCTTGACTATGAAAATTGTACATTCACACTGAAGGCATCAAAACTATAAATTAACACATGTGGAATTATATACTTAACAAAAAAGTGTTAAACAACTGAAAGTATGTCTTATATTCTAGGTTCTTCAAAGTAGCCACCTTTTGCTTTAATTACTGCTTTGCATTTTCTTGATGATCTTCAAGAGGTAGTCACCGGAAATCGTCTTCCAACAATCTGGAAGGACTTCCCAGAGATGCTAAGCACTTGTTGGCCCTTTTGCCTTCACTCTGCGGTCCTGCTCACCCCAAACCATCTCGATTGGGTTCAGGTCTGGTGGTCATCTGGCGTAGCACCCTATCACTCTCCTTCTTCATCAAATAGCCCTTACACAGCCTGGAGGTGTGTTTGGAGTCATTGTCCTGTTGAAAAATAAATGATGGTCCAACTAAATGCAAACCGTATGGAATAGCATGCCGCTGCAAGATGCTGTGGTAGCCATGCTGGTTCAGTATGCCTTCAATTTTGAATAAATCCCCAACAGTGTAGCCAGCAAAGCACCCCCACATCATCATACCTCCTCCATGCTTCATGGTGGGAACCAGGCATGTAGCGTCCATCCGTTCATCTTTTATGCGTCGCACAAAGACACGGTGGTTGGAAGCAAAGATCTCAAATTTGGACTCATCAGACCAAAGCACAGATTTCCACTGGTCTAATGTCCCTTCCTTGTGTTCTTTAGCCCAAACAAGTCTCTTCTGCTTGTTGCCTGTCCTTAGCAGTGGTTTCCTAGCAGCTATTTTACCATGAAGGTCTGCTGCACAAAGTCTCCTCTTAACAGTTGTTGTAGAGATGTGTCTGCTGCTAGAACTGTGTGTGGCATTGACATGGTCTCTAATCTGAGCTGCTGTAAAACTGCGATTTCTGAGGCTGGTGACTCGGATAAACTTATCCTCAGAAGCAGAGGTGACTCTTGGTCTTCCTTTCCTGGGGCGGTCTTCATGTGAGCCAGTTTCTTTGTAGCGCTTGATGGTTTTTGCCACTGCACTTGGGGACACTTTCAAAGTTTGCCCAATTTTTTGGACAGACTGACCTTTCTTAAAGTAATGATGGCCACTCGTTTTTCTTTACTTAGATGCTTTTTCCTTGCCATAACACAAATTCTAACAGTCTATTCAGTAGGACTATCAGCTGTGTATCCACAACACAACTGATGGTCCCAACCCCATTTATAAGGCAAGAAATCCCACTTATTAAACCTGACAGGGCACGCCTGTGAATTGAAAACCATTCCCGGTGACTACCTCTTGAACTTCATCAAGAGAATGACAAGAGTTTGCAAAGCAGTCATCAAAGCAAAAGGTGGCTACTTTGAAGAACCTAGAATATAAGACATAATTTCAGTTGTTTCACAATTCTTTAAGTATATAATTCCACATGTGTTAATTCATAGTTTTGATGCCTTCAGTGTGAATGTACAATTTTCATAGTCATGAAAATACAGAAGAATCTTTAAATGAGAAGGTGTCCAAACTTTTGAACTTTTGATCTGTACTGTATATGTGTGTATGTATATGTATGTATATATATATATATATATATATATATATATATATATATATATATATATATATATATATATATATATATATATATATATATATATATATAGTGCCTACAAGTAGTATTCAACCCCCTGCAGATTTAGCAGGTTTAATAAGATGCAAATAAGTTAGAGCCTTCAAACAAGAGCAGGATTTATTAACAGATGCATAAATCTTGCAAACCAAAAAGTTTTGTTGCTCAGTTAAATTTTTATAAATTTTAAACATAAAAGTGTGGGTCAATTATTATTCAACCCCTAGGTTTAATATTTTGTGGAATAACCTTTGTTTGCAATTACAGCTAATAATCGTCTTTTATAAGACCTGATCAGGCCGGCACAGGTCTCTGGAGTTATCTTGGCCCACTCCTCCATGCAGATCTTCTCCAAGTTATCTAGGTTCTTTGGGTGTCTCATGTGGACTTTAATCTTGACCTCCTTCCACAAGTTTTCAATTGGGTTAAGGTCAGGAGACTGACTAGGCTACTGCAACACCTTGATTTTTTGCCTCTTGAACCAGGCCTTGGTTTTCTTGGCTGTGTGCTTTGGGTCGTTGTCTTGTTGGAAGATGAAATGACGACCCATCTTTGATGGAGGAGCGGAGGTTCTTGGCCAAAATCTCCAGGTAGGCCGTGCTATCCATCTTCCCATGGATGCGGACCAGATGGCCAGGCCCCTTGGCTGAGAAACAGCCCCACAGCATGATGCTGCCACCACCATGCTTGACTGTAGGGATGGTATTCTTGGGGTCGTATGCAGTGCCATCCAGTCTCCAAACGTCACATGTGTGGTTGGCACCAAAGATCTCGATCTTGGTCTCATCAGACCAGAGAACCTTGAACCAGTCAGTCTGAGTCCTCCAAGTGATCATGAGCAAACTGTAGACGAGCCTTGACATGACGCTTTGAAAGTAAAGGTACCTTACGGGCTCGTCTGGAACGGAGACCATTGCGGTGGAGTACGTTACTTATGGTATTGACTGAAACCAATGTCCCCACTGCCATGAGATCTTCCAGGAGCTCCTTCCTTGTTGTCCTTGGGTTAGCCTTGACTCTTCGGACAAGCCTGGCCTCGGCACGGGAGGAAACTTTCAAAGGCTGTCCAGGCCGTGGAAGGCTAACAGTAGTTCCATAAGTCTTCCACTTCCGGATGATGCTCCCAACAGTGGAGACAGGTAGGCCCAACTCCTTGGAAAGGGTTTTGTACCCCTTGCCAGCCTTGTGACCCTCCACGATCTTGTCTCTGATGGCCTTGGAATGCTCCTTTGTCTTTCCCATGTTGACCATGTATGAGTGCTGTTCACAAGTTTGTGGAGGGTCTTAAATAGTCAGAAAAGGCTGGAAAAAGAGATAATTAATCCAAACATGTGAAGCTCATTGTTCTTTGTGCCTGAACTACTTCTTAATACTTTAGGGGAACCAAACAGAATTCTGGTGGGTTGAGGGGTTGAATAATAAATGACCCTATGAAAAGACTTTTCACAATTTTTAAAAAAAATAAAGAAATAACATTCTTTTTTGCTGCAGTGCATTTCACACTTCCAGTCTGATCTACAGTCCAAATGTCACAATGCCAAGTTAATTCCTCAATTGCCGGCTTTTCCTATCTCCTTCTCAAACCCGACATGATATGAGACATGGTTTACATACAGTAAACCATCTCATATCCCTTTTTCGTTTTGCATATTCCACACTACTAATGTTAGTAGTGTGTATGTGCAAAATTTGGGCGCTCTAGCTATTAAATTAAAGGGTTAAATCGCGGAAACAATTGGCGTGGGCTCCCGCGCAATTTTGTCCGCCAGAGTGGTAAAGCCAGTGACTGAAAGCAGATATTAATAGCCTGGAGAGGGTCCATGGTAATTGCCCCTCCCTGGCTAAAAACATCTGCCCCCAGCCACCCCAGAAAAGGCACATCTGGAAGACACGCCTATTCTGGCACTTGGCCACTCTCTTCCCATTCCCGTGTAGCGGTGGGATATGGGGTAATGAAGGGTTAATGTCACCTTGCTATTGTAAGGCGACATTAAGCCAGATTAATAATGGAGAGGCGTCAATTATGATACCTATCCATTATTAATCCTATAGTATGAAATGGTTAAAATAAAACACACACATTATTACAAAGTATTTTAATGAAATTAATACACAGGTTGTTGTAATATTTTATTATACTGGTAATCCACCTGAAGACCCTTGTCACCTGGAACAAATGTAAAAAAACAAACAACAATATTCCATACCTTCCTACGATCAGTCTCGTCCCACGCTGTAAATCCATCTGAAAGGGTTAACTAATTTTACAAGCACAAGCCTGCTAATGCAGCCGCCCCTGCCTGTAAAAACCCGGCAAATTCATGGAATGTAGGTGAATGACCTGTAGTTACCTCGAGTTGCGGTGATGGCCCTCTGCTGGATGTCCTCATATGAACTCGAGGCTGGGAACTTTTCAGAATATTTTCCCAGGCTCGAGTTCATATGAGTTCATCCAGCAGAGGGCGCATCACCGTGGCTTGAGGTAACTACAGGTCATTCACCTACATTCCATTCATTCGCCAGGTTTTTACAGGCAGGGGCGGCTGCATTAGCAGGCTTGTGCTTGTAAAATTAGTTAACCCTTTCAGATGCATTTACAGCGTGGGACGAGACTGATCGTCGGAAGGTATGGAATATTGTTGTTTGTTTTTTTTACATTTGTTCCAGGTGACAAGGGTCTTCAGGTGGATTACCAGTATAATAAAATATTACAACAACCTGTGTATTAATTTCATTAAAATACTTTGTAATAATGTGTGTGGGTTTTTTTAACCATTTCATACTATTGGATTAATAATGGATAGGTGTCATAATTGACGCCTCTCCATTATTAATCTGGCTTAATGTCGGGTTAAATATGAAAAATTGAGAATTCTTAGCACATAAATTGGCCAATTCATGTGTACCTGGCAGCTACGTTAATGCATTTCTTGTTGCCAAGACCTAATTTCAATCCTCTCTTACACAGTCTACATTTCTCTGGGAATCTTGTGTGAATCCTCTCTTGGACTAAAGTCTATATCTCTGTGGAGGGGTAGAAATCCTGCTGCAATTAAAAACACCTCAGGCTAAGGGCGCGGAGTGCTCAGTCAGAAGGCTAATACAAATATTAAAAAAACTGACATCACATCCAAACATCGATCAAGTCTGAACAGGGAGGAGGGACACGACGTACACCGAACATGTACGGCGCATGTCGTGGAGGGGTTAATGTGTGTGTGTGTGTACTACATTACCAGTGACTTTGTCAATATATATATATATATATATATATATATATATATATATATACACAGTGTATATACAGTACGGACCAAAAGTTTGTACACACCTTTTCATTTAAAGATTTTTATGTATTTTCATGACTATGAAAATTGTACATTCACACTGAAGGCCTCAAAACTATGAATTAACGCCTGTGGAATTATATACTTAACAAAAAAGTGTGAAACAACTGAAATTATGTCTTATATTCTGGGTTCTTCAAAGTAGCAACCTTTTGCTTTGATGACTGCTTTGCACACTCTTGGCATTCTCTTGATGAGCTTCAAGAGGTAGTCACCGGGAATGGTCTTCCAGCAATCTTGAAGGAGTTCCCAGAGATGCTTAGCACCTGTTGGCCCTTTTGCCTTCACTCTTTGGTCCAGCTCACCCCAAACCATCTCCATTGGGTTCAGGTCTGGTGACTGTGGAGGCCAGGTCATCTGGCGTAGCACCCCATCACTCTCCTTCTTGGTCAAATAGCCCTTACACAGCCTGGAGGTGTGTTTGGGGTCATTGTCCTGTTGAAAAATAAATGATGGTCCAACTAAATGCTAAACGGATGGAATACCATGCCGCTGCAAGATGCTGTGGTAGCCATGCTGATTTAGTATGCCTTCAATTTTGAATAAATCCCCAACCGTGTCACCAGCAAAGCACCCCCACACCATCACACCTCCTCCATGCTTCACGGTGGGAACCAGGCATGTAGAGTCCATCCATTCACCTTTTCTGTGTTGCGGAAAGACACACACTGCGAAAACACTCATGCGTAAGCATACGCGGGCGAACGCATGCACCTGCGTCTACAATGTTAAAGATATGAAATAAAGACGCATGCTATTTCATTTTTTTTTTTTTAATACATTTGCAAAAATGTCTACATTTTGTTTGTTTTTTTTCATTCAAGATGGGGTGCAGAGTGTACATTAATGAGAAAAAAATGAACTTTTTTGAATTTACCAAAGGGCTGCAATGAAATAGAGTGAAAAAATTAAAGGGGTCTGAATACTTTCCATACCCAATGTATATGGTCTCCTCCTTCCTGGTATGATGCACGTTGCCATCTACTGAAGCCTGCAGCTGGCTTCAGCGTCCAAGCGATGTTTAGGTATGACTTCACTGCTATTCACGCAGTCACGTGCACGCTGACGTCAGCTTCTGGCCTCTGATTAGCCGTCAACTTGTATTGCAGCGCACGTAACCAGCAAGTTTGAGCTATGCAATACACTTAGGGGATGTGCACACGTCAGGATTTCTTGCAGAAATTTCTTGACCAAAACCAGACATTTTCTTCAAGAAATCCGCGTGTTTTTTTCAAGTTTTTTTGCGTTTTTTCCCCAGAGGTTCCAACTGCAATAATATAGTGGGAAATCCGCAAAATTAATGAACATGCTGCGTTTTTTTTTTGCGGAAAAAAACGCAACATATGCACAAAAATTGTTGAATCCATTCTAAATGTTGGGATGCATATGTATGTGTTTTTATAGCGAAAAAACGCAACGTGTGCACAAAGCCTTAAGCTGCATCCTAGGACACCCATCCAGCAGAGGTAGGTTCTGGCATTGGCAGCATCCGCAATATGGCGCCAAATTATTGACGACATTCTTCAATGAAACGGCGGCATAGTTTGGTATGCGTATGCCCTGACTCTGGTGCCGCAGTGCGCAGACTCCTAGGCTTCGGACAGGACACATCTCTGGTTATAATAAATAATTGTGTCTATTTGTATTATAGATTGAACTAGATTTACCTGTGTGTGTGTGTGTGTGTGTGTGTATATATATATATATATATATATATATATATATATATATATATACATACTTTCATATTTCTTTTATTTTATGTACATGTAAGTGTGTGTGTGGTCACTAAAGGGGTTAAATGGACAGAATTGTAATGTCACATTAAGAGCTCTTGTATAGGTCAATGACCAATTCGATTGGTGTTTGCACAGGCACAGCACTTGAGCTAAAGAGGATATCTGGGACTTGGCAAAAAAAAGTGCCAAATCTCTAACAATTTCTACCTAACTGGTCGTTGTGCTCCGCTGTCAGTGGTCACAGGCTTCCACGGACATCAAGTCAACAGAGTGGCGGTTTTATTTCCTGTTGACAGGGTGGGACTACTGGTGTAATGCTGATTGACATCTGGGTTCCCGCTGCCTAATTGGGTGAAGCTGGCTGTTAGCATGTCGCTAGAAGTCCCGCCCTGTCAACAGGAAGAAAAACTGCTTCTCTGTTGACAGGGAGCAGCGGAATCTCCAGCAGAAGCAGTCAATAACTGGCTCCGGGTACAGCAGGAAACTATATGCCTGTTAGTTCTAAGGCACTTTTTTTTTTTTTTTTAAAGTCCCGGATATCCCCTTTAAATTGATTTGATCACTGACGTATATCTATTTTAGTTGGCTTAATAGACTAAAAAATTGTAGGCTGCACCCACTGGCAAAATGAAAGTTTCTTCTTTTAGATATGCCTGTCTCATCCAGTCTCCACACATGGAAATTTTCAGCATTGGAATTGGCCTGTTGTGCAAGTTTTTTAAATCCACTCATATCAATTTGGGTCTTGGATTTGTTGTAGATTTTCCCTCTTCAGTTCAATGGGAAAGTAAAGGTTCTTGATTGCACCACAGCAAAATTAACAATAACTAAGTTTTGTTGAGCAAGGTTAAGAAGAATAACAGACTTGGGTATGTGCACACGCTGCGGATTTTGCTGCGGATCCGCAGCGTTTCAGCAGCTGCGGATCCGCAGCAGTTTCCCATGAGTTTACAGTTCCATGTTAACCTATGGGAAACGAAATCCGCAGTGCACATGCTGCGGAAAGAAACGCAGCGGTTTATATTCCGCAGCATGTCTATTCTTTGTGCAAATTCCGATGCTTTTTTGCACCTGCTCCAATAGAAAACTGCAGGTGTAAAGCCGCAGCGGAATCCGCAGTAAAAACCGCTATAAATCCGCAGGAAAAACCGCAGCAGTTTTGCACTGCGGTTTTTCCAAATCCGCTGCGGAAAAATCCGCAGTCCTCCAGAGTACATGTGCACATACCCTACAGGCTTGTTTAAACCCCTTAATGACAGCCAATACGTCTTTTAACTGACCTGAGATTTAAGAGAATAGTATCCCCATACAGGTGACAATCCAGTAGCTGTTGGCTGTACACTATAGCTGACAACTTGCTGTATCAGCCACGATCAGTGTTGGCACCGTACATATCTGTTTAACCCCTTAGATGCTGCTGTCAATAGTGACTACATCTTTATAAATGGTTAATAGAGCGTGGGGGCTCCCTCTTTATCCCAATTGGTGCCCTCAGATCATGATTATGTGGTCCTGATGTTTGCCATGGCAATTCACGACCAAATAGCGGCCTTAGATTCTGTCGGCTGTTGTAACCTGTTCAGAAGTTACCGACATTTAGGTGGTAAAAATACACATTTTAATTTCTGTCATGCCACTTTGCATTAATTCCTGTAAAGCACCTGAAGGGTTACTAAAACTACCTGACAGCAGTTTTCAATATGTCAGGGGGTTCTGTTTTTAAAATGGTATCACGTTTGGGGGTTTCCTGCGCTTAGTAACCCGATGTTTACCCTGGTTACAAGTGAACACATCGCTGGATCGGCGTCACACACGCCGATTCAGCGATGTCAGCGGGTGATCCAGCGACGAAATAAAGTTCTGGCCTTCTAACTCCGACCAGCGATGTCACATCCTGATCGCTGCTGCGTGTCAAACACAACGATATCGCTATCCAGGACGCTACTACGTCACGGATCGCTATCGTTATCGCTCAAAAGTTGCTCAGTGTGAAAGTACCTTAAGGCCTGGAAAAGCACTTTTAATCAATATTATTATACAAAGAAGACTCCACCGTACTCTGCCCCTTCCTGTTGTGGCAATGCCTTTTTGATCATGTGATGGTCTCGGTATACTCGGCCTCCAATGATGATGTGTTGTCACATGCGTTTCCTGCAGTCAGAAGCAGGGAGTAGTCACATAAGATGATGTCCTCGTAGAAGACCTGCATGTTCCAGAAAAGTGTGTATTTTACATGATCATCTGTTAAAGACATTTTCAACAAAAGCTGCTTGATTTTCTGCTTTTGACTTCCCAACAGTTCTCTCAAATATTTGTGAACATATTTACATATTTCTGCCTTCAAATGCATTTAATGTTGTTTAATTGTTTCCTCTTTTGTATGTTTTTTTCCTGTTTGTAACAGGCCAGGAATTACATTCATTCATTGCCGTACACGCCGAAGATGAATTTTGAAGATGTTTTCTTGGGAGCCAATCCTCAAGGTTTGTTATAAATGTTAGAAGCTATGATTTAATGATATTGCATTTCTAGTTTAACTGTTAACATGACATGCTATACAACTTCTAGAGATCACTCACAGCATTTTCCTTTCTACTCAGCTGTAGATCTACTTGAGAAAATGCTTGTTCTGGACACAGACAAGAGGATTACTGCAACAGAGGCTTTAGCCCACTCATATTTTGCGCAGTATCATGACCCAGATGATGAACCCGTAGCTGATCCTTATGACCAAAGTTTTGAGAGCCGAGAGCTTGATATTGAAGAATGGAAAAGTAAGAACTTGCAGAAGAACGTTTTAGCGATATGAGTGTGATCACAATCACTGGTTCATGGAATGCATTTAAATTCCAGTTTCATTATTTATTACATGGCATCTGTTGATTACTCTTAAAAATGTATTCAGGATTCACATGGATGTCTTGAAAGGCTGATGTACACAACTTCATTGCTTGTTCTACAGGTCTGCATATACCGTACCACTCTCTCTAATATTATGTACAGATAAGCAGAGACTTTATGCATTCTGTGAGACTTTGCTGAAAAAAATGAAAGCGCGCATATACATATTAGTGCTAGGATATAGGATTTGTGAAAGCGACAATGCCTTGATCATCACCCCTTAGTTTGGCTGTTGCAGCATAAAGATAATGGGCCACGCTCTTTTTGCACACAAATGAAGGAACCGCTGGAGTAAAATGTGCCTAATTCATTAACCAGTACCGCCGCCAGAAATGTAATTTCAATCAAGGGCTGGGGTACATTGCTAGTGTAAATGTACACCACTAAACTGATGTAAATTTTGATGAATTTTCCTCCCCAACTTTGCCCACTTTGTCGGAGCTGGCTGAGACTAGCGTAAAAACACCAAGACTTACAAAATGTTTGCACAACTTCAAGTTGATGAATTAAATCCTAAGGTACTGAAAAAGTTAGCAGAGGAAATTGCAGAACCACTAGCCAGAATCTTTTAAAAATTTTGGAGAACAGGAGATGTCCCAGAAGATTGGAGAAGGGCAAGTTTTGTCCCTAACTTTCCATAAAGGAAAGAATATGGAACCAGGAAATTAAAGGCAGGTGAGCCTTACTTCTATACCAGAAAAAATCTTTGAAGAAGCATTTAATAAAGTATCTCTATCTATCCTTATTGAAAAAAATGATCAAATATGGCATTGACAAGTCTACAGTTAGATGTGGGTTCATAACTGTCTCAGTGATCTTACTCAAAGTGGTGATAAATGGTTGCACATCCAATTAGAAGTGTTTCAAAGGGGGTTATAACTAGAGTTGAGCAAATTTGTTCGGGTTCTCTCTTATTCGGCAAACTATAGCACTTGGAGAATAAGCTGCAGAAAGGACCCGGCTTCCTGGATCGCACCGGCCGATCAGCTGATCGGCACCGCAACTGCATGTGTCGCGGCTGTGTCACAGCACATGCAAAGAGAGCCTATTTGTTTGTTGAGAGCCCTTCTCCATGCGAATGGCAGTGATATATCATCCTCTGAGCCCCTCCCATCAGTTCATGGATCACTTTGCCACCTGGCTTCCACATTTTCTCTCCTGAGACATCCCGATCCTCATCATGGGTGATTTCAACATCCCCATTGCTTTTCCCTTCTCACCATCTGCTACTCACCTTTTTTTCTCTAACCTCCTCTGTTGGCCTTTTGCAGCTTACTAACTCTCCTACTCATGAAGACAGAAACTCCCTCGACTTGGTCTTCTCCGGGCTTTGCTCAGTGGATGATTTCACAAACTCCCCTCTCCTGCTCTCTGTCCACAACCTTCTTTCATTCTCTATCAAGAACTGCCATCCCGCTCAGGTCACCCCCATTTTCCACAGTTATAGAAACATACGGCCACTAACACCCAGAAACTTATGAAGAACTTGCAATCATCATTGGCCCCTATCTCCTCACTCTCATGTCCTGATTCTGCACTAAAGCATTACAATGAAACATTGCAAAATGCCCTGGATGAAACTGCACCTCCTATACATAGAACAACTCAAATATATATCACAGTGTACCCACGATTGGTTAAAAAATCCGTCACATCATATCTCAATATAAAGAAAATATTAATTAATGTATAAAAATAAGAAATAGTCAACCACCAGGGTGCGCTGTGCACGGCTGCAGTGGAAACCACTGCAAAGGAAAGGCTAAAAACAATGCAATACCACACGAACCAAAATACAGGAAAATTATTCAAAAGCGTGGGAATATTAAAATATGGCTTTATTAATAGAAATACCAATGATTACATAAAAAGAATTCTTTAAAAACATAAACAATTTCGCGCAATAACAGGATTATAAAGCTGTATATATATTCCAGCAGTATCACCTCCACAATACCAGGATTTCGCTAATATAAGCTGTACAAAAAACGATATAAGGTGCAAAAGCAAAAAGGACCAAATAGTTCAAAATTATATAAGTGTATAAAATATATATATTAATATGCAAATGTACCCATATGGCAACATAAAGTGACCTAGTGCGTAACAACAAATAACTGATTTTAATATCTCATGCATAAAGTGCACAAAAAATAAATAATTATTGCACAAATGTATCCATATCTCACAAAAATGTGACCAAGTGTTAAAAAACAGCGGATAGCTCACTTTGATATATAACACAAAAATATATAAAGTGCACCAGTGAAAAAACTTGCCACGGGGTTAAAAGTAATGTGCTGGCACCTGCCAAAAATATGTAAAAATAAAGTGCACGAGTGCAGACAACTACCACAGGGTTAAAGGTAATGGCGCCTGCCAAAATTGTATATCCAGACGTGCGGTAGTACAGCAAAAAATAAGGTTTTCATATACCTGGGGGGGCTGAATCCTGTGCCTGCGCGCACCCGACGCGCATTTCGGAAAGTGTCTTATCCTTCGTCAGGGGGTACTATTAGTTGTATTATTAGGGGAACAGATAGGGCAATCTGTCCCAAAGACAGGGATCGTCGAACGGTGTGCTGCCTACCTGGCGCTTGAGTCCGACACATCGCTGATCGGGTGGACAGATTACTGGGAGGGGCTGGTGAGGACCCAGCGGTCATGGTGCACATTGGCACTAATGACAAAGTTAGAGGTAGGTGGAAGGTCCTTAACCCCTTCAAGACCCAGCCTATTTTGACCTTAAAGACCTTGCCGTTTTTTGCAATTCTGACCAGTGTCCCTTTATGAGGTAATAACTCAGGAACGCTTCAACGGATCCTAGCGGTTCTGAGATTGTTTTTTCGTGACATATTGGGCTTCATGTTAGTGGTAAATTTAGGTCAATAAATTCTGCATTTATTTGTGATAAACACGGAAATTTGGCGAAAATTTTGAAAATTTCGCAATTTTCACATTTTGAATTTTTATTCTGTTAAACCAGAGAGATATGTGACACAAAATAGTTAATAAATAACATTTCCCACATGTTTACTTTACATCAGCACAATTTTGGAAACAAAATTTTTTTTTGTTAGGAAGTTATAAGGGTTAAAATTCGACCAGCGATTTGTCATTTTTACAACGAAATTTACAAAACCATTTTTTTTAGGGACCACCTCACATTTGAAGTCAGTTTGAGGGGTCTATATGGCTGAAAATACCCAAAAGTGACACCATTCTAAAAACTGCACCCCTCAAGGTACTCAAAACCACATTCAAGAAGTTTATTAACCCTTCAGGTGCTTCACAGCAGCAGAAGCAACATGGAAGGAAAAAATGAACATTTAACTTTTTAGTCACAAAAATTATCTTTTAGCAACAATTTTTTTATTTTCCCAATGGTAAAAGGAGAAACTGAACCACGAAAGTTGTTGTCCAATTTGTCCTGAGTACGCTGATACCTCATATGTGGGGGTAAACCACTGTTTTGGCGCACGGCAGGGCTTGGAAGGGAAGGAGCGCCATTTGACTTTTTGAATCAAAAATTGGCTCCACTCTTTAGCGGACACCATGTCACGTTTGGAGAGCCCCCGTGTGCCTAAAAATTGGAGCTCCCCCACAAGTGACCCCATTTTGGAAACTAGACGCCCCAAGGAACTTATCTAGATGCATAGTGAGCACTTTGAACCCCCAGGTGCTTCACAAATTGATCCGTAAAAATGAAAAAGTACTTTTTTTTCACAAAAAAATTCTTTTAGCCTCAATTTTTTCATTTTCACATGGGCAACAGGATAAAATGGATCCTAAAATGTGTTGGGCAATTTCTCCTGAGTACACCAATACCTCACATGTGGAGGTAAACCACTGTTTGGGCACATGGTAAGGCTCGGAAGGGAAGGAGCGCCATTTGACTTTTTGAATGAAAAATTATTTCCATCGTTAGCGGACACCATGTCGCGTTTGGATAGCTCCTGTGTGCCTAAACATTGGCGCTCCCCCACAAGTGACCCCATTTTGGAAACTAGACCCCCCAAGGAACTAATTTAGATGCCTAGTGAGCACTTTAAACCCTCAGGTGCTTCACAAATTGATCTGTAAAAATGAAAAAGTACTTTTTTTTCACAAAAAAATTCTTTTCGCCTCAATTTTTTCATTTTCACATGGGCAGTAGGATAAAATGGATCATAAAATTTGTTGGGCAATTTCTCCCGAGTACGCCGATACCTCATATGTGGGGGTAAACCACTGTTTGGGCACTCGGCAGGGCTCGGAAGAGAAGGCGCGCCATTTGACTTTTTGAATGGAAAATTAGCTCCAATTGTTAGCGGACACCATGTCGCGTTTGGAGAGCCCCTGTGTGCCTAAACATTGGAGCTCCCGCACAAGTGACCCCATTTTGGAAACTAGACCCCCCAAGGAACTTATCTAGATGCATATTGAGCACTTTAAACCCCCAGGTGCTTCACAGAAGTTTATAACGCAGAGCCATGAAAATAAAAAATAATTTTTCTTTCCTCAAAAATGATTTTTTAGCCTGGAATTTCCTATTTTGCCAAGGATAATAGGAGAAATTGGACCCCAAATATTGTTGTCCAGTTTGTCCTGAGTACGCTGATACCCCATATGTGGGGGTAAACCACTGTTTGGGCGCACGGCAGGGCTCGGAAGGGATGGCACGCCATTTGGCTTTTTAAATGGAAAATTAGCTCCAATCATTAGCGGACACCATGTCACGTTTGGAGAGCCCCTGTGTGCCTAAACATTGGAGATCCCCCAGAAATGACACCATTTTAGAAACTAGACCCCCAAAGGAACTAATCTAGATGTGTGGTGAGGACTTTGAACCCCCAAGTGCTTCACAGAAGTTTATAACGCAGAGCCATGAAAAAAAAAAAAAAAATTATTTTCTCAAAAATGATCTTTTAGCCTGCAATTTTTTATTTTCCCAAGGGTAACAGGAGAAATTTGACCCCAAAAGTTGTTGTCCAGTTTCTCCTGAGTACGCTGATACCCCATATGTGGGGGTAAATCACTGTTTGGGCACATGCCGGGGCTCGGAAGTGAAGTAGTGACGTTTTGAAATGCAGACTTTGATGGAATGCTCTGTGGGCGTCACGTTGCGTTTGCAGAGCCCCTGATGTGGCTTAACAGTAGAAACCCCCCACAAGTGACCCCATTTTGGAAACTAGACCCCCAAAGGAACTTATCTAGATGTGTGGTGAGCACTTTGAACCCCCAAGTGCTTCATAGAAGTTTATAATGCAGAGCCGTGAAAATAATAAATACGTTTTCTTTCCTCAAAAATAATTATTTAGCCCAGAGTTTTTTATTTTTCCCAAGGGTAACAGGAGAAATTTGACCCCAATATTTGTTGTCCAGTTTCTCCTGAGTACGGTGATACCCCATATGTGGGGGTAAACTACTGTTTGGGCACATGCCGGGGCTTGGAATTGAAGTAGTGACGTTTTGAAATGCAGACTTTGATGGAATGCTCTGCGGGCGTCACGTTGCGTTTGCAGAGCCCCTGATGTGCCTAAACAGTAGAAACCCCCCACAAGTGACCCCATTTTGGAAACTAGACCCTGAAAGGAACTTATCTAGATGTGTGGTGAGCACTTTGAACCCCCAAGTGCTTCATAGAAGTTTATAATGCAGAGCCGTGAAAATAATAAATACGTTTTCTTTCCTCAAAAATAATTATTTAGCCCAGAATTTTTTATTTTCCCAAGGGTTACAGGAGAAATTGGACCCCAAAAGTTGTTGTCCAGTTTCTCCTGAGTACGCTGATACCCCATATGTGGGGGTAAACCACTGTTTGGGCACACGTCGGGGCTCAGAAGGGAAGTAGTGACTTTTGAAATGCAGACTTTGATGGAATGGTCTGCGGGTGTCACGTTGCGTTTGCAGAGCCCCTGGTGTGCCTAAACAGTAGAAACCCCCCACAAGTGACCCCATTTTAGAAACTAGACCCCCCAAGGAACTTATCTAGATATGTGGTGAGCACTTTGAACCCCCAAGTGCTTCACAGACGTTTACAACACAGATCCGTGAAAATAAAAAATCATTTTTCTTTCCTCAAAAATTATGTTTTAGCAAGCATTTTTTTAGATTCACAAGGGTAACAGGAGAAATTGGACCCCAGTAATTGTTGCGCAGTTTGTCCTGAGTATGCTGGTACCCCATATGTGGGGGTAAACCACTGTTTGGGCACACGTCAGGGCTCGGAAGTGAGGGAGCACCATTTGACTTTTTGAATACGAGATTGGCTGGAATCAATGGTGGCGCCATGTTGCGTTTGGAGACCCCTGATGTGCCTAAACAGTGGTAACCCCTCAATTCTACCTCCAACACTAACCCCAACACACCCCTAACCCTAATCCCAACTGTAGCCATAACCCTAATCACAACCCTAACCCCAACACACCCCTAACCACAACACTAATTCCAACCCTAACCCTAAGGCTATGTGCCCACGTTGCGGATTCGTGTGAGATATTTCCGCACCATTTTTGAAAAATCTGCGGGTAAAAGGCACTGTGTTTTACCTGCGGATTTTCCGCGGATTTCCAGTGTTTTTTGTGCGGATTTCACCTGCGGATTCCTATTGAGGAACAGGTGTAAAACGCTGCGGAATCCGCACAAAGAATTCACATGCTGCGGAAAATACAACGCAGCGTTCCCGCGCGGTATTTTCCGCATCACGGGCACAGCGGATTTGGTTTTTCATATGTTTACATGGTACTGTAAACCTGATGGAACACTGCTGCGAATCCGCAGCCAAATCCGCACCGTGTGCACATAGCCTAATTCTAAAGGTATGTGCACACGCTGCGGAAAACGCTGCGGATCCGCAGCAGTTTCCCATGAGTGTACAGTTCAATGTAAACCTATGGGAAACAAAAATCGCTGTACACATGCTGCGGAAAAACTGCACGGAAACGCAGCGGTTTACATTCCGCAGCATGTCACTTCTTTGTGCGGATTCCGCAGCGGTTTTACAACTGCTCCAATAGAAAATCGCAATTGTAAAACCGCAGTGAAATGCGCAGAAAAAAACGCGGTAAATCCACCATAAATCCGCAGCGGTTTAGCACTGCGGATTTATCAAATCCGCAGCGGAAAAATCCGCAGAGGACCAGAATACGTGTGCACATTCCTAACCCTAACCCTACCCCTAACCCTAACCCTAGCCCTAACCCTAACCCTAACCCTACCCCTAACCCTACCCCTACCCCTACCCCTAACCCTACCCCTAACCCTACCCCTAACCCTAACCCTACCCCTAACCCTAACCCTATTCTAACATTAGTGGAAAAAAAAAAATTTCTTTATTTTTTTATTGTCCCTACCTATGGGGGTGACAAAGGGGGGGGGTCATTTATTATTTTTTTTATTTTGATCACTGAGATAGATTATATCTCAGTGATCAAAATGCACTTTGGAACGAATCTGCCGGCCGGCAGATTCGGCGGGCGCACTGCACATGCGCCCGCCATTTTGGAAGATGGCGGCGCCCGGGAGAAGACGGACGGGACCACGGCTGGATCGGTAAGTATGATAGGGTGGGGGGGGACCACGGGGGGGGGGATCGGAGCACGGGGGGGGGGGATCGGAGCACGGGGGGGGGAATCGGAGCGCGGGAGGGGTGGAACGGAGCGCGGGGGGCGTGGAACGGAGCACGGGGGGGCTGGAATGGAGCACGGGGGGGTGGAACGGAGCACGGGGGGGGGTGGATCGGAGTGCAGGGGGGGTGATTGGAGCACGGGGGGGTGATTGGAGCACGGGGGGAGCGGACACGAGCACGGGGGGGAGCGGAGCACAGGGCGGAGGGGAGCCGGAGCAGTGTACCGGCCAGATCGGGGGGGTGGGGGGGCGATCGGAGGGGTGGGGTGGGGGAACACTAGTATTTCCAGCCATGGCCGATGATATTTCAGCATCGGCCATGGCTGGATTGTAATATTTCACCCGTTATAATGGGTGAAATATTACAAATCGCTCTGATTGGCAGTTTCACTTTCAACAGCCAATCAGAGCGATCGTAGCCACGAGGGGGTGAAGCCACCCCCCCTGGGCTAAACTACCACTCCCCCTGTCCCTGCAGATCGGGTGAAATGGGAGTTAACCCTTTCACCCGATCTGCAGGGACGCGATCTTTCCATGACGCCGCATAGGCGTCATGGGTCGGATTGGCACCGACTTTCATGACGCCTACGTGGCGTCAAAGGTCGGGAAGGGGTTAAAGATGATTTCAGGGAATTAGGCTGCAAGCTGAAAGCAAGGACCTCCAACGTGGTATTTTCCGAAATACTGCCTGTACCACGTGCCACGCCAGAGAGGCAACGGGAGATTAGGGAGGTTAATAAGTGGCTAAAAAATTGGTGTAGGAAGGAGGGGTTTGGGTTCCTGCCGAACTGGGCCGACTTCTCAGTTGGCTACAGGCTCTACGCTAGGGACGGGCTGCACCTCAATGGGGAGGGTGCAGCTGTGTTGGGGGGGAAAATGGCTAGAAGGTTGGAGGAGTGTTTAAACTAGGAATTGGGGGGGAGGGTATTCATTTTATAGGAGGGGAAGATAGTGCAGATAGAGACCCGGGCACAAATAAGGAAGTTGGGGGTGGCGGTGGCATGGGGGGTGGGGTTAGAACAGTTAATAATTTAAGAAAGAATAGAGGTGCAGAGAGATACATAAAATGTATGTATACTAGTGCCAGAAGCCTCGCCAACAAAATGGACGAATTAGAACTAATGTTGTTGGAGCATAATTATGACATGGTGGGGATATCTGAGACATGGCTGGATGAGAGCCATGACTGGGCTGTTAACTTGCAGGGCTATAGCCTGTTCAGAAATGACTGTACAGATAAGCGAGGGGGTGGGGTGTGTCTATATGTAAAATCGTCCTTAAAACCCATCCTGCGTGATAATATAGGTGAATTTAATGAAAATGTAGAATCCCTGTGGGTGGAGATAAGGGGAGGGGGAAAAAATAATAAATTACTGATAGGGGTTTGTTATAAATCTCCAAAAATAATTGAAGCAATGGAGAATATCCTCGTAAAGCAAATAGATGAAGCTGCGACTCAAGGAGAAGTCATTATTATGGGGGACTTCAACTACCCTGAAATAGATTGGGGAACAGAAACCTGCAGTTCCAGCAAAGGTAATCGGTTTTTGACAACTATGAGAGACAATTACCTTTCACAACTGGTTCAGTACCCAACAAGAAGTGGGGCACTGCTAGACCTAATATTAACCAACAGGCCAGACCGCATATCAAATATAAGGGTTGGGGGTCACTTGGGAAATAGCGATCACAAAATAATAAGTTTTCATGTATCCTTTAAAAAGATGTGTGATAGAGGGGTTACAAGGACACTAAACTTTAGGAGGGCAAATTTCCAACGGATGAGAGAGGATCTTGGTGCAATTAACTTGGACGATATCCTGAGACACAAAAATATACAAAGAAAATGGGAGACATTTATTAGCACCCTGGATAGGACCTGTGCACAGTACATACCGTATGGGAATAAACATACTAGAAATAGGAGGAAACCAATATGGCTAAATAGAGCTGTAAGGGGCGCAATAAGTGACAAAAAGAAAGCATTTAGAGAATTAAAGGAAGTAGGTACTGAGGAGGCATTAAATAAATACAGAAAATTAAATAAATTCTGTAAAAAGCAAATCAAGGCAGCAAAGATTGAGACAGAGAGACTCATTGCCAGAGAGAGTAAAAATAATCCTAAAATATTCTTTAACTACATAAATAGTAAGAAACTAAAAAATGATAGTGTTGGCCCCCTTAAAAATAGTCTGGGTGAAATGGTGGATGAGGATGAGGAAAAAGCCAATGTGCTAAATGACTTTTTTTCATCAGTATTTACACAAGAAAATCCCATGGCAGACAAAACGACTAGTGATAAAAATTCCCAATTAAATGTCACCTGCTTAACCCAGCAGGAAGTGCGGCGGCGTCTAAAAATCACTAAAATTGACATCTCCGGGCCTGGATGGGATACACCCTCGAGTACTGCAGGAATTAAGTACAGTCATTGATAGACCATTATTTTTAATCTTTAAAGACTCCATAATAACAGGGTCTGTACCACAGGACTGGCGTATAGCAAATGTGGTGCCAATATTCAAAAAGGGGACAAAAACTGAACTCGGAAATTATAGGCCAGTAAGCTTAACCTCTACTGTGGCTAAAATCCTGGAGGGCATTCTATGGGATGCTATACTGGAGTATCTGAAGAGGAATAACCTCATGACCCAGTATCCGCACGGGTTTACTAGGGACCGTTCATGTCAGACTAATTTGATCAGTTTCTATGAAGATGTAAGTTACGGATTGGACCAAGGGAACCCAGTGGATGTAGTGTATATGGACTTTTCAAAAGCTTTTGATACGGTGCCACACAAAAGGTTGATACATAAAATGAGAATAATGGGAATAGGGGAAAATATGTGCAAGTGGGTTGAGAGCTGGCTCAGGGATAGGAAACAAAGGGTGTTAGTCAATGGAGCACACTCGTACTGGGTAGCGGTTAGCAGTGGGGTACCACAGGGGTCAGTATTGGGCCCTCTTCTTTTTAACATATTTATTAATGACCTTGTAGGGGGCATTCAGAGTAGAATTTCAATATTACAGGATGATTCATGTAAACTAGAAGCTTGGGCTGATAAATGGCAAATGAGCTTTAATGGGGATAAATGTAAGGTCATGCACTTGAGTAGAAGTAATAAGATGTATAATTATGTGCTTAATTCTAAATCTCTGGGCAAAACCGTCAATGAAAAAGACCTGGGTGTATGGGTGGATGACAAACTCATATTCAGTGGCCAGTGTCAGGCAGCTGCTACAAAGGCAAATAAAATAATGGGATGCATTAAAAGAGGCATAGATGCTCATGAGGAGAATATAATTTTACCTCTATACAAGTCACTAGTTCGACCACACTTAGAATACTGTGCACATTTCTGGTCTCCGGTGTATAAGAAAGACATAGCTGAACTAGAGCGGGTGCAGAGAAGAGCGACCAAGGTTTTTAGAGGACTGGGGGGTCTGCAATACCAAGATGATGATCTTTTTAATCATATACCTGAAACCGGGACAAGGGGGCATCCTCTGCGTTTGGATGAAAAAAGGTTTAAGCATAATAACAGACGCAGATTCTTTACTGTAAGAGCAGTGAGACTATGGAACTCTCTGCCGTATGATGTTGTAATGAGTGATTCATTACTTAAATTTAAGAGGGGACTGGATACCTTTCTGGAAAAGTATAATGTTACAGGGTATATATACTAGATTCCTCGATAGGGCGTTGATCCAGGGAACTAGTCTGATTGCCGTATGTGGAGTCGGGAAGGAATTTTTTTCCCCAATGTGGAGCTTACTCTTTGCCACATGGGTTTTTTTGCCTTCCTCTGGATCAACATGTTAGGGCATGTTAGGTTAGGCTATGTATGGGTTGAACTAAATGGAATATATTTTATACACTTATATAATTTTGGACTATTTGGTCCTTTTTTCTTTTGCACCTTATATCGTTTTTTGTCCAGCTTATATTAGCGAAATCCTGGTATTGTGGAGGTGATACTGCTGGAATATATATACAGCTTTATTGCACGAAATTGTTTATGTTTTTAAATAATTTTTTGATTATGTAATCATTGGTATTTCTATTAATAAAGCCATATTTTAATATTCCCACGCTTTTGTATAATTTTCCTGTATTTTGGTCCGTGTGGTATTGCATTGTTTATAGAACAACTCAGCACAGACGGTGACAACCCTGGCACATGCTGCAAACACGTTTCTTACAGCGGTGCTACACGTGCACAGAACGTCTGTGGAGAAAATCCCAATCTACCTGAAGATTTCGTCCATTATAAGTTTATGCTTAAAACATACAGCACTTCCCTTCAACTCTCCAAACAAACCTATTTCAACACCCTCATCACCTCACTATCCAATAGCCCGAAAAATCTGACACTTTTTTTTCCTTACTCAACCCAAGAGTGCAGGCTCCAACCACCGATCTCCTCGCTGACGATCTGGCCAATTAATTCAAAGGAAAAATTGACCATATCCGACAGCAAATTATCTCCCAATCCCCTCATACCATCCACTGTCCTCTCTCCCGCTCTGCATCTAGCTCACTCTCTGATTTTGAGCCAGTCTCAGAAGAAGTAGTAATCAGGCTCCTTGCATCTTCTCACCCTACTACTTGCACCAGTGACCCCATTCAATCACATCTCCTCCAACCCCTTTCCCCTGCTGTCACCACTCGCCTAAAAAAAAAATTCAACCTCTCTCTTTCTTGTATCTTTCCCTCCTCATTTAAGCATGCCATCATACATCCATTACTTAAAAAAAACATCCCTCGACCAAAACTGTGCCGCTAACTTTAGACCTGTCTCTAATCTTCCCTTCATCTCTTAACTCCTGGAACGCCTAATCCACTCCCATCTTATCTGCTATCTCTCAGAAAAATGTCTACTCGATCCTCTACATTCTAGTTTCCGCTCTTTACACTCTACCGAAATTGCCCTCACTCAAGTCTGTAATGATCTACTAACAGCTAAATCTAATGGTCAGTACTCTATGCAAATTCTCTTGGATCTCTCTGCAGCATTCGACACTGTGGATCATCAGTTCTTCCTCACTATGCTCCACTCCATCAGCCTCAAGGACACCGTTCTCTCCTGGTTCTCCTCCTATCTCTCTGACCGCTCCTTCACTGTATCTTTTGCTGGCTCCTCCTCTCATCTTTCCCTTACTGTTGGGGTTCCTCAAGGTTGGGTTCTAGGCCCTCTCCTCTTCTCTTTGTATACTGCCCCTATTGGACAAACAATCAGTAGATTTGGTTTCCAGTACCATCTCTATGCTGATGACGCCCAATTATACACTTCTGATATCACGCCTGCCTTTTTAGAAAATACCAGTGATTGTCTTACCGTTGTCTCTAACATCATGTCCTCTATCTGAAACTGAACATGTCAAAAACTGAACTCCTTGTGTTTCCTCCCTATACTAATCTTCCTATGCCCGACATTGCTATTTCCGTGTGTGGTTCTACCATTACTCCCCAGCAACATGCCCGCTGTCTTGGGGTCATACTTGATTCTGAGCTTTCATTCACCCCCCACATTTGATCACCGGCTCGCTCTTGTTATCTGCACCTCAAAAACTTTTCTAGAGTTTGACCCTTTCTTACTTTCAGCTCTGCAAAAACGCTTACTATTTCTCTTATTCATTCTCATCTGGACTACTGTAACTCTCTATTAATTGGTCTCCCTCTTACCAAACTCTCCCTTCTCCAATCTGTCTTGAATGCTGCAGCTAGGATCATATTCCTCACCAATCGCTATACCGATGCCTCTACCTTGTCCCAGTCATTACACTGGTTACCCATCCACTCCAGAATCCAGTACAAACTTATTACCCTCACCCACAAAGCACTCCATGGCTTAGCACCACCCTTCATCTCTTCCCTGGTCTCATCCTACTCGTACCCTGCGTTCTGCTAATGACCTGAGGTTAACATCCTCCGTAATCAGAACCTCCCACTCCCGTCTCCAAGACTTATCACGTGCTGTGCCAATTCTTTGGAATGCACTACCCAGGTTAATATGATTAATCCCCACAGTTTTAAGCGTGCCTTAAAAACGCATTTGTTCAGACTGGCGTACCGCCTCAACGCATTAACCTAACTATCCATGTGTTGCCTATTCAAAATTTTTACCATAACCAGATTCCTCACATCATGTTCTCACATTCTTTATGCATTTAATAGCCCTCTGTGTCTGTACTGTTACATACTTAGGCAGCATTACCTGAACACCCGATTCTTACACTATGGCTGGTCCAAACAACGAAAGCAATTGTTACCATTCACCTTTTGTGTGTCCCCTTTATCCTCATAGATTGTAAGCTTGCGAGCAGGGCCCTTATTCCTTTTGGTATCTGTTTTGATCTATGTGTTTAGTGTTATGCTGTAAAGTCTATTGTCTGTACAAGTCCCTTCTAAAATGTAAAGTGTTGCGGAATATGTTGGCGCTATAGAAATAAAATAATAATTATTATTATAGCTACCAGGATGGTAAGTGGAATGCAAAGTATTTCCTACCAGGAATTGTTAAAGGATCTGGGATTGTTAAGCTTGCAATAAACAAGGTTAACCGGAGACTTAATAGCTGTCTTCAAGTATCTGAAGGGATGTCACAGTGTAGAGCAGGGTGTGGGGAACCCCAGGGCCATTTACGGCCCTTGATGACCTTTTATCAGGCCCCCAAGCAGATTTTCAGGGACCGCTTTCTTGGGCAGGGAGCTGTATTTTGATTACAACCAGCTCAGTACTTTCTTCTAGCTCTGTTAGCACACGCATGCAGTGTTCACTACTGAACACTGAAGGGCATGCAATGAAAGATTACGTCCTGAAACCAGTGCCACAGTCAGGATGCACGTTGTAGGCAGAGTTTGTACAGCCCCAAGGGATGGTATAATAATCCAAATGGCACTTGGCAAAAAAAAAAAAGATTCCCCACCCCTGGTGTAGTGGGATCATCCTTATTCTCATTTGCATATGAAAACACGAAAAGCAATGGAATGAAACTGAAAGGGAGATGATACAGATTAGATATAAGAAAAACCTTCTTGACAATAAGGGTGATCAGTGAGTGGAACAGGCTGCCACGAAAGGTGGCGAGTTCTTTTTCCATGGAAGTCTTCAAACAGAGGCTGGAAAGCCATCTGTCTGAGATGATTTAGTGACTCCTGCATTGAGCAGGACGTTGGACACACTGACCATGGAGGTTCCTTCCGACTCTAATCTATGACTATGAAGTTGTGCAAAAGTTTTGCAGCATTTCAAGGTGATTAATGCCAGATTGCAGAAAACCCGCAAAAAAAAAAGCTGTGGATAAATACAGCGTCTCCACAGTTCAAAAGGTGTAAAATAGTTAGTGGGCTTTATTCGGAATACATGAACATCAGTGTCTGCAAGAGCAAAAGATCTTGTGCAGCTTCTCTCGATTTGTGATTATATTTTCTAACGGCTCATTCAGACGTCCATTTTCCATGTATGAGTACTGCCCTTGTTTTTACAGACTTAGAACCAGGGCTGTGGAGTCGTTAAGCCACAGTTCCAACTCCGACTCCTGGATTTTATCAGGTTCCGGCTCTGACTCCTTCATAAATGGCCAATTCGTAACAATAAATTTACTGTTGTCAAATATTAACATCGTGCTTATTCAGTTTCTCACCATCATATAAGTAATCAGACCACTTAGAGCAAAAACTATATTTATTAGAATACAATTAGAATATAGCAAATAACTTTTATAAACTTTTCTAAACTCTTGTAAGTAAATATGCAATAAACACTGTAATCTGATCTAATTATTTTGAGAGCAGAGAACAACCTCTTTAATGTGACACTTCTTTGACATTCTCAGGTTTTTAATTCTGCATTCACAATCCAAGTGACAATTGTTTTTCCTAAAAACAATTGTACAAAATTATTGCCAGGTCGTACAACTGATATAGTGGTCAGTAATACTGTTATTCCTCATGTACTCACAGTTAACTGATGCAAAGTTTGTTGAAAGGATAATACTTCTTACAGTCTTCCTCTTCTGAGTAGCAGCAGTGAGATGCTTGGAAGACGCACACCAAACATCTAGTCTAGAGGAGGAGCTTTACTACTAAGAATTTGCAACACATTTTCACTTTCAGTTTCATACATTGGAAGTAGGGGGGTTGGGGCAGCATGAGGTTAACCAAGTATAAGATTAGATAAGGGCAGTGGAGAACAGTGACACACAAGAAGTAAAGGTACCTTCACACATAACGATATTGTTAACGATATCGTTGCTATTTGTGACGTGTCTTCACTGGTAACCAGGGTGACGGTGACGTCACCGCTCTGCTTTCCGGCTCCCAGACAGTACAGGAGGAGAGCAGAGAAGCAGAGCGCAGCGCTGGAGGACAGACAGCGGTAGGTAAGTATGTACTGTTTGTTTTTTTTTACTTTTAGCATGGTAACCAGGGTAAACATCGGGTTACTAAGCGCGGCCCTGCGCTTAGTTACCCGATGTTTACCCTGGTTACCGGCATCGTTGGTCGCTGGAGAGCGGTCTGTGTGACAGCTCTCCAGCGACCAAACAGCGACGCTGCAGCGATCCGGATCGTTGTCGGTATCGCTGCAGCGTCGCTAAATGTGAAGGGGCCTTAAGAAATGTCTCTATCTCCAGCAGAACTGCTTATCATTGTTGTTCATAGTTTGATAGAACATATATATTTGAGTAACATTTATAAAATTCATATGAAAGTTCAATTATGAGATATTAATACATTAATACATTTTTTTTAAAGCTGGAGTCGGTACATTTCTACCGACTCCAACCAAAACTAGCTCCGACTCCACAGCCCTGGGGCCGACATCTGTGTTTCGTGGTCTGAGTACTTTGAAATACTTATGATTTATATACAACACATCAGTCACCATTTGTGCCTGTTTGACATTCACATGTCATCTTTTATTCTCATCTCAAAACCTGTTGGAAATCTGCTTTTAAAATACTAGAAAATAGTCTTTCAACTGTCAGAACACAGCATGTTGTGTGCAGTGTGAGATGCTTGGAAGGTTGGCCAATTGTTGCACAAATGTTTTTTCTCGTATGTATTGCTGAAATCCTTCAACTTCATAACTTAATGAGTCACTATTTCTGTTTGATATTTTAGCTTAGAAACAACAAAAAAATCCCTGTAAAGTGAATTTGCCAGGATTCTATGCTGATTACGGCAGGCTTCTTAGCACTTGCATATAGTTAGTGGTTTGTCAGTCACGCCCAGTTGCGTTGTGAGAAGCCTGAAGGATGCCGCCCCTTATCCCCATGCTTGGTGTTTGTTTGCTTTGAAACTGCTTTGTGCATTAAGACATGGGAACATTTACCCCCATTCTTGATCAAGAATGTTCTCAGTTTTTATCATGCATCTTCTAAAAAAATTTCATTTAAATTTGGATATGGGAAAACTCTGTGCACCATTCTGTCAGTTCACCAAAATGTAAATGCCTTTGTAGTGTGCATGCATTGGTCATATTTTTTTTTAGCTGAGTGTAACGAAGGTTTTCTTTCACATATTTGTTATTAAACATTTGTGAAGGTATTCTTAAAACTTACTGTGGTCCATAAGTTTATTGGCTGTTTCTGCAACCCCTCTTGCTCCTTAAGTAGGGATGAAGCGATTGCATTCTCTGTCAATTCCCATTAGTGCTTCTTTGTACAGATTTTATTTATATGTAAAGGGTCAAAAAAAATTTTGCTAATACTCTGCAGCAAATAAACAGCATAATGCATGAAAATAATATACGGTCCTTGGTTATCATCATTTTTTTATCAAAAAAATGCAAAAGCCATCCCTCCACTTCACTGTGACCACTATTGGGACTGTCCTTACTCCAATACCTTTCAGTTTTATCCAGTATGAAGTGTTGAATGGTTGGGGTGAAACTCCCACCAATTATATAATAATTTTATTTCTATAGCGCCAACATATTCCGTATTACGCAGCACTTTACATTTCAGAGAGGAGACACGAATGGTGAATGGTAACAAATGCTTTCATTGTCCTGACCAGCCATAATGTAAAAAATCGGGTGTAATGCTGCATGAACCGGTTACCAACCAGAATGTGTATCAGTACAGACCAGAGGTCTATAAAATGTATAAAGCGTGCAAGAACAAAATACAAGTATCCTGGTTATGAACAAAATTTTGAATGGGCAACACAGGGATAGTTCGATAAATGTGTTGTGGAGGTAGGCCAGTCTGAACAAATACGTTTTTAGGGCACGCTTTAAACTGCGGGTATGTACTGTTTTATGTGTGTGTCCTATCCTTCGGTTATCAGTATCTGAGTTGGTGGGTCTTTTGACTCTCAAAACTAGAGATGAGCGAATTTGGACCCCGAATTTGATTTTGACTTGTTCGGGCCATATTGGAACACTTTTCATGCCGAATGTATGTCTTGTGATCGGTTCCGAACATATTTGGTAATTTCCACTCCCATTGACTATAATGACGTTCGGCTGTGCTCGACGAATATTGCACAAACAGTATTTGAATCCGATCGTGTTCGGGACCGAATCCGAACAGATTTGCTCATCTCTACTGAAAACTCATCAATAGTTGTTACCAGGTTTTGCAGCTGCCAGAAGTACAGTACACCGTGGCATTCACTTCTATGGAAGCAGGGCTGCATTAACAGACTACAACCACTATTCAGTACACGGACTTGTGAGTTCCTGGCTGAGTACACTGCTTATTTCTGGAAACAACTGGACTTTGCAACAGTGGATCTAGATGATCTATCTACAGATCATTCATCACTGTCTTGGTTCTGGAAAATCCCTTCACGTTCAGCGCTAGGTTTTGCATATTACAATTTTCAAAAAGATTTGTGAAAATCAGTTAATCGTATATAAAGTCAGTGGCTATTAATGACTCGTGTTTACTTAATGTCCTCTTATGTTTCCATGCACAGGTTTAACCTACGAAGAACTACTTTGCTTTATACCGCCTCCACTAGACAGTGATGAAATGGAATCTTGAAAAAACTATTCCCAAGGTGTTTACCGCTGTGAAGATGATGATGGATGCTTATTTAAGCTCCCATCTATTATACAAAGTGCCTATCAGATTGTGAATCTGAATGATTTGCATATATACATCTCTTTTCATATATTTCTTTCCTGGGGAGAGGTGGTTAAATAGAATCTAACTACTGCTGCATGTGCCCCAGGTACCGCTCACTTACACAAGTATAGTCCTCCCGCCTCTGCACACAATGCAGAAGGTACACTCAAAGTGTTGGAACTTCCTTTACGTCTTATCATTTGTGCCATGGGATTACTTGTGTTTGTGAAGGATTGCTGATTTTAATGGATGGTAGTGTGGATATTTTTCACCTCACATAATTATTTTACTATGTGAAATTATATATATATATATATATATATATATATATATATATAATCTTAAATACACATTTATATATTGTTATCCCTAATCAACTACAAATTGGTCTCTTTGTAAAGAGGGATCTGAAGGTGTCCAGTAATGGTAAACAGTACTACATTAGCTTCCTGTCTGGAAGCATAAATTCTGCTTTAACCCTTTCTGTACAAATCCATTTTTGACCTAGCGTTTTTTAATGTAGTAATTGTGGTTGTCCACGTTGTAAATGAATGCCAAAATTAATGTTAAAGAAAGGGCCAGCAAGGTGGTCCGGCTGTGTCTCCATGAGTCAGTGTCCTATTTATTATCTTATTGCACAGCTTAGCTCTAGCATTTGAGTACAAAATAATCAATGACTTAAAATGCTGCAAGATGTTCCAAAATGCAATCTATTCCAATTTAAAGTATGACTTTGTAAACGGACTGCAGAACCCTGGAAGGTTTATTTACACGCACATAATTGTACTATTCAGAGAATGTTCAGAAACTCTTAATTACTGCAAAAGAGGAGATTTCTGTGCTAGCAAATCAGAAAATGTACTGTGTCATTGTTAGTGAGGTTGTTGGGTTTTTTTTTGTTTTTTTTTCAACATTTTACCTGGATGATGGGAAAGCAGTCACAAATTGGCTGTAATTTTATGCGCTATTTTGCTAAAATAGTTACCGTATTTTCTGGCGTATAAGACGACCTTTCAACCCCTGAAAATCTTCTTAAAAGTTGGGGGTCGTCTTATAATCCGGGTGCAGACCAATGTGTATATGGTGGGTGGGGGGGAGTGGTCCCGATGACGAAGAGAGGGGGCGTCTCACAGGAAAGTGTGAGTGGAGTATCCCCCTATTACCTCATTGTGGCAACGTGGGGTTTCTGTGCTGGTGAGCGGCGGCGTATCTTTATGCAGCGTCGGGGCTCTGTGCTATGGGGCGGCGGCATATCTTCGTGCAGCGTCGGGGCTCCGCCGGCATTTCCTCAAAGCCCGGAGGCATCTGCAGCTCCATTGCTGCGATGCGGTGGCCTCCGGGAAAATGGCCACTGGGGGCGGTGCATGCTCAGATTCAGATCTCGTCCCATGCTCAGATTCAGATCATGTCCCGAGATCTTCGCTGCACGAAGATACGCCGCCGCCCAACAGCACAGAGCACCCACGCGGTACAGAGGAGCCGCCGCTCCCCAGCACAGAGACCTTACGCTGCTACAATGAGGTAATGGGGGATACTCCACTCACACTTTCCTGTAAGATTCCCCCCTCTTCGTCATCAGGACCACCCCCCGCCCAAAAGGCACATTAGTCACCCGCCCTATAAGACAACACATGGCATATAAGAAGACCCCCGACTTTTAAGAAGATTCTATATTTTAACTGGAAAAGTTGGGGGGTTGTCTTATACGCCCAGACGTCATATACGCCGGAAAATACGGTATTATCTCTAAGGTCTTGCTTACTTTTACAGTTTATATAGCACCTTGGCGTTTATCACAAAACACAAGCCAGTATTTTAACTCCTTAACGATATATGACATACTGTATCTGTCATCTCCTGCCTCTGATGGTGGCTTGCTCGAATCGCAAGCCGAGCCCTCATCTTCCCCAGCAGATGATGGCAGAATTATTCAGCTATCATCTGCCTCTAACAGCCGTGGGTGGAGCTGAGCTCCTTCTGTCGCTGTTAACCTGTGTAATGCCACTGTCAATCTGTGACAACAGCATTAACAACATGTCGACGAGATACCAAGGTGCCGATGGGTTGCCGTGACAGCCAGTGTTCTGCTGAAGCCCCCTAGCCCCTGTGCCATTCATCACTGTACTCCTGTGAAAGTCATCCCGTGGCATCCAAAGGAGACACTGATTTTCACTATACACAGCAGTACTCTAGCACTGCTGTGTATAGCACGAGTGATCAGATTATCACAGATTCAAGTCCCCAAAGGGGACTAACAGAGTAAAAAGTAGAAAAATGTTTTAAAATATATAAAAAAGTTAAAATTAATACACCCCACACATACACATTTTCCACATTAAAAATTAAGACATTTTAAAATACACATGTGGTGTCACTACATTAGTAAAATTCCAACCTATCAAAATCTGAAATAAAGTAATCCTATCGGTAAACTGAGTAGAGAGAAAATAAAAATACCATAATTGCGTTTTTTCGGGCATTGAAACAAACAAAAAAATGTAATAACAAGTGATGAAACATATCTTGGATACACTCCAAAATGTTATCAAGAAAATCATTGGCTCTGTGCACAAAAAAGCAATTCTTCACACATCTCCATATCCCGAAAATTGAAAATGTTACAACTCTTTGACAGTAGTGTAAGAAGCAAAAAATTTTTCTTTTCCAAATATCTACATTTTTTTTCACCTCTTAAAACAAAAGCTATACATGTTTGGCATTACCGAAATAATAAGGAATCCTATTGTCAGGTCACTTTTACAGTAAAACAGTTGCTGAATTGTACTTTTTTGACCATTTTGCCACAGTTGGAATTTTTTTTTCCTGCTTTCCAGTCATGACTTAAAAAGGATGGTTATGTTATTCAAAAGTACAACTATTCCAAGATAAAAACAAGCCCTCACCCCACTATATTGATGGAAAAATAAAAAGTTATGGCTCTTCTAATAAGGGGAAGAAAAAAGTAACCGTTCCAAACCTAAAAAATCGCCCGATCCTTAAGGTGGTTAAAGGCCTCGCAGTCTGCTGCTGATAAAGAAGCTCTCCAGTTACCTTTTTTTTGTCTAAACTTATGTAAAAAGTGTAATGCAACTGTGCCAAATACTCACCAATCGCTGTTTTCTCTGATGTCCAGTGCCACTCTAGTTCTCTTCTGACTCTCTAGATCGCACTGTGCTTTATATGTGAGTGAGAAGTCGCTTCTACAATCTTGCAGAAATACAATCTGCCTGAGAACAAGGCTTCATAGACTTGCATTGTAAAGCTGACTTCTGGCTCACACACGAGTCATAAGAGCTGTCATGTGACCTAGATAAAAACTGGAGTGGCACTGGAAACTGGGGAAGACTGCAATCAGTATATTACACAGTACTACACTACATATTTACACAGGTTTAGCTAATTAAAAAAATATATCATGCGTGCTACTTTAACATGATCTCTCTCAATAAAGAAAAAAGTTTAGGGCTGGTTCACAAATGTAAAGCTACATTTTAGCATGCATATTATTGTAACACCGGAACCCTCACAGATCTACCAAACAGGTCACATTAGTGAAGGTAAGTGTAGGTCTGGAGAACCACCAGTGTCAGGGGTTCTCATTCTGTAATGAATATACAACTTGTCGGAATACCTGTCTGATGACAGACATGACCACATGCGAACATCATACAGTTCTTGGAAACAGACTTGAACTTATACATTTTACTGTGACTGCGGTTAACAGGACACGGAGTGGCATTGAGAAGCTACTCCCCTTGATAATCACTCGCATGGAACACTACAGGGCATAGGGAGGGCATCACAGAGCGCTGAATTCTAAATGCTTAAAGGGAACCTGTCGCCCCCAAAATCGAAGGTGAGCTAAGCCCACCGGCATCAGTGGCTTATCTACAGCATTCTGTAATGCTGTAGATAAGCCCCAGATGTAACCTGAAAGATGAGAAAAAGAGGTTAGATTCTACTCACCCATGGGCGGTTCGGCTGCGGTCCGGGTCCGATGGGCGTCACGGTCCGGTCCGGGGCCTCACATCTTCTTACGATGACATCCTCTTGCATTCACATGAAGACAAGAAGAGGACGTCATTGTAAGAAGATGGGAGGCCCCGGAGCGGACCGCGACACCCATCGGACCCGGACCGCAGCGGGACCGCCCCTGGGTGAGTATAATCTAACCTCTTTTTCTCATCTTGCAGGTTACATCAGGGGCTTATCTACAACATTACAGAATGCTGTAGATAAGCCACTGATGCAGGTGGGCTTAGCTCACCTTCGATTTTGGGGGTGACAGGTTCCCTTTAATGCAGCCCAAAATTACAATAAAGATATAAGATTGAGAAAATTGGTTTTATGACTTTATTCCTGCCTGGATGCAGGAATGTTTTATCCCTAGAAAAAGGGAATTTGTTTTCCAGTAGTTTTGGCAGTATTCTACCAAATATCATACTTCATAGGGGATCCTCTTGCATTTTGGGTTAATTTTTTGAAGTATTAAATCTTATGGTACTAATCTTTTACCAGTATAAACAAATACTTATTTCTTCTTCTGAACTTTGCTTTTTACTCACTTTTTTGAGGTTCAACAATATTGTCCCTCTTTTCCCAAACTGGGATAGAGCTGTTTACAATAAATAGAACTGCTGCACTTAGTGACATGAGCTGTACAGAAATTATCTTACATTTTGCTATTTTCTTGGTCTCCTCTGTGATGGATTTGCCATAAATAAGCACTGGTGAAATAAATATTATTTTTAAAATGTGTACTCTTTTGTTTGTCCTGTGTTCATTAATACTCACAATATAAACCCCCCAGAAACAGTGACTCCAGAGACCTCAGAGTTGCAAAATTGGGGAAATTCCAAGGTCAAATAAATTACGCTCTACAATTTTCCACTGCCCCTTACATTATTATATTTTATGACCATCATTAGAATTAGAAATGTTTCACTATACAGTACATAAAGGAGACTAGGAAATTGCTCCCAAAGGTTACCCTGCAGTAATAAAGAAAAACCGTTTTCAGAAAAACACAGGCAGGAGCTGCCAATCAGTGGTGGTTGCAGGGTTACACTGAGCAGGGGGATTACACATCAGCAGACAACTAGTCCTCTAGTGATTATCTCCTGCTGGTAAAATACCGACTATTGAAACTACAGGCAGCCTAGTAAATGATACATCAGTGGAAATGGTGTGTCGTGTCTCTACACCATGCTGCTCTCAGGTCAGGTTATATAGCAAAAATTTGCTGACAGATGTCATTTAAGGACAGGGCCTTAATGACCAAACATATTTTCATTGTCGAATTCCAGGAGCCATAGTTATATTATTTTTGCGGCTGTAGCTTGTTTGAGCTTTTGGGGGGGGCTTAGGTCACATCATTTTAGGCTACATATGGCTTAAAGGGGTTTTCTCTTCTGGTGGAAAACCCCTTTTAACAGTTTGTTTTAAAAAAAAATAAACTGTGCTTTATTCTCCTTTACATGTGTACAGCGCTGCAGTCAATCAGTGAGTTCTGTGGCTCTGCCCACATTAGCAGCACGAGCCAGTCAGAGCAACTGAGCTCGCTGATTGGCTGCTGCATTGTTGATGTGATGTCAGCATTGCAGACAAAACACTGCAGGTAGTTTTATGGAATACTGTTTAATACTTTAAAGTGTATTAACTCTTTATGTTGAGAAATAAAAGTGAACAGCATAATTTTTTTAGTTTCCTTTTTTTTATACATCTTACATAAAACCGTTAACACCTCTATACCATTAATCTGTCACCTCATTTTGTGCTATAAACTGCGGCCACCACCATCAGGGGCCTATCTACAGCATTCTGTAATGCTGTAGATAAGCCCCTGATGTAACCTGAAAGATGAAAAACAAGTTATATTATACTCAACCAGGGGCGGTCCGTTCCGATGGGTGTCGCAGTCCAGGTCCGGCGCCACCTAGCTTCATGCGATGATGTCCTCTTCCTTGCTTCTGTTGCGGCTCCGGCGTACTTTGTCGGCCCTGTTGAGGGCGGCGTAAAGTACTGCAGTGCGCAGGCGCCGGGAAAGGTCCGAGAAGCCCAGCGCCTGTGCACTGCAGTGCTTTACGCTGCCCTCAACAGGGCAGAGAATTACGCCTGCGCCGGAGCCGCAACAGAAGCAAGGAGGATGACAACACCGTATGAAAATGGGAGGCGCCGGACCTACGATACCCATCGGACCCAAACCGGCCCACCTCTGGGTGAGCATAATCTAACTTGTTTTTCACGTTACATCAGGGACTTATCTATAGCATTACATAATGAATGGAGAAAAAAAACATCCATCGGTAAATGTAATTTTAACATTTTACTACATTATCTAGGCATGTGGGGAGTGTGACCTAGTCAGATACATCCTGTTTAATTTTTGAAAGAAGGACTCTGAAAGTCATAAAGCCTATGTGAACAATGCAAGAACTGCCAGAAATTAGAAGGTAAAGGGACTCTGATACACCCTTTATTAGACATAATTGCGGACCTGAAACACATTCTGTTAAAATTGTTTTGTAGAACTTAGACTCATGAAGCCTATGCAATAAGTGTGAGGACTTCCAAAAATTAGGAGGAACTGCGGTACATCCTGGAAGACACGTAGAGGAGGGCCTCAGAATAAATTGATGATTTTTAAAAGATAGTTTCTTTCCATCCATTCATTGACAGATTCAATCATGCTGTGGACTGTGGAAGAGTCTGACCAGAAGGAACACCTATTTCTATCAGATGATACTGATATTGACCATGAGAAATACAACAAGATGGTGAAAAGCAAGAAATTAAATGAAACGCAAAACTGTTCACGTGGCTAGTGAAAACTATGTGGGTAGTAAATTAGTAGATCCTAAGTGCCTCCTATTTTTTGCACTTGATGCATAAGCTTTACCATTCTGAATCCCACTCCTTTAACAATAGGAAAAAAAAATCTGAGTCCCTTTTCTGCATGTGTTCCAGGGTATGTTTGTGCCTACTAATTTTTGGAAGCCTTTACACCATGTTCCAAATTATTATGCAAATGACATTTGTCTTGGATTTTCCTAAATGGTCGGTACAATTGACAGTCGGTCTTAATAAAAATCATCACCCTTTAGAGTATACATCGAATTTTATTGAAGAAACCTCCCAATGATAACAGTATAATCTCAAAAATTAATAAAAACTCAAAATGCACTGTTTCAAATTATTAGGCACAGTAGAATTTCTAAACATTTGATATGTTTTAACCTTCCTCTAGTGTTAGCTTTCTGATAACATAAGAAAGAGTAACGGGTCGGTTTTGACCCGTATCTTAAATCACCGCTAGGATACCCTAAAAACAGTTATTTATGATCCAATTTGTTTCTTACCTCTTAGTTACCTTGTTGGGGTTGCTCATCCATGGAAGGATTGATTTTAATATTTTTGTTGTGGCCCCCTGGGCCTTTCATTTGAGAGCATACCCTTCATTTTCAATATAAAAAATATTGTCAAATGAACCTCAAGAGAATAATATAAACTTTAAAAAGTTTGTTATATTACCTGACTATTACTGAATGGTTTTAGAACACATTTCTTATATATATATTTTATATTATTAACTCTAGTTACATCTATGGTGTTACGGGTCAATTTTGACCCATATCTAACTACTTTATGGAAAAAGCAAAAAACTGATTTTTTTTTTTTTTATAGAACTTTAATACAAATAAAAGATGAAAATTATATTAACATTAATAACAATAATAATAAAAAGTAGCTTTTCTAGGTCAAACAAACAACAATCAATCAAGCAAATCAAATCAACAGAAATCAAGTACTAGTTTTTAGATGCATTAGTATTTAGATGCATATGTGGCAAAAAGTGACACTTTGTGTGTTCTTTGCAGAGGTATTTTTTTGCAGGCGAAGCACGATGTGTTTGTCTTTCTGTCCTTATTGCTAGGGCAGACCTGACACCTCTTCTAGAATCAGGTGGTCTCACTGGGGTTGTGGCTGTTGTGGTTGATGTTGAGGCAGGCCTGGTTGAGGAGGATGTAGATTCCATGTATAGTAAATTCCATTGAGTAAATCTGTAGATTCCATGCATAGCTAGTTTTTGCATCACAGGCTGCCCAGATTTTTATGCCGTATTTGCCTGGCTTACTTGGCATGTATTGCCGGAAGGGGCATTTTCCGCGGAAAGGGAGAAAACGTTCGTCTACTGTCACCTCTGGCCCTGGGTTAAACATCAGTGGAAGAAGTTGCACCCATTTCTCCCAAACATCCCTGATGGGAGCAAGTTTGTCAGATTTTGTTCTGGTGTCTCTTGTCAAATCTGAGGACTCTTGATATCATTTGAAACTTTTGAAGTGACATTGTTGTCCAGAAAATATTCCTACCTGTCGATGTGTCCCAGAGACTATCAGTGGCCTCATTGCAGGATTTGTACACTCCAGCAAGGAGAAGAACACCAATGTAGGCATCCAGGACACCATCATGAAGGTCATTCCACATGATGCCGTGGACTTTTTTTCCTTCGAGGTTTGTCATAGCAATAATGACTTATTTTATTGACAATGGCATAAACAGATCAAAACATGTCTTGATGTCACTCTTGTCAACGCAAACCTTGTGATCCCAGGGGGTCATTTTTATGACATTTGCAGCGTCTGCCCTGCCATGTACATCTGGAGGTACTGAGCTCCAAATGATCTTGCAACTTTTGGATTTGAATTTTTCAGCAGGAGCAGCTTCAGCACCAGTGACCTCCTCATCAGACTGATCAGAACTGTCTATGTCTTCTGGTTGATACTCCACATCATCTTCCTCCTCAGAAACCTGTTCTGTATCAGTTTGCTGCTGTGTGTCCTCTGATTCATTATCATCTAAGATATAATCCAGAATTTGGCTTACATCAAATCTTCTCATTGTTGCATGTGTAAACTGGAGGTGTATACTCTGCAAAGTACCAACTCTAAGCTGATTTGGCCATGCATGCCTGGACATGTCCCTAACTCAAGTTGTTGGAGGTAGAGCTGGCTGTGGGCTGTTGGTTTATATTGTGTTTGAGTTCAGTTTTGGGACTTATTGTTTTTTTTACTCTTATATTAGACCTGGGTCGAAATAAATGTTATAATTTTAATAATAGCATTTTACAATTTAGTAAAATAGTTTTATTTTATTGTATTTTGTTTAACAATAAGTTCCTGAAAAAGTCAAAAAGTCTTGATGCAATAAACAAATGTATGTAGAATTTGTATACATTTAAAACCTAAAACGGGTCGGTCACGACCCTAACACTAGAGGAAGGTGCAGTGAAAATAGAGATACACAGGCGGTATAGTTTGTTTCACAGGCGGGCTACTCTACTGACGTGCAGACACTGCTCCTAGGCCCTAAACTATTAACTGGATTAGATGAAGTGAAAATAGAGATACACAGGCGGTGTAGTTATTTTCACAGTTGGGCTACTCTGCTGACGTGCAGACACTGCTCCTAGGCCCAAAACTATCAACGGGATTAGATGCAGTGAAAATTGAGATACACAAGTGGTATAGTTTGTTTACAGGCGGGCTACTCTGCTGACATGCAGACACTGCTCCTAGGCCCAAAACTATCAACTGGATTAGATGCAGTGAAAATTGAGATACACAGGCGGTATAGTTTTTCACAGGCGGGCTACTCTGCTGACGAGCAGGCACCGTTCCTAGGCCCAAAACTATCAACTGGATTAGATGCAGTGAAAATTGAGATACACAAGTGGTATAGTTTGTTTACCAGGCGGGCTACTCTGCTGACGTGCAGACACTGCTCCTAGGCCCTAAACTATTAACTGGATTAGATGCAGTGAAAATAGAGATACACAGGCAGTATAGTTTGTTTCACAGGCGGTCTACTCTGCTGACATGCAGACACTGCTCCTAGGCCCAAAATTATCAACTGGATTAGATGCAGTGAAAATTGAGATACACAGGCGGTATAGTTTTTCACAGGCGGGCTACTCTGCTGACGTGCAGACACTGCTCCTAGGCCCAAAACTATTAACTGGGTTAGATGCAGTAAAAAGTTAGATACACAGGTGGTGTAGCTAGCTTCACAGGCGGGTTACTCAGATGACTATCAGACAATGCTACTAGCCCAAAAGGATTGGCTGAGCTAGATTACACCAAATGCTGTGACAAACACTTGCACAGCACTGGCACAGACCTGCCTGGCAAACAGTGCTATGAACTGCTGTAACCTACCCTGAAAAGGGCTGATATTACAACTAGTCCCGACTCCCTAAACCTATCTCTCTGACAATTCGCTCCAAAAAAATACTCTTAGTCTGTATAGCGCCCACAACAGCAGCGGTGCCGTCTAACACTAAGCTGCAGCAGTGAGGAGATGTGTCGACCGGGCAAATGGCTGGTTCTTATAGGGCAAGGACATGTGACATACACAGCCAGTGACACATGCCCTTGCTTGTGTGCATCACATGCACATTGCTGTGTGTGTGCGCACTGCTGATGGGCTGAGACTGCACCGAACCACTGTAAATGTGGGAAAGAAAAAAAAATGGAGATCTGCGTTATTTCAGCACAGATCTATCCCCTGCCCACTATACACTGAAACAGTCTATTAACAATGATAAACAGTTTTAACGTGCAAATCAAGTTAGGCTTTTGGTGAACGAACAGTTATTGAACAGAAACTCGAACAGCCGAATTTTAAGCTAATTGTTCGGGTTCGTCGAACGACTCGAACACCGCCCAAAACAGCTCAAATTTGAAATTGGCGAACAGTTCAACTCGAACACCGCTCATCTCTATTGTTGATATGATCCCAAGCCAGAAGATGGCAGTGCAGCATTAAAGGTGCTCAAGTTTATATGTGCTTCAGTGAACTAACAAATTAACAAGATACAAATGGTGTTCAAAAGTCCTGCATAGGCATGAAGAAAACTATATGTTTCATACTTCTGCATCTCTACAGTGATGCTGGTGGAACATATATGTTTTGTAATCACTCATTGTATGCCATACTCATTTTTGAATGTCCCAAGTGTATAAATTGTTATGGTATGCGCATTTTTGATAATTTTTTTACAGCATAACCATACCTACACCAGTACAGTGTGTAGAATGGTGAACAGGTTTCTAAGTTCATTAACTTCCAATGCAAGTTCACACAGACTTAAATTTTACTTTTTAAGATTTATTATTTTTTATTTAATTCAGAGTGTTGAGCAGAAGGCAGCATTTTCTTATTAAGGATGTCTATGTATTTTTTTGCATTAACCATGCCCTCCATAATATGAAGCCTTCCAACACCATTGGCTGCCATACAGCCCCA
This sequence comes from Ranitomeya imitator, assembly GCF_032444005.1. NCBI lineage: Eukaryota > Metazoa > Chordata > Amphibia > Anura > Dendrobatidae > Ranitomeya > Ranitomeya imitator. Next base: position 274,555,658 of record NC_091284.1, on the reverse strand, counting down.
GACCATTACTTTCATCGGATGTTTCACAGAGAAGCTCAAACACTCTGGCTTGTACTCTTCATGTGGGAACCTTCTCACATAAGACTTGCCATCATTTCCTAAAATGCAAAAAGTGCTTTCATCACTAAATAGCATTTTTCCCACTCCTCCTTCCTCCATTTTAAATATTTCAATGCCCACAGTTTTCGCCTTTGTCTTTGTATGGCTGTCATCAATGGCTTCTTTCGGGACTTGCACCCTCTCAATCCTGCTTCCAAACATCTCTTCCTAACAATTGAGGTTGCTTCCTCAATATTGCACTTTTCTTGCCATTCTCACAGAAGCTGAGGAGAGGTGAGCTTTCGATTGGCAAGGGATGTTCTTATCAGTACTCTATCCTCCCTTTTAGTTGACTTTCTGGGCTGACCAGATCTGGGCCTGTCCTGGGTAATTCCAAGCTGCTTATGTTTCTGCAAAATTCTTACGACTGAACTCTGATTACAGCCGACCTTCCTTGCGATCTGGGGGCCAGTATAACCCTCTTCATGTAGCACCACAACTCGCACAATCTGAAGGCTCCCATCATAAAACTCTACAGTATGATTCACTAGATAGACCAACAGATAAAACAAAGCAGCAGATGTGATGCAATGTAATGCAATGTGATTGGCTGCCATATCCAGGTTATGATTGGTCACAAGAACCTCATCTGTGATTGGCTAATTTTGGATCTGAAGCTGTACAATATTTAGTTCTGCTTTCAATTCCCATATTGTTGCAATAATTTCAGGCAAAACTGCTTCAAAAGCTAAAAATATTACAGGGAGAGAATGCAAAATTGTATTCTGAACAAAACTATATATAATATGTCACATTAGCATCGAAGATATTCGACAGAAAACGTTTAAAACTTGAAAAATCAATCAATTTATCCTATGCAGGACTTTTGAACACCACTGTAAGTGCATATAGAGTTTTTCTGAGAAATAAAATGTGTCACAACTCTGTTGTCGGTGACCCGGGACAAGGATCTCCTTCCCTGTCCTTAACGCTAGGGGGCACCCTAGCTCGCCATATTCCCAATGTTACTTCTGAAGGTGAAGATTCCGGGGCCATGTACTTTGCCTTATCTTCTGAATCCACCTTCCGTCTGTACCCTTCCCATGCCCAGGAAAGAGAGGAGTAGCAGTGCACTGTAGTACACCAACCAGACGAACAAGGTAAAACGAACAGGTGAAATGGAAAATACCAGGCATACAAATATTCACTCCCATATAGCAGAGGAATTCACCGGGAAGTGAAAGATGGGGTAAAACCAACAGTCACAGATAAACCCACCAAACTGCTACTCATATAATCACCAACACATCTCCTCCAAGCCATACAGCAAAAGCCACTCTGACTATGTGTGTAGGTCAGGACCCAGATTATAAAGGGGAAAGGGTGGCTAACCATGCTCGGCTGAGAGCCCTAGCTCCCAACATTTAGGCTATATTCACACTTTGCGGATTTTGCTGCGGATCCGCAGCGGATTTGACCGCTGCGGATCCGCAGCAGTTTCCCATGAGTTTACATTTCAATGTAAACCTATGGGAAACAAAAAACGCTGTGCACATGCTGCAGAAAAATCCGCGCGGAAACGCTGCGGATTACATTCCGCAGCATGTCACTTCTTTTCTGCGGATTTTCAGCTGCTCCAATAGAAAACTGCAGTTGAAAATCCGCAGAAGAAAACGCAGTAAAAACCGCGATAAATCCGCAGTAAAAACCGCGATGGGTTTTCACTGCGGATTTTGCAATTCCGCTGCGGAAAAATCCGCAGTGGAATCTGCAAAGTGTGCACATAGCCTTACACTGTTTAAAAAGAAGGTGAAGTGCTTATTCAGTGCAGGAGAAGGAGCAATCGGACACTGCAGTCTCCTGGCTCCTCTCTTTTGTGGTAACCCCTTGACAATGAGCAAGTACACAGTGTGGTAAAAAGAGAGACTAAGTTGGTACCTGGTTCCAGGGTGGCTGTGGCTGCAGTAGTCTGCAGCTGTGTGCAAACCAGGCCTATGGACAGCATTGGATGTTAGCTGGAGCTGGGAAAATTTTCTCTGCGCATGCAGGGCTTCAAGACTGTCGGTGTGTCTATTTCTAAATTGCAGATTTTGGTCCACTACGACATGAATGACTGTCTGGACGCTTTCCACCCTATGATAGGGAGCAGGTGGACCCCATCAGTAAGGCTACGTTCACATTAGCGTTGCGCCGCTGTTGCGTCGGCGACGCAGCGGCGACGCGCCCCTATGTTTAACATAGGGGACGCGTGCGTTTTTTGGGTGGCGTTTTTCGCCACGTGCGTCGTTTCCGACGCTAGCGTCGGACGCAAGAAAATGCAACAAGTTGCATTTTCTGTGCGTCCGATTTTCGTCAAAAACGACGCACGCGTCGCAAAACGCGCGCGTTTGCGCGCGTTTTAACATGCGTCGCGCGTTGCGTCGCCGACGCAGGGCGGCGCAACGCTAATGTGAACGTAGCATAAGTTATATAGTTATATCACCTATATCGGCAGGTGATCTCTCTGTGATGTCCTAAAATTAAGAAACCATACCTTCCATCACCCTATACACAGGAGGACAGTCTTGAATAATCAGGGATATGACTGACTTCACCTTGTTTATCAGGGGGCAGTATTTATACAGCTTTTATACAGGCCTGGTCACGTGGTGCCCTGGCTAATCACAGCCATACTAACCAATGCCAGCGTTAGCATGCAGAGCACCCGGGCAAGTGCTGGGGCCCTCAGCAGGCAGGGGGGCCCACTCGCTGTCGGGGACAACGGCATGCTATGGGGGCCCTGTGTCATTGCCGGCTCCTGTGATTGGGCCACGGCACTGTTCTGTAGGTCCCAGAACTCTTAATGGTTGGTAGGGGATTAAATACTTATTTCTCACTGCAAAATGCAAATAAATTTATATAATTTATGCATTGTGATTTTCTAGATTTTATTTTTGATGTGATATCTCTCAATGTTAAAATTAACCTACCCTTAAAATTATAGACTGTTCATGTCTTTGTCAGTGGGCAAACTTACAAAATCAGCAAGGGATCAAATACTTATTTCCCCCACTGTATATTTATCTGCCGTATCTGATCATGAATTGTGGTATGTGTTAAAGGGGCACACAGACTCTTTCGCCCGCAGACCATGAAAAAATGGAGCTGGCCCTGATGCCAAACCTTAGCATAGTTGTGATTGGTCTGGAAGTGCCCACAGCCTTAGTGCTTGTTTATTGGCTGCGTTTTCAACCTTTCAACAAGCTTTATTAGGCCGAACAGTAAAGGGTATGTTCCCATGGTCAGTAAATGCTGCGGGTTGAACACTGCGTACATTTGCAGTGTCCAACCTCCAGCGTCCAACCTGCAGCGTTCACATGTTACAGCATAGTGTATGGGATTTGAAGAAATCCCAGACTTAGCCTTTGTATCTTTCAAAAGTAATGGAATACGCATAAGGTGTTGTGAGAGGTAGTTTGACCACAATGAGCCGTTCATAGAGAAGGCTGCAGCTGGCATGTGGCTCCCACCCTGTGTCCTTGTTAGTGACCGCTTCAGTGTGGAGGCAAGGCTCCTTGTCTACCTCAATACATCTGTATTCCTAGCAATTGAAAACAAAGGATAGTCCACTATGGGTATGAACAATTTCATTTAACTCCATTCTGCTGGCCAATCAAGACCACTGCTACAGACATCCATAGGGCAATCTGAGAGCCTGGAACCTACATATGATATAACTAACAAGATTGTCTTCCTGTCGAAGGCTCGTGCCTCAGCCCAAACGTTGGAAACTATTCTCTTTTGCACAAGCTAAATTAGAAAAACATTGAAAGCAACAGTTCTGTCTACGTTTTTGGAGTGTGTCGGGGTTAGATTTTTTGTATTGACAAATTGTCGGGTCACTTCTTTTAAATATGTGGCTTTTTTGAAACCTGAAACAGTTAAAGCCAACCTGACAGCAGTTTTGGCAGATGTAAGATACCACCACTGCCTTTCAGGGCTCATATTCAGCATTCTAAAATAGTTTTATTATACTCACCCGGGGGGGCGGTCTGATGCAGTCTGGTCTGATGGGTGTCGCAGGTCTGGGTCCGGTCACCTCCAATCTTCTTGTGATGCCTCCCTCCTATTGCTTCATCGTTCCCCGGCATCACGCTCCTGTGCAGGCATACATATCTGCCCTGTTGAGGGCAAACTAAAGTACTGCAGTGCGCAGGCACTGAGAAAGGTCAGAGAGGCCCAGCACCTGTGCACTGCAGTATTTTATTCTGCCCTCAACAGGGCAGATAAGTATGCCTGGGCAGGAACGCGATGCCGGGAAGCGATGAAGCAACAGGAGGGCGGCATCACAAGAAGATGGGAGGCGCCGAACCAGCAACACTCATCGGACCGGACCACCCCCCTGGGTGAGTATAATGAAACTTATTTTTCTTACCTTTCAGGTCAGTCCAGGGGCTTATCTACAGCATTACGGAATGCTGTAGATATGCCCTGAGAGGCAGTGGCCGTATCTTATGTCGGCCAAAACTGCTGACAGGTTCCCTTTAAAAGATGCTCCAAAACCTGCACATATGAACTCTCTCTTATCTGCTTAGTCGAATATGACGCTTGGTCATTTTATGGATCATCGCTCGCCAGGCAGTTCTATCCCATGTTGCATCTTTCTGTTCGCCAATAGTCATCTCCATGTTGCTCTTAATGGTGTGGATCCAGTGGATTCTTGGACGTCCCTCTCTTCTTCTGCCACTGACTGATGCAAGCACGACATCTTTCTCCAACCACTGACTATGCATAATTTGTTCCAAATAAGCTAATTTTTGTTTGGCTATCTTAGGTTATCTGTAGCGCCCGCATCTCTGCCTGCAGTCTCTCTCTCCCTGCAGAAACATCAGCGTACTCACCGCCAAGGCTCTCGTCCTGCCCCTTCCTGCCCAGGGTGCACGCACTCCTAGCAGGCCTCCAGGCACTGTGCATAGAGCACACGCACGCACCCTTCCTCTTTCTTAAAGGGGCCCCGTGCGTTCCTCTAAAGTGTCCCCAGCCAATTGCTGGAGGTCTCTTTCTATTTAAACCGCCTCTTCCAACATGGAGGTGCCTGTGCAATGTTGTGAATTTGTTCCTAACACGCTTGTCAGATCTAAGGTCCCTGTACTTGTATCCGAGTCTGCACCCGCCAGTGCTTACCTCAACAGCAGCTGAGCCAGCTGCACCCGTCAGTGCTCATCCCTCCTTTGGACTGTCCTGTCTGCACCTGCAGTTCCTGTGATCTTCCCTGCTTGTCTACATCTGTTGGACATTCCTCTGGGCCAGTCCAGCTATCCACTCCTAGGGGTCAGCTGCCATCTACCCAAGTTCAGTCCTGGAGGAATATCTCTTTTTGCTAGCTATGCTACATATGTGGCACCCCAGGTGTCCGGTTGCCACAGTGGCATTGCCTCCCTTACAGGGGGTGGTGCCATGCCTGGAAGCAAGAAGGGATCCTCTCAGCTGGTAAGGCTACTTTCACACTAGCGTTAACTGCAATCCGTCACAATGCGTCGTTTTGCAGAAAAAACGCATCCTGCAAAAGTGTTTGCAGGATGCGTTTTTTCTCCATTGACTAACATTACGCGACGCATTGCGACGGATTGCCACACGTCGCAACCGTCGCGCGACGGTTGCGCCGTTTTTCGGCCAACCGTCGGCCGCAAAAAACGTTCCATGTAACATTTTTTGCAGCCGACGGACCGTCTTTTCCGACCGCGCATGCGCGGCCGGAACTCCTCCCCCACCTCCCCGCACCTCACAATGGGGCAGCGGATGCGCTGAAAAGCAGCATCCGCTGCACCCGTTGTGCGGCGGAGGCAACGCTAGCGTCGGTAACCTCGGCCCGACGCACTGCGACGGGCCGGGCCCGACGCTAGTGTGAAAGAAGCCTTATACAGTCAGCATGCAACACTTTCCTGAGTCCAGATCAGATGGGAGAGCTCTAAACCCAGTTTCAGGGGAGCTGCCCTATAAGTTTTGGTCTGAAGGTGGGGTTAGTTAGTGCAGCCAGGGACAGTGAAGGAAGAGGAGGCAAGAAGTGAGGAGAGCCTGGGAGTGGAGCTGCAACTGAGCTCACCCCAGGACTGAGCATAAAGGACCGGACACCGGAGTCCGTAGTTGTGTGGGGACTGCAGCAAACTAGAGCCCAAAGTCACCACGAGAGAGTGACACCTTTAAAAGGCTCAAGCTGCCTGCCATGGGGGTAGTGTTCCACTTAAGGGACAGACTCAGAGAGGGACGTAAATAGAACATAAAGCATCAAGGTCCTAGGGAGCAGCGTAGAGGGAAGGCCTCCAAATCCATCTGGCTAGGTGGATCCTGAAATGCTTCCAGGCTGCCTGGACTTCCACAGATCACCTGTCACCATTGCCCCAGACTGCATCTCCAATTAAAGGTAAAGAAACTACAGTCACTGTGTCCTCCAATCTTTCTGGCACTCCAACATCCACAACCCCTCATAGACTGTCCTGGTAGCCCGGGGGCCCCCACTCTGCCTGTGGGGAGCAGAACCATCCCAGCTGTATCACCATCGGTCTCCGTTTAAGCAACGTCGGCCATTCCTGGCCGAGTACCACAGATGGCGTTACAAACAATTCCTTTTTCTATATAAACTTTATTCCTTTCCAACATCCATCCCCTTTCATTGTGCGCCCAGGGCCACAGACTGGGTGATCGCTGCCATGACGACCCCTTTAAGAACCGTCCGACCCAGTTCTGAGTACCCCATGGCCCTAGCAGGTGTTGCACATATGTTCCTGGTGTCTCAAGGTTATATGTGTGTGCCATCTATACTTCATGATATAATGCAATTTATTTGATTTATATGTGCTATTAGAATAGAGCATTGTTTAGGAAATATGAACTCTCATTTTACTCATGCTACACCCTTTTGTGTGTGGGGCTGTGATGCCATTTTGTGGTTTCCCACTTTTTAACCAGTTTTTAACTAATTTTTTTGTATTGATATAATAAATAAACTTTTTTTGCTATGTGGCTCCCCATTGCCCAGAGACTCCAGTACAAAACCCTAACCATGACGTACAAAGCCATCCACAACCTGTCTCCTCCATACATCTGTGACCTCGTCTCCCGGTACTTTCCTGCACGCAACCTCCGATCCTCACAAGATCTTCTTCTCTACTCCCCTCTTATCTCCTCTTCCCACAATCGCATACAAGATTTCTCTCGCACATCACCCCTACTCTGGAACCCTCTACCACAACACATCAGACTCCTGCCTACCATCGAAACCTTCTAAAAGAACCTGAAGACCCACCTCTTCAGACAAGCCTATAACCTGCAGTAACCACCGATCGACCAAACCGCTGCATGACCAGCTCTATCCTCACCTACTGTATTCTCACCCATCCCTTGTAGATTGTGAGCCTTTGCAGGCAGGATCCTCTCTCCTACTGTACCAGTTATGACTTGTATTGTTTAAGATTATTGTACTTGTTTTTATTATGTATACCCCTCCTTACATGTAAAGCGCCATGGAATAAATGCCGCTATAATAATAAATATAATAATAATAAATAATAATAATATGTGCTTCTTTTGAACAATTTCTTTATAGGATCCTGTATCTACTAAACATGTTATTTGTTCCATTTAGATATCTCGGCACAAGTTTGCTTTTATCAATTAATTATACATGTGGCATGACTGTCGAGACCCCTTTAATACTTATGTATTGCAGAATATTAAAACAGTAAGCTATGCTGAAAGAGAGAGAGAGTTAGGCAGGGTGTAACAGGCCACCGTAGCTGTTGAACCACAAGCCCATTGAATGACCTAGGTTTGCCATGGAACCCATTGACATTCAAAAAAAAATCACAATTGTGGTGTACCGATGGGGTTAACAGCACATCTCTCTCTTTCTCTTAAAAAAAAGTATGTTAATGATGCTGAATTTTGTTTTACCACTAAAATATATATAAAAAATCTTATATATTTAGTCTCACTGTGCTCATACTGACTTAAAAAATCATACCTGCCAGGTAATTGTTATTACATAATAAATGCTGTAAAATAAATGAATTAATGGCAGAATTGCTTGTTTTTCACCATTCTACTACACTTGCAAATTTTTTCAATTTTTCTGTCCATTAAATAATAAAGTGAATGGCGTCATTCAAATCTTAAATTTTGCCCACAGAATTAAGCCCTTATATTGCTATGTTGATGAATAAATCAAAAAGTTATAGCTCTTGGAAAAATGAAAGCGCAAAATGGAAAGTTTCTCAGTCATGAAGCGGTAAAATGACCTCTTGATAAAATGTGGAAATTTGTACTGTATGATAAGCATCTAAATTGATTGACCTTGATGGATTTAATCCACTGTAAAGGTCAGCCAAGTAGTTTGCCTTCCAAGGTTGCCAGATGGATATGTACTTTGGTTTAGTAGTACCAATGATAAATAATTCTTCTATGTATATCTTGTTTATTTGGATAGTTGCACTTAGCAGTAACAGGTGGTGTGCTGTCTAGAAGGATAAAGTTTTTGGCTGATATGTATAAGCTAGCCCTAAACGCGTCTGATTCTTTCCAAGACAAACAAACCCCCGGGATTATCAACTTCAAATCCCAAAAGTGTAAATCATTATCAATCTAAATCATGTGTGAAAGCAGAGAAATGTGTCATTAAATAGTGCTTCATTCAAAAACAGAAAACTAAAATGTCAGAATCTGTACTCAAAGGGGTCATTCACACGTTACCATTTGTCGTACATGTGTCATAAGTGATTTGTACATTTATGTTAGGGCTCATTCATTAGTTTTTCTCGTATTTTTTTATCCATGGTTATCGCAGATAAAATTAGTACCTGTTAGGCTTGTTTCAAATTTGCGGTTGTGTCCGCAGCGTTTCGACGCATTTATCCGCCTGCATAGTGTTTTCCTATCTTTAATGTTGTAGAGGCAGGTACATGTGTTTGTATGCTTTTGGCCAACGTAATTTTTTTTATAATAAATGCATAGATTTGGCCCCTACTACTGTTTGGTTCTTTGTGTTCCGTGCGCCGACTAACACACTGCGCCGTACACTTTGTGTTTTGCCACTTCATATCTCCAGGACTGACACAACTTGAACACTGCACTGCAGCTTTGTTTCTTGTGTCTGTCATGGAGCTATGAGTTGTCAAAAACAAATATGACTTTCATTTTCTCCAGCATCTCTTCAGTCTGCGTAATGTATTGGATGTAGAATGAAGAGACGATGGAGGTAATACAAGGCATATCTATACTCACCTGGCCAGGTGTCAGAAATAGTGAATTCAGGATGCACAAAACCCAGCATCCTGAGTTAACTATTTCTGATGCCTTGTCTGGTGAGTATAGATATGCCTTCTATTACCTCCACCGCCTCTTCATTCTGCGTCCAATAGATACTTCAGACTTAAGAGATGCTGGATCGAATCAGAAGTCGCCTACCATGGCACTGACATCATAAGTGGACTTGAGTTGATTAAAGACTGAGGGCACTCGGTACAGGTTTCGGAACAGGTTTTTTAGTAACAAAACATTACAGGAACATTTTAACATTACAGGCATATACACAAACACAACAGAACATTTTATTAAAGCAAAAGAGGGGAGAAGCCAGCGCTGCCTATGGTTAAGACGCAATGCATGACGTGCAAATGCACATATTGATTTCTAACTGTATTTTCAAAATGAGACATTTAGCAAAAAATTTATCAATTCTTTGAGCCACCCCGCCACTTCACGGCAATCTCATATTGGGGCAGTCCTACTCTACGTTTTTTATATTCGCTGTGCCATAAAGGCCTCCTAAATGAATTAAAAGCAAGACCACATTAAATGCAAGCTGTACCTGGAGCATTACTGAATCACTCCCATGGCGCCAGAGGGGCAAGCGAGGATTAAGGTTGACCAGGTCCAGGCATAGACATTTCAGGTCCAACCTCCACACTGCCCATCCAGCTCCACAGATAAAGGGTGAGACTAAATGAGACCAGGTACTCCAGGTACAGCTTGCATTTAATGTGGTCTTGCTTTTAATTCATTTAAGTGGCCTTTATGGCACAGCGAATATAAAAAACGTAGAGTAGGACTGCCCCATTATGAGAATGCCGTGAAGTGGTGGGGTGGCTCAAAGAATTGATCAATTGTTTGCTAAATGTCTCATTTTGAAAATACAGTTAGAATTCAATATGTGCATTTGCACTTTATGTATTGCGTCTTAACCATAGGCAGCGCTAGCTTCTCCCCTCTTTTGCTAGAACATTTTATTAAACCATTCCATCTTGCCATGCCACACGTCCAATATCAGAAACCAAGTAGGCAGCAAATTGGTTCCTCATTTGGGCAACTTCTACTGTTCACCGCAGAGGGTGATGATGGTAATCTGGCAAGGGGATTGAAACTGGTTCATCGCTCTTTAGCCATTATGTAGTTATGTAGAACCACACAGGCTTTGACAACCTCATCGACTGTATCTATTTTTAGATTATTGGCTGTTCCAAGAATGCGCCATTTTGAATCCCAAAGGTACACTCAACAGTTCTTTGTGCCCTGCTCAGTCTGTAGTTAAATATTTTTTGTTTTTTGGTGTGGCTCAAGTCTCGACTGGAGTATGGTTTCAGTAGGTTATCACATCTCTGAAAGGTTATCACACATCTCATCCCCAACCATAATAAATGGCATTGGTTGGCCTTCAGTGTTGGGAAGAGGTAGTGGCAGGGGGAAATTAAAATGTTTTCCGTACAAGCGTTGGTCCATGTCCGAGTTTTTAAAAGTCTGGGAGTCATTGCCACGGCCAAAAGCTCCAATGTCCACGGCAACAAAGTGACAGTCAGCATCGGCAATCACCATGAAGACTACAGAAAAATATTTTTTTATAGTTGAAGCACTCAGATCCAGGTCTGGCGGGTTTGATAATCCGAATGTGTTTTCCATCCACTGCTCCCAAACAGTTGGGGAAATTAAAGACTTGCCAGAATTTTTTAGAAATTTCCTGCCACATTTCCGCGCTGGGTAGGGGGATAAATGTAGTGGGAGAATGTTCCACAAAGCACGGCAGGTGTCCTCAACAATTCCAGACAAGGTAGAAATTCCTAGCTGGTACTGAAAATGGAGCGATGATAAGCTCTCTCCAGTAACCAGGAATCTGCCAAGAAAAGAAATAAACAAATTCTGAACAATCATATTTATGATGGGGTTTTGCTAAACACATAAAGGAAAAACAAATAATACATGGCAGAACAATAATAATTATGACAGGCATTTGTTTTTAATATTACATACCCTAATGTGACCAGGAGACGTTCCTCAGCAGGAATCGCTCTACGGAGCTGGGTGTCCTGTCTCCTGATGCCTCCTTGGACACAACCAAGCAAATCATGGAAGGTCTCTTGAGACATCCTGGTATATTCCAAATATTTCTCCAGGTTGGCATGGAACACGCTGTATAGGGTGTGGTAGGCTCCACGGCTCTCCCGGACTTCGATAATGCGGTGTCTCCAAAAACGCAGGCGCCGTGTTCTTCTCTGTCTTTCTCTGTTTCTTTGTTGCTCACAAGCAAGCTCAAAGGCAAGAAACAGCTTGAGATCCAAATCCAGGTTGAAATAAAGGCTCTCCATGCGAAGATACGTTGTGAAGCAGGATACAGGAGCAAAATCTGAAGATTTCAGCTGCACAAAGTGTCTATATAAAGAATTCCCATGAGACACGCCCATTGGTGTCCCATTGGTGGTGTCTGTTTATCTAGATTTTTCTCCTGGTACATTTTTCACCTTTACAACTCATGCGCATAAAAAGCGCAAATGCATGCAAACGTTGCGGTTTTTTGACCGCATGCATAAGCTGATGCGGATAAAAAACACTGCGTTTGCATGCGTTTGTATGGGGTTCTCCGTGCTTTTGTGGTTGCAGGCGATATGCTGCGGAGACAACCACGAATGTGAAACTAGTCTTAGTGTATGGAGATATTCACTTGTTCGTGTATTTTTTTCATTGAATGAATGGTCCATACAAAATCACAAGTACGTGACCGATTTTGATCCGAAACTCGGATCAAACTCGCCAATGAAATTCTATGAAAAAATGGGAGAGCACTCAATTGCTACCCATGTGCTGTCCGTTTTTCATGGACTGTTTGATATGAGAAGGTTAAGAAACTGCCATCTTTTTTTGTTATCATAGAAAAAATTGTTAAACACTGGCCATACTCTCATGATAAACCTGACACATTGACCAAACTCTGAAGACACTCTAAGCAAAAATACTGACAAAACTCAGACCGATGTTTGAGTATGAGAAAAATCACTGACGTCTGAATGAGGCAATGAGAGATCGCTCACTGACCCATTGCAATTAAGCCCCGTTCACATGTTCAGTATTTGGTCAGTATTTTCCATCAGTATTTGTAAGCCAAAACCAGGAGTAGAACAGTCAGAGGAAAAGTATAATAGAAACATATGCACCACTTCTGTATTTATCTCCCACTCCTAGTTTTGGCTTATAAATACTGATGTATAATACTGACCAAATACTGAACAAGACCTTTATGTGCATTTCAATATGTCCTTCTTTGATCCATGTGTAACAAGGGGGAACCAGGGTGATAGTCATGGCTGGGTCACTTAAAGTCACAGTCCACAAAAAGAGTCCATTGAGCCAATGATCAGCGGGCATCCCAACCCCCTTGTACATAAAAAGAAAAAAAAACGGACAGGATGGATGTAGCTTGCATGATTTACCTTTGCTTTTCCCCAGCCGTGGCAGTTCAGGCGATTAAAGTCTAAGTTACAGCTGCGGTCCAACAGGGAATAAACTTTAAAAACAAACAGTGATGAGCACAAGGGATAGAACACTGGCTTCCTTACTGTTGATCTATTTTTGACTTTGCTTGATTAAGTTGGTTAGGTAGTAGTTCATGATATTTGGTACACTTAATCCTCCATTTTATTTTCTCAGTGTGGCGTTAGCAACTCTTGGTCTTTTACTGCTCCAAATAAATCCAGAAACTTGGGTTTGTAATTTCTGTAGCCGGTTCCTCAAGGCGAATTGTTCTAAATACATAAAGTATTTTAGGGACACAAAACATCTTATATGTCAATATTTTTCCCAACCAAGGTATGTCTTGTTTGGCAAACTTTGTGATATCAATCTTTATATTGTTCTGAATTAAGGCTAGATTTATATCTATTAAGTATTTTGTTTTCCTAGTTATTTGAATTCTCAAATATGGTATAGCATCTTTTCCCCATACATACTGTATATACTTGAGAATAAGCCGAGATTTTCAGCCCACTTTTTTGGGCTGAAAGTATCCATCTCAGCTTATACTCGAGTCATACCCAGGGATCGGCAGGGGAGGGGGAGCGGAGGTGTGTAATAATACTCACCTGCTCCTGGCGCAGTCCCTGCACGTCCCTGGTTCCCCGGTGCCGGCAAATTCTTCCTATAGTGAGCAGTCACATGGTACCGCTCATTACCGTAATGAATATGAAGCCGACTCTTCTCCCATAGGGGTGGAGCCGCATATTCATTACTGTAATGAGCGGTACCATGTAACCGCTCACTACAGGAAGAAGCTGCCGGCGCCGGGGAACAGATGTGCAGGGACCGCGCCAGGAGCAGGCGAGTATAACTAGTGCGTGATATTCACCTGCTCCCCGTCCCACCATCGGCGCCGCTGTGTCTTCCGCTTTCTCTGCCGTGACGCTCAGGTCAGAGGGCGCGATGATGCGATTAGTGCGCTCCGCCCTCTGCCTGAACGTCAGTGCAGAGGATGTGGAAGACACAGCGGCGGTCGGTGGTGAAATATAGCAAGTCGGCAGGTGAATATAGCAAGTGCTGGGGGCCTGAGAGGTGAGTATGTCATTTTTTTAATCGCAGCAACAGCATATGGGGCAAATATCTGTATGCAGCATCTTATGGGGCCATGTGCAGCATTATATGGGTCAAATGTCTGTATGGAGCATCTTATAGGGCCATGTGCAGCGTTATATGGGGTAAATATCTGTATGGAGCATCTTATGGGGCTATGTGCAGCATTATATGGGGCAAATATCTGTAAGGAGCATCTTATGGGGCCATGTGCAGCGTTATATGGGGCAAATGTCTGTATGGAGCATCTTATGGGGCCATGTGCAGCGTTATATCGGGCAAATATCTGTATGGAGCATCTTATGGGGCCATGTGCAGCATTATATGGGGCAAATATCTGTATGGGGCCATGTGCAGCATTATATGGGGCAAATATCTTTATGGGGCCATGTGCAGCATTATATGGGGCAAATATCTGTATGAAGCATCTTATGGGGCTATGTGCAGCATTATATGGGGCAAATATCTGTATGGAGCGTCTTATGGGGCTATGTGCAGCATTATATGGGGCAAATATCTGTTTGGGGCCATGTGCAGCATTATATGGGGCAAATATCTGTATGAAGCATCTTATGGGGCTATGTGCAGCATTATATGGGACAAATATCTGTATGAAGCATCTTATGGGGCTATGTGCAGCATTATATGGGGCAAATATCTGTATGGGGCCATGTGTAGCATTATATGGGGCAAATTTCTCTATGGAGCATCTTATGGGGCCATAATCCACATTTGTGGAGCATTATACAGGGCAAATGTGTCTATGGAGCATCTTATGGGGTCATAATCAACATTTGTGCAGCATTATATGGGGCATATTTTAATATGGAGCATCTTATGGAGCCCATCATAAACTGTATGGAGCATTATATGGGGCGTATTTTGTATGGAGCATCTTATGGGGCCATCATGAACTGTATGGAGCATTATATGGGGCTCCTGATTCAATATGGATATTCAAAAACACTTAAACTATTGATGTCTCAATTAATTTTACTTTTATTGGTACCTATTTTTATTTTTGAAATTTACCAGTAGCTGTTGCATTTTGCACCCTAGGCTTATACTCGAGTCATTAAGTTTTCCCAGTTTTTTGTGGCAAAATTAGGGGGGTCAGCTTATACTCAGGTCCGCTTATACTCGAGAATATACGGTACTTAAATTCTTTCTTAATAGTCTCCTTTTGTTCCTCATCCAAACATAAGTCCAAAATTTGTGATTTGTTCTGGTTGATTTTATAAAATGAGACCTTGGAAAATTCATCTATTGTTTTGGTTATCTCTCTAAGTGATTCTAATAAGGGATTAGTTATGGTGAGCATTACATCGTCTGCAAATAGACTTACTTTATAGTTTCTGTCTTTTGTTGTGAATGGTTCCATTACTAATGCAAATAATATGGGGGAGAGAGGCAACCTTGTCTCGTTCCATTGATGATACTAAATATTTCCAAAGCACAATTAGAAGTACTGTATATACTCGTGTATAAGCTGAGTTTTTCAGCCCCTTTTTTTGGCTGAAAAAGACCCCCCTACATGAGTCACGGTCACCGAGCTGAGGTCCCCAGTGTCTCTGGGACATGTCTGCGCTCCCCTGCAGCCTCGGTAAGTGTTCCGGTGGCTGCTGACAGGTCCGGCGGTCAGCGTTGGCATCAGGACAACTGACAGTGTCCTGAGCAGCCGGGGACACCGGCGAGCTATGGGGGCCAGGTGCCTGTGCCGCCGCTTGCTCAGGACACTGGCAGTTGTGATATTCACCTGTCCTCATTCCACCATCGCGCTGTGTGTTCCGAGTTGCCTGGCTGTGATGTTCAGGTCAGAGGATGCGATCATGTGGTTAGTGAGTGCCCTCTGCCGGAACAGTCACTGCAGAGAGCCAGCGACGCTGAGGAGCAGCGGGCAGCGATGAGAGGTGAGCATGTCATTTTTTTTTTATTGCAGCAGCAGATATACAGTAATCAGGATAAACTGCACTGATATGATGAGCATTACATGGGGCAAATTTTGTATGGAAACTTATGGGGCCATCATTATCCTTTATGCAGCTTTATATGGGGCATATTTTAATATGGAGCATCTTATGGAGCCATCATTAATCTTTATGCAGCATTATATGGGGCATATTTTAATATGGAGCATCTTATGGGGCCATCATTAACCTTTATGCAGCATTATATGGGGCAAATTTTATATAGAGCATCTTATGGGTCCATCATTAACCTTTATGGAGCATTATATGGGGCATATTTTTGTATGGAGCATCTTATGGGGCCATCATTAACCTTTATGCAGCTTTATATGGGGCATATTTTAATATGGAGCATCTTATGGAGCCATCATTAATCTTTATGCAGCATTATATGGGGCATATTTTAATATGGAGCATCTTATGGGGCCCATCATGAATTTTATGGAGCACTACATAAGGCATATTTTGTATGGAGCATCTTATGAGGCTCCTGATTCAATATGGATAGTCAAAAACATTTAACCTACTGATGTCTCAATTAATTTTACTTTTATTGGTATCTATTTTTATTTTTGAAATTTACTGGTAGCTGCTGCATTTCCCACCTAGGCTTATACTCGAGTCAATAAGTTTTCCCAGTTTTTTTGTGGCAAAATTAGGTGCCTCGGCTTATACTCGAGTCTGCTTATACTTGAGAATATACGGTAAATATATTGTGTATTATTAGTGGATATAAAGTTAGTATAATTAATAATATGTAATAGTATGATTATAACAGTTTAAACAGATAATTTTATTGTTTGTTTTTTTGTTTTGTATGGACTATACAGCATTTACTCCTGTTTTTATCCTAGATTTGGATATACCCATTCCTTTACACTTCTAACCCCCTCCTTGCCCTTCCCCTGCCTATCTCTTCCATTACAATAAATAATATGTCTTAAGTATAGTAAAATATTGAGAGAAGATATACTTAAAAGATAGAAGTGATATGCCACAACCACAGCTTGTTATTGTTGTTAAAAAATTTGCTTTGTTTTGTTTTTCTTTCTATTTGGAAAAATAAAAATCTATTGAAACAACACTGGCTTCCAGCTCTTTCCCTGACACTTTCCACAGCTGCACCCACTACAGATACGGTACCTGAAATTGAGCAGCAGTCCTGTTGTGAATTCTGTGGCAGAGCTCCCTCCTGTGGTCACAAGTGGTACTTCGGCTGATTCTCTCTGTAAGCTTCCGTTGGTGGAGGGAAGTGGTACTGCGGCTTCTGAGTTTCCTCCCTCAGGTGATGTGGTGAGGTCGTTAGGTGCTGCTCTACTTAACTCCACCTAGTGCTTTGATCCTGGCTTCCTGTCAATGTTCCAGTATTGGACTTGTTTTCCTCCTGGATCGTTCCTGTGGCCTGCTGCTCTGCATAGCTAAGTTTTCCTTTGCTATTTTGTTTGCTTTTCTTCTGTCCAGCTTATCTATTTGTTTGCTGGAAGCTCTGGGACGCAGAGGGTGTACCTCCGTGCCGTTAGTTCGGTACGGAGGGTCTTTTTGCCCCCTTTGCGTGGTTTTTAGGGTTTTGTGTTGACCGCAAAGTTATCTTTCCTATCCTCGCTCTGTTCAGAAAGTCGGGCCTCTCTTTGCTAAATCTATTTCATCTCTACGTTTGTCTTTTCATCTTACTCACAGTCATTATATGTGGGGAGCTGCCTTTTCCTTTGGGGTATTTCTCTGAGGCTAGGTAGGCTTATTTTCTATCTTCAGGCTAGCTAGTTTCTCAGGCTTTGCCGAGTTGCATAGGTAGCGTTAGGCGCAATCCGCGGCTGCCTCTAGTGTTGTTGGATAGGATTAGGGATTGCGGTCAACAGAGTTCCCACGTCTCAGAGCTCGTTCTATGTTTTTGGATTATTGTCAGATCACTGTATGTGCTCTGAACTCTATGTTCACTGTGGTACTGAATTGCCTAATCATAACAGTACAGGAAGCCAAAGTACTAATGATTCTCAATAGAGGGAAAAAAGAAGTTCTGAGACCATTTTTTTTTCTCTGCACTGTGTTTTGCCTTTTTTTTTCCCTAGACATTTGGGTGGTTCAGAACACAGGTGTAGCAATGGACATTAGAAGTCTGTCTTCATGTGTGGATCAGCTCTCGGCAAGAGTACAAAAGATTCAAGACACTATTGATCAGAAATCTATGTTAGAACCAAGAATTCCTATTCCTGATTTGTTTTTTGGTGATAGAACTAAGTTTCTGAGTTTCAAAAATAATTGTAAACTATTTCTGGCCTTGAAACCTCGCTCCTCTGGTGATCCAGTTCAACAGGTTTTGATCATTATTTCTTTTTTGCGTGGCGACCCTCAGGACTGGGCATTTTCTCTTGCGCCAGGAGATCCTGCATTAAGTAATATCGATGCGTTTTTCCTGGTGCTCGGATTGCTGTACGATGAGCCTAATTCTGTGGATCAGGCAGAAAAAAATTTGCTGGCTCTTTGCCAGGGTCAGGATGAGATAGAGTTATATTGTCAGAAATTTAGAAAGTGGTCCGTGCTCACTCAATGGAATGAATCTGCGCTGGCAGCTATTTTCAGAAAGGGTCTCTCTGAAGCCCTTAAGGATGTCATGGTGGGATTTCCTATGCCTGCTGGTTTGAATGAGTCTATGTCTTTGGCAATTCAGATTGGTCGACGCTTGCGTGAGCGTAAATCTGTGCACCATTTGGCGGTATTACCTGAGCTTAAACCTGAGCCTATGCAGTGCGATAGGACTTTGACCAGAGTTGAACGGCAAGAACACAGACGTCTGAATGGGCTGTGTTTCTACTGTGGTGATTCCACTCATGCTATCTCTGATTGTCCTAAGTGCACTAAGCGGTTCGCTAGGTTTGCCACCATTGGTACAGTACAGTCAAAATTTCTTCTGTCCGTTACCTTGATCTGCTCTTTGTCATCGTATTCTGTCATGGCATTTGTGGATTCAGGCGCTGCCCTGAATTTGATGGACTTGGAGTATGCTAAGCATTGTGCGTTTTTCTTGGAGCCCTTGCAGTGTCCTATTCCATTGAGAGGAATTGATGCTACGCCTTTGGCCAAGAATAAGCCTCAGTACTGGACGCAGCTGACCATGTGCATGGCTCCTGCACATCAGGAGGTTATTCGCTTTCTGGTGTTGCATAATCTGCATGATGTGGTCGTGTTGGGGTTGCCATGGCTACAAGTCCATAATCCAGTATTAGATTGGAAATCCATGTCGGTGTCCAGCTGGGGTTGTCAGGGGGTACATGGTGATGTTCCATTTCTGTCAATTTCGTCATCCACCCCTTCTGAGGTTCCAGAGTTCTTGTCTGATTACCGGGATGTATTTGATGAGCCCAAGTCCGATGCCCTACCTCCGCGTAGGGATTGTGATTGTGCTATCAATTTGATTCCTGGTAGTAAGTTCCCAAAAGGCCGATTGTTTAATTTATCTGTGCCTGAGCACGCCGCTATGCGCAGTTATGTGAAGGAGTCCCTGGAGAAGGGGCATATTCGCCCGTCATCGTCGCCATTAGGAGCAGGGTTCTTTTTTGTAGCCAAGAAGGATAGTTCGCTGAGACCTTGTATAGATTACCGCCTTCTAAATAAGATCACGGTTAAATTTCAGTACCCCTTGCCGTTGTTATCTGATTTGTTTGCTCGGTTTAAGAGGGCTAGTTGGTTCACCAAGATAGATCTTCGTGGTGCGTATAATCTTGTGCGAATTAAGCGAGGCGATGAATGGAAAACTGCATTTAATACGCCCGAGGGTCATTTTGAGTATCTAGTAATGCCATTCGGACTTGCCAATGCTCCATCAGTGTTTCAGTCCTTTATGCATGACATCTTCCGAGAGTACCTGGATAAATTCCTGATTGTGTACTTGGATGACATTTTGATCTTCTCGGATGATTGGGAGTCTCATGTGAAGCAGGTCAGAACGGTTTTTCAGGTCCTGCGTGCTAATTCTTTGTTTGTGAAGGGATCAAAGTGTCTCTTTGGTGTGCAGAAGGTTTCATTTTTGGGGTTCATCTTTTCCCCTTCTACTATCGAGATGGATCTTGTTAAGGTCCAAGCCATCCATGATTGGACTCAGCCGACATCTCTGAAAAGTCTGCAAAAGTTCCTGGGCTTTGCTAATTTTTATCGTCGCTTCATCTGCAATTTTTCTAGTATTGCTAAACCATTGACCGATTTGACCAAGAAGGGTGCTGACGTGGTCAATTGGTCTTCTGCTGCTGTGGGAGCTTTTCAAGAGTTGAAGCGTCGTTTTTCTTCTGCATCTGTGATGTGTCAACCAGATGTTTCGCTTCCGTTCCAGGTCGAGGTTGATGCTTCTGAGATTGGAGCAGGGGCTGTTTTGTCGCAGAGAGGTTCTGATTGCTCAGTGATGAAACCGTGCGCCTTCTTTTCCAGGAAGTTTTCGCCTGCTGAGCGAATTTATGATGTGGGCAACCGAGAGTTGCTGGCCATGAAGTGGGCATTCGAGGAGTGGCGTCATTGGCTTGAAGGAGCTAAGCATCGCATGGTGGTCTTGACTGATCATAAGAACTTGACTTATCTCGAGTCCGCCAAGCGGTTGAATCCTAGACAAGCTCGTTGGTCGTTGTTTTTTGCCCATTTTGACTTTGTGATTTCATACCTTCCGGGCTCTAAAAATGTGAAGGCGGATGCTCTGTCTAGGAGTTTTGTGCCCGACTCTCCGGGTGTATCTGAGCCGGCGGGTATCCTCAAAGAGGGAGTAATTGTGTCTGCCATCTCCCCTGATTTGCGGCGAGTGCTGCAAAAATTTCAGGCTAATAAACCTGATCGTTGTCCAGCGGAGAAACTGTTTGTCCCTGATAGGTGGACAAATAAAGTTATCTCTGAGGTTCATTGTTCGGTCTTGGCTGGTCATCCTGGAATCTTTGGTACCAGAGAGTTAGTGGCTAGATCCTTTTGGTGGCCATCTCTGTCGCGGGATGTGCGTACTTTTGTGCAGTCCTGTGGGATTTGTGCTCGGGCTAAGCCCTGCTGTTCTCGTGCCAGTGGGTTGCTTTTGCCCTTGCCAGTCCCGAAGAGGCCTTGGACACATATCTCTATGGATTTTATTTCAGATCTTCCCGTTTCTCAAAAGATGTCAGTCATTTGGGTGGTCTGTGATCGCTTTTCTAAGATGGTCCATTTGGTACCCTTGTCTAAATTGCCTTCCTCCTCTGATTTGGTGCCATTGTTCTTCCAGCATGTGGTTCGTTTACATGGCATTCCAGAGAATATCGTTTCTGACAGAGGTTCCCAGTTTGTTTCGAGGTTTTGGCGAGCCTTTTGTGGTAGGATGGGCATTGACTTGTCTTTTTCCTTGGCTTTCCATCCTCAGACTAATGGCCAGACCGAACAAACCAATCAGACCTTGGAAACATATCTGAGATGTTTTGTTTCTGCTGATCAGGATGACTGGGTGTCCTTTTTGCCTTTGGCTGAGTTCGCCCTTAATAATCGGGCTAGCTCGGCTACCTTGGTTTCGCCATTTTTCTGCAACTCTGGGTTCCATCCTCGTTTCTCGTCAGGACAGGTTGAGTCTTCGGACTGTCCTGGTGTGGATACTGTGGTGGACAGGTTGCAGCAGATTTGGACTCAGGTAGTGGACAATTTGACCTTGTCCCAGGAAAAGGCTCAACGTTTTGCTAATCGCAGACGCTGTGTGGGTCCCCGACTTCGTGTTGGGGATCTGGTTTGGTTATCTTCTCGTCATATTCCTATGAAGGTTTCCTCTCCTAAGTTTAAACCTCGTTTCATTGGTCCATATAGGATTTCTGAGGTTCTTAATCCTGTGTCTTTTCGTCTGACCCTTCCAGATTCTTTTTCCATATATAACGTATTCCATAGGTCATTGTTACGGAGATACGTGGCACCTATGGTTCCTTCTGTTGACCCTCCTGCCCCGGTTTTAGTGGAGGGGGAGTTGGAGTATATTGTGGAGAAGATTTTGGATTCTCGTGTTTCAAGACGGAAACTCCAGTATCTGGTTAAGTGGAAGGGTTATGCTCAGGAAGATAATTCCTGGGTCTTTGCCTCCGATGTCCATGCTCCCTATCTTGTTCGTGCCTTTCATGTGGCTCATCCTGGTCGGCCTGGGGGCTCTGGTGAGGGTTCGGTGACCCCTCCTCAAGGGGGGGGGTACTGTTGTGAATTCTGTGGCAGAGCTCCCTCCTGTGGTCACAAGTGGTACTTCGGCTGATTCTCTCTGTAAGCTTCCGTTGGTGGAGGGAAGTGGTACTGCGGCTTCTGAGTTTCCTCCCTCAGGTGATGTGGTGAGGTCGTTAGGTGCTGCTCTACTTAACTCCACCTAGTGCTTTGATCCTGGCTTCCTGTCAATGTTCCAGTATTGGACTTGTTTTCCTCCTGGATCGTTCCTGTGGCCTGCTGCTCTGCATAGCTAAGTTTTCCTTTGCTATTTTGTTTGCTTTTCTTCTGTCCAGCTTATCTATTTGTTTGCTGGAAGCTCTGGGACGCAGAGGGTGTACCTCCGTGCCGTTAGTTCGGTACGGAGGGTCTTTTTGCCCCCTTTGCGTGGTTTTTAGGGTTTTGTGTTGACCGCAAAGTTATCTTTCCTATCCTCGCTCTGTTCAGAAAGTCGGGCTTCTCTTTGCTAAATCTATTTCATCTCTACGTTTGTCTTTTCATCTTACTCACAGTCATTATATGTGGGGGGCTGCCTTTTCCTTTGGGGTATTTCTCTGAGGCTAGGTAGGCTTATTTTCTATCTTCAGGCTAGCTAGTTTCTCAGGCTTTGCCGAGTTGCATAGGTAGCGTTAGGCGCAATCCACGGCTGCCTCTAGTGTTGCTGGATAGGATTAGGGATTGCGGTCAACAGAGTTCCCACGTCTCAGAGCTCGTTCTATGTTTTTGGATTATTGTCAGATCACTGTATGTGCTCTGACCTCTATGTTCACTGTGGTACTGAATTGCCTAATCATAACACAGCCCACTCCCTTCCAAAGTCCTGGGGCCGTGTTGCAGTACTTCAGTCTTTAGTCTGGGGCAGCAGATTCGGTTCCCTCTTGGGATCTAGCAATACCCCGGCTGTTCCTATGCATCTGCCCAGGGCCAACATGCCCAGGCAACTGAACTGGAAACAACAGCTTCCCGCTCCATGAGCTGCTAGTCCAGCCCACAACACTAACCCTTTACTGCCCCAACCTATCTTTACACAATACAGGTGCATAACAGAGCAAACACAAGAGATATCACAGCACATTCATTACAAGAAAATTAAAGGGGAACTCTACATGATAAAACATTGCAAATGTAGCACTTGCATTACTTTACATGAAGTGAATACAGCAGCAGACACACATTAACATACATGACAGCAATATACAGCACAGTACAGTTAACTCAACAAAACGCAAGGGGTCGACACGTGGGAGAGAGAGAGGTTGCTACCACCTCCTTACATATGTTAAAGATGAAAGTTGCCCATTCACATCGATAGGTCAGCAAATACAGACAACACATGGATGCCATTGATTTTTGATCTGTGTACTGTCATTTTTTTCACTACCTCACTGCTAATAGCTGGAGAAATGTCCTCATAAGGTGAAGAGTCACAGGGCAACAGAGAGCATCAAAGCTTGTAGACATTGTAA
Organism: Ranitomeya imitator; assembly: GCF_032444005.1. Lineage (NCBI taxonomy): Eukaryota > Metazoa > Chordata > Amphibia > Anura > Dendrobatidae > Ranitomeya > Ranitomeya imitator. Next base: position 274,532,164 of record NC_091284.1, on the reverse strand, counting down.
CCCCTTCACAACATGTGCCGTGTACATATGGTGCAAGTCCTGTCTGCCCCTTTGGTGTGGGCTCAGGTGATGAGTCCGTGTGTTTTCCGCACTAGTTGATATGTTCCCTTAACCCCCAAGGGTGGTTTGCATGTTAATGACCGGGCCAATTTTTACATTTCTGACCATTGTCCCATTATGAGGTTATAACTCTGGAATGCTTGCATGGATCTCGGTGATTCTGACATTGTTTTCTCGAGACATTTTGTACTTCATGTTAGTGGTAACATTTCCTTGATATTAGTTGCGTTTATTTGTGAAAAAAATGGAAATTTGGCGAAAATTTTGAAAATTTTGCAATTTTCCAAATTTGAATTTTTATGCCCTTAAATCACAGAGATACAGTATGTCACACAAAATACTTAATAGGTAACATTTTCCACATGTCTACTTTACATCAGAACAATTTTGGAACCACAATTTCTATTGTTAGGAAGTTATAAGGGTTAAAAGTTGACCAGCGATTTCTCATTTTTACAACACCAATTGGGCCACATCACATTTGAAGTCACTTTGAAGGGTCTATATGATGGAAAATACCCAAAAGTGACACTATTTTAAAAACTGCACCCCTCAAGGTGCTCAAAAGCACATTCAAGTTTATTAACCCTTCAGGTGCTTCACAGGAATTTTTGGAATGTTTAAAAATAAATTAACTTAACTTTTTTCACAAAAAAATTATCTCAGATCCAATTTTGTTTTTTTTGGACCCTAAAAGTTGTTGAACAATTTGTCCTGAGTACGCAGATGGCATAGCTCGGAAGGGAAGGAGCGTTGTTTGACTTTTCAATGCAACATTGACTGGAATTGAGATAGGATGCCATGTCGCATTTGGAGAGCCCCTAATGTGCCTAAATAGTGGAAACCCCCCACAAGTGACACCATTTTGGGAAGTAGACCCCCTAAGGAACTTATCTAGATGTGTGGTGAGCACTTTAAACCCCCAAGTGCTTCCAGAAGTTTATAATGTAGAGCCGTAAAAATAAAAAATATTTTTTCACAAAAATAATTTTTCACCCCCAATTTTTTATATCCCCAAGGGTAACAGGAGAAATTGGACCCCAAAATTGTTGTACAATTTGTCCTGAGTATACTGATACCCCACATATGGGGATAAACCACTGTTTGGACGCACGGCAGAGATCGGAAGGGAAGGAGCACCATTTGACTTTTCAATGCAAAAATTACTGGAATTGAGATAGGGCGCCATGTCGCATTTGGAGAGCCCCTGATGTGCCTAAACAGTGGAAACCACCAACAAGTGACACCATTTTGGAAAGTAGACCCCCTAAGGAATGTATCTAGATGTGTGGTGAGCAGTTTGACCCCACAAGTACTTCACAGAAGTTTGTAATGTAGAGCCGTAAAAATAAAAAATCATATTTTTTCATAAAAATTATATTTTTGCCCCCAATTTTTTATTTTCCCAAGGGTAACAGAAGAAATTGGACCCCAAAAGTTGTTGTCGAATTTGTCCTCAGTACGCTGCTATCCCATATATGGGGGAAACCACCATTTGGGTGCATAGCAGAGCTTGGAAGGGAAGGAGCAGCGTTTTGGAATGCAGACTTAGATGGAATGGTCTGCAGGCGTTGTGTTGCGTTTACAGAGCCCTTGATGTACCTAAACAAAAGCCCCAGAAGTGACCTCATATTGGAAACTAGACACCCCAAGGAAGTCATCTAATTGTGTTGTGAGAACTTTGAACCCCCATGTGTTTCACTAAAGTTTAGAACGCCGAGCCGTCAAAATAAAAAATATTTTTTCCCACAAAAATGATTTTTAGCCCCCAAATATTTATTTTCCCAAGGGTAACAGGAGAAATTGGACAGTTGTTGTCCAATTTGTCCTGAGTATGCTGATACCTCACATGTGGGTGTAAACCACTGTTTGGGCGCATGGCAGAGCTCGGAAGGGAAGGAGCACTGTTTTACTTTTTCAATGCAGAATTGGCTGGAATTGAGATCGGATGCCATGTCGCATTTGGAGAGTCCCTGATGTGCCTAAACAGTGGAAATCCCCAATTCTAAAACCAACCCTAACCCTAACACACCCCTAACCCTAATCCCAACCCTAACCATAAAGCTAACCACAGCCCTAACCCGAACACTCCCCTAACCCTATTCCCAACCCTAACCACACCCCTAACCCCAACACACCCCTAACCCTAATCCAAACCCTAACCATAACCCTAACCACACCCCTAACCCTAATGCCAACTCTAATCACAACTGTAAACATAATCCAAACCCTAACCCCATCTCTAGACCCAACCCTAACCCTAACTTTAGCCCTAACCCTAACTTTAGCCCTAACCCTAATCCTAACTCTAAAGGGAAAATAGAAATACATTTTTTTTTTTATTATTTTTCCCTAACGAAGGGGGTGATGAAGGGGGGGTTTGATTTACTATTTATAGCGGGTTTTTATAGCGGATTTTTCTTTGGCAACTATCATTTTTATTGCAAAAAAATGTTTTTCCACCACCACATTTTGAGAGCTATAATTTTTCCATATTTTGGCCCACAAAGTCATGTGAGGTCTTGTTTTTTGCTGGACGAGTTTTCGTTTTTATTGGTATCATTTTCGGGCACATGACATTTTTTAATCGCTTTTTATTACGATTTTTCTTAGGCAGAATGAACAAAAACCAGCAATTCATGAATTTCTTTTGGGTGTGGCGCTTATACTTTTCCGCGTGTAATAAAATTGATAAGGCAGTTTTATTCTTCGGGTCAGTACGATTAGGTTGGAATCACACTCAGCGTAAGACAATACGGTCCGTATATTACGGCCGTAATACGCTGAAAAGTCCCCAAAATAGTGGTCCGTAGCTCCTCCATAGGCAGGGTATGTCAGCGTATTTAGCGCATGGCATCCTCCGTATGTAATCCGTATGGCATCCGTACTGCGTGTTTTTCTCGCAGGCTTGCAAAACCAACATACGGGGCTATACAAGGGATCCATGTGTAAAAAAAACAAACAAACATATATACTGTCTATATATATATATATATATCAGCAGACACATATATGTATATATATTATTACTTCATAGAGCACTAGATAGCTTTAAAGCCGGTAATTCAATTACCGGCTTTTGCTATCTCCTTCCTAAACCCGACATGATATGAGACGTGGTTTACATACAGTAAACCATCTCATATCACCATTTTTTTTGCATATTCCACACTACTAATGTTAGTAGTCTGTATATGCAAAATTTGGCCGTTCTAGCTATTAAATTAAAGGGTTAAATGGCGGAAAAAATTGGCGTGGGCTCCCGCGCAATTTTCTCCGCCAGAGTAGTAAAGCCAGTGACTGAGGGCAGATATTAATAGCCTGGAGAGGGTCCACGGTTATTGGCCCCCCCTGGCTAAAAACATCTGCCCCCAGCCACCCCAGAAAAGGCACATGTGGAAGATGCGCCTATTCTGGCACTTGGCCACTCTCTTCCCATTCCCGTGTAGTGGTGGGATATGGGGTAATGAAGGGTTAATGCCACCTTGCTATTGTAAGGTGAGATTAAGCCAAATTAATAATGGAGAGGCGTCAATTATGACACCTATCCATTATTAATCCAATACTAGTAAAGGGTTAAAAAAAACACACACACACATTATTAAAAATTATTTTAATGAAAAAAAAAAAAAGGTTGTTGTAATAATTTATTCTACGCTCAATCCTTCTGAAGACCCTCGCTCTGTAACAAAGTAAAAATAATAAACCAACAATATACATACCTTCCGAAGATCTGTAACGTCCCACGATGTCAATCCATCTGAAGGGGTTACAATATTTTGCAGCCAGGAGCTCTGCTAATGCAGCTGCTCCTGGCTGCAAAACCCCGGAGAATGAAGGTAAAGTAGGTCAATGACCTATATTTACCTTCATTTGCGGTGAGGCGCTCTTTGCTGGCTGTTCCTGGAGCGTGGGAACTTTCCTAGAAAGCTCCCAGGCTCGAGTTCATATGAGGGCGCCCTCTGCTGCTGCTTTGACCACTGCACACCAGACAACTCCATGTCTGCCATCCAAGTGCCTGCCCGTGTATGTGTATCCTCCCACAAATAAATTACAGCACGCCTCTGTTCGCACAGCCTCTGAAGCATGTGCAGTGTGGAGTTCCACCTTGTTGCAACATCGATTATTAGGTTGTGCTGGGGAAGATTCAACGATCACTGATGGTTCAGCATACGGCTCGAGTGTACGGGCGACCGGCGGATGTGCGAGCAAAGTCTTCGCACCTTCAGGAGCAGAGCTGGTAACCGGGATAATTTTTGAGGAAGCACTGCATCACCAGGTTCAAGGTGTGAGCCAGGCAAGGTATGTGTTTCAGTTCTGAAAGGGCTATGGCAGCCATAAAATTCCTTCCGTTATCACTGACTACCTTGCCTGCATCAAGATGTACACTGCCCAGCCATGACTGGGTTTCTTGCTGCAAGTAATCAGGCCAGTACTTCCGCATTGTGTCTGTTGTCGCCCAAACACTTCATTTCTAACACAGCCTGCTGATGCTTACCACTAGCTGTTCCATAATGGGACACTCATGTGCAACACTGGCAGCTGCGGATGGAGTGGTCGTGCGACTGCGCTCTGTGGATGAGCTTTCACTTCTGGAGGAGAAAGAGAAGGAGGGGTGGCGAATGCCTACAGCCAACTGTTTCCCAGACCGTGGGCTAGGCAGAACTGTCCCACTATGGTTGTCCCCGGTGGACCCTGCATCCACCACATTAACCCAGTGCGCCGTGATGGACACATAACGTCCCTGGCCATGCCTACTGGTCCATGCATCTGTTGTGAGGTGCACCTTTCCACTGACTGATTGCCTCAGTGCATGGACAATGCGGTCTTTGACATGCTGGTGGAGGGCTGGGATGGCTTTTCTCTCAAAGAAGTGCTGACTGGGTAGGTCATAGTGTGGTACTGCGTACGCCATCAGGTCTTTGAAAGCTTCACTTTCAACCAACCAGTAGGGCATCATCTCTAACGAGATTAGTCTAGCAATGTGGGCGTTCAAACCCTGTGTATGCGGATGAGTACTTTCTTTTCCTAACGAGAATCTCTTGTAGGGTGAACTGGATTGGAGAGCTGCATATGGTGGAACTAGCGGAGGTGGTGGTGGATCATGGCAGATTGAGAGAGGGTTGGTGATGGTATTCTTGATGTTGGCCTACATACAGTGTTTCCTACCAAGAACCTTGTGATTCCCTGACTGCTTTGGCCTTGCGACGATACCTCCACATTTGCTGCTGGTGGTGTCCTAACTGGTGGGCTTACAGTGAGGGAAGCAATGTAGCGTTGCTAACTACCTTCATTCTGAGCAGGTGCACCAATGGTACGGGACATTTGGTAGTTAGTCCAGGCTTGCAAGTGCATGCTGGTTAAATGTCTAAGCATGCACGTTGTATTTAAATTTTGGAGATTCTAACCTCTGCTAAAGGTCTTTGAGCATTTCTTACAGATAGCTTTGCACTGATCATTCGGATCTTGGTTAAAAAATTGCCACACTACACTCTTGCTACTATGGAACACCTTTTCAGGCATTGCATGCTGTGCTACTTTCACCGGATGGCCACGCTGTCCTAAAACTGTTTTTGACAAATGTTTTTGGCCAGATACAGGCCTGCCAGATGAAAGCTGTTGCGATGTAGATGGCTGCTGCAGATCATCCTCCTCCACTTCTGAGCTACTGGCAGCGGCACCCTCTTCCCCCAATGGCTGCCAATCTGGGTCAACAACTGGGTCATCTATCACCTCCTCTTCAATGTCATGTGCACCTTCCTCTGTGTCACCGTGTAAGGTGCTATAGCGTTCGGTACGGGGCACCATAGTCTCTTCAGGGTCAGATTCTGGCTCAGTACACTGCGAGGGCAATGTAGTGATCTGAACAGCATAATAATCTAGCTGTGGCTGTGCATCAGTGCACTCTATGTCCGATTCATCCTGTAATGGGCTGCTAACAATTTCCCTTTCTAACCCAGGCACGGTATGTGTAAAGAGCTCCATGGAGTAAACTGTAGTGTCGCCTGCTGCATCCTTCACTTTTGGTTTGGGTGAAGGACACAAGGAAGAGACTTGTTCCTGACCGGGAGCATCTACTGACGACTCGCTGCTTTTATATTTGAAACTTTCTGAAGAGGAGGCGAAAGAGCTAGAGGCTGAGTCAGCAAGGAACGCCAAAGCTTTTTCCTGCTGCTCCGACTTTAAATGCGGTTTTCCTACTCCCAGATAAGGGAGCCTTCCAGGCCTTGTGTAGCCAGACGATGATGCTGGCTCAACACTTCGAACCTTAGGTGCTATTTTGCTTTTCCCACTACCACCAGATGCTCCACCACCAACAACACCATCAGTACAAGCTGGCAATGACCGCCCACGGCCTCTTCCACCAGACTTCCTCATTTTTGGGAAAATCTAATCAAAATAACAACCGTTATATAGTACTGTAAAACAAGGTAGAAGGTGTATATCAACTTGTTGAGAATTTAAATCTCCCTTTTTTGGGGGAGACTGCACCAAAACTCAGGCCCAGTGTATAACACTACACAATGTAAGTGGCAGAACGTGGCTGGCTGATGTACGACAAACTAACAGAACTGATGTAGATCCACTTTGTGACAATTTAAATCTCCCTTTTTTGGGGGGGAGACTGCACCAAAACTCAGGCCCAGTGTATAACACTACACAATGTAAGTGGCAGAACGTGGCTGGCTGATGTACGACAAACTAACAGAACTGACGTAGATCCACTTTGTGACAATTTAAATCTCCCTTTTTTGGGGGGGAGACTGCACCAAAACTCAGGCCCAGTGTATAACACTACACAATGTAAGTGGCAGAACGTGGCTGAATGATATACGACAAACTAACAGAACTGACGTAGATCCACTTTGTGACAATTTGAATCTCCCTTTTTTGGGGGGGGGAGACTGCACCAAAACTCAGGCCCAGTGTATAACACTACACAATGTAAGTGGCAGAACGTGGCTGGCTGATGTACGACAAACTAACGGAACTGATGTAGATCCACTTTGTGACAATTTTAATCTCCTTTTTTGGGGGGGAGACTGCACCAAAACTCAGGCCCAGTGTATAACACTACACAATGTAAGTGGCAGAACGTGGCTGGCTGATGTACGACAAACTAACAGAACTGACGTAGATCCACTTTGTGACAATTTAAATCTCCCGTTTTTGGGGGGGAGACTGCACCAAAACTCAGGCCCAGTGTATAACACTACACAATGTAAGTGGCAGAACGTGGCTGGCTGATGTACGACAAACTAACAGAATAATAATAATAATAATAATTTTTATTTATATAGCGCCAACATATTCCGCAGCGCTTTACAAATTATAGAGGGGACTTGTACAGACAATAGACATTACAGCATAACAGAAATACAGTTCAAAACAGATACCAGGAGGAGTGAGGGCCCTGCTCGCAAGCTTACAAACTATGGGCTGACGTAGATCCACTTTGTGACAATTTAAATCTCCCTTTTTTGGGGGGGAGACTGCACCAAAACTCAGGCCCAGTGTATAACACTACACAATGTAAGTGGCAGAACGTGGCTGAATGATATACGACAAACTAACAGAACTGACGTAGATCCACTTTGTGACAATTTGAATCTCCCTTTTTTTGGGGGGGGAGACTGCACCAAAACTCAGGCCCAGTGTATAACACTACACAATGTAAGTGGCAGAACGTGGCTGGCTGATGTACGACAAACTAACGGAACTGATGTAGATCCACTTTGTGACAATTTTAATCTCCATTTTTGGGGGGGAGACTGCACCAAAACTCAGGCCCAGTGTATAACACTACACAATGTAAGTGGCAGAACGTGGCTGGCTGATGTACGACAAACTAACAGAACTGACGTAGATCCACTTTGTGACAATTTAAATCTCCCGTTTTTGGGGGGGAGACTGCACCAAAACTCAGGCCCAGTGTATAACACTACACAATGTAAGTGGCAAAACGTGGCTGGCTGATGTACGACAAACTAACAGAACTGACGTAGATCCACTTTGTGACAATTTAAATCTCCCGTTTTTGGGGGGGAGACTGCACCAAAACTCTGGCCCAGTGTATAACTACACAATGTAAGTGGCAGAACGTGGCTGGCTGATGTACGCCAAACTAACAGAACTGACGTAGATCCACTTTGTGACAATTTAAATCTCCCTTTTTTGGGGGGGAGACTGCACCAAAACTCAGGCCCAGTGTATAACACTACACAATGTAAGTGGCAGAACGTGGCTGGCTGATGTACGACAAACTAACAGACTGACGTAGATCCATTTTGTGACAATTTAAATCTCCCTTTTTTGGGGGGGAGACTGCACCAAAACTCAGGCCCAGTGTATAACACTACACAATGTAAGTGGCAGAACGTGGCTGGCTGATGTACGACAAACTAACAGAACTGACGTAGATCCACTTTGTGACAATTTAAATCTCCCTTTTTTGGGGGGGAGACTGCACCAAAACTCAGGCCCAATGTATAACACTACACAATGTAAGTGGCAGAACGTGGCTGGCTGATATACGACAAACTAACAGAACTGACGTAGATCCACTTTGTGACAATTTAAACCTCCCTTTTTTGGGGGGAAAACTGCACCAAAACTCAGGCCCAGTGTATAACACTACACAATGTAAGTGGCAGAACGTGGCTAGAAGATATACGACAAACTAACAGAACTGACATAGATCCACATTGTGACAATTTGAATCTCCCTTTTTTGGGGGGGAGAATGCACCAAAACTCAGGCCCAGTGTATAACACTACACAATGTAAGTGGCAGAACGTGGCTGGAAGATATATGAAAAAATACAAGGACTGCAGTTGGTTTGCACAGCAGCGTAGAAACAGCAATGCAGCTATCAGGGAGCCTTATAAGGCAGCCTAATAAGCTACAGAGCTGATGCACAAAAATATAGCCTCCACTGTCCCTGCAAAGAGAAGGTGGTGTTGGACAGTGGAAATCGCTACAGCAAAAGCGGTTTGGGGGTTAATCTTCCCTCCCTAACGATATCCCCTCTTCTGATGAAGCTGCAGCAACCTCTCCCTATGCTACGATCGGCAGAAGTAAGATGGAGGTCGGCGTGCACGCCCCTTTATAGCCCCTGTGACGCCGCAGAAAGCTTGCCAATCACTGTCATGCTCTTCTCTAAGATGGTGGGGACCGAGACCTATGTCATCACGCTGCCCACACTCTGCGTCCTCCTTCATTGGCTGAAAAATGGCGCTGAATGCGTCATACGAAACGCGACTTTGGCGCGAAGATCGCCGACCTCTTAGCCGATCCCACACTAGGATCAGGTCGGGTTTCATGAAACCCGACTTTGCCGAAAGTCGGCGATTTTTGAATTTGTCCGATCCGTTTTGCTCAACCCTAAGCTCTAGTACATCAATAAACATACACACACTCATATAGTTCTGCTAGAACAACATAACGTTCTGTAACATTAAGACACACAAAGTTTGTAAACTTTAACCCCTTAGTGACAGAGCCAATTTGGTACTTAATGACCAGGCCAATTTTTGCAATTCTGATCACTGTCAATTTATGAGGTTATAACTCTGGAACGCTTCAACGGATCCCGCTGATTCTGAGAATGTTTTTTCGTGACATATTGTACTTCATGTTATTGGTAACATTTCTTCGATATTACTTGCGATTATTTATGAAAAAAACGGAAATATGGCGAAAATTTTTAAAATTTTGCAATTTTCAAACTTTGTATTTTTATGCCCTTAAATCAGAGAGATATGTCACGAAAAATAGTTAATAAATAACATTTCCCACATGTCTACTTTACATCAGCACAATTTTGGAAACAAAATTTTTTTTTGTTAGGGAGTTATAAGGGTTAAAAGTTGACCAGCAATTTCTCATTTTTACAACACCATTTTTTTTTAGGGACCACATCACATTTGAAGTGTCTATTGTTAGGAGTCGAGTTTCCTCTGCTGCACAGGGGGAATCTCGATCCGTCTCCGCTGCGGTCTCCCATTCCCCTCCAGCCGCAGTGGAGTCTGCTCAGCAGGGACGTCGATCCCAGCGTCTCGCTCAGTCTGACTCTGTGAGAAGAGTTATTGCTGCTTCTCCAGCTTCTGCCTTTGAAGCCTATTCTGGTCAGCAGCGAGCGGACTTCTCTGGGACTAAGTCCTTATCTGCACACACTGAGCATGCCCAGGGCAAGATCTCCCGTTGGAGATCGAGGGTCATGTGCTCAGGCTCTGCGGCACATTCCATTGGTCCTCTTGGCAGGTCCTAGAAGGGCAAAAGTTCTATAGCCATTTCCTGTGCTGCAGCTATATAAACTGCGCATGACCGCACGGCCATGCGCTAGTATTGTCTTACAATTGATATGTGTGTATGTGTGAGTGCAAGTCGTTCTTGGTTACCCCTTCCCTATTGAATGTCTGTTCGCGGAAGGTGTACGGCTGCTATCTAGCGCCCGACTTAGCCTACTACACTAAACACACATCACAGCGTCCTGTAGCTGTGCCTGCCAGTACGGCGCCATGCGCCTGCCTTGCGCTTTCCATACCCAAGTCTGGGTGGTTAGTGGCGTCCGTTAGTGCGGCATCGCTCGCGCACTTGTGCGCTTATATTTCTGAAGGTTCTCTACACACCCAGTTGCGGTGTTGTGCCAGCAAGGGCCTAATCGGGCTTCAATCCCTTCTGGGGTTAAGTCCGCTGGCCACTTGCTCGCACTCTAGTGCGGTATTGCGGTCCTGTGAATTAACAGGATCGCTTTCCTCACGCTGGGTGAGGTTTAACCCACGCGTGTTTACTTTAGTGTACCGCTATATAGTCTGCAAATTGCTAGCAGCAGGTTCTCACCTGCACGGTGGACCCCGGACTGCGAACGCATCTTTGTCACCTGTCTTGGTGCGTTCCGCCAGTCCTAACATCTATATGATAGAAAATAATGAAGTGTGACACCATTCTAAAAACTACACCCCTCAAGGTTCTCAAAACCACATTCAAGAAGTTTATTAACCCTTTACGTGCTTCACAGGAACTGAAACAATGTGGAAGGAAAAAATGAACATTTAACTTTTTTTTGCAAACATCTTAATTCAGAACCATTTTTTTTATTTTCACAAGTGTAAAAACAGAAATGTAACCATAAATTTTGTTATGCAATTTCTCCTGAATACGCCAATACCCCATATGTGGGGGTAAACCACTGTTAGGGCGCACCGCAGAACTTAGAAGTGAAGGAGCGCCGTTTTACTTTTTCAATGCAGAATTGGCTGGAATTGAGATTGGACGCCATGTCGCGTTTGGAGAGCCCCTGATGTGCCTAAACAGTGGAAACCCCCCACAAGTGACACCATTTTGGAAACTAGACCCCTTAAGGAACTTATCTAGATGTGTGGCGAGCACTTTGAACCCCCATGTGCTTCACAGAAGTTTATAACGTAGAGCCGTGAAAAAAAAAAATCACATTTTTTCTACAAAAATGATCTTTTTGCCCACAAATTTTTATTTTCACAAGGGTAACAGGAGAAATTAGACCACTAAAGTTGTTGTGCAATTTCTCCTGAGTACGCTGATACCCAATATGTGGGGGTAAACAACTGTTAGGGCGCACCGCAGAGCTTGGAAGAGAAGGAGTGCCGTTTTACTTTTTCAATGTTGAATTGGCTGGAATTGAGATTGGACGCCATGTCGCGTTTGGAGAGCCCCTGATGTGCCTAAACAGTGGAAACCCCCCATAAGTGACACCATTTTGGAAACTAGACCCCTTAAGGAACTTATCTAGATGTGTGGCGAGCACTTTGAACCCCCATGTGCTTCACAGAAGTTTATAACGTAGAGCCGTGAAAAAAAAAAATTGCATTTTTTCTACAAAAATGATCTTTTTGCCCACAAATTTTTATTTTCACAAGGGTAACAGGAGAAATTAGACCACTAAAGTTGTTGTGCAATTTCTCCTGAGTACATCGATACCCAATATGTGGGGGTAAACCACTGTTTGGGCGCACCGCAGAGCTTGGAAGAGAAAGAGTGCCGTTTTACTTTTTCAATGTAGAATTGGCTGGAATTGAGATCGGACGCCATGTCGCGTTTGGAGAGCCCCTGATGTGCCTAAACAGTAGAAATCCCCCACAAGTGACCCTATTTTGGAAACTAGACCCCCCATGGAACTTATCTAGATGTGTGGTGAGAACCTTGAATGCCCAAGTGCTTCACAGAAGTTTATAATGCAGAGCCGTGAAAATAAAAAATATTTTTTTTTTCCACAAAAAAGATTTTTTAGCCCCCAAGTTTTTATTTTCACAAGGGTAACAAGAGAAATTGGACCCCAAAAGTTGTTGTCCAATTTGTCCTGAGTATGCTGGTACCCCATATGTGGGGGTAAACCACTGTTTTGGCGCACGGCAGAGCTCGGAAGGAAGGAGCGCCGTTTTGGAATGCAGACTTTGATAGAATGGTCTGCGGGTATTATGTTGCGTTTGCAGAGCCCCTGATGTACCTAACCAGTAGAAACCCTCCACAAGTGACCCCATTTTGGAAACTAGACCCCCCAAGGAACTTATCTAGATGTGTGGTGAGAACTTTGAATGCCCAAGTGCTTCACAGAAGTTTAGAATGCAGAGTCGTGAAAATAAAAAATATTTTTTTTTTCCACAAAAAAGATATTGTAGCCCCCAAGTTTTTATTTTCACAAGGGTAACAGGAGAAATTGGACTGCAATAGTTGTTGTCCAATTTATCCCGAGTACGCTGATGCGCCATATGTGGGGGTAAACCACTGTTTGGGCGCACGGCAGAGCTCGGAAGGGAAGGAGCGCCGTTTTGGAATGCAGACTTTGATAGAATGGTCTGTGGGCATTATGTTGCGATTGCAGAGCCCCTGATGTACCTAAACTGTAGTAATCCCCCACAAGTGACCCCATTTTGGAAACTAGACCCCCCAAGGAACTTATCTAGATGTGTGGTGAGAACTTTGAATGCCCAAGTGCTTCACAGAAGTTTAGAAGTCAGAGTCGTGAAAATAAAAAATATTTTTTTTTTTCACAAAAAAGATTTTGTAGCCCCCAAATTTTTATTTTCACAAGGGTAACAAGAGAAATTGGACCCCAGAAGTTGTTGTCCAATTTATCCCGAGTACGCTGATGCCCCATATGCACGGCAGAGCTCAGAAGGGAGGGAGCACCATTTTACTTTTTGAGCGCAAAATTGGCTGTCGTGTTTGGAGACCCCCTGATGTACCTAAACAGTGGAAACCCCCCAATTCTAGCTCCAACCCTAACCCCAACACACCCCTAACCCTAATCCCAACCTGATCCATAATCCTAATCACTAACCCTAACCATAATCACAACCCTTACCCCAAAACAACCCTAATGTCAACCCTAACCATAACCCTAATCAAAACCCTAAATCCAACACACCCCTAATCCTAATCTCAACCCTAACCTCAAACCTAACCCTAATCCCAATACACCCCTAATCACAACCCTAACCTTAACCCTAATCCCAAACCTAACCCTAATCCCAAGCGTAACCCTGATGCCAACCCTAACCCTAATACCAACCCTAATCCAAAACCTAACCCTAATCCGAGCTCTAACCCTAACTTTAGCCCCAACCCTAGCCCTAACTTTAGCCCCAACCCTAACCCTAGCCCTAAGGCTACTTTCACACTTGCGTCGTTTGGCATTCCGTCGCAATCCGTCGTTTTGGACAAGAAACGGATCCTGCACATGTGCGCGCAGGATGCGTTTTTTGCCCATAGACTTGTATTGCCGACGGATCGTGACGGATGGCCACACGTCGCATCCGTCGTGCACTGGATCAGTTGTGTTTTGGCGGAGCGTCGGCACAAAAAAAGTTCAATGAAACGTTTTTTGGTACGTCGCATCCGCCATTTCTGACCGCGCATGCGTGGCCGTAACTCCGCCCCCTCCTCCCCAGGACATAGATTGGGCAGCGGATGCGTTGAAAAACTACAGCTGCTGCCCACGTTGTGCACAATTTTCACAACGTGCGTCGGTATGTCGGGCCGACGCATTGCGACGGCCCCGTACCGACGTAAGTGTGAAAGAAGCCTAACCCTAAATTTAGCCCCAACCCTAACCCTAACCCTACCCCTAACCCTAGCCCTACCCCTACCCCTAACCCTACCCCTAACCCTAACCCTACCCCTAACCCTACCCCTAACCCTACCCCTAACCCTACCCCTACCCCTAACCCTACCCCTAACCCTACCCCTAACCCTAACCCTAACCCTACCCCTAACCCTAACCCTAGCCCTACCCCTACCCCTAACCCTACCCCTAACCCTACCCCTAACCCTAACCCTACCCCTAACCCTACCCCTAACCCTACCCCTAACCCTAACCCTTCCCCTAACCCTACCCCTACCCCTAACCCTACCCCTAACCCTAATTTTAGCCCCAACTGCTGTTCTCTGCCGGCGGCCAGGAGGAGCAGCAAGAGGATCCAGGGACCTAGGTGAGTATGCTAGGGTCCCCGAATCCCCCTATTTCTCTGTCCTCTGATGTGCGATCACATCAGAGGACAGAGAATTACACTTTACTTTTTTTTTTTTTTTTTTTTTTTTTGCGGTCGCCGGTAAACAGTTAATTACCGGCGATCGCAAAACAGGGGTCGGTAATACCGACCCCGATCATGCTCTTTGGGGTCTCGGCTACCCCCGGCAGCCGAGACCCCAAAGATTCTCCCGGTGCCGGCCGGCGGGCGCACTGCGCATGCGCCCGCCATTTTGAAGATGGCGGCGCCCACCGGGAGACACGAGGAGCATCGGGGGAGCTAGGTGAGTATTGGGGGGCCACCTGGGACCCCTTTTTTCTGTCCTCCGATGTGCGATCACATCGGAGGACAGAGAAATTAAAAAGAGATCGCGTTTTTTTTGGGTTTTTTTTGCGATCGGCGGTAAACGGTTAATTACCGGCGATCGCAAATGCGGGGTGGGTTAAAAAACCCCCGAATCATGTTCTCTGGGGTCTCGGCTACCCTTGGCAGCCGAGACCCCGGAGAAAATCGGCCTCTGGGGGGCGCTATGGACTTTTTCCACAGCGCCGTTAATTAACGGCGCTGTGGTTTAAGTACCCTTAGTGGCCGCCGTTAAAAGGCGTATCGGCGGTCACTAAGGGGTTAAAACACAAAACTCTGCAATGTAAATGAGTTAGCAGCGGGTTAATCAGTGTGATGTCCACAACGAGCAGAGAATGTTAATTTATTAAGAATTAAGAACATCCAGCTTAAAACATGAGAACAGGATCAATCTGGTTTCTGAGAGAGAGAGAGAGATCTGCTGTGAGTCCATCTGCTTCAGCTACACACAAGAAATGTGCTCACAGGGAAGGGGGAGGAGGAACATCCTGTCTGTAAATGAGGACTCCCTTTTTTTTTTTTTTTTTAACTTTGTTGACATGTGAACAATATGCATGCAGATATATAAATCACATCATATTAAACAAACAATAGTTGTTGCAATACATACAGATCAATATGCATTAGGCCAACAAAATGCACACCACACAGCTCTGCAACATCAAAACACGCAGTTGTGCAACAAAAACACACATAATTCTGCTATATCAAAACACACAAAGCTCTGCCATGTTAAAACATACGCACATCAGTATATAACACACACAGTGTCCTGCTCCACATCTCTTCTGCCTGGTCATGTGAGCTGGGAATGTCACCAGTAAATGGGTTCCTGAGGACAAAGATAAAGTAAAAAACAGAGTATACCAAAAATTTGGGACAATTGTAACATCCCTGCCGGCATCACTGCATGGCTTCCAATCTTCCATCTTACTCACCACTCTGGGCCATGCTGTGAGTTCTGTCTTCTGCCGGCTCCTTGCTCTGGACCTCGTTCTTGCTTGCTGCATACTTCCTTTCTGTGTGCTTAGGGCGGCGGCCCCTGCACTTCCTGTTTCTTATAGAGACTGTGTGCAATCTCCTAATATGTCCCCAGCCTATTGCTAGGAGGCATCAGGTACTTAAGGCATCTCCACCCACTGGAAGATGCCTGAGCAACAAACTTTCACAGTTTGTGTCTTGCTGCTGAGTTGCCAGGTCCTGTCCTTTCTCTGCCACCCTGGGGGCTGCATACCCAGGCCCGTCTCTGTGTTCTTGTGTCTTGTTTCTGCCACCCTGGGGGCTGTACACCCAGGCCTGAATCCTTGTTCTGCGGTTCTGCTCCGCTCTGCTCACTGCAATCTGCTGCTTTGCTCGCCACAACCTGCGGCTCTGCTCTGCTCGCCGCAACCTGCAGCTCTGCTCTGCTCACCGCAATCTACAGCTCGGTTCTGCTCCACTCGCCGTATCCTGCGGCTCTGCTCCGCTCTGCTTGCCACATTCTGCGGCTCTGCTCGCCTTCTGCGACTCTGCCCTGCTCTCCGCATTCTACGGCTTTGCTCTGCTCCCGCTCCATGCCCTGTGTGTCCTTGTCCTTCCAGAGTACCTGCCTGCCTGCCAGAGTGCCAATCATGCCAGCTTGCCTGCCAGAGTGCCAGCCGTGCCCGCCTGCCTGCCAGAGTGCCAGCCATGCCCGCTTGCCAGTCAGAGTGCCAGCCATGCCCGCCTGACTGCCAGAGTGCCAGCCATGCCTGCCAGAGTACCAGTTATGCTCATACTTACTCGCTCGCACCTGTCTCTAGTCTTTCATCCCTCAGTGGGATCAGCTGCTATGACCAGACACCGCCCTGGAGTGGTACCTGGCAGCTACCTGCTGCACAAGCCTGACATTACCACTAGAGGCTCCAGTGAACATTAAGGTAGCTGCTTAGTCATGCCCCTCCAGGGTAGTCTGGTTTGTGGCACAGTGGGCAACAATCCTTGCTCGTAGCGTAAAGGGGGTACTGTAACATCCCTGCCGGCATCACTGCATGGCCTTCCATCTCCCATCATACTCACCACTCTGGGCCATGCTGTAAGTTCTGTCTTCTGCCGGCTCCTTGCTCTGCACCTCAAGTCCTTGCTTGCTGCATACTTCCTGGCTGTATGCTTAGGGCGGCGGCCCAAGCATTTCCTGATTCTTATAGAGACAGTGTGCACTCTCCTAATTTGTCCCCAGCCTATTGCTAGGAGGCATCAGGTACTAAAGGCATCTCCACCCACTGGAAGATGGCTGAGCAACAAATTTTCTTAGTTTGTGTCTTGCTGCTGAGTTGCCATGTCCTGTCCTTTCTCTGCCACCCTGGGGGCTGCATACCCAGGCCCGTCTCTGTGTTCTTGTGTCTCGTTTCTGTCACCCTGGGGACTGTATA
Organism: Ranitomeya imitator; assembly: GCF_032444005.1. Classification (NCBI taxonomy): domain Eukaryota; kingdom Metazoa; phylum Chordata; class Amphibia; order Anura; family Dendrobatidae; genus Ranitomeya; species Ranitomeya imitator. The sequence goes on along the minus strand of NC_091284.1, from coordinate 274,514,844 downwards.
CCCAGGCCTGATTCCTTGTCCTGTACTTCTTCCCATGTCTGTCCCTGTCTGAACTCTGGTCTACACTTGTATCTGTTTATATCCCTGTCTGTTGCCTTTCCCTCTCAGCTGTGCGTATCCTTGTGTCCACTCCCTGTTCTCTGCTTGCCACAACCTGCGGCTCTGCTCTGCTTTGCTTGCCACAACCTGCGGTGCTCTCTTCACCGCAACCTGCGGCTCTGCTCGCCGCAACCTGCGCCTGTGTTGTACTCACCACAACCTGTGGTTCCACTCTGCTCACAGCATTCTGCATCTCTGCTCTACTCCCGTCTCGCCTCCTGCGGCTCTGCCCTGCTCTCCACATCCTGTGGCTTTGCTCTGCTCCCGTGCTGCGCCCTGTGTATCCTTGTCCTTTTAGTCTGAACTGGTTCCTTACAGTTCCTGTCCGTATAGTCTGTACTGGTTCCTACCTGCTCCCTTATCCTACTCATACCTACCTGTGTTCCTGTCCTACCCGTTACAGTGCCAATTCCTCCAGACTGCTCCGTGCCCGCCTGCCTGCTAGAGTGCCAGCCATGCCTGCCTGCCTGCCAGAGTGCCAGCCGTGCCCTCCAGAGTACCAGTCGTTCTCGTCTGTACTTACTCGCACCTGTCTCTAGTGTTTTCTCCCTCATTGGGATCAGCTGCTAAAACCAGATACCGCCTTGGAGTGGTACCAGGCAGCTACCTCCCGAACAAGCCTGACCTCACTACGAAAGGTTCCAGTGAACACCAAGGTGGCTGCTTAGTCACGCCCCTGCAGGGTAGTCTGGTTTGTGGCACAGTGGGGCTACAATCCTCGCTCATACCACCCACTCAGGGCACGAGTGTTACAACAGTCCTACTTGATCCAAGAAAGTTGGGAGGTATTTTACACCTGTTCCTGTATGGGCCTAGCCAATTGCATGCTAGAACATAGTGAGATCTTATCCAACTGTACCTCTATTATTGGTGGTGTATTCCATGCTAGATTGTATTTTGTTCTTTTTATGCTAAACCTGTATTGTTTGAGCCTATTCTAAGTTATATTGTAGTCATTTCATTTCATAAATTATGTGTATTGATGGGAATGTGACTTTATTGCCAAGGACGATGGATGTGTTCATCTGAGGTCTCTGAGCTCAAGCCTTTGAAGCAATTCCAGCATTTCCTCTTGGATTGCAATGGTTATACTAAAATGTTGAAGTCCAAGAAGAATGAAGATGATACAAGGAGTATAATTTCATTTTATTAGTGGACAGAGAACAAGGGGAAGATGGCTACTTTGAAGACAAAGCAAGTTATTGAACGCATCGATTCTCCTACTCCTGTAGCATCTGCCCTCAAAAAACAGTCATCAATTAAATCAGTTATTATATTAGCAAGAAAGGGTGCACTCCGGTTAATTAGAAACCATTCTAGGGTTGCAAGGCTAAGTCCATACCTATACGAAACCACAAACACAGAAGAAAGACTGGACTAGAAAAGCCCACACAACCACATATAAGTAAAATTCAAAAAACCTTTATTATCATCCCCTCAAAGAACATGTAAAAACAATTAAAAGCATGCAATATACAAAAACCGCACCCCCACTCCTGAAAATACATGTGCCATATCAACTTATATGTATTCCAAAAGGAAACATCACCATATAATCACAACACTAAATAGTGATATAAATCGCAACAGCACTTTCCTCCCCTTGGACAGACGTGACCAGCCTATATCAGGAAAATTTTAACCCCTTCATGACCCAGCCCATTTTGACCTTAAAGACCTTGCCGTTTTTTGCAATTCTGACCAGTGTCCCTTTATGAGGTAATAACTCAGGAACGCTTCAACGGATCCTAGCGGTTCTGAGACTGTTTTTTTGTGACATATTGGGCTTCATGTTAGTGTTCAATTTAGGTCAATAAATTCTGCGTTTATTTGTGATAAAAACGGAAATTTGGCGAAAATTTTGAAAATTTCGCAATTTTCACATTTTGAATTTTTATTCTGTTAAACCAGAGAGATATGTGACACAAAATAGTTAATAAATAACATTTCCCACATGTTTACTTTACATCAGCACAATTTTGGAAACAAAAATTTTTTTTGTTAGGAAGTTATAAGGGTTAAAATTTGACCAGCGATTTGTCATTTTTACAACGAAATTTACAAAACCATTTTTTTTAGGGACCAGTTTGAAGTCAGTTTGAGGGGTCTATATGGCTGAAAATACCCAAAAGTGACACCATTCTAAAAACTGCACCCCTCAAGGTACTCAAAACCACATTCAAGAAGTTTATTAACCCTTCAGGTGCTTCACAGCAGCAGAAGCAACATGGAAGGAAAAAATGAACATTTAACTTTTTAGTCACAAAAATTATATTTTAGCAACAATTTTTTTATTTTCCCAATGGTAAAAGGAGAAACTGAACCACGAAAGTTGTTGTCCAATTTGTCCTGAGTACGCTGATACCTCATATGTGGGGGTAAACCACTGTTTGGGCGCACGGCAGGGCTTGGAAGGGAAGGAGCGCCATTTGACTTTTTGAATCAAAAATTGGCTCCACTCTTTAGCGGACACCATGTCACGTTTGGAGAGCCCCCGTGTGCCTAAAAATTGGAGCTTCCCCACAAGTGACCCCATTTTGGAAACTAGACGCCCCAAGGAACTTATCTAGATGCATAGTGAGCACTTTGAACCCCCAGGTGCTTCACAAATTGATCCGTAAAAATGAAAAAGTACTTTTTTTTCACAAAAAAATTCTTTTAGCCTCAATTTTTTCATTTTCACATGGGCAACAGGATAAAATGGATCCTAAAATGTGTTGGGCAATTTCTCCTGAGTACACCAATACCTCACATGTGGGGGTAAACCACTGTTTGGGCACATGGTAAGGCTCGGAAGGGAAGGAGCGCCATTTGACTTTTTGAATGAAAAATTATTTCCATCGTTAGCGGACACCATGTCGCGTTTGGATAGCTCCTGTGTGCCTAAACATTGGCGCTCCCCCACAAGTGACCCCATTTTGGAAACTAGACCCCCCAAGGAACTTATTTAGATGCCTAGTGAGCACTTTAAACCCTCAGGTGCTTCACAAATTGATCTGTAAAAATGAAAAAGTACTTTTTTTTCACAAAAAAATTATTTTCGCCTCAATTTTTTCATTTTCACATGGGCAGTAGGATAAAATGGATCATAAAATTTGTTGGGCAATTTCTCCCGAGTACGTCGATACCTCAGATGTGGGGGTAAACCACTGTTTGGGCACTCGGCAGGGCTCGGAAGGGAAGGCGCGCCATTTGACTTTTTGAATGGAAAATTAGCTCCAATTGTTAGCGGACACCATGTCGCGTTTGGAGAGCCCCTGTGTGCCTAAACATTGGAGCTCCCCCACAAGTGACCCCATTTTGGAAACTAGACCCCCCAAGGAACTTATCTAGATGCATATTGAGCACTTTAAACCCCCAGGTGCTTCACAGAAGTTTATAACGCAGAGCCATGAAAATAAAAAATAATTTTTCTTTCCTCAAAAATGATTTTTTAGCCTTGAATTTCCTATTTTGCCAAGGATAATAGGAGAAATTGGACCCCAAATATTGTTGTCCAGTTTGTCCTGAGTACGCTGATACCCCATATGTGGGGGTAAACCACTGTTTGGGCGCACGGCAGGGCTCGGAAGGGATGGCACGCCATTTGGCTTTTTAAATGGAAAATTAGCTCCAATCATTAGCGGACACCATGTCACGTTTGGAGAGCCCCTGTGTGGCTAAACATTGGAGATCCCCCAGAAATGACACCATTTTGGAAACTAGACCCCCAAAGGAACTAATCTAGATGTGTGGTGAGGACTTTGAACCCCCAAGTGCTTCACAGAAGTTTATAACGCAGAGCCATGAAAATAAAAAAAAAAATTATTTTCTCAAAAATGATCTTTTAGCCTGCAATTTTTTATTTTCCCAAGGGTAACAGGAGAAATTTGACCCCAAAAGTTGTTGTCCAGTTTCTCCTGAGTACGCTGATACCCCATATGTGGGGGTAAATCACTGTTTGGGCACATGCCGGGGCTCGGAAGTGAAGTAATGACATTTTGAAATGCAGACTTTGATGGAATGCTCTGTGGGCGTCACGTTGCGTTTGCAGAGCCCCTGATGTGGCTTAACAGTAGAAACCCCCCACAAGTGACCCCATTTTGGAAACTAGACCCCCAAAGGAACTTATCTAGATGTGTGGTGAGCACTTTGAACCCCCAAGTGCTTCATAGAAGTTTATAATGCAGAGCCGTGAAAATAATAAATACGTTTTCTTTCCTCAAAAATAATTATTTAGCCCAGAATTTTTTATTTTCCCAAGGGTTACAGAAGAAATTGGACCCCAAAAGTTGTTGTCCAGTTTCTCCTGAGTACGCTGATACCCCATATGTGGGGGTAAACCACTGTTTGGGCACATGCCGAGGCTTGGAAGTGAAGTAGTGACGTTTTGAAATGCAGACTTTGATGGAATGCTCTGTGGGCGTCACGTTGCGTTTGCAGAGCCCCTGATGTGGCTTAACAGTAGAAACCCCCCACAAGTGACCCCATTTTGGAAACTAGACCCCGAAAGGAACTTATCTAGATGTGTGGTGAGCACTTTGAACCCCCAAGCGCTTCATAGAAGTTTATAATGCAGAGCCGTGAAAATAATAAATACGTTTTCTTTCCTCAAAAATAATTATTTAGCCCAGAATTTTTTAATTTTCCCAAGGGTAACAGGAGAAATTTTACCCCAATATTTGTTGTCCAGTTTCTCCTGAGTACGGTGATACACCATATGTGGGGGTAAACTACTGTTTGGGCACATGCCGGGGCTTGGAATTGAAGTAGTGACGTTTTGAAATGCAGACTTTGATGGAATGCTCTGCGGGCGTCACTTTGCGTTTGCAGAGCCCCTGATGTGCCTAAACAGTAGAAACCCCCCACAAGTGACCCCATTTTGGAAACTAGACCCTGAAAGGAACTTATCTAGATGTGTGGTGAGCACTTTGAACCCCCAAGTGCTTCATAGAAGTTTATAATGCAGAGCCGTGAAAATAATAAATACGTTTTCTTTCCTCAAAAATAATTATTTAGCCCAGAATTTTTTATTTTCCCAAGGGTTACAGGAGAAATTGGACCCCAACAGTTGTTGTCCAGTTTCTCCTGAGTACGCTGATACCCCATGAGTGGGGGTAAACCACTGTTTGAGCGCACGTCGGGGCTCAGAAGGGAAGTAGTGACTTTTGAAATGCAGATTTTGATGGAATGGTCTGCGGGTGTCACGTTGCGTTTGCAGAGCCCCTGGTGTGCCTAAACAGTAGAAACCCCCACAAGTTACCCCATTTTAGAAACTAGACCCCCCAAGGAACTTATCTAGATATGTGGTGAGCACTTTGAACCCCCAAGTGCTTCACAGACGTTTACAACGCAGAGCCGTGAAAATAAAAAATCATTTTTCTTTCCCCAAAAATTATGTTTTAGCAAGCATTTTTTTAGATTCACAAGGGTAACAGGAGAAATTGGACCCCTGTAATTGTTGCGCAGTTTGTCCTGAGTATGCCGGTACCCCATATGTGGGGGTAAACCACTGTTTGGGCACACGTCAGGGCTCGGAAGTGAGGGAGCACCATTTGACTTTTTGAATACGAGATTGGCTGGAATCAATGGTGGCGCCATGGTGCGTTTGGAGACCCCCTGATGTGCCTAAAAAGTGGTAACCCCTCAATTCTAACTCCAACACTAACCCCAACACACCCCTAACCCTAATCCCAACTGTAGCCATAACCCTAATCACAACCCTAACCACAACCCTAATTCCAACCCTAAGGCTATGTGCCCACGTTGCGGATTCGTGTGAGATATTTCCGCACCATTTTTGAAAAATCCGCGGGTAAAAGGCACTGCGTTTTACCTGCGGATTTTCCGCGGATTTCCAGTGTTTTTTGTGCGGATTTCACCTGCGGATTCCTATTGAGGAGCAGGTGTAAAACGCTGCGGAATCCGCACAAAGAATTGACATGCTGCGGAAAATACAACGCAGCGTTTCCGCGCGGTATTTTCCGCACCATGGGCACAGCGGATTTGGTTTTCCATAGGTTTACATGGTACTGTAAACCTGATGGAACACTGCTGCGAATCCGCAGCCAAATCCGCACCGTGTGCACATAGCCTAATTCTAAAGGTATGTGCACACGCTGCGGAAAACGCTGCGGATCCGCAGCAGTTTCCCATGAGTTTACAGTTCAATGTAAACCTACAGGAAACAAAAATCGCTATGCTGCGGAAAAACTGCACGGAAACGCAGCGGTTTACATTCCGCAGCATGTCACTTCTTTGTGCGGATTCCGCAGCGGTTTTACAACTGCTCCAATAGAAAATCGCAGTTGTAAAACCGCAGTGAAATGCGCAGAAAAAAAAGCGGTAAATCCACCATAAATCCGCAGCGGTTTAGCACTGCGGATTTATCAAATCCGCAGCGGAAAAATCCGCAGAGGACCAGAATACGTGTGCACATACCGAAACCCTAACCCTACCCCTAACCCTAGCCCTAACCCTAACCCTACCCCTAACCCTAACCCTACCCCTAACCCTACCCCTAACCCTACCCCTACCCCTAACCCTACCCCTAACCCTACCCCTAACCCTAACCCTACCCCTAACCCTACCCCTAACCCTACCCCTAACCCTACCCCTAACCCTAACCCTACCCCTAGCCCTAACCCTAACCTACCCCTAACCCTAACCCTATTCAAACATTAGTGGAAAAAAAAAATTTCTCTATTTTTTTATTGTCCCTACCTATGGGGGTGACAAAGGGGGGGGGGTCATTTATTATTTTTTTTATTTTGATCACTGAGATATAATCTATCTCAGTGATCAAAATGCACTTTGGAACGAATCTGCCGGCTGGCAGATTCGGCGGGCGCACTGCGCATGCGCCCGCCATTTTGGAAGATGGCGGCGCCCAGGGAGAAGACGGACGGGACCCCGGCTGGATCGGTAAGTATGATGGGGTTGGGGGGGACCACGGGGGGGGGGGGATCGGAGCACGGGGGGGGGGAATCGGAGCGCGGGAGGGGTGGAACGGAGCGCGGGAGGGGTGGAACGGAGCACGGGGGGCGTGGAACGGAGCACGGGGGGGCTGGAACGGAGCACGGGGGGGTGGAACGGAGCACCGGGGGGGTGGATCGGAGTGCAGGGGGGGTGATTGGAGCACGGGGGGGTGATTGGAGCACGGGGGGAGCGGACAAGAGCACGGGGGGGGGGGAGCGGAGCACAGGACGGAGGGGAGCCGGAGCAGCGTACCGGCCAGATCGGGGGGCTGGGGGGGGCGATCGGTGGGGTGGGGCGGGGGCACACTAGTATTTCCAGCCATGGCCGATGATATTTCAGCATCAGCCATGGCTGGATTGTAATATTTCACCCGTTATAATAGGTGAAATATTACAAATCGCTCTGATTGGCAGTTTCACTTTCAACAGCCAATCAGAGCGATCGTAGCCACGAGGGGGTGAAGCCACCCCCCCTGGGCTAAACTACCACTCCCCCTGTCCCTGCAGATCGGGTGAAATGGGAGTTAACCCTTTCACCCGATCTGCAGGGACGCGATCTTTCCATGACGCCGCATAGGCGTCATGGGTCGGATTGGCACCGACTTTCATGACGCCTACGTGGCGTCATGGGTCGGGAAGGGGTTAAATACACCTCTTGTATAATAAGTAGTTTGGGATCCCATAGAGTTGGTCCCATATATATATACAACCTGATAGTCGATTCCAAGGTGATGCCCTATAGTCCTAAATAGTCAAGGCAGCTAGATGAGTCACAGAGCTCCAAGGGTATGCATAATATCAACATATGGCCAGTTCAAAGTAGAAAGAGACCAAGAGAGCTTCTGGAGAAAAATGGTGTAATTGGCATAATCGCCATAAGTAACCAGAAGAAGCCAGAGTGGGGGGTGGGAAAAGAGCCCCACGCGTATTGGAATCGACTATCAGGTTGTATATATGTATGGGACCAACTCTATGGGATTCCAAACTACTTATTATACAAGAGGTGTATTTAACCCCTTAGGCCTCTTTCACACTTCAGTCTTTCGGCGTCAGTCAAAAACCGCCATTTTCGTCAAATGATGGATCCGCCATTTTTTTTTGGCGGATCCGCTATTTTCCCATTGACTTGCATTAGAGACGGATTGTGGTGGATGGTCGTCCGTTCCATCCGCCATGCGACGGATCCGTCGATATTTGGCGGACGTTGTCTAGACATTGACGGACTTTGTAACTTTTTTTGGCGCCGAAAAGGCGGACCGCGGCGGATCCCTTTTTTAGAATAGGCGCTTATGGGCGACGGATCCGTCGCGATCCGCTTTTTGGCGGATCCGTCGCCTCAATCCGCTTTTTTTTATTGAGCATGCTCCAAAAAGTGGATACTTTGCCCAGACAACCCAAAAACTATATAAAGAGGACAGGTCATTCCCAAATGTACCAGCCAGCAAGAGAGACCCTTCCATGCAAGAGAGACCCAGCCAGACCCTGCCAGCAAGACCTTGCCAGCCAGGCCCTGCCAGCCAGCCAGAGAGGCCCTGCAAGCCAGAGACACCCTGCCAGACCCTGCCAGCAAGACCTTGCGAGCCAGGCCCTGCTAGCTAGCCAGAGAGGCCCTGCAAGCCAGAGACACCCTGCCAGACCCTGCCAGCAAGACCTTGCGAGCCAGGCCCTGCTAGCTAGCCAGAGAGGCCCTGCAAGCCAGAGACACCCTGCTAGACCCTGCAAGCAAGACCTTGCCAGCCAGGCCCTGCCAGCCAGCCAGAGAGGCCCTGCAAGCCAGAGACACCCTGCCAGACCCTGCCAGCAAGACCTTGCGAGCCAGGCCCTGCTAGCCAGCCAGAGAGGCCCTGCAAGCCAGAGACACCCTGCCAGACCCTGCAAGCAAGACCTTGCCAGCCAGGCCCTGCCAGCCAGCCAGAGAGGCCCTGCAAGCCAGAGATACCCTGCCAGACCCAGCAAGCAAGACCTTGCCAGCCAGGCCCTGCCAGCCAGCCAGAAAGGCCCTGCAAGCCAGACCCTGCCTGAGACAGCCATGTGAGTACTGCCATCCAGCGTGCGTGTGTGCGTGTGCTTGTGTGCGCGCGTGCTTGTGTGTGTGCGTGCGTGCTTGTGTGCGTGCGTGCTTGTGTGCGTGCGTGTGTGCTTGTGTGTGTGCTTGTGTGCGTGCGTGCTTGTGTGCTTGTGTGCGTGCGTGCTTGTGTGCGTGCGTGCTTGTGTGTGTGCTTGTGTGCGTGTGTGCTTGTGTGCGTGCGTGCTTGTGTGCGTGCGTGCTTGTGTGCATGCGTGCTTGTGTGCGTGCGCCTGCCTGCCCTGTTTATATGTTTTTCATACTATGCTGGTATTTTCAATAGCTGAGGTGTAAAATGTGTTTTGTGTGTGTGTATAAATGATGTGTGATGTGTTCTGCATTTTTGTTGTTCTCCATAATGTACTTGTATTTCAAATAAAGAGCAGTGTAGCTCCTACTGTACCATAAAAAAAATTAAATTTTAAAAAATATAGTAATAAAAATTTCACAAAACTGTCAGTAGTCTCATTTCAAGATAAATGTAATATTGGGTAAACATGCAGTAAAGGTTATATATACAAATGTGTAATGCAAATCTTTGCTATAGAATGTTATCTGGTTTTAGAAAATACAAACTGTAGGGTAATCATAATTAACAATTTTGGGAATTGGTATTTTAATTTCGAATGAGGAACATTTTTTATAAGGTGAAACTTTGTTTAGGTGGGTTTTACCAACATGCGCATTGCGCATATCAATTTAAGTTTTGGTGTTGCTTTAAAGGGTTTTTTGGGGGGTTTTTGGTGGGGAAACAGGGGCTAGAGGGTTTGGCAGCTTGTGCATCAAGCATATCTACCATATAAAGTATGACGGTTAAAAAAAATTTTTTTCATTTTGTGTTGGAGGAAATCTAAAAGTTTTTTAAAACAATGTAAGTGTAAAGTCCCTACAGCTGCATCTATCCTTTTGTATAGTAGCTTAGAACTCTCTGTATACTTACAGATCCTAGGGACCAAGAGGAACGCAAGGGACTGACCAACCCAAGATTGACGCAAGACCATAATGTCTTCTTCTGAGAGCCCCCCCAGCACATCAGCAGCAAACAGGTGTTTTTTTTTGTTTTTTTTCCTTCTAAATTTTTTTTTTGGGGTACAACTATGGTAATTGTTTTTTAACCCTTTATGTGTTCTGTATTCACAGGAATATGAAGCAGAGGGGCTAACAGAAGGAGACGGACAGGGTGGAGAAATACAAGGAGCGGGAGCGCATAGTGTAAGTTTTGAACAGACCGATCCTCACATACAATGCACTACACCCAACACAAACATTCAGCACAGCACACAATACATATGCCTCGATCAAAGAACATTATTAATTTTATTTTTTTTTAAATTAGTCTTCACAATCCGGGGCTCGACGTAGAGTTCCTAAAAGCACCTCCCATAGTCGTCGGAATGATAATCGCGGCGTTCGCCAAAGAGTAAGTTCCTTTTTGTTTTGGTGTTTAGTAAAATGTAAAATTCATGTGTTGTAATCTTTCCCTTTTTATTCTTATCTTTTTGTTAGGCTTCACAGCGTGCTCCCGAACAAGATGATGAAGAGGAGGGCATCGATGTGAACACCCTCATCGAAGCAGTACAAAGTCGGGAGCCGCTGTGGAACATGTCGGACCGCCGCCATGCTGACCAGTTAATCACCCGACGGCTATGGGAGGAAGTGTGCAGTGCTGTTATGGATAACTGGGAGGAACTCGATGCTGGGGCCCAGGATCTAGCGCGTAAGTATTCACACTTCATAACCTTATGTTAGCATGATTTAATGTGGTGTATAGTAACCAATTTTTGCTTTCTCTTTCCAGGTAACAGGATTATCGTGCGGTGGCGGTCACTCAGGGATCACTTCAAGAGGGAGTTTAATAAGGAGATGCAGGCCCCGAGTGGATCTAGAGGACGCAGGAGCAGATACAAACATGCCAGAGCCCTGTCGTTCCTCCGGTCGACGCTGCTGAGCAGAAGGTAAATATTCAACACTAGTGTTGAGCGATACCGTCCGATACTTGAAAGTATCGGTATCGGATAGTATCGGCCGATACCCGAAAAATATCGGATATCGCCGATACCGATATCCGATACCAATACAAGTCAATGGGACATCAAGTATCGGAAGGTATTCTCATGGTTCCCAGGGTCTGAAGGAGAGGAAACTCTCCTTCAGGCCCTGGGATCCATAGGGATGTGTAAAATAAAGAATTAAAATAAAAAATATTGATATATTTACCTCTCCGGCGGCCCCTGAACTCAGCGCGGGTAACCGGCAGGCTTCTTTGTTCAAAATCAGCGCTTTTAGGACCTGAGAATCACGTCCCGGCTTCTGATTGGTCGCGGGCCGCCCATGTGACCGCCACGCGACCAATCACAAGCCGCGACGTCACCGCAAGCTATTAGCGCGCTCATTTTTGAAAAATGAGCGCGTTAATGACTTTCAAAGACGTAGCGGCTTGTGATTGGTCGCGGCCACGCGACCAATCACAAGCCGCGACGTCACCGCAAGCTATTAACGCGCTCATTTTTAAAAATGAGCGCGTTAATGGCTTTCAAAGACGTAGCGGCTTGTGATTGGTCGCGTGGCCGCGACCAATCACAAGCCGCTACGTCTTTGAAAGTCATTAACGCGCTCATTTTTAAAAATGAGTGCGTTAATAGCTTGCGGTGACGTCGCAGCTTGTGATTGGTCGCGGCCACGCGACCAATCACAAGCCGCTACGTCTTTGAAAGCCATTAACGCGCTCATTTTTAAAAATGAGCGCGTTAATAGCTTGCGGTGACGTCGCGGCTTGTGATTGGTCGCGTGGCCGCGACCAATCACAAGCCGCTACGTCTTTGAAAGTCATTAACGCGCTCATTTTTCAAAAATGAGCGCGCTAATAGCTTGCGGTGACGTCGCAGCTTGTGATTGGTCGCATACAATGCTGCATTAAAGTACAAAGATTTTGTAAGCAAACAAAAAATGGTATTTTTACAAGTGTAAAAAGAAAAATTTTTTTACACCATTTCATACTGCCAGTCAACTGATCCTGAAGGAGACATGAAGTAGTCTGCAAAACTGTCCCGCATTCTGGAGACTGCTACTGGACTGCGAAAAGTGGGGTTTTGGTAATCCCGTAAGGTGCTTTCTGACACATTATCCTCCAGGGAAACTTGTTCTTTTGATAAAACAAAATTGTGCAGGACAACGCACGCTTTGACCACATCATCGACAGTTTCAGTCTGCAGTTTAATTGCAGTTAGCAGGACTCTCCATTTGGCAGTTAAGATGCCAAAAGCACATTCCACTACTCTTCGTGCTCTGGTTAAGCGGTAATTGTAAATTTTCTTCCTCTGGGTCAGTCCACTACTTCCAAAGGGTTTCAGCAAATGTGGGGAAAGCTGGAACGCATCATCTCCAACGCAAACAAATGGTAATTTTGGACCAGTGGTTCCAGGGAGAGGTCTAGGGGGCGGAAACTCAAATGTCTCTCCATATAAACGGCGCCCCATTGGTGAATTTTTAAAGATTTGTGAATCATTTGCGCGTCCATACGCACCGATATCAACAGCGATGAAATTGCATTGTGCATCGGCTATGGCCATCAACACAATAGAGAAGTACTTCTTATAGTTATAAAACTGTGATCCAGAGCCTGAAGGTTTGACGATCCTTATGTGCTTCCCATCGACTGCTCCAACACAATTTGGAAACTGGCAAATTTGATGAAAATTTTGGGCAATCTCCAGCCACCTCTCCTGTGATGGCTCTGGGATGTATTCCGCTTGTAGGCACTCCCACAATGCCCGGCAGGTATCTCTGATGATCCCCGAGATGGTGGATATCCCAAGCCTAAACTGAAAATGGAGGGATGAGAACGACTCTCCAGTTGCAAGGAATCTGTTAACAAAACGAAAAAACAATAACTAATAAAAAAATTCAAAAAACAACATTACAGTTAAAAGTATGATGAATGAGAATCATTTAAAAAAAAAATTACTTACCGAATAGTCACCATGAGACGCTCTGCTGGTGATATGGAGAATCGCATCTGGGTGTCTCGTCTCCATATACAGTCTTCCACATAGCCCAATAAAAATTCGAAATTTTCAGCTCTCATCCTCACATAATTGAAGAACTTCTGAGGGTTTTCCCTTAGTTCGATGTAAAGCGTGGAATAAACACCACGGGTCATACGTTGTGCTGTGATGGGATGGATCCACAGCCTTCTCTTCCGCCGCTGCCGTAGGATGCGCAGTCTTTCTTCCTCCCTCTCTCGAACGCTGACTGCCAACTGATTTGCCTCAAAAGTAAAATCCGCATAGATCTTTGCAATGTTCGCCAGGACTCCTTCCATTTCTGCCACTTTCTCTACAACCTTTCAAAGATGTGGTGTAAATACACGCTATATATAGTTTTCCAGTAGTTTCCAGTAGCCAATCACATTGAAATCCTCCCCTTTTAAAAAACGGATCCGTCAAAAAACGGTTACAACGGATGTAAAAATGGTCGCAACGGTTCTAACGGATCCGTTTTTTTAACGGATCAAGGCAGCTGATCCGTCAAAAAAACGGATCTGTTAGAACCGTTTTTTCACCAAATTTGACGGATCCGTCGATCCGCCACGATGTCGGACCTAACTGACACCACACAACTGAAGTGTGAAAGAGGCCTTAGTGACAGAGCCAATTTGGTACTTAATGACCGAGCCAATTTTTACAATTCTGACCACTGTCACTTTATGAGGCTATAACTCTGGGACGCTTTAACGGATCCCGCTGATTCTGAGAATATTTTTTCGTGACATATTGTACTTCATGTTAGTGGTAACATTTCTTCGATATTACTTGCGATTATTTATGAAGAAAATGGAAATATGGCAAAAATTAATTAACATTTTGAAATTTTCAAACTTTGTATTTTTATGCCCTTAAATCAGAGAGATATGTCACGAAAAATAGTTAATAAATAACATTTCCCACATGTCTACTTTACATCAGCACAATTTTGGAAACAAAATTTTTTTTGGTAGGGAGCTATAAGGGTTAAAAGTTGACCAGCAATTTCTAATTTTTACAACACCATTTTTTTTAGGGACCACATCACATTTGAAGTCATTTTGAGGGGTCTATATGATAGAAAATGACCAAGTGTGACACCATTCTAAAAACTGAACCCCTCAAGGTTCTCAAAACCACATTCAAGAAGTTTATTAACCCTTTACGTGCTTCACAGGAACTGAAACAATGTGGAAGGAAAAAATGAACATTTGACTTTTTTTTGCAAACATTTTACTTCAGAAACATTTTTTTTTTATTTTCACAAGTGTAAAAACAGAAATTAAACCATAAATTTTGTTGTGCAATTTCTCCTGAATACGCCGATACCACATATGTGGGGGTAAACCACTGTTTCGGCGCACCGCAGAGCTTGAAAGTGAAGGAGCGCTGTTTGACTTTTTCATTGCAGAATTGGCTGGAATTGAGATTGAATGCCATGTCACGTTTAGAGAGCCCCTGATGTGCTTAAACAGTGGAAACCCCCCATAAGTGACACCATTTTGGAAATAGACCCCTTAAGGAACTTATCTAGATGTGTGGTGAGTACTTTGAGCCCCCAAGTGCTTCACAGAAGTTTATAACATAGAGCCGTGAAAATAAAAAATCGCATTTGTTTACACAAAAATGATCTTTTCGCCCACAAATTCTTATTTTCACAAGGGTAACAGGAGAAATTAGACCACAAAAGTTGTGCAATTTCTCCGGAGTACGTCGATACACCCTATGTGGGGGTAAACCACTGTTTGGGCGCACCGCAGAGCTTGGAAGAGGAGTGTCGTTTTACTTTTTCAATGTAGAATTGGCTGGAATTGAGATCGGACGCCATGTCGCGTTTGGAGAGCCCCTGATGTGCCTAAACAGTGGAAACCCCCCACAAGTGACACCATTTTAGAAACTAGACCCGTTAAGGAACTTATCTAATCTAGATGTGTGGTGAGCACTTTAAACCCCCAGGTGCTTCACAGAAGTTTATAGCGTAGAGCCGTGAAAATAAAAAATTGCATTTTTTCTACAACAATGATTTTTTGCCCCCAAATTTTTATTTTCACAATTGTAACAGGAAAAATTAGACCACATAAGTTTTTGTGCATTTTCTCCTGAGTACGTCAATACCCCATATGTGGGGGTAAACCACTGTTTGGGCGCACTGCAGAGTTTGGAAGAGAAGGAGTGCAGTTTTACTTTTTCAATGTTGAATTGGCTGGAATTGAGATCGGACGCCATGTCGCGTTTGGAGAGCCCCTGATGTGCCTAAACAGTAGAAACCCCCCACAAGTGACCCCATTTTGGAAACTAGACCCCCCAAGGAACTTATTTAGATGTGTGGTGAGAACTTTGAATGCCCAAGTGCTTCTCAGAAGTTTATAATGCAGTCGTGAAAATAAAAAATATATTTTTTTTTACAAAAAAGATTTTGTAGCCCCAAATTTTTATTTTCACAAGGGTAACAGGAGAAATTGGACCACAAAAGTTTTTGTCCAATTTATCCCGAGTACGCTGATGCCTCATATGTGGGGGTAAACCACTGTTTGGGCGCATGGCAGAGCTCGGAAGGGAAGGAGCGCCGTTTTGGAATGCAGACTTTGATAGAATGGTCTGTGGGCGTTATGTTGCGTTTGCAGAGCCCCTGATGTACCTAAACAGTAGAAACCCCCCACGTGACCCCATTTTGGAAATTAAACCACCCAAGGAACTTATCTAAATGTGTGGTGAGAACTTTGAATGCCCAAGTGCTTCACAGAAGTTTATAATGCAGAGTCGTGAAAATAAAAAATATTTTTTTTCCACAAAAAAGATTTTGTAGCCCCCAAGTTTTTATTTTCACAAGGGTAACAGGAGAAATCGGACCCCAAAAGTTATTGTCCAATTTATCCTGAGTACACTGATGCCCCATATGTGGGGGTAACCCACTGTTTGGGCACACGGCAGAGCTCAGAAGGGAGGGAGCACCATTTGACTTTTTGAGTGCAAAATTGGCTGTCGTGTTTGGAGGCCCCCTGATGTACCTAAACAGTGGAAACCCCCCAATTCTAACTCCAACCCTAACCCCAACACACCCCTAACCCTAATCCCAACCCGATCCATAATCCTAATCACAACCCTAACGATAATCAGAACCCTAACCCCAAAACAACCCTAATGTCAACCCTAACCATAACCCTTATCAAAACCCTAAATCCAACACACCCCTAATCCTAATCTCAACCCTAACCTCAAACCTAACACTAATCCCAATACACCCCTAATCCCAACCCTAACCTTAACCCTAATCCCAAACCTAACCATAATCCCAAGCATAACCCTAATGCCAACCCTAACCCTAATACCAACCCTAATCCCAACTCTAACCCTAACATTAGCTGCAACCCTAGCCCTAACTTTAGCCCCAACCCCAACCCTAACCCTAGCCCTAACTTTAGCCCCAACCCTAACCCTAGCTCTAACTTTAGCCCCAACCCTAACCCTAGCCCTAAGGCTATTTTCACACTTGATAAAAATACCTTTATTAGTTAATCTTAAAACCCTGCTGTTCTGTTCGGTCTGGGGAGACCTATTTTGAACTTTGGTATTTTTTGGGGTGTTCAAGATGCGGTTCTGAAACTTGTGGTTGATTGACTTAAATGAGGATGGGTCGGTCGGCCACGGGTTTCAGAGCCGCATCTTGAATATTTTAAAGAATATTGAAGTTCAAAGTCGGTCATTTTTGACCAACAGAACAGCAGGGTTAAAACCTATCAAAAATAAGTGCACTTAAAGTAAACCGTCACCATGACAACAACATATAATAGAAAAGACCAGGGTGATGCTTAGCCCTATACTGCACTACCTGCACCCTACCTACCAGCGGAGGTTGGCACCCTATAATCCTGCGCAATTGGCGCCCCCGCTCACCGTCGACTATCCCTCCTACCCCTATTGGGCCCTAATAGGATGGGATGGGAACACATAAACAGTCATACAAAAATGCCATAGTATGTATGATAGAAAGAAAGGGGGAGTCTATATTGCTACCTGCTCTACCCCTACCTGTCAGCGGAGGTTGGCACCCTATTGTAGTACGACAGTGGCGCCCCCGCTCAACGACGACTGTCCACTAGCCTGTCCCTTATTAGATGTTTTAGGGAAATAAGATATAGTATTTATAATAAGGTGCTGTAGTGCTTGTAAACCATGTCTAAACACTCCCAAGGGTTACACATATATGTATGGATCCTCTTAATATAACACACATTCATAATCCAGATACTCCAGACAAAATGTAGTTTGATATACAAAAGATACTGTATAAACATCTGGTCTAATGTTCATCCAGATCAGTCTGATACACTGATTGGACACCAAAATACATAATCCAAAAACACTGGGTGTAACACCCAGTCGGACCCCAAGAAAAAGACCACAATCAGTCGGTACCCTTGTTATTAAGAATCAGTACAAAAACCCTTTGGGCCGACAAAGTATCTTAATAATGTATCTATAAAAGCATCACTTATAGACTCAATTTATATATTTGCAAAAGCATCCCTTGTAGACTCGACGCGTTTCCCCTCACTGTTACATGAGGTTCATCAGGAGCAATACATGTTAATAAGGGGTTACTTAGCTTATCATAGTCGAAATGTCAAATGTCAAAACCGAAACCGATACATGGTACAGCATTCCCAGGGCAAATACCCTCTCGATATGGTGCCTCGGAGAAAGTGCTAGAGTGCATGCACTTTATACCTTACTTCTAAATTGTCACTCCCACCTTGTAGCTCAGCGTGCATGACGACATACACTTCCGGTAAGCTCTTGGCGTTCCGGATGTGAGTCATCATATCGCTCACATGACCCAAGAGCCTATAGTGTGATGTGCGCATGTGAAGAAATCCTGCGCACGCGCAGATGCCCCAGCGTTCCACAGATGCGTTCCAACTTCTGCGCCTGCGTGGTAATGCGCACATGTCCCAGCGCTACACAGATGCGCTACAACAACTGCGCCTGCGTGCCCATCAGTATGGGAAACGCAGAAGCCCCAGCGTTCAATAGATGTATTCGAATCACTGTGTACGCGCAACCCATATGCATGGGAAGCGCTCGCACAGCGTTAAGGACCAAGACCACAGGTCCCACAGCTGTGCCAACGTACCTTACACCACTAAAAATGTAGGAGGTACCGTCCCAATTGATGCACATACATAACAGCATATTTCTCATCTCCCATATGTTATTAATACTCCGAACATAGATGGTGGTACAGATATTATACTACCATTGCGCCCACGCTGTAGCTACCCACAAAATAAACACGAATATTGTTGCACCTTCATTTCCACTGGAAAGATTCTTACAAATATATATAGGAATAAGATATTAATACAGTTTATCCATTTAAATATGCACCATATCATATATGATAATACCACCCGATGATCGTGTTCTTATAGCCAGATATGGTAACATCAAAACTACATCCAATGTTCTTTTCTTGCAACAATACCCTAGTACTACATATATACTGTTTAAATCTCAATTTAGGCTTGTACTCCCTACATTCACATTATATGGCTATATATCTCAAAGCGCATGTCACTATTAATTCTCATTATAGATCCTATGTCAGGGAAAATATTTCCACAAAACACAAATAGATACGGTATCTCCAAATTGAGATCAGTAAATATATATATATATGTTTGTCCCATTAGGAACAATACTGCAGGTAAATCAGGTGACCAATATTTTATCAACAGGGAATAACTTACAAATAGCACCCAAAATTCATCTGTTCATTAAGCCCCCTAGGGAAAACCGTGTCCAATCTATGGATCCATTTGACTTCCTTTTGTAAAATAGTCCTGTCCCAGTTTCCACCCCGAACTGATGGGGCCACGACTTCAACTGCACAGAAAGAAAAGGAACTGAGGTCACCCTGGTGAACATCACGGACATGCCTAGATATGGGAGTGTCCCTAGCATGCCTGATGTCCCCCAGGTGATCCCCTATCCTTCTCCTCAGTTCCCTTTTGGTTTTTCCCACGTAGTTCTTTGGGCAGGTACATTTAAATAGATATACCAAACCGCTCGTTTTGCAATTAGCAAAATGTCTGGTCTCAAATATTTGACCTGTACTTGCACTGGAGAAGCGGTTGCCTGTAGATATGTACCCACAAAAGGAACACCCCCCGCACCTAAAAGTACCCATCTGTCTTTTGTCAAGCCAAGTACCACTCTTTTTTTGGGGGGTAAAGGTGCTATGTACCAATTGATCCCTCAATGACCTCCCCCTTTTATAGGTGATGGTCGGTGTTCCTGGTAGGAATTCTTGGATGTCAGTATCTGCCAGCAAAATATCCCAGTGTCTGCCGATGATATCTCTTACCTCCCGGGAGCAGTCATCAAAATTACCTATGAGCCTCACAATGGAATCAGATTCCACCTTGTTTTTAGGTTGTAACAGGCTACTTCTTGGGATTTTCTCCACATATTTAAATGTATCCCGAAGGATGTTATTGGGGTAACCCCTTTCACGGAATCTATCTCTCAAATCTCTTGTTTCAACGTAAAAGGATGAGTCCGAGGAGCAATTTCTCCTCGCCCTCATGTATTGACCTTTGGGTATCCCCTTCCTGAGCCCATAGGGATGGTGACTGCTCCATCTAAGCAAATTGTTAGTGTAGGTCGGCTTCCTATATATTGCAGTTCCCAGGCGGCCCTCATTATCCTTACTGATCGTAACGTCCAGGAAATTGATTTTTTCTTTATCAATTTCGGCTGTAAATCTTAGGCCAATATCATTCTTGTTTAGATCCTCTACAAAGGTGTTAAAAGAGATAGCATCGCCTGTCCACAAAATTAAAACGTCATCTATATACCGCCCCCAGAATAATATCTGGGGGGCACCACCAAGACGACCTCCCTTCCTCAAAAACAACGGTATCCTCCCACCAGCCCAGGAGCAAATTGGCATAGGTGGGGGCACATGAGCTGCCCATGGCCGTGCCCCTGAGCTGGTGGTAAAATTTGCCGTCAAAAAGAAAATAGTTGTGAGTCAACACAAAATGTAGCAGGCGACCTATGAACCGGTTATGCTCCACAAACTGGATCCCCCTAGTTTTTAAAAAATAATCAGCTCTCAGGCCTGCGTCATGAGGGATACTGCTGTACAAGGCTTCCACATCAATAGATGCTAGCCACGTGTCCTCACCAACTATAATATCCTCTATTTTCAATAAGAGATCAGCAGTGTCTCGTATGTAACAAGGCAAAGCTATAACAAATTCACGTAAGACCTTATCAATATATATGCCACAGTTCTGTGAAATTGAGTCATTACCCGAGACTATCGGTCGTCCCTTCAGGGGTACCAACCCCTTATGTACCTTTGGCAGGGCATAAAATACAGGTATTGTTGGTGTTTTTTGTACCATAAAGTCCTTTTTGTTCTTTGATATTAACCCGTGTGTCAAAGCCTCATCCAATAGATAGACAAGTTCAGAGTTAAACTTATCAGTGGGATCTTTCTTCAAAAGTCCATATGTTGACTCATCCTTTAATATTTTAAGACACATATTTCTATAATTGTCACAATCCAGGATCACGAGGTTACCCCCCTAATCTGAAGGTTTGAACACCAGCTCCTTCTTTTCTGATAGAACATCAAGAGCCCTCCTTTCACATGATGTTAAATGTGACATAGTACTCTTCTTTTTGGCCCCTAGTTTCTTAAGATCAGTTAATACCAACTGCATAAATATATCTATACTGGTGTTCATAGATAAGGGGGGGCATCCTCGTGCTACTGGGCTTGAGTTTGGTAAATGGACCCGTACCCATTGGTCTCATACCTTCCTCCAACATATCCGTCAAAATTCTGACATCAGATAGTTCAGTCATGTCAATACCCAAATTTAGGCACTCAGCCTGATCATGATTTTTGAAGAATTTTTTCCACTTTAATTTACGGGCAAACAGATTAATATCCTTCACCCACTCAAACTCATTAAACCTATTGGTCGGGACAAAACCCAAACCTTTATCAAGGACTCTCTTTTCTACATCCGACAGGGTATAAGATTCCAAGCTGATATCAAAGAAAGGAAACATAAACAGTTCAATCGTGATAGTCGTGATTTTAAGGATAACAGGGTGTTTGTTTTTCTGGAGGAAGATCTTTCCCAGAGAAGTGACGTGGCAAGTGCATCATCATCAGACATAGAGACATCGGATAGTGAAAGAAGCAGGCCCTCTAGGCATCTGGGTAATAATAATACCAGTCCAGCTTTCAGACCCCGTAGAGAAAAATGGGGAAGGAATGCAAAAAAGAGATACGTTGCACCGAGAGGTGGAATGGGTTATCAACCACCTTATCCGGGTCATTCTGTTACATCTGGGTCCTCAGCTGTGTCCTCTGCTTCCACTTTTTTAAAGAGGTGAGGGCTCCCCTACCAACTGAGGGAGCGGTTGGGGGCTCCCCGCTACTAAGGAAAGATAATAATGATAATAGGATTATTAATTTATCATCTTATACCCTGTCAGATGTAGAAAAGAGAGTCCTTGATAAAGGTTTGGGTTTTGTCCCGACCAATAGGTTTAATGAGTTTGAGTGGGTGAAGGATATTAATCTGTTTGCCCGTAAATTAAAGTGGAAAAAATTCTTCAAAAATCATGATCAGGCTGAGTGCCTAAATTTGGGTATTGACATGACTGAACTATCTGATGTCAGAATTTTGACGGATATGTTGGAGGAAGGTATGAGACCAATGGGTACGGGTCCATTTACCAAACTCAAGCCCAGTAGCACGAGGATGCCCCCCTTGTCTATGAACACCAGTATAGATATATTTATGCAGTTGGTATTAACTGAGCTTAAGAAACTAGGGGCCAAAAAGAAGAGTACTATGTCACATTTAACATCATGTGAAAGGAGGGCTCTTGATGTTCTATCAGAAAAGAAGGAGCTGGTGTTCAAACCTTCAGATAAGGGGGGTAACCTCGTGATCCTGGATTGTGACAATTATAGAAATATGTGTCTTAAAATATTAAAGGCTGAGTCAACATATGGACTTTTGAAGAAAGATCCCACTGATAAGTTTAACTCTGAACTTGTCTATCTATTGGATGAGGCTTTGACACACGGGTTAATATCAAAGAACGAAAAGGACTTTATGGTACAAAAAACACCAACAATACCTGTATTTTATGCCCTGCCAAAGGTACATAAGGGGTTGGTACCCCTGAAGGGACGACCGATAGTCTCGGGTAATGACTCAATTTCACAGAACTGTGGCATATATATTGATAGAGAATTACATCGCTTTTTTTTGCGATCGCTGGTTAACAGTTAATTACCGGCGATCACAAAACAGGGGTCGGTAAAAACCAACCCCGATCATGTTCTTTGGGGTCTTGGCTACCCCCGGCAGCCGAGACCCCAAAGATCCTCCGGGTGCCGGCCGGCGGGCCCGCCATTTTTTGGCCGGAACAAGATGGTGGCGCCCATCGGGAGCCACGAGGAGCGCCGAGGGAGACAGGTGAGTATCGGGGGGCTATTGGGGACCCCATTTCTCTGTCCTCTGATGTGCGATCACATCGAAGGACAGAGAAATTAAATGGGAAAGCGCGTTTTTTTTTTGCGATCGCCGGTAAACGGTTAATTACCGGCGATCGCAACCCGGGGGTCGGTAAAAAAAACCCGAATCATGTTCTCTGGGGTCTCGGCTACCCCCAGCAACCGAGACCCCAGAGAAAATCCAACTCTGGGGGTGGTATTCACTTTTTCCACAGTGCCGTTAATTAACGGCGCTGTGGTTTAAGTACCCTTAACTGCCGCCGTTAAAAGGCGTATCGGCGGTCGTTAAAAG
This sequence comes from Ranitomeya imitator, assembly GCF_032444005.1. Taxonomy (NCBI): domain Eukaryota; kingdom Metazoa; phylum Chordata; class Amphibia; order Anura; family Dendrobatidae; genus Ranitomeya; species Ranitomeya imitator. Next base: position 274,491,854 of record NC_091284.1, on the reverse strand, counting down.
GTTAAAATTATCCTGATATAGGCTGGTCACGTCTGTACAAGGGGAGGAAAGTGCTGTTGCGATTTATATCACTATTTAGTGTTGTGATTATATGGTGATGTTTCCTTTTGGAATACATATAAGTTGATATGGCACATGTATTTTAAGGAGTGGGGGTGCGGTTTTTGTATATTGCATGTTTTTAATTGTTTTTACATGTTCCTTGAGGTGATGATAATAAAGGTTTTTTGAAATTTACTTATATGTGGTTGTGCGGGCTTTTCTAGTCCAGTCTTTCTTCTGTGTTTGTGGTCAAATCAGTTATTAGTGATGGAAGCATGGAGGGTCAATTGATTTCTACAGCTCCAGAAAATCTTAGTTCTGAACCGAAAAGAAAGACCCTGGCTTCCAAAGATCCCAAATCCCAGATTACTACTCCAGTGGGCACACCTTTTTCTTCCAGCAGTTGTTGGGATGAATCTGGAGGATCGGTGAAAAATGCGAGCTCCTTGAAGCAGAAACCTAATTTGAGGTCAAGGACCCATTACTAGCAATACCAGTAACAGCTTCAATACATGATATCTATTTGATATGACTCTGGTGCTAAAGGGACTCTTTAAAAAATAATTCATTTTCTCAAGAGTGTGCCCTTACTTCCAGAATTGAGTAACTGGAAGTCTGCACATCTTAAGTAGAATACTGCACAATGGTGATTATTAGTACACAAGAGAACCATTTGTCCAAACTTACAATGCATGGAATCGGATGTGGACAGACTAAGCCCCAAATTTGCTAATCTGTAAGACAGGAATTGGAGAAACAACCTGATATTTAGAGGCATCTTCTACTTCTAGTCAGTCAGCAGTGATCAGCTGCAGAACCACGTCCAGACTATGCTGAGGACTCTTTTCCCCAACATATAAAGAGTGATTTGTTCATGGACCAGATCCATCACCTCCAGACTTAACTACCTCCAGAAACGCCATGAGATGTAGCTTGTTTCACATTTATATGGATGAGGAACTTATATTTTTAAGAATGGATGTCCAGGGGACTCCGGGAGGCGGGACCAAGGAATGGCCGCTTCTTATCTGAGCTCCCCGCTTGCCTAATCTAATCTAAGGCCATTTCATTGGTTACATACGGGGAGAAGCTACTGAGAGCTGGGAGAGTACCTGGGCAAGGGATTCCTTCCAACGCATCTGTCTCTCCAGGCTCTCCTTGAGGCTCCAGGTGCAGGCAGAGCCATTTAACCCTTCATGACCCAGCCTATTTTGACCTTAAAGACCTTGCCGTTTTTTGCAATTCTGACCAGTGTCCCTTTATGAGGTAATAACTCAGGAACGCTTCAACGGATCCTAGCGGTTCTGAGACTGTTTTTTCGTGACATATTGGGCTTCATGATAGTGGTAAATTTAGGTCAATAAATTCTGCGTTTATTTGTGATAAAAACGGAAATTTGGCGAAAATTTTGAAAATTTCGCAATTTTCACATTTTGAATTTTTATTCTGTTAAACCAGAGAGATATGTGACACAAAATAGTTAATAAATAACATTTCCCACATGTATACTTTACATCAGAACAATTTTGGAAACAAAATTTTTTTTTGCTAGGAAGTTACAAGGGTTAAAATTTGACCAGCAATTTCTCATTTTTACAACGAAATTTACAAAACCATTTTTTTTAGGGACCACCTCACATTTGAAGTCAGTTTGAGGGGTCTATATGGCTGAAAATACCAAAAAGTGACACCATTCTAAAAACTGAACCCCTCAAGGTACTCAAAACCACATTCAAGAAGTTTATTAACCCTTCAGGTACTTCACAGCAGCAGAAGCAACATGGAAGGAAAAAATGAACAGTTAACTTTTTAGTCACAAAAATTATATTTTAGCAACAATTTTTTTATTTTCCCAATGGTAAAAGGAGAAACTGAACCACGAAAGTTGTTGTCCAATTTGTCCTGAGTACGCTGATACCTCATATGTGGGGGTAAACCACTGTTTGGGCACACGGCAGGGCTTGGAAGGGAAGGAGCGCCATTTGACTTTTTGAATGAAAAATTGGCTCCACTCTTTAGCGGACACCATGTCACATTTGGAGAGCCCCCGTGTGCCTAAAAATTGGAGCTCCCCCACAAGTGACCCCATTTTGGAAACTAGACGCCCCAAGGAACTTATCTAGATGCATAGTGAGCACTTTAAACCCCCAGGTGCTTCACAAATTGATCTGTAAAAATGAAAAAGTACTTTATTTTCACAAAAAAATTATTTTAGCCTCAATTTTTTCATTTTCACATGGGCAATAGGATAAAATAGATCCTAAAGTTTGTTGGGCAATTTCTCCCGAGTACGCCGATACCTCATATGTGGGGGTAAACCACTGTTTGGGCACACGGCAAGGCTCGGAAGGGAAGGCGCGCCATTTGACTTTTTGAATGAAAAATTATCTCCATCGTTAGCGGACACCATGTCGCGTTTGGAGAGCCCCTGTATGCCTAAACATTGGAGCTCCCCCACAAGTGACCCCATTTTGGAAACTAGACCCCCCAAGGAACTTATCTAGATGCATATTGAGCACTTTAAACCCCCAGATGCTTCACAGAAGTTTATAACTCAGAGCCATGAAAATAAAAAATAATTTTTCTTTCCTCAAAAATGATTTTTTAGCCTGGAATTTCCTATTTTGCCAAGGGTAATAGGAGAAATTGGACCCCAAATGTTGTTGTCCAGTTTGTCCTGAGTACGCTGATACCCCATATGTGGGGGCAAACCACTGTTTGGGCGCACGGCAGGGCTCGGAAGGGAAGGCAAGCCATTTGGCTTTTTAAATGGAAAATTAGCTCCAATCATTAGCGGACACCATGTCACGTTTGGAGAGCCCCTGTGTGCCTAAACATTGGAGATCACCCAGAAATGACCCCATTTTGGAAACTAGACCCCCAAAGGAACTAATCTAGATGTGTGGTGAGGACTTTGAACCCCCAAGTGCTTCACAGAAGTTTATAACGCAGAGCCATGAAAATAAAAATAAAAAATTATTTTCTCAAAAATGATCTTTTAGCCTGCAAATTTTTATTTTCCCAAGGGTAACAGGAGAAATTTGACCCCAAAAGTTGTTGTCCAGTTTCTCCTGAGTACGCTGATACCTCATATGTGGGGGTAAACCACTGTTTGGGCACATACCGGGGCTCGGAAGGGAAGTAGTGACATTTTGAAATGCAGACTTTGATGGAATGCTCTGTGGGCGTCACGTTGCGTTTGCAGAGCCCCTGATGTGGCTTAACAGTAGAAACCCCCCACAAGTGACCCCATTTTGGAAACTAGACCCCAAAAGGAACTTATCTAGATGTGTCGTGAGCACTTTGAACCCCCAAGTGCTTCATAGAAGTTTATAATGCAGAGCCGTGAAAATAATAAATACGTTTTCTTTCCTCAAAAATAATTATTTAGCCCAGAATTTTTTATTTTCCCAAGGGTTACAGGAGAAATTGGACCCCAAAAGTTGTTGTCCAGTTTCTCCTGAGTACGCTGGTACCCCATATGTGGGGGTAAACCACTGTTTGGGCACACGTCAGGGCTCAGAAGGGAAGTAGTGACTTTTGAAATGCAGACTTTGATGGAATGGTCTGCGGGCGTCACGTTGCGTTTGCAGAGCCCCTGGTGTGCCTAAACAGTAGAAACCCCCCACAAGTGACCCCATTTTAGAAACTAGACCGCCCAAGGAACTTATCTAGATATGTGGTGAGCACTTTGAACCCCCAAGTGCTTCACAGACGTTTACAACGCAGAGCTGTGAAAATAAAAAATCATTTTTCTTTCCTCAAAAATGATGTTTTAGCAAGCATTTTTTTATTTTCACAAGGGTAACAGGACAAATTGGACCCCAGTAATTGTTGCGCAGTTTATCTTGAGTATGCTGGTACCCCATATGTGGGGGTAAACCACTGTTTGGGCACACGTCGGGGCTCGGAATTGAGGGAGCACCATTTGACTTTTTGAATACAAGATTGGCTGGAATCAATGGTGGCGCCATGTTGCGTTTGGAGACCCCTGATGTGCCTAAACAGTGGAAACCCCTCAATTCTACCTCCAACCCTAACCCCAACACACCCCTAACCCTAATCCCAACTGTAGCCATAACCCTAATCACAACCCTAACCACAACCCTAATTCCAACCTTAACCCTAAGGCTATGTGCCCACGTTGCGGATTCGTGTGAGATTTTTCAGCATCATTTTTGAAAAATTCGCGGGTAAAAGGCACTGCGTTTTACCTGCGGATTTTCCGCGGATTTCCAGTGTTTTTTGTGCGGATTTCACCTGTGGATTCCTATTGAGGAACAGGTGTAAAACGCTGCGGAATCCGCACAAAGAATTGACATGCTGCGGAAAATACAACGCAGCGTTTCCGCGCGGTATTTTCCGCACCATGGGCACAGCAGATTTGGTTTTCCATAGGTTTACATGGTACTGTAAACCTGATGGAATACTGCTGCGAATTCGCAGCAGCCAATCCGCTGCGGATCCGCAGCCAAATCCGCACCGTGTGCACATAGCCTAATTCTAAAGGTATGGGCACACGCTGCGGAAAACGCTGCGGATCCGCAGCAGTTTCCCATGAGTTTACAGTTCAATGTAAACCTATGGGAAACAAAAATCGCTGTACACATGCTGCGGAAAAACTGCACGGAAACGCAGCGGTTTACATTCCGCAGCATGTCACTTTTTTGTGCGGATTCCGCAGCGGTTTTACAACTGCTCAAATAGAAAATCGCAGGTGTAAAACCGCAGTGAAATGCGCAGAAAAAACGCGGTAAATCCGCCATAAATCCGCAGCGGTTTAGCACTGCGGATTTATCAAATCCGCAGCGGAAAAATCCGCGGAGGACCAGAATACGTGTGCACATACCGAAGCCCTAACCCTAGTCCTAACCCTAGCCCTAACCCTAACCCTACCCCTATCCCTACCCCTAGCCCTACCCCTAACCCTACCCCTAACCCTACCCCTAACCCTACCCCTACTCCTAACCCTACCCCTAACCCTAACCCTACCCCTAACCCTACCCCTAACCCTAGCCCTAACCCTACCCCTAACCCTACCCCTAACCCTAACCCTACCCCTAACCCTATTCTAACATTAGTGGAAAAAAAAATTCTTTATTTTTTTATTGTCCCTACCTATGGGGGTGACAAAGGGGGGGGGGGTCATTTATTATTTTTTTTATTTTGATCACTGAGATATAATCTATCTCAGTGATCAAAATGCACTGGGGGGCGATCGGTGGGGTGGGGTGGGGGCACATTAGTGTTTCCAGCCATGGCCGATGATATTGCAGCATCGGCCATGGCTGGATTGTAATATTTCACCAGTTATAATAGGTGAAATATTACAAATCGCTCTGATTGGCAGTTTCACTTTCAACAGCCAATCAGAGTGATCGTAGCCATGGGGGGGTGAAGCCACCCCCCCTGGGCTGTACTACCACTCCCCCTGTCCCTGCAGATAGGGTGAAATGGGAGTTAACCCTTTCACCCGATCTGCAGGGACGCGATCTTTCCATGACGCCACATAGGCGTCATGGGTCGGATTGGCACCGACTTTCATGATGCCTACGTAACCTGATGCCGCGCTTAGTAACCTGATGTTTACCCTGGTTACCATTGTAAATGTAAAAAAAAACCCACTACATACTTACATTCCTGTCGTGTCCCCCGGCCTCAGCTTCCCTGCACTGTGTAAGCGCTGGCCGGAAAGCAGAGCGGTGACGTCACCGCTGTGCTCTGCTTTACGGCCGGTCGGCGCTGACACTGGGGGACGCAGGGAAGCTGACGCTGAAGGACGTGACAGGAATGTAAGTATGTAGTGTTTTTTTTTTACTTTTACAATGGTAACCAGGGTAAACATCGGGTTACTAAGCGCGTCAGCGGGTGATCCAGCGACGAAATAAAGTCCTGATCATTCCCCAGCGACCAACGATCTCCCAGCAGGGGCCTGATCGTTGGTCGCTGTCACATATAACGATTTCGTTAACGATATCGTTGCTACGTCACAAAAAGCAATGATATCGTTAACGATATCGTTATGTGTGACGGTACCTTTACATCTCAGGACAAATCAATCTGCTTCGGAGGCTGATTTAACCCTTGGGAAGCAGTATAAAACATAAGGTCTGGAGACAGGCTAAATCACTCTCTGCTATATAATTAACCCTCTCATAGTCCCCCATCATAGTACAAACTAATCTGCTTCAGATTACAATGGAAGCCCACTTTTGCTATATAATTAACCCCCTGTGGTCCTATTGCCATAGGACATCATAAGGATCTGCTTTCAAGGACACGAGCAACTGTAAATACTACTCTGGGCCTGTATAATTCTCCTAAAGATCAAAGTTGCTCCTGAAGTCTGTTTAACTCCTGTGAGTTGGGGTCAGCAGTGAAAGCTTGCTACTCCACCTGCTCTTTATGTGAGCTACTTACTATATCACAGTTTCTGATGTAAACGGTACTCAAATACGACATCACCGCCTTTTTGTTACATTATTAATATCACTGGTCAAGGATAAATTCGTGGACAAGCAAACTAAAGGAGGCTGAACCTCATCTCGAAACCAACAGGGTTCCTCCTCACCTAAATCTGTCTCTGATACTGGTAGTGAGACCTCACATTCTATAGCTGAAGCCATAATGGAGCGCCTCATGCCTGAAATGTCTCCAAATTTGCTATCTTTCAGACCTCAATAGACTCTATAATGTCACAAGTAAACAATCAGGGCTCTCTCCTGGCTGAGGCTGAGCAACATACAGTATTTCAGATCTGCAGGATGCCACCAGGGAGATGGGGGATCATCTAGAGGAAAGGGAGAGGGTCATCAAGGAGCTCCAAACCAAAGTGGAAGATTTGGAAAATCAATCTAGATGCAACAACCTGAAATTGGTGGGGCTGCCGGAATCGACTCACCCCTCTGAGCTGCTAAAGTTGACATCTGAGTGGCTGCCAGGGGACATCCACTTGTCATTGGGATGGATTGCTGTTGAAAGGGCACACAGAATAGGCCCACTGAGAGGAGGAGAAAATGATAAACCTCAATCAGTCTTATTTAAGATCCTTGACTATCAGGACAAAATTTGTCTGTTTACTGCCTACAGGAAGAAATTACGACTCTCCAATGACATCTACAAAGTTCTGATGTTCCAGGACTATTCGGCCTTGGTAGTGTCCAAACGCAGGGTCTTCAACCCAGTGTGTAAGAGTTTGGCAGATAAGAACATTAGATTTGGCCTACAATACCCTGCAGTGCTGTGCTTCAACATATCGGGGAAAAACTGGGTCTTTGATGACCCAGATAAGGCCCTGAAATTTGTCCAAGAGGCCACTCAACCGCCGTGAGCTGCATCTGGTGTGGCTTACCTAGTGACACTATTATAATCCGCATAAGGTGATGTCGACTGACAATAGTTTATTATGTTGTTGATATTTGTTCCTTTCCAAATTCTGTATCATATATTGTGATGCCTGTTAAAGGGAGAGCCCAGGTTATGTTTGCAGTTAAAAATGTTATGGTTAGGGAGGGTATTGTAGGGGGGGGGGGGGGTCTCTGCATTCAACCTCAGGTAATTAGCAGCTCAGAGATTCTCAGGCCTACTTGCTGGGATAGGCAGGGATCCCAATTTCATGTTAAAATCAATCTAATTTCACATACTGGAGTGGGTTAATGGCAGATATCACTGAGCAAGAGAAGTCCGCTGTGACGTCTCTTTTGTTGTGTTAATGGAACGTTAATAGTCTAAATTCCACAATAAATTATTTGCATCATGAGAATTTCCATATTCTTCTTCTCCAGGAAACTCATTGGGTGAAGGGTAACCATCCAATTTTTTTCTAGTAAAAAAGGCTTCCTTCACGAGAAAACAGAGAGGTGTCGCTATCTTGGTGACTAGAAACATTGGACATCAGGGAGATTTGTCTGTATCAAACTCGCCATAGAGGGGATGATTTTACAGCGTACTTAACATTTATGCACCAAAATCGCCAGAGCCACATTTCCAAGCTAAAGTATTGAAACAGATCGCGGGCTGGGACACATCCCACATGATTATGGGCAGAGATTTTAATGAGGTACATGACACTGATATGGATAAATCCAATCCTCAGTCTCCACACATATCCACACAGGGAAAACTTATACAATTTCTCTGGGATCACTTGCGGCTGCTAGATGTTTTGAGAGCACAGCATCCTATTGAAAAAGATTTTTCTCACTGCTCACATGCGCACGATTCTCATGCTAGAATTGACTATTGGTTGTTGGGTTCTTCACTGATGCCACAGATCTTGCAAACTAAAATCCTAGACATCCATATTTCAGACCATGCATCGATAACTTTTAAACTCAGATTAACCCTTCTACAGTAATTTATTTTCATAGGAAATTGAGGTTTCCTTCAAATCTATACCACTTAGAAGATTTCAGAAAATTCCTACAATTTTTATGGGAAACCTACAAATTAGATAACTAAATACATAGCGAATCACCACATCTTTTCTGGGACACCTCTAAAGCAGTGTTGAGAGGGCAGATAATCTCATATGTGAGCCACAAAAATAAAAAAGTTACTAGAGCAGACCCTGGAGGCGCAGAAATCTCTGAAATTAGCATATACAGTTTTTAAATCAAATAATACACCCCTTACAAAAAAAATTACCTTGAGGCAAAAGAGGTAGCAGATGCCTTAGCTCACAAATGGGCCACCTACAATATTGATTATCAAAAGCAAAAATTTGTTAAATCGGGCAACAAGCCAGGTAACTTACTCTCATCTCTTACTAGACCATATAGAAAGGCAACAAGGGTCCACAAAATTCGGGGGGGGGGGAGGGGGGGGAATGGCGTAGTCTTGACTGGAAATGAGGAAATCATAGAGAAGTTTAGGTCCATTTTTTACTCTCTTTACAAAGCAGGGACAAGGGAAGGGGATGATGTTTTAAGTTTTTTACAATTGGATGTAGTACCTCTACTGCATGGGGAAATTCTTACCGCCCCTAGAACTCCTTTGGAGGTCATCCAAACCATTATCACCTTGAAGCTCTCTAAGTCTCCAGGCCCCGATGGGTATATTAACGAGTATTACAGAATTTTGGGGGGATTGGTGGGTCCACATCTTTGTGAAGTTTTCAATAAGCTGGTTCAGACTGGGCAACTCCCGGATCGCTTCAATTAAGCAGATATAATAGTACTCTCCAAGACAGACTCTTCATGGGTGGAGGGCTATAGGCCAATTTCACTCTTGAACTCAGACTTTAACATTTTCACTAAGATACTTGCAAATAGAGTTCAAAAAATAATTCCCAAGCTGATACTAGCTCACCAGATTGGCTTTATTCACGGTAAATCTAGAACGTAAAATATACGGAGGCTCTGGGTGCTATTTCTTATGGAAAAACTCATGGGTGCCTGGGATCTATTGTGGTCAGTCTGGACGCCGACAAAGCATTTGATAGGGTGGCCTGGGACTATCTTTTTGATGTCCTGGCATTCAGGGAAATCGGCTCATGGTTTTCAAAACGATATACAAAAACCAGGTTTCAAGGCTGGCCATAAATGGCATACTCTCCCACATTCGACATCCAAAAGGGCACCCGTCAGGGTTGCCCTTTATTGACCCTACTTTTTAACATAGCCCTGGTCCCACTGCTTAGAACCCTTCAAAATTTACCAATGTATAGAGGCATAGAGATCGGGCCCACCCCACTTAAAATTGCGCCATTTGCCGACGACATCCTGTTATTTACTTGAAATCCAACTACGGCCATGCCAGCTATCATGAATGTCCTAGGCCATTTTGGTAATTGTTCGGGCTTTAAAATAAATTATAATAAATCTGAATCTCTGGCACTAGTTAAACAAGTGAAATTGAACAATCCTACACTCCCTTTCAATGGAGCACATCTTCCATCAAATATCTAGGCATTCACCTTCCGTCAGATTTGTCATCACTATACCACATTAATATTAAACCCTTATATAGTAACACAGTTATTAAGGTTGAAGGAAGACTTTAAGTCCATCTAGTTCAACCCATAGCCTAACCTAGCATGCCCTAATATGTTGATCCGGAGGAAGGCAAAAAAATCCCATGTGGCAAAGAGTAAGCTCCACATTGGGGGAAAAAATTCCTTCCCGACTCCACATACGGCAATCAGACTGGTTCCCTGGATCAACGCCCTATTAAGGAATCTAGTATATATAATCTATAACATCCCCTCTTAAAATGTAGTAATGAATCACTCACTACATCATAAGGCATAGTCTCACTGCTCTTACAGTAAAGAATCCATGTCTGTTAAAAACCCTTGATTACTTCAATGCTTAACCTTTTAAACTTGTAGGAGTCAGGGGCCAGGGCAGCAGCCATAGCCGACAGCAATCCCTGTATCGATCCCGGGACCCCTTCCCGCATAGGATCACATCTCTTTGTAGCAGTACCTTGTAGCTGGCTCTCTGCGCCATCTGGACTTGCCCGGTACGGGGATGTATTCCTCACTGACAGTTCCGCAATAAAGGAGACACACTCCGGCTTAACTTCAATGTTAGCTCTTTTACTTAGCACAGCTTGTTCAAATACAGGCACTTCAAGTATCACAGTTGATTTCTTACTTTCTGTCCCTTCTCTGTCCTTTCCTTCACTATGCTCAGCCCTGGGTCGTACCGAATCTTCCAATCCCTTAGAATCTATTCCCTCCAGAATTCTTGCCTCACATGGGAGAGTACTACACCACTTCACCCCAATTTTAAGAATTGCCGCCCAGGCAAAGATCTGCCACATCTTGCTTGTGCTGCCCGGCTGAATAATTGTCCTTCTCTCTCTATGGGGACAGATTCCTTTAGCTGCGTCCGCAGCGCTGTCGTTCTTCTTTCCTCCTAGAGGAATTCTTGGTGCTATGTATGCTATGCTGGGCCCCTTTCTTTAACGGTGCGGGGACACTGTGACTCCTGGCCAAACAGCCTAGTAAGCTGCACGGGCGCCCAGACCCCAACTGACTAAAACCAGGAAGCTTACCTATTCTTACTCCACTGTGCCCCCTCCTACTCTAGCTCTACATTATAGTGCCCCTCTAATGGCCCACTATTGACACTACACCCCTAACACTAAGTTGGCCCCAGGGACAAACTTTCCCTATCCACAGTGAGTAAATTGTGCCAAACATGTAGAACATATATATACAGAACAGACCAAAAGTTTGGACACACCTTCTCATTAAAGATTTTTCTGTATTTTCATGACTATGAAAATTGTAAATTCACACTGAAGGCATCAAAACTATGAGTTAACACACGTGGAATTATATACTTAACAAAAAAATGTGAAACAACTGAAATTATGTCTTATATTCTAGGTTTTTCAAAGTAGTCACCATTTGCTTTGATGACTGCTTTGCACACTCTTGGCATTCTCTTGACGAGCTTCAAGAGGCAGTCTCTAGAAATGGTTTTCACTTCACAGGTGTGCCCTGTCAGGTTTAATAAGTGGGATTTTTTGCCTTATAAATGGGGTTTGGACCATCAGTTGTGTTGAACAGAAGTCTGGTGGACACACAGCTGATAGTCCTACTGAATAGACTATTAGAATTTGTATTATGGCAAGAAAAAAGCAGCTAAGTAAAGAAAACCGAGTGGCCATCATTACTTTAAGCATAGAAGGTCAGTCAGTCCGAAAAATTGGGAATACTTTGAAAGTGTCCCCAAGTGCAGTGGCAAAAACCATCAAGTGCTACAAAGAAACTGGCTCACAACATGAGGACCGCCCCAGGTAAGGAAGACCAAGAGTCACCTCTGCTTCTGAGGATAAGTTTATCCGACTCACCAGCCTCAGAAATCGCAGGTTAACAGCAGCTCAGATTAGAGACCAGGTCAATGCCACACAGAGTTCTAGCAGCAGACACACCTCTACAACAACTTTTAAGAGGAGACTTTGTGCAGCAGGCCTTCATGGTAAAATAGCTGCTAGGAAACCACTTCTAAGGACAGGCAACAAGCAGAAGAGACTTGTTTTGGCTAAAGAACACAAGGAATGGACATTAGACCAGTGGAAATCTGTGCTTTGGTCTGATGAGTCCAAATTTGAGATCTTTGGTTCCAACCACTGTGTCTTTGTGCGACGCACAAGGTGAATGGATGGACTCTACATACCTGGTTCCCACCGTGAAGCATGGAGGAAGAGGTGTGATGGTGTGGGGTGTGGGGGTGCTTTGCTGGTGACACTGTTGGGGATTTATTCAAAATTGAAGGCATACTGAACCAGCATGGCTACTACAGCATCTTGCAGTGGCATGCTATTCCATCCAGTTTGCGTTTAGTTGGACCATCATTTATTTTTCAACAGGACAATGACCCCAAACACACCTCCAGGCTGTGTAAGGGCTATTTAACCAAGAAGGAGAGTGATGGGGTGCTACTCCTGATGACCTGGCATCCACAGTCATCAGACCTGAACCCAATTGAGATGGTATGAGGTGAGCTGGACCGCAGAGTGAAGGCAAAAGGGCCAACAAGTGCTAAGCATCTCTGGGAACTCCTTCAAGGTTATTGGAAGACCATTTCCGGTGACTACCTCTTGAAGCTCCTTAAGAGAATGCTAAGAGTGTGCAAAGCAGTCATCAAAGCAAAAGGTGGCTACTTTGAAGAACCTAGAATATAAGACATATTTTCAGTTGTTTTACACTTTTTTGTTAAGTATATAATTCCACATGTGTTAATTCATAGTTTTGATGCCTTCAGTGTGAATTTACAATTTTCATAGTCATGAAAATACAGAAAAATCTTTAAATGAGACGGTGTGTCCAAACTTTTGGTCTGTACTGTATGTATATATATATATCTACTATATAATTGTCTAAGGGTCACTTCCGTCTTTCTGTCACGGATATTCATTGGTCGCGGCCTCTGTCTGTCATGGAAATCCAAGTCGCTGATTGGTCGCGGCAAAACAGCCACGACCAATCAGCGACGGGCACAGTCCGGAAGAAAATGGCCGCCCCTTACGCCCCACAGTCAGTGTCCGGCGCCCGCATACTCCCCTCCAGTCACCGCTCACACAGGGTTAATGCTGGCGGTAACGGACCGCGTTATGCCGCAGGTAACGCACTCCGTAACCGCTGCTATTAACCCTGTGTGACCAACTTTTTTACTATTGATGCTGCCTATGCGGCATCAATAGTAAAAAAATGTAATGTTAAAAATAATAAAAAAACAAAAAACCTGCTATTCTCACCCTCCGTAGACCGCCGAGCCACACGCGCCTGCCGCCATCTTCCATTCCCAGTGATGCATTGCAAAATTACCCAGAAGACATAGCGGTCTCGTGAGACCGCTAAGTCATCTGGGTAATTTCGCAATGCATCCTGGGAACGGAAGATGGCAGCAGCCGCACGCGTATCGCCGGAGCTTCGGTGGATCCCAGGGGGTGAGTATATAACTATTTTTTATTTTAATTATTTTTTTAACAGGGATATGGTGCCCACACTGCTCTATACTACGTGGGCTGTGTTAGATACCGCGTGGCTGCTATATACTACATAGGCAGTGTTACATACTATGTGGGCTGTGTGATATACTCCGTGGGCTGTGCTACATACTGCGTGGGCTGTGCTATATATTACGTGGCCACTGTTATATACTGCATGGGCAGTGTTATATACTACGTGGCTGCTATATGCTGTGTGGGCAGTGTTAGATACCGCGTGGCTGCTATATAGTACATAGGCAGTGTTACATACTATGTGGGCTGTGTGATATACTCCGTGGGCTGTGCTATATACTGCGTGGGCTGTGCTATATATTACGTGGCCACTGTTATATACTGCATGGGCAGTGTTATATACTACGTGGCTGCTATATGCTGTGTGGGCAGTGTTAGATACCGCGTGGCTGCTATATAGTACATAGGCAGTGTTACATACTATGTGGGCTGTGTGATATACTCCGTGGGCTGTGCTATATACTGCGTGGGCTGTGCTATATACTGCGTGGGCTGTGCTATATATTACGTGGCCAGTGTTATATACTGTGTGGCCTGTGTTGTATACTACGTCGCCTGTGTTATATACTGCGTGGCTGCTATATACTGCGTGGGCTGTGTTATATAGTACGTGGCTGTGTCATATACTGCATGGCCACTGTTATATATTACGTGGCCTGTATTAATGCATCGGGTATTCTACAATATGTATGTATATAGCAGCCACATAGTATATAGCACAGGCCATGCAGTATTTGTCTGCTATATACTACATGGCTCCTATATACTACGTGGCCTGTGCTATATACTATGTGGCTGCTATATACATACATAAATACATATTCTAGAATGCAACAGTCTTATAGAAAATGCGAGCACTCACCATCCGCTAAAATCCACTTCTTTGTTATGACATGTAGTCAAACGGCAGGATGAATCAGGGAAAAAATGTGATTCCACAAGATGACGGCCTTTTCGCGCTACCGCGCTTCCACGGGTCTTGAACATCTTAAACCTGATTTCTCTCCCTTTCTACCCATCCTGCGTAACCCTGGCTTTATAAGAGGCAACCCACCCTTGTCTTATACATTACTCGCTAGGCAAGGCTGAATTTTGGCAGCTGACCTGCTAGATGACAGATTCTCTATGCTTACATTTGATGTTGCGGCACAACTTTTCCCGAGATTCATAAACAATCCCTTTCTTTTTCTTCAGGCAAGGAGCCTAGCACTAAAAAGCATAGCAGATAAAGGAGAACAGATAGGGAGGAACACTATAGATAGCTTCCTCAGGACCGCCAGAACGCAAATAACCTCAACAAGCAGCATTTATACAATTTTGAGCAGGAAGTGGTTGTGGGAAGGCAAGAACACAAGCCCTACAAGGTGGGTTAATGACATACAGGACATTACGGTCAGGGACATACAAGATGCCACTGTACTACAATGGAAGATTATCCCTTCTAGTAGTTATACAGACTTGACCCTGTTACTCCTTCATAGAGCTTATATTACTCCATACATCAAGTTAAAAAATGTCTCTTTCAGGTACTTTTGTTTGCACTAAGTGTGGTATTGGAAATACTAAACATATATCACCATATGCGGGATTATACCAAAGATCAAAAATTACGGAATCTCTGTGGGATTATATTTCCACTCACACCACAGTGGGCTATCTTTACTATTTTAGACATTACTCAATATAAATTCCCAAAACACATTACGGCTATGTTGGTAATCTGTGCCTCAGCTACCAGAAAAAGTATCCTGCAACATTGGCTGAATCCACTACCACCAGCACTCATGCAATACAAAATAATGTTTCTTTTTCGGATGGATGGGCTTGACACCCTAACCAGTAAGGAAAAATTAACTGGGAAATTTTTACGTACATGGTCATTGTTCATACCATCACTCCCTCAAGATACCAGAGACAAATTCAGGACACAATTCGGTAATGGTCAGTGGTACCTTCTTCAGACAATCAGCGGATCCACTCCTATACCTTGAAACCTTGACTTAATAAATGAATGCGGAGAAGTTAGGGAAGAGGGTAAGGTTGGGGGAGGTTGGGAAGGTAGTGGGAGGGGGGTATGTTTATACTGCTCCTTCAAAGAAATGTAGAACCTTACCTTTTATTATGCTCTTAAACTCTGTTTCTTTAAGACTATGTAAAACTTTCCTTTTTTATGCTTTTAAACTCAATAAAAAGAATTTGAAAAAAAAAAAAGAATGGCTGTCCTTTGCAAGCGACATATGAAGGCATCATACTATTCTTTGACATCTCTTCTGCAACCATCAATAAGATCTTCTATTCCATACAGTTGGAAGTTCCCTTGTAAGCTGTTGATTTCCTTTAATGGAAGAATCTAGCCAGTTAACATTGTAACAGAAGTGACATCCATTTTGTGAAGATTGGACTTAAATCTTGAAATAGACACTCATTTTCCTTGTGCCCAGAATGAACATTTCTACCTTTCTCCCACTCTTAAATGCAATTGACCGACTATAATATTTAAATTCTCTATTTTAATTGTCATTTTGTACAAACTATTTGTAAGAAGATTTCCATCCATGCAGTTTCCATACAAACCTTTCCACCTACTTCTCTCATGGTTTGCATTTCATTTTGTAACAGTAGAAGTAAAAATTGTTTAAATTCCGTAGTTGTAATGTATGTACGTGGCCATGATATTAATTTGTGTTGTATTTTGCTATGTTTACCCTATTGTTTTACTGTTCTCGGAAAATGTAGTTACAATTTGTATTATTAGAAATGTAATTGCAGTATGTTTAGTTTATGTTCATCTGTACTCTTCATATTTGCTGACTTAGGCTAGGTTCACATTGCGTTAGTGGGTGTCCGCTAACGGACTCCGTTACATGGCGCAATTGTCGCAATCCTTTTTCGGCATGCGTCAGCGATGTGCCGTTAGTTTCGGACGGACCTCGAACGCTGCTTGCAGCGTTCAGGGTCTGTTCTTCGCTAGCGCAGATCGGGCATCTGCGCTAGCGGGATTGCCAAACGCAATCCCTTTTTGGACATTGCGTTAGCGCAATCAGTTAGCGTATCCGCTAAACAGATTGCACTAACGCAATGTGAACCTAGCCTTATGGCTGTTTGCATGATTGTCACTCGATGTGAAGGGCTTAAACAGTCCTTTTAGTAGACACATGGCATAGAAGGAGGCCACCAGATATAAGGCAGATATATACAAGCCTTTTTGGGAATCCAAAACAAAGATGGGGGTGTTTCCCATGTGGGAACTGTATGGCGTGTAATTTATCAAATATTGTGAGAGCTAAGACTTTCACAAATGCTGCTGGGACCCATGAATATAATATTGTGCATTATATATCTTGTACTACCTCATATGTCATATACCTTGCGCAGTGTCCCTGTTCCAAAATGTACATTGGTTTGACAACTAGGGAGCTGCGCATTAGGGTGAGAGAGCACGCGAGGGACATTTCAACTGCGAAAGAGGTAGAAGATGTTAATCTGCTGAAAACACTACCTAAACACTTCTTACAATATCACAATTCTGACCCTCGCGGCCTCAAGGTTAGAGGCATCGACAGGATTCATGGGGGGATTAGAGGGGGTAATTTAAAACAGTTATTGGCTCAAACTGAAACTAGGTGGACTGTAGAACTTGGTACCATGTCCCCTGTGGGACTTAACGAGAAACTTAGTTTCGCTCCATTTTTATAAATCTCTGCCTTTTAATTATGTGTTTATGTCTTTATTCATTTATATTTTTGTATGTTTTGTTATAGTAATATTTTGGAACAAATTTCCCCAGAAATATATTTCTTGGCTCTGATTACCTACCGTTTTGCATTATCTGATCTCCACATTGGCCTGATACTATTGGGATATATCAAGAACATCCACTCCTTGATTAACAAATTGGGAGGACTATATACCGATCATCAATTGGAGAACACGGAGGCATGGAGAACGTCTTTGAGAACTTATATGTACCATCTTTGAGGGCATATGATGAGGGTATTTCCCTCTTATCATGTTGTCTCTTGATTTCTTACGTTTTGCTGTACTGCTAAATGATATGTGATGTTGTCTATGCAAGAGGAAAATGTATATGTTACTGTACCTTTAAATATTTAGACACTCTGATTTATGGTGGCGGTATATCCTATACTTTACTCTGTTTGTTATAAAGTGAGTCTCTTACCGTGCGGGTTTGGAGCAATGTCTATCAGTGGTGCCGACTGATCGTTCTGACGGTGTGAGGAGGACTTTGGAGTCTGACCTTGACAACATGGCGACGCGCATGCGCACTGCGCCCGGGAATCACCATTTTGTTGAAGGCCTCTGTATTATCGGCTGTGCGGATGTGACGTCATGGAGGATTTCCTCCCCGCACGCCGATCTTGAGTGCCGGAAACAACTGCAGCTGAGACCCGGGGGCGGCGGTGCCATGCGCGACGCTGCATTGGCGGCGGTGGTAATTAGCGCCCTTTATAAACTGGGGATTTATCAGAGACATAGTACGCACAATTTCTCTCCCCTTGACAAAGCAAGAACGCGAAACGCGCGTCGGGGCTTCCTTTGAGAGTTAGGACAGTGGACTTTATGGGTATGTATCGATAACTACTAGTTCTCTATGCACTTGCACTTTTGATGGTGGCTAGTAATAGGTTATTCATTTACATCAGCCAGTACAGAGACTGTGGATCTCTACTTCATTCCCATAACCTGTTTTATGCTCTACCTTTCTCTCTGATTTTTGTGCACTTTACTCGGGTATCATCCTTCCTCTTGTTACTTTTTTTATTTATTGTTATTGTTATGTTTTTAAGATGTGGATACCTTTAATAAAATTTGTTACTTTTATAAATATTTTCCTTGAGTGGTGTGTTCTGATACTCCTGTATCTCTTGGGATAAGGCAGATATTGCAGTTTTCCAGGAGACTAAATCCTCCTATTCAGTGCGATTATGGAAATTCTAAACATGCAGTTATTTTATGTAAATTGGGTGGGAATCTTTTTTTCAGCCAAGGGCCATGTGGATATTTATAACATCATTCAGAGGCCTTACAAAACTTTCAACTTAAGGGTTCATGCAGATATTGCACTCTGACCAACGTTATTCTTTGGGGTCGTGCACATGTCCAATTTTTTCCTCAGAGTTTGTCCAAGGAAAAATTGCAACATGCTTGATTTCCATCTGATATTTGAATCAAGTCGACCATGCAAGTCACTATCCATAGGAAAAACTGGACTTTGAGTGCAGTTAAGATTTTTAAAGACTGACTGGAGAAGATGGAGAAATTTTACATTTTTCATCTTCTCCTCATCCAAAAAAATAGGATCACACTGTGATCAAACTCGGAAAAGAATTTGAACAGAGTGTGATTAGTATAATAGGCCTGATTTTCTTTGATCAATTGAAAAATAAGCTGAAATCTTTTGGGTAGAAGAAGAAAAATAAAGAACTATAATATTGGGTTTGCATAAATATGTACACGCTTAGGGCTCCTACTCACTTCCGAGCATCTGCTGTCGGCACCCAGATCGGAGCGTGCGGCCGCGTAGGAATACATGCAGCCGCACGCTCCGCTCCTGAGTTCCGGGTGCAGTGCCGGGTATTGCCATGCGAGACTCATCCGAGTCTCACGCAAATGAGTATGAGCCCTTAACCTCTTTCTTACCTCAGATGGGATAGTACGTCCGAGGTCAGATACCACGCTTTGATGCGGCTCCAGCGGTGACCGGGACATGTCAGCTGTTTTGAACAGCTGAAATGTGCCCGCAATAGCAGCGGGTGAAATCGCGATTCACCCACCGCTATTAACTAGTTAAATGCCGCTGTCAAACGCTGACAGCGGCATTTAACCGGCTCTTCCGGCCGGGCGGTAGAAATGAGCGCATCGCCGACCCCCGTCACATGATCGGGGGTCAGCAATGCTTCTGCATAGTAACCATAAAGGTCCTTGAGACCTCTATGGTTACTGATGCCGGTCTGCTGTGAGCGCAACCCTGTGGTCGGCACACATAGCACACCTGCATTTATGCTGCATAGCAGTGGTCTGATGATCGCGTTGTGCCAGCTTCTAGCCTCCTATGGAGGCTATTGAAGCATGACAAAAGAAAAAAAAAGTTAAAAAAATGTGAAAAAAAATAAAAATAAATAAAAGTTTAAATCACCCCCCTTTCGCCCCATTCAAAATAAATCAATAAAAAAAATAAAATCTACACATATTTGGTATCGCCGCATTCAGAATCGCCCGATCTATCAATAAAAAAATGGATTAACCTGATTGCTAAACGGCGTAGCGAGAAAAAAATTAGAAATGCCAGAATTATGTTTTTTTGGTCGCCGCGACATCGCATTAAAATGCAATAACGTGCGATCAAAAGAACGTATCTGCACCGAAATGCTATCATTAAAAACGCCAGCTCAACCTCAACACGCAAAAAATAAGCCCTCACCTGACCCCAGATCATGAAAAATGGAGGCACTACAGGTATCGGAAAATGGCGCAATTTATTTTTTATTTTTAGCAAAGTTTGGAATTTTTTTTCACCATTTAGATAAAAGAGAACCGAGACATGTTTGGTTCTATGAACTCGTACTGACCTGTATAATCATAATGGCAGGTCAGTTTTAGCATTTAGTGAACCTAGCAAAAAAGCCAATTAAAAAACAAGTGTGGGATTGCACTTTTTTTGCAATTTTACCGCACTTGGAATTTTTTCCCCGTTTTCTAGTACACGACATGCTAAAACCAATGATGTCGTTCAAAAGTACAACTTGTTTCGCAAAAAATAAGCCCTAAGGCCATATTGACGGAAAAATAAAAAAGTTATGGCTCTGGGAAGAAGGGGAGCAAAAAACGAACATGGTAAAATGGAAAATCCCAAGGTCATGAAGGGGTTAAACCAATACTTTGTTGAAGTACCCTTTAAGTTTATGACAGCATTCAGTCTTTTTGGGTAGGAGTCTATCAGCATGGCACACCCAGACCTGGCAATCTTTGACCACTCTTCCTTGCATATAGACACAAAATTTATACCAAATGCAACATGTTTGTTGCTCGTATAAAATAGAAGTGACCAAGTATAATAGTAAAAAATAAATTTTTATTTCAATATTTAAAATATTTAAAAACAGGAGTAGGTACTGAAATAAATACAGAGGCAAAATAACTCACATGGTTAACATTTTAGCAGCATTGGTTCAATCAGTATCATTTCTTAGCTCTTAGAAAAATTAAGCTAAAAAATATTTTTAATGTGAAAAAATTACAAACGATTCTAATCAAAATGAATATAACTGGATTTAACCCCTTTCTGACATCAGACGTACTATCCCGTCGAGGTGGGGTGGGCCCCTATGACCACCGACGGGATAGTACGTCATACACGATCGGCCGCGCTCACGGGGGGAGCGTGGCCGATCGCAGCCGGGTGTCAGCTGCCTATCGCAGCTGACATCCGGCACTATGTGCCAGGAGCGGTCACGGACCGCTCCCGGCACATTAACCCCTGGCACACCGCGATCAAACATGATCGCGATGTGCCGTGGTACAGGGAAGCTTCGAGCAGGGAGGGGGCTCCCTGCGGGCTTCCCTGAGCCCCCCGCAGCAACGCGATGTGATCGCATTGCTGCGAGGATCTGCTCACCTCCCTCCCTGCTCCAGGCCCGGATCCAAGATGGCCGCGAAGTCTGCAGTGCTCTCAGGCAGATCGGTGATCTGACAGAGTGCTGTGCACACTGTCAGATCACCGATCTGTGATGTCCCCCCATGGGACAAAGTAAAAAAGTTAAAAAAAATTTTTCCAAATGTGTAAAAAAAAAATAAAAAAAAATATTCCAAAATAATGAAAAAAAAAAATATTATTCCCATAAATACATTTCTTTATCTAAATAAAAAAAACAAAAACAATAAAAGTACACATATTTAATATCGCCGCGTCCGTAATGGCCCGACCTATAAAACTGGCCCACTAGCTAACCCCTTCAGTAAACACCGTAAGAAAAAAAAAAAAAAAACGAGGCAAAAAAGAACGCTTTATTATCATACCGCCGAACAAAAAGTGGAATAACACGCGATCAAAAAGACAGATATAAATAACCATGGTACCGCTGAAAGCGTCATCTTGTCCCGCAAAAAACGAGCCACCATACAGCATCATCAGCAAAAAAAAAAAAAAGTTATAGTCCTGAGAATAAAGCAATGCAAAAATAATTATTTTTTCTATAAAATAGTTCTTATCGTATAAAAGCGCCAAAACATAAAAAATGATATAAATGAGGTATCACTGTAATCGTACTGACCCGAAGAATAAAACTGATTTATCAATTTTACAAAACGCGGAACGGTATAAACGCCTCCCCCAAAAGAAATTCATGAATAGCTGGTTTTTGGTCATTCTGCCTCACAAAAATCGGAATAAAAAGCGATCAAAAAATGTCACGTGCCCAAAAATGTTACCAGTAAAAATGTCAACTCGTCCCACAAAAAACAAGACCTCACATGACTCTGTGGAACAAAATGTGGAAAAATTATAGCTCTCAAAATGTGGTAACGCAAAAAATATTTTTTGCAATAAAAAGCGACTTTCAGTGTGTGACGGCTGCGAATCATAAAAATCCGCTAAAAAACCCGCTATAAAAGTAAATCAAACCCCCCATCATCACCCCCTTAGTTAGGGAAAACTTAAAAATATGTATTTATTTCCATTTTCCCATTAGGGCTAGGGTTAGGGCTAGGGTTAGGGTTAAGGCTAAGGTTAGGGCTAGGGTTAGGGTTAGGGCTAGGGCTAGGGTTAGGGCTAGGGTTAGGGCTAGGGTTAGGGTTAGGGTTAGGGCTAGGGTTAGGGCTAGGGTTAGGGCTAGGGTTAGAGTTAGGGCTACAGTTAGGGTTGGGGCTAAAGTTAGGGTTAGGGTTGGGGCTAAAGTTACGGTTAGGGTTTAGATTACATTTACAGTTGGGAATAGGGTTGGGATTAGGGTTAGGGGTGTGTCTGGGTTAGAGGTGTGGTTAGGGTTACTGTTGGGATTAGGGTTAGGGGTGTGTTTGGATTAGGGTTTCAGCTATAATTGGGGGTTTCCACTGTTTAGGCACATCAGGGGCTCTCCAAACGCGACATGGTGTCCGATCTCAATTCCAGCCAATTCTGCGTTAAAAAAGTAAAACAGTGCTTCTTCCCTTCCGAGCTCTCCCGTGTGCCCAAACAGGGGTTTACCCCAACATATGCAGTATCAGCGTACTCAGGACAAATAGGACAACAACTTTTGGGGTCGAATTTCTCCTCTTACCCCTGGGAAAATACAAAACTGGGGGCTAAAAAATAATTTTGGGGGGAAAGTTTTTATTTTTTTATTTTCACGGCTCTGCGTTACAAACTGTAGTGAAACACTTGAGGGTTCAAAGCTCTCACAACACATCTAGATAAGTTTCTTAGGGGGTCTAGTTTCCAAAATGGTGTCACTTGTGGGGGTTTCTACTGTTTAGGTACATTAGGGGCTCTGCAAACGCAATGTGACACCTGCAGACCATTCCATCTAAGTCCTCATTCCAAATGGAGCTCCTTCCCTTCCGAGCCCTCCCATGCGCCCAAACGGTGGTTCCCCCCACATATGGGGTATCAGCGCACTCAGGACAAATTGGACAACAAATTTTGGGGTCCAATTTCTACTCACCCTTGGGAAAATAAAAAATTGGGGGCGAAAAGATAATTTTTGTGAAAAAATATGATTTTTTATTTTTACGGTTCTGCATTATAAACTTCTGTGAAGCACTTGGTGGGTCAAAGTGCTCACCACACCTCTAGATAAGTTCCTTAGGGGGTCTACTTTCCAAAATTGTGTCACTTGTGGTGGGTTTCAATGTTTAGGCACATCAGGGGCTCTCCAAACGCAACATGGTGTCCCATTTCGATTCCAGTCAATTTTGCATTGAAAAGTCAAATGGCGCTCCTTCGCTTCCGAGCTCTGTCATGTGCCCAAACAGTGGTTTACCCCCACATATGGGGTATCGGTGTACTCAGGACAAATTGTACAACAAATTTTTGGGTCCATTTTCTCCTGTTATGTTACCCTTGGTAAAATAAAACAAATTGGAGCTGAAGTAAATTTTTTGTGAAACAAAAGTTAAATGTTCATTTTTATTTAAACATTCGAAAAATTCCTGTGAAGCACCAGAAGGGTTAATAAACTTCTTGAATATGGTTTTGAGCACCTTGAGGGGTGCAGTTTTTAGAATGGTGTCACACTTGGTTATTTTCTATCATATAAACCCCTCAAAATGGCTTCAAATGAGATGTGGTCCCTAAAAAAAAAATGGTGTTGTAAAAACGAGAAATTGCTGGTCAAATTTAAACCCTTATAACTCCCTAACAAAAAAAAATGTTGGTTCCAAAATTGTGCTGATGTAAAGTAGACATGTGGGAAATGTTACTTATTAAGTATTTTGTGTGACATATCTCTGTGATTTAATTGCATAAAAATTCAAAGTTGGAAAATTGCGAAATTTTCATAATTTTCGCCAATTTTCCATTTTTTTCACAAATAAACGCAGGTACTATCAAAGAATTTTTATGACTATCATGAAGTACAATATGTCACAAGAAAACAATGTCAGAATCACTGGGATCCGTTGAAGCGTTCCAGAGTTATAACCTCATAAAGGGACAGTGGTCAGAATTGTAAAAATTGGCCCGGTCCATAACGTGCAAACCACCCTTGGGGGTAAAGGGGTTAAAGAAGATCTAATCACATTTTGTCCATATCCACATTGAAAAGACATGCTGATACTTCACATGGCCACTAGATGGCAATATCACCTAAATATAAAGTGCTTGTGCTTACAAGGAACGTCATGGGTAGAGTTGAGCGACCTTGACCTTTTTAGAGTCGAGCCGGGTTTTGCGAAACCCGACTATGTCCAAAGTCGGGTCGAGTGAAATCGGCCGATTATGACGTAAAGTCGGGATCGACCGAAACACGAAACCCAATGCAAGTCAATGGGGCAGCATAGTCGGCAGTGAGTGGGGGCCAGGAAAACACCTAGAGTGGCCATTTTAATGTCAAAACCATCCATTCTTCTTAATGAAGCTTGTCAAGCGTAATTTACCTTATAATAATTGGAAGGCATTTGAAATTGGGGGTCATTTGGCTAAAGTTGTGGGGGGTAGGGCTGGTTCAAGTAATTAGTGGGCCCAGGAAATCTGGACCACGTCACGGCAGTGGAGCAGGGAGAGGTAAGTATTTCAACTTTGCAAGTGCTGTGAACCTGAGCAAGCAGGGGGGGCCCACTCGTTGGCATTGGCACTGGCACAGGGCCCCTCAAAGTACAGCGGTGTGTTTGCACGGCGGGGGCGCCTCCCACCGGCAGCAACACTTTTGCGTACTATGAGAGGCCCTGTGCCAGTGACGTCGCCAACTAGTATTCCTCCCCCCACCTGATGAAGGAACCTGCACTTTCATCTGCACCTTCCTCTTTGTCCCCGTGTAAGGTGGTATGGTATGCGGGAAGAGCAACCTGACTTTCAGCAGGGTCACAATGTTGTTGTGTAGCGTGCACGGGGAATGTTGCGTTATGGGTCAATGTACCAGCAGACTCATCTATCACTGGCTGGGCAATGGGCACGATGAAGTGGAAACACAGATATAGGCCCAAAGAAGAAAGTGGGCTAAATGCAGTTCAAAATTGGTAACACAGGAATAACCAGGGGGCATTGCAGTGGAGGACAACTGGAATGAGAGGCTGACACAGAGAGTAGGGCCAAATCAGTAAGTAGTCGAAATGCAGTTCAAAATTGGCAACCGTAGTAAACAGGCGGCACAGCTTTGTTCAGTGGAGGAGAACAGCAAGGAGTGGCAGACACCGATAGTAGGCCCCAAACCAACTAGTACGCCAAATGCAGTTGTTCCATTTAACCACAATTTAATGAGAGCCTGAAGATAGAAGCTCAGGAAAGGCAACCTGGGGAACACCTTGGAGTGTAACACACCATCTCTCTCCACCCCATACCCATTTTGTATGGCCTAATGCAGTGTACTTTTCTACAACTACTAAACGAGAGTCGGAAGACCGAAGCAATGGCAAGGAAACCTGGGGAACACCTTAGAGTGTAACACACCCTCTCTCTACACCCCATACCCAATTTGAAGGCCTAATGCAGTGTAGTTTCCAAGAACTACTAAACGAGAGCCGGAAGATCGAAGCTCAGGAAAGGCAACCTGGGGAACACCTTGGAGTGTAACACACCCTCTCGCTACACCCCATACCCAATTTGAAGGCCTAATGCAGCGTAGTTTCCAACAACTACTAAACGAGAGCCGGAAGATCGAAGCTCAGGAAAGGCAACCTGGGAAACACCTTGGAGTGGAACACACCATCTCTCTACACCCCATATCCAATTTGAAGGCCTAATGCAGAGTAGTTTCCAAGAACTACTAAACGAGAGCCGGAAGATCGAAGCTCAGGAAAGGCAACCTGGGGAACACCTTGGAGTGTAACACAACGTCTCTCTACACGACGGAAGGGCTGATTCTTAGGAAGGAAGGCTGTTGGAAATAAGCATTGCGCGTCCGAGGGTGATTATATTCTTATTAGGTATATACTCACCCTCGGACGCGCCCTGCTTCTTTATTTGGAATGAATGTTTATTTGCAATGTGGTGTTGACTTTCTCTATTATTTTGGTAATTAATGATTTTATTATTTTCATTATTTTGCATCTTCTCGGCAATAATATAAAGAAGACGCGACAGGACAA
Organism: Ranitomeya imitator; assembly: GCF_032444005.1. NCBI lineage: Eukaryota > Metazoa > Chordata > Amphibia > Anura > Dendrobatidae > Ranitomeya > Ranitomeya imitator. Next base: position 274,465,595 of record NC_091284.1, on the reverse strand, counting down.
CACTCGGTGGATGCCATATGTGTGTTTTCAATTTAAAAAAACTTTCAGTTAACTGCTTGCAGGAGAAAGTAATTGTAGCTGGTGGCCATTTTTAGTACTGTACCAGATTAGAGTTGTGTGTTTGTTTTTAATGTTAAAATGTCTGCATTTGATATCTCACCAGTATTTTCTTTTTTATAAGCAAAATACTTATTTTTATATTTTCTGATGTTGGTTCCAGGGGTACACGGCCAGCAGTGCCCTGGTCAGTGTAGTAGTAGTTGAAAGAATGGACCGCAGACAGGCATCGAAGGCCTAAAATAATAACACATGGCTGTAGGCAATTTTAAATTGGTTCCAGGGGTACACGGACAGCAGTGGTGTGGTCAGTGGAGGCCTAGTGGAAGGAGTGACCGCAGACAGGCATCGAAGGCCTAAAATAATAACACATGGCTGTAGGCAATTTTAAATTGGTTCCAGGGGTACACGGGCAGCAGTGACCTGGTCAGTGTAGTAGTAGTTGAAAGAATGGACCGCAGACAGGCATCGAAGGCCTAAAATAAAAAAATTGGGCTGGCTGTAGGCAATTTTAAATTGGTTCCAGGGGTACACGGACAGCAGTGGTGTGGTCAGTGGAGGCCTAGTGGAAGGAGTGACCGCAGACAGGCATCGAAGGCCTAAAATAATAACACATGGCTGTAGGCAATTTTAAATTGGTTCCAGGGGTACACGGACAGCAGTGGTGTGGTCAGTGGAGGCCTAGTGGAAGGAGTGACCGCAGACAGGCATCGAAGGCCTAAAATAATAACACATGGCTGTAGGCAATTTTAAATTGGTTCCAGGGGTACACGGACAGCAGTGACCTGGTCAGTGTAGTAGTAGTTGAAAGAATGGACCGCAGACAGGCATCGAAGGCCTAAAATAAAAAAATTGGGCTGGCTGTAGGCAATTTTAAATTGGTTCCAGGGGTACACGGGCAGCAGTGGTGTGGTCAGTGGAGGCCTAGTGGAAGGAGTGACCGCAGACAGGCATCGAAGGCCTAAAATAATAACACATGGCTGTAGGCAATTTTAAATTGGTTCCAGGGGTACACGGACAGCAGTGGTGTGGTCAGTGGAGGCCTAGTGGAAGGAGTGACCGCAGACAGGCATCGAAGGCCTAAAATAATAACACATGGCTGTAGGCAATTTTAAATTGGTTCCAGGGGTACACGGACAGCAGTGACCTGGTCAGTGTAGTAGTAGTTGAAAGAATGGACCGCAGACAGGCATCGAAGGCCTAAAATAAAAAAATTGGGCTGGCTGTAGGCAATTTTAAATTGGTTCCAGGGGTACACGGACAGCAGTGGTGTGGTCAGTGGAGGCCTAGTGGAAGGAGTGACCGCAGACAGGCATCGAAGGCCTAAAATAATAACACATGGCTGTAGGCAATTTTAAATTGGTTCCAGGGGTACACGGACAGCAGTGGTGTGGTCAGTGGAGGCCTAGTGGAAGGAGTGACCGCAGACAGGCATCGAAGGCCTAAAATAATAACACATGGCTGTAGGCAATTTTAAATTGGTTCCAGGGGTACACGGACAGCAGTGGTGTGGTCAGTGGAGGCCTAGTGGAAGGAGTGACCGCAGACAGGCATCGAAGGCCTAAAATAATAACACATGGCTGTAGGCAATTTTAAATTGGTTCCAGGGGTACACGGGCAGCAGTGACCTGGTCAGTGTAGTAGTAGTTGAAAGAATGGACCGCAGACAGGCATCGAAGGCCTAAAATAAAAAAATTGGGCTGGCTGTAGGCAATTTTAAATTGGTTCCAGGGGTACACGGGCAGCAGTGGTGTGGTCAGTGGAGGCCTAGTGGAAGGAGTGACCGCAGACAGGCATCGAAGGCCTAAAATAATAACACATGGCTGTAGGCAATTTTAAATTGGTTCCAGGGGTACACGGGCAGCAGTGACCTGGTCAGTGTAGTAGTAGTTGAAAAAATGGACCGCAGACAGGCATCGAATGCCTAAAATAATAACACATGGCTGTAGGCAATTTTAAATTGGTTACAGGGGTACACGGACAGCAGTGACCTGGTCAGTGTAGTAGTAGTTGAAAGAATGGACCGCAGACAGGCATCGAAGGCCTAAAATAAAAAAATTGGGCTGGCTGTAGGCAATTTTAAATTGGTTCCAGGGGTACACGGACAGCAGTGGTGTGGTCAGTGGAGGCCTAGTGGAAGGAGTGACCGCAGACAGGCATCGAAGGCCTAAAATAATAACACATGGCTGTAGGCAATTTTAAATTGGTTCCAGGGGTACACGGACAGCAGTGACCTGGTCAGTGTAGTAGTAGTTGAAAGAATGGACCGCAGACAGGCTTAGAAGGCCTAACATAACAAACTTGGGCTGGCTGTAGGCACTTTTAAATTGGTTCCAGGGGTACACGGGCAGCAGTGGTCTGGTCAGTGGAAGTCTAGTGGAAGGAGTGACCGCAGACAGGCTTCCAAGGCCTAACATAACAAACTTGGGCTGGCTGTAGGCACTTTTAAATTGGTTCCAGGGGTACACGGGCAGCAGTGGTCTGGTCAGTGGAAGTCTAGTGGAAGGAGTGACCGCAGACAGGCTTCCAAGGCCTAACATAACAAACTTGGGCTGGCTGTAGGCACTTTTAAATTGGTTCCAGGGGTACACGGGCAGCAGTGGTCTGGTCAGTGGAAGTCTAGTGGAAGGAGTGACCGCAGACAGGCTTCCAAGGCCTAACATAACAAACTTGGGCTGGCTGTAGGCACTTTTAAATTGGTTCCAGGGGTACACGGGCAGCAGTGGTCTGGTCAGTGGAAGTCTAGTGGAAGGAGTGACCGCAGACAGGCTTCCAAGGCCTAACATAACAAACTTGGGCTGGCTGTAGGCACTTTTAAATTGGTTCCAGGGGTACACGGGCAGCAGTGGTCTGGTCAGTGGAAGTCTAGTGGAAGGAGTGACCGCAGACAGGCTTCGAAGGCCTAACATAACAAAATTGGGCTGGCTGTAGGCACTTTAAATTGGTTCCAGGGGTACATGGGCAGCAGTGTATGGTCAGTGGAAGTCTAGTGGAAGGAGTGACGGCAGACAGTCTTCGAAGGCCTAACATAACAAAATTGGGCTGACTGTAGGCACTTTTAAATTGGTTCCAGGGTAACACGGCCAGCAGTGGCCTGGTCAGTGTAGTAGTTGTAGAAAGAAGGGACCGCAGACAGGCTTCGAAGGCCTAACATAACAAAAATGTCAAAACAATGGTATTGTCAGTGCCAGGCATTGAAGGATGTCAGCGGCTAGACTACACATTGGTGAAGCTGTGAGAGATAATTTTGCTAGTGGTAGAGCACTGTTTGAGCTGGGGGGGGGAACTGTCTTGTGGCCGGCGGTACAGGCACAGGGCCCCTCATATTACAACGGTGTGTCTGACGTTGGGTGCGCACCACCACCGCCAGAGACACTTTATTGTACTATGAGGGACCCAGTGGCAGTGCCGTCGACCAAAAGCGGCCACACCCACCTCTTCAGACAAACAGCACTCTCAAGGGTCCAAGCGCAAAGTGGCGATAGCACGGCCCCGTGTGGGGAGTTTGGCCATTTCGTGAGGTGGAAACATGTCGTATGCTGGACAATCAGGTGAAGAAAATTACGAGATTGGAAAAGTCATTCAGAATAGTCCACAGGCAAGACCTTTTCATAGGAAAGCTAGGTGTCAGCCGGGCAGGGTGGGGCAAAAGATTTTGAAATCCAGTTGTGGTTCATTTTAATGAAGGTTAGATCATCTACATTTTGGGTAGCCAGACGAGTCCTTTTTTCTGTTAGTATTGAACCTGCAGCACTGAATACTCTTTCTGATAGGACACTAGCTGCCGGGCAAGCAAGCTCCTGCAATGCATATTCTGCCAATTCTGGCCAGGTGTCTAATTTGGATGCCCAGTAATCAAATGGGAATGACGGTTGAGGGAGAACGTCGATAAGGGATGAAAAATAGTTTGTAACCATACTGGACAAATGTTGTCTCCTGTCACTTTGAATTGATGCTGCAGTACCTGTCCTGTCTGCGGTCATAGAAAAATCACTCCACAACCTGGTCAGAAAACCCCTCTGTCCAACGCCACTTCTGATTTCTGCCCCTCTAACACCTCTGGTCTGCTGGCCCCTGGAGCTCGTGTGAGAACGATCACGGGCGCTGTGTGCAGGGAATGCCAGAAGCAAACGGTCAACAAGAGTTGATTGTTTTGTTGCTAATATTAGTTCCAAGTTCTCATGTGGCATAATATTTTGCAATTTGCCTTTATAGCGAGGATCAAGGAGGCAGGCCAACCAGTAATCGTCATCGTTCATCATTTTTGTAATGCGTGTGTCCCTTTTGAGGATACGCAAGGCATAATCCGCCATGTGGGCCAAAGTTCCCGTTGTCAAATCTGCGGTTGTGCTTGGTTGAGGGGCAGTTGCAGGCAAATCTACGTCACTTGTGTCCCTCAAAAAACCAGAACCCGGCCTTGCCACGCCACCAATTTCCCGTGCCCCCGGGAAAGCTTCCTCATTAAAAATATACTCATCCCCATCATCCTCCTCATCCTCCACCTCCTCTTCGCCCGGTACCTCGTCATGTACACTGCCCTGACCAGACAATCGCTGACTGTCATCAAGGCTTTCCTCTTCCTCTGGTGCAGACGCCTGATCCTTTATGTGCGTCAAACTTTGCATCAGCAGACGCATTAGGGGGATGCTCATGCTTATTATGGCGTTGTCTGCACTAACCAGCCGTGTGCATTCCTCAAAACACTGAAGGACTTGACACATGTCTTGAATCTTCGACCACTGCACACCTGACAACTCCATGTCTGCCATCCTACTGCCTGCCCGTGTATGTGTATCCTCCCACAAAAACATAACAGCCCGCCTCTGTTCGCACAGTCTCTGAAGCATGTGCAGTGTTGAGTTCCACCTTGTTGCAACGTCTATGATTAGGCGATGCTGGGGAAGGTTCAAAGAACGCTGATAGGTCTGCATACGGCTGGAGTGTACAGGCGAACGGCGGATATGTGCGCAAAGTCCACGCACTTTGAGGAGCAGGTCGGATAACCCCGGATAACTTTTCAGGAAGCACTGCACCACCAGGTTTAAGGTGTGAGCCAGGCAAGGAATGTGTTTCAGTTGGGAAAGGGAGATGGCAGCCATGAAATTCCTTCCGTTATCACTCACTACCTTGCCTGCCTCAAGATCTACAGTGCCCAGCCACGACTGCGTTTCTTGCTGCAAGAACTCGGACAGAACTTCCGCGGTGTGTCTATTGTCGCCCAAACACTTCATAGCCAATACAGCCTGCTGACGTATGCCAGTAGCTGCCCCATAATGGGAGACCTGGTGTGCAACAGTGGCAGGTGCGGATGGAGTGTTTGTGCGACTGCGGTCTGTGGACGAGCTCTTGCTTCTGCAGGAGGACGAGGAGGAGGAGGAGGAGGGGGTGCGAACGGCTACAGACAACTGTTTACTAGACCGTGGGCTAGGCAGAACTGTCCCAAACTTGCTGTCCCCTGTGGACCCTGAATCCACCACATTTACCCAGTGTGCCGTGATGGACACGTAACGTCCCTGGCCATGCCTACTGGTCCATGCATCTGTTGTCAGGTGCACCTTTGTGCTCACAGATTGCCTGAGTGCATGGACGATGCGCTCTTTAACATGCTGGTGGAGGGCTGGGATGGCTTTTCTGGAAAAAAAGTGTCGACTGGGTAGCTCGTAGCGTGGTACAGCGTAGTCCATCAGGTCTTTGAAAGCTTCGCTTTCAACTAACCGGTAGGGCATCATCTCTAATGAGATTAGTCTAGCTATGTGGGCGTTCAAACCCTGTGTACGCGGATGCGAGGCTAAGTATTTCCTTTTTCTAACCATAGTCTCATGTAGGGTGAGCTGGACTGGAGAGCTGGAGATCGTGGAACTAGCGGGGGTGCCGGTGGACATGGCAGACTGAGAGACGGTGGGAGATGGTATTGTTGCCGCCGGTGCCCTAGATGCAGTGTTTCCTACTACGAAACTGGTGATTCCCTGACCCTGACTGCTTTGGCCTGGCAAAGATACCTGCACAGATACAGCAGGTGGTGCGCTAAATGGTGGTCCTACACTGCCGGAAGGGATGTTGCGTTGATGACTAGCTTCATTGGCCGAGGGTGCAACAACCTTAAGGGACGTTTGGTAGTTAGTCCAAGCTTTCAAATGCATGGTGGTTAAATGTCTATGCATGCAACTAGTATTGAGACTTTTCAGATTCTGACCTCTGCTTAAGGAAGTAGAACATTTTTGACAGATGACTTTGCGCTGATCAATTGGATGTTGTTTAAAAAAATGCCAGACTGCACTCTTTCTAGCATCGGATACCTTTTCAGGCATTGCAGACTGAGCTTTAACCGGATGGCCACGCTGTCCTCCACCAGGTTTTGGCTTTGCCACGCGTTTTGGGCAAGATACGGGCCCGGCAGATGGAACCTGTGGCGATGTTGATGCCTGCTGCGGCCCCTCCTCCTCCTCTGCTTCAGAACTGCTGCCGCCTGCACCCTGTTCCCCCAATGGCTGCCAATCGGGGTCAAGAACTGGGTCATCTAATAACTCTTCTTGTACCTCCTGCGCAACTTCGTCTGTGTCACCGTGTCGTTCGGTGGTATAGCGTTCGTGATGGGGCAACATAGTCTCATCAGGGTCTGATTCTTGATCAGCACCCTGCGAGGGCAATGTTGTGGTCTGAGTCAAAGGACCAGCATAGTAGTCTGGCTGTGGCTGTGCGTCAGTGCACTCCATGTCAGATTCAATTTGTAATGGGCATGGACTGTTAACTGCTTCACTTTCTAAGCCAGGGACGGTATGTGTAAAGAGCTCCATGGAGTAACCCGTTGTGTCGCCTGCTGCATTCTTCTCTGTTGTTGTTTTTGCTGAAGAGGACAAGGAAGTGACTTGTCCCTGACCGTGAACATCCACTAACGACGCGCTGCTTTTACTTTTACCAGTTTCACGAGATGAGGCAAAAGAGCTAGAGGCTGAGTCAGCAAGATAAGCCAAAACTTGCTCTTGCTGCTCCGGCTTTAAAAGCGGTTTTCCTAATCCCAGAAAAGGGAGCGTTCGAGGCCTTGTGTAGCCGGACGACGAACCTGGCTCCACAGCTCCAGACTTAGGTGCAATATTTTTTCCCCCACGACCACCTGATGCTCCACCACTACCACTACCCTCATTACCAGCTGACAATGAACGCCCCCGGCCACGACCTCTTCCACTAGACTTCCTCATTGTTTTAAAAACGTAACCAAACTAACGTTATTTGTTGCAGTCACACAACTTACACGGTGAGCTATAACTTCAGTATGATTTAGCTACCCCTTTACAGGTTGGTGAGACCACAGCGAAAATCAGGCCCAATGTTACACACTCTTTTTTTGGTGGCTGCAAATTAGAGAGATGCCCCACACGCAGGACTGTCACTGAAGCACAAATGTTAATATTAATGTCACACTATTATTTTTTTTTTATTTTTATTTTTTTCAGGAACACTTTAGAAACCCCCCAAAAAAAAAAAAATAGATTTTTGCAGGGAGAATTTAGAAAACAAATGTAACAAACTATATGCTTTCTATGGGCCACTGAGTGAGAGATGACGCACACAGGAATCAGGAGTGGCACACAAGCCCAGAGGCCAATATTTTTCTACCAATGATTGATGGAGTTATTTTCTCTGGTAGATTTTGGAACCCAAATCAAGGAAAAAAAATGTAGGCTTTCTATGGACCACAATTGGAGAGAGAGAGAGAGAGAGATGGCACACCCAGGAGTCAAGACTGGCACACAAGCAGAAAGGCCAATATTAATCTCCCACTGTTTTTTTTTTGTTTTTTGTTTTTTTTTTTTTTTTCAGGGAGACTTTAGAAAAAAAAATAATAAAAAAAATATGATTTTATCAGGAAGAATTTAGAAACCAAATAAAATAAAATGATTTTTTCAGGGAGAATTTATAAAACAAATAAAAACAAAAATAGGCGTTCTATGGCCCACTGACTGAGAGATGACGCACACAGGAGTCAGGAGTGGCACACAAACCCAGAGGCCAATATTTTTCTACCAATGATTGATGTAGTTATTTTCTCTGGTAGATTTTAGAACCCAAATCAAGGAAAAAAAATATAGGCTTTCTATGGACCACAATTGGAGAGAGAGAGAGAGAGAGAGAGAGAGAGAGAGAGAGAGAGATGGCACACCCAGGAGTCAAGACTGGCACACAAGCAGAAAGGCCAATATTAATCTCCCACTGTTTTTTTTGGTTGTTTTTTTTTTTTTTTTTTTCAGGGAGACTTTAGAAAAAAAAATAATAAAAAAAATATGATTTTATCAGGAAGAATTTAGAAACCAAATAAAATAAAATGATTTTTTCAGGGAGAATTTATAAAACAAATAAAACCAAAAATAGGCGTTCTATGGCCCACTGACTGAGAGATGACGCACCCAGGAGTCAAGACTGGCACACAAGCAGAAAGGCCAATATTAATCTCCCACTGTTTTTTTTGGTTGTTTTTTTTTTTTTTTTTTCAGGGAGACTTTAGAAAAAAAAATAATAAAAAAAATATGATTTTATCAGGAAGAATTTAGAAACCAAATAAAATAAAATGATTTTTTCAGGGAGAATTTAGAAAACAAATAAAACCAAAAATATGCGTTCTATGGCCCACTGACTGAGAGAGAGAGAGAGATGGAACGCTTAGTACTGGCACACAAGCCCAAAGGGCAATATTAATCTCCCTTTTTTTTTCCAGGGAGAATTTCTGAAACCCAAAAAAAAAATAAAATAGGCTTTCTATGGCCCACTATTTGTGAGAGAGATGGGACGCTCAGGACTGGCACAGATGGCACGCTCAGGACTGGCACAGAAGCCCAGAGGCCAATATTAATCTCCCTTTTTTTCTGGGAGAATTTATAAAACCAAAAAAATATTTAAATAGGCTTTCTATGGCCCACTATTTGTGAGAGAGATGGCACGCTCAGGACTGGCACAGATGGCACGCTCACAACTGGCACACAAGCCCAGAGGCCAATATTAATCTCCCTTTTTTCAGGGAGAATTTCTAAAACCCAAAAAAAAAATAAAATAGGCTTTCTATGGCCCACTATTTGTGAGAGAGATGGGACGCTCAGGACTGGCACAGATGGCACGCTCAGGACTGGCACAGAAGCCCAGAGGCCAATATTAATCTCCCTTTTTTTCTGGGAGAATTTATAAAACCAAAAAAATATTTAAATAGGCTTTCTATGGCCCACTATTTGTGAGAGAGATGGCACGCTCAGGACTGGCACAGATGGCACGCTCACAACTGGCACACAAGCCCAGAGGCCAATATTAATCTCCCTTTTTTCAGGGAGAATTTCTAAAACCCAAAAAAAAAATAAAATAGGCTTTCTATGGCCCACTATTTGTGAGAGAGATGGGACGCTCAGGACTGGCACAGATGGCACGCTCAGGACTGGCACAGAAGCCCAGAGGCCAATATTAATCTCCCTTTTTTTCTGGGAGAATTTATAAAACCAAAAAAATATTTAAATAGGCTTTCTATGGCCCACTATTTGTGAGAGAGATGGCACGCTCAGGACTGGCACAGATGGCACGCTCACAACTGGCACACAAGCCCAGAGGCCAATATTAATCTCCCTTTTTTCAGGGAAAATTGATAAAACAAAAAAAAAAATTAAATAGGCTTTCTATGGCCCACTATTTGTGAGAGAGATGGCACGCTCAGGGCTGGCTGGCACAGATGGCACGCTCAGGACTGGCACACAAGCCCAGAGGCCAATATTAATCTCCCTTTTTTTCTGGGAGAATTTATAAAACCAAAAAAATATTTAAATAGGCTTTCTATGGCCCACTATTTGTGAGAGAGATGGCACGCTCAGGACTGGCACAGATGGCACGCTCACAACTGGCACACAAGCCCAGAGGCCAATATTAATCTCCCTTTTTTCAGGGAAAATTGATAAAACAAAAAAAAAAATTAAATAGGCTTTCTATGGCCCACTATTTGTGAGAGAGATGGCACGCTCAGGGCTGGCTGGCACAGATGGCACGCTCAGGACTGGCACACAAGCCCAGAGGCCAATATTAATCTCCCTTTTTTTCTGGGAGAATTTATAAAACCAAAAAAATATTTAAATAGGCTTTCTATGGCCCACTATTTGTGAGAGAGATGGCACGCTCAGGACTGGCACAGATGGCACGCTCACAACTGGCACACAAGCCCAGAGGCCAATATTAATCTCCCTTTTTTCAGGGAAAATTTATAAAACAAAAAAAAAAATTAAATAGGCTTTCTATGGCCCACTATTTGTGAGAGAGATGGCACGCTCAGGGCTGGCACAGATGGCACGCTCAGGACTGGCACACAAGCCCAGAGGCCAATATTAATCTCCCTTTTTTTCAGGGAGAATTTATAAAACCAAAAAAAAAAATAAATAGGCTTTCTATGGCCCACTATTTGTGAGAGAGATGGCACACTCAGGACTGGCACACAAGCCCAAAGGCCAATATTAATCTCCCACTGTATTTTTATCAGGGAGAATTTATACACCCCACAAAAAAAAATACAGAAAAATGAAAAGGCTTTCTATGGCCCACTATGTGAGAGAGATGGCACACACAGGGATGGCACTCTAGCAGAAATGCCAAATTGCCAATCTTAATCTCCCACCAAAAAAAAAAAAAAAAAAAAAAAACAGGGAATGTCCTACAATTACTATCTCCCTGCCTGCAGTAATCTCAGCCAGGTATGGCAGGCAGCTACTATCTCCCTGCCTGCAGTAATCTCAGCCAGGTATGGCAGGCAGCAATAAGGAGTGGACTGATGCACAAATGAAATAAAAAGTGTGGACAAACAAAAAAGATAGCTGTGCAGAAAGGAAGGAACAAGAGGATTTGTGCTTTGAAAAAAGCAGTTGGTTTGCACAGCGGCGTACACACAGCAATGCAGCTATCAGGGAGCCTTCTAGGGCAGCCCAATGAGCTACAGCGCTGAGGGGAAAAAAAAAAAAAAAAAAATTCCACTGTCCCTGCACACCGAGGGTGGTGTTGGACAGTGCAAATCGCTGCAGCACAAGCGGTTTTGTGGTTAATGGACCCTGCCTAACGCTATCCCTGCTTCTGACAAAGCGGCAGCAACCTCTCCCTAAGCTCAGATCAGCAGCAGTAAGATGGCGGTCGGCGGGAACGCCTCTTTATAGCCCCTGTGACGTCGCAGACAGCAAGCCAATCACTGCAATGCCCTTCTCTAAGATGGTGGGGACCAGGACCTATGTCATCACGCTGCCCACACTCTGCGTTTACCTTCATTGGCTGAGAAATGGCGCTTTTCGCGTCATTGAAACGCGACTTTGGCGCGAAAGTCGCGTACCGCATGGCCGACCCCGCACAGGGGTCGGATCGGGTTTCATGAAACCCCGACTTAGCCAAAAGTCGGCGACTTTTGAAAATGTTCGACCCGTTTCGCTCAACCCTAGTCATGGGGCATGTATACAATATAAGTAGGTGGGAAAAGATTTTTTTGCTACAATAGCTTATTTGTCCATGGCTGTCAAAAGTTTCAAGTGCAAAAGTAAGAGCTAAATGCAAAAGTGAATTAATAGTGATGATATACCTAGATGGTCCAGCTGCTGTATAGAGGTGCAAGGCAGCTCCTGCCTCCAGCCAGGACATGCATGTTTCACGCCGCTTCTTGCTCCCGGGACGGGCACAGTCCGGAAGAAAATGGCCGCTCCTTACTCCCCGCAGTCAGTGCCTGGCGCCCGCATACTCCCCTCCAGTCACCGCTCACACAGGGTTAATGCCGGCGGTAACGGACCGCGTTATGCCACGGTTAACGCACTCCGTAACCGCTGCTATTAACCCTGTGTGACCAACTTTTTTACTATTGATGCTGCCTATGCGGCATCAATAGTAAAAAAATATAATGTTAAAAATAATAAAAAAACAAAAAACCTGCTATTCGCACCCTCCGTAGACCGCCGAGCCGCACGCGCCTGCCGCCATCTTCCATTCCCAGCGATGCATTGCGAAATTACCCAGAAGACTTAGCGGTCTCGCGAGACCGCTAAGTCATCTGATTAATTTCGCAATGCATCCTGGGAACAGAAGATGGCGGCAGCCGCACGCGTATCGCCGGAGCTTCGGTGGATCCCAGGGGGTGAGTATATAACTAGTATTTTAATTATTTTTTTAACAGGGATATGGTGCCCACACTGCTCTATACTACGTGGGCTGTGTTAGATACCGTGTGGCTGCTATATACTACATAGGCAGTGTTACATACTATTTGGGCTGTGTGATGTGTTCTTCAAAGTAGCCACCTTTTGCTTTGATGACTGCTTTGCTCACTCTTGGCATTCTCTTGATGAGCTTCAAGAGGTAGTCACCGGGAATGGTTTTCAATTCACAGGTGTGCCCTGTCAGGTTTAATAAGTGGGATTTCTTGCCTTATAAATGGGGTTGGGACCATCAGTTGTGTTGTGCAGATGTCTGGTGGATACACAGCTGATAGTCCTACTGAATAGACTGTTAGAATTTGTATTATGGCAAGAAAAAAGCAGCTAAGTAAAGAAAAACAAGTGGCCATCATTACTTAAGAAATCAAGGTCAGTCAGTCCGAAAAATTGGGCCAACTTTGAAAGTGTCCCCAAGTGCAGTGGCAAAAACCATCAAGCGCTACAAAGAAACTGGCTCACATGAGGACCACCCCAGAAAAGGAAGACCAAGAGTCACCTCTGCTTCTGAGGATAAGTTTATCTGAGTCACCAGCCTCAGAAATCGCAGGTTAACAGCAGCTCAGATTAGTGACCAGGTCAATGCCACACAGAGTTCTAGCAGCAGTCACATCTCTACAACAACTGTTAAGAGGAGACTTAGTGCAGCAGGCCTTCATGGTAAAATAGCTGCTAGGAAACCACTGCTAAGGACAGGAAATAAGCAGAAGAGACTTGTTTGGGCTAAAGAACACAAGGAATGGACATTAGACCAGTGGAAATCTGTACTTTGGTCTGATGAGTCCAAATTTGAGATATTTGGTTCCAACCACCGTGTCTTTGTGCAGTGAACGGATGGACTCTACATGCCTGGTTCTTCACTGTGAAGCATGGAGGAGGAGGTGTGATGGTGTGGGGGTGCTTTGCTGGTGACACTGTTGGGGATTTATTCAAAATTGAAGGCATACTGAACCAGCATGGCTTCCACAGCATCTTGCAGCGGCATGCTAAGAAGGAGAGTGATGGGGTGCTATGCCAGATGACCAGGCCTCCACAGTCACCAGACCTGAACCCAATTGAAATGGTTTGGGGTGAGCTGGACCGCAGAGTGAAGGCAAAAGAGCCAACAAGTGCTAAGCATCTCTGGGAACTCCTTCAAGATTGTTGGAAGACCATTTCCGGTGACTACCTCTTGAAGCTCATCAAGAGAATGCCAAGAGTGTGCAAAGCAGTCATCAAAGCAAAAGGTGGCTACTTGGAGGATCCTTATTAAAAAAATTCCAATCTGAAAACACTGGCAGAAGTGGTCACAGTTTGTTGGCCAAGCAAGGAGTACAGGTGAGAGAGACACAACTCCAATCCAGCAGAGGCAGTTGTAATGTCCACACGGTGTAAGGAATTTAAGAGAGAGTAAGCTTTAACTGTATTTTATTTTCCTCTTCTTCCTCCAGCACACAACATACAGCAGCATAAGATTTCCTCCTCAGGCCAGAACTGAAACTGAAACTCCTCTCAACTCCCGCCCTCGCTTTCTTAAAGAGACAGATCTAATTCTTATACATTACATCATCCCGTTTTTTTTTTTTTGTTTGTTTTTTTTTATATATATATGGTAACCTAAAACAAATATTGACAATGTAACAATACAAAAATGTCCAAGAAAAACCATATGTCTGTATTGTCTTATTCCCCCTTTTTTTTTAAACTATATCTCTTCAATAAGTCTCGATGGAGCCCTTCTTTCCCGTGTAGGGTAATGTCTGGGTTCATTGGGGGTGTCCAGTGCTGACGGATCAGTCACCTCTTGTTGGTCCTCTCCACCGTCGGGTATCAAATCTTCCACTGGTGGGAGTTCATTATCATTGTTCTGCGGTATGATTTTAAAATGTGAGGAATTTCGAGTGATGGAGTGTCCGTCTCGCTCAGCCGTGACCATACTGCCTTTTCTCTCAGTAACATTATATTTTGCAGGACTATATACAGGTGAAGTTTTGTTGGTTGATTTTTGACGCACAACAACCATATCACCTCTTTTGATGGCACATGGCTGTGCCCGTCGCCTTCTGTCTGCATAATGTTTCATGGCTTGTTTGTTAAAGAAATCCGTTGATCGCACTGAAGAGTCATTTGGTAAGGGATGACTGGTCACATCAGGGATCCGTGTACGAAGAGTTCTGCTGAACATTAGATGAGATGGCGCAGCATTAGTGGTGGAATGTGGCGTGTTGCGGTAATTGCGCAGGAATTTGTATAGTGACTGTTTCAGTGGGGTGTGCTCCAGGCTAGCTGCCTTGATTCGTTTCCCCATGGTGCGCATGAAACGTTCTACGATTCCATTGGCTTGCGGCCAGCAAGGTGTGATTTTTCTGTGGCTGAACCCCAAGTATTCAGAAAACTGTGCAAACACATGTCCATTGAATGGAGGTCCATTATCTGTTTTGACCACTCTTGGAATGCCATATGCAGAGAATATGTCGTCCAGTTCTGGTATGACACTATTAGCAGACGTTGAAGAGATGAATGAAATTACAGGGTATCTAGAATATTCATCAATTGTTACTAGAATGTATTGGCCATTTGGTAATGGTCCATATATGTCGACTGCCACTTCCTCCCATACAGCAGTGGGTAACGGAGACATTTGTAATGGCTCTAGAGTTGATGATGGAGTAATTAATTGACAAGTGGAGCAATGTCCAATCTTCTCTTCCACCAATTTATCCATATTTGGGAACCACACTTTTTCTCTGAGTAACTTTTTTGTGCCAACAATTCCTAGATGACCTTCGTGTGCTATCTGTATGACTAGGTTGCGCAAGGCCTTAGGTACAACCAGTTTGGTACCAAGAAGGATGAGTTGATCTTCAGTGACTGATAATTCCTCACGTACATTTGAAAATAATTTTAACTCTTTCAGATCAATCCCATCTTCAGGAAATTTTTTCTTTTGAATTTCATGCCACCTTCTATTTTGGATAATTTGTATTAAGGCACAGAGTGTCTTGTCACTTGTTGTTGTATTCACAAACTGATCAACAGAAAGTGCTTTTGGCACAGCGTGAGCTGCAACAAAGTGGATGTATTCTTCAATGGAGGAATGCACAGGTAAATCATCATTCGTGGGATGTCTTGAGAGATAATCAGCCGGATTGCTGTATTTTCCAGGTTTGTGAACAATTTTGTAATTATAGTCCTGTAGACGTAGACCCCATCGTTCAATCCGTGCTGGCATTTTAGCTCGGGGATTTCCAAAAATTGTAAGGAGAGCTTGATGATCTGTGACAATAGTGAAGGGAGCGCCATAGAGAAATAAGTGAAAGTGTTCACATCCCCAGACGACTGCCAAGCTTTCTTTTTCAGGTTGTGAATACTTTCTTTCAGTGCTTGTTAAGCTTTTACTTGCATAGGAAATGATGTGGGGACTTTGATTGTCATCCTTGTATTGTGCTAAAATTGCACCCAGTCCCACGGGACTAGCATCCACAATCAGTTCGGTTCGAAGAGCTGGATCAAAATAGGCCATAGTGGTTGTTGAGTAGAGTTCGTTTTTGATTGTTTCAAAAAAGGCCTGACAGTCTTGGGACCATTGAAAAACGCAATTTTGTTTTGTAAGTTCCCTTAATGGAGTGCTGATTGTCAAAAAATTTGGAATATATCTAGCACAGTAACTTGCCATTCCAAGAAAAGAGCGCACTTCACTGGCTTCCTGTGGAATTGAAGCTGCTCTGATGGATTCCACTTTCTTGGGATCAGGTCGTACTCCTTCCGCCGAGAAAATGTGACCATAGAACTCCAATGAATTTTTATCAAATTCGCATTTTTCTTTGTTTAAAGTGAGTCCAGCAGAGAGCAGACATTCCAAGATAGCATATAGAGCACGATTATGTTCAGCTTGAGTTTTCCCAAAAACCAGTATGTCATCACTGTAATTAAAGGCATTTGGAATATGTTGAATGACGCTCCTTATCGTATCTTGAAAAATTTCTGCTGCTGAGCAGACCCCAAACGTCAATCTTTTGTATCTTCTGAGACCCACATGGGTGGAAAATGTTGTTAAGTATCTGGATTCTGGACTCAATTCTAATTGATGATAGCCCTTATTGAGGTCGAGCTTTGAAAAAACAGTTGCTCCATTTAATAAATTGATAATGTCATCAATTGTGGGTGAGATGTGTCTTTCCCTTTGAATAGCAGTGTTGGGCAGGCGCATGTCAACACACAGTCTTACCTGCTCTGGAGTCTTTGGTTTTGGAACTACCACAAGTGGAGAGACCCACGGAGTGAGACCAGAAACAGTTTCAATGACATCATCATCCATGAGTAATTGGAGTTCCTTTTCTACCTTCTTTCTCAGGTGAAATGGAATACGCCTGTGAGCCTGGGCTACTGGACGGACACTGTCATCCACATGAAGATGCACTTGAGAGTCCTTTAATTTTCCTAATCCACTAAATAGGGAGGGAAAACTATTCACCATGGCTTGTACATCCAGGTCCGCAGGGTCGGTTATGGTATGAACAATCTGGATGAGTCCTAGCTTCAAGGCAGTGTAATAGCTGAGAAGACAGCCTCCTGATCCTTGTAATGTGTGAAACGTGGTTTTCTGCCTATTTTCTTTATAGCTAAGTTCAGCATCAAATTGTCCCATTGTAACTAGAGGTGTTTTAGATCCATATGGGAAGATTTTAGTATGCACTTGCTGTAAGGCTGGCTTTGTTTTCAATTGTTCATAAGTATTGCTGTCTATGATATCCACCGAAGCTCCTGTATCTATTGTAAAGGTGATATCCGTGTTGCAGATGGTGAGTGTAATACATGGAGACTGCACTGAGCCAGTGGCAGACGTCGTGAACACATAGTTCTCAGCCACAGACACTTCTCCTATATCCTGATTTACCATTTTTATATTTGCAGGCTTTGTAATTGGCAGAGGAGACTTGTTGGGCGCTGATTTGCAGACAACTGCAAAATGGTTCCCTTTTCCACATTTACTGCAAGTTTGTACTATAGCTGGACATTTGTTCATGTGGTGAGGGAAATCTTGTCCACATCTATAACATTTCTTCTGTTGAGGGGCCTGCTTGCCTTGTGCACTGTTATGTTTGAGATTATGCACATGTAAATTATCCCCACTCTCCATTGCAGTTGCCTGATGATCTGCTATCTCTATAGCACGGGCCATCTTGAGTAAATCATGCAGAGAGAGATCCTGCTGCAGAGCTTTACGCCTTATGGTATTAGACGAGCAGGTGACAATTACTTAAGTTAGGATTTCATCATCTACGTCAGTAAATGCACACCCATGTGCTAGTTCTTTTAGCCGGGTGACATAGGTGTCTATGGATTCTTCTGGAAGCTGCTTAGCAATCCTGAACTTGTATCTTTCATATCTGATGTTTTCTTTAGGGTTGAAGTAGTCAGTGAGAGCTTTGGAGCATTTGCTGTACGTGTCTGTCTCCGCTGCTGGTAATGTGCTGTATATGTCATAGACTCCTGTGCCCGCACAATGCAGGAACACAGCTTTTTTTCTGTTCTCCTCTCTTATATCTATTGCTTCCAGGAAATTCTCAAATCGATTTAACCATTTTCTCCAGTTATGAGAGAGATTAGTGACATCAGCCATATCAAACTGTGGGAACATGTGCAAGTATTCAGCCATGTTGGAGTCTCTCAGTGGTGCTGGCGTGTGAAGCAGTAAAGCAGGGGTCAGTACTCACAGTAGCAGGTGATTCAATCCCATCCTCGTCGCCAGTTGTAATGTCCACACGGTGTAAGGAATTTAAGAGAGAGTAAGCTTTAACTGTATTTTATTCTCCTCTTCTTCCTCCAGCACACAACATACAGCAGCATAAGATTTCCTCCTCAGGCCAGAACTGAAACTGAAACTCCTCTCAACTCCCGCCCTCGCTTTCTTAAAGAGACAGATCTAATTCTTATACATTACAGCAGTGGAACACTGACAAAGTTCGGGGAGAGTTTTCTCAGACCTTCCTATCGCCCTGGCCCTGAGGCGTGAGGGACTCTCACAAAGAGTGCTTTGTTTGGGAAAATGCTGAGGGAGTACCTTGCTGACCGTATCAACATCCTCTGTCATTCCTCTGTGCCCTTTCATTATTGTTTTGCAAAGCTGAACATGTAGCATGAACTGTTTCTCTACTGCGAACGTGTCCTGTACTCTCGGTCATGGAGCACATGGTGCCTCGCTCTCTGGCGGTCACTGTGAACATAGCTCCTCGCTTTCTGGCAGTACCGCTTTTATTGGTGGGAGCAAACGCCTTCGTAATAGAGAGACAGAGTGCAACACCGCCCAAGCATTCACACTCTGCTCCTCAGACTTTCTATGTGTGCAGGGACTGCCTCTAGGCAGAAGATGATGATGGTGATAGTAGTAGCTGGAGCATTTAACACAGTCATGAAGCAGCCATAACTACTTGAAAGAGAAGTATTTTTAACGAGATACCACGCTGTTCGATATGTGGCCTGTATTTGTTAATTTTGTAAACTAAAATAGTGTACCGAACTAGGGTAACAGACAGCAAATAAAGCTGAATGTAGGCCTGAATTTCCACAATTTGTAGGCCACAAATACATCAGACGTCTGACAGCGATAACACACTGCCAAATATGTGGCTTGTATTTTTTTAAATGCAAAAGAATGCTGCATATAAGTAGAGTAAGAGACAGCAAAAAAGTGGTACTGACCTACAGTGCCCAAACTTGGACCTCACAGATATATGATGGCTGTCACAGAAATACCACACTGGCAAATATGCGGCCTTTTAAAAAAATATTATGCTAAATAATGCTGTAGATAATTAGAGTAGCAGACAGCAAAAAAAGTGGTACACTGGCCTACAATGCCCAAACTTGGAGCACACAGATATATGAGGGCTGTCACAGAAATACCACACTGGCAAATATGTGGCCTTTTTATATCTTTTTAAGCTAAATAGTGCTGTATATAATCAGAGTAACAGACAGCAAAAAAGAGGTACACCGGCCTACAATGCTCAGACTTGGAGCACGCAGATATACAGGTCCTTCTCAAAAAATTAGCATATAGTGTTAAATTTCATTATTTACCATAATGTAATGATTACAATTAAACTTTCATATATTATAGATTCATTATCCACCAACTGAAATTTGTCAGGTCTTTTATTGTTTTAATACTGATGATTTTGGCATACAACTCCTGATAACCCAAAAAACCTGTCTCAATAAATTAGCATATCAAGAAAAGGTTCTCTAAACGACCTATTACCCTAATCTTCTGAATTAACTAATTAACTCTAAACACATGCAAAAGATACCTGAGGCTTTTATAAACTCCCTGCCTGGTTCATTACTCAAAACCCCCATCATGGGTAAGACTAGCGACCTGACAGATGTCAAGAAGGCCATCATTGACACCCTCAAGCAAGAGGGTAAGACCCAGAAAGAAATTTCTCAACAAATAGGCTGTTCCCAGAGTGCTGTATCAAGGCACCTCAATGGTAAGTCTGTTGGAAGGAAACAATGTGGCAGAAAACGCTGTACAACGAGAAGAGGAGACCGGACCCTGAGGAAGATTGTGGAGAAGGACCGATTCCAGACCTTGGGGAACCTGAGGAAGCAGTGGACTGAGTCTGGTGTGGAAACATCCAGAGCCACCGTGCACAGGCGTGTGCAGGAAATGGGCTACAGGTGCCGCATTCCCCAGGTAAAGCCACTTTTGAACCATAAACAGCGGCAGAGGCGCCTGACCTGGGCTACAGAGAAGCAGCACTGGACTGTTGCTAAGTGGTCCCAAGTACTTTTTTCTGATGAAAGCAAATTTTGCATGTCATTCGGAAATCAAGGTGCCAGAGTCTGGAGGAAGACTGGGGAGAAGGAAATGCCAAAATGCCTGAAGTCCAGTGTCAAGTACCCACAGTCAGTGATGGTGTGGGGTGCCATGTCAGCTGCTGGTGTTGGTCCACTGTGTTTCATCAAGGGCAGGGTCAATGCAGCTAGCTATCAGGAGATTTTGGAGCACTTCATGCTTCCATCGGCTGAAATGCTTTATGGAGATGAAGGTTTCATTTTTCAGCACGACCTGGCACCTGCTCACAGTGCCAAAACCACTGGTAAATGGTTTACTGACCATGGTATTACTGTGCTCAATTGGCCTGCCAACTCTCCTGACCTGAACCCCATAGAGAATCTGTGGGATATTGTGAAGAAAAAGTTGAGAGACGCAAGACCCAACACTCTGGATGAGCTTAAGGCCGCTATTGAAGCATCCTGGGCCTCCATAACATCTCAGCAGTGTCGCAGGCTGATTGCCTCCATGCCACGCCGCATTGAAGCAGTCATTTCTGCCAAAGGATTCCCGACCAAGTATTGAGTGCATAACTGAACATTATTATTTGATGGTTTTTTTGTTTGTTATTAAAAAACACTTTTATTTGATTGGATGGGTGAAATATGCTAATTTATTGAGACAGGTTTTTTGGGTTATCAGGAGTTGTATGCCAAAATCATCAGTATTAAAACAATAAAAGACCTGACAAATTTCAGTTGGTGGATAATGAATCTATAATATATGAAAGTTTAATTGTAATCATTACATTATGGTAAATAATGAAATTTAACACTATATGCTAATTTTTTGAGAAGGACCTGTATTCCTGATGTTACTCCCTTGTGGTGACTCCGGGCTCTCTAGTTGCTGCTGTGCCTTCGGGCATCAGATGTGGCCAGGAGACCTGCACTCTCCTGTTCTCCGGATTCGATTGCGGGGCATACAGTTCCCACACAACCACGGACTCCGATGTCCGGTCTGTTGTGCTCAGTCCTGGGGTGAGCTTAGTCGCAGCTCCTATCCTCAGCTTTTCCTCACTTGCTTCCTCTTCCTTCACTATCTCTGACTAACTGACTAACCCCACCTCCAGACCAGAACTTATCAGGGAAGTTCCCATGAAACTGGGTTTAGAGCTCCCCCTTCTGGTCTGGAGTCAGGAAAGTGTTGCATGCTAGTGTTACCTGTTAAGGGGATCCCTTCTTGCTTCCAGGCATGGCATTACCCCCTGTGAGGGAGGCATTACCATTGTGGCATCCGGACTCCTGGGGTGCCACGCATGTGTACGGCTGTTTCTTAGGACTACAATATTCTACAGTATATTCTCCTTGGCTCCTCAGGAACTTTTGGCATTACCCATCAGACCGAAGCTCTTCATCACATTATATCTCCTCCGATCACATCCCGCACCCAGAAGCGACAGCAGAGTCGGGTAGATAGAAAAAGGACCACAACCTCTCACTCTACACATGCCACCCCTCATGATAGGAGGGACACCTTATATGCCGACGTACCCCATGAGAGGTACTTCTCTTTTGCTTTATTCTTCTGCCATTATGTGATTCTTTCAATTATTCAGTTTCTTTATGTACTCATTAAGAGAATTCCTAAGATGTTTACAATTTGCCCAACTTGGGTCTCTCCCTAAGGTGGCTAGCATGTAAGATGTTTACATAAATTTCATCATATACATCTAAATACCTTTCATCTCTACCCCTGACCTCTCTCCGCCTTTTGGGATAGGAGGGAAATGTGATGTAAATGTAATGTATTCTTATTTTTAAGCCCTTAGCTAGGGAGTTTGTTATTACCTTGATAAATCAATACTGGCATTTTTTCCTTTCCCTCTTGATGTAATGTGTCCTCTGTGAAGGTTATTCACGCCAGCATTGTGTTAAGAATATCAAACCAATTGATTCATGATTATTATGATTACTCTAGATATCTTTATTATTTAATGATGTAATTGTAATGGTGTATACTATTTCTTTCTTTTTTTTCTTACTTTACTGGTCTATATATACAGATATCCTTGAAAAAGGCTCAAATGCTGAAATGTTGCAATGAAGTTTCTGTTTTTCTACATGTCGGATGTGAATAAAAATTTTCACTTTATTCAATCATACATGAAGTGTCATGTATGTCCAATGATGAAAAGAATTTTGCATTTCCTAGCACAGACAAGGATTATTCAATGTTTGGGTAAGGGAAAGAACCTCACACGGTGCAGGCATTGAGTGTACGATAGTCTACACAGAAACGCAGAGTGCCATTCTTCTTCCGCACTAACACAATGAGGGCAGCCCACGGACTTTGACTCTCCCTTATGAGACCCTTCTGCAGCATCTGGGTTAGCATAGCCTTTCACCTCTTGATATAGTTGTGACGGAATTTGTCGATACTGCTCTCTTATGGGTGCAGCATTCTCAGTTGGGATCTCGTGTGTGATTGCCGTAGTGCAGTCGAAATCATCCTCATGGTGGGTGAACTGGTCCTGATATCACCCCAGCAGAGCTTCCACCTGCTGGATCTGTGGTGGAGTAAGGTCTGTCAGCTCAGCCCACATCTGTTACAATATACGACACCCTTCTCGGATATGCTGGGGTACGTTGTCTGGTGGATACTGGCTCACAGGTGACTATCATGACTGAAACATACCTTAGGTGACATTTTCCTGAAGCAATGCAGCCTGAGTGTGGCCCAGTGATAAAATTGACAGCTTCTAATCACCTGCCGGTCCCAGTCGCAGGGGTGGTCTGACTTCAAATAGCCATCTGTGGCAAAGATCTGGGTTGGAAGGGAGTAGTGTTGACCATTGGAGAAGCAGGAAAAGGGCATGCTGTCACCCTGGGAATGAACATGCTGAAAGAGTTCGGAAGTCTCCTCATCAATGAGCCCACAGATGTAACTTTGAAACAGTGGAGCCCGCACACTCCCCAAAGAAGAGGGTTCCAACAGTAAATCCGCGTGGCCCAGCTCAGGAATCCTCCAGTGGTGTAGGCATATTGGGAAAAGTGATTGTCCCAGCCTCTGCTAAACTCGTTCTGCCACCAGGACAGACTGTGCTTACCCTGCCTGTCTGGGCTTGTTCCCCTCTAGAAGGGGTTGAGATCCAGATCTTGTCTGCGTTAGGAAATGCCAAATTCTTTTCATTGTTGGATCTAGCCAGCGGCTACTGGCAGGTACCGATGTCCGAGCAGGACCGACCAAAGACGGCCTTTATACTTCCTATGGGACTGTATGAATTCAACCAGATGCCCTTCGGCTTGGCCAATGCCCCTGGAACGTTTCAACGGTTGATGGAGAGGTGTTTAGGTGATTTAAATTTTGAAGCCACGTTCATCTATTTAGATGACATCATAATCTATGCTGCTACGTTTGAGGACCATCTACAAAGACTGGAACAGGTGTTAAGTTGCCTTCAAAGACACGGTCTAAAAGTGAAGCCTCAAAAATGTCATCTGTTTCACACCCAAATGGAGTACCTGGGCCATGTCGTTTCTGCCGAAGGGGTGAAGCCGTCCTGGGAGAAAATTGCTGCAGTACAGGATTGGCCTACCCCGATGATGGTGAAAGATGCTCGAGCATTCTTGGGGCTGACCGGGTATTATCGGTGCTACGTGAAGAATTTTGCCCGCATAGTAAACCCTCTGCTAGAACTTTTAGGCTGGTTTCACACTTGCGTTGGGCAGAGCTGTGGAGGACTGCATAGTTCCTCCATTAAGCCCCTCTCACTTCTGCTCCTCTTCCATTCAGCTCCGCTATACCTATCTTTAACCTTGGGTATGAAGGCCATGCGAATGTATGTGGATGCCTCCGCATGCGTCTTTTTGATGCTGCGCCGACCGCAGCAAAATGCAACATGTTGCGTTCAACGCAGTTCGGCGCAGCTTCAAAACCATGCATGTGGAGACTTCCACATACATTCGCATGGCCTGCATAGCCAATGTTAAAGATAGGCAGCAGAATGGAAGAGGTGAGGCAGTGGGTGGGGCTTAACGGAGGAACTACGCAGCCCTCCACAGCTCTGCCCAATGCAAGTGTGAGACAAGCCTTAAATGGAGTGCCCTCAGGTGCAAAGAACCGGACTATTTGGTAGGAAAAACGGCAAGAAAAGTAATTTCAAGATCTGAAGAAAGCGTTGACAGAAGCACCTGTTTTGGCTTAAGCGGACTTCTCTCTACCGTTCATTTTTCACACCGAACAAAATCTCGACAATTACAGTTCTTTAAAGCTGGTGTGGGCTGCTGGCATTGGTGTGGGCTATGACGGAGACGTTCATGGAGTACCTATCCGGGTTTGAAGTACTAGTATGCACCGATAACAACCCTTTTGCTCATCTAGAAAACGTGAAACTAGGAGCTCTGGAGCAATGATGGGTGGCTAGAATGGCAAAGTTTTGATATAAAATCGCCTACAAAAAAGGGGCTGAGAATACTCATGCTGACGTCTTATCCAGGGTGAAACACGGACAACCTGGGCGAAATAGAGATGAGGAATTTGAAGATGAGGAGGTTTCCAGGTTCCAAGATTCTGCCAGGACGGTGGTAGTGAGTCGTCCGCCAGGGCCTAGGGGTACTCGGTACTGGGTCCGGTACTTAAAGGGGATGTCACGGTGGTGGTGACCCGGTCTGTGGCCCTGGGCACCCAAGCAAAAGGGAATGTCTTTAAAGGGGTTTTAATAAAGTTTATGTTTGTGACGCCACCTGTGGTATTTGGTCAGTTGGGACCAACGCTGCTTAAAGGGGTCCTCTGGGGTGATGTTATGGCAGCTAAGATGGTATAACTTCCCATAGTGAGTGGTGCAATACCACACGGAGGACACAGGTTTGCAGTCTCTTTACGTGGTTTACTGAAGACTTCAGGCAGCCACTGTCCAGGGCTCCAGATCACAGGTACAAGCAGGGTCCAGCCGGCTTGGAAGCGAGTACAGAGTCCCCTTTACCAGGTGGAGTTAAAAGCCTTCCTACTAGCACGGTGGTGTATTCCCTTGCTGCCTGTGGCTTCTGTCAAGGTTCTCACAGTTCTCTCCATTCTCCTTAAAGGGTCACTAACCCGTATGACTGGTGGCCCGAGTTTTTTTACAGGGTCTCTATCACGACCCGGGCTCTATGCACCCCTGTGTCTCCTGGGTATTAAGGCAGACAGGTTACGTGTAATCCAGCTGTCCTGCCTATTTCTGCTGTGCCTCCTGGAGTACAACACAACCTCGGTCTTCTGGTTACCGGAATCTGCACTCTGTAGGGAGGTAGCCCAGTCACAGCTATTCTCCCCAGTTGTCACTCTCCTGTGCTTCACTCTCCTGCACGCTCTCTTCGTGTTCCTCCTTCTATGTTCTCTCTGTCCTGGAGCTGCAGCACCCTTTTGGATACATGGCCCCTCTGCTTCCTTCTCCTCTGTCTCTCTGACAGGAACTCACTCTCAGACTGACTGACTTTCCCTCCAGACCAGAATATATATATAGAGCTCCCACTTCTGGCCTGGTGTGTGAACATGTTGTATGTTTGTGATTACCTGATAAAGAAGATCTTCGCTCGCTTCCAAGCGTGACATCACTCTCCCCGTGAGGAAAGCAATGCCACTGTGACAACCAGGACACCTGGGGTGTCACACTGGCTATGCAGAAACAGGTGCAAGTGTTACCCGGGGAGGGTGTCCTAAGACAATCCCGTGATGAGTGGGTATGGTTACAGCAGGAAGATGGGGAACTCGCCGAATTAAGACAGTAGGTGACATCTAAGCAACTTCCCAGTCAAGGAGAGATATATACCCTGTCTCCAGAGACTCTGCAAATTCTTTGCCAATGGGAAAGACTCTAAATGAGAAATGGACCACTGTAGCAAAAGGTCCAACTACAATGGGAACTGGGTGTCACCTGGCATGTGGTAATTTCGGAGACACTGTTATCTAAGGTGGCCACCGAGGTGCATGAAAGAGGAGCACACTTCGGCCGAGAGAAAACCTTTCAGTGGTTACAGCGATTAATATACCATTCTCGACTGAAGGCCGTAATGGAAGAAACCTGTAGGCTATGCAGGAGTTGTTTGTTGACGAAACCACGAGAGCAGAGAGCCCCCTACACAAACCATCGTGACTTCTGCCCCCTGGAGGTGCTAATGATACACTATCTGACTATTAGGCCAGCTCATCAAGGATAAGAAAATTGTTTGGTAATGACGGACCACTTCATCAAGTTCACTGTCGTGACCCCAAGACATGTTCAAACTGCTGAATCTGCCACACATGCCATCTGTAAGAATTTCATCCAAGTACACGGCTGCCTGAGGACAATTCATTCTGACCAGGGGGCCTGTTGGAAGAATTACACCGTCTGTACCAGATCGAGAAGTCTCGCACCACGCCATATCATCCTCAGGGAAATGGAGCCTGTGAACAATTCAACCACACCATAATTCAAATGTTGAGAAAACTGGAAGAAGACCGAAATGGCCCAAGTTTGTAGCTGAGGTGGTATGGGTGTACAACAACCGCATACATTGAACTACTGGTTATACTGCCGTATACCTTGCTATTTGGTCATTTAGGGAAAGAGATCATTGAGCCAGAGCTGGACCAAGAGGAGCACTACCCACAGATGGAGCTGGGTTTGAGAACATCACCATCATTTACAGACCTTGCATCGCCTAGTGTGGACCAGATTCCGGGAATTAGAGCATGCAGAAAAAACCCCGCTGCGGGGGACAGACCTCCAAGCTGGGGACCGCATACTAGTACGAGAAAAACGTTCTCGAGACAATCTAGAGAATCGGTGGGAGAGAAACCCGTATCGGGTGAAATGACGAGTCAGTCCTGAAGGGCCCATTTACAAAATTTAGCCTGAAAAAGGAGAGAACTCCATCACTCATATAGTTCACAAGAATATGCTTCAGCCCTGTCTGTCAAAGGAGCCTGATCAAGTGGAAGAGGCGCAAGATGCTCCTGAAGTACCTTCACCAGTTGCAGTAGATTGCGAACAGGAAGAAAGTCATTAACGGCCACCCGAAGATCTACGAGAGGAACAAGCACCTGAAGTTCCCGAGGAGTCTGCCTCAGTGGGAATGGCAGCGCCACCGCCCTCACCTATGCAACCTGACTCGACCACCCAAGGCGACTCAACTACTCCTTCTGACTTACGGCGCTCCAAATGAACAAAAGCCGGAATATCCCCCAATCGCTACAATCAGGACCAATTTATTTGGCAGCAAACTGTCCAAGAAAGAGAACATTTCCAATGCATTTAACAAGAACACTCACCCGTGGATTGGGGAGCAAAAGGAGAGGGGGAGTGTAGGAAGATGGGCCGGGTAATACCTCTCTCATGTTGGTTCCGGAACTATCGGGGCTTTCACCATTGTTGCCGGAAGCTTCCTGACCCGGACTGATCTTTGCACTCAACTGTAGGGGGCGTGTCAGGGATAAAGGGGATGGTACCCGGGAAAGCGAGACACTTAATAATACTAATTTCTTTTATTTATATAGCACCAACATATTCTGCAGCACTTTACAATTAAGCGGGGACATGTACAGACAATAAATTCAGTACAAGTTAAGACAATTTAATCAGTGACATTAGGGGTGAGGTCCCTGCTCGCAAGCTTACAATCTACAAGAAAATGGGGGGACACAATAGGTGAAAAGTGCTTGTCATTTCAGGTCTGGCAATTATAATAAATAGGGATTTTCATATAAAGCTGCATGATCCGGTCATCAGCCCGTGTGTTTAAGTGCAATAGTCAAGTATCAAGTGCAGTTATCGTGTGCATGGAAGGTGTGGAGACAAATGAATAGTAGGGTGCAGATTTCACATGCAGATAATATTTGGATGGAGGGAACAGGACAAAGTTAGTTTACTGAGTAGTTGATGTGGTAGGCTTGTTTGAAGAAATGGGTTTTTAAAGCGCGCTTGAATAGGTCGGGGCTAGGTATCAGTGTAATCGTCTGGGGAAGTGCATTCCAGAGAGCTGGCGCAGCACGAGAGAAGTCTTGGAGACGGAGATGCGAGGTTCGGATTACGGGGGATGTTAGTCTTAGGTCATTTGTAGAACGGAAGGCACGTGTAGGGCGATAGACGGAGATGAGAGAGGAGCTATAAGGCGGTGCAGAACTGTGGAGAGCTTTGGGGGTGAGAGAGATGAGTTTATACTGGACCCTGTAGCGAATGGGTAGCCAGTGTAATGACTGGCACAAGATGGAGGCATCGGTGAAGCGGCTGGACAGAAATATGACCCTGGCTGCCGCATTCAAGATGGATTGGAGAGGAGAAAGTTTGGTAAGAGGGAGACCGATCAGAAGAGAGTTGCAGTAGTCCAGACGAGAATGAATAAGAGCGACAGTAAGAGTCTTAGAAGTTTCAAAGGTGAGAAAAGGTCAGATTCTGGAGATGTTTTTAAGATGCAGGTGACAAGAGCGAGTGATCGGATATAGGGAGTAAAGGAAAGTTTGGTGTCGAATATGACCCCAAGACAGCGGGCATGCTACTTGGGAGTAATGGTTGAACCCTCCAGGGTAATTTAGATGTTGGGTAGAGTGAGGTTAGTAGAAGGGAGAAACACAAGTAGTTCAGTTTTGGAGAGATTTAGTTCCAGATAGAGGGAGGACATGATGTTAGAGACAGCAGACAGACAATCCTTGGTATTTTGAATTAGAGTGGGGGTGATGTCAGGGGAAGAAGTGTATAATTGGGTGTCGTCAGCATAGAGATGGTACTGGAACCCAAATCTGCTGATTGTTTGTCCAATAGGGGCAGTGTATAAAGAGAAAAGGAGGGGGCCCAGGACTGAGCCCTGCGGAACCCCGATAGTAAGGGGACGAGGAGAGGAAGAGGAGCCGGCAAAAGATACAGTGAAGGAGCGGTCAGAGAGGTAGAAGGAGAACCAGGAGAGGGCTGCTTCTTTGAGGCCTATTGAGCGGAGCATAGTGAGGAGGAGCTGGTGATCCACAGTGTCAAATGCGGCAGATAAATCCAGGAGAATCCGCAGAGAGCAATGACCTTTGGATTTAGCTGTTATTAGATCATTAGAGACTTTAGTGAGGGCAGTTTCAGTGGAGTGTAAAGAGCGGAAACCAGATTGTAAGGGGTCAAGAAGAGAGTTATCTGAGAGATAGCGGAATAGACAGGAGTGGACCAAGCGTTCCAGGAGTTTAGAGATGAAGGAAAGGTTAGAGACAGGTCTGTAGTTAGCCGTGCAGTTCTGGCGCAGGGATGGCTTTTTAAGTAAAGGGGTAATGATGGCATGTTTAAATGAGGAGGGAAAGATGCCTGAAGAAAGAGAGAGGTTAAATATTTTAGCCAGGTGAGTGGTGACCACTGGTGATAGAGACTGCAGGAGAGGTGAAGGAATGGGGTCACTATTGCAGGTTGTAGGCCGAGCAGAAGTGAGGAGCTTGGAAACTTCTTCTGAAACAGGCTCAAAGATGTCTAATGAGCTTGAGGTGCAGCAGGGAAGGGGATCCAGGCACTGAGGAGATTGGGCTGAGATATCCTGATGGATGTGGTTGATTTTTTCTAGGAAATAAGTGGCCAGATCCTCACCACTGAGATTGGAGATGGGGGCCTGTACTTTAGGTTTCAGGAGGGAGTTTAAGGTTTCAAAAAGTCGTTTTGGGTTGTTGGATAGTGAAGTGATGAGGGTGATGAAGTAGGATTGTTTGGCCAGAGAAAGGGCAGAGTTATAGGTTTTGAGCATGAACTTATAGTGGATGAAGTCTTCTGCTAAGAGACATTTTCTCCACTGCCGCTCTGCACACCTTGAGCAACGCTGAAGAAAGCGTGTTTGCATAGTGTGCCAGGGCTGCCGTTGTCTGTGTCGGGTCTTTCTGCGTGTAGAAGGTGCTGCTTCATCCAGGGCATTCTTCAGTGTAATATTGAAGTGTGACAATGCTAAATCTGGACAGGAGAGGGAGGAGATGGGGGCTAAAGATGTGTGGAGGTTGTCCATAAGCTGCTGGGTATTAATGGTATGTGCATTCCGATAAGTGTGGTAAGTGGGGGTGTCCTGGGTGAGGAGACAATTCTTGACAGAGAAGGAAAGAAGGTTGTGGTCCGATAGCGGGAGAGTGTAGTTAGTAAAGTCGTGCAGCGATCCAGGACAGGAGAAAACCAGGTCCAGAGTATTCCCGTCCTCATGTGTAGGAGAATTAGTAAACTGTGTATATTGCCCAGTGACGTAGTATATTGCCCAGTGACGTAGTATATTGCCCAATGACGTAGTATACAGCACAGAGCCACATAGTATATTGCACAGCCCATGTAGTATATTGTCTAGCTATGTAGTATATTGCCCAGCCACGTATGACACAGGTTACAAAAATAAACATATACTCACCCTCCGCAGGCACGTTGTAGCACTGTCGCCTGTGTGGGGTGCAGGCGGCATCTTCCGATCCCAGGGTATGCTGACGTCACGGTCACGTGACCGTGTCGCGGTCACATGACCGTGACATCACGGCAGGTCCTTGTGGTGCAGGACCTGTCATGATGCCGCGGTCACATGACCGTGTAGCGGTCACATGACCGTGACATCACGGCAGGTCCTTTATGCTCAGGCGCACAGGACTTGTGATGACGTCGCGGTCACATGACCGTGACATCATGGCAGGTCCTTCTGCCAGACCATCCGTGCGTCCGGAACGTGCCCATTGCATCGCGAGGAGCGGGAAAGGTGGCGTAGGTGAGTATATAATCATTTTTTATTGTTTTCATTATTTTTAACATTCAATGTTTTTACTATTGGCGCTGCATAGGCAGCGTCAATAGTAAAAAGCTTGGTCACACAGGGTTAATAGCAGCGGTAACGGACTGCATTACACCGCGGCATAACGCGGTCCGTTACCGCTGCCATTAACCCTGTGTAAGGGCAGAATGGAGGGGTGTATGCGGGTGCAGGGCAGTGAGTGCGGGGAGTAAGGAGCGGCCATTTTCTTCCGGACTGTGCGCATTGCTGATTGGTCGCGGCAGCCATGACAGGTAGCTGCCGAGACCAATCAGCGAACGAATAACCGTTACAGAAGGACAGACAGACAGACGGAAGTACCCCTTAGACAATTATATAGTAGATACATGGTTATTAGATCGCCCCTCAGTCATCTTTTTTCCAGACTAAATTATCCAATTTTTGCTAATTCTGGGTACTGTAGTTCCCCCATCCCCTTTTATTAATTTTGTTGCCCTCCTTTGTACTTGCTCTAGTTCCATTATATCCTTCTTGAGCACCGGTGCCCAAAATTGTACTCAGTACTCCATGTGCGGTCTAACCAGAGATTTGTACAGAGGCAGTCTAATTCTCTCATCATGTATATCCAGACCTCTTTTAATGCACCCCATGATCCTGTTCACATTGGTAGCCGCTGCATGGCACTGGCTGCTCCTGGTAAGTTTATCATTAACTAGGATCCCCAAGTCCTTCTCCCTGTCAGATTTACCCAGTGGGTTCCCGTTCAGTGTGTAATAGTGATATTGATTCCGTCTTCCCATGTGTATAACCTTACATTTATCATTGTTAAACCGCATCTGCCACCTTTTGGCCAAGTTTCCAACTTATCCAGATACATATCCAGATAGCAGAATACTATCTTCTCTTGTATTAACTGCTTTACATAGTTTTGCATCATCTGCAAATATCGATATTTTACTGTGTAAACCTTCTACAAGCTTACCTCTTCATAAAAACTGATTAGATTGGTTTGACAGGAGCGATTCCTCATTAACCTATGCTGATATGGAGTTAAACAGTTATTCTAATTGAGATAATCCAGAATAACATCCCTGTTGGAATAAGTTTAAATGCAACAACTCCATTCCTGTTGTAGTCTGCATTGAATGTCTATGAGTGTTCATTTGTCAGCTATGCTGTGATTGTTAAAGTTTGTACAAAAAGGTCAGAGGACTCTCACTGATTGCATCATTCTGCTGCTGTTTTCCTTCACAGAGAGACATGTGTTACATGGACTAGATTATATCGGTAGTTACTGTCAAAGCTTTCTTATTTTGTTCCAGTTCAAGCTGCATATATTAAACACAGTTTGCCTTACGTTGGATTCTGCTGCTTATATGAAGTAACACGCGCTGCTGTGGTAATACTCCGGCTAACAGGTTATGGGCCCAGCCACCGGAAAGTAAATGGTAAAAAGCCCAGTCACCGGAATAAGCAGCGAGCCAAGCGCAGACAGCACAGAGGAACCCCCGGAATACAAGGACACCGGAACGCAAAGGTACCGCAGTGTACAGAGCACCGGACAGCGCAGCTTAAAGGGCCAGTAACAAACAAAAAAAAAAAAAGGTACAAGAGACAAGAATGTCTACAGAAAGGAATGCAGTGAAGTACACAGTGCCAAGTCTCACAAATCACAATTACAGCTCCTGGAAATTCAAGGTAAAGATGTTACTTATAAGAGAGGGTACA
Organism: Ranitomeya imitator; assembly: GCF_032444005.1. NCBI lineage: Eukaryota > Metazoa > Chordata > Amphibia > Anura > Dendrobatidae > Ranitomeya > Ranitomeya imitator. The sequence goes on along the minus strand of NC_091284.1, from coordinate 274,433,139 downwards.
TGGAAATGTATTGAACAGCCTGTGCCTGACCCAGTACCGGGTGATTGGCTAGAGACTGATCAGAAAGCACAAAGCACTATTTCCCTCAGCATAGATGATAACCAGATTGTACATGTATGCAAATGTGATACTGCAAAGAAAATGTGGGAAGAATTACAGAAAGTGCATGAAAGGTCAAATCTCAGCAATAAGCTATATCTTATGAGAAAGCTGTATCAGTCTAAATTAAGTGATGGCCAGCATATGCAGGACTATATCAGAAACACCCTAGAGATTGTGGAGCGCCTAAGGGGTATTGGTGAAGAAATTAAAGATTTTCATGTTGCTGCATTACTATTAAGTGGTCTTCCAGAAAGTTATGACACGCTTGTGACTGCATTAGATGCCAGACCAGATGATGAACTCACACTAGAATATGTGAAAGGGAAACTTGCAGATGAATACAAGAGAAAGTCAGAGACTATTAGCAATAATATATGCAAAGCAGAAGCAGCATTAAAGACACAGTACTTTTCTAAAGCTCAGAGTCATTTAAAGGAAACTCGTGAATGTTTTGTCTGTAAAAAGCCTGGTCACCTTAAAGCAGACTGCAGAGTGTGGAAAGCAAGAATGAATCAGTTTAAAAAGCAGGACAGTCATCAAAAGGTTAAAACAGCTGTAAAGAAGGAAGATGCATGTATTGCGACTGCATTTGGGGTCAGCACAAGCCCATATGCAAACCATGTTTGGTGTATTGACTCTGGAGCGACTGCTCACATGACACGTGATAAAGATTTCTTCATTAATCTAGATGAAAGCAAGTCTGAAAAGGTAATTTTAGCTAATGGTCACTATATGACATCAGAAGGAATAGGAGATGGTTATCTCCATTGTCAAGTTCAATCCTCAGCACAAGTCAGAAAAATCCCAGTTAAAGACGTGCTGTATGTTCCCAAACTTGAAAGTAACCTTTTATCTGTAAAGAAGCTTGCACAACAGGGAAATATAGTTACATTTAAGGATGACAGATGCATCATTTCAAAGAAGGGTCATACCCTTGCCGAAGGAAAAATCAAAGATGAACTTTATCAGCTGAAATGCAATGAAACTGTTTACAGTGCTAGACAAGATTTTCATAAGGACTGTATTCATGTGTGGCACAGACGCCTAGGCCACAGAGATCCAGAAGCAGTAAAGAAACTAGCTCAACTTGCAAATGGTATTGCAATCAACCAGTGTAATCAAACAATGAAGTGCACAAGTTGCCTAAAAGGGAAAATGTCCAGAAAATCGTTTCCTAAAGTAAGCACTACTAAATCTGCACAGATACTGGATTTGATACATACAGATGTGTGTGGTCCAATGAGTGTTCTTACTCCCAGCAAGAAGAGATATTTTCTCACATTCATTGATGATTATTCCAGATATACTGTTACTTACCTACTTCAAAGTAAAGATGAAGTTCCACAGAAACTTGAAGAATATCTTGCTGCAGTTCTTAACAAATTTGGAAGAATACCAAAGGTACTGCGAGCAGATAATGGAACTGAATATACAAGTGGTAAAGTGCAAACCATCCTGAAAAAGAATGGAATCGTGTTCCAGACAACCGTTCCATACAACCCAGAGCAGAATGGCACAGCAGAGAGAAAGAACCGAACTCTTTGTGAAAGTGGAAGAAGTATGCTATTTGATGGAAACCTACCTACAACATATTGGGGAGAAGCCATCATGACTGCTACCTATCTTCAAAATCGACTGCCAAGTAAAGCTACAAGTAAAACTCCATATGAGCTATGGAACTGTGAGAAGCCCAACCTGAAGCATCTCAGGATATTCGGAAGCAAAACTTTTGTGCATGTTCCCAAAGAAAAACGTTCTAAGTGGGAATCTCATGCAAAGGAAGGAGTTCTTGTGGGGTACAGTGAAACTCAGAAAGGATACAGAATCCTGCACCCACAGACCAACACAGTAACAATCAGCAGAGATGTAGTGATTGATGAAAACTCAGTATCGCTCAAATTTCATGAGGTTACGCAAATAATTCAACCTAAGGAACAAGAATTTCAGTCAGTGATTCCAGACATTGAAGAGAATCTCAAAGAAAATACTGAAGTCTGGATATGCTCTGAAAGTACTGAAAAAGAAACAGAAGAACCAAGCCAACCTCAGGAGATCAGAAGATCAGAAAGATCAAATAAAGGAATTCCAGCTAAACGCCTTTCTTATATGGTCAGATCAATTCCAGAAGAAGAGCCACAGTCATGGCAGGAAATGCAAAAACTGCCTATTCATAAGAAGCAAAAATGGATAAAAGCTGCTGATGAAGAAATGGAATCCCTTCATAAGCTCAAAACATGGGAGCTCACAGAGCTACCTCAAGGCAAGAAAGCAATTGGATGTAAGTGGGTCTTTAAGAACAAATATGACTCCGAAGGTAATGTTCACCGTTTTAAAGCAAGATTGGTCGCAAAAGGATATTCACAAAAATATGGTGAAGATTATGATGCTACTTTTGCTCCAGTTGCCAAGCAAACTACATTCAGAACTTTATTATCCATAGCTGCTGTTCAGCAGATGAAAGTAAGACATTTTGACATCAAAACAGCCTTTCTACATGGAGACATTGAAGAAGAGCTGTACATGACTCAACCAGAAGGCTATGTTAAAAGGGGTAAAGAGAACCTTGTTTGCAGAATGCAAAAATCTCTCTACGGCCTTAAGCAATCAGCAAGAGCATGGAACACTAAGATGAACAAAGTGTTAATCGACGAAGGATTTAAAAGGTCTCAAGCGGATCCATGTTTGTATACAAAAGGTGTATCACAAGATTGGATGTATGTTATTCTATATGTGGATGATGTAATAATAGCGCATCAAGAAGAGAGAGAAATTTCAAAACTAGGTCAAATTCTGAACAAGCATTTCGAGACCAAGGACCTTGGAGATGTGACATACTATTTGGGAATCCAAATCCAGAGAGAGGAAGATGGAAGTTTTCTTCTTAATCAAAATTCTAAAATCTCCACAGTTCTAAACCAGTTTGGAATGTCAGAAGCCAAAGGCATATCAACTCCAATGGATCCATCTTACCTAAAATTGGAAGGAGAAGAAGATCTGCTACCCACAAATGACAGTTACAGACAAGCAGTGGGGGCACTTCTATACATAGCAACCACAACCCGTCCAGATATCTCAGCCACAGTGGGAATTCTCTGCCGACGTGTAAGCAAGCCACGCCAAAGAGATTGGAATGCAATTAAGAGACTTCTTCAGTATCTTAAGGCAACCCAAGAGTTAAGTCTAAAGATTTCTGCATCAGGAGATCTAATTCTCAGAGGATATGTAGATGCAGATTGGGCTGGAGACTCAAGTGATCGAAGATCAACAAGTGGTTACTTGTTCAAGTTAGGACACACTTCAATCTCATGGTCCAGTAGAAAACAAGTGTCAGTTGCATTGTCTTCTACAGAAGCAGAATATACATCAGCTGCTCATGCAAGTCAAGAGTTAATTTGGTTGAAGCAACTTTTGGAAGAATTCGGCAAACCACTAGCTGAACCAACTGTTATCTATGAGGACAACCAAGGATGTATCAAGCTCGCCAGCAGTGAAAGGATAAGTGCAAGAACAAAGCACATTGATGTTAAACATCATCACTTGCGTGACTTAGTAGAGCGTGAAGTTCTAAAGTTTGTTTACTGTGAATCTGACAAGATGTTAGCAGATGTTTTGACAAAGCCATTGTCAAGAGCCAAGTTTGAAGAATTCAGAACTGCAATGGGACTAACAGGATAAGCAGTTGTTGAGTGGGGGTGTTGGAATAAGTTTAAATGCAACAACTCCATTCCTGTTGTAGTCTGCATTGAATGTCTATGAGTGTTCATTTGTCAGCTATGCTGTGATTGTTAAAGTTTGTACAAAAAGGTCAGAGGACTCTCACTGATTGCATCATTCTGCTGCTGTTTTCCTTCACAGAGAGACATGTGTTACATGGACTAGATTATATCGGTAGTTACTGTCAAAGCTTTCTTATTTTGTTCCAGTTCAAGCTGCATATATTAAACACAGTTTGCCTTACGTTGGATTCTGCTGCTTATATGAAGTAACACGCGCTGCTGTGGTAATACTCCGGCTAACAATCCCTCAGAAACCCTTCAAATATTTTACCAACAATAGAGGTTAGACTTACTGGCCTATAATTTCCATGTTCTCTTTTAGAGCCCTTTTTGAATATTGGTGCCACATTTGCTAAGCGCCAGTCCTGCGGAACAGACCCCGTCGCTATAGAGTCCCTAAATATAAGAAATAATGTTTTCTCTATTACATTACTTAGTTCTCTTAGTACTCATGGGTGTATGCCATCCGGTCCCAGAGATTTATCTATTTTAATCTTATTAAGCCAGTTTCGCACCTTGTTAGGGCTAGCGGAACGCACCAAATAATAAGACAGATAGAGTATGGTGCGTTCGCAGCCCGGGGTCCACCGTGCAGAGATGGAACCTGCTGCCAAGTAATGACGGACTATATGGCGGTACTCATAAGTATACACACGTGGGTTAAACTTCACCCAGCGTGAAGGAAGCGATCCTGTTGCGTCACAGGACCGCGGTACCGCACATAGAGCGCGAGCAAGTAGTCAGCGAACTCAACCCCAACTAGAGTTGAAGTCCGATTAGACCCTTGCTGGCACAACACCGCAACTGGGTGTGTAAGGAAACTAAGTAACAATATTAAGGCACAAGAGTGCATGCGGTGCCGCACTGACGAACGCCACTAACCACCCAGGCTTGGGTAAGGAAAGCACAGAGGAAGTGCACGGCGCCATACTGGCGGTCACAGCAACTGGACGCTGTAATGTGTGATTCGTGCTGTAGGATAAGTCGGGCGCTAGATAGCAACCATACACCTTCCGCGAACAGACATTCAATAGGGTAGGGGTATCCAAGGACGACTTGCACTCACAACATACACACATTAACAATTGTACACTAGCGCATGGCCGTGCGGTCATGCGCAGTTTATATAGTTGCAGCACAGGAAGTGGCCACAGAAACTTTGCCCTTCCAAGACCTGCCAAGAGGACCAATGGAATGTGCTGCAGAGCCTGAGCACATGACCCTCGATCTCCAACGGGAGATCTTGCCCTGGGCATGCTCAGTGTGTGCAGACAAGGACTTAGTCCCAGAGAAGTCCGCTCGCTGCTGACCAGCACTGGCTTTAATGGCAGAAGCTGAAGAAGCAGCAGTAACTCTCTGTACAGAGTGAGACTGAGCAAGACGCTGGGACCGACGTCCCTGCTGAGCAGACTCCACTGCGGCTGGATAAGAATGGGAGACCGCAGTGGAGATGGCTCGAGATTCCCCCTGTGCAGAAGCGGGAACTCGAGACCTAACATGGCCCCCCCCTCCTTGGGCCTCGAAACGCTCGAAGGCAGCAATGAGCTGTGGGGCCCGAATGTTTTCAGCAGGCTCCCATGACCTGTCCTCTGGGCCATAACCCTTCCAATCCACCAGATAGAACTTTTTGCCGCGTACCACCTTGCACCCCAAAATAGCGTTCACCTCGTAATCGTCCGTAGACGAACCCGATGTCCCGGCAGATGACTCGGAAAACCGGGACATGTATACGGGTTTCAAGAGGGACACATGAAAGGTGTCGTGATACCCAAGCGTGGAGGAAGAGCCAAACGGTAGACCACAGGATTAACCCGTTCGAGAACCTTGAAGGGACCCAAGTAGCGAGGAGCAAACTTAGTGGACTCAACTCGCAGCCTGATGTTACGGGCGGAGAGCCACACCAAGTCGCCAGGAGCAAAGGTCGGAGCGGGGCGCCGATGAACATCGGCGGAGGACCTCATTCTCTCCTTGGAGGCCCGAATGGCATCCTGCGTGCGGTCCCAAATGTCCCGTGCCTCCACAGCCCAGTCTGCCACCCTGGAGTCAGCAGAAGACACAGGCATGGGCACAGGAACACGCGGATGCTGGCCGTAATTTAGGAGGAATGGAGTCTGACCGGTGGAGTCGGCTACGGCATTGTTAAGTGCAAACTCTGCCCACGGTAGCAAGGATGCCCAGTCATCCTGCCTGGCAGAAACAAAATGTCGTAAATATGTGACCAAGGTCTGGTTGGCCCTCTCTACCAACCCATTCGTCTCGGGATGATATGCCGAAGAGAGATTCAACTCAATACTGAGTAGACGACAAAGCTCTCTCCAGAATCGAGACGCAAACTGGGGACCCCGGTCACTAACAATTTTGTCTGGCATACCGTGTAGGCGAAAGATATGCTTGACGAACAAGACAGCCAACGCCCGTGCAGAAGGTAGCCGTGGAAGAGGCACCAAGTGCACCATTTTGGAAAAATGGTCGGTGATCACCCAGATAATGGTGCAGTTACGAGACTTGGGTAAGCCCACCACAAAGTCCATCCCGACCATCTCCCAGGGCCTGTCCGCCACCGGCAGAGGATAAAGCAAACCAGCTGGCCGTTGCCGAGGAGTCTTGTTCTTGGCGCAAGAGACACACGCCCGAACATACTCTGCGACATCACGAGCCATATGCGGCCACCAGTATGTCCTCGCCAGTAACTCAGATGTCCTTTTGGTACCAAAATGTCCACCCACCCTGGACGAGTGTGCACAAGAGAGAACCTCCGGTCGCAAACTGGATGGAACAAAAGTCTTGCCCGGGGGCACAGACTCTAGCAAAACCGGGGCCACAGTTCTCAAGCTCTCGGTGGGGACAATAAGCCGAGGCTCCTCCTCCTCCTCCGCAGATGACACAACGGAGTGAGAGAGAGCGTCGGCCCGAATGTTCTTCTCCCCAGAAAGAAAATGGAGGGTGAAATGAAACCGGGAGAAGAATAAGGACCATCTGGCCTGGCGAGAATTCAACCGCTGGGCTGTCTGCAGGTACACCAAATTTTTATGGTCTGTGAAGACTTGGAAGGGAAAACGTGCTCCCTCCAAGAGATGTCTCCACTCCGAGAAAGCCAACTTCATGGCTAGCAACTCCCTGTCCCCGATGGAATAATTCCTCTCTGCTGGTGAGAAGGTCTTGGAGAAAAAGAAGCAAGGATGCTTCCGACCTTGAGCATCCTTTTGGAAGAGGACTGCTCCAGCACCAACAGAAGAGGCATCCACCTCCATGATAAATGGCTCATCAACATCGGGGCGATGTAGGATGGGAGCGCTAGCGAAGTGTGACTTTATAGAGTTAAAGGCCTTGGAGACCTTCTCAGACCACAATTTGGGATTCGCCCCCTTCTTGGTGAGGGCAACCAAGGGAGCTACCAAAGTTGAGAAGTGCGGAATGAACTGGCGATAATAATTAATGAACCCCATAAAGCGCTGCACCGCTTTAAGAGAATGGGGTTCCTGCCAGTCCATCACAGCCAGTAGTTTGGCAGGATCCACAGCCAATCCCTGGGCAGAGATGATGTAGCCCAGGAAAGGTAAGGACTCCTGCTCAAACATACACTTCTCCAACTTGGCATAGAGGGAGTTTGCCCGTAGGAGGTCGAAGACTTTGCAAACATCTCTCCGGTGGGAGTCAATATCTGGAGAGTAGATGAGAATATCATCCAGATAGACTACGACCGAGGTGGAAAGCATATCCCGGAAGATATCGTTCACAAAGTCTTGGAAAACGGCTGGGGCATTACAGAGCCCGAAGGGCATCACCAGATATTCATAGTGCCCATCCCTGGTGTTAAAAGCCGTCTTCCATTCGTCCCCCTCACGGATGCGAATCAGGTTGTAAGCACCCCGCAGATCTAGTTTAGTAAATACCCTTGCTCCCCGAAGCCTATCGAAGAGCTCAGATATCAAGGGCAAAGGATACTTATTTTTAACGGTGATGGCATTAAGACCCCTGTAGTCTATGCATGGACGCAATTCCCCATTCTTCTTCTGCACGAAGAAGAACCCTGCCCCAGCAGGTGACACTGACTTCCTAATGAATCCTCTTGCCAGATTTTCCTGGATGTACTGTGACATTGCCTCCATCTCCGGGAGAGATAGCGGATAGACTCGACCTCGGGGAGGCTCAGCACCAGGCAAGAGATCAATAGGACAGTCATAGGGGCGATGGGGCGGAAGGATCTCCGCCGCCTTTTTGGAGAACACGTCTGCATAAGACCAATACTGCTTGGGGAGAGAGGAAAGATCTGCGGGTACCTCTGTAGTAGCAACCTGAACGCACTCCCTCTGACACCTACCCCCACAAGATTCACCCCATCCCAGGATTCTGCCAGAGGACCACTCGATATGATGAGAGTGGTACCATAGCCAAGGTATTCCCAACAGGACCTCATCAATTCCCTCAGGAATGACGAGCAGAGATATAATCTCCTGATGAGATGGCGACATGGACAGAGTAAAAGGGATGGTCTGGTGTGTTATCTGTGAGGGCAGTGTCGACCCATTCACCACTCGTACCGTTACTGGTTGAGCTAGCATAACCAGGGGTATTGCGTGACGTTGGGCGAAGGCAGAAGACATAAAATTGCCCTCCGCCCCAGAATCCACGCAGAGCTCTACCGAGTGGGAGAATGAGCCTATAGTAATTGTCCCCTTAAAGGACAATTTAGAGGCAAACGTCGCCGTGTCTAGTGTACCTCCACCTACTACCACTAGACGCTGACGTTTCCTCGACCGCTGAGAACATCTGGTGGCTAGATGTCCTGACTGCTGGAAAATATGACAGACCTTGAGTGCACAAGCGGTCCGGGACTTAGATCCCGCTTGTGACACTTCCCTGGCCTCATGTGACTCAAGAACCAGGACCGGAGATTCCAGAGGTTTGGCGAAGGTAGGAGCCAGCCGAAACCTCTGCCTACACTGGGCTCGCTCTAACCTCCGCTCGTTAAAACGGAGGTCAATTCGAGTGGAGACAGTTATTAACTCCTCCAGTGTGGCAGGAACCTCCCTAGTGGCCAGAGCGTCCTTAACGTGGTCAGCCAGGCCCCTCCAAAATATGGGGATAAGAGCTTTATCTGACCAATCCAGCTCAGAAGCTAAAGTGCGGAATTGGACGGCAAAATGACTGACCAAGGACTCACCCTGAGTTAATGCCAGCAGTTGGAGCGCAGTATCATGGGTGACTTGAGGTCCTAAAAAGACCTGTTTCAGAGTGCTCAGAAACAGCGGAGCACTCTGCACCACATGATCGCCACGCTCCCACAGCGACGTAGCCCATTCCAACGCCCTGTCCGACAAGAGAGACACTATAAATCCCACCTTAGCCCGCTCTGTGGGAAAACGTGCAGCCAGGAGCTCGAGGTGAATAGAGCACTGACTCACAAATCCCCTACAAAATTTGCTATCACCAGAAAATTTTTCTGGCAGCGGGAGGCGAGAAAATGTCGGAGCAGGGGTGGCAATGGACAGGGTTGCTGCAGCCACGCTAGCAGCCTGTACAGCAACTGCGGTAACATCCACAGCTGAGGTTGCGCTCTCAAGAGCCACCAACCTACCCTCCAGCTGCTGGATATACCGCAAGGATTGCTGTTTGTCAGTCATTACTAGCCAGACCCTGGCGCTAGTGTAATGTTAGGGCTAGCGGAACGCACCAAATAATAAGACAGATAGAGTATGGTGCGTTCGCAGCCCGGGGTCCACCGTGTAGAGATGGAACCTGCTGCCAAGTAATGACGGACTATATGGCGGTACTCATAAGTATACACACGTGGGTTAAACTTCATCCAGCGCGAAGGAAGCGATCCTGTTGCGTCACAGGACCGCGGTACCGCAGATAGAGCGCGAGCAAGTAGTCAGCGAACTCAACCCCAACTAGGATTGAAGTCCGATTAGACCCTTGCTGGCACAACACTGCAACTGGGTGTGTAAGGAAACTAAGTAACAATATTAAGGCACAAGAGTGCATGCGGTGCCGCACTGACGAACGCCACTAACCACCCAGGCTTGGGAAAGGAAAGCACAGAGGAAGTGCACGGCGCCATACTGGCGGTCACAGCAACTGGACGCTGTAATGTGTGATTCGTGCTGTAGGATAAGTCGGGCGCTAGATAGCAACCATACACCTTCCGCGAACAGACATTCAATAGGGTAGGGGTATCCAAGGACGACTTGCACTCACAACATACACACATTAACAATTGTACACTAGCGCATGGCCGTGCGGTCATGCGCAGTTTATATAGTTGCAGCACAGGAAGTGGCCACAGAAACTTTGCCCTTCCAAGACCTGCCAAGAGGACCAATGGAATGTGCTGCAGAGCCTGAGCACATGACCCTCGATCTCCAACGGGAGATCTTGCCCTGGGCATGCTCAGTGTGTGCAGACAACGACTTAGTCCCAGAGAAGTCCGCTCGCTGCTGACCAGCACTGGCTTTAATGGCAGAAGCTGAAGAAGCAGCAGTAACTCTCTGTACAGAGTGAGACTGAGCAAGACGCTGGAACCGACGTCCCTGCTGAGCAGACTCCACTGCGGCTGGATAAGAATGGGAGACCGCAGCGGAGATGGCTCGAGATTCCCCCTGTGCAGAAGCGGGAACTCGAGACTTAACACACATCTTCTTGGGTTAGATTGGTGATCCTTAATATAGGATTTTCTTTGTCTCTCGGCATTTCACCTAGCATTTTATTTTCCACTGTGAATACCGTGGAGAAGAAGGTGATTAATATATTAGCTTTGTCTTCATCATCTACAACCATTCTTTCCTCACAATTTTTAAGGGACCTACACTTTCACTTTTTATTCTTTTACTATTGATATAGTTGAAGAACAGTTTGGGATTAGTTTTACTTTCCTTAGCAATGTGCTTCTCTGTTTCCTTTTTGGAAGCTTTAGTTAGTTTTTAGATAAAGTATTTTTCTCCCTATAGTTTTTTAGAGCTTCAACGGTGCCATTCTGTTTTAGTAGTTTAAATGCTTTCTTTTTACTGTTAATTGCCCCTCTTCTTTTTTTAGCCACATTGGGTTTTTCCTATTTCTTGTACTTTTATTCCCACAAGGTACTGTACAGTACCATATCCTAAGGGAATAGCTTCAGCAGATAAACGATACATTGATAGGAAAGAAGGAATACATTGCAAGGCAATGGAAGCACAAATTATAGAAAAAGTTACTCCTAAAATAAATAAATAACCAAAATCAGGTAACCAGGAAAATAACCAATCCCACATTTACCATTACTTTGCGTGATGTGATCAATACCATCATGTAACTGATCTATCTGAGACTGCAAATCCTGGCTATGATCTGACAGGATAAAACAACACATACCTTCAAACTCTTGATGTGCTGTTCCGTGTAAGTTTTGCCATTCAGTTTCCATATGTGTGTTTTCATGCTATGTATGTTCTTACATTTCTGCTCTGCTGCCACCCAATGGCCTTTTTCTGTATGGCAGCTTGTTATTCATTAATTCTTGTGGGCATGTCTTCCACTTCCAGTTCAGTGGTCAAGTCTTCTCTTCCTCTGGCAGCCATTTCATTTTCAGTTTACATGCTGTTGTGAGAGGACACACTTGAACCGGGCTTAGGAAGGCATCAGTCTTTCGACCTCTTGCTGTTCACTCTTGGCTCAACTCTGGAGAAGTTACTGTATACCATCCTATGCTGTATGTCCAGATTTCCAAATAAACAAGTCTGGATTGCACAATCCCTGGTGTGCATCATCTCTCCGGACGTTGAACAGCATAGGTCCTGTCTGCCTCACATCGAGGAAAACTGAAGGTATGAATCTCTCTCACAACACCTATTAGTCAACCACACCCCCATTCGCCTCATGTGGGGACAGAACACTTGACATCTATAGTGAATTAATAACCAATAATCTATAGTTGCTCTATTCTGTAAGATAGCTTTTCGGTAACTTTGTATGTCTAATAATATATTTTCTAAGGCTCTACTGGCAGTACCAATATGTGTTCCTGATGGTCATTAATGTCTTAGCGCTACACTAGTGTCTTCTCAAAGTACTCTTGGAGGATTGCTGGCGTGATATATCAGTGGTCTTCTCAAGCTAAGTGTATCCCCTCATTCGTCCACCCTCTCTGTCTTTAGTGTTATTGGGGGCTAACAAGCATCACCCCATCCCCTTCCTTTCCTGGGCCTATCACTAGCATCAGGCAGAGATTAGGTTCCTGCTCAGCGATAGGTGCAGAACTCATTTAGGGATGTTTAGGGAAGTCAGGGTGTTGCTAGATCGGCCTAGGGGTCTCCACTCCCCCCTTCCCTAGTGTTTGGGTTTCCCCTTCCCTCTCCCCATTGTTGTGCACCTTAATACTCCTTCACCCAGCGTGACGTTAACACCACCGGTACACTTTTAGAAAAGAAAAAACAAACTGACCCTTGGGGGGTTTTTGTGTGGTTTTTTTCTGGGTTCATGGATCCCATTTCTGTGCTAGCAGAGAAGGAAAGGAGATTGTCACTGAAGGTGACTGACCTTCAATCTGAGGTTCAGCAGCAACGTCAAGAGCTGCAGACTCCTACTGTGGGGGACTGTGCTGGTAGGCCAGTCCAGCTTGAACCCAAAATTGCCCTCCCTAACAGGTGTCTGGGGGTAGGGACAAGTTTTCTGCATTTAAAGAAGCATGTAAATTGTATTTTAAGCTTCATCCTTACTCCTCTGGAGATGAGGAGCAAGAGTGGGATTGTTATTTTTCTGTTGCAAGGGGATACTCAATCCTGAGCTTTTTTTTGCCCCAGGGGACTGTTTGTATCCAATTTGTAGAAGAGTTTTTTCGGGGCTTTATTCCTTATGTATGATGAACCTGGTTGAATTTACTTGGCTGAATCCAGGCTGCATCGCCTTCAGCAGGGAAATCGTTCAGTGGAGACTTATAGCTCTGAATTCCGCAGGTTTGTAAACTGATACCAAATGGAATGACCCAGCTCTTAGAAGCCAATTTTGTCAAGGTCTTACTGAAAGGTTAAAGGATGCCTTGGCAGTGTATGAAACCCCAAAGTCATTAGAGGCTGCCATGTCATTGGCTATACGGCTGGATAGACACCTGCGGGATAGATGGGTAAGACTGTGGTGCCCCTGAGGGTCCAGTCGCCACAGAGGTACAGCAACTTAACAAGAGGTGTGGTTCCCCACTCTCGGGTAAGGAGGGGGCACTACCCGGTACCTGCACACTAACATCCAACACCACTCCAGGCCAGGGGCTATGAGCGGACCCTATTTATGGAGGGCCCCATCTCAGACTGGAGGGAGAACTAGGTAGAGGGTGTGGATGGAGGAAGTAGATAAGGGTAGGAGACCTGAGGTAGAGTAACAGCTGGGAGTGAAGTGTGGTCATGTAAACAGGAGTGAGCCAGGGTTAGTTAGTCAGTTAGTGAGTTGGTGAGGAGAAGAGAAGTGAGAGGAGTGAGCAAGCAGGAGCTTCAGAGAGAGAAGGCGTACTAGGGGCAAGGGTAGGGAAGAATCCATCCGCGGCACCCGAATCCATGCCGACCGTAGTCAGTTGGAGGGACCAGGTCACTGTAGGGGACCGGCCCCAGACTAGTGGAGAGACTGTAGGACTCAGCTAGCAAACCGGAGGCTGTGGTGTCTGTATGTGCCACAGCCAAATCTATATACAATCGCTGAAAAGGCAGCCACATAGCGTCCAGGAGACCAGGAGGACGTCGCCCAACAGGATCTGAGGATGCTGGCTTGGGACACTGTGTGTTAAACGCAGGGCAGGAGTTTGAGAGTCAGCGTAGAGAGATAACCCAAAAAGGTACACAAGAAAGGTGTCCTGGAAAAGTGCACCCAAAATTACCTGAGAGCTGGCTAGGCCAGCGACCCGGAGGATGCAGCTCCCGGCTGGTGACTGTCACCTACAAACTGTGAGTAAAGTGTGAAGACTGCACCCCGCTGTGTCCTCAGAATTATTTACTGTATCACCTGCTCAGTACTACAACTTCAATTTACACTTCATATCTGCCTTGTGGCCAAGCTCTACCAATGGAGAGCTGAAATATCTTTACTGCATTACCATTGGCTCCAGTGGACCTGAACCACAGCGTCGGCCATCCCTTGCCGAACACCACGGGTGGCGTCAGGAATCAATCCCAAATTACTTTTCTCCTTGCATTTTTATTCCACGCCCAGGGTCACGGAGTCAGGTCATGGCCCCGTGACTTCCCCAAAGAACTTGATAAAGGTCATTGTACCGAAACATCACCGCAGGAGGCAGATTAAATACGTAGGGTTATCATCACGGGCCGTTGTGGCGCTGTCTTTCTTCTGTTTTGGGATATGGACTTGTAGCCGGGTTGGACCCCTTGGCACTGACTTGCGCCAACATGCGTATGGAAGCTGTATGGACATAGGGTGCGGTTTAATTCTCTTTGGATTTCCCCAAAGAACTGTCCAACCCAGTTCCGAGTACCCCACGGGCCTGTTGGCATCGCAAGACCATCTTCTCCTGACCCTCTTTCTGGGACAGGGCACAGATCGGTGGTGAACCAATACTTGTGGAGTTAGAGGAACCCATGTAGTTAGGAGGTGCTTCTGTGTGGCATATCTCCCCTGACATTAGCAAGAAAAAGGGCGTGTGTTTTTTTGCTTGAAGTAGGGACATTTTTATTGAGGCCTGTCCTTTGATTCGTAAACAAAAAGAGACTCGATTAACCCTTGGGAGTCTAGAGTTTGATAATCAAGGGGTATGTTAGTCTTCAACCTGTTACTCTGACAGCAGAGGTGGTGCTAGAGAGCAGGACTGAGAGAATTTCTATCTTTGTAGACAGTGGAGCTGGAGTCAGCATGATTGATGTTAAGTTTGCTAGAACTCATGGGCTTGCTTGCTGTACATTAGGCCCACCATTGTGCATATGACTATCATATTAACCTGACTCCTGGAGCAAAACTATCTAAGTCCAGACTTTACAATCTGTCTGGTCCTGAAAGACAAGCCATGAAAGATTTATTGCGGAGAATCTTGAGAAGAAACATAATTTTGCCCGTGGCAGCAGGGTTCTTTTTTCATGAAAAAGAAAGATGGCAATCTCTGTGCCTAGATTTCTGGGAATTGAATCGAATTACTATCCGAGATTCATATCCTCTTCCTCTGATTCCAGATTTATTCAACCAGGTGGTGGGAGCTAAGGTTTTCTCCAAGATGGATTTAAGGGGGCCTATAACCTGGTTAGCATCAGGGAAGGAGATGAAAGGAAAACGGTGTTCAATACCCCTGAGTAGGGTTGAGCAAAACGGATCAGACAAATTCAAAAATCGCCGACTTTCGGCAAAGTCGGGTTTCATGAAACCCAACTCGATCCTAGTGTGGGATCGGCCATGAGGTCGGTGATCTTCGCGCCAAGGTCACGTTTCGTATGATGCTTTCAGTGCCATTTTTCAGCCAATGAAGGAGGACGCAAAGTGTGGGCAGCGTGATGACATAGGTCTCGGTCCCCACCATCTTAGAGAAGGGCATGACAGTGATTGGCTTGGTTTCTGCGGCATCACAGGGGCTATAAAGGGGCGTACACGCCGACCGCCATTTTACTTCTGCCGATCGTACCATAGGGAGAGGTTGCCACAGCTGCATCAGAAGAAGGGATATAGTTAGGGAGGGAAGGTTAAGCCCCGAAACTGCTTGTGCTGTAGCGATTTCCACTGTCCAACACCACCATTTGTGTGCAGGGATAGTGGAGGCTATATTTTTGTGCATCACCTCTGTAGCTTATTAGGCTGCCATATAAGGCTTCCAGCCACTTTCTGCCACTTAGATTGCGTTGTTTTATACAATAGGCCAGAGTTTTGGGTCAGTCTCCCCCCAAAAAAGGGAGTTTCAAATTCTCACAAAGTGGATCTACTGCAGTCCTGTTAGTTTGGTGTATGTCAGCCAGCCACTTTCTGCCACTTAGATTGCGTTGTTATATACACTGGGCCTGAGTTTTGGGTCAGTCTCCCAAAAAAAAGGGAGTTTCAAATTCTCACAAAGTGGATCTACTGCAGTCCTGTTAGTTTGGTGTATGTCAGCCAGCCACTTTCTGCCACTTAGATTGTGTTGTTATATACACTGGGCCTGAGTTTTGGGTCAGTCTCCCCCCAAAAAAGGGGAGATTCAAATTGTTAGCAGCGGGTTAATCAGCGTGATGTCCACAATGAGCAACAGAGAATGTTCAATTATTAAGAATCAAGAACATCCAGCTTAGAACATGAGAACAGGATCAATCTGGTTTGTGAGAGAGAGAGAGAGCTGCTGTGACCTTCAGCTTCAGCTGCACACACAAGAATGTGCTCAGAATGAAAAAGGGGAGGAGGAACATCCTGTCTGTAAATGAGGACTCTTTTTTTTTTTTTAACTTTGTTGACATGTGAACAGTATGCATGCAGATATATAAATCACATCATATTAAACAAACAATAGTTGTTGCAATACATACAGATCAATATGCAATAGGTCAACACCCCCACTCAACAACTACTTATTCTGTCAGTCCCATAGTGGTTCTCAATTCTTGGAACCTAGGTCGTGGCAATGGCTTGGTCAAAATATCAGCTAACATTTTATCAGTTTCACAAATTGAATTATACCACAATCTATTAAATCACGTAGATGATGACATCTGACGTTGATGTGCTTATTTCTAGCACTGATCTTTTCACTGCATGCAAGTTTAATGCATCCTTGGTTGTCCTCATATATCACCGTTGGCTGAGTTAACGGTTTACCAAGATCATCCATCAGTTGTCTTAGCCAAATGATCTCCTGACTTGTATAGGCTGCGGATACATACTCAGCTTCTGTAGATGACAGAGCAACAGATACTTGTTTTCTACTAGACCAGGAGATTGAACTTTCTCCAAGTTTAAATACGTATCCGCTTGTGGATTTACGATCTTGCGAATCACCTGCCCAATCTGAGTCAACATAGCCGGTGAGTTTTAGATTTCCTGCTGCAGATATTTTTAAATTTACACCTTGTGTCCCTTTTAAATATTGGAGAACTCTTTTAACGGCATTACAGTCCTTTTGGCGCGGTTTCTCCACATATCTGCACAATATTCCAACTGCTGTTGTAATATCCGGTCGAGTCATAGTTGATATATATAGAAGTGCCCCCACTGCCTGTCGATATTTCTCGTTGTTAGGCCACAGGTCATCTTCTTCCAGTTTCAGGTAGGATGATTCCATTGGCGTTGATACACCTTTGGCCTCCGTCATTCCGAACTGATCCAAAATTGAATTAATCTTTGCACTTTGATTTAAAAGAAAACTTCCATCTTCCTCTCTCTGGATGTGGATTCCTAGATAATATGTCACATTTCCTAGGTCTTTCGTTTCAAAATGCTGGTTCAAAATTTTAGTAATTTTCCCAATTTCAGCTTCTTCTTGATGAACTACAATTACATCGTCCACATATAAGAGAATATACATCCATTTTCCATCTGTATATCTCATGTACGGGCATGGATCCGCTTGACCTCTTTTAAATCCTTCTTCTAAGGCCAGTCTCACACGTCCAGATAATTCCGGTACCGGAAAAATCGGTACCGGAATTATCCGTGTGTCCATGTGCGCACGTGGCACATCAGTGTGGCACACGTGCGGCATCCGTGTGCCGCCCGTGTGCCGACTGGGTACCACACGCACTATGCAGGAGACAGCGCTACAGTTAAGCGCTGTCCCCTGCATCTGGTGATGAAGCCACCATTCATTTCTTCTCTGCAGCAGCGTTCGCTGGAGAGAAGATATGAAACATTTTTTTTTTTTTGTGTTTAAAAAAAAATCCCTGTCCCCAACCTCCTCCCACCCCCTGTGCGCCCCCCCCCCCGCTGTTAATAAAATACTTACCCAGCTCCCTCCCTATGGGAGGTGGAGCAGCATATTCTTCACTGTAATGGGCGGCACCACGTGACCGCTCATACAGGAGAAGCTGCGGCCAGGAGAGGAAGCAGCGAGGGAGCCGGGTAAGTATTTTATTAACAGCGGGGGGGGGGGGGGGGGGTGGGAAAGCACAGGGGGTGCGAGGGGGTTGGGGACAGGGATCTTTTTTTTAAACACCAAAAAAAAAAAATTTTTCATATCTTCTCTTCAGCACCACGCTGGGGGGACTGCGCTTACTGTAGCGCTGTCTCCTGCACGGCACACGGACTGCACACGGACAACATCCGTGTGCGGTACGTGTTTTACACGGACCCATTGACTTTAATGGGTCCATGTAATATGTGCGCTCCCACGAAAACTGACATGTCTCCGTGTTTTTTAAGCGGACACACGGTCTGTGAAAACACGCTGACATGTGCAGAGACACATTGATTTTAATGTGTCTACGTGAGTCAGTGTCTCCGGTACGTGAGGAAACTGTTACCTCACGTACCAGAGCCACTGACGTGTGAAACCGGCCTAACAAGACTTTGTTAATTTTAGTGTTCCATGCTCTCGCCAATTGCTTAAGACCATAAAGAGATTTTTGTAGTTTGCAAACAAGATTCTGTTCACCTTCCTTTACATAACCTTCAGGTTGAGTCATGTATAAGTCCTCCTCAATGTCACCATTTAAAAATGCAGTTTTGATATCCAAATGTCTGACAAACATCCTTTGTACTGCAGCTACCGCCAACAATGCTCTAAATGCTGTCTGCTTAGCGACCGGGGAAAAAGTAGCATCATAGTCTTCGCCATATTTTTGAGAATATCCTTTTGCAACCAACCTCGCTTTAAATCTGTGGACTTTACCTTCAGAATCATATTTGGTTTTAAATACCCATTTGCACTTAATTGCATTTTTATCCTGTGGTAACTCAGTGAGTTTCCAAGCTTGAAGTTGATGAAGCAAGTTCATTTCTTCATTCGCGGCATTGATCCACTTTGTTCTTTCATGGGCGGGTAGTTTCTGCATTTCATCCCATGACTGTTGTTCTGACTCAGGCAGTGTCTTCACAATGTAGGATAAATGTTTAGCTGGTATTCCTTTGTTCGATCTTGAGGACCGTCTAATTTCAGGTTCACTTAGGCCTTTTGTTGTTCCTTCAGTGGTTGAAGAGTCCAGCCAGACTTCTACATTCTTTTATTCGTTGTCTTGTAATTGTGATTGAGATTGTTGTTGTTGCTTCATCTGGACTACTGGCATAATGTCATAAAACTTGGGTGACACGAAGTTTTCATCAAACACTACATCTTTACTTATTGTGTCCTTGTTTGTCTCTGGGTGTAAAATTCTGTAACCTTTCTGGGTTTCACTGTAGCCTACCAGGATGCCTTCCTTGGCATGAGATTCCCACTTAGTTCGTTTTTCTTTGGGAAGATGTGCAAATGATTTACTTCCGAAAATCCTTATGTGTTGTAGTTTTGGTTTTGTACCATTCCATTGTTCAAATGGAGTTTTCTCTGTCGCTTTACTTGGTAGTCTGTTCTGAAGATAACAAGCCGTCATAATAGCTTCGCCCCAATATACTGTAGGCAAATTAGCATCAAATAACATACTCCTTGCGCTTTCACAGAGTGTCCGTTTCCTTCTTTCTGCTACACCATTTTGCTCAGGGTTGTATGGTACAGTAGTTTGAAATATGATTCCATTTTTCTTTAAAATGCTCTGTGTTTCATTACTTGTATACTCAGTTCCATTATCTGCACGTAAAGTTTTTGGCATTCTTCCAAACTTGTTGTGTACTTCAGCTAGATATATTCCAAGTTTCTCTGGAACTTCATTTTTGCTGTGAAGTAAATAGACAACTGTATATCTTGAATTGTCATCAATAAATATGAGAAAATATCTCTTCTTTCCAGGGGTCTGAGTACGCATTGGACCACAGATATCCGTGTGTACTAAATCTAGTGGTTGTTCTGTTCTTGTAGTACAACACGACGGGGCAAGCATAGGCGTCTCAGTGAGCTTGACACTACCCGGAAACAGCTGACGGTGCTGGAACCAGGCTGGGCACGAGGGAGTACCCGTGACAAAAACACTGCCGAGAACCAGCTGGCGGTGCTGGAACATGGATGCGTTGCCCCAGTGTGCAAGAGCCAATGGCACCGAGGACCAGCTGACGGTGCTGGAACCCGGTTACTAAGCTGTAGGTGCCCGCGCTTAAAAGCACTACCAAGGACCGCCTGGCGTTGGCGGAACTCGGATACCCAGGAGGAGGCACCTAAGCCAAAGGCTCTGCCCAGAACCAGCTGACGGTGCTGGAACCAGGTGGTGGACCAGAAAGTCCACAGGAGAGGAGAGAACAGCTAGGCCGCGAGGCAGCCGCAGTTACCGAACCCCAACAGTCCTACAGGGGGAGCTTGGCCTACTGGCACTACAGAACCAACCTTGACTACCAATTCACGCAGCCCACATAGGAAGCTCCTAAACTGGAGGCACCCTGGAGTTGGCTAACCGGACCGCAACACGACGGGGCAAGCATAGGCGTCTCAGTGAGCTTGACACTACCCGGAAACAGCTGACGGTGCTGGAACCAGGCTGGGCACGAGGGAGTACCCGTGACAAAAACACTGGCGAGAACCAGCTGGCGGTGCTGGAACCCGGATGCGTTGCCTATTAAAGATTGTCTTCCTAGAGCCCCAACTAGCGGTGTTGGAGCAAAGGGTAAGCAGGGGGAGCAGAGTGTAGGCCGAAGCCTGCACTGGAGGCAGCTTTGTGTCTGCGTTGCATTTGCAGGACACTTTGCCGGCTACACAGTGGGGGAACAGCTGGCGTTGCTGAACCCCACTGACACAATGGCGGGTGTTTTTCTCTGTGCAGCTAGCACTTCCGGGCAAAAACTAGCGGTGTTAGAGCCCAGGGGCAGCAGGAGGAGGAGAGGAGC
Source organism: Ranitomeya imitator (assembly GCF_032444005.1). Taxonomy (NCBI): domain Eukaryota; kingdom Metazoa; phylum Chordata; class Amphibia; order Anura; family Dendrobatidae; genus Ranitomeya; species Ranitomeya imitator. The sequence goes on along the minus strand of NC_091284.1, from coordinate 274,412,440 downwards.
AGAGCAGAGTGTAGGCCGAAGCCTAGTTGAACAAATTTCAAAGGAAATCTTTAACCCCCCTCAGGTGTTACAAAGTACAAGAGACACACCTTGTGCAGTATTAATGCTGCACAAGTCAAAGGTTGCTCTATTAATTTGTCTACTTGCACACGCTGAATGAAAGACGTACACAATTTAGCCCATTCTACAGTCAAACTGTAGTGGAGGCGTGACTTGTCTTTTTAAGGAGACACAGCACAGGTGTCCCAAATAACGCCTTGGTGCTTGGCGCAGCTTCCTGAGTGTTGTTATTTGCTGTACCGGAGACTGCGCTCTTGTGTTATCCCTTGGCAATGCCCTGTTAGCGCTGCCCGTCTTATGACCTCATTTCATGTTGGCCGATGCGGTTAACGATGGCCATAAATCCCAGACCCACAGTGCCTTTTCATAAAGTCACACTGCGGTGCTGGGATTCGTGGCCTTGAGCAGTAAATATTTTCGCCGCTCACACACGTCCTTACACCTGCTTCAGACTGGGCTGCCTCTGCTGATCCCTTCTCGCATGCCGCGGCCATGAGGCTGCACAGTCTGAAGAAGGCGGAAGGAGATGAGTGACGACAGGCGAACATATGCACTGCTCGTGCCCATAAACCACACCCTCGCTGACAAAATAAATAAGAAACCGAGGGGCGTTGTTTAGAGCTGGGCGGACGCACAAGCGCAGCCAGCTAACCAATGATGTCAAAAGACGCGAAGCGCTACCAAAGGGGGGTGCTGCATATCATTAGAAAGGAAAGTCACACCTCAGGGACAGTGGAATGGTCTCAATGAGACACATTTTGTACGTGTTGAGTTCCACGTGGGCAAGTAGAAAAAGTCAGCCACCTTGTACTAATGCAGCAGTACTGCTGTACAAGGTGGCTGTTATACATAGAAACACCTGGGGTGCGGGGCAGGCTCCCTTCAATTTCAGTTCATGTGTCTGCGTGGCGTTTGCAGGTCACGTTGCCGGCTACACAGCAGGGGAACAGCTGGCGGTGCTGAACCCCACTAACACATTGGCTGGTGTTTTTCTCTGTGCAGCTCGCATTTCCGGGCAAAAACTAGCGGTGTTAGAGCCCAGGGTCAGCAGGAGGAGGAGAGTAGCAGAGTGTAGGCCGAAGCCTGCACTGGTGGCAACTTTTGGTCTGTTGTGCCAGCGTGGCTTGTGCTGGACACGATGCCGGCTACACAGCAGGGGAAAAGCTGGCGGTGCTGAACCCCACTAACACATTGGCTGGTGTTTTTCTCTGTGCAGCTAGCACTTCCGGGCAAAAACTAGCGGTGTTTGAGCCCAGGGGCAGCAGGAGGAGGAGAGGAGCAGAGTGTAGGCCGAGGCCTGCACTGGTGGCAGCTTATGGTCTGTTGTGCCAGCGTGGCTTGTGCTGGACACGATGCCGGCTACACAGCAGGGGAACAGCTGGCGGTGCTGAACCCCACTAACACATTGGCTGGTGTTTTTCTCTGTGCAGCTCGCATTTCCGGGCAAAAACTAGCGGTGTTAGAGCCCAGGGTCAGCAGGAGGAGGAGAGGAGCAGAGTGTAGGCCGAAGCCTAGTTGAACCAATTTCAAAAGTTACCTTTAACGACGGGTGTTGCAAGGTACAAGAGCCACACCTTGTGCAGCATTAATGCTGCACAAGTCAAAGGTTGCTCTCTTAATTTTGCTCCTTGCACACGCTGAATAAAACACGTACACTATTTATCCCATTATACTGTCAAACAGTAGTGGAGGCGTGACTTGTCTTTTTAAGAAGACGCAGCACAGGTGTCAAAATTTACACCTAGGTGCTGGGCGCAGATTCCTGAGCGTTGTTATTTGCAGTACAGTAGTCTGCGCTCTTGTGTTATCCCTTGGCAATACCCTGTTAGTGCAGGCCGTCTTATGACCTCATTTCATGTTGGCCGGTGCGGTTAACGATGGCCATAAATCCCAGACCCACAGTGCCTTTTCATAAAGACACACTGCGGTGCTGGGATTCGTGGCCTTGTGCAGTAAATATGTTCGCCGCTCACACATGTCCTTACACCTGCTTCAGACTGGGCGGCCTCATCTGATCCCTTATCGCCTGCCACGGCCATGAGGCCGCACAGTCTGAAGAAGGCGGAAGGAGGGGAGTGAAGACAGGCGAAGATATGCACTGCTCGTGCCCATCAATCACACGCTCGCAGTCATAATATATGAGACAACGAGGGGCGTTGTGTCAGGCAGGGCGGACGCACAGGCACAGCCAGCCAACCAATGATGTCAGAAGACGGGCAGCGCTAACAATGGGGGTGCTGCGTGTCATTAAAAAGGAAAGTCACACCTCAGGGACAGTGGAATGGTCTCAATGAGACACATTTAGTACGTGTTTAATTAAACGTGGGCAAGGAGCAAAAGTCAGCCACCTTGAACAAATGCAGCAGTACTGCTGTACAAGGTGGCTATTATACATAGAAACACCTGGGGGTGGGGGGCAGGCTCCCTTCAATTTCAGTTCATGTGCCTGCGTGGCGTTTGCAGGTCACGTTGCCGGCTACACAGCAGGGGAAAAGCTGGCGGTGCTGAACCCCACTAACACATTGGCTGGTGTTCTTCTCTGTGCAGCTAGCATGTCCGGGCAAAAACTGGCGGTGTTAGAGCCCAGGGGCAGCAGGAGGAGGAGAGGAGCAGAGTGTAGGCCGAAGCCTCCACTGGTGGCAGCTTTTGGTCGGTTGTGCCAGCGTGGCTTGTGCTGGACACGATGCCGGCTACACAGCAGGGGAACAGCTGGCGGTGCTGAACCCCACTAACACATTGGCTGGTGTTTTTCTCTGTGCAGCTCGCATTTCCGGGCAAAAACTAACGGTGTTAGAGCCCAGGGTCAGCAGGAGGAGGAGAGGAGCAGAGTGTAGGCTGAAGCCTAGTTGAACCAATTTCAAAAGTTACCTTTAACCCCCCCTCAGGTGTTGCAAGGTACAAGAGCCACACCTTGTGCAGCATTAATGCTGAACAAGTCAAAGGTTGCTCTATTAATTTTGCTCCTTGCACACGCTGAATAAAACACGTACACTATTTAGCCCATTATACTGTCAAACAGTAGTGGAGGCGTGACTTGTCTTTTTAAGGAGACGCAGCACAGGTGTCAAAATTTACACCTAGGTGCTGGGCGCAGATTCGTGAGCGTTGTTATTTGCTGTACAGGAGTCTGCGCTATTGTGATCCCTTGGCCATGCGCTGTGAGCGCTGCCTGTCTTCTCACCTCATTTCATGTTGGCCGGTGCGGTTAGCAATGGCCATGAATCCCAGGCCCGCAGTGTGTTTTCAAAAAATCACACTGCGTGGCTGGGATTCGTGGCCTTGTGCAGTAAATATGTTTGCCGCTCACACATGTCCTTACACCTGCTTCAGACTGGGCGGCCTCAGCTGATCCCTTATCGCCTACCACGGCCATGAGGCCGCACAGTCTGAAGAAGGCGGAAGGAGATGAGTTAAGACAGGCGAACATATGCACTGCACATGCCCATCAATCACACCCTCGCAGCCAAAATATATGAGACAACGAGGGGGTTGTGTCGGGCATGGCGGATGCACAGGCACAGGCAGCCAACCAATGATGTCAGAAGACGGGCAGCGCTTCCAAGGGTGGTGGTGCGTGTCATTAAAAAGGAAAGTCGCACCTCAGGGACATTGTAATGGTCTGTAATGAGACACATATTTTACGTGTTTAATTCAACGTGGGCAATGAGAAAAAATCAGCCACCTTGTACAAATGCAGCAGTACTGCTGTACTAGGTGGCTGTTATACATAGAAACACCTGGGGGGGTGGGGCCAGGTTCCCTTTAATTTCAGTTCAGGTGCCTGCATGGCGTTTGCAGGACACGTTGCCAGCTACACAGCAGGGGAACAGCTGGCGGTGCTGAACCCCACTAACACATTGGCTGGTGTTTTTCTCTGTGCAGCTAGCACTTCCGGGCAAAAACTAGCGGTGTTTGAGCCCAGGGGCAGCAGGAGGAGGAAAGGAGCAGAGTGTAGGCCGAAGCCTGCACTGTTGGCAGCTTTTGGTCTGTTGTGCCAGCGTGGCTTGTGCTGGACACGATGCCGGCTACACAGCAGGGGAACATCTGGCGCTGCTGAACCCAACTAACACATTGGCGGGTGTTTTTCTCTGTGCAGCTAGCACTTCCAGGCTACAACTGGCGGTGTTATAGCCCAGGGTCAGCAGGAGGAGGAGAGGAGCAGAGTGTAGGCCGAAGCCTGCACTGGTGGCAGCTTTTGGTCTGTTGTGCCAGCGTGGCTTGTGCTGGACACGATGCCGGCTACACAGCAGGGGAACAGCTGGCGGTGCTGAACCCCACTGACACAATGGTGGGTGTTTTTCTCTGTGCAGCCAGCACTTCCGGGCCCCAACTGGCGTAGTTAGAGCCCAGGGTCTGCAGGAGGAGCAGAGTGTAGGCGGAAGCCTACTTGAACCAATTTCAAAGGTAACCTTTAACCCACCCTCAGGTGTTACAATGTTGAAGAGCCACACCTTGTGCAGCAGTAAAGCTCCACAAGTTAAAGATTGCCCTTTAAGTTTTGCTCATTGCACACGCAGAATGAAAGACGTACACAATTTAGCCCATTGAACAGTAGTTCAGTTCTGTATTGGAGGCGTGACTTGTCTTTTTAAGGAGACGCAGCACAGGTGCACATAAATAACGCCTTGGTGCTGGGCGCAGCCTCCTGAGCATTGTTATTTGCTGTACAGGAGTCTGCGCTATTGTGATCCCTTGGCCATGCGCTGTGAGCGCTGCCTGTCTTCTCACCTCATTTCATGTTGGCCGGTGCGGTTAGCAATGGCCATGAATCCCAGACCCTGTGTTTTCAAAAAATCACACTGCATGGCTGGGATTCGTGGCTTTGTGCAGTAAATATGTTTGCCGCTCACACATGTCCTTACACCTGCTTCAGACTGGGCGGCCTCAGCTGATCCCTTATCGCCTACCACGGCCATGAGGCCGCACGGTCTGAAGAAGGCGGAAGGAGATGAGTTAAGACAGGCGAACATATGCACTGCACATGCCCATCAATCACACCCTCGCAGCCAAAATATATGAGACAACGAGGGGGGGGTGTCGGGCAGGGCGGGCGCACAGGCACAGGCAGCCAACCAATGATGTCAGAAGACGGGCAGCGCTACCAAGGGGGGTGGTGCGTGTCATTAGAAAGGAAAGTCACACCTCAGGGACAGTGGAATGGTCTCAATGAGACACATTTTGTACGTGTTGAGTTCCACGTTGGCAAGGATAAAAAGTCAGCCACCTTGTACAAATGCAGCATTACTGCTGTACAAGGTAGCTGTTATTCATAGAAACACCTTGGGGTGGGTGGCAGGGTCCCTTTAATTTCAGTTCATGTGCCTGCGTGGCGTTTGCAGGTCACGTTGCCGGCTACACAGCAGGGGAACAGCTGGCGGTGCTGAACCCCACTAACACATTGGCTGGTGTTTTTCTCTGTGCAGCTAGCACTTCCGGGCAAAAACTAGCGGTGTTAGAGCCCAGGGGCAGCAGGAGGAGGAGAGGAGCAGAGTGTAGGCCGAAGCCTGCACTGGTGGCAGCTTTTGTTCTGCCTTGTGCTGGACACGTTGCCGACTACACAGCAGGGGAACAGCTGGCGGTGCTGAACCCCACTGACACATCAGCTAGCGTTTTTTCTGTGTAGACAACACTTCCAGGTGGCAACTGACAGTGTTGAAACCCAGGGAATCAAAGAGGAGCAGAGTGTAGGCCGAAGCCTGCAGTGGAGCAAGTTGAAAGGGAACCTTTAGCCCCCCCCCCCCCAGGCATTTGTTGCTGAAAGAGCCATCTTGTACAGCAGTAATACTGCACATGGAAAATGGTGGCTCTGAAAATTATGCTCCTTGCAAACGCTGAAGTACACACTCATATAATGTGTCCCCCCACACCGTCAAACCGTCCCGGAAGTGGGACTTTCCTTTGTAATGTGACACAGCACAGCCGTCATTCCAACCCCCTTGGTGCCATGCGCCACCTCCTCAACGTTGTTTGGTTCTGTCATGGAGCCCGCGCTGTAATGTTATCCCTTGGCCATGCACAGTTAGCGGTGCCCGTCTTCTGACATCATTTAGGTGTCAGGCTGGCAGTGCCTGTGCGTCCAAGCTGCCCGAGGTCCAACCTCGCAGTGTCATCTAATGTAATCCCACTGCGGGCCAGGGATCCATGGGCATGCGCAGTGCATATCATCGCCTCTCACTCACCTCCTTCCTGCTTCTTCAGACTGTGCGGCGTCACGGTCGTGGCATGCTATTAGGGATCAGCTGACGCCACCTAGTCTGAAGAAGCGTGAAGAAGGGGAGTGAGAGGCTAGTATATGCACTGCGCATGGCCATGGATACCAGGCCCACTGTGGGATCACATTAGACTACACTGCGAGGTGGGATTTCGGGCAGCGTGGACGCACAGGCGCAGCCAGGACGACAACAAATGATGTCAGAGGATGGGCAGCGCAAACTGTGCATGGCCAAGGGATAACATAATAGCGCAGGGTCCATGACGGAATCAAACAACGCTAAGGAGGCAGCGCACGGTGCCAAGGGGGTAGCAATGACGGCTGTGCTGCGTCACATTACAAAGGAAAGTCCCACCTCCGGGACGGTTGGACGGTGTGAGGGGACACATTACATGAGTGTGTAGTTCAGCGTTTGCAAGGAGCATAATTTCAAGAGCGACCTTTTCCTTGTGCAGTATTAGTGCTGCACAAGGTGGCTCTTTCAGTAACAAACGCCTGGGGGGGGGGGACAGGTCCCCTTACATTTTAGTTGTGCCAGCATGGCGGTCACATGACACGTTGCCGGATACACAGCTGGGGATCAGCTGACGTTACTGAACCCCAATAACAGAGGAGCGACTGTTGAGTGTGCAGACAGCACTTCCAGGCACCAACTGGCGGTGTTAGAGCCCAGGGACAGCAGGAGGAGCAGATTGGAGGTATTGCCGCACACACAGCTGGGGATCAGCTGACGTTACTGAACCCCAATAACAGAGGAGCGACTGTTGACTGTGCAGACAGCACTTCCAGGCACCAACTGGCGGTGTTAGAGCCCAGGGACAGCAGGAGGAGCAGATTGGAGGTATTGCCGTACACACAGCTGGGGATCAGCTGACGTTACTGAACCCCAATAACAGAAGAGCGACTGTTGACTGTGCAGACAGCACTTCCAGGCACCACCTGGCAGTGTTAGAGCCCACGGACAGCAGGAGGAGCAGATTGGAGGTATTGCCACACACACAGCTGGGGATCAGCTGACGTTACTGAACCCCAATAACAGAGGAGCAACTGTTGACTGTGCAGACAGCACTTCCAGGCACCAACTGGCGGTGTTAGAGCCCAGGGACAGCAGGAGGAGCAGAAGAACAGAGTGTAGGCCGAAGCCTGATTGGAGCAAGTTGAAAGGGAACCTTTAACCCCCCCCCAAGACGTTTGTAGCTGAAAGAGCCATCTTGTGCAGCACTAAGGATGCAAAAGGAAAAGGTTGCTCTTTTAATTATGCTCCTTGCAAACACAGAAGTAAACACTAAAAATGTGTCCCCTTATGCCGTAAAACCGTCCCGGAGGTTCAAATTTCCTTCGTAATGGGACACAGCACAGCTGTCATTCCTATCCCCTTGGTGCCGTGCGCTGCCTCCTCAGCGTTGTTTTAAGCTGTCACGGAGCCTGCGCTGTTCTGTTATCCCTTGGCCATGCCCAATTAGCGCTGCCTGTCTTCTGACATAATTTGGTGTCAGGCTGTCAGTGCCTGTGCGTCCACGCTGCTCCAGATCCCACCTCGCAGTGTCGTCTAACGTAATCCCACTGCGGGCCTTGGATCCATGGGCATGCACAGTGCATATCCTCGACTCTCACTCCCCTCCTTCCCTCTTCTTCAGACTGTGCGGTGTCACGGCCGTGGCATGCTATTAGGGATCAGCTGACGGCGCACAGTCTAAAGAACGCGGAGGGAGATGAGCGAGAGCCCGAGGGGAAGATATGCACTGCGCATGCCCATGGATCCCAGGCCCGCAGTGTGATTCAATCAGAAGACACTGCGAGGCGGGATCTCGGGCAGCGCGGCCGCACAGGCGCAGCCAGCCTGACACCAAATTATGTCAGAAGACAGGCAGCGCAAATAGGGCATGGCCAAGGGATAACAGAACAGCGCAGGCTCCGTGACAGCTTAAAACAACGCTGAGGAGGCAGCGCATGGCACCAAGGGGGTAGGAATGACGGCTGTGCTGCGTCACATTACGAAGGAAAGTCCCAGCTCCGGGACGGTATAACGGTATCAGTGAACACATTTTATAAGTGTTAAGTTCTGCGTGTGCAAGGAGCTAAACTAAAAGAGCTACCTTTTCCTTGTGCAGCATTACTGCTGCACAAGATGGCTCTTTCAGTAACAAACGACGGGGGGGGGGGGGGGACAGGTTCCCTTACATTTAGGTTGTTGTGCCAGCGTGGCGGTCGCAGGACACATTGCCGGCTACACAGCTGGGGATCAGCTGACGTTACTGAAACCCAATAACACTGGGTCGTATGTTTTTTCTGTGCAGCCTGCACTTCTGAGCCGCAACTGGCGGTGTTGGAGCCCAGGAATAGCAGTTCAGGTGGTAGAAAGATGAACACAGCAGGAGACCTGGATGACACCCAATTACTTAATCAGGCAGAGGAGTGGCAAATTCCTGCGAGATCCAGGCCTGGTTCATTTTCAGGAAAGTGAGCCGGTCAACGTTATCGGAGGATAGTCGCATGCGACGGTCTGTTAGTACACCACCTGCGGCACTAAAGACACGTTCCGATAAGACACTAGCCGCAGGGCAAGCCAGCACCTCCAATGCATACTGGCTTAGCTCTGGCCATGTATCCAGCTTAGAGACCCAAAACTTGAACGGGGAAGAGCCGTCTGGGAGTACAGTAAGAGGGCAAGCCACGTAGTCTGTCACCATCTGACGGAACCGTTGCCTCCTGCTGACTGGAGCCGCCGGTGATGGTGTAGACATTTGGGGCGGGCACACAAAAGTGTGCCAGAGTTGTGCCATACTGGGCTTGCCTTGGGCAGAGGCACTGCTTCTGCTCCCTCTTTGGGCAGAGCCTCCCCCACTGCCTCGACGCACTGAGCTGCTTTGTAAAGCACTAGCAGCACTCCTCTCAGTTGGACTGGAGAAGATGATGGAATTCACCAGTGTGTCGTGGTACTCCCGCAATTTACGCTCCCGGGTCAACGCTGGGATGAGGTTTTGGACGTTGTCCCGGTAGCGAGGATCGAGGAGGGTGAACACCCAATAATCAGGCATGTTGAGAATGTGGTCGATGCGGCGGTCGTTTCTCAGGCACTGCAGCATGAAATCCACCATGTGCTGCAGACTGCCAACTGGCCCAGAAACGCTGTCCCCTGCTTGAGACATGATCTCTGCCCGCTCGTCATCACCCCACCCTCGCTATACACACTGACCACTGGACAATTGTGTCGCTCCCTCCTCTGGACGGAGCTCTTCCTCCTCCATTGACTCCTCCTCATCCTCCTCACAAAGTGGCCCCTGCGTACCCCTTTGTGAGGAACCACGTGGCGCTGACTCTCCAGAAGCTGATGGAAAAGGTGACTCCTCATCCTCCACCTCTTCCACAACATCATCCCTTAACCCTTGCAAAGTTTGCTGAAGCAGGCAGATAAGGGGGACAGTCATGCTGACTAGTGCATCATCTGCACTTGCCATCCGCGTGGAATAATCAAAAGGACGCAAAACCTGGCAGACGTCCTTCATAGTGGCCCACTCTGTGGTTGTGAAGTCTGATCGGCGCTGACTGCGACTTCTTTGCGCCTGATGCAGCTGGTGCTCCATAACTGCTTGCTGCTGCTCACACAACCGCTCCAACATATGTAACGTGGAATTCCACCTGGTAGGTAGGTCACATATGATGCGGTGTTCCGGAAGGCGGAATCGGCGCTGCAGAACAGCAATGCGGGATCTTGCCAAGCTGGAACGCCGCAAGTGAGCACACTCTAGGCGGACCTTGTGCAGCAGTGCATCAAGATCCGGATAGTCCCTCAGAAAACTCTGCACAACCAAATTGAGCACATGTGCCAGACATGGGATGTGAGTGAGGTTGCTAAGGGCCAAAGCTGCCACCAGATTTCGGCCATTGTCACACACTACCATGCCTGGCTGGAGATTCGCTGGCAGTAACCACACATCGCTCTCCTGCTTGATGGCATTCCAGAGCTCCTGCGCTGTGTGGCTTCGATTCCCCAATGAAACTAGTTTCAAGACGGCCTGCAGACGTTTGGCCACGGCTGTCCTCATGTCGGTCATAGGTAAACGTTCACGGGTCCATGTGGAGGTGGACTGTGACGGCTCCTGCAGAGATGATTCTGAGGAACTTGTGTAAGAGGAGGAGTCAATGCGTACAGACTGGATTCCTGCAATCCTTGGAGTGGGCAGGACACGTCCTGCGCCACTCGCACGATCTGTACCTGGCTCAACAACATTAACCCAATGGGCAGTGAGGGAAACGTATCGCCCCTGTCCATGCTGACTGGTCCACGCATCGGTGATGAGGTGGACCTTGCCACTGACGGCGTTCAGTAGCGCATGTTTTATGTTTCCCTCAACATGCCTGTGCAGGGCAGGGACAGCTTGCCTGCTGAAGTAAAAGCGGCTGGGCACCTTGTACTGTGGGACTGCCAATGCCATCAAGTCACGGAAGCTGTCAGTCTCCACCAGCCTGAATGAGAGCATTTCCAGGGACAACAGTTTGGCAATGCCTGCATTCAGAGCCTGTGCTCGGGGGTGGTTGGCCGAGAATGCCCGCCTTTTCTCCCATGCCTGTACTACCGATGACTGTAGAGTAGACTGGGAGTGTGAGGATGACTGGGAAGGTGGTGCTGTGGGTGGAATTACACAAGGTCTCTGGACAACAGTGCCAGAGGTTCTTCCATGGCGATCCTGGGAGGAAGCCAAACCAGCTGTGCGTGAGCTGGAGGAAGAGGCAACACGAGCTGAAGAGGTGGTAGCTGCCGCTGTTGGTTGGCCTACATCTTCAGTATGTTTCTGTAACTCCACCGCGTGCCTGGTCCGCACATGTTTCCACATATTTGTGGTATTGAGGTTGCTGACACTTTTCCCTCTTTTGACTTTCTGATGACACAGCTTGCATTTGACAAAACAAATGTCATCTGCAACTGTGTCAAAAAAGGACCAGGCACTGCAAGTCTTGGGAGCGCCCTTTTTGGCTTTGGAAAGAGACAGGCTCCTAACGGGTGCCAAAGTGGAGGCTACAGGCTCCGCAGTCTTCCCCCTCCCTCTCCCTCTTTGGCCCGTAAGGGGAATCTCTTCCTCAGAGCTGCTCCCACCACCTTCCTGTTCCTCACGCCACGATGGGTCAACGACCTCATCATCTCCACTACCCTCTGCCACCAACTGCTCCTCCTGGGTAGTCTCGGCAGCACAGTACGCACCAGAAAGCGGCACCTGAGTTTCATCATCAGATGCGTACTGCGCTGTGGTCACCGCAGGCACTGGCCCACCCACCTCTTCAGAGTCAGAGAGACAAAGCTGTTGGGCATCACTGCACACTGCCTCTTCTTCCATTTCTCCAATGCTGCTTGGCTGGCCCCCTGTTTCCAAGCCAAGAGATTCAGAGAACAGAAGTAGAGACGGCTCCTGTCCTGGGCTCTCTGACTGCCTGGCCAATTTGGCAGGTGATGAAGAGACAGATGGCTGCTCTCCAGTGCTCTGTGCCTGAGAGGATGTGGCACTAACTGAAGTCGATGCCGAGGCGTTAGCTGCCATCCACCCGACAACGGCTTCAATTTGATCTTCACGCAGCAGCGGTGCACGGCGCTCTCCGACAAAGCTGCGCATGAAGGACTGTTCCCTGCTGAAATTGAGTGACGACGAGTCACCGGTGCCCGCAGCAGGCACAGAATCACCACGTGCTCTCCCTGCTCCTCTCCCTGCTCCGCGCCCACGCCCACGTGCCTTACTCCCTGCCCTCTTCATCTTGGTTGACAGATAAAGATAAGCAGAAAAGTACTAAGGCCTTAGTGTGCTTATTCCTGAAATGCTCCTCCTAACAGGTGTAAGAAACACTAATGTTGTAAAGTGTGGACTAAACTTTATTATTTTTCAAATGTGGCCTACACAAGTGTTAAGTGGTGTTTGGTGAACTTTACTTTTTTTTTCTTCTGCAGATCGGACTAAAGAGCAAGTTTAACTCACACGGGGACCGTGCAGACAGCCGTAAATGGCGCTGCAAGGACCAAAAACCCTCCTCTAGGTTATCCTATGTAGTGTTTTTCCACTATTTAGCTGGAGACGGGTGGAAAGACACTAATAGGAAATTTTTTTTTTAATTTTAAACAGGCTGCACTATTTGAAAAAAAGGAAAAATTTTTTCAAGGTATGAGGCAGTAACGCACCCTGAGCTGAATCCAACCGGCTATGGCTGCACACAGACTACAGGGCGAGCTGAGCTCACACGGAGACCGTGCAGACAGCCATAAACGGCGCTGCAAGGCCCAAAAACCCTCCTCTAGGTTATCCTATGTAGTGTTTTTCCACTATTTAGCTGGAGACGGGTGGAAAGACACTGATAGGAATTTTTTTTTTAAATTTTAAACAGGCTGCACTATTTGAAAAAAAGGAAAATTTTTTTCAAGGTATGAGGCAGTAACGCACCCTGAGCTGAATCCAACCGGCTATGGCTGCACACAGACTACAGGGCGAGCTGCGCTCACACGGAGACCGTGCAGACAGTCGTAAACGGCGCTGCAAGGCCCAAAAACCCTCCTCTAGGTTATCCTATGTAGTGTTTTTCCACTATTTAGCTGGAGACGGGTGGAAAAACACTAATAGGAAATTTGAGAAAAAATGTGCAGCAGGCTGCACTATGAGCAAAAAAGGACAACTGTGTGAGGCAGTGTGAACCCCCCCTGAGCTGAATACAACCGGGTATATGGCTGCACACAGACTACAGAGTGAGCTGCACACACACACACACAGAGACCTTGCAGAACGCTGTTAAAACAGCGCTGCAAGGCAAGAGCAAGGTGAACAGTGAAGAACACACAGCGTTTTGCTAAATTAGCCTTGGGAAAGGAAAATAAAGCAATTAGCTATCTCAACTGGCCCTCAGTTAGAACACAGCGTCCTGTCCCTAACTGAAATCACAGCAGAGTGAGCGCAAAATGGCGGCAGCGTTTTTTATAGTGCAGAGTGACATCATTTCAGCAGCCAATCACAGCCTTGCCAGTACTTACATGCCCACCATGCTAAACAGGATGTGCCCACACTTCCAATCATTCCTCATTGGCTGCTGCGTGAAGTTTGAATTCTGGGAACTTCCGATTCCGGTATCCGATACGCGGGAAGTATCGGAATTCGGTATCGGAATTCCGATACCGCAAGTATTGGCCGATACCCGATACTTGTGGTATCGGAATGCTCAACACTAGTGGTGTGTGATCTGTCTCTCACAAATGTTCAGGCAAGTGAACCATAAGGACACAGTGAAAGAGTGAAGCTGGACTAAAGGTACCTTCACACTGAGCAACTTTACAACAAGAACGACAACGATCTGTGACGTTGCAGCGTCCTGGATAGCGATCTCGTTGTGTTTGACACGCAGCAGCGATCAGGATCCTGCTGTGACATCGCTGGTCGTAGCTGAAAGTCCAGAACTTCATTTGGTCGTCAGGTCGGCGTGATTCGTCATGTTTGACAGCAAAAGCAACAATGCCTGCAATGTTTTTTCACAGAGCTAACAACCAGCGAGAACGATAAGTACGTCACTGGATCGCTCCTGCATCGTTCTGGAGTTGCTGTGTTTGACATCTCTACAGCGACCTAACAGCGACGCTCCAGCGATCTAGTTTTAGGTTGGATCGTTGTCTATATCGCTGGAGCGTCGCTAAATGTGACGGTACCTTAAAGGTACCTTCACACTAAACGACGCTGCAGCGATCCAGACAACGATCCGGATCGCTGCAGCGTCGCTGTTTGGTCGCTGGAGAGCTGTCACACAGACAGCTCTCCAGCGACCAACGATGCCGGTATCCAGGGTAAACATCGGGTTACTAAGCGCAGGGCCGCGCTTAGTAACCCGATGTTTACCTTGGTTACCATCCTAAAAGTAAAAAAAACAAACGCTTCATACTTACCTTCCGCTGTCTGTCCCCGGTGCTGCGCTTCTCTGTACTGGCTGTGAGCACAGCGGCCGGAAAGCAGAGCGGTGACGTCACCGCTCTGCTTTCCGGCCGCTGTGCTCACAGTGAGTGCAGGAAAGCACAGCGCTGGAGGACAGACAGCGGAAGGTAAGTATGAAGCGTTTGTTTTTTTACTTTTAGGATGGTAACCAGGGTAAACATCGGGTTACTAAGCGCGGCCCTGCGCTTAGTAACCCGATGTTTACCCTGGTTACCAGCGAAGACATCGCTGAATCGGTGTCACACACGCCGATTCAGCGAAGTCAGCGGGAGAGCCAGCGACCAAATAAAGTTCTGGCCTTCTAGCCCCAACCAACGACATCACAGCAGGATTCTGATCGCTGCTGCGTGTCAAACTGAACGATATCGCTAGCCAGGACGCTGCAACGTCACGGATCGCTAGCGATATCGTTTAGTGTGAAGGTATCTTAACCCCTGTACTGCTAATTGAGAAAGTCTATCATGAGCAGGAAGATAAGGACTGGAAGGAATTGTGTCATAGGGATCATCTACCTCAGCAAACCCTCCCCCATCCTCCATCTCACTGTGCTAGAAGGAATGCTGTGTACTACTGTGGCTTTCTAAAGAGTCTTGATCTGTGCTGAAATGTGCTATCAAAAGAGACTCTTAGTCAATGTGCCTTTATGAAGCAGCTGTACTGTTTATGAAGCCTGTGCTTAAAAGACTTGAATTGCACTGGGCGTGCTGTGATATTAAACTGCACTGTACATCTGTTCATGAAGACTCTATCAATTGTGCCTGTGTGATCAAGTGGAGCCATCTTGTGCCTGAGGAAGCTGCAGTGCACGGTCACCCTGAGTAACGGTTGCCCCAGAGTTCCTCTTAGTGGTGTGCACGGAACATTGGTGGCCCGTACGGGGAATTCTGATCAGGAATTAGCATGTAGAGGGAAAAGAGGCAAATTGACTAAAAAATACAGCAGCACAGCACTTCAACTCATCTCTGCTACACTAGTTAAAGGGGACCAGCCCCAAAGAAAACTCACTAGCAGCAATGGATGTGGAAATACAAATGGACAGGATCAGTGAACTGCTTCTTCAGCTAACATGTGAAGAATTGAGAGCAGTAGCAGAACATATAAAGATGTCAGAAGAACAGATCTCTAAAATACGCTTCCGCAGACAACTTGTAGCAGCCATTAATATACAGATGGATGAGCTGGGGGAGAAAGAAGCCGAAGATATGATGGGGATGTTCCTTCAGGAGCTAACACAGTTTCTAACCAGGTTGAAGTTGGAAGATGAAGGGGCGGTGCCAATTACCAAGAACGGCAATCTCCTTCTGCAGACAGAATTACATTATTTGAAAGATCAATTCAAAGCCTTAACAACAACCCTGCAGAAATCTACCCAACCCTCTGAATGTGTGACAGACTCTGACAGAACCTTTAACCTGTTTGGTTAGATAAATCAGTAAAACAGTACTCTCCAACACCACAAATCACCATAAGGAAAGAGTTCAAGATCGTGGGACAGATTGGAGAGCGTGAGCAGAAAGAGATATTGTCTAATATGAACTTGTTGCACCAGATCGATGCAGGATCACAGAAAGGCTACCGGCAAGATGAGATCATTGAGGTGGTGG
Source organism: Ranitomeya imitator (assembly GCF_032444005.1). NCBI lineage: Eukaryota > Metazoa > Chordata > Amphibia > Anura > Dendrobatidae > Ranitomeya > Ranitomeya imitator. The sequence goes on along the minus strand of NC_091284.1, from coordinate 274,396,616 downwards.
GGAAAGCGATCAGCCCAGGACTGAACCTCCGCAGTATGCTAGAGATGAAAAGTCAATTGACACTACCACTACTGAAGATGATTTTAAAAGGGCACTATAAAGAAGAGAGTACTTCAGAATTGCTCCACCAACTCATTGACATCTCGCAGAAACAATACTAAATCACCCCAAAATGTCTTGTTCAGAGCGATTAAACTTAAGGATAGACTGTTGTTTGCATGCAGAGATGTATGGGCGTAGGAGAAGTTTGATGAGCTCTGCTCCTAAAACCACCAAGATGAGTCAGCTGAAGTTGGAGACCCCCAGTTGCCAGTCCGAAAATCCTTATGAAGACCCTCCAGTACCACTGCCAAGAGTGAACCTTAAACAACCAACAAAAGGGAGGACAGCCAGAGATGACTGGGAAGAAGTAATAAGAGAACTGCGAGCTGAGTTGATGGAGGTGAAAGAGTTGATTCGTTCCAGGCTAGAATCTGTATCTCTATATCTGTAGACTCAGGAGTGGGTTCCAAAACAAAAGATACCAGGCTTGTGAGGCATGCCGTTCATCAAATGCGAGTGTGGTATGTGTCCACTGTTTAAGATGTGGTGAGGAAGGACATTATGCCAAGGAATGCCAGTGGTCACAGTCATTTGGGTTAATAGACAGGAAGTTGCCAGTGAGGGGCGACTGGTAACCAAGACACAGAGGAGGCCTCTGACACAAATTCAAATCCCACCAACCTCCAGAATGGTGCATGAGGTAAAATGGCTGCGTCACCACTATCCCCAAGTGTGTTCCCGTCTACAACAGCTGCAAGACAGACAGGGGCATCAGTTGCTTAATTGCAAAGGTCATATGTTGTACTCCTAGGAGGAGGACTCCTCGGTAAGGGATGACAGCCTTATCAGCCCAATCGGTGAAAAGTGCTATTTACAGTGCCAGCTAGATGGACTCCTGGTAAAAGCACTGTGGGACACAGGAGCCCAAGAGCCTTTTAAATAAAGAATGGAGAAGGTGCCACCTGCCACATACCTGCCTTTGGTTGCTAAAAGAACTCTTAGGACCAGTGGAACTCCACGGCAAAGCCATCAATTAGACCAAAATTCCTTTCATCGGCTGGGTGGAAGTGATTTTCCAACTCTTGGCCACGAAGAACAGCAATATCATCGAGCTTTTGGTACCTTTTCTTGTGACCAGTGATCAGAACATGGCAGAGGATCCTATCCTGGGTTATAAAGTAATCAGTGAGGTCATCACAAAACACAAGTCGGGGACACTGATGGTGGGTACAATTGCCACATCGCTCGCCATACCCAACACCATGGCGGAAAATGTGATTCACAGAGTAAAGAAAGCACAGAATACAATGGACCTGAAAGAAGTCAAGGTAGGCCTGCACCCAGCCATCATCCCTGCAAACCAAATGGTGGGAGTGAGGTGTGGAGTCCGGATGGAACCAGATAGAAAAGTCCAGAAGCTTCCTGTCTTAGCAGTGGACACTGCAGACCCTCACACAGCGCGCTGCCACACAGATCTCCTCTATCCAGGTGACTGATGAAGATCAGGTATTGACCGAAATATCTCATTTTTCTGGAATTTCTTCACTTAATAAATAATTTCTTGAACACACCTTTACGAGTGCTGACGGATTTGGTTATCCTACTTGTGCACCACCCGAATTCCGGAAGTGCCGTGTTTTCCTAATTAGTTCAAGGTAAAACTGTGCTTATGATTCCTACTGGTGGTTTTGCCAGAGTGACAGTGCTGGTAATAAATACCACAAAACACGAAATTAGACTGGATCCAAAGACTGTGTTAGGTCACATCAAAACCGTCAAAGCGGTATATCCACCTAGTGTGAGACTCGCTGATGAGTCTTCCATGAATTCAGCCCCCCCCCCCAAGGAACAGGAGTTTACCAGGGGAGGAAATTGCACGATCCACCTCGGGATTCTGGGATCCCCCAGTACCCCTGGAACACTTGTGTGCTGAAGACCTAGCGGTAGCAAGACAAATGCTGGGAGAAGAGTGTCAAGCATTCTCTAAAGATGATTGTGATATAGGCTGTATCCTGTCGTTGCAGTTGAAAATCAATTTGAAAGACACAACCCCAGTAACCAAAAGTTACATGTCTGTGCTGAAACCATTACACGGTGAAGTGAAAGAGTATTTACAAAATCTAATCAACAGAGGTAGGGTCCAAAAGTCACAGTTATCTTATTCCTCTCCTATTGTCTGTGTTAGGAAGAAGGAAGGTACGTTGAGACTCTGCTGTTATTACCGGAAACTAAACCAAAAGTCAGTACCTAATCGACACCCGATACCAAAGATCCAAGATATGCTGGATAGCCTATCAGGAAGCACCTGGTTCTCTGTCCTCGATCAAGGTAATGCATACCACCAATAGTTTATCAGTCCACTAGACCCTTGACAGCATTTATCACACTATGGGGATTATATGAGAGGATACGCATATCGTTTGGGCTCAGTTCAGCTCCAGCAGAATTCCAGAGGAGCATGGAGATATGTTTAGAAGGACTGAGGGACGATATCTGCCAGCTATACTTGGATGACAATGTGGTACACAGCAAAACCTTCCAGGAGCATGATGAACATGTGAGAACAATACTTCAGCGGTATCAACAACATGGTGTTAAGTTGACCCCAAAGAAGTGTGAACTGTTTAAAAGGCAAATCTGATTTCTAGGGAAAATTGTGTCTGGATAAGGATATACCATGGAACCCGCATAAATCACTCCGGTACTGGCCTTTAAAGACAAATGACCCTCTACTGTCGGGGAGTTGATGCAAATCAGAGGATTCCTCTCATACTATCGTATTTATGTCTGGAACGTCTCCAGGATTGTCGCCCCACAATATCTCCTCTTGGGGGGACAACAGAGTCAACAACACTGAGACGAAAAAGAAGAATGTGGACAGGACCGGACTTAAAAGAAACAACCTTGTTCCGTCCCAGCAGCCCATTCTCTGGACATCAGACCACCATAAGGTATTGGAAGAACTAGTGGATTACCTGGTAAAGCCACCCATATTGGGATATCCTGATTTCAACTTACTGTTTGTTCTTCATTGTGATGCTTCTCAAGTTGGACTGGGAGCTGCCCTGTATCAGCATCAAGATGGGAAATTGAGAGTCATCAGATACGGTTTCAGAACATTGACAGATGCCACGAGGAATTACAATCTACATTCCGGAAAATTGGAGTTCTTGGCATTGAAATTGGTTATCTGTGAATTACAGCAAAGAGTTGAGGTTTACACGGACAACAACCCCTTGACCTATGTACTCACTACAGAAGTAAAATTAAAACATATCTTTTAATAATCCTAAAAATAGATCCTCAGTCACAATGAGATAAACAACAAACAATATGGATATTTAAATATTTAGTATATTTAGGATTAACATAGGACTATAAAAATATGTGCAGCGCCCCAGAGTCCTGGTCATTGCAGTAATGTCGTTCTTCCACCTGGGGGAGCGATGTTACGTCTGATGGCACCAAAGGAGTTCACCCTGACCAGGTATCACCAGCACACATTACACTTCACACGCCGGCCACCAAGGGGAGCAAAAGGTTCTATCTATTAGGCCATTCCTCACACTTGGGTAAAACTGGGGGTTTGGTTAGGAAGTTAGGCAGAAGTCAGTTCTGACTGGAGGGAGAAGGAGATAGACAGAGGGAGAGGAGCAGACTGGGCTCGGCCCAGGAAGGAAAGAAGGACACGGAGCTGCGCCTGCAACCCATGCGGCAGACTCCTAAGAAAGGACAAGAAAGGAAGTGTGCCGTAGTGAGTGAGCACCAAAGTCATAGCAACAGGAGTATAACACCAGTGGGAGACCAGCTAGAAGCAGGCTGCCTCCCACTGAGCGCAGATCCGGTAGCCGGAACACCGAGGGAGTAATAGACTCTACGCTTTACTTCAGAGACCGGCAGGACAGTCGATTCCAAGTTGGCTGCCCGACCTAAGAACCTAAGCAGACAAGGTGGCAACGCGGAGGAGGGGCGACACTAGGATCCCTATAAAATAGCCTCAGGCCACCACCGTCATACAGGTTTGTCCTATCCATCTGGGGGACAGAGAGAAGAGTAACAAGAGTAAGGACCCTATGGGAGCTAATGCATGTAGGGACCTACTACGTTACTGTGCGCAAGGGGAAGGCTACTGATTTCCACCTGGATAAGGGGACTCTGGAATTGCCATCACACCGGCCGGACTCTGCCTACCCTGTGATCCAGCACCCTGGACTGTGGATGCTGAAGCCTTCAGTAAAGGTAAAGAGACTGCACCCATTGTGTCCTCGTTATTCACCGCGCCTTGCACTACCCACAATCACCATCTACATTTCTGGGAAGCCCTGGGGATATACTTCACCTGTGGGAAGGTATACCATCTAGCTGCCATTCCATCACTCCAGCGGACCCCTAAGCAGTGTCGGTCACCCTGACCAAATACCACAGGTGGCGTCACGAACACTACCGTTTTCTACAAACTCTAACCCCTTTTATTGGGCGCCCCTCAAAGGGCGACGGTCCGGGTCGGGCCACCATGACGTCCCAGCTGAGGGAATCGAAGGACCCGGTACCGAGTACCCCATTGCCCTTCCCTGGGGGGCGCTGCATATGTGTAGGAGGGGCTAACCCTTCAGTCCACACTGGGGAAACCTACATAACCATTAGGGTGGTGAATCCCTTATAGTGCCTAGTTACATCCCATGAACCCATGTGGGACAGACCATACTGTTGTATACCATAGAACAAGTAACAGTACTTGTACCCAGTCTCACTGTCATCAGTGTAATATCCATGTGATAGAAACACAGTGTGATGTGCCAGTCCTATGTTATTATTAAGTTATATTTTAATTTTACCACTACCTTGTTATTTATACTTTTCCAGGATTAGTAACCCCATTTATATTTTAAAACCTACCTATGTTCTCACTACAACCAAAGTGAATGCGACGGGTCAAAGGTGGGTAGCTGAACTAGCTGACTTCAATTTCCATATTAAGTACAGGCCAGGGAAACACAATGCGGATGCTGACGGATTGTCGAGAATGCCACTAGAGCCTGAGGAGTTCATGCAAGAATGCTCAGAGGAATTCAGTCTGGAAGCTATTGAGAGTTCTACCCAAGCAGTACAAGCTCATCAAGAGGAAGACACACCATTGTGGTGTCCATTGATGGTGGAAACGAAAAACTGAAAGAACGAGATCACCCTCTATCAATTCAACAACTACCAAAAGGAACAATCCATAGAGCAAAACAGGAAGATAAGATAATTGGCAAAATACTACCTTATGTGGACAAAAATAGTTTTCCAAGTAAACCGGAGAGAGATAATGAGTCATCAGCAGTATCGGTTTTAGATAAAAAATAGACTAAGCTCTACCGCAGTGAAAATGGTATCCTGTATCGTAATGGAGGACAAAACCAGCAGTTGGCACTACCCAGAGTATTCCGTAGGTTGGTCTTCAAAGAACTCCATGAAAACATGGGACACTTGGGAGTGGAAAGACAACAAACTTAATCCGTGAACGTTTCTTCTGGCCGTACATGCAGAGATTTTGAGAGGTACGTGACCATGGAGTGTGGGAGTCTAAAAGATAACCCAACATATGCCCCAACACATCAACCCGGGCACCTATGTGCAACATCCAAACTATATACCCATATGAGATGGTGTCAATAGACTTTTTACATCTCAAGATGTGCAAGGGAGGTTACAAATACTTCTTGGTGGTTATGGACCATTTTACTAGCATATGCTACAGCAATAAATCTGGTTGAACAGTGGCAGAGAAGATCTTCAAATGAATTTGTTTTGAAGTTTGGGTTCCCTACGAGGTTACACCATGACCAAGGAAGAGAATTTGAGAAAAAGCTCTTTGTCAAGTTAGGAAAGTACTGTAGAATTCAGAGATCCCATACAACACCCTATCACACAGAGGGTAATGGTTACATTTTAACCAGACATGATTGTCAATGTTGCGCACTTTAACAGCTGACAAGAATAAAGACTGGAAGTTATCTGTCAAAAGTGGTACATGCCTATAACTGTACAAATAGCGAGGCAACAGGTTACTCATCTTTCTTCCTATTGTATGGACGGTCTCCAAGACTGCCTATCGACATCATGTTCGACACTTTGCTGTCAGAGACTTACAAAACGTATCCTGAGTATGTTTGGAAATTGAAGGAACGGATGACAGCGGTATACAACATAGCGTCCAAAGTGGCTACTCCCCAGAAGTAGACCGACATCAACCGAGATCGACTAATGGACTACCACAGACTGAAGCTCCATAGGTGGATAGGGACCTTGAGAGTTCTGATGAAGAAAAGCACAGTGTTGTATCTCTCAGACCGGCAAGGAGAGAGATGTACTATCCTCAGGAGAGTGAACTAAGTCCCGAGGCTCCAGAGTTTGCATCAAGGAGTACAGATGTCGTCCAATTCAGTTCTGATGATAGAACACCAATCACTGAAGAGACCGATAAACACTCAGGAGGAAAGGTATTATCAGACTTTGCGGAAACAGATGATTCAGGAGAAGTAAAGGACCTTGCAGAGGCAGTTCCAAGAGCATCTGAGGAATTACGAGAAACGAGTGTGGCAGAAGAAACTCCTGCAATCGAAGAACCCGTGGTATCTGAGAAACAACCCACCAGGAGCATGTCGACTTGAGAAGTGAGGAAGCCCGTGATGCTGACGTGTGAGACACTTGGTGAACCGAGTCAAGTGCCAATGATTGTCGATTGGAAACCAGTATCCCTGCCTATGGATCAGGTAAGCCCACTTGAGTAGTTCATTTCAAAAACCTGACCTGCACATCCAAACATAGACTCAGTGTGAACAGGTGCTGAACCTAGAGTCGCCAACTCGTATATAGTTAAGTAAATAAGGCAGCACACTGCAGCGCTAAAACATGCAAACTTGAAAATACGAAATTTGAACTGCATTACTGCACTAGAAATATGAAAAATGAGAGCTTTTAGCGCATAAAAATGGCCAATTTTATGTGTACCTGGTAGCCTCTATACGGCATCTCTCTTATACCAGGTAATCCACATAGAGCTATAAAATAGGACGGCACTAGAGCGATACCATATACAGCAGTCAGGACTTGAGATGGGATCCAGAGTATTAGGCATCACGCTTACTACGGGGTACTAGGTGCTCAGCAGCTGAAAACTAATAGTTCATTTGTACTCATAAGTAAGAAAGTATGCGGCACTCACCCCAAATTCTGCAGTGGAAAGCGTGAATTTTAATGGAAAACTTCAACAGATAAACATCCGTTACAACATAAGGTAAGCAGGAGGGTGCGGTGTTGGAGCTTGGACGACGGCCGTTTCGCACAGCAGGTGCTTCAACGGGTCCAGATGGTAGATTGCTACACGTCATTTCCTTATAAAGGTTTCTTGACGTGCAAGCGTTATTCAGAAAGTGAAAATACATACATATCAAATGTGTGAAATAGTGACAAATTATAACATAATCTACATAAACAGAACCTGCAATATCAAGGATTAATGCAATTAGTATTTTATACAACATTAAATATTAAATATTCTTATTAGTAATATTGCTTTTTATATTTTACTTTTTAAGAGCTATATTTATAGTATTTTTCCGACCTATAATATTATAAAAATATAGACATGTCAAGCCTGTCGTTTAATCCTATCGGACCTTGTGCGTTAGCATTTAGGATCCATTTGGCTTCTTTTTGTAATAGTAGCCTATCTTGATCACCTCCCTGCGGGGGAAATTTAACTATTTCAATGCCTGCAAAACTGAGCAACTCAGGGTTGGTTTCATGTTTCTCTCTCATATGTTCTATTAGTCTTAGACAGCCTTTTCCCGTTCTAATTGAGTTATAGTGCTCTCTGAACCTCACAATCAAAGGTCTTATTGTCTTGCCGATATAGAAATACCGGCACGGACAGAACAAAACATATATCACATATTTGCTTTTACAGAAGATAAAATCTTTTACCCTATGTGTAATAGAACCTATTTTCAAAGGATTTTTTGTTACATGAAGGTGGCAGAATCTGCAATTGCCGCATTTATGGTTCCCTACAGCAGTATTACTAGTTAACCATGTATTTTTAGAAGACAATAATCTGTTATGCACCAATAAATCAGACAAATTGTGGGCACGCTTATATGCAAACTTTGGAGCATTTTTATATATTGATACAAGATCTTTATCTGTTTGTAATATGTGCCAGTTTTTTCTGATGGAGGCATGAATAGCCTTATCCATATTACTGTGCTTAAAACAGAATGAAAAATTACTGTCAATTTTTTTACCTTTATTTTTTCTTTTTAGAAAATCGGATTGAGTATATTTATTTATCCGAGTTTCGGCTTCTTTTAGTAGCTGTAAAGGGTAACCTCTTTTTAGGAAGCGGGTTTTTAATTCATTTACCTGTTTATTAAATGTTATATCGCTGTTATTAATTTTACGCAATCTCGTCATTTGGCTGTATGGCAGTCCTCTTTTTGTGTGCAAGGGATGTGCACTCCCGAAATGAAGAATATTATTGGTAGCAGTTTGCTTCCTAAATACTTTGGTAAAAATATTTCCTTCTATAATTTCCATTTTGACATCCAAATATTCGAGATTGTCATTCCCAAAACAATAGGTAAATCTCATATTTTCACTATTGGAGAGATTCAAATACTCCACAAATTCCTTAAACTCTATTTCATTACCATCCCATATGATCATAATGTCATCTACAAATCTAGTATAGAATCGAATATGCTTCAAGAAGGGGTTATTGATATTATTGACATATGTATCCTCAAACACTGCTAGGAACAAATTTGCATATGTACAAGAGATGGGCGTACCCATTGCAGTTCCAATTAGTTGTGTATACCATCTATCCATAAATTTAAATGAATTATTTGATAATATAAAATCCAAACTGTCTAATATAAATGCGATGATATCTGGATCTAATTCCCTTTTGAGTAGAATTGTTTTAATGGCCTGTATACCTTTTTCCTTTGGGATTCGGGTGAATAAATTCACTACATCAATAGATGCTAAAGCAAACGTAGGTTGCCAATCTACCTCTTTTAAGATTGATACTAATTCTCCCGAATCTTTAATATATGAAGGAATTGTTTGCAATAATGGTTTCAATAACCAATCCATATATTGAGACAGTGCTTCGGTTACAGAATTGATCCCTGAAATTATTGGGCGTCCTGGGGGTTCTTTTATATCTTTATGCACTTTTGGTATACTGTACCAATGGGGAAATTGCGGGTGTTCTAACAGTAAACTCTCTGCACGCTTTTTTGGAAGGATTCCTTTCTCAACATATTTCCTCAACAGCGATCTTAGTTTGAGTGTATATTTGTGGGTGGGATTATTTGGCAAAGCACAATAGGTGGTCTGGTCATTTAATTGTGTATATGCGTCTTTTATATAATACTCTTTATCTAACACAACAATATTACCTCCTTTGTCAGCTCTCCTGATAACGACATCGTCCCATTTTTGCAACTCTTTCAGAGCTATTAATTCGTTATTACTAAGATTATTTGTTGGGGCAGGATAAAGAACTGCTTCTACATCTTTTATGACCAAATCTTGGAAGAGATCGATGACGTTACCAGGAGAGGTAGGAGGCATAAATCGGGACTTAATACCGCCTCTAAATGATTTCATTTTGTCCATATTTACAGTCTGTGTGCCAGATGTATCATTTAGACTCAGTAGTAATGCGGCATCTTTGCTATCTTCATCTATTGCCGCTGGATATACCATAAATCCTAAAGCTCCAATCTCATTCTCTGCAAACATCGATGTTTCATGTAATATTTGGAAGTCAGATGTAGATGACACATATTTTTTATCTTTTTGGAAATATTTATGAAGATGGAGTTTTCTTATACTTTTATATAAATCAATCTTGAAACCTGTCAGATCAAATGATTCCGGGAGGCAATAATTAAGCCCTTTAGATAATAATGCTATATGGTCTGCATTTAAAGTTCTTTTTGACAGGTTTAAAACCTGCAGTCCATCTGTTGTTTCTTCTGTATCTGTCAAGTTTATCTCTTCCACGAAACTTGTTTTCGTTTTCCTTTGGGCATTGCGGTTTTTTCCTCCTCGTCTGATCTTTCTTCTAAAGGGATTGAACCGCTTGCTTTTACTGAAGTAATGGACTTAGGTTCACCTGTGTCCTCTGCAGCACTTGATTCGGAATCCGTAATCCAGCCGTCTTGCCTTTTCTTCTTATAGGCTTTTTTGCTTTTTTGATTGCGATTTTTATTGTAGTATGCAGATTGCTTTTTATTTTTGTTCCAATTAAAAATAGCTCCCATGTCGTAATCGGTTTTATCCCTTAAGAATTTTTCTTTCTTTTGTTGTTTAATTTCTATTTGCAGTAATGTTAATTTTCTTTCCAGTTTATTGTGAAAATTTTTGTTTTGATTATCTGTCACTCGGGAAGATAATTCTTTTTTGGCTTTCTCTAATTCTTGACATAAGATTGTATATTCTTTCTCATTTTGGGAAGTTACCAACAATAATAAACTGCGAGAGCACTGCAAATGAATTTTTTCCCATTCCTCTTGGAACGAACTGTCATGTTGAAACTGGGAGATTTCCTTGAAAACACGCAAACCTCTGGGCACTCTGTCACAGTCTATATATGATTTCAAAGATTTAATAGTCCAAAAAAGCCGCATTTCCTTTTCGGCAAGCACGCTAATTTTGGTTTCCAAGGTCTTCGTACTAATAATTTGAAGCTCATCCTTTAAATTGCAGTCTGCAAAAAACTCCACCGCACCCTCTCGCCCTGCTAAAATACCAAGGTTTTCCGATCCTGTATTCTCAGTGGAATCCATCTTTTCCGTATTATCATCCATGATTATTATTAGTCCTCAATGCAAAAACTTTTTAAGTATAAACTTGTATCAATCAAATCTGTGCTCTGTCCATCAACATGAAATTGATAATCCACATAGAGCTATAAAATAGGACGGCACTAGAGCGATACCATATACAGCAGTCAGGACTTGAGATGGGATCCAGAGTATTAGGCGTCGGAAAAATACTATAAATATAGCTCTTAAAAAGTAAAATATAAAAAGCAATATTACTAATATGAATATTTAATATTTAATGTTGTATAAAATACTAATTGCATTAATCCTTGATATTGCAGGTTCTGTTTATGTAGATTATGTTATAATTTGTCACTATTTCACACATTTGATATGTATGTATTTTCACTTTCTGAATAACGCTTGCACGTCAAGAAACCTTTATAAGGAAATGACGTGTAGCAATCTACCATCTGGACCCGTTGAAGCACCTGCTGTGCGAAACGGCCGTCGTCCAAGCTCCAACACCGCACCCTCCTGCTTACCTTATGTTGTAACGGATGTTTATCTGTTGAAGTTTTCCATTAAAATTCACGCTTTCCACTGCAGAATTTGGGGTGAGTGCCGCATACTTTCTTACTTATGAGTACAAATCTCTTATACCAGGTCCTACGCTTGCCTTACCTCGCTGAGAATAAACGTCTCCATCTGAATGGGTACATGTGAAAACCTCTTACTAGACTAAAATTCTCTCTCTCTGTGGAGGGGTATTGGACCTGCTGTAATTAAAACACCTGAAGCTAGGAGGCGGAGTGCACGATCAGAAGGCTAGAGAATACATTTCAAAAACCTGACCTGCACATCCAAACATAGACTCAGTGTGAACAGGTGCTGAACCTAGAGTCGCCAACTCGTATATAGTTAAGTAAATAAGGCAGCACACTGCAGCGCTAAAACATGCAAACTTGAAAACACGAAATTTGAACTGCATTACTCCACTAGAAATATGAAAAATGAGAGCTTTTAGCGCATAAAAATGGCCAATTTTATGTGTACCTGGTAGCCTCTTTACGGCATCTCTCTTATACCAGGTCCTACGCTTGCCTTACCTCGCTGAGAATAAACGTCTCCATCTGAATGGGTACATGTGAAAACCTCTTACTAGACTAAAATTCTCTCTCTCTGTGGAGGGGTATTTGACCTACTGTAATTAAAACACCTGAAGCTAGGAGGCGGAGTGCACGATCAGAAGGCTAGAAATACATTTCAAAAACCTGACCTGCACATCCAAACATAGACTCAGTGTGAACAGGTGCTGAACCTAGAGTCGCCAACTCGTATATAGTTAAGTAAATAAGGCAACACACTGCAGCGCTAAAAAATGCAAACTTGAAAACACGAAATTTGAACTGCATTACTGCACTAGAAATATGAAAAATGAGAGCTTTTAGCGCATAAAAATGGCCAATTTTATGTGTACCTGGTAGCCTCTTTACGGCATCTCTCTTATACCAGGTCCTACGCTTGCCTTACCTCGCTGAGAATAAACGTCTCCATCTGAATGGGTACATGTGAAAACCTCTTACTAGACTAAAATTCTCTCTCTCTGTGGAGGGGTATTGGACACTTGAGTAGTGTTCACCACCGAGAGGCAGTATGGAAGATGTTGCCTGGTGGAAAGACTTTTTTAGATGCTCTGATTTTCCTTAAAAAGAAACAAAGAACTGTTAAAGCACAGTGAGAGAGAGAGAGAGAGAGAGATGGTCGAAGGCGTACGAAAAGCTCCAGCTGAAGAGATGCTGTTTTAATTGTCTATTTCTTACAGGAGTCCTACAAGTAAAAGATCATAAGATTAGGTTGTTAATAATGTTTATAAATGTTATGCCAATATGTATATAAAGTGATACGACTCCCACCACTGCCTCAGAATAGGTCAGATTGATCAATTAAGGCAAATGTTGAAGACGACAGTCAAAAAGGAGGGAAATGTGTGACATGCAGAGGAAGTGCTGAGTGCTGTTGCTTCAAAAGCATTATATACAAAGAGTCTATATGTGAGCTATGGATGGCACTTCCACTAACAATTAATACCAAAAAGCGGACTTAAATAAAATTAGCCGCATGAAGAGATCCATCAAGATAAAAACAAAAATCCTTTATTGTTCATATTAAAAAATATACAATAAGACTAGATCCAATATACAAAACAAAGTGTCCAGGGGAGGAGGGTGTCTAGCACCATAAATGTGGCAAGGTGGGAACACAAGCATATATAGGCAGTCAAATACTGTGATAAATATCGCTACAATGCCATATAGCAAATAGACTGCAGTAAATACAAATAGATGGCTAAACATAGACCGGTACACATCAGAACAGAAAAATATATATATACACAAGGGGGGGCCAATAGTGCCTCCCAAAACCTCAACAATAACCTTGTTCCTGTACTCGTATGCCTAGTCTCCTAGACCAATGCTGCTTCCCTAACTAATATCAACCATGTGGCAGATGGAAAAAGATAAAGTATAAGATATATTACCTAATGGTGCCAAGAGATCCAGCTCCCACGAGCGCCCCGACGCGCGTTTCGCCCAAGCTTCTTCCGGGGGCGTGACTAGTGTGAAGATAAAATTGTCCTTTAAAGGACCCGCTACCAATGATGATACAGGACGTAAAGTGGGGGCGTGACTAAAGGCGTGACTGCACAGATGGTACAACCGTCCCCCTTGCCTGGCGGCGCATGCGTCAACAGGCTGCTCCGGAAGTATAACAAAGCATTTCCGGGGTAGCGCTCACTGGAACGCAAGCTGAATCGCAAGCGTCTCCAGGATAGAGCGCTCCCGGAAAGCACGGAGCTACAGCCTTGGAGTGCATGCGCACTGGATAAGGGGAGGAAATGCCCAATGCTATAGTGTTATGTACGGAAAGAAGAGAGAAAAGTGACCGGGGCTGTGGATAAACAGTGAACTACTGGGCCTAACCAAGATCTTAAAGAGATGGGGACAGACCTACATTACTAGAATGGCCATTATACGGTGAACTAATTTATTTAATATATATAAATATCGTAATATTGTGAACAGGTGGACATAAAGGTGAAATAAATGAGAAATAACCTTGTTAAAAATAAAAATGAATGTGAATAAAAATATAAATATATATGTATATATACGTATTGCTACGCGTGATGCCTATGGTGATCAAAAGGAAGACAGAGGCAGACCACACCTCAGCCCCCGCTGTTCAATTCACCAAATAATATGCACTACTTATAATAGTATCCCAACCTATATTCAATAAATTTAGACATAGACAAAGAATGTGAAGTGAATGTGAAAAGAAGTGAATACAAAGGAGTGATGCTAATTATAATTTATTTAAAAAAGGGGGTATAAGAAACACAGCTGATCTCCCCGACAAAGTGCTAAAGTGCTTAACCTATATATAATGGCATAGTACAGACCTAGTCCTAATGAGTATGTTCACCTTAAGGTTAAGATATATGGCATAGATAAAAAAATAGGACTCCTATTACCAGCCTTATTGCACCTACGCCCATCAATTGCATAATAAACAGAAAAGCAATAACTAACGACCACATATTATACACACACGAGATGGACAATAATAAAATACTACATAGGCACAGTCATTCCTGCAAAATATACGCAGGAATACAGTATACATATATCGATCTCTCTGTTTCTGATTACTAGTCCTCCATCTTCTCCAAATATACTCATATGTAGATAGTCTCTTTCATGATTTTCCGAGATGAAGATACGCAGCTACAGACTGTAGGGGACAAATATTGGTCATCGCACACCACATCTTATCCGTATCATCTAATGGAAATAAAAAACAAATTAGTAACATATACAAATACAACAAATTAAAAATCACACTAAAAAGGTTGTCCCTAACATATAAGACAAGGAAAACTACCACAGACCCTCAGATGGTATATTCATAGAAAAGCCGCAAAACCAAGGCTTTCATTAAGACCCTGTGGGCTCATAGCTCCCAAGCAAAAAATCCATCTGCTCTCCAGTTGTGCCAGAGCCCTGCCAAGGTCACCTCCTCTGGTTCCCAAATGTATCTGGTCTATGCCTCTAACAGCCAAATCCCTACTCTGGCATCCATGGTGTAGTTTAAAATGCCTCGGTAGGGATTTTAAAGTACTGATATCTTCAGTGGTTCTGGCTCTGTCAATGTCCCTTACGTGTTCCCGAGTCCTTATCCGGAGCTCCCTTGTAGTAAGGCCCACATACATTTTGCCACAGGTACATGTGGCTTGATATACCACTCCTTTGGACATGCAGCTGAGGTTTTTGCAAACCTCATAGACTCGGGTGCCATCATGATTTGAAAAGGAGGTAGCCCTAACGTGATTCAGACACCCTTTACAGAGTCCACAGGGAAAAAATCCAGTGCGTCCACCTATAGTAGATCTTCCTCTCCCGCCCTTATTCTGGGGCTCAAAATGACTGTGGACAAGAATATCTCTGAGGTTAGCCGCTCTTCTCGCTACAAAGGATGGCTGTGTGGGTAGGATTTTTTTAAGAACTGGGTCCACCATAAGGACATCCCAATGTTTACGGACAATCATAGTGAGTTCTTGCCATTTATTGTTAAAAGTGGAGATGAATCTTACCTGTTCTCCATTCTTACGATGACTGTCCGCATTGGATGGGCCATACAGTAATTGATCACGTGAAGCTTTAGCTGCTCGCAGATATCCCCTTTTGATAGTTCTTTTACTATATCCTCTTTGTATAAACCTAGCAGTCAGATCTTCCGCTTGCTTTTCAAAAAAGGCATCTTTGGAGCAGATCCTTTTAGCCCGTAAATATTGGCCGATAGGGATGCCACGAATTGTGGATTTCAGATGTGACGAATCCGCCCTTAATAAAGAGTTAGTTGATGTCGGTTTCCTATACATGTCAGTTAGGATATGTCCCTCTTGATCCGTCGTGATTTTTATGTCCAGAAATTCGATATCCCTGCCAAAAGCAAATGACAATTTAATGTTCTGGTTATTGTCATTTAGCTTATGCATCAAGGTGTCAGGTCACCTTCCCAGAAAAAAAGAACATCATCGATGTACCTCATCCAATTATGAACATTGTTCATTTCTTGGATGAGGCCATCTTGGAAGATCTCTCTCTCCCATGCCCCGAAAAACAAATTTGCATATGCCGGGGCACAGGAGGCCCCCATTGCTGTACCTTGTAACTGAAGAAAAATCTGGGAGTTAAAAGTAAAAATGTTATGATGTAATAAAAACTCCAACAAAACTAAAATTAGTTCAGCAAGGGGACCATCCAAATTACTGGAGACAAGAAACTGTCGGACTGCTCGTAACCCGTCGCTATGCCGAATGGACGTATACAGGGATTCTACGTCGGCAGTAACAATCACCATATCCTCTTCCAGAGATAGTTGGTCTAAACGCTGCAATGCCGACGTAGTATCCCGGATGTACGAAGGTAGTGTACAGACCATTGGTCTCAAAAAGTGGTCAATGATGTCCGAAATAATCTCGCATAGGCCCCCATTACCTGCAACTATAGGGCGTCCCGGGGGGTCCATCGGGTTTTTATGCAGCTTAGGTATTAAGTGAAACGTAGGGAGTCTCGGTTTCAAGTCTTTAATTCTATCCAGCAATTTCTTAGAAATGATATTCTGATCAAATGCTTTTTCCAAAACTTCAATGAGTTGTGTCTGGAACAAAGAAATGGGATTATATGGCAATTTGCGGTAACATTTCACTTCACATTCTTTTTCTATGTCTAAATTTATTGAATATAGGTTGGGATACTATTATAAGTAGTGCATATTATTTGGTGAATTGAACAGCGGGGGCTGAGGTGTGGTCTGCCTCTGTCTTCCTTTTGATCACCATAGGCATCACGCGTAGCAATACGTATATATACATATATATTTATATTTTTATTCACATTCATTTTTATTTTTAACAAGGTTATTTCTCATTTATTTCACCTTTATGTCCACCTGTTCACAATATTACGATATTTATATATATTAAATAAATTAGATCACCGTATAATGGCCATTCTAGTAATGTAGGTCTGTCCCCATCTCTTTAAGATCTTGGTTAGGCCCAGTAGTTCACTGTTTATCCACAGCCCCGGTCACTTTTCTCTCTTCTTTCCGTACATAACACTATAGCATTGGGCATTTCCTCCCCTTATCCAGTGCGCATGCGCTCCAAGGCTGTAGCTCCATGCTTTCCGGGAGCGCTCTATCCTGGAGATGCTTGCGATTCAGCTTGCGTTCCAGTGAGCGCTACCCCGGAAATGCTTTGTTATACTTCCGGAGCAGCCTGTTGACGCATGTGCCGCCAGGCAAGGGGGACGGTTGTACCATCTGTGCAGTCACGCCTTTAGTCACGCCCCCACTTTACGTCCTGTATCATCATTGGTAGCGGGTCCTTTAAAGGACAATTTTATCTTCACACTAGTCACGCCCCCGGAAGAAGCTTGGGTGAAACGCGCGTCGGGGCGCTCGTGGGAGCTGGATCTCTTGGCACCATTAGGTAATATATCTTATACTTTATCTTTTTCCATCTGCCACATGGTTGATATTAGTTAGGGAAGCAGCATTGGTCTAGGAGACTAGGCATACGAGTACAGGAACAAGGTTATTGTTGAGGCTTTGGGAGGCACTATTGGCCCCCCTTTGTGTATATATATATTTTTCTGTTCTGATGTGTGCCGGTCTATGTTTAGCCATCTATTTGTATTTACTGCAGTCTATTTGCTATATGGCATTGTAGCGATATTTATCACAGTATTTGACTGCCTATATATGCTTGTCTTCCTACCTTACCACATTTATGGTGCTAGACACCCTCCTCCCCCTGGACACTTTGTTTTGTATATTGGATCTAGTCTTATTGTATATTTTTTAATATGAACAATAAAGGATTTTTGTTTTTATCTTGATGGATCTCTTCATGCGGCTAATTTTATTTAAGTCCGCTTTTTGGTATTAATTGCTTCAAAAGCATCCAGCAACTAGAGGGGTTGAGTCCCTGGAGACAGAGAGTTTATTATTCTGGCAGCAGCCAAAGGGATGAGTGGTGTGGGAGCTATCTCTCACAAAAGTTCAGGCAAGTGAACAAAAGTACACAGGATTCCATTAACCCCTTAACCCCCGGAGCTTTTTTTGGCTTTGCGTTTTGTTTTTTGCTCCCCTTCTTCTCAGAGCCATAACTTTTTTATTTTTCTTTCAATATGGCCGTGCGAGGGCTTGTTTTTTGCAGGACAACTTGTACTTTTGAAAGACCATTGGTTTTACAATGTTGTCTACAAGAAAAATGAGAAAAAAATTCCAAGTGAAATTGCAAGGCTTTGCGTTTTGTTTTTTGCTCCCCTTCTTCTCAGAGCCATAACTTTTTTATTTTTCTTTCAATATGGCCGTGCGAGGGCTTGTTTTTTGCAGGACAACTTGTACTTTTGAAAGACCATTGGTTTTACAATGTTGTCTACAAGAAAAATGAGAAAAAAATTCCAAGTGAAATTGCAAAAAAATGCAATCCCACACTTCATTTTTGTTTGGCTTTTTTACTAGGTTGACTAAATCCTAAAACTGACCTACTATTATGATTCTTCAGGTCATTACAAGTGCATAGGCACCAAACATGTCTAGGTTCCTTTTTATCTGAGTGAAAAAAAAATCCAACTTTAGTAAAAAAAGAATTGCGCCATTTTCCGATAACCATAGCGTCTCCATTTTTCAGGAACTCGGGTTGAGTGAGGGCTTATTTTTGCGTGCCGAGCTGATGTTTTTAATGATACCATTTTGTTGCAGATACGATCTTTGGATCTCCTGTTATTGCATTGTAATGCAATGACGTGGCAACCAAAAAACGTAATTCTGGCGTTTTGACTTTTTTTCTCGCTACGCCGTTTAGTGATCAGGTTAATCCTTTTCTTTATTGATATATCGGGCGATTCTAAATGCGGCAATACCAAATATGTGTATATCTGATTTTTTTTTTTTATTTTGAATGGGGTGAAAGGGGGGTGATTTGTACTTTTATATTTTTTTATTTTTTAGATTATTGAAATTTTTTTTTTCTTTTAGCATGCTTTAATAGTCTCCATGGAAGACTAGAAGCTGCCACAACCCGATTGGCTCTGCTACTTAGAGGCGATGATCTGATTGCCTCTATATAGCAGAATTACTCACTTGCTATGAGCGCCGACCACTGGGTGGTGCTTACAGTAATCCGGTACTGACAACCTTAGAGGTCTCCAGGAGACCTCCGGTTGTCATGTCAACACACCGATGACCCGCAATCACATGACGTGGTGGGCGGATTTCTGGTGCGATTGCTGGAAGCGCTTGTTAAATGCCGCTGTCAGAGTTTGACAGCGGCATTTAACTGGTTAAAAGCCGTGGGTGGATCGCATTTCTACCCGCGGCTATTGTGGGCACATGTCAGCTGTTCAAAACAGCTGATTATACGCTATATTCATAATCACATTAAAAAATGGGAGAACAGGGAAGTGAAATGTCATAAAAATGAGACATTTCAATATACTGTGGGTTTCCTTGTGCAATAAGCAAAATATATATTTATCTGGCACTTTTCCCTGTGGCGGTTTTCTTTTGCACCTTTGTTCCCATTGATTTTAATGTAATGATTTTTTTTAATGTACGTCAATAAACTTTTGAATTTTTTATAGAATCATAGAATGGTACAGTTGGAAGGGACCTCCTGCATCATCTGGTCCAACCCCCTGCTCAAGGCAGATTCACTAATCATCCCAGACAAATGTTTGTCCAGCCTCTGTTTGAAGACTTCCATTGAAGGAGAACTCACTACCTCTCGTGGCAGCCTGTTCCACTCATTGATCACCCTAACTGTCAAAAAGTTTTTCCTAATATCTAATCTGTGTCTCCTCCCATTCAGTTTCATCCCATTGCTTCTAGTCTTTCCTTGTGCAAACGAGAATAAAGATGATCCTTCTACAATGTGACAGCCTTTGAGATATTTGTAGAAAGCTATTAAGTCTCCTCTCAGTCTTCTTTTTTGCAAGCTAAACATTCCCAAATCCTGTAAACGTTCCTCATAGGACATGGTTTGCTGACCTGTCACCATTCTGGTTGCTCTTCTCTGAACTTGCTGCAGTTTGTTGACGTCTTTTTTAAAATGTGCCCAAAACTGGACTCAGGAGTAGAGAACTACCTCTTGAAGCTCATCAAGAGAATGCCAAGAGAGGGCAAAGCAGTCATCAAAGCAAAAGGTGGCTACTTTGATGAACCTAGAATATAAGACATAATTTCAGTTGTTTCACACTTTTTTGTTAAGTATATGATTCCACATGTGTTAATTCATAGTTTTGATGCCTTTCAGTGTGAATGTACAATTTTCATAAAATATACCGTGTGCACTACTGGAAAGGATGGTGCTAAGGTTAGGTTCCCACACCTTCATAAACTGTAAAAAAGAACCTAGCACTCAACTGATGCTTTAGTGCAGCTTTTATTGTAGTGGTACACAAAACGTTTCGGTCCAGTCTACGGACCTTCGTCAGTAACTACATGTGAAGACCAAAAAATATACAAAAATTACAAAATAAAATTCATACAAAATAAAGTATATACACAAAATGTTGGAGAGAGATAACAGCATCAATATAAACCGTCCGGTCAGATGTATACATGAAATATACGCTGGGGAGAAAAAACCCCGAGTATCTAGGCTTAACATGTTCCACTTTAGCCGAATAGTATAGAATAAACCAGATATGATAGTGAAGAGTGAGTTACATACCGTACTACAGAATAGTAAGAGAGACCGATGGGTCATAAGGTATTAAGAGGCAGCGTCTGTCGGTGCAAAAAAGTACCGTAAGTGACCCCTAGGGATTGGAAGAAAAAGTGGTATGAGGGGATGTAAGGTAAAGCATACCTTGTACTTGAGCCCGATAGGAGCGGTACCGCTGGTGAATAGTAAAATAAAGATTACATACCGAAAAAACAAACAACGGCCGGGCAGGGCTAGCGCTAGTACTGGGTGTTACCTGAGAAGACTGGTAAGGATGAGGGCGCTGACAGACGCGGTGTCCACCGTTCGTCTAACGAGGAGTGAGTGAAGGCGCCGTCTCATAGGAAGGAGGCGGGACCAGCAGTGCCCGTAGACCAATCAGCGGCTGAGCGGCAACCGGAAGTGACGTAGCGCGAGGGATATCTCGGTGTACGGCTATGTGAGAGGATCCTGTAGTGTTATTACCGGAAGTGACGTCGCGTTGTCATAGCGATGAAGTGATACAAAGACCTGGAAAGGGGATGGAGCAGGTAGTAGCGCTAGGGGAGAGGATGAATGTAAGGACACCAGGCAGGTAGAGAATGAAGTGACGTGGAGCTGAGGTGCCTACATGGAGATACTATAGTAGGTGAACGATCTCCATGGTGATAGGTGCTCCTAAGATCTATAATTCTGCTTAGTGACACGATCAGCAAGATGTGGATAACCAGCTGGGTCCAGTGAGGCATACGGAGGGTGCAAAGAGATCTCAGTAAAGACGACTCTAATGGTAAAAGAAAGAGAGAGTTAGCTAATGGTATAATATACATACATAAGATACATTGGTAAGTAGAAGACAATAAAATAAATGAAGTCCGTAGTACCCTCTAGAAAATTTACACAATATCACAATGCCAGTCGATATGACAATACAATCTCAGAGAAAAGAAGCTAAATCATAGTCCCTATTAAGTCCCAAGGGGTGGAGGGTCTCTAATGTATGAATCCAAAATGCTTCCCTCCGCTTGAGATGAGCAACCCGATCACCACCCCGCCGGATGGGGGGGATGTGTTCTATGACCTGGAACTTTAACTGTGAGACGTTGTGGCCCTGGTTATGGAAATGGAGGGGGATGGGTAGCAACAGGTTTTTACAGTGGACCGTAGATTTATGTTTGGAAACACGATCGCGTATAGGTTGCGTAGTTTCCCCTATATACAGGAGTCCACAGGGACGTTTGATTAAATATATAACCCATGAAGAGGCGCATGTGAAGTAATCTGGAATGCGGAATGACTTTCCAGAGCGAGGGTGGTGAAAGCAGGAGCCTTTAAGCACATTGTGGCATTGAGAGCAGTTGAGGCATGGGAAAGTTCCGGTACGAGGACTCTGTAAGAACCGTTGGCGGGGAGTAGAAATACCTGATCCCAGGTCTGCCCTAACTAGAGAGTCCTTTAGGTTGGGTGGGCGTTTAAAACAGGGGAGGAAGGGGTTCTGGAATTCCGTTACGTTGGGGTATCCCTTAGACAGCAGGTGCCAATTCTGGCGTATTGACCTATGTAAAATGTAGGCAAACGGGTGATAAGAATGAACAAACGGTATCCGATTAGAGGCTTTATTGGGTCGAGGGGTAGATGGGGCAGCAGCTTTTTCTAGTACAGATGGCGGATAGCCCCGTTGAGTAAACTTAGAGGCCATCTCCTTGAGGCGGACCGGTCTAAGTTCTGTGTCGGACACAATCTTAGAGACACGATGAAATTGGGATTTGGGTACTGAATTTTTGGTGGCAGGAGGGTGAAAACTCGTGAAGTGTAACAAGCTGTTACGGTCAGTGCTTTTTGTGTAGAGGTCAGTGGTAATGGAGCCATCAGGTTGGAGAATGACCATGGTGTCCAAGAAATTAATCTGTGTGGTACTGTGAGACATAGTGAAAGAAATACCTGGCCACGCCGTGTTGAGCCAATCAAAAAGACACGCAAGGGCTTCCAACGAGCCCCCCCATATGCAGAAGACATCGTCGATGTACCGTTTCCAGACGATGACATTGTCACGGAATAGTGGATGAGGGTATATCTGACTCTCCTCAAAATCGGCCATGTAGCAATTAGCATACGGGGGTGCTACGTTGGAGCCCATCGCAGTGCCACGGATTTGTAAATAGAAGTCATCCTGAAACAAAAAATAATTACGGGTAAGAATGATGGTTAGCAGGTCAATACACAAATGAATCTGATCAGGTAGAAAGCCAGACTGGGTCAGGAGTTTATGGACCGAGTTAATACCCTCTATGTGAGGGATAGATGTGTATAAGTCTTTCACATCCATGGTTACTAGGATGGAATGTGGGGGGATCGGACTTACGTCCTTCAGGATATTGAGAAAGGATCCTGTATCCAGGATGAAAGATCTGGATGTCCTGATCAGTGGGGTAAGGATCTTTTCCAGATAAATGGCCAGTGGGGAAAGAATAGAGTCGGTAGATGCGACTATGGGCCTCCCTGGGGGTTTCTCTAAGTTTTTATGGATTTTAGGGATGGTATAGAACACTGGAGTGATGGGGTGTGCCTTAGTAAGAAAATCCCGTGTTTTAGGGTCTAAGACCCCTAATCCAATGTATTTCACGAGTGTGTCAGAGATGATCTGCCGGGTCTCAGATAAGGGATCATGTTGTAACCTAACATAGACTGTAGAATTATCTAGCTGGCGTTGGATTTCCAGAAGATAGTCGGATCTATTCATTATCACAAGGGCGCCCCCTTTATCTGCAGGTTTGAAAATGAGGTTGCTATCCTTTTGTAGGCCCTGTAAGGCTTGTCGTTCTATGGAGGAGAGATTGGGGGGAAAAAACAATTTGCCCCTTCTAATATCCTCACATAATGTTTTAAAGGATTCTTTGACGAAGCCTATGAAAGATTCCATGGCGTGTGAGCCTTGTGGAGGTCTGAAATGACTTTTAGTATAAAGACCCAGACTCCGTGACGAAAGAGGATCGTCAGGTGAAACCGTTGCGGGCTCGATGGGGGATGACTCGGGAGTTGTGGAAAAGAAAGCCTTCAGTCTAAGTGATCGAAAGAATCTCTGAAGATCCATCTCCAGATCAAATGTATGACATTGATATGATGGACAAAATGACAAACCCTTTTGCAGGACTTTGTATTCCGCCACACCAAGTAGTCTATCAGAGATGTTAATTACCAACGGATTGGTACCTGAGATCTCGTGATCCTCCCTTGGGCCGAGACTCGAGACTGTCAGCGCCCTCATCCTTACCAGTCTTCTCAGGTAACACCCAGTACTAGCGCTAGCCCTGCCCGGCCGTTGTTTGTTTTTTCGGTATGTAATCTTTATTTTACTATTCACCAGCGGTACCGCTCCTATCGGGCTCAAGTACAAGGTATGCTTTACCTTACATCCCCTCATACCACTTTTTCTACCGATCCCTAGGGGTCACTTACGGTACTTTTTTGCACCGACAGACGCTGCCTCTTAATACCTTATGACCCATCGGTCTCTCTTACTATTCTGTAGTACGGTATGTAACTCACTCTTCACTATCATATCTGGTTTATTCTATACTATTCGGCTAAAGTGGAACATGTTAAGCCTAGATACTCGGGGTTTTTTCTCCCCAGCGTATATTTCATGTATACATCTGACCGGACGGTTTATATTGATGCTGTTATCTCTCTCCAACATTTTGTGTATATACTTTATTTTGTATTAATTTTATTTTGTAATTTTTGTATATTTTTTGGTCTTCACATGTAGTTACTGACGAAGGTCCGTAGACTGGACCAAAACGTTTTGTGTACCACTACAATAAAAGCTGCACTAAAGCATCAGTTGAGTGCTAGGTTCTTTTTTACAGTGTACAATTTTCATAGTCATAAAAATACAGAAAAATCTTTAAATGAGAAGGTGTGTCCAAACTTTTCATCTGTACTGTATGTACATAGTGAAGAAAAAAAATGCTTTTGCAGGTAGGTGTCAGTTGTGGGACCTGCGCTGCAGCATAATCGCATGTTTACTGTGCACTTAAACCCTTTTGCTCATTTAATTGAGCAAGAAATAAAAGGCAATTTGAAAATGGCGCTTGCCACACCTGCGCAGTAGCAGCTACCGGCGTGTATAGAGATTTGATGGCTGCTATTGCACAGGCGCCAGCAATGCCATCTTGCTGGAGAAGAAAAAAAGATTTCCTCCTCCAAGATGGTGCCGCCTGCACCTACACAATAGCAGCTATCGGCGATCTCCGAGAGATCCCCCCAATGTCCGATACTGTGTCTGCACACATCCCATTGCAGCGCCCCAGAGATCTGGTCGTTGCAGTAACGTCGCTCTGCCACTAAGGGGAGTGATGGTACGTCTGATGGCACTAAAGGAGTTCTTCTGACCAGGTATCACCAGCACACATTACACTTCACACTCCGGCCACTAGGGGGAGAAAAAGGCTTTATTTATTGGGCCACTCCTCACACTGGTAAAACTAGGGGTTGGATAGGAAGTTAGTCAGAAGCTGACTGGGTTGGAATCAGGCAACATCCCGTGGCAGGGGGTGTTGCAGGGAGAAGATTCAGGGGGGCCCTGTCAGGCATGGGAACCTGGCAGGTACATAGCAACGATAATAGAACGTTACGGAACCGCGCCTGCACACCCCGCGGCAGTATCCTAAGAAAGAGACACGAAGCGAAGGATATTGTGGACAGTGAGAAACGAGATCAAGCACAAAGGAGAGCCAGTAGGAGTTGTGCCCGGAGAACGGCAACATCCTACTGAGGCGCGTAGCCAGTGGCCGGAACACCGAGGAAGTAAATGTTTGTTTTTTTACTTTTAGGATGGTAACCAGGGTAAACATCGGGTAACTAAGCGCAGGGCCGCGCTTAGTAACCCGATGTTTACCCTGGTTACCATCCTAAAAGTAAAAAAAAACAAACACTACATACTTACCTACCGCTGTCTGTCCTCCAGCGCTGTGCTCTGCTCTCCTCCTGTACTGGCTGGTAGCACAGCGGCCGGAAAGCAGAGCGGTGACGTCACCGCTCTGCTTTCCGGCTGACCGATGCTCACAGCCAGTGCAGGAGGAGAGCAGAGCACAGCGCTGGAGGACAGACAGCGGTAGGTAAGTATGTAGTGTTTGCTTTTTGAACTGCATTATAAGTTTAGCAAGTTTAGGACCTGGTATAAGAAATATTTCTAGTGCAGTAATGCAGTTCAATTTTCGTGTTTCATATTTGCATGTTTTAGCGCTGCAGTGTGCTGCCTTATTTACTTGACTATGTACGAGTTGGCGACTCTAGGTTCAGCACCTGTTCACACTTAGTCTATGTTTGGATGTGACGGTCAGGTTTTTGAAATGCATTCTTCAGCCTTCTGATTGAGCACTCCCGCCTCCTAGCCACATGTGTTTTAATTACAGCAGGTCCAATACCCCTCCACAGAGAGAGAGAATATTAGTCTAAGAAGAGGTCTCACATGACGTCACCGCTCTGCTTTCCGGCTGACCGACGCTCACAGCCAGTGCAGGAGGAGAGCAGAGCACAGCGCTGGAGGACAGACAGCGGTAGGTAAGTATGTAGTGTTTGCTTTTTGAACTGCATTATAAGTTTAGCAAGTTTAGGACCTGGTATAAGAAATATTTCTAGTGCAGTAATGCAGTTCAATTTTCGTGTTTCATATTTGCATGTTTTAGCGCTGCAGTGTGCTGCCTTATTTACTTGACTATGTACGAGTTGGCGACTCTAGGTTCAGCACCTGTTCACACTTAGTCTATGTTTGGATGTGACGGTCAGGTTTTTGAAATGCATTCTTCAGCCTTCTGATTGAGCACTCCCGCCTCCTAGCCACATGTGTTTTAATTACAGCAGGTCCAATACCCCTCCACAGAGAGAGAGAATATTAGTCTAAGAAGAGGTCTCACATGTACCCATTCAGATGGAGACGTTTATTCTCAGCGAGGAAAGGCAAGTTTAGGACCTGGTATAAGAGAGATGCCCTAATGTGGCTACCAGGTACACATAAAATTGGCCATTTTTATGCGCTAAACGCTCTCATTTTTCATATTTCTAGTGCAGTAATGCAGTTCAATTTTCGTGTTCCATATTTGCATGTTTTAGCGCTGCAGTGTGCTGCCTTATTTACTTGACTATGTATGAGTTGGCGACTCTAGGTTCAGCACCTGTTCACACTTAGTCTATGTTTGGATGTGACGGTCAGGTTTTTGAAATGCATTCTTCAGCCTTCTGATTGAGCACTCCCGCCTCCTAGCCACATGTGTTTTAATTAAAGCAGGTCCAATACCCCTCCACAGAGAGAGAGAATTTTAGTCTAAGAAGAGGTCTCACATGTACCCATTCAGATAGAGATGTTTATTCTCAGCGAGGAAAGGCAAGTTTAGGACCTGGTATAAGAGAGATGCCCTAATGTGGCTACCAGGTACACATAAAATTGGCCATTTTTATGCGCTAAACGCTCTCATTTTTCATATTGCTAGTGCAGTAATGCAGTTCAATTTTCGTGTTTCATATTTGCATGTTTTAGCGCTGCAGTGTGCTGCCTTATTTACTTGACTATGTATGAGTTGGCGACTCTAGGTTCAGCACCTGTTCACACTTAGTCTATGTTTGGATGTGACGGTCAGGTTTTTGAAATGCATTCTTCAGCCTTCTGATTGAGCACTCCCGCCTCCTAGCCACATGTGTTTTAATTACAGCAGGTCCAATACCCCTCCACAGAGAGAGAGAATTTTAGTCTAAGAAGAGGTCTCACATGTACCCATTCAGATGGAGACGTTTATTCTCAGCGAGGAAAGGCAAGTTTAGGACCTGGTATAAGAGAGATGCCCTAATGTGGCTACCAGGTACACATAAAATTGGCCATTTTTATGCGCTAAACGCTCTCATTTTTCATATTTCTAGTGGAGTAATGCAGTTCAATTTTCATGTTTCATATTTGCATGTTTTAGCGCTGCAGTGTGCTGCCTTATTTACTTGACTATGTAGGAGTTGGCGACTCTAGGTTCAGCACCTGTTCACACTTAGTCTATGTTTGGATGTGACGGTCAGGTTTTTGAAATGCATTCTTCAGCCTTCTGATTGAGCACTCCTGCCTCCTAGTCACATGTGTTTTAATTACAGCATGTCCAATACCCCTCCACAGAGAGAGAGAATTTTAGTCTAAGAAGAGGTCTCACATGTACCCATTCAGGCCAGGCGTGGTTACGCTATGATGAGCAGTTTCGGCAAAGGAAGGCGATTAGACCTGAGATAAAATGGGAGCAGAAGGACATAGGGTTGTGGTTGAAGGTGATGGTCCCGACGGGGTTTGGGCAGTCCTTTCATGGGGGCGGAGGGAGTAGTGGTCAGCAGTCAGGGCAAGGAAGTGGGGGACAGGGGTCACAAGGGGTTAAGGACAAAACAGGGACGTGTTGGCAGTTTAATGACGGCCAATGCAAATACGGCAGTACATGCAAGTTCAAGCATGTCTGTTCCCACTGTGGAGGGGCCTCACATGGAGTGGCCAAGTGTTTTAAAAAAGCAAGGGGCAAACCAGCAGTGGGAGGCGGTCATGGGAGTGACACCAGTGAGGGTTCTAAAGATGGCCCCTTATCTAAGTAGGTGTTAGGAGTCGAGTTTCCTCTGCTGCACAGGAGGAATCTCGATCCGTGTCTGCTGCGGTCTCCCATTCTGCATCGGCCGCAGTGGGGTCTGCTCAGCGGAGGCGTCGCTCCCAGCGTCTTGCTGGGACTGATTCTGTGCAGAGGGTTACTACTGCCTTTTCTGGCTCTCCTGTTGTACCCTGCACTGATCTGCGGCGAGCAGGCTTCTCTGGGACTAAGTCCTTATTTTCACACACTGAGCATGCCCAGGGCAAGATCTCCCGTTGGAGATCAAGGGTCACATGCTCAGGTACTGCAGCACATTCCATTGGTCCTCCAGGAAGGTCCTGAAAGGGCAAAACTTCGGTAGCAGCTTCCTGTGCTGCAACTATATAAACTGCGCATGACTGCACGGCCATGCGCTAGTATTGTCTTGATAATATGTGTGTGTGTTGTGAGTGAAAGTCGCTCTTTAAAATACCCTCCCTATTGGATGACTGTTCGCGGAAGGTGTATGTTTGCTATCTAGCGCCCGACTTATCCAACAGCACGTTACACACATAACAGCGTCTAGTTGCTGTGACCGCCTGTACGGCGCCGTGCGCTTCCTCTGCGCTTTCCTTACCCAAGCCTGGGTGGTTAGTGGCGTCCGTCAGTGCGGCACTGCATGCACTCTTGTGCCTTTATATACTATTTTAATAGTTTCCTTACACACCCAGTTGCGGTGTTGTGCCAGCAAGTGGTCTAATCGGACTTCAATCCTGTGTTGGGGTTGTGTTCGCTGACTTCTTACTCGCGCTCTATGTGCGGTACCACGGTCCTGTGACTCAACAGGATCGCTTCCTTCACGCAGGGTGAAGTTAACCCGTGCGTGTATACTTATAGTACCGCCATATAGTCCGTCTTACTAGCAGCAGGGTTTTTACCTGCACGGTGGACCTCGGACTGCGAATGCACCTAGTTTCATATCATCTATACTTGGTGCGTTCCGCCAGTCCTTAACAGTAGGTATCCGGATAAGGAAAAGGCTAGGTTGTTGTGGGATGGTTTTTCGGAGGGTTTTAGGATTCCTCATCCGGCTCATACTATCCCCTTTTCTAAAAAGAATTTGAGGTCGGCTAACCTTCAGGCGGAGGTGGTTACGGCTACATTGGCGAAGGAGGTTGAGTTAGGGCGCATGGCGGGGCCGTTTAGTGATTTACCTGTGGAGGGGGTGGTTGTTTCGCCTCTGGGGGTTGTCCCTAAGAAAGAGCCTAATAAGTTTCGCCTTATTCAACATCTGTCGTATCCAAAGGGCCAGTCAGTTAATGACGGTATAGCGGAGGAGCTTTGCTCTGTGGTTTATACCTCCTTTGATACTGCAGTGCAATGGGTCCGTAGGTATGGCACAGGTGCATTAATGGCTAGGACAGATGTTGAATCGGCTTTTCGTTTACTTCCGGTTCACCCCGATAGTATCCCGCTGTTAGGATGTTTTTGGAACGGGGGGTTCTATTTGGATAGGTGTTTGCCTATGGGTTGTTCGATTTCCTGCTCGCTGTTTGAAGCCTTTAGTACTTTTTTGGAGTGGGTCGTTCGGGATGTTTCTCAGGTTCCGTCTGTTATTCATTACTTAGATGATTTTTTGTTTGTTGGCCCCCCGGATTCTTTGTTGTGCGGTAATCTGTTGGCTACGATGGAATGGGTGGCAGGACAGTTTGGTGTGCCCTTAGCGCGAGATAAAACGGAGGGACCTATCACGGTTCTGAGTTTTTTAGGTATTCTCATAGACTCGGAGAAGATGGAGTGTCGCTTGCCTGAGGAGAAGCTGTTGGCTTTATGGCAAGAGGTGATGAGATGCGAGAAGTTGCGCAAGGTTACGTTGAAAGACCTACAGTCACTGTTGGGGCGGTTGAACTTTGCATGCCATATTATGCCTATGGGCAGGATATTTTGTAGGAGATTGTCAAGGGCTACGGCTGGAGTGCGGTCAGCACATCATTTTGTACGTTTGAACAAAGAGCACAGGGAGGATTTGGCGGTTTGGAGGCGTTTTTTGGACGACTATAACGGTAGGGCCCTGATCCAACAGGAGGATTTGAATGATTTTGATTGTGAAATCTTTACGGATGCGGCGGGTAGTGTCGGATACGGGGCTTATTGTGCTGGAAAATGGAGTGTTGTGGGATGGCCTGATTGGTGGCGCGAAGCTGGTTTTACAAAAAATTTGGCGTTGTTGGAGCTGTTTCCAATTGTGGTTTCGGTGTTTATTTGGGGCAGTACTTTTAAGGATAGGCGGATACGTTTTCATTGCAACAATTCGAGTGTGGTGTCGGTGATCAATAGTCTGTCTTCATCCTCTCCTCCGGTAATCAGATTGGTTCGGGAGTTAGTTTTGCGGTGCCTGGAGTTGAATACATGGATTTCGGCTGTACATGTTCCCGGCGTTCAAAATTCTATAGCGGATGCTCTGTCTCGTTTACAGTGGGAACGTTTCCGGGAGTTGGCTCCAGAAGCTGAAGATGCAGGAACGACATGCCCTTTTTATTTGTGGCAGATTGTTGCGGACGAGGAGGTCGGCTGATACAGTCTTCGGTGTCCGGAAGGACGTGGTCAGGTTATGAGGCGTCATGGCATGTGTGGGAAGGGTGGTTGGAGCAGTTGGGTTCAGTTGAATCGGATGGTGACAGGGTGATGACGATTTTGCTTTTGATTCGATCGGCGGAGGAATGGGGTTGGTCTGTGTCGAAATTGAATACATTTATAGCTGGTGTGGCTTTTGGTTTTAAGCTCCAGGGTTCCGTGGATGTCACTAAGGATTTCTTGATTTGGCAGGCATTGAAAGGTTTTCGGAAGGGTTTTTCAACTTGCGATACTCGAAGGCCCATATCTTTCGGGATGTTGGAGCGTCTGGGGGTAGCGTTGGGGGAAGTTTGTAGTTCTGACTTCGAGGCTGTTCTGTTTCGATTGGCTTTTTCGTTGACCTTTTTCGGGGCGTTGAGAATAGGGGAGCTGGTTTCCCCTAGCAGGTTTACAGCCGGGGGTTTGTTGGCAGAGGATATTGCATTTTGGTCAGGTGGGATTGCCTTTTGGATTCGGCGGTCGAAGACCGATCAGTTTGGAAAAGGAAGACGTGTGGTTTTGGGAAAAGTGGTTGGGGGGGGCGATGTGCCCTCATCGGTGTTTGGAAGATTATTGGGGATTGGATCCGGATAGGTCTGGCCCACTTTTACGGCACCGTCAGGGTGAATTTTTATCGCGGTTTCAGTTCACGGCAGTATTGAGACAAGCGTTGACAATTTTAGGCCTGGATCCCTTGTCATTTGGGACACATTCATTTCGAATTGGGGCAGCATCTGAGGCTGCTGGTTTGGGGCTGGGACCGGAGGTTATTCGTCGTATTGGCAGGTGGTCGTCGAATCGTTATTTATCCTATGTGCGTAATTGATTTTGTTATTTGTCTAGTGGGGGTAGTAATTATCATTGTATTTTGCAGGTCGGACCCCACTTCTGGCGTGGATTTTCGGACATTCTTTTGTGCATTGGGGGGTGATTCGTGCCGACGTTAGACAAGATGGTAGGCAATTGGGTTTTCAGAGGGATGCGGTGGTGGTCTGATGGTTGGGTTTTCGGGGCATGTTGTGGCGCAGGTTATTGACCGAGTTTGCCCGATCTGCTAGTTTGGATCGTTCCCTGGACATTGTAGTTGTACATCTGGGTCAGGCTCGGACTGGCCCACTGGGGAATCGGAGGATCCTCCGGTGGGCCCTGGCACTGACACCTGCTGGCAGGGCCTCCCCCCGCTCCAGGGCCTCCCCCCCGCTCCAGGGCCCCCTCCCCCGCCGCCGCCCGCCTTGAATACTCACCCTGCCTGCTCCAGCGATGGTCTCGGCGTCTGCACTGCAGCTCGTCCTGAACGAGCTGTCACGTGACACCGCTCATTAAGATCATGAATATGCGCATATTCATGATCTTAATGAATGGTGTCACATGACCGCTCAAGCAGGAAGAAGGTGCTGCGTCGGCGCCGGCGCCTGGAGTCGGGACAGAGCGCGAGGGATGTCGGCACGGCCGTGCAGTGGGACAGGTGAGTATGAGGGACGGGGGGACGGGGGGGGATGAAGGAGGACATAAGCCGGCGCGCCAAGCAGGAGCGGGAGCGGAGAGATAAGCCTGCATACAGGGGGGAATATGAGCCATGCAGGGGGGAATATGAGCCATGCAGGGGGGAATATGAGCCATGCATACAGGGGGAAATATAAGCCATGCAGGGGGGACTATGAGCCATGCAGGGGGGAATATGAACCGTGCAGGGGGGAATATGAGCCGTGCAGGGGGGAATATGAGCCGTGCAGGGGGGAATATGAGCCGTGCATACAGGGGGGACTATGAGCCGTGCATACAGGGGGGACTATGAGCCATGCATACAGGGGGGACTATGAGCCATGCATACAGGGGGGACTATGAGCCATGCATACAGGGGGGACTATGAGCCATGCATACAGGGGGGACTATGAGCCATGCATACAGGGGGGAATATGAGCCGTGCATACAGGGGGGACTATGAGCCATGCATACAGGGGGGACTATGAGCCATGCATACAGGGGGGAATATAAGCCATGCAGGGGGGACTATGAGCCATGCATACAGGGGCGGAAAATGAGCCTTGCATACAGGGGGGAATATAAGCCATGCTTACAGGGGGGAATATAAGCCATGCATACAGGGGGGGGGATATGAGCCATGCATACAGGGGCGGACTATGAGCCATTCATACAGGGGGGAATATAAGCCATGCATACAAGGGGGGGATATGAGCCATGCATGGGGGGGGGAATATGAGCCATGCATACATGGGGAGATATGAGTCATGCATACAGGAGGGGGTAATATGAGCTATGTATATGGGATAGGAGGGAGATGAGCCATGCATACAGGAGGGGGGTCATTATACAGTATTGAGCATCATGTGTGGCCGTTATACAGTATGGAGCATCATATGTGGCCATTATACAGTATGAAGAACTGTGTGTGGCCATTATACAGTATGCAGCATCATGTGTGGCCATTATACAGTATGGAGCATCATGTGTGGTGGCCGTAATACAGTATTGAGCATCATGTGTGGCCATATTTTTGTTTGCTTATAATTATTGTATATAAAACAGTGTGATCAGCAGTGCTAAATGGCTGCGGTTGGAACGTGGATATGGGTGTGACTAGTTGTGAAATGGGTCTGGTCAGAGGCGTGGCCTAAAATTTGCCGCGGCGCACTACGCGCGCCGCAAACATAATACCTCCTTCCCTTCAAAAGTTGGGAGGTATGATACCACATTTGCCAGATCACGGCAAGTGCCGCAAATCCCATAGGGAATGAATGAGGCTGAACGCAGTGTTGCCATAAGTGATCCGTTACGTGACAGATGCAGAAAAACTGCCGGATCTGCTGCAAAAGGCGACTTTCACATCAGTGATTCTTGCCAAAGTCACTGCGGATAGTGTCATACTCACCAAAGGGGGAGGCAGCACTAAAAGTGCCTAGGGCAGCAGAAACTCTAAATACGGCCCTGGGGGGCTACATTATATTCTGTGGGGGGACTGCATTATACTCAAGGTACTACATTATATTATGGGGGGCTACATCATACTATATGAGGGGTTACAGTATACTCTATGGGGGGCTGCATTATATTCTGTGGTGGGGCTGCATTATTCTCTCAGGGGACTACATAATATTATGGGGGCTACATCATACTAGTATACTCAATGGGGGGGCTGCATTATATTCTGTGGTGGAACTGCATTCTCTCAGGGGACTACATTATATTCTGTGGTGGGTGGCATTACACTGTATGGGGGGGCTGCATTATACCCTATGGGGTGCTACATTATATTCTATGGTGGGGACTGCGTCATACCTGAGAGGGTTGCATTATATTTTGTGGGGTGCTGCATTATATTCTATGAGAGGGGACTGCATTATATTTTATGAGGGGGCTACATTATATTCTGTGAGGGGGCTACCCCAACCCTTGCTACATTATTAAGACGTGAACTACCTTATATTATACCCTGATATTAGCGCTTTTTACCGCACAATTGGTGGTCTTGTATCTATTTCTATGTAGCTACATAGTGGGCCCCAAGAATGATTTTCTCTGGTGGACCCAAGGTGCTCCAGTCCGACGCTGATCTGGGTGGTAACGATTTGGGGTCTAAGCCGGTGAGAGAATTAATTAGGGATATCCGGTACGATTTTTTACGATTATGGGTATCCTTCCCAGGGATGGTTACGGTGTGGTCGAACATAGTGCCCAGGAAAACGTGGAGGGCAGTACGTTCTGTGAAGGGTATCAATAGGGCCCGGGTTAAATTGAACAGGGCTGTGGCGAGTTTTGTTTCTCGTAATGGGGGGGTGGCGGTTCGCCACTTTGAGTTGGAAGCTGGTGTTGGAAATTACTGGAGGAACGACGGCGTTCATTTGAACGATATTTGCTTGGATTTGTGGATGTTGTCAATACAAGAAGGGGTGGAGAGGGCCATGGCGGTGGTGGGGCACTCGCGAGCCTGAGGTGTTCAGTGCTGCTTGTGGTTGGCGGGGGGCGGGGTTCTTGGAGTTGGTTTTATGGGGCTGATCTGGCTTTGGTTTATTGGCTCTGGACGGGGATTTTACCTCGGGAGCTTTGGGGTTGGTTTGCCCGGTAAACGGGTTACATGGTGCCCTTGAGCTGGTGGTTACGGCTGAGGGTAAAGAAAGGGTTTTTCAAGTTGGTTTGGGCTTTTGCCTATTAGGTGCCAGACTTATTAGCTCCAAGAACCCTCCCCTCAAGTTTTATACAAATGTATAAATGGTTGTTTATGTTTGTTATTAATAAAATGGCCGCTGTGGCCAAATTATCCAAAAGAAATAATTGTCGTGTTTTAATTTAGGGGTAGTAATATTTCTTTGGTGTAAGGATCAAAGGGGAAAGAGAGGCCTGGTATCTCGGAGGTCCCATCTTGGGATACGCAGTCATGCTGATGTTGCCCATGGTGAAAATGAGTTTGACACCCCTAGACTGAATCCCTGGGTCAAAGTTTGAATAATAAAGAAAAGAAATGAAGAAAATTGGGGGACATTGCACTTTTCTTTTTCTTTACTTGAAGCGGATTACCTGTCCTGCAAGTGAATCATATTGCTTACATTCCTTTAAGGTACCTTCACACATAACGATATCGTTAACGATATTGTTGCTTTTTGTGACGTAGCAACGATATCGTTAAGGAAATCGTTATGTGTGACAGCGACCAACGATCAGGCCCCTGCTTGCTGGGAGATCGCTGGTCGCTGAACAAAGTCCAGAACTTTATTTCGTCGCTGGATCTCCCGTGGACATCGCTGGATCGGCGTGTGTGACACCGATCCAGCGATGTCTTCACTGGTAACCAGGGTAAACATCGGGTAACTAAGCGCAGGGCCACGCTTAGTAACCCGATGTTTACCCTGGTTACCAGCGTAAAAGTAAAAAAAAAAAAACACTACATACTTACCTACCACTGTCTGTCCCCGGCGCTGTGCTCTGCACTCCTCCTGTACTGGCTGTGAGCGTCGGTCAGCCGGAAAGCAGAGCGGTGACATCACCGCTCTGCTTTCAGGCCGCTGTGCTCACAGCCAGTACAGGAGGAGTGCAGAGAAGCAGAGCGCCGGGGACAGACAGCGGAAGGTAAGTATGTAGTGTTTTTTTTACTTTTACGCTGGTAACCAGGGTAAACATCGGGTTACTAAGCGCGGCCCTGCGCTTAGTTACCCGATGTTTACCCTGGTTACCCGGGGACTTCGGGATCGTTGGTCGCTGGAGAGCTGTCTGTGTGACAGCTCTCCAGCGACCAAACAGCGACGCTGCAGCGATCCGGATCGTTGTCGGTATCGCTGCAGCGTCGCTTAATGTGAAGGGGCCTTAAGTGATCTGAAGCAGCTAGCTAGATAACCTGATATAACTAATTAGCATCTACGTTAATAAGAAAAGTGAGACGTGGCTTGGCAGCGATGCTTCTGTTGACAGAGGAATATATCTTTGGCTTAGTATTATCTGTGCACTCTCCAGCACTAATCTTACTAACTTTATTGCTTCTAATATGAAATGTGAACTGTTGAGCTTATATCATCTGCGTACTTTCTGGCACTACTACTGATTATGAGCTGTATTATAAAGGGAATTAGCTACCAAGCATGTGATAATTCTACATATTTTCACATTAGCCTTACTGACCAGATCTGGACTAATAAAAGAAATGAATCCTTGTTCTAATTTCATACTTAGGTCTCATTTAAACTTCTGTGATTTTTTAGAGGTGCAAAAGAACAACAGTTTGAGTTTTATCAGTGTTTTGGATGCGATTTTGATCAGTGTTTGGTCAGTATCAGTCTTTACCATCAGTGTTTCATCAGGGATTTTCATGTATGAAAAAATAAATTAATAAATTCCAAATACACTGTATTGTTATATGCAAATTGCCTCTCCAGAGAAAAAGAGGACTTAAACTCTATAGCGCCACCTGTTGGAAGTAGTGATCCTACAACTCTTAATCAATCCTTTAATGAGTCATGCAATATGACTTAGGATAAAAGCCAAATCAGCATCTCAATTCGCGGACATGGTGTTTGGCCTGTTGGCCTTCGTCAGTGCAAAGCACATTGTATTGTTAAAAACAGACAGCACATGTTTTGTCAGTGATATTTATGGTCCCATAGATTTTTGTTTGCGATTTTGATCCATTTAACAGTGTATGAAAAATGGACATGTCTCTGATTATTTTTGCGGCCCACAGCACTGCAATAGTATGGTAAATCTGAAAAAAACACAAAAAAGCAGGACACTCAGAGGAGCAGTTGGAATAATGTTTTGATTAAAAAAAAACTGACCACTTTTGACCTGATGACAGGTCCTATTTAAGCCCTTAACGACCACTGATATGCCTTTTCACAGCCGCTGTTAAAGAACCTAAATCGTCCAGCACCGCTTTTTACGACACGGAAGAAAAAAGTGTGTCTGCCCCAGAGTATTAAAATTCCATGGGTATCAGCTGCATACGACAGCTGACACTCTGCAAAATTGGCCTCAACTGGTTTTGGAAGTGATCGTGGCTGATTAACCTCTCAAAAGCTGCTATCAATCGCGATAGTGGTATCTAAGTGATTAAAAGACAGAGGACTCTCCATTTAACACTGTTGACTCCTCACGATCAGAACGGCGGGTGTCAACAGTTGCCATTGCATCTCCATTACTAAGCTGTGGGCTTGATGTCACCTGACAGTGCAAAGGTGACATCAACCCCACAAATATGAACCCCACTTGCCACCGCTACATGGCATGTTGAAAGAGCTGAGCAAAGAGCTAGATTTGGCGCATCTAATAGATGTACCTTTTCTGGGTGGCTGCGGGCTGCTATTTTTAGGCTGGGGGGGTCAGTATCCATGGCCCCTTACCAGCATGAGAATATCAGCCCCAAGCTGTCAGCTTTAGCAAGGTTGGCTGTGAAAAATGGGGGACCCCATGCCGTTTTTTTTTAAATTATTTATTTAAATAATTAAAAAAACAACATGGGGACCCCTCTATTCTTGATAACTAGCCTTGCTGAAGCTGACAGCTGAGGGCTGCAGCCCACACTGTGAGTTTTATTTGGATGGTTATCAAAAATAGGGGAGGACCCACAGCATTTTTTTTTAACCACAGTATTTATTTACAGCGCAGGAGCAGCAGATGAATACTTCCATCTGCTCTCACTGTAATTAGCGGCTGTGAGTGTCAGATGATGGGAGCGGTTGTCCCATCAGCTGACACCAGGGACCAAAGGTAAAGTTTATAACTACAATCACTGCTGCGGGCTCATGGTGTCTTTTGACAGCGTGGGAACTGCAGCTCTCTGACAGGTGGGAATGATTTCCCCGCCGATCAGAAGCGGTGCTTGCCATGCTGTCATGCACATTACACTGGAAGAGGAGTAGTGTTATACGGCGACTATATTTTAACTGGAAAAGTTGGGGATCGTCTTACATGCCCAGTCATCTTATACGCTGGAAAATACGGTAGGTAAATTTGTGTATGAGGATAGAGTAATATTTGTATGCAGTTGAAAAGTGAGCCCCCGGAAGTCAATGTTACTGGTAGGCCCTTGATACACCAGTCCGACACTGTATGATCAAAGTAAAAATCTTCATGTGTCACAAAATTAAATAAAATGTGGAAAAAGTTTAAAAAACACTCAAAAAAGTGCACACAAATGGTGAAATGGTGAAAAGTTGCAAGGAAAAAGGCTTCTTGTGTATAAGAACAAAAATAAACACAGAAACAATAGAAAAGAAGGTACACATAATTGATATTGCAGCATCTGGATCGACCTGAACTATAAAACTGTCATGTTACTTATTCTGTAAATAAATTACAGAAAGCATGGCAAAAATGCAGCTTTCTCATCATACTCACAAACAATTTTTTTTTAATAAAACGATCAAAAAGTCAGATGTAAAAAAAATTGTATAATTGAAAACATGAAAGATTCCCACAAAAAGTAAGCCTAAAATGTCTATCAGGAAAAAAAATAAAAATGATTACAGTTCTTGGCTTATGGCTATGAAAAAATATTTTTGTAAAGTATTGTTTTTAACCCTTTAATCCTATATGACGTACTACTATCCCGTCAAGGTGACCTGGGACTTAATTCCCAGTGACAGGATAGTACGTCATATGCGATCGGCCGCGCTCACGGGGGGAGCGCGGCTGGGTGTCAGCTGACTATCGCAGCTGACATCCGGCACTATGTGCCATGAGTGGTCATGGACCGCTCCCGCCACATTAACCCCTGGCACACCGCGATCAAACATGATCGCGGTGTTCCAGGGGCATAGGGAAGCACCACGCAGGGAGGGGGCTCCCTGTGCGCTTCCCTGAGACGATCGGTACAAGGCGATGTGCTCACCTTGTACCGAGCGTCTCCTCCCTGCAGGCCTTGGATTCAAAATGGCCGCTGGGCTACTTCTGGGTCCTGCAGGGAGTACTTCCGGGACCAGAGCAGGCTGTGTTACCAAGCAGCAGGGCACGCCAGATCGCTGATCTGACACAGTGCTCTGCAAAGTATCAGATCAGCAATCTGTCACTATACAGTGACGTCCCCCCTGGGACAAAGTAAAAAAGTTAAAAAAATTTTTTTTAGATGTGTAAAAAAATAAAAATAAAAATTCCTAAATAAAGAAAAAAAAATAATATTTTTCCCATAAATACATTTCTTTATCTAAATAATAAAAAAAAACAATAAAAGTACACATATTTAGTATTGCCGCGTCCGTAATGACCCGACCTATAAAAGTATCCCACTAGTTAACCCCTTCAGTGAACACCGTAAAAAAAAAACTAGGCAAAATAACAACACTTTATTATCATACCGCCGAATAAAAAGTGGAATAACAAGCGATCAAAAAGACTGATATAAATAACCATGGTACCGCTGAAAACATCATCTTGTCCCACAAAAAACAAGCTGCCATACAGCATCAGAGAAACAATAAAAAAGTTATTTTTTCTATAAAATAGTTTTTATCGTATAAAAAGCGCCAAAACATAAAAAATTATGTAAGGAGGTATCGCTGTAATCGTACTGACCTGATGAATAAAACTGCTTTATCCATTTTACCAAACGCGGAACAGTATAAACGCCCCCCCCAAAAGAAATTCATGAATAGTTGGTTTTTGGTCATTCTGCCTCACAAAAATCGGAATAAAAAGCGATCAAAAAATGTCACGTGCCCGAAAATGTTACCAATAAAAACATCAACTCGTCCCGCAAAAAACAAGACCTCACATGACTCTATGGACCAAAATATGGAAAAATTATAGGTCTCAAAATGTGGAACCGCAAAAAATATTTTTTGCAATAAAAGCGTCTTTTAGTGTGTGACGGCTGCCAATCATAAAAATCCGCTAGAAAACCCGCTAGAAAAGTAAATCAAACCCCCCTTCATCACCCCCTTAGTTAGGGAAGCATAAAAAAATGAAAAAAAATGTATTTGTTTCCATTTTCCTGTTAGGGCTAGGGTTAGGGCTAGGTTTAGGGCTAGGGTTAGGGTTAGGGTTAGGGCTAGTGTTCGGGTTAGGATTAGGGCTAGGGTTGGGGCTAGGGTTGGGGCTAGGGTTAGGGCTAGGGTTGGGGCTAGGGTTGGGGTTAGGGTTGGGGCTATGGTTGGGGATAGAGTTAGGTTTGGGGCTAGGGCTACAGTTAGGGTTGGGGCTAAAGTTAGGGTTAGGGCTGTGGCTAAAGTTAGGGTTGGGGCTAAAGTTAGGGTTGGGGCTAAAGTTAGAGTTGGGGCCAAAGTTAGGGTTAGGGTTGGGGCTCAAGTTAGGATTGGGGCTAAAGTTAGGGTTGAGGCTAAAGTTAGAGTTAGGGTTGGGGCTAAAGTTAGGGTTAGGGTTTCGATTACATTTACGGTTGGGATTAGGGTTAGGGGTGTGTCAGGGTTAGGGGTGTGGTTAGGGCTATGGTTGGGATTAGGGTTAGGGGTGTGTTTGGGATACGGTTTCAGTTAGAATTTGGGGTTTCCACTGTTTAGGCACATCAGGGCTCTCCAAACGCGACATGGTGTCCGATCTCATTTCCAGCCAATTCTGCGTTGAGAAAGTAAAACAGTGGTCTTTCCCTTCCAAGCTCTCCCGTGCGCCCAAACAGGGGTTTACCCCAACATATGGGATATCAGCATACTCAGGACAAATTGGACAACTACTATTGGGGTCAAATTTCTCTTGTTACCATTGGGAAAATAAAAATTTGGGGGGCTAAAAAAACATTTTTGTGGGAAAAAAAATAATTTTTATTTTCATGACTCTGGGCTATAAACTGTAGTGAAACACTTGGGGTTCAAAGCTGTCAAAACACAGCTAGATAAGTTCCTTAGGGGGTCTACTTTCCAAAACGGTGTCACTTGTGGGGGGTATCAATGCTTAGGCCCATCAGGGGCTCTCCAAAAGTGACATGGTGTCCTATCTCAATTCCAGTCAATTTTGCATTGAAAAGTCAAACAGCGCTCCTTCCCTTCGGAGCTCTGCCATGCGCCCAAACAGTGGCTTACCCCCATATGTGGGGTATCGGCGTACTCAGAACAAATGGCACAACAACTTTTAGGGTCCAATTTCTTCTCTTACCTTTGGGAAAATAAAAAATTGGGGGCGAAAAGATCATATTTGTGAAAAAATTTGATTTTTTTTTGTTTTTATGGCTCTGCATTATAAACTTCTGTGAAGCACTTGGTGGGTTAAAGTGCTCACCACACATCTAGATAAGTTCCTTAAGGGGTCTACTTTCCAAAATGGTGTAACTTGTGGGGGTTTCAATGTTTAGGCACATCAGGGGCTCTCCAAACGCAACATGGCGTCCCATCTCAATTCCAGTCAATTTTGCATTGAAAAGTCAAACAGCGCTCCTTGTTATGACCTGGTGGTTAGGAGCACCCGGAATGACCTGATAATTGAACCTCATACAGGACGAGCTCTGGGATGTGGGAGCTCTGCTGACCGCAAGCCCTAATCCTATCACACACACTAGAAATAGCCGTGGAGCGCTCCTGACCAGACCTAGGCGCCTCGTCACAGCCTAAGAACTATCTAGCCCTAGAGATAGAAAATAAAGCCTACCTTGCCTCAGAGAAATTCCCCAAAGGTAAAGGAAGCCCCCCACATATATTGACTGTGAGAAAGATGAAAGTCACAAACGCAGAGATGAAACAGGTTTCAGCAAAGGGAGGCCAGACTTACTAAATAGACAGAGAATAGGAAAGGTAACTTTGCGATCAGCACAAAAACCTACAAAAGACCACGCAGAGTGTGCAAAAAAGACCTCCGCACCGACTCACGGTGCGGAGGGGCCACTCTGCATCCCAGAGCTTCCAGCTAGCAAGACAAAATCATGAAAACCAGCTGGACAAGAAAACAGAGAACAAAATAAGACAATAAGGAACTTAGCTTCTGCAGGAGAAGGCAGGTCACCAGAGAGATCCAGGAGCGAACTGAACGAATGCAAAAACATTGACAGCTGGCATGGAGTAATGATCTGAGAGGAGTTAAATAGAGCAGCCAACCAAAGGATAACCCACGTCACCTGTGTAAGGAACCTCAGAAGCAGCAGCTTCACTGAAAGCCACCAAAGAGAGCCCATAGACAGAACTCGCCGAAGTACCATTCACGACTACAGGAGGGAGTTCGACAACAGAATTCACAACAGTACCCCCCCCTTGAGGAGGGGTCACCGAACCCTCACCAGAGCCCCCAGGCCGATCAGGATGAGCCAAATGAAAGGCACGAACCAGATCGGCAGCATGAACATCAGA
Source organism: Ranitomeya imitator (assembly GCF_032444005.1). Taxonomy (NCBI): domain Eukaryota; kingdom Metazoa; phylum Chordata; class Amphibia; order Anura; family Dendrobatidae; genus Ranitomeya; species Ranitomeya imitator. The sequence continues at coordinate 274,354,039 of NC_091284.1, read as the reverse complement.
GGCAAAAACCCAGGAATTATCTTCCTGACCATAACCCTTCCACTTGACCAGGTACTGGAGTTTCCGTCTCGAAACACGAGAATCCAAAATCTTCTCCACCACATACTCCAACTCCCCCTCGACCAACACCGGGGCAGGAGGATCAACGGAGGGAACCATAGGCGCCACGTATCTCCGCAATAACGACCTATGGAGCACATTATGGATGGCAAAAGAAGCTGGAAGGTCCAAACGAAATGACACAGGATTAAGAACTTCAGAAATCTTGTATGGCCCAATGAAACGAGGCTTAAACTTAGGAGAGGAAACCTTCATAGGAATGTGACGAGATGACAACCAAACCAAATCCCCAACACGAAGTCGGGGACCAACACAACGCCGGCGGTTAGCGAAACGTTGAGCCTTCTCCTGGGACAATGTCAAATTGTCCACCACATGAGTCCAAATCTGCTGTAACCTGTCCACCACCGCATCCACACCAGGACAGTCCGAAGGCTCAACCTGCCCTGAAGAGAAACGAGGATGGAAACCAGAATTACAGAAAAAAGGAGAAACTAAAGTAGCCGAGCTGGCCCGATTATTAAGGGCAAACTCAGCCAAAGGCAAGAAGGACACCCAATCATCCTGATCAGCAGAAACAAAGCATCTCAGATATGTCTCCAAAGTCTGATTAGTTCGTTCGGTTTGGCCATTAGTCTGAGGATGGAAAGCCGAAGAAAAAGACAAATCAATGCCCATCTTAGCGCAAAAGGACCGCCAAAACCTCGAAACAAACTGGGAACCTCTGTCCGAGACGATGTTCTCTGGAATGCCATGCAAACGAACCACATGCTGGAAAAACAATGGCACCAAATCAGAGGAGGAAGGCAATTTAGACAAGGGTACCAAATGGACCATCTTAGAGAAGCGATCACAAACCACCCAAATGACCGACATCTTTTGAGAAACAGGGAGATCAGAAATAAAATCCATGGAAATATGCGTCCAGGGCCTCTTCGGGATCGGCAAGGGCAAAAGCAACCCACTGGCACGAGAACAGCAGGGCTTAGCCCGAGCACAAGTCCCACAGGACTGCACAAAAGAACGCACATCCCATGACAAAGAAGGCCACCAAAAGGATCTAGCCACCAAATCTCTGGTACCAAAGATTCCAGGATGACCAGCCAACACTGAACAATGAATCTCAGAGATAACTCTACTAGTCCATCTATCAGGGACAAACAGTTTCTCCGTAGGACAACGGTCAGGTCTATCAGCCTGAAACTTTTGCAGCACACGCCGCAAATCAGGGGAAATGGCAGACAAAATTACCCCTTCTTTAAGAATACCCGCCGGCTCCGGAATACCCGGGGAGTCAGGCACAAAACTCCTTGACAGGGCGTCAGCCTTCACATTCTTAGATCCCGGAAGGTATGAAACCACAAAATCAAATCGGGAGAAAAAGAGCGACCATCGAGCCTGTCTAGGATTCAACCGTTTGGCAGACTCGAGATAAGTCAAATTCTTGTGATCCGTCAAGACCACCACACGATGTTTAGCTCCTTCAAGCCAATGTCGCCACTCCTCGAATGCCCACTTCATCGCCAACAACTCCCGATTGCCCACATCATAAATGCGCTCAGCAGGCGAGAATTTTCTAGAAAAGAAGGCACATGGTTTCATCACCAAGCCATCGGAACTTCTTTGCGACAAAACAGCCCCTGCTCCAATTTCAGAAGCATCAACCTCAACCTGAAAAGGGAGCGAAACATCTGGCTGGCACAACACAGGGGCAGAAGCAAAACGACGCTTCAACTCCTGAAAAGCCTCTACAGCCGCAGAGGACCAATTGACCACATCAGCACCTTTCTTGGTCAAATCAGTCAACGGTTTAGCAATACTGGAAAAATTAGCGATGAAGCGACGATAAAAATTAGCAAAGCCCAGGAACTTCTGTAAGCTCTTCACAGATGTCGGCTGAGTCCAATCGTAAATGGCCTGAACTTTAACAGGGTCCATCTCGATAGTAGAAGGGGAAAAAATGAAACCCAAAAATGAAACCTTCTGAACACCAAAGAGACACTTTGACCCCTTCACAAACAAAGAAATCGCACGCAGGACCTGGAACACCATTCTGACCTGCTTCACGTGAGACTCCCAATCATCCGAGAAGACCAAAATATCATCCAAGTATACAATCAGGAATTTATCCAGGTACTCTCGGAAGATGTCATGCATAAAGGACTGAAACACAGATGGAGCATTAGAAAGCCCGAATGGCATAACCAGGTACTCAAAATGGCCCTCGGGCGTATTAAATGTCGTTTTCCATTCATCACCCTGTTTAATTCGCACAAGATTATACGCACCACGAAGATCTATCTTGGTGAACCAACTAGCCCCCTTAATCCGAGCAAATAAATCAGACAGCAGCGGCAAAGGATACTGAAATTTGACTGTGATCTTATTAAGAAGGCGGTAATCAATACAAGGTCTCAAAGAACCATCCTTCTTGGCCACAAAAAAGAACCCTGCTCCCAATGGTGACGACGACGGACGAATATGACCCTTCTCCAAGGATTCCTTTATATAACTCCGCATAGCGGCGTGCTCTGGCACAGATAAATTAAACAGACGGCCCTTAGGAAACTTACTACGAGGAATCAAATTAATAGCACAGTCGCAATCCCTACGAGGAGGTACGGCACCAGATTTGGGCTCTTCAAATACATCCCGGTAATCTGATAAAAACTCAGGGACTTCAGAAGAAGTGGATGGCGAAATTGACAGCAATGGAACATCACCATGTACCCCCTGACAACCCCAGCTGGACACAGACATAGATTTCCAATCCAACACTGGATTATGGACCTGTAGCCATGGCAATTCCAAAACGACCACATCATGTAGATTATGCAACACCAAAAAGCGAATATCCTCCTGATGTGCAGGAGCCATGCACATGGTCAATTGAGTCCAGTACTGAGGCTTATTCTTGGCCAAAGGCGTAGCATCAATTCCTCTCAATGGAATAGGATACTGCAAGGGCTCCAAGAAAAAACCACAGCGCCTGGCAAACTCCAAGTCCATCAAATTCAGGGCAGCGCCTGAATCCACAAATGCCATTACAGAATAGGACGACAGAGAGCAAATCAGAGTAACGGACAAAAGAAATTTAGACTGTACCGTACCAATGGTGGCAGACCTAGCGAACCGCTTAGTGCGCTTAGGACAATCGGAGATAGCATGAGTGGATTCACCACAGTAAAAACACAGCCCATTCCGACATCTGTGTTCTTGCCGTTCAGCTCTGGTCAAAGTCCTATCACACTGCATAGGCTCAGGCCTATGCTCAGAGAATACCGCCATATGGTGCACAGCTTTGCGCTCACGCATACGCCGATCGATCTGAATAGCCAAAGACATAGACTCATTCAGACCAGCAGGCGTGGGAAATCCCACCATGACATCCTTAAGGGCTTCAGAAAGACCCTTTCTGAAAATTGCCGCCAGGGCACATTCATTCCACTGAGTAAGCACAGACCACTTTCTAAACTTCTGACAGTACACCTCCGCTTCATCCTGTCCCTGACACAAAGCCAGCAAGATTTTCTCTGCCTGATCCACTGAATTAGGTTCATCATAAAGCAATCCAAGCGCCAGAAAAAACGCATCAACATCACGCAATGCAGGATCTCCTGGCTCAAGGGAAAATGCCCAGTCTTGAGGGTCACCACGTAACAAAGAAATAATGATTTTTACCTGTTGAACGGGGTCACCAGAGGAGCGGGGTTTCAAAGCTAGAAACAGTTTACAATTATTTTTGAAATTCAAGAACCTAGATTTATCCCCAGAAAATAAGTCAGGAATAGGAATTCTAGGCTCTAACATAGGATTCTGAACCACAAAATCTTGAATGTTTTGTACCCTTGCAGTGAGATGATCCACACAAGAGGGCAGACCTTGAATGTCCATATCTACACCTGTGTCCTGAACCACCCAAAGGTCTAGGGGAAAAGAAAGACAAAACACAGTGCAAAGAAAAAAAAATGGTCTCAGAAGTTCTCTTATCCCTCTATTGAGATGCATTAATACTTTTGGCCAGCTGTACTGTTATGACCTGGTGGTTAGGAGCACCCGGAATGACCTGATAATTAAACCTCATACAGGACGAGCTCTGGGATGTGGGAGCTCTGCTGACTGCAAGCCCTAATCCTATCACACACACTAGAAATAGCCGTGGAGCGCTCCTGACCAGACCTAGGCGCCTCGTCACAGCCTAAGAACTATCTAGCCCTAGAGATAGAAAATAAAGCCTACCTTGCCTCAGAGAAATTCCCCAAAGGAAAAGGCAGCCCCCCACATATAATGACTGTGAGTAAAGAAGAAAATACAAACACAGAGATGAAATAGATTTAGCAAAGTGAGGCCCGACTTACTGAACAGACCGAGGATAGGAAAGGTAGCTTTGCGGTCAGCACAAAAACCTACAAAAAGACAACGCAGAGGGCGCAAAAAGACCCTCCGCACCGACTCACGGTGCGGAGGTGCTCCCTCTGCGTCCCAGAGCTTCCAGCAAGCAAGACAACAACAAAATAGCAAGCTGGACAGAAAAATAGCAAACCAGAGAAAAACAGGCAGGCACTTAGCTTCTACTGGGAAGACAGGTCACAAGAACGATCCAGGAGTGAACAAGACCAATTCTGGAACATTGACAGGTGGCATGTAGCAAAGATCTAAGTGCAGTTAAATAGAGCAGCCAGCTAACGAATTAACCTCGTCACCTGTGGAAGGAAACTCAGAAACACCCACAGCCACCAGAGGAATTCCATGGATAGAACCAGCCGAAGTACCATTCATGACCACAGGAGGGAGCCCAACAACAGAATTCACAACAATACCCCCCCCCCCTTGAGGAGGGGTCACCGAACCCTCACCAGAGCCCCAGGCCGAACAGGATGAGCCAAATGAAAGGCACGAACCAGATCGGCAGCATGAACATCAGAGGCAAAAACCCAGGAATTATCTTCCTGACCATAACCCTTCCACTTGACCAGGTACTGGAGTTTCCGTCTCGAAACACGAGAATCCAAAATCTTCTCCACCACATACTCCAACTCCCCCTCAACCAACACCGGGGCAGGAGGATCAACGGATGGAACCACAGGCGCCACGTATCTCCGCAATAACGACCTATGGAACACATTATGGATGGCAAAAGAAGCAGGAAGGGCCAAACGAAATGACACAGGATTGATAACTTCAGAAATCTTATACGGACCAATGAAACGAGGCTTAAACTTAGGAGAGGAAACCTTCATAGAAACATAACGAGACGACAACCAAACCAAATCCCCAACACGAAGTCGGGGACCCACACAGCGCCGGCGGTTAGCGAAACGTTGAGCCTTCTCCTGGGACAATGTCAAACTGTCCACCACATGAGTCCAAATCTGCTGCAACCTATCCACCACAGTATCTACACCAGGACAGTCCGAAGACTCAACCTACCCTGAAGAGAAACGCGGATGGAAACCAGAATTGCAGAAAAACGGCGAAACCAAAGTAGCCGAGCTGTCCCGATTATTAAGGGCGAACTCAGCCAACGGCAAAAAGGACACCCAATCATCCTGATCAGCAGAAACAAAGCATCTCAGATATGTTTCCAAAGTCTGATTAGTTCGTTCGGTTTGGCCATTTGTCTGAGGATGGAAAGCCGAGGAAAAAGACAAATCAATGCCCATCCTAGCACAAAAAGATCACCAAAACCTCGAAACAAACTGGGAACCTCTGTCAGAAACGATGTTCTCCAGGATACCATGTAAACGAAGCACATGCTGGAAAAAAAGTGGCACCAAATCAGAGGAGGAAGGCAATTTAGACAAAGGTACCAAATGGACCATCTTAGAAAAGCGATCACAAACCACCCAAATGACCGACATCTTTTGAGAGACGGGGAGATCCGAAATAAAATGCATAGAAATATGCGTCCAGGGCCTCTTCGGGACCGGCAAGGGCAAAAGCAACCCACTGGCACGAGAACAGCAGGGCTTAGCCCGAGCACAAGTCCCACAGGACTGCACAAAAGAACACACATCCCGTGACAAAGACGGCCACCAAAAGGATCTAGCCACCAAATCTCTGGTACCAAAGATTCCAGGATGACCAGCCAACACTGAACAATGAATCTCAGATATAACTCTACTAGTCCATCTATCAGGGACAAACAGTTTCTCCGCTGGGCAACGGTCAGGTCTATCAGCCTGAAATTTTTGCAGCACCCGCCGCAAATCAGGGGAGATGGCAGACAAAATTACCCCCTCTTTGAGAATACCCGCCGGCTCAGGAACACCCGGAGAGTCAGGCACAAAACTCCTTGACAGGGCATCAGCCTTCACATTCTTAGAGCCCGGAAGGTACGAAACCACAAAATCAAAACGGGAGAAAAATAATGACCATCGAGCCTGTCTCGGATTCAACCGTTTGGCAGACTCAAGATAAGTCAAATTCTTGTGATCTGTCAAGACCACCACGCGATGCTTGGCTCCTTCAAGCCAATGATGCCACTCCTCGAATGCCCACTTCATGGCCAACAACTCTCGATTACCAACATCATAATTGCGCTCAGCAGGCGAAAACTTTCTTGAAAAGAAAGCACATGGCTTCATCACCGAGCCATCAGAACTTCTTTGCGACAAAACAGCCCCAGCTCCAATCTCAGAAGCATCAACCTCAACCTGAAACGGGAACGAAAAATCTGGCTGGCACAACACAGGGGCAGAAGAAAAACGACGCTTCAACTCCTGAAAAGCCTCTACAGCCGCAGAAGACCAATTGACCACATCAGCACCTTTCTTGGTCAAATCAGTCAACGGTTTAGCAACACTAGAAAAATTAGCGATGAAGCGCCGACAAAAATTAGCAAAGCCCAGGAACTTTTGCAGGCTCTTCACAGATGTCGGCTGAGTCCAATCGTAAATGGCCTGGACTTTAACAGGGTCCATCTCGATAGTAGAAGGGGAAAAAATGAAACCCAAAAATGAAACCTTCTGAACTCCAAAGAGACACTTTGACCCCTTCACAAACAAGGAATTCGCACGAAGGACCTGAAACACCATTCTGAGCTGCTTCACATGAGACTCCCAATCATCCGAAAAGACCAAAATATCATCCAAATACACAATCAGGAATTTATCCAGGTACTCTCGGAAGATGTCATGCATAAAGGACTGAAATACTGATGGAGCATTGGAAAGCCCGAATGGCATAACCAGGTACTCAAAATGGCCCTCGGGCGTATTAAATGCTGTTTTCCATTCATCGCCTTGTTTAATACGCACAAGATTATACGCCCCTCGAAGATCTATCTTGGTGAACCAACTAGCCCCTTTAATACGAGCAAACAAATCAGACAGCAGCGGCAAAGGATACTGAAATTTGACTGTAATTTTATTGAGAAGGCGGTAATCAATACAAGGTCTCAAAGAACCATCCTTCTTGGCCACAAAAAAGAACCCTGCTCCTAACGGTGATGACGACGGGCGAATATGGCCTTTCTCTAAGGATTCCTTTATATAACTCCGCATAGCGGCGTGTTCTGGCACAGATAAATTGAACAATCGGCCCTTAGGAAACTTACTACGAGGAATCAAATTAATTGCACAATCGCAATCCCTATGAGGAGGTAGGGCTCTGGCTTTGGGCTCATCAAATACATCCCGATAATCCGACAAAAACTCTGGAACTTCGGAAGGAGTGGAAGACAAAATAGACAAAAATGGAACATCACCATGTACCCCCTGGCAACCCCAGCTGGACACAGACATAGATTTCCAGTCCAATACTAAATTATGGACCTGTAGCCATGGCAACCCCAAAACGACCACATCATGCAGATTATGCAACACCAGAAAGCGGATATCCTCCTGATGTGCAGGAGCCATGCACATGGTCAATTGGGTCCAGTACTGAGGCTTATTCTTGGCCAAAGGCGTAGCATCAATTCCTCTCAATGGAATAGGATACTGCAAGGGCTCCAAGAAAAAACCACAGCGCCTGGCATACTCCAAGTCCATCAAATTCAGGGCAGCGAATGAATCCACAAATGCCATAACAGAATAGGATGACAAAGAGCAAATCAGAGTAACGGACAATAGAAATTTAGACTGTACCGTACCAATGGTGGCAGACCTAGCGAACCGCTTAGTGCGCTTAGGACAATCGGAGATAGCATGTGTGGAATCACCACAGTAAAAACATAGCCCATTCCGACGTCTGTGTTCTTGCCGTTCAGCTCTGGTCAAAGTCCTATCACATTGCATAGGCTCAGGCCCATGCTCAGATAGTACCGCCAAATGGTGCACAGCTTTACGCTCGCGCAAGCGTCGATCGATCTGAATGACCAAAGACATAGACTCATTCAGACCAGCAGGCATGGGAAATCCCACCATGACATCCTTAAGGGCTTCAGAGAGACCCTTTCTGAAGATCGCTGCCAGGGCACATTCATTCCACTGAGTGAGCACAGACCACTTTCTAAACTTCTGACAATATATCTCCACTTCATCCTGACCCTGACACAGAGCCAGCAAGATTTTCTCTGCCTGATCCACTGAATTAGGTTCGTCATAAAGCAATCCAAGCGCCAGGAAAAACGCATCAACATCACGCAATGCCGGATCCCCTGGCGCAAGGGAAAATGCCCAGTCTTGAGGGTCACCATGTAACAAAGAAATAATGATCTTTACTTGTTGAACAGGGTCACCAGAGGAGCGAGGTTTCAAGGCAAGAAACAATTTACAATTATTTTTGAAATTCAAGAACTTAGATCTATCACCAAAAAACAAATCAGGAATTGGAATCCTAGGCTCTGACATCGGATTCTGAACCACAAAATCTTGAATGTTTTTTACACTTATAGTGAGATTATCCATCAAAGAGGACAGACCTTGAATGTCCATGTCTACACCTGTGTTCTGAACCATCCAGATGTAAAGGGGAAAAGAGAGACAAAACACACTGCAAAGAAAAAAAAATGGTCTCAGAACTTCTCTTATCCTTCTATTGAGATGCATTAGTACTTTGGGCCACCTGTACTGTTATGACCTGGTGGTCAGGACAATAATGGACCTGGTGGTTAAGAGCACACGGAATGACCTGGTAGTTACTGATAACAAAGGATGAGCTCTGGGACGTGGGAAGTCTGCTGACCGCAATCCCTAATCCTATCACACACACTAGAAACAGCCGTGGATTGCTCCTAACGCTCCCTATGCAACTCGGCACAGCCTAAGAAACTAGCTAGCCCTGAAGATAGAAAAATAATGCCTACCTTGCCTCAGAGAAATTCCCCAAAGGAAAAGGCAGCCCCCCACATATAATGACTGTGAGTAAAGAAGAAAATACAAACACAGAGATGAAATAGATTTAGCAAAGTGAGACCCGACTTACTGAACAGACCGAGGATAGGAAAGGTAGCTTTGCGGTCAGCACAAAAACCTACCAAAAGACCACGCAGAGGGCGCAAAAAGACCCTCCGCACCGACTCACGGTGCGGAGACGCTCCCTCTGCGTCCCAGAGCTTCCAGCAAGCAAGACAACAACAAAATAGCAAGCTGGACAGAAAAATAGCAAACCAGAGAAAAACAGGCAGGCACTTAGCTTCTACTGGGAAGACAGGTCACAAGAACGATCCAGGAGTGAACAAGACCAATACTGGAACATTGACAGGTGGCATGGAGCAAAGATCTAAGTGGAGTTAAATAGAGCAGCCAGCTAACGAATTAACCTCGTCACCTGTGGAAGGAAACTCAGAAACACCCACAGCCACCAGAGGAATTCCATGGATAGAACCAGCCGAAGTACCATTCATGACCACAGGAGGGAGCCCGACAACAGAATTCACAACAGTGTCCGTCAGCGGCCGAGATCCGCCTCCTGATTCTCAATGGACGGCAGGGACAAAGGAAACGGAACTGCCCACGAAGGAGAGAGCGGGAAAGAGACAAGGAAGCGACCCACGTGGAGGACGCCATGGCCAGTCGCTCAGACCCAGAATGCGGGGTTGAAGCAGAGGGCTGCCCCAGCTACCCGGATGAGCACAGCAGCCAAACCTCCACAACTGGGACCGGTCTCCTGCAGGGTGAGATGGAGGACCTTATGGAACAGCTTCTCCAGTGGCGGCTGGAGACCAAGGCCTCGGGCCAGGAGGCACCAGCGGAGGAGCTCTCGACCCCGGATCCTTTGCCATCACCGGAGCCGACTGCAATGGAGGGAGTCATCTCGACCGGTGAGTCTGCCAACCCCGTCCCGCAGGCAGAGGACCTGTTATTAGGCCCCATCGCAGCGCCACCTCCCCCTGGGACCCATAGGCTCCAGCGCCTCCTGCCCTGGGACCAGGCCACGGGCATGGAACACTTCCTAAAGGCCCCGATCTCGCCGATCACCATGCCAGGCGAGGTGTATGCAGAGCGCACAGTGTATCGCTGGGTGAACCCGGGATCTGACTTCATGGGGTTCCCCGGGGTGAAGACACAGGAAGGGGAGATGGTGGAGGCCCTCAGCTCGGAAGCATACCAGGCCCAGCTGAACCGGCAGTGGGAGGAACAGGAGAAGAAATACCAGGCCCACTACCGACGGGACCTCGCGGTGAAGGACCGGGCCCGTAAGGACCGCACCACCCACCAGGCCCTGCGCAGGCAGGGCACCGTGGTGGATTTCAAGCTCCGTGGGGGATGGGGCTTCATCAAGGAGCCGGACCTGTATTCTGAGGTTTTCATTAACCGGAGGGATGTAGAGTCCCATCTCAGAGAGGGTCACCCGGACCGGGGTCTCTACCCGGGGGACGAGGTAACCTACACGCGACACTTTGGGGAAAGGGGGTGGTTCGCCATGAATGTACATAAGCGGCCAGTCCCCGTGCCATCGACAGACAAAGTGCAGAAGAAACCGTCCCCTGTAGCAAGGGTGCCCCCTTGTGACCGGACCACGACTGTCACTAAGACTACAGTGGTGACCCCCACATGCACCATCGTGAAAACCACTACTTGTACTGTGGACACTACCACTACGGTGGTGGCGGAAAGCCCAGCCTCAGGAGTGGTTGGCACCTCGGCTGCTGCGAGGTTCAGAACAATTGCCACCCAGACCCCTGACTGGAGTCCGGGATCTTCTGTGACCACACCGAGTGCCCGTGAGTACCCAGCGGGATGGCCCCGCTCACTGCTGCCGGTGAAGTTGTCACAACCACCCATGCCGAGGAAATAAACCTCGGAAACCTGACAAATGTACATAGTTAACTCTTTGCGTTCCTTTCCCTTTTTCTACTTAAACCCGTAGGGGTTAGAAAGAGAGTCCCCCTGAGAACTGTAGAACGGTAGTTGGTTGCTGAAAGAGAGACAATGACAGTAGGCCCGTCCAAGGAGCTAGGCGGTCCTGCATTGGTGAAGCTAGAAAGAAAAGAAAAGTTGAGTTATCTTGTAGTACTTTATAGTAGGCCTTTAGTGGGTTCAGCTATATGCCCTTAAAGGAAAAGTTAAATTATTGTTCAGAATTTGCACTTAGTAGAATCCCCAGAAGGGTACCAGAAGTTATTTATAGTCAAAAATGTTATTTAAAAAAAAAATATTTAACCTTGTTTTGTTTGTAACGTTCAAGTGTCCTCACCTCCCATAAAGGGAAGCATTGTTTTATTTTTTCTTGCATTTCAAAATTTTGTATGTCTTTTGCTAACATGTATTGTTGTTCTTCTTCCCAGTCCAGGAGTACTGGAATTAACCGGGGGGGGAGTGCAGCGCCCCAGAGATCTGGTCGTTGCAGTAACGTCGCTCTGCCACTAAGGGGAGTGATGGTACGTCTGATGGTACTAAAGGAGTTCTTTGACCAGGTATCACCAGCACATATTAAACTTCACACTCCAGCCACTAGGGGGAGAAAAAGGCTTTATTTATTGGGCCACTACTCACACTGGTAAAACTAGGGGTTGGATAGGAAGTTAGGACAGAAGCTGACTGGGTTGGATTCAGGCAGCATCCCGTGGCAGGGGGTGCTGCAGGGAGAAGATTCAGCGGGGTCCCTGTCAGGCGTGGGAACCTGGCAGGTACCTAGCGAACAGAACAGAACGTTACGGAACCGCGCCTGCACTTCCTTGCGGCGGTATCCTAAGAAAGAGACATGAAGCGAAGGATATTGTGGAACAGTGAGAAACGAGATCAGCACAAAGGAGATCCAGTAGGAGTCGTGCCCCGAGAATGGCAACATCCTACTGAGGCACGTAGCCGGTAGCCGGAACACCGAGGAAGTAACTGACTCTATGCCTTACTTCAAATTCCGCAGGACAGTTAATTATAGGTTGGCTGTCTACCTTAAATTTCCTACGAAGACATAGGGGGCAACGCGTGGAGAGGGGCGTCTCTAGGGTCCCGGAAGAGCTCCGAGCCTTCCCGTCATATGGGTGCGTAACATACCATAACATACCTGGGGGACGAGAAACTAGTAACATCTGGAATGAAATAGAAAGAAAGAGAAAGAACTAGAAAGAACGAATGAACGAACTAGAACAGAAGTTGTGAGGACTATACCGAATGCTCAGCAGGGTAGCACTACAACACACAGGCGCTATTGGTAGGCAACGATTTCCACCTGCAAGGGGAACTCTGGATGTGCCATCGGACCGGCTGGTCTCTGACAGCCCTGTTAATCGTGCTCTGGATTGAGGATCCTGAAGTCTTCAGTAAAGAGGTAAAGAGACTGCAACCCTGTGTCCTCGTTATTGCCTGCACCTCACACCATCATCATCCACCCTTCTGGGAAGCCCTGGGGACATACTTCACCTGTGGGAAGTCACACCATCTAGCTGCCATCACATCACCCCAGTGGACCCCAAGCAGCGTCGGTCACCCTGACCGAATACCACAGGTGGCGTCACGAAACCTTGACAGAAGCTATCACCTTTCATTGGGCGCCCCTTAGCAGGGTCACGGACCGGGTCCAGCCACCGTGACATCCCCAGAACTGAGACAGCAGAGGACCGGTACCGAGTAACCCGCGGCCCTGCGTCTGGGGGCGATCCATGAGGAGTTAGCAAAATAATGCACTGAGCAGAGACGGGAGAAGATCAGGTCCAGTGTATTTCTGTCTTCATGTGTAGGATAGTTAGTAAGCTGTAGAAGGCCGAAGGAGGAGGTTAGAGATAAAAGGTGAGTGGCAGATGGGAAGAGGGAATCACCAATGAGGATGTCACTCATGATGAGGGTGGGGATGTCACAGGATAGAAAATGTGGAAGCCAGCCAGGTGGCAAAGTGATCCAAGAACTGACAGGGGGCCCAGAGAGCGATACACAACCGCCACTCGCAGGGAGAATGGCTGGTAGAGTCTGACAGTGTGAAGCTCAAAAAAAGGGAAGATAAGTAAGGGTACTGGGGGGATAACCTTAAAAGTACATTTTGTTGAAAGCAGCAGAGCAGCACCTCCCCCTTGTATGCTCTCAGGTCTGGGGGTATGTGAAAAATGTAGGCCACCATGCGAAAGAGCAGCAGTGGCAGTAGGGTGTCTGACTTTTGGTTTTAGGTTTCAGTAAGAGCCAGAAGGTTAAGGAAATTTGAAAGAAAAAAGTCATGGATGTAGAAGAGTTTATTACACGCTGAGCATGAATTCCAGAGTGCAGCTAAAAGAGAGAAGAAAAGCAGGGAATATTAATGATATATGCAGGATTTCTGAGTGTTGTAGGAGGGGTTTGTCATGACTTTCAGCTGTCACTGTGCGAAAACACACAGTGAGAGCTCAGTGGTGTCAGCTGTCACTGATGGCTGACCAGCAGGAACAGAGATGCAGGGACCCATTTCAATGGTCGATGGTCTCTAATAGCTGCAATCAGTCACTCAGTCTGACTGATCACAGCATAATCGAGTGGAGGTGCTGAGGTATCAACACTTCCCTGCACGCTTACAGCCGGACCGACTGTGGTGACTAGAGTTGAGCGACCTTGACCTTTTTAGAGTCGAGCCGGGTTTTGCGAAACCCGACTATGTCCAAAGTCGGGTCGAGTGAAATCGGCCGATTATGACGTAAAGTCGGGATCGACCGAAACACGAAACCCAATGCAAGTCAATGGGGCAGCATAGTCGGCAGTGAGTGGGGGCCAGGAAAACACCTAGAGTGGCCATTTTAATGTCAAAACCATCCATTCTTCTTAATGAAGCTTGTCAAGCGTAATTTACCTTATAATAATTGGAAGGCATTTGAAATTGGGGGTCATTTGGCTAAAGTTGTGGGGGGTAGGGCTGGTTCAAGTAATTAGTGGGCCCAGGAAATCTGGACCACGTCACGGCAGTGGAGCAGGGAGAGGTAAGTATTTCAACTTTGCAAGTGCTGTGAACCTGAGCAAGCAGGGGGGGCCCACTCGTTGGCATTGGCACTGGCACAGGGCCCCTCAAAGTACAGCGGTGTGTTTGCACGGCGGGGGCGCCTCCCACCGGCAGCAACACTTTTGCGTACTATGAGAGGCCCTGTGCCAGTGACGTCGCCAACTAGTATTCCTCCCCCCACCTGATGAAGGAACCTGCACTTTCATCTGCACCTTCCTCTTTGTCCCCGTGTAAGGTGGTATGGTATGCGGGAAGAGCAACCTGACTTTCAGCAGGGTCACAATGTTGTTGTGTAGCGTGCACGGGGAATGTTGCGTTATGGGTCAATGTACCAGCAGACTCATCTATCACTGGCTGGGCAATGGGCACGATGAAGTGGAAACACAGATATAGGCCCAAAGAAGAAAGTGGGCTAAATGCAGTTCAAAATTGGTAACACAGGAATAACCAGGGGGCATTGCAGTGGAGGACAACTGGAATGAGAGGCTGACACAGAGAGTAGGGCCAAATCAGTAAGTAGTCGAAATGCAGTTCAAAATTGGCAACCGTAGTAAACAGGCGGCACAGCTTTGTTCAGTGGAGGAGAACAGCAAGGAGTGGCAGACACCGATAGTAGGCCCCAAACCAACTAGTACGCCAAATGCAGTTGTTCCATTTAACCACAATTTAATGAGAGCCTGAAGATAGAAGCTCAGGAAAGGCAACCTGGGGAACACCTTGGAGTGTAACACACCATCTCTCTCCACCCCATACCCATTTTGTATGGCCTAATGCAGTGTACTTTTCTACAACTACTAAACGAGAGTCGGAAGACCGAAGCAATGGCAAGGAAACCTGGGGAACACCTTAGAGTGTAACACACCCTCTCTCTACACCCCATACCCAATTTGAAGGCCTAATGCAGTGTAGTTTCCAAGAACTACTAAACGAGAGCCGGAAGATCGAAGCTCAGGAAAGGCAACCTGGGGAACACCTTGGAGTGTAACACACCCTCTCGCTACACCCCATACCCAATTTGAAGGCCTAATGCAGCGTAGTTTCCAACAACTACTAAACGAGAGCCGGAAGATCGAAGCTCAGGAAAGGCAACCTGGGGAACACCTTGGAGTGTAACAAACCCTCTCTCTACACCCCATACCCAATTTGTAGGCCTAATGCAGCGTAGTTTCCGACAACTACTAAACGAGAGCATGAAGATCGAAGCTCAGGAAAGGCAACCTGGGGAACACCTTGGAGTGTAACACACCCTCTCTCTACACCCCATACCCAATTTGTAGGCCTAATGCAGCGTAGTTTCCGACAACTACTAAACGAGAGCCGGAATATCGAAGCTCAGGAAAGGCAACCTGGGGAACACCTTGGAGTGTAACACACCCTCTCTCTACGCCCCATACCCAATTTGTAGGCCTAATGCAGCGTAGTTTCCGACAACTACTAAACGAGAGCCGGAATATCGAAGCTCAGGAAAGGCAACCTGGGGAACACCTTGGAGTGTAACACACCCTCTCTCTACACCCCATACCCAATTTGAAGGCCTAATGCAGTGTAGTTTCCAAGAACTACTAAACGAGAGCCGGAAGATCGAAGCTCAGGAAAGGCAACCTGGGGAACACCTTGGAGTGTAACACACCCTCTCGCTACACCCCATACCCAATTTGAAGGCCTAATGCAGCGTAGTTTCCAACAACTACTAAACGAGAGCCGGAAGATCGAAGCTCAGGAAAGGCAACCTGGGGAACACCTTGGAGTGGAACACACCATCTCTCTACACCCCATACCCAATTTGAAGGCCTAATGCAGAGTAGTTTCCAAGAACTACTAAACGAGAGCCGGAAGATCGAAGCTCAGGAAAGGCAACCTGGGGAACACCTTGGAGTGTAACACAACGTCTCTCTACACGACGGAAGGGCTGATTCTTAGGAAGGAAGGCTGTTGGAAATAAGCATTGCGCGTCCGAGGGTGATTATATTCTTATTAGGTATATACTCACCCTCGGACGCGCCCTGCTTCTTTATTTGGAATGAATGTTTATTTGCAATGTGGTGTTGACTTTCTCTATTATTTTGGTAATTAATGATTTTATTATTTTCATTATTTTGCATCTTCTCGGCAATAATATAAAGAAGACGCGACAGGACAACACTCGGTGGATGCCATATGTGTGTTTTCAATTTAAAAAAACTTTCAGTTAACTACTTGCAGGAGAAAGTAATTGTAGCTGGTGGCCATTTTTAGTACTGTACCAGATTAGAGTTGTGTGTTTGTTTTTAATGTTAAAATGTCTGCATTTGATATCTCACCAGTATTTTCTTTTTTATAAGCAAAATACTTATTTTTATATTTTCTGATGTTGGTTCCAGGGGTACACGGCCAGCAGTGCCCTGGTCAGTGTAGTAGTAGTTGAAAGAATGGACCGCAGACAGGCATCGAAGGCCTAAAATAATAACACATGGCTGTAGGCAATTTTAAATTGGTTCCAGGGGTACACGGACAGCAGTGGTGTGGTCAGTGGAGGCCTAGTGGAAGGAGTGACCGCAGACAGGCATCGAAGGCCTAAAATAATAACACATGGCTGTAGGCAATTTTAAATTGGTTCCAGGGGTACACGGGCAGCAGTGACCTGGTCAGTGTAGTAGTAGTTGAAAGAATGGACCGCAGACAGGCATCGAAGGCCTAAAATAAAAAAATTGGGCTGGCTGTAGGCAATTTTAAATTGGTTCCAGGGGTACACGGGCAGCAGTGGTGTGGTCAGTGGAGGCCTAGTGGAAGGAGTGACCGCAGACAGGCATCGAAGGCCTAAAATAATAACACATGGCTGTAGGCAATTTTAAATTGGTTCCAGGGGTACACGGGCAGCAGTGACCTGGTCAGTGTAGTAGTAGTTGAAAAAATGGACCGCAGACAGGCATCGAATGCCTAAAATAATAACACATGGCTGTAGGCAATTTTAAATTGGTTACAGGGGTACACGGACAGCAGTGACCTGGTCAGTGTAGTAGTAGTTGAAAGAATGGACCGCAGACAGGCATCGAAGGCCTAAAATAAAAAAATTGGGCTGGCTGTAGGCAATTTTAAATTGGTTCCAGGGGTACACGGACAGCAGTGGTGTGGTCAGTGGAGGCCTAGTGGAAGGAGTGACCGCAGACAGGCATCGAAGGCCTAAAATAATAACACATGGCTGTAGGCAATTTTAAATTGGTTCCAGGGGTACACGGACAGCAGTGGTGTGGTCAGTGGAGGCCTAGTGGAAGGAGTGACCGCAGACAGGCATCGAAGGCCTAAAATAATAACACATGGCTGTAGGCAATTTTAAATTGGTTCCAGGGGTACACGGGCAGCAGTGACCTGGTCAGTGTAGTAGTAGTTGAAAAAATGGACCGCAGACAGGCATCGAATGCCTAAAATAATAACACATGGCTGTAGGCAATTTTAAATTGGTTCCAGGGGTACACGGGCAGCAGTGACCTGGTCAGTGTAGTAGTAGTTGAAAGAATGGACCGCAGACAGGCATCGAAGGCCTAAAATAAAAAAATTGGGCTGGCTGTAGGCAATTTTAAATTGGTTCCAGGGGTACACGGACAGCAGTGGTGTGGTCAGTGGAGGCCTAGTGGAAGGAGTGACCGCAGACAGGCATCGAAGGCCTAAAATAATAACACATGGCTGTAGGCAATTTTAAATTGGTTCCAGGGGTACACGGACAGCAGTGGTGTGGTCAGTGGAGGCCTAGTGGAAGGAGTGACCGCAGACAGGCATCGAAGGCCTAAAATAATAACACATGGCTGTAGGCAATTTTAAATTGGTTCCAGGGGTACACGGACAGCAGTGGTGTGGTCAGTGGAGGCCTAGTGGAAGGAGTGACCGCAGACAGGCATCGAAGGCCTAAAATAATAACACATGGCTGTAGGCAATTTTAAATTGGTTCCAGGGGTACACGGGCAGCAGTGACCTGGTCAGTGTAGTAGTAGTTGAAAGAATGGACCGCAGACAGGCATCGAAGGCCTAAAATAAAAAAATTGGGCTGGCTGTAGGCAATTTTAAATTGGTTCCAGGGGTACACGGACAGCAGTGGTGTGGTCAGTGGAGGCCTAGTGGAAGGAGTGACCGCAGACAGGCATCGAAGGCCTAAAATAATAACACATGGCTGTAGGCAATTTTAAATTGGTTCCAGGGGTACACGGGCAGCAGTGGTCTGGTCAGTGGAAGTCTAGTGGAAGGAGTGACCGCAGACAGGCTTCGAAGGCCTAACATAACAAAATTGGGCTGGCTGTAGGCACTTTAAATTGGTTCCAGGGGTACATGGGCAGCAGTGTATGGTCAGTGGAAGTCTAGTGGAAGGAGTGACGGCAGACAGTCTTCGAAGGCCTAACATAACAAAATTGGGCTGACTGTAGGCACTTTTAAATTGGTTCCAGGGTAACACGGCCAGCAGTGGCCTGGTCAGTGTAGTAGTTGTAGAAAGAAGGGACCGCAGACAGGCTTCGAAGGCCTAACATAACAAAAATGTCAAAACAATGGTATTGTCAGTGCCAGGCATTGAAGGATGTCAGCGGCTAGACTACACATTGGTGAAGCTGTGAGAGATAATTTTGCTAGTGGTAGAGCACTGTTTGAGCTGGGGGGGGGAACTGTCTTGTGGCCGGCGGTACAGGCACAGGGCCCCTCATATTACAACGGTGTGTCTGACGTTGGGTGCGCACCACCACCGCCAGAGACACTTTATTGTACTATGAGGGACCCAGTGGCAGTGCCGTCGACCAAAAGCGGCCACACCCACCTCTTCAGACAAACAGCACTCTCAAGGGTCCAAGCGCAAAGTGGCGATAGCACGGCCCCGTGTGGGGAGTTTGGCCATTTCGTGAGGTGGAAACATGTCGTATGCTGGACAATCAGGTGAAGAAAATTACGAGATTGGAAAAGTCATTCAGAATAGTCCACAGGCAAGACCTTTTCATAGGAAAGCTAGGTGTCAGCCGGGCAGGGTGGGGCAAAAGATTTTGAAATCCAGTTGTGGTTCATTTTAATGAAGGTTAGATCATCTACATTTTGGGTAGCCAGACGAGTCCTTTTTTCTGTTAGTATTGAACCTGCAGCACTGAATACTCTTTCTGATAGGACACTAGCTGCCGGGCAAGCAAGCTCCTGCAATGCATATTCTGCCAATTCTGGCCAGGTGTCTAATTTGGATGCCCAGTAATCAAATGGGAATGACGGTTGAGGGAGAACGTCGATAAGGGATGAAAAATAGTTTGTAACCATACTGGACAAATGTTGTCTCCTGTCACTTTGAATTGATGCTGCAGTACCTGTCCTGTCTGCGGTCATAGAAAAATCACTCCACAACCTGGTCAGAAAACCCCTCTGTCCAACGCCACTTCTGATTTCTGCCCCTCTAACACCTCTGGTCTGCTGGCCCCTGGAGCTCGTGTGAGAACGATCACGGGCGCTGTGTGCAGGGAATGCCAGAAGCAAACGGTCAACAAGAGTTGATTGTTTTGTTGCTAATATTAGTTCCAAGTTCTCATGTGGCATAATATTTTGCAATTTGCCTTTATAGCGAGGATCAAGGAGGCAGGCCAACCAGTAATCGTCATCGTTCATCATTTTTGTAATGCGTGTGTCCCTTTTGAGGATACGCAAGGCATAATCCGCCATGTGGGCCAAAGTTCCCGTTGTCAAATCTGCGGTTGTGCTTGGTTGAGGGGCAGTTGCAGGCAAATCTACGTCACTTGTGTCCCTCAAAAAACCAGAACCCGGCCTTGCCACGCCACCAATTTCCCGTGCCCCCGGGAAAGCTTCCTCATTAAAAATATACTCATCCCCATCATCCTCCTCATCCTCCACCTCCTCTTCGCCCGGTACCTCGTCATGTACACTGCCCTGACCAGACAATCGCTGACTGTCATCAAGGCTTTCCTCTTCCTCTGGTGCAGACGCCTGATCCTTTATGTGCGTCAAACTTTGCATCAGCAGACGCATTAGGGGGATGCTCATGCTTATTATGGCGTTGTCTGCACTAACCAGCCGTGTGCATTCCTCAAAACACTGAAGGACTTGACACATGTCTTGAATCTTCGACCACTGCACACCTGACAACTCCATGTCTGCCATCCTACTGCCTGCCCGTGTATGTGTATCCTCCCACAAAAACATAACAGCCCGCCTCTGTTCGCACAGTCTCTGAAGCATGTGCAGTGTTGAGTTCCACCTTGTTGCAACGTCTATGATTAGGCGATGCTGGGGAAGGTTCAAAGAACGCTGATAGGTCTGCATACGGCTGGAGTGTACAGGCGAACGGCGGATATGTGCGCAAAGTCCACGCACTTTGAGGAGCAGGTCGGATAACCCCGGATAACTTTTCAGGAAGCACTGCACCACCAGGTTTAAGGTGTGAGCCAGGCAAGGAATGTGTTTCAGTTGGGAAAGGGAGATGGCAGCCATGAAATTCCTTCCGTTATCACTCACTACCTTGCCTGCCTCAAGATCTACAGTGCCCAGCCACGACTGCGTTTCTTGCTGCAAGAACTCGGACAGAACTTCCGCGGTGTGTCTATTGTCGCCCAAACACTTCATAGCCAATACAGCCTGCTGACGTATGCCAGTAGCTGCCCCATAATGGGAGACCTGGTGTGCAACAGTGGCAGGTGCGGATGGAGTGTTTGTGCGACTGCGGTCTGTGGACGAGCTCTTGCTTCTGCAGGAGGACGAGGAGGAGGAGGAGGAGGGGGTGCGAACGGCTACAGACAACTGTTTACTAGACCGTGGGCTAGGCAGAACTGTCCCAAACTTGCTGTCCCCTGTGGACCCTGAATCCACCACATTTACCCAGTGTGCCGTGATGGACACGTAACGTCCCTGGCCATGCCTACTGGTCCATGCATCTGTTGTCAGGTGCACCTTTGTGCTCACAGATTGCCTGAGTGCATGGACGATGCGCTCTTTAACATGCTGGTGGAGGGCTGGGATGGCTTTTCTGGAAAAAAAGTGTCGACTGGGTAGCTCGTAGCGTGGTATAGCGTAGTCCATCAGGTCTTTGAAAGCTTCGCTTTCAACTAACCGGTAGGGCATCATCTCTAACGAGATTAGTCTAGCTATGTGGGCGTTCAAACCCTGTGTACGCGGATGCGAGGCTAAGTATTTCCTTTTTCTAACCATAGTCTCATGTAGGGTGAGCTGGACTGGAGAGCTGGAGATCGTGGAACTAGCGGGGGTGCCGGTGGACATGGCAGACTGAGAGACGGTGGGAGATGGTATTGTTGCCGCCGGTGCCCTAGATGCAGTGTTTCCTACTACGAAACTGGTGATTCCCTGACCCTGACTGCTTTGGCCTGGCAAAGATACCTGCACAGATACAGCAGGTGGTGCGCTAAATGGTGGTCCTACACTGCCGGAAGGGATGTTGCGTTGATGACTAGCTTCATTGGCCGAGGGTGCAACAACCTTAAGGGACGTTTGGTAGTTAGTCCAAGCTTTCAAATGCATGGTGGTTAAATGTCTATGCATGCAACTAGTATTGAGACTTTTCAGATTCTGACCTCTGCTTAAGGAAGTAGAACATTTTTGACAGATGACTTTGCGCTGATCAATTGGATGTTGTTTAAAAAAATGCCAGACTGCACTCTTTCTAGCATCGGATACCTTTTCAGGCATTGCAGACTGAGCTTTAACCGGATGGCCACGCTGTCCTCCACCAGGTTTTGGCTTTGCCACGCGTTTTGGGCAAGATACGGGCCCGGCAGATGGAACCTGTGGCGATGTTGATGCCTGCTGCGGCCCCTCCTCCTCCTCTGCTTCAGAACTGCTGCCGCCTGCACCCTGTTCCCCCAATGGCTGCCAATCGGGGTCAAGAACTGGGTCATCTAATAACTCTTCTTGTACCTCCTGCGCAACTTCGTCTGTGTCACCGTGTCGTTCGGTGGTATAGCGTTCGTGATGGGGCAACATAGTCTCATCAGGGTCTGATTCTTGATCAGCACCCTGCGAGGGCAATGTTGTGGTCTGAGTCAAAGGACCAGCATAGTAGTCTGGCTGTGGCTGTGCGTCAGTGCACTCCATGTCAGATTCAATTTGTAATGGGCATGGACTGTTAACTGCTTCACTTTCTAAGCCAGGGACGGTATGTGTAAAGAGCTCCATGGAGTAACCCGTTGTGTCGCCTGCTGCATTCTTCTCTGTTGTTGTTTTTGCTGAAGAGGACAAGGAAGTGACTTGTCCCTGACCGTGAACATCCACTAACGACGCGCTGCTTTTACTTTTACCAGTTTCACGAGATGAGGCAAAAGAGCTAGAGGCTGAGTCAGCAAGATAAGCCAAAACTTGCTCTTGCTGCTCCGGCTTTAAAAGCGGTTTTCCTAATCCCAGAAAAGGGAGCGTTCGAGGCCTTGTGTAGCCGGACGACGAACCTGGCTCCACAGCTCCAGACTTAGGTGCAATATTTTTTCCCCCACGACCACCTGATGCTCCACCACTACCACTACCCTCATTACCAGCTGACAATGAACGCCCCCGGCCACGACCTCTTCCACTAGACTTCCTCATTGTTTTAAAAACGTAACCAAACTAACGTTATTTGTTGCAGTCACACAACTTACACGGTGAGCTATAACTTCAGTATGATTTAGCTACCCCTTTACAGGTTGGTGAGACCACAGCGAAAATCAGGCCCAATGTTACACACTCTTTTTTTGGTGGCTGCAAATTAGAGAGATGCCCCACACGCAGGACTGTCACTGAAGCACAAATGTTAATATTAATGTCACACTATTATTTTTTTTTTATTTTTATTTTTTTCAGGAACACTTTAGAAACCCCCCAAAAAAAAAAAAATAGATTTTTGCAGGGAGAATTTAGAAAACAAATGTAACAAACTATATGCTTTCTATGGGCCACTGAGTGAGAGATGACGCACACAGGAATCAGGAGTGGCACACAAGCCCAGAGGCCAATATTTTTCTACCAATGATTGATGGAGTTATTTTCTCTGGTAGATTTTGGAACCCAAATCAAGGAAAAAAAATGTAGGCTTTCTATGGACCACAATTGGAGAGAGAGAGAGAGAGAGATGGCACACCCAGGAGTCAAGACTGGCACACAAGCAGAAAGGCCAATATTAATCTCCCACTGTTTTTTTTTTGTTTTGTTTTTTTTTTTTTTTTTTCAGGGAGACTTTAGAAAAAAAAATAATAAAAAAAATATGATTTTATCAGGAAGAATTTAGAAACCAAATAAAATAAAATGATTTTTTCAGGGAGAATTTATAAAACAAATAAAAACAAAAATAGGCGTTCTATGGCCCACTGACTGAGAGATGACGCACACAGGAGTCAGGAGTGGCACACAAACCCAGAGGCCAATATTTTTCTACCAATGATTGATGTAGTTATTTTCTCTGGTAGATTTTAGAACCCAAATCAAGGAAAAAAAATATAGGCTTTCTATGGACCACAATTGGAGAGAGAGAGAGAGAGAGAGAGAGAGAGAGATGGCACACCCAGGAGTCAAGACTGGCACACAAGCAGAAAGGCCAATATTAATCTCCCACTGTTTTTTTTGGTTGTTTTTTTTTTTTTTTTTTTCAGGGAGACTTTAGAAAAAAAAATAATAAAAAAAATATGATTTTATCAGGAAGAATTTAGAAACCAAATAAAATAAAATGATTTTTTCAGGGAGAATTTATAAAACAAATAAAACCAAAAATAGGCGTTCTATGGCCCACTGACTGAGAGATGACGCACCCAGGAGTCAAGACTGGCACACAAGCAGAAAGGCCAATATTAATCTCCCACTGTTTTTTTTGGTTGTTTTTTTTTTTTTTTTTTCAGGGAGACTTTAGAAAAAAAAATAATAAAAAAAATATGATTTTATCAGGAAGAATTTAGAAACCAAATAAAATAAAATGATTTTTTCAGGGAGAATTTATAAAACAAATAAAACCAAAAATAGGCGTTCTATGGCCCACTGACTGAGAGATGACGCACCCAGGAGTCAAGACTGGCACACAAGCAGAAAGGCCAATATTAATCTCCCACTGTTTTTTTTTTTTTTTTTCAGGGAGACTTTAGAAAAAAAAATAATAAAAAAAATATGATTTTATCAGGAAGAATTTAGAAACCAAATAAAATAAAATGATTTTTTCAGGGAGAATTTAGAAAACAAATAAAACCAAAAATAGGCGTTCTATGGCCCACTGACTGAGAGATGACGCACCCAGGAGTCAAGACTGGCACACAAGCAGAAAGGCCAATATTAATCTCCCACTGTTTTTTTTTTTTTTTTTCAGGGAGACTTTAGAAAAAAAAATAATAAAAAAAATATGATTTTATCAGGAAGAATTTAGAAACCAAATAAAATAAAATGATTTTTTCAGGGAGAATTTAGAAAACAAATAAAACCAAAAATAGGCGTTCTATGGCCCACTGACTGAGAGATGACGCACACAGGAGTCAGGAGTGGCACACAAACCCAGAGGCCAATATTTTTCTACCAATGATTGATGTAGTTATTTTCTCTGGTAGATTTTAGAACCCAAATCAAGGAAAAAAAATATAGGCTTTCTATGGACCACAATTGGAGAGAGAGAGAGAGAGAGAGAGAGAGAGAGAGAGAGAGAGATGGCACACCCAGGAGTCAAGACTGGCACACAAGCAGAAAGGCCAATATTAATCTCCCACTGTTTTTTTGGTTGTTTTTTTTTTTTTTTTTTCAGGGAGACTTTAGAAATAAAAATAATAAAAAAAATATGATTTTATCAGGAAGAATTTAGAAACCAAATAAAATAAAATGATTTTTTCAGGGAGAATTTAGAAAACAAATAAAACCAAAAATATGCGTTCTATGGCCCACTGACTGAGAGAGAGAGAGAGATGGAACGCTTAGTACTGGCACACAAGCCCAAAGGGCAATATTAATCTCCCTTTTTTTTTCCAGGGAGAATTTCTGAAACCCAAAAAAAAAATAAAATAGGCTTTCTATGGCCCACTATTTGTGAGAGAGATGGGACGCTCAGGACTGGCACAGATGGCACGCTCAGGACTGGCACAGAAGCCCAGAGGCCAATATTAATCTCCCTTTTTTTCTGGGAGAATTTATAAAACCAAAAAAATATTTAAATAGGCTTTCTATGGCCCACTATTTGTGAGAGAGATGGCACGCTCAGGACTGGCACAGATGGCACGCTCACAACTGGCACACAAGCCCAGAGGCCAATATTAATCTCCCTTTTTTCAGGGAGAATTTCTAAAACCCAAAAAAAAAATAAAATAGGCTTTCTATGGCCCACTATTTGTGAGAGAGATGGGACGCTCAGGACTGGCACAGATGGCACGCTCAGGACTGGCACAGAAGCCCAGAGGCCAATATTAATCTCCCTTTTTTTCTGGGAGAATTTATAAAACCAAAAAAATATTTAAATAGGCTTTCTATGGCCCACTATTTGTGAGAGAGATGGCACGCTCAGGACTGGCACAGATGGCACGCTCACAACTGGCACACAAGCCCAGAGGCCAATATTAATCTCCCTTTTTTCAGGGAAAATTGATAAAACAAAAAAAAAAATTAAATAGGCTTTCTATGGCCCACTATTTGTGAGAGAGATGGCACGCTCAGGGCTGGCTGGCACAGATG
Source organism: Ranitomeya imitator (assembly GCF_032444005.1). Taxonomy (NCBI): domain Eukaryota; kingdom Metazoa; phylum Chordata; class Amphibia; order Anura; family Dendrobatidae; genus Ranitomeya; species Ranitomeya imitator. The sequence continues at coordinate 274,328,077 of NC_091284.1, read as the reverse complement.
GCAAGCTCAGGACTGGCACACAAGCCCAGAGGCCAATATTAATCTCCCTTTTTTTCTGGGAGAATTTATAAAACCAAAAAAATATTTAAATAGGCTTTCTATGGCCCACTATTTGTGAGAGAGATGGCACGCTCAGGACTGGCACAGATGGCACGCTCACAACTGGCACACAAGCCCAGAGGCCAATATTAATCTCCCTTTTTTCAGGGAAAATTGATAAAACAAAAAAAAAAATTAAATAGGCTTTCTATGGCCCACTATTTGTGAGAGAGATGGCACGCTCAGGGCTGGCTGGCACAGATGGCACGCTCAGGACTGGCACACAAGCCCAGAGGCCAATATTAATCTCCCTTTTTTTCTGGGAGAATTTATAAAACCAAAAAAATATTTAAATAGGCTTTCTATGGCCCACTATTTGTGAGAGAGATGGCACGCTCAGGACTGGCACAGATGGCACGCTCACAACTGGCACACAAGCCCAGAGGCCAATATTAATCTCCCTTTTTTCAGGGAAAATTGATAAAACAAAAAAAAAAATTAAATAGGCTTTCTATGGCCCACTATTTGTGAGAGAGATGGCACGCTCAGGGCTGGCTGGCACAGATGGCACGCTCAGGACTGGCACACAAGCCCAGAGGCCAATATTAATCTCCCTTTTTTTCTGGGAGAATTTATAAAACCAAAAAAATATTTAAATAGGCTTTCTATGGCCCACTATTTGTGAGAGAGATGGCACGCTCAGGACTGGCACAGATGGCACGCTCACAACTGGCACACAAGCCCAGAGGCCAATATTAATCTCCCTTTTTTCAGGGAAAATTTATAAAACAAAAAAAAAAATTAAATAGGCTTTCTATGGCCCACTATTTGTGAGAGAGATGGCACGCTCAGGGCTGGCACAGATGGCACGCTCAGGACTGGCACACAAGCCCAGAGGCCAATATTAATCTCCCTTTTTTTCAGGGAGAATTTATAAAACCAAAAAAAAAAATAAATAGGCTTTCTATGGCCCACTATTTGTGAGAGAGATGGCACACTCAGGACTGGCACACAAGCCCAAAGGCCAATATTAATCTCCCACTGTATTTTTATCAGGGAGAATTTATACACCCCACAAAAAAAAATACAGAAAAATGAAAAGGCTTTCTATGGCCCACTATGTGAGAGAGATGGCACACACAGGGATGGCACTCTAGCAGAAATGCCAAATTGCCAATCTTAATCTCCCACCAAAAAAAAAAAAAAAAAAAAAACAGGGAATGTCCTACAATTACTATCTCCCTGCCTGCAGTAATCTCAGCCAGGTATGGCAGGCAGCTACTATCTCCCTGCCTGCAGTAATCTCAGCCAGGTATGGCAGGCAGCAATAAGGAGTGGACTGATGCACAAATGAAATAAAAAGTGTGGACAAACAAAAAAGATAGCTGTGCAGAAAGGAAGGAACAAGAGGATTTGTGCTTTGAAAAAAGCAGTTGGTTTGCACAGCGGCGTACACACAGCAATGCAGCTATCAGGGAGCCTTCTAGGACAGCCCAATGAGCTACAGCGCTGAGGGGAAAAAAAAAAAAAAAAAAAATTCCACTGTCCCTGCACACCGAGGGTGGTGTTGGACAGTGCAAATCGCTGCAGCACAAGCGGTTTTGTGGTTAATGGACCCTGCCTAACGCTATCCCTGCTTCTGACAAAGCGGCAGCAACCTCTCCCTAAGCTCAGATCAGCAGCAGTAAGATGGCGGTCGGCGGGAACGCCTCTTTATAGCCCCTGTGACGTCGCAGACAGCAAGCCAATCACTGCAATGCCCTTCTCTAAGATGGTGGGGACCAGGACCTATGTCATCACGCTGCCCACACTCTGCGTTTACCTTCATTGGCTGAGAAATGGCGCTTTTCGCGTCATTGAAACGCGACTTTGGCGCGAAAGTCGCGTACCGCATGGCCGACCCCGCACAGGGGTCGGATCGGGTTTCATGAAACCCCGACTTAGCCAAAAGTCGGCGACTTTTGAAAATGTTCGACCCGTTTCGCTCAACCCTAGTGGTGACATCATACTGTGTAGGAGGACAGTGTGAGGGGTGGTAACAGTTTGATGAGGGCAGCGCAGTGGGCAGAAAGAGGGCATAGTTTGAAGAGGGGGTACATACTGGATATGGAAAGAAGGCAGTGTGAAGTGGGAGCACAATATTAAGAGGGGTTACAACTGTGCATTGTGAGGGAATAGGCTTCATCTTCCTAAGGCACCAAAATACTTTGTCCCGGCTCTGTCTCACAGGCAGGGTCCAACAGGTGATCTCATGCTGGTGCATTGCAAGGCATGAGACCAGTGATCTGATTAATAAAAGTTAAAGTCCAACTGAGGGATAAGCCATACAGCTCCATCACTGGAAAAATTTTAAAAAAATTATAGCTCTCAGAATAAAGCAAAGCAAAAACTGGCCTGGATTTTTTTTAACAGCCAAATTCTGTCAATAACTAGGTTAAGACACAGCAACAATAGTTCAACAAAGCAATGCCGCCCGTTTAGTCCTGTTAACAATTTTTAACTGCATTTACCCTACTTTAGTATTTGGGCCTACTGTGTCTGCCACTCATTACAGTTGTTCTCCACTGAATAAAGCAATGCCGCCCATTTAGTCCTGTTACCAATTTTGAACTGCATTTAGCCTACTTTAGTATTTGGGCCTACTAACTGTGTGTGCCACTCATTACAGTTGTCCTCCACTGAATAAAGCAATGCCGCCCATTTAGTCCTGTTACCAATTTTGAACTGCATTTAGCCTACTTTAGTATTTGGGCCTACTAACTGTGTCTGCCACTCATTAAAGTTGTCCTCCACTGAACAGAGCAATGCGGCCTGTTTAGTCCTGTTACCAATTTTGAACTGCATTTAGCCTACTTTGATATTTGGGCCTACTAACTGTGTCTGCCACTCATTACAGTTGTCCTCCACTGAACAAAGCAATGTCTCCTGTTTAGTCCTGTTACCAGTTTTGAACTGCATTAAGCCTACTTTAATATTTGGGCCTACTAAGGGGTGTCTGCCACTCATTACAGTTGTCCTCCACTGAACAAAGCAATGCCGCCTGTTTAGTCCTGTTACCAATTTTAAACTGCATTTAGCTCACTTTATTATGTGGGCCTATATCTGTGTTTCCTCCTCATCCTGCCCATTGGCCAGCCACTGCTAGATGAGTCTGCTGTTGCATTGACCCAGACCAATACATTCCCCTTTCACTCTACACAGCCAGAATCTGACCCTGCTGAAAGTCAGGTTCCCCTTCCCGCATACTATACCACCTTACACGGGGACAAAGAGGAAGGTGCAGATGAAAGTGCAGGTTCCTTCATCAGGTGGGGGGCATACTCGTTGGCGACGTTACTGGCACAGCGCCCCTCATAGTACGCAAAAGTGTCTCTGCAAACACACCGCCGTACTTTGAGGGGCCCTGTGCCAGTGCCAAAGAGTGGGGGCCCCCTGCTTGCTCAGGATCACAGCACTTGCAAAGTTGAAATACTTACCTCTCCCTGCTCCACTGCCGTGACGTATTCCGCAGTTCCTGGGCCCATGAAAATCTTGAGCCAGCCCTACCCCCCACAACTTTAGCCAAATGACCCCAGTTTTCAATGCTTAACTATTATTATAAAGTAAATTAAGATTGACAAGCTTAAGTAATAAGAATTGATGTTTTTGGCATTAAAATGGGCACTGTAGGTGTTTTCCTGGCCTCCACTCACTGCCGACTTTGATTCCCCATTGACTTGCATTCGGTTTCGTGTTTCAGTCTTCGCGAAACCCGACTTGATCCGAAAAAAGTAAAAGTCGCTCAACTCTAGTGGTGGGTAATGGGGTAATAAGGGGTAATGTCACCTTGCTATTGTAAGGTGACATTAAGAAGGGTTAATAATGGAGAGGCGTCAATAAGACGCCTATCCATTTTTAATCCTACAGTAGTGAAAGAGTTAAATCTCGGGTGATGTCACTGCTCTATAGGACCTCCAGTGACCCACTGACAGGAGACAATGGCTTCTGCAGTGCATCACTGAGAGGTTACTACTATGGTTCACTGGTCTCACTTTATGGCAAAAGCTGCGTGGGAACTTTCTCACACAGCAATGCCAAAAGTGAGACTAGGGACTATTTTTTTACAGCGACGGAGGAATACAGTGAGGAAGGATATCTTTCTCCCGTCTTTGTATTCCTGGAGCCCCTGGAGAGTGGTCGCATCAGCTGATGCTGCTGTTCTCCACAGGAGATCGTCGTGGGACACTCGTGGATTTTTGCGGATCAGGGAGTATATTGGTTGCTTGTTATTTTAATATTTTTTACAGATGACATTGGCTTCAGGAATCAAAGTGACAAGTGAAGGTGAGTATGTACTCTATGTTATATGTACTGTATGTCTATATGTATTGTATGTAATGTATGAACGTATTGTATGTAGTATATATGTAGTATGTATGTATGTATGTATGTATGTATGTAGTACGTATGTATGTAGTATGCATGTAGTATGTTGTATGTATGTATGTATTGTGAGGTTCCAAGGGGAGAAGTACTAGAAAACAGATATGTTTCTCCCCGTTTCATTTCATATGTATCACGGTATTGATTGTGAAGCTGCTTATTTCACTGTAATCCGGTCCTGGTTTTCTTTAGTGATCAGCCTGAAAGGACTGGTGCTTCCCTTCCACACATTCAATCCAGCTTTTGACTCCTGTCTGATTCAGCTGATATAATCAGGAACTGCTGGAATCTCAGTCTCTCATCTGCTGGTCTGGGAAGCTGACACAGTAAAGGTACCTTCACACTAAACGATATCGCTAGCGATCCGTGACGTTGCAGCGTCCTGGCTAGCGATATCGTTCAGTTTGACACGCAGCAGCGATCAGAATCCTGCTGTGATGTCGTTGGTTGGGGCTAGAAGGCCAGAACTTTATTTGGTCGCTGGATCTCCCGCTGACATCGCTGAATCGGCGTGTGTGACACTGATTCAGCGATGTCTTCGCTGGTAACCAGGGTAAACATCGGGTTACTAAGCGCAGGGCCGCACTTAGTAACCCGATGTTTACCCTGGTTACCATTAGGGTTGAGCGACCTTCACTTTTATAGGATCGGGTCGGGTTTCACGAAACCCGACTTTTGGAAAAGTCGGGTCGAGTGAAATCGGCCGATCCTATAAAAAAGTCGGGGTCGGGGTCGGCCGAAACTCGAAACCCAATGCAGTGCATTGGGTTTCCATGGTTCCCAGGGTCTGAAGGAGCGGAAACTCTCCTTCAGGCCCTGGGATCCATATTTAAGTGTAAAATATAGAATTAAAAGAAAAAATATCCTTATACTTACCCTCTGACACGCCCTGGTACTAACCGGGAACCTTCCTTCCTTAGAATCAGCCTTCCAGGACCTTCCGTGACGTCGCGGGAGACGTCGCGGCTTGTGATTGGCCGCGCGGCCGCCCATGTGACCGCTCACGCGGCCAATCACAAGCCGCGACGTCACCCGCGACGTCACCGAAGGTCCTGGAAGGGCTGATTCTTAGGAAGGAAGGCTGTCGGAAGGAAGCAGGGCGCTTCCGAGGGTGAGTATATTCCTATTAGGTATATACTCACCCTCGGAAGCGCCCTGCTTCCTTCCGACAGCCTTCCTTCCTAAGAATCAGCCCTTCCAGGACCTTCGGTGACGTCGCGGGTGACGTCGCGACTTGTGATTGGCCGCGCGAGCGGTCACATGGGCGGCCGCGCGGCCAATCACAAGCCGCGACGTCACCGCGACGTCACGGCAAGGTCCTAGAAGCGCGGATTCGAAGGAGGAAGGCTGCCGGTTAGTACCAGGGCGCGTCAGAGGGTAAGTATTGCAATAATTTTTATTTTAATTCTATATTTTACACTTTAATCTGAATTCCGATACCAATTCCCGATATCTTAAACATATCGGGAATCGGGATCGGAATTCCGATTCCAGATTCAAAACATCGCCGACTTCATGGCCGACCCCCCACTGGGGTCGGGTCGGGTTTCATGAAACCCGACCTTGCCAAAAGTCGGCGACTTTTGAACAATTTCGACCCGTTTCCCTCAACCCTAGTTACCATCCTAAAAGTAAAAAAAACAAACGCTTCATACTTACCTTCCGCTGTCTGTCCTCCGGCGCTGTGCTTTCCTGCACTCACTGTGAGCACAGCGGCCGGAAAGCAGAGCGGTGATGTCACCGCTCTGCTTTCCGGCCGCTGTGCTCACAGCCAGTACAGAGAAGCACAGCGCCGGGGACAGACAGCTGAAGGTAAGTATGAAGCGTTTGTTTTTTTTACTTTTAGGATGGTAACCAGGGTAAACATCGGGTTACTAAGCGCGGCCCTGCGCTTAGTAACCCGATGTTTACCCTGGTTACCGGCATCGTTGGTCGCTGGAGAGCTGTCTGTGTGACAGCTCTCCAGCGACCAAGCAGCGACGCTGTAGCGATCCGGATCGCTGTCTGGATCGCTGCAGCGTCATTTAGTGTGAAGGTACCTTAAGGTTGCACAAACTTCTTTCTTGTTGTGTAGGTTAATTTTGCAGTTAGTATCTTGTTGTTAGTTAGTGGCCAGACGGCCTTAGACATTTTATTTTATGTTTGGCACGTGTAACATTGTACGGCAAATGTGTACAATAAATACACCTGACACATACATGTGTGGAACTCGCTAGCCTGCTATTGTTCGTTGTGACTCCATAGCCACCTGCTTGGGCCAAAGCAGAGATCCCTGATGAGCTATATCTCCACAAATGGTTTTGAGAATGCAGGCATAGTGGCTGTTGGACTGTGACTGCAGATAAAGTGCTCTGTGTATGTCCTGGCTGAAAGCTCCGGTGCTTTTGAAGAGCCAAGAGTCCAGTAATATGGAGGAACTAGTGAAACAGTTATTGCAGGCAAATGTTCAACAACAGCAGACCAATACTTACTTCCCTGGACCAGCAAAACCAGATTCAGCAAGAGCAGTTGAATGCAATAAAGCAGGTTATGATTCGGCAGCCCCGAGATGAGAGGGATCATGCACAAAGTGTTGCTGGTGCACGGAAAGCCGTACAAGAAACCCTGCTTAAAATGACTGCTGACGATGATGTAGGAGCGTATCTCACCGTATTTGAACGTATTGCAGAACGTGAGCATTTACCGGTGGACATGTGGGCTGAAGTGGTTGCGCCATTTTTGAGCGGGGACCCACAAAAGGCCTATTACGATCTAAGTGGAGTGGATGCTATGGACTATACCAAATTAAAAGGCGAAATCCTGGCAAGGCTGGGAGTAAACACATATGTACGAGCACAGAGGGTACATTTATGGACTTTTGTGGAAGATCAGCCAGCCCGCTCACAAATGCATGATCTTATCCATCTAGTAAAAAAATGGCTGCAACCAGAGATTTTGACATCTGCAGAGATGGTGGAACGTGTTGTTCTAGACAAGTACCTGCGGTCCTTGCCCCCTAAGATACAGAGATGGGTTGGACAAGGTGACCCATGTACAGCCGACCAGTTGGTGAATGTGGTCGAACGCTACAATGCTTCCGAAAGCCTACTCCAAGGGACGTTATCACCTCGATGGGCTCCCAAGAAATCGCCAGAAAATACTACGAAACCTACTTCATCTTCAAAAGAAGAGAACGTTGCAATAAAGGGTAGCAGACCCACAAAGAACTATGGAGGCGGTACTGTCTCACCGCAATTCAGCAGACCTTATCTGGGGTCCCCAGCGAGAAGGCAAGGACCTATACAGTGTTGGCGATTAGGGTTGAGCGAAACGGGTCGAACATTTTCAAAAGTCGCCGACTTTTGGCTAAGTCGGGGTTTCATGAAACCCGATCCGACCCCTGTGCGGGGTCGGCCATGCGGTACGCGACTTTCGCGCCAAAGTCGCGTTTCAATGACGCGAAAAGCGCCATTTCTCAGCCAATGAAGGTAAACGCAGAGTGTGGGCAGCGTGATGACATAGGTCCTGGTCCCCACCATCTTAGAGAAGGGCATTGCAGTGATTGGCTTGCTGTCTGCGACGTCACAGGGGCTATAAAGAGGCGTTCCCGCCGACCGCCATCTTACTGCTGCTGATCTGAGCTTAGGGAGAGGTTGCTGCCGCTTTGTCAGAAGCAGGGATAGCGTTAGGCAGGGTCCATTAACCACAAAACCGCTTGTGCTGCAGCGATTTGCACTGTCCAACACCACCCTCGGTGTGCAGGGACAGTGGAAGTTTTTTTTTTTTTTTTTTCCCCTCAGCGCTGTAGCTCATTGGGCTGCCCTAGAAGGCTCCCTGATAGCTGCATTGCTGTGTGTACGCCGCTGTGCAAACCAACTGCTTTTTTCAAAGCACAAATCCTCTTGTTCCTTCCTTTCTGCACAGCTATCTTTTTTGTTTGTCCACACTTTTTATTTCATTTGTGCATCAGTCCACTCCTTATTGCTGCCTGCCATACCTGGCTGAGATTACTGCAGGCAGGGAGATAGTAGCTGCCTGCCATACCTGGCTGAGATTACTGCAGGCAGGGAGATAGTAATTGTAGGACATTCCCTGTTTTTTTTTTTTTTTTTTTTTTGGTGGGAGATTAAGATTGGCAATTTGGCATTTCTGCTAGAGTGCCATCCCTGTGTGTGCCATCTCTCTCACATAGTGGGCCATAGAAAGCCTTTTCATTTTTCTGTATTTTTTTTTGTGGGGTGTATAAATTCTCCCTGATAAAAATACAGTGGGAGATTAATATTGGCCTTTGGGCTTGTGTGCCAGTCCTGAGTGTGCCATCTCTCTCACAAATAGTGGGCCATAGAAAGCCTATTTATTTTTTTTTTTGGTTTTATAAATTCTCCCTGAAAAAAAGGGAGATTAATATTGGCCTCTGGGCTTGTGTGCCAGTCCTGAGCGTGCCATCTGTGCCAGCCCTGAGCGTGCCATCTCTCTCACAAATAGTGGGCCATAGAAAGCCTATTTAATTTTTTTTTTTGTTTTATAAATTTTCCCTGAAAAAAGGGAGATTAATATTGGCCTCTGGGCTTGTGTGCCAGTTGTGAGCGTGCCATCTGTGCCAGTCCTGAGCGTGCCATCTCTCTCACAAATAGTGGGCCATAGAAAGCCTATTTAAATATTTTTTTGGTTTTATAAATTCTCCCAGAAAAAAAGGGAGATTAATATTGGCCTCTGGGCTTGTGTGCCAGTCCTGAGCGTGCCATCTGTGCCAGCCAGCCCTGAGCGTGCATCTCTCTCACAAATAGTGGGCCATAGAAAGCCTATTTAATTTTTTTTTTTGTTTTATCAATTTTCCCTGAAAAAAGGGAGATTAATATTGGCCTCTGGGCTTGTGTGCCAGTTGTGAGCGTGCCATCTGTGCCAGTCCTGAGCGTGCCATCTCTCTCACAAATAGTGGGCCATAGAAAGCCTATTTAAATATTTTTTTGGTTTTATAAATTCTCCCAGAAAAAAAGGGAGATTAATATTGGCCTCTGGGCTTGTGTGCCAGTCCTGAGCGTGCCATCTGTGCCAGCCAGCCCTGAGCGTGCCATCTCTCTCACAAATAGTGGGCCATAGAAAGCCTATTTAATTTTTTTTTTTGTTTTATCAATTTTCCCTGAAAAAAGGGAGATTAATATTGGCCTCTGGGCTTGTGTGCCAGTTGTGAGCGTGCCATCTGTGCCAGTCCTGAGCGTGCCATCTCTCTCACAAATAGTGGGCCATAGAAAGCCTATTTAAATATTTTTTTGGTTTTATAAATTCTCCCAGAAAAAAAGGGAGATTAATATTGGCCTCTGGGCTTCTGTGCCAGTCCTGAGCGTGCCATCTGTGCCAGTCCTGAGCGTCCCATCTCTCTCACAAATAGTGGGCCATAGAAAGCCTATTTTATTTTTTTTTTGGGTTTTAGAAATTCTCCCTGAAAAAAGGGAGATTAATATTGGCCTCTGGGCTTGTGTGCCAGTTGTGAGCGTGCCATCTGTGCCAGTCCTGAGCGTGCCATCTCTCTCACAAATAGTGGGCCATAGAAAGCCTATTTAAATATTTTTTTGGTTTTATAAATTCTCCCAGAAAAAAAGGGAGATTAATATTGGCCTCTGGGCTTCTGTGCCAGTCCTGAGCGTGCCATCTGTGCCAGTCCTGAGCGTCCCATCTCTCTCACAAATAGTGGGCCATAGAAAGCCTATTTTATTTTTTTTTTGGGTTTCAGAAATTCTCCCTGGAAAAAAAAAGGGAGATTAATATTGCCCTTTGGGCTTGTGTGCCAGTACTAAGCGTTCCATCTCTCTCTCTCTCTCAGTCAGTGGGCCATAGAACGCATATTTTTGGTTTTATTTGTTTTCTAAATTCTCCCTGAAAAAATCATTTTATTTTATTTGGTTTCTAAATTCTTCCTGATAAAATCATATTTTTTTTATTATTTTTATTTCTAAAGTCTCCCTGAAAAAAAAAAAAAAAAAACAACCAAAAAAACAGTGGGAGATTAATATTGGCCTTTCTGCTTGTGTGCCAGTCTTGACTCCTGGGTGTGCCATCTCTCTCTCTCTCTCTCTCTCTCTCTCTCTCCAATTGTGGTCCATAGAAAGCCTATATTTTTTTTCCTTGATTTGGGTTCTAAAATCTACCAGAGAAAATAACTACATCAATCATTGGTAGAAAAATATTGGCCTCTGGGTTTGTGTGCCACTCCTGACTCCTGTGTGCGTCATCTCTCAGTCAGTGGGCCATAGAACGCCTATTTTTGGTTTTATTTGTTTTCTAAATTCTCCCTGAAAAAATCATTTTATTTTATTTGGTTTCTAAATTCTTCCTGATAAAATCATATTTTTTTTATTATTTTTTTTTCTAAAGTCTCCCTGAAAAAAAAAAAAAAAAACAGTGGGAGATTAATATTGGCCTTTCTGCTTGTGTGCCAGTCTTGACTCCTGGGTGCGTCATCTCTCAGTCAGTGGGCCATAGAACGCCTATTTTTGGTTTTATTTGTTTTATAAATTCTCCCTGAAAAAATCATTTTATTTTATTTGGTTTCTAAATTCTTCCTGATAAAATCATATTTTTTTTATTATTTTTTTTTCTAAAGTCTCCCTGAAAAAAAAAAAAAAAAAACAACCAAAAAAAACAGTGGGAGATTAATATTGGCCTTTCTGCTTGTGTGCCAGTCTTGACTCCTGGGTGCGTCATCTCTCAGTCAGTGGGCCATAGAACGCCTATTTTTGGTTTTATTTGTTTTATAAATTCTCCCTGAAAAAATCATTTTATTTTATTTGGTTTCTAAATTCTTCCTGATAAAATCATATTTTTTTTATTATTTTTTTTTCTAAAGTCTCCCTGAAAAAAAAAAAAAAAAAAACAACCAAAAAAAACAGTGGGAGATTAATATTGGCCTTTCTGCTTGTGTGCCAGTCTTGACTCCTGGGTGTGCCATCTCTCTCTCTCTCTCTCTCTCTCTCTCTCTCTCTCTCTCCAATTGTGGTCCATAGAAAGCCTATATTTTTTTTCCTTGATTTGGGTTCTAAAATCTACCAGAGAAAATAACTACATCAATCATTGGTAGAAAAATATTGGCCTCTGGGTTTGTGTGCCACTCCTGACTCCTGTGTGCGTCATCTCTCAGTCAGTGGGCCATAGAACGCCTATTTTTGTTTTTATTTGTTTTATAAATTCTCCCTGAAAAAATCATTTTATTTTATTTGGTTTCTAAATTCTTCCTGATAAAATCATATTTTTTTTATTATTTTTTTTTCTAAAGTCTCCCTGAAAAAAAAAAAAAAAAAAAAAAACAAAAAAAAAACAGTGGGAGATTAATATTGGCCTTTCTGCTTGTGTGCCAGTCTTGACTCCTGGGTGTGCCATCTCTCTCTCTCTCTCTCTCCAATTGTGGTCCATAGAAAGCCTACATTTTTTTTCCTTGATTTGGGTTCCAAAATCTACCAGAGAAAATAACTCCATCAATCATTGGTAGAAAAATATTGGCCTCTGGGCTTGTGTGCCACTCCTGATTCCTGTGTGCGTCATCTCTCACTCAGTGGCCCATAGAAAGCATATAGTTTGTTACATTTGTTTTCTAAATTCTCCCTGCAAAAATCTATTTTTTTTTTTTTGGGGGGTTTCTAAAGTGTTCCTGAAAAAAATAAAAATAAAAAAAAAATAATAGTGTGACATTAATATTAACATTTGTGCTTCAGTGACAGTCCTGCGTGTGGGGCATCTCTCTAATTTGCAGCCACCAAAAAAAGAGTGTGTAACATTGGGCCTGATTTTCGCTGTGGTCTCACCAACCTGTAAAGGGGTAGCTAAATCATACTGAAGTTATAGCTCACCGTGTAAGTTGTGTGACTGCAACAAATAACGTTAGTTTGGTTACGTTTTTAAAACAATGAGGAAGTCTAGTGGAAGAGGTCGTGGCCGGGGGCGTTCATTGTCAGCTGGTAATGAGGGTAGTGGTAGTGGTGGAGCATCAGGTGGTCGTGGGGGAAAAAATATTGCACCTAAGTCTGGAGCTGTGGAGCCAGGTTCGTCGTCCGGCTACACAAGGCCTCGAACGCTCCCTTTTCTGGGATTAGGAAAACCGCTTTTAAAGCCGGAGCAGCAAGAGCAAGTTTTGGCTTATCTTGCTGACTCAGCCTCTAGCTCTTTTGCCTCATCTCGTGAAACTGGTAAAAGTAAAAGCAGCGCGTCGTTAGTGGATGTTCACGGTCAGGGACAAGTCACTTCCTTGTCCTCTTCAGCAAAAACAACAACAGAGAAGAATGCAGCAGGCGACACAACGGGTTACTCCATGGAGCTCTTTACACATACCGTCCCTGGCTTAGAAAGTGAAGCAGTTAACAGTCCATGCCCATTACAAATTGAATCTGACATGGAGTGCACTGACGCACAGCCACAGCCAGACTACTATGCTGGTCCTTTGACTCAGACCACAACATTGCCCTCGCAGGGTGCTGATCAAGAATCAGACCCTGATGAGACTATGTTGCCCCATCACGAACGCTATACCACCGAACGACACGGTGACACAGACGAAGTTGCGCAGGAGGTACAAGAAGAGTTATTAGATGACCCAGTTCTTGACCCCGATTGGCAGCCATTGGGGGAACAGGGTGCAGGCGGCAGCAGTTCTGAAGCAGAGGAGGAGGAGGGGCCGCAGCAGGCATCAACATCGCCACAGGTTCCATCTGCCGGGCCCGTATCTTGCCCAAAACGCGTGGCAAAGCCAAAACCTGGTGGAGGACAGCGTGGCCATCCGGTTAAAGCTCAGTCTGCAATGCCTGAAAAGGTATCCGATGCTAGAAAGAGTGCAGTCTGGCATTTTTTTAAACAACATCCAATTGATCAGCGCAAAGTCATCTGTCAAAAATGTTCTACTTCCTTAAGCAGAGGTCAGAATCTGAAAAGTCTCAATACTAGTTGCATGCATAGACATTTAACCACCATGCATTTGAAAGCTTGGACTAACTACCAAACGTCCCTTAAGGTTGTTGCACCCTCGGCCAATGAAGCTAGTCATCAACGCAACATCCCTTCCGGCAGTGTAGGACCACCATTTAGCGCACCACCTGCTGTATCTGTGCAGGTATCTTTGCCAGGCCAAAGCAGTCAGGGTCAGGGAATCACCAGTTTCGTAGTAGGAAACACTGCATCTAGGGCACCGGCGGCAACAATACCATCTCCCACCGTCTCTCAGTCTGCCATGTCCACCGGCACCCCCGCTAGTTCCACGATCTCCAGCTCTCCAGTCCAGCTCACCCTACATGAGACTATGGTTAGAAAAAGGAAATACTTAGCCTCGCATCCGCGTACACAGGGTTTGAACGCCCACATAGCTAGACTAATCTCGTTAGAGATGATGCCCTACCGGTTAGTTGAAAGCGAAGCTTTCAAAGACCTGATGGACTACGCTGTACCACGCTACGAGCTACCCAGTCGACACTTTTTTTCCAGAAAAGCCATCCCAGCCCTCCACCAGCATGTTAAAGAGCGCATCGTCCATGCACTCAGGCAATCTGTGAGCACAAAGGTGCACCTGACAACAGATGCATGGACCAGTAGGCATGGCCAGGGACGTTACGTGTCCATCACGGCACACTGGGTAAATGTGGTGGATTCAGGGTCCACAGGGGACAGCAAGTTTGGGACAGTTCTGCCTAGCCCACGGTCTAGTAAACAGTTGTCTGTAGCCGTTCGCACCCCCTCCTCCTCCTCCTCCTCCTCGTCCTCCTGCAGAAGCAAGAGCTCGTCCACAGGCCGCAGTCGCACAAACACTCCATCCGCACCTGCCACTGTTGCACACCAGGTCTCCCATTATGGGGCAGCTACTGGCATACGTCAGCAGGCTGTATTGGCTATGAAGTGTTTGGGCGACAATAGACACACCGCGGAAGTTCTGTCCGAGTTCTTGCAGCAAGAAACGCAGTCGTGGCTGGGCACTGTAGATCTTGAGGCAGGCAAGGTAGTGAGTGATAACGGAAGGAATTTCATGGCTGCCATCTCCCTTTCCCAACTGAAACACATTCCTTGCCTGGCTCACACCTTAAACCTGGTGGTGCAGTGCTTCCTGAAAAGTTATCCGGGGTTATCCGACCTGCTCCTCAAAGTGCGTGGACTTTGCGCACATATCCGCCGTTCGCCTGTACACTCCAGCCGTATGCAGACCTATCAGCGTTCTTTGAACCTTCCCCAGCATCGCCTAATCATAGACGTTGCAACAAGGTGGAACTCAACACTGCACATGCTTCAGAGACTGTGCGAACAGAGGCGGGCTGTTATGTTTTTGTGGGAGGATACACATACACGGGCAGGCAGTAGGATGGCAGACATGGAGTTGTCAGGTGTGCAGTGGTCGAAGATTCAAGACATGTGTCAAGTCCTTCAGTGTTTTGAGGAATGCACACGGCTGGTTAGTGCAGACAACGCCATAATAAGCATGAGCATCCCCCTAATGCGTCTGCTGATGCAAAGTTTGACGCACATAAAGGATCAGGCGTCTGCACCAGAGGAAGAGGAAAGCCTTGATGACAGTCAGCGATTGTCTGGTCAGGGCAGTGTACATGACGAGGTACCGGGCGAAGAGGAGGTGGAGGATGAGGAGGATGATGGGGATGAGTATATTTTTAATGAGGAAGCTTTCCCGGGGGCACGGGAAATTGGTGGCGTGGCAAGGCCGGGTTCTGGTTTTTTGAGGGACACAAGTGACGTAGATTTGCCTGCAACTGCCCCTCAACCAAGCACAACCGCAGATTTGACAACGGGAACTTTGGCCCACATGGCGGATTATGCCTTGCGTATCCTCAAAAGGGACACACGCATTACAAAAATGATGAACGATGACGATTACTGGTTGGCCTGCCTCCTTGATCCTCGCTATAAAGGCAAATTGCAAAATATTATGCCACATGAGAACTTGGAACTAATATTAGCAACAAAACAATCAACTCTTGTTGACCGTTTGCTTCTGGCATTCCCTGCACACAGCGCCCGTGATCGTTCTCACACGAGCTCCAGGGGCCAGCAGACCAGAGGTGTTAGAGGGGCAGAAATCAGAAGTGGCGTTGGACAGAGGGGTTTTCTGACCAGGTTGTGGAGTGATTTTTCTATGACCGCAGACAGGACAGGTACTGCAGCATCAATTCAAAGTGACAGGAGACAACATTTGTCCAGTATGGTTACAAACTATTTTTCATCCCTTATCGACGTTCTCCCTCAACCGTCATTCCCATTTGATTACTGGGCATCCAAATTAGACACCTGGCCAGAATTGGCAGAATATGCATTGCAGGAGCTTGCTTGCCCGGCAGCTAGTGTCCTATCAGAAAGAGTATTCAGTGCTGCAGGTTCAATACTAACAGAAAAAAGGACTCGTCTGGCTACCCAAAATGTAGATGATCTAACCTTCATTAAAATGAACCACAACTGGATTTCAAAATCTTTTGCCCCACCCTGCCCGGCTGACACCTAGCTTTCCTATGAAAAGGTCTTGCCTGTGGACTATTCTGAATGACTTTTCCAATCTCGTAATTTTCTTCACCTGATTGTCCAGCATACGACATGTTTCCACCTCACGAAATGGCCAAACTCCCCACACGGGGCCGTGCTATCGCCACTTTGCGCTTGGACCCTTGAGAGTGCTGTTTGTCTGAAGAGGTGGGTGTGGCCGCTTTTGGTCGACGGCACTGCCACTGGGTCCCTCATAGTACAATAAAGTGTCTCTGGCGGTGGTGGTGCGCACCCAACGTCAGACACACCGTTGTAATATGAGGGGCCCTGTGCCTGTACCGCCGGCCACAAGACAGTTCCCCCCCCCAGCTCAAACAGTGCTCTACCACTAGCAAAATTATCTCTCACAGCTTCACCAATGTGTAGTCTAGCCGCTGACATCCTTCAATGCCTGGCACTGACAATACCATTGTTTTGACATTTTTGTTATGTTAGGCCTTCGAAGCCTGTCTGCGGTCCCTTCTTTCTACAACTACTACACTGACCAGGCCACTGCTGGCCGTGTTACCCTGGAACCAATTTAAAAGTGCCTACAGTCAGCCCAATTTTGTTATGTTAGGCCTTCGAAGACTGTCTGCCGTCACTCCTTCCACTAGACTTCCACTGACCATACACTGCTGCCCATGTACCCCTGGAACCAATTTAAAGTGCCTACAGCCAGCCCAATTTTGTTATGTTAGGCCTTCGAAGCCTGTCTGCGGTCACTCCTTCCACTAGACTTCCACTGACCAGACCACTGCTGCCCGTGTACCCCTGGAACCAATTTAAAAGTGCCTACAGCCAGCCCAAGTTTGTTATGTTAGGCCTTGGAAGCCTGTCTGCGGTCACTCCTTCCACTAGACTTCCACTGACCAGACCACTGCTGCCCGTGTACCCCTGGAACCAATTTAAAAGTGCCTACAGCCAGCCCAAGTTTGTTATGTTAGGCCTTGGAAGCCTGTCTGCGGTCACTCCTTCCACTAGACTTCCACTGACCAGACCACTGCTGCCCGTGTACCCCTGGAACCAATTTAAAAGTGCCTACAGCCAGCCCAAGTTTGTTATGTTAGGCCTTGGAAGCCTGTCTGCGGTCACTCCTTCCACTAGACTTCCACTGACCAGACCACTGCTGCCCGTGTACCCCTGGAACCAATTTAAAAGTGCCTACAGCCAGCCCAAGTTTGTTATGTTAGGCCTTGGAAGCCTGTCTGCGGTCACTCCTTCCACTAGACTTCCACTGACCAGACCACTGCTGCCCGTGTACCCCTGGAACCAATTTAAAAGTGCCTACAGCCAGCCCAAGTTTGTTATGTTAGGCCTTGGAAGCCTGTCTGCGGTCACTCCTTCCACTAGACTTCCACTGACCAGACCACTGCTGCCCGTGTACCCCTGGAACCAATTTAAAATTGCCTACAGCCAGCCCAATTTTTTTATTTTAGGCCTTCGATGCCTGTCTGCGGTCCATTCTTTCAACTACTACTACACTGACCAGGTCACTGCTGTCCGTGTACCCCTGGAACCAATTTAAAATTGCCTACAGCCATGTGTTATTATTTTAGGCCTTCGATGCCTGTCTGCGGTCACTCCTTCCACTAGGCCTCCACTGACCACACCACTGCTGTCCGTGTACCCCTGGAACCAATTTAAAATTGCCTACAGCCAGCCCAATTTTTTTATTTTAGGCCTTCGATGCCTGTCTGCGGTCCATTCTTTCAACTACTACTACACTGACCAGGTCACTGCTGCCCGTGTACCCCTGGAACCAATTTAAAATTGCCTACAGCCATGTGTTATTATTTTAGGCATTCGATGCCTGTCTGCGGTCCATTTTTTCAACTACTACTACACTGACCAGGTCACTGCTGCCCGTGTACCCCTGGAACCAATTTAAAATTGCCTACAGCCATGTGATATTATTTTAGGCCTTCGATGCCTGTCTGCGGTCACTCCTTCCACTAGGCCTCCACTGACCACACCACTGCTGTCCGTGTACCCCTGGAACCAATTTAAAATTGCCTACAGCCAGCCCAATTTTTTTATTTTAGGCCTTCGATGCCTGTCTGCGGTCCATTCTTTCAACTACTACTACACTGACCAGGTCACTGCTGCCCGTGTACCCCTGGAACCAATTTAAAATTGCCTACAGCCATGTGTTATTATTTTAGGCATTCGATGCCTGTCTGCGGTCCATTTTTTCAACTACTACTACACTGACCAGGTCACTGCTGCCCGTGTACCCCTGGAACCAATTTAAAATTGCCTACAGCCATGTGTTATTATTTTAGGCCTTCGATGCCTGTCTGCGGTCACTCCTTCCACTAGGCCTCCACTGACCACACCACTGCTGTCCGTGTACCCCTGGAACCAATTTAAAATTGCCTACAGCCATGTGTTATTATTTTAGGCCTTCGATGCCTGTCTGCGGTCACTCCTTCCACTAGGCCTCCACTGACCACACCACTGCTGTCCGTGTACCCCTGGAACCAATTTAAAATTGCCTACAGCCAGCCCAATTTTTTTATTTTAGGCCTTCGATGCCTGTCTGCGGTCCATTCTTTCAACTACTACTACACTGACCAGGTCACTGCTGTCCGTGTACCCCTGTAACCAATTTAAAATTGCCTACAGCCATGTGTTATTATTTTAGGCATTCGATGCCTGTCTGCGGTCCATTTTTTCAACTACTACTACACTGACCAGGTCACTGCTGCCCGTGTACCCCTGGAACCAATTTAAAATTGCCTACAGCCATGTGTTATTATTTTAGGCCTTCGATGCCTGTCTGCGGTCACTCCTTCCACTAGGCCTCCACTGACCACACCACTGCTGCCCGTGTACCCCTGGAACCAATTTAAAATTGCCTACAGCCAGCCCAATTTTTTTATTTTAGGCCTTCGATGCCTGTCTGCGGTCCATTCTTTCAACTACTACTACACTGACCAGGTCACTGCTGCCCGTGTACCCCTGGAACCAATTTAAAATTGCCTACAGCCATGTGTTATTATTTTAGGCCTTCGATGCCTGTCTGCGGTCACTCCTTCCACTAGGCCTCCACTGACCACACCACTGCTGTCCGTGTACCCCTGGAACCAATTTAAAATTGCCTACAGCCATGTGTTATTATTTTAGGCCTTCGATGCCTGTCTGCGGTCCATTCTTTCAACTACTACTACACTGACCAGGGCACTGCTGGCCGTGTACCCCTGGAACCAACATCAGAAAATATAAAAATAAGTATTTTGCTTATAAAAAAGAAAATACTGGTGAGATATCAAATGCAGACATTTTAACATTAAAAACAAACACACAACTCTAATCTGGTACAGTACTAAAAATGGCCACCAGCTACAATTACTTTCTCCTGCAAGTAGTTAACTGAAAGTTTTTTTAAATTGAAAACACACATATGGCATCCACCGAGTGTTGTCCTGTCGCGTCTTCTTTATATTATTGCCGAGAAGATGCAAAATAATGAAAATAATAAAATCATTAATTACCAAAATAATAGAGAAAGTCAACACCACATTGCAAATAAACATTCATTCCAAATAAAGAAGCAGGGCGCGTCCGAGGGTGAGTATATACCTAATAAGAATATAATCACTCTCGGACGCGCAATGCTTATTTCCAACAGCCTTCCTTCCTAAGAATCAGCCCTTCCGTCGTGTAGAGAGACGTTGTGTTACACTCCAAGGTGTTCCCCAGGTTGCCTTTCCTGAGCTTCGATCTTCCGGCTCTCGTTTAGTAGTTCTTGGAAACTACTCTGCATTAGGCCTTCAAATTGGGTATGGGGTGTAGAGAGATGGTGTGTTCCACTCCAAGGTGTTCCCCAGGTTGCCTTTCCTGAGCTTCGATCTTCCGGCTCTCGTTTAGTAGTTGTTGGAAACTACGCTGCATTAGGCCTTCAAATTGGGTATGGGGTGTAGCGAGAGGGTGTGTTACACTCCAAGGTGTTCCCCAGGTTGCCTTTCCTGAGCTTCGATCTTCCGGCTCTCGTTTAGTAGTTCTTGGAAACTACACTGCATTAGGCCTTCAAATTGGGTATGGGGTGTAGAGAGAGGGTGTGTTACACTCCAAGGTGTTCCCCAGGTTGCCTTTCCTGAGCTTCGATATTCCGGCTCTCGTTTAGTAGTTGTCGGAAACTACGCTGCATTAGGCCTACAAATTGGGTATGGGGCGTAGAGAGAGGGTGTGTTACACTCCAAGGTGTTCCCCAGGTTGCCTTTCCTGAGCTTCGATATTCCGGCTCTCGTTTAGTAGTTGTCGGAAACTACGCTGCATTAGGCCTACAAATTGGGTATGGGGTGTAGAGAGAGGGTGTGTTACACTCCAAGGTGTTCCCCAGGTTGCCTTTCCTGAGCTTCGATCTTCATGCTCTCGTTTAGTAGTTGTCGGAAACTACGCTGCATTAGGCCTACAAATTGGGTATGGGGTGTAGAGAGAGGGTTTGTTACACTCCAAGGTGTTCCCCAGGTTGCCTTTCCTGAGCTTCGATCTTCCGGCTCTCGTTTAGTAGTTGTTGGAAACTACGCTGCATTAGGCCTTCAAATTGGGTATGGGGTGTAGCGAGAGGGTGTGTTACACTCCAAGGTGTTCCCCAGGTTGCCTTTCCTGAGCTTCGATCTTCCGGCTCTCGTTTAGTAGTTCTTGGAAACTACACTGCATTAGGCCTTCAAATTGGGTATGGGGTGTAGAGAGAGGGTGTGTTACACTCTAAGGTGTTCCCCAGGTTTCCTTGCCATTGCTTCGGTCTTCCGACTCTCGTTTAGTAGTTGTAGAAAAGTACACTGCATTAGGCCATACAAAATGGGTATGGGGTGGAGAGAGATGGTGTGTTACACTCCAAGGTGTTCCCCAGGTTGCCTTTCCTGAGCTTCTATCTTCAGGCTCTCATTAAATTGTGGTTAAATGGAACAACTGCATTTGGCGTACTAGTTGGTTTGGGGCCTACTATCGGTGTCTGCCACTCCTTGCTGTTCTCCTCCACTGAACAAAGCTGTGCCGCCTGTTTACTACGGTTGCCAATTTTGAACTGCATTTCGACTACTTACTGATTTGGCCCTACTCTCTGTGTCAGCCTCTCATTCCAGTTGTCCTCCACTGCAATGCCCCCTGGTTATTCCTGTGTTACCAATTTTGAACTGCATTTAGCCCACTTTCTTCTTTGGGCCTATATCTGTGTTTCCACTTCATCGTGCCCATTGCCCAGCCAGTGATAGATGAGTCTGCTGGTACATTGACCCATAACGCAACATTCCCCGTGCACGCTACACAACAACATTGTGACCCTGCTGAAAGTCAGGTTGCTCTTCCCGCATACCATACCACCTTACACGGGGACAAAGAGGAAGGTGCAGATGAAAGTGCAGGTTCCTTCATCAGGTGGGGGGAGGAATACTAGTTGGCGACGTCACTGGCACAGGGCCTCTCATAGTACGCAAAAGTGTTGCTGCCGGTGGGAGGCGCCCCCGCCGTGCAAACACACCGCTGTACTTTGAGGGGCCCTGTGCCAGTGCCAATGCCAACGAGTGGGCCCCCCCTGCTTGCTCAGGTTCACAGCACTTGCAAAGTTGAAATACTTACCTCTCCCTGCTCCACTGCCGTGACGTGGTCCAGATTTCCTGGGCCCACTAATTACTTGAACCAGCCCTACCCCCCACAACTTTAGCCAAATGACCCCCAATTTCAAATGCCTTCCAATTATTATAAGGTAAATTACGCTTGACAAGCTTCATTAAGAAGAATGGATGGTTTTGACATTAAAATGGCCACTCTAGGTGTTTTCCTGGCCCCCACTCACTGCCGACTATGCTGCCCCATTGACTTGCATTGGGTTTCGTGTTTCGGTCGATCCCGACTTTACGTCATAATCGGCCGATTTCACTCGACCCGACTTTGGACATAGTCGGGTTTCGCAAAACCCGGCTCGACTCTAAAAAGGTCAAGGTCGCTCAACTCTATTGGCGATGTCGCGGGCTTGGCCATGTAGCAGCTAACTGCCCAATGACTACAGAGCCAATGGACTGTAACGCTATGAGACGCCTTTCATTATATGTACAGTCGGTCTGTGTTGCAGAGGTCCTCACAGGAAATGAACGACACGTGTGTTGCCTCGAGGTCGACGGCCATAGTGTGAATGCCGTCTTGGATTCCGGCAGTCAAGTGACTCTGGTACATGCCAGTTTGGTGGACCCTAGAGCCCTAATGAACTCAACCCTGGGCATTAGTTGCATCCATGGCGATATAAAAAACTACCCCACTGCCTGGGTCACCCTTGCCACGCCAGTAGGAACCAAAAGACATCAAGCAGCAGTCCTAAAGTCTATGGGACATGATGTAATATTGGGGAGAGACTTTCCCTTATTTTGGGACTTGTGGAGCCTTAAAAATGGCATGAGCACTCTAGTTGAGGAGGGTGCCGTGGGGCTAACCCCTGAGCTATTTCAGCAAGAGGGGGGGGGAGTCCATCTCAGAGGTAACTCCAGAATTTGTAGACTCACCTCTGGCTGTATATGCAGGCGACGCAAGTGAACTAGAGGAGGCTATAGAAATGCCAGGTCTTGAAGTGGCCCGTGGTAAGTTCGGGACCGCTCAACACCAGGACCCTACTCTGGCAAGGGCATGGGAAAATGTAAAGGTCTCTGAGGGAAGACCATTGTACCCAGGGGCTCAAAATGAGTTCCCACATCTAGCTGTGCAACAGGGTATGCTGTGTCACATAGACAAAGTGCGAGGGGTGACGGTAGAGCAACTAGTGGTGCCCAAGTCCTTTCACCAGGTAGTTTTGGAACTGGCACATAAACATCCCTTGGGGGGACACCTGGCCGGAGAAAAAACAAAACACCGTATTCTGCAGCATTTCTTTTGGCCGGGTCTAGGGGGGGACGTGACTCGGTATTGTCAGTCAGTCCTACGTGTCAATTGACCACACCTATGTCACATTTTAGAAGCCCCCTTGTGCCCTTACCAATAATAGAGGTGCCCTTCGAGAGGATAGCAATGGATATAATGGGTCCATTAGTTAAATCTGCCAGGGAACATCAGTACATTTTGGTAGTACTAGATTATGCCACTCGTTACCCTGAAGCAGTGCCTCTGCGGAATGCCAATGCGAAAGCAATTTCAAAGGAGCTTGTTAATATGTTTTCTCGCACCGGCATTCCGAAAGAAATACTAACAGATCAGGGAACCCCCTTTATGTCTCGAATACTTAAGGACTTGTGTAAGCTACTAAAAATCTCCCACTTGCGTACTTCAGTATATCACCCTCAGACTGACGGGTTGGTGGAGCGATTTAATAAAACCCTGAAGGGAATGTTGAAAAGGGTAGTAGATAAGGACGGGAGGGATTGGGATGCTCTTCTACCATATCTCCTGTTCGCTATACGGGAAGTACCCCAATCCTCCACAGGCTTTTCACCTTTTGAGTTAGTTTACGGGCGATGTCCTAGAGGCCTGTTAGATATTGCTAAAGAGACTTGGGAACAAGAGGTGACTCCTTATCGCAGTGTAATTGAACACGTAATGCTTATGCAAGATAGAATTGAGGCGGTCATGCCAATAGTTAAGGAATGTTTAGAACGTGCGCAACAGGCCCAAAGCACGGTATATAACCGAGCGGCTAAAACACGAGTCTTTCAACCCGGAGATAGGGTGTTAGTATTAGTACCTACTGTAGAAAATAAATTTCTTGTGAAGTGGCAGGGCCCATACGAGGTGTTGGAGAGAATAGGTGAAGTGAATTATAAGATATATCAACCAGACAAGAGGAAAACCGAACAAATCTACCACATAAACTTGCTTAAGGCCTGGCGGGATAGGAAGAGTCTAATGACAGAAGCCACCCTTAATGATGGACCTCGTAGGGCACCCCCATCTGTGGTAAATGACCCCCAGGTAGCATTGCCAGAGGTGGGTATTGCAGAGACACTGTCCGAAAGTCAAAAACGAGAGACCAAGGAATTTATACAGAAAAACGCAGAGGTTTTTTCAGAGCTTCCTGGCCGTACTCACTTAATTAAACATGACATTGTTACCGATCCACAGGCCCGTGTACGACTAAAACTATATCGAATTCCGGAGGCTCGGAGACAAGCCATTGCCCAGGAAGTCGAGAAAATGTTAGAACTTGGAGTCATTGAAGAGTCCCGGAGTGATTGGGCTAGCCCAATCGTGCTGGTGCCCAAACCCGATGGGACTATTCAATTTTGTAATGATTTTCGGAAATTAAATGAGGTATCGAAATTTGATGCCTACCGATGCCGAGAGTTGATGAACTTATAGAGAGACTGGGTTCGGCCAGGTACATATCCACTATCGACTTAACAAAAGGTTATTGGCAGATTCCCCTCACGGATTCAGCCAAAGAGAAAACGGCCTTTGTAACACCCCAGGGACTGTTCTAGTACCGTGATATGCCATTTGGGTTACATGGTGCTGCAGCCACCTTCCAACGTCTAATGGATATTGTCCTAAAACCTCACGTCCAGTATGCGTCCGCATACTTGGACGATATCATTGTCTTTAGTGATGACTGGGACACACATTTGTCAAAAGTACAAGCCGTCTTGGACTCAATAAAAGCTGCTGGGTTAACTGCCAATCCCAAGAAATGTACTTTGGGATTGGAAGAGGCTCACTATCTGGGATATAGCATAGGGCGAGGAGTCGTAAAGCCACAGACCAATAAGGTGGACGCTATTCAGAATTGGCCACGACCGGTCACCAAAAAGCAAGTCAGAGCCTTTTTGGGGATCGTTGGTTATTATAGGCGGTTCATCAAACATTTTGCCACCGTCGCGGCCCCTCTCACAGATCTTACTAAGGGCTCAAAATCTATCACAATAAATTGGAACACAGAAGCAGAGAAGGCCTTTCAGTATTTAAAAACGGTCTTCTGTGACCAACCAGTGTTGGTTGCCCCTGACTTTAAACGGGAGTTTATTGTCCAAACGGACGCCTCTGGTGTCGGCCTCGGTGCAGTATTGTCACAGGAAGTGAATGGCGTGGAACACCCAGTGGTCTATCTAAGCAGAAAGCTTACTAGGGCAGAAAAGAATTATAGCGTGGTTGAGCGGGAAGCCCTGGCTATAAAATGGGCCCTATACACCTTACGCTATTATTTACTAGGTCGCCAATTTAGGCTAGTAACGGACTATTCATCCCTAACATGGATGTCCTGCGCAAAAGAGGGCAATGCGAGGGTGACACGCTGGTTCTTGGCATTACAACCTTTTAACTTTTCCGTTGAGCACAGGGCAGGCGCAGAGCACGGGAATGCAGATGCGTTGTCTAGGACACATTGCTTGGCAGCTCGTTGTGTCCGACCCCACGGGCTCGAACAGAGGAAGGGGTTATGTGAGGTTCCAAGGGGAGAAGTACTAGAAAACAGATATGTTTCTCCCCGTTTCATTTCATATGTATCACGGTATTGATTGTGAAGCTGTTTATTTCACTGTAATCCGGTCCTGGTTTTCTTTAGTGATCAGCCTGAAAGGACTGGTGCTTCCCTTCCACACATTCAATCCAGCTTTTGACTCCTGTCTGATTCAGCTGATATAATCAGGAACTGCTGGAATCTCAGTCTCTCATCTTCTGGTCTGGGAAGCTGACACAGTAAGGTTGCACAAACTTCTTTCTTGTTGTGTAGGTTTATTTTGCAGTTAGTATCTTGTTGTTAGTTAGTGGCCAGATGGCCTTAGACATTTTATTTCATGTTTGGCACGTGTAACATTGTACGGCAAATGTGTACAATAAATACACCTGACACATACCTGTGTGGAACTCGCTAGCCTGCTATTGTTCGTTGTGACTCCATAGCCACCTGCTTGGGCCAAAGCAGAGATCCCTGATGAGCTATATCTCCACAATATGTATGTAGTATGTATGTAGTATGTATGTTGTATGTATGTAGTATGTATGTTGTATGTATGTAGTATGTATGTAGTATGTTGTATGTACAGTATGTGGAGCGCCCCCAGACACAGGGCCACAGATCACTCGGTACCGGTCCTTTCTCCTCAGTTCTGCGGTTGTCACGGTGGCTGGACCCGGTCGTGACCCTGCTAAGGGGCGTACAATGAAGCTGGTAGAATAGTCTGTCAGGGGTTCGTGACGCCACCTGTGGTGTTCGGTCAGGGTGACTGTGGGGTCCGCTGGGGTGATGGAATGGCAGCCAGATGGTATACCTTCCCACAGGTGAAGTAGGTCCCCAGGGCTTCCCAGTAAGGTGGATCGTGATGGTGTGAGGTGCAGGCAATAATGAGGACACAAGGTTGCAGTCTCTTTACCTTTTTTACTGAAGGCTTCAATATACTCAGTCAAGAGCACGTTCAACTGGGCTATCAGAGACCAGCCGGTCCGATGGGCACATCCAGAGTTTCCCTCGCAGATGGAAATCGTTGCCTGCCAATAGCGCCTGTGTGTTGTAGTCCTACCCTGCTGAGCATTCGGAATAGTCCTCACAACTGCTGTTCTCGTTCGTTCGTTCTCTACAGATTTCTCTCTCTCTCTTGTTCTTTGGTTCCAGATGTTGCTAGTTTCTAACGTTCCCCAGGTATAGTTTGGCTAGGACGCCACTCGTTTGACGGGAAGGCTTGGAGGTCTTCCGGGACCCTAGAGACGCCCCTCTCCCAATGTTGCCCCCTATGTCTTCGTAGGTGTAGAAGGTAGACAGCCAACCTATAATCAACTGTCCAGCGGAATTTGAAGTAAGGCCTGAAGTCAGTTACTCCTACGGTGATCCGGCCACCGACTACGCGCCTCAGTAAGATGTTGCCTTCCTCTCTCGGCACGACTCTAACTGGCTCTCCTTTGTGCTGATCTCGTTTACACTGTTCCACAATATTCTTCCCTTCGTGTCTCTCTCTTAGGATACCGCCGCAAGGTGTGCAGGCGCGGTTCCGTTACGTTCTCTTCTGTTCGCTAGGCACCTGCCAGGTTCCCACGCCTGACAGGGACCCCCCTGTGCCTTCTCCCTGCAACACCCCCTGCCACGGGATGTTGCCTGGTTCCAACCCAGTCAGCTTCTGACTAACTTCCTCCCCAGCCCCTAGTTTTACCAGTGTGAGGAGTGGCCCAATAAATAAAGCCTTTTTCTCCCCCTAGTGGCCGTAGTGTGAAGTGTAATATGTTCTGGTGATACCTGGTCAGGAGAACTCTTTAGTGCCATTGGACGTACCGCTACTCGCCTTGGGGCCATACTGCAACGACCAGGTCTCTGGGGCGCTGCACTCCCCCCCCCGGTTAAATCCAGTACTCCTGGACTGGGAAAGAAGAACAACAATATAATACAGTGCAAGACATACAAAAATATTTTTGAATGCTTAGAACAAGTAATTGGAAAAAGTGCTTCCCTTTATGGGAGGTAAGGACGCTTAAACGTTGCAAACAGTAACAAGATTAAATAATTTTAAATAACATTTATATTGTAAACAACCTTTAGTACCCATCCGGGTATCCTACTAAGTGCAAACTTCTGAACAGTTAACTAACTCTTCCTTTAAGGGCGTGTTCACTGAACCCACTAACGGCCTACCAATAAACGCTACATAACTTGTTTCTTCCCATTCTAACTTCCCCAATGCAGGACCGCCTAGCTCCTTGGCTGGGCCTACTGTCATTGTACCAACCATCTTTCTACGTTTCTTAGGAGAACTTTCTCTCTAACCCCTACGGGTTGGAGGTAGCAACAGGAAATAATGAACTATTTACAAATCGGGTCTTCGAGGTTTATTTCTGTGGAGGTTGTGGCCTTACCTCACAGATCACACCTTTCCGTTGGGCACGGGTGGAATCCGCAGTTGCTCGCGGGGCCGGGCTCGCTTGGGGATCCTCCACAGGGACTCCTTCCTCTGGAGCCCCAGCTTCCACCTGTAGGGCCGTGCATAACTGGACACCTATGGCCACCCAGCCGGCCTCTCTCCTCCACCGGGTATAGGTCACTGCGTCGCCTGGCCTCAGTTCACGGGTCTCCTCCCTCGTCCCATAGCGGGGTTCCACTTCACTCGACGCGGACCTGCAGGGGTTCTCCGATCTCCTGGATAACCCCCCTCTCCTGCCTGGGGTTGTAAAAGACCACTACTCCCCAGTGCGATGGCGGAACCTTCTCCTCCACTGTGAGGTCTATCACTTCCACAGGTCGTGGCTGTTTCCTCCAAGCCGCCACTAGGCGTCGCTGGTGCTCTGTCACCGGTAAGATCCTTAAGTCCCGCTCCTGCGGGACACAACTCCCTGGCCGGGTGCAAGGTCCTGACGCAGTCAGAGTGGGCAGAGGAGGGGACACAGGGGACAGACGGATCTCCGTCGGATGGCCCAACCGGGAACTCACTCGGGCACGGGCTTCCAAGTAACGTGCCAGCCGCCGAGCCTCAGCGGCGGCCACCCAGCCATCGGGCATCCGCCCTCCAAGTTTTCCCTCAGGCGGCGTTACGGCAGTCAAGTCCTGCAGCGGCGGTGACTCTGGGACCGCTGCGGGCGATACAGGCCTGTGCCTGGCCGGGTCGTCTCCACGCGGTGGCTTGGGAGTCGCCATCTTTGTCCCCTTCTCCAGATCTTCTTCTCGGGCTCTCTTTCGGGGGTGGCTCCGTCCCCACTGTCCCCACCCTCCATAGAGGATCAGAAGGCGGACCTCAGCGGCTGACGGGCCCGCCCTCAAGATACAGCAATGCTTAGACTGGGCGGCCATTATCGTTCGCACTCTCCAGTTCTTCTACACCCACTTCCATGCCTTTCTTCTTCTCCTGCGCTCCTCATGGCGCGGTAATGGCGGCAGTTTTGGTGGGAATCTTGCGTCAAATAGCAATGCACAGTCCTTGCAGTAAATCACAATTCCACCACTTCTCAATCACAGTTCTAAGGCACACATGACCCAATTCTTCAGGCTTAAGTACGATCCTGTTCGTGACGCCAAGTAGGAGCGCCCCCAGACATGGGGCCACAGATCACTCGGTACCGGTCCTTTCTCCTCAGTTCTGCGGTTGTCACGGTGGCTGGACCCGGTCGTGACCCTCCTAAGGGGCGTACAATGAAGCTGGTAGAATAGTCTGTCAGGGGTTCGTGACGCCACCTGTGGTGTTCGGTCAGGGTGACCGACGCTGCTGTGGGGTCCGCTGGGGTGATGGAATGGCAGCCAGATGCTATACCTTCCCACAGGTGAAGTAGGTCCCCAGGGCTTCCCAGTAAGGTGGATCGTGATGGTGTGAGGTGCAGGCAATAATGAGGACACAAGGTTGCAGTCTCTTTACCTTTTTTACTGAAGGCTTCAATATACTCAGTCCAGAGCACGTTCAACCGGGCTATCAGAGACCGGCTGGTCCGATGGGCACATCCAGAGTTTTCCTCGCAGATGGAAATCGTTGCCTAGCAATAGCGCCTGTGTGTTGTAGTCCTACCCTGCTGAGCATTCGGAATAGTCCTCATAACTGCTGTTCTCGTTTGTTCGTTCTCTACAGCTTTCTCTCTCTCTCTCTTTCGTTCTTTGGTTCCAGATGTTGCTAGTTTCTAACGTTCCCCAGGTATAGTTTGGCTAGGACGCTGTTGTGATAGGCAATTCAGTATCACAATGGACATAGCAGTCAGAGCACATACAGTGATCTGACAATAACCCAAAATAATAGAACGAGCTCTGAGACGTGGGAACTCTGCAGACCGCAATCCCTAATCCTCTCCAAACAACACTAGAGGCAGCCGTGGATTGCGCCTAACTCTGCCTATGCAACTCGGCACAGCCTGAGAAACTAACTAGCCTGAAGATAGAAAATAAGCCTACCTTGCCTCAGAGAAATACCCCAAAGGAAAAGGCAGCCCCCCACATATAATGACTGTGAGTAAGATGAAAAGACAAACGTAGGGATGAAATAGATTCAGCAAAGTGAGGCCCGACTTTCTTAACAGAGCGAGGATAGGAAAGATAACTTTGCGGTCTACACAAAACCCTAAAGAAAACCACGCAAAGGGGGCAAAAAGACCCTCCGTACCGAACTAACGGCACGGAGGTACACCCTTTGCGTCCCAGAGCTTCCAGCAAAACAATTAGACAAGCTGGACAGAAAAAATAGCAAACAAATAGCAAAGAAGCACTTAGCTATGCAGAGCAGCAGGCCACAGGAATGATCCAGGGAAAAACAAGTCCAATACTGGAACATTGACAGGAAGCCAGGATCAAAGCATTAGGTGGAGTTAAGTAGAGAAGCACCTAACGACCTCACCAGATCACCTGAGGGAGGAAACTCAGAAGCCGCAGTACCACTTTCCTCCACAAACGGAAGCTCCCAGAGAGAATCAGCCGAAGTACCACTTGTGACCACAGGAGGGAGCTCTGCCACAGAATTCACAACAGTTCACCTCAGTGAACGTCAGTGAGCATGCGCAGACTCACAGCCTGACCTGAGGTGAACTCGGCAGTGTGGGACAAAGTTCCGAAACTTTCCCACGCTAAAGAGTTTATGGCCGGTCAGGTGGGGTGGCTGCGCAGGTAGCTTTTCATTCATTTCACAGTGGTTTACAGTCAGGGCGGTAGCATTAGCACCGCTCCCGATTGTAAACTATTTAACCCTTTGAGATGCATTGTAGCGTGGGACTTGACTGTATGGCAGACAGGTATGGGATATTGTGGCTTTTTTATTTTTGTTTTACATGAGAACAAGGGCTTCGCTTGGATTAAAAGTGTAATAAAGATGGAAACCTGTGTGTTTAATTATTTCATTAAAAGACTTTATTCTTAATGTGTATTTTTTAAACCCATTCATACTATTGGATTAATAATGGATAAGTGTCTTATTGACACCTCTCCATTATTAACCAAGCAATAGCAAGGTGACATTAACCCCTTATTACCCCATATGCCACCACTACAGGGCAATGGGAAGCAATAGGCTAAGTGCCAGAATTGGCGCATCTTATAGATGTGCCTTTTCTGGGGCGGTTGGGTTCTTGGGGGGGGGGGTCAATATCCATGGCCTAGGCTATGAATATCAGCCGGCAGACTGGCTATTAATTATAGGGGGACCCATCATTTTTTTTGGGGGGTACTCCTATTAGAATAGCCAGTAAAGACTAAATATACAGCTGCGGGCTGATATTCATAGCCTAGGAAGATTCATGGGTATTAACCCCTTCCCAGGCTACAAATAGTCCCCGGCCATCGGCTTTCCCTCTCTGGCGAAGAAAATTGCGCGGGAGATTACGCAATTTTTTTTGCTTGTAGGTTGGAACTTGTGGAGCCAATAAATAGGCTTCCACATTATGCATTCATGATTTTCTGGTCCGGGATCCATTATATGTCCATTTTGCATGCTGGTGAGAAAATCTCGCCAATGTCACATGGATGCTTAGATACGAGAAAATCGCATCCTCGCATTGCACATGGATGACATACGGATCATGGTTCGGGAACATTTTCTGCGATTCTCGGTCGTGAAAAACGGACCGATATTTTTACACGTTATGTGTGACTCCGGCCTACAGTTATGACTCAGCTCTTATTGAGTTAATAGGAGGGTATTAAAAAGTGTATGAGTTTAGTGTTCATCTAGAATATAACCATGTGCTCTGTGGCTTGTGTCCGTTTAATCCCAGCAGATCCCTGTGGTTTGTCCCTTTCATCCCAGCAGATCTTTGTGGCTTCCCCTTTAATCCCAGCAGATCTGTGTTATTTGTTCCTTTAATCCCAGCAGATCTCGGTAGCTTGTCCCTTTGATCCCAGCAGATATCTGTGACTTGTCCCTTTGATTCTAGCAGATCTCAGTGGCTTCCCCTTTAATCCCAGCAGATCTGTGTGGCTTGTCCCTATAATCACAGCAGATCCCTGTGGCTTGTTCTCATAATCCAAGCAGATCCCTGTGGCTTGCCCCTATTTAAGGGGGTGAAGAGGAAGACGAGCCCAAAGGAGGTTGCTTTCCCTGCTCCTTACCTGGAACCACTTAGTCGGACAGCTGGGTTGTTGGGGGGAGGACTTTCTGTCCTCAGAGGGGATCATGTGACTGCTGGGGGCAGAGAGGAAGAAAAAGGGGTGTGGTCAGAAAAGAGTGGGAGAGCAGAGCGTGTGAGACAGAGGGGACAGCGCGCCAGAGAGAAAGCAGGCTGCAGCGCCGCGCTCCCCATGAGAGAGTGCTCCCCGTGAGGGCACTGTGGCTGAGATACCCACCATAGTGAAGGCTATATGTGAGGTTGTGGACTCGGAAGCCTCCGTAATCAGAGTGACCCGAGCGCGCAGCCCCAGTGAACGCAGTGACAAGCCAAGACCCCTGAGTGTGATAAGTAAACTGCCCAGTGTGTGTGTAGCATTGCTACTGCAGAGAGACTGCCAGCTTAACATACAGAGACTCTGTGGACTGCAGCAGTGGGACTGTGCTACTTCCTGCTTCCAGTTTCACTCTGAGAAAAAGACTGCAAAGATTTAACCCCGGAGTCTCCAGTTCCCAGGAGATATTTTGCTACAAGAAAGGTCCTACAGCTTGGGACGAAAGTTTACTTGTGAACTTTGCAAGACTTTTCCGGATACAGCAAAGGTGGCTGTCCTGTGCTAGTTTGTGAAGCCACAAAGACACTGAGAAAGGGACTTACAGTTTCCAGGAGCATCTCTAGGATCCAGAAGCAAGGAGAAGACCACGCTTCGCAGAGCTAACAGGAATCCGTGCACACCGCCGTGTTGGACTTTTGGGGGCCCCCTGGGACTGGACCTGTGTCCCCAACATCACCGTGAGTTTGTTCCTGTATGGTGCACCAGTGAGGGCCTAGTGCAGGCTTCAGTAGTTAGAGCACGGTAGCCGTGTGGCCTGCGTAGTAAAGGCCAGGGAGGTTATATGCAGAGTAGCATCAATATTTTTCTTATTGTTTAAAGTTGCTTGTGAGACAGATTCTGAGTTTGTAATTGTTGAAGCACTGTGCTATTTTACAGACAAGATAACTCATGTGCATTATATTTTGTTATTGTAAACCCCTGCTTGCATCTTCCTTGTTCCTTCCATTCCCTGTCTCCCAATAAATCTACCTTTTGTTGTTGGCACTTCATCTTGTGTACAGTAGTCTTCCTGCACCGTGGTAGTCCCTCGGCCATCGCTTCAAGTGGCGCTGCGAGCAGGGTACTGTCACCAAGATGGAGGCAGCAGACAGCAATGGCGGGAATGCTAACATTAATGGGGATGCTGTGGGCATTGGTAGAACCCCTGCAAGGACACTCCCTAGTGTGGCACTCTGCAGGGGAGGCGAGAAGAGAGGCCGCTCCATTTCATAACGAACACTTGATTGCTGGGAGCCCCATCCTACGTGCTGAATTTGAAGGAGTTCTGGTGGACTGCCTGGTAGACACCGGGTC
Organism: Ranitomeya imitator; assembly: GCF_032444005.1. Lineage (NCBI taxonomy): Eukaryota > Metazoa > Chordata > Amphibia > Anura > Dendrobatidae > Ranitomeya > Ranitomeya imitator. The sequence continues at coordinate 274,294,830 of NC_091284.1, read as the reverse complement.
ACAAGTGACAACGATGCCAGAAGCGTACTTCAAGCAGCATTTCCAGGACCTGGCCAAGCCAGAAAAAGAGACATTGATTCGCTTGTTTGCTGCCAACCAACAACCGATTCCGGTCACAGGGGTCGTGTGGATGAATATTCGAATCTGTGGGCAAGAAGTTGGGAGAAAAGGGATCCTGCTAGTCCCTGAGCCTGTCAAGGAAGGTGTGCCTGTAGTACTGGGAATGAATATCCTACGTGAACTCGATCAGATTATGTTTACCAAACGGGGACCTGGATATTGGAAGACGGCTACTCCACATAAGCCTACTCAAGAAGCCCTTCAACGACTGATCCGCGTCTGTGGGACGCAGAAGAGTGTGCCATCTTATCAGACGGTAGGGGTCATCCGGGCTCCTGGTAAAGAACCTGTAATCCTACCTCCCAAGCGAGAAACTATAGTATACCTTCCAGTGGGGACTCACCGCAACCTTAATGGGTTGGAAGTGGTTGTTCAGCCTGTGGTAGGCGGAGGAGTGGATCAAGAAGTCATGATAGCTCGTACGATGGCTGTGGTCCAGCGAGGACATGTCCCTATAAGAGCTTTGAATGTGAGCCCCAGGGAGGTCACCTTGCCACGAGGGACAGATCTGGCCCTGGCGTACCTACATAAGGGTGAAGTGGTGAGTCAGAAGGAGATGTCTTTATCACCGAAAGAAGGTGTGGGGTGGACCCTAGCAGTTACTGTGGGAGATGAAGAGACACCATCCCCGAAGTGGAGTGGACGGGGCGTCCTTGATCAAATGGAAGTGGATGTGAAGGCTATTGGCCCTGAGCGTGTTCAAGCAATATAAACTATGCTGTGGGAAAATCAGGCCACATTCGCCCGTCACGCCGAAGATTTCGGCTGTACTGAAGCCATCACGTATGAGATACCGACTGGGGAAGCTCGTCCAATTCGAGAACGATACCGGCAGATCCCGCCCAAGATGTACCAAGAGGTGAAAACATTACTGAGGCAGATGCTGGATTCAGGAGTGGTGCAGAGTAGTCAGAGCCCTTGGGCAGACCCGGTGGTGCTCGTCAAGAAAAAGGATGGGACCATCCGGTTCTGTGTAGATTACAGGAAACTCAATGCCTGCACTGTTCGAGACTCGCATCCGTTGCCCCGCATCGAGGAATCCTTGACAGAGTTGGGGAAAGCCAAGTACTTCTCCACCCTGGACCTAGCAAGCGGATACTGGCAAGTAGCCGTGGCAGAGAAATACAGAGAGAAAACCGCCTTCATCCTCCCTATGGGGCTGTTCGAGTTTAACCGGATGCCCTTTGGGCTCTCCAATGCTCCAGGCACCTTTCAACGGCTGATGGAAAAGTGTTTGGGAGATTTAAATTTTGAGGCTACCCTGATCTATCTGGATGACATCATTGTGTTTTCAGCCTCATTCGAAGACCCCCTTGCCCGGCTTGGACAGGTACTCGGAAGACTGCGGGCTCATAACCTGAAGGTGAAGCCAAAGAAATGCCGCCTCTTCAAGAGGGAGATCGAGTACCTAGGCCACATAGTGTCACAAGATGGAGTTCTACCCTCACCAGAAAAAGTGGCTGCTATCCAGAAGTGGCCAGTCCCTCAAACAGTGAGAGAACTCCAGGCCTTCCTGGGACTCGCGGGGTACTACCGCCGGTTAAAGACTTCGCGAAGGTGGCAGGTCCTCTCAATGAGTTGCTGAGGGGGACCGCTGGAGTGCCAAAGACCCAGCGCATCCCCTGGGCACAGGGACAACACGAGGCCTTCCAGGCTATAAAGAATGCCCTTACTTCGGCCCCGATTTTGGCCTACGCAGACTTCGATCAACCGTTCCTGTTGTACACCGATGGTAGCCTTCATGGACTCAGTGCAGTACTTTCTCAGATACAGGATGGACATGAGAGAGTTATCGGGTATGCTAGCAGGTCCCTGCGAGACAGCGAAAGAAACCCTCACAATTACAGCTCCTTCCGGTTAGAGCTCCTGGCCCTGGTGTGGGCCATGACAGAAAAGTTTGCAGGCTTCCTGACAGGTACCAAAATTCAAGTTCGAACAGACAATAATCCCAGGGCCCACCTTGAGAATGCTAAATTGGGGGCCTTAGAACAACGGTGGATGGCTCGCCTAGCCAAGTTCGACTTTACCATCCGTTATCGCTCTGCTACCGAAAACGCAAATGCGGATGGGCTGTCAAGAGTGCCTGTGGAGACTCCAGTGGGGGATCTTGATGAGCAACTCAAAGAGGAAGAAGCCCCAGACTTCAATAAGTTCAAGCCCCCAATGGTTGTGGCCCAGTCAAGAAGGGAGGCCTGCGCATTACCCCGGTCCCTGGGGAGAACCAATGAGGAATGGGGACACATTCAGGATGAAGACGAAGGGCTGAGACAGATGAAATGGTGGGTAACGCAAAAGTGGAAGCCTGGCAAACGAGAGAGAGATAATCTGGACTCTGAAATGAGGAGTGTGTTGCACCAGTGGGATAGACTGGAAGTGCGAGAGTCAGTATTATATCGTAAGAGGCAACATCCAAAAGATATGGAAGAAAGGTGGCAAGTGGTCATCCCAGGAAGAATGGCTCAAGAAATAGCTAAAGAAGCCCACGAATTCGGAGCGCACTTCGGCCCCACAAAGACCTACCAATGGTTGCAGCGGTATGTGTATTGCCCCCGGTTGGAGCTTGTGGTGGAAGAGGTTTGCCGGCAATGTCGAGTATGTGACCTCATTAAGAGTACTGAACAGAGGGCACTCATCCAGATCATACAAACTAAGGAACCGTTGGAAGTCTTGATGATCGACTATCTCCTCGTGGGACACTCGGCCCGGGGACAGCAATACTGTTTGGTGATGACCGATCATTTCTCTAAGTTTGCAGTAGTCACTCCAACTAGAGACCAGACTGCGGAATCGGCAGCGCGAGCCATCTGTCAAGACTTCATCCGGGTGTATGGGTGCCCAAAGCGCATCCACTCTGACCAAGGCGCATGTTTCCAAGGCAAGGTGATGGAAGAATTGTATCGTATGTATGGCATCGAGCGGTCCCGGACCACCCCTTACCACCCTCAAGGCAATGGAGCTTGTGAACGCTTCAACAGAACCTTGCTTCAGATGCTGAGAACGTTGGAGGAGGATAAGAAGGCGTGTTGGCCAGACTATCTGCCAGAATTGATCTGGACCTACAACAATCGGGTCCACTCCACCACGGGTTATACCCCCTATCTACTGTTGTTTGGAAGAGCTGGACGAGAGATCATTGAGCTGAATTTGGAACAGCCAGAGGAGCTGATGGAGCGAACTGTCACCTCATGGGTGAAAGAGCATCGGCAACGATTTGCAAACGATACGGCGGTTGGCGGGTCAGCAACTGCAAGAAAAAGAGCATACGGCCCGCAAACCGACTCAAGAGTTACCGCTCCAACCTCGAAACCGAGTATTGGTCAGAGAGAAACGCCCTAAGGGAAAACTAAGCGAGAGATGGGAAGTACAGCCGTACAAGGTTATCGAGCGAGTGTATGCTAACGGCCCTGTCTACAAGGTACAGATTGAGAATGGGGGCATCCGCCCCTAGAGTACTTCACAGAAATATGCTGCGGCCTTGGCGGTCTGAGGTCTGTTCTACGCCATTGTCGCCTGAAGGTGACACTCCACTTCCTGAATCTGTCATGCCTGATGGCCAAATCGATGATGAGTGGTGGACCGTCCCCGACACAGTAGGGGGTCCTCAGCCGCCCAGAGACGGTGATCCCATGGATGTACCAACACCACCATGTGAGGACGAGACCAGACAAGAGCTCACAATGTCTCCTGCAACAAGTGTTCCTCTGGAAGATAGTCAAGCCTTGCCTGACAGCCAAGAGCTTCGGAGATGTCAGAGGTCTAATGCAGGGGTTCCACCGGTCCGATATGTAGAACAGTGTGCTCTGTCTGTTTTTACATCTTTGTTGCCTCCTCTATAGGTGCTGTTCCGCATTGCACGTTCTTTCATTACGCTTCAACCTTGATTCTGTGATGGTCGAGGACAACCATCATTAAGAAGGGAGGCATGTAAGAGGGTAGTGCTGTTATGGACAGTAACATGCTGCCACTTTAATAGACAGCACCCCTTTGTCTGGTACGATGGAATGCCCTGCTTCCCCCTGCTAGATGGTTAAGATAAACTGCCCCAGGATGAGGGGAGGAGTTGAGTTGAGCCTGAACTGTGCGTGTTATCTGAAGCTGCAAGAGAGAGAGAACTGTGTGCTATTTTGCTACAAGAAAGGTCCTACAGCTTGGGACGAAAGTTTACTTGTGAACTTTGCAAGACTTTTCCGGATACAGCAAAGGTGGCTGTCCTGTGCTAGTTTGTGAAGCCACAAAGACACTGAGAAAGGGACTTACAGTTTCCAGGAGCATCCCTAGGATCCAGAAGCAAGGAGAAGACCACGCTTCGCAGAGCTGACAGGAATCCGTGCGCACCGCCGTGTTGGACTTCTGGGGGCCCCCTGGGACTGGACCTGTGTCCCCAACATCATCGTGAGTTTGTTCCTGTATGGTGCACCAGTGAGGGCCTAGTGCAGGCTTCAGTAGTTAGAGCACGGTAGCCGTGTGGCCTGCGTAGTAAAGGCCAGGGAGGTTATATGCAGAGTAGCATCGATATTTTTCTTATTGTTTAAAGTTGCTTGTGAGACAGATTCTGAGTTGTAATTGTTGAAGCACTGTGCTATTTTACAGACAAGATAACTCATGTGCATTATCTTTTGTTATTGTAAACCCGTTTGCATCTTCCTTGTTCCTTCCATTCCCTGTCTCCCAAAAAATCTACCCTTTGTTGTTGGCACTTCATCTTGTGTACAGTAGTCTTTCTGCACCGTGGTGGTCCCTCGGCCATCGCTTCATATTGTTATACTGTTTGCTTTATCTCTACTAACCTCCTGTTTTCTCCCTGTGAGGAGAATCTTACTCCTGTTAATAAATCCCCCTCAACAGTTGGTCTGTCTGTTCCGTGGTGACATACTCAACCCTGCACCCTATTACACCTATAATCCCAGCAGATCCCTGTGGCTTGTCCATATAATCGCACCCGATATATGTGGCTAGTCCTTTTAATCTCAGCCAATCTCTGAGACTTGTCCCTATAATCCCAGTTCTCTGTGGCTTGTCCCTATAATCCCAGCAGATCTCTGTGGCTTTTCCCTATAATCCCAGCAGATCTCTGGCTTTTCCCTATAATCCCAGAAGATCTTTGTGGCTTTTCCCTATAATCCCAGCAGATCTCTGTGGCTTGTTCCAATAATCCCAGCAGGCCTGTGTAGCTTGTCCCTATAATCCCATGAGATCTTTGTGGCTTGTCCCTATAATCCAAGTAGATCCCTGTGGCTTGTCCCTATAATCCCAGCAGATCTCTGTGGCTTTCTCCCTATAATCCCAGTAGATCCCTGTGTCTTGTCCCTATAATCCCAGTAGATCCCTGTGGCTTGTCCCTATAATCCCATCAGATGGGTGTGACTTTCTCCCTATAATCCCAGCAGATCTGCTTGGCTTTTCCCTATAATCCCAGATCTGTATGGCTTTTCCCTTTAATCCCAGCAGATCAGTGTTGCTTTCTCCCTATAACCCCTGCAGATCTGTATGGCTTTTCTCTATAATCCCAGCAGATCAGTGTGGCTTTCTCCCTATAATCCCAGATCTCTGTGGCTTTCTCCCTATAATCCCAGCAGATCTGTGTGGCTTTCTCCCTATAATCCCAGCAGATCGGTGTGGCTTTCTCCCTATAATCCCAGCAGATCTCTGTGGATTTCTCCCTATAATCCCAGCAGATTGATGTGGCTTTCTCCGTATAATCCCAGCAGATCTCTGTGGCTTTCTCCCTATAACCCCAGCAGAACCCTGTGGCTTGTCCATATAATCCCAGCAGATTGGTGTGACTTTTTCCCTATAATCTAAGCAGATCCCTGTCTATAATTCCAGTAGATCCCTATGGCTTTTCCCTATAATCACAGCAGATCCCTGTCTTGTCCCTATAAATTCAGCAAATCCCTGTGTCTTGCCCTTATAATCCCAGCAGATCCCTGTGTCTTACCCCTATAATTCCAGCAGATCCCTGTGTCTTGCCCCTATAATCCCAGTAGATCTGTGTGGCTTGTCGCTATAATCCCAGCAGATCTGTGTGGCGTGTCCCTATAATCCCAGTAGATCCTTGTTGCTTGTCCCTATAATCCCAGCAGATCTGTATGGATTGTCCCTATAATCCTAGCAGATCTGTGTGGCTTTCTCCCTATAATCCCAGCAGATCGGTGTGGTTTTCTCCCTATAATCCCAGCAGATCTGTGTGGCGTGTCCCTATAATCCCAGTAGATCCCTGTTGCTTGTCCCTATAATCCCAGCAGATCTGTATGGATTGTCCCTATAATCCCAGCAGATCTGTGTGGCTTTCTCCCTATAATCCCAGCAGATCTGTGTGGCTTTCTCCCTATAACCCCAGCAGATCTGTGTGGCTTTCTCCCTATAATCTCAGTAGATCGGTGTGGCTTTCTCCCTATAATCCCAGTAGATCGGTGTGGCTTTCTCCCTATAACCCCAGCAGATCTGTGTGGCTTTTTCCCTATAACCCCAGCAGATCTGTGTGGCTTTCTCCCTATAACCCCAGCAGATCTGTGTGGCTTTCTCCCTATAATCTCAGTAGATCGGTGTGGCTTTCTCCCTATAATCCCAGTAGATCGGTGTGGCTTTCTCCCTATAACCCCAGCAGATCTGTGTGGCTTTTTCCCTATAACCCCAGCAGATCTGTGTGGCTTTCTCCCTATAATCCCAGTAGATCGGTGTGGCTTTCTCCCTATAATCCCAGCAGATCTGTGTGGCTTTCTCCCTATAACCCCAGCAGATCTGTGTGGCTTTCTCCCTATAATCCCAGTAGATCGGTGTGGCTTTCTCCCTATAATCCCAGTAGATCGGTGTGGCTTTCTCCCTATAACCCCAGCAGATCTGTGTGGCTTTCTCCCTATAACCCCAGCAGATTGGTGTGGCTTTCTCCCTATAATCCCAGTAGATCTGTGTGACTTTCTCTCTATAATCCCAGTAGATCAGTGTGGTGTGTCCCTATAATCCCAGTAGATCTGTGTGGCGTGTCCCTATAATCCCAGTGGATCCTTGTTGCTTGTCCCCATAATCCCAGCAGATCTGTATGGATTGTCCCTATAATCCCAGCAGATCTGTGTGGCTTTTCCCTATAATCCCAGCAGATTGGTGTGGCTTTCTCCCTATAATCCCAGCAGATCTGTGTGGCTTTCTCCCTATAATCCCAGCAGATCTGTGTGGCTTTCTCCCTATAATCCCAGCAGATCTGTGTGGCTTTCTCCCTATAATCCCAGCAGATCTGTGTGGCTTTCTCCCTATAATCCCAGCAGATCTGTGTGGCTTTCTCCCTATAATCCCAGCAGATCTGTGTGGCTTTCTCTCTATAATCCCAGTAGATCTGTGTGGCGTGTCCCTATAATCCCAGTAGATCCTTGTTGCTTGTCCCCATAATCCCAGCAGATCTGTATGGATTGTCCCTATAATCCCAGCAGATCTCTGTGGCTTTTCCCTATAATCCCAGCAAATTGGTGTGGCTTTCTCCCTATAATCCCAGCAGATCCCTGTGGCTTTCTCCCTATAATCCCAGCAGATCTGTGTGGCTTTCTCCCTATAATCCCAGCAGATCTGTGTGGCTTTCTCCCTATAATCCCAGCAGATTGGTGTGGCTTTCTCCCTATAATCCCAGCAGATTGGTGTGGCTATCTCCCTATAATCCCAGCAGATCCCTGTGGCTTTCTCCCTATAATCCCAGCAGATCCCTGTGGCTTTCTCCCTATAATCCCAGCAGATCCGTGTGGCTTTCTCCCTATAATCCCAGCAGATCTGTGTGGCTTTCTTTCTATAATCCCAGCAGATCCGTGTGGCTTTCTCCCTATAATCCCAGTAGATCGGTATGGCTATCTCCCTATAATCCCAGCAGATCTGTGTGGCTTTCTCCCTATAATCCCAGCAGATAACGTGGCTTTCTCCCTATAATCCCAGCAGATTGGTGTGGCTATCTCCCTATAATCTCAGCAGATCTGTGTGGCTTTCTCCCTATAATCCCAGCAGATAACGTGGCTTTCTCCCTATAATCCCAGCAGATTGGCGTGGCTTTCTCCCTATAATCCCAGCAGATCCGCGTGGCTTTCTCCCTATAATCCCAGCAGATAACGTGGCTTTCTCCCTATAATCCCAGCAGATCTGTGTGGCTTTTTCCCTATAATCCCAGCAGATAACGTGGCTTTCTCCCTATAATCCCAGCAGATTGGTGTGGCTTTCTCCCTATAATCCCAGCAGATAACGTGGCTTTCTCCCTATAATCCCAGCAGATTGGTGTGGCTTTCTCCCTATAATCCCAGCAGATCCGCGTGGCTTTCTCCCTATAATCCCAGCAGATAACGTGACTTTCTCCCTATAATCCCAGCAGATCCGCGTGGCTTTCTCCCTATAATCCCAGCAGATAACGTGGCTTTCTCCCTATAATCCCAGTAGATCGGTGTGGCTTTCTCCCTATAATCCCAGCAGATCCGTGTGGCTTTCTCCCTGTAATCCCAGCAGATCGGTGTAGCTTTCTCCCTATAATCCCAGCAGATAACGTGGCTTTCTCCCTATAATCCCAGTAGATCGGTGTGGCTTTCTCCCTATAATCCCAGCAGATAACGTGGCTTTCTCCCTATAATCCCAGTAGGTCGGTGTGGCTTTCTCCCTATAATCCCAGTAGATCGGCGTAGCTTTCTCCCTATAATCCCAGCAGATAACGTGGCTTTCTCCCTATAATCCCAGCAGATCCGTGTAGCTTTCTCCCTATAATCCCAGCAGATCTGTGTGGCTTTCTCCCTATAATCCCAGCAGATCTGTGTGGCTTTCTCCCTATAATCCCAGCAGATCTTCGTGGCTTTCTCCCTATAATCCCAGCAGATAGGTGTGGCTTTCTTCCTATAATCCCAGCAGATCCGTGTGGCTTTCTCCCTATAATCCCAGTAGATCGGTGTAGCTTTCTCCCTATAATCCCAGCAGATCGGTGTAGCTTTCTCCCTATAATCCCAGCAGATCCGTGTGGCTTTCTCCCTATAATCCCAGTAGATCGGTGTAGCTTTCTCCCTATAATCCCAGCAGATCGGTGTAGCTTTCTCCCTATAATCCCAGCAGATAACGTGGCTTTCTCCCCAGGGTCCGGGCATCACTCATTGGTAGGGGTATAGGGGATGGCAGGGCTGCCGCCTGCGACCTCCGCACCGTGTCCTGTGGGTTATTTTTGGCCTCAGAAGCTGAGTGCCCCGATGCTGGAAATATCCAGAGGCAGTTCGTAAAAAACAGATGGTAAAATGCCTGACAGGCGGCTATATAAATTCCAGCAGCCGCACGTTTACTGCCATTCTGCTGCCGCACACGGAGGAGACCTCACCATGCCAGCCAAGGTGCCCATCAAAAAATCCCCGGCGTCTAAAGCTGCCGCGAGCAAGCCCGCTGCTCCCGCCGCTCCGCCACCTGAAGAATCTAGCGCCAAAGTCCCCGATAATCCCGCAGTAATCCCAGAGACGCCGGCTCCAGAGAGCCCAGCAGCGGATGCCGCAGCCCCCGTGCCCGAGACCCCTGCAGCGGATGCCAGTGCCCCGGTGCCCGCTCCCCAGGCTGAGGATGCCCCCGCTCCGGCAGAGGAGAAGGTTCCCGAGCCGCCCGCTCCAAAGGACGGTAAGTGTCCGCACCACCGGAACGTGTGCACCGGGCGCAGTGTGCGGCGGCGGGTGTGGAGCAGGGTCACACTGAGGGTTGTGGGGAGTTTCCCAAAGACTTGGAATCTCCACTCAAGTTTCTGCTCTAAACACTCCTTGAAAGCCTCAGTGTGCGCATAGAATAAGAGTACGTGCACACAATGGCGGCAATTCATCCAGACCGGCATCGGTGAGGAGGTGCGCTGGAGTCAGACGCTCCCGATTCACGAAGAGGCGTACGTATGTTCCTGAATCGGGAGCGTTGGACGAGCGGCGTACACATCTGTATAGACCCACGTTGTCGGCGCTGGGTAAAATGGTGTGAGAACCACAAGCGTCACAAAATGTTAGTGCAGCTTCAAGTTGCTCCAAAATGTTGTGACTTTTCAAAGCTTTTTACACCATAGACCTGGAGTAAAGGCTTTGATTTATCGGATCCTGGTGTCTTTATTTAGCGGATTGTTGGCAATGTTGCCAGTGTTTGTGTGGTAGAGAAGGCGTCCAGAAGACGCCAATTTCTCTCCTGTGCGGCGCCCATATGCCCGGGTTTTTCACAGTGAATACAATTTACAAGGCCAGAAAACATTTTCCATGATAAGATTGGCAATGCAGCCGTGTAAATCAGATGCCATTAGGTTGATTTCTATAAGATCCATTTTTTTCCGTGCAGCCATAGACCAGAGTGGGCGAGTGCCATCCCTCACATGGAAGAGACAAGGGCATGCTGCACTTTTCACATTGGGGTCTTATGTCAGCTGAACAGCCCTCTTGAATTAGATGGGTCCTGGTGCTATCCAGGAGGGGGGACTTATTGCCACGGACAGAACATGCAGTATAGGAAGGTACACTGCCATATTCCACTCAGCCATTGTGTAACCAATGTGGACAGCACTGACCGTCCGACTGTGTGGGAATGGAAGGGGCACAAGTATGGGGTACCTGGCTGACGCGGGTAGAAAGGGCGCTCGTATCACCTTGGACAGTCACCTGCATTGATCCCTTTGGCACATGGCGAGTATATGGGCTGAAAACACTCGTGTCTCAACCAGCCCTTAGTCTGTGGCCAGAAATGAAATGTAAGGGTGCTTTCACACTGCGTTCATGCCCCCGTTCAGTGCCCTCTTGGGGCTTATGTCCGAACCCCCCTCAAAACAGGATTCGGGAGTATGCGCTGATGGGACCATAGACTATAATGGAGCGAACATGCACTCTAGTGTGCATCATTTTCAGACGTGTACACCTGCAGGAGGCGGACAATCAGACTGTTCTGCACCATTATGGGCTAAGGCACCATCAGATCGCGTGCCCGAATATCATTTTTCGGGGGTTAGGACATAAGCCCCAACGGAGCCACTGAACGGGTGCCAGAACGCAGTGTGAAAGCATCCTAAGCCAATAGGGAGTTATAGTAAACGCCACAAAAGAATGTGGGCCCAGTTCATTAGCACTGGCATTTCTGCACACGGGTCTTAATAGTATATATGTATATGTAAGTACATAATGGGTGCAGAGATAGTTCAGAGATTCTGCAACATCAAAAACTCATGGTGGCAACCCTTACATGCTTCTATAGGAGTTGTGATTGTCACAACCCTATCAGGTGAGCAGACCTATAATATTTTACGTACACCACTTGGTTATCAGATAACACCCTATTTGTGCTTTTTTTTATCTCTCCAGTTTTATCATTTGATTTATCTAAAAAAATGATATATGACAGAGACAAAAACCACAGCTGAAAAAAACATAATTAAAACACATAAAAAAGGCACTCTTAATATGAAATGAAAAAGTAACCTAACTGGTGAAGAAATGCTGCAGAAAATCTACAAAATCAAAAACACCAAATACTAGTTTTGGGAACTTAGCCTAAGGGTACCGTCACACTATACCATTTCGATCGCTACGACGGTACGATTCGTGACGTTCCAGCGATATCGTTACGATATCGCTGTGTCTGACACGCAGCAGCGATCAGGGATCCTGCTGAGAATCGTACGTCGTAGCAGATCGTTTAGAACTTTCTTTCATCGCTGGATCTCCCGCTGTCATCGCTAGATCGGTGTGTGTGACACCGATCTAGCGATCTAGCGATGCGATCCAGTGATGCGTTCGCTTGTAACCAGGGTAAACATCGGGTAACTAAGCGCAGGACCGCGCTTAGTAACCTGATGTTTACCCTGGTTACAAGCGTAAAACTAAAAAAAAACAAACAGCACATACTTACATTCTGGTGTCCGTCAGGTCCCTTGCCGTCTGCTTCCCGCACTGTGACTGCCGGCCGTAAAGTGAAAGCAGAGCACAGCGGCTGTGCTTTCACTTTCACTTTACGGCCGGCAGTCAGTGAGTGCGGGAAGCAGACGGCAAGGGACCTGACGGACACCAGAATGTAAGTATGTGCTGTTTTTTTTTTTTTAGTTTTACGCTTGTAACCAGGGTAAACATCGGGTTACTAAGCGCGGTCCTGCGCTTAGTTACCCGATGTTTACCCTGGTTACCCAGGGACCTCGGCATCGTTGGTCGCTGGAGAGCTGTCTGTGTGACAGCTCCCCAGCGACCACACTACGATTTACCTACGATCACGGCCAGGTCATATCGCTGGTCGTGATCGTAGGTAAATCGTATAGTGTGACGGTCCCCTTAAGGGTACCGTCACACAGTGCAATTTTCATCGCTACAACGGTACGATCCGTGACACTCCAGCATCGTAACAATATCGCTCCAGCGTCGTAGACTGCTGTCACACTTTGCAATCTACGACGCTGGAGCGATAATTTCATGACGTATGTGCGATGTAGAAGCCGTTGGTTACTATGCGCACATCGTATACGATATATGTTACACCATGCGATCATGCTGCCACAGCGGGACACTAGACGACGAAAGAAAGTTTCAAACGATCTGCTACGACGTACGATTCTCAGCGGGTTCCCTGATCGCAGGAGCGTGTCAGACACTGCGATATCGTAACTATATCGCTCGAACGTCACGAATCGTGCCGTCGTAGCGATCAAAATTGCACTGTGTGACAGTACCCTAAGGCTGCAGTCAGAAAGCTGTAGAATCTGTCATCCGAGATGATCGGACCAATTGTACTAATGACATGCTGATCTGAGTTTGGTCAGAGTGTCAGCATGGTGTGATCCGATTCACTCGGATGAAAGAATCAAAGCACACCGTGGGAAGAAGATGGAGAATAAAATTTCTCCATCCTCTGCATTATGTGAGTACATGGAAATCTGACTGCACTCAGATGTTAACCAAGTGCAGTCTGATGTTTTCCACACACCCATTGACATAAATGGGTGAATGGCATTCGATTTATGCAACAACTCACAGCATGTTACAATCTGTCTGTGAAAAAATTATATCAGTGAAAAGAAAACTGCCATCAGCACTGCTCCTCGGATAGCACTCTTCTGATGTATACGCTGGTGTAAGCGAGCTCTAAAAGTATATTGTGGGCCCCTTCACACGTCTACATAATTCCAGTACTGGAAAAAATGGTTCCAGTGTCATCAGTGTTTTGGATCAGTGTGTCATCAGTGAGCCATCAGTGTGTCTTCAGTGAGCCATCAGTGTGTCATCAGTGAGCCATCAGTGAGCCACCAGTGAGCCATCAGTGTGTCATCAGTGAGCCACCAGTGTGTCTTCAGTGTGTCATCAGTGAGAAACCAGCGTGTCAAGAGTGTGCCATCAGTGTGTCATCAGCGTGTCATCATTGTGTCATCAGTGAGCCATAAGTGGACCATCATTGAGCCATCAGTGTGTCATCAGTGAGCCATCAGTGGGCCATCATTGAGCCATTAGTGAGCCATCAGTGAGCCATCAGTGTGTCATCAATGAGCCATCAGTGAGCCATCAGTGGGCCATCAGTGGGCCATCAGTGTGTCATCAGTGAGCCATCAGTGGGCCATCAGTGGGCCATCATTGAGCCATCATTGAGCCATCAGTGTGTCATCAGTGAGCCATCAGTGAGCCACCAGTGAGCCATCAGTGTGCCATCATTGAGCCACCAGTGTGTCATCAGTGTGTCATCAGTGAGCAACCAGCGTGTCAAGAGTGTGCCATCAGTGTGTCATCAGCGTTTCATCATTGTGTCATCAGTGAGCCATAAGTGGGCCATCATTGAGCCATCAGTAAGCCATCAGTGTGTCATCAGTGAGCCATCAGTGGGCCATCATTGAGCCATCAGTGAGCCATCAGTGTGTCATCAGTGAGCCATCAGTGAGCTATCAGTGTGCCATCATTGAGCCACCAGTGTGTCATCAGTGTGTCATCAGTGAGCCACCAGTGTGTCAGCAATGTGTCATCTCTGAGCCATCAGTGTGTCGTCAGTGTGTCATCAGTGAGCCATCAGTGGGCCATCAGTGTGCCATCATTGAGCCATCAGTGTGTCATCACTGAGCCATCAGTGAGCCATCAATGGGCCATCAGTGCGTCATCAGTGTGCCATTGTTGAGCCAGTGTGTCATCAGTGAACAGTCAGTGTGTCATCAGTAAGCCACCAGTGTGTCAACAGTGAGCCACCAGTGTGTCATCAGTGGTCCATCAGTGTGCCAACATTGAGCCATCAGTGTGTCATCAGTGAGCCATCAGTGTGTCATCAGTGTGTCATCAGTGAGCCATCAGTGAGCCACCAGTGAGCCATCAGTGTGTCATCAGTGAGCCACCAGTGTGTCTTCAGTGTGTCATCAGTGAGCAACCAGCATGTCAAGAGTGTGCCATCAGTGTGTCATCAGCGTGTCATCATTGTGTCATCAGTGAGCCATAAGTGGGCCATCATTGAGCCATCAGTAAGCCATCAGTGTGTCATCAGTGAGCCATCAGTGGGCCATCATTGAGCCATCAGTGAGCCATCAGTGTGTCATCAGTGTGTCATCAGTGAGCCATCAGTGAGCCATCAGTGTGTCATCAGTGAGCCATCAGTGGGCCATCAGTGTGCCATCATTGAGCCATCATTGAGACCTCAGTGTGTCATCAGGGGGCCATCATTGAGCCATCAGTGTGTCATCAGTGAGCCATCAGGGGGCCATCAGTGTTATTAGTGTGCCATCAGGGGGTCATCAGTGAGCCATCAGTGTGCCATCATTGAGCCATCAGTGTGCCATCTGTTTTTTCCGGTGTGGCTTAAAGGGAATCTGTCACCCCAAAAGTCATATATAAGCTGCGGCCACCGCCATCAGGGGATTATCTACAGCATTCTGTAATGCTGTAGATAAGCCCCCAATGTAACCTGAAAGATGAGAAAAAAAGGTTAGATTATACTCACCCAGGGGCGGTCCCGCTGCAGTCCGGGTCTAATGGGCATCGCGGTCTGTGTCCGGCGCCTCCTAGCTTCATAGGATGACGTCCTCCTCTTGTCTTCACACTGCGGCTCCTGTGCAGGCGTACTTTGTCTGCCCTGTTGAGGGCAGAGCAAAGTACTGCAGTGCGCAGGCGCCGGACCTCTCTGACCTTTCTCGCCGCCTGTGCACTGCAGTACTTTGCTCTGCCCTCAACAGGGCAGACAAAGTACACCTGCGCAGGAGCCGCGGCAGGAAGACAAGAAGAGGACGACATTGTATGAAGAAAGGAGGCGCCGGACCCAGACGCCCATCGGACCGGACTGCAGCGTGACCGCCCCTGGGTGAGTATAATATAACCTGTTTTTCTTATCTTGCAGGTTACATCAGGGGCTTATCTATAGCATTACAGAATGCTGTAGATGAGGCCCTTATGGCGGTGGCCGCAGCTCATATACGATTTTTGGGGTGACAGATTCCCTTTAAGAAAAATCTATTTCAAAGCTGCTCATATATTTTGCAATATTAAACACATGCAGCACACAGATGCCATCTGTGTACTATGCATGATTTTAACATACCCATGGACTTGTATTGTACCTTGTTATCCCTAC
Organism: Ranitomeya imitator; assembly: GCF_032444005.1. Classification (NCBI taxonomy): domain Eukaryota; kingdom Metazoa; phylum Chordata; class Amphibia; order Anura; family Dendrobatidae; genus Ranitomeya; species Ranitomeya imitator. The sequence continues at coordinate 274,279,185 of NC_091284.1, read as the reverse complement.
TGCTGGTAAAAAACGGACATGTCTCCATGTGGATTGCATGGACATACTATAGATTATTAGGGGTACGTGTGGTTTCCGTGGAAAAAACAGATGCCACTGGTACCTGAAAGAGGGCTTTAAGGAGGTGTTAATTAGATTAGGGACTAGTGATAATTCCTTGTTTGGTCAGGATCACACATATGGGAGATACTGCCGAGTCTTGCAGGTGAAAACCAAGCTCTGGCGCTGGCACTCCGGAACGGAACGTGCGGCTCCATGTATTGCTGTGCAGCTGCACGCTCCGCTCCGGAGTGCCGGCACCAGAGCTGGGTTTTCACCTGCGAGACTCGGCTGTATCTCGCGTATGTGTGATCCCGAGCCTTTCTCTGTTCACACCTGTTGTTCAGCTGTTCAGTTTTCTTTTTTTGGACTGGGGGTTTCTCACACTGCATTTTTTGTATTACATGATATGTGAATATTTTCAATAATACCATGTTTGTGCTATATATTTTAAAAAAGAATAGAGAAAAAAAACAACAACACAGTTTTTGATGGAGTTTTTTTTAACCAAAGACAGAAATGGATTCACAGATAATAGAGAATATAAAAGAAGAAGTTTGCCTTCCTTCATCTTGCTGAATCGACTTCTGGCTTTGGTAAAAGAAAAAAAAAATGGCATAAAAAACTACAAATCAAATCAAGGGGATGTGTACACAACATTTTTTTCACACGGATCCCTCCAGGATCTCTGCAAAACTACTCCAGAAAATGAACATAAGGCTACGTTCCCACAATGAGGTTTTTGGTGAGTTCTTAATGTTGCGGATTTCATGCACCATTTTAGGAAACTTGCATTTTTTAAAAAATACGCAGCATCAAAAACTTGCCAAAAAGTTCACTTTTGCTACTTCTTTTAACGACTGCATGTTTCGGAGCTATTAAAAGAAGCTAACTGTTCGCTCTTCAGGCAGCTGTGTTTAGAAGCCACCTGCTCTTTCTAGTTTCAAATATACAGGGAAAAGACTTTGGCAAAAAAACGATGACAAATCCGCCAGCTCAACCATTTTAGGAAAATTACCGATAACTTTTCCTCCACTGCCATGACGTCAGTTGCATATACTCTTAGGTGTGTTCACACTGAGGTGTTTTGCTGAGTTTTTGCAGTGGAAACTGAGCGTATGCTGTGCAAAATCCTTCTAAGAATTTCAAAATATTTAGAATTGAGAGTCCTCAGAGGTTGATACCTTTTAATGGCTAACTGAAAAGTTGGTTACAAATTGCAAGCTTTCGAGACTACACAGGTCTCTTCATCAGGCAGAGACTAAAAGAAATTCCAAAGAAACACATATTTATGCACAACATAGCACAGAAAAAAAAGGGAACCCCCCCGCCTTTTTTTTTTCTTTACGATGTTGTGCATAAATATGTGATTCTTAAGAATTTGTTTTAGTCTTTGCCTGATGAAGAGACGTATGTAGTCTCAAATGCTTGCAATTTGTTACCATCATTTCAGTTAGCCATTAAAAGGTATCAACCACTGAGGACTCTCAATTCTAAATATTTTTCTATCCACTGGCTAACACGGTACCAAGATATATTTCTTTCCTGCACCTAAGAATCTAAAAACTCATGAAAAAATGGAGTTTCTGCTCTGTTTTCACTGGAAAAATTTTGGAAAAAAGACTCTGAAAACACTCAAATAGTGTAATACCAAAAACCTTATACATAGGATTGGTCAAAACTTTCCAAATGCTAAGGAAATGACATGTGGAATGTCCTCCAAGCCTCGTCAAACATTTGGCACTGGCGGCGCCATTTTGCTAGAGAAGAAAAAAATCCTCCTCCAAGATGGCGCCACCCGCGCTTGTGCAGTAGCAGCTATCTGATCACCTCTATATACACCGATAGCTGCTACTCTGCAGGCACGGCCGGCACCATTTTCAAATGGATTTTTTTTTAATGTCAGGATAACCTCAACCATAATAATTATATACATTGCACACATGCGATTATGCTCCAGTGCATGTGCCACAGCTGGTGCCTGCCTGCAGAAGGTTTTTTTTTAACTTTTAGTATGTACAGGGTGGGCCATGTATATGGATACACCTAAATAAATTGGGAATGGTGGTGATATCAACTTCCTGTTTGTGGCACATTAATATATGGGAGGGGGGAAACTTTTCAAGATGAGTGGTGACCATGGCAGCCATTTTGATGTCGGCCATTTTGGATGCAACTTTATTTTTTTCAATGGTAAGAGGGTCATGTGACACATCAAACTTATTGAGAATATCGCAATTCAAAACTTTGCAATTTTCAAACTTTGTATTTTTATTCCCTTAAATCAGAGAGATATGTCACACAAAATAGTTAATAAATAACATTTCCCATATGTCTACTTTACATCAGCACAATTTTGGAAACAATTTTTTTTCTTAGGGAGTTATAAGGGTTAAACGTTGACCAGCAATTTCTCATTTTTACAACACCATTTTTTTAGGGACCACATCACATTTGAAGTCATTTTGAGGGGTCTATATGATAGAAAATAACCAAGTGTGACACCATTCTAAAAACTACACCTCAAGGTGCTCAAAACCACATTCAAGAAGTTTATTAGCCCCTTACATGCTTCACAGGAACTAAAACAATGTGGAAGGAAAAAATGAACATTTAACTTTTTTGCAAACATTTTACTTCAGAACCATTTTTTTTATTTTCACAAGTGTAAAAACAGAAATTTAACCATAAATTTTGTTGTGCAATTTCTCCTGAATACGCCATTACCCCATATGTGGGGGTAAACCACTGTTTGGGTGCACCGCAGAGCTTGGAAGAGAAGGAGCGCCGTTTGACTTTTTTTCAGAATTGGCTGGAATTGAGATTGGTCACGTTTAGAGAGCTCCTGATGTGCCTAAACAGTGGAAACCCCCAACAAGTGACACCATTTTGGAAACTAGACCCCTTAAGGAACTTATCTAGATGTGTCGTGAGCACTTTGAACCCCTAAGTGCTTCACAGGAGTTTATAACGTAGAGCTGTGAAAATAAAAAATCGCATTTGTTTACACAACAATGATCTTTTCACCCACAAACTCTTATTTTCACAAGGGTAACGGGAGAAATTGGACTGCAAAAGTTGTTGTGCAATTTCTCCTGAGTACGTCGATACCCCATATGTGGGGGTAAACCACTATTTGGGCGCACCGCAGAGCTTGGAGTAGAAGGAGTGCCGTTTTACTTTTTCAGTGTAGAATTGGCTGGAATTGAGATCGGCCCCGTACCGACGCAAGTGTGATAGAAGCCTAATCCTAGCCCTAACCTTAACCCTAGCCCTTACCCTATATTTAGCCACAACCCTAACCCTAAATTTAGCCCCAACTCCTCTAGCTGCAGGACAGAGAATGACAGATCGCTTTTTTTTTGCTGCCGCTGGTAAACAGTTAATTACCGGCGATCACAAAACAGGGATCGGTAAAAACCGATCCCGATCATGTTCTTTGGGGTCTTGGCTACCCCTGGCAGCCGAGACTCCAAAGATCTTCCGGGTGCCGGCCGGCGGGCGCACTGCGCATGCGCCCACCATATTTTGGCAAGAGCAAGATGGCGGCGCCCATCGGGAGCCACGAGGAGCACCGGGGGAGACAAGTGAGTATCGGGGGGGGCTATCGGGGACCCCATTTCTCTGTCCTCTTATGTGCGATCACATCGGAGGACAGAGAAATTAAATGGGAAATCGCGTTTTTGTTTTTTTTGCGACCGCCGGTAAACGGTTAATTACCGGCGATCGCAACCCGGGAGTCGGTAAAAAATCCCCGAATCATGTTCTCTGGGGTCTCGGCTACCCCCGGCAACCGAGACCCCAGAGAATATCCGACTCTGGGGTGCGCTATTCACTTTTTCCACAGCGCTGTGGTTTAGGTACCCTTAACTGCCGCCGTTAAAAGGCGTATCAGCGGTCGTTAAGGGGTTAAACAACAACCACAAGACGGATTTCAGCAATCAAGGTATCATTATAATCAGTATAACGGCGTCGACTTGACACTGTCTGTAGGTTACTGTGCACAATCCTGCTGACAAGTTCCCTTTATTTTTTTCATCTGTTTATTAGCTAAATACAAGTACAGTAAACTACATACATGGTACTAATTACATATCTCACCGACTGATACATTTGAAACCAGAAGTTTGCATACACTATATAAAAAGACACATATACATGTTTTTCTCGACATGAACTCATAATAAACCTTTCCCATTTTAAGTCAATTAGGATTACCATAATTATTAATATTTGCCAAATGATAGAATAATGAGAGACAGAATGTTTTAAGGCATTTTTATTACTTACTGCAAAGTCAAAAGTTTACATATTGTGCATTTCATTAGTATTTGATACCATTGCCTTTAAACTGAATGACTTGGGCCAAACGTTTGGGATACCCTTCTCAAGCTTCTCACAATAGTTGGTCGGAATTTGGGCTCATTCCTACTAACTGGTGTAACTGATCCAGGTTTGTAGGTTGCCTTGCTCGCACCTGCCTTTTCAGCTTTGCCAATAAATTTTCAATTGGATTGAGATCAGGGCTTTGTAATGGCCACTCCAAAACATTAACATAGTAACATAGTTAGTAAGGCCGAAAAAAGACATTTGTCCATCCAGTTCAGCCTATATTCCATCATAATAAATCCCCAGATCTACGTCCTTCTACAGAACCTAATTGTATGATACAATATTGTTCTGCTCCAGGAAGACATCCAGGCCTCTCTTGAACCCCTCGACTGAGTTCGCCATCACCACCTCCTCAGGCAAGCAATTCCAGATTCTCACTGCCCTAACAGTAAAGAATCCTCTTCTATGTTGGTGGAAAAACCTTCTCTCCTCCAGACGCAAAGAATGCCCCCTTGTGCCCGTCACCTTCCTTGGTATAAACAGATCCTCAGCGAGATATTTGTATTGTCCCCTTATATACTTATACATGGTTATTAGATCGCCCCTCAGTCGTCTTTTTTCTAGACTAAATAATCCTAATTTCGCTAATCTATCTGGGTATTGTAGTTCTCCCATCCCCTTTATTAATTTTGTTGCCCTCCTTTGTACTCTCTATAGTTCCATTATATCCTTCCTGAGCACCGGTGCCCAAAACTGGACACAGTACTCCATGTGCGGTCTAACTAGGGATTTGTACAGAGGCAGTATAATGCTCTCATCATGTGTATCCAGACCTCTTTTAATGCACCCCATGATCCTGTTTGCCTTGGCAGCTGCTGCCTGGCACTGGCTGCTCCAGGTAAGTTTATCATTAACTAGGATCCCCAAGTCCTTCTCCTTTATCCTTAACCCCTTTACCCCCAAGGGTGGTTTGCACGTTAATGACCGGGCCAATTTTTACAATTCTGACCACTGTCCCTTTGTGAGGTTATAACTCTGGAACACTTCAACGGATCCCAGTGATTCTGACAATGTTTTCTCGTGACATATTGTACTTCATGACAATGGTAAAATTTCTTTGATATTACCTGCGTTTATTTGTGAAAAAAACGGAAATATGGCGAAAATTTTGAAAATTTCGCAATTTTCCAACTTTGAATTTTTATGCAATTAAATCACAGAGATATGTCACACAAAATACTTAATAAGTAACATTTCCCACATGTCTACTTTACATCAGCACAATTTTGGAACCAAAATTTTTTTTTGTTAGGGAGTTATAAGGGTTAAAAGTTGACCAGCAATTTCTCATTTCTACAACACCATTTTATTTTAGGGACCACATCTCATTTGAAGTCATTTTGAGGGGTCTATATGATAGAAAATACCCAAGTGTGACACCATTCTAAAAACTACACCCCTCAAGGTGCTCAAAACCATATTCAAGAAGTTTATTAACCCTTCTGGTGCTTCACAGGAATTTTTTGAATGTTTAAATGAAAATGAACATTTAACTTTTTTTCACAAAAAATTTAATTCAGCTCCAATTTGTTTAATTTTACCAAGGGTAACAGGAGAAAATAGACCCCAAACATTGTTGTACAATTTGACCTGAGCACGACAATACCCCACATGTGGGGGTAAACCACTGTTTGGGCGCATGGCAGAGCTCGGAAGCGAAGGAGCGCCATTTGACTTTTCAATGCAAAATTGACTGGAATTGAGATGGGACGCCATGTTTCGTTTGGAGAGCCCCTGATGTGCCTAAACATTGAAACCCCCCACAAGTGACACCATTTTGGAAAGTAGACCCCTTAAGGAACTTATCTAGATGTGTGGTGAGCACTTTGACCCACCAAGTGCTTCACAGAAGTTTATAATGTAGAACCGTAAAAATAAAAAATCATATTTTTTCACAAAAATTAACTTTCCGCCCCCAATTTTTTATTTTCCCAAGGGTAAGAGAAGAAATTGGACCCCAAAAGTTGTTATACAATTTGTCCTGAGTACGCTGATACCCCATATGTGGGGGTAAACCACTGTTTGGGCGGATGGGAGAGCTCGGAAGGGAAGGAGCGCCGTTTGACTTTTCAATGCAAAATTGACAGGAATTGAGATGGGACGCCATGTTGCGTTTGGAGAGCCACTGATGTGCCTAAACATTGAAACCCCCCACAAGTGACACCATTTTGGAAAGTAGACCCCCTAAGGAACTTATCTAGATGTGTGGTGAGCACTTTGACCCACCAAGTGCTTCACAGAAGTTTATAATGCAGAGCCGTAAAAATAAAACAAAAATTTTTTCCCACAAAAATTATTTTTTTAGCCCCCAGTTTTGTATTTTCCCGAGGGTAACAGGAGAAAGTGGACCCCAAAATTTGTTGCCCAATTTGTCCTGAGTGCGATGATACACCATATGTGGGGGGAACCACTGTTTGGGCGCATGGGAGGGTTCGGAAGGGAAGGAGTGCCATTTGAATGCAGACTTAGATGGAATGGTCTGCAGGTGTCACATTGCGTTTGCAGAGCCCCTAATGTACCTAAACAGTAGAAACCCCCCACAAGTGACACCATATTGGAAACTAGACCCCCATGGAACTTATCTAGATGTGTTGTGAGAACTTTGAACCCCCAAGTGTTTCACTACAGTTTATAACGCAGAGCCGTGAAAATAAAAAATCTTTTTTTTTCCCACAAAAATTATTTTTTAGCCCCCAGTTTTGTATTTTCCCAAGGGTAACAGGAGAAATTGGACCGCAAAAGTTGTTGTCCTATTTGTCCTGAGTACGCTGATACCCCATATGTTGGGGTAAACCCCTGTTTGGGCACACGGTAGAGCTCGGAAGGGAATGAGCACTGTTTTACTTTTTCAACGCAGAATTGGCTGGCCCTGATGTGCCTAAACAGTGGAAACCCCCCAATTATAACTGAAACCCTAATCCAAACACCCCCCTAACCCTAATCCCAACAGTAACCCTAACCACACCTCTAACCCTGACACACACCTAACCCTAATCCCAACTCTATTCCCAACAGTAAATGTAATGTAAACCCTAACTGTAACTTTAGCCCCAACCCTAACTGTAGCCTTAGCCCTAGCCCCAACCCTAACTTTAGCCCCAACCCAAACTGTAGCCCTAACCCTAGCCCTAACCCTAGCCCTAACCCTAGCCCAAACCCTAACCCTAGCCCTAACCCTAGCCCTAACCCTAGCCCTAGCCCAAACCCTAGCCCTAGCCCTAGCCCTAACCCTAGCCCTAATGGAAAAATGGAAATAAATACATTTTTTTAATTTTTCCCTAACTAAGGGGGTGATGAAGGGGGGTTTGATTTACTTTTATAGCGGGGTTTTTAGCGGATTTTTATGATTGGCAGCCGTCACACACTGAAAGACGCTTTTTATTGCAAAAAATATTTTTTGCATTTCCACATTTTGAGAGCTATAATTTTTCCATATTTTGGTTCACAGAGTCATGTGAGGTCTTGTTTTTTGCGGGACGAGTTGACGTTTTTATTGGTAACATTTTCGGGCACGTTACATTTTTTGATCGCTTTTTATTCCGATTTTTGCGAGGCAGAATGACCAAAAACCAGCTATTCATGAATTTCTTTTGGGGGAGGCGTTTATACCGTTCCGCATTTGGTAAAATTGATAAAGCAGTTTTATTCTTCGGGTCAGTACGATTACAGCGACACCTCATTTATATCATTTTTTTATGTTTTGGCGCTTTTATACGATAAAAACTATTTTATAGAAAAAATAATTATTTTTGCATCGCTTTATTCTCAGGACTATAACTTTTTTTTTTTTTTGCTGATGATGCTGTATGGTGGCTCGTTTTTTGCGGGACAAGATGACGCTTTCAGCGGTACCATGGTTATTTATATCTGTCTTTTTTATCGCGTGTTATTCCACTTTTTGTTCGGCGGTATGATAATAAAGCGTTGTTTTTTGCCTCGTTTTTTTTTTTTTTCTTACGGTGTTTACTGAAGGGGTTAACTAGTGGGCCAGTTTTATAGGTCGGGCCGTTACGGACGCGGCGATACTAAATATGTGTACTTTTATTTATTTTTTTTATTTAGATAAAGAAATGTATGTAGGGGAATAATATTTTTTTTTTTTTTTCATTATTTAGGAATATTTTTTTTTTACACATTTTGAAATTTTTTTTTAAACTTTTTTACATTGTCCCAGGGGGGGGCATCACAGATCAGTGATCTGACAGTGTGCACAGCACTCTGTCAGATCACTGATCTGACATGCAGCGCTGCAGCCTTCACAGTGCCTGCTCTAAGCAGGCTCTGTGAAGCCACCTCCCTCCCTGCAGGACCCGGATCCGCGGCCATCTTGGATCCGGGGCTGGAGGAAGCAGGGAGGGAGGTGAGACCCTCGCAGCAACGCGATCACATCGCGTTGCTGCGGGGGGCTCAGGGAAGCCCGCAGGGAGCCCCCTCCCTGCGGGAAGCTTCCCTATACCGCCGGCACATCGCGATCATCTTTGATAGCGGTGTGCCAGGGGTTAATGTGCCGGGGGCGGTCCGTGACCGCTCCAGGCACATAGTGCCGGATGTCAGCTGCGATAAACAGCTGACACCTGGCCGCGATGGACGTACTATCCCGTCCGTGGTCATGGGGGCCCACCCCACCTCGACGGGATAGTACGTCCCATGTCAGAAAGGGGTTAAGCCACTTTGTTACCATTTTGGCGGTATGCTTCGGTTCATTGTCCATTTGGAAGAGCCATTTCCGCCCAAGCTTTCATTTCCTGGCTGATGTCTTGAGATGTTGCTTCAGTATTTCCACATAATCTTCTTTTCTGATGATGCCATCTATTTTGTGAAGTGCACCAGTCCCTCCTGAAGCAAAACAACCCCACAACCTGATGCTGCCACCCCCCTGTTTCATAGTTGAGATGTGTTCTTAGGGTATGTGCACATGTTGCGGATTTTGCAGCGGATTCGCAGCAGTTTTCCCTGAGTTTACAGTACATTGTAAACCTATGGAAAACAAAATCCGCAGTGCACATGCTGCAGAAAAAAAACGCGCAGAAACGTAGCGTGGTTTATTCTGCAGCATGTCAATTCTTTGTGCGGATTCCGCAGCGCTTTACACCTGCTCCATAATAGGAATCCGCAGGAGTAAAACAGCAGGTAATCACGGTAAATCCACTGTAATTCCGCAGGAAATCCACAGTGCGGCTTATCTGCGGATTTACCAAAATCAGTCCGGAAAAATCCGCAGAGTAATCCGCAGTGTGTGCACATACCCTCAGGCTTCCAAGCTTCTCCCTTTTTTCTCCAAACATAACGATGGTCATTATGCCCAAAAAGTTCAATCTTACTTTCATCAAACCAATGACATGTCGCCAAAAATTAAGGTCTGTGTTCCAGTGTGCATTTTCAAACATTAATCTGGCTTTTTATGTTTCTTTTGGAGTAAGGGTTTCTTCCTGGCAGAGTGGCCTTTCAACCCATGTTAATACAGTACTCGTTTCACTGTGGATATTGACACAATCTTACCAGCTTCCATCTTCACAAGGTATTTTGCTTTGGTCCTTGGGTTGATATGCATATGTCGGACTAAAGCACGACCATCTCTGGGACACAGAACCCTTCTCCTTCCTGAGCGGTATGATGGCTGGACATTCCCATCTTGTTTGTACTTGCGTATAATTGTTTGTACAGATGAACACGGCACCTTCTTATATATGGAAATTGTATCCAAGGATGAGCCAGACTTGTGCAAGTCCTCAATTCTCTTCCTGATATCTTGACATTCCCATGATGCTTCACAAAGAAGCAGTGTGTTTCAGGTGTGCATTTAAATATATCCACAGGTGTCTCTAATTAACTCAGGTGTTGCCAAAAACCACCAGAAGCTTCCAAACACATGACATCATCATATGGGCAGTCCAGAATTGTTTAACCCCTTAGCGACCACCGATACGCCTTTTATTTGCGGCCGCTAAGGGTACTTAAACCACAGCGCCGTTAATTAACGGCGCTGTGGAAAAAGTGAATAGCGCCCCCCAGAGTCGGATTTCCTCCGGGGTCTCGGCTGCCGGGGGTAGCCGAGACCCCAGAGAACATGATTCGGGGGTTTTTTAACCCACCCCGCATTTGCGATCGCCGGTAATTAACCGTTTACCGGCGATCGCAAAAAAAAAAAAAAAAAACGCGATCTCTTTTTAAAGAGAGAGAGAAAAGGGGTCCCAGGTGGCCCCCCAATACTCACCTATCTCCCCTGATGCTCCTCTTGTATCCCGGTGGGCGCCGCCATCTTCAAAATGGCCGGCGCATGCGCAGTGCGCCCGCCGGCCGGCCCCGCGAAAATCTTTGGGGTCTCGGCTGCCGGGGGTAGCCAAGACCCCAAAGAGCATGATCAGGGTCGGTTTTACCGACCCCTGTTTTGCGATTGCCGGTAATTAACTGTTTACCGGCGACTGCAAAAAAAAAAAAAAAAAGGAAAGTGTAATTCTCTGTCCTCTGATGTGATCGCACATCAGAGGACAGAGAAATAGGGGGATTCGGGGACCCTATCATACTCACCTGTGTCCCTGGATCCTCTTGCTGCTCCTCCTGGCCGCCGGCAGAAGAAAATGGCGGGCGCATGCGCAGTGCGCCCGCCATCTGTCTCCATCTGCAGGCCGGCAGGAGAACAGCAGTTGGGGCTAAAATTAGGGTTAGGGGTAGGGTTAGGGGTAGGGTTAGGGTTAGGGGTAGGGTTAGGGGTAGGGTTAGGGGTAGGGTTAGGGGTAGGGCTAGGGTTAGGGTTAGGGCTAGGGTTAGGGTTAGGGCTAGGGTTAGGGCTAGGGTTAGGGTTAGGGCTAGGGTTGGGGCTAAATTTAGGGTTAGGGTTGGGGCTAAATTTAGGGTTAGGGTTGGGGCTAAATTTAGGGTTAGGCTTCTTTCACACTTACATCGGTACGGGGCCGTCGCAATGCGTCGGCCCGACATACCGACGCACGTTGTGAAAATTGTGCACAACGTGGGCAGCAGCTGTAGTTTTTCAACGCATCCGCTGCCCAATCTATGTCCTGGGGAGGAGGGGGCGGAGTTAGGGCCACGCATGCACGGTCAGAAATGGCAGATGCGACGTACAAAAAAAGTTTCATTGAACGTTTTTTTGTGCCGGCGGTCCGCCAAAACACAACTGATCCAGTGCACGACGGACGCGACGTGTGGCCATCCGTCACGATCTATCGGCAATACAAGTCTATGGGCAATAAACGCATCCTGCGGACACATTTGCAGGATCCGTTTCTTGTCCAAAACGACAGATGGCGACGGAATGCCAAACGACGCAAGTGTGAAAGTAGCCTTAGGGTTAGGGTTGGGGCTAAAGTTAGGGCTAGGGTTGGGGCTAACGTTAGGGTTAGAGCTGGGATTAGGGTTAGGGTTTGGATTAGGGTTGGTATTAGGGTTAGGGTTGGCATTAGGGTTACGCTTGGGATTAGGGTTAGGTTTGGGATTAGGGTTAAGGTTAGGGTTGTGATTAGGGGTGTATTGGGATTAGGGTTAGGTTTGAGGTTAGGGTTGAGATTAGGATTAGGGGTGTGTTGGATTTAGGGTTTTGATTAGGGTTATGGTTAGGGTTGACATTAGGGTTGTTTTGGGGTAAGGGTTGTGATTATGGTTAGGGTTAGTGATTAGGATTATGGATCAGGTTGGGATTAGGGTTAGGGGTGTGTTGGGGTTAGGGTTGGAGCTAGAATTGGGGGGTTTCCACTGTTTAGGTACATCAGGGGGTCTCTAAACACGACAGCCAATTTTGCGCTCAAAAAGTCAAATGGTGCTCCCTCCCTTTTGAGCTCTGCCGTGCGCCCAAACAGTGGGTTACCCCCACATATGGGGCATCAGCGTACTCGGGATAAATTGGACAACAACTATTGCAGTCCAATTTCTCCTGTTACCCTTGTGAAAATAAAAACTTGGGGGCTACAATATCTTTTTTGTGGAAAAAAAAATATTTTTTATTTTCACGACTCTGCATTCTAAACTTCTGTGAAGCACTTGGGCATTCAAAGAACCACACATCTAGATAAGTTCCTTGGGGGGTCTAGTTTCCAAAATGGGGTCACTTGTGGGAGGTTACTACAGTTTAGGTACATCAGGGGCTCTGCAATCGCAACTCGGGATAAATTGGACAACAACTATTGCAGTCCAATTTCTCCTGTTACCCTTGTGAAAATAAAAACTTGGGGGCTACAATATCTTTTTTTTTTATTTTCACGACTCTGCATTCTAAACTTCTGTGAAGCACTTGGGCATTCAAAGTTCTCACCACACATCTAGATAAGTTCCTTGGGGGGTCTAGATCCCAAAATGGGGTCACTTGGGGCTCTGCAAACGCAACATAATACCCGCAGACCATTCTATCAAAGTCTGCATTCCAAAACGGCGCTCCTTCCTTCCGTGCTCTGCCGTGCGCCCAAACAGTGGTTTACCCCCACATATGGGGTACCAGCATACTCAGGACAAATTGCACAACAACTTTAGTGGTCTAATTTCTCCTGTTACCCTTTTGAAAATAAAAATTTGTGGGCAAAAAGATCATTTTTGTAGAAAAAATGCAATTTTTTTTTTTCACGGCTCTACGTTATAAACTTCTGTGAAGCACATGGGGGTTCAAAGTGCTCGCCACACATCTAGATAAGTTCCTTAAGGGGTCTAGTTTCCAAAATGGTGTCACTTGTGGGGGGTTTCCACTGTTTAGGCACATCAGGGGCTCTCCAAACGCGACATGGCGTCCAATCTCAATTCCAGCCAATTGTACATTGAAAAAGTAAAACGGCACTCCTTCTCTTCCAAGCTCTGCGGTGCGCCCTAACAGTGGTTTACCCCCACATATTGGGTATCAGCGTACTCAGGAGAAATTGCACAACAACTTTTGTGGTCTAATTTCTCCTGTTACCCTTGTGAAAATAAAAATTTGTGGGCAAAAAGATCATTTTTGTTGAAAAAATGCGATTTTTTTTTTCACGGCTCTACATTATAAACTTCTGTGAAGCACAAGGGGGTTCAAAGTGCTCACCACACATCTAGATATGTTCCTTAAGGGGTCTAGTTTCCAAAATGGGGTCACTTGTGGGGGGTTTCCACTGTTTAGGCACATCAGGGGCTCTCCAAACGCGACATGGCGTCCAATCTCAATTCCAGCCAATTCTACATTGAAAAAGTAAAACAGCGCTCCTTCACTTCCAAGCTCTGCGGTGCGCCCAAACAGTGGTTTACCCTCACATATGGGGTATTGACGTATTCAGGAGAAATCGCACAACAACTTTTGTGGTCTAATTTCTCCTGTTACCCTTGTGAAAATAAGAATTTGTGGGCGAAAAGATCATTTTTGTGTAAACAAAAGCGATTTTTTATTTTCACGGCTCTACGTTATAAACTTCTGTGAAGCACTTGGGGGTTCAAAGTGCTCACCACACATCTAGATAAATTCCTTAAGGGGTCTAGTTTCCAAAATGGTGTCACTTCTGGGGAGTTTCCACTGTTTAGGCACATCAGGGGCTCTCTAAACGTGACATGGCGTCCGATCTCAATTCCAGCCAATTCTGCATTGAAAAAGTCAAACGGCGCTCCTTCACTTCTAAGTTCTGCGGTGCGCCCAAAAAAGTGGTTTACCCCCACATATGGGGTATTGGCGTATTCAGGAGAAATTGCATAACAAAATTTATGGTTACATTTCTGTTTTTACACTTGTGAAAATAAAAAAAATGGTTCTGAATTAAGATGTTTGCAAAAAAAAGTTAAATGTTCATTTTTTCCTTCCACATTGTTTCAGTTCCTGTGAAGCACGTAAAGGGTTAATAAACTTCTTGAATGTGGTTTTGAGAACCTTGAGGGGTGTAGTTTTTATAATGGTGTCACACTTCATTATTTTCTATCATATAGACCCCTCAAAATGACTTCAAATGTGATGTGGTCCCTAAAAAAAATGGTGTTGTAAAAATGAGAAATTGCTGGTCAACTTTTAACCCTTATAACTCCCTAACAAAAAAAAATTTTGTTTCCAAAATTGTGCTGATGTAAAGTAGACATGTGGGAAATGTTATTTATTAACTATTTTTCGTGACATATCTCTCTGATTTAAGGGCATAATAATACAAAGTTTGAAAATTGCAAAATTTTAAAAATTTTCGCCATATTTCCGTTTTTTTTCATAAATAATCGCAAGTAATATCGAAGAAATGTTACCACTAACATGAAGTACAATATGTCACGAAAAAACATTCTCAGAATCAGCGGGATCCGTTGAAGCGTTCCAGAGTTATAACCTCATAAAGTGACAGTGGTCAGAATTGCAAAAATTGGCCTGGTCATTAAGTACCAAATTGGCTCTGTCACTAAGGGGTTAAAGGTATAGTAATCTTTGTGTATGTAAACTTTTGACTTTGCAGTAAGTAATAAAAATGCCTTAAAACATTCTCTCTCTCTCATTATTCTGGCATTTGTCAAATATTAATAATTATGGTAATCCTAACTGACCTAAAATGGGAAAGGTTTATTCTGATTTCATGTCAGATATTGAGAAAAACATGCGTATTTGTCTTTTTATATAGTGCATGTAAACTTCTGGTTTCAACTCTATCTATTTATCTATCTATCTACACCATATCTGACTATCTTTTCACATCTAACATCTAAATGTCTGTAATTTCTATTCTGCATTCTATTCCAGAATGTGTTACTTGGATGATGCACACAGATGTGACGCGTATGTCATTTGTATTGACGTCCGTGCTGCCAGAAAAAAACGGACATGTCTACATGGGAGTGATATGGACATGTGCGTAGCCCCATAGATTATAATGGGTTTACATGTGTAAGTGTCTCTGGTCAGTGTGAAAACTGTCACCACACATACCAGAGACACTGACTTGACTTGTGAAGGGGGCCTTAAGGAGACTTTCCACACTGCTTTTTTTTAAAGGCTATATTTGGCTGACCAGGTGTCTAGTGTATACTGTATGACCAGAAACTATAGGGTATATCACATGACACATTTGTTCCTGAAATTTGCGTGACTGTCTCATTAATCAGAACAGTCTATTCAGCTATGTACAATAAATTCTTAGGCTTCGTTCCTACAATGTGTTTTTGGTGAGTTTTTCGTTCTGTGTATTTTCGAAAAAACACTGAACAGATGCTAGATGTATCCCAGAGTTACTCTGCTGCCTTATTAAAATGAATGGGTCCCTCGGGGGTTTCATCTGAATCATGTCATTTGGAGATTTAGATGGAAATTCCTCAAGTGTTCAACGTAGAGTTTCACATAAATTTAATCCCAAACTTTATGTAAAATGTTCCCAATAAAAGCTTCAACTCAATCCACAAAAAAAAGTCCCCACTCGGATCCATCATCTGTTAACGGAAACAAAGAGGGCTTCCACATTACTGGTAGTACAAAGGGTCTGCAAATTCGCTATGGATCCTCACCCACCCAAAAGAAATCCTTTGAATTCTGCACTCCCAAATCCGAATTCCCCTCCTCCTTTCTGATCCCCACAGTGTGCCAAAACCACAGTCACATATGGGTATTTCCATGTTCAGCAGAAATTGTGTGAAAAAGTTTGGTGTTATTTTTACTTATTTCCCCTTGTGAAAATTTAAAATCTTGAGCTAAAACTAAATATTTGTGGTAAAAATGTAATTATTTTTTCTTCACTTCCCAATGGTGTAAAATTCTGTGTCACACCCATGGTGTCAATGTGACACTGCACCTTTAGATGATTTCATTGAGAGGTGTAGTTTGTGCAACGTGATGCTGCTCTAGCATCTCCAGGGCTCTCTCAGTGGGTCATGGCACCCGCAAACTATAACAGTAATATTTGCACTACTGTATGGTATTGGTGTACTCAGGAGAAATTGCACAACAAACTGAGAGGGTTTTTTTCCTATCAGCCTTTATTAAAATTAAAAATTTGAGGCTCAAACAACATTTTAGCAGTAAAAATGTAATTATTCTTTCTTCATTGCACAATGTTATAAACTTCTGTGAGGCACATGTGGTGTCAACATGGTTACTACACCCCTAAATGAAATCATTGAGAGGTGCCGTTTTTAAAATGATGTCACTTATGGGGGGTGTCTGCTGTTCTGACACCTCAGCGGCTCTTTCAATGTGACATAACACTCTCAAACCATTCCAGCAAAATATGAACTCCAATATGGTGCTTTTTACCTTCTGAGTTTTGCACTGTGCCTAGAAAGTTTTCAACCACATAAGACAATCGGTGTACTCGGGAGAAACTTCACAAGTTGTTTGGTCCATTTTGCTTTTACCCTTGTGAAAATGAAAAATGTGTGGCAAAACCAACATTTTTGCTGGAAATTAGATTTTTTCCATTTTCACAGGTCAACTTTATAAACTTCTGTGAAGCACCTGGGGTTCAGAGTGCTCATCACACATCTAGATAAATTCCTTCAGGGCTCTAGTTTCCAAAATGACTTATTTTGTGTGGGGGTTTCCACTGTTTGGGCACATCAAGAGCTCTCCAAACCCGACATGGCGTCCACTAAAGATTTCAGCTAATTTTATGTTCAAAAAGTGAAATGAAGCTCTTTCTCTTCTGAGCCCTGTCGTGCTCCAAAACAGTAGTTTTCCCCCACATATGGGTACCGAAGTACTCAGGATAAATTGTACTACAAATTTTTTTGTGCAATTTCTGATGTTACCCTTGTGAAAATAAAAAAATGTGGCTAATGTGGTAAAAATGTGTTTTTTTTATTTTCACAGCTCAACGTTCTAAACTTCTGTGAAGCAGCTGAAAGTTCAAGATGCTCACCACACATCTAGGTATATTACTTAAGGGCTCCTACTCGCGTGAGACTCAGATGAGTCTCACACGGCAATACCCGGCACTGCACCTGGCACAGAGGAGCGGAGCGTGCGGTTGCATGTATTCCTATGCGGCTGCACCCTCTGAGCTGAGTTCCGGCAGCAGCACCGGGTATTGCAGTGCGAGACTCGGATGAGTGAGTGAGTAGGAACCCTAAGGGGTATAGTTTCCCAAATTGGATCACTTGAGAGGGGTTTCCAGTGTTTAGGAACATCAGGGGCTCTCCAAACGAGACATGATGTCCCCTAATTATTCTAGCAAATTTTGCATTCAAAAAGTCAAACGGCGCTTCTTCTCTTCCGAGCCCTGCCGTAAGCCCAAACAGTAATTTTCCTTCACAAATGGGGTATTGTCGTACTCAGAGGAACAATTGCACAACAAATTTTGGTGTTCATTTTCTCCCGTTGCCCTTGTTAAAATAAAAAAATTAGGGCTAAAGTAAACTTTTTGTAAAAAAGGTAAAATGTTCATTGCTTTCCTTGCACATTGCATTAATTCCTGTGAAGCACCTGAAGGGTTAATAAATGTATTAAATGTGTTTTTGAGTACTTTGTGTGGTGCAGTTTTTAGAATGGTGTCACTTTTGCGTATTTTCTGTCATGCAGGCCTCCAAAAGTTCTTTCAAATGTGATATGGTCCCTAAAAAATGGTTTGGTATTGTAAATTTTGTTGGAAAAATGAGGAATCACTGGTCAAATTTTTTCGCCAAATTTCCATTTTAATGATTATGCGGCTCCACCCCTATGGGAGGTGGAGCCGCATATTCATGACTGTAATCGGCGGCCCCACGTGACCGCTCATACAGTAGAAGGTGCGGCCAGGACAGGAAGCAGCTCCAGCGAGGGAGCCGGGTGAGTATTTTAATAACAGCGGGCGGGCGCACAGGAGGTGGGAGGGGGGTGGGGACATGGATCTTTATTTTAAACACGAGAAACAAAAAAAAAGGATTATTCATATCTTCTCTACAGCGAACGCTGCTGCAGAGAAGATATGAATGGTAGCTTCAGCACCATGTAGGGGGGACAGCGCTTACTGTAGCGCTGTCTCCTGCACGGCACACGGACTGCACACGGACAACGTCCGTGTGCGGTACGTGTTTTACACGGACCCATTAACTTTAATGGGTCCGTGTAATTCGTGTGCTCCCACGAACACTGACATGTCTCCGTGTTTTCCAAACGGACACACGGTCCGTGATAACACGCTGACATGTGCAGAGACACATTGATTTCAATGTGTCTATGTGAGTCAGTGTCTCCAGTACGTGAGGAAACTGTCACCTCACGTACCGGAGCCACTGACGTGTGAAACCGACCTTAGGAGGGTGAAGGGATTAAGCCTCATTCAGATGTCAGTGGTTTGAAGATATTCAAGAAACAGCCTGCTTTTCATAAGCGTTTTGGACCAGATTTTCGTCAGTCTTTGTTGCATTTGTCTGACATTGCTGTCAGAAGTGTATCAGTCATTTTCTCGCATGCTTAAAATAATAGCAAAGCTTCTTCTACCCATTACAATATTGTAAAGAGACAGCAAATGGATTTACCACAGATGGCATTAGGGTATTTCCTTGATTTTTATGACCCTTAGGCTTTTCTGGGTGATTTTGGTCTGTGACTTGGACTAAAAACTGACGTGTTCATTTTATTCTGAGGGCCACTTGGTCCGCAAAAAGAAACATGGGCAAATGTACAGTCACATATACTATAATGGGTACATTTACTATAGAATTGATAGAAAATATATGTTAAAATGGATGTCTGAAGGGGGCCTAATCTAGACCTCTCTCATTAATTGGCCATAGTATGTGTCCTGAGAAGGAGACATGAGTTAAAATGGTGTACTAAAGGTCGACAAATGTGCATATCATAATGTTGTAATTGCATGCTTGTTCCGAAGAGGGGACATGAGTGAGTAATTTGTCAACTCTGTGAGGAAAGGTTAGAGAAAAGAGTGAGCAGTGTGTGCATGCTGAAGATGAAACATGAGGGTGTAGTGTGTACTGTACGTCCTTCCCAGACTTCACGGATGTCTTCCTCCACCTGTTCATGGAAATATGTAGAAAACTTGCCCTGTCAAATGTTTGAAACAACTTTAAATAACACATGCAGAGCTATGCAAGAAAAGCTTCTTGTAGGCACATTACTAAATTACTTCTGTTTACATGAAGCATTAAATAAGCTCTCCACTACTAGACAACCCCATCATAATCATTTCAGGATCCTAATTCATATAAAGACAGTGTATACTCAACTCATAGTGGGGCTCTGCTTCAGCAATGTTGGCTCCTCTGTTCCCAAAGAGTCATGTGGTGTCTTGTTGTATTATGTGCTTGCTGCAGCCAATCAGCCTTTACTATTTCCTCAGAATGGACAGAATATTGGTGAACAGCAGCCAAAGAAAGTCTACTGATTGCCCGCAGCTTATACTTGATACAAATCATGTTACTCTTCTGCTAGAAACGAGTATCCACTTTTTTGTTTTTTATTAGCGTCCCCAATTGATTAACTTAGGTTGTCGAATAGTAGATAACCCAATCGATGGGTACTTGTGTGGTAAAGAATCGAGCACTCTTTACATAATGTAAAAAAATCTTTAATGTTATGGTCCAATATATAGTTGTGTGAAAAAGTGTTTGCCCCTTCCTGATTTCCTATTCTTTTGCATGTTTGTCACACTTAAATGTTTCAGATCACCCAACAAATTTAGATATTAGACAATGATAGCACAAATAAACACAAAATGGATTTTTAAATGAAGGTCTTTAGAAAAATCCAAACCTACAGTTCCGTGTGTGAAAAAGTGATTGCCCCAAAACCTAATAACTGGTTGGGCCACCCTTAGCAGCAACAACTGCAATCAAGAGTTTGCGATAACTGTCATTGAGTCTTTTACAACGCTTTGAAGGAATTTTGGCCCACTCATCTTTGCAGAATTGTTGTAATTCAGCCACATTGAACGGTTTCAGAACTTGAACCGCCTTTTGAAGGTCATGCCACAGCATCTCAACTGTATTAAGATCAGGACCTTGACTAGGCCACTCTAAAATTTTAATTTTGTTTTTCTTAAGCCATACAGAGGTGAACTTGCTGGTTTGTTTTAGATTATTGTCCTGCTGCATAACCCAAATGCTCTTCAGCTTCAGGTCTGGAAGAGATGGCTGGACATTCTCCTTCAGGATTTTTTTTAGTAGACTGCAAAATTTATGGTTCTATTTACCACAGCAAGTCTTCCAGGTCCTGAAGCAGAAAACAGTCCCAGGCCATCACACTACCACCACCATATTTTACTGTTGGTATGATGTTCCTTTTCTGAAAAGCTGTAGTACTTCTACGCCATATGTAATGGGATATATACCTTCCAAAAAGTTCAACTTCTGCCTAGTCAGTCCACAAAGTGTTCTCCCAAAAGTCTTGGGGATCATTAAGATGTTTTCTGGTAAAACTGAGATGAACCTTTATGTTCTTATTTCTCAGCAGTGGTTTTCGACTTGGAACTTTGCCATGCAGGCCATTTTTGCCCAGTCATGAACACTGACCTTAACTGAGGCAAGTGAGACCTGCAGAGGATTTTTGTGACCTCTTGGATGAGTTTTCACTGTACACTTGGTGTAATTATGTTTGGTTGGCTGGCCACTCCTGGGAAGGTTCACCACTGTTCAGCGTTTTCACCATTTGTGGATAATGGCTATCACTGTGGTTCACGTGAGTCCCAAACATTTAGAATGGCTTTATAAACTATTCCAGACTGATAGATCTCAATTGCTTTGTTTCTTATTTGTTCAAAAATGTATTTTGATTGCGGCATGATGTCTAGCTTTTGAAGATCTTTTGGTCTACTTTACTTTGCCAGGCAGGTCCTATTTAAGTGATTTCTTTATTGAGAACAAGTGTGTCAGTAATTAGGCCTGGGTGAGGCTAGGGAATTTGAATTCCGCTTCCCAAAGTTGTGATAAACCACAGTTAATTTATGTGTTAAATTGGTGAGGGGGGGGGGGGGGAGGTGAGGGTCAATCACCTTTTTCACACAGGGTGCTGTAGTTTTGGATATATTTTGCCTGTATGTTGTATAAATCATGTAATGTTTCAGTTAAACCAACTTAAAGCAAGCATAAACAGAGCATGGAGGACAGCTGGAGTAAAGCTGTAGAAGAAGCTCTCTGAGAATTGTGACCACTGTTGCTAGAAGCTAAGCGCTCCTACATACAAATTATCTGTATCAGATTGCTTGATATCATTTTGAAATTCTCAGGAGGTCCTTTTTTTCTTGCTCCCAACTTAATTGTTAACTACCTTTTATATTATTTTAACAATGGGTAGGTTTCACATCCAGGTTTACCTAGTTTTATCTACATGCTACTAAAAAAAATGTGCAGCAAAAAGTCACCAAAAAGTGAAACTTTTAAATCTGAAATATGTAAATGTTATAGTTTATTTTTAAAGCAGATTCAACCATTTGCAGATTTGGCTCAGATCTGCAGCAAAATCTGTCAATGAAAACTTGTATATGTGGACTTACCTTGAAGGGGGAGATTTATTAGGCAGAATGTACCACAATTCTGACCCAAATTACCCAAAGAAATGAAACACGTTTATTATGCACAGTATTTTAGAATTTTATGTTTTCCTTGACAATTTTGAAATAAACGAAAGAGGAGTCTATAAAATATGTGTATAGTTAATTGCATGTTTGATATAAATTCACTAGCCAAAACACGACTTTACTTTAAAAATGTTATTAAAAACATATCGTATATACTCAAGTATAAGCCAACCCGAGTATAAGCCGAGGCACCTACTTTTGCCACGGAAAACTGGGTAAGCTTAAGGTACCGTCACACTAAGCGACGCTGCAGCGATACCGACAACGATCCGGATCGCTGCAGCGTCGCTGTTTGGTCGCTGGAGAGCTGTCACACAGACAGCTCTCCAGCGACCAACGATGCCGGTAACCAGGGTAAACATCGGGTTACTAAGTGCAGGGCCGCGCTTAGTAACCCAATGTTTACCCTGGTTACCATCGTTAAAGTAAAAAAAACAACCACTACATACTTACCTACCGCTGTCTGTCCCCGACGCTGTGCTTCTCTGCTCTGGCTGTGAGCGCCGGGCAGCCGGAAAGCAGAGCGGTGATGTCACCGCTCTGCTTTCCGGCCGCTGTGCTCACAGCCAGTGCAGGAGGAGTGCAGAGAAGCAGAGCGCCGGGGACAGACAGCGGTAGGTAAGTATGTAGTGGTTGTTTTTTTTACTTTAACGATGGTAACCAGGGTAAACATCGGGTTACTATGCGCGGCCCTGCGCTTAGTAACCCGATGTTTAACCTGGTTACCAGCGAAGACATCGCTGAATCGGCGTCACACACGCCGATTCAGCGATGTCAGCGGGAGATCCAGCGACGAAACAAAGTTCTGGACTTTCTTCCCCGACCAGCGACATCACAGCAGGATCCTGATCGCTGCTGCCTGTCACACTGGACGATATCGCTAGCCAGGACGCTGCAACGTCACGGATCGCTAGCGATATCATCTAGTGTGACGGTACTTTAAGTGACTCGAGTATAAGCCAGGTATGCATTGTCCCCCCATCCCTATCTTGGTATGCATGGCTCCCCCTTCCCTGTCCTGGTATGAATGCCTCCCCCTTCCCTGTCCCAGTATGAATGCCTCCCCCTTCCGTCCCTGTATGCATTCCTTCTTATCCCCTATCCCTGTGTGCATGTTTCCTATTTTAAAAAAACAAAACCATCCTACTCACCTATCTGTGCGCCCTCGGTGCTGGCACTGCATCTCGTTCCGAACATGCCTATGGGAGTGGAGACACATCTATATTCATTACCTTAATGAGCGGCACCATATGACCGGTGAGCACAGGAAGAGCTGCAGGCAGGTGCCGCTGGCCGGAACGAGATGCAGTGCCAGCACTGAGGGCGCACAGGTAGGTGAGTATGATGTGTGCACTGGCTCCTGTCACCCACTACTCTGACACCCCCCTTCCCCGGATGGCTTTCTGTACCGTGACTCATGTATAAACCGAGAGGCCCCCCCTGAGAGGGGGTGTTTTCAGCACAAAAAATGTGCTGAAAAACTCAGCTTATACATAAGGTAATATATGCTCTTATTTGTTTGTTAAAAACACCACAGTTTGGAAACCTTTGGTTATTTTTTATGTTGTTCTCTGAGACAGATCAAAAACAGGTATAACGAAACATAAATTTAACTGTACTAAAACTGTATGCCATAATACATGGAATCTGTTACCAGGTTTTTGCTTCCTCATCTGCAAGCAACAGTAGGAAAAGAGACACTGATTCCTATGAAGTATCACTTAGTTTACTGGTTGCAGCATTTGTGGCTCAGAAAGCTAATCCCGCCCAGACCACAGCTTTTTCTGTGTACATTGTCTATTGACAGTAAGCTGCTTATCAGAGGAGGGGGTGTGGTTGAACCAGGGCTAATGTGAGCATCGGTCCCGGCAGTGACTTATTATTTCCTGGTGATAAAACCTTCCTTGTATGGAAACAACAACATATAGCCTAATAAGTAATACATCCCTGAAATCTGTCTCAGCTGATGCCTCCTACTGCCCTTAGATTACATAGCAAAAACCTGCTGATGGATTATCTTTACTTTTCAGCAGCTTAACAAAACGTCCACAGACATAAACTAAACAAATTTCTTTAAAAAAAGACAACAAGTTGGATCCTTTGTTCTTTCAGAAAGGCTCTGCCAGAGATGTTTCAATGCCTATTAACATATACTGTACACTGCTCAAAAAATAAAGGGAACCCTTAAACAACAGAAAATAACTCCAAGTAAATTAAACTTCTGTGAAATCAAACTGTCCACTT
The DNA here is from genome assembly GCF_032444005.1 of Ranitomeya imitator. Taxonomy (NCBI): domain Eukaryota; kingdom Metazoa; phylum Chordata; class Amphibia; order Anura; family Dendrobatidae; genus Ranitomeya; species Ranitomeya imitator. The sequence goes on along the minus strand of NC_091284.1, from coordinate 274,255,084 downwards.
AGGAAGCAACACTGTTTAACAATCAATTTCACATGCTGTTGTGCAAATGGAATAGACAACAGATGGAAATTATTGACAATTATCAAGACACACTCAATAAACGAGTGGTTCTGCAGGTTGGGACCACAGACCACATCTCAGTACCAATGCTTTTTGGCTGATGTTTTGGTCACTTTTGAATGTTGGTTGTGCTTTCACACTTGTGGTAGCATGAGACAGACTCGACAACCCAAACATGTGGCTCAGGAAGTGCAGGTCATCCAGGATGGCACATCAATGCGAGCTGTGGCAAGAAGGTTTGCTGTGTCTGTCAGCATAGTGTCCAGAGGCTGGAGGCGCTACCAGAAGACAGGCCAGTACACCAGGAGACATGGAGGGGGCTGTGGGAGGGCAACACCCCAGCAGCAGGACCGCTACCTCAGCCTTTGAGCAAGGAGGAGCAGGAGGAGCACTGCCAGAGCCCTGCAAAATGACCTCCAGCAGGCCACAAATGTGCATGTGTCTGCACAAACGGTTAGAAACTGACTCAATGAGGATGGTCTGAGTGCCCGATGTTCACAGATGGGGGTTGTGCTCACAACCCAACACCATGGGGGATGCTTGGCATTTGCCACAGAATACCAGGATTGGCAAATTTGCCACTGGCACCCTGTGCTCTTCACAGATGAAAGCAGGTTCACACTGAGCACATGTAACAGACGTGACAGAGGCTAGAGAGGCCGTGGAGAGCGATCTGCTGCCTGCAACATCCTTCAGCATGACCGGTTTTGCAGTGGGTCAGTAATGGTGTGGAGTGGCATTTCTTTGGAGGGCCGCACAACTCTCCATGTGCTCACCAGAGGTAGCCTGATTGCCATTAAGTACCGAGATGAGATCCTCAGACCCCTTGTGAGACCGTATGCTGGTGTGGTTGGCTCTGGGTTCCTCCTAATGCAGGACAATGCCAGACCTCATGTGGCTGGAGTGTGTCAGCAGTTCCTGCAAGATGAAGGCATTGAAACTATGGAATAGCCCGCCCGTTCCCCAGAGCTGAATCCGATTGAACACACCTGTGAAATCATGTCTCGCACCATCTACCAATGTCACGTTGCACCACACACTGTCAAGGAGTTGGCGGATGCTTTAGTCCAGATCTGAAAGGAGATCCCTCAAGAGACCATCCACCACCTCATCAGGAGCATGCCTAGGCGTTGTAGGGAGATCATACAGGCACGTGGAGGCCACACACACTACTGAGAATCATTTCCTTGTCTTGAGGCATTTACACTGAAGTTGGATCAGCCTGTAACTTCATTTTTCCACTTCGATTTTGATTATTTTTAGGTATTATAGTTCTCAACACATTCCACTATGTAATGTAAAAAGATTCACAAAACAACTGGAATATTTAATTCAGAGATATCTAGGATGTGGTATTTTAGTATTCCCTTTATTTGTTTGAGCAGTGTATATGTGCATTTAGTGTATTTGAGCATGCATATTTATCTTGTTAGTTTCCAGGCTTGCTGAGATAAACTTTCTAGTTGGTCTCTTGATGTAAATACTTTTCTGCCCAATGATGACAAAAGTATTCTAGGAGTGATACCTTTTTTGCTAAGCAGAAAATAAGGTATCACTCCTAGAATAATTGGGCAGAAAAGTATTCAAGTCGATTTTTCTGGCTAACACGGTACCACAATAGAATTTGTTATTGTACATCATAGTTGGTCTCTAAAACGTTCATGCTATTTTGGGGAGGTTCTTTCACCATTAAATGTCATGTTGATCACATTGATTATATAGTCCATAAAAAGTGTATTTGTCCATTTACATTTAGTTGATGAAATAAAATCACTATTTTAGAGGTTTTGCACTGATGAGGGGCAAACACCCCAAAACATGTATCTGCAAATGGGAGTCTCTAATTTGGCTTCTTAACCTAAGTCATGTGGTAAAACTTTAATTCAAGTGAATATGATGTTTAAAAACCCTTTATTACTTTGTAAGAAAAAATAGTGTTAGGGTTGGCGGAACGCACCGAATATATATTTATTACAAGAAGTTGTTGCGTTCGCAACCCAGGATCCACCATGCAGGAAAGCACCTGCTGCTAGATATGGCGGTACAAAAAGCAGTATAAACAGACTCTGTTACTTCACAGAGTCTGTTAGCAAAGATAACTCTGTGCCCTGTTTGGCTAACAGAGGAAAAACAGCTACTTAGTAGAGCAGATGGTGGTCATGCAGTCAAATGCAAACATGAAACTCCTCGCCGGAGGTGCCAGCATTCTAGGGGCTTATTTCAGCCGGGTCCCTGACTGCATACAAACATGACCACACTGGTGCTGAGCTCATACATAAATTGATACTAGCGCATGGCCGTGCGGCCATGCGAACCTTATATAGCTGCAGCACGTACAGGACCTACCTAGAAGGACCAATGAGAGGCTGCCACAGAGCCTGAGGAACTTCAGGACCTTCCTGGAGAACCAATGGGTCTTGCTGCATTATCTGAGCATGTAACCCTCGATCTCCAATAAGAGATCTTACCATGGGCATGCTCAGAAGGGGAAAAGCAGGACTTAGTCCCAAAAGCGTCTGCTCGCCGCTGCCCAACACTGGTTTCAATGGCAGAAGCTGGAAAAGCAGCAGTAACCCTTTGCACAGAGTCAGACTGAGCGAGATGCTGGGACCGACGTCTCTGCTGAGCCTGAATGTGCTCAGCAGGCTCCCAGGACCTGTCCTCAGGACCATAACCCTTCCAGTCCACCAACTAAATTTTTTTGCCACGTACCACATTGCACCCCAAAATAGCGTTCACCTCGTAATCGTCCATAGACGAACCCCATGTCCCAGCAGATGACTCGGAAAACCGGGACATGTATACGGGTTTCAAGAGGGACACATGAAAGGTGTCGGTAATACCCAGGCGTGGCGGAAGGGCTAAATGATAGACCACAGGGTTAACCTGTTCGAGGACCTTGAAAGGACCCAAGTAGCGAGGTGCAAACTTAGTGGACTCAACTCGCAGCCTGATTGTTATGGGCGGAGAGCCACACCAAGTCGCCAGGAGCAAAGGTTGGAGCGGGGCGCCGATGTGCATCGGCGGAGGACCTCATTCCCTCCTTGGAGGCCCGAATGGCATCCTGAGTGCGGTCCCAAATATCCCGTGCTTCCACAACCCAGTCTGCCACCCTGGAGTCGGCGGAAGACACGGGCATAGGCACAGGTACCCATGGATGCTGACCATAGTTAAGGAGGAATGGGGTTTGTCCAGTGGAGTCGGCCACGGTGTTGTTCAGTGAAAACTCTGCCCACGATAGCTAGGATGCCCAGTCATCCTGCCAGGCTGAGCCAAAATGTCGCAGATATGTGACCAAGGTCTGGTTGGCCCTCTCTACCAACCCATTCGTCTCAGGATGATATGCGGAAGAGAGATTTAACTCAATGCTGAGAAGACGACAAAGCTCTCTCCAGAACCGAGATGCAAACTGGGGACCCCGATCACTGACAATTTTGTCCGGCATACCATGTAGGCGGAAGATGTGTTTCATGAACAACGCTGCCAAAGCCCGTGCAGAAGGTAACCGTGGAAGCGGCACCAAATGCACCATTTTAGAAAAATGATCGGTGATAACCCAAATGATGGTACAGCCACGAGACTTGGGCAAACCCACCACAAAGTCCATCCCGACCATCTCCCAGGACCTGTCTGCCACCGGCAAGGGATAGAGTAACCCTGCTGGCCGTTGTCGAGGAGACTTATTTTTGGTGCAGGAGACACACGCCTGAATGTAATCTCTGACATCACGGACCATATGTGGCCACCAGTATGTCCTCGCCAGCAGCTCAGATGTCCTCTTTGTCCCAAAGTGTCCACCCACCCTGGACAAATGAGCCCAAGAGAGAACCTCCAGTCGCAAATTAATGGGTACAAAAGTCTTGCCCGGAGGCACAGACTCTAGCGAAACTGGAGCTACGGTTCTCAGGCTCTCAAAAGGGACAATAAGCCGAGGCTCCCCTTCCTCCTCCTCAGATGACACAACAGAGCAAGAGATCGCGTCAGCATGAATGTTCCTCTCCCCAGCGAGATAATGGAGGGTGAAGTGGAACCGGGAGAAGAACAAGGACCATCTGGCCTGGCGAGAATTTAGCCGCTGGGCTGTTAGCAAATATAACAAATTTTTGTGGTCCGTGAAGACTTGAAAGGGAAAGCGAGCCCCCTCCAAGAGATGTCTCCACTCTGAAAAAGCCAACTTCATCTCTAGCAACTCCCTGTCCCCGATGGAATAATTCCTCTCCGCTGGTGTAAAGGTCTTGGAGAAGAAGAAGCAAGGATGCTTCCGACCTTGAGCATCCTTTTGGAAGAGGACTGCTCCTGCACCAACAGATGAGGCATCCACCTCCATTATAAATGGCTTATCAACATCGGGACAATGTAGGATGGGAGCACTAGCAAAATGAGACTTAATAGAAGAGAAGGCCCTGGAGACCTCTTCAGACCACAATTTGGGATTTGTTCCCTTCTTGGTGAGGGCTACCAAGGGAGCTACCAAAGTTGAGAAGTGGGGAATGAACTGGTGGTAATAATTAATGAACCCCATAAAGCACTGCACCGCTTTAAGAGAATGGGGTTCTTGCCAGTCCATCACAGCCTGTAGTTTGGCAGGATCCATAGCCAATCCCTGGGCGGATATGATATAGCCCAGGAAAGGTAAAGACTCCTGCTCAAGCATACACTTCTCCAACTTTGCATAGAGGGAATTTGCCCGTAAGAGGTCGAAGACTCTGCCAACATCTCTCCGGTGGGAGTCAATATCTGGAGAGAAGATGAGAATATCATCCAGATACCCTACGACCGAGGTGGAGAGCATATTCCGGAAGATGTCGTTGACAAAGTCTTGGAAGGGGCATTACAGAGCCCGAAGGGCATCACCAGATACTCATAGTGCTCATCCCTGGTATTAAACGCCGTCTTCCATTCGTCCCCCTCACAGATGCGAATCAGGTTATAAGCACCCCGCAGATCTAATTTGGTAAATACCCTTGCTCCCCGCAGCCTATCAAAGAGCTCAGAAATCAGAAGCAACGGGTACTTATTCTTAACGGTGATGGCGTTAAGACCCCTGTAATCTATGCAAGGACGTAATTCTCCCTTCTACTTCTGCACAAAGAAGAATCCCACCCCTGCAGGTGACACTGACTTCCTAATGAACCCTCTTGCCAAATTTTCCTGGATGTATTGGGACATAGCCTCTGTCTCCGGGAGAGAGAGGGGATAGACCTGTCCCCGAGGAGGTTCTGCTCCAGGCAAGAGATCAATAGGACAGTCATAGGGCGGTGAAGCAGAAGGGTCTCCGCAGCCTTTTTGGAGAAGACGTCTGCATAGGACCAATAGCCTTTGGGAAGGGAAGAAAGATCTGCGGGTATCTCGGTGGTAGAAACCTGAACGCACTCTCTCACACATCTGCCCTTACATGAATCACTCCAACCCAATATCCTCCCAGAGGTCCACTCAATATGTGGTGAGTGAAAACGGAGCTAGGGTATTCCCAGCAGAATCTCGTCCATTCCCTCGGGAAGGACAAGAAGGGAAATAATCTCCTGGTGGGAAGGGGACATGGATACAGTCTGGTGTGTGATCTGAGATGGAAGTGTCGACCCATTCACTACTCTAACAGTCACCGGTTTGGCGAGCATCACCAGAGGTATTGCATGGCGCAGAGCAAAAGCCGAGGACATGAAATTCCCCTCTGCTTCAGAATCCACACAAAGCTCGACTGTTAGAGAGTAAGAGCCTAATATGATTGTCCCTTTGAAGGACAGCTTGGAGGAAAATGCCACTGTGTCTAGTGAACCTCCTCCAATGGTTACTAGACGCGATAGTTTACCCGACCACCGTGGACATTTATTGGCATAATGTCCTTCTTGTTGGCAATTTCTGAAAATCACGGGTACTCGAGCGGTCCGAGACTTAGGTCCCGCTCGAGAAACCTCCATGGCCTCATGGGAGTTGGACGCCTGAACGGAAGATTCTAGAGGTTTGGCGAAGGTGGCAGCCAGCCGAAACCTCTGCCTAAACTGGGCCCGCTCCAACCTCCGCTCGTTAAAACGGAGGTCGATGCAGGTAGATATAGAAATAAGCTCCTCCAGTGTGGCGGGAATCTCCCTGGTGGCCAAGGCGTCCTTCTCATGGTCTGCCAGTCCTCTCCAGAACACCGGAATAAGGACTTTATCCAGCTCAAAGACCAGAGTCCGGAATTGGACGGCAAACTGGCTGACCATGGACGAACCTTCTGTGGTTGCCAACAATTGGATTGCGGTATCGTGGGTGACACGAGGTCCCAAAAAGACCTGTTTCAGAGAGTCCAGGAAGAGAGGAGCACTCTGCGCCACACGATCATTGCGCTCCTATGGCGGCGTTGCCCACTCCAACGCCCTGCCCGACAAAAGGGATAAAATAAATCCCACTTTCGCCCTTTCCATAGGAAAACGTGCAGCCAGGAGCTCAAGATGTATGGAGCACTGACTCACGAATCCCCGACATAGCTTACTGTCACCGGCAAACTTGTCTGGAAGCGGCAGACAGGATAAAGTCAGAGCAGGGGTTGCAGTGGACAAACTGGCTGCAGCTACACTTGCAGCCTGAAGAGCGACTGCGGTAACATCCACAGCTGAAGTTGTGCGCTCGAGAGCCGCCAACCTACCCTCCAGCTGCTGGATGTACCGCTGTAAACACTGATCGTCCGCCATTTACTAGCCAGACCCTGGCGCTAGTATACTGCTAGGGTTGGCGGAACGCACCGAATATATGTTTATTAGAAGAAGTTGGTGCGTTCGCAACCCGGATCCACCGTGCAGGAAAGCACCTGCTGCTAGATATAGCACATACAGGACCTACCTAGAAGGACTAATGAGAGGCTGCAACAGAGCCTGAGGAACGTCAGGACCTTCCTGGAGAACCAATGGGTCTTGCTGCTGTATCTGAGCATGTAACCCCCGATCTCCAATGAAAGATCTTACCCTGGTCATGCTCAGAAGCTGAAAAGCAGGACTTAAGGTACCGTCACACTTAGCAACGCTGCAGCGATACCGACAACGATCCGGATCGCTGCAGCGTCGCTGTTTGGTCGCTGGAGAGCTGTCACACAGACCGCTCTCCAGCGACCAACGATGCCGGTAACCAGGGTAAACATCGGGTAACTAAGCGCAGGGCTGCGCTTAGTAACCCGATGTTTACCCTGGTTACCTTCCTAAAAGTAAAAAAAACAAACACTACATACTTACCTACCGCTGTCTGTCCTCCAGCGCTGTGCTCTGCACTCCTCCTGTACTGTCTGTGTGAGCACAGCGGCCGGAAAGCAGAGCGGTGACGTCACCGCTCTGCTTTCCGGCTGACCGGCGCTCACAGCCAGTGCAGGAGGAGTGCAGAGCACAGCGCTGGAGGACAGACAGCGGTAGGTAAGTATGTAGTGTTTTTTTTTTTTTTACTTTAACGATGGTAACCAGGGTAAACATCGGGTTACTAAGCGCGGCCCTGCGCTTAGTTACCCAATGTTTACCCTGGTTACCAGTGAAGACATCGCTGGATCGGTGTCACACACGCCGATTCAGCGATGTCTCCAGGGAGTTCAGCGACGAAATAAAGTTCTGGACTTTCTTCAGCGACCAACGATCTCCCAGCAGGGGCCTGATCGTTGGTCGCTGTCACACATAACGATTTTATTAACGATATCGTTGCTACGTCACAAAAAGCAACGATATCGTTAACAATATCGTTATGTGTGAAGGTACCTTTAGTCCCAAAAGTGTCTGCTCGCCGCTGCCCAACACTGGCTTCAATGGCAGAAGCTGGAAAAGCAGCAGAAACCCTTTGCACAGAGTCAGACTGAGCGAGATGCTGGGACTGACGTCTCCGCTGAGCAGGCTCCACTGCCGCAGGAGAAGAATGGGAGACCGCAGCGGAGATGGCCTGAGATTCCCCCTGTGCAGAGGTGGGAACTCGACCCCTAACATATAGTTTGTTGGTTTTCTAGTATCAAGCTGACACCTTGTCATATAAATCACAAAATGTATTTACTTTAGTTTTCTATGTGTAGCTGTCAAGACAGCTTAAAAAAAAAAAAAAGAAAAACAATTACATTAAAAGTTCTGAAGTCAATATAGTAGAAGTAATAGTAATTTCAGATTTACAGTTCCTATGGACCCCACCGTTTTTCCCAAAAGCAAAGATATATCTAGATTTCTGGCACCCAGGGTAAGAATTCAGTTTAGCGCCCCTCCTCATGCGGTTTGAGAAGTCGTCATGTGACCGTCATGTTACCGCTCATTCATATGCAATTTGATTACTTACAGTCACGTGCCGATAAGCTGCTCTATCTCTCTCAATGTTGAGTGAAAAACTGAGAGAAGCAAGAGGAAATGCTAGTTGTCATTTTTACTATAAGTATGAAAATCGTGTATGAGTGAATTGTCAATGTGATAACTGCTGGAACTGGCAAGCAGAGTTGAATCATGACAGTGAGTATATTATTACATGCTGTTGAAATTGGCATACTACAGGTCTTCATTTTATAGTTAAATGGCTTGTACAGGTTTGAGATGAAAGTCTGCAGTCACTTTAGGTGATTACAGGCTTCAATATTCTCACAGCGCATGCACTGCACATTTTTAGGATTCTCCCATTACGTTGGCAAGAGTGGGCGGTCATGTGAGCACAAGTATGCAATTTGCAAATTTACAGCCACATTCCAACTAGATGTGTCCTGCCTCACTTTATCTTCATTGAGCAAGGCCATGCTTGTCTAGTCTGCATCTAACCACATGTATGTAAATCGCATACTTGTGGTTTCCTGACCTACCGCTCTCATTGCCAGCACTAGAGAATCCTGACAGCGTGCAGTGCATGCTGAGAGAATTCAGAAGTCTACTGCAGACTTTCATCCCAAACTTGGACAATCTCTTTAATGTTTAACTCCATGCTGTTGCTATCAGCTAGTCTTCTGATAATAGCTGTTTCTCTGCAGAGTACAAGGGGTGAGGCCGCGCTCCCTCTTCTTGGGCTGGCTGTTACTCACGGTGGGGGAGCAGTACTCTGCTGTGTGATGTAATGTCCCAGATAGGAGTGGGGAGCGGTGAGGAGCAGCTCATGTCACAGAGAATTACAATTGCTCTAAAGATAATTAAAATATGCTGGCCATCTCATCTTCATAGTTTATGAGTGCAGTGACAGCACAAAATTAATTTATTTTCTGTCTTATTTTTTCTATTTTTCATTGGTTGACTTGGTGCCAAATTCAAGAAAAGGAATATAAATTTGGTGCAAATTCGAAGATGTTTTCAGTAGGTTTTAACCCTCTTCCTGACATTCACCGTACATATATTTATTGAATGTTACAAAGAAAACATACATGTCATAGAAAGTGAAAATCAAATGAGAAAAATGTGACTGCATCCATGGATACACAAATCCAGATGCAACAGATCGGGGCACAGAAAAAAGTACATCACAGTATGTGCATGGTTCATAGTACAGTTAGGGCCAGAAATATTTGGACAGTGACACAATTTTCGCGAGTTGGGCTCTGCATGCCACCATATTGGATTTGAAATGAAACCTCTACAACAGAATTCAAGTGCAGATTGTAACGTTTAATTTGAAGGGTTGAACAAAAATATCTGATAGAAAATGTAGGAATTGTACACATTTCTTTACAAACACTCCACATTTTAGGAGGTCAAAAGTAATTGGACAAATAAACATAACCCAAACAAAATATTTTTATTTTCAATATTTTGTTGCAAATCCTTTGGAGGCAATCACTGCCTTAAGTCTGGAACCCATGGACATCACCAAACGCTGGGTTTCCTCCTTCTTAATGCTTTGCCAGGCCTTTACAGCCGCAGCCTTCAGGTCTTGCTTGTTTGTGGGTCTTTCCGTCTTAAGTCTGGATTTGAGCAAGTGAAATGCATGCTCAATTGGGTTTAGATCTGGAGATTGACTTGGCCATTGCAGAATGTTCCACTTTTTGGCACTCATGAACTCCTGGGTAGCTTTGGCTGTATGCTTGGGGTCATTGTCCATCTGTACTATGAAGCGCCGTCCAATCAACTTTGCAGCATTTGGCTGAATCTGGGCTGAAAGTATATCCCGGTACACTTCAGAATTCATCCGGCTACTCTTGTCTGCTCTTATGTCATCAATAAACACAAGTGACCCAGTGCCATTGAAAGCCATGCATGCCCATGCTATCACGTTGCCTCCACCATGTTTTACAGAGGATGTGGTGTGCCTTGGATCATGTGCCGTTCCCTTTCTTCTCCAAACTTTTTTCTTCCCATCATTCTGGTACAGGTTGATCTTTGTCTCATCTGTCCATAGAATACTTTTCCAGAACTGAGCTGGCTTCTTGAGGTGTTTTTCTGCAAATTTAACTCTGGCCTGTCTATTTTTGGTATTGATGAATGGTTTGCATCTAGATGTGAACCCTTTGTATTTATTGTCATGGAGTCTTCTCTTTACTGTTGACTTAGAGACAGATACACCTACTTCACTGAGAGTGTTCTGGACTTCAGTTGATGTTGTGAACGGGTTCTTCTTCACCAAATTAAGTATGCGGCGATCATCCACCACTGTTGTCATCCGTGGACGCCCAGGCCTTTTTGAGTTCCCAAGCTCACCAGTCAATTCCTTTTTTCTCAGAATGTACCCAACTGTTGATTTTGCTACTCCAAGCATGTCTGCTATCTCTCTGATGGATTTTTCCTTTTTTTTCAGCCTCAGGATGTTCTGCTTCACCTCAATTGAGAGTTCCTTTGACCGCATGTTGTCTGCTCACAGCAACAGCTTCCAAATGCAAAACCACACACCTGGAATCCACCCCTGACCTTTTAACTACTTCATTGATTACAGGTTAACGAGGGAGACGCCTTCAGAGTTAATTGCAGCCCTTAGAGTCCATTGTCCAATTACTTTTGGTCCCTTGAAAAAGAGGACACTATGCATTACAGAGCTATGATTCCTAAACCCTTTCTCCGATTTGGATGTGGAAACTATCATATTGCAGCTGGGAGTGTGCACTTTCAGCCCATATTACATATATAATTTTATTTCTGAACATGTTTTTGTAAACAGCTAAAATAACAAAACTTGTGTCACTGTCCAAATATTTCTGGCCCTAACTGTATATGCGTCTGGGTACTAGTAACCCGGATGTATGGCAGGCACACTGGGCGTAACACGTGCACAATAGTACTACCAATGCCCTTACAGCTACCACACATTACGTATAACCGGATAGTACCACATGAAAATAAGGTGAACAGATAAAGGGTTAATTACCCTAACGCACATTTCGCGTGTATGTGTTGCCGCTTCCTCAGGGGGTTGACGCCCTTTATCTGTTCACCTTATTTTCATGTGGTACTATCCTGATATGCACGACTCCTCATCCCCATCCTGGTCTGCATGGCCCCCTCATCCCCATCCTGGTCTGCATGGCCTCCTCATCCCTATCCTGGTATGCATGGCTCTTCATCCCTATCCTGGTCTGCATGGCTCCTCATCCCTATCCTGGTCTGCATGGCTCCCCACCCCTATCCTGGTCTGCATGGCTCCTCATCCCTATCGTGGTCTGCACGGCTCCTCGTCCCTATCCTGATCTGCATGGCTCCTCATCCCTATCCTGATCTGCATGGCTCCTCATCCCTATCCTGGTCTGCATGGCTCCTCATCCCTATCCTGGTCTGCATGGCTCCTCATCCCTATCCTGGCCTGCATGACTCCTCAACCCTGTCCTGGTCTGCATGGCTCTTCATCCCTTTCCTTGTATGCATGGGTCCTCATTCCCATCCTGGTGTGCATGGCTCATCATCACCATCCTGATCTGCATGGCTTCTCATCCCTATCCTTGTATGCATGGCTCCTTATCCCTATCTTTGTCTGCATGGCCCCCATAATAAAACATAAAAAATAAACCATCCTACTAACCATCCCTGCGCTCCCTCACAGTGTCTTGTTCTGGTGCCAGCAGCTGCTTTATGCTTGTAAGCAGCGCATGGCAGGGACATGTGCCGGAATACTCACAGCTCTCCATGCTGGAACTGTGTGCGTGGAGAGCAGTGACTATTAAATTCTCTCCACCGCTCAGCAGGAAGTCGGCGGCTGCGACTACTGTGCCCGCTATTACAGCGAATGGTGGCTCAGTGGTTAGCACTGTGGCCTTGCAGCGCTGGAGTCCTGGGTTCAAATCCCACCAAGGACAACATCTGCAAGGAGTTTGTATGCTCTCCCCGTGTTTGCATGGGTTTCCTCCGGGTACTCCGGTTTCCTCCCATATTTGAAAGACATACTAATAGGGAATTTAGATTGTGAGCCCCATCCGGGACAGCAAATATGTCCAGGGGCCGCCGGAGAGGTGAATATATGAATATTTTTTATTTTAATTCTTTATTTTACACATTAATATGGATCCCAGGGCCTGAAGGAGAGTTTCCTCTCCTTCAGACCCTGGGAACCATCAGGATACCTTCCGATACTTGGTGTCCCATTGACTTGTATTGGTATCGGATATCGGTATCGGCGATATCCGATACTTTTCGGGTATCGGCCGATACTATCCGATACCGATACTTTCAAGTATCGGACGGTATCGTTCAACACTACTCATATGGCTGTATCAACAGAAAAATGAAAATGTTGTGATTCTTGAGCAAAGAATAGAAAAAAATGAATGCACAGATATGGAAAATATTCTGGTCATAAAGGAATTAAAGTGGTGGTCTGAAACTATTGATTTTATTCCTAAATGTCTATTTATTGTAAAAATCTAATCACTTTTTTTATATACTTTAATTAAAAAGTCCCTTCCATTTCCTCGCTAATATATCTAACTGCTTTTTTTATCTACTTCCATTGTGATGACATTTTGCTTGACTCTCCCAAGTGCATAGTCATCACCTCTGTCCTCACCCTGAAACGAAGCATCAGTGACATCCTTTTCAGTGGCTATGCTAGTCCCACCTCTACTGAGCATGTTTCGGTTGTTAATTCTGACATATGCTCGGAAAGTACTCTCTTGTTACTGCGCAAAGCAGAGTGACAGTGAGCTCCCTCACCGGCTCTAATGAGAAATGAGGAGCAGGAAAGAGAGGACACTGTCAGTATGCATTGTAAGAAAAGAATGCGACGAGCAGGGACCAGCCGTGCCCACAAGAGATAACATTCTTGACAAAGCCCAGAATGTTGAAATGCGTCAAAATGCCTTCAGTCCCCCTCAGTGTCTTTCCCAGTTATAGACACGTAATTTCTAACTATGTCTAGTTACTTCACTTTCCATACCTCAACGCTTGATGGTTTTTGCAACTTTTCCAATGATTTTTCCAATTTTTCAGACTGACTGACCTTCATTTCTTAAAGTAATGATGGCCACTCGGTTTTCCTTACTTAGCTGCTTTTTTCTTGCCATAATACAAATTCTAACAGTCTATTCAGTAGGACTATCAGCTGTGTATCCACCAGACTTCTGCACAACACATCTGATGGTCCCAACCCCATTTATAAGGCAAGAAATCCCACTTATTAAACCTGACAAGGCATACCTGTGAAGTGAAAACCATTTAATGTGACTACCTCTTGAAGCTCATCAAGAGAATGCCAAGTGTGTGCTAAGGAGTCATCAAAGCAAAAGGTGGCTACTTTGAAGAACCTAGAATATAAGACATATTTTCAGTTGTTTCACACATTTTTTGTTAAGTATATAATTCCACATGTATTAATTCATAGTTTTGATGCCTTCAGTGTGAATTTACAATTTTCATAGTCATGAAAATACAGAAAAATCTTTAGATGAGAAGGTGTCCAAACTTTTGCTCTGTACTGTATATTACTCCATTTTGATCTCATGTAATTGCAAATGCATATATAGATCTTTTATACCCAGTCATTTATTACTATACACAATGCCCTTTGCTATATATGTCACAGACATTTATGCATTTGCCTATAGTACTTTACTAGTATAGAAATTGATGTCAAGCCAAATTTATTTGGGTGACTGATAGTCTCTCTGTCTGGTTTTTAACTGACCCTTCACTATATGTATACATTGTCTAAATTGACATTTTGAATAAATAATTATTACTGTATATTTTAATTACTTTCCCAATTTTTTGTCTCTCTGGTTTAAGATATGTCTCTTAATTGATACTATTATTACGAGTTAGACAGACATATTTGGTCCTGCCCCTGAAAGTTGCATTTTTTTCGGGGGACGTTCTCTCCTGACCATGCCCTCTCTTACCAATGCGTCACTTCTCATCAAAGCCGGTGAGGGAGCGCACTCACTGTGTATTGTGCCTTGTAAACAATAATGCACAGGGAGCTTGAACTGACCATATATCAGAATTGACATCAGATGCATGCTCAGTAGAGCAGGGACTAGCCCAGCAGCCAAGCAGTGACCACAGCTTCTGCCTCATAATGACATTCCGCATGCACTGGGGTTTCTCAAATAAAATGGCATCAAAACTGAAATACGTAGTAAAAAAAGCAGGAAGATTAGAGAGGGAACGGTAGGGACAAAGTGTATTAGAAAAGTGTTTAGATTATTACAATAAATAGACATTTAGGATTAAAATCAATGTTGGTTTGGGACAACCTCTTTAAAGTTTTTTGAAAAACTTCCCATTACCAAAACGTGGTTTATTAGATTACTTTCAAGGCAATGTAATGATCCCTCTTAATTCTATAGTTTTATTATTGGTACTGATACATTAAATGTTAATTATGCTGAGCGGACGGACTACATAATCTCTTCAGTTGCTGTTCTCCTTTGCTGGGAATGGTTTATATAGTTTATTGGAGAATATTGTTCTCCACTGATGCCTCTCCACTTTTATTAACACTCTGCAGTTGTGCTGTCACATCTACAGCACATGCTACCACATGATGGATATGTAATGACTGCAGTCAGTCAGTGGGCTCAGCTGGTACCCAGTAATTGGCTGCAGTGATTGCATGCACTGTAGTCATGATGGCAGCGCTGCAGCCTGTCAGCCAAAGCCGTACCTGCTGAGTTTTTTATGTATAAGTGCAAGCTGATGCCCATAAAAAAATTATTACCCCTTAAGTTTTTTGAAAGTAGTTATGTTTTACAGCTCAACATATGCACGTAGCTTGTATGTTCCTGGGTACACCGATTACTTCCCACACTCCAAAAGACATTCTAAAGGGAATTTAGATGTAATGGGGAGTGATAGCAATATATATATTAAGTGCGGCGGAATATGTTGATTGTAGATAAGCAAGCATGAACCATATTTACGCACATTTTTATTAGAGATTTTTTGTGAGGTGCGGGGAGATGGGGGCGGAGTTCCGGCCACGCATGCGCGGTCGGAAAAAGCGGTCCGTCAGCAGCAAAAAACGTTACATTTAACGTTTTTGCTCCCGGCGGTCCGCCAAAACACGGCGCAACCGTCGCACGACAGTTTGCGATGTGTGTCAAACAACTTTGCAGGATGCGTTTTCCCCTAAACGACGCATTGTGACGTATTGAAAACAACGCTAGTGTGAAAGTAGCCTTAGTGTGTTATCCTGCTGTGTGATGAACCTCAGAAGGAAATTGCAAGTGTTCTTTCTAGGTTGAGCGTGGTCTTGCTAGTTCCTATAAGAGTTTCTGGAAACGTAATGACTCATATAGACCAATGGCAAAGCTATTTCTAGTGTTACAAAATTATTTCCACACATGGATGATGGCAAACTGTACTGTTTTATAAATAGAAGTGAGAGTTGGATTTCACGTATACCCTTGTATAGAGAAAGGCAGTGTAGCAAGGTTCACAACCACACTAGTAATTTTATGGCGTACGGAACTTTTCATCTTATTGGGTAGTATACGTTATGCAAAAAAATGTGTGAATCATTACAGTTTACACAAGTTTAGGGACTGAAAAAATGATAAGGATCAATAAAGCTTCAATTGAGTATTAGTAACTTGTAGTTCACTGAGTAGTTCATTGATCAAATATAATAATTGTAATAATATTTAAAGTCATGTGAAAAACTAAGGAAATGCAATTGTACAAAAAAGAGGAGAAATTGATTTTGCAGTAGTTAATGAAACAAACACTTTACATATGTAATTTGCATGCTGTTCACTCTATTTGTTTACTAGTCTCCAAGATTAACTAGAATTATTTTTTCCAAATTCGTCATGGAAATTTTTTTTACTGTGTTGAACATACAACTGTTGAGCAGGAGATAAAAATGTCTATGTGCATATACAATGAATATAGCATCACACATACCATTTTAAATACTAATTACAAGATCCCTACATTGAAATGTATGGTAAGTATGAGATCATGATTATGATGGCTACACATAAATAAGGGGACGCTAGCCGTCCACAGCACTGGGAGCGGTAGTTGTAATCATGTCTCAGCGCTTTGATTGATGGCTCACTTTGCTGTGATGCCCCGATAAGCCAGCTGTCAGTCAACGTGCCAGGCCTTTCTTATACTTTCTGCACATCAGTTGGGCACCTTCCTAACAATATTAACCTGCAGATTAACCCAATATCTGCAGGTTATTAGCATTATCTGATTTGACAGATTTTCTTTAAAGGCTAGCACACAAGAGCATATAATATGGCAGAGTGCTATCCGATGTTTTATCGGATAGCATGCTGCCCAAAGTTGTACTATGACAAAACAATCACAGCAGTCTATGGGTGTATGCAAAACATCGACTGCACTTGGATGTCCTCCAAGCTGAGTCCAACATACGCGGACAGAGACTATGGAGAAGATGGAGAAATGTAAGTTCTCCATCTTCTTCACACCTGTGCTGCAATACTCTCCTGCAAGAGAATCACTGCACAGTAAGATGACACTCAGCTCAAACTCTCATCAGAGTCTCATGAGAATCGATGGCCTTGTGACCTCAGCCTAAGGGCTCCTGTCCCATGTCTGTATAATACCAATACCGGTGTCATCAGTGTTTTGGATCAGTGTTTTGCATCAGTGTACCATCAGTGTGTCAGATGTTTTTTGCCAGTATGGCTTAAGAAAAATAAATTCCAAAGGCATTCGTGTGCTGTACATGTTATACACAGACTCATGGAATTGTATTGGCCCTTGTCACCCATGAAAAAAACGGACATGTCTCCATGTGGTTTTCACGGACACAAGGTCTGTGTGAAAACACAGACCTGTAAAGATCACCATAGGTTTTAATAGGCACGTGTGAGTACCTGTCTTCGGTACGTGTGAAAACGGATGAAACTTTGGCCAAGCTCCAAAAAGTTTAATGAAAGTCACTGATGAAGCTGTCCATTTTTCTTGTATGTCAAAATTACTATCAGATTTTCATGAGTTTTTTTGACTGGTGAGATTGTACAGATGTGAAGCCAGTCATTTAGTGTCTTTTTATATAGTGCAGATTCTACACTTAAAAAAGTAACTGCAGTTTTTTTACATGTATTTTTCGAGGCTCCTCTTAGGAGCAGCTAGACGAAAAAAAAGCACCAAAACCACACAGTTTAGCAGCGTCTCTAGACACATAAGGGACACAGTTTTCAGAAATCACATCCCCATTTCTTGGACGGTTAAAAACAGCTGAATTTCTGTGTAAAATAAGCAGCAGAAAATAAGCAGCATTTACGCTACATGTCAACATGGTCTAAATGTGATTTATTGAAAATTCCGTTCTTTTAAGATGCTATTAATCTGTGCAATTTAGGTGCTTTATTACTCTATAGGCTCCTATATGTAGCCTGAAAAAAAATGCAAGGAAAATAAAATGCTATTTTTTTTTGCGCAATTTACCGATAATCGTAAATAATCTGATTGCGGTGTTGGGAGGGTTGTTACGAATACAGGGACACCAAATATGCTGGTTACTTGATGATTTGTGATGTTTATTGTTTTTTTTTACGAAGCGCAGTAAAAATGACATTATTGTAATTTTTCATTTTTTTTTATTTTAAAGGAAGAAAAAAAATCTGTTTTATTCTCCCTCTAGAATCATTATGTACCAGTATAATCTGCTTCCGTGGTCACTGCCTGCAATACAGATCAGATAAACAAAATTCACCTAGTGACATCAGTGGAGCATGTGGCTCATAGCTTTAGCTACTGCCTACAAAGTTGTAGGTTGTTACTTCAAGGCCCGGGGAGACTCACATAAAAGAGAAAATTACTTTTTTCATTATTTTTAGTAGATTTATAGGAACAAAAAAAATCTGTCTTTTTCTTCACCTCTAGAATACAGGGATGTAGAGATACACTTATATGTACAGATGCATCTCTATGCACTTGTATCATCTGCTTCTGTGTTCACTGGCTGCAGTACAGCTCAAGATTACCAAATTATTCTGTGTTTATCTTTGTGAGCAGTAGCTCATAGATTTAGGTAAACATTGCCTGTGAACATTGAGGTCAAGAGTTTGTGTCTTGGGGAGACTAGATCACAAGAGAAGAAGGGAATGGTTTATTTACGGTAATTTATATCAGTGCAGGGAGATTCAGGCCATGGCTCAGAGTAGGAGCAGCTACAAAGCAATGATCATGTTGGAGAATAGTAAGTTGGGAAGTTGGGGAGCTATAGAGTAATCAGACCATATGTACATGTGGAAAATTGGTCATGTACTGTGTCGTACTGGCTATATAGTGTCTCTGTGATCTCTATGTGTGTTCCAAAGCAGAAACAGAGCAACTATACAAGGATGAACTGTGGACACAGATCTGTAAGATACGGTATGTCTCTTTCAAATGACCGTGTAATCCATCTGTGTAAGGCTGGAGTCACACTAGGCGTAAGACAATACGGAACGTATTATACGTCCGTACTACGCATGTAATATGCCAAAATGTCCCAGAAATCTTGTTCCATAGTTAATGCATTGCCTAGGTGTGGTCGCGTATTTTGCGCATGTGCTGTTGCGTGTGTAATCCGTATGTGATCCGTATGGCGTATTTATCACGCAGCATCACAAAATGGACATTTAACGGTTTTCTGGCCTGCAAAACATTTAAATCATCATTAACAACACTATTTAAGCCCTCAACAACAGGTGGAACCCTCCCATCTGCCCTATTTGTTCTGGAGCTTCTTTTGGCTGTGTTGCTTTCACCTTACAAACATGTCTGACCATGTGTATTTAAGCACAACTTAGCGGGTGTTACTTCACTGGGTGTTGTCACGTCGCTTTGGACAGCCATATCCGGTCAATGTTGATCCGCGAAGGAAGAGACGAAGATTATGGGTGCATCCTCTATTGACCCAACGCCAGAGTAAAGGACATTTTCAGAGACTATATTCAGCTTTGAGGTCACATCCTGCCAAGTTTTACCTGTATAGTCGCATGACCATCAGGACTTTTGATATCTTGTTGGAGATCTTACGTCCTGGGATCACCTATCAGGACACAAGGATGAGAAAAGCCATCTCTGCTGAGGAGCGTCTGCTCCTAACCTTACGGTATGTATTCAACATTCTCACATACTGTATGTTGATGATCTATTTTTTTATGTGTTGTCTTCTAGTAGGTTTATGTAAGTTTAGGTTGACATTATGGCACAAGCACATCAACAAAACTGTGGTTAATGTTGTATTAAAGTAACCATGGGAACTTTACAATTTTAGCTTGGACATAATGTCTTTGTAAATATACTATACACTTGTGCTTCTTCATGTTTTCTTTTGATTCATGTTTTTTTTTTTGTCTTTCAGCTTCCTGTCCACAAGCTTGTCCTATGCGGGACTACACTTGGAGTTCCTTATTGGGCGTTCGACAATTTCTGGCATTGTTCGTACAACCTGTTTCAAAATATGGGAGAAACTTCATGAAGTTGTTATGCCTGAGCCCAAACAGGAGGATTGGCTAAAAATCGCCAGTGGTTTCTCGAACACTTGTGACTTCCCTAACTGCATTGGAGCTGTGGATGGGAAACATATTAGGGTGCGTAAGCCGCCGAACTCTGGTTCCCAATTCTACAATTATAAGCAGTTTTTCTCTGTAGTTCTGTTAGCTGTTGCTGACAGTAACTACAGGTTTATAATTGTAGACATTGGGGCCTATGGGCGAACTGGAGACTGTAGGGTTTTCAATTCGTCCATAATGGGTCGGCGGCTACGTGACAACCAGTTAAACCTCCCACCACCACAACAACTCCCAGGATCCAATGCGGAAGCAGTGCCTTTTGTTTTTGTTGGAGATGAGGCTTTTCAACTGACGAGGGACGTCATGAGGCCTTATCCCAGGCGTAACCTGGACCACCGGCGGAGGGTCTTTAATATGAGACTTTCCAGGGCGTGGAGACTGGTGGAGTGCGCCTTTGGGATTCTTGTTGCCAAATGGCGTGTTCTTCAGTCTGCCATTCAGCTCAGTGATGCTACAATCAATGAAGTTATCAAAGCCTGTGTTATTTTACCCGCATAAATGATTGTTCCTCACCTAATAATGATGATCACCTCATGAACAATGTTATTAGGCCTACCCCATACGTCCCTCCTCCGCGTCGTCCCCTTTCTGGCCTCAAAGTTCGTGATGTATTCACCAATTATTTTTTGAGTCCTCAAGGTGCTACTCCCTGGCAAGAATATGCAATTTCGTATGTTTAATTTTGTATATTGTTAAATATTTGGATTACCATTTTCAAAAATGTGTCTGTTGTATTTCTTTAATTTACATATGGTTATGAGCCTATCATGTGTGTGTGATTGAATAATGAATTGTCCACAACCAGATGTTGATTTTCCAGAAATTTTTTTTTACTTAACTCAAATTTTTTTGTGTTGGTTATTGTTTTGTCATAACCTTTTTTTTCAAATATAATTTCTTGACACATTTTTTTGTGGCAATATAAACATACAACATCAGCAGCATTACAAAGTGCTATGTCAGCACAAACAACCTCAAGATTGTATGAATAAAAAATTAAGAAAAAGGATAAAACAAATGTAAAAAACAAAAAAAAAAAAAAAAAAAAATCACAAGTCTTGGTAGGTAGGTGCTGGAGATGTGGATTGCTCAGAGTCCTCATCAGGTGGCCTTTGTAGGCCCAATTATCCTGCACCCTGTGAGGATGTGGTAGTGGCTGGAGGAACATTATACATGGTATTATGCTGGGCAGTTGGCATATTTTGATAAGGATTTAGAGGTAACCCCTGATGTTGCTGACCATATGGCCTGGAATCATACCCCAAACCAAAATGGCCATATTGTCCAAACCCAGATTGGGACCAGCCTCCAGCACTGGGTGTGGACAAGTGGCCATATTGGGATGGTTGACAATATCCGGCCACATGGTACTGAGGTTGCCATGGTGGGTTGGGTGTGGGTTGTGGTTGAGGTGTCGGCTGACGTGGAGGGGGTGCTTCAGATCCCTGATGAGCATGCATGTCTTGTATTCTCTGAGGCCGCAGGATATTTTGAGGTGACATCTGCCACTGTTCAATAATCTCCATAAGTTGGTATGAGTTTTTTTTGGGGGGGTGCATGCATCAATGAGGATCTGAATGCACCCTCTCACACGAAGCCTTAACTCACGCTCTATGGGCCTTAAATACCGGGCAAGGCTCCTTGTAAAGCCCTCCTCCCCATCATCTTCACGAACCCTTGCCAGATAGTTCATCACCCCAGCATCCACGTTTCGCCTGCTTTGGAGGAGCTCTCTCCTGCGGCGAGCACGCTGTGAAAAGACTGCAGCCTGTGGTGAGCGCTCCAGGGCAACAGTAGGGCTGCTGCTGTTTCCAGGGTCATCCTGGCTAGGTGTTGGTGGTGCTGCTGCTGCTGATGATGATGACAACTGTGGGGCCTCTTGCTGTTGTTCTGGCTCTGCTGGAGCTGGCTGGCCAGATGAGGAGGATCCTGGAGGGATGGAGCCTGAGGGAGCAGAAGATGGACCAGCCACCTCTTCTTCTTCACCAACTGGGTCTATGACCAATTCTGAGTCAGACCCTGTCTCCCTGTCAGTGAGTTTGGACTGTGTTCTGTAAAGATAATTTTTGTTGAGTACAAATGTTTATGTTTCTCAAAAGAAAAAAAGGGGTTGTGATGTTTGTACTTACGGCCTGAGGTCCATGCTGGGGTTAAAAAAAGTGAGCCTGTCAAAATATATATATTTTTTTTCTTGGGAGGTGCGCCTGCCCCACTCCTCTCCCGCTGCTGCCTCTCCTTCCTATATTGGTTGTTGATGCTCCGCCATCTGGTTGTAACATCACCCACTGAAACAACAAATATTACACACATTGATTAGCCCATTATGCAGAGTGGTCACACAAGGTCTAATTGACTACACATATTTTATTTTAGCATAGGAATATGCATTTGTAGAATACATTTATTAGTTAATTGGAAAACATAAGACAATTCTAAAGTAAGGCCACAAGGACAGAATCCGCTACCCTCTATACCAGAAAGAACAATTACTGGAAAACAATGTTAGTAAGTAAGGGACATCTGTTGAAAACATTATTGAAATCCGTTTATCATATACAACACCATGTACGTACTGGTGTGCTTTCAAATAATTTCTGGATTCATTAATAAATTCATGTTAACAAATTCAAAGTAGTAAGGTCCTGCTGTTTAACAAGAACATTATATTTAAAACATGAGTGTATTATTATTATTATTATTATTATTATTTATTGTTATAATAATAATAATAATAATAATACACTCATGTTTTAAATTTAATGTTCTTGTTAAACAGCAGGACCTTACTACTTTGAATTTGTTAACATGAATTTATTAATGAATCCAGAAATTACTTACTTACTTATTTGGCGCTGTGCCTCACGTGGCTGCTGCTCATAATGTGGGAAAAGGGACCCACACACACTCCTCCATGCTGCCTCTTTTTGTGCCCTGTTGGCATAGTTGGGATCCCTCTGATCCCAGATAACAAGCCTTTCTTGCACCAATATGATGAGGAGATCAACATTTATGATGTGTGCCATCTTGAAGATCTCACTCCGTGGAGGCGTGCAGCAGACTTCCGGGTTCACTGTCTGGCTTTTACAGCTAATTAGCATGTCTCACCTGCCTGATTGAGGCCTTTGGACATTTCCGGACATCTGCCAGTGAGTAGCGTATTTCTCGCAAGTCACACGCATGGTCCGTATGCATTCCGTATTTTACGCTCCCCCATAGACTTTCATTGGCGTATTATTTGCGCAATACGCTGACAAACGCAGCATGCTGCGATTTTGTACGGCCGTAGAAAGCCGTATAATACGGATCCGTAATATACGGCTGATAGGACCAGACCCATTGAGAATAATTGTGCCGTTTGTTTGGCGAGTTTTACGGACGTATTTTCTGCGCTCTTACGTCCGTAAAACTCGCTAGTGTGACGCCGGCCTCAGTCACAGCTCTCCTGCAGAGAACACACAGATCCATTATAACCAGTGTGCCAGTGTCGTGCATATTGCCGAACACTGGCCGACACAACCAGAAAAGAGCCCCTGTGCAGTTCAGTAACTCGTGGTAATTTACAAATCCACATGTTTTGGAGGTGGAAATGGGCCTCCTTTCCTATTGGGCCCCTGTGCGGCTGTAAAGGTTGCACCAATAATATGTCCACCCCTGTTGTCGATTTTTAAATAAATTGTAGCATGCACCATTCTGATTTGTTTTATAGACCATAAAGCATGCAACATAGCGGCTACAATGTGTACAGGAACATGAAGCTGCACACAAAGGCATGACCCTAGTATTGTCGAAGGAGTAGTTTTTCACGGTAAAACACCCCGACCCATCTTTTTCCCACCCGTGGCCCCCCAACTATCATTCTTATACCCAATGAAAACACGACCACCGTAATTCTTTGGAATGATATAGGCCACAGTAGCCTTTTTTATTAACCCCTTAGTGACAGAGCCAATTTGGTACTTAATGACCAGGCCAATTTTTGCAATTCTGACCACTGTCACTTTATGAGGTTATAACTCTGGAACGCTTCAACGGATCCCGCTGATTCTGAGATTGTTTTTTCGTGACATATTGTACTTCATGTTAGTGGTAACATTTCTT
Source organism: Ranitomeya imitator (assembly GCF_032444005.1). Lineage (NCBI taxonomy): Eukaryota > Metazoa > Chordata > Amphibia > Anura > Dendrobatidae > Ranitomeya > Ranitomeya imitator. Next base: position 274,231,062 of record NC_091284.1, on the reverse strand, counting down.
CGATATTACTTGCGATTATTTATGAAAAAAACGGAAATATGGCAAAAAATTTTAAAATTTTGCAAATTTTCAAACTTTGTATTTTTATGCCCTTAAATCAGAGAGATATGTCACAAAAAATAGTTAATAAATAACATTTCCCACATGTCTACTTTACATCAGCACAATTTTGGAAACAAAATTTTTTTTTGTTAGGGAGTTATAAGGGTTAAAAGTTGACCAGCAATTTCTCATTTTTACAACACCATTTTTTTTAGGGACCACATCACATTTGAAGTCATTTTGAGGGGTCTATATGATAGAAAATAATGAAGTGTGACACCATTCTAAAAACTACACCCCTCAAGGTTCTCAAAACCACATTCAAGAAGTTTATTAACCCTTTACGTGCTTCACAGGAACTGAAACAATGTGGAAGGAAAAAATGAACATTTAACTTTTTTTTGCAAACATCTTAATTCAGAACCATTTTTTTTATTTTCACAAGTGTAAAAACAGAAATGTAACCATAAATTTTGTTACGCAATTTCTCCTGAATACGCCAATACCCCATATGTGGGGGTAAACCACTTTTTGGGCACACCGCAGAACTTAGAAGTGAAGGAGCGCCGTTTGACTTTTTCAATGCAGAATTGGCTGGAATTGAGATCGGACGCCATGTCACGTTTAGAGAGCCCCTGATGTGCCTAAACAGTGGAAACTCCCCACAAGTGACACCATTTTGGAAACTAGACCCCTTAAGGAACTTATCTAGATGTGTGGTGAGCACTTTGAACCCCCAAGTGCTTCACAGAAGTTTATAACGTAGAGCCGTGAAAATAAAAAATCGCTTTTGTTTACACAAAAATGATCTTTTCGCCCACAAATTCTTATTTTCACAAGGGTAACAGGAGAAATTAGACCACAAAAGTTGTTGTGCGATTTCTCCTGAATACGTCGATACCCCATATGTGGGGGTAAACCGCTGTTTGGGCGCACCGCAGAGCTTGGAAGAGAAAGAGTGCCGTTTTACTTTTTCAATGTAGAATTGGCTGGAATTGAGATCGGACGCCATGTCGCGTTTGGAGAGCCCCTGATGTGCCTAAACAGTAGAAATCCCCCACAAGTGACCCCATTTTGGAAACTAGACCCCCCATGGAACTTATCTAGATGTATGGTGAGAACCTTGAATGCCCAAGTGCTTCACAGAAGTTTATAATGCAGAGCCGTGAAAATAAAAAATATTTTTTTTTCCACAAAAAAGATATTGTAGCCCCCAAGTTTTTATTTTCACAAGGGTAACAAGAGAAATTGGACCCCAAAAGTTGTTGTCCAATTTGTCCTGAGTATGCTGGACCCCATATGTGGGGGTAAACCACTGTTTGGGCGCACGGCAGAGCTCGGAAGGAAGGAGCGCCGTTTTGGAATGCAGACTTTGATAGAATGGTCTGCGGGTATTATGTTGCGTTTGCAGAGCCCCTGATGTACCTAACCAGTAGAAACCCTCCACAAGTGACCCCATTTTGGAAACTAGACCCCCCAAGGAACTTATCTAGATGTGTGGTGAGAACTTTGAATGCCCAAGTGCTTCACAGAAGTTTAGAATGCAGAGTCGTGAAAATAAAAAATATTTTTTTTTCCACAAAAAAGATATTGTAGCCCCCAAGTTTTTATTTTCACAAGGGTAACAGGAGAAATTGGACTGCAATAGTTGTTGTGCAATTTATCCCGAGTACGCTGATGCGCCATATGTGGGGGTAAACCACTGTTTGGGCGCACGGCAGAGCTCGAAGGGAAGGAGCGCCTTTTTGGAATGCAGACTTTGATAGAATGGTCTGTGGGCATTATGTTGCGATTGCAGAGCCCCTGATGTACCTAAACTGTAGTAACCCCCCACAAGTGACCCTATTTTGGAAACTAGACCCCCCAAGGAACTTATCTAGATGTGTGGTGAGAACTTTGAATGCCCAAGTGCTTCACAGAAGTTTAGAATGCAGAGTCGTGAAAATAAAAAAAAATTTTTTTTCACAAAAAAGATATTGTAGCCCCCAAGTTTTTATTTTCACAAGGGTAACAAGAGAAATTGGACCCCAGAAGTTGTTGTCCAATTTATCCTGAGTATGCTGATGCCCCATATGTGGGGGTAACCCACTGTTTGGGCGCACGGCAGAGCTCAGAAGGGAGGGAGCACCATTTGACTTTTTGAGCGCAAAATTGGCTGTTGTGTTTGGAGACCCCCTGATGTACCTAAACAGTGGAAACCCCCCAATTCTAGCTCCAACCCTAACCCCAACACACCCCTAACCCTAATCCCAACCTGATCCATAATCCTAATCACCAACCCTAACCATAATCACAACCCTTACCCCAAAACAACCCTAATGTCAACCCTAACCATAACCCTAATCAAAACCCTAAATCCAACACACCCCTAATCCTAATCTCAACCCTAACCTCAAACCTAACCCTAATCCCAATACACCCCTAATCACAACCCTAACCTTAACCCTAATCCCAAACCTAACCCTAATCCCAAGCGTAACCCTAATGCCAACCCTAACCCTAATACCAACCCTAATCCAAACCCTAACCCTAATCCCAGCTCTAACCCTAACTTTAGCCCCAACCCTAGCCCTAACTTTAGCCCCAACCCTAACCCTAGCCCTAAGGCTACTTTCACACTTGCGTCGTTTGGCATTCCGTCGCAATCCGTCGTTTTGGACAAGAAACGGATCCTGCAAATGTGCCCGCAGGATGCGCTTTTTGCCCATAGACTTGTATTGCCGACGGATCGTGACGGATGGCCACACGTCGCGTCCGTCGTGCACTGGATCAGTTGTGTTTTGGCGGAGCGTCGGCACAAAAAAACGTTCAATGAAACGTTTTTTTGTACGTCGCATCCGCCATTTCTGACCGCGCATGCGTGGCCGTAACTCCGCCCCCTCCTCCCCAGGACATAGATTGGGCAGCGGATGCGTTGAAAAACTACAGCTGCTGCCCACGTTGTGCACAATTTTCACAACGTGCGTCGGTATGTCGTGCCGACGCATTGCGACGGCCCCGTACCGACGTAAGTGTGAAAGAAGCCTAACCCTAAATTTAGCCCCAACCCTAACCCTAAATTTAGCCCCAACCCAAACCCTATATTTAGCCCCAATCCTAGTCCTAACCCTACCCCTACCCCTAACCTAGCCCTACCCCTACCCCTAACCCTACCCCTAACCCTACCCTAACCCTAACCCTACCCCTAACCCTACCCCTAACCCTACCCCTAACCCTAACCCTAATTTTAGCCCCAACTGCTGTTCTCCTGCCGGCCGGCAGATGGAGACAGATGGCGGGCGCACTGGGCATGCGTCCGCCATGTTCTTCTGCCGGCAGCCAGCAGAAGCAGCAAGAGGATCCAGGGACACAGGTGAGTATTGTAGGGTCCCCGAATCCCCCTATTTCTCTGTTCTCTGATGTGCGATCACATCAGAGGACAGAGAATTGCACTTTACTTTTTTTTTTTTTTTTTGCGGTCGCCGGTAAACAGTTAATTACCGGCGATCGCAAAACAGGGGTCGGTAAAACCGACCCCGATCATGCTCTTTGGGGTCTCGGCTACCCCCGGCAGCCGAGACTCCAAAGATTCTCCCGGTGCCGGCCGGCGGGCGCACTGCGCATGCGCCCGCCATTTTAAAGATGGCGGCGCCCACCGGGAGACACGAGGAGCATCGGGGGAGCTAGGTGAGTATTGGGGGGCCACCAGGGACCCTTTTTCTCTGTCCTCCGATGTCCGATCACATCGGAGGACAGAGAAATTAAAAAGAGATCGCTTTTTTTTTTTTTTTTTTTTTTTTTGCGATCGCCGGTAAACGGTTAATTACCGGCGATCGCAAATGAGGGGTGGGTTAAAACCCCCCCGAATCATGTTCTCTGGGGTCTCGGCTGCCGGAGAAAATCGGCCTGTGGGGGGCGCTATTGACTTTTTCCACAGCGCCGTTAATTAACGGCGCTGTGGTTTAATTACCCTTAGCGGCCGCCGTTAAAAGGCGGTCGCTAAGGGGTTAAACATATAACAATAAATACATTGATAACAAAGCAATAATAACATTTTAAAGGCTAGAAGGAGTCCTTGGAGCCCCAAGAATCTGGTGATTGACATACCGTGAACTTACATAACACCAACTTTACCCCCAGCCGTTCAAAACCCTGGCTCGGGAGCACCAAAACCCCAAACGAGGGTTCACTGTTCACGGTAAAAAATCCCAGGAGATCCGGCCACCCCTGCCGGAACTCCCCAACCACCATTCACCAGATTCAAAAGATACCAACACTAAAACAGAGGAGCCATATGCCAAAATGGATCCCCAAATCCAATTTTTACCAACTCCCAGGACTACCCCCAGCCGCCACGGCCACAATGACCCAAAGAAAACAAACTTGCAATTTAACGAGCAAACCCAATAAAACCCCCCCCTCTTTTAAAACAGCAAAAGGGGCGGGAGGGCGGGACTGCTCACAATCCTCTAAGAGCGGGAAGTGACCGCTCCCTCCCCCAAATTCCCATAAACCCCCAGGCCAGATCCTCCCCCCCACTCATTACCATATTTTCTACCCCTCTCCTTCCCCATTGTCATGCAGGCCTTCGCCTACGTCGTGGGTGGAGGGGTACGGCTCGCTCCGGCCTTTCCTGTCACCTCTACGATCTGCAGATGCAAGTGGGTTGTTTTTCAATGCAGCCATAAGTCTACCCCAGAAATGATAAAGTAGAAAGTTACCTCTAGTTGGTTCAGGGGGTGTCAATTACAAGACACGTTACACAGCTGTGATTCGTGCCCTTGTTCAAAAAGGCTTTGTAACTGGATCTTTCTGTCTAATATACTCTATCATAATGTACAAAAATAGGGTGAACCACTGTTCGGGGGCACCATTTGCGCATCAGCCAACCGCCGCGGCTATTCAGGATACAATTTCTCATTAAGACACCATGGGGCACTGTAGGCTATATATTTTACCATACTGGTACAAGAGGGGTTTAGGATATACCTAGACACATATCTAGATCTTGTCTACTTTTGTCTACTTTGTAGACTTTTAATGCATATCTAATAAACTGTATGTTTTATATGTAATATTTTTTTTTTCTGTGAATCATATTGTTTTGTGTACTACTGTATTTAATTTTTTCTGTGATAATTAACCCCTTTACCCCCAAGGGTGGATTGCACGTTAATGACGGGCCAATTTTTACAATTCTGACCACTGTCCCTTTATGAGGTTATAACTCTGGAACGCTTCAACAGATCCCAGTGATTCTGACAGTTTTCTCGTGACATATTGTACTTCATGATAGTGGTAAAATTTCTGTGATACTACCTGCGTTTATTTGTGAAAGAAATGGAAATTTGGCAAAAATTTTGAAAATTTTGCAATTTTTCAAATTTGAATTTTTATGCAATTAAATCACAGAGATATGTCACACAAAATACTTAATAAGTAAAATTTCCCACATGTCTACTTTACATCAGCACAATTTTGGAACCAAAATTTTTTTTTTGTTAGGGAGTTATAAGGGTTAAAAGTTGACCAGCAATTTCTCATTTTTACAACACCATTTTTTTTTAGGGACCACATCTCATTTGAAGTCATTTTGAGGGGTCTATATGATAGAAAATATCCAAGTGTGAAACCATTCTAAAAACTGCACCCCTCATGGTGCTCAAAACCATATTCAAGAAGTTTATTAACCCTTCTGGTGCTTCACAGGAATTTTTGGAATATTTAAATAAAAATGATACATATATGCTAGCCACCTTAGGGAGAGACCCAAGTTGGGCTAAATGTAGCGGGACGAAAGAGACCGAAAAGCCCTCTACTTAAAGGAAATACATAGTGGATGCTTTCCTGAAACGGAAAGTACTTGCAAGCAGCATAATACAAAGAATAGCAGGTTTACCCAGAATCCTTTGCACAATCCTTTGTATTATGCTGCTTGCAAGTACTTTCCGTTTCAGGAAAGCATCCACTATGTATTTCCTTTAAGTAGAGGGCTTTTCGGTCTCTTTCATCCCGCTACATTTAGCCCAACTTGGGTCTCTCCCTAAGGTGGCTAGCATATATGTATCACTTGCTCACCGAGCCCCACTCCATACAGCCAACCAATTCCAGCCCTGTGCTGATGAGGGCCTAAAGCCTGAAACACGTGTCCATAGGTAGGAATTGGTTGGCTGTGTAAATTTAGAAACTAATCCACAGCATTGCACGCTTGGCGGTTCCAAGCGCTGTGGATTAGACTGGGGTGGAAAGAGATGATTTGCATAGCTCCGCCTACTACAAAGGATTCTGGGTAAACCTGCTATTCTTTGTATTATGCTGCTTGCAAGTACTTTCCGTTTCAGGAAAGCATCCACTATGTATTAAATAAAAATTAACATTTAACTTTTTTTCACAAAAAATTTACTTCAGCTCCAATTTGTTTTATTTTACCAAGGGTAACAGGAGAAAATGGACCCCAAAAGTTGTTGTACAATTTGTCCTGAGTACACCGATACCCTATATGTGGGGGTAAACCACTGTTTGGGCGCAAGACAGAGCTCGGAAGCAAAGGAGCGCCATTTGACTTTTCAATGCAAAATTGACTGGAATCGAGATGGGACACCATGTTGCGTTTGGAGAGCCCCTGATGTGCCTAAACATTGAAAATCCCCACAAGTGACACCATTTTGGAAAGTAGACCCCCTAAGGAACTTATCTAGAGGTGTAGTGAGCACTTTGACCCTTTGACCCACTAAGTGCTTTACAGAAGTTTATAATGCAGAACCGTAAAAATAAAAAATCATATTTTTTCACAAAAATTATATTTTCGCCCCCAATTTTTTATTTTCCCAAGGGTAAGAGAAGAAATTGGACCCGAAAAGTTGTTGTACAATTTGTCCTGGGTACGCTCATACCCCATATGTGGGGGTAAACCACTGTTTGGGCGCATGGGAGAGCTCGGAAGGGAAGGAGTGCCGTTTGACTTTTTAATGCAAAATTGACAGGAATTGAGATGGGATGCCATGTTGCGTTTGGAAAGCCACTAATGTGCCTAAACATTGAAACCCCCCACAAGTGACACCATTTTGGAAAGTAGATCCCCTAAGGAACTTATCTAGATGTGTGGTTAGCACTTTGACCCACCAAGTGCTTCACAGAAGTTTATAATGCAGAACCGTAAAAATAAAAAATCATTTTTTCACAAAAATTATCTTTTCGCCCCCACTTTTTTATTTTCCCAAGGGTAAGAGAAGAAATTGGACCCCAAAAGTTGTTGCCCTATTTGTCCTGAGTACGCTGATACCCCATATGTTGGGGTAAACCCCTGTTTGGGCACACGGGAGAGCTCAGAAGGGAAGGAGCACTGTTTTACTTTTTCAACGCAGAATTGGCTGGAATTGAGATTGGATGCCATGTCGCGTTTGGAGAGCCCCTGATGTGCCTAAACAGTGGAAACCCCCCAATTATAACTGAAACCCTAATCCAAACACACTCCTAACCCTAATCCCAACAGTACCCCTAACCATACCTCTAACCCTGACACACCCCTAACCCTAATCCCAACCCTATTCCCAACCGTAAATGTAATCTAAACCCTAACTGTAACTTTAGCCCCAACCCTAACCCTAACTTTAGCCCCAACCCTAACTGTAGCCTTAACCCTAGCCCCAACCCTAGCCTTAACCCTAGCCCTAACCGTAACCCTAACCCTAGCCCTAACCCTAACCCTAGCCCTAATGGGAAAATGGAAATAAATACATTTTTTTAATTTTTCCCTAACTAAGGGGGTGGTGAAGGGGGTGATTTACTTTTATATCGGGTTTTTTAGCGGACTTTTATGATTGGCAGCTGTCACAAACTGAAAGACGCTTTTTATTGCAAAAATTATTTTTTGCATTGCCACATTTTGAGAGCTATAATTTTTCAATATTTTGGTCCACCGAGTCATATCAGGTCTTGTTTTTTGCGGGACGAGTTGACGTTTTTATTCGTATCATTTTCGGGCACGTGACATTTTTTGATCGTTTTTTATTTCGATTTTTGTGAGGTAGAATGACCAAAAACCAGCTATTCATGAATTTCTTTTGGGGAGGCGTTTATACCGTTCCGCGTTTGGTAAAATTGATAAAGCAGTTTTATTCTTCAGGTCAGTACGATTACAGCGATACCTCATTTATATAATTTTTTTATGTTTTGGCGCTTTTATACGATAAAAACTATTTTATAGAAAAAATAATTATTTTTGCATCGCTTTATTCTGAGGACTATAACTTTTTTATTTTTTTGCTGATGATGCTGTATGGCAGCTCGTTTTTTGCGAGACAAGATGACATTTTCAGCGGTACCATGATTATTTATATCTGTCTTTTTGATCGCGTGTTATTCCACTTTTTGTTTGGCGGTATGAGAATAAAGCGTTGTTTTTTGCCTCGTTTTTTTTTTCTTACGGTGTTTACTGAAGGGGTTAACTAGTGGGCCAGTTTTATAGGTCGGGTCGTTACGGACGCGGCGATACTAAATATGTGTACTTTTATTGTTTTTTTAATTTAGATAAAGAAATGTATTTATTGGAATAATATTTTTTTTTTTCATTATTTAGGAATTTTTTTTTTTTTTTTTTTTACACATTTGGATTTTTTTTTAAACTTTTTAACTTTGTCCCATGGGGGGACATCACAGATCGTTGATCTGACAGATGGCACAGCACTCTGTCAGATCATCGATCTGCCTTACAGAACTGCAGGCTTACCAAGCGCCTGGTCTGAGCAGGCACTTGGTAAGCCACCTCCCTCCCTGCAGGACCCGGATGCCGCGGCCATATTGGATCCGGGCCTGCTGCAGGGAGGGAGGTAGGAGACCCTCGTAGCAATGCAATCACATTGCGTTGCTCCGGGGGTCTCAGGGAAGCATGCAGGGAGTCCCCTCCCTGTGCGATGCTTCCCTGTACGGCCGGCACACCGCGATCATGTTTGATTGCAGTGTGCCGGAGGTTAAAGTGCTGGTGGCGGTCCGTGACCGCTCCTGGCACATAGTGCCGGATGTCAGCTGCGATAGGCAGCGCACCGCCCGTGAGCGCGGCCGATCGCGTATGACGTACTATCCTGTCGGTGGGCATACGGGCCCACCCCACCTCGACGGGATAGTACGTCAGATGTCAGAAAGGGGTTAAATAAGTGATACTTATGGCAGGCTTTTTATTGGGACCTACTAATCAAGATCAGTGAGAAAGAAATGCAAGGGATGTTTTCTTTGAAAAAGAAACTAGTACATACTCTAACAAATAACCTAACCTTAGAACTGCTTTCCAAGAATTCACAGCAGAATTTAAATAAAATATAAAATCCTGGTGGGAAATTCAATCCCTCGGGAATTATATTAGCAGCAAAATAGTCCCGAGGGGCCTTAGGCTACACATTATACCGGTTGGTAGAGTAAGAACCTCAGAACTACAAAAAGATGGTAAAAGGAACAGATACAGTATTTCCATTGAATTTATGCACATTTTACTTAGTGAAGAAAAAAATACCTTCAAAGAAACGCCCAAAAGACTAAGTGTCCTCACTGACGACAATTAGCTATGCAGATTTTTGTCATGTCACTGAATTGTTACTGTTCTTCTCCTGATGGCAAAGTATTTTTCTTCCTGTATACTACAGAATACAACATTTTCACAAATTCCCTAATAGCTCAGTGTGTTATTAAGATGATTCCCATGCAAAAGGTCACTGGTTTGAATCGAGGAGCAGCCATGAAGACGATTTCCCATTAGGGTACTGTAGGCTATATATTTCACAACACTGGTCCAAGAGGAGTTTGGGAAATACTGTACCTAGACGGACAACTAATTCTTATCTATTTTTGTCTAATCAATAGACTTTTAATGCATATCTAGTAAACTGTTGGTTTATATGTAGTATTTTTTTCTTTTTTGTAATCTAGTCAACATTTATTACACAGCAAATGTGCTGACATTCTACTCTCCTTTGTGTGTTTGTGGTATTTTCTTATACTACGCAATTGTGTATTTGACCTATGTACAACAACTGGTTCCAATTTATTATACAAGTGCATAATAATTAGGGATGAGCGAATATACTTGTTACTCGAGATTTCTTGAGCATGCTCGGGGGTAATCCGAGTATTTTTTAGTTTTTCTTGCTGCAGCTGAATGATTTACATCTAGCCGTTTTGATGTGAACTGCCTTCCACCGTCATAGATCCTTTGCTTGAGGATACGCAAAAGGATCTCAATATGTTTGAGATCAGGGGAGGATGGTGGCCACTCCTTGAGTTTCTCTCCTTTTATGCCCATAGCCTTTGGTACAAATGGAACGGTTTTTATTTTTGTACCATGGAAGAAAGTGATCAGTCAGAAACTCTATATATTTTGCTGAGGTCATTTTAACATTTTCAAGGACACTAAAGAGGCCTACCAGCTCTCCCCATGATTCTGGCCCAAAACTTGGCTCCGCCCAATCCTTGCTGACGTGGCACATAGTGGCCATCCACCAACCATCCACTGCGCTATCCATCTTTACTTTCCAGGGTTGCACACAGTCATCACTAAACAAGACTGTTTTAAAGTTAATTTTCAAGTATGTCTGGGCCCACTGCAACCATTTCTGCATGCGAGTAAGGCTTCTTTCACACTTCCGTTGGTAGTCGCCCGTCACGAAGCGTCGGCGCGACGTACCGACGGAAGTGTTTGCTTTCACATTTCTGTCTGTGTTGCCGGGCAGGAAAGTGTCAGAGAGACATTTCCTGCCTTGCATGCGCAGATGGGAATACTGGATGCGACGTACAGAAAAACGCTCCCTTGAACGTTTTTCTGTGACGATGGCCGCCAAAACCCGCCGCAACCCAGTGCACGATGGACGCAACATGTGGCCATACCTTGCGATCCGTCGGCAATACAAGTTACAAGTCTATGGGAAAATGCAGGATCCTGCAAATTTAAAAAAAAAAAAAAAAAAAAAAAAAAAAAAAAAAAAAAAAAAAAAAATCGACGGATTGCGACGTGACACAAAAGACGCAAATGTGAAAGTAGCGTAAGGATGAGTGGACCCGTGGAAGTTTGAGTTCGACCGAATTTTAGTCCAAATTTCTTTTCGGTTACCAGAACTGTATCCGAACCTAAACCTCATAGAAATCAATGGGGACTCGCACTTTGGAGCTAGGAAAAAAATCTCTGTCTGTTTCTCTGTCTCCTCCCCAAACTGTAAACTTGACTTCCTGGAGAAGTCCATGTTTGAAGTTCAGCACCAGACACAGTACAGACCCCGAACTTTATACTTCGACTTTGAGCATCTTTACTTGTGAGCACTGTTTTGGGGTAGATTTATGCACAACTGCAAGCCTTTGAAGAATCCTACTCCTTGAGGTTCCTGGGACTCCATCTGCTCTATTAAGCCAATTAATTTGTCTGGTAGAAAGTTTCCTCATTATGTGTCATGATCCAGTCTGGGTTTTTTTCTGATTATTCTCTCCCCGGGATAGGCATGTGGGGGTAATCTTCTCTGCCTCGTTTTGGGATCTGTCTGGCTATTTCAGTCCGCTGTTACCTGCAAGCAGTGTCAGTTATAGTTCCTGTCTCTGGCTTGAGCAGCTGACCCCGTTATTCCCTGATTTGTCCTCTGCTTGTGTACCTAGGTCCTGTTCCTGTGTTCCCTATGTGACTTCACCCGTTGTAGTACTCACTCTCTATGTTGTGACCCCTTGGTGTTTGACTCAGCTTGTCCTCTGACCTGTTTGACTGTCTTTCCTCTCTGGCTTTCCTGCTTCCGATCGGCTCTGACTTCTTTGGCTTGTTTCTGACTATGTGTATTACTGTGACCTCTGGTACTTCGTTCCCTCTCTGTTGCTAACCTGGCTTTGTCAGACTACTCTTTCGCCACCTAGTGGCTCCTGCCTGCTGCGCTGTGATTTCACTGCGAGTGTACCTGTTTTCCTTCAGCCACACCCCTGGTGGAGGTTGTGTGCTACTGTGCTGCAGCAGGCATTACATTGTGCCTTTGTTTACACATACCCATCTGTGCTGTGTCTCAGCCACAAATCTCTTCAAAGTACGATAATCGTGAAAACATTTTTATATCTTCCACAAGGCACTGCACTATTTGATGCTTTTGGGCAGCAGAGATCCTTTTTCTTTCCAATATTGCTTGAAACCTGTGGCCTGCTTAATAATGTTGAACATCCTTTTTAAGTAGTTTTCCTTTAATTGGGCTCACCTGGCAAACTAATTATCACAGGTGCTTGAAATTGATGTCAGTGAGCCAAAGATCCATGAGACACAATAACATCAATGAGTATTTGAAAAACAAAAATGTTATCTTTATGAAACTTAAACACAATTTGCATAATAATTTGAAACACGGTGTAATGGGCTTAGTGTATTACTATACTTATGTTCTCTAACTTGAGAGTTACTATTAATTGTATTGAATGTAAGTGAAAGCTAAAAGAAGAAAATTATTCTTGTGTTAAGTGGATGACAGAAAAGTACTTCAAAAGAGCTGTTGTGTTCCAGTTCAATAACTTGTATGATGTCTTAGACTTCCCATTAGATATATGTACGATTTAACTAGGTAAAGGGTTTAACTGAGTGTCTTGTTTGTCATAAACACAAGATCTCCAATGGCTAACAGTAAATCCAATGAGGAAATGAGGTACCTTTAGATACTCTTATTAATATAGTATTTTTACAAACAACTTTTATAAAAAGCTATTTTAGAGTGTACTGCTTTTTGCAGAAAAAATAAACAAACTTGGGACTTAAAAGGGACACTTGGAATGTTTGAACTAAAAAAATGCAATATAAACATACATGACACTTAGGGGCGTACATAGAAATCCTGTGTGTCCCTATAGCAGAAGTTCCAATTGGGACCCTCAACAAAAAAAATAATAATAATAATATTCGGTGGGGTCACAGAAGAGCATAGCTACCAACTTTGCGGCCATAAGAAAGTAATTTTCCTCCTATTGAAGCCCTAGATTCCACTTTCATTGCACCCATTAATTATGATGCCAACAAAAGTGCCCCACAAACACTGTATGATGCACTCACAGTGAATTCATCCACAGTACCCTCCAAATGCACACTATGATTACCCTACCTTTCCCCACCTCAACTCCCCTGGCAAAGTATGATCTCCCAACTATGACCCCCACACAGTACTCCATGCAGTATAATGGGCCCAAATACTATGTAATAGCCCCACTCCTCTATACACTGTATAATGGCTACCACTAGCCCTCCAAACAGTATACTGGCCCTCATATATTCCTCCACACAGTATGATGGACTTCATACAAACAATCACACTATAGAAGAAAGGCTAGTACAGGCTTCCGGTATCCATTGTTTCAGATGCTGCACATCTCGTATCTTCTCTCCATAGACAATTGCCTTCAGATAACCCCAAAATAAAAGTCTAAGGGGGTCAGATCGGGAGACCTTGGTGGCCATTCAACTGGCCCACGACGACCAATCCATTTTCCAAGAAACTTCATGTAGGAATGTTCGGACCTGATATCCATAATTGATGGTATGGTGTGGTATATGGGGTACAAAGATATTGGGGCCACTCTTCATGAATGGAAACCTCAATGCTACTGGATATCTGAAATTGCTATATGATGATGTGTTGCCCTCTTTATGCACTGAAGATTGCATGTTCCCTGAGCTTTTCCAGCAAGATGGTGCACCATCACATTATGGGTGTCAGGTCCAAGCATTCCTACAAGGAATCTGACCCCGTTAGACTAGTATTTCTTCTGCGGGGTTGCTATCAGTGTGTCAAAAGTGGGAGAAGAGGGTTGCATTGACAATCCAACACAATGGGCAGCACTTTAAACACATTTTATAAGTGGTCATAAACTTGTAAATAACTCATGAAAGAATAAAGTTATGTTAAAACTACGCACACCATTATTTTTCTTGTGAAATTCTCAAGAAGTTTGATGTGTCACATGACCCTCTTCCCATTGGAAAAAGTGATGTTGGATCCAAAATGGCTGGCTTCAAAATGGCCGCCATGGTGACCATCCATCTTGAAGTTTCCTCCCTCTTATATACTAATGTGCCACAAACAGGAAGTTGATATCACCAACCATTCCCATTTTATTTAGGTGTATTCATATAAATGGCCCACCATGTAGTAAAATGCACTCCATAATCCTCCATATAATAATATAATATAACGCGCTGCCTATAGTTTCATATAGTATAACACATTCACCATAGTCCTCCATATATTATAATGCACCCCATAATCTTCCATATGATATAATGCACCAATTAGTCTTCCATATGGTATAATACACTCCACATACACCTCTATTTAGTATAATGCTCTCCATAGACCATAATATAATGTAACACACTCCCCATAAACCTCCATATGGTCCTTCTGATAGTATAATGCACCCCACATAGTCCTCCACATGGTGTAGTGCACTCCCCATAGTCCTCCATATAGTATAATGCACTCCACATAGTTCTCCATATAGTATTATGCACCCCATACTCCTTTTTATAAGATAATCCACACCATAGTCCTCCATATTTACAATACACCGCACAGTCTTACATATAGTATAATGCACTTCCCATAGTCCTCCATATAATGTAATGCACTCCCCATAGTCCTTATGAACTATCCTCACGGTTAAAAAAAGCCTCTTCCCCTCTCCTTCTGTTTCTCTGGACACCTCAGGGCAGTGGGCACCATGTAGTGATGTCATCCTGCTCACTGTGCTGAGATGTCAGACGTTGAGGAAGAATGATGGAGGAGTGAGCATCAGTTGACGTTCCCTCTTTCATCAATGCTTTCTACTGCATCAGTGTCCAGGATGCCAATATAAATAAACATGCGATGATGAGCGGGAAGGGGCCTTGTCCTGTCACTTGAAACAAGCCTTCCTCGCTCACTGACCCCATAAAGACAGTGTGGGCTGCTGCCATTGGAGGTGCACCACTGATGATAATATTACAAAAAAGCAACTGTATGTTAATACAACTCAATTGTCAGAATCTCCAGTACATTTTCTTCTTAAATAGAATATTTGTATATATTTTTTTCTGATCACTCTATAACATAAATCCATCATTCAGCATTTGCATAAGGCTTGGATCACTGAGATGTCTTTGTGATTAACAGATATCACACTAACTCAATAATAATACAATACATTTTTCCTACAAACCAATGGTGAAAAAAAATCGCAGCATGCCTTGCCTGATCCAGTTTACAGCTGCTTGTTATATCAATTACCAGCAGCTGCACATGGAGATATTCAGGTCTGCAATTTTCAGACGTGACTGTCCCGAGTTTCAGCTGGCCTAAGGAGCACTTCTAAAAAGCCATCAACAGTTTCCTTATTTCAAGTAAATGAAGAAGGGTGGGTTACCACTATTTCTCATGCTTCACCTGTGCTTGTCTCTTCAAACCAGGGCTGGGACAAGGTATTTTTGTGCCCTAGTCAAATAAAGGCGATGGTGCTCCCCCCACCCTTCCTCCCCCCGATGACGCCTCCATCCATCCTGACGATCACTTCCCAAAGAATTGTTCCTTTTTTCATACAAAAATACCCTCAAAAGTAAAAAAAAGGTTGTGTATTTTATGGATTAGGCTCAACAGGGAATGTGTTCTCAAAGTTAGATATAGAATCATTCATTGCTTGATCATGTTTCAAGTTTATGTGTCCAGCATTTGGCGGATATCCTAATGGAAACTAGAAAAATACAGTTTGCAACCAAACTGCTGGTGGTTCTGGTGCCGTATTCCTATATGAATAGTGGTTCTGGTGACTTATTCATGTATAGATGTTGGTTCTTTGATGTATTCATGTAGTCATGGCTGTCCTGGTGTTTTATTCATCACCAGAACCTTCATCAGTACATGAATACAAAACCAAAATCATGATCAGTACATAAATAGAACACCATAGCCATCAATAGTGTATAAATACAGCACCAGAACTATCATCACTAAATAAATAAGTAGCTATAGCAACAATCAGTACATGAGGACAGCACCAGAATCATCATCAGTAGATAAATACATCTTCAGAACCACCATCAGTACATAAATACATCATGAGGTCCACTATCAGTACATTAATGCATCACCAGAACCATAATTAGAACATGAATAAATCACAACACCCACAATCAGTAAATAAAAACAACACCACTACATGAAGACATCACCAGAATTACCATAAGTACATGATTAAATCATCAGTACGGTGGCGCAGTGGATAGCACAGCAGCCTTGCAGCGCTGGGGTCCTGGGTTCTAATCCCACCCAGGACAACATCTGCAATGAGTTTGTATGTTCTCTCCGTGTTTGCGTGGGTTTCCTCCGGGTACTCCGGTTTCCTCCCACATTCCAAAGACATACTGATAGGGACTCTAGATTGTGAGCCTCATCGGGGACAGCGATGATAATGTGTGCAAAACTGTAAAGCGCTGCGGAATATGTTAGCGCTATATAAAAATAAAGAATTATTATTATTATTATCAGTACAGCAATCAGTTGTGATCTCAAGTTAGGGCCTTATACAGTTGTGTCTCATGAAGCTACAACTCCTAGTATACCTTTAACAACGATAACGAGATGTTGGGCGTTGTTATCAGTAATTATCAGACTGCAGACCACACAGGAACCACAGTACTGATGAGACATAGTCAGTATCAACAAGTACACATTTACATCTTAACTTCTCTTATTGAATCAGTTCTTTCTTCTCATCTCCATCTTGTCCAGATTGCATGATGACTTTTCACATCCACAGCTCTTCTCTACAGACATCCCTACTCTGCGCTCTTCTGTAGCAAATTCCAACACGATGCCTGTCAAAATAAAAATGTTATTGAAATATCCTTTTCATAAAGATATTTGTCCATGTTATGCCCTATATAAGCCTTCTATGGTATATGGCCACACTGTCTGCTATTATCAGCTATAACCGCCATACTTTTCGCCCTTACGAGCGATTACCACCACACCGTTTTTCACTATCTGCTATAAACACCACACCATTCACCCTTATGAACTTCCATATTGTGCTCACATTTCATGCTGCCCCCTCTCCATTTCCACTTTGTGCTCCCCTCAGATTATGCCCTTATACTGTCCACCATGTTGTCCTCTCCAAACTGTACCCCCTCCTTACTCTGTTCCCCTACACAGTATGGTGATCATCACAGTCGCCCATACAGTACAACCACAACAGCCCTCCCAATATACACTACGATGTCAACCACAGCCCTCCGTTGTATAGTATGGTCACCATAACAGGCCTTCATATACAGCTCTGGCAAAAATTAATAGACCACTTTCAAATGTTCAGTTTGTCTGATTTTTCTCTTTATAGATATACTAGCTATTGAACCCGTTCTACGCCCGGGTTGGCGAGCATTTATATTGGTATATGGTCTCCATCCTGGTATGTGCTGCTCCATCCTGCGTCCCCATCCTGTCATGTGCTGCTGCCATCCTGCGCCCCCATTCTGACATGTGCTGCTCCATCCTGCGCCCCCATTCTGTCATGTGCTGTTCCCATCCTACGCCCCCGTTCTGTCATGTGCTGCTCCCATCCTGCGCCCCCATTCTGACATGTGCTGCTCCATCCTGCGCCCCCATTCTGTCATGTGCTGTTCCCATCCTGCGCCCCATTCTGTCATGTGCTGCTCTGATCCTGCGCCCCCGTTCTGTCATGTGCTGCTCCCATCCTGCGCCTCCATTCTGTCATTTGCTGCTCCCATCCTGCGCCCCCATCCTGTCATGTGCTGCTCCCATCCTGCGCCTCCATTCTGTCATTTGCTGCTCCCATCCTGCGCCCCCATCCTGTCATGTGCTGCTCCCATCCTGCACCCCCATTTTGTCATGTGCTGCTTCCATCTTGCACCCCCGTTCTGTCATGTGCTGCCGCCATCCTGCACCCCCGTTCTGTCATTTGCTGCTCCATCCTGCGCCCCCATTCTGTCATGTGCTGTTCCCATCCTGCGCCCCCGTTCTGTCATGTGCTGCTCCCATCCTGCGCCGCCGTTCTGTCATGTGCTGCTCCCATCCTGCGCTCCCGTTCTGTCATGTGCTGCTTCCATCTTGCACCCCCGTTCTGTCATGTGCTGCTGCCATACTGCACCCCCGTTCTGTCTTGTGCTGCCCTATTCTGTCATGTGCTGCTCCCATCCTGCGCCCCCGTTCTGTCATGTGCTGCTCCCATCCTGCGCCCCCGTTCTTTAATTTGCTGCTCCCATCCATATGCCCCATACGCTGCTCCATAATATATGCCCCGTATCAGGTGGCGTAAATAACAAATAGCTGTGGCATGAAGTGCCACAGCCTCATGGCACAGCAATTTGTTACTTGCGCCACCTGATTCCTTTCCGCCGCCATTTTCTTGGTCCTCCTGCTGGCGGAATCAGCGCCTGCGCAGTCTGCGCTTTCCGGCGCCATTTTCTTGAAGACACACTGCAGTGTGTCTTCAAGAAAATGGCGCCAGAAAGCGCGGACTGCGCAGGCGCCGATTCCGGCAGCAGGACCAAGAAAATGGCGGCGGAAAGGAATCAGGTGGCGTAAGTAACAAATTGCTGTGGCATGAAGTGCCACAGCTTCATGCCACAGCAATTTGTTACTTACGCCATTCCTTTCCGCCCATTTTCTTCGTCCTCCTGCTGCCGGAATCAGCACCTGCGCAGTCCGCGCTTTCCGGCGCCATTTTCTTGAAGACACACTGCAGGGCGCAGGCGCCGATTCCGGCAGCAGGACAAAGGAATCAGGCGGCGTAAGTAACAAATTGCTGTGGCATGAAGTGCCACAGCTTCATGCCACAGCAATTTGTTACTTACGCCATTCCTTTCCGCCCCGCCCATTTTCTTCGTCCTCCTGCTGCCGGAATCGGCGCCTGCGCAGTCCGCGCTTTCCGGCGCCATTTTCTAGAAGACACACCTGCAGTGTGTCTTCAAGAAAATGGCGCCGGAAAGCGCGGACTGCGCAGGCGCCGATTCCGGCAGCAGGAGGACGAAGAAAATGGGCGGGGCGGAAAGGAATGGCGTAAGTAACAAATTGCTGTGGCATAAAGTGCCACAGCATAATCAGGGCGCAAATATGTGCACAGTGTCCCCCTGCTCCCGACCCCCTGCTCCCGGCAGTCCGCGCCTTCCGGCACCATTTTTTTTCCTGACACTCTATAATGTAACGCTAGGAGCATCGCGCCTGCGCAGTCTATAAAGGCTTCGGACAGAGTGACGCTCCCAGCATTATATTATAGATGTTTGAGTAAAATGTAAATTGTTCTTTTAGTCTACAAACTTCTGACAAACAATAAATTTTTTTTTTTTTCTGAAAAGGACAAATGGTCAAAATAAAAAAAAACAGTGCTTTCAGACCTCAAATAATGCAAAGTTCATAATCATTTAGAAACAACAATAATAATGTTTTAACTCAGGAAGAGTTCAGAAATACGTACGCTACTCACCTGGTAGCAGTGTTTTTTCAGGAGCCATGACAGCACAACGAGAGAGGGGATCCGCCCTTCAGGGACAGGAAACCTACAGACATAAAAAGGGCGGCACCTCTCTCCCACGTCAGTTGTTTCCAGAGCATGAGAGGACCACCTTGGTTAGTAACACAGATGCAGTATACACATAAATATTTTTTATTATGCAAGTGAACATAAACTTTAACTCAAGATTAACAGGTTGTTGAATTATTCAAAACATAGGGTAGGGAATCTAAGGGTGCTGTCATGGCTCCTGAAAAAACACTGCTACCAGGTGAGTAGCGTACGTATTTATTCAGTCGCCATGACAGCACAACGAGAGACTTTCAGAGACGAAAGATTTTAGGGGGGGATAATAGCCTCTAGCACTCTTCTCCCAAACGTAAGGTCTGAGGAACTACCCAGATCTAATCTGTAATGTCTAAGAAAGGTAGAAGGGGAAGACCATGTGGCCGCCTTACATATGTCTTCGATTGACACTTCTGACCTCTCCGCCCAGTTGCCACCTGCGGTATAAGCGAGAGAGATTGCCTCCCTAATCCATCTGGCTAGAGTGTTTTTAGATACTCTAAGACCTTTTCTTACCCCTTGATAGGCTACAAATAAAGAGTTATCTTTTTTCCAGGAATTTGAAACTGTAATATATCTAAGGAGGCATCTCCTCACATCTAAGCAATGGAATTTACGTTCTTTATCGTTAGTAGGATTGGAGCAAAAGGAGGGAAGGACTACCTCCTGAACCCTGTGAAATTTAGACGCAACTTTAGGCAGATATAGGGGATCGGGTTTCAATATGACCCTATCCTCCCTAACTTGCATGTATGGTGGATGTCTGGAGAGTGCCTGCAGATCACTAACCCTCCTAGCAGATGTGAGAGCAACTAGCAGGGCTGTTTTGATTGACAGGATCTTCTCAGGAATAGTATCAATGGGCTCGAATGGGGCTTGCGTCAGGGCTGAGAGTACCAAATTCAGGTCCCATGGGACTAACCTTTGCTTAATAATTGGTCTAGACCTGGTGACTGCTTTAAAGAATCTAGCAATCCAGTGATTACTGGCTAAATTAAGATTATATAACGCTCCCAGTGCTGACACCTGAACTCTAAGAGTACTTGTGGCCAAGCCCATTTCCAGGCCTTTTTGTAAAAATTCAAGAACCTGGTTAATACATGGTTCTTGGTCAATTTGAGCCCCTGAAAAAGATAAAAATTTTCTCCATACTCTCACATAAATGCCCGTTGTGGATGGTTTTCTACTTTTAAGGAGAGTATTAACCAGATTCTGAGAGAATCCTTTCCCCCTCAGTAAGGACCTCTCAAGTTCCATGCCGCTAGGTGTAAGTTGGCTACTTGAGGATGGAGGATTGGTCCCTGGGAGAGCAGATCTGGTAGCTCTGGAAGAACCCATGGTTGGCAGACAGACATTTTTCTCAGCCAAGGAAACCAAGCTCTCTTGGGCCAAAATGGAGCTACCAAGATTACCCGGGCCTTGTCCTCCCGAATCTTCCTCAGGACTAGGGGAATCAGATTTAGAGGGGGAAAAGCATACGCGAGCCTGAAGTGCCAAGATATCAGCAGAGCGTCCACAGCGTATGGGTTGTCTTTTGGATTTAGGGAGCAGAATAGATGTAATTTTTTGTTCCCTCTGTTGGCAAAAAGGTCTATCTCCGGACAACCCCATAACTGGATGATCTGACTGAAAATGGCTGGATTTAACGACCACTCCCCCTGTCTGAGCATGTTGCGGCTTAGATAGTCGGCTTTGGTGTTGATACTTCCTTTTATATGAAGTGCCGTCAGGGAGAGAAGATGTACTTCGGCCACCTGAAAGATATGATTTGCGACCTCCATCAATGTACTGGATCGCGTGCCACCTTGATGATTAATGTAGGCCACAGTTACCCGATTGTCTGACAAAAGCCTGACGTGTCGACCCTGTAGGGGTACAAGGAATCTATTTAAGGCATGTTTTACTGCCAATAGTTCTTTCATGTTGGAGGAAGAGTCCTGTTCAGACAGAGACCATAGTCCCTGAACCCAATCCTCCCCTAAGTGAGCCCCCCACCCTTTGGGGCTAGCGTCCGTAGTCAGCACCCTAGATATGTGATTTATCCAAGGGACCCCCCTGTGTAAATTCGAAGTGTGAGTCCACCAATCAAGTGAATGTACAGTCTCCGCAGAAAGTGTGAATTTACTGTCGAGGTGAGCATTTAGGCGACAGGAATTGTGTAACACGTCCCACTGTAAAGCCCTCGTGTGGAACTGTGCCCAGAGAACTGCCGGGATGCAGGACGTAAGAGAGCCCAAGATTGACATCGCACACCTGACTGATATTAAGGGATTATTTATTGCCCTGGTGACCAAATGCTTAATCTTAGCAACTTTTGTGTCCGGCAGGCGACATTCCTGCTGACTAGAGTCAATAATATATCCTAGGAATTCTTGTATTTTAAGGGGTTGAAGCCGTGATTTTTTGATATTGATCATCCAGCCCAATTTGTGTAACGCATCCATAACTTTCTGTAGTTGGTCTGAGCAATGCGACTCAGAATGACCCACAATTAGCAAATCATCCAGGTACGGGACTATTAATATATCCTGTTCATGCAAGTGTGCCATAACCTCCACCATGATTTTTGTGAACACCCTGGGTGCAACTGCGACTCCGAACGGAAGTGCCTGATATTGGAAGTGTTCTACTGTGCCAGCTAGTGAGACCGCCACCCTAAGAAATCTCTGATGATCAATGTGAATTGGTACATGATAATAGGCGTCTTTGAGATCTAAGACAACCATAAAACAGTGGTGAAAGAGTAGCTTTATTGCCGTCTTGACCGACTCCATTTTGAAGGAGGGTATGAACAGAAAATTATTCAGGCCTTTTAAATTAATAATGGTGCGATAAGAACCATCAGGTTTTTTGACCAGGAACAGAGGGGAATAAAACCCCCTACCTTCTTCGCCTGCAGGGACTCTGACCAGAACATTCTTCTGTTGGAGTTCCCGGACCTCAGACTCTAGTGCCAACTGCTCTGTAGAGGAGGAACGAACAGGTGTTAACATAAATTTGTCCCGAGGAGTATGGTGGAAGTCTAAGGTTAGGCCTTTCTCCACAATGCCTAGAATCCATGGGTTGTTTGTAATCTGTACCCAGGCTGGGTAGAAGGCCAAAAGCCTACCCCCCACCTGGTCCGCCAGTCATTGTGGTTTCTTAACTTCTCGTGAAGGGTTAAACATAAAACCTCTACCCCTTCTCCTGCTGTTGTCATATCTAGTAGATTCTCTGTTGGAGTCTCTATACGGCCTTCTGCGGTTGGACCATCCTCTATTATAGTCCCGTCTGTAGAAGGGTCTTCCAAGGAAGGGAAAGCGTTTTTTACTATCCCCTGCTTTTTCCAATAGCTCGTCTAGGACCGGTCCGAACAAGTGAGCCCCTTCACAAGGAATGCTACATAATTTTGTTCTAGCCTGTAAGTCCCCTGGCCAGCATTTTATCCATAGTGCTCTCCTGGCTGCATTGGATAATGCCGAGGACCTGGCGGCTAACCTGACCGAATCTGCTGAAGCATCTGAGAGGAAGGCTGCGGCATCCTGGATTGTGGACATAGAGGACAATATCTCCGACCTAGGGACTTTATCTCTGAGTTGATCTTCGAGGTGACCTAACCAAACCATCAAGGATCGAGCGGTACAAGTGGCTGCAATGGCTGGCCTCAGAGACCCCGCTGAAGTTTCCCAAGCCCCTTTAAGGAAAATGTCGGCTTTCCTATCTAATGGGTCTTTCAAATTTCCCAAGTCGTCGAAGGGGAGAGACGACTTTTTGCATGCCTTAGCGACTGCTGCATCCAACTTCGGGACTTTATCCCATGAGGACGAAGCCGTTTCTTCAAAGGGATACCGTCTTTTAAAGGCTGGCGGAAGCGACCCCTTCCTTTCCGGTTTCTTCCATTCTTTTGAGATTAGCGATTTGATCTTGTCAATCACTGGAAAGGCTCTCCGGGATTTCCGCTCAATACCCCTGAACATAACATCCTGAATGGAACATTCCGATTGGGTATCTTCTATCCCCATTGTGTTGTTTACTGCTTTGACCAGATGGTTAACCCTTTCTAGGGACAAACAGGCTCGAGCAGACTCCTGATCCTCAGAGGAGGAAGTGGACGGAAGAGACCCTGAGCTCAGCTCACCCGAATCCGAATCTACCTTAGATAAAGGGGATGACCTTTTAGCTTCTGTCCCCCGGGATCGGGATCTCTCTGCACCTTTAATTTCCTGTCTCACCATCTCTCTTATTGTAGAGGTTAGATCAGGCGCCTCCTCCTCCAGTAAACGTTGAATACACATTTTACATAACTTCCTCAAATGTCCATCTGGAAGTGGCTCTGCACATTCGGCACACTGCCTATGTTTGGCTTTGGACAAACTTTTCCTCCCCTGATAGAGGAAAAAGACAAGGGGAACACACCATCACTAAGTGGACTTTCACGAAGCTCACTTACCCCGTCCAGTAATGAGTGGTACCGTAGATGGGGGATCCTTCGAAGCCGGCAAATCTTTACGGGCTGAGGATTTTGGAACAGAGATCCGTGCCTCCTTAGCTCCACCAGCGCGGCTACTGCCACTAGACCGACGCTGGGAGCTTCTACGAGGCTTATCTGGCTGCTGCTGCGGCTCCTGCTGCTGCTGCGGGCTGATAGTTCCTTCTGGCGACTCCATTATGGAATGGGTGAGGAACTCTGATCAACTCAGCTTGCCGCATTAAATACCCCCAAGGTACCGCCCCCGGATGGGGGCCAGCAGGGAATCCCAGGTGGTCAATAATCGTCCGCCGCTGTGCTGCGCTACCCTTCCCTAAAGCCCCGACCGTTCCCGCAGCTGGGCGCCGCCATTAGCCGGAGATGACGCTACCGCGCATGCCCAGCCGCGTCATCCGGCCGCGCCGCTCGCCGCGTCATCCGGACCCGCCCCCTTCAGGACGCGGCGGCGGCGCCAAGCCGACACGCGGACCAGGACGCCAGCAGACCCCTCTCCGGACCAATGCCGCGTCCCCGCTCGGACCAGCGTGACTCCCGGGACCCCAAGTAGCCAAGCACCTCTTCATAGGTACCTCTGCGCTGCGGACACCCGAGAAGCTAGCCTTAAGTCAGAGGCTGCTTCCTCCTGCTGACACCTACACCGCGCAGTGCCCCTGCCGTGTGGTGCTTCCTGCCTCCTGGACGGGCCGAGGTAGGGGACCCCCGCTACCTGTACCGGGCCGCCAGGAGTGGGGAATTTTCTTATTTCGACCCTCTTGTCAGGGCCTGTCTGCAAGAGGTTCCGCTGTCAGGGACAGGAAACCAAACTGACGTGGGAGAGAGGTGCCGCCCTTTTTATGTCTGTAGGTTTCCTGTCCCTGAAGGGCGGATCCCCTCTCTCGTTGTGCTGTCATGGCGACTGAATAAATCAATATTTTGTGAAATAACCATGATTTTTAATCACAGCTTTCATGCATCTCGGCATGCTTTCCACCAATCTTTCACACTGCTTCTGGCACAAAAATTTAAGCAGTTCTATGTTTGATGACTTGTGGCTATCCATCAACCTCTTGATTACATTCCAGGGGTTTTCAATGGGGTTTTCAATGGAGATTGGGCTGCCCATGACAGGGTTTTGGTGTGGTGGTCTCTTAATTTTTGCCACAGCTGTATAGTATGATGTCCACCACAGCTCTCTATATACAGTATAATGTTTCCCATAGTCTCCCATATAATATGATGTCCCCACATAAAGCACCTCAGCCCCTCTTGAAATGTTCACACAGCCAGCCCATCTTGGATTATCCACAAAACTAGCCCCTATTGTAATGTCCCCCATGGCCAGCCCATCGCAAAGTCCCCAACAGCCAGCCCCTCGTAATGTCCCCCACAGCCAGCTCCATGCAATGTCCATACAGCCAGCCCTAATAACGTCTCAACAGCCAGCCCCTCATAGTATCCCCATTGCCAGTCCCTAATAATGCCCCTTATAATGTCCCTTCAGCCAGCCCCTCACAATGTCCACACAGCCAAGCCCCTCATAATGCCATCCACAGTCAGCCCCTCATAATGTTTCAATAGCCAGCCCCTCATAACACCCCCACATCCAGCCTTGAGCCTCTCATAAAGTTCCTACAGTCACCCCCATTGTGACTAAAATAAGAAAAACAAAAAAACAAGTTTACACTCATCTAATCCCTGCTCCCCGTCCAGCGCAGTCTCCTTCTACTCTTCTGTCTGGTACAGCAGTGATGGTGACTTCACTGCTTTGCGCCACCCAAAGTCCCCTTTGTATGCCATCTCCTTCAGTGCACCGGTCAGAAGTGATCTGCATTCTGCGCAAAGAGAGTGGTGAGTGGTGTCAGTGACTGACCCAGCTGTCCTGTGTACCTGCGCCCTGTTCGTCACTTTGCTGAATTCCTGTGGCCGAGGAAGATGCCGGTCAATTGCAGGCATTCAGCATCTTTAGAGTTTTTTTCACCAAAGTGGGCACCCCTCGAGGAGGCAGTAGGTAGTTCCCTAGGCAGACACGTACCCTGCCTACCCCTTGTCCTGGCCCTGCTTCAACCCACAGCACCTTGTATTCTTCTGGAATAATTCAAAATATACATGAAATGAGCAGCATGAGAAAATAAGCAACATATGTGTTATTAAATTGCACTAGTGAAGAAATATTATCAACCTTGGAACTCTGCCTATTTAATAAGAAGTGGATGGTGAGCACAGGATGATTACATGAAATTTGATCAATCTAAGGGCTCATACCCATTTGCAAGAAAAACGGACGAGGGCAATCTGATAAAAAATCTCATTACACTCGGAACAATGTTATGCAATAGGTGACATTTCATCTGCAAATTTTTTCTCAGCTGAAATTGGACTGAGAAAAAAATTTCAGCATGCTGCGATTTACCGTGTATCTCGGACGAGCCTTGCCAATGAAAGTCAATGGATGCGAGAAAAAAACGCACAGCACTATGCGAGTGCTGTCTGTTTTTTATGCATCGGTGTCCTTTGAAAAGCCGGCAATTCATATGCGGCTACTGTAATCACACGGACAGGTTACAAAAGAATAGATAGAATAGATATATACACATAGAATACATATATATACACATGTCAGTAACACATATATACAGTACAGACCAAAAGTTTGGACACACCTTCTCATTTAACCCCTCTGTGACCTTAGACGTACTATCCCGTCGAGGTGCCCTGGGCTTATCTGACCCTGGACGGGATAGTATGTCATAGCCGATCGGCCGCGCTCACGGGGGGAGCGCGGCCGAGTGTCAGCTGCTTATCGCAGCTGACATCCGGCACTATGTGCCAGGAGCGGTCACGGACCGCCCCCGGCACATTAACCCCTGGCACACCGCGATCAAAGATGATCGCGATGTGCCGGCGGTGCAGGGAAGCACCGCGCAGGGAGGGGGCTCCCTGCGGGCTTCCCTGAGACCCCCGGAGCAACGCGATGTGATCGCGTTGCTGCGAGGGTCTCACCTCCCTCCCTGCTCCCTCCAGCCCCGGATCCAAGATGGCCGCGGATCCGGGTCCTGCAGGGAGGGAGGTGGCTTCACAGAGCCTGCTCAGAGCAGGCACTGTGAAGGCTGCAGCGCTGCATGTCAGATCAGTGATCTGACAGAGTGCTGTGCAAACTGTCAGATCACTGATCTGTGATGTCCCCCCCTGGAACAAAGTAAAAAAAAATTTTTCCAAATGTGTAAAAAAAATAAAAAAAAATATTCCAAAATAATAAAAAAAAAAAAAATATTATTCCCATAAATACATTTCTTCATCTAAATAAAAAAAAAAACCCAATAAAAGTACACATATTTAGTATCGCCGCGTCCATAACGACCCGACCTATAAAACTGGCCCACTAGTTAACCCCTTCAGTAAACACCGTAAGGAAAAAAAAAAAAAAACGAGGCAAAAAACAACGCTTTATTATCATACCGCCGAACAAAAAGTGGAATAACACGCGATCAAAAGGACAGATATAAATAACCATGGTACCGCTGAAAGCGTCATATTGTCCCGCAAAAAAAGAGCCGCCATACAGCATCATCAGCAAAAAAATAAAAAAGTTATAGTCCTGAGAATAAAGCGATGCAAAAATAATTATTTTTTCTGTAAAATAGGTTTTATCGTATAAAAGCGCCAAACCATAAAAAAATGATATAAATGAGGTATCGCTGTAATCGTACTGACCCGAAGAATAAAACTGATTTATCAATTTTACCAAACGCAGAACGGTATAAACGCCTCCCCCAATAGAAATTCATGAATAGCTGGTTTTTGGTCATTCTTCCTCACAAAAATCGAAATAAAAAGCGATCAAAAAATGTCACGTGCCCGAAAATGTTTTCAATAAAAACGTCAACTCGTCCCGCAAAAAACAAGACCTCACATGACTCTGTGGACCAAAATATGGAAAAATTATAGCTCTCAAAATGTGGTATTGCAAAAAATATTTTTTGCAATAAAAAGGGTCTTTCAGTGTGTGACGGCTGCCAATCATAAAAATCCGCTAAAAAACTCGCTATAAAAGTAAATCAAACCCCCCTTCATCACCCCCTTAGTTAGGGAAAAATAAAAAAAAATTTATTTATTTCCATTTTCCCATTAGGGCTAGGGTTAGGGCTAGGGTTAGGGCTAGGGCTAGGGCTAGGGTTAGGGCTAGGGTTAGGGTTAGGGCTAGGGCTAGGGTTAGGGCTAGGGCTAGGGTTAGGGCTAGGGTTAGGGCTAGGGCTAGGGTTAGGGCTAGGGCTAGGGTTAGGGCTAGGGTTAGGGCTGAGGTTAGGGCTAGGGCTAGGGCTAGGGTTAGGGCTAGGGTTAGGGCTAGGGTTAGGGCTAGGGTTAGGGTTAGGGCTAGGGTTAGGGCTAGGGTTAGGGCTAGGGTTGGGGCTACAGTTAGGGTTGGGGCTAAAGTTAGGGTTAGGGTTTAGATTACATTTACAGTTGGGAATAGGGTTGGGATTAGGGTTAGGGGTGTGTCAGGGTTAGAGGTGTGGTTAGGGTTACCGTTGGAATTAGGGTTAGGGGTGTGTTTAGATTAGGGTTTCAGTTATAATTGGGGGGTTTCCACTGTTTCGGCACATCAGGGGCTCTCCAAACACGACATGGCGTCCGATCTCAATTCCAGCCAATTCTGCGTTGAAAAAGTAAAACAGTGCTCCTTCCCTTCCGAGCTCTCCTGTGTGCCCAAACAGGGGTTTACCCTCACATATGGGGTATCAGCGTACTCAGGACAAATTGGACAACAACTTTTGTGGACCAATTTCTCCTGTTACCCTTGGGAAAATACAAAACTGGGGGCTAAAAAATAATTTTTGCGGGAAAACAAAAAGATTTTTTATTTTCACGGCTCTGCGTTATAAACTGTAGTGAAACACTTGGGGGTTCAAAGTTCTCACAACACATCTAGATAAGTTCATTGAGGGGTCTAGTTTCCAATATGGGGTCACTTGTGGGGGGTTTCTACTGTTTAGGTACATTAGGGGCTCTGCAAACGCAATGTGACGCCTGCAGACCAATCCATCTAAGTCTGCATTCCAAATGATGCTCCTTCCCTTCCGAGCCCTCCCATGCGCCCAAACGGTGGTTCCCCCCGACATATGGGGTATCAGCGTACTCAGGACAAATTGGACAACAACTTTTGGGGTCCAATTTCTCCTGTTACCCTAGGGAAAATACAAAACTGGGGGCTAAAAAATAATTTTTGTGGGAAAAAAATTTTGTTTTATTTTTATGGCTCTGCATTATAAACTTCTGTGAAGCCCTTGGTGGGTCAAAGTGCTCACCACACATCCAGATAAGTTCCTTTGGGGGTCTACTTTCCAAAATGGTGTCACTTGTGGGGGGTTTCAATGTTTAGGCACATCAGTGGCTCTCCAAACGCAACATGGCGTCCCATCTCAATTCCTGTCAATTTTGCATTGAAAAGTCAAACGGTGCTCCTTCCCTTCCGAGCTCTCCCATGCGCCCAAACAGTGGTTTACTGCCACATATGGGGTATCAGCGTACTCAGGACAAATTGGACAACAACTTTTGGGGTCCATTTTCTCCTGTTAGCCTTGGTAAAATAAAACAAATTGGAGCTGAAGTAAATTTTTTGTGTAAAAAAGTTAAATGTTCATTTTTATTTAAACATTCCAAAAATTCCTATTAAACACCTGAAGGGTTAATAAACTTCTTGAATGTGGTTTTGAGCACCTTGAGGGGTGCAGTTTTTAGAATGGTGTCACACTTGGGCATTTTCTATCATATAGACCCCTCAAAATGACTTTCAAATGAGACGTGGTCCCTAAAAAAAAATGGTGTTGTAAAAATGAGAAATTGCTGGTCAACTTTTAACCCTTATAACTCCCTAACAAAAAAAAAAATTGGTTCCAAAATTATGCTGATGTACAGGAGACATGTGGGAAATGTTACTTATTAAGTATTTTGTGTGACATATCTCTGTGATTTAATTGCATAAAAATTCAAAGTTTGAAAATTGCGAAATTTTCAAAATTTTCGCCAAATTTCCGTTTTTTTCACAAATAAACGCAGGTACTATCAAAGAAATTTTACCACTATCATGAAGTACAATATGTCACGAGAAAACAATCTCAGAATCACCAGGAACCGTTGAAGCATTTCGGAGTTATAACCTCATAAAGGGACAGTGGTCAGAATTGTAAAAATTGGCCTGGTCATTGACGTGCAAACCACCCTTGGGGGTAAAGGGGTTAAAGATTTTTCTGTATTTTCATGACTATGAAAATTGTACATTCACACTAAAGGCATCAAAACTATGAATTAACACATTTGGAATTATATACCTAACAAAAAAGTGTGAAACAACTGAAATTATGTCTTATATTCTGGGTTCTTCAAAGTAGCAACCTTTTGCTTTGATGACTGCTTTGCACACTCTTGGCATTCTCTTGATGGGCTTCAAGAGGTAGTCACTGGGAATGGTCTTCCAACAATCTTGAAGGAGTTCCCAGAGATGCTTGGCACTTGTTGGCCCTTTTGCCTTCACTCTACAGTCCAGCTCACCCCAAACCATCTTGATTGGGTTCAGGTCTGGTGACTGTGGAGGCTAGGTCATCTGGCGTAGCACCCCATCACTCTCCTTCTTGCTCAAATAGCCCTTACACAGCCTGGAGGTGTGTTTGGGGTCATTGTCCTGTTGAAAAATAAATGATGGTCCAACTAAACGCAAACCGGATGGAATAGCATACCGCTGCAAGATGCTATGGTAGCCATGCTGGTTCAGTATGCCTTCAGTTTTGAAAAAATCCCCAACAGTGTCACCAGCAAAGCACCCCCACACCATCACACCTCCTCCTCCATGCATCACGGTGGGAACCAGGCATGTAGAGTCCATCCGTTCACCTTTTCTGCAACGCACAAAGACACGGTGGTTGGAACCAAAGAACTCAAATTTGAACTCATCAGACCGAAGCACAGAATTCCACTGGTCTAATGGCCATTCCTTGTGTTCTTTAGCCCAAACAAGTCTCTTTTGCTTGTTGCCTGTCCTTAGAAGTGGTTTCCTAGTAGCTATTTTACCATGAAGGCCTGCTGCACAAAGTCTCCTCTTAACAGTTGTTGTAGAGATGTGTCTGCTGCTAGAAGTCTGTGTGGCATTGACCTGGTCTCTAATCTGAGCTGCTGTTAACCTGCGATTTCTGAGGCTGGTGACTCGGATAAACTTATCCTCAGAAGCAGAGGTGACTCTTGGTCTTCCTTTCCTGGGGCGGTCCTCATGTGAGCCAGATTCTTTGTAGCGCTTGATGGTTTTTGCCACTGCACTTGGGGACATTTCAAAGTTTTCCCAATTTTTCAGACTGACTGACCTTCATTTCTTAAAGTAATGATGACCACTTGTTTTTCTTTACTTAGCTGCTTTTTTCTTGCCATAATACAAATTCTAACAGTCTATTGAGTAGGACGACTATCAGCTGTGTATCCACTAGACTTCTGCACTACACAACTGATGGTCCCAACCCCATTTATAAGGCAAGAAATCCCACTTATTAAACCTGACAGGGCACACCTGTGAAGTGAAAACCATTCCCGGTGACTATCTCTTGAAGCTCATCAAGAAAATGTCAAGCGTGTGCAAAGCAGTCATCAAAGCAAAAGGTAGCTACTTTGAAGAACCTAGAATATAAGACATAATTTCAGCTGTTTCATAGTTTTGATGCCTTCACTGTGAAAGTACAATTTTCATAGTCATACAAATACAGAAAAATCTTTAAATGAGAAGGTGTGTCCAAACTTTTGGTCTGTACTGTACATGTATTTATATTGAACTGAAAGATAGAATAAAAGCCAGTAATTCATCTGCCAGCTTCTGTAAAATCACTGCAGGAGCCGACAGGATAGAAGAGATAGATTACATACAGTAAATACATATAGATTACGTAGATATATAGATGTCAGTGACAAATACAATTTGTTCAGTGTGTGTGCAAATTACTGGACATGTATTTAATTAATAAACAATTATTTATTGGAAAAAAATGGCGTGGGCTCCTGCACAATTTTCAAAACTAGCAGAGGGAAAGTCAGCGACTGGGGGCAGATGTTTATAGCCTGGGAAGGGTATTAATTTCAGCTCACAGCTATATACTTAGCCTTTACTGGCTATTAAAATGGGGGACCCCCCCAAAAAATGACATGGGGTTCCCCCATAATTAATAACCAGCAAAGGCTATGCAGACAGCTGCGGGCTGATATTAAAAGTATAGGAAGGGATTGTGATATTGGCCCCCCATGGCTAAAAACATCAGCACTCAGCCGCCCCAGAAAAGGTGCATCTGTAAGATGCGCCAATTCCGGCACTTAGCCTCGCTCTTCCCACTTGCCCTGTAGTGGTGGCAAGTGGGGTAATAGTTGTGGGGGTGATGTCACCTTTGTA
Source organism: Ranitomeya imitator (assembly GCF_032444005.1). Classification (NCBI taxonomy): domain Eukaryota; kingdom Metazoa; phylum Chordata; class Amphibia; order Anura; family Dendrobatidae; genus Ranitomeya; species Ranitomeya imitator. Next base: position 274,198,618 of record NC_091284.1, on the reverse strand, counting down.
TTGTAACTGTAAGGTGTCATCAAAAGGGCTTTGTAATGGACAGGTGTCAATAAGACACCTATCCATTACTAATCCTATAGTTCGTAAAGGGTTAAATAAAGACACAGCCAGAATAAAGTCTTTTTATGAAATAAAACACTGAACACAGTTTGCCATCTTTATTATTCAGCTAATCGATGCGACACCCTCGATCTTATGTAATAAAGAAAATATAACAAACCAACAATATACCCATACCTACCTGTCCGGCGTTCAGTCCCACGCTGTAATCCATATCTAGGGGATATACAGTTCACAACCGGGAGCGGTGCTGATGCGACCGCTCCTGCTGTAAACCACTGGTGAATGAATGAGAAGCTGCTGGCGGCAACGTCAGTGACTTAGTGCTAACATCACTGATGTTCTACTGTCTCACAGCCTGACCTGCGGTGAACTCTGGAGTGTGGTAAAATTCCAGTTCATTTTCTCACGCTCAAGAGTTCACCGCGGTTCAAGCTGTGAGGCAGCGCAGCATCAGCCTGAAAGAAGGGATGAAAAAGAAGGGGTTTATATATCATTTAATAAATATAAGCATGTGTGACTACTTATAAAATGTAAAAATACTTCTTTACTCGGTATCCACTAAGATGTTTCTGATGTGCATCAATACGTCTCTGACGCGTATCCACTAAATTCAATTCACATCAACAATATGATGGTGTACAAAAAGCTAAGGGAAAATGTGCAAGTCAAGAAAAGAAAATTTTCAAAGCGACACTCTTGACTACAAAAATAACAAGTATACAAATGGAAAACAACGTTTGGAAGAAGATACATATTAAAAAAAATCAGGAGAAGAAAAATAGTGAATTTTTCCTCAACTGAACATGAAACATCAGATTCTTGCCACAATTTTACAAAAATTAGAAAAATCGAATGGCAAGACAGGATATTTTACGAGCAGAAAAAAAAAAGAGTTGACAAATTAAATATGGCCAAAAATGTAGTAGTTCTCACTCCCGCCAATTATTATTATTATCCAAGGAACAATATAAAGTACTTTCCAAAGTTTTAAATTTTGCTCCGGATCAGCCTTTTAATTTATTTCAGACATTGATTGATGTGAATAGATTCTCCATAAATGTAACTATTAAACTTCATTTTTTTCAGAGAAAAACAATAATAAAGACAGTGATACCTACAGTGGGAAAATTTGTTTACTAATTTAAGATTTCAATAGCAAAATGCATATGGGGTTAATCTGCTGGTTAACAGCATTATTATGCTGTCCAGTGCCTGCACTCAACTGAACCCAGCAGGGAGAAAATTATCTTTTTTCTCCCTGTCAGCAATCGCTATTCAGCCATGGAGGCGGGGGAGGTGCTGGTTCAGTCACGCTCTGAGTATACAGGTTGGCCGCTGTAACCACGCAGCCCTGACTGACAGCCGACCTCAATGTAGAGCGAGTGTCAGTCAGGGCCGGGGCACGGTTACAGCAGCCACTATGTCTACACTCAGAGCATGACTGAAGCAGCGCCACCATGCCCCTGTGTCTTAACCCCTTTACCCCCAAGGGTGGTTTGCACGTTATGGACCGGGTCAATTTTTACAATTCTGACCACTGTCCCTTTATGAGGTTATAACTCTGGAACGCTTCAACGGATCCCGGTGATTCTGACATTGTTTTCTCGTGACATATTGTACTTCATGATAGTGGTAAAATTTCTTTGATATTACCTGCGTTTATTTGTGAAAAAAACGGAAATTTGGCGAAAATTTTGAAAATTTCGCAATTTTCCAACTTTGAATTTTTATGCAATTAAATCACAGAGATATGTCACACAAAATACTTAATAAGTAACATTTCCCACATGTCTACTTTACATCAGCACAATTTTGGAACCAAAAATTTTTTTTTGTTAGGGAGTAATAAGGGTTAAAAGTTGACCAGCAATTTCTCATTTTTACAACACCATTTTATTTTAGGGACCACATCTCATTTGAAGTCATTTTGAGGGGTCTATATGATAGAAAATACCCAAGTGTGACACCATTCTAAAAACTGCACCCCTCAAGGTTCTCAAAACCACATTCAAGAAGTTTATTAACCCTTCAGGTGCTTCACAGGAATTTTTGGAATGTTTAAATAAAAATGAACATTTAACTTTTTTTCACAAAAAATTTACTTCAGCTCCAATTTGTTTTATTTTGCCAAGGGTAACAGGAGAAAATGGACCCCAAAAGTTGTTGTACAATTTGTCCTGAGTACGCTGATACCCCATATGTGGGGGTTAACCACAGTTTGTGCGCATGGCAGAGCTCGGAAAGGAAGGAGCGCCATTTGACTTTTCAATGCAAAGTTGACTGGAATTGAGATGGGACGCCATGTTGCGTTTGGAGAGCCACTGATGTGCCTAAACATTGAAACCCCCCACAAGTGACACCATTTTGGAAAGTAGACCCCCTAAGGAACTTATCTAGAGGTGTGGTGAGCACTTTGACCCACCAAGTGCTTCACAGAAGTTAATAATGCAGAACCGTAAAAATAAAAAATCATTTTTTTTCACAAACATTATCTTTTCGCCCCAAATTTTTTATTTTCCCAATGGTAAGAGAAGAAATTGGACCACAAAAGTTGTGGCACAATTTGTCCTGAGTACTCTGATACCCCATATGTGGGGGTAAACCATTGTTTGGGCGCATGGGAGAGCTCGGAAGGGAAGGAGCGCCGTTTGACCTTTCAATGCAAAATTGACAGGAATTGAGATTGGACGCCATGTTGCGTTTGGAGAGCCACTGATGTACCTAAACATTGAAACCCCCCACAAGTGACACCATTTTGAAAAGTAGACCCCCTAAGGAACTTATCTAGATGTGTGGTGAGCACTTTGACCCAATAAGAGCTTCACAGAAGTTTATAATGCAGAGCCGTAAAAATAAAACAAAATTTTTTTCCCACAAAAATAATTTTTTAGCCCCCAGTTTTGTATTTTCCTGAGAGTAACAGGAGAAATTGGACCCCAAAAGTTGTTGTGCAATTTGTCCTGAGTGCGCTGATACCCTATATGTGGGGGAGAACCAGCGTTTGGGCGCATGGGAGGGCTCGGAAGGGAAGGAGAGCCATTTGGAATACAGACTTAGAATGGTCTGCAGGCGTCACATTGTGTTTGCAGAGCCCCTAATGTACCTAAACAGTAGAAACCCCCCACAAGTGACCCCATATTGGAAACTAGACCCCCCAAAGAACTTATTTAGATGTGTTGTGAGAACTTTGAGCCCCCAAGTATTTCACTACAGTTTATAACGCAGAGCCGTGAAAATAAAATAAAAAATTTCCCCTCAAAATTATTTTTTAGCCCCCAGTTTTGTATTTTCTCGAGGGTAAAAGGAGAAATTGGACCCCAAAAGTTGTTGTCCAATTTGTCCTGAGTGCGTTGATACCCCATATGTGGGGTGAACCAGCGTTTGGGCGCATGGGAGGGCTCGGAAGGGAAGGAGAGCCATTTGGAATACAGACTTAGAATGGTCTGCAGGCGTCACATTGCGTTTGCAGAGCCCCTAATATACCTAAACAGTAGAAACCCCCACAAGTGACCCCATGTTGGAAACTAGACCCCCCCACGAACTTATCTAGATGTGTTGTGAGAACTTTGAGCCCCCAAGTGTTTCACTACAGTTTATAACGCAGAGCCGTGAAAATAAAAAATCTCTTTTTTTCCCACAAAAATTATTTTTTAGCCCCCAGTTTTGTATTTTCCCAAGGGTAACAGGAGAAATTGGACCCCAAAAGTTGTTGTCCAATTTGTCCTGAGTACGCTGATACCCCATATGTTGGGGTAAACCCCTGTTTGGGCACACGGGAGAGCTCGGAAGGGAAGGAGCACTGTTTTACTTTTTCAATGCAGAATTGGATGGAATTGAGATCGGTCGCCATGTCGCGTTTGGAGATCCCCCTGATGTGCCTAAATAGTGGAAACCCCCCAATTATAACTGAAACCCTAATCCAAACACACCCCTAACCCTAATCCCAACGGTAACCCTAACCACACCTCTAACCCAGACACACCCCTAATCCTAATCCCAATCGCAAATGTAATCCAAACCCTAACCCTAACTTTAGCCCCAACCCTAACTGTAGCCTTAACCCTAACCCTAGCCCTTACCCTAGCCCTAACCCTAGCCCCAACCCTAACCCTAGCCCTAGCCCTAACCTTAGTCCCAACCCTAACCCTAGCCCTAACCCTAGCCCTAGCCCTAACCCTAGCCCTAACCCTAGCCCTAACCCTAGCCCTAACCCTAGCCCTAGCCCTAACCCTAGCCCTAGCCCTAACCCTAACCCTAGCCCTAACCCTAGCCCTAACCCTAGCCCTAGCCCTAACCCTAATGGGAAAATGGAAATAAATACATTTTTTTCATTTACTTTTATAGCGGGTTTTTTAGCGGATTTTTATGATTGGCAGCCGTCACACACTGAAAGACGCTTTTTATTGCAAAAAATATTTTTTGCGTTACCACATTTTGAGAGCTATAATTTTTCCATATTTGAGTCCACAGAGTCATGTGAGGTCTTGTTTTTTGCGGGACGAGTTGACGTTTTTATTGGTAACATTTTCGGGCACGTGACATTTTTTGATCGCTTTTTATTCCGATTTTTGTGAGGCAGAATGACCAAAAACCAGCTATTCATGAATTTCTTTTGGGGGAGGCGTTTATACCGTTCCGCGTTTGGTAAAATTGATAAAGCAGTTTTAATCTTCGGTTCAGTACGATTACAGCGACACCTCATTTATATCATTTTTTTATGTTTTGGCGCTTTTATACGATAAAAACTATTTTATAGAAAAAAATAATTATTTTTGCATCGCTTTATTCTGAGGACTATAACTTTTTTATTTTTTTTGCTGTTGTCGCTGTATGGTGGCTCGTTTTTTGCGGGACAAGATGACGCTTTCAGCGGTACCATGGTTATTTATATCCGTCTTTTTGATCGCGTGTTATTCCACTTTATGTTTGGCGGTATGATAATAAAGCGTTGTTTTTTGCCTCGTTTTTTTTTTTTTTTTTCTTACGGTGTTTACTGAAGGGGTTAACTAGTGGGCCAGTTTTATAGGTCGGGTCGTTACGGACGCGGAGATACTAAATATGTGTACTTTTATTGTTTTGTTTTTTTTATTTAGATAAAGAAATGTATTTATGGGAATAATATATATATATTTTTTTCATTATTTAGGATTTTTTTTTTTTTTTTACACACTTGGAAATTTTTTTTTTTACTTTTTTACTTTGCCCCAGGGGGGGACAATACAGATCGGTGATCTGCCAGTTTGCACAGCACTCTGACAGATCACCGATCTGTCTGAGAGCAGTGCAGCGTTACCAAGTGCCTGCTCTGAGCAGGCACTTGGTAAGCCACCTCCCTCCCTGCAGGACCCGGATCCGCGGCCATTTTGGATCCGGGACTTACTGCAGGGAGGGAGGTAGGAGACCCCCGGAGCAACGCGATCACATCGCGTTGCTGCGGGGGTCTCAGGGAAGGGCCGATCGCGCTGGACGTAATATTCCGTCCTTGGGAATTAAGGCCCACCCCACATGGACGGAATATTACGTCCAATGGCAGAAAGGGGTTAATACCAAATGCTGATGGGGAGAAAAAAGATCATTTTCTCCCTGCTGCGTTTGGCTACATGCAGGCGCCAGACAGCATCATAACGTTGTTAACCTGCAGAATTACCCCTTATCTGCAGGTTAACAGTATTATTCCTGGTGACAGGTTCCCATTAATGCATTGACACTTTTCAAGTGATAGCTGAAAAAAACTCACTTATTTACATAGTAAAGCAAATAAAAAATAAATAGAAAGGGAAGCATAACGAGAAAACAAAAAGAAGCGATCAAATCCCTGCATGAATGACGATCTTATTATAAAGAAGTCAGATAAATCTGGAAGTGTTATGATCATCATGGATAAAGAGATGTATGCAACACAAGTATATAAGATTCTGGTTAGTAATAGAACATATAAAAAAAATTATTTGAAAATCCAAGAGAAGTTTTAAAAAAACTTGAAAATTTGATAGAAGAAGGCGGCAAATTAAATATTTTTAGTTAAAAAGAAAAATGATTCATTATTCCATTACATCCAGCAACATCTATGTTTTATGGATTGCCTCCAATTCAAAAAGGAATGTTCACTCCACCATTGTGTTCTATGGCACAAATAACCCCTAGCTTTATAAAAGATACTACAACTGTGTTAAGAACCATGAATCACATAAAGGCTGCTGTCACACTATCAGTATTTGGTCAGTATTTTACATCAGTATTTGTAGCCAAAACCAGGAGTGGAACAATCAGAGGAAAAGTATAATAGAAACATATGCACCACTTCTGCATTTATCACCCACTCCTGGTTTTGGCTTACAAATACTGATGTAAAATACTGACCAAATACTGATAGTGTGACTGCAGCCTTTGTGTTACCTGTGATGTAATAAATTTGTACTCTTGTATTCCTTATAACCTTACACTGAAGGCGGTAGAATGTCATTTAAGTAATTTCAGTACATATAATGACAATTTAAAATATTTTATTGTGATGGCAGTAGATTATCTATTAACACATAATTTCCTTTTGTTTAATAAAGAATATTTTTTGCAAACAGAAGGAGCCCCAATGGGGTCTAGGTTCTCACCATCTCTAGCAACTTTTCTGTTTCCTGGTGGGAAAATGTCACATTTAATCTGACATTATCCCTTTCAGTTAGTTGATGTGGTATGGCCGCTATGTCGATGACATCCTCGATGACATGGCAGCCATACCAAATTTAATTAAATTTCTGAATATGAATTATGTCAATTTGAAATTCACTGCTTTGTGTTCCAATAAAATTATACAATTTCAAGACATTGAATTGCCAGGTAATGTGGATTTGGGAGTGGTTCACACAGCTATGTTTAGGAAACCAGTTTGTGGCAATACTTTATTGTGAGCAGACAGCTGGCACCCAGATCACACCATAAAGGCAAATCCGCATTGTGAATTTTTGAGAGCAAAACACATTTGTTCAAGGGAAATTACTTTTGAAAAGGAAAGAGTAATCATTAAAAATAGGCTAAAAAAGATACAGGATCTAGGAATAATTAAATTGTTCCATCATAAATGTAAAAAATATGAATAGAGGAAATATTTTACAAAAGACCAAATAAAGAAAAGACAAATAATTACCTACTTTTAGCAGGCCTTATAATGCTAGTTTCAAATAATTAAGAAAATATTTTCTAAATATGTTCCTTTTTTATATCAGGGCGAAAAAATAAATAGCATTGTAGAAAAACATGCTTTCCCCTGGTTTATACATTGGAAAAACTGCAAATAAGACATGGTTGACACAATAAAGGATTTTTAAAATGGTGGTAAAAACTGTATCATATGCCCTCATGATGAAAAGAAAAAATCCATAACATTACCTAATGAAGAACATTATATAGATAAAGTTATAAATTGTGACATCCATCATTTGGTATACTGTGTAGAATTGGTTGCTGGGTATTGGGTGCACTACAAGAAAAATGAGTAAAGAGTGTCAGAACATATTTATAACATCTAAAAGATAATAACATTGATTCTGGAGTGACTAATCATTTTATAGAGGTACATGAAGGTTGTATAAAAGGACTTATATGACTTACATGCTATGGTGTTGAACGAGTAATATGTCCAGAAAGAGGCAGACACTGAAAGAAAAAAGTTTTTTTTAAGGGAAATTTCTAGATCCTTAAAATGAATACCAAATAGCCCAATGGCTTTAATTTTTGTAATGACACAACATTTTTGTATTGATACTATAAAATTGATGAAATATTCTTGTATATAATGTTTTTCATGTACCGTATATAATATGAATTGCGTTATATACTGTATGTCAGAAACATCTTAGTGGATACCGAATAAAGAAATATTTTTAAATTTTATAAGTGGTTGTACTTGCTTTTTCCTACACCACTTTTCTCCTCTTGTATTTGTTGGCTAACAGAGCAAGCAGGTCCCACCCGATAAGTGGAGTCTGATATATATGCACAGTGGTGAGTTCATTTCAACTATATATTTTTACTACCGTGACTTGATTGGTTGATATAGGCAAGTATACATATTTTACCTGGCACTTAAAATAAAAAAATATATATATTTGGGCACTACCCTGGTAAAATGACTGACAATTTTCCTTATTACTTGTTTCTATTGTCGCACATCATTATACTTGGTACTAAAAATATTTGTGAGCTTTTCTTTTTTCATTTGACCAGATGTCCTTACTTTATTTTCAGAACCACCCAGCGCACCTGAAAATTTGTCAGTGGATGTAATTGAGGCTACCTCGATATCTCTAAGATGGAAAACTCCTGAAACCGAAGGAACTTTTGCTATAGACGGATATTTGATTGAGTACCAAAAGGAGGGCAGTAAGTCTAAAGAAATGTTTTCAATTAGTAATTTATTACCAGATGTAGTTTAGTCATGTGCCATAACAATATCTGATTCTAAAATCTGTCATAGTGCTAAAATTCCTTTAAATAATGTTGTGTTTTTGCATAACACACAATAATTATTTTATTTAACACAATGGTCTATTCTAATGGTGAATTCCCACACCACAGATTATGCAACAGTAAGACTGAGGCTACATGGCAATTTTGGCTCTGGCACATTTCACGCTGCCAAAGATCTTCATTAGTGATGGGCGAGCATGCTTGGCACTGCTCGATACTCAATCGAGTTATGGAGTGCCCGATCAAGTTTCGAATAGTGGCAAGTATCACAAGGTCCTCGTGTCCCCATAAGAAGCCCTGCGCTGCACTTAATATCCCTGGCTGAGAGCGCAGGTACTCCTCTGTCAGCTGAACTCTTTGTTAGTACTCTAGCATTTTTCCAGAAAGAGATCTTCAACTCACAAAGAATCTGGCTGACAGAGGCGTTCATGTGCTCCAAGCAGGGGAATACCCGGAGTGATGAAGTGACCCCTGTTACAGCTAGGGGGCACTGGGTTTGCTCCTCGGGATATGCATGGAGGCGTATCTATGGTTATAATGATGGTGAAACAGTGACTGGCAGAGTTGTAAATTGCCGATATGTGTCGTAGAGGGAGTCTGCGCTGCAAGCCTTAAGTAATGTTGTTTTTATGGGACCTGTAGTCCCACAAGTGTTTGTATAATTGTGAAGGGAGGCTTACAGTGCTAGTTATGAGAGCTGGGCTGGTCAAACTAGCCACACACACCTCCCATCTATAGGAGTGGTTACAACTACATAATGTGACCATGGTGTGGTCACATGGTCTGTAGTGGTTCCTGTGTATTCACTTGAATGTTCTCTGTAATGGAGACTGTGTAGATCCTGGACGGCTTGTCTGTTGGAAGGTCCTGAGTGTGGACTGGATCCCTGAATAGTGCACTGTGAGGCTGTGGATCTGAAGACCTGTGTGTCGGGAGATCCTGGGAGTAGGATTGGATCCCTGTTAAGCGCACTGAGAGACTTGTGTGATGGACAGTCCCAGGTGGGGATGGACGTCCTGAACAGCACACACAGTGGCATGTGTTGGAAGTCCTGGGAGTAGGATTCCTGAAGAGCACATGGGAATGGAGTGTACGCAGAGTCTGCAACTGCACAGCACTGGGGGAGTAACAGCCCGTCTGAGGATCTGGACTATCAGGTGGTCTAGTGAGCAAGGCATTGTCCGGGATGGTGATCCCAGGTCGACAGCTTCCCTAAGAGAGAGAGGACTGACAGGAGTCAGTGTTTGGAGCAGGAGCTCCTGGAAGGTAACCCAGAGCATGGGGAACTGTGTGCACTGACAGGGGGGTCAGTAATGAACTGTGTGGTCTCCCTCGGTAACTGGATGAAGTGAGGTCCAGCGTGTTTAGAGACTACGAATCAATGTCATGTGTTCTATATGACTAGAGAAATTGATACGGCGTACGGACACCCCCCCAGGAACTAGTCAAGGAGGGCTGGCGGGTGTAGTATGTAAACTGTGAGTTAAAGCCGTATATGAAATATCTAAGTTAAAGCTGCAACTTAATGTCACCGGTTGGTGCATATTGTGTTCTATGAAGTTTATAATGAGCTGTGCATAACCCGATTAATGACTGCATAATAAACCGCATGAGCTGTTTTTGTGAGAAAAACGTGCCTGTGTGACTGAGTCCCGTTGCTAAGCGAGTGTCTCCCAACACATGCAGTAAGCGCTATCTCACACCGGCTTCAGTGCGGCACGCGGATCGAGTTTCCCATTCACTTCTATTATGGTAATCTCACTACTCAAGTCGAGCACATCCGGCAATCTCAATTCGAGCACCCAGCACTCAAGTATTTCAGTACTCAATCAACACTAATCTTTATGTGTCACTGCTAGATTTCAATGTAATGCAGGTGAATAGGGTCATATTGCAATACTTAAGGTACTGTGACCACAACAAGCAAGTCACTAGAAATCCACCTGGGTCTGTCTTTTTGCATCTTACTTGTTGCAAGCAATTTATTAATAACTGTTTTATCTTTTTTAGCCAGAGTGCCAGTTCATCAAAGCTTTTATGCAAGAAAAATTACTCAAGAAGCTTTGAAAAGTTGCACAATTTTTGCATAACTCAGAGTTTGGTGCTTTTACTCCAGTATTACCCAGCTGTTCCAAATTGGGTGTAGTTGAAGCCGGACGGATATGCAATGAGGCCATCCTGCCATAGCTCTTTTAATTCATGATGAGCTGTGCCATACCTTATGCCAAAAACCTTACTCCAGCAGTATTTGACTGTGGTTACATTTTTAGTGGGGTGAATGGAGACACTAGTCAGACACCTGTCAGATGCTCCTGATTCATGAAGAGGAGTTTCCGCCGCAGAAATAAATTAAAAACCCATGTGCATTTTTTAGCTGGGCATTTTCTGAGTCTGTTGAATGTCTATGGTGAAAATGTACACCACAGATCAGTTAATGCTGAGTAAAGAAAAAAAATACTGCGTGAATGTGATTTCTATAAATCCTATCCACTTTACGGGAACAGTAAGATGCTGCTATTTTGACGTGCCAAAAACTCAACAAAAGCTCATCGTGGGGACACAGCATAATTGTCTTTGTATTTTCTTTCAGGTACAGAGTGGGTGTCTGTGAACAAAGAGCCCAGTATTTCTACTCATTACAAAATTACAAATTTGACTACTGGTGACAAGATATTTGTTCGGGTCAAAGCCGTTAGTAAGGCTGGAAACAGTGATCCAACAGCTCTGGAGCACGCAGTTCTAATTCGAGAAATAGTAGGTAAGAAAATTTGTATCTTAGATATTTATACATAGAAGCCGCATATTCTTCAATTGCGTTTCCATGTTAAGGTGCAAACAGCAAAGTATCCCGGTCCAGAGATACACTTAAAGTCAAGATAAAAAGAAGAGCACAGCACTCCAACTTCAGCCATCATTTTTTACATACCAGGCATGCAACGTTTGACCCTCAACCCTTTGCTGGACAAAGACCGTTGAGGTTGAAAAATTGCATTGCGTGGTGAATAAAACACTTTAGATGAAGTTGGAGTGCTGTAGACTTTTTTTCTTGAAATCTGGAAAACCTATTTGCTATGGGGTTTGCACAATCCACTATATAATTGCAATCAAAGTGATTCTATCTCCATTGTAAATTAAGTTTCTTAGCAAATTCACCAACTTTCTGGTGTTGATGGTGTTTGCCATAAACCAAACAAACAAGAACTTAAATAGCTCAATAAAACAACTAATAAAAACAAGAGTATGGTGGTTTCTCTAAACATAACTGGTTTCTCTAAATTCAGGAAAATTCTTTTACTGATACTGAAGGTTCAACTCCTTCGTGGCCAGTGTCTTTAGTACTTAGTAGAGCACACTTAAGTTGTGATGACTTGCTGCAAACACGATGAGTATTCCATACACAGCTTTTTGGCAGTGTTCCTAAGGAATCTTAGCGCATTCATTGTAGGCAATGGCATCCAGTTCACTTATGGTTTTGGGTTTGTATGTTGCAAGCTTCTTCAAATCCTGTCAGAGATTTTCCATGGAGTTCAAGTCAAGCAACGGTGGCGCCCACGCCAGACTCTTGCAGGACTTGTTCTGAAACCAGGCAATGGTGGACTTTGAGATATACATTGTTCTTTTAGGCTCTCCAATAACTCCCAAGCTTCTGCTTCTTTACAGAAAGCATGACGTTTTCGCCTAGCTTTTCCTGTTATTAATTGATTTTGCTCCTTTCTAGTGCTAGAAAATGCAAAACACCATCATTTGTCATGTTTTACAGTAGGCAGGGTGTTCTTTTCAATGCATGCTTCAATCTTACTTCTCTAGATAATAGCGCTGATTCATAGACCCAAAAAGATAGTTTTGTTTCATCATTCCATAAAACAGAATAACAAATTATCTTTGGCTTTGTATCAAAAAGCTTGGCACTCAAAATTGCTTGTAGAAAATAAAGTCATTTATTTTACATCTGGACAAACAGATCAGCAGTAGATCGTTTCTTGCTAAACGTTTTCGGTCCTTTGTGGACCTTCCTCTGAGCAAGTTTATCTGGAGCGTAGGATCTGGACTTATAAGCAGATGTATACCCTCAGTGTCTCAGCACGCCACCAGTGCTCCCGGCAACAGAACGCACACAGTGTGGACACACAGCATGCCCAAGCAGCTTATTCTGCTCACAGTCACCAGTCTCCATCACTGCCTCTGAAATTTGCCTCCACATATATTTCCAAATATACTCATACATCTGTATAGTCCAAATATAAGAAAAAAGATGAGGGCACTCACCGGTCTTCTTGAAATGCAAAACTTTTATTGGTAACACATCCAGATAAAATTCATGGCCGGGAACGATGGAGCCGAAGCTCTTGTGAGCAGGGGAGAACGAGGACGACGGCCGTTTCGCGCTGTACTTGCCCGTAGAAGCGCAAGTACAGCGCGAAACAGCCGTCGTCCTCGTTCTTCCCTGCTCACAAGAGCTTCGGCTCCATCGTTCCCGGCCATGAATTTTATCTGGATGTGTTACCAATAAAAGTTTTGCATTTCAAGAAGACCGGTGAGTGCCCTCATCTTTTTTCTTATATTTGGACTATACAGTTGGTTTTTCTCCTGTTTTTTGAGGAGCACCCGAGGTCAGAAATGCCATGGCTGTCTTTACCGCTGCCAAGCACCTAGTATGAGGTAGCAGTCTGGTCATAACCTCCGTACTAGAGACTGTGCCGCCCTGCTTGTTCTGTTTTTGTTGGAATACTCATACATCTGCTTATAAGTCCAGATCCTACGCGCCAGATAAACTTGCTCTGAGGAAGGTCCACAAAGGACCGAAAATGTTTAGCAAGAAACGAGCTACCGCTGATCTGTTTGTCCAGATGTAAAATAAATTACTTTATTTTCTACAAGCAATTTTGAGTGCCAAGCTTTTTGATACATTTCATTTAAGGGGCTGGAAACCCTACTTGAGCAGCTCTACTCACAAATTTATAGAGTGCTCTGTAACTTGTTCTTGCTTTCTTTGGCTTTGACCTGTCACCAGGTGAAAAGTGGATGTTTTGATTTTATTGTATTCTGGCAGCTAAAGTTTTTGGGTCTTTTTTGTGCAAATTTGTATGCTCTTTACTAGGTGCATAGCTCTCAGGTTAATAATTCACAGCAGCCTAAAGCATGCCCCCAGTTAATCATGTGCACAAGGTCCCCTTTGTAGATATCATAAAATTTAGTAAGTTACTAAGTACAAAGACTCATATCTCTTGAACTCTATTGCGAATTGTTAAAAAACATACAGTGGGTATGGAAACCATTCATACCTCTTTACATTTTTCACTCTTTGTTTCATTGCAGAAATTTGGTAAATTCAAAAAAGTTCATTTTTTTCTCTTTAATATACACTCTGCACCCTATCTTGACTGAAAAACGCAGAAATGTAGTAATTTTTTCAAATTTATTACAAAAGAAAAACTGAAATATCATATGATCATAAGTATTCAGACCCTTTGCTCGGTATTGAGTAGAAGCACACTTTTGAGCTAGTACAGCCATGAATTTTCTTTGGAATGATGGAACAAGTTTTTCACACCTGGATTTGGGGATCCCTTGCCATTCTTCCTTGCAGATCCTCTCCAGTTCCGTCAGGTTGGATGGTGAAAGTTGGTGGACATTTTCAGGTCTCTCCAGAGATGCTCAATTGGGTTTAGGTCAGGGCTCTGGCTGGGCCAGTCAAGAATGGTCACAGAGTTGTTCTGAAGCCACCCCTTTGTTATTTTAGCTGTGTGCTTAGGGTCATGGTCTTGGTGGAAGGTGAACCTTCGGCCAAGTCTGAGGCCCAGAGCACTCTGGAAGAGGTTTTCATCCAGGATATATCTGTACTTGGCCACATTCATGTTTCCTTCAATGTCAACCTGTCGTCCTGTCCCTGCAGCTGAAAAACACCCCCATAGCATGATGCTGCCACCACCATGTTTCACTGTTGGGGTTGTATTGAGCAGGTGATGAGCAGTGCCTGGTTTTCTCCACACATACCGCTTAGAATTATCATCAAAAAGGTCTATCTTCGTCTTATCAAACCAGAGAATCTTATTTATTTTAGTCTGGGAGTCTTTCGCATGTTTTTTAGCAAACTCTATGCGGGCTTTTCATATGTCTTGCACTGAGGAGATGCTTCCGTCTGGCCACTCTGCCCAACTGGTTGAGGACTTCATTGATAGTTGACTTTGTGGAACTTTGTCCCATCTCCTTACTGCATCTCTGGAACTCAGCCACAGTGATGTTGGGGTTCTTCCTTACCTCTCTCACCAAGGCTCTTCTCCCATAATTGCTCAGTTTGGCTGGTCGTCCAGGTCAACGAAAGCTTATGGTATCCCAAACTTCTTCCATTTAAGGATTATGGAGGACACCGTGCTCTTAGAAACCTTGAGTACTGTAGAAATTCTGTTGTAATCTTGGGCAGATGTGTGCCTTGCCACAATTCTGTCTCTGAGCTCCTTGGCCAGTTCCTTTGACCTCATGATTCTCATTTGGTCTGACATGCACTGTGAGCTGTGAGGTCTTATATAGACAGGAGAGTGCCTTTCCAGATCAAGTCCCATCAGTTTAATTAAATGCAGCTGGATTCCAATGAAGGAGTAGAACCATCTCAAGGAGCATCACAAGGAAATGGACAGCATGTGACTTAAGTATGAGTGTCTGAGAAAAGGGGCTGAATACTTATGACCAAGTGATATTTCAGTTTTTCTTTTTTATTACATTTGCAAAAAAATCTACATTTCAGTTTTTTTCAGTCAAGATGGGGTGCAGAGTTTACATTAATATGAAAAATTTACCAAATGGCTGAAATGAAACAAAGAGTGAAAAACCCCCATAAGTGACCCCATTTTACCATTTAAACCTATCAATGAATTCACACAGGGGTGCGGTGATGATATTGACACCATAGGTGTGTCACAAACTTATACAATTGCGCAGTGAAGAAAAAATAATTTACATTTGTACTACCAAGATTGTGTGCTAGCCCCAAGTTTTACATTTTCACACTGGGAAATGGGTAAAGATGGTACCAGAATTTGTCCCACAATTTCTGCTGAATGTAGAAATACCCCATATGTGGCTGTATAGTACTACTTAGCCATACGGAGGGACTCGAGAGGGATGGAGCACTATTTGCCTCCTGGAGCGAAAATTGTCCTAGACTAGTTTGCGGATTCCATATAAAGAGCCCCTATGTGCTAGAAAAGCAGAATCCCCCCCTCAAGTGACCCCATTTTGGAAATTATAACCCTTTGGGAATTTATCTACAGATGTAGTGAGGATTTTAACTCCATGGCTGTTTTCCAGAAACAGGCAGCAGTGGATGTTGCTGAGTGAAAATTTCAAACTGCCGTTGTAGTGACCAGTAAGTTGTAGTGACCAGTACATTATGCTCAGCTCATTCTTCTGAAGACACGCTGTTAGGCGTCGGGATTCTCCCACTGTGCGGGATAGATCCCAAGCATTGCCTGGTGCTGTGATTTCCCATTCAGCTCTGGCCGAGGCGGGTGCTGCTCAGCACAGACTTCAGTCCCAGCATCTTGCTCAGGCTTGTAGTATACACGTGGTTACTGCTGGCTTTCCAGCCAAGTCTATGGGAACCAATGATATTCTGGTGCAGCCCTCCGCTCCGGAATCTAAGTCCAGAGATCACCTTACTGAGCTTGTCCGTGATGTGGCATCTTCTCATTGGTGGTCAGACATTACCTGCCCTGGTGATGTGGCGACTCCGGATTGTCCCGCAGATGATGTCACGGCCGGCTGGGCGAGAGTGTTTGGGGTGGAGCCTTGTGTATAAAAGGCACCCAGCGGCGCACACGAGTGCGCTAGTATCACTTATGTGTGGTGTTTGTGAGAGGATACTCTACCACTCTTTTTGCTCGTGTCACTCTTTACACTGAGAGTTCTTACATTGGCAGGTAGGGTTAGGACTGGGTAGCTACCTCTTAGCTTAGCATCGTTTCCTACATGTGTGCGGTTAGCACAGTTGAGTTATAGAGCAAGTCCAACCCTCAGGCTACACTTCTCAGGGAAAGCGTCAGGTCTTTGCACCTGGCATCACATGAGCTCTTCCTCTGGCTCAGCATCTGCTTCAACCTTGTGTGCGATTGACACAGTTTAGTTGCAGAGCGAGCGCAATCCACGTGCTTCCATCCCTGTGACGTTCAACAGGGTATAGTTTTCAGCAGTCTGAGTGCAGTACCTCTCAGTGAAATAACTGAGCTTGGTACTTTGTATTCTGTTCATACTGTGTGGAGTTAACGCAGTCGGAATAAGGTTAACGCTTGCAGCTTCGTTCCGCCATTGTTCACACTAGCAGCAGTTATACATCTCTGCATGGTGGAATCTGAGCTGCGACTGCACTTTCATTTATATTTTTTAGTGCAATCCGCCAACCCTAACACATGCACCTGTAAATTATGCGGGCTCTCAGCACTACAGAAATCACAAACGTGGGCGCTAAATGTTGTTTAGGCACACTGGGGCTCTCAATGGAGGGGGCATTTGGATTTGGGAGCTTGATAATTTGCTGAAAGTCTTTTGGGGAGCGAGGAGCCATTTCACTTTTCCAAAGCCTTTGTGCTACCAGTAACGTGGAAGCCCTTATATTTTTGTTAACAGATGACGGACCTGAGTGGGGACTTTTTTTTGTGGATTGAGTTGAAGTTTTATTGGGAACATTTTAATAATATTTGGGATCACATTTTTCTGGCACTCTAAGCTGAGCACTTTGGGGTTTAAATCTAAATCTCTGAGTGACATCACAGATGAAACCCTCGAGGGATCTATTCACTATAATGAGGCAGAAGATTTACAATGGACTCAATATGGCATCTGTTCAGCGGTGTCCTTTTCAGAAGTGCTCAAAACTGTGCCATCCTAAAAAGATGGATGCTGCCGGAGCACAGGTCCTATGGCCTCCACAGTGACTCTTATCTGCCTGATTATAGAAAAATTTCCGCCGGGGGTTCTGTCTGAATCACGTATTTCAGAGATTTACATGGAAACCCCGATGTAAGCGCTCAGCAGAGAGCACAGGATAAATGTACTCCAAGACTTACTACAATCTTTGGGTGGTAGAATGAAAAAATCAACAGTAGGTGAAGAATTGGTTTTATTTATTTTTTACACCATTCTTCGTGCAGTATAAGTGATTAGGCGACTTTATTCTTCGGATCGGTGCAATTACAGCGATACCAGATTTATATCGGGTTTTTATGTTTGGCTGCTCTCACACTAAAAGACGTTTTTTGATTGTGAAAACTAGTTTTTGCACCACCATATTTTGAGAGCTAAAATTTTTTCATATTTCGGCGGCAGAGTCATGTGAGGGCTTTTTTTTTGTGGGATTAGCTGACGTTTCTATTGGTACCATTTTCGGGAACATGACATTTTTTGATCGCTTTCTATTCTGATTTTTGGGAGACAGAATGAACAAAAAGCAGCAATTCAGGAATTGCTTTTTTTTTTTTTAAATACCATTCCCCTTGTAGTAAAATTGGTAAGACAGCCTTATTGTTCTGGTCAGTTCGATTACAGTGAAACCTCATTTATATTTTTTTTAATGTTTTCACGCTTTTACACAATAAAAAGTATTTTACAGAAAAAATAATTATTTTTGCATCGCTTTATTCTGAGAGCTATAACTTTTTTAAATTTTCCGTTGATGAGCTGTATAGCAGCTTGTTTTTTGCGGGACAAGATGACGTTTTCAATGGTACCATTTCTGTTTACATCTATCTTTTTTTCCGTGTTTTATTGCACTTTTTGTTCGGCAGTATGATGATAAAGTATTGTTTTTTGCCTCATTTTCGTTACGGTATGCACTGCAGGGGTTAACTAGTGGAACAGTTTTATAGAGCAGGTCGTTACGGACACAGCGATACCAAAATTTTTTTATTTTATTAATTTTTTTTATTTACATGAATCAATGTATTTATTGGAAAAATATTTTTTTTTTCTTTATTGAGGGATTTTTTAAAATTTTTTGCTTTCTTGGCCTTTTTTCAGAGAATATGAATGATAACAGCAAAACTTTTTCTCCACTCATGATTAGTGGTTGAGTGAAACCATTTATTGTCAAAGTACTGTTTTTTCTCTTTTTAAATCATAATAACAACTCAAAACATTCAAATGACCATGAACAAAAGTTCACATACCCCAATTCTTATTACCGTGTATTGCCTCGTCTAACATCAATGACAGCTTGAAGTCTTTTGTGGTAGTTGTGGATGAGGTTCTTTATTTTCTCAGATTATAAATCTTCCTACTCTTCTTGTAGATATACTGCGGGAATGCACCTCCGGTAGAGCAGTATATGCATGGCGCATATCGGGAAGGGGTTAATGAGTGCAGAAATTTGCAGCATCAAAAACTCACTGAACGCTCAGTGTGGGAGCATAAAGCTATGTGCACATGTGAGGGAGGGACAGGGTGGTAGTCTTGGCTGAGGTAAAAGTCTCTTGCACACACTGACCTCCCATCACATACAAATCACAGGTCTCTGTTCTGTTACCTGTCACGTTCTCCAGCTCCCTCTCAGGACTTTCTGCACTGCAGTGCATATTCTTTCCATCATCAGCATCAGGGTGGACATTAGGCAATTTCTCCTTTGTCCCTGTCTTTCCTTCTCTGTCACTAAGCACACTTCCAGGACGGACCGAGTTCTCCGGTTTCTCAGCATCATCTCTGCTCAGTCCTGCTTCAGTAGGGGAACCTGTAAGCCATTTCGCCCCGGTCTCGAGTATATCCACCCACGAAACAAGCTGCCACATTCTGAGTGAGCTGCCCATACTGCTTAGTCTTCTTCTCGCAACTGCAGACCCACTTACTTTGCACTGTCAGCACTTCTCCTGGTGTTACTCCCTGATAAGGCCCTGACCCAGAACACTGTATGACTGGGCTCTTATCTTCAATGTTACGGAGCCAACTGCCCTGTCAGGGCGCTCCCGCCCAACTGATTCAAATTCCAGATGTTTCCCAGGTTAATGGTCATTAGCTTCTCCCATTTAACTATTTACAAGCTGAGTATCACTCCACCCCCATCTAGTGGGCCAACTAGGGTACTACGCTCTCCCTATATGTATTAGAAACCATACATTACAATACTTCAAAGCATACAGAAAATCATATAATGGACATAAATAAACATTAACCCTTTCATAACCTTGGGATTTTTCGTTTTTCCGTGTTCGTTTTTCACTTCCTTCCCAGAGCCATACCTTTTTTATTTTTCCATCAATATGGCCATGTGAGGGCTTATTTTTTGTGAAACAAGTTGTACTTTTGAACGACATCATTGGTTTTAGCATGTTGTGTACTAGAAAATGGGAAAAATTCCAAGTGCGGTGAAATTGCAAAAAAGTGCAATCCCACACTTGTATTTTGTTTGTCTTCTTTGCTAAGTTCACTAAATGCTAAAACTGACCTGCCATTATGATTCTCCAGGTCATTATGAGTTCATAGACACTTAACATGTCTAGGTTCTCTTTTATCTAGGTGGTGAAAAAAAATCCAAACTGCGCCATTTTCCGATACCCGCAGCGTCTCCATTTTTCGTGATCTGGGGTCAGGTGAGGGCTTATTTTTTGTGTGCCAAGCTGGAGTTTTTAATGATACCATTTTGGTGCAGATATGTTCTTTTGATCGCCCGCTATTACATTTTAATGCAATGTCACGGCGACCAAAAAAACCTAATTTTGGCGTTTCAAATTTTTTTCTCGCTACGCCATTTAGTGATCAGGTTAATCCTTTTTTTTATTGATAGATCGGGCAATTCTGAATGTGGCGATACCAAATATGTGTAAGTTTAATTTTTTTTATTGATTTATTTTGAATGGGGCGAAAGGGGGGTGATTTAAACTTTTATATTTTTTTTTATTTTTTTAACTTTTTTTAACTTTTTTTTTTAACTTTTGCCATGCTTTAATAGACTCCATGAGAGGCTAGAATCTGGCACCACTCGATTGGCTCATCAGATGCCGAGATCGGCTCATCATCAGATCGCTGCTTCTGATGCATCGTTGACCCCTGATCATGTGATGGGGGTCGGCGATGCGTTCATTTCATGTCTGGAAGCGCCAGTTAAATGCCGCTGTCAGCGTTTGACAGAGGCATTTAACTAGTTAATAGCGGCGGCTGAATCGCGATTTCACCCGTCGCTATTGCGGGCACATGTCGGCTGTTCAAAACATGTCCCGGCTTTGATGCGGGCTCATCGTCGGAGCCCTGCATCAAAACGGGGGATCTGACCTCGGACGTACTATCTCGTCCGAGGTCAGAAAGGGGTTAAATATACATAAAATATTTCATGACTTTAGTCAACCCCCTTACGCACACACTATTTGGTGAGTTTTTTACATCAGTATTTGTAAGTCAAAACCATGTGTCAAACAGTCAGAAGAAAAGTATAACAGAAACACGTGCACCACTGCTGCATTTTTCACCCACTCCTTATTTTGGCTTGGCAATAGTTATGTAAAAAACTCTCCAAATACTCAACGTGTGCACGTGCCTTAGGCTATGTGCACACAATGATCTTTTGGTGCTTTTTTGGTTTTGTGTATTTCTACTGCATTACAGCTCCAACAAAGTGGATGGGATTTATAGAAATCTCATGCGCACTGTGCTTTTTAACTCAGCGTGAAATCACTCCCAGTGTATGTTTCAACTCCGCTTCAAGTCAATTTCTCTTGCCAGTATGCCAAGTTTTCTGTTCGGAATTTCCACTTAGGACTCATTCCCACTTGCTTATAACGGTAGTGTAGCGGCGCTAGTGAAAAAAAGCATAAAAAAGCAGCCAGTATAGCCCTTAACCACACAGGGCGGAGAAAAACTCTATTAAATACAATAAAAAATTATACCTGCATCATTCCCACTTGCGATGCATTCGGATGAGTGAAATCATGTAAAAAAATTGGATTGCACTTGTCCCAATGTTTCTCTATGGGGCTGCTGACATCTGTGATTAGTTTCTCATGCCGATTTGGCATACGAAAACAATCGCAGCATGCTTCGATTGCATCGGAGAATCGGATTGCACGCACTCATAGAAGTTTATGGGTGCGTGAGAAACATCGCAATGCAATCGGATATCACCCGAATGCAGTGTGATTCCGTCCGATGCCGGTAAAAGAGGAGATGGAGTAATTCATTTCTCCCATCTCCTCCGCATCTATGCTCCGGTACTCGCAGCAGAGCTGGAGCTGAGAGTCATTAGCATATTGCATACGATGCTCTCACACGGGATGTGAATTGCTAGTGGGACCCCGGTCTTAGACTTGCATTAGTGAGGAAATTCCACAGGTAAAAAACGCATATGTTCTTTTACTGCATTTCCACATCGGAAAGGCATGTAATGCAAACGTAAGATGTCAATAAAGTTGTCAAAGCCAAACAGCAGGAATTATCAAAAACAAAGCAGCTATTTTTAAAGCATGACACATCAAGAGACAAAAAGCGCAGTATCAAAAACACATTAAAAGTGCATGTTAAAAAATGCACACAAAAACGTAATGAAAAATGGAAATAACCTAATTTAAATAATGGGTGCAGAAGTGTTGCTGAAATTCAACAGTAAAAGAAACTCACCAAAAGCTCATCATGGAAACGTAGCCGTAGACAGACAGACTGCCATATAAATCGTGTGAGGATCTCATCACAATCCTCAGGCGATGTCAGCGCTCTACAGGGGCCCCGCAATGAACTGATAGTGGGGGTAATCCTTGAGTGTATCCCTCCGCCGCTGCCAGGAGAGAGGTCACTTACATTCCCATGCAGCATTGCCATAAAGCGAGAGAATGAACTAAGGTAACCTCTTTAGCGATGCACTGCAGGAGCATTATCTCCTGTCAGTGCATCATGGGAGGCTTATAGATGCGCCATTTCTGGGACAGCTGAGAGCTGGTACTTGTAGTCGGGGGCAGCAAATATCCATAGCCCCTCTCTAGGCCTGCAGCCCGCAGCTGTCTGCAAAGCCTTTCTGGCTATAAATTATAGGGGAACCCCATGTCATTTTTTGGGGGGTCCCCCTATTTTGATAGCCAGTAAAGGCTAAATATACAGCTGCGGGCTGATATTCATAGCCTGGAAAATTCCATGGGTATTCACCCCTTCCCAGGCTATAAACATCGGCCCAAAGTTACTGGCTTTCCCACTCTAAACTTGAAAATTGCACGGGAGCCCACACAATTTTTTTTTCCTTTTTTTAAAAAAAAATTAAACAGATATTGCGTTTAAGGTCGGGGTCACACTTGCAAGAAACTCGCACAAGTCTCGCACCTCCATACCCAGCACTGCCGCCTCGGTCCCAGTGCCGGCGGCAGTGCCGGGTATTGAGGTGCGAGACTCGTGCGAGTTTCTCGCAAGTGTGACCCCGGCCAAAGCAGATTTTGTGTGTGTGTGTGTCTTTATTTAACTCTTTATGTACCATTTTATTATGTTTATTACTAAACATCGATCTTGGTATTATCTATCTGTCTATAGATAGATAGATCTATAGATAGATAGATAGAAAGATAGATAGACAGACAGAGAGATAGATAGATCAATCTATAGATCTATCTATCTATCTATCTATAGATCTATCTATATCTATAGATCTATCTATCTATAGATCTATCTATCTGTGTGTGTAAACATTATTCTTCAACGGAGTATGTAAATAAAGAGGTTGGACAAGAAATGACATTACAGTTCTTTTTTTTGTTCAATAATAGATCTTTAGCTTTCAAATCTGCATGAAAAATAGGCATCAAATCCACACCTGCGTTTTCTGGCAAGAGAGGATGAATCTGCACAGAAAATTCCACAGGCAAATCTGCAACGTGTGCACATACCCTTATAACTTCCTAACAAAAAAAAAATTATGTTTCCAAAATTATGCTGATGTAAAGTAGACATGTGAGAAATGTTTTTCTTAAATATTTTGTGTGACACCACTCTTTGATTTAAGGGCACAAAAATTAAACGTTTGAAAATTGCAAAATATTCAAAATTTTTGCCAAATTTCAGTTTTTTTCATAGATAAATGCAAGTCTTATCGAAGAAATGTTACCACCACCATGAAGTACAATATGTCACAAAAAAACATTTTAAGATTTAGTGGGATACGTTAAAGCGTTCTAGAACTATAACCTCATAAAATGACAGTGGTCAGAATTGAAAAAAGGTCAAAATTGGCTCGGTCACTGAGGGGTTAAACACATCCAATTGTGGAACTTATTCTTATTCCAAGATCTATAGATTAAAATGTTGATTAAAATTTACTTTGTTTGTGGGAAAATACCTTTACTAGTTTAACAGCTACTTAGTCCATTTTGGCCTTAATGACCAAACCATGTTTTTAAAACCTGACATGTGTCACTGGTAATAATGGTATTATGGTATGCTTCAACATATCCCAGTGATTCTGAGATTTTGGGTTTTTTTGTGACACATTGTATTTTGAGTTTTTGCTGGAGATTTTTATGAAAATAGCTGATATTTTCTGAATATGTAGAAAAATGTTCAATTTTCAAACTTTGAGTGCTCGTTCCCCTTTAATCAGATAGTCATACCACACAAAAAAGTTAATAAACAATATTTCCCAAAATGTCTAATTTACGTATGTTAGCATCATTTTTCTTATTTCCTCTTATTTTACTAGAATCTTAGAAGGGTTAAAATGTAGCAACAATAGTTCACTTTTTTCAAGGAAATGTACAAGTTTTGTTTTTTTATGGACCTATTCAGTTTTGAAGTGACTCTTATGGTATGGGCTCCTGTGTACCTGCTGAATTTTGACATAGGAAGCTGCCAGCAGTATTTTTCTTGAATTATCTTCTTTGACGTCTTTCTGGATGTTTTTTTTTTTTTTTTTTACCTGTATGTATAAAGAAGTATAAAGAAGTGAGCAGCTTCAAAAGGAAAGCCACTGATTTCAAGGCGTGACATTTAAAAGAAGCTGAAAAAAACGGAACATATACTTAGCAAATCATTTTGATATTGCAGTGCATACAGTGTGGTAATTCTTTTTAGCATTTCTCGGTGCTTTTTCAAGTTCCTGAGCAGACCCACCTGAAAAGGACAATGTGTGCATATACAGTACCTTAAAGGGAACCTGTCACGCCCAAAATTGATGTCTTCAAAGGGAGATTTGTAGTTAAAGCTCTGCACTGCCGCTAAGATGAATTTCAGGAGAGTATAGTTGATTCACAGTGGTTTTATTTAACGCGTTTCAGGGGTCTCATGCCCCCTTAATCAGGAAATACCATTGGTATTTCCTGATAAAGGGGGCATGAGACCCCTGAAATGCTGGTATTTCCTGATGAAGGGGGCATGAGACCCCTGAAACGCGTTGAATAAAACCACTGTGAATCAACTATTCTCTTCTGAAATTCATCTTAGCGGCAGCGCAGAACTTTAACTACAGATCTCCCTTTGAAGACATTATTTTCTCTGGTCGGTGAAGACCTGTTGATCTGCAGCAGCCGCTATCTATATGCTCTAATCTCATCCTAACCAGGTGAGCAAATTTGGTGTATATTCTCATCTGTGTAACGTGGATAAGACCCTATTGCGCTCTTTGTCTCACCATTGTTTTGCAATAGTCCCCAAAATCGAAGGAGAGCTAAGCCCAAAAGAGGTTAGATTATACTCACCCAGGGACGGTCCCGGTCCGGTCCGATGGGTGTCGCGGTCTTCTTCATCAGATGACGTCCTCTTCTTGTCTTCACGCTGCAGCTCCGGCGCAGGCGTACTTGAGGGCAGAGCAAAGTACTGCAGAGCGCAGGCGCCGGGCTTCTCTGACCTTTCCCGACGCCTGCGCACTGCAGTACTTTTGCCCTCAACAGAGCAGACAAAGTACGCCTGCGCTGGAACCACAGCATGATGACAAGAGGATGTCATCGTAAGAAGATGGGAGGCCCCGGACCGGACTGCGACGCCCATCGGACCGGGACTGCCCCTGTGTGAGTATAATCTATCCTCTTTTTCTCATCATTTAGGATACATCGGGGGCTTATCTAGAGCATTACAGAATGCTGTAGATAAGCCCCTGATGCCGGTGGGCTTAGCTCACCTTCGATTTTGGGGGTGACAGGTTCCCTTTAAGGGGACTATATACTGAAAAAGTCCCAAAAGTGATACCATTTTAAAAATATACCCATCAAATTATTGAAAACTGTTTTCAGGTAATTTGTTAGTTTCTGTGAAGCACTTGCAGGGCTAACACAATATAAGAGTAATGGGAGAAAGTGGATCCCATAATTTGTTACGCAATTTCTCTTAAATTTGGCAATATTACATATGTGATCAAGAACACATTTGGAATGTGAGCACATGGCAGGGCTTGTAAGGGAAGGAGCGCTATTTGATTTTTGAAGTACAAATAAATTGCAGAAGTCATGTTGTCTTTACAATGTCCATGAGGTGCCAAAACAGAGGAAATCGCCAACACGTGACCCCCATTTTGGAAAATAAACCACTTAAGTTATTCATCTTGGAACTTGATGAGAATTTTGAACCCATATGTGCTTCACAGAATTTGATAGCACTGGGTTTCGAAAACTAGAATTAATATTTTTTCACACTATTGCTTTAGCCCCACATTTATTTTTGCAAAAGGTACCGGTAATAGAAGAAAATTGATTACACAATCTGCCATGCAATTTCTTATGAAAGTGGCTATACCCTATATGAGCTTGAACACTACTATTGAGGCACATGGAAGGGCTTAGGAGGCAAGCAGCGCCATTTGGATTTTTGCATTCAAATTTTGTTTGGATAGATTTTGATGGCCAATAGCAGACCCTGAGGTGCCAAAGTAGCAACATTTCCTCATAAATTACCCCATTTTCAAAACTACAATGCTTAAGTAAGTTATCTAGGAGGTATGGTGATTTTCAACCTATAAATGCCTCATAGACTTTTGTACCATGTATCTGGTCACAGGAGAATCAACGCATCAGGTTCGGAGCCTTCAACTGGCCATGGCTGCCAAGAAAACACATCCACAGGAAAGTTAATATGCACTCAGAACAGAAGCAGGGATTTACAGTGAGATTTAATCAGCTAACAGCAGCATTCAGTGCCGATTACTGCCTTTAGAAATAGTTGCTGGCTGTGTAACACAGCCTGCATCTGCATTGAGTGGATCAGGATCAATTCCGAATTATGGTGCGAGAAGTGGTTGAGGGCAGAGGTGACCAGAGACAGAAGTGGATCCCTGAGCAAAATCAGTTTGTGGATCCTTTGCGTTCTAATATTGTGTCCCTGACAGAAGCTGCTTTATGCTTTGGAGTTGGAAATGAGCCCTCTTACCTCTTGCACCTTTTTGCGGATGCACAGGTCACACAGGCTGCACCAATGGTCTATCCGCTCCGAGTGAGGGGTTTTCTTCCAGCTCTCATTGCCATTGTTCATCTCAATAGGCTGTTGAATGTTGCTACTGCATTATTCCTGGCTTTAGCCAGTATTTTTTTCTTAACTTTATATAATAACCCCTGATCAGATCAAGGCCATAGTTTAATTACTTTTGTGGGTGGAGAACCTTATATTTTGTTAAATAAACATATGTGATGATAGAAGGTCAGATGTGGGTACTGATTCAGGTTTATTTATTTATTTATAGCGTTTTTGGCAGCTTATGAATAGTCCCATTAGCCACTGCTTGCGCTTGCTGTTATCAGTTGAATGCAACTCTGAAAATTCTCCCCTGCAATCACTGATCGTATCACGATCAGGAGGGAATGATGAGAGCTATCTTCTGCACCCGGCGCCGGGGAACAGTACGAACCGAACAGTACCGCTGCTTTCCAGGCGATGGTATGTGTGGTACTCCAAAAGTATTGCACACACAAACACTGATATCTCCGGTACTGGTTTTTCCGGTACCGGAAATATCAGAACGCGTGAAAGAGCCCTTAATCTCACTGCAGAGCTGTGTGTGATTATACCTGACACATCTGCAGGTTCCTCTCACCTTCTGCTTCCAACTCATTGGCAGCCAGTGTGGCAGTATTGTTGCAATACAGCAGTGCTCAGAGAGTTTAAAAAAACGTGTTTGCAAGAAGACAAAGTTCAGTTCTACTGTTCTGTGTTAATTAAATGTATCCCACTGGTAATGTCTCCTTTTATTTAAAATAAGCTCTGGATGCAGATTCTCATGCAGATCAGTTTCTGGTTCACAGTTCTTAAAACCTCAGCGGATATCCCTAGTCTAAGACATCAGATTGCAGATCTCAAGGTATCATTTTATTCAGCTCCCTATGAGCTACAGAGGGGGAAATAAGTATTTGATCCCTTGCTGATTTTGTAAGTTTGCCCACTGACAAAGACATGAACAGTCTGAATGAATTTTAACATTGAGAGATAGAATATAAAAAATAAAATCCAGAAACACCGGATTACGTACCGGTAATGCTCTTTTATAGAGCCACGACAGCACCCACTTGAGAGAGGGGATCCGCCCCTAGGAACAGGAAACCCTATGGAGAGAATAAAAGGGGCGGTCCCCCTCGCTCCCACAGTTGGGTTTACAGAGATTGCGAGGAACCGCCCACCAGACTTTAGTAGGTCATTCAATATCATCGTTTATAACTAGTTAACTTAAGCATGGCTAACTACAAGAACCAAACACCCTTAACCGTGCTCCTAATAAAAAACCTATAAGGGTGGGAAGTGAAGGGGTGCTGTCGTGGCTCTATAAAAGAGCATTACCGGTACGTAATCCGGTGTTTTCTCTTCGCCACGACAGCACCCACTTGAGAGACTTTCAGAGATAGTCATTTGGGAGGGATCACCGTGTTAAGGACTGATCTACCGAAGGATAAGTCAGATGAGGCAGATAGATCTAATCTATAGTGATTATAGAAGGAAGTAGGCGAAGACCAGGTTGCGGCCTTACATAACTGTTCTATCGGAACCTCCGCTCGTTCAGCCCAGGATGATGCAATCGCCCGGGTGGAATGTGCTCTTACGGTCTCAGGCGGATTCTCCCCTTTGGATGAATAGGCCAGACATATTGCATCTCGAATCCACCGAGATAAAGTACCCTTCGTGATTCCAGCTCCTTTTCTATGACCCTGGAAAGAAACAAAGAGAGCCCTGCTCTTCCTCCAGGCGCTAGTCCTATCCAAATAGGCTAATATGGCTCTCCTCACATCTAATGTGTGGTATTTTTGTTCTTCCTGACTTGTAGGGTTATCATAGAAGGAGGGAAGGAAAATTTCTTGCGATCTGTGAAATTTAGTGCATACTTTGGGTAAGTATGAAGGGTCTGTCTTAAGGACAACTCTATCTGGGAATATAGACATAAAAGGAGGATCTATAGATAGTGCCTGTATGTCACTTACTCTTCTCGCTGATACTAAGGCGACAAGAAGAGCTGTCTTGAGGGAGACATGTTTTATGTGAGCTGAATGTAGAGGCTCAAAAGAGTGATCTGTAAGAGCTTCGAGAACTAAATTAACATCCCAAGGTGGTACATGGGGAATTCGGACTGTCTCTGACCTCTGGCATGCTGCAACAAATCTGGCTACCCACTTATTACCTGCAATATCAAGACCATATAAAGCCCCCAGCGCAGAAATGTGTACTTTTAAGGTACTGACTGCCAGACCTAGATCGCGCCCTTTTTGAAGAAATTCTAAAATTATAGGAATATGAATTTCGTTTGACAGGGCTGTTGGGTAGAGGTTTAGAAATTTTTTCCACACTCTTGCATAGATGGAGGTAGTGGACTTTTTCTACTTAGTAGAAGAGTGTCAATCACTTTGTTTGAGAACCCTCTCATCTTTAGCAGCTGCCTCTCAAGTTCCAGGCTGTTAACCGTAGAACCTCCACCTGAGGGTGGTTGAATGGGCCCTGGAAGAGAAGATCCCGATCCTCCGGGAGGATCCATGGGTCTGAGATTGACATGGCTCTCAGCCAGGAAAACCATGGCCTCTTGGGCCAGAATGGAGCAATTAGGATCACGTTTGCTCTGTCCTCCCTTATCTTCCTGATCACTGTCGGAAGTAATATCAGCGGGGGAAAGGCATATGCCTTCTTGAATACCCATGGTACTTGTAGGGCGTCGAAGATATCTGGATTGTCAGATCGGAATAATGATGCAAATTTTTTGACTTGCCTGTTTTGTCTTGTCGCAAAGAGATCTATCTCGGGAGTGCCCCACTTTTTTATTATCATACAAGAGATACGACGATTTAGAACCCACTCTCCTTGGAGGAGAGTGTGGCGACTGAGGAAATCTGCTCTCGAATTGTCGATTCCTCTCACATGTAGCGCCGATAGGGACAGGAGGTGTTCCTCTGCCATGGCTAGAATATCGTTGACTATAGACATGAGTCCTTCCGATCTTGTTCCTCCTTGGTGGTTTATATATGCTACCGCTGTCATGTTGTCTGAGAAGACTCTTGTATGTGTTTCGTGTAACTGCGGAAGAAATTCAGATAAGGCATGATAAACAGCCTTCAGCTCTTTTTTATTAGAAGAATCATCTGATTCTCTAGGAGACTACAGACCTTGTACTATTTGGTTTTCTAAATGTGCTCCCCAACCACTAGGACTGGCGTCAGTGAAAACAGTTTTTGATGGTTTAACCACCCAGGGGACCCCACTGGAAAGATGATTCTGATTTAACCACCAAGTGAGAGATTGTATCACGTCTGTCGTTAAGGAAATGCGAGTATCTAATCGGCCATGTAACCTTTCTTCCTCACGAAGTATTGTATGCTGCAATTTCCTGCTATGGAATTGGGCCCACGGAACAGCTGGAATACAAGAAGTGAAGGAACCAAGAAGGGACATACCTTCTCTTAGGGAAATTAGGGGGTGGTTAATCACTGATTGTACCTTGTTTATGATTGCTATTTGTTTTGACTCGGGAAGAAAGCACATTTGATTTGTAGAGTCTAGAATAATTCCTAAAAATTTTTGCTCAGTTGTGGGGGACAATTTAGATTTTTCCCAATTCACTAACCACCCCAACCCCTGTAAGGATGAAATTGAATCAGATAAGCGTTGATGACATTGAGAAAGAGAGTTCCCGACTATCAATAGGTCATCTAAATAGGGTATTATGAGGGTATTTTTTAACCTCAAATATGACATTACCTCTGACATTAGTTTTGTGAAAACTCTAGGGGCTATTTATAGTCCAAAGGGCATTGATGTGTATTGATAATGCCGTATCTGACCTTTGACCATAACTGCCACCCGTATATATTGTTGATGCTCTCTGAAGATTGGAAGATGATAGTATGCATCTTTAAGGTCAAGAACTGCCATGAAGCAATGGGGAAACAGAAGCTTAATAGTTGACCGGATGGATTCCATTTTAAAAGTTTGGTTCTCTAAGAAGACATTTAGTCTCTTAAGGTTAATTATTGTTCTATATGATCCGTCGGGTTTTGAAATCAAAAATAAAGGGGAATAAAATCCCCTTCCTTTTTGATGAAAAGGGACTTCCACTAATACTCCTTTGGACAGGAGAGTTATTATTTCCTGTTCCAAGGCCTCTTGTTGTGATGGTGAACCTAAGGAAGTCAAACAAAACGAGTCCGGGGGAACTTGAGAAAATCTTAGTTTTAGGCCTGTAGTTATCAGGCTAGTTGCCCATGAATTAGAGGTTATTGCCAGCCATTGTGTGGAGAAGAAGGACAACCTACCACCAACGGGTAGATCTGTCCTAGCGGGGTTTATCCTCAGGTTTGAAAGGGCGTTTTCCGAAGAAGGCTCCTTTCTGCTTAAAGTCCTTATTAGCCCAACGGTCCTGGTTTTTATAGTCCCGTCTTCTGTTGAACATGGGCTTTCGGAATGCTCTCCTATAAGATGGAAGATAAGTGTTATTGGGGAACCCTTTCTTCCTCTCACCCGCTTTGGTAAGAATGTCATCCAATTGAGTACCAAATAGGTACTCACCCTGACAGGGCAGACCACATAACTTGGATTTTGTTTGTGGATCTCCTTTCCACCCCTTTAGCCACAAGGCGCGGCGAGCCGCGTTGGTTAGACCTGCTGATTTGGCTGCTAATCGGATGGAATCCGCCGAAGAATCTGCCAAAAAGGCAGTAGCTCCTCTAATTAACGGGATAGATGACATGAGTTTATTACGGGAAAGGCCACCTTTTAAGCCTTCTTCCAGATCATTCAACCAAACCATCATGGATCTAGCAGTACATGTGGCCGAGATAGCTGGTTTAAAAGCTCCTGTACAGGATTCCCAAGCTCTTTTTAAAAGGGAGTCTGCTTTCCGATCGAGCGGGTCTTGCAAGGATCCTGAATCTTCAACAGTCAATAAAGATTTCTTAGAAGTGGATGCCACTGCCGCATCTACTTTTGGGGCTTTTACCCATTTGGAGAAATCCTCGTCATTAAAGGGATAGCGACATTTTGAGGAAGACGGCAAGCCTCTTTGCCCTTGGCTTTCCCACTCTTTTTTGACTAACTCCTTTATTGCTGGAATAATAGGAAAGGAAGGTCTCTTTTTCTCTGACAGGCCAGCAAACATCACGTCCTGAGGTGTTTTAAGGGTCTTAGTATCTTCCATACCCATGGTGTTGCGTACAGATCTGACTAAATTGTCAATGCTTTCTGTAGGGAAACATGTATCCTGTTCACCCTCCGAGGATATAACCTCTTGGGAACTGTCCGACTCCTTATCCTCAACCTCAGATGACTGTTCAGATATAGGAGAGCTGTATTTCTTCCTACTTCCAGGAATTTTATCCGAGTTTCGAAAAGCTCGCAACTCCTCTCTTATCATGCTACGTATATCATCCGACCTTACTGAAGACTCCTCACGTAAGGTGGATTCGATGCAAGACTGGCATAACTTTTTTAAATAGGTATCCGGGAGCGGCTGAGAGCATAAGGCACATTGCTTATGTTTGGATTTCCCTGTTCTTTTAACCTAGGGAATTAGATGAAAGAGGGAGTACAATCAGCTTAAAATAGGGTTGACATACACTCACCCCTGAAGCTGTCATAATACCGGCTGGAGAGGAGGAGACGGAGGCACAGATGGAGGAACCGACCGGTCCGATCTTTTCTCCCTGGCGCTCTTGGAGGATGATCTGCGGCTGCTAGTCCGGCTTCCTGGTGTAACAGCGTTAGCTTCAGAAGAAGGCAACGTTGTCTCTTGAGGAGATGCCATGATGGACGCCGGGAATCAACGCCGGCGTCCTTTTGTTATGGGGGCCGCCATCTTCTTCCTGCCGCACCCGGAAGTGACCACTACATCCGGGTTGCGGCTCTGCTGTGCGCGCCTGCGCTTCTATCCAGCGATCGCGCAGGCGCCGTCCTCCTCCTCCATCACCCCGGAAGTTGTAGTAATACTTCCGGGGGAGAAATCACTGGCCCCACGCTGCCTGTGCGCCACCCGAGGCTGGCGTCACAGGATCTTACCCCAGCGGTCCGGCCCGCAGGTCTGCTGGATACTTCTCCGTGAGCCAGGTGCCTCCCCGATCCTGGCCTCACGGTACCTGCCAGCAGAGGGGGGAAGCTGAGACAGGACCCCCGACGCTGCTTCCAGCCCTGGAGCCCTTGCCGTCCCTATTCAGGTAAACCGCGCAAGCGGCATCCAGGCTGGGAATCCTCTTCTCTCCAGGTCTCCCGTAGGAACAGGAAACCAACTGTGGGAGCGAGGGGGACCGCCCCTTTTATTCTCTCCATAGGGTTTCCTGTTCCTAGGGGCGGATCCCCTCTCTCAAGTGGGTGCTGTCGTGGCGAAGAGAAAAATCACATTTTATACTGTAAATTATGAATTTATTTGCATTTTGCAGTGAGAAATAAGCATTTGATCCTTCTGGCAAACAAGACTTAATGCTTGTTGGCAAACACAGCAGTCAGACGTTTTTTGCAGTTGATGATGAGGTTTGCGTACAGGAGGAAGTTTAATCCACTGCTCTTTGCACATCATCTAAATTGGATTGCACACAGAACATCCATGTGGCATCCAAATTTTGCAGATGTATTTCTATTAATATAGTAAACTGTACTTGATCATGGACAGTTTTTAATTTAGATGTCTGAAAACGTTTCATACACTGACGTCAAATTGATGTCACACGGCTATTAAAAATCAGATGCAGAGATCGCACACGGATGAAAATCATATGAATATTGTTTGAGTTTTCTGTATGAAACTTAGATGATTTTTCATGTTCTCATCTCTAGCCAGCCTTAACATTGACACTTGGCCTATTAGACTTGGCTTATGATATGGCCAACAAGCCACCATACTTAAAGTCATTGCTTGAAGTAGATGCCGGGAAAGGTCAGAGA
This sequence comes from Ranitomeya imitator, assembly GCF_032444005.1. Classification (NCBI taxonomy): domain Eukaryota; kingdom Metazoa; phylum Chordata; class Amphibia; order Anura; family Dendrobatidae; genus Ranitomeya; species Ranitomeya imitator. The sequence continues at coordinate 274,164,829 of NC_091284.1, read as the reverse complement.
GGCCCGGTGCCTGCGCACTGCAGTACTTTGCTCTGCCCTCAACAGGGCAAATCAGTACGCCTGCGCAGGAGCCACAACAGAAGCAAGGAGGATGACAACATCATATGAAGATGGGACGCACCAGACCCTGACCTGCGACGCCCATCTGATCGGACCGCACCGGGACCGCCCCTTGGTGAGTATAATCTAACTTGTTTTTCTTACCTTTCAGGACACATCAGGGGCTTATCTAAAGCATTACAGAATGCTGTAGATAGGTCCCTGATGGCGCTGGCCGCAGTTTATAGGGCCAAAATGAGGTGACAAATTCCCTTTAACAAAAGAAGGGCACTCATTTCTCTGAGTAAGGTGTTCTTGGTGCATTGTGCCTTTCAATGTTCGTGAAGTTCATTATTTTTTCTACTTAGGTTATACCAGTTTATTATTATAAAATACAACAGTTGTGCTAGGATTTCTCTTACATCTGTTTAGACATCTCACATTTTATGCCAAACCACCTGTGCAACCATTTAACTGCTGGTGATACATGTCCAGTTTCTAAAAGGACAGTCGGTCTATAAACGGGTCGAGGCACAGCTGTTAGTGTATATGCTGGTCTTGCTTTCCGTGACTGATCCTAAAATTAGACACCATCCCTTCGGAGTTTGTCTATTCATGTGTTTGAAAAAAATGTTAACAAAAAATCTGAAAACTTAACATAAACCTACATTCACTTGTGGATTTTAAACAAAAAAATAAGCTGAGCTGTGAACAAATGTAACTCACACTGTGTGGGAATTTTCCATATAGAAATAGATGTGTTGTGCAGATTTTGAAACCTTTGGTGACATCGGCAGTACAGTTACAACGGATGTACGCACTTACTGTATTGGTAGGTTAACACAAGCATATTTTTTGCCCAAGTACTGTCCATGAATAAACTGACAGCACACGGACCAGTGTTATTCAGTGGGGCAGTTCAGATAAGTGATTTTTTCACTGTCTAAACCTTACTCAGTCAAGTCCATGTATGGCCAAAATAAATCAGATGCTGTACAGAGCCACAGTATAGCATCCATTTTTTATGCATACCTAAGTGTTATTATTATTATTATTATTTTATTATTATTATTATTATTTATTTATATAGCACCATTGATTCCATGGTGCTGTACATGAGAAGGGGTTACATACAAGTTACAAATATCACATACAGTAAACAAACTAACAATGACGGACTCATACAGAGGGGCGAGGACCCTGCCCTTGCGGGCTTACATTCTACAGGATTATGGGGAAGAAGACAGTAGGTTGAGGGTTGCAGGAGCTCCGGTGTTGGTGAGGCGGTAGCTCCGGTGTTGGTGAGGCGGTAGCTCCGTTGTTGGTGAGGCGGTAGCTTCAATAGTGATGAGGCAGCAGCAGTGTCAGTGCAGGCTGTAGGCTTTCCTGAAGAGATGAGTTTTCAGGTTCCGTCTGAAGGATCCGACTGTGGTTGATAGTCGGACGTGTTGGGGCAGAGAGTTCCAGAGGATGGGGGATATTCGGGAGAAGTCTTGGAGGCGATTGGATGAGGAGCGAATAAGTGTGGAGGAGAGAAGGAGGTCTTGGGAGGACCGGAGGTCACGTGAGGGAAGATATCGAGACATTAGTTCAGAGATATATGGAGGAGACAGGTTGTGGATGGCTTTGTAGGTCAGTATTAGCAATTTGAACTGGATATGCTGAGGGAATGGGAGCCAGTGAAGAGATTTGCAGAGGGGGGAAGCGGAGGAGTAGCGAGGAGAGAGATGGATTAGTCGGGCAGCAGAGTTAAGGATGGACTGGAGAGGTGCAAGGGTGTTAGCAGGGAGGCCACAGAAAAGGATGTTGCAGTAGTCAAGGCGGGAAATGATGAGGGCGTGCACAAGCATTTTAGTAGATTGGGGGTTGAGGAAAGGACGGATCCTGGAGATATTTTTGAGCTGGAGGCAACAGGAGGTGGAAAGAGCTTGGATGTGTGGTTTGAAGGACAGGGCAGAGTCGAAGGTTACTCCGAGGCAGCGGACTGTGGGTACAGGGGAAAGCATGATGTCATTGACTGCGATAGATAGGTCAAGTAAGGAAGATTTGTGGGATGGAGGAAAGATGATGAGTTCAGATTTGTCCACATTGAGTTTGAGGAAGCGAGAGGAGAAGAAGGAGGATATGGCTGATAGGCACTCTGGGATTCTGGACAGCAGAGCGGTGACGTCTGGGACAGAGAGGTAGATCTGAGTGTCGTCAGCATAGAGGTGGTACTGGAATCCATGGGACTTCATGAGTTGTCCCAAGTCAAGTGTATAGATTGAGAAGAGTAGGGGTCCTAGAACAGAGCCTTGGGGGACTCCAACAGAGAGAGGGTGGGATGAGGAGGTAGTATGGGAGTGGGAGACGCTGAATGTGCGGTTGGAAAGGTACGAGGTGATCCAGGATAGGGCGAGGTCTTTGATGCCAAAGGAGGAGAGGATCTGTAGTAGTAGGCAGTGGTCAACTGTGTCGAAAGCAGAGGACAGGTCTAGAAGGAGGAGTACAGAGTATTGTCCAGTAGCTTTGGCGGTAAGTAGGTCGTTAGTGATTTTGGTCAGGGCAGTCTCAGTTGAGTGATGGGGGCGGAAACCAGATTGTAGATGGTCGTACAACAAGTTAGATGAGAGGTGGGAGGAGAGTTCAGCATGGACGTGCTGCTCCAGGAGTTTAGGAGTGTTATGACATGTTCGCACTTTCAGTATTTGGTCAGTATTTTACATCAGTATTTGTAAGCCAAAATCAGAAGTGGGTGATAAATACAGAAGTGGAGACATGTTTGTATTAGGCCTGTGTCACACTAGAAAGAAATACGGACGAGGGAGAGGCGCAAAAACAATGCATTGCACCCGGATCACTGTTTCTCTATGGGGCAGCTTCCATCAGCCGTATGTTTCTCAGCTGTATTTTACGGGCTGAGAAAATCGCAGCATGCTGCGATTGTCAGTGTATTCCGCCAAAAATAAGCCAATGAAAGTCTATGGGGGCGAGAAAAATATGGATTACACACGGACCACACGTCTGCCTGGCGAGAAGTGCGCACCGGTGTCCTACAGGAAATCACACTGACAGGTTAGAATAGAATAGATAACATAAATGTCTACACATAGAATAGGTATATATATATATATATATATATATATAACAGACCAAAAGTTTGGACACACCTTCTTATTTAAAGATTTTTCTGTACTTTTGGTCTGTACTGTATATATATATATATATATATATATATATATAGACTGTATATATGTTTTCACGAATATTTGAGCCCGTGGATGCATTATATGTCCATTTTGCAAGCTGACAAGAAAATCTCGCCGTATGGATGCCATACGGATGACACATACTTTTTGGAGAAAAAAAATCGCATCCTCGCATTGAATACGGATCACTGTTCAGGAACTTTTCTGCGTATCTCGGCCGTAAAAAACGGACCATATTTTTATACGCTAGGTCTGACCCCGGCCTTATACTTTTCCTCTGATTGTTCCACTTCTGGTTTTAGTTTACAAATACTGATGTAAAAACTAACCAAATACTCATCGTGTGAACATAGCTTGAATGAAACTCTATGGGTCATTATGCTGTCCAAGAAAAAAACAGACAGCACTAGGACGTGTTCCATGGAGGTCTGAATGTAGCATTAAAAAAGAGACCTCAGAGGTGATCTCATTTAGGACTCATGTACATGGCCATTTAAATCGGACGAGTTCCACATGTCAAAACCACCCATGTTACTCTATGAGGTTATACACATGTTCGATCTCTTGTCCTTGGACTGAGTGATCCTAGGAAAAAAATCCCAGCATGCATGCTTTACCTCAGAGAGTCAGATGGCACTTACCCATTGGTTTTCACGGACTGACATAATGGAGAAAGTGTGGAAAATTGGATCCTGCTCTGATCATAGTCTGATTAACATAATCACAATGTTTGTCTCGGATGGAGAGAACACAGTCATGTGACCATAACCACAGATCACTGGCTTAGCAAAAGAGCCAGTGTGGTGTCAAATAAGCAGAAGAAGGAGGCATTGGAAAGGGAATAGAGCCAGAGAGGCACATGCTCAAGAAGTGCTTCAACTAACTCAAAGCACATCTGAGTCTCTGCCCCCATGGCCGTCCTCCCCTCCTGTCACCACCTTCTCCTGATTGACTGAGAGATCCTAACCCTAATCCTGTGATTTTGTTTTTCCTCTGATCACTCGGTCCAAGGAAAAAAAATTGGATATGTGCATGTCCTCATATAATAAAATGGGTGGTTTTGATGGATAGAACTCGTCCGATTGAAACAGTTTGTGTACACGAGCCCTAAATGAGATTAGACATGTGCACAGCCCCATAGAATAACACAGGGACGATTGCCATCCATCAAAATGATGGATAGCACTAGTCCTATTTTTACGGTCGTCTGCACGAGCCCTAAGACTGGTGTTTTGTGGCATTTAAGAATAACATGAGCTGAATTAATTAAGATGCACACGCCACTTAATGAATTGTCCTCATGGTATCAGTCGCATGTGCCTCACCAGAAATGTTATTCTAGTCATAAACTTGTGTAACATTTCTGACAAAATAAAAGTCAAAAAGAGAGAAGCCAGCGCTTCTTGTGGTCAGAACGCAATTTGAAAAGCGCAAATGCGCATATTAAATTCTGACTGTATATCAAAATGAGATATTTAGCAAACAATTGATCAATTCTTTGAGCCACCCCGCCACGTCACTGCAATCTCTTGGGGCAGTCCTGCTCTATGATTTTTATATTCGCTGTGCCATTACGGCCTCCTTAATATGCTGGGAGAAAGACCACATTAGTCCCGCTGTAAGTTTTTTTATGTTTTACTCACTGTGCCATTACGGCCTCCTAAATGTGTTAAAAGCGGGACCATATTGAATGCAAACCGTACCTGTAGCTTTTCCGAATCACTCCCATGGTGCCAGAAAGGGTATGCGACAATAACGGTCGACCAGGTCCAAGCATGGACATGTCAGATCTGACCTCCACAATGCCTGACCAGCACCATGGCTTAAAGAGAGAGACAGGCCCAGGCACAGGTGCACTAATTAAAACAGAGCCCGGGCAGGGCTGCTGTAAGTGTGTACAGCAGCCTAGATCAATCACAATGAAAACAGAAAGAATGGCGTAAATGACCCAAGCGCGCACGGCAACAGTGGTGGTCAGCCACAAACCAATACAAAACAAAAAGAGAGAAGCCAGCGCTGCTTGTGGTCAGAACGCAATTTGAAAAGCGCAAATGCGCATATTAAATTCTGACTGTATATCAAAATGAGATATTTAGCAAACAATTGATCAATTCTTTGAGCCACCCCGCCACGTCACGGCAATCTCTTGGGGCAGTCCTGCTCTACGATTTTTATATTCGCTGTGCCATTACGGCCTCCTTAATATGCTGGGAGAAAGACCACATTAGTCCCGCTGTAAGTTTTTTTATGTTTTACTCACTGTGCCATTACGGCCTCCTAAATGTGTTAAAAGCGGGACCATATTGAATGCAAACCGTACCTGTAGCTTTTCCGAATCACTCCCGTGGCGCCAGAAAGGGTATGCGACAATAACGGTCGACCAGGTCCAAGCATGGACATGTCAGATCTGACCTCCACAATGCCTGACCAGCACCATGGCTTAAAGAGAGAGACAGGCCCAGGCACAGGTGCACTAATAAAACAGAGCCCAGGCAAAAGTCGCCAGTATTGATGATTTTGACATCCCGCCCCAGCTTCTCATCAATGCAGCCAATTTTAGCATGGACATTTTTGCATAATTTGCATGTTTTTGGTCCATCTGTTAAAGTCTGTGGTAATGTGCTGGTGCAATTGGCACACATTGGAAAAATCAGCGGACCTTATCCTGGTCCATATATAAAACAGAGTAGAGCAAGCAATAAATGGCAGCTCCTGCACCAGTTCTTGCTTCTGTTCCAGAGAAATCCTATTTCCAATTTGTTATGTAAATGAGGGGCAGGGGGCCTACCAACATCTAAAGCTCCCTGACTGACAGGTCTGACCTGCCTCACCCATCCAAAAACTCTCGCAACGTCATTCTCCACGCCGGTTGTCTTCTCTCAGGCAGCGAAGCATGCGCAGATACATTCATGATCTCACTGCATAATCAGAATTTACTTGTACATGCCCTTACACCACTGCTGGGAATGAGGTTTTGGAAGGGGAAAGCAGGTCACTCCAACAAGGGGGGGCCTGTCAGTCAGAGAGCTCCAGACAAGTTAGATAAAGGATCACTTTGGAATAGAAACATGGATTACAAAAAAGAAGGTATGGATTTATTCTGCAATACTATCACCTAGCATATGTTTGTGGATTATGTTACGAATCCCTGCTGACAGGTTCCCTTTCAGCTGAGGAAAGGGCAACTCACTTTATTTCTTCATGAAATACGGGCTGTACTCTGCAAGGTTCTTGTTAGTGATTCGTTTTCAAACTCACACCCTGGAAACCTGCTATCCAACTGCTAAGCAAACCCTCACTTTAGACATAGAGGTGAAGATTTGCTAAAACTGTACAAGACAGATTACTAGAGCACTTTAACGGTGCTTGTCTATGATCAGTAGATGCTGCGGGTTGGACGCAATGTACTTGTGCAGTGTCCAGCTGTTAGGGGATAGGATTTCCAGAAATCCCATGTCCCCTATGCATGCACAGACGCCCGCAGATCACCCACAGAGATGAACATGCGGCGCGTCTTTCTAGACCGCAACATGTCAATTTCTCTTGAGGAAATACGAGTATTTGCTCAAGAAATTTCACCCATAGAATGTATTGGACACTGTGAATCCACACGGTTCAGTGATCACATGCGGTTTCACCTGTGTTCAACAGCCGGCAGCGGACATGTGCTGCGTCCAAAGTACTGCCAGTTCCAGATAGTGGGCACACAGCCTAGTGGTTTATCCATATGACTGACGTCAACACCACAACCACAAAAAGGAACATACTGTAATGCACAGCAATGTTATAATGACATTTCTGTGCACATGTTCAGACTTTTGTTACTTCTTTTATCCACTTCATGGTTCAGAAGCAATTAAGAGAAGTAGCATGTCCAGCCTTCAGGTTCTGCTAGGAAGCCGCTTGCAAGTTATAGTTAAAACTATAGGATAAAAGAGCCACCACAAAAACAATTGCTTCTTAAAGATGCAAATAATGAATAAGCAGGTTTAAGGCTCACTAAGGAAAAAGAGAGACAAAAAAACGCAGCTGATAAAAACATATGTAAAAAAAAAAGCACACTAAAATGCAATGAAAAAAATCAATTAACCTACGATAATTCGAGAAGAAATGCTGAGAAGATCTACAGCAGGGGTCCCCAACTCCAGGCCTCGAGGGCCGCCAACAGTGCAGGATTTCAGGATTTCTTTAGTATTGCATCGGTGGTAATGTGATCATCTGCACAGGTGATGATTCCAACCCCTGTGCAATACTAAGGAAATCCTGAAATCTGCACTGTTGGCGGCCCTCGAAGCCTGGAGATGGGGACCACTGATCTACAGGATCAAAAACACCAAAAACTAACTAACTTAGCCTAAGGTTGCGGTCAGAAAGCTGCAGAATCTGTCATCCGAGAGGATCGAGCAGATTATGCAAATGACTCTCTGATCAAACTCTAATCATAGTATGCACTCATAAATTTGAATGGGTGAGTGCCATCTGAATTGCACCACAAATCGCTGCATGCTGCAAATGTTTTTGTCACGCTGAATTGGTGTGAGAAAAAAAACCTCTGATCAGCACTGCCCAATAGAATAACATTGTTCCAGGTGCTATCCGATAAAACATCAGATAACACTCATCTGATTTATACGCCCGTGTGAGTGAGCTGTTAGACTGCTCTGAATCTGGATCATAAATTTTTAGCCACTTTTGTCTAAGTTTACGCAACCTACTAGCTTCTATTCTGCAAGTAGTGTGTTAAACATTTATTTACATTCAGATTCCTATTACAACAGTTTCTACTTCTAGAACCAGAAACACATGGGCTACTTTCACAATGAACAAGTCTGTAGGAACCTGTTCACACACCACCAAGAAACTTGAAGACACAAAAGAACACAGTGAGGTCAAAATTACTCTGGTGTAAAAAAAAATCACAGTAATAAGCAAGTGCCAGTCAAAAGATGGAAAAAACAGGGTATTTAGTTGATACGTTTTTTTGCAAAAAACGTATCAACTAAATACCCTGTTTTTTCCATCTTTTGACTGTCACTTGCTTATTACTGTGATTTTTTTTTTTACAACAGAGTAATTTTGACCTCACTGTGTTCTTTTGTGTCTTCAAATTTCTACTTCTAATTGCCATCTATTTAATAAGAAAATAAAAATTAACTCATATTAGAATAATTTTAAAATGTGTTGGATCATTATTTTTCAAAAGTGCAGATTAAAATTATACAGCATTGCAGTTTAAATAAAGTGCCTCAAAACGTCTATATACCAGTAAAATATGAGGCAGCAATATATACAAGTGGTAAGAGTGAATGCTGTCTAATGTCAGCTTGCATGTCTGCGCTTGAGCTTTGACACTATAGGTGCGGAGTGGCCCACTCCAAATGTCAGTGTCGGCACACGCCATGTGGCTGCGGGTGCATTTTGATGCCTGATTCCCGCCTGTCAGCTGCTGACGCTTGATATATCCAGAAGTGTATCAAGTGGCTTCAGTGATAATTTTAGGCAGCTCTCACTCTTACCAATGAAACACTGTCAAATATGCAAATACAATTGCTTCTCACAAAATTAGAATATCATCAAAAAGTTAATTTATTTCAGTTCTTCAATACAAAAAGTAAAACTCATACAGTATATTAGATACTATTATATATCTATATATATAATTGCCTAAGGGTTTTTCCGTCTGTCTGTCTGTCTGTCTGTCTGTCTAGGAAATCCCGGCTCTCTGATTGGTCGAGGCCGCCAGGCCTCGACCAATCAGCAACGGGCACAGCGACGATGATGTCATAATGGTTGCCATGGCGACGATGATGTCATAAAGGTTGCCTCGACCAATCAGCAACGGGCACAGTCTGCCGCGAATTCTGGAATCATCATTGTCCATATATTACAGGGACATGCATATTCTAGAATACCCGATGCGTTAGAATCGGGCCACAATCTAGTATATAATAATATATAATTATATATAATATAATATATAATATATAATTATTATATATATATTATATATATATATATATTACAGTATATTAGATATTACAAACAGAGTGATCTATTTCAAGTGTCTATTTCTGTTAATGTTGATGATTAAGGCTTACAGCCAATGAAAACCCAAAAGTCATTATCTCAGTAAATTAGAATACTTTATTACACCAGCTTGAAAAAGGATTTTAAAATTCGAAATGTTGGCCTACTGAAATGTATGGTCAGTAAATGCACTCAATACTTGGTCAGGGCTCCTTTTGTATCTACAGTATTACTGAATCAATTACGCGTGGCATGGAGGTGATCAGCCTGTGGCACTGCTGAGGTGTTATGGAAGCCCAAAGACAACAAATAATAGGTATCGGAGGGTACCACAAAACAAAAAGGGATGCACCTGAGGCCTGTCAAAAAATGACATTTAAAGGTAGACAGAGAACAAGCTGCAGACCGTATACACTGGGATCACCTTATATAATGAAATACTTTATTCGGTACAACAGACAGCCGAAAAAACACCCACATAAAAACATTAAAAAGTCATGAAATGACATGAGTACTATACAAGTTTGCCCGTAGTAGAGTTGCAGCCCTCAAACAGGTGGCGTAACTGTGCATCAATGCATAGGCAACACCAAGAAGGCACCAAAACACCATAAATAGCTTATTAAATGCTGACGATTTTCAGCAATTAAGATGATCTCATGTATAAAAGATTATGCGGTTTAATTGACATTTGAGGGATAACAGACTCCCTTTAAATATATCTGTTCTCTGCAGCACATCATCCTGGGTAAACGTGCTGCCGAGAACAATGCTCTCAAATGTGCATAGTGCGATCAAGTTAGGATTATTCAGTGAAAATGAGTGGTCACTACTAGAGATGAGCGAGTGTTAGGGCTGGCGGAACGCACCAAGTAAATAGTGAGATGATATTTGGTGCGTTCGCAGCCCGGGGTCCACCGTGCAGGAGAGAACCTGCTGCTGGCAAATGGCGGCCCTATATGGCGGTAGAAGCGAACTCTGTTACTTCACAGAGTCGCCTATAAAGAAAGTACTGTGTCCTGTTTAGCTCACAGGAGTACACAGCAACTCCCGAGCAGATAGCAGTTTGTGGTCACCCAGTCAAAGAGGCAATCCTCACCAGTGGAGCCGGTATTCTAGTGGCTTATTTCATCCAGGGCCCTGAATGCATGCACACAATCTCCTCACCGGAGGTGCCAGTATTCTAGTGGCTTATTTCAGCCGGGCCCTGAATACACACATGTATTAACACATTGGCGCAAAACTCATGACATGAATTGATACTAGCGCATGGCCGTGCGGTCATGCGAACCTTTTATAGCTGCAGCAAGTGCAGGACCTTCCCAGAAAGACCAATGGGAGGCTGCCACAGAAGTTGAACAACTTCAGGACCTTCCTAGAGGACCAATGGGATTTGCTGCAGTATCTAAGCATGTGACCCTTGATTTCCAACGAGAGATCTTACCCTGGGCATGCTCAGAAGGGGAAAAGTAGGACTTAGTCCCAAAAACATCTGCTCGCCGCTGCCCAGTAATGGCTACAATGGCTAAAGCTGGAAAGGCAGCAGTAACCCTTTGCACAGAATCAGACTGAGCGAGATGCTGGGACCGACGTCTCCACTGAGAAGCGGCAGCAGAAGAATGGGAGACCGCAGCGGAGATGGCCCAAGATTCTCCCTGTGCAGAGGCGGGAACTCGAACCCTAACAGCGAGTATATATTCTACTAGAATATCAAAATCCCGCAAAGACAGGTCTGGATACAATATGAAAATGATAATAGCCAATTATAGTCAACCAAAATAGGGAGTCAAGATGCCCACCCCACCCTATGCGCGTTTTGAACAATGTGCTTCATCAGGGAGTGGGTATCAGGTTAAAGGATGCTCACTTTAAATACACAAAGTCCAGCAGGATTATAGTAATATAAAGATGTATAAAAAGTTTATCCAAAATGTATTCGCAGAAATTATCTGTGCAAGGTCACTGCGTAGGCTGATCAACTGACAGCTCACATGATGAGAAGATCAAGCACGTCATTAATGACACTGCTTGACACTTATAGAGAACAACCAGAGGCATCACATTAACTCAATGATAATACCTTGAGATGCTCACAGAGCATACATAAGAAAAGGCTGCTTTATCAAATCCAACCCGCAGAGGGCCCCATATACAAGAAAAAATAGAATAGAAACCTGGAAAAGAGAGCAAATATACAAAGTAGTGAAATTTGAGCAAGAAGAAAACCTTCATGGTTCAAGCTGTGTAACTACATACAGAAAGTAACAAAAAAGAATGAAAAGTGCAGAAAATGAAAAGTATCAAAAAACAAAAAAAGTAGAACTTATAAGAAAATAGATAAAGGTGAAAAGTGCAAAAAGTAAATCAATGAAGTTAGGACATGAGTGAGAAATAAGACAAAGTGAGGTGCATATATGGACAAATGCCAGAAGAAGTGAATGTGCAAAAAGATGGTGATCAAAAATGCAGAATTGAAGAAAAAAAGTGAGATAATGTTTATGTACTTACGCGTTTATACTTATGATTCAAGTAGACTAAATGTATAATAATAAAGGTGACAGAAGACCTTAAAATGCTGTCCCAGACAATAACACAAGAGGCAACCCAGGACCAGCATCGAACAAGCAATGCAACACACCCACACAGTAACTCCACTTTCATTCTACTGGTGCATATGACAAAATTAGAATATCATCAAAAAGTTTATTTATTTCAGTTCTTCAAAACAAAAAGTAAAACTCATATATTATATAGAGTCATTACAAACAGAGTGATCTATTTCAAGTGTTTATTTCTGTTAATGTTGATGATTATGGCTTACAGCCAATGAAAACCCAAAAGTCATTATCTCAGTAAATTAGAATACTTTATAACACCAGCTTGAAAAAATGATTTTAACATCCGAAATGTTCGCCTACTGAAATGTATGTTCAGTAAATGCGCTCAGTACTTGGTCAGGGCTCCTTTTGCATCAGTTACTGCATCAATGCGGCGTGGCATGGAGGCGATAAGTCTGTGGCACTACTGAGGTGTTATGGAAGCCCAGGTTGCTTTGATAGCAGACTTCAGCTCGTCTGCATTGTTGGGTCTGGTGTCTCTCATCTTCCTCTTGACAGTACCCCATAGATTCTCTATGGAGTTAAGGTCAAACGAGTTTGCTGGCCAATCAAGCACAGTGTTTTGTTTTCATATGAGGTATTGGTACTTTTGGCAGTGTGGACATGTGCCAAGTCCTGCTGGAGAATTAAATTTCCATCTCCAAAAAGCTTGTCGACAGAAGGAATCATGGAGTGCTGTAAAATTTCCTGGTAGACGGCTGCGCTAACTTTGGTCTTGATAAAACACAGTGGACCTACTCCAGGAGATGACATGGCTCCCCAAACTGTAATTGTTTGTGGATGCTTTACGCTAAAGCTTGGATATCAAGGTCCTGGAGTCTGGAGTAAGAGTGGAGAGACAGACAATCCAAGCTTCTTAAAGTCCAGTGTGAAGTTTCCACAGTCAGTGATGGTTTCGGGAGCCATATCATCTGCTGGTGTAGGTACACTGTGTTTTATCAAGACCAAGGTCAGCACAGCCATCTACCAGGAAATTTTGGAGCACTTCATGCTTCCATCTACCGAAAAGCTTTTTGGAGATGTAAATTTCATTCTCCAGCAGGACTTAGCACCTGTCCACACTGCCAAAAGTACCAATACCTGTAAGCCATAATCATCAACATTAACAGAAATAAACACTTGAAATAGATCACTATGTTTGTAATGACTCTATATAATATATGAGTTTCACTTTTGTATTGAAATACTGAAATAAATTACCTTTTTTGATGATATTCTAATTTTTTGAGGTGCACCTGTATATTTCTATGATGTATGCCTGAGCATGAAGTAAAAGCTCTGTGTTAGGGTGATGAGCGTTCTCAATTCCTCAATAGTTCAGGGACAGCACAAAAATTGGACAGAAAATCTGCACAAAAGGAACTGAAGAATCTTCCCCACCTAGTAGTGTAAGAAATACCATTACCGAGGAAAATATCAATATCGAATTACAAAAACAGAGAAAAGCAACATCAAGAAATATTCTTCTTATTATTGTTACTTTTTTTTCAGGTCTAAATTCATTAATCTCATCCTTGATATGGGGGAAGACTAGACCCAAACTCAAATTGGCTACCTTACATACTCCAAAGATCAACTGCCTGCTGGGTTTGTTAGAAATGGATAAACCTAATACCTCTGGACTAGTACCCTTACTCCGACTGGCGCGAGCAGTCTGGATACAATTTAAAAAAGTGGTTCGCTTTGATGGCATCATAGCTGAAATGCCACTATGGAATAATACTTCCCAATGCTATTAAACGACCCGTCAACTCAATACTGGGTCTCACGTAATGTTTCCTTGATCGAAGATCTATATGATCATAATGTCCTAATGACCTTTGAACAAATACAAACTAAATACAGTATTCCAAGGCCCCAATTTTTTTGCAACCTACAGCTCAGATCAGCAATTCAATAACATTTACGCAGTATAAATATGACTCAAGCAATATCGTCCTTCCCTTTAATAGGAATCCTCAAATCACAGGGCCTCCAGGGACTTATTTCCACCTTATATACACATATGTTGTTTATGGTTACTGATTCTGCCTTATTGACAGTAAGAGAGAAAGATGAAGATTGGGAAGAGATTCTTGGATCCCCAACCAAGGTGTCTCCATCAGCTAATAACAAAATAACTCAATTATATATGGTACACCCCATTACGATTATTCAGAATGGGGTGGTCTCAATCTTCAGAATGCTTAAGATGTCATGCAATGGATGCGGATTTTATATACATGGTGTGGGGATGCGCAGTTATCCTATCCTTCTGGAAGGAGGTAACCTCGTTGTTTAAACTCCCTTATATGTACTCCTGTTCCTCTTAATCCATTAGTGTGCTTATTTAGTGTACTAGAAGAAGAGATATGGGGACACCATGTTAAAATTCTCCTGCGGGAGACGCTTTTCTTATCAAAGAAAATATTGGCGTTACGCTGGATGAGTAATGCACATCCATCTCACAGAGCTTGAATTGAGCTGGTAAATTCAATTATATCTTCCGTACGGAAAATGTATCAGAATAGGGGCTGCTTGGGGAAGTTTAATAAGATCTGGGATGTGTGGAACTCATCCCACCTTACTATATCACCACGTAGATAGTGATCTGGTACCATTATAAAAGCGGTAGTGGAAAATACATTGACTCACACTTTATAGTTCCATAATGTTGCTAACATAGTGGAAATTGTTCTTGGCAGCAGGGTAGTTTTAGCTTTTCTTTCTTTAAGAATATGATAGATATGTTGGATGTAGTGAATTATTCTGAGTCATGTATAACCAAACATATTTAAATTTGAGTGATGAGTCTTCTAATTACTCCTTACTTGTTCCATGGGCCTCGCAAAAGAGTGAAGACTTGTGGAATTGAAGTCTGTACAAATAGCTCATTATGCAAGTTTGTTGCTTTCATATAGTTAGCATGATGAGAGTGTATACATTATATTGGTTATATACAAATGTGTACATTTGTTTATTGCTGTTTAATAAACTAATTTAAAAAAGAAATATTATTATTCACAATAGCAAATAATAAGAATATACCGTAGATTCTAGGGGACGGTCAGCAAAGAAAGCACACCAATAAAAGTTTTTAAAAAAAGTATGCAACTTGCCTCTTCATTGAGAAAAAGGACTTGCACTCTACAGCAATCTTTTATAGCTTAAATAACATGAACAGTTAAAAATTGATAAAACAAATTAATTTTTTTTAATTTCAATATTACATTATACAATGCAATATTTATTTACCAAAGAAGAGACATTACTTCCCTAAGCTATTAATCAATTTAATAATGTCATATTTAGCAAAATAAATCTTTCACATAATCAGGTCTTCACCTAGCTCCTTTAGTTCCCCTTATCACACCTCCAGGTATCTCATCATGGGATAGTTTTCTTGGAGCTCCCCTTTAACATGTTCCTCCTAGAATACTCCTCAAGGGATCTCCGTGGTTACAATATGTTATTCCCTTGGTATTTTTCCTCCAGGGACATTTTCTTGAATTACTTTTTTCCTCTAGGGAATCCTACTGAATGCCAACCAATTTCCGAGCCTGCTTGAGTCGTGAATAACCCTTTTTTGATTCAATGTATGCACTTCTTCTCTAACTTGGAGTTGCTATGATCGAAGACCTGTACTAATTAATTTGTGTTCTCTCCCTCCAATATGCATACAAAGGGTCCTAATTTCATTATTCTGAACTATCTTTTTTACCCTACTGCATTTAGTGACACAGAGTGAAAATGTGGTGGCTAGTAGAGATGAGCAGTTCACTTTGCACAACCCTTGTCTATAGTCCAGGTCGATGCTTTCTGGCCATGGACAGAAGGTGCACAAATTTCCTGACCCTCCAGAATCCCATGTTCAGTTTGTGATTTGCTCCGTACGCCGCACACATGACATCACGCCAGGCCGGAAAATCAAATGCCACAATTTGAATCTGGAAGGTCCGGAATTTCGTACAGCTCCTGTTCACAGCCAGAAGAGCACTAATGGTGACCATGTAGCTAGGTTGCGCAAAACGATCTGCTCATCACTAATGCTAATTAAGATCACCCATAATGTTTTTACTGCAATAGGAAACTTCTTGTTCTATGCATCCTGATTACCAATTCTACAGTCCCTTAAGCTGACAATGACCTACTATTTATAGATTGTTTGGCTACAGAAAACTCAATTTTGTTATGCAGTAAAAAAAAAACTAAAATAGTAAATGTAGATATTGAGTATATTTTTATATCTGCATTTCTGTATATCTTATAATATTACATAAATACTTGCAGAGTCCGGGGTAATGTATATAAAAAAAACCTCAAATCTACTGTAGGGTGTAACATCCCAAACAATTCCCTCATCCATCATGAGCACCATGTCAACACGGCTCAGAATAGTTCAGAGAGTGAGAGACAAATCCTTGAAAATTTATAGCAAAAAATAACAAAAAAACATTTAAAATATCATACAGAACCTGGCAGAGAGATCAAACTTAATGCAAAAGGCAGGAAAGAAGGGAAGGGTGTAAGAGAGCATTAGGGTCTCTTCATGGCATTGACATGCCTCAAGGGAATGTCACACAGGTCCTACATATGGTGAGGTGTAGCATAATGTTTGTTAACTGGACCCCTCTAGTTTTCACTCCTGGTACACTAATAGCTAGGTGCTAGATTGATTTGGAGGTGGAGCCAATGGTACAGACATTTCTACAAAGTGTCCCAGGAAGTGTTTGACTTGTCTCCCATCAAGCATATTTATTCTATCATTGGTCAATTGTAAAGGGAGCTGCCAGCAGCGGATCTTGATGATTTGGCTGCCCAAGTATATTCAGCATGGCAGAACATTGCTCAGCCAACTCATAGTAACCTCATTAATAGCATGTTGAGGCATACAACTGCAAGTCTCATTCTCATTTTTTAATAAATTAAGAGATGCTTCCATTTTTACATCATTTGCATAAAAGTAATACGTGTGACAATCCTGTAATTTCTGTAAATTCACAACTTTTCCTTCTTGATGTTGAAATTTCAGTGTTGAGGAGTGTATTGCATTGTCCTACCATAATGTTTCACCAATTACATCTACATCACAATTGGAGACAGAGACAAAAGCATGAGAATGCCAATACCCAAGGAATCTCATGAAAACATACTTCTTGCAGAGCTGAATTCTAGACTTCAGCACTGCAAAATAACAGAGCTAATCATTGAGTCACAATAAGCTATTATTGTTCTTGGCAGCACAGGTCCAGTTTAAGCAGGACAATGAGCTGCCAAGAATAATAATCTTTTGTGCACAGCAAAAGATCATTTTGCCCGATGAACAAGCATTTTAGTGTGTTAACAACAGCATGTTTTAGACTGCATGATTATCATTAAATGAGCGTTCCATGAACCCTAAGTATCTGGTTCCTTTTAAGTGAATTTATGTATGTGAACTTGAACGTGTATGCCTTTAAGGGTACTTTAATGTATGTGTGAGTGTATGGTAACGCATTTTTATTGTCAAGATGAATAAAACTTGGCACTCAACGTGTGAAGAAAAAGCTTCTTAATTTATTGATGCATCCAGACAAACAAAACTGCTAAACGTTTTCGGTCCACACCGGACCTTCGTCAGAGCGTTTCTTTGACATTGGCTGGATATAGAAGCTAAACTGAATG
Organism: Ranitomeya imitator; assembly: GCF_032444005.1. Taxonomy (NCBI): domain Eukaryota; kingdom Metazoa; phylum Chordata; class Amphibia; order Anura; family Dendrobatidae; genus Ranitomeya; species Ranitomeya imitator. The sequence continues at coordinate 274,147,314 of NC_091284.1, read as the reverse complement.
GTAGCGCGTCAGAGCAGGGCAAACATACTGCAGCAAATGCTGGAGGATCGAAACACTCTTAAAGAAGAATTTGAAGCGCCATGGACGCTTTGAGCGTCAGTCCTTACTGCGTGGCACATCGCTCCTCCAGGATCCGGTCCTCAGCACCGTTATCCCCATTAGGCTTTGTTCCTTTCCATGGCGCTTCAAATTCTTCTTTAAGAAGAAACGCTCTGACGAAGGTCCGGTGTGGACCGAAAACGTTTAGCAGTTTTGTTTGTCTGGATGCATCAATAAATTAAGAAGCTTTTTCTTCACACGTTGAGTGCCAAGTTTTATTCATCTTTACTCGTCGGGTTGGACACCCTACTTGAGCACCTCCAAATCTCTACACCTATCGAGTGCCATGTTTTCTAATAGCATTTTTATTGTCAACTGGCCAGAGGTTCCTGGACAGTCCATAAATGTAGGGCACTTCTTTCCCCTGTGCGTAAAAAAAATATATGACGTGTCTGTGATTTATTTTGAAACTGGAAATTCTTGTACCGATTTTCATTACTGTATTTATCACCCTTTCACAGTGAATGCAATGAACATCTTCATATAGGAGTTATGGTCTGTGGATGTGTATCGATTATAATCTTAATGATTTGTTTTGGTCATCTAATGTATCCGGAAAAAAAAGTTGTCTGATTTTTTGACAAGCGGTACAGAAAAAGATGAAAAATCAAGTTAGCATCCCTAATTTACACTTGTGCATTGTATATAAGCAGTGCATGAAGGAATGAGCCATACTAATGTTTGAATGCGGACTCTATTTGTGTGCGTGTATGGGGGTTTGAACTTTACTATTTTATTATGGGTTTCCTGGAACATTTGGTAGATTCATATACGAAATTCTTTTGATCACTCATTATAAATTGCTCAGGTTAGAAAGAAGTACAACGTTTCTTTTTTTGTATTGTTTGGTATTTTGGAATTTCAGAATATTTTTATTTTTGTTGCATTACAAATATTTAATAACATTCTAATTGTTATAAAAAGAAATTGCAGAAATATAAGTAAATGTATTCTAGAAGATCACAATGTAATTCTTTTTTTGGAGAATCTGTTACATTTGAAGAGAATGTTATAATTATGTTCAAAAACTTTATTGTAGATCGTCCAAAAATTCGACTTCCCAGATACCTTCGTCAAACGTATGTGAAGCATGTTGGAGAAACAGTGAATTTGGTTATTCCTTTCCAGGTAATGGGGTCTAATTTGCAGTGTGTTGTGCTTACATATGATGAATTTGTATTGAATTTTCAAATTTGCAATATGACCTTTTAATACCTTGTCATATCTATGCAGTGTTGGAAACTGCTTAAAAACTCTATTTCTATAAATAACCAATAGCTAACAAGATTAGCTTGTCACTTTAAGATACATGGATTAGAACTAGTGATGAGCGAGTATACTTGTTTCTCGGGTTTTAACCGAGCACGCTTTGGTGGTCTCCGAGAATTTGTGACTACTCAGAGATTTAGCTTTTAAACGCTTAAGATGTGCAGGGTAATCACAGGTTCCAATTAGTGATGAGCGAGTATAGTTGTTGCTCGGGTTTTCCCAAGCACGCTCGGGTGGTCTCCGAGTATTTGTGACTGCTCGGAGATTTAGTTTTTGTTGATGCAGCTGCATGATTTACAGCTGCTAGACAGCTTGAATACATAAGGGGATTCCCTAGCAACCAGGCAACCCTTGTTGTGAATTCCGTTCTTGGGCTCCCTCCGGTGGTTGTAAATGGCACTTTTGTGAATTCTGCCCTTTGGCTCCCTCTGGTGGTTTTGAGTGGAACTGCTGCTCCTTGGGTTTAGCTTTGCAGCTGCTTTCACTAATCGTCTCTCCTGGCTCTGCTATTTAACCTGGCTCTAGTCTTCAGCCTATGCCACTTGTCAATGTTCTCTGGCTGGATTCACATCTCTGCTTGGATTCTCCTGGTTTCCTGATCAGTTCTGCAAAGATAAGTTCTGGCTTTGCTCATTTCAGTCCACATGTTGTGGACTTATTGTTCTGTGTATTCTATTTTTGTCCAGCTTGTCATTATGGATTTTTTCTGTTAGCTGGAAGCTCTGGGAAGCAGATTTACCCTCCACACCTGTAGTCAGGTGTGGAGATTTTGTAAACTCTGTGTGGATTGTTTTGTAGTTTTTATACTGACCGCACAGTATCCTTTCCTGTCCTATCTATCAAGCTAGACTGGCCTCCTATGCTAAAATCTGATTTCATCTCTGCGTATGTTATTTTCCCCTCCTCTCACCGTCATTATTTGTGGGGGGCTATCTTTCCTTTGGGGATTTTCTCTGAGGCAAGATAGGTTTCCTGTTTCCATCTTTAGGGGAAGTTAGATCTTAGGCTGTGCCGAGGGGTCTAGGGAGCGTCAGGTACCCCCCACGGCTATTTCTAGTTGCGCTGCTAGGTTCAGGGTCTGCGGTCAGTACGGATACCACCTCCTTCAGAGCTTGTCTCATGTTGTTCCTAAACCACCAGATCATAACAAACCCCCACATGTACTGAGGGTAGCTAGCAGCCATAAATCATGCAGCTGCATCAACAAAAACTAAATCTCCGAGCACTCACAAATACTCGGAGACCACCCGAGCATGCTCGGGAAAACCCGAGCAGCGAGTATACTCGCTCATCATTAATTAGAACCTGTGATTACCCTGCACATCTTAAGTGTTTAAAATTAATTTAAAGAAGTTGTTAAACAACAAGAATGTTTTTTAAAATAAACTATTTAAAATAAGAAAATAAGGCATAATAATAATACATTTACTTCTATTATGCCGACATATTCCTCAGCAATTTAAAATTCAATAGGAAAATGAACAAATAAAATAAGACATTACAGACTAATACAAATCCAACATACAGTATACCAAAAAGAGTGAGGGCCCTACTTACAAGTTTACAGTCTGTGAGGAAAGAAGGGTGGCAGAAAATGTGCTTATACTACATAGTCCAGCCATCAACATAAGAAATAAGTGTATTCAAATAAAGCTATGTGAAACAGTCATTAGCCAATCTATAATATAACGCTGGGAGCGTCACTCTGTCCGAAGCCTTTATAGACAGCGCAAGAGTAAGCGCCAGCGCAGTCTGGGCCTCACAGAGTGACGCTCCCAGGAGATCGCGATCTCCACCGGAGAGTCAGGGAACTCCAGGAGGGTAAGTATATTCACCTGTCCCCCGTTCCAGCGCTGCGTGCGGCTTGGTCTCCCGGGTCCTCCGCTGTGACGTTCCCAGTTCAGAGGGCGCGATGACGTGCTTAATGCGCGCCGGCGCCGCCCTCTGACTGAACAGTCACAGCCAGAGGAGCCGGAAGATGGCGGCGCGCAGCGCTGGAACGGGACAGACAGGTGAGTATAGCAAGTGCTGGGGGCCTGAGCTAGCGGTGACTCCGGCACCTGACCCCCACAGCGCGCCGGTGTCCCCGCCTGCTCAGGCCCCCAGCACTCGGCGACCAACGACGATAGGTGAGTATGGTATATTTTTTTTTTTTATATATGGCAGCAGCATACGGGGCATGTATAATGGAGCATCTTATGGGGGGCATATAATACAATGGTGGCGCAGGATGGGAGCAGCACATGACAGAACGGGGGCACAGGATGGCAGCAGCACATGACAGAACGGGCGCAGGATGGCAGCAGCACATGACAGAACGGGCGCAGGATGGTAGCAGCACATGACAGAACGGGGGCGCAGGATGGGAGCAGCACATGACTGAACGGGGGCGCAGGATGGCAGCAGCACATGACAGAACGGGGGCGCAGGATGGCAGCAGCACATGACAGAACAGGGGCGCAGGATGGGAGCAGCACATGAAAGAACGGGGGCGCAGGATGGGAGCAGCACATGACAGAACGGGGGCGCAGGATGGGAACAGCACATGACAGAACGGGCGCACGATGGCAGCAGCACATGACAAAACGGGCGCAGGATGGGAGCAGCACATGACAGAACGGGGGCGCAGGATGGCAGCAGCACATGACAGAATGGGCGCAGGATGGGAGCAGCACATGACAGATTAGGGGCGCAGGATGGGAGCAGCCCATGAAAGAACGGGGGCACAGGATGGGAGCAGCACATGACAGAACAGGGGCGCAGGATGGCAGCAGCACATGACAGAACGGGCGCAGGATGGGAGCAGCACATGACAGAACAGGGGTGCAGGATGGGAGCAGCACATGACAGAACGGGGGCACAGGATGGGAGCAGCACATGACAGGATGGGAGCAGCAAATGACAGAATGGAGGTGCAGGATGGGTGTAGAACATGTCAGAATGGGGGCGCAGGATGGGAGCAGCACATGTCACAATGGGGGCACAGGATGGAAGCAGCACATGACAGAATGGGGGCGCAGGATGGGTGCAACACATGACAGAATGGGGGCGCAAGATGGGTGCAACACATGGCAGGATGGGGGCGCAGGATGGGTGCAGCACATGACAGGATGGGGATGCAGGATGGAGCAGCACATGTCAGAATGGGGGTGCAGGATGGGAGCAGCACATGTCAGAATGGGGGTGCAGGATGGGTGCAGCACATGTCAGGATGGGGACGCAGGATGGAGCAGCTTATGACAGGATGGGGACGCAGGATGGAGCAGCACATACCAGGATGGAGACCATATACCAATATAGATGCTAGCCACCCGGGCGTAGAACGGGTTCAATAGCTAGTATCTGTATAAGTACAGATACAAAGTGCTACTAAGTGCATCAAGGGTGTGGAAACATGATAGAAGGGAACAGATGCTGAGGAAAATTTATGAAGGAAAAACAAGTAATCAATAAATTCGATAGGTTATAGGGCACTCTAAAGAAATGTATTATAGAGCACGCTTAAAACTGTGGTTACTGAGAATTAACTGGATTGTCCAGGGTAGTGCATTCCAGAGAACAGGCCCAGCATGGGAGAACTCTTGGTGACAGGAAAGAAAGTTCATATTATAAGGGATGAAGAGCATAGGTAGAGTGTTAGGCTAGGTTCACATTGTGTTAGCAGCAGCTCGTTCACCACATACGCTAACGGGCTGCTGCTAGCGCAAGTGCCGGCGCTACATCACGCTAGCGCAGATGGAGCTTCTGCTAGCTCCATCTGCGCTAGCAGTGACGGACCCGGAAACGCTATAGCCCGCGTCTCGAGTCCGTCACTCAAATGACGGCACATCACTAGTGCACGCCCATTGTGGGCGTGCGCTAGCGATGCGTTTGCCATTGCATTCAATGGCGGCATTAACGGACTACGTTACACCGTGTTATGCCGCGGTGTAACGTAGTCCGTTTAATGTTGTCAATGAACGCAATGTGAACCTAGCCTTAGCGAGGGAGGAGTTGTAGAGCAGTACAGAACTGTGGAAAGCTTTGTGGGTGAGGGTGAAAAATTTATATTGTACTCTGTAGCAGATAGACAACCAGTGCAATGACTGACTTAGCGTGGAGCTATTAGTGTTGCGATTGAACAGAAATATTCTGATATTATACACAGTAAAACGTAAGAAAAGGTTGAATTCTTGAGCCGTTTTCGAGATGCAGATGATATTAGCAAATGGGATATAAAGGAACATTTCAGTCAAATATAACCCCAAGAAAGCTAGCATGCTGCTTGGAATGGAAGTAATGGTAAAACCACCCATGGAAATAACATTATTGGTTTGCCATTAGTTTACCTGATTATGTGCCAGTATTTTGATTGCTATTACTGTATCTCTGCAGAAGAAAGGTGACAAAAAAAAGTTTTTTTGCACTCTGCAGTCATTTTTACATTGTGGGCCAGTTCAATATGAAAAATTTGATGAAAGGTCCTCTTCAGTTTGCAAAAGAAGAGTGGTTGAAAGCTGTAAGAAGCTTGTTGATGGTTATAGGAAGCCATTGATTGCAGTTATGTATTCCAAAGGGTGTGCAACCGAATATTAAGTTAAGGGTGCCAACAATTTGGTCTGGCCCATTTTGGGGTTTTTGTGTGAAAAAATGTCCAGTTTGCCTTTTTTTCTCAGTTTTTGTTCCAATACACACACAGGAAATAAACATAGTCATTGGAGTGCCCCCGCGGGCCGTGGGGTACTCGGATCCGGGCCCTTCTTCTGTCCTCGGTGGGGATGTCACGGTGGCTGACCCGGTCCGTGGCCCTAGGGGAATAGAAACTTTCATGAAGTCCTCAGGGACAGTTTCTTCGCAAAGTCTTCCTTCTTGTAAAACCAGTAGAGAGCACCTTTAAGAAGGTGCAAACTATGTACAAACAAGTTCTAATCATGCACAGTTCATGATTCCAATGTTCCTTTTGTGTAACAGTGATGAAAACTTGAAACAATAGGGATTACGGGTAAACAAAGTGATCCTTTTAAGTGTTAATCCTGGACGGGTTTTAGAGCAGCAAAAGAAACAGGAAAGGTTTTAAAAGATCTATGTACAGGTTGCGGTTTTCCGAGGTTTATTCAAGTTCTGGAGGTAGCTGCATCCAGGGCCCAGTACGGTACCTGGTAACCTTTGGCCTCGGACAATCCGTGTATATGTCCTTGTCTTTGCCGACCCCATGGATCAGTTGCTCAGTCATGGCCAGGTCAGGGGCTGCAATCGCAATCTGAGTGCTCAGATTGGTCATTGCATCAGCTTGTGCTGCCACTTCCTGCGTGGCTGTGGGGGTGGCCAGATCAGTCTGCCAGACACTGGGCAACAACATTAGGGGAGCACTCTTCCTTACACCCCAGGCAGGCCAACCATCAATTGTCCAATAGCGGGTGTAAGTGACTATGTCCCCCTTCTGCGCTTCATAGCCCATAGAGTCTGTCTCTGCGGGAGATGGTCTTCCTCGGTCGGTGGCGGAGGCCCCGACTGGTGGCTCTATCTCCTTTATATAGCCCTTTCCAGTCGGGTGGGGAGAAACTACCACCACCCCCCATCGCAACGGAAGCGCAGGGGACAGATCAAATGTGGGGCGGCGAGCGACCGCTGAAGTCAGCCTGGTCTCCGGGGTGCCAGCGTTCTTCATACCTGCACTGGATATGGTCCCTTCGGCACCGATCCGCTCCGCTATCCGGGATGCTGGAACCGTTGACTGTCCAGATGTTGGCCCCACCTGGGTGTTCTCCCGGTACAGGGTAGGTCTCTCTACCCTCGGTGCCATAAAGCTGTTGTGCCATGGCAGTCAATGCAGCTGTTCTACCCATAGCTGTACGAAGTCGATTTCCTCTAGCAGCGGCATGTCCGAGTATTCCTCCTCTGACGACTTGAGGCCGCAATGAATCAGGTCGCCCTCCAAGGTCCCTGCCGGTAGCCATCTTCGTTCGCTCTCACATGCTGCTCCTCCATTTTCTGGGGTTTGAGCTCCCGCATTCCTGAGCTCATCATCCTGCAGCCGTAGTCGGAGAGGGAGGTCGTTACCTTTGGCGCCACTTTCGCGGTCTCCTCCCATGGCACGCCCTCTTTCTTCTCCAGTGCTCCTCGTGGCGCAGTAATGGCGGCAGTTTTGGCGGTAATTTTTGGCGGTAAATGGCAATACACAGTCCTTGCAATAAATCACAGTACTAATACAACTCTGGCACAGTTTCTAGGCGCATATGACCCGAATTTCAGGCTTAAGTAGATCCTGTTCATGACGCCAAAATAGTTGGAGCGCCCCCACGGGCCGTGGGGTACTCGGATCTGGGCCTTTACCCCTGATGAAGCTGCCTTTGTGCGGCAACACGCGTAGGGCAACATAGCCCCACGGACTCTTTGGTACCCTGACAGATAGGATGGACTGGACTCCTAGCTTATCGGTTTAGATCTTCATTAAGCTTTGGGCACCGCACACCTTACTGGTATACATAAATATGATGCTCCCTCCTATATGAATGCTTATCGACTGATATTGATGCCTGATCAGGTTATTATATTTGGCTTATTATAGCCTCTGTGACGATATGGTAATTTAGGGGGCATGATGATGCCACATGTTTTGTAGGTGTATAATACTTTTGCTCATACATCTGTAATATTGTCCTTGCTGTCCTATTTGCTTATTATGTCTTGTAAGTATTAGCTAGGATGGGCGCCCTCCATTGCTATTAAGTCCATATGTATATACAGTGGGGCAAAAAAGTATTTAGTCAGTCAGCAATAGTGCAAGTTCCACCACTTAAAAAGATGAGAGGCGTCTGTAATTTACATCATAGGTAGACCTCAACTATGGGAGACAAACTGAGAAAAAAAAATCCAGAAAATCACATTGTCTGTTTTTTTAACATTTTATTTGCATATTATGGTGGAAAATAAGTATTTGGTCAGAAACAAAATTTAATCTCAATACTTTGTAATATATCCTTTGTTGGCAATGACAGAGGTCAAACGTTTTCTGTAAGTCTTCACAAGGTTGCCACACACTGTTGTTGGTATGTTGGCCCATTCCTCCATGCAGATCTCCTCTAGAGCAGTGATGTTTTTGGCTTTTCGCTTGGCAACACGGACTTTCAACTCCCTCCAAAGGTTTTCTATAGGGTTGAGATCTGGAGACTGGCTAGGCCACTCCAGGACCTTGAAATGCTTCTTACGAAGCCACTCCTTCGTTGCCCTGGCGGTGTGCTTTGGATCATTGTCATGTTGAAAGACCCAGCCACGTTTCATCTTCAATGCCCTTGCTGATGGAAGGAGGTTTGAACTCAAAATCTCACGATACATGGCCCCATTCATACTTTCATGTACCCGGATCAGTCGTCCTGGCCCCTTTGCAGAGAAACAGCCCCAAAGCATGATGTTTCCACCACCATGCTTTACAGTGGGTATGGTGTTTGATGAATGCAACTCAGTATTCTTTTTCCTCCAAACATGACAAGTTGTGTTTCTACCAAACAGTTCCAGTTTGGTTTCATCAGACCATAGGACATTCTCCCAAAACTCCTCTGGATCATCCAAATGCTCTCTAGCAAACTTCAGACGGGCCCGGACATGTACTGGCTTAAGCAGTGGGACACGTCTGGCACTGCAGGATCTGAGTCCATGGTGGCGTAGTGTGTTACTTATGGTAGGCCTTGTTACATTGGTCCCAGCTCTCTGCAGTTCATTCACTAGGTCCCCCCGCGTGGTTCTGGGATTTTTGCTCACCGTTCTTGTGATCATTCTGACCCCACGGGGTGGGATTTTGCGTGGAGCCCCAGATCGAGGGAGATTATCAGTGGTCTTGTATGTCTTCCATTTTCTAATTATTGCTCCCACTGTTGATTTCTTCACTCCAAGCTGGTTGGCCATTGCAGATTCAGTCTTCCCAGCCTGGTGCAGGGCTACAATTTTGTTTCTGGTGTCCTTTGACAGCTCTTTGGTCTTCACCATAGTGGAGTTTGGAGTCAGACTGTTTGAGGGTGTGCACAGGTGTCTTTTTATACTGATAACAAGTTTAAACAGGTGCCATTACTACAGGTAATGAGTGGACGAAAGAGGAGACTCTTAAAGAAGAAGTTACAGGTCTGTGAGAGCCAGAAATCTTGATTGCTTGTTTCTGACCAAATACTTATTTTCCACCATAATATGCAAAAAAAATGTTAAAAAAACAGTCAATGTGATTTTCTGGATTTTTTTTCTCAGTTTGTCTCCCATAGTTGAGGTCTACCTATGATGTAAATTACAGACACCTCTCATCTTTTTAAGTGGTGGAACTTGCAGAATTGCTGACTGACTAAATACTTTTTTGCCCCACTGTATATACCTTTTTTTTGGGCAATTACTTGATTACCTCCTATGTATTGTTGTTATTGGAGGGGGCTCTATCATATGTCTTAGCCCTCTCAGGTGCCAAAAACATCTCAGTCTGTGGGATATGTTCTTTACTCTTGTCATTATGGGTATTTTTGTGCTCTTTTAATGGTTTTTAAATGTTGTTGTTTGCTTACCCTTTCTTGTAATAAATATCTGTTTTTGGTAATATATTTTGTCCTGTTGATCTCTTATTTCAACATGTCTTTTTCTATGTGGTCTAGTGGAAGTTCCCAGACAGTCAAACAGTATAACAGTAGTAAACGGAATCTCTTGGGAAAACACTTATCAGTCTGATGAGGACTTGCTTGTAGAGTCGTCTTCTCCAATGTAATCGCCGAGAAACAGCGGCACTTGTCGTCCCTCTGTTATCCGTGGGCTGCGTAGTTTCTAGGAATCCGCAACCTGGGGTTTAAGGGGTTACTGTGGTGAGCAGAGGGGATGCTAGGCAAACGGGGTCCCCTGTGCTCTGAGTCTTTTGCTTCAACAGTGCAGCCTATCCTGTGAGAACGATGCTCAGTCTATTATTGGGTCTCCCAACAGGAATCAGCGGCTCTGCCCTAATACCTTGGGTACTAGGGTCCACTGTCTCTGCACGGGCCACTGTCTCTGCATGGGTCACTGTCTCTGCAAGGGTCACTGACTCTGCACGGGCATCAGGGCGCACCTCTCCAGTCACAGCAGAGTCCGCTTTCACGTACTCACAAGATGCAGTCTTTCTGGACAATCTCCCTGTCTCAGTCCTCCGATCGGGAGCTCTCTCTCTCTTCCCCGGAGCGCAGCTGTGTGCTGTTCTGTCCGCTGTATATGCTGCTCTCCCCACTGCACCCGCTGCTCTCTCTCCAGTACACGCTGCTCTAGCCCTGGAACGTGTGCCTTTTTCCTCTCTCAGCCCGGCTTCTTTCCTATCCCAGTCTCTAAGTCTTCCCCAGGGAAAACTGCTGCACAGCTAAGTGGTTCCAGGCACGGAGCAGAGAAGGTCACCCCCTTACATCTGCTCCCTGCGTGCTTCCCTGAGACCCTCGGAACAACGCGATGTGATTGTGTTGTTCCAAGCGTCTCCTCCCTGCAGGCCATTGATCCAAAATAGCTGCGGGGCTCCTTCCGTGTCCTGCAGGGAGGTGGCTTGCAAGTGCCTGCCGAGAGCAGGCACCGGCAAGCCTGCAACACTGCCTGTCAGATCGCTGATCTGACACAGTGCTGTGCAAAGTGTCAGATCAGTGATCTGACACTATACTGTGATGTCCCACCCTGGGACAAAGTAAAAAAGTTTAAAAAAAAAATATTTACATATGTAAAAAAAAAACAAAAAAAATTACATAAATTAAAAAAATATATTTACATATAGTTCCAAGAAAAACATTTCATTATGTAAATAAAAAAAACAATAAAAGTACACATATTTAGTATCACCGCGTCCGTAACGACCCAACCTATAAAAGTGTTCCACTAGTTAACCCCTTCAGTGAACACCATAAGAAAAAAAAACGAGGCAAAAAACAATAATTTATCATCATACCGACTAACAAAAAGTGGAATAACACGCAATCAAAAAGAAAGATATAAATAAACATGGTACCGCCAAAATATCATCTTGTCCAGCAAAAAACGAGCCGCCATACAGCGTCATCAGCAAAAAAGTAAAAAAAGTTACAGCCCCTCCCAAGAAATTCAAGAATTGCTGGTTTTTGTTCATTCTACCTAATAAAAATCAGAATAAACAGCTATCAAAAATATCATGTGCCTGAAAATGGTACCAATAAAAACGTCAACTCGTCCTGCAGAAAAACAAGACTTCACATGACTATGTGGACCAAAATATGGAAAAATTATAGCTCTCTATTTTTTGCAATGAAAAGCGTATTTTAGTGTGTGACCGCTGCCAAACATAAAAACCCGCTATAAAAACCCTCTATAAATAGTAAATCAAACCCCCCTTTATCACCGCCTTAGTTAGGGAAAAATAATAAACTTTAAAAAATGTATTTATTTCCATTTTCCCATTAGGGTTAGAGTTAGGGTTGGACCTAAAATTAGGGTTGGGGCTAAAATTAGGGTTAGGGTTGGGGCTAAAGTTAGGGTTGGGGCTAAAGTAAGGGCTAGGGCTGTGGCTAAAGTTAGGGTTAGGGTTGGGGTTAAAGTTATGGTTGGGGCTAAAGTTAGGGTTGGGGCTAGAGTTGGGGTTAGGGTTTGGATTACGTTTACGGTTGGATTAGGGGTGTGTCAGGGTTAGGGGTATGGTTAGGGTTGAGATTAGGCTTAGGGGTGTGTTGGGGTTAGGGGTGTGTTGGCGTTGGAATTAGGGTAAGGGGTGAGTTCACGTTAGGGGTGTGGTTAGGGTTTGGATTAGGGTTAGGGGTGTGTTGGGGTTAGGGTTGGAGTTAGAATTAGGAGGTTTCCACTATTTAGGCACACCAGGGGCTCTGCAAATGCAACATGATGTCCGATCTCCGAATCCATACAATTTTGCGTTGAAAAAGTAGATCGGTGCTCTGCCCTTCCCTTCCAAGCTCTGCCGTGTGCCCAAACAGTGGATTACCCCCACATATGGGATATCAGCGTACTCAGGACACATTGGACAACAACTTTTGTGGTCCAATTTCTCCTGTTACCCTTGGGAAAATACAAAACTGGGGACAAAAAATATTTTTTGTGAAAAAAAAAGATTTTTTATTTTCACAGCTCTGCATTATAAACGTTAGTGAAACACTTGGGGGTTCAAAGTTCTCACAACACATCTAGATAAGTTCCTTGGGGGGTCTACACTGTGTGCAAAATTATTAGGCAAGTTGTATTTTAGAGGATTATTTTTATTATTGATCAACAACTAAGTTCTCAATCAACCCAAAAGACTCATAAATATCAAAGCTTAATATTTTTGAAGTTGGAGCTGTTTTTTTTTATAGATTTGGCTATCTTAAGAGGATATCTGATTGTGCAGTAACTATTACTGTGCAGAATTATTAGGCAACTTAATAAAAACCAAATATATTCCCATCTCACTTGTTTATTTTCACCAGGTAAACCAATATAACTGCACAAAATTTAGAAATAAACATTTCTGACATGCAAAAACAAAACCCCAAAAAATTAGTGACCAATATAGCCACCTTTCTTTATAATGACACTCAACAGCCTTCCATCCATAGATTCTGTCAGTTGCTTGATCTGTTTATGATCAACATTGCGTGCAGCAGCCACCACAACCTCCCAGACACTTTATCGAGAGGTGTACTGTTTTCCCTCCCTGTAGATCTCACATTTTATGAGGGACCACAGGTTCTTTTTGGGGTTCAGATCAGGTGAACAAGGGGGCCATGTCATTATTTTTTCTTCTTTGAGACCTTTACTGGCCAGCCACACTGTGGAGTAGTTGGAGGCATGTGATGGAGCATTGTCCTGCATGAAAATCATGTTTTTCTTGAACAATACCGACTTCTTCCTGTACCACTGCTTGAAGAAGTTGTCTTCCAGAAACTGGCAGTAGGTCTGGGAGTTGAGCTTCACTTCATCCTCAACCAGAAAAGGTCCCACAAGTTCATCTTTGATGATACCAGCCCATACCAGTACCCCACCTCCACCTTGCTGGTGTCTGAGTCGGAATAGAGCTCTCTCTGCCCTTTACTGATCCAGCCTCTTGCCCATCCATCTGGCCTATCAAGAGTCACTCTCATTTCATCAGTCCATAAAACCTTTGAAAAGTCAGTCTTAAGATATTTCTTGGCCCAGTCTTGACGTTTTATCTTGTTTCTTGTTCAAAGGTGGTCGTTTTTCAGCCTTCCTTACCTTTGTCCATGTCCCTGAGTATTGCACACCTTGTGCTATTTTGTTACTCCATTAACGTTGCACCTCTGAAATATGGCATCTTGGCAGCTTCACGCTTGATTTTCCTCAATTCATGGGCAGTTATTTTGCGCCTTTTTTGCCTAACATGCTTCTTGCGACCCTGTTGGATATTTGCCATGAAACGCTTGATTGTTCGGTGATCACGCTTCAGAAGTTTGGCAATTTCAAGACTGCTGCATCCCTCTGCAAGACATCTCACAATTTTGGACTTTTCGGAGCCCGTCAAATCTCTCTTCTGACCCATTTTTCCAAAGGAAAGGAAGTTGCCTAATAATTAACCACACCTTATAAAGGGTTTTGACACCCCTCCCCATTACAGAGATGCACATCACCTGATTTACTTAATTGGTAGTTGGCTCTCAAGCCTGAACATCTTGGAGTAGGACAACATGTATAAAAAGTATCATGCGATCAACTTGCCTAATAATTCTGCACACAGGGTAGTTTCCATTATGGGGTCACTTGTAGGGGGTTTCTACTGTTTAGGTACATCAGGGGCTCTGCCAACGCAACGTGACGCCCGCAGACGATTCCATCAAAATCTGCATTCCAAAACGCCACGTCATCCCTTCCGAGCTCTGCCATGCACCCAAACAGTAGTTTACCCCACATATGGGGTATCAGTGTACTCAGGACAAATTGCACAACAACTTTTGGGGTCCAATTTATCCTGTTACCCTTGGAAAAATTAAAAATTGGGGGCGAAAAATCATTTTTGTGAAAAAAATAAGATTTTTTATTTTTACAGCTCTACATTCTGTGAAGCACTTTTGTGGGGTTTCCATTGATTAGGCACATCAGGGGCTTTGAAAACGAGACATGGCGTCCTATCTCAATTCCACACAATTTTGCATTGAAAAGTCAAATGCAACGTGACGCCCGCAGACCATTCCATCAAAGTCTGCATTCCAAAACGCCACTTCTTCCCTTCTGAGCTCTGCCATGCGCCCAAACAGTGGTTTACCCCCACATATGAGGTATCAGCGTACTCAGGACAAATTGCACAACAACTTTTGGGGTCCATTTTCTCCTGTTACCCTTGGTAAAATAAAACAAATTGGATCTGAAGTAAATTTGTTGTGAAAAAAAGTTAAATGTTCATTTTTTTTTTAAACATTCTAAAAATTCCTGTGAAACACCTGAAGGGTTAATAACCTTCTTGAATGTGGTTTTGAGCACCTTGAGGGGTGCAATTTTTAGAATGGTGTCACACTTGGGTATTTTCTATCATATACACCCCTCAAAGTGACTTCAAATGTGATGCGGTCCCTAAAAAAAATGGTGTTGTAAAAATGAGAAATTGTTGATCAACTTTTAAACCTTATAACTCCCTAACAAAAATAAATTTTGGTTCCAAAATTGTGCTTATGTAAAGTAGAGATGTGGGAAATGTTACTTATTAAGTATTTTGTGTGACATATCTCTGTGATTTAAGGGCATGAAAATTCAAATTTGGAAAATTGCGAAATTTTCGCTAAATTTCAGGTTTTTTTTTTCACAAATAAACTCAAGTAATAACAAAGAAATTTTGCCATTAACATGATGTACAATGTGTCACGAGAAAACAATGGAACGCTTTCATGGATTAAGATTATTCTGACAGAATTATAACCTCATAAAGGGACTGTGGTCAGAATTGTAAAAATTGGCCCTGTCATTAACGTGCAAGCCACCCTTGGGGGTAAAGGGGTTAAAATAAAAAATGTTGGTCTACTGAAATGTATGTTCAGTAAATTCACTCAATACTTGGTCAGGGTTCCATTTGCATCAATTATTGAATTCATCAATGCCACATGGCATGGAGACAGTCAGCGTGGGGCAGCACGGTGGCTCAGTGGTTAGCACTGCTGCCTTGCAGTGCTGGAGTCCTGAGTTCAAATCTCACCAAGGAGAACATCTGCAAGCAGGTTGTGGGTTTCCTCCCACATTCCAAAAGACATACTGATAGGGAATTTATATTGTGAGCCCCATCGGGGACAGCAATGATAATGTATGTAAAGCACTGTGGAATATGATAGCGCTGTATAAAAATAAAGACTATTATGTGGCACTGCTCAGGTGTTATGGAAGCCCAGGTTGCTTTGATAGCAGTCTGGTGTCTCTCAGCTTCCTCTTGACAATACCCCATAGATTCTCTATGGGGTTAAGGTCAGGCTAGTTGCTGACAATCAAGCATTATGATATTGGTGTTTTTAAGCCAGGTATTAGTACTTTTGGCAGTGTGGACAGGTGCCAAGTCCTACTGGAGAATTAAATTTCCATCTCCAAAAAGCTTGTTGGCAGAGGGAAGAATGAAGTGCTATAAAATTTACTGGCAGATGACTGTGCTGACTTTGGTCTTGATTAAACACAGTGAACCTACACCAGCAGATGACATGGCTCTCCAAACCATCACTGATTGTGGAAACTTCACACTGGACCTCAAGCACCTTTGATTGTGTGCCTCTCCACTCTTCCTCCAGACACTGGGACCTTGATTTCCAAATTAAATGCAAAATTTACTTTCATTTGAAAACAACACCTTGGACCACTGAGCAACAATCCAGTTATTTTTCTCCGTGGCCAAAAAACACCTTGGACCACTGAGCAACAGTCCAATTCTTTCTCTCCCAGGCCCAGGTAAGATGCTTCTGGCGTTGTCTATTGGTCATGAGTGGCTTAACACAAGGAATGCAACACTTGCAGCCCATGTCCTGGATACGTCTGTGTGTGGTGGCTCTTGAAGCAATGACTCCACCAGCAGTCCACTCCTTGTGAATCTCTCCAAAATGTTTGAATATACTTTTCTTAACAATCCTTTCAAGGCTGCAGTTATTACGGTTGCTTGTGCACCTTTTTCTACCACACTTTTTCCTTCCACTTAACTTTCCATTAATATGCTTGGATACAGCACTCTGTGAACAGCCAGCTTCTTTAGCAATGACCTTTTGTGGCTTACCCTCCTTGTGAAGTGTGTCAATGACTTCCTTCTGGACATCTGTCAAGTCAGCAGTCTTCCCCATGATTGTGGAGCCTAATAAAACAGACTAACGGACCTTTTTAAAAACTTAGGAAGCCTTTGTAGGTGTTTGTTGTTAATTATTCTAATTTATTGAGATAATGACTTTTAGGTTTTCATTGGCTGTAGGCCATAATCAATCATCAACATTAACAGAAATAAACACTTGAAATCGATCACTCTGTTTGTAATGACTCTATATAATATCTGAGATTCACTTTTTGTTTTGAAGAACTGAAATTAACTTTTTGATGATATTCTAATTTGTGAGCTGCCTCTGTATGAGTTTCACTTTTTGTATTGAAGAACTGACATACCTTAACTTTTTGATGTTATTCTAATTTTGTGAAAGGCACCTGTACATTACATCCCCACTGAACTCATAATTTGCTGGAAGTACCTGAAGAATCTAAACAACAATTATCTTACAGGCCACTTAACACTCTGTTGAGATCGAGGGGGGTTTCAATGATGACAGTTCAATTGTGCAAATAATTTTATTATATTTAATCTTTTTGTTTTGCAATTTCTTGAAATTTCGTAAATGTAATTTTTTTTTTCTTTCTTGCAGGGTAAGCCAAAGCCACAAGTTAATTGGACTATAAATGGACAACCTCTAGATCCTAAACAAGCAAGTGTTAGGAACAGTGAAAGCGACACCATTCTTTTTATCCGCAAAGCTGAGCGTAAAGATTCAGGGGTTTATGAACTCACAGTAAAAATTGATGACTTGGAAGATAAAGCAAAGATTGATATAAAAATTGCAGGTAATTATATATATTAAGACTAATAATTTAACATTTCCCTGGTGGTCTAGAATAGTGGGAAGATTAATGCCATCTTCCCTAATGGTCTGGGAAATGTTAATTGGAGTTTACCTGATGGTTTATACAGAGAGGGAGTTAATACCATTTTGGTCATCTAGGGTGGTGGTAAGTCTACCAGGAGAGTAAGGGGTTAATGTATGCTTTCTTGGTGGTCTAGGGTAGTAGATGGATTAATACTGTTTTACCTGCTGGCTTAGAATATAGAGAGAAGGATGAAGACTACTACTCTAATGGTCTTTACTTTTTGACATTGATGGAATGAAAGCAGATCTGTCACCAGATTTCACATTATAAATTGCATACACACATGGATAAAATTGTTGGGACCCTTCTGCTAAAGTCATAAAGACCCACAATGATCTCTGAAAAACCTTGAAACTGACAAAAGTATTTTTCAATTTAAATTTACAGACTGTCAACTAATGAAAATCATAAATTACTTTTAAATTGTGGTTCAACAGAAAAATTAGAATAAAAATGAAATTGAAAATGGCTAAGATATAAATGATGGTAACCATTGAAGAGATTGAAAATAATTTGACCATAGGGATATGTTAAGTGAAGGTGTGTCCTGTGATTAGAATCACAGGTGTCTAAAAGCTTGCAATCAGTCAGTCTGCTTCTTAGGCCGGTTTCACACGTCAGTGGCTCCGGTACGTGTGGTGACAGTTTCCTCATGTACCGGAGACACTGACTAATGTAGACACATTAAAATAAATGTGTCTCTGCACATGTCAGCGTGTTTTCATGGACCGTGTGTCCATTTGCAAAACACGGAGACATGTCAGTGTTCGTGGGAGCGCACGGATCACAGGGACCCATTAAAGTCAATGGGTACGTGTAAACACGTACTACATATGGATGCTGTCTGTGTGCCATCTGTGTGCTGTCCGTGTGCATTTTTCCTGTCATAGGGTTAAAAGTGTAAAAATTGTTGCAATACACGGACACGGACACACGTACAGCAAATGTACAGCACACGGACCCTAAAAACGTACTCACGGACATCACACGGATCCCACATGGATGGCCTACCTGAGCACACGGACACACAGACACGGATAACTCCGGTACCGTTTTCTCCGGTACCGGAATTATCTGTACGTGTGAGACTGGCCTTAAGTGGTGAAAAGTAGTCATTGTGCTGTTTAGTATCATGGTGTGTTTCACACTGAACATTAACCATAGAAAGTAAAGAGTTGTCTCACGAGATTAGAAAGAAAATTATAGACAAATTAATTAAAGGGAAAGGCTATAATCCATTTCCAAACTGCTGTTCTTTTTACTAGAATTATGCATATTATTCAGAAGTTTAAGGTCTATGGTACTTTAGCTAATCTCCCTAGACATGACCCAAGAGGTAAATTGATGATAAATTTAAAAATCAGATAATACAAGCCAAAGACCCTAGAATAACTTCCAAAGATATTAGAAATTAACACCAAGGTCTAGGTACATCAGTTTCAGATCACATCATCCTTCATTGTCTTGGCCAAAATGTCATTCATGGAGGACAACCAAAGAGAAAAGCACTGTTTAAACCCTTCATGACCTTGGGATTTTCCATTTTTCCATGTTCGTTTTTCACTCCCCTCCTTCCAGAGTCATAACTCTTTTATTTTTCTGTCAATATGGCCATATGAGGGCTTATTTTTTGTGTGACGAGTTGTACTTTTGAACGACATCATTGGTTTTACCATGACGTGTACTAGAAAATGGGAAAAAATTCCAAGCGCTGTGGAATTGCAAAAATTACGAGTTCATAGACACCAAACATGTCTAGGTTATTTTTATCTAAGTGGTGAAAAAAAATTCCAAACTTTGCTAAAAAAAAAATTGTGCCATTTTCCGATACCCATAGCATCTCCATTTTTCGTGATCTGGGGTTGGGTGAGGGCTTATTTTTTGCGTGCAGAGTTGACGTTTTTAGTGATACCATTATGGTGCAGATACATTCTTTTGATCACCCGTTATTGCATTTTAATACAATGTCACAGCGACCCAAAAAAACGTAATGTTGGCATTTCTAATTTTTTTCTTGATTGATAGATTGGGCGATTCTGAACGCGGCTATACCAAATATTTATATATTTTATTTTTATTGTTTTATTTTAAATGGGGCGAAAGGGGGGTGATTTAAACTTATATGTTTTTTAATTTATTTCATTTTTTTAAACATTTTTTTTTTTTACTTTTGCCATGCTTCAATAGCCTCCATGGGAGGCTAGAAGCTGGCACAACTCGATCGCCTCAGCTACATAGGAGTGATCATCAGATCGCTCCTATGTAGCTGAATTACAGGCTTGCTATGAGTGCCGACCACAGGATGGCGCTCATAGCAAACCAGCATCAGTTACCATAGAGGTCTCAAGGACCTCTATGGTTACTATCCTGACGCATCGCTGACCCCCGATCATGTGACTGAGGTCGGCGATGCGCGCATTTCCGGCCATGCGGCCGGAAGCGGTAGTTAAATGCCGCTGTCAGCGTTTGACAGCGGCACTTAACTAGTTAATAGCGGCGAGTGGATTGCGATTCCACTTGCCGCTATTGCGCGCACATGTCAGCTATTCAAAACAGCTGACATGTCGCGGCTTTGATGTGGGCTCACCGCCGGAGCCCACATCAAAGCAGGGGATCTGACCTCGGACGTACTATCCCGTCTGAGGTCAGAAAGGGGTTAAAGCAAAACTTATAAAAGCAAGACTGTAATTAGACAAAATGCACACTGACAAGTCTCAAAGCTTCTGGGAGAATGTCTTTTGGAAAGATGAGACAAAACTGGAGCTCTTTGGCAAGTGACAGCTTGCCTCATCAGCTCTACGTTCACAGATGCAAAATGAAGTATACAAACAAAAAAGAACATTGAGCCTCCTCCATGTTTCACACTAGGTACAGTTATGTTTTGGGGCTGCTTTGCTGCATCTTGCACAGGGTGTCTTGAATCTGTGCAGGGTACAATGAAATCTCAAGACTATCAGGGCATTATGGAGCGAAATGTGCTTCAAAGTGACAGAAAGCTTGGTCAAAGATCATGGGTCCTCCAACAGGATAATGACCCAAAATACACAACTAAAATGATCCAAGAATGGCTAAGAATAAATCCCTGGACACTTCTGAAGTGATCTTCTATGAAGTCTGATCTATATCTTATTTAACATCTCTGAAAGGAGTTGAAACATGCAGTCTGGGGAAAGTACTCTTCAAACGAGAGGCAGCCAGAGCAGTTTGCTCATGAGGAGTGGGCCCAAACACCTGTGAACAGGTGCAGAAGTTTCAGTGAGGGTACAGAAACATGCATTCATTTTATCATGTGACGTACTGGATAGCAGAAAAAAACTCCTAGTATACAAAAAAAAAACACAATACTGCAATTGTTTTTGTGTTTTTTACTTCCAGTGTTAATCATACAGTAAATATTTCCTGACAGTTGATTTTCCATGTCCCTACGATGACAGGAATTCCAAACTTTTTTTTTTTATAGTGAAAATCAGAAATTTGTTAAAATGAAAAAAAAGTTTGTATCAGCACATTCCAAGACTCATATATTTTTAATATTCAATAAAATTTGCTGTGTGATAGCTTGTTTTTAGTGATACAATTTGTGGTATTTTGATAGCCTTTTTTTTGCATTTTTTGGATGAATTAATTTAATATTTTGATAGATCAAACTTTTATGGATGTAACGATACGACTTGTATTTTTTTATTTTAATGAGATAAAAAGGAGGGTGATTTGAACTTCTATTTCTATATTTTTTATTTTTGTTATGTTTTTAAAAATACCACCCATTTACTCTTTTTAGAACAACTCGCACCCCGGTCGATTGACAGCGACATTTAACAGGAACTCCACTCCTTGAGCTACTGTTAGGGCCAGAGCAGATGATCATTTGCTCTCCATCCTAGAAAAATGGTCCCATTATATTAATCACACTCGGATCAGAGTTTGATAAAAGTAGAATTCATTTTTTCTCGGATGTGGAGAATTAAAAAAATTTCTCCATCTTCTCCATTCAGTCTGTCTGTGAATATCTGACTGCACATAGATGTCATCCGAATGTGGTCTGGTGTTTTCCTCTAACCTATAAACATGAATGGGTGTTGCCATCCACTTACCAGAGGCAAATCGCACATGCGGCAATTTTTTTCCTTAGACGTGTGCACCACCCCATTGAACAACATTATTCTGAGTGCGAGCCATTGTTTTAATTTACCACACTTGGTCCTTTGAGGCATATGATGGCTGAACATCGCAACCATCATTTGACAGGAAAGATATGGGCTCATATTGTGAGCTTGCATCAAAGTCAGGGAACTGAAATAAGGCATAACTGTATGCCGTATTGCAGCGAGGGATTAAATGGGTTTTCCACTACTGCACAACACCAGTTTGCTCAATTCAGGATTCTAATTAAAATAAAGACATTAAATACTTCTCTCCTTTAGTGGTGTTGATCCAGAGATGTCGTCCACTCTTTGGCTGCAGCTCATCAATATTCCGTTAAGGTGGATGGCAGCGCCAATAAAATAGGATAAAGGCTGTAGCTGGCGAGCAGCTGCTAACTGGCTGCAGCCTGTATGGGCCACAAGTCATGTCCACTCTCTGGGAACAGTGGTGGCGACATTTCTGGAGCAGATGAAGCGCGTATACATTGTTTTTATTTAAGTAAGATAAATTGAACTGAATACAAATTGCACCTTATAGATCAGAAAGATACTGCACTTTATAATCCATAATATACATGGGTATTGAAGCCATTATGGGTTGCGTGAATTGTTTGTTGTTACATATTTTTAATATAATTAGCAAAATTGTTACAAATGTTTATTAATATGTTCTTTATATTAATGCATTGTTTCTTTTTAGAACGTCCTGGTCCTCCTAAAAGTATCAAGTTAGTGGATGTATGGGGCTTTAATGCAGCTCTTGAGTGGACCCCACCAATGGATGATGGTAACTCAGAAATTACTGGCTATACCCTGCAGAAGTCAGATAAGAAAACTGGGGCAAGTATTTGCAATTTTGAACAGGTTTCCTAAACATATAATTATTATATAATATTGATATGCCCATTTGTTTGCTGTGACGCCACAAACAGAATTTATCATTCTCTCATTCATTTTGTTTTACCGTTTTAATTACCTTTTTATTTGATGGTATAAAACTGAGTGGTGAAGAGGAAAGACAAGTAATTTGATATATAATTTCTATTAAACAATCATCCCACATTTATGCAGCTTGAGTAATAATGCTCATAATATTGGGTTTCTTCTGAGATGATTTGACACTGGATTATATATTTAGGAAGCTAATATGAAAAGTGTATGTATTCTTTAAAGGGAAGCTATCGGCGGAGAAATATAGTATTTACAGTATGTGCAGTCATTGCAATAATTTGCAGATAAATATCATTTAAGACTCGCAAACGATAGCTGTATAATAGACAGCCCTGGGTGTAGTCAGCAGGCCCCTGACAGGCATGGTGAAATGGTTAAAAGGAACTTGTCACCAGGTTTGGCTGATATGAGTTACGGCCACCGCCTTTCAAGGCCGATATACAGCATTTTATAATTTAATTTTTTTATATTTTCTAAATGTCTTATCTGAGTTTTTATTAACATTTTTAGTCCAGCTTCACTCTTTTCTCCTTTGGTTGCTTAGATATTATCCTGCAATATTGCTATATGTTTATGTATTTCATTGTTAGGTTGGGGTCACACTTGCAAGTTCAATGCGAGAAACTTGCGCGAGTCTCTCCCATCAATACCCAACACAGCCGTAGGAACTCGGGACCGGAGCGAACGGCTTCATGGTTTTCTATGCAGCTGAACGATCCGGTCCCGAGTGCCGGCAGCAGCGTAGGGTATTGATGCGAGAGACTCGCGCAAGTTTCTCGCATTGAACTCGCTAGTGTGACCCCGGCCTTCCATGATGGGCAGCCAATTCGGTCCTGGCATTGTTCCAGCTCGAGCTTTTATGGCAGTGGAGCGCCCCCAGTACGGCAGTGGGGTACTCGGAGCCGGGCCCTTTGGTTCTCAAAGGGGGATGTTACGGTGGCTGACCCGGTCCGTGGCCCTAGGGTCGTCCGTTGTAAATGGGGAAAAGGTCTTTTAAGGGATAATGTTTGTGACGCCACCTGTGGTATTCGGTCAGGGTGACGGACGCTGCTTAAGGGTCCGCTTGGGTGATGTGATGGCAGCTAGATGTATACCTTCACACAGGTGAAGTATGTCCCCAGGGCTTCCCAGAGTGTAGATGGTGGATCGTGTGAGGCGCAGTGAAGAACGAGGACACAAGGTTGCAGTCTCTTTACCTTTACTGAAGCCTTCAGCATCCACAGTCCAGAGCACCAGATCACAGGGTAGGCAGAGTCCAGCAAATCCGAAGGCAAATCCAGAGTCCTCTTACCCAGGTGGAAATCAGTAGCCTTCCTCTAGCGCCTGGATGTTGTAGTACCTTACTGCTAAGCTTCTCATAAGGTCCTCACAACTGATGTTGGTGTTCTAGATGTTATGTCTTTCTCTCTGTCCCCCAGATGGATAGGAACAACCCATATGACTGATGGCCTGAGGCTTTTTACAGGAGCTCTAGGATACCCCGGCCTCCACAGTTGCCACCGTGCCTCCTGGGTAAAGGTTGGGCAACTAATATGGAATTAGCTGTCCTGCCGGTCTATGGAGGCAGGCCTGGAGACAATGACTCCCTCGGTGTTCCGGCTACTGGTTCCTGCGCCTCAGAAGGAGGAAGCCTGCTCCTGGCTGATCTCCCTTCAATATTCCTCTCCTGTCCTCTGCTTTCCTGCACACTCTCTGCAATATGTGCTGCTTTCTATGTCTCTTCCCAGGAGCTGTAGCATTTCATGCCACAGAGCTCTTCTTCCTCTGTTTTCCTGACAGGAACTGACCCTTTCCCTCCAGATCAGGATGTTGTTATAGGGGAGTTCACCTTAAAACCGGCTTAGAGCTCCCCCTTCTGGTCTGGAGTGTGAACATGTTGCATGCATAGTGTTTACCTGATAAAGAGATTTCCTTTATTGCCTTCAGACGTAACATCACTCCCCCCCCCTAGAGGGGAATGACATTACTGCAACGACCAGGACCCTGGGGCGCTGCACTAGCACATGGAGCTGATAAGTTTAAATAGGGGTTAAGCGACTGTTGCATACTTTGCAATGTTTTTACTGGTATATGTGGGTATGTGGGGCATAAGGTTTTTTCACAATATAAATGTGTTACCAATTTATTTGATCTAAAGTCTTCATCTTTTTTATTCTACAAATATATTCATGTTTTAGGAATGGTTTACAGTTCTTGAGAATTACCGTCAAACTAACTGCACTGTTTCTGACTTGATTATTGGAAATTCCTACTACTTCAGAGTGTTTTCTGAAAATTTGTGTGGACTTAGTGAAAAATCAGCAGTTACTAAAGGTTGTGCTGTAATAAAGAAAGCTGGTGAGTTTTTTATTCTGTTTTAACTTTAATTATAACTAGATTTCCTACCCTACCTTATTAAACTCATGCTATTATTACTAATGTGGTTTCAGAGTTTCAAAGTAGACATACCGTATATACTCGAGTATAAGCCGAGATTTTCAGCCCAAATTTTTGGGCTGAAAGTGCCCCCCTCGGCTTATACTCGAGTCAAGGTGGGTGGCAGGGTCGGCGGGTGAGGGGGAGAGGGCGCTGAGGTATACTTACCTAGTCCCAGCGATCCTCGCGCTGTCCCTGCCCTCCCACGGGCTTCCGCGCTGCAGCTTCTTCCTCTCTTCAGCGGTCACGTGGGACCGCTCATTACAGAAATGAATAAGCGGCTCCACCTCCCATAGGGGCGGAGCCGCCTATTCATTCCTCTAATCAGCGGTGTCGGTGACCGCTGATAGAGAAAGAATCTGCGGCACCGAAGACAGCTGTGACAGCGCGAGGATCGCCAGGACTAGGTGAGTATAGCATATTCACCTGTCCTCGTTCCAGCCGCCGGGCGCCGCTCCATCTTCCCGGCGTCTATCTGCGCTCTGACTGATCAGGCAGAGGGCGCGATGACGCATATGGTGTGCGCGGCGCCCTCTGCCTGATCAGTCAGAGCGCAGAGACGCAGGGACCGGACGCTGGGAGCTGCAAGTAGAGAGGTGAGTATGTTTTTTTTTTTTTTATTGCAGCAGCGGCCATCGCACATAATTTACGTATGTGGAGCATCTATGGGCACAGCTATGGGCCAATATGAACAGTGCAGAGCACTGTGTGGGGCACAGCAAGAAGGCAATATGAACAGTGCAGAGCACTGTGGGGCACAGCAAGAAGGCAATATGAACAGTGCAGAGCACTGTGGGGCACAGCAAGAAGGCAATATGAACAGTGCAGAGCACTGTGGGGCACAGCAAGAAGGCAATATGAACAGTGCAGAGCACTGTGGGGCACAGCAAGAAGGCAATATGAACAGTGCAGAGCACTGTGGGGCACAGCAAGAAGGCAATATGAACAGTGCAGAGCACTGTGTGGGACACAGCAAGAAGGCAATATGAACAGTGCAGAGCACTGTGGGACACAGCAAGAAGGCAATATGAACAGTGCAGAGCACTGTGGGGCACAGCAAGAAGGCAATATGAACAGTGCAGAGCACTGTGGGGCACAGCAAGAAGGCAATATGAACAGTGCAGAGCACTGTGTGGGGCACAGCAAGAAGGCAATATGAACAGTGCAGAGCACTGTGGGACACAGCAAGAAGGCAATATGAACAGTGCAGAGCACTGTGGGACACAGCAAGAAGGCAATATGAACAGTGCAGAGCACTGTGGGGCACAGCAAGAAGGCAATATGAACAGTGCAGAGCACTGTGGGGCACAGCAAGATGGCAATATGAACAGTGCAGAGCACTGTGGGACACAGCAAGAAGGCAATATGAACAGTGCAGAGCACTGTATGGGGCACAGCAAGAAGGCAATATGAACAGTGCAGAGCACTGTGTGGGACACAGCAAGAAGGCAATATGAACAGTGCAGAGCACTGTGGGACACAGCAAGAAGGCAATATGAACAGTGCAGAGCACTGTGGGACACAGCAAGAAGGCAATATGAACAGTGCAGAGCACTGTGGGGCACAGCAAGAAGGCAATATGAACAGTGCAGAGCACTGTGGGGCACAGCAAGATGGCAATATGAACAGTGCAGAGCACTGTGGGACACAGCAAGAAGGCAATATGAACAGTGCAGAGCACTGTATGGGGCACAGCAAGAAGGCAATATGAACAGTGCAGAGCACTGTATGGGGCAATAAATATTCAAAAAAACACTTAACCTACTGATGTCTCAATTAATTTTACTTTTATTGGTATCTATTTTTATTTTTGAAATTCACCGGTAGTTGCTGCATTTCCACCCTAGGCTTATACTCGAGTCAATAAGTTTTCCCAGTTTTTTGTGGCAAAATTAGGGGGGGGTCGGCTTATACTCGGGTCGGCTTATACTCGAGTATATACGGTAATTCCATCGAGTTCAACCTATAGTCTAACATGTTGATACAGAGGAAGACAAAAACCTCTGAGATAGCTTCAAATTGCCCCATATTAGGGAAAAAAAATCAAACTAATTTCCTGGATCAACATCCCGTCATATAATCAAGTACCCATAATCTGTAATAATATATTTTTCAAGAAAGGCATCAGGCCCTACTTCTACTTTTTTAGTGAATCAACCATGACAACATGCTATCGTACAGAGTTCCAAAATTTTACTGCTCTTACAGGAAAAAATTGCCATCTATGATTTGATTAAACTTTCTTTCCCTTGCAAGTAGAGCAGCAGCGAAGCTACTGGGAGGGCAGATGCTGCGGGTGCCCCTGGCCTGGAGCTCTGAGGGGGCCCACCCGGAGCTACGCTACTGTAACTGTATTGTCGCGCGCAGCCCACCGATACAGTTACATTCTGTAGCAGAGCAGGGAGACTCGATCTATGGTGCCCCTGAGCAGGCGGGGGGGCCGGTGCCAGCAATGGGCCCCCTGCCGTCATCAGAAGATCAGCTGTACCGGCATTAAGCCGATACAGCTGATCGCATTGATGGGAGAAGGAGCGCTACGCTGCCTTATTACAGGGTCTTACTATGGGGTCTGCCTTATTACAGGGTCTGACTATGGGGGTACTGCCTTATTACAGGGTCTGACTATGCGGGTACTGCCTTATTACAGGGTCTGACTATGGGGCTGCCTTATTACAGAGTCTTACTATGGGGGCTGCCTTATTACAGGGTCTGACTATGGGGTACTGCCTTATTGCAGGGTCTGATTATGGGGGCTGCCTTATTACAGGGTCTGACAATAGGGGTGATGCCTTATTACAGGGTCTGCCTATATTGGGGTGCTGTCTTATTACAGGGTCTGCCTATGGGGGTGCTGCCTTATGCTACAGAGTCTGCCTATGGGGAGTGCATTATACTATATTGTGGACTATTTGGTGCATTATGCTACTGTA
This sequence comes from Ranitomeya imitator, assembly GCF_032444005.1. NCBI lineage: Eukaryota > Metazoa > Chordata > Amphibia > Anura > Dendrobatidae > Ranitomeya > Ranitomeya imitator. The sequence goes on along the minus strand of NC_091284.1, from coordinate 274,119,428 downwards.
TATGGAGGCTATCTAGGGGGCCATCATGCAGTGTGGAGATTACAGTGTGGGGGTCATTATACAGTGTTAGAGCCATCAAACAGTTTGGAGGCTGCTAAGGGGTCAGTATACTGTGTGGGTGGTACTATACAGTGAGGGGCATTATACTGTGTATAAGAGAGCATCATACTGTGTATAAGAGAGCTGTACAGGGGGGGAGACTCGGGACATTATTAAGTGTAAAGTGGGCACTTCTTGCTCCAGGGGAACTCAGGTTACTGTGGCTATCAAAGGGGCACACAGGGCAATATTACGTTCTAGGGGGCAAAATATGGGCACTGTTTTCTAGGGCACTACTATATTATAGAGGGGTGCTTTAGAATTTAGAGGGCACAGAGAACGACACAGCAGGTGCCGTAATAGGGTCACATACAGCAGCAGCGGCTCAGTATTGGGGTATCAGGGGCAGTAATAGGGACACATACGGCAGCAGCAGCTCAGTATTTGGGTATTAGGTGGAGTAATATGGACACATACGGCAGCAGCGGCTCAGTATTGGGGTATCAGGTGCAGTAATAGGGACACATGGCAGCAGCGGCTCAGTATTGGGGTATCAGGTGCTGTAATAGGGACACATACGGCAACAGCGGCTCAGTATTGGGGTATCAGGTGCAGTAATAGGGACACATACAGCAGCAGCAGCTCAGTATTGGAGTATCAGTGCAGTAATAGGGGCACATACGGCAGCAGCGACTCAGTATTGGGGTATCAGGGGCAGCAATAGGGACATATGACAGCAGTGGCTCAGTATTAGGGTATTAGGTGGAGTAATAGGGACACATACGGCAACAGCGGCTCAGTATTGAGGTATCAGGGGCAGTAATGGGGACACATACAGCAGCAGCGGCTCAGTATTGGGGTATCAGGTGCAGTAATAAGGACACATATGGCAGCAGCGGCTCAGTATTGGGGTCTCAGGGGCAGTAATAGGGACACATACGGCAGCAGCGGCTCAGTATTGGGATATCAGGAGCAGTAATAGGGACACATAAGGCAGCAGCGGCTCAGTATTGGGGTATCAGGGGCAGCACTATCTGTAACTGTGCTGTGATCTATGTTCTGTAGGGCTGGTATCTACCACTGACCATATGGTGGTAATATCAGTGTTGGTCTTTATATAGAGATTATCTTCAGTAATATCGTGGTCATCTTCTGAGGTTCTCCTCCACTATTAGGGTGCGTCACAAAATTGTAATCATGGTTACCTGGTTAGGGGCCGACTCAGAAGTTTCGCCCCCCTGAATCAAAACGCTAGCTACGCCTCTGAAGTAGAGGATGACTCCATGTCACTGTCACTGGCCTACATGTAACAATATCATTAAAAAGATCTCTGTACTGTCCATTCATATATTTGCACATTTTCATAAGATTGCCCAATAGCCGTAGTTTTTTCCAAACTGAATAACCCTAAGGGTATGTGTCCACGTTCAGGATTGCATCAGGATTTGGTCAGGATTTTATGTCAGTATTTGTAAGCCAAAACCAGGAGTGGCTGATAAATCCAGAAGTGGTGCATATGTTTCTATTATACTTTTCCTCTAATTGTTCCACTCCTGGTTTTGGCTTACAAATACTGACATAAAATCCTGACCAAATCCTGATGCAATCCTGAACGTGGACACATACCCTTAGTCCTGTCTAGATTTTGCAGGCAACCTAATTCCTATTTTGGTTACTCTTTTTCTGCACTAGCTCTCTATTTAATCTATGTCCTTAGAATACTCTGTAAAATTTTGAGCTGCAGTTTATACAAAGTGTGGCTCGACTAGTGACTTGTACATAGGTGTTCTTTTCATAAGCATTTATGCTTGTTGACCTGGCACTGGCAGTGCCTATGCCTGGTGCCTGACACTGGTCACTAAAGTTGAGTTTTCTGTCCACAGATATGCCCAAAACTTTTTCGGTGACAGGTGTACTTAATGTTTTACAATTTAGTACATAATTTAAAATTTTATTTTTTTTACCTAAATGCATTACCTTACATTTATGTACATTAATCTTCAATTGCCATTTGTCCACCCAAGCCTCTAGCTTACACAAATCCCTACGTAACAATAAATTATCCTCCTCTGTGCTGATTACCTTGCAAAGTTTAGTATCATCTGAAAATTTTGAAATTCTACTCTATATGCCCTCTACAAGGGCATTAATAAATATTTTAAAAAGGCCCAATAGTGAACCGTGTGGTATCTCACTGTTTAGTGTGACCTAAACAGAGCGTATTCTCTTAATAAAAACCCTATCATTTTTGTCACCGGGTCTATTTTTAATCCCATTGCTTTTCTTTTATATACCAAACTTCAACCCCTTCAGTACCTTTGAGGTATCTATACATTATGGTGTTTAAGGGGTTCCAGACCTTTGAGGTATAGGTATGACATGGTAAGAAGTGCCTGCATGATCGCTGCTGAGAGCTCGGCTTAAGTTATAGCCAAGTTCCGGCTGTCACTGCCAGGAGCGGTGCCCACACTGTCCCGGGCCATTTAAATTGACCACAGTATTTAGAAGGCCAGGAGTGGGCTCCCTCTCCTTCCAATTGGCCCCCCATCACGTCATCTGGAAAGCTTTATTGTTCGCCTGGCAACCCAAGATCGCCATTGCGATCTTCGGATCAGCCAGCTATGGCAAACCTGTTAGACCATACCTGGAGCATGGTCTAAGAGGCTTCTGTCACTGTAGCACTGACAGGTATAATTCATTGCAATGCCGGTGAATGCATTTTACCAGCGATCAGAATAATACAAGATAAAGTCCATAGAGTGTGTGATGAGGGAACAGCCGCCATCTTGGACGGGCATACTAACAGAGATTGGCGTGACTCCATTTTGTCTCCTGGTCTCAGGTCTGCAGAGAGGAGTACTCCTGGCCCCCACCTTTTCTAATGAATAAAGTTCCTATTAGTATGGTAATGGGCTGAGCTCAGTGTAAAATGCAGAATACCCGGTGTGGGTAACAGGGCAGTCTCCCCGGCGGCCACTTGCTCTAGGTGCAGTTCCTTTACTGACCTGAGAGACTAAGGGGGCGCCGGAGAGCTGGGCCTGTGTAGTGACGTCACGGATTGGTGACGTGGGAGGAAGGGGTAATCCTTCACAGTGGTGGCAGCGGTGGGATGGAGATTTGGCCACCCCTAGAGTGTCGGTCATTGAGTATGTTGTGCGCTTCCGGGACAGAATGACGGCCTTGACGCGGCTGGTGCATGACAATATGGCCCAGGCCTGTTATGACCTGGTGGTAAGGACAACAATGGACCTGATGGTTAAGAGCACCCGGAAAGACCTGATAGCCACAAAAACACAGAACAAGCTCTGGGAAGTGGGAACTCTGCTGACCGCAATCCCTAATCCTATCACACACAATAGAAATAGCCGTGGATTGCTCCTAATGCTCCCTATGCAACTCGTCACAGCCTCAGAAACTAGCTAGCACTTAAGAGGAAAAATAAGCCTACCTTGCCTCAGAGAAATTCCCCAAAGGAACAGGCAGCCCCCACATATATTGACTGTGAGCAAGATGAAATCACAAACACAGAGATGAAATAGATTTAGCAAAAAGAGGCCCGACTTACTGAACAGACACAGGATAGGAAAGGTCACTTTGCGGTCAGCACAAAAACCTACAAAAGCCACGCAGAGAGTGCAGGGAAAAAAACCCTTCCGCACCGACTCACGGTGCGGGGGGCGCCCCTCTGCGTCCCAGAGCTTCCAGCAAGCAAGGCAATATTTAACAATAGCAAGCTGGACAGAAAAAATAGCAAACAAGCAAAATAGCAAAGAGGAACTTAGCTTCTGCTGGAGAAACAGGTAACCAGTGCGATCCAGGAGCAAACTAGAGCCATAGTACAACATTGACAGCTGGCATCTAGCAATGATCCAAGTGGAGTTAAATAGAGTAGCCAGCTAACGAATTAAGCTCATCACCTGTGGAAGGAAACTCAGAAACACCCACAGCCACCAGAGAAAGTCCATGGACAGAACCAGCCGAAGTACCATTCCTGACCACAGGAGGGAGCTCAACAACAGAATTCACAACACAGGCCCAAGCTGACCAGAAGCGGTGGTACGACCAGAATGCTTGTGAGAGGACCTACCAGGTGGGTCAAAAGGTGTGGGTACTGGTCCCCGTCCCACAAAACAAGCTTCAGTCAGCCTCGGAGGGTCCATACCTCGTGCACCAGCAGCTCAACGCCGTCACCTATCTGGTCACCCTGGACCACGCCTGTGGAAGGATGAAGGCCTTCCACGTGAACATGATGAAGGCACATCATGAGCGGGAGGCTTGTGCCCACCCAGTGTGCAACCTCCCGGAGGAAGGTGAGGTAGAAACCCTCCTGGATCTGCTCACTCAAGCCAAGGCGGGTGGATCCATCAAGGATGTGGGGGTTGGCCACCAGCTTTCGGAGGACCAACGTTCCCAGCTGAGGGTCACCCTACACCCCTTTCGGGAGCTGTCCAGCAGCCTGCCTGGAAGGACTGAGGCAGCCATCCACGATGTGGACACCGGCAATCACCCCCCAATCCGGCGTTCAGCATATCGGGTCTCTCTCGAGGTGCAGCAGCACATGCGCCAAGAAATAGACGAGATGCTGAAGCTGGGGGTGATCCAAGCGTCCAACAGTGTGTGGGCTTCGCCGGTAGTCCTCGTCCCTAAAAAGGACCGAACTACGCGGTTCTGCGTGGACTACCGGGGGCTCAACGCTGTGATGGTCACCGATGCGTACCCAATGCCGTGCATCGATGACCTGCTCGATCAGCTGGCCGGGGCCAAGTACCTGACCATCATGGATCTGAGCAGGGGATATTGGCAGATTCCCCTGACCCCTAAGGCACGGGAACACTCTGCCTTTATCACCCCATTTGGACTGTACGAGTCCATGGTGATGCCCTTCGGCATGAAGAATGCCCCTGCCACTTTTCAGCGGATGGTCAACACGCTGCTCAAGGGACTGGAAGGGTACGCAACCGCGTACCTGGATGACATTGCCATCTTCAGTCCCACCTGGGAAGATCACCTACAGCACCTGCCGCAGGTGTTGAGGAGGATCCAGAGGGCAGGGTTGACCATTAAGCCGGAAAAGTGCCAGCTGGGTATGAGTGAGGTCCAGTACCTGGGACACCGGGTAGGTGGGGGAGCTCTGAAGCCAGAGCCCGGGAAGGTGGATGCCATCACCTCCTGGCCCTCCCCCAGGACTAAGAAGCAGGTGATGTCCTTCTTGGGGACTGCCGGGTACTATCGGAGGTTGGTTCCACACTATAGCACCCTGGCCAAGCCCCTGACGGACCTCACCAAGAAGAAGCTGCCCGTCGCAGTCGACTGGACAGTCGCCTGCGAGACAGCTTTCCAGGCACTCAAAACCGCCCTATCTAGCTCTCCTGTACTACAGGCAGCCAACTTCACATGGCCGTTCGTGATACAGACCGACGCCAGTGACTTTGGCCTCGGTGCTGTGCTCAGCCAGGTCGACACTACGGGACATGAACACCCCGTTTTGTACCTGAGCCGGAAGCTCCTGCCGAGGGAAGTGGCCTATTCCACGATGGAGAAGGAATGTCTGGCAACTGTATGGGCCCTGCAACGCCTGCAGCCATACTTGTACGGACGCCACTTCACCGTGGAAACAGATCACAACCCCCTCAGCTGGTTACACTCGGTCTCTGGGACGAATGGGAGGTTGCTACGGTGGAGCCTGGCTCTCCAGCAGTATCACTTCAGCATTCGCCAAAGAAGCGGCAGAGACCATGGTAATGCTGATGAGTTGTCCCGGCAAGGAGAAGGTGTGGAAGGGCGCCTGGGGGAACACAGGGATGTGATGCCTCCTAGCACCCTCTAAAGCAGGGAGGTGTGATGAGGGAACAGCCACCATCTTGGACGGGCATTCTAACAGAGATTGGCGTGACTCCATTTTGTCTCCTGGTCTCAGGTCTGCAGAGAGGAGTACTCCTGGCCCCCACCTTTTCTAATGAATAAAGTTCCTATTAGTATGGTAATGGACTGAGCTCAGTGTAAAATGCAGAATACCCGGTGTGGGTAACAGGGCAGTCTCCTTGGCGGCCATTTGCTCTAGGTGCAGTTCCTTTACTGACCTGAGAGACAAAGGGGGCGCCGGAGAGCTGGGCCTGTGTAGTGACGTCACGGATTGGTGACGTGGGAGGAAGGGGTAATCCTTCACAGAGGGAGTAAGTGAAAACACAGTAAAAAAAATGTAAAAATATTTTTAATCCCTTAAGTGATAGAGCCAATTTGGTACTTAATGACCAAGCCAGTTTTTACAATTCTGACACTTTATGAAGTTATAGCTCTGGAAAGCTTCAACGTATCCCACTGATTCTGAGACTGTTTTTTCATGACATATTGTGCTTCATGTTAGTGGTAAAAATTTCTTCGATATAACTTGTGTTTATTTATGAAAAAGACAGAAACTTGGCAAAAATTTTGAAAATTTTGCAAATTTGCAAATTTTAATTTTTACTCACTTAAATCAGAGAGATACAGTATGTCACACAAAATACTTAATAAATAACTGTTCCAACATGTCTACTTTACATCAGCACAATTTTTGAAACATAATTTATTTTTGTTAGCACGTTATAAGGGTTAAAAGTTGACCAGCGATTTCTCATTTTTCCTATAAAATTTGCAAAACCATTTTTTTAGGGACCACCTCACATTTGAAGTGAATATGGGGGTGAATATAACAGAAAATACCCAAACGTGACACCATTCTAAAAACTGCACCCCTAAAGGTGCGCAAAATCACATTAAAGAAGTTTATTAACCCTTCAGGTGCTTCACGAGAACTAAAGCAATGTGGAAGGAAAAATTTACATTTTACTTTTTCATAAAAAATTTACTTTAGAACCATTTTTTTTATTTTCACAAGGATATCAGGAGAAAATGGACCAAAAAATGTGTTGTGCAATTTCTTCAGAGTACGCTGATATCCCATATATGGGGGAAAGCCACTGTTTGTGCACATAGCAGGACTCAGAAGGGAGGGAGCACCGATTGACTTTTTGAACGCAAAATTGACTGAAATCAATGGTGAGGCCATGTCATGTTTGGAGACCCCCTGATGTACCTAAACAGTGGAACACCCCAGTTCTAACTCCAAACCTAATCCCAACACACCCCTAACCCTAATCCCAACCGAAACCATAACCCTAACCACAACCCTAACACACCCCTAATCCCAACCCTAACCGTAATCCAAACCATAACCCCAACCCTGACCCAATTCTATCTTTAGCCTAACCCTAGCCCCAACCCTAACTTTAGCCCAACGCTAACTTTAGCCCAACTCTAACCCTAATGGAAAAATTTAAATAAATATATATTTTTTATTTTATTATTTTTCCCTAACTAAGGGGGTGATAAAGGGGGGTTTTGGTTACTATTTTTTTTATTTTGATCACTGTGATAGGGTCTGTCACAGTGGTCAAGATGAACCAATAGGTGCCGGGTGCCAGCCAGCAGCTCTTGGCAGGCACTCTGCGCATGAGCCCACCATTTTCTTCCTGGAAGATGATGTCGGTGGCCCGGGGGACTTCATGGGGGATGCAGGGACACTGGAGGTACCATGGGGGAAATCAGGGGACCCCATTTCTCTCTCCTCTGATGAAGACATCAGAGGAGAGAGAAATTAAATGGGAAATCTGACTTTCTTTTTTTGTGGTCGCCGTTATAACGTTAATAACGCCAATCACAACACTGGGGTCAGTAAAAAACGACCCAAATCATGGAGAAATTTTGACTCTGGGGGGCTTTACGCACTTATTTCTCAGCGCTGTGAAAGAGCAGCACTGAGGCATAAGTACCCTTAACCCCTTAATCCCATATGACGTACTATCCCATCGATGTGACCTGGGACTTAATTCCCAGTGACGGTATAGTACGTCATATGCGATCGGGTGTCAGCTGACTATCGCAGCTGTCATCCGACACTATGTGCCAGGAGCGGTCACGGACCGCCCCTGGCACATTAACCCACGGAACATTGCGATCAAACATGATCGCAGAGTTCCGGAGGTACAGGGAAGCATTGCACAGGGAGGGGGCTCCCTGCGTGCTTCCCTGAGACCCTCGGTACAAGGCGATTTGCTCACCTTGTACCGAGCATTTCCTCCCTGCAGGCCCCAGATCCAAAATGGCAGTGGGACTACATCCGGGTCCTGCAGGGAGGTGGCTTACCAGCACCTGCTCAGAGCAAGCGCTGGTAAGCCTGCAACCCTGCATGTCAGATCTCTGATCTGACACAGTGCTCTGCAAAGTGTCAGATCAGCGATCTGACCCTATAACCTGATGCCCCCCCTGGGGCAATGTTATAAAGTAAAAAAAAATATTCACATGTGTAAAAAAAAAAAAAAAAAAATCCTAAATAAAGAAAAAAATTAAATTGTTCCCATAAATACATTTCTTTATCTAAATAATAATAAAAAACAATAAAAGTACACATATTTAGTATCACCGCGTCCATAACGACCCCACCTATAAAACTGTCCTGCTAGTTAACCCTTTCAGTGAGCGCGGTAAAAAAAAAAAAATAGGCAAAAAACAACGCTTTATTATCATACCGCCGAACAAAAAGTGGAATAACACGCAATCAAAAAGACAGATATAAATAACCATGGTACCGCTGAAAATGTCATCTTGTCCCGCAAAAAACGAGCCACCATACAGCATCATCAGCGAAAAAATAAAAAAGTTATATTCCTCAGAATAAAGCGATGCAAAAATAATAATTTTTTTCTATAAAATAGTTTTTATCGTATAAAAGCACCAAAACATTAAAAAAATGATATAAATGAGATATCGCTGTAATCGTACTGACGCGAAGAATAAAACTGCTTTATCAATTTTTCCAAACATGGAAAGGTATAAACGGCCCCCCAAAAAGAAATTCATGAAGTTTTTGGTCATTCCGCCTCACAAAAATCGGAATCCGCTAAAAAAACTATATAAATAGTAAATCAACCCCCCCTTGATCACCCCCTTAGTTAGGGAAAAATAATAAAATGTAAAAAATGGGCTAGGGCTAGGGTTAGGGTTAGGAGTAGGGTTAAGGTTAGGGTTAGGGCTAGGGTTAGTGTTAGGGTTAGGGCTAGAGTTAGGGTTAGGATTAGGGTTAGGGCTAGGGTTGGGGCTTGGGTTAGAGTTGGGGCTAGGGTTAGGGTTGGAGCTAGGGTTAGGGTTTCAGTTAGAATTGGGGGTTTCCACTGTTTAGGCACATCAGGGGCTCTCCAAACGCGACATGGCGTCTGATCTCAATTCCAGCCAATTCTGCATTGAAAAAGTAAAACAGTGCTCCTTCCCTTCCGAGCTCTCCCGTGCACCCAAACAGGGGTTTACCCTAACATATGGGGTATCATCGTACTCAGGACAAATTGGACAACAACTTTTAGGGTCCAATTTCTCTTGTTACCCTTGGGAAAATAAAAATTTGGGGGGCAAAAAAACATTTTTGTGGAAAAAAATGATTTCTTATTTTCACGTCTCTGCGTTATAAACTGTAGTGAAACACCTGGGGGTTCAAAGTTCTCACAACACATCTAGATAAGTTCCTTGGGGGGTCTAGTTTCCAATATGGGGTCACTTGTGGTGGGTTTCTACTGCTTAGGTACATTAGGGGCTCTGCAAACGCAATGTGACACCTGTAGACCATTCCATCTAAGTCAGCATTCCAAATGGCGCTCCTTCCCTTCCGAGCTCTGCCATGCACCCAAATGGTGGTTCCCCCCACATATGGGGTATCAGCATACTCAGGACAAATTGGACAACAACTTTTGGGGTCCAATTTCTCCAGTTACCCTAGGGAAAATACAAACTGGGGGCTAAAAAATAATTTTTGTGGGAAAAAATTTTTTTTTATTTTTACCGCTCTGCATTATAAACTGTAGTGAAACACTTGAGGGTTCAAAGCTCTCACAACACATCTAGATTACTTTCTTAGGGGGTCTACTTTCCAAAATGGTGTCACTTGTGGGGGATTTCAATGTTTAGGCACATCAGAGGCTCTCCAAACGCAACATGGTGTCCCATCTCAATTCCAGTCAATTTTGCATTGAAAAGTCAAACAGCGCTCCTTCCCTTCTGAGCTCTACCATGCGCCGAAACAGTAGTTTACCCCCACATATGGGGTATCAGCGTACTTAGAACAAATTGCACAACAACTTTAGGGTCCCATTTCTTCTCTTACCCTTGGGAAAATAAAAAATTGGGGGCGAAAAGATCATTTTTGGGAAAAAAATATGATTTTTTATTTTTACGGCTCTGCCTTATAAACTCCTGTGAAGCACTTGGTGGGTCAAAGTGCTCACAACACATCTAGATAAGTTCCTTAGCTGGTCTACTTTCCAAAATGGTGTCACTTGTGGGGGGGTTCAATATTTAGGCACATCAGGGGCTCTCCAAACGCAACATGGCGTCCCATCTCAATTCCAGTCAATTTTGCATTGAAAAGTCAAATAGCGCTCCTTCCCTTCCGAGCTCTGCCATGCGCCCAAACAATGGTTTACCCCCACATATGCGGTATTGGGGTACTCTGGATAAATTGTACAACAACTTTTGGGGTCCATCTTCTCCTGTTACCCTTAGTAAAATAAAACAAATTGGAGCTGAAGTTAATTTTGTGTGAAAAAAAGTTAAATGTTCATTTTTATTTAAACATTCCAAAAATACCTGTGAAACACCTGAAGGGTTAATAAACTTGGCTTCTGCCTCTGCTTCTACTTTCTTTTCTGTGTATGAACGTCTTAATTTGGACCGCTCTGCATTTAAACGGGCCTCTAGAATTCTGTTGCTGAGGGCTGAAGTTCTTGAGCAGGATGATTGGTATGACTGAACAGAGTGTTTAGACGAGGCTGACCTGTGCGATCTAGTTTCTTGCAGATGGGCGATACGAAGCTCCGCTTTATCTCTGGAGACTTGCACGGCGGCGTCCCTTTCTCTGTCTGTGGAATCTGCCTTGCTTAACTCTGATAGGGCTTCGTCGATTTTAGAGTCTATTAGGAAGGCAGCTGTTATGATCTGGTGGCCTTGGAGCAGCATGAGAAGTACTCTGGAGAAGGTGGTCCCTGTACTGACCGCAAACCCTGAACCTAGCAGCGCAACTAAAAGCAGCCGTGGGGGGTACCTAACTCTCCCTAGACCCCTCGGCACAGCCTAAGATCTAACTACCCCTAAAGACAGAAACAGGAAACCTATCTTGCCTCAGAGAAAATCCCCAAAGGATAGATAGCCCCCCACAAATATTGACTGTGAGAGAAGAGGGAAATAACATACGCAGATATGAAATCAGATTTTAGCATAGGAGGCCATACTAGCTAAAAAGAAAGAATAGAACAGAGTACTATGCGGTCAGTACAAAAACACTAGAAAATATCCACCGCAGAAAATACGGATCACCACATCTGACTAAAGACATGGGGGGTATATCTGCATCTCCAGAGAAATAGCTAGGCTGCAAAAAAATCCTTCACAGACCAAGCTGGACAAGACAAAAACATGAAAATGCAAATAACTATAAGGTCCACTGCAGGTGGACAGAAAAAACAAAGCCAGGACTTATCTTTGTAGAAAAACACAGCAAACTGGAGAGACCAGCAGGGAAGTGAATCCTTCAAGAACAATGGAAAATTGGCACTGATTAAAGGATCCTGCAAAGCTATATACCCCAGTCAGTCCTGCAATTAGTAGAAACACATGTCCACTCCTGCAATCCAGGCACAACTGCATTACCCTCTACAACCACCGGAGGGAGCCCAAAAGCTGAATTCACAACAGGCAGCATACTTGGCGGACAGTCTCTTGTATCTGCCGTGGGCCACGTCTAGCTGTCTTATAGTGTCCTGTAAACTCGCTGTGTCACCTTTGTGGCGTTGGACGCTTGACATGAGAGGAGGCGACTCGTTCCCAAAGCTCTCATTTTTCATATTTCTAGTGCAGTAATGCAGTTCAAATTTCGTTTTTTCAAGTTTGCATGTTTTGGCGCTGCAGTGTGCTGCCCTATTTATTTAACTATATACGAGTTGGCGACTCTGGGTTCAGCACCTGTTCACACTCAGTCTATGTTTGGATGTGCAGATCAGGTTTTTTGAAATGTCGTTCCCATAGGTCATCCAGGTTGTCATTGAACTCATCCCTTGTGGAATGGTAATTCTCGAGGACCTTTAATGTTGGCTTGATGGAGCATACTGGTCGTGCATCTTGGTCTGCAGCGGAAGCAGGCTCTGCTTCCCGGTCTTCATAATGGACAGTATCGGGTTGTATTTGCTCTGTTTCAGCACTGGGAAACTGCGAAAGGTCCTTTTCGGCCATTTTGATTTAAGGTGCGCTGTCCCTTTAAGAAAATGAACTTTTGAATTGGGGGCTGGAAATCACGTTGCAGCTTAGTTGCGACCCCCTGATAAGATTCCCAAGGTGCTTTTGGAGAACTGTGGGGTTCTGCAGTTTGACAATCTGCAGCAATGTGGTATAATACACAGAGAGTCTTTATGCACGATGCGGTTTGAGGTGATGCTGCAGGAGATTTCTTAGCAGAGCAGGGCTGCAGTATGTGAGCAGGCAGAGTGTTGGCACATGGATAGGGATATAAGGATGATTCTGGCCGGGCTTCAAGGCAGTCTTTCGACTGTTTTATCCCCAGATGAGGCGAATGGAGGTGTGGTTAACTATTAAGAGTTGTGAGAGATTCGTATCTTCAGTATTTTCCTCGATATGAGGCAGACAGGACCAATGCTGCTCAGCATCCGAAGAGATGATGCACACCAGGGATTGTGCAGTCCAGACTTGTTTATTTGGAAATCTGGACATACAGCATTTAACTGGTAATACAGTACTTCCTCCAGAAATGCAGGTGTAGACAAGGTACAGTAAGATGTAGCACCAAGTATGACTGCAAGTGTGAGTAGCAAGAGAGAGGTCGAAAGACTGATGCCTTCCTAAGCCCGGTTAAAGCGTGTCCTCTCACAACAGAAAGTAAACTGAAAATGGAATGGCTGCCAGAGGAAATTGGACAACAACTTTTGGGGTCCAATTTCTTGGAAATACCCTTGGAAAAATACAAAACTGGGGGCTAAAATATAATTTTTGTGGAAAAAAATATATTTTTTATTTGCACGGCTCTGCATTATAAACTGTAGTGAAACACTTGGGGGTTCAAAGCTCTCCCAACACATCTAGATGAGTTCCTTAGGGGGTCTAGTTTCCAATATGGGGTCATTTGTTGGGGGTTTCTACTGTTTAGTTACATCAGGGGCTCAGCAAATGCAACGTGACGCCTGCAGACCAATCCATCTAAGTCTGCATTCCAAATGATGCTCCTTCCCTTCTGAGCTCTGCCATGCACTCAAACGGTGGCTACCCCCCACATATCGGATATCAGCGTACTCAGGACAAATTGAACAACAACATTTAGGGTCCAATTTCTCCTGATACCCTTGGAAAAATACAAAACTGGGGGCTAAAATATAATTTTTGTGGAAAAATATATATTTTTTATTTGCACGGCTCTGCGTTATAAACTGTAGTGAAACACTTGGGGGTTCAAAGCTCTCACAACACATCTAGATGAGTTCCTTAGGGGGTCTACTTTCCAAAATGGTGTTACTTGTGGGGGTTTCTACTGTTTAGGTACATTAGGGGCTCTGCAAACGCAATGTGACGCCTGCAGACCAATCCATCTAAGTCTGCATTCCAAATGATGCTCCTTCCCTTCCGAGCTCTGCCATGCACTCAAACGGTGGTTCCCCCCACATATCGGATATCAGCGTACTCAGGACTAATTGGACAACAACATTTAGGGTCCAATTTCTTCTCTTACCCTTGGGAAAATAAAAAATTGGGGGCAAAAATATAATTTTTGTGAAAAAATATGATTTTTTTTTATGGTTCTGCATTATAAACTTCTGTTAAGCACTTGGTGGGTCAAAGTGCTCACCACACCTCTAGATAAGTTCCTTAGGGGGTCTACTTTCCAAAATGGTGTCACTTGTGGGGGGTTTCAATGTTTAGGCACCTCAGTAGCTCTCCAAACGCAACATAGCATCCCATCTCAATTCCTGTCAATTTTGCATTGAAAAGTCAAACGGCGCTCCATCCCTTCCGAGCTCTCCCGTGCGCCCAAACAGTGGTTTACCCCCACATATGGGGTATACGCGTACTCAGGACAAATTGTACAACAACTTTTGTGGTCCATTTTCTACTGTTACCCTTGGTAAAATAAAACAAATTGGAGCTGAAGTAAATTTTTTGTGAAAAAAAGTTAAATGTTCATTTTTATTTAAACATTCCAAAAATACCTGTGAAACACCTGAAGGGTTAATAAACTTCTTGAATGTGAATTTGAGCACCTTGAGGGGTGCAGTTTTTAGAATGGTGTCAAACGTGGTTATTTTCTATCATATAGACCCCTCAAAATGACTTCAAATGAGATATGGTCCCTAAAAAAAAAGGTATTGTAAAAATGAGAAATTGCTGGTCAAATTTTAACCCTTATAACTCCTTAACAAAAAAAAATTTTGGTTCCAAAATTGTGCTGATGTAAAGTAGACATGTGGGAAATGTTACTTATTAAGTATTTTGTGTGACATATCTCTGTGATTTAAGGGCATAAAAATTCAAATTTGGAAAATTGCGAAATTTTCAAAATTTTTGCCAAATTTACGTTTTTTTCACAAATAATCGCAGGTAATAGCAAAGAAATTTTACCACTATCATAAAGTACAATATGTCACAAGAAAAAGCGTTCCAGAGTTATAACTTCTGTCCCCACATGAGGCGAATGGAGGTGTGGTTTACTATTAAGAGTTGTGAGAGATTCGTACCTTCAGTATTTTCCTCGATATGAGGCAGACAGGACCAATGCTGCTCAGTGTCTGAAGATATGATGCACACCAGGGATTGTGCAGTCCAGACTTGTTTATTTGTAAATCTGGACATGCAGCGTATAACTAGTAATACAGAACTTTTTCTAGAAATGCAGGTTAATAAACTTCTTGAATGTGGTTTTGAGCACCTTGAGGGGTGCAGTTTTTAGAATGGTGTCACACTTGGGTATTTTCTATCATATAGACCCCTCAAAATGACTTCAAATGAGATGTGGTCCCTAAAAAAAATGGTGTTGTAAAAATGAGAAATTGCTGGTCAACTTTTAACCCTTATAACTCCCTAACAAAAAAAAATGTGGTTCCAAAATTGTGCTGATGTAAAGTAGACATGTGGGAAATGTTACTTATTAAGTATTTTATGTGACATATCTCTGTGATTTAATTGCATAAAAATTCAAATTTGGAAAATTGCGAGATTTTCTAAATTTTTGCCAAATTTCCATTTTTTTCACAAATAAACGCAGGTAATATCAAAGAAATTTTATCACTATCATGAAGTACAAAGTGTCACGAGAAAACATTGTCAGAATCACTGGGATTCGTTGAAGCGTTCCAGAGTTATAACCTCATAAAGGGACAGTTGTCAGAATTGTAAAAATTGGCCTGGTCATTGACGTGCAAACCAGCCTTGGGGGTAAAGGGGTTAAAGGATCCCTATTTTATTGCCATAGCGTTTAAATGTCTATTTTAATATTGCCAATGTACCAAGCTCACAAATTCTATATTTTGTTTTATTTAAATAGAAAATACTTATAAGCGTCCTGAATATACAGAGTGTACCCTTGCAGAAGCTCCAAAGTTTACTCAGCCTCTCAATGATAGAACAACAACAAATGGATATACTACTAAACTGTATTGTAGCGTACGTGGCAGTCCTAAGGTAAGTTTTTATAAGGTACAGTATCTGTTTTTGGCCAGGTTCAGACATCTACATTGCTGTGCCTAGTTGGAATTCCAGGCCTCCTGCACTGAACATACAGCCTTGTAGGTATATTACGAGGCTGTAAGTTTGGGTCAGGAGACACAAGGTCAATTGAAACGTTGTGTCACCATACAGACCATGAAATCATGAAATACGCTTGTCTAGACCAGACTATTACCTTTTATATAAACTCCTCCAGGAAAAACTGCTACTCCGGCTGGAGGAATCAAGACTCAAAAGCCATAATTAATCTTTTTTTTGTTGAGTATTTTTTAGACATTTTTTTAACTCTAAATTATAGCTTTTGCAACAGTTTTACTCTTTTGCGCGGATGAAGATAAAAGTGAGACATAAAAATCGTTATTGAAATGCCAACATTTTAATCGTAAAGGGCTCAAAAAGTATATTTTCATTTGAGCTATATTCATCCTCCATTTTTATTCACTTGGCCGAAGATTCATTGGTGAAAACAACCAAGACAGCAAAAATTACTTAAATGGATTCTGTCAGCAGGATCAACCCTCCTAAGCCATCATTATGGACATGTAGGTCATAGGAAGCTAAATAAAATGACACGTTGATATCTGCAATCCATTGTCTTATTCGAGAAAAATCCACATGCAGGTGTCCTCTGTGCTTCACCTTCCATCTTATAGACAGCCAGTGTTACAAGAACTGCACCTGGTAACCTACAGAAACAAAGGTCAGTTCTACTGTTCTGTCTTAGTTACATGTCTCATAATGGTAACGCCCCTTTTAATTAAAAATAATCTGTGAAGTTAGATTTTCATGCAGATCAATGTCTGGCCCTTAACCCCAAACGAACAGCTTGTTTACATATAAGAAAAAGATGGATACCTCCAGAATAAGATATTAAATCACAGATGTCAAGATATCATTTTATTCAGATTTCTATGGCCTACATGCCCATCTAGATAGCTTAGGATGGTTGATCCTACTGACAGATTCCCTTAAAAAAAAGTTAGTGAAATTAATAAATTAAATATAGCTAAAATAATAATAATCTCCTTAATCTGTAATTTCCTGACCACCTAAGTAAAATAAATGATCTAGTGGATCAGATTTAACCCCTTTCTGATGTCGGGCGGGATAGTACGTCCGACGTCAAAAGCCCCGCTTTGAGGTTGGCTCCGGCAGTGAGCCCACCTCAATGTCACGACATGTCAGCTGTTTTCAACAGCTGACATGTGCCCGCTATTGGCGCGTGATCCATCCGGGCCTACTAACTAGTTAAATGCCGCTGTCAAACTCTGACAGCGGCATTTAACGTGTGTTTCCGGCCAACGGGGCGGAGATACGCGCACCGCTGACCCCCCGTCACGTGATCAGGGATCAGCAGTGCGTCAGCATGAGAACCAGAGTTCTCCTTGAGACCTCTATGGTTGCTGATGTTGGATTACTATGAGTGCCGCCCTGTGGTCGGCGCTCATAGCAATGCAGTACTTCTGCTACATAGGGGCGATCTCAGCATTGCCTCTAAGTAGCAGAGCCGATCGAGTTGTGGCAGCTTCTAGCCTCCCAAGGAGGATATTGAAGCATGCCAAAAGTAAAAAAAAGTGATTAAAAATATGAAAAAAAAAACGTTTATATCACCCCCCTTTTGCCCCATTCAAAATATACAATAAAAATAAAATCAAGCCTACACATATTTGGTATTGTTGCATTCAGAATCACCCGATCTATCAATAAAAAAAGGATTATCCTGATTGCTATACGGTGTAGCGAGAACAAAAATCAAAACCCCAGAATTACGTTTTTGGCTGCTGCGACATTGCATTAAAATGCAATAACAGGCGATCAAAAGATTGTATCTGCACAAAAATGGTATCTTTAAAAATGTCAGCTTGGTACGCAAAAAAATAAGCCATCACCCAACCAGAGATCACGAAAAATGGAGACGCTACCGTTCTCGGAAAAATGCGCAATTTTTTTTTCTTTTTAGCAAACTTTGGAATTTTTTTTCACCACTTAGATAAAAAAGAACGTAACCAAGTTTGGTGTCTATGAACCTATAATGACCTGGAGAATCATAATGACAGGTCAGTTTTAGCATTTAGTAAACCTAGCAAAAAAGCCAAACAAAAACAAGTATGGGATTGCACTTTTTTTGCAATATCACCGCACTTGGAATTTTTTTCCCGTTTTTGAGGACACGACATGCTAAAACCAATGATGTTTTTCAAAAGTACAACTTGTCCCGCAAAAAATAAGCCCTCACATGGCCATATTGACCAAAAACTAAAAAAGTTATGGCTCTGGGAAGGAGGGGAGCGAAAACGAAAATGCAAAACAGAAAAAAGCTTCGGTCATGAAAGGGTTAAAGAGCATCTGTTCTTTTGCTTACTTCTGATCTAAATTTAAGGTGAGTATGCAGGAGAGGTTTTCTTCTTATGACTCTTCCACACTTCTTTGAAGACCAAATTTGTGCAGGTGTCTCTAAACAATATACCACAACTCCAGAGTCTGCTAAATCTTTCTGAAAATCTTTTGCAGCCAAGTGGGGGTTCTGATTTACTTCTCTAGCCATCCTACGAGCAGCTCTCACTCACTGAAATTTGGCTTGGTGTTGCAGACGTTAACTTGACCTCCACTGTTCCTGTTAACTTCCATTTCTTAATAACATTTCAGACTGAGGAAAAGGCAACTTGGAAATGATTTCCTTTCTTCTTATAGCCTTCTCCTGCTTTATGAGCCGCCACTATTTTCATTTTCAGAGTGCTACGTTTCTAGTAATAAGCAAGCAAGCAAATCTGTTAATACCTGGTATTGTTCTAGAAAGAAAAAAGCAAACAAAGTCCTATCAGGGGAATTATTCAGCAAATTGGGACCTAAAACTTAACTCTTAATTTATAAAATATTAAAGGTCTCATCACAAAGACCAAAATGAAAAGATGCATTGAAAATAACAAACCAAGTAGTACAGCAGCATCTATGCCTCTTAATATGTTTCATGATTTTTTTTGTCTTCATGACAGTCGACTGCTGCTGGTCTCTAAAGTTAACTTTGCGGTCCACTAATACACCCAAGTCTATTGGGCGGTGGATTTATTGTTATAGCAAATTGGTATATGTGAGTGATTGTTATAATGTAGAAAATGTTACTTTTGATTGTATGAGTACATAAGTCTCCAGTATGAATCAAACAGTGGTGTTCATGTGCAATCACAGCTTTATATTGTTCTTTTCATTTCATCAAAGTGAATGGATCAGTGTTTGTACATGTACAGTACTGCTTCGTTTATGTACAAGACTTTGAGGCCTCCACTCTTGGAATCGGTGGGGTTCCCAGCAGTCAGACCCCAAAAAGTCATCTTTTGGATAGGAGATAAATGTATTTAATGGGATAACCTGTTTTGTTATGTTAATGCAAGAACCAGTCCATTTTAAATTTATTTATAAATATATTTGTTTTTAAGCCTAAAGTAGTGTGGATGAAAAATCAGATGGAAATCAGAGAAGACCCCAAATTTCGTTCTCTTGTGAATCAAGGAGTTTGTTCTCTTGAAATCCGCAAGCCTTGTGCCTTTGATGGTGGTGTGTATACATGCAAAGCGGTTAATTCTCTGGGAGAGGCAACTGTAGATTGCAAACTGTGTGTTAAAGGTAAGAGAAAATGTTCAGAATTTAATGATTAACTTATTTTTATGACTTGTAGTTAAGATGAAGTGGACACAGTAATAAAATCTGCTAAACTGTGAAATAGACAGTTAAGGTAAAAGTCATAATGCGTTCACATTCTCTAATGGCACACAGTATATTGACCCCAATGATTGCTAGTTTATATTGCTTTTTTTAACCCCTTGAAGACATAGCCATCTTTCATTTTTACACTTCTGTTTTTCTCCTCACCCTCCAAGGCATATTTTATTGTTTTACTCATCTATGGATATCGCCAGATGAGAACTTATTTTCTGCAGTACTGGTTGTAGTTTTAACACTTTGTAAAACTTCCTTCTCACCTCCAATGGGGGTGGTATTTTTTTGTCCTTTCTCATTCTCTAGTCCTTTACCAGAGGCCTGGGAGTTTGAGGGTTCTGCACAGGATCATAGTTGTTCCCAGCATTGTGCTTTTCTAGACAGAGAGCCCAGATGTTGCTCCTGGGATCTGTTGTACAAATTTTCCCAACTTAGGGGTCATTGCTCCAAGTGCTCCTATCACCACCAGAATCACTGTTGCCTTCACCTTCCACATCTTCTCCAGTTCTCCTTTGAGGCCCTGGTATTTCTGCAGCTTCTCATATTCCTTCTTTCTGATGTTGTTGTCACTTGGCACTGCCACATCCATTATCATTGCTGTCTTCTGATCCTTGTCTACCATCACAATGTCTAGTTGATTAGCCAACACCTGCTTATCCGTCTGGATCTTGAAGTCCCACAGGATTTTAACCCTTTCATTCTCCACCACTTTTTCTGGGGTCTCCCACCTGGACTTAGCCCATATGCTGTGCAGATGTTCCTGTATACAATTCCCGCTACTTGGTTGTGGCATTCGGTATACGCTGTTCCTGCGTGCATTTTGCATCCTGCCACTATGTGTTGGACGGTTTCTGAGGTTTCTTGCATAGTCTGCACCTTGGGTCTTGTCTTGTGTGGTAGATTCCTGCTTCTATGGATCTGGTACTTAGTGCTTGCTCTTGTGCCGCTATGATTAGTGCCTCTGTGCTGTCTCAGAGTCTAGCTTTCTCCAGCCATTGATAGGATTTCTCTGTGTCAACCACCTCCATTATCTGCCGATGGTATATCCCATGTAGCGGCTTGTCTTGCCATGGTGCTTCATATTCCTGTTCTTCCTTCCAGATCTGTTGTTCCTGCCTTAGGCTTTCTCTGCATCTCTTCTTTTGGTGCCATTTTTCTGATGCATTCATGAATACTCCTTGTTTCATCTGTGATGGTGGCTTGGATGCTTATCAAGACTCAACCACCCTCCTTTCTGTTGGTATAAAATCTTTGGGTGTTAGGCTTAGGGTGGAGATCTCCATGCATTGTGAGGAGCATTTTTGTCTATACATCGGCAGCTTCCATCTATTTTTTTGGCCAGCACACTATGCCAGCAGGGTATCTGATAAATGTCAGGGCATATGTAGTGATAGCGCGGATTTTCTGCTTCCCATTGAGGTGGCTCTTCAGGACCTGTCTTACCCTTTGATGGTATTTGGATGTTGCTGCTTTCCTTGCCTCCTCCTCATCATGGTTACCGTATCCCTGTGGGATGCCGAGGTACTTGAGGCATGACTGTTACATGGCTAAAGTTGTTTTCCACACTGAGCTCAGCGATTGGCCGCAGTAATGATGTGCACCAAGGACATGACATGCAACAGCCAAAATACAGCGACCGAAGCAATAGCAAAGAGCCAGAACTGAATAGGGAGGATGACTACTTTCTGTGTTTATTTTACATTTCCGGAATCGTTTACGTCCACTTTTCAAAAATTGAAAAAAACCTATTAATAATTTATTTGAAAATAATGCAAACAATATACCCAGCTATAATGTGCATTACAAGAGTATACAATTTAGTTTTGCTTTTTTTGCCCCTCAGAGTAGTGGACTGGTTGCATGAGGGTATGTGCACACGTCAGGATTTCTTGCAGAAAATTCCTGAAGAAAACCGGACATTTTCTGCAAGAAATCCGCATGCGTTTTTTTCATGTTTTTGACGCGTTTTTTGTGCGTTTTTTTCGTGTTTTTTTCCCAATGCATTAACCCCTTACTGACATCGGACGGTATAGTACGGCCGATGTCAGCTCCCCTGCTTTGATGCAGGGCTCCGCGGTGAGCCCGCATCAAAGCCGGGACATGTTAGCTGTTTTGAACAGCTGACATGTGCCCGCAATAGCGGCGGGTGAAATCGCGATTCACCCGCCGCTATTAAGTAGTTAAATGCCGCTGTCAAACGCAGACAGCGGCATTTAACTACCGCATCCGGCCAGGCGGCCGGAAATGACGTCATCGCCGACCCCCGTCACATGATCGGAGGTCGGCGATGCGTCAGGATGATAAGCATAGAGGTCCTAGAGACCTCTATGGTTACTGATCACCGGTGGCTGTGAGCGCCACCCTGTGGTCGGCGCTCAAAGCACACCTCCATTTCTGCTACATAGCTATGTAGCAGAGGCGATCGTGCTGTGCCTGCTTCTAGCCTCCCATGGAGGCTATTGAAGCATGGCAAAAGTAAAAAAAAAAAAGTAAAAAAAAAATGTGAAAAAAATAAAAAAAATATAAAAGTTTCAATCACCCCCCTTTCGCCCCAATCAAAATAAATCAATAAAAAAAAAATCAAATCTACACATATTTGGTATCGCCACGTTCAGAATCGCCCGATCTATCAATAAAAAAATGCATTAACCTGATCGCTAAATGGCGTAATGAGAAAAAAAATCGAAACGCCAGAATTACGTTTTTTTGGTCGCCGCGACATTGCATTAAAATGCAATAACGGGCGATCAAAAGCACGTATCTGCACCGAATTGGAATCATTAAAAATGACAGCTCGGCACGCAAAAAATAAGCCCTCAACCGACCCCAGATCATGAAAAATGGAGACGCTACGAGTAACGGAAAATGGCGCTTTTTTTTTTTTTTTTTTTTAGCAAAGTTTGGAATTTTTTTTCACCACTTAGGTAAAAAATAACCTAGTCATGTTAGGTGTCTATGAACTCGTTCTGACCTGGAGAATCATAATGGCAGGTCAGTTTTAGCATTTAGTGAACCTAGCAAAAAAGCCAAGCAAAAAACAAGTGTGGGATTGCACTTTTTTTGCAATTTCACCGCACTTGGAATTTTTTTCCCGTTTTCTAGTACACGACATGGTAAAACCGATGATGTCGTTCAAAAGTACAATTCGTCCCACAAAAAATAAGCCCTCACATGGCCAAATTGACAGAAAAATAAAAAAGTTATGGCTCTGGTAAGGAGGGGAGTGAAAAACGAACATGAAAAAACGAAAAATCCCACGGTCATGAAGGGGTTAAATAACGTGAAAAAAGCGAAAAAGCCTCAAAATTCATGAACATGCTGCGTTTTTTACCGTGATGCGTTTTTTTCGCAGAAAAATACGCATCATGTGCACAAAAATTGCGGAATGCATTCTAATTGATGGGATGCATATGTATGCATTTTTTATGCATTTTTATTGTGCTTTAGCGAAAAAACGCAATGTGTGCACACAGCCTGAATGAGATGCTTCAGACACAGCTAAGGGGTATATTGTTTATTAGGCTGGGTTCATATGAGCACATGCAAAAACATTCACTGTTTGGCCTGAAAAAGAGATGATTTAATGTGTTTGTGATCCCAGTGCTACCTTAATATCCTCATTTACATCCATAAGACATCCATTTGTCCATTTTTTTTACATCCATAAGTCCATTTTTTACATTCATATGGCATTGTTTTCTACCAGCAATAATTTAAAAATGTAATAAAATGCAATACACAATTTTATATACAATGGAGCTATAAAAAATGAATTCCATACCATGTATTTGAACCATATGTGATATGTTCTTTGCTCTTTTACTTATTGAATTATATGTGGCCAGTTTGATATGAGATAAAAGTAGTGCATGCAGCAATTTCTTACATGCAGACAATGAGTCTGTGTGTACAACTACCACATTCATATGCACACAAACTGATTATATTGTCTAAACGAGCCCTCTTGGAATCAGAGAGAGGGAGATGAAAGGTATAAGGATATAGATAAAGAATGCTTAGGGGCAGGGATTTTACTACCCCTGTACTTACCAGTCGCTGAGTAATAAGAATTAGCGAGTCTAAAAAATATAGGTGCATACATATATTAGTCACAAGACATAAAATTAATACTGTTTGCCAATAGATCATATTCTCTGTTGAGATCCCATGATGCTAATGTTCGAAAGGTATGCACCCAGTAAATTTGTGCATTTTCACCACTACGTCTAGATCTAGGTACTTGTACGATAACCTGAAACTACCATATGTCTAGCTTAGTTATAATAATGTGGTAAGGGCAGCCATGAATTATTGCAGCGTATGGTGGCTTAATGGCTGGCAATTCTATACCTGATGTGTTGTGTGGTCTCAACTACTGTATGTATAATAGACTGTGAAGGCTTTTGATTAAGTGCATTACAAAGTTTGTCTCACATATGAAGAATCCTTTAATTTGGTATGCTTTACCAGTTTTGGGAGGTGTGCAATATTCAGATTTGATTACGTGAGAGCAGCTAAAGCAGTGGAAACAGGAAACAGTACCTGTCGACATTTCGACTGGTTAAAAATTGTAGTGTAAGACTACGAATGTCACAGAAGTTACATGGTTTTTTATGACACATTAGGGTGTTCAGATTTGAATTCCGGTATTTGGGGATGTGCTCTACTAAGTAACGGCCAGTGTTTTTCTTATGGCATGCTTACGTTTTTCTAGTATCTGACATCCATATTGTATGGAACTGC
Source organism: Ranitomeya imitator (assembly GCF_032444005.1). Lineage (NCBI taxonomy): Eukaryota > Metazoa > Chordata > Amphibia > Anura > Dendrobatidae > Ranitomeya > Ranitomeya imitator. The sequence goes on along the minus strand of NC_091284.1, from coordinate 274,095,128 downwards.
ATTAGAAAGTATTTTCTTCTTGAACTGTGTGCATTATCCCCAGTTACTTTCTTTATTATTCATTTGCTCCTACTACACTTTTGATGCTATGTATATATGTATGTATATGTTTATTTTATACGTACCTATATCTTATTTCCACAGTAGTATATTCATTGCTGCCTTTTATATTTCATGACATTTCATGATTAAGACTCAGGAAAATCGAAATGTCGGTGCTTTGTTACCCACAGTATGAAATTTACTTCTATTTTACACACCCTGACAGAAGTTATGTCGCTTATCCATGTTATGTAAATAAAAGCTTATAACCTGACGTTAAATTTTTCCATTGGTTTTATAAATTATTCTTTTGAAAGCTGAAAACTTCCGAAATGTGGTTTAGGTTAAGAAAATAAATTGGCATCAATGCAGAAATATTGATCAGTTAATGGACACAGAATGGTCAGATTTTGGCAAGGCAAAAGTTTTATCGCCTGGTCATATAATGCATCCAATCCTAGTTTACATCCTCACCTGTGCTCAGTAAATGATCGGTTAATTAGTGTGTGTATAGAAAGAAACCCAGCACCCTTCACTTGAACTGCAACTTGAGTTCTGACAACATGCCTAAAATTCACCCTGTGACCAAAGCCTGGATTATCAAGAGGCTGAAGACCAGATCCATTGCAGAGGTGGCTGGCACCTTTAAAGTATCTAAGTGTCAAGTAAAAAGAATTTAAAGAAAAGATTTGAAGAGACTGGAGATGTGTTTGACAAGTCCAGGTCCGGCGGACCCCGCAAGACAACTGCTCAGGAGGAACGTTTGTTGTTTAGAAAATCCAAAGCAAGCCCCTCTTCCACTGCAGCAGAGCTCCAACAGGCCTGGTCACCTCAAGTCCCTGTGTCAACTAGAACAGTTTGTAGGATTCTGTCTCGAAATGGCCTCCATGGTCGAATCAGTGCCCAGAAGCCAGCACTAAACAAAAGGCAGATAAAAAACCGTGTGGCATTTGCAAAGTCTTTCTGCCTGCTAAACAGATAGACGCTGGAAAAGTGGCAGAAGGTGGATTTCTCTGATGAATCTGCAGTAGAATTACACCACAGCAGCCGCAAATACTGCAGGAGACCTACTGGAGCATGCTTGGATCCAAAATACACCCAGAAAACAGTTACATTTGGTGGTGGAAATATCAATAGCCTAAAATATCAAGAAGTATTAGCTACCTCTTATATTCCAAATCATAAAAGGGGTCAAATTCTGCAGCTGGATGGTTCTCCATCTCATACATCCATCACTACAAAAAAATTCTTCCTGGCTTAAAAAGATCAAGATACTCAAGGACTGGCCAGCCCAGTCATCAGACATGTTTGGGGTAGGATGAAAGAGGAAGCTTGGAAGACAAAACCAAAGAATCTAGATGAATTCTGGGAGACATGCAAGACTGCATTCTTTGCTATTCCTGATGACTTCATTAATAAATTGTATGATTCATTGTTGAACCGCATGGATGCAGCTCATGGATTCAAGCTCATGGAAGTCACACAAAATATTAAATATGACTAATAGCACCACAACTTCATTCATCAATGTTATGCAACATATATTTGTATTTCAGTTAATTATTTATTTGAATATCACATTACTTTCTGTGGGTGACAAAACTTTTGTCTTGCCAAAATCTGACCATTCTGTGTCCATTAACTGATCAATATTTCTGCATTGATGCCAATTTATTTTCTTAACCTAAACCACATTTCGGAAGGTTTCAGCTTTCAAAAGAATAATTTATACAACCAATGGATGAATTCAACGTCAGGGTATAACCTTTAATTTACATAACATGGATAAGTGACATAACTTCAGTCAGGGAGTGTATATGTTCTGTTGAATCACTGAAATGTAGTAAAGACTCCTTATTTTTCATCACATGATCAGTGTGCAGTGATTTTACCTATATGCCATCAAGGAACCCAGCCTTATCTACTTGCACCTCCAACTCATCCAATCGAGTGCAGATCCTCATTCATTGCTTGTTTTTTTCTGGTCCAGTTGCAGAAGTGAATGACACCATTAATTTTACCATGAAATGTACTGAAAACCAAGAAAAAGATTCCATGTTGTGTGTAATTGTGAAAACAAAAGCCACAATTCCCCCTTGGGTTTTGTTTTCATGGAATTCAATGTGCAATGAAATGGCCTGGCAACATGATTCCTCCGGGTAATTGTGATTATTGTGATTTTAAAACTTGGGAATTTTCTTTACTCTTTAGTGGTGAAAAAAATGTGCATGGTGTCACCATTTACTGAGACTTGAAGCTTTATTTTTCTGTTGACGAAGCTACATGAGTGCTTCTTTTTGCAACCCTCATCATGAGCCTGTTTTTTTCTTTAAAGTGCCTGTACTAACATTCCAAGAAATTCACAACCTTTTTCTGCACTACTTTATGTATAATTAATCCATTATTGACATCCGCTGGGCATGTACGACGCAAGTTGGTAGCTGAAATATGTATTAGGCTCACAGGTGAGCCCGCCCCATACTTAACAGATAATGGGTGTGATACTGAGTCAGGACCTGCCTCTAACAGCCGCAGGCAGAGCCTTGTTAGCCTGTTAAATACCACTGTCAAACTCTGACAGCAAAATTGGGGCGTGTCATCCTATGCACCCATCGATGCCCATGATGCTCTAGCAGAGTGCTAATGGGTTGCTATGGTAGCTGGTGGTCTGTTGAAGACCTTTGTGACTGTCATCATGAAGTTCCTATGAAACCCGCAAAAAAACTAAAGATATGAACTGGGATACAAACTGGTGTATTTGCAGCGTGTAAGCGCACGTTAACACTGGGCATGGTAACACAATCCCCACCTTTCCCAATAAAATAAGACACAAACACAGGATTTACTTTGGAATATAAATTGGCCGTGGCGTTTATTTTTTGAGTAACTAAACAAATAATTTAATTTGATAATAATAACCAATACATCCTTTTGTGTAAAATTTCCATAGACAGAATAAACTTCACCATATAAAGTCCAAATCCACCCAAAATCAGGGCGATATTCCCACAAAAATAAACGCACGACTAGAACAAGGGAATACAGAAAAAGGGGGAGGGCGGGTGGGATCTTCAAAAGTTTCTTGAGGTAACTGTGCTGAGCGCACCCAAAACAGCTGATTTATAGGAAAATGACCCCCCCCCCCCCCCCGCTCAGGGTCATCCACCAATGAAAGTCCATAAAAATTGCGGGAAGCACATCTGGCATAAACACAAATTTGCCCAGCAACAAACCTGCTCATGCATGGCACAGCTTACCAGGGCAATAAAATTAACCCTTGAAGGGATCCAAAACTGTTCATAAAAACACATACATAAAATAACCTGGTGGCCGTGTTATCATGTGCCCCCCCTAAGATTTCACTAAGGGGAGGGCGTTCATGGTAACACAATCCCCACCTTTCCCAATAAAATAAGACACAAACACAGGATTTACTTTGGAATATAAATTGGCCGTGGCGTTTATTTTTTGAGTAACTAAACAAATAATTTAATTTGATAATAATAACCAATACATCCTTTTGTGTAAAATTTCCATAGACAGAATAAACTTCACCATATAAAGTCCAAATCCACCCAAAATCAGGGCGATATTCCCAAACGCCAAGCCTCATCGAGGCAAGGCACCCCCAAACGCCCCAGCCAATTCTCAATAATGGCCTGGAGATCTAAATTGAAGATATCCAGGCCAATATCAGACAGATGAACCAAGTCCCGCCTATACAATCCCGGAACTCCGTCTTCAAGATTAACATGCCTGAAAGAAAAGCCGTGAATTAATGGCATAAAATTCTGCATATTCCTATTAACCCGTTTCCTAATACGTTCCAAGAACGAAGAACTCTTCTGGAACCATATTAGCCTAGGAACAATTTCCGAAAAAACAAATGTAGTTTTAGCAAACTCAGTTTTCAAAAAACACAAATCCCTCTTAATGGAAGAAAGGAGGTCAAGAGTTTTCACTTTACCAAGATCGTTGCCACCTAGATGGATAATTACTAAATTCGGATAAGGCCTCTTCTTAACTAACTCACGAAACTCAAAAATCAGGTTCCGCCATAACATCCCCCTCTTACTATGCCAAAAAATCTGGATGATGGAATTATCAAATGACAAATTCTCTGTATAGCATCGTACGGATGCCCTCTTCTCAGCCCAATACACAAAGGAATGTCCAACGATCCAAATAGTGAAAATACCTGAAAGATGAATAACAAGTTAATCATATAATTCAGGACGAATGTATAATTTAAAGCGATTCGACTCCCATCTACCAATTTTCTTTATTGAGGAGTCACTGAGGCCAACTCTAGCAGCCTCAGTAGCTGTCCCAATCCGAAACGAATGGGATGATATTTTTAGATCTCCCAGACCCAGATAATTTAAAGATTTCTTGAGAATGAAATTAAATTGAAAAACCGTTGCTGGCTCTAAATTCATATGTAAAAAGAACGAGCCCCTAAAACTAGGACGAACGGACAGCCATCTCTTAGCATTGGCAAGAGGACAGATGACCGGGTCAGAAATAGCATTAAGTTTGGTCGAAGAACCTCTGCCCAACTGATCAGTTTTAGATTTCCTGATAAATAGAATCAGATGATTCCCGACACATGAAACATCTTCTATAAACAAACCCGCCGGGGCGGCTTTTTTGGAAGAAACAATTTCACTCACTCTCAAAGCTGCAAAAAACGCGAACGAAAACGCAGCGGAAAACAGAGACGCCTCAAAAAGGTCATTACAAAAAGAGGTAAGAGAAAGACAAATGTCCCTTAGTAAATGCACCGAAATAGGACGACGCTTGTCAGGTAAAAATGTAGCTCTCCGAAAACCTTTTAAAAACTGCTTCACGACAAAAATTTCAGTTAGACCTTTTCTACCCAAAATTTTTAGAAAGAATGAAACACCCGCAAGACTTTTTGAGAGAGCTGAGAAGGATAGGCCGTTTCTAACTAAATGCTCAGCAAAACAGATGGCAACAGCTGGATTCACATCCTGATAAGAATAATTATTCACATGACAGAATCTGACCCACATATTCCATGCGGCCGAGTAATCGGCCCATGTTTTATGTGCTAAAGAATTCTCCACAAACGAATGAATCACACTCGGATTAGTTCCCATATCTGAATAGGACAAATTGATTTTCCGTCGTTTAATTCTGCCAGTCGGTCCGAGGACTGAAATGCCTGACGGTGACAAATAAGCCGTGCATCATCATTCTTGACATTTGAAGAAAAAACGGCCTTGAGCCAAATGTTATGTTTCAAACAAAGAAAAATTAGTTGCCTTAGAATTATTGCACAGAACTGGTTCTTGGACGAGAGAGTATTTATCATGAACACAAGGCCCTGCTTGTCTGACCGGAAAACAATGCGCTTGTCGGCTAAGTGCACACTCCAAAAATTGACAGCTAGAAAAATGGAAAAAAGATCTAAAAATACTACATTCCTAGTAATGTAGGCATCAATCCAAAATTGAGGCCAAGACTCAAAAGCCCAATTGGAAGACAATGACAAAGCCATACCGAGGGTTTTGCTAGTGAAATATGATAAATTCAGCTCCTCAGAGGATACGAAGGGAGACTGCCAAAGGGTCTTACCATTAAAATCTGAAAGAAACTGCCACCAAATTTGTAAATCGTCCTTCGTATCCTTGCCGAGACGCAGATGAGCGTGAGGAGAGGAGTGACCAGCAGTAAGATCATAAAGTCGCTTAGAAAAAACCCTGCCCATAGGTATCACTTTTAGGGCAAAATTCAACATTCCTAACAACGACTGGAGCTCTTTGAGAGTAACCTTATCCCTAGTTAAAAAACTAAGAATTAAAGAACGCAGCCTAGCAATTTTATCGTCTGGTAAAGAGCACGTCATCGAGACAGAGTCAATGCGAATACCAAGAAATTCCAGAGAAGAACAGGGACAAACCGTCTTCTCCTCTGAAATCGGAACTCCAAAAAACTCGCAAATTTTCAAAAAAGTAGATAGTAGAGAAGAACACGCGTCCGAACCCGAAGGGCCAATAAATAAAAAGTCATCCAAATAATGTAAAACTCCCCCTCTAGCAACGGAAAATTCAACAACCCAATGCAGAAATGAAGAAAATGCTTCAAAATAAAAACATGACAGTGAAAACCCCATAGGAAGGCACTTGTCAAAAAAGAATTCATTATCAAAAACTAAACCGAGAGAATTAAAACCTAAGGGATTAACTGGTAACAATCTAAAAGCAGACTTTATGTCAGATTTAGACATAAGAGCATCTCTACCGAACCTCTGAAGGATTTCAATGGCCTCATCAAAAGAAGAATATTTAACTGAGCATACCTCCGTGTTGACTTCATCGTTCAGGGAAGCTCCCTTCGGATAAGACAGATGGTGTATTAACCGAAATGAGCCCAGCTCTTTTTTAGGCACCACCCCAATCGGGGAGATCCTAAAGTTTCTAAATGGAGGGGAATCAAATGGCCCAGCCAATCTACCTAACTCCAGCTCTTTTAGAAGTTTCTCTTTGACAATCAAAGGATATTCTGCTGCAGAGGGCAAATTACGAACCAATTGACACCCCTCACCTTTAAATTGAGGAACAAAAAATCCCTCACTAAACCCTTGAAATAGCAGAGAACTAATCTCCTGATTTGGAAAAGCCTCTAGCCATGGGACCATGTTTTGGAGCTTCACTGGAGTCTGCGCTTTTTGCCATTGGCTCCTTAATAGCCCCCTGCTGTCCAGACTGAAATTGTTTTCTGTAACATTTCGACATTGGGTGACTGCCCCCACAAAAGGAACATTCATGCCGAAAGCGGCAATTAAGAGCCCACTTACAGTTACCTTCATTAAAAGCAAAGCAGAAACCTTTCTTGAGAGGGGCATTCACATTCTGCCGAGATGTTGTGACTCTCTGAGGCAACATTAAATTTATCCAAAGACCAATATCTTTCTTACCCCAAGCTAAATTAGGATACATAGCTAATTTTTGCCTAAAAGATTCATCGTACTGCAGCCATGCCATCCCTCCAAAATTCCTATAAGCTTCCAAAATTGCATCTAGGTGTTGGAAAAGGCCTGAACACACATTGGGATGTTTTTCCCCTAAAACAGCAGCATAGATGGAAAACGCTTGGAGCCAATTGTTAAATGATTTACTGTTAACAACCTTTTTCTTTTCCTCAGACTCCTCCTTTTTGTCAAATCTATGCTGCTGTTCCTTAACAGAAGGTAACAAGGAGAAAATGTCAACATAATCTCTTTTCCAAATTTGTTCTTTCACGGAGGGACTCAGATGAAATCCCAGAGGGGATACATCACATGTCAGTGACTCCTTCAGCAGCACCTCAGGTAAACCGGGCTTCATAACAACACTCCCTGAGGCAGGATCGTTGCAAGAAGCAAGGTTAGGCATTGAAGTGAGCGAACTGCTAGAAAAGCATTCTAAGATAACATCTCTGATAAAAGTCTTAAAGTTTGAGGAAGAGACAGACGGGGGGACAGTAATAACCTCACCCATTTCTTGCTGGACGACCTCATGCTCCATGGAGACTTCGGCATTCAGGACCCCATGAGCTGGTGACCGGTGACGTGAATGCGGGCTGTAGTCGACATCATATTCAGAGGCCGGAGACCCCGACCTCCAGGATGCTGCTGCAGCGGCAGCTGCGCTCACCTCGGTTGGACGCGAACTCCTAGACTGTCGGCAGGCTGTCGCTGGAGCTCCCTGGGCCACAGCAGCTCTTTTATGGCCGCGGTGGCTAGATGAGCCTTGCGCAGGATGATCCGCACCCGGTGCCACCGAAAATGGAGAGCGACACCTAGCGGAGGTTCCGGCAGGAGGTATCGACGGCGCCGGCCGGATGCGACAAGCTTCCCCGGGCTCCCGCGATGGGCTGCGGGACTTCCGGTGAGCGGACCTTCTACTTCCTCTGCGTGGCTCCGGCGTCCGGTCAGGAGCTCTCGATGCCGTCGGCGGTGAATAGGAGTTCCTGGGTCGGCGACTCCTGGTTGAGCTGCGGCAAGGAGGCGGCGGAGGTTGCAGCTCACAAGGGACTGGAGGACAGAGCGGAGATTGCGGCGCAGGAGCTGATAAAGCCTCCAGGGAGGAGGTAGGTTTTATAGCCGGATTATCAGCTAAACAGCTCCGCAGCCACTCTACTCCGCCCTCATCCTCTGCCCTTCGGAGCAGCTGCTGTAACAGCTCCTCCATCCTCTGTCCTCTTGTATCTTCTTATCTTCAAAAGTTTCTTGAGGTAACTGTGCTGAGCGCACCCAAAACAGCTGATTTATAGGAAAATGACCCCCCCCCCCCCCCCCCCGCTCAGGGTCATCCACCAATGAAAGTCCATAAAAATTGCGGGAAGCACATCTGGCATAAACACAAATTTGCCCAGCAACAAACCTGCTCATGCATGGCACAGCTTACCAGGGCAATAAAATTAACCCTTGAAGGGATCCAAAACTGTTCATAAAAACACATACATAAAATAACCTGGTGGCCGTGTTATCATGTGCCCCCCCTAAGATTTCACTAAGGGGAGGGCGTTCAATGAACAGAAAAAAGACATTTCCTTTGAAACACAGTCTGTAAATACTAAAAATAAACACATGTGGTATGCATCTAGTCTATCAAAATATAAAGATACTTATCTTATTTGGTAAAAACAATAGCCATAAAGAAATCTAAAACACCACAATTTACGTTTTTTGAGAAACCGCAATACCACAAAAAAATACTGTAAAAAATGATCAAAATGTTATATCTATCCCAACTTATATTAATTAAACTCTTGTCTTGACCCACAAAAAATAAGCCCTGACACAGCTCTATCAACCAAAAAATGAAAACACTATTGGTCTTGGAAAAAATTTTTTTATACAAATATCCCATTTTTATTTTACCACTAAAATAATAAAAAAAATTGGACAAGTTTGAGATTGCCATAATTGTACCGGTGAGGAGAATCATGTTGCCAGGTATTTTTTGTCACACAATGTACGCCGTAAAAACAATTTTCAAAAACGGTGTCATAATTGCATTTTTTGTTTTCTACACTTTCACCGTTCTTGGTATTTTTTATTCATTTTCCAGTACACTATGTGGTAAAATCAATAATGTCATTCAAAATATAACTCGTCCCACAAAAAAGCAAGTCCTAATACAGCTGGGTGGATAGAAAAAAAAATATATGGCTCTTGGAAGAACGGGAGGAAAAAGATGACACAAAACCAAAACCAAAACTAGCCATGTCAGCAAGGGGTTAAATCTGTGTACTGTCAGTGTTTCTACACGTGTGTATATATATATATATATATATATATATATATATATATATTTATATATATATACACACACACACACAGTAATATGAAGCTTTCTATTATCATGGTGATGATAATATATACCGTATATTTGCTGTTTATGAAATTTTTTAATGTTGTTACACATAGGAGTACAGTAAAGTCACTAATCTACTGCATTTGTTTTCTAGCGCCACAATAAACAGATTTTTCATTACAAGGTAAGAAATGAAATACAATGTAAATAAGCTTAAATCAGTAATGATAATTAAAGGGATTTACAAGCAATTACATTAATCAAAGCAGTGTAGGCAATAAAAGGCCCCATTCTAACAGTTGATTTGTGTGCTGACATTGACCCATGCCAATGTAATATGGATTAACCTAAGCTGAGGATATTCCATCAGTATGTTTCAGATTTATGAGTAAACTTAATAGGTTTTGTGCATTTTTACCCGATTTGACAGTAAGCAAATATTATTTACATTTGCTGTAAATGTAAATGTTCACCAAATTGTTCACCAGCTCTAACAAATCTTGACAGACTCTGCCCACCTTACTCATTTTTTGGCCAGTGGCAATAAAAGATGAAAAATTTCCATGTCACCACTTTAGCTGAGCAATCTTACACTACAAACTGGTGTAAATTACTAAAGTATTATGAGTCTATAAATTTTGTCTAAAAAATGAACCACATTTATGTATTTTCAGATATGTTTATTCGCACTGTTTATCATTAAGCTGTATTCCAAGGCGAGAGCTATTCTTATCTATATATAATATATATATATATATATATATATATATATATATATATATATATATATATATATATATATATATATATATATATTAGCATTTCCCTTACTTCGGGTCTTGGGGGACACTCCTGCCAGACTTTGTCTCAACACATTTATGCCTCCAAGCGCATCTTGAAGCGCACACACAGCGCTCCCTGGCTGTAACGTGGGTCACTGCACCACATACCTCCCCCCTTTGTTCAACCCTATTGCCCTGTTGGGGTGGACACATGACATAAATCCGGGGTCCCGATACCGGGTACGCAAGTCACCTTGCCCTACCAGTCGAGAGGACCGTCTCAGTCGGATTTGAGCATCCCTCATCATCACACCCTTGTTAGGTTTTCCCCGTCCCCAGCGGTCAACATGTAGGCTTTGAACATTAACCCTCAAGTCACCATCTGTCTGTGTCAACAGATCTTTAGTCACCACATTTTTGCTACAAGGTCTTCCACCTATGTCACTCATCCCTGAGTCAACTGAGGTAACACTACTTCTTTCATTAGGTTGTGTACTTCCACCCCCTTTTTTGTCCACATTTCGGGTCAAACGTGGCAGCCCTCTTCCATCAACTGAATGCAGCAGTCCTGTAAGGCGCCGTCCTTCAACTCTTAGCTGCTCCATTTCCTTCAAAGATACCATACGATATTCCAACAGAATCTGTATTTCGCTAAGACTCTCCTCTGTTCCCACAACGAAGAAGGGAACCATACCCTTTTCCCAAGACAACTGTACTTCGTGGACACCAGGCATTCTCAACCTCACCACTCCAGATTTATCCACCACTTCTTGCATGGCTTGACCATTACTTCCAATGACTCTTTTTACCATAGATACAGGTACCTGTATTACAGTTTCCTGAAGACTCTGAGCTTTCCTCACATGCTCCAGCCGTCTTACAGCGTCTTCATTCCGCAATTGTGCTCACATATCTCCAGTGCATGTCACTCAGGGTAGCTACTTTCTTCGCTGTGACATCAGTTGTGGACAGTATCACTAACTGATTTGTTTCCGGGGTCCAGCTCACTTTACACGCCCCCACAGCCTTCTTGAACACTTCATGCATAGATTCCTTGGCACATGCCTCTCTCAGGTCTTCAGGTATGTCTATCATGCTCTTGAACAAGGAACTCTCCTTCTCCTCTGCTGTCTTTAGACACCTGTCTTGTTCAGCTTTCAGAGCCAACTTCCTCTGAATATCACCAGTTTCCAGAAGTTTGGCCAGGATAGACACCTGCCCCTCCACCTTCTCCCAGGCTGCTTTATGCATGGACTGGCTTTCTTCCAGGCGACCTCTGAGCTCCGCCAGCTCTTTCTATGAGGCACTCACACGGCACTCAGCAGCCTGTCTCCAAAGCTCCTCTTGCTTTAACCGGGTTTCTACTTCAGGCCCCACTCCTTTGGTGGCCTCCTCCACTTCTTCACAAGGTGCAACTGGTACCATTTCTTTGCACCCTTTACGTCTCCAGCGACAGGAAGACTTTCTTTTGGTGGGGCTCTTCTTTACTGTACTCCCTAACTTCCTCAGAGTCACAGTCACCCACATAGTCTGTGTCATACACCACAGTATGGTGAACCCCCAAGTCACACTCTTTCTGGGCGTCAGCTCCACACGTTTTATCTACCACATCACAAAGAGTCATATTGTGGAACACGTCAGGTGACATCATGTCTGTAAGTTGGGACCGTCCATCATTTTCCTTGGTCACGCCTAATTTAGGACTGTCAACTATAGAGGGTGCATTCTCTGCAACAGTTTTCATACACATTAACACCACAGACACTTTCCCTTTTATCCACCCTTCCCACAAGGTTTCCAAGTCTCGCCCTATTACCATAGTGTGCGGTAAGTCCGGGACTACCCTTACTTCATGGTACGTGGACCCCTCTGTCATGTCAATGTAGAGACAGGCTGTCAAATGTCGTTTAACGTCCCCACCTGTGTCATTCACTCTTGTCCCTAACCCAGGTGACACAATGCATTTAGAAGGGGTTCTCAGTAAAGTCGCTTCACTCCCTGGGTCTATCAGTCCCACCACACTTTCTCCATCCAAAGAAAAGGAGCACTGTTGTGACATTACATTAGCTGAGCAATTCACAGTATAGCATGGACCTGCATAGCACAACTGCGCCTGGGGCCAACCGGTCTGCGCCACCCCTTTAACTTCAGGAGGCTCCGCCCTTTTTTGGATTCCACCCCCCTTTAGCGTCACCACCCCTTTTTGGGCAACTACTACCTTTTGGGATACCGCCCCCTTTTTGGACTCTGCTCATTTTTGGCAACCATCCCTTTTTGGGTTTTCCACACCATTTTTGGGACACTACCCCTTTTAGGGACACCACCCAACGGTATTCTCCGGCACCAGTTCACACAGTACAGAAAAAAAACTGGCCCTTTAAGAGTCTGCACAAAAAATTTTTTTTATTTTTTTTTCAACTCTCCAGCTCCTGCTGAACCTCTTGCTGCAACTGCAGCTGCACTTCACAATGCTCTGTACAGCTCCACTGCAGACTTCGTGGACCCACCGATCCACAGCAAGACGCTTGTCACCTTCGTAACCCGCCGAGTTACAGCATGACGCTTGTCACCTTCGTAACCCCGCCGAGTTACAGCAACAAGACGCTTGTCACCTTCATAATCCTGCTGAGTTACAGCATTACAGTACAAACACAGTTTCTCACTGATCAGTATAACACACGTTTGTCAGACCGTCGACTCCTCTAGCGCTGCACATGTGCTTCTTGGGGCGTTGCTCGCATTCGAAACACCAATTGTAGCGTTTCCCTTACTTCGGGTCTTGGGGGACACTCCTGCCACACTTTGTCTCAACACATTTATGCCTCCAAGCGCATCTTGAAGCACACACACAGCGCCCCCTGGCTGTAACATGGGTCACTGCACCACTAATATATATATATATATATATATATATAAATATATAAATATATATATATATATATATATATATATATATATATATATATACTGTATTTTCTGGCGTATAAGACTACTTTTTAACCCCTGAAAAACTTCTCAAAAGTCGGGTATCGTCTTATACGCCAGGTGTCGTCTTATAGGGCAGGTGCGGAGTAATCTGCGGTCGCCGCATATTGTGGGGGGAGCGACCCCAATGACGAGGTGAGGGGGCACCTCACCGGGAAGGTGTAAGTGGAGCAGAGAAGGAGATAATAGGATACAAGGGCGAGCCAGATGAGTGAAAGAGGAGTGTTTTTCTAGACAGCATCGCTCTCTCTCTTTTTTGCATAACCCTGGAATCCCAGACGCTGACAGATTGCTTCACTTACACCTTCCTGGTGAGGCGCTCCCTCACCTCGTCATCGGGACCACTCCCCCCCACTATATACGTCGACCGCAAATTGCTCCGCACCCACCCTATAAGACGACACCCGGCATATAAGACAACCCCCGACTTTTGAGAAGATTTTATATTTTAACTGGAAAAGTTGGGGGTCGTCTTATACGCCCAGTCGTCTTATACGCCGGAAAATACGGTATATATATATATATATATATATATATACACACACAGTGGGGAAAAAAGTATTTATTCAGCCACCAATTGTGCAAGTTTTCCCTCTTAAAAAGATGAGAGGCCTGTAATTGACATCATAGGTAGACCACAACTATGAGAGTCAAAATGAGAAAACAAATCCAGAAAATCACCTTGTCTGATTTGGTAAGATTTATTTAGCAAATTATGGTGGAAAACAAGTATTTGGTCACCTAAAAACATGCAAGATTTCTTGCTCTCACAGACCTGTAGCTTCTTAAGAGACTCCTCTGTCCTTCACTCATTACCTGTAGTAATCGCACCTGTTTGAACTTGTTATCAGTATAAAAGACACCTGTCCACAACCTCAAACAGTCAAACTCCAAACTCCACTATGGTGAAGACCAAAGAGCTGTCGAAGGACACCAGAAACAAAATTGTAGCCCTGCACCAGGCAGGGAAGACTGAATCTGCAATAGGCAAGCAGCTTGGTGTGATGAAATCAACTGTGGGAGCAATAATAAGAAAATGGACGACATACAAGACCACTGATAATGTCCCTCGATCTGTGGCTCCATGCAATATCTCACCCTGTGGGGTAAAAATGATCACAAGAATGGTAAGCAAAAATCCCAGAACCACATGGAACCTAGTGAATGACCTGCATAGAGCTGGGACCACCATAGCAAAAGCTACCATCGGTAACACACCATACACCAGGGACTCAGATTCTGCAGTGCCAGACGTGTCCCCCTGCTTAAGCCAGTACATGTCTGGGCCCATCTGAAGTTTGCTAGAGAGCAGTTGGATTATCCAGAAGAGTAATGGGAGAATGTTATATGGTCTGATGAAACCAAAGTAGAACTGCTTGATAGAAACAAAACTCGTCGTCTTTGGAGGAGACATAATGCTGAGTTGCATCCAAAGAACACCATACCTACTGTGAAGCATGGGGGTGGCAAAATCATGCTTTGCGGCTGTTTCTCTGCAATTTTTAGTGCAAACCTCCTTCTGTCAGCAATGGCATTGAAGATGAAACATGGATGGGTCTTTCATCATGATAATTATCACAAGCACCCTGCCAGGACAATGAAGGAGTGGCTTCGTAAGAAGCATATGAAGGTCCTGGAGTGGCCTAGCCAGTCTCCAGATCTCAACCCCATAGAAAACCTTTGGAGGGAGTTGAAAGTCCGTGTTGCCCAGCGACAGGCCCAAAACATCACTTCTCTAGAGGAGATCTGCATGGAGGAATGGGCCAACATACCACCAACTGTATGCCAGCCTTGTGAAGACTTACAGAAAACGTTTGACCTCTGTCATTGCCAGCAAAGAATATGTAGAAAATATTGTGATGAACTTTTGTTAATGACCAAATGCTTATTTTCCACCATAATTTGTAAAATAAATCTTGCCAAATCAGACAAGGTGAATTTCTGGATTTGTTTTCTCATTTTGACTCTCATAGCTGTGGTCTACCTATGATGTCAATTACAGGCCTCTCTCATCTTTTTAAGTTGGAGAACTTGCAAAATTGGTGGCTGACTAAATACTTATATATATATATGTATATATATACAGACGGTTTTTCCGTCTGTCTGTCTGTCTTTCTGTCTGTCTGTCCTGGAAATCCCACGTCTCTGATTGGTCGAGGCTGCCAGGCCTCGACCAATTAGCGACGGGCACAGTATCGACGTAGAAATCCCGCGTCTCTGATTGGTCGAGGCCGCCAGGCCTCGACCAATCAGCAACGAGCACAGTATCAACGTAGATGTCATAATGGTTGCCATGGCGACGATGATGTCATAAAGGTTGCCTCGACCAATCAGCGACGGGCACAGTCTGCCGCGAATTCTGGAATCATCATTGTCCATATATTATGGGGACATGCATATTCTAGAATACCCGATGCGTTAGAATCGGGCCACAATCTAGTATATATATATATATATATATATATATATATATATATATACACACACACATATACACTGTATATTGTGAGATAGCACTCCCTGAGTATGTTGGGGAACACTCGCCTGGCAATGGGATTAATGCACACAGGAACGGTTTCTCACTTAATCATGCCATCCGGTTTATTTGAATGCAGCATAAATGTAGCATAAACTGGATAGAGTACAGTCCATACCACTACACCCACGAAACATAATAAGACACCAGTCTGTTCATATAGCAGATACACCTCTCTGCCTTCTTGCAACCCCCTTGTCTGACTTTCATTTTTTCATTTTCATAGATCTTTTATTTATCATTATTTTTGTCAGATTCAAGTAATTTCTGTGACCATTGTGGGGTTTTCTGTCATTAAACGAGGAGTACCAACAATTTTGACCATGTGTGTACATATATATATATATATATATATATATATATATGTTATTTAGACATACAGTGGCTTGAGAGAGTATTCACCCCCTTTACTTTTTACCCATTTTGTTACATTATAACATGTGTGTAAATATTTTCGTAATCTGATTTGTGTGTTATGCATCAGCACTCAATAGTCTAAGTTGGTGAAGTGAAAGAAAAATATAGACATAAATTAAATTTGTGATCAAATAACTAAAAATTGGCATGTTCATATGTATTCACCCCTTTTGTGATGAAGCCCCTAAAAATTTCTGGTGCAAGCAATTGTCTTCATAAGTCACATGCCTAGTGAAAGGAATGTGTGCAATCTAAGTGTCACTTATTCGTGAGTATACACACACCTTTTCTGAAAGGCCATAGAGACTGCAACACCATTAAGCAAGAGTCACCACTAACTAAACAACATCATGATGACCAAGGAGATCTCCAAACAAGTCAGTGACAAAGTTGTTGAGTGGTACAAGTCAGGGTTGGGTTATAACAAAAAATTCCAATGATGATCCCCCTGACCACCATAAAATCCATTATCATCAAATGGAAAGAACTCCAAAGACATACTGATAGGGAATTTAGATTGTGAGCTTCATCTGGGACAGTGATGATTATGTGTGCAAACTGTAAAGAACTGTGGAATATGTTAGCGCTATATTAAAAAAAATAAAGATCATTATTATAACGTGGTGGTACAACAAACCTGCCAAAAGTGGGCCCTTCACCAAAACTCTCAGCCCGGACAAGGAGGGCATTAATGAGAGAAGCAGCACAGAAACCAAAGGTACCCCAGAAGACGCTGCAAAGTTCCCAAGCAGAGACTGGATTATATGTCCATACTACCACAATAAGCCATACACTCTATAGATGAGGCACTTATGGAAGACCTGGCAGAAAAAAAGCCTTACATACAAATTGTAAGGTTCGTTTTGAGTTTGCCAAAAGACATATGGGAGACTCCTCAAATGTATAGAGGAAGGTGCTGTAGTCAGATGAGACCAAAAGGGAACTTTTTGGCCACCAAAGTAAATAATTTGTCTGGCGCCAAACCAACAAAGTTCATCACCCCAAAAACACCATCCCAACAGTAAAACATGGTGGTGGCATGTGGTGTTGTTTTTCGGCAGCAGGGACAGGGAATGCGATCTGAGTTGAGGGGAAGATGGATGGTATGAAATACAGAGATAATCTTGAGGAAAACCTGTTGCAGTCTGTCAATGAGTTGAGACTGGCACGGAGCTTCACCTTCCAACAACACAATGACCCAAAGCATACTGCTAAAGCAACACTCGAGTGGTTTAATGGAAAGTATGTAAATGTTTGAGTAGCCTAGTCCAAGATCAGACCCTAATACAATTGAGAATCTGTGGTCAGACTTGAAGATTGCTATTCATCAGAGGAAACCATCTAACTTGAAGGAGCTGAAGCAGTTTTTCCTTGAGGAATGGGCCAAAATCCCAGTGAAAAGATGTGGAAAGCTCATAGAGACTTATCCAAAGTGACTTACGGCTGTAATTGCTGCAAAAAGAGGCTCTACAAAGTACTGACTTTAGGGGGGTGAATAGTTATGTACACTGAAGTGTTCAGTTATTTCGTCCAATTTTGTTGTTTGCTTCACAATAACAAGAAAACGTAGTGTTCACAGTTCTAGGAATGTTTTCTAAATGAACTGATGCAGACCCTCAAAAAAACAGTGAAATTCAAGGTTGTGAGGTAGTAAAACATGAAAAAGCCATGGTGGGCAAGCCACTGTACTGTATATATATTTTTTCACCTTTTCTAGTTGTTTTCATAAATCATCAGATATCTATTTTTGCTTATGTTTATGTGCACTTAATGTAACTCATTTGTGACCCTTTTTTTTCCCTTCTATTTTAGGATGGATTTATCAGTGAGCGTTATCTAATTATCTAATATTGCATATACTGTCAAGATGTATTGATGTCTTCAGAGATGCACAACATATGTGTATTTGTTGTACTGTCTCTCATCTGACTATTCAGCTTGCAAATAAAATAAAATATATAGTGGCACGAAGTTGTGTGTAATTTATTTGTCACAATTCTGTATGTAAAATAATTTACGATAATATCTGACAGGTCAGCCTATCATTAAATTCTCTAAATCATTAAAATTGCAATAAAAAGGCACTTCCTTCAGTTTTGTGGATTGTCAATAATTCCAAACCAATCTTCCACATTGACCGTATTCACACACATTGCATAAGCATAGTACTCATTAAAAGGGTTATCTGGGATTATTTTTTTTTCTTATTATGGTTCTAAGAACTAACAGGCAGGTAGTTGCTAACTGCCTGTCCATTCTACCCAACGTTAATCTCTGCTGCCTCAGAATTGCCACTGACGGCTAATTCTATGGCTTCTGCTGACATAATGTCAACAGAGCAGCTGGCTCTCTTCAGCTCTGCTCTTTTGACAGGGTGTGACTGCCGAAGTCGTGCTGATCGACAGCCGCTCCCGGCTGTGAATCAGCATGACATCAACAGAGCAGTCTGGAAGAGGAAGTGCTGTTCTGAGGTGAAGTAGCAGAATAGCCAGCAGAATGCTACATAATTGCCCTGAGTCAGCGCCAGGCATTTGGCAAATACCTGCCTGTTAACCCCTTCATGACCCAGCCTATTTTGACCTTAAAGACCTTGCCGTTTTTTGCAATTCTGACCAGTGTCCCTTTATGAGGTAATAACTCAGGAACGCTTCAACGGATCCTAGCGGTTCTGAGACTGTTTTTTCGTGACAGATTGGGCTTCATGTTAGTGGTAAATTTAGGTCAATAAATTCTGCGTTTATTTGTGATAAAAACGGAAATTTGGCGAAAATTTTGAAAATTTCGCAATTTTCACATTTTGTGTTTTTATTCTGTTAAACCAGAGAGTTATGTGACACAAAATAGTTAATAAATAAGATTTCCCACATGTATACTTTACATCAGCACAATTTTGGAAACAAAATTTTTTTTTGCTAGGAAGTTATAAGGGTTAAAATTTGACCAGCGATTTCTCATTTTTACAACGAAATTTACAAAACCATTTTTTTAGGGACCACCTCACATTTGAAGTCAGTTTGAGGGGTCTATATGGCTGAAAATACCCAAAAGTGACACCATTCTAAAAACTGCACCCCTCAAGGTACTCAAAACCACATTCAAGAAGTTTATTAACCCTTTAGGTGCTTCACAGCAGCAGAAGCAACATGGAAGGAAAAAATGAACATTTAACTTTTTAGTCACAAAAATTATCTTTAAGTAACAATTTTTTTATTTTCCCAATAGTAAAAGGAGAAACTGAACCACGAAAGTTGTTGTCCAATTTGTCCTGAGTACACTGATACCTCATATGTGGGGGTAAACCACTGTTTGGGCGCACAGCAGGGCTTGGAAGGGAAGGAGCGCCATTTGACTTTTTGAATGAAAAATTGGCTCCACTCTTTAGCGGACACCATGTCCATGTTTGGAGAGCCCCCGTGTGCCTAAAAATTGGAACTCCCCCACAAGTGACCCCATTTTGGAAACTAGACACCCCAAGGAACTTATCTAGATGCATAGTGAGCACTTTGATCCCCCAGGTGCTTCACAAATTGATCCATAAAAATGAAAAAGTACTTTTTTTTCACACAAAAATTCTTTTAGCCTCAATTTTTTCATTTTCACATGGGCAACAGGATAAAATGGATTCTAAAATTTGTTGGGCAGTTTCTCCTGAGTACACCAATACCTCACATGTGGGGGTAAACCACTGTTTGGGCACATGGTAAGGCTCGGAAGGGAAGGAGCGCCATTTGACTTTTTGAATGAAAAATTAGCTCCAATTGTTAGCGGACACCATGTCGCGTTTGGAGAGCCCCTGTGTGCCTAAACATTGGCGCTCCCCCACAAGTGACCCCATTTTGGAAACTAGACCCCCCAAGGAACTTATCTAGATGCATACTGAGCACTTTAACCTCCAGGTGCTTCACAGAAGTTTATAACGCAGAGCCATGAAAATAAAAAATAATTTTTCTTTCTTCAAAAATGAATTTTTAGCCTGGAATTTCCTATTTTGCCAAGGGTAATAGGAGAAATTGGACCCCAAATGTTGTTGTCCAGTTTGTCCTGAGTACACTGATACCCCATATGTGGGGGTAAACCACTGTTTGAGCGCACGGCAGGGCTCGGAAGGGAAGGCACGCCATTTGGCTTTTTAAATGGAAAATTAGCTCCAATCATTAGCGGACACCATGTCACGTTTGGAGAACCCCTGTGTGCCTAAACATTCGAGATCCCCCAGAAATGACCCCATTTTGGAAACTAGACCCCCAAAGGAACTAATATAGATGTGTGGTGAGGACTTTGAACCCCCAAGTGCTTCACAGAAGTTTATAACGCAGAGCCATGAAAAAAATATATATATTTTCTCAAAAATGATGTTTTAGCCTGCAATTTTTTCTTTTCCCAAGGGTAACAGGAGAAATTTGACCCCAAAAGTTGTTGTCCAGTTTCTCCTGAGTACACTGATACCCCATATGTGGGGGTAAACCACTGTTTGGGCACATGCCGGGGCTCGGAAGTGAAGTAGTGACGTTTTGAAATGCAGACTTTGATGGAATGCTCTGTGGGCGTCACGTTGCGTTTGCTGAGCCCCTGATGTGGCTAAACAGTAGAAACCCCCCACAAGTGACCCCATTTTGGAAACTAGACCCCGAAAGGAACTTATCTAGATGTGTGGTGAGCACTTTGAACCCCCAAGTGCTTCACAGAAGTTTATAATGCAGAGCCGTGAAAATAATAAATACGTTTTCTTTCCTCAAAAATAATTATTTAGCCCAGAATTTTTTATTTTCCCAAGGGTTACAGGAGAAATTGGACCCCAAAAGTTGTTGTCCAGTTTCTCCTGAGTACGCTGATACCCCATGTGTGGAGGTAAACCACTGTTTGGGCACACGTCGGGGCTCGGAATTGAGGGAGCACCATTTGACTTTTTGAATACGAGATTGGCTGGAATCAATGGTGGCGCCATGTTGCGTTTGGAGACCCCTGATGTGCCTAAACAGTGGTAACCCCTCAATTCTACCTCCAACACTAACCCCAACACACCCCTAACTCTAATCCCAACTGTAGCCATAACCCTAATCACAACCCTAACCACAACCCTAATTCCAACCCTAACCCTAAGGCTATGTGCCCACGTTGCGGATTCGTGTGAGATTTTTCAGCATCATTTTTGAAAAATCCGCGGGTAAAAGGCACTGCGTTTTACCTGCGGATTTTCCGCGGATTTCCAGTGTTTTTTGTGCGGATTTCACCTGCGGATTCCTATTGAGGAACAGGTGTAAAACGCTGCGGAATCCGCACAAAGAATTGACATGCTGCGGAAAATACAACGCAGCGTTTCTGCGCGGTATTTTCCGCACCATGGGCACAGCAGATTTGGTTTTCCATAGGTTTACATGGTACTGTAAACCTGATGTAACACTGCTGCGGATCCGCAGCCAAATCCGCACCGTGTGCACATAGCCTAATTCTAAAGGTATGTGCACACGCTGCGGAAAACGCTGCGGATCCGCAGCAGTTTCCCATGAGTTTACAGTTCAATGTAAACCTATGGGAAACAAAAATCGCTGTACACATGCTGCGGAAAAACTGCACGGAAACGCAGCGGTTTACATTCCGCAGCATGTCACTTCTTTGTGCGGATTCCGCAGCGGTTTTACAACTGCTCAAATAGAAAATCGCAGTTGTAAAACCGCAGTGAAATGCGCAGAAAAACGCGGTAAATCCGCCATAAATCCGCAGCGGTTTAGCACTGCGAATTTATCAAATCCGCAGCGAAAAAATCCGCAGAGGACCAGAATACGTGTGCACATACCGAAACCCTAACCCTAACCCTAGCCCTAACCCTAACATTAGTGAAAAAAAAAATCTTTATTTTTTTATTGTCCCTACCTATGGGGGTGACAAAGGGGGGGGGGGTGGTTCATTTATTATTTTTTTTATTTTGATCACTGTGATAGATTATATCTCAGTGATCAAAATGCACTTTGGAACGAATCTGCCGGCTGGCAGATTCGGCGGGCGCACTTCGCATGCGCCCGCCATTTTGGAAGATGGCGGCGCCCAGGGAGAAGACGGACGGACCCCGGCTGGATCGGTAAGTATGATGGGGTAGGGGGGAACACGGGGGGGGGGATCGGAGCATGGGGGGTGGATCGGAGCGCGGGAGGGGTGGAACGGAGCACGGGGGGGGTGGAACGGAGCACGGGGGAGGGTGGATCGGAGTGCAGGGGGGGTGATTGGAGCACGGGGGGTGATTGGAGCACGGGGGAGCGGACAAGAGCACGGGGGGAGCGGAGCACAGGACGGAGGGGAGCCGGAGCAGTGTGCCGGACAGATCGGAGGGCTGGGGGGGCGATCGGTGGGGTGGGGTGGGGGCACATTAGTGTTTCCAGCCATGGCCGATGATATTGCAGCATCGGCCATGGCTGGATTGTAATATTTCACCAATTATAATAGGTGAAATATTACAAATCGCTCTGATTGGCTGTTGAAAGTGAAACTGCCAATCAGAGCGATCGTAGCCACGGGGGGTGAAGCCACCCCCCTGGGCTAAACTACCACTCCCCCTGTCCCTGCAGTTCGGGTGAAATTGGAGTTAACCCTTTCACCCGATCTGCAGGGACGCTATCTTTCCATGACGCCACATAGGCGTCATGGGTCGGATTGGCACCGACTTTCATGACGCCTACGTGGCGTCATGGGTCGGGAAGTGGTTAAGGACCTATAGTAAACAAATAAACGCCTTCAAGTGTGACTTCACTTGATTATGCACCTTTAGAAGCTGATAGGATGAAACCAGGGATGGGCTGGGACTAAAAATTCAACCCTGGCATTTGAATGCACACAGGCCCATGCTTTAACCCTCCCCCATCTCCCCATATTGGGATATCTATTACTTATAGTACCCTGCCAGCATTAAATCAAAACTGCTAGCTACATTTTAATTAATACTATGTAATATTGAATATTCTTGCAATATAACAGACAAATATCACCAGATATACAGTCATGGACAAAAATTGAGAATGAGACAAATATTAATTTTTCCAAAGTCTACTGCTTCATTTTTTCTAATGGCAGTTTGCATATACTCCTGAATGTCAGAGTGATCAGCTTAACAGCAATTACTGTACTTGCAAAGTCAATATTTGCCCAGAAAATGAACTTTAACCCCAAAACACATTTCAACATCATTGCAGTCCTGTATTAAAAGGAGCAGCTAACATCGTTTTAGTGATTGATCCATTAACACAGGTGTGGGTGTTGATGAGGACAGGGCTGGCGATCAATCAGTCATGATTAACCCCTTCATAACCTTGGGATTTTTCGTTTTTCCGTGTTCGTTTTTCACTCCCCTCCTTCCCAGAGCCATAACTTTTTTATTTTTCCGTGAATTTGGCAATGTGAGGGCTTATTTTTTGCGGGACGAGTTGTACTTTTGAACGACATAATTGGTTTTAGCATGTCGTGTACTAGAAAACGGGAAAAAATTCCAAGTGCGGTGAAATTGCAAAAAAAGTGCAATCCCACACTTGTTTTTTGTTTGGCTTTTTTGCTAGGTTCACTAAATGCTAAAACTGACCTGACATTATGATTCTCCAGGTCAGTAAGAGTTCATAGACACCTAACATGACTAGGTTATTTTTTATCTAAGTGGTGAAAAAAATTCCAAACTTTGCTAAAAAAAAAAAAAATTGCGCCATTTTCCGATACTCGTAGCGTCTCCATTTTTCGTGATCTGGGGTCGGTTGAGAGCTTATTTTTTGCGTACCGAGATGACGTTTTTAATGATAGCATTTTGGTGCAGATATGTTCTTTTGATTGCCCGTTATTGCATTTTAATGCAATGTCGCGGCGACCTAAAAAACGTAATTCTGGCGTTTTGAATTTTTTTCTCGCTACGCCGTTTAGCGATCAGGTTAATGCTTTTTTTTAATTGATAGATCGGGCGATTCTGAGCGCGGCGATACCAAATATGTGTAGATTTGATTTTTTTATATTGATTTATTTTGATTGGGGCGAAAGGGGGGTGATTTAAACTTTTATATTTTTTTTATTTTTTTCACATTTTATTTAACTTTTTTTTTTTACTTTTGCCATGCTTCAATAGCCTCCATGGGAGGCTAGAAGCAGGCACAACGCGATCGGCTCTGCTACATAGCAGCGATCTGCTGATCGCTGCAATGTAGCAGAAATGGAGGTGTGCTGTGAGCGCCGACCACAGGGTGGCGCTCACAGCCACCGGTCATCAGTAACCATAGAGGTCTCTAGGACCTCTATGGTTACCATCCAGACGCATCGCCGACCCCCGCATCGCCGACCCCCGATCATGTGACGGGGGTCGGCGATGACGTCATTTCCGGCCGCCCGGCTGGAAGCGCCGGTTAAATGCCGCTGTCTGCGATTGACAGCGGCATTTAACTAGTTAATAGTTGCGGGCAGATCGCGATTCTGCCCGCGCCTATTACGGGCACATGTCAGCTGTTCAAAACAGCTGACATGTCCCGGCTTTGATGCGCTCTCACCGCGGAGCCCTGCATCAAAGCAGGGGATCTGACCTCGGACGTACTATCCTGTCCGAGGTCAGATAGGGGTTAAGTAAGAATGACATCACTGGACACTTTAAAAGGAGGCTGGTGCTTGGTATCATTGTTTCTTTTCAGTTAACCATGGTTATCTCTAAAGAAACACGTGCAGCCATCATTGCACTGCACAAAAATGGCCTAACAGGGAAGAGTATCGCAGCTACAAAGATTGCACCTCAGTCAACAATCTATCGCATCATCAAGAACTTCAAGGAGAGAGCTTCCATTGTTGTCAAAAAGGCTCCAGGGCACCCAAGAAGGACCAGCAAGCGCCAGGACCGTATCTTAAAACTGTTTCAGCTGCGGGATCGGACTACCAGCAGTGCCGAGCTTGCTCAGGAATGGCAGCAGGCTGGTGTGAGTGCTTCTGCACGCACTGTGAGGCGGAGACTCTTTGAGCAAGGCCTGGTTTCAAGGAGGGCAGCAAAGAAGCTACTTCTCTCCAGAAAAAACATCAGGGACCGACTGATATTCTGCAAAAGGTACAGGGAGTGGAATGCTGAGGACTGGGGCAAAGTCATTTTCTCTGATGAATCCCCTTTTCGATTGGTTGGGACATCTCGTAAACAGCTTATTCGGAGAAGAAGTGAGCGCTACCACCAGTCTTGTCTCATGCCAACTGTAAAGCATCCTGAAACCATTCATGTGTGGGGTTGCTTCTCAGCCAAGGGGCTCACTCACAGTCTTGCCTAAAAACAGCCATGAATAAAGAATGGTACCAGAATGTCCTCCAAGAGCAACTTCTCCCAACTGTCCAAGAGCAGTTTGGCGCCCAACAATGCCTTTTCCAGCATGATGGAGCACCTTGCCATAAAACTAAATGGCTCATGTAACAAAACATAGAGATTTTGGGTCCATGGCCTGGAAACTCCCCAGATCTTAATCCCATTGAGAACTTGTGGTCAATCATCAAGAGACGGGTGGACAAACAAAAACCAACAAATTCTGGCAAAATGCAAGCATTGATTATGCAAGAATGGACTGCTATCAGTCAGGATTTGGTCCAGAAGTTGAGAGCATGCCAGGGAGAATTGCATAGGTCTTGAAGAAGAAGGGTCAACACTGCAAATATTGACTTGCTGCATTAACTCATTCTAACTGTCAATATAACCTATTGGTACTCATAATATGATTGCAATTATATTTCTGTATGTGATATAAACATCAGACAAACACTAATAAAAACCAGAGGGCAGCAGATCATGTGAAAATATAATTTTGGTGTCATTCTCAAAACTTTTGGCCATGACTGTACAGTGGTTATAATACCACCACACTGATATTACCAGGGCTGCCACTAGGAATTTCAGGGCCCCATACTGGCAATATTTTCTGGTCCCCTTGAAACTCCACCCAGGCTCCACTCCAGCTCCGCCTTCACCCATCAAACCTTCCACGGTCCCACCACCCACTCTTTAAAAAACGCCACTTCTGCACAATGTCCTCACCAATCACACATTAAAGGGAACTTGCCAGCAGGATAGTGCACAGTAACCTACAGACAGTGTCAGGTTGGCGCCGTTATACTGATTACAATGATACCTTTGTTCTTGAAATCCGCCCTGTGGTTTTGTAATCTTTATTTTCAGTTTTAAATTAATCATATGCTTGTACTCAGGGGCAGCCTGTGGGGTCTTCATGTGGTGCTCTTAGGTATTCATAATGCAAAATGCTGGCAGGTCACTGATCCCTCACTGACCTGCCCCTAGTTTACATAATGAATATATACAGGTCCTTCTCAAAAAATTAGCATATAGTGTTAAATTTCATTATTTACCATAATGTAATGACTACAATTATACTTTCATATATTATAGATTCATTATCCACCAACTGAAATTTGTCAGGTCTTTTATTGTTTTAATACTGATGATTTTGGCATACAACTCCTGATAACCCAAAAAACCTGTCTCAAAAAATTAGCATATCAAGAAAAGGTTCTCTAAACGACCTATTACCCTAATCTTCTGAATCAACTAATTAACTCTAAACACATGCAAAAGATACCTGAGGCTTTTATAAACTCCCTGCCTGGTTCATTACTCAAAACCCCCATCATGGGTAAGACTAGCGACCTGACAGATGTCAAGAAGGCCATCATTGACACCCTCAAGCAAGAGGGTAAGACCCAGAAAGAAATTTCTCAACAAATAGGCTGTTCCCAGAGTGCTGTATCAAGGCACCTCAATGGTAAGTCTCTTGGAAGGAAACAATGTGGCAGAAAACGCTGTACAACGAGAAGAGGAGACCGGACCCTGAGGAAGATTGTGGAGAAGGACCGATTCCAGACCTTGGGGAACCTGAGGAAGCAGTGGACTGAGTCTGGTGTGGAAACATCCAGAGCCACCGTGCACAGGCGTGTGCAGGAAATGGGCTACAGGTGCCGCATTCCCCAGGTAAAGCCACTTTTGAACCATAAACAGCGGCAGAGGCGCCTGACCTGGGCTACAGAGAAGCAGCACTGGACTGTTGCTAAGTGGTCCCAAGTACTTTTTTCTGATAAAAGCAAATTTTGCATGTCATTCGGAAATCAAGGTGCCAGAGTCTGGAGGAAGACTGGGGAGAAGGAAATGCCAAAATGCCTGAAGTCCAGTGTCAAGTACCCACAGTCAGTGATGGTGTGGGGTGCCATGTCAGCTGCTGGTGTTGGTCCACTGTGTTTCATCAAGGGCAGGGTCAATGCAGCTAGCTATCAGGAGATTTTGGAGCACTTCATGCTTCCATCGGCTGAAATGCTTTATGGAGATGAAGATTTCATTTTTCAGCACGACCTGGCACCTGCTCACAGTGCCAAAACCACTGGTAAATGGTTTACTGACCATGGTATTACTGTGCTCAATTGGCCTGCCAACTCTCCTGACCTGAACCCCATAGAGAATCTGTGGGATATTGTGAAGAGAAAGTTGAGAGACGCAAGACCCAACACTCTGGATGAGCTTAAGGCCGCTATTGAAGCATCCTGGGCCTCCATAACATCTCAGCAGTGTCACAGGCTGATTGCCTCCATGCCACGCCGCATTGAAGCAGTCATTTCTGCCAAAGGATTCCCGACCAAGTATTGAGTGCATAACTGAACATTATTATTTGTTGGTTTTTTTGTTTGTTATTAAAAAAACACTTTTATTTGATTGGATGGGTGAAATATGCTAATTTATTGAGACAGGTTTTTTGGGTTATCAGGAGTTGTATGCCAAAATCATCAGTATTAAAACAATAAAAGACCTGACAAATTTCAGTTGGTGGATAATGAATCTATAATATATGAAAGTTTAATTGTAATCATTACATTATGGTAAATAATGAAATTTAACACTATATGCTAATTTTTTGAGAAGGACCTGTATACATACTTAAAAAAAAAAAAAAAACTTCTGCCGGGAAGTGTCAGCCGTGGCACCTGGCTACAGCATAATCACATGTTTAATGTGCAGTTAATAACTGTGTTTGATGTTTTCCTGAAAAAATTTTTAAAAAATCCATTTTAACATAGCACTTGCAATGCCTGAGTAGTAGCAGCTATCAGTGTATATAGCTGTGATCCGATAGCTACTACTGCGCATGCTCTGGCAACGCGATCTTGCTAGAGAAGAAAAAAAAAATTACCTCCTCCAAGATAGAGCCGCTCGCGCCTGCGCAGTAGCTATTGGTAATAGGTTGTAAATAAACGTGCGACCGAGGACACACTTTCAGTCATTAGCGAACAGCCGAATCCTACCCCTGCGGCCCCGGGAAGAGGGGGACCCAGTCCGGGCCTCCCTCCTAATTAGGACCCATATGCCAGTAAAGGCAGTAATGCCCTGATGGCGGCCCTGGATATTACCACCATACAGTTACCATATGTTGGTAATATGAGTTCTACACCAGTGCTCTGCAGACCATATATGTTTGTAGTGTGCAGGTTCTCTCCAGTTATGTTCTTGTTGATTGTTGTCATTCATTTTTTCACTTTTCATTTATATTAGGCCCAAACCACCATGATCTCTTCTTCAAATCATAACTTATCCCAGCAAAATGTAACAGAAACATCCTTGAATTACAGCCCCCTCCTCAGATTCCCCTCATCTCTACACAAACCATATAGTGCTATAACCAGTGTACTAAACAGTAATAATGTCCAGCTGTGCCCTGTACAGTAATAGTACCCTCCTTTTTTGTCCAACACTATCTACTATATAATTGTCTAAGGGTCACTTCCGTCTTTCTGTCTTTCTGTCTGTCTGTAACGGAAATCCCTAGTCGCTGATTTTGCCACGACCAATCAGCGACAGGCACAGTCCGGCGGCAAAATGGCCGTTCCTTATTCCCCGCAGTCAGCACCCGCTCCATACTCCCCGCAGTCAGCGCTCACACAGGGTTAATGGCAGCGTTAGCGGACTGCGTTATGCCACGGTGTAATGCACTCCCTTAACGCTGCTATTAACCCTGTGTGACCAACTTTTTTCTATTGACGCTGCCTATGCAGCATCAATAGTAAAAAGATCTAATGTTAAAAATAATAATAATAAAAAAAAATAGTTATATACTCACCGTCCGTCGGCCCCTCGGATCCAGAACAGGCCTTTCCCGCTCCTCGCGACGCTCCGGTGACCGCTCCATGCATTGCGATCTCGCGAGACCGCTACGTCATCATCTCGCGAGACCGCAATGCATTCTTGGGACCGGAGCGCGCGAGGAGCATCAGTAAACGCTTCGCCTGGATCCGGGGGCCAACGGAAGGTGAGTATATGACTTTTTTATTTTAATTATTTTTTTTAACAGGGATATGATGCCCACATTGCTATATACTACGTGGGCTGTGCAATATACTATGTAGGCTGTGCAATATGCTACGTGGGCTGTCCAATATACTACTTGGCTGTGTTATACACTACATGGGCTGTTATATACTACGTGGGCTGTGTTATATACACTGCTTGCGTGGGCTGTTATATACTATGTGAGCTGTGCTATATGCTATGTGGGCTGTTATAAACTACGTGGCTGTGTTATATGCTATGTGGGCTGTTATACACTCCGGGGGCTGTGCTATATACTCTGTGGGCTGTGTTATATACTACTTGGCTGTGCAATATACTACGTGGCTGTGCAATATACTACGTGGCTGTGAAATATACTCCGTGGGCTGTGCTGTATACTATGTGGCTGTGCTATATACTACATGGATGTGCTATATACTACATGGCTGTGCTATATACTACGTGTGATGTGCTATATACTATGTGGCCGGCCGCGAACAATCAGCGACAGGCGCAGTCCGGCCGCGATTTGGCGCGGGATCTGAACCACGCTTTGCTAATTGGTCACGATTGGCCGAATCCTGTGTATTAAATGTATTATTCTAAAGTCTTCATAAATAAACTATATACATATTCTAGAATACCCGATGCGTTAGAATCGGGCTACCATCTAGTAGCAGTATAATTATATAATTTATAAAGGCTTTGAATACATGTCTGCAGTCACTTTATGTGACTGCAGACTTCCAAATCTTGACAGGGATCGCCTGCTGTCATGAGCCCCCAATATAATTGGCATCATCAGGCGGTCATTCGACCATGTTTGCTATGTGCATGTGTCGATTAGAATCGTTTGGTTTCTTTCAATAGAAGAGAATTGATAGAAGCCAAAATAGTCGTCACATGACCACTTGCTCGATTCTGTGATACTGTGGCCATTGTTACTGAACAAGGGGGGGACTCTGGGGACATTATTAAATGTTAAGTGTTGACTTAAGAAGCATTATTGTTTATAGGGGCATCAGTAGCACAGCTACCAGGTAGTAGAAGGTGCTGAGCCGCTTGTCAGTCATTGCCGGGACGTGGTTACAGCTGCCGCTCTCCATGCACAGAGCGGTGACTGAAACTGCGCCAGCGCCGCCCCTATGACTGGAAGAGCAAGGCTGCTGGGAGGAACAAAGTTAATTTCCTCTCGTCAGAGGGGCTCTCAGTGCTGGCAATACACTGTGTTCCTACACTATTAACTATTATACTGTATTTTGGGGGAGCAGTGGAGGATATCAATCTACGTATAGGGGAAATGGGTAAGTATGGGAGCTGTGGGCCCATCATACTGTGTATAATGTAGCTGTGTGCCCACCATACTGTGTATAGGGGAACTGTGAAGGCATTATAATGTGCATAAGGGAGCTGTTGGCTCATTATACTGTATATTGAGGAGATCTGGGGTGCATTATACATTTTATAGTGGAGCTCTGTCAGCATTATACTGTGTAGAGGGGAGCTGTGAGCTCATCATACTGTGTATAGGGGAGCATGGGAACATCATATTATAAACACACCACAACTGAGTATAATCCTAAAATATTAATTTTATTGCAACAATTCAAATAAATAAACAGACACAATAAAATGAGAACCACTGAAAACTAATGTACAGGACACAAAGTGACCAGCACACTAAGCCAGTAATAACAATTAAAATAAGTAGATATTCAATGCCCTATTGATTACATATAGGAAAAGGCTGGACAAACTGTCCATGCAAAAGTTTTATAGCTAGGAAATCACATAATTGGAAAAGTGCAAAGTGCATAAAGCATAAAGGGCCACGGCAGGGACCAATTTGTTACCAGCACTCAGCCCACTTTCCCCTAGTAAGTATATTCATGCCTTGATTTTCAGCTGGATTTCACGCTCTTATGGTCTGTTTAGGCCCTTTATGCTGGAGAAGTTGTCATGTCAGTCTGGGCCAGATGGAAAAGTTAATTGTGAAACGGTTCCTATTCTACAAAATGGGGTGGTTATTGCGTCTATATGCTCCAATCTTGAGAAAGAGGTTGTTGAGGCTCAAGGGGACGCCCCCGCTGCTCGTCGGTTGGGTAAACTGTAATTTTTCTGACACGGGCAAAACAAAGTTTCTTTTCTCTGCAAATATTGTGCAATGTGCAAAACAACTTTAGAGTCACAACCCGATCTACAGATTTGAAACTCCAGGTGGAACATTCACTTTCAAAATTCATAACATGTTGAAGTAAAGGGATTATCTACTGTATAAAATGCTTTTGTCAGAAATATTATGTAGGTAGAACCAAACGTGGACTATGAGTTAGAATGAAAGAACACCTTAATAACGATAAAGATAAAGATAGTTCACGGGGCAACTGTTATCACAACATTATAAAATGGCACATGGTGGATAATTAGTGGAATGTTCATTTTAGGGTACAGAACATGTAGAAAAACACTAGAGGGGAGGAAATTGTATACAGTTGTGCTGAAAAGTTTACATACCCAGCAGAATTTTTGCTTTCTTGGCCTTTGTTCGGAGAATATGAATGATAACACCAAAACTTTTTCTCCATTCATGGTTAGTGGTTGGTTGAAGTCATTTATTGTCAAACTACTGTGTTTGACTCTTTACTCTTTTTAAATCATAATGACAACCCAAAAATTAATTCCTTGGATATCTTTTTGTACTCCTTTCCTGTTTTATACAGTTCAAGACCTTTTTCCCATAGATCCATTAACGATTCTTTTGCTTTCCCTATGACTCACAATCCAGAAACATCAGTGGCTGGATGAAAGATGCAAGGGTCTGTCTGGATTCCAGAAACTCAGCTTTTATGAACACCCTGATTACAAGCAAACAAATCACAGATGAGGATGTTACTTTCAGTATCCATTCAAATCCATTTGAGTCAATTTCTGTGCATCTTATCAGGCCAAAATCACCAGGGTATGTGAACTTTTGATCAGGGTCATTTGTATGTTTCGGGCTGTCATTTTGATTTAAAAAGAGAAAACACAGTAGTTTGACAATAAATGGCTTCACCCAAGCCCTAAACATGAGTGGAGAAAAAGTTTTGGTGTTATCATTCATATTCTCTGAAAGAAGGCCAAGAAAGCAAAAATTCTGCCGAGGTATGTAAACTGATCAAAAGTTCACATACCCTATTTCTTAATACCGTGTCTTGCCCCCTCTAATATCAATGACAGCTTGAAGCCTTTTGTGACAGCTTGGACCAAAGGAACCCAGTAGATGTAGTGTATATGGACTTTTCAAAAGCTTTTGATACGGTGCCACACAAAAGGTTGATACATAAAATGAGAATAATGGGGATAGGGGAAAATAAGTGTAAGTGGGTTGAGAGCTGGCTCAGGGATAGGAAACAAAGGGTGGTTATTAATGGAACACACTCGGACTGGGTAGCGGTTAGCAGTGGGGTACCACAGGGGTCAGTATTGGGCCCTCTTCTTTTTAACATATTTATTAATGACCTTGTAGGTGGCATTCAGAGTAGAATTTCAATATTTGCAGATGACACTAAACTCTGCAGGGTAATCAATACATAGGAGGACAATTTTATATTACAGGATGATTTATGTAAACTAGAAGCTTGGGCTGATAAATGGCAAATGAGCTTTAATGGGGATAAATGTAAGGTCATGCACTTGGGTAGAAGTAATAAGATGTATAATTATGTGCTTAATTCTAAATCTCTGGGCAAAACCGTCAATGAGAAAGACCTGGGTGTATGGGTGGATGACAAACTCATATTCAGTGGCCAGTGTCATGTAGCTGCTACAAAGGCAAATAAAATAATGGGATGCATTAAAAGAGGCATATATGCTCATGAGGAGAATATAATTTTACCTCTATACAAGTCACTTGTTCGACCACACTTAGAATACTGTGCACAGTTCTGGTCTCCGGTGTATAAGAAAGACATAGCTGAACTGGAGCGGGTGCAGAGAAGAGCGACCAAGGTTATTAGAGGACTGGGGGGTCTGCAATAACAAGATAGGTTATTACACTTGGGGCTATTTAGTTTGGAAAAACGAAGACTAAGGGGTGATCTTATGTTAATGTATAAATATATGAGGGGACAGTACAAAGACCTCTCTGATGATCTTTTTAATCATAGACCTGAAACAGAGACAAGGGGGCATCCTCTGCGTTTGGAGGAAAAAAGGTTTAAGCATAATAACAGACGCGGATTCTTTACTGTAAGAGCAGTGAGACTATGGAACTCTCTGCCGTATGATGTTGTAATGAGTGATTCATTACTTAAATTTAAGAGGGGACTGGATACATTTCTGGAAAAGTATAATGTTACAGGGTATATACACTAGATTCCTTGATAGGGCGTTGATCCAGGGAACTAGTCTGATTGCCGTATGTGGAGTCGGGAAGGAATTTTTTTCCCCAAGGTGGAGCTTACTCTTTGCCACATGGGTTTTTTTTTGCCTTCCTCTGGATCAACATGTTAGGGCAAGTTAGGTTAGACTATGGGTTGAACTGGATGGACTTAAAGTCTTCCTTCAACCTTAATAACTATGTAACTATGTAGCTTTCTGTTTCTATTTGATTCTGACTATTTCCTTTTGCATTTCCCCTTCTGACTTCTAATTAATCCCCTCCTGTGTCTGATCAGTCTCCCTGCTGCTCCTATCTCCTGATCACACCTAGCCTATTTCATGTGCACTTAGCCTGTTATAAATTCAGAGACACAGGTCTATCTGGACTGTGGTCTGTCTCTAGAAGGATGGCTCTAAAAGGATAACAGCAGAAATATGTCAAAAATGAGCCAGAAGTGAACAGAAGGAAAGACTAGCCACTGTTAATAAATGTTCTAAATTTCTTTCCCTTTCCACCACACTTACTCTCATCATGCTGACATACGCTCTAACAGTTTTGGCTCCACTACTCCTCACTCTCCTTCGCTATTCCCAAACCCCAGCACCCTCTAACCAAGTAATAATCTCCCCTTTACTCCTGCCTCCGCACCTAACCTCCTCCTCTGACTTGCTCTTCAACCTCAGATCTCTCATAATAAAACACAAAACAAGCCACCAACTCTCCTTCTCTGACCTGCTCTGTCTCTCTCTGCTTCTCTGCTCACTACTGGCGACATATCTTCAAATCCTGGACCCCCACAGCTCATACATCCCATTATTACCCCTGCTATCGCTCCCAACCCAACATAAACACCTGAAATCTTGCCTACCTCAAATCCATGCCCTTGACGTCCACCACCCTTTTTAATCTTTTCTTCTTGGGACTCACCGAAACATGGCTGATGCCCTCTGACATAGCCTCCCCTGCTGCGCTATGTTACGGCGGCCTCCACTTCACCCACACTCCTCGTCCTGGCAACAGACATGGTGGAGGAGTGGGCCTTCTCGTTTCTTCCAACTGTACTTTTAACCCAATCCCACCTTTACCCTCCCTTATCCTTCCCTCTTTTGAAGTCCACTCTGTCATCATCTACTCCCTCTCCAGCCTCCAAATGGCCATCATATACGGACCTCTGGGCCCCACCACTGCCTTTATTGACCAATTCTCCACCTGGCTCCTTCAATTTCTGTCTGCTGACGTTCCCACCATCATCATGAGTGACTTCAACATCCCCATTGACACCCACCAATCAGCAGCCTCCAAACTCTTGTCCCTTATTTCATCTTTTGGACTTACTCAGTGGTCCTCCTCAGCCACCCACACAGACGGACACACATTAGACCTGGTCTTCACCCATTTCTGCTCCCTATCTAACTTCACCACCTCCCCTCTATCTGACCACCACCTACTCACTTTCTCATCACTGTCCTCCACACCTGTCAACCATGTCCAGCAACATGCGCACCCCTGCTGAAACCTCGCACATCTAGACCCTCGCACACTATCTGACTCTATTCAGCCACTGCCCTCCATAGCTTCACTCCTTGACACAGACACTGCCACTGGTTTCTACAATGCCACTCTGGCATCAGCTATCGACTCGGTCGCCCCTGTCATGCATAGCAGAGTGCGACAAACCAATAGACAGCCCTGGCACAATAAAATCACGAAAAACCTTCAGCAAGTATCCAGAATTGCAGAACGGCGTTGGAACAAAAACGCATTTGCAAGATGATTTCACTGCTCTCAGACAAGCAGCACTTGCATTCAAATCAGCTCTCACCTCTGCTAAACAGGCCTATTTCACATCCCTCATATCTTCTTTATCCCACAACCCCAAACAGTTGTTCAACACCTTTAACTCCCTCCACTGCCCCCTCCGACTTCCTTGATCTCTGCTGAGGACTTTGCCACACACTTCAAAAATAAGATAGACCAAACAAGGAAAGTCTTTGTTGTACGACCGCCACAACCCCTTTGTATGCCAGACCAATGCCCAAACCCCATAACTTCCCTCTCCAAAATCACTGAAGGACAGCTTGCTTATCTTCTCTCCAAATCACACCTCACCACTTGTGCACTTGGCCCCATCCCACCTCCTCCCCAACCTCACCACTACACTAATCCCATCCCTAACCCATCTCTTCAATCTGTCACTAACTTCTGGTTCCTTCCCCTCTGCCCCTCTGCTTTCAAACATGCCACAATCACACCTATCCTCAAAAAGCCAACACTTGACCCAAGCGCTATGTCCAGCTACCGCCCCATCTTTGCTCCCATTTGCTTCCAAACTACTTGAGCAGCATGTCCATGCTGAACGTTCCTCTCACCTTACATCTAACTCTCTCTTCAACAGCCTACATTCTGGCTTCTGTCCCCACCATTCCACTGAGACTGCCTTGACCAAAATTACTAATGACTTACTTACAGCCAAAGCTAACAGACAATTCTCTATACTCCTCCTTCTAGACCTGTCCTTTGCCTTCGACACAGTTGATCACTGCCTCCTACTACAGATCCTCTCTTCTTTTGGTGTCAAAGACCTCGCCCTATCCTGGATCTCCTCATACCTTTCCAACCACACATTTAGCTTTTCCTACTCCCATACTACCTCTTCATCTCTCCCCCTCTCTGTTGGTGTCCCGCAAGGCTCTGTCCTAGGACCTCTTCTCTTCTCAATCTATACCCTTGGCCTGGGATAACTCAAAGTCCTATGGCTTCCAGTACCATCTATATGCCGATGACACTCAGATCTACCTCTATGGCCCAGATGTTACCTCTCTGCTCTCCAGAATCCCACAGTGTCTATCAGCCATATCGTCCTTCTTCTCCTCAAACTCCATGTGGATAAAACGGAACAAATTATCTTTCCTCCACCCCGCACATCTTCCCTACCTGATCTATCTCACAATAAATGAATTCACAGTTTCCCCCGTCCCAGTAATCCGTTGCATCGGAGTAACCCTTGACTCTGCCCTGTCCTTTAAACCGCACAACCAAGCTCTCGCCACCTCCTATCGCCTTCAGCTCTAAAATATTTCCAGAATCTGTCCTTTCCTGTTGTGAATTCTGTTGTCGGGCTCCCTCCTGTGGTCATGAATGGTACTTCGGCTGGTTCTGTCCATGGACTTCCTCTGGTGGGTGTTTCTGAGTTTCACAGGTGACGAGGTTAATTCGTTAGCTGCTGCTCTATTTAACTCCACTTAGATCTTTGCTCCATGCCACCTGTCAATGTTCCAGTATTGGTCTGTTCACTCCTGGATCGTTCTTGTGACCTGTCTTCCCATCAGAAGCTAATTTCCAGCTTGTATTTCTTTGGTTTGCTATTTTTCTGTCCAGCTTGCTATTTAATTTGTTGTCTTGCTTGCTGGAATCTCTGGGACGCAGAGGGAGCGCCTCCGCACCGTGAGTCGGTGCGGAGGGTCTTTTTGCGCCCTCTGCGTGGTCTTTTTGTAGGTTTTTGTGCTGACCACAAAGTAACCTTTCCTATCCTCGGTCTGTTCAGTAAGTCAGGCCTCACTTTGCTAAATCTATTTCATCTCTGTGTTTGTATTTTCATCTTTACTCACAGTCATTATATGTGGGGGGCTGCCTTTTCCTTTGGGGAATTTCTCTGAGGCAAGGTAGGCTTTATTTTTCTATCTTCAGGGCTAGCTAGTTTCTTAGGCTGTGCCGAGTTGCATAGGGAGCGTTAGGCGCAATCCACGGCTATTTCTAGTGTGTTTGATAGGTTTAGGGATTGCGGTCAGCAGAGTTCCCACGTCCCAGAGCTCGTCCTTATTATCAGTAACTATCAGGTCATTCCGTGTGCTCTTAACCACCAGGTCCATCATTGTCCTGACCACCAG
This sequence comes from Ranitomeya imitator, assembly GCF_032444005.1. Taxonomy (NCBI): domain Eukaryota; kingdom Metazoa; phylum Chordata; class Amphibia; order Anura; family Dendrobatidae; genus Ranitomeya; species Ranitomeya imitator. Next base: position 274,057,487 of record NC_091284.1, on the reverse strand, counting down.
GTCATAACAGTACAGGTGGCCCAAAGTACTAATGCATCTCAATAGAGGGATAAGAGAAGTTCTGAGACCATTTTTTTTTCTTTGCAGTGTGTTTTGTCTCTATTTTCCCCTTTACCTCTGGGTGGTTCAGGACACTGGTGTAAACATGGACATTCAAGGTCTGTCCTCTTGGATGGATAATCTCACTACAAGGATACAAAACATTCAAGATTTTGTGGTTCAGAATCCGATGTCAGAGCCTAGGATTCCAATTCCTGATTTGTTTTTTGGTGATAGATCTAAGTTCTTGAATTTCAAAAATAATTGTAAATTGTTTCTTGCCTTGAAACCTCGCTCCTCAGGTGACCCTGTTCAACAAGTAAAGATCATTATTTCTTTGTTACGTGGTGACCCTCAAGACTGGGCATTTTCCCTTGCGCCAGGAGATCCGGCATTGCGTGATGTTGATGCGTTTTTTATGGCGCTTGGATTGCTTTATGACTAACCTAATTCAGTGGATCAGGCAGAGAAAATCTTGCTGGCTCTGTGTCAGGGTCAGGATGAAGCGGAGATATATTGTCAGAAGTTTAGAAAATGGTCTGTGCTCACTCAGTGGAATGAATGTGCCCTGGCAGCAATCTTCAGAAAGGGTCTCTCTGAAGCCCTTAAGGATGTCATGCCTGCTGGTCTGAATGAGTCTATGTCCTTGACCATTCAGATCGATCGACGCTTGCGTGAGCGTAAAGCTGTGCACCATTTGGCGGTACTATCTGAGCATGGGCCTGAGCCTATGCAATGTGATAGGACTTTGACCAGAGCTGAACGGCAAGAACACAGACGTCGGAATGGGCTATGTTTTTACTGTGGTGATTCCACTCATGCTATCTCCGATTGTCCTAAGCGCACTAAGCGGTTCGCTAGGTCTGCCACCATTGGTACGGTACAGTCTAAATTTCTATTGTCTGTTACTCTGATTTGCTCTTTGTCATCCTATTCTGTTATGGCATTTGTGGATTCAGGCGCTGCCCTGAATTTGATGGACTTGGAGTATGCTAGGCGCTGTGGTTTTTTCTTGGAGCCCTTGCAGTATCCTATTCTATTGAGAGGAATTGATGCTACGCCTTTGGCCAAGAATAAGCCTCAGTATTGGACCCAATTGACCATGTGCATGGCTCCTGCACATCAGGAGGATATCCGCTTTCTGGTGTTGCATAATCTGCATGATGTGGTCGTTTTGGGGTTGCCATGGCTCAGGTTCATAATCCAGTATTGGACTGGAAATCTATGTCTGTGTCCAGCTGGGGTTGCCAGGGGGTACATGGTGATGTTCCATTTTTGTCTATTTCGTCATCCACTCCTTCTGAAGTTCCAGAGTTTTTGTCGGATTATCGGGATGTATTTGATGAGCCCAAAGCCCCTGCCCTACCTCCTCATAGGCAGCGTCGGACTGGAGCACCTTGGGCCCACCAGAGAAAATAATTCTTGGGGCCCACTATGTAGCTACATAGAAATAGATACAAGACTACCAATTGTGCGGTAAAAAGCGCTAATATCAGGGTATAATATAAGGTAGTTCACGTCTTAATAATGTAGCAAGGGTTGTGGTAGCCCCCTCACAGAATATAATGTAGCCCCCTCATAAAATACAATGCGGTCCCCTCTCATAGAAGATAATGCAGCACCCCACAAAATATAATGCAACCCCTTCAGGTATGACACAGTCCCCACCATAGAATATAATGTAGCACCCCATAGGGTATAATGCAGCCCCCCTCATATAGTATAATGCCACCCACCACAGAATATAATGTAGTCCCCTGAGAGAATGCAGTTCCACCACAGAATATAATGCAGCCCCCCATAGTGTATACTGTATCCCCCTCATATAGTATGATGTAGCCCCCCATAATATAATGTAGTACCCTGAGTATAATGCAGTCCCCCCACAGAATATAATGTAGCCCCCAAGGACCGTATTTAGAGTTTCTGCTGCCCTAGGCACTTTTAGTGCTGCCTCCCCCTTTGGTGAGTATGACACTATCGGCAGTGACTTTGGCAAGAATCGCTGATGTGAAAGTCGCCTTTTGCAGCAGATCCGGCAGTTTTTCTGCATCTGCCGCGTACCGGATCACTTACAGCAACACTGTGTTCGGCCTCATTCATTCTCTATGGGATTTGCGGCACTTGCCATGATCTGGCAAATGTGGTACCATACCTCCCAACTTTTGAAGAAGGGAAGGAGGTATAAAGTTTGCAAAGCGTCAAATTTTAGGCCACGCCTCTGACCACACCCATTTCACAAATAGTCACACCCATATCCACGTCCCAACCACAGCCATTTAGCACTGCTGATCACACTGTTTTATATACAATAATTATAAACAAAAAAAATATGGCCACACCACACAGTGCTCCATACTGTACAATGGCCACACATGATGCTCAATACTGTATAATGACCCCACATGATGCTCAATACTGTATAATGGCCACACATCATGCTCCGTACTGTATAATGGCCACACAGTGCTCCATACTGTATAATGGCCACACATAGCGCTCCATACTGTATAATGGCCACACATAGTGCTCCATACTGTATAACGGCCACACACAGTTCTCCATACTGTATAATGATCCCACATGATGCTCAATACTGTATAATGGCCACAAATGATGCTCCATACTGTATAACGGCCACACATGATGCTCCATACTGTATAACGGCCACACATGATGCTCCATACTGTATAACGGCCACACATGATGCTCCATACTGTATAATGTCCATTGGCCACACATGATGCTCCATACTGTATAACGGCCACACATGATGCTCAATACTGTATAATGGCCACACATGATGCTCAATACTGTATAATGGCCACACATGATGCTCAATACTGTATAATGGCCCCACATGATGCTCAATTCTGTATAATGTCCATTGGCCACACATGATGCTCCATACTGTATAACGGCCACACATGATGCTCAATACTGTATAATGGCCCCACATGATGCTCAATACTGTATAATGGCCACACATGATGCTCAATACTGTATAATGGCCACACATGATGCTCCATACTGTATAACGGCCACACATGATGCTCAATACTGTATGATGGCCCCACATGATGCTCAATACTGTATAATGTCCATTGGCCACACATGATGCTCCATACTGTATAACGGCCACACATGATGCTCAATACTGTATAATGGCCCCACATGATGCTCAATACTGTATAATGGCCACACATGATGCTCAATACTGTATAATGGCCACACATGATGCTCCATACTGTATAATGGCCACACATGATGCTCCATACTGTATAACGGCCACACATGATGCTCCATACTGTATAACGGCCACACATGATGCTTCATACTGTATAACGGCCACACATGATGCTCCATACTGTATAACGGCCACACATGATGCTCAATACTGTATAATGGCCACACACAGTTCTCCATACTTTATAATGATCCCACATGATGCTCAATACTATATAATGACCCCCCCTCCTGTATGCATGGCTCATATCCCCCTCCTGTATGCATGGCTCATATTCCCCCTCCTGTATGCATGGCTCATATTCCCCCCCCCCCCGAATGCATGGCTCATATTCCCCCCCCCTGAATGCATGGCTCATATTCCCCCCTATGCTTGGCTCATATTCCCTCCCTGAATGCATGGCTCGTATTTCCCCCCCCCTGAATGCATGGATCTTATCCCGCATGTATGCATGGCTTATCCCTCCACCCCCCCGCTCCCATCTTGCATGGCGTGCCGGCTTATGTCCTCCTTCAAACCCACCATGTGTGTGACAGCACCCCCTCCTTCCCCACAGACCCCCCCATGTGTGTGACAGCACCCCCTCCTTCCCCACAGACCCCCACGTGACAACACCCCCTCCTTCCCCACAGACCCCCACGTGACAGCACCCCTCCTTCCCCAGACCCCCACGTGACAGCACTCCCTCCTTCCCCACAGACCCCCATGTGACAGCACCGTCTCCCTCCCCACAGACCCCCACGTGACAGCACCCCCTCTTTCCCCACAGACCCCCAGGTGACAGCACCGCCTCTTTCCCCACAGACCCCCAGGTGACAGCTTCCCCTCCTTCCCCAAAGACACCCACGTGACAGCACCCGCTCCTTCCCCAAAGACCCCCACGTAACAGCACCCCCTCCTTCCCCAAAGACCCCCATGTGACAGCACCCCCTCCTTCCCCACAGACCCCCATGTGACAGCACCCCCTCCCCCACATTCAAAAGTCAACCTGCTGTCTGTACAGCCCCCATGTAGGAACGTCTGCTTATCTGTGCCCCCACAACCCTCAGATCAGCCCCATGGAGTACTCCTGTGTACAGAGCCCCCACCATTGCGCCGCTCCTCAGCCTCTCTCCACAGCACAGGAGGTCTCCTGCTGCTATCAGCGCTGCACTGGAAGACGCCCCGCCCCCGTCCCTCATACTCACCTGACCTGACCCGTCCCTCAGACTCACCTGTCCTGGCCCCATACACCGCGCGGCCGCGTCGACATGGATCCATGCTCTGTCCCGACTTCCGGCGCAGCACCTTCTTCCTGCTTGAGCGGTCATGTGATACCGATAATTAAGGTCATGAATATGCGCATATTCATGCCTTAATGAGCCGTACCACGTGACCGCTCATTCAGGAGGAGCTGAGCTTCAGACGCCGAGACCAGCCATCGCTGGAGCAGGGTGAGTATCTTATTCAAGGAGGGAGGGTGGTAGGGAGGCGGGGGGTTCCTGGAGCAGTGGGGGCCCACACAGCAGGTGTCAGTGCCTGGGCCCACCGGAGAATCCTCCGGTTCTCCGGTGGGCCAGTCCGAGCCTGCTCATAGGGATTGCGATTGTGCAATTAATTTGATTCCTGGTAGTAAGTTTCCTAAGGGCCGATTGTTCAACTTATCTGTGCCAGAACACGCCGCTATGCGGAGCTATATAAAGGAATCCTTGGAGAAAGGCCATATTCGCCCGTCGTCATCACCGTTAGGAGCAGGGTTCTTTTTTGTGGCCAAGAAGGATGGTTCTTTGAGACCTTGTATTAATTACCGCCTTCTTAATAAAATTACAGTCAAATTTCAGTATCCTTTGCCGTTGCTGTCTGATTTGTTTGCTCGTATTAAAGGAGCTAGTTGGTTCACCAAGATAGATCTTCGAGGGGCGTATAATCTTGTGCGTATTAAACAAGGCGATGAATGGAAAACAGCATTTAATACGCCCGAGGGCCATTTTGAGTACCTGGTTATGCCATTCGGGCTTTCCAATGCTCCATCAGTATTTCAGTCCTTTATGCATGACATCTTCCGAGAGTACCTGGATAGATTCATGATTGTGTATTTGGATGATATTTTGGTCTTTTCGGATGATTGGGAGTCTCATGTGAAGCAGGTCAGAATGGTGTTCCAGGTCCTTCGTGCAAATTCCTTGTTTGTGAAGGGGTCAAAGTGTCTCTTTGGAGTTCAGAAGGTTTCATTTTTGGGGTTCATTTTTTCCCCTTCTACTATCGAGATGGACCCTGTTAAAGTCCAGGCCATTTACGATTGGACTCAGCCGACATCTGTGAAGAGCCTGCAAAAGTTCCTGGGCTTCGCTAATTTTTATCGGCGCTTCATCGCTAATTTTTCTACTGTTGCTAAACCGTTGACTGATTTGACCAAGAAGGGTGCTGATGTGGTCAATTGGTCATTTTCCTCGGCTGTAGAGGCTTTTCAGGAGTTGAAGCGTCGTTTTTCTTCTGCCCCTGTGTTGTGCCAGCCAGATGTTTCGCTTCCATTTCAGGTTGAGGTTGATGCTTCTGAGATTGGAGCAGGGGCTGTTTTGTCGCAAAGACGTTCTGAGGGCTCGGTGATGAAGCCATGTGCTTTCTTTTCTAGAAAGTTTTCGCCTGCTGAGCGTAACTATGATGTTGGTAATCGTGAATTGTTGGCCATGAAGTGGGCATTCGAGGAGTGGCGTCATTGGCTGGAAGGAGTCAAGCATCGCGTGGTGGTCTTGACAGATCACAAGAATTTGACTTATCTTGAGTCTGCCAAACGGTTGCATCCGAGACAGGCTCGATGGTCATTATTTTTCTCCCGTTTTGATTTTGTGGTTTCGTACCTTCCGGTCTCTTAGAATGTGAAGGCTGATGCCCTGTCAAGGAGTTTTGTGCCTGACTCTCCGGGTGTTCCTGAGCCGGCGGGTATTCTCAAAGAGGGGGTAATTTTGTCTGCCATCTCCCCTGATTTGCGGCGGGTGCTGCAAAAATTTCAGGCTGATAGACCTGACCGTTGCCCAGCGGAGAAACTGTTTGTCCCTGATAGATGGACTAGTAGAGTTATCTCTGAGATTCATTGTTCAGTGTTGGCTGGGCATCCTGGAATCTTTGGTACCAGAGATTTGGTGGCTAGATCCTTCTGGTGGCCATCTTTGTCGCGGGATGTGCGTTCTTTTGTGCAGTCCTGTGGGACTTGTGCTCGGGCTAAGCCCTGCTGTTCTCGTGCCAGTGGGTTGCTTTTGCCCTTGCCGGTCCCGAAGAGGCCCTGGACGCATATTTCTATGGATTTTATTTCGGATCTCCGAGTCTCTCAAAAGATGTCGGTCATTTGGGTGGTTTGTGATCGCTTTTCTAAGATGGTCCATTTGGTACCTTTGTCTAAATTGCCTTCCTCCTCTGATTTGGTGCCATTATTTTTCCAGCATGTGGTTCGTTTACATGGTATCCTGGAGAACATCGTTTCTGACAGAGGTTCCCAGTTTGTTTCAAGGTTTTGGCAATCCTTTTGTGCTAGGATGGGTATTGATTTGTCTTTTTCCTCGGCTTTCCATCCTCAGACAAATGGCCAAACCGAACGAACTAATCAAACTTTGGAAACATATCTGAGATGCTTTGTTTCTGCTGATCAGGATGATTGGGTGTCCTTTTTGCCATTGGCTGAGTTCGCCCTTAATAATCGGGCCAGCTCGGCTACTTTGGTTTCGCCGTTTTTCTGCAATTCTGGTTTCCATCCTTGTTTCTCTTCAGGGCAGGTTGAGTCTTCAGACTGTCCTGGTGTAGATACTGTGGTGGATAGGTTGCAGCAGATTTGGACTCATGTGGTGGACAATTTGACATTGTCCCAGGAGAAGGCTCAACGTTTCGCTAACCGCCGGCGCTGTGTGGGTCCCCGACTTCGTGTTGGGGATTTGGTTTGGTTGTCGTCTCGTTATGTTCCTATGAAGGTTTCCTCTCCTAAGTTTAAGCCTCGTTTCATTGGTCCGTATAAGATTTCTGAGGTTATCAATCCTGTGTTATTTCATTTGGCCCTTCCTGCTTCTTTTGCCATCCATAATGTGTTCCATAGGTCGTTATTGCGGAGATATGTGGCGCCTGTGGTTCCATCCGTTGATCCTCCTGCCCTGGTGTTAGTTGAGGGGGAGTTGGAGTATGTGGTGGAGAAGATTTTGGATTCTTGTGTTTCGAGACGGAAACTCCAGTACCTGGTCAAGTGGAAGGGTTATGGTCAGGAAGATAATTCCTGGGTTTTTGCCTCTGATGTTCATGCTGCCGATCTGGTTCGTGCCTTTCATTTGGCTCATCCTGGTCGGCCTGGGGGCTCTGGTGAGGGTTCGGTGACCCCTCCTCAAGGGGGGGGGTTACTGTTGTGAATTCTGTTGTCGGGCTCCCTCCTGTGGTCATGAATGGTACTTCGGCTGGTTCTGTCCATGGACTTCCTCTGGTGGGTGTTTCTGAGTTTCACAGGTGACGAGGTTAATTCGTTAGCTGCTGCTCTATTTAACTCCACTTAGATCTTTGCTCCATGCCACCTGTCAATGTTCCAGTATTGGTCTGTTCACTCCTGGATCGTTCTTGTGACCTGTCTTCCCATCAGAAGCTAAGTTCCAGCTTGTATTTCTTTGGTTTGCTATTTTTCTGTCCAGCTTGCTATTTAATTTGTTGTCTTGCTTGCTGGAAGCTCTGGGACGCAGAGGGAGCGCCTCCGCACCGTGAGTCGGTGCGGAGGGTCTTTTTGCGGCCTCTGCATGGTCTTTTTGTAGGTTTTTGTGCTGACCGCAAAGTAACCTTTCCTATCCTCGGTCTGTTCAGTAAGTCGGGCCTCACTTTGCTAAATCTATTTCATCTCTGTGTTTGTATTTTCATCTTTACTCACAGTCATTATATGTGGGGGGCTGCCTTTTCCTTTGGGGAATTTCTCTGAGGCAAGGTAGGCTTTATTTTTCTATCTTCAGGGCTAGCTAGTTTCTTAGGCTGTGCCGAGTTGCATAGGGAGCGTTAGGCGCAATCCACGGCTATTTCTAGTGTGTTTGATAGGTTTAGGGATTGCGGTCAGCAGAGTTCCCACGTCCCAGAGCTCGTCCTTATTATCAGTAACTATCAGGTCATTCCGTGTGCTCTTAACCACCAGGTCCATCATTGTCCTGACCACCAGGTCATAACACTTTCCTCAACCCTCACTCGACCAAAATGCTTGTGCATGCCCTAATCATCTCTTGCCTCGACTACTGCAATATCCTTTTTTGTGGCCTACCCGCTAACACTCTCGCACCCCCCAAGTCCGTCCTTAACTCTGCTGCCCGACTAATTAATCTTTCTCCTCGCTACACTCCTGCTTCCCCTCTTTACAAATCCCTACACTGGCTCCCAATTTCCCCAGCGTATCCAGTTTAAACTACTAACACTGACCTACAAAGCCATCCATAACCTTTCTCCTCCATATATTTCCGTACTAATCTCTCAATATCTTCCCTCATGTAATCTCCGGTCTTCCCAAGACCTCCTTTTCTCCTCCATGTTTAATTCGCTCCTCACCCAATCACCTCCAAGACATTTCACAAATATCCCCCATCATCTGGAATTCTTTGCTCCAACACGTCCGGTTATCCACCACATTTGGATCCTTCAAACGGAACCTGAAAACCCATCTCTTCAAAGAAACTTACAACCTGTAATGACCACTGTTGTGAATTCTGTGGCCAAGCTCCCTCCTGTGGTCGTGAGTGGTACTTCGGCTGGTTCTGTCTATGAGCTTCCTTTGGTGGATGAGAGTGGTACTGCGGCTTCTGAGTTTCCTTCCTCAGGTGTTGAGGTTAAGTCGTTAGGTGCTGCTCTATTTAACTCCACCTAGTGCTTTGATCCTGGCCTCCAGTCAATGTTCTAGTATTGGTCTTGCTTCCTCCTGGATCGTTCCTGTGGCCTGTCTATCCTGCATAAGCTAAGTTTTGCTTGTGTTATTTTTGTTTGCTATTTTTTCTGTCCAGCTTGCTATATTGGTTTTTCTTGCTTGCTGAAAGCTCTGGGACGCAGAGGGAGCACCTCCGTACCGTTAGTCGGTGCGGAGGGTCTTTTTGCCCCCTCTGCGTGGTTGTTTGTAGGGTTTTGTGTTGACCGCAAAGCAATCTTTCCTATCTTCGGTCTGTTCAGTAAGTTGGGCCTCACTTTGCTAAATCTATTTCATCTCTGCGTTTGTATTTTCATCTCAACTCACAGTCATTATATGTGGGGGGCTGCCTTTTCCTTTGGGGTATTTCTCTGAGGCAAGGTAGGCTTATTTTTCTTTCTTAGGGCTAGCTAGTTTCTCAGGCTGTGCTCGAGGCGCATAGGTCTGGTCAGGAGCGCTCCACGGCTACCTTTAGTGTGGTTGGATAGGATTAGGGATTGCGGTCAGCAGAGTTCCCACGTCTCAGAGCTCGTCCTATGTTTTTGGTAATTGTCAGGTCACTTTGTGTGCTCTGAACCTCAAGGTCCATTGTGGTTCTGAATTACCTGTTCATAACAGACCACCTCAGCACCATCGGAGCTACGGCAACCCCCAACCTTCTGTCTCCTTCCCCACAATCCTGTAGAATGTAAGCCTGCAAGGGCAGGGTCATCTCCACTCTGTACCAGTCTGTCATTGTTAGTTTTGTTTACTGTAAGTGATATATGTATTTTGATGTAACCCCTTCTCATGTACAGCACCATGGAATTAATGGTGCTATATAAATAAATAATAATAATAATAATAGCTGTGGATGAGATTTTTTATTTTCTCAGATGGTAAAGCTGCCCACTCTTGGCAAAAAGCCTCCAGTTCCTGTAAATTCCTGGGCTGTCTAGCATGACCTGCGCGCTTGAAATCTTACCAGAGTGGCTCAATGATATTGACGTCAGGAGACTGAGATGGCCACTCCAGAACCTTCACTTTGTTCTGCTGTAGCCAATGACTGGTCAACTTGGCCTTGTGGTTTGAATCGTAGTCATGTTGGAATGTTCAAGTACGTCCCATGCGCAGCCTCCTGGCTGATGATTGCAAATTTGCCTCCAGTACTGATAACGTGCTGCATTCATCTTTCCTTCAACTTTGCCCAAGTTTACGGTGCCTTTGTAGATCACACATCCCCAAAACATCAGCAATCCACCTCTGTGCTTTATAATAGAAATGGTGTTTCTTTCATTATAGGCCTTGTTGAACTCTCTCCAAATGTAACATTTATGTTTGTGGCCAAAAAGTTCAATTTCGGTCTCATCACTCCAAATTACCTTGTTCCAGAAGTTTTGAGGCTTGTCTCTGTGCTGTTTTGCGTATTGTAGGTGAGATACTTTGTGGCATTTGCACAGTAATGGCTTTCTTCTGGCAACTCGACCATGCAGCCCATTTTTCTTCAAGTGTCTCCTTATTGTGCATCTTGAAACAGCCACACCACTAGTTTTCAGAGAGTCCTATATTTCAGCTGATGTTATTTGTGGGCGGGTTTTTGCATCCCGAACAATTTTCCTGGTAGTTGTGGACGACATTTTTGTTGGTTTACCTGACCGTGGTTTTGTTTTTACAGAGCCACTGTGTCATGCAGCTGCAGTGCAGTACAGTGCAACCTCCACCAGGGGGAGCTTGGTAGGGAAGCCAGACTGCACACACAGACGCCACCTAGTGGCGAGAGCGAGGTCAGGAAAGCCGAGTCAGATTACAAAACAGCACAATAGTACAAACGGAGTTAGACAGAATGAATAGTCAGGACATAGCAAGGGATAAGTAAACCAGGACAGGCAAAATACGGTACAGTAGCGACAAACTGAAACAGAGTCAAAGAGCCAAGCCAAGAGATCATAACCAGGGAGTCAAGCAGATATACAGACAAACAAAGACACTGGGAAAGGGCAGGCAGGGGGAGATAACAGACACAGGACAAGTCAGGGTTCACAGTAGGACAAACCAAGGGCTTCCAGAGTGAGGTTCACACGCCAAAGACAGAGCTATAGCTGACACTACCCTCAGGATACCTGGGAGCTAAATAGCAAACCCGAGCCCAGAATGAGGCAGATCAAAGTTAACCCTTGACATGATCCACCCAGAGAAAGAGCAGACAGGACTAAACTCCAGAACGGATCATGACAGTACCCTCCTCTCAAGGGGGGCCACCGGACCCCCAGGTTTTCCAGGATAACGTGCATGAAATGCCCGGACCAATCGATCAGCATGGACAGATCGCGCCGGGACCCAAGATCGATCCTCAGGACCATAACCCCTCCAATGGACCAAATACTGAAGAGAACTACGGACCATGAGAGAATCCACGATCCATTCTACTTCAAACTCGGTCTGACCATCCACAGAGACAGGAGGCGGAGGGGATGGAGGCCCAGCGGAAGATGGTACAAAGGACTTAAGAAGGGATTTATGGAACACATTGGGGATCCGAAGCGACTGAGAAAGGTGTAAACGAAAGGCAACTGGATTGACCACCTCAATGATCTCATAAGGACCAAGCTTAGCAGAAGGAATCTTTAGACGAATGTTCTTGGTAGACAACCACACTTTATCTCCTACCAGGAATATAGGTCCTACAGACCGTCGCTTATCAGCAAAAAGTTTATGTTTGCCCTGAGCCTTCCCAATGTTCTTCTGGACCTCCCTCCAAACCTCCCCCAACCGTTGCACGGCCATATCAGCCCCTGGACATCCTGAATCCAGCCTAGAAAATTCACCAAAATGGGGATGAAAACCGTAGTTACAGAAGAATGGAGAGGTGCCCGTGGACTGGTTAATCCGATTATTAAATGCAAATTTAGCCACGGGCAATGAAGAACACCAATCATCCTGCTGAGATGTAGCAAGACACCTCAAAATCTGTTCAAGTGACTGATTGGTCCTTTCCGTCTGCCCGTTGGTCTCAGGATGGTAAGCAGAGGAGAAGGTCAAACAAATACCCAATCTTTTACAAAATACCCTCCAAAATTTGGACACAAATTGTACTCCTCTATCAGAAACCACACTCAAAGGCACGCCATGCAGCCGTACAATGTGCTCAAAAATCAATCTAGATAGTGTCTCAGCATTAGGCAATCCTGCCAGAGGTACAAAATGCGCTTGCTTACTGAATCTGTCAACCACTACCCAGATTACAGTTTTGCCATTGAAAGGAGGGAGATTAGTGATAAAATTCATGGACAAATGAGTCCAAGTTCTTTCTGGAATTGGCAATGGCACCAATTCCCCGGGCCAGCCGGTTATGGGAGCTCTTAGCACGGGCACAGGTATCACAAGAGAGACAAACTCAATAATATCAGAATTCATGGAGGGCCACCAAAACAGCCTAGCAATAGCTTTCTGGGTGGCAGAGATCCCCGGGTGACCACTAACAGCAGAATCGTGGAACTGCTCAACCGGAGAATCCTCAATCGGTACTGAACTGGGATGAAAAGCTTATTGTCAGGCAAAGAGGGAGGAGCAAGAGACTGAGCCTTTCGAATTTCATGCTCCAATTCAGAGGATACCCCCGCAACAACCACCCCATGCTGAAGAATGGAAAAAGGAGGTTTGGGGGGTGATATCGGATCAACACTGCGAGTTAAGGCATCAGCCTTGACATTCTTGAAACCAGGCCAAAAAGTGATTGAAAAATGTAAACGAGAGAAAAACAGCGACCACCTAGCCTGTCTAGGAGTAAACCGTTTGGCGGTTTCAATATAAGACAAATTCTTGTGGTCAGTAATCACCGTGATCCGATGAACCGCCCCCTCCAAAAACATGCCTCCATTCTTCAAAAGCCAATTTTATGGCCAATAACTCCCAGTTCCCAACATCATAGTTCCTCTCAGCAGAAGAAAACTTACGGGAGAAAAAGGCACATGATCTCAAGTTGGTCAAAGTAACGGGTGCCTGAGACAAAACCGCCCCTACTCCCACCTCTGATGCGTCCACGTCTACAATGAATGGTTTAGATGGATCGGGCTGAACTAATACAGGAGCAGACATAAAACATTTTTTTAATGTAATAAATGCTTCAACTGCCAAGGATGACCAAACTTTGAGATCAACCCCTTTGCAAGTGAGATCGGTGAGTGGCTTGACTACCTGAGAAAACCCTTTGATGAATTTTCGGTAATAATTGGCAAAACCCAGAAAACTCTGCAACCCCTTGAGGTCTCTGGGTTGCACCCAATCAACAATGGCCTGTACCTTTCCGGGATCCATCCGAAACCCATTCGCAGAAAGGATGATCCCCAGAAAAGACAGCTCCTGGACACAAAACAAACATTTCTCTGGTTTAGCAAACAAAGAATTTCCCCGTAACCGGTGAAGAACAGCACGTAAATGACCAATGTGAGATTCCTTGTCAGGCGAGAAAACAAGGATATCATCCAGGTATACAACCATAAAGCGCCCGATAAAATCAGAAAACACATCATTCATGAAGTTCTGAAACACCGCGGGCGCGTTTGTGAGACCAAAGGGCATGACAAAATTTTCAAACAGGCCCTCGGAGGTGAGAAATGCCGTTTTCCACTCATCCCCTTCCTTAATGCGGATAAGGTTATATGCTCCCCTAAGATCGAGTTTGGAAAACCACTTAGTCCCAGACAATTGGTTATAGAGATCAGGAATGAGTGGGAGAGGGTAGGTATTTCTCACCGTAATTTTATTTAGTTCCCGGAAATTGAGGCATGGGCGAAAACCACCATCCTTTTTCTTGAAAAAAAAAAACCCGTGGCCACAGGTGAGACAGAGGGACGGATGTGACCTTTGCGTAGACTATCAGAGATATAGTTTTTCATAGCAGTACGTTCCGGGTCAGAAAGATTGTACAAACGGGCTTTGGGCAATTTAGAACCCGGAATAAGGTTGATGGTACAATCATAAGGACGATGGGGTGGTAAGACCTCAGCATCTTTTTCGGAGAACACATCACCAAAGTCCTTTAGGTACTCCAGAATACCCTCCGGACTAATGGTGGACACAAACACAGCAGAAAGACAACCATTGGAACAATTAGGACCCCATTTAACAATATCACGAGATCCCCAGTCTATAACAGGATTATGTCTCTGCAACCAGGGGAACCCCAGCACCAGTCCCGCAGGAAGATTATTCATAACATAACATGAAATTCATTCCTGGTGCAAAGAACCCACCTTGAGGAGGAACTCCTCAGAGACAAATTTAAGGACATTTTGAGCCAACGGTGTCTTATCAATGGTAACGATATGGATGGGAGTCTCTAGCCTAACTGTCCCTAACTTTAACTTGGACACCAGACTATAGTCAATGAAGTTCATGGAAGATCCACAGTCCACAAACGCTGAAGTGGATGCAAAAACACCTCCATAACACAGTTCCACCTCTAACAAAACTTTTTGAAATGAGGAAAATGGTACCTGTGAGTCTGGATGACCTCCTAGACCATCACCCAAACTCGGCAGCTTGTTACTCGATGGACAAGAGGGGCAGTTCTTCTTTCAATGTCCCGGATCTCCACAGTAAAAACATAGTTTCCCATCAAGTCGCCGTTTCCTCTCCTTCTCCTTGAAATTGATGGCACCAACTTCCATAGTCTCCTTGAATGACATCAGCTCAGACTTGGCAGGCAAAACAGGAATCTCACGCTGGATAGCTCTTCTCTCCCGTAACCTCCGGTCCATACGAATGGCCTGAGTCATGGCCTCTACCAGGGAACTGGGTGGCGTATGAAGGGTCAGCAAGTCCTTGAGATGATCTGAAAGTCCTCTCTCAAACAGGTGCTTCAGAGCAGAGTCACCACAAGACACCTCAACGGACCACCACCTAAACTCAAAACAATACTGTTCAGCGGTGAGTTCATTCTGTGAGAGACTCATGATCATGTCCTCTGCTACCCTGACCCGATCTGGTTCGTCATAAATCAGTCCCAAAGCCTCAAAGAATTTGTCCACAGACATACGTTCAGGGGCAGAAGCAGGTAAAGAGAAGGCCCATGACTGAGGTCCCTCCCGCAGTAAGGAAATAATTATCCCCACTCGCTGACTCTCATCTCCAGAAGATCTGGGTCTAAGAGAAAAAAAAAAGCTTGCAACTCTCTTTAAAAGTAAAAAATCTCTCCCTCTCCCCAGAGAAGGTATCTGGGAGCTTGACTGTAGGTTCAGGAGAGTGCAAAGAGACATCAACAGTGTCAGATTGTTTAAAGTAAGTCTGCAATGATTTAACTGTGTCTGAAAGCTCCCTCTGCAGGTGGTTATGTGAAGAGGACAAGGCCCTCTGTTCCACAAGCAGGTCTTGTATCATAACAGTCAAGCTATCCATTTGATCCGCCAGGGTATGGAGCAGATACATAGCAAACAGAGCAGAGAAAAAAAAATGTGTTTGGTCAGCTGTAATGTCATGCAGCTGCAGTGCAGTACAGCGCAACCTCCACCAGGGAGAGCTTGGTAGGGAAGCCAGACTGCACACACAGAGCAACTGAACAGACGCCACCTAGTGGCGAGAGCGAGGTCAGGAAAGCCAAGTCAGATTACAAAACAGCTCAATAGTACAAATGGAGTTAGACAGAATGAATAGTCAGGACATAGCAAGGGATAAGTAAACCAGGATGGGCAAAATACGGTACAGTAGTGACAAACTGAAACAGAGTCAAAGAGCCAAGCCAAGAGATCATAACCAGGGAGCCAAGCAGATATACAGACAAACAAAGAGACACTGGGAAAGGGCAGGCAGGGGGAGATAACAGACACAGGACAAGTCAGGGTTCACAGTAGGACAAACCAAGGGCTTCCAGAGTAAGGTTCACATGCCAAAGACAGAGCTATAGCTGACACCACCCTCAGGATACCTGGGAGCTAAATAGCAAACCCGAGCCCAGAATGAGGCAGATCAAAGTCAAGACACTTCCTATTGTGCTATTGTGCTGTGGAGAGTTATCCAGCTTACGCTTTTACCATGTGTCAATAAAGGACCCAATTTTAATTTTGGAGCTGGAACAAACCCCTCTTTTTTCGTAGATCAAAGTTAACCCTTGACATGATCCACCCAGAGAAAGAGCAGACAGGACTAAACTCCGGAACGGATCATGACACACTGATTTTCCATTTGTTAATCACAGTTTGAATGCTGCTGACTGGTGGCATTATCAATTCCTTGGTTATCTTTTTGTATCCTTTTTCTGTTTTATACAGTTCAACTACTTTTTTCCGTAGATCCGTTGACAATTCTTTTGCTTTCCCCATGACTCACAATCCAGAAATTTAAGTGGCAGGATGAAGGATGCAAGAGTGTCTGAATCCCAGAAACTCACTCAGCTTTTATGCATATACTGATTACAAGCAAACAGGTCATAGGTGAGGATGTTACTTTTAGTAGCCATTGAAACCCATTTGTCTCAACTCCTGTGCATGTTATCAGGCCAAAATCACCAGGGTATGTGAATTTTTGATCAGGGTCATTTGGATGTTTTGGGTTGTCATTATGATTTAAAAAGAGAAAACACAGTAGTTTGACAATAAATGGTGGGTAAACTTTTCAGCGGCGCCACACTTAGCGTAGGGAAATACGGTCCGTTTTTTACGGCTGCAATGCACAGAAAAGCTCCTGAACATTGATCCCTATTCAATGCGAGTGAAGACGTATATATACAGTATATATTTATATTTAATCAGAAAAAACAGAAGTATTCAGCTCACCCATGAAAGTCCAAAAAGCTGTGGTTATAGCATCCGAGCAGGGAAGAGATGTCTCCACTGTGACGTGGATGAAGCACCAAACAAAGCAAGATTTCCAGCTCCAGGACATAAATATAAAAATATTGTATCTTTTTTCCAAAATTTAAAATAGCAAAGGCTGACAAAAAAAACGGAGAAAAGATCACACGCCAGTCATAACTGAACGCTTTTCGAACACTAGGTTCTTAATCCTCAGTACAAAGAGAGGCAGGTCACATTTCCTTATGTGAAACCTCCACAGGTAAAGAAATAATTAACACACCCGAGAAAGGAAAAAAAAGGTGAATTTAGAATCCAAATCTGGAACAGCAAAATAACCAAGGAAATGACAGTAGCAAAAGAATGACAAGTAACCAAAAAAAAAAAATAACAAATACATGGACAATTGTTAAAATACATGGAGAAAAAAACAGGAATACATAAGATCAATCGATATTAGTAAAATGTAAAGTTAGTAAATTAGTAAATGTAATTAGTAAATGTAAAGATATTAGTAAAATATTGGTAAAAGGCTTCCCTGTCTCGTAATGTTCGTTCTCTGTCACCACCTTGCATGTTTTTATAAATCTGTTCAATTGCATAGATTTTTAAGGATGAGGTGCATCTATTGCGAGCTTTTATAAAATAGTTAGACGCATTGGAAACATGTCTCAGACCTGTCCCACACATCCAGATAATTCCGGTACCGGAATTATCTGTGTCCGTGTGTCCGTATGCTTATGTAGCACATCAGTGTGGCACACGTGCGGCAGCCGTGTGCCGACTGAGGACCACACGGACCGTGCAGGAGACAGCGCTACAGTTAAGCGCTGTCCCCTGCGTGTGGTGCTGAAGCCGGTATTCATCCCTTCTTCCCAGCAGCGTTCGCTGGAAAGAAGGAATGAATAATCTATTTTTTTCCCCTTAAAAATAAAGTTTGTGCGTCCCCTCCCGCCTCCCATCCCCTGTGCGCCCCCCCCCCCCCCCGCTTGCCAGGAAATACTCACCGACACCCAGCTCCAGCAATGTCTCCTCTCAGCAGCTGCAGCCTGTGCTGTGTGAGCGGTCACATGGTCCCGCTCATGGGAGGCGGGAGGTGACCCCAAACTTTATTTTTAACACAAACAAAAAAAAAACCTTGATTTTTCATTCCTTCTCTCCAGCGAACGCTGAACGATGAATTCCGGCTTCAGCACCACACTCCGGGGGGACAGCGCTTACAGTAGCGCTGTCTCCTGCACGGCACACGGACCGCACATGGACAGCATTGACTTTAATGGGTCCGTGTGATACGTGCGCTCCCACAAACACTGACATGTCTCCGTGTTTTTCAAACAGACACACGGTCCGTGAAAACACGCTGACATATGCAGATACACATTGATTTTAATGTGTCTACGTGAGTCAGTGTATCCGGTACGTGAGGAAACTGTCACCTCACGTACCGGAGCCACTGACGTGTGAAACCGGCCTCATAGTGGGAGGTACAATGTCATTTAGATGCTCACAAAATCTCTCTTTTAATTTCAGTATTGTGGACCCAACTTAAAGTAAATTACAATCTGTGCATTCTATAATGTAGAGTTACAATTCAAATAATTTTTGTATAAAAAGTTTTTTGCTTTTTAGCACAGAAGAATGATGTGTTTTTTTTAACATAAGTGCGCGGTTTACATGGAAATGATCCACATCTGAAGAAGCCTTTTGTGGACAACCAATTGGAGGAATTATTAGAGACATTTGATGATAAAACAACTTGGAGCAAGTGCAGCACCTAGAGTAGGTGCTTTTCTCGATGCGATTTTTTCTTCTTTTTTTTTTTCTCTCTATACATGGAGCTGTTTATAGACTCCTCCAGAAAGGAACGTGCTTCATTGGTGTTCCAATCAGTGAATAACAATACAGACACTTCCCCAGACATTCTAAATGCAATGCTCAACATTGAAAAATTATCCTTAAACGAGACCCGCATATGGTGGGATCAGACTACTCTTGAAAATTATTTATCTCAAAACATCATCCCAAGAGGTCTACGCTTTAAGAAAATTCCCACCACAGTTTATAGAGAGGATTTCATAAAGGAATGGAATATAATTATATCTGACTGCTCTAATCGTTTGATGCAACTTATCATCAAACATGAAAATGAAGAGCTGTCTAAAATCAGGAGCAATTTAAATAAGGATGTTGTGTCTCTTAAATCTTCCATCACTGATATGGAATTTGAAAACTTTCAAAAAGAACTGAGAGCCAAACTTAATGCCTTGGAAGAATCGATCACAACAGTCAAAAAATGCAAATTTAACAGAGAAATTTTTGACTATAAAAATAACCAGGTCTATGAGTAGGGTAGATGGGAGTCACATCCATCAACTCCAAGATCCATTTTGAAAAAAACGTTACCATATTTTTTCGGCATCACGCCGAACACAAGTTACCTTTTCTTGCTCCGACCCTGAATCATCAGATGCGTCATTAAGCTCTTCTATCCAGGACACCAATGTTAGCCAAAAACCATCTGATTCCAATTCACAAACGCGGTATTACCGCAAAACTAAATGAAATCATCGTGGTTAAGCAAAAAATGCTTCAAAAAACCCACCAGGAGGAGTGGGAGGAAACATCATAAATACTCCCTTAGGCCAGTTTCACACGCACAGATAATTCCGGTACCGGAG
This sequence comes from Ranitomeya imitator, assembly GCF_032444005.1. Taxonomy (NCBI): domain Eukaryota; kingdom Metazoa; phylum Chordata; class Amphibia; order Anura; family Dendrobatidae; genus Ranitomeya; species Ranitomeya imitator. Next base: position 274,037,882 of record NC_091284.1, on the reverse strand, counting down.
TTATCCGTGTCCGTGTGTCCATGTGCTCACGTAGCACATCAGTGTGGCACACGTGCGGCAGCTGTGTGCCACCCATGTGCCGACTGAGGACCACATGGACCGTGCACGAGACAGCGCTACATTTAAGCGCTGTCCCCTGTTTTGGTGCTGAAGCCGGCATTCATTCCTTCTCCCCAGCAGCGTTCGCTGGAGAGAAGGAATGAAAAATCAAGTTTTTTTTTTTGTTTGTGTTAAAAATAAAGTTAATAATAATAATAATAATCTTTATTTTTATATAGCGCTAACATATTCCGCAGCGCTTTACAGTTTTGCACACATTATCATCACTGTCCCCAATGGGGCTCACAATCTAGAATCCCTATCAGTATGTCTTTGGAATGTGGGAGGAAACCGGAGTGCCCGGAGGAAACCCACGCAAACACGGAGAGAACATACAAACTCTTTGCAGATGTTGTCCTGGGTGGGATTAGAACCCAGGACTCCAGCGCTGCAAGGCTGCTGTGCTAACCACTGCGCCACCGTGCTGCCCAGTTTGGGTCACCTCCCGCCTCCCATCCCCTGTGCGCCCGCCCGCTTGCAGAGAAATACTCACCCATCTCCTGCGATGTATGCTCTCAGCGCCGGCAGCCTGCCCTGCGTGAGCGGTCACGTGGTACCGCTCATTACAGTGATGAATATGCACATATTCATCACTGTAATGAGCGGTACCACGTGACCGCTCACACAGGACCTACTGCCGGCGCTGAGAGGAGACATCGCAGGAGCTGGCGCACAGGGGATGGGAGGCGGGAGGTGACCCCAAACTTTATTTTTAACACAAACAAAAAAAACTTGATTTTTCATCTCTTCTCTCCTGCAGGGGACAAGAGATGAATGCCGCCTTCAGCACCACACGCAGTGGGGACAGCGCTTACTGTAGTGCTGTCTCTCCTGCGGGCGGTACGTGGACACGGAGGAGAGTGCACACTGTTCTCCGTGTGCACGTGTGCGGGACGTATTACGGTACGTGCTGCCGGAGAAAAGAGGACATGTCTCCGTGTTTTGCATAGACCCATTCATTTGAATGGGTCTACGTGTGTCAGTGTCTCCGGTACGTGAGAAAACTGTCAGTACACATACCGGAGACATTGACGTGTGAAAGAGGCCTTAATCTTTCAGAGTCGTCTGAGGAGTCAGAACAGGATGCCTCATTAGATGTCATTAATCTTTCATCTACAGTTTACCGATACTGAATACAAGCTTCTTACCGGGGTTTGAACTTTTCCCCAACCAACACTGGTTTAGATATTTTCTCAACATTAAAGGATATTAATAAACTCATAAGAGATTGTCTTTTTTACTTTCCCACAATTATTTTTTATTTGATAAAAAAAAATTTCTGCAATCTAAAGGAGTTTCAATGGGGGTGAAATTTTCCCCTTCTGTAGCTAACTGTTGTGAATTCCGTTCTGGAGCTCCCTCCTGTGGTTGCTAATGGTATTTTTGTGAGTTCTGCCCTTGGGCTCCCTCTGGTGGTTTCGAGTGGAACTGCTGCTCCTTTAGGTAGCTGTAGCAGCTGCCTTCACTAATCGCCTTGCCTGGGTTTGTTATTTAAACCTGCTCTGGGCTTTAGTCCATGCCTGCTGTCAATGTTCTTGGTTGGATTTGGTTCTTTCCTTGGAATTCTCATATGGCCAGTCCTTGTCTGCAAAAGATAAGTTTTTGCTAGTTTTTGTTTGTCCATTTGTTTGGACTCTATTGCTTTGCAAATATGTCTTTTTTTGTCCAGCTTGTCACTATGTGTTATTCAGGCTAGCTGGAAGCTCTGGGAAAGCAGATTTGCCCCTCCACACCGTGAGTCGGTGTGGAGTTCATTTTTGTAAACTCTGCGTGGATTTTGTAGTTTTTATACTGACCGCACAGTATCCTTTTCTCTCTGTCTATCTAGTTTAGTATTGGCCTCCTTTGCTGAATTCTGATTTCATTTCTTTGCACGTCATTTCCCTCTCCATTCACAGTCAATATTTGTGGGGGGCTATCTTTCCTTTTGGGGGTTTTCTCTGAGGCAAGATAGCTTTCTATTTCCTTCTTTAGGGGTAGTTATTTCTTAGGCTGTGAAGAGGTGTCTAGGGAGAGTCAGGAACATCCCACGGCTATTTCTAGTGTTGTTGTTAGGATTAGGGACTGCGGTCAGTAGAGATACCACCTTCTCAGAGCTCGCTCCATGTTGCGTTTTAGCCACCAGGTCATATCAGTGTGGCCTCTTAACCACCAGGTCATAACAGTACAGCAGGCCGGAAATGAATTAAATGCATCTCAAAAGAATGAAAAGAAAGTTCTGAACCATTTTTTTTTCTGTGCTCTGTTCTGTCTTTTTTTTTCCTCTTGATATCTGGGTGGTGCTGGATATATGCTCTGGTATGGAGGTTCAGAGTTTGTTTTCTCGTGTGGATCAACTTGCTGCAAGAGTCCAGAGTATCCAAGATTATATTGTCCAGACTCCAGCTCTAGAGCCTAGAATTCCTACTCCTGATTTGTTTTTTGGGGACAGATCCAAGTTTTTCAACTTTAAAAATAGCTGCAAATTGTTTTTTGCTTTGAAACCCCGTTCTTCTGGTGATCCCATTCAGCAAGTAAAAATCATCATATCCTTACTGCGTGGTGATCCTCAAGACTGGGCTTTTGCTCTTGAAACAGGGGATCCAGCATTGTTGAGTGTGGATACATTTTTTCAAGCGCTCGGATTGTTGTATGACGAACCTAACTCAGTAGAGCATGCTGAGAAAACACTGTTGGCCCTATGTCAGGGTCAAGAAGCGGCAGAGTTATACTGCCAGAAATTTAGAAAATGGTCTGTGCTCACTAAGTGGAATGAAGAGGCTCTGGCTGCTATTTTCAGAAAAGGTCTTTCTGAAACCCTTAAAGATGTTATGGTGGGCTTTCCTACGCCTACTGGTTTGAGCGAATCTATGTCTCTAGCCATACAGATTGATCGGCGCTTGCGTGAGCGCAAGGTGGTGCACCATATGGCAGTGTCCTCTAAGCAAAGTCCTGACTCTATGCAATGTGATAGGATTTTGACTAGAGCAGAAAGACAGAAATTCAGACGTCAGAATGGCCTGTGTTTTTACTGTGGTGATTCTGCTCATGCTATTTCTGATTGCCCTAAGCGTACTAGGAGGGTTCCTGGGTCTGTTACCATTAGTACTGTACAGCCTAAATTTCTCTTGTCTGTTACCCTGATTTGCTCATTGTCGTCCTTTTCTGTTATGGCATTTGTGGATTCTGGCGCTGCCCTGAACTTAATGGACTTAGAATTTGCCAAGCGCTGTGGTTTTTCCTTGGAGCCTTTGCAGAGTCCTATTCCCTTAAGGGGGATTGATGCTACGCCATTGGCCAAGAATAAACCTCAGTATTGGACTCAGTTAACCATGTACATGGCTCCAGCACATCAGGAAAATATTCACTTTTTGGTGTTGCATAATTTGCATGATGTTGTTGTGCTGGGTTTTCCATGGCTACAGGTACATAACCCAGTGCTGGATTGGAGATCTATGTCTGTAACTGGTTGGGGTTGTCAGGGGATACATAGTGATATTCCTTTGATGTCCATTTCCTCGTCCCCTTCTTCTGAAGTTCCTGAGTGTTTGTCGGATTTCCAGGATGTATTTGATGAGCCGAAGTCCAGTTCCCTGCCTCCTCATAGGGACTGCGATTGTGCCGTTAATTTGATTCCTGGCTGTAAGTTCCCTAAGGGCCGACTTTTCAATCTGTCTGTGCCAGAGCATGCCGCTATGTGGAGAAATGTAAAGGAGTCCTTGGAGAAGGGGCATATTCGCCCGTCTTCGTCACCGTTGGGAGCGGGATTTTTTTTTGTTGCCAAGAAGGATGGTTCCTTGAGACCCTGTATAGATTATCGCCTTCTCAATAAGATCACTGTCAAATTCCAGTACCCTTTACTTTCTGATTTGTTTGCTCGGATTAAGGGTGCCAGTTGGTTTACTAAAATCGACCTTCGAGGGGCGTATAATCTCGTGCGTATTAAACAAGGTGATGAATGGAAAACAGCATTTAATACGCCCGAAGGCCATTTTGAATATCTTGTGATGCCATTCGGGCTCTCTAATGCTCCATCGGTATTTCAGTCCTTTATGCATGATATCTTCCGGAATTATCTGGATAAATTCATGATTGTGTATTTGGATGATATTTTGGTTTTCTCTGATGATTGGGAGTCTCATGTAAAGCAGGTTAGGATGGTATTTCAGGTCCTTCGTGCTAATGCGTTGTTTGTGAAGGGGTCTAAGTGCCTCTTTGGAGTTCAGAAGGTTTCTTTTTTGGGTTTCATTTTTTCCCCCTCGGCTATTGAAATGGACCCTGTAAAAGTCCAGGCCATTCATGATTGGACTCAACCTACATCTGTAAAGAGCCTTCAGAAATTTTTGGGCTTTGCCAATTTTTATCGCCGCTTTATTGCTAATTTTTCTAGTGTGGTGAAGCCTCTGACCGATTTGACGAGGAAGGGCGCTGATGTGGTGAATTGGTCCTCTGCGGCTGTTGAGGCCTTTCTGGAGCTTAAACGTCGTTTTACTTCTGCCCCTGTGTTGCGTCAGCCAGATGTTTCTCTCCCTTTTCAGGTTGAGGTTGATGCTTCTGAGATTGGGGCAGGGGCCGTTTTGTCTCAGAGAAATTCTGATGGCTCTTTGATGAAACCGTGTGCTTTCTTCTCCAGAAAGTTTTCGCCTGCTGAGCGTAATTATGATGTCGGCAATCGGGAGTTGTTGGCTATGAAGTGGCTTGAGGGAGCCAAGCATCGCGTGGTGGTCTTGACTGATCACAAGAATCTGATTTACCTCGAGTCTGCTAAGCGGTTGAATCCTAGACAGGCTCTGTGGTCTCTGTTTTTCTCACGTTTTGATTTTGTAGTCTCGTATATTCCGGGTTCTAAGAATGTGAAGGCTGATGCCCTTTCTAGGAGTTTTTTGCCTGATTCTCCGGGAGTTCTTGAGCCTCCTGGGATCCTCAAGGAGGGGGTGATTCTTTCTGCCATCTCCCCTGATTTGCGGCGGGTACTTCAGGAGTTTCAGGCTGATAAACCTGATCGCTGTCCTGTGGAGAAATTGTTTGTTCCTGATAGATGGACTAGTAGGGTAATTTCTGAGGTTCATTGTTCGGTGTTGGCTGGTCACCCTGGAATTTTCGGTACCAGAGATTCGGTGGCTAGGTCCTTTTGGTGGCCTTCCTTGTCGTGGGATGTGCGTTCGTTTGTGCAGTCCTGTGGGACCTGTGCTCGGGCTAAGCCTTGCTGTTCCCGTGCCAGTGGGTTGCTTTTGCCTTTGCCTATTCCTGAGAGGCCCTGGACGCATATTTCCATGGATTTTATTTCTGATCTTCCTGTCTCTCAGAAGATGTCTGTCATCTGGGTGGTTTGTGACCGGTTTTCTAAGATGGTCCATTTGGTGCCGTTGCCTAAGTTGCCTTCCTCCTCTGATTTGGTTCCATTATTTTTTCAGCATGTGGTTCGTTTGCATGGTATTCCGGAGAATATTGTGTCTGACAGAGGTTCCCAGTTCGTTTCTAGGTTTTGGCGGTCCTTTTGTGCTAGAATGGGCATTGATTTGTCTTTTTCTTCAGCATTCCATCCTCAGACAAATGGCCAAACGGAGCGAACCAATCAGACCTTGGAAACCTATTTGAGATGTTTCGTGTCTGCTGATCAGGATGATTGGGTGACCTTTTTGCCGTTGGCCGAGTTTGCCCTTAATAATCGGGCTAGTTCTGCTACCTTGGTTTCACCTTTCTTTTGTAACTTTGGTTTTCATCCTCGTTTTTCTTCAGGGCAGCTTGAGCCTTCTGACTGTCCTGGTGTGGATTCCGTGGTGGACAGGTTACAGCAAATTTGGACTCATGTGGTGGACAATTTGACGTTGTCTCAGGAAAAGGCTCAACGTTTTGCTGACCGTCGTCGGTGTGTTGGTCCCCGGCTTCGTGTTGGTGATTTGGTCTGGTTGTCTTCTCGTCATGTTCCTATGAAGGTTTCTTCCCCTAAGTTCAAGCCTCGCTTTATTGGGCCCTATAAGATTTCTGAAATTATCAATCCAGTGTCTTTTCGTTTGGCCCTTCCAGCTTCCTTTTCCATTCATAATGTGTTCCATAGATCCTTGTTGCGGAGATATGTGGTACCTATGGTTCCCTCCGTTGATCCTCCTGCTCCGGTGTTGGATGAGGGGGAATTGGAATATGTGGTGGAGAAGATTTTGGATTCTCGTTTTTCGAGGCGGAAGCTTCAGTATCTGGTCAAGTGGAAGGGTTATGGCCAGGAGGATAATTCTTGGGTTGTTGCCTCCGATGTTCATGCTGCCGATTTGGTTTGTGCTTTCCATTTGGCTCATCCTGATCGGCCTGAGAGCTCTGGTGAGGGTTCGGTGACCCCTCCTCAAGGGGGGAGGGGGTACTGTTGTGAATTCCGTTCTGGAGCTCCCTCCTGTGGTTGCTAATGGTATTTTTGTGAGTTCTGCCCTTGGGCTCCCTCTGGGCGCTGTGAAGAGGTGTCTAGGGAGAGTCAGGAACATCCCACGGCTATTTCTAGTGTTGTTGTTAGGATTAGGGACTGCGGTCAGTAGAGATACCACCTTCTCAGAGCTCGCTCCATGTTGCGTTTTAGCCACCAGGTCATATCAGTGTGGCCTCTTAACCACCAGGTCATAACAGCTAACCTTGTCATATCTTGGTGGGAAGAAAATTACATCTTTAATGTAGATAATCCATTCCTATCGCATATACAATGGTACCTGAGATTCATAGATGACTTACTGCTAATTTGGAAGGATGATTCTTTTTCTATTGATAGTTTATCTATTATATCAACAATAACCCCTTCAATTTGCAATTTACATTCACATGGAATTGTGATCATATTAATTTTCTTGATCTACAGTAGCTTTATCTGGAGTCCCACAACAAGTAATTAAAACGCACACCTATCGCAAGTCCACTGCGGGCAATACAATCTTGCATGCAAGCAGTTTTCATCCAAGTCATACTATCAAAGCTATTCCTGTGGGGGAGACAATCAGAGCTAAAAGAAACTGCAATATGGAAACCACTTTTAACAGGGAAAAAAAAATCACTATTCGGGAACGTCTTAAAAACAGAAAATATCCTAAATGGGCCATAGATAGAGCTTTCAGTTTGGCAGACAGAAAGCCAAGATCAGCACTGTTGAATGGTACGTCAAATCAGATTAGTAATAATACCGCAGATTTAGTACAATCTCCAACAAATAAATTTTATGACAATCAACCGGTACTAATACTCACCTATAGTACTCATTTTAAATCTACAGTATATCCAACATTGTTCGCCGAAATTTAAATATTCTACGAGATGACCCTTTCATGAATACATGAGAAACAGAAGGAGTTTGTTTAAAAAGTACAAAACAGTCTTTATTGAATAACAATACAAACAATAAACATATCCCAAGACATAAAAACATACAGACAATATAGACGAATGTGAACAATAGAGGCACCAAAAATATGGCTAGTGCTGCAGGAAAATATACCATAATATCCCTGCCATATGGGTAACTAGTGGTGAGGAAATACCTGTCTCCCTCCTAAAATAGCCAGAACCTTCCTCCAGCTATACCATAAGTCCCGTAAAGTCAATAAAACATTGCCCTCTAAAGACACTATGAATCCATATGTGCGAATGCACTGTTAACCCATGAGGCTGTGTCCAGTGGGCAATGCTAAGGGAAGAAAGGGGGATGAGACAGAGGTAACAATGAAAATTATCCTCACCACAAGCAGCACCGCACTCTGTACGTCCCCGACGTGCGTTTCGCCGCTTCCCAGCTTAGCTTTTTCAAGGGGAGTGTAGCCAGGCTCCCTTCTAGGACCTTAAGTATCATAGGATACTGGTTACGTGTGTATCACATGATCCAGGCACTTACCAAGCTGCGTGTAAACAGCGCATGCGCCGGTTGTCAGCGGTGAAAAAAACGCCCACACCCCTCCTGCTCGGACGTGTCCAGGTGCCAGCAGCGAGTGAGTGCAAAATGCCTCAGTCGTGCAAGCCGCAGGACTGTGCCGGGCACAGAGGGGCGGGCGCCTGTGACAGGCATGCGCATGCGCACCGCAGTAAAGAAAAAGAAGTGGGCAAGTGTCTGACATTATGTCCCAAAAGTTATGACTCAAAGCAATAATATGACAAAGATAAAAACGTGTGCAAATATCCACAAATAGGTCCGCAGAATATCCAACTCTTTCTGGTCTGGTATCGTCATAATCCTATCCTTCCATCGTAATATCATATGTCACAGTGGTTGTTCCAATCCAAAAGACCCGAAAAAGTTATGATAAATGAGGTCTATTATAATGGACCTATGTATGAAGAACAAATACTGTTAAAACCAAAGCCACACAAAACACAATTTAAAAGTACAAAAATACAAGAGGGAATTTGAAGAAAAAAGGGGGGGGGGGGGAAACCACCCAATTATTAATAGTACATATTTACAGAAAAGCACCAAAATTTAATGAATCATTTAATCCAGTTGGTTTCATGGTCCCTAATGTTATTATCCATTTTAACTCGCATTGTGCTAGGAGTTTTTTAACCCCTTAATCCCAAATGACGTACTATCCCGTCGAGGTGGGGTGGGCTTTAATTCCCACCGACGGGATAGTACGTCATAGGCGATCTGCCGCGCTCACGGGGGGAGCGCGGCCGAGTGTCAGCTGCCTATCGCAGCTGACATCCGGCACTATGTGCCAGGAGCAGTCACGGACCACCCCCAACACATTAACCCCCGGCACACCGCGATCAAACATGTATAGGGAAGCATCGCGCAGGGAGGGGGCTCTCTGCGGGCTTCCCTGAGCCCCCCACAGCAACGCGATGTGATCGCGTTGCTGCGAGGGTCTCCTACCTCCTTCCTCCTTGCTGGACCCGGATCCAAGATGGCCGCAGCATCCGGGTCCTGCAGGGAGGGAGGTGGCTTCACAGAGCCTGCTCAGAGCAGGCACTGTGAAGCCTGCAGTGCTGCATGTCAGATCGGTGATCTGACAAAGTGCTGTGCAAACTGTCAGATCATCGTCGATCTGTGATGTCCCCCCCTGGGACAAAGTAAAAAAAAAAAATTTCCAAATGTGTAAAAAAAATATTCCTAAATAATGAAAAAAAATATTCCCATAAATACATTTCTTTATCTAAATAATAATAAAAAAAACAATAAAAGCACACATATTTAGTATCGCCGCGTCCATAACGACCCGACCTATAAAACTGGCCCACTAGTTAACCCCTTCAGTAAACACCGTAAGAAAAAAAAAAACGAGGCAAAAAACAACGCTTTATTATCATACCACCGAACAAAAAGTGGAATAACACGCGATCAAAAAGACAGATATAAATAACCATGGTACCGCTGAAAGCGTCATCTTGTCCCGCAAAAAACGAGCCACCATACAGCATCATCAGCGAAAAAATAGAAAAGTCATATTCCTGAGAATAAAGCGATGCAAAAATAATTATTTTTTCTATAAAATAGTTTTTATCGTATAAAAGCTCCAAAACATAAAAAAATGATTTAAATGAGGTATCGCTGTAATCGTACTGACCCGAAGAATAAAACTGCTTTATCAATTTTACCAAACGCGGAACGGTATAAACGCCTCCCCCAAAAGAAATTCATAAATAGCTGGTTTTTGGTCATTCTGCCTCACAAAAATCGTAATAAAAAGCGATCTAAAAATGTCACATGCCCGAAAGTGTTACCAATAAAAACGTCAACTCGTCCCGCAAAAAACAAGACATCACATGACTCTGTGGACCAAAATATGGAAAAATTATAGCTCTCAAAATGTGGTAACGCAAAAAAATATTTTTTGCAATAAAAAGCATCTTTCAGTGTGTGACGGCTGCCAATCATAAAAATCTGCTAAAAAAAACCTGCTATAAAAGTAAATCAAACCCCCCTTCATCACCCCCTTAGTTAGGGAAAAATAAAAAAATTAAAAAAATTTATTTATTTCCATTTTCCCATTAGGGTTAGGGCTAGAGTTAGGGTTAGTGCTAGGGCTAGGGCTAGGGTTAGGTTAGGGTTGGGGCCACAGTTAGGGTTGGGGCTAAAGTTACGGGTAGGGTTTAGATTACATTTACAGTTGGGAATAGGGTTGGGGTTAGGTGTGTGTCAGGGTTAGAGGTGTGGTTAGGGTTACTGTTGGGATTAGGGTTTCAGTTATAATTGAGGGGTTTCCACTGTTTAGGCACATCAGGGGTCTCCAAACGTGACATGGCGTCCGATCTCAATTCCAGCCAATTCTGCGTTGAAAAAGTAAAACAGTGCTCCTTCCCTTCCGAGCTCACCCGTGTGCACAAACAGGGATTTACCCCAACATATGGGGTATCAGCGTACTCAGGACAAATAGGACAACAACTTTTGGGGTCCAATTTCTCCTGTTACCCTTGGGAAAATACAAAACTGGGGGCTAAAAAAATATTTTTTGTGAGAAAAAAAAGATTTTTTATTTTCAAGGCTCTGCGTTATAAAACTGTAGTGAAACACTTGGGGGTTCAAAGTTCTCACAACACATCTAGATGAGTTCCCTGGGGGGTCTAGTTTCCAATACAGGGTCACTTGTGGGGGGGGTTCTACTGTTTAGGTACATTAGGGGCTCTGCAAGCGCAATGTGACACCTGCAGACCATTCCATCTAAGTCTGCATTCCAAATGGCGCTTCTTCCCTTCCGAGCCCTCCCATGCGGCCAAACAGTGGTTCCCCCCCACATATGGTGTATCAGCGCACTCAGGACAAATTGGACAACAACTTTTGGGGTCGAATTTCTCTTCTTACCCTCGGGAAAATACAAAACTGGGGGCTAAAAAATAATTTTTGTGGGAAAAAATTTTTGTTTTATTTTTACGGCTCTGCATTATAAACTTCTGTGAAACACTTGGTGGATCAAAGTGCTCACCACACCTCTAGATAAGTTCCTTAGGAGGTCTACTTTCCAAAATGGTGTCACTTGTGGGGGGTTTCAATGTTTAGGCACATCGGTGGCTCTCCAAACGCAACATGGTGTCCCATCTCAATTCCTGTCAATTTTGCATTGAAAAGTCAAACGGCGCTCCTTCCCTTCTGAGCTCTCCCATTTGCTCAAACAGTGGTTTACCCCCACATATGGGGTATCGGCGTACTCAGGACAAATTGTACAACAACTTTTGGGGTCCAATTTCTTCTCTTACCCTTGGGAAAATAAAAAATTGGGGGCGAAAATATAATTTTTGTGATAAAATATGATTTTTTATTTTTACGGTTCTGCATTATAAACTTCTGTGAAACACTTGGTGGGTCAAAGTGCTCACCACACCTCTAGATAAGTTCCTTAGGGGGTCTACTTTCCAAAATGGTGTCACTTGTGGGGGGTTTCAATGTTTAGGCACATCGGTGGCTCTCCAAACGCAACATGGTGTCCCATCTCGATTCCAGTCAATTTTGCATTGAAAAGTCAAATGGCGCTCCTTCGCTTCCGAGCTCTGTCATGCGCCCAAACAGTGGTTTACCTCAACATATGGGGTATCGGTGTACTCAGGACAAATTGTACAACAACTTTTGGGGTCCACTTTCTCCTGTTACCCTTGGTAAAATAAAACAAATTGGAGCTGAAGTAAATTTTTTGTGAAAAAAGTTAAATGTTCATTTTTATTTAAACATTCCAAAAATTCCTGTGAAGCACCAGAAGGGTTAATAAACTTCTTGAATATGGTTTTGAGCACCTTGAGGGGTGCAGTTTTTAGAATGGTGTCACACTTGGGTATTTTCTATCATTTAGACCCCTCAAAATGACTTCAAATGAGATGTGGTCCCTAAAAAAAAAAAATGGTGTTGTAAAAATGAGAAATTGCTGGTCAAATTTTAACCCTTATAACTCCCTAACAAAAAAAAAAATTTTGGTTCCAAAATTGTGCTGATTTAAAGTAAACATGTGGTAAATGTTACTTATTAAGTATTTTGTGTGACATATCTCTGTGATTTAATTGCATAAAAATTCAAAGTTGGAAAATTGCGAAATTTTCATAATTTTCGCCAAATTTCGTTTTTTTTCACAAACAAACTCAGGTACTATCAAAGAATTTTTATGACTATCATGAAGTACAATATGTCCCGAGAAAACAATGTCAGAATCACTGGGATCTGTTGAAGCGTTCCAGAGTTATAACCTCATAAAGGGACAGTGGTCAGAATTGTAAAAATTGGCCCGGTCATTAACGTGCAAACCACCCTCGGGGCTTAAGGGGTTAATATCTCCCCCTCTAATTCCTGTATGCACAACGTCAATTCCTCTCACCATGAAGTCTTTTGGATTACAATTATGGGCCACCTTAAAGTGTTTTGGAATGGTTTTGAGTGTAGACACATCCTCTACCAAACTTGCAGCGATGATGTCCCGTACGTGTTCTCTTACGCGCACTCGCAATTCGCGTGATGTCAATCCCACATATACTAAAGGACACCCACACGTAGCATAATAAATAACATTGCTGGTATTGCAAGAAATATATTCTCGTATTTCGTATTCCTTCTTGCTATCGGCTGAGTGAAAGGACGTTGTACGTAAAATGTTGACGCAAGCAACACAATGGCCACATTTGAAGCAACTTTTCATTGGTTTTGTTGCTCCAAATGGATTAGTACTTGGTGCCACATAGTGGCTTGATGTTAGTAAGTCTCTGAGATTTTTAGACCTACGGGGAGTCATTAATGGTCTATCCGTAAGGAAAGGTCCCAGGGAGGGTTCAGCACTCAGAACGGGCCAATATTTTGTTAAAATTGCCCTCATGCTGTCCCACTCATGGTTATAAACTGAAATAAAACGAATCATCTCATCCTTCTTCTCACGTTTAGCATTGCCATGTATCAGTGAATCACGTGTCACTGCTCTGGCTCTGTTATACCCATTTTTAATACATCTTTTGCTATAACCTCTTTGTTCGAATCTCTGCCTAAGATCCCGGGCCTGTGTCTCAAACTTTTGGCCGTAGAACAGATCCTCCTCATCCTCAAGAACTGTCCAACCGGGACGGCCCTAATGGTGGCTTGACTATGCGCCGATTTCGCATGTATCAACGCATTGACAGATGTAGTTTTACGAAAGACATCAGTTTGGATGGATGAGGAAGAATCAACCTCCAAACTGATGTCCAAAAAATCAATTTTCTTGGTGTCGTGCCTGTAAGTAAGTCTAATGTTGAAGTTGTTCATATTGAGCTGACCCATAAATTCGTCCAACTGCTGCACCGTCCCACGCCAAAAAAACAAAATGTCATCAATGTAACGTAACCAGCACAGCACATGGTCGGTGGCCCCCGCCCCCGAGTCACCAAAAACCAACCTCTCCTAAAAGCCAAGGAAGAGGTTGGCGTACGCGGGGGCACAGGCCGCACCCATGGCTGCGCCGCGCTTTTGTTGGTAAAAATGATCTTTAAACGTAAAAAATTATGCGTGAGGACAAAGTGCAGCAGTTCGATAATCAGCTCACTCAAAGGGACGTCCAGGTTGAAGGCCTCGAGGAAGAAGCGGACCGCCCGCAGACCATCAGTGTGATTTATACAAGTGTACAGAGTTTCGACGTCTGCTGTCACTAGTAATGTCCCTTTATCAACAAAAATGCCGTCAATCCTACCGAGGACGTCCATTGTGTCTTTCACATAAGAGGGTAGGATTTCAACCAGAGATTTCAGGTAATGATCTATAAACTTACATATCGGGTCACATAGACCATTTATCCCTGACAAAATCAGACGTCCCGGTGGATTGACGGCATCTTTGTGCACCTTGGGAAGTAGGTACAATGTAGGTATTTTAGGGAACTTTACAGTCAGACCATCTAAAAACTGTTTGTTGATTATTCCCAGATCAAATGCTCTCAAGAGGATTTTTTGGAGCTGTGCCGAAAAAGATACCACTGGATTATAGCTTAGTTTCTCATAAACCTTATTGTCCCGTAACTGACGGAAAGCCTCCCGTTCATATTTCACAATTGGCCAAACAACAATGTTCCCCCCCTTGTCAGCTGCCTTGAATACAACACCATTGATTGCTTACAGTTGACGTAAACCCTCCCTCTGTTTGTGGGTAAGGTTATCAAAACGGCGGTATGTTGATAATTTTTTGAGATCTTCTGATACTAATTTCGTAAATACCTCTACCGCCGGACATAATGACAAGGGGGGGAACCTTGTTGACCTTGGTAAAATGGATCTTGGAAACCCACCTTCAGGGGTTGGATTTTGTTCCTCAAGGAGCTCTTCCAGAATCCGAATGGTATCTCTGTCGGCAGCGCTCCAATTGTCCTGCTCAATTCCTCCTCTGTTATGCAACTTTTTAAGAATTAGCTTACGTGAGACTAGGTGGAGATCCTTCAGTGCTGCAAAATAGTTAAAACCATTAGTGGGAGAGAATGACAAACCCTTACCAAGAACCTCTAGCTGTATGTCTGTCAATATGTGATCAGATAAATTAATTACCTGCAACCCTCCCTGGGACTTGGGCTCAGATTGCTTCCCGCCCGCTCCTTTTTTGGAATTCTGTCTGGTGTTCATTTTTTTGTTATCATTAGTTTGGCCACCATCAATATCCGCCCCAGTACGATTCTTTTTTACTGGTTGCGATTCTTCACTTCTCATGGATCGTATTGAAGTGGATCGTGACTGTGATCGAGATCCATTTCTATAAAAAGGCCGTGTTCTCTCATTACCATTCCTCCACTTATAAGTCTTATTAAGTTGTCTATCGTTCAAATCACGTTGAAATTTTTTCGATTTGGTCTGTTGTATTTCTTCCACCCATTTTTGTGTCTCCTCCTCTATTTCCAAATTGAATTTCCTTAATGCTTCATTGGTTATGTCATCTTTGATCAATTTTTGTAATTCCTCCATTTCACCTTCTATGGATTTAAGGGACTCGATATTCATCTCTTTTAAAATCCCCATAAAACCAAATGAGCACGTGTTAGCATAGCCCTCCCATCTCTCCCTTATTTCAGTATTTTCAACTGGGAAGGAGGGAAATACCTGCACCCTTAATCCTCTAGGAATTAACCCCTTCTGTAGGTATTTATCTAAGAAGGCATGATTTCACCAAATCTTAGTCCTTTTCCCTAAAAGATCTTTGAATTTAGTTGTCATCTCCAATAGCCCTTTATTCATACCCTCCGTATTTGTACAATTGGCGTCTTTGAACACATCGTCTATTTTTGAGAGCCATGCTCCGTCGCGGGCTCTAAAGTCCATAGCAATATAACTGGAGCCTACTGTGAAAAACACAGAAATCAGCATTAATACCACAAAATCCAGTTTCATGGTGTAACCCTAACTAAATGTCTAGTCACTGCGTACACCTCCATAAACATCTACATGAATACATGAGAAACAGAAGGAGTTTGTTTAAAAAGTACAAAACAGTCTTTATTGAATAACAATACAAACAATAAACATATCCCAAGACATAAAAACATACAGACAATATAGACGAATGTGAACAATAGAGGCACCAAAAATATGGCTAGTGTTGCAGGAAAATATACCATAATATCCCTGCCGTATGGGTAACTAGTGGTGAGAAAATACCTGTCTCCCTCCTAAAATAGCCAGAACCTCCCTCCAGCTATACCATAAGTCCCGTAAAGTCAATAAAACATTGCCCTCTAAAGACACTATGAATCCATATGTGCAAGTGCACTGTTAACCCATGAAATACTGAAATAAGGGAGAGATGGGAGGGCTATGCTAACACGTGCTCATTTGGTTTTATGGGGATTTTAAAAGAGATGAATATCGAGTCCCTTAAATCCATAGAAGGTGAAATGGAGGAATTACAAAAATTGATCAAAGATGACATGACCAATGAAGCATTAAGGAAATTTAATTTGGAAATAGAGGAGGAGACACAAAAATGGGTGGAAGAAATACAACAGACCAAATCGAAGAAATTCCAACGTGATTTGAACGATAGACAACTTAATATGACTTATAAGTGGAGGAATGGTAATGAGAGAACACGGCCTTTTTATAGAAATGGATCTCGATCACGGTCACGATCCACTTCAATACGATCCATGAGAAGTGAAGAATCGCAACCAGTAAAAAAGAATCGTACTGGGGCGGATATTGATGGTGGCCAAACTAATGATAACAAAAAAATGAACACCAGACAGAATTACAAAAAAGGAGCGGGCGGGAAGCAATCTGAGCCCAAGTCCCAGGAAGGGTTGCAGGTAATTAATTTATCTGATCACATATTGACAGACATACAGCTAGAGGTTCTTGGTAAGGGTTTGTCGTTCTCTCCCACTAATGGTTTTAACTATTTTGCAGCACTGAAGGATCTCCACCTAGTCTCACGTAAGCTAATTCTTAAAAAGTTGCATAACAGAGGAGGAATTGAGCAGGACAATTGGAGCGCTGCCGACAGAGATATCATTCGGATTCTGGAAGAGCTCCTTCAGGAACAAAATCCAACCCCTGAAGGTGGGTTTCCAAGATCCATTTTACCAAGGTCAACAAGGTTCCCCCCTTGTCATTATGTCCGGCGGTAGAGGTATTTACGAAATTAGTATCAGAAGATCTCAAAAAATTATCAACATACCACCGTTTTGATAACCTTACCCACAAACAGAGGGAGGGTTTACGTCAACTGTAAGCAATGAATGATGTTGTATTCAAGGCAGCTGACAAGGGGGGGAACATTGTTTGGCCAATTGTGAAATATGAACGGGAGGCGTTCCGTCAGTTACGGGACAATAAGGTTTATGAGAACCTAAGCTATAATCCAGTGGTGTCTTTCGGCACAGCTCCAAAAAATCCTCTTGAGAGCATTTGATCTGGGAATAATCAGCAAACAGGTTTTAGATGGTCTGACTGTAAAGTTCCCTAAAATACCTACATTGTACCTACTTCCCAAGGTGCACAAAGATGCCGTCAATCCACCGGGACTTCAGATTGTGTCAGGGATAGATGGTCTATGTGACCCGATATGTAAGTTTATAGATCATTACCTGAAATCTCTGGTTGATATCCTACCCTCTTATGTGAAAGACACAAAGGACGTCCTCGGTAGGATTGACGGCATTTTTGTTGATAAAGGGACATTACTAGTGACAGCAGACGTCGAAACTCTGTACACTTGTATAAATCACACTGATGGTCTGCGGGCGGTCCGCTTCTTCCTCGAGGCCTCCAACCTGGACGGCCCTTTGAGTGAGCTGATTATCGAACTGCTGCACTTTGTCCTCACGCATAATTTTTTTACGTTTAAAGATCATTTTTACCAACAAAAGCACGGCGCAGCCATGGGTGCGGCCTGTGCCCCCGCGTACGCCAACCTCTTCCTTGGCTTTTAGGAGAGGTTGGTTTTTGGTGACTCGGGGGCGGGGCCGCCGACCGTGTGCTGTGCTGGTTACGTTACATTGATGACATTTTGTTTTTTTGGCGTGGGACGGTGCAGCAGTTGGACGAATTTATGGGTCAGCTCAATATGAACAACTTCAACATTAGACTTACTTACAGGCACGACACCAAGAAAATTGATTTTTTGGACATCAGTTTGGAGGTTGATTCTTCCTCATCCATCCAAACTGATGTCTTTCGTAAAACTACATCTGTCAATGCGTTGATACATGCGAAATCGGCGCATAGTCAAGCCACCATTAGGGCCGTCCCGGTTGGACAGTTCTTGAGGATGAGGTGGATCTGTTCTACGGACCGAAAGTTTGAGACACAGGCCCGGGATCTTAGGCAGAGATTCGAACAAAGATGTTTAGCCAAAGATGTATTAAAAATGGGTATAACAGAGCCAGAGCAGTGACACGTGATTCACTAATACATGGCAATGCTAAACGTGAGAAGAAGGATGAGATGATTCATTTTATTTCAGTTTATAACCATGAGTGGGACAGCATGAGGGCAATTTTAACAAAATATTGGCCCGTTCTGAGCGCCGAACCGTCTCTGGGACCTTTCCTTACGGATAGACCATTAATGACTCCCCGTAGGTCTAATACTCTCAGAGACTTACTAATATCAAGCCACTATGTGGCACCAAGTACTAATCCATTTGGAGCAACAAAACCAATGAAAGGTTGCTTCAAATGTGGCCATTGTGTTGCTTGCGTCAACATTTTACGTACAACGTCCTTTCACTCAGCCGATAGCAAGAAGGAATACGAAATACGAGAATATATTTCTTGCAATACCAGCAATGTTATTTATTATGCTACGTGCGGGTGTCCTTTAGTATATGTGGGATTGACATCACGCGAATTGCGAGTGCGCGTAAGAGAACACGTACGGGACATCATCGCTGCAAGTTTGGTAGAGGATGTGTCTACACTCAAAACCATTCCGAAACACTTTAAGGTGGCCCATAATTGTAATCCAAAAGACTTCATGGTGAGAGGAATTGACGTTGTGCATAAAGGAATTAGAGGGGGAGATATTAAAAAACTCCTAGCACAACGCGAGTTAAAATGGATAATAACATTAGGGACCATGAAACCAACTGGATTAAATGATTCATTAAATTTTGGTGCTTTTCTGTAAACATGTATTATTAATAATTGGGTGGTTTCCCTCCCCCCCCCCCTTTTTTCTTCAAATTCCCTCTTGTATTTTTAAATTGTGTTTTGTGTGGCTTTGGTTTTAACAGTATTTGTTCTTCATACATAGGTCCATTATAATAGACCTCATTTATCATAACTTTTTCGGGTCTTTTGGATTGGAACAACCCCTGTGACATATGATATTACGATGGAAGGATAGGATTATGACGATACCAGACCAGAAAGAGTTGGATATTCTGTGGACCTATTTGTGGATATTTGCACATGTTTTTATCTTTGTCATATTATTGCTTTGAGTCATAACTTTTGGGACATAATGTCAGACACTTGCCCACTTCTTTTTCTTTACTGCCGTGCGCATGCGCATGCCTGTCACGGGCGCCCGCCCCTCTGTGCCCGGCACAGTCCTGCGGCTCGCGCGACTGAGGCATTTTGCACTCACTCGCTGCTGGCACCTGGACACGTCCAAGCAGGAGGGTTGTGGGCGTTTTTTTCACCGCTGACGACCGGCGCATGCGCTGTTTACACGCAGCTTAGTAAGTGCCTGGGTCATGTGATACACACGTGACCAGTATCCTAGGATACTTAAGGTCCTAGAACGGAACCTGGCTACACTCCCCTTGATAAAGCTAAGCTGGAAGCGGCGAAACGCACCTCGGGGACGTACAGAGTGCGGTGCTGCTTGTGGTGAGGATAATTTTCATTGTTACCTCTGTCTCATCCCCCTTTCCTCCCTTAGCATTGCCCACTGGACACAGCCTCATGGGATAACAGTGCACTTGCACATATGGATTCATAGTGTCTTTAGAGGGCAATGTTTTATTGACTTTACGGGACTTATGGTATAGCTGGAGGGAGGTTCTGGCTATTTTAGGAGGGAGACAGGTATTTCCTCACCACTAGTTACCCATACGGCAGGGATATTATGGTATATTTTCCTGCAGCACTAGCCATATTTTTGGTGCCTCTATTGTTCATATTGTCTGTATGTTTTTATGTCTTGGGATATGTTTATTGTTTTATATTGTTATTCAATAAAGACTGTTTTGTACTTTTTAAACAAACTCCTTCTGTTTCTCATGTATTCATGTAGATGTTTATGGAGGTATACGCAGTGACTAGATATTTAGTTAGGGTCACACCATGAATCTGGATTTTGTGGTATTAGAGATGACCCCTTCGTAGATGTGATTTTGAATGACGGTATTAACCCCTTAGCGACCGCCGATACGCCTTTTAACGGCGGCCGCTAAGGGTACTTAAACCACAGCGCCGTTAATTAACGGCGCTGTGGAAAAAGTAAATAGCGCCCCCCAGAGTCGGATTTTCTCCGGGGTCTCGGCTGCCGGGGGTAGCCGAGACCCCAGAGAACATGATTCGGGTTTTTTTTTAACCGTTTACCGACGATCGCAAAAAAAAAAAGCGATCTCTTTTTAATTTCTCTGTCCTCCGATGTGATCGCACATCAGAGGACAGAGAAAAGGGGTCCCAGGTAGCCCCCCGATACTCACCTATCTCCCCCGGTGCTCCTCGTGGCTCCCGGTGGGCGCCGCCATCTTCAAAATGGTGGGCACGTGCGCAGTGCGCCCGCCGGCCGGCACCGGGAGAATCTTTGGGGTCTCGGCTGTGGGGGGTAGCCGAGACTCCAAAGAACATGATCGGGGTCGGTTTTACCAACCCCTGTTTTGCGATCGCCGGTAATTAACTGTTTACCAGCGACCGCAAAAAAAAAAAATCAAAGTGTAATTCTCTGTCCTCTGATGTGATCGCACATCAGAGGACAGAGAAATAGGGGGATTCGCGGACCCTATCATACTCACCGGTGTCCCTGGATCCTCCTGCTGCTCCTCCTGGCTGTCGGGGAAAAGAAAATGGCGGGCGCATGCGCAGTGCGCCCGCCATCTATCGCCATCTGCCAGCCGACAGGAGAAGAGCAGTTGGGGCTAAAATTAGGGTTAGGGCTAGGGTTAGGGTTAGGGTTAGGGGTAGGGTTAGGGCTAGGGTTAGGGTTAGGGCTAGGGTTAGGGCTAGGGCTAGGGTTAGGGCTAGGGTCGGGGCTAAATTTAGGGTTAGGGTTGGTGCTAAATTCAGGGTTAGGGTTCTTTCACACTTACGTCGGTACGGGGCCATCACAATGCGTCGGCCCGACATACCGACGCACGTTGTGAAAATTGTGCACAACGTGGGCAGCGGATGTAGTTTTTCAACGCATCCGCTGCCCAATCTATGTCCTGGGGAGGAGGGGGCGGAGTTACGGCCACGCATGCGCGGTCAGAAATGGCGGACGCGACGTACAAAAAAGTTACATTGAACGTTTTTTGTGCCGACGGTCCGCCAAAACACAACTGATCCAGTGCACGACGGACGCGACGTGTGGCCATCCGTCACGATCCGTCGGCAATAAAAGTCTATGGGCAAAAAACGCATCCTGCGGGCACATTTGGAGGATCCGTTTTTTGTCCAAAACGACGGATTGCGATGGATGCCAAACGACGCAAGTGTGAAAGTAGCCTTAGGGCTAGGGTTAGGGTTGGGGCTAAAGTTAGGGTTAGATTTGGGGTTAGGGTTTGGATTAGAGTTGGTATTAGGGTTAGGGTTGGCATTAGGGTTATGCTTGGCATTAGGGTTAGGTTTGGGATTAGGGTTAAGGTTAGGGTTGTGATTAGGGGTGTATTGGGATTAGGGTTAGGTTCGAGGTTAGGGTTGAGATTAGGATTAGGGGTGTGTTGGATTTAGGGTTTTGATTAGGGTTATGGTTAGGGTTGACATTAGGGTTGTTTTGGGGTAAGGGTTGTGATTATCGTTAGGGTTAGTGATTAGGATTATGGATCGGGTTGGGATTAGGGTTAGGGGTGTGTTGGGGTTAGGGTTGGAGCTAGAATTGGGGGGTTTCCACTGTTTAGTTACATCAGGGGGTCTCCAAACACGACAGCCAATTTTGCGCTCAAAAAGTCAAATGGTGCTCCCTCCCTTCTGAGCTCTGCCGTGCGCCCAAACAGGATTTACATCGTTGGACGTTACAGATCTGCGGAGGGTAAGTATATTGTTGGTTTATTATGTTTTTTTACTCACAGAACGAGGGTCTTCAGTGACTGGATTGGGCGTTGAATAAAATACTGCAACAACCATTGTTTTTATTTCATTAAAATAATTTTAAATAATGTGTTTGTGTTTTATTTAACCCTTCACTACAATTGGATTAATAATGGATAGGTGTCATAATTGACGCCTCTCCATTATTAATTAGGCATAATGTCACCTTACAATAGCAAGGTGGCATTAACCCTTCATTACCCCATATCCCACCGCTACACGGGAATGGGAAGAGAGTGGCCAAGTGCCAGAATAGGCGCATCTTCCAGATGTGCCTTTTCTGGGGTGGCTGGGGGCAGATATTTTTAGCCAGGGGGGGCCAATAACCGTGGACCCTCTCCAGGCTATTAATATCTGCCCTCAGTCACTGGCTTTACTACTCTGGCGGAGAAAATTGCGCGGGAGCCCACGCCAATTTTTTCCGCCATTTAACCCTTTATTTTAAGAGCTAGAACGGCCAAATTTTGCAGATACACACTACTGACATTAGTAGTGTGGAATCTGCAAAAAAAATGGAGAGAAGACATGGTTTACTGTATGTAAACCATGTCTCAAATCATGTCGGGTTTTAGGAAGGAGAAAGAAAAAGCCGGTAATTGAATTACCGGCTTTCAAGCTGTATAGCGCTGGAATAAATATTAATATATATACATATATGTGTCTCACTGACATATATATATATATATACCTATTCTATGTGTACACATTTATTCTACCTATTGGACTGTAAGCTGTCAGTGTGATTTTACTGTACACCGCACTGAATTACCGGCTTTTCTCTCTAACAGCGCTGCGTATTTCTCGCAAGTCACACTGCTTGTCCGTGTGTAATCCGTATTTTTCACGCTTCCATAGACTATCATTGGCGTATTTCTTGCACAGTACGGTGACAAACGCAGCATGCTGCGATTTTGTACGGCCGTAGAAAGCCGTATAATACTGATCAGTAAAATACGGCAGATAGGAGCAGAGGCATAGAGAATAATTGTGCCGTATTTTTTGCGAGTTTTACGGACGTAGATTCTGCGCTCTTACGTCCGTAAAACTCGCATGTGTGACGGCGGCCTGAGACAGGGAAGCCTTTTGGATTTTGAATCTTAATTCTAGGGCCCCTTTAGGATTAAATCTCAGAAAGGAAATCATGCTATTTTACTAATATCGATTGATCTTATGTATTCCTGTTTTTTTCTCCATGTATTTTAACAATTGTCAATGTATTTGTTATTTTTTTTGGCACTTGTCAATCTTTTGCTACTGTCATTTCCTTGGTTATTTTGCTGTTCCAGATTTGGATTCTAAATTCACCTTTTTTTTTCTTTTTCTTGGGTGTGTTAATTATTTCTTAGAAAACAAGTGACTAGCACACTCCTAGGGATTGTGATGCAAAATGGAGGGGTTTATTTACATACAAAGTCACAAACGTTTCGGTCAACTCTAGACCTTCATCAGTGTGCTACAAAGAAAATAAATACAAAACAGAAATATATGTAAACAAAAACAGGGAGTGTAAACAAAATAGGACACAGTGATAACAAAAATTAACCAAATAAACAGAAGTATATACATCATATGAATACAAAAATGTCATGGGACGTCAGATAATATATAATCGTAGAATACAACCAGCATAACCGCCGTTTGTGAACTAAAAAGGCTGCGAAATAGAATGTGGACATAGAACCGCAAGAAGTAGAACATAAGTGCCAGTATGGGACTAGAATCAGAACCTACATAGATCGTATAGGGGCCAGGGAACCGGAGAATAATATAAATATATAATAAGATGGCAGTGGAGTAAGTGTGGTGAGGAAGGAGTAAAGTAGTAAGAGGATGGAACACATACCTAAGTACACCTGTATGTAAGGTAGAGCCCCAAATGGAATGTAAATAAATGGCATCTAAAATTGGACATGGGAAACGTATCAAAAAAATGACACAGCTGGAGTGTCGTGACAGTGTAACCATATAGTTGGACTAGAGCAGGTACATACCAAAAAATATAACTGGTAAACTCGAACCAGGACAAACAAATTGGAGATGTCTATATAAAAAAGATATGGTATTCAGTATATCCAGGAGTAAAAACAGGCCGGGAAAATGGACAATATGGTATATGTAATAACTATTGTTGCATAAATTGCCCACAGAGATACATACCTAATGGAAAGGGTTAAGCCAAGGGGAGGGGAGAAAACCCTTATAGCTAAAGAGCTATGACGCAAATCTACAAGGAAGCAACAAAATGTAAGTTAACCATAAGGCTAAGGAGAACGGCCCGGTATAAAGATGCCATATAAGATGGGTGTGGGGAAAAAAGAACTATTCTTACCAGCGCACAGGAGAGACCAAACTCCGCGGTGTCCACCGCCAGGAGGAGTGTGTGGCTATGTGCTGGGTAAAACTATATATAGGGGATGGGGAGGAGCACAATGTCAGCTGGATGGGCGGAGCCAACATGAAAAAAAAAAAAATAGAGGTGCATTCCAACAGAGTACAGGCCGGTGTCAATAGGTCACAGAGGCGGAGACACATGCATACTACTACAACAAAGAAGGAGGAGGTGCGTTCCAGCGGAGAAAATGGTGATGACGTCGGTGCCTTTCAGCCACAGGGGGCAGGAAAATGTGCATTCCACAGAAGATCTTATAGGAGAAAGGTGCATTCCAGTGGAACGATCGCTGTGCGGGTGGCAGTGAAGTGTCACAGGCAGCAGGAGCGAAAGATCAGAAAGGACGGTTCTGTAAAACGGAAAAAATAATTAGTAATAAGGCCATGCATGTTATACAATCATTGAGCTAGCTGAACAGCATATAATAAAGTAGACCAAAAACCGCTGGTACAAAGTTATAAAGGGGCAAACCTGTCAATCATCCCCAAAGTATTGGGTGCTATACTAAAACATTTGGAGAACTAGGCAAGTGGCATAGTTGATATAAGACAGAAGTAAAAAACTCAACAGGGTCAAAACAGTAACCCCAGTATTGGATGTACAAACAGGAAGGTAAAAAAGCCAGATAGCATCAAAGAACGACCTGAAATTAGGACGTCATATATGGTCCCCAGCAAGAACAATTCTTCTGTTCAAAGGGAACGGCTGTAGGTTATAAGATACTGGTGAAGACAAATAACAATTTGATAGTAGCGACACATGTATCAATCAGATTTACAAGCTGACAATGTCCTGTATAGAATAACTTACATAAAGGATAATAGGTCATAGTCCCTATTCAGCCCTTTAGGGGTGAGGGTGTTGAGCTCATGGATCCAATATGCCTCCCTACGTTTGAGCATGGAAATACGATCCCCACCGCGTCTAGGTGGTGTAATTTGCTCAATTATTTGGAATTTCAATTGTGCCAGGTTGTGACCCTTTTCTATGAAGTGTGATGGAAGAGGGAGTAGAAGGTTCTGGCAACGAATTGTAGATTTATGCTTGGATATACGTGATTTGACTGGTTGGGTGGTCTCACCTACGTATAACAGACCACAGGGACATTTAATAAGATACACTGCAAAATTGGTGTTACATGTAAAAAAACCATTGATCTGGTATCTTTTCCCAGTGTGTGGATGGTGAATGTTGTTACCCTTAATTACATTGTTACATTGGTTACAGCTGAGACAAGGAAAAGTACCCATTTTTGGATTGCTCAAAAAACGCTGTGATGACCCAGGATGTGTGGGGCCTATGTCGGCACGAACCAGATTATCTTTAATATTACGGGGTCGTTTGAAGCACGGGAGAAAAGGGTGTTGGAACTCTTGTACAGTTGGAAATGCTGTTTGGAGAATATGCCAATGTTGGCGTATAGTTTTATGTAGTCTGTATGCAGCGGGATGGTATTGGTGCACAAAGGGGATGCGTGACCTAGCAGACTTTCTTGTCATAGTGGTGTCATTGATATTGGCGGTATCTAGGACACGGGGAGGGTAACCTCTCTCTCGGAATTTGGACTTCATCTCTGATGTCCTCTGTGCTCTGAGAATGGGATCCGAGACAATCTTATTGACTCTATGCAGCTGTGATTTGGGGATGGATTTCTTCATATTATTGGGATGGAAACTGTCGTAATGTAACAGGCTGTTACGGTCCGTAGGTTTGGAGAATAGGTCTGTAGAGAGATTGCCACTGGTGTCCTTGATAATTAAGGTGTCTAGAAAGCTGATTTGGTGAGGATCATATGTCATAGTGAAGTCCAATCCGGGCCACGATGTTCTGAGGAATTGAAAAAAGTCCCGTAGAGAATCCAGACTCCCCCTCCAGATACAAAAAATATCGTCTATATAACGCTTTCATGTTAAGACATGGTGTATGAAGAGTTCATGGGTATATATAGACGTATTTTCAAAATGTGCCATATAGGCATTGGCGTAAGGGGGTGCCATATTCGAGCCCATAGCTGAACGCCGTATCTGGAGATAGTAAGAATCCTCAAACAGAAAAAAATTGTTATAGAGGACAATGGTCAAAAGGTCACTACATAGGTCAATGAGACCAGGATCCATATTGTTTGTGGAAAGAAGCCAACGGGTTGATTGTATACCGTTCGTGTGTGGTATTGACGTATATAAATCTTTAACGTCGAAAGAAACTAGAAGGCTATCTGGGGGAATAGGTCTAACACTCCTAACAGTTTCGAGGAATGCTCCGGTGTCCAATAAAAAAGAACTGGTGTTTCTGATGAGAGGTGTCAGGATCTTTTCTAGGTAGATGGAGATCGGGGCCAAAACGGAGTCTGTGGATGCTACAATAGGTCGGCCAGGAGGGTTAAGTAGATTCTTATGTATCTTGGGTAGGACGTAGAAAACTGGCGTAATAGGATGTTTTTTTGTTAGGAAAACTCGTGTTTTACAATCGAGGATACCGCGGGACTGGAAATGGTCAAGAGTGGTCTGAATGGTATGTTGGATATTGGATGTGGGATTGTTGGGGAGTTTTTTATATGTGGTCGTGTCTCCGAGTTGGCGGTATATTTCATTTCGATAGAGAAGTTTGTCCATAACCACTATGGCCCCTCCCTTATCTGCTGACTTGATGATAATACTATCACACTGGGAAAAGATACCAGATCAATGGTTTTTTTACATGTAACACCAATTTTGCAGTGTATCTTATTAAATGTCCCTGTGGTCTGTTATACGTAGGTGAGACCACCCAACCAGTCAAATCACGTATATCCAAGCATAAATCTACAATTCGTTGCCAGAACCTTCTACTCCCTCTTCCATCACACTTCATAGAAAAGGGTCACAACCTGGCACAATTGAAATTCCAAATCATTGAGCAAATTACACCACCTAGACGCGGTGGGGATCGTATTTCCATGCTCAAACGTAGGGAGGCATATTGGATCCATGAGCTCAACACCCTCACCCCTAAAGGGCTGAATAGGGACTATGACCTATTATCCTTTATGTAAGTTATTCTATACAGGACATTGTCAGCTTGTAAATCTGATTGATACATGTGTCGCTACTATCAAATTGTTATTTGTCTTCACCAGTATCTTATAACCTACAGCCGTTCCCTTTGAACAGAAGAATTGTTCTTGCTGGGGACCATATATGACGTCCTAATTTCAGGTCGTTCTTTGATGCTATCTGGCTTTTTTACCTTCCTGTTTGTACATCCAATACTGGGGTTACTGTTTTGACCCTGTTGAGTTTTTTACTTCTGTCTTATATCAACTATGCCACTTGCCTAGTTCTCCAAATGTTTTAGTATAGCACCCAATACTTTGGGGATGATTGACAGGTTTGCCCCTTTATAACTTTGTACCAGCGGTTTTTGGTCTACTTTATTATATCCTGTTCAGCTAGCTCAATGATTGTATTACATGCATGGCCTTATTACTAATTATTTTTTCCGTTTTACAGAACCGTCCTTTCTGATCTTTCGCTCCTGCTGCCTGTGACACTTCACTGCCACCCGCACAGCGATCGTTCCACTGGAATGCACCTTTCTCCTATAAGATCTTCTGTGGAATGCACATTTTCCTGCCCCTGTGGCTGAAAGGCACCGACGTCATCACCATTTTCTCCGCTGGAACGCACCTCCTCCTTCTTTGTTGTAGTAGTATGCATGTGTCTCCGCCTCTGTGACCTATTGACACCGGCCTGTACTCTGTTGGAATGCACCTCTATTTTTTTTTTTTTCATGTTGGCTCCGCCCATCCAGCTGACATTGTGCTCCTCCCCATCCCCTATATATAGTTTTACCCAGCACATAGCCACACACTCCTCCTGGCGGTGGACACCGCGGAGTTTGGTCTCTCCTGTGCGCTGGTAAGAATAGTTCTTTTTTCCCCACACCCATCTTATATGGCATCTTTATACCGGGCCGTTCTCCTTAGCCTTATGGTTAACTTACATTTTGTTGCTTCCTTGTAGATTTGCGTCATAGCTCTTTAGCTATAAGGGTTTTCTCCCCTCCCCTTGGCTTAACCCTTTCCATTAGGTATGTATCTCTGTGGGCAATTTATGCAACAATAGTTATTACATATACCATATTGTCCATTTTCCCGGCCTGTTTTTACTCCTGGATATACTGAATACCATATCTTTTTTATATAGACATCTCCAATTTGTTTGTCCTGGTTCGAGTTTACCAGTTATATTTTTTGGTATGTACCTGCTCTAGTCCAACTATATGGTTACACTGTCACGACACTCCAGCTGTGTCATTTTTTTGATACGTTTCCCATGTCCAATTTTAGATGCCATTTATTTACATTCCATTTGGGGCTCTACCTTACATACAGGTGTACTTAGGTATGTGTTCCATCCTCTTACTACTTTACTCCTTCCTCACCACACTTACTCCACTGCCATCTTATTATATATTTATATTATTCTCCGGTTCCCTGGCCCCTATACGATCTATGTAGGTTCTGATTCTAGTCCCATACTGGCACTTATGTTCTACTTCTTGCGGTTCTATGTCCACATTCTATTTCGCAGCCTTTTTAGTTCACAAACGGCGGTTATGCTGGTTGTATTCTACGATTATATATTATCTGACGTCCCATGACATTTTTGTATTCATATGATGTATATACTTCTGTTTATTTGGTTAATTTTTGTTATCACTGTGTCCTATTTTGTTTACACTCCCTGTTTTTGTTTACATATATTTCTGTTTTGTATTTATTTTCTTTGTAGCACACTGATGAAGGTCTAGAGTTGACCGAAACGTTTGTGACTTTGTATGTAAATAAACCCCTCCATTTTGCATCACAATCCCTAGGAGTGTGCTAGTCACTTGTTTTCTATATATCAAGGTTTGGGCACCTATCGACTGTGCACCTCCCCCCTCGGCTGTGCTTTGCATTTTCTATATCACTTGTTAATTATTTCTTCACCTGTGGAGGTTTCACATAAGGAAATGTGACCTGCCTCTCTTTGTACTTAGGACTAAGAACCTAGTGTGCGAAACGCGTTCAGTTATGACTGCCGTGTCATCTTTTCTCCGTATTTTTTTACAGCCTTTGCTATTTTAAATTATGGAATAATGATACAATATTTTTATATTTACATCCTGGCGCTGGAAATCTTGCTTTGTTTGGTACTTATATTTCATACAGCGCTAGATAGTATAAAAGCAGGTAATTCAATTGCCGGCTTTAGCTATCTCCTTCCCAAACCCGACAGGATACGAGACATGGTTTATATACAGTAAACCATTTCATATCCCTTATTTTTTTACATATTCCTCGCTACTAATGTTAAAAGTGTATGTGTGCAAAAATTTGTGGCTGTAGCTGTTAAAATAAAGGGTTAAATCACGGAAAAAAATGGCATGGGCTCCCACGCAATTTTCTCCGCCAGAGTGGGAAAGCCAGTGATTGAGGGCAGATATTAATAGCCTGGAGAGGGACCGTGGTTATTTCCCCCCCCCCCCCGGCTAAAAACATCTGCCCCCAGCCACCCCAGAAAAGGCACATCTGTAAGATGCGCCTATTCTGGCACTTAGCCCCTCTCTTTCCACTCCCGTGTAGCGGTGGGATATGGGCTAATAAAGGGTTAATGTCATCTTGCTATTGTAAGGTGACATTAAGCCTGGTTAATAATGGAGAGGTGTCAGTAAGACACCTCTCCATTATTAATTCAATATTAATAAAGGGTTAATAAAACACACACACATTTGGAAAAAATTATTTTAATGAAATAAATACACATGGTGTTGTTATATCTTTATTATATGCTCAATCCAATTGAAGACCCTTGTCACCTGAAACAAAGTTAAAATAAAAAAACAACAATATCCATAATTTAACCCTTTATTTTAACAGCTAGAGCCACAAAATTTTGCACAGATACACTTCTAACTGTAGTGAGGAATATGTAAAAAAAAGGGATATGAAATGGTTTACTGTATGTCTGTATGTCTCATATCCTGTCAGGTTTGTGAAGGAGATAGGAAAAGCCGGCAATTGAATTACCGGCTTTTCTGCTATCTAGCGCTGGATTAAATAAATATATATATATATATATATATAATGTGTGTGTCTCAATGACATATACATATATACAGTACAGACCAAAAGTTTGGACACACCTTCTCATGTAAAGATTTTTCTATATTTTCATGACTATGAAAATTGTACATTCACACTGAAGGCATCAAAACTATGAATTAACACATGTGGGATTATATACTTAACAAAAAAGTGTGAAACAACTGAAATTATGTCTTATATTCTAGGTTCTTCAAAGTAGTCATCTTTTCCTTTGATGACTGCTTTGCACGGTCTTGGCATTCTCTTAATGAGCTTCAAGAGATAGTTGAAAATACAGAAAAATCTTTAAATGAGAAGGTGTGTCCAAACTTTTGGTCTGTACTGTATATATACCTATACTATGTGTAGACATTTATTCTATCTATTCTATTCTAACCTGTCAGTGTGATTTTACTGTACACCGCGCTGAATTGCCGGCTTTTCTATAGAACACCAGGACGTATTTCTTGCAAGTCACACTGATGGTCCGTGTGTAATCCGTATTTTTTCGCCCCATAGACTTTCATTGGTGGATTTTTTGCGCAATACGCTGACAAACGCAGCATGCTGAGACTTTCTACGCCTGTTATGTCCCATGACTGAGACATTATTCAGACTGTCCTGTACATTTCACATGCTGTATTGCAGTCTCTCATATTGTTTATTGTTGCTATGTGTTCCTGGGTTTTGCATAGCTGAAATCCTCCCTTTCCATGAAGTTTGTCCCTTCTGTCTCCCTGTCTCCCTCTACTGGGTGTCATGTCACTTCCTCCTTCTTCTCCCTGTGTCTCAGTCTCCATCTTGGCTTCATTAGAGGCACATGTGCTTTCAGCTTGTCTCAAAGAAAGTCTTTTTTACCTGCTGCTGCTGTTTATGCATTCAACAAGAATTCTTAAAGAAATCAAAGTCTATTCTGGATTCTTCATAACATGTGTGCCAGCAGCTGAGATAAGCTATCTGCGAACGTCGCCAACTGTAAGTAGGGTGAAGAGATTCAACATCTCACAGAGCCATATTTGCAGCCACAGGCCCCGGGGACAGAATAACGCCCATAAAATACAGCTGAGAAATATACGGTAGATAGGAGCTGCCCCATAGAGAAACATTGGTCCGTGTGCAATGCGCCTCTCATATGTCTGTAAAACTCTCTAGTGTGACTCCGGCCTATATCAGATATCTTGGGTAGAAAATACATGGATATTCACTTAGAACACAGACCAATGGGTCTCAACAATGAGATAGAATTGCATAGAACACTAATGATCAATTACCACCTGGACCAATGTGCTTTGATACTGACCTATATAAAGCTGCCAACTACTGCAGAATGTTACCCCTGATGAAGGTCGATGATACCTCAGAAACGCATTGGACATCAGCAGGCTTCTTTTTTGCTACAGAAGAGATCCCGTGGTGTAGTGACATCACACAGACACAGGGCGGCAGCTTTTTTCTTTTCAAGCCGATGTCAGTGTCAGCATAGCCAGCCGGAACTCTGCTGACTCTGCACCATACAGCACAGTATGAATCCAAAACACAGAATAGCTTTATCACTGATTTGATCATCTCAAAGAGTTTACGTGTGCCCTACATGAGTCTACCCAGCCACACAGGTAGACATTCAGTTATTTAGTTACCAGTATCATCAAGTATATTTAGCGCATATCTACAGTGTATATCTTGAAAATAAGTATAAGATGCACTCACGATTTTGCAAATTTTCCCACCTACAAAGAATGGAGAGGTCTGTAGTTTTTATCGTAGGTTCAACTATGAGAGACAGAATCTAAAAATAAAAAACAATATCACACTGTATGATTTTTAAATAAATAATTAATATTGTATTGCATGAAATACAGTGGGGGAAATAAGTATTTGATCCCTTCCTAAGTTTGTAAGTTTTCCCACTGACAAAGACATGAACAATAGTGATGAGCGAACGTGCTCGCCACTACTCGGTGTACTCGCCTGAATATCACTATGCTCGGCGTACTCGGCGAGCACCGAGTATTACCGGGATTATTCGGTAGGCGCTCGGGTCTCCGCCCTACAATTCGGGCGGTCTTTAGAGCGCCAATGACAGTGCAGGGATTGTCAGCCATGCACTGAAATGCCGCAGCCAACTTTGTTGTGGTATTACAGTGATTAGCTGGCCGCACACCGTCATCAGGTCTATAAGAGACCTGGCACCGCCCTGCTCGCCGCATTCTGCTCCGGACTTAACGAGTGTAGGGAGAGCTGCTTCTGAGATAGGGTCAAAATCGTGCTTTTAAGGCCAGGATCACACATGCAAGAAACACGGCCGAGTCTCACAAGTTAATACCCGGCACTGCTGCCAGCACTCAGGAGCAGCGCGTGCGGCCGCAAAGTAATACATGGAGCCGCACGCTCCGCTTCCGAGTGCCGGGTGCAGTGCCATGTATTAACATGCAAGACTCGGCCGTGTTTCTCGCATGTGTGATCCCGGCCTAAGGGCTCATTCTCACATGAGAGAAACTCGGATGAGTCTGCAAGTCAAATCCCGGCACTCAGATCGGAGCATGCGGCCGCATAGCAATACATGCAGCAGCATGCTCTACTCCTGAATGCCGGGTGCAGTGCCGGACATTGACGTGTGAGACTCATCCGAGTTTCTCACAGGTGAGTATGAGCCCTAATAGTTAGTGTAGGTCTGCAACTGTTCAGTCCACAACTCCTGAGAAACCAACAGTCCTTCTTAGGGCTATTTTGGGGGTCCCGAGATTGCAGCGCTAGGTAGGCAGGGGAGTCTATGTGCGCATATCCACATCAGTGCAAGGCCTGCAGGCACTGTATGTGAGTACATACAGTAGCTCTCACTGCATACCTCCAAAAGCTCCATTACTGTCTGCTGCTGCTGCTTATTTAATATATATCTAGCTGCAGTTTTCTGTGGCTTTTTTTTCTTCACCTGATACCTGCTCCTTTTATGCTAAAGCAATCCATAGCCCCCTTATTTTAACATTTATTTGCTTGTTCACGCTGCCTACTACAGCCAGATTATTGAAATCTAAGAACATGCATATCTACCATTTTTAATTGTCACAGACACCAGATGTGAGTGCGCCAAAAAATCTTTTTTTTGTGTCACAGCCAACTTGTTGACACAATTTAGTTGTGCCCAAAAAAATCAAGGCCACATTTACATCAGTCTGTTATCTGAGGCTGATGGCTGGTGTATCTGTGGTGAAAAAATTGTAGCTTTGCAGGCATACGTATCCTAGTTCTGTGTGCTAGCCTTGTTGTTCTTTTGTTTTTTTTTTCAAAAATTCACCCCCCAAAAAATATTTTATACAGTCTGTTATGTCAGGCTGAGACCTGGTGTATCTGTGTTTGAAAAATTGTAGCTTCGCAGGCATAAGTTGCATAGTTCTGTCTGCTAGCCTTGTTCCACTTTTTTGTTGTTTTTAAATTCTCCAAAAACAAAAAAAATGTCGAGACTATCAAAAAATCGGATCCCACTGTAATCAAACTCTGATCAAACTCAGATGAGATTCTGACTAACATAATAGGACAGATTTTCTCAGATGGAGATAAAACGGTCATGTAACCTGTTGTGAATTCTGCTCTTGGGTTCCCATCAGTGGTTGTGGGTGGGAATGCAGTTGTCTCTGAGTCACAGACCTGGCCAGGTGTATAAGATGATTACAATTCTGACTGGGATATTTAAGTGGGCAGGATCCTTTAGCCCTTGCCAGTAGTCAATGTTTCTTGTGAAGTGTTGGATCACTTTCTGGCTTCTCCTGCTCGCTGCCTATTTCAGCAAAGATAAGTGTTTGGTTTTTGTTTCTGTGGCACACTGCCAGTGTGCTTGTTTCAGTTTTATTCCTGCTCTGATTGTAGGATTCACTGGAGTTGCAGATTTACGCTCCTACATCTTTTAGTAAAGACGTAGGAAGTTTTTGTATATTCTGCTGTGAATGTTTTGAAGGGTTTTTTATATTGACCGCACAGAACTCTGTTCTATCCTGTCCTGTCTAGCTAGAGTGGCCTCCTGTGCTAATCCTTTTTTTCTGCCTGTGTATGTTTTTTCCTCTCCGACTCACCGCCAATATTTGTGGGGGGCTGTCTATCCTTTGGGGATTTTCTCTGAGGCAAGATAGTATTCCTATTTCCATCTTTAGGGGTATTTAGTCCTCCGGCTATGACGAGGTGTCTAGGTGTGTTAGGTACACTCCACGGCTACTTCTAGTTGCGGTGTTAAGTTCAGGATTGCGGTCAGTACAGTGGCCACTTTCTCCAGTGAATGTTCTCATGCAGCTCCTAGGTCACCGGATCATAACAGTACTACTGGCCAACAATGAGTTAAATGCATCTCAGAAGAAGGGAAGGAAGCTCTTGAGCCATTTTTTTTCTCCAGTCTGTTTTGTCTTCTCCTCCCTCTTTATCTCTGGATGCCTGATGAGCCTGGTGCAAGCATGAATGTTCAGGAATTAGTTTCTTGTGTAGACCAGCTTGCTGCTAGGGTGCAAGGTATTTCTGATTATATTGTTCAAACTCCTGCTTTAGAACCGAAGATTCCTATTCCTGATTTGTTTTCTGGTGACAGGTCTAAATTTTTGAGTTTTAAAAACAACTGTAAACTGTTTTTTGACCTGAGACCTCGATCCTCTGGTGATTCCATTCAGCAGGTAAAAATCGTAATCTCCCTGCTGCGTGGCGACCCGCAGGATTGGGCGTTTTCCCTGGAATCTGGGAATCCGGCTTTGTTTAATATTAACTCCTTTTTTCGGGCTTTAGGACTATTATATGATGAATCTAATTCTGTGGATCAAGCTGAGAAAACCTTGTTGGCCCTGTCTCAGGGTCAAGAGGCGGCAGAATTGTATTGTCAGAAATTCAGAAAATGGTCTGTGTTGACTAAATGGAATAATGATGCTTTGGCGACAATTTTCAGAAGGGGGCTTTCTGAATCCGTTAAAGATGTTATGGTGGGGTTTCCCACGCCTTCCGGTCTGAGTGATTCTATGTCTCTGGCCATTCAGATTGACCGACGCCTGCGGGAGCGCAGAAATGTGCGCGCTGTGGCGTTATCCTCAGAGCAAATTTCTGAGCCTATGCAATGTGATAGAATTCTGTCTAGAATGGAACGACAAGGTTTCAGACGTCAAAATAGGTTGTGTTATTATTGTGGCGACGCTTCTCATGTCATTTCTGTCTGCCCTAAGCGGACAAAGAGGATCACCAGTTCAATTACCATCAGTACTGTGCAACCTAAATTTCTGTTATCTGTGTCCTTGATCTGCTCATTGTCATCATTATCTGTCATGGCGTTTGTGGATTCAGGCGCCGCCTTGAATTTAATGGATTTTCAGTTTGCCAAGCGTTGTGGTTTTCCCTTGCAGCCTTTGCAGAACCCTGTTCCTTTAAGAGGCATTGATGCTACACCCTTGGCTAAAAATAGGACACAGGTGACCATGCGCATGGCGCCAGCCCATCAGGAAGATTGTCGATTCCTGGTGTTGCATAACTTGCATGATGCTATCGTGCTGGGTTTTCCATGGTTGCAGGTATATAATCCTGTGTTGGACTGGAAGTCCATGTCTGTGACTAGTTGGGGTTTTCAGGGGGTTCATAATGATGTTCCTTTGATGTCAATCTCCTCTTCTTCACCTTCTGAAATTCCAGAGTTTTTGTCTGATTTTCAGGATGTATTCGATGAGCCCAAGTCCAGTTTCCTTCCACTGCACAGGGACTGCGATTGTGCTATTGACTTGATTCCAGGCTGTACGTTTCCTAAGGGTCGACTTTTTAATCTATCTGTGCCTGAACATACCGCCATGCGGAGCTATATTAAGGAGTCTTTGGAGAAAGGGCATATTCGGCCATCTTCTTCACCGTTGGGAGCGGGGTTCTTTTTTGTTGCTAAAAAAGATGGTTCCTTGAGACCCTGTATAGATTATCGCCTCTTGAATAAAATCACGGTCAAGTTTCAATACCCTTTACCTTTGCTTTCGGATTTGTTTGCTAGGATTAAGGGAGCTAGTTGGTTTACGAAGATTGACCTTCGGGGGGCATATAATCTTGTTCGTATTAAGTAGAGTTGAGCGACCTTGACCTTTTTAGAGTCGAGCCGTGTTTCGTGAAACCCGACTATCTTAGAAGTCGAGTCGAGTGGAATCGGCCGATTATCGCGAAAAGTCGGGTATCGCCCGAAACACGCAACCCAATGCAAGTCAATGGGGGAGCATAGTCGGCAGTGAGTGGAGGCCAGGAAAACACCTACACTGCCCATTTTAATGGCAAAAACATCCATTCTTGTTACAGAAGCTTGTCAATCGTAATTTACCTTATAATAATTGGAAGGCATTTGAAATTGGGGATCATTTGGCTAAAGTTGTGGGGGGTAGGGCTGGTTCAAGTAATTAGTGGTCCCAGGAAATCTGGAACACGTCACGGCAGTGGAGCAGGGAGAGGTAAGTATTTCAACTTTGCAAGTGCTGAGATCCTGAGCAAGCAGGGGGGGCCCACTCGTTGGCATTGGCACTGGCACAGGGCCCCTCAAAGTACAGCGGTGTGTTTGCACGGCTGGGGTGCCTCCCACCGGCAGCAACACTTTTGCGTACTATGAGAGGCCCTGTGCCAGTGACGTCGCCAACTAGTATTCCTCCCCCCACCTGATGAAGGAACCTGCACTTTCATCTGCACCTTCCTCTTTGTCCCCGTGTAAGGTGGTATGGTATGCGAGAAGAGGAACCTGACTTTCAGCAGGGTCACAATCTTGCTGTGTAGCGTGCACGGGGAATTTTGCGTTATGGGTCAATGTACCAGCAGACTCATCTATCACTGGCTGGGCAATGGGCAGGATGAGGAGGAAACACAGATATAGGCCCAAAGAATAAAGTGGGCTAAATGCAGTTCAAAATTGGTAACACAGGACTAACCAGGGGGCATTGCAGTGGAGGACAACTGGAATGAGAGGCTGACACAGAGAGTAGGCCTAAATCAGTAAGTAGTCGAAATGCAGTTCAAAATTGGCAACTGTAGTAAACAGGCGGCACAGCTTTGTTCAGTGGAGGAGAACAGCAAGGAGTGGCAGACACCGATAGTAGGCCTCAACCCAACTAGTAGGCCAAATGCAGTCTAACATTAACAACTACTTAACGAGAGCCTGAAAATGGAATTTCAGGACAGGAAACCAGGAGAACAGCATGGAGCGGCAGACACTGTTAGTAGGCCCCAAACCAACTAGTACGCCAAATGCAGTTGTTCCATTTAACCACTATTTAACAAGAGCCTGAAGATAGAAGCTCAGGAAAGGCAACCTGGAGAACACCTTGTAGTGGAACACACCATCTCTCTACACCCCATACCCAATTTGTAGGCCTAATGCAGTGTAGTTTCCAACAACTACTAAACGAGAGCATTAAGATCGAAGCAATGGCGAGGAAACCTGGGGAACACCTTGGAGTGGAACACACCATCTCTCTACACCCCATACCCATTTTGTAGGCCTAATGCAGTGTAGTTTCCAACAACTACTAAACGAGAGCCTGAAGATAGAAGCTCAGGAAAGGCAACCTGGAGAACACCTTGGAGTGGAACACACCATCTCTCTACACCCCATACCCAATTTGTAGGCGTAATGCAGCGTAGTTTCCAACAACTACTAAACGAGAGCATGAAGATCGAAGCAATGGCGAGGAAACCTGGGGAACACCTTGGAGTGGAACACACCATCTCTCTACACCCCATACCCATTTTGTAGGCCTAATGCAGTGTAGTTTCCAACAACTACTAAACGAGAGCCTGAAGATAGAAGCTCAGGAAAGGCAACCTGGAGAACACCTTGGAGTGGAACACACCATCTCTCTACACCCCATACCCAATTTGTAGGCGTAATGCAGCGTAGTTTCCAACAACTACTAAACGAGAGCATGAAGATCGAAGCAATGGAGAGGAAACCTGGGGAACACCTTGGAGTGGAACACACCATCTCTCTACACCCCATACCCAATTTGTAGGCCTAATGCAGTGTAGTTTCCAACAGCTACTAAACGAGAGCATGAAGATCGAAGCAATGGAGAGGAAACCTGGGGAACACCTTGGAGTGCAACACACCATCTCTCTACACCCCATACCCATTTTGTAGGCCTAATGCAGTGTAGTTTCCAACAACTACTAAACGAGAGCCTGAAGATAGAAGCTCAGGAAAGGCAACCTGGAGAACACCTTGGAGTGGAACACACCATCTCTCTACACCCCATACCCAATTTGTAGGCCTAATGCAGTGTAGTTTTCTACAACTACTAAACGAGAATCGGAAGATCGAAGCAATGGCGAGGAAACCTGGGGAACACCTTGGAGTGGAACACACCATCTCTCTACACCCCATACCCAATTTGTAGGCCTAATGCAGTGTAGTTTTCTACAACTACTAAACGAGAGTCGGAAGACCGAAGCAATGTAGACGAAACCTGGGGAACACCTTGGAGTGGAACACACCGTCTCTACACCCCATACCCAATTTGTAGGCCTAATGCAGTGTAGTTTTCTACAATTACTAAATGAGAGTCGGAAGATCGAAGCAATGGCGAGGAAACCTGGGGAACACCTTGGAGTGGAACACA
The DNA here is from genome assembly GCF_032444005.1 of Ranitomeya imitator. NCBI lineage: Eukaryota > Metazoa > Chordata > Amphibia > Anura > Dendrobatidae > Ranitomeya > Ranitomeya imitator. The sequence goes on along the minus strand of NC_091284.1, from coordinate 273,999,095 downwards.
CTGTCTCTACACCCCATACCCAATTTGTAGGCCTAATGCAGTGTAGTTTCCAACAACTACAAAACGAGAGCCTGAAGATAGAAGCTCAGGAAAGGCAACCTGGAGAACACCTTGGAGTGGAACACACCATCTCTCTACACCCCATACCCAATTTGTAGGCCTAATGCAGTGTAGTTTCCAACAACTACTAAACGAGAGCATTAAGATCGAAGCAATGGCGAGGAAACCTGGGGAACACCTTGGAGTGGAACACACCATCTCTCTACACCCCATACCCATTTTGTAGGCCTAATGCAGTGTAGTTTCCAACAACTACTAAACGAGAGCATGAAGATAGAAGCTCAGGAAAGGCAACCTGGAGAACACCTTGGAGTGCAACACACCATCTCTCTACACCCCATACCCAATTTGTAGGCCTAATGTAGTGTAGTTTTCTACAACTACTAAACGAGAATCGGAAGATCGAAGCAATGGCGAGGAAACCTGGGGAACACCTTGGAGTGGAACACACCATCTCTCTACACCCCATACCCAATTTGTAGGCCTAATGCAGTGTAGTTTTCTACAACTACTAAACGAGAGTCGGAAGACCGAAGCAATGTAGACGAAACCTGGGGAACACCTTGGAGTGGAACACACCGTCTCTACACCCCATACCCAATTTGTAGGCCTAATGCAGTGTAGTTTTCTACAATTACTAAACGAGAGTCGGAAGATCGAAGCAATGGCGAGGAAACCTGGGGAACACCTTGGAGTGGAACACACTGTCTCTACACCCCATACCCAATTTGTAGGCCTAATGCAGTGTAGTTTCCAACAACTACAAAACGAGAGCCTGAAGATAGAAGCTCAGGAAAGGCAACCTGGAGAACACCTTGGAGTGGAACACACCATCTCTCTACACCCCATACCCAATTTGTAGGCCTAATGCAGTGTAGTTTTCTACAACTACTAAACGAGAGTCGGAAGACCGAAGCAATGTGGACGAAACCTGGGGAACACCTTTTAGTGTAACACACCATCTCTCTACACCCCATACCCATTTTGTAGGCCTAATGCAGTGTAGTTCCCAACAACTACTACACAAGAGCATGAAGATCGAAGCAATGGAGAGGAAACCTGGGGAACACCTTGGAGTGGAACACACCATGTCTCTACACCCCATACCCAATTTGTAGGCCTAATGCAGCGTAGTTTCCAACAACTACTAAACGAGAGCATGAAGATCGAAGCAATGGAGAGGAAACCTGGGGAACACCTTGGAGTGCAACACACCATCTCTCTACACCCCATACCCAATTTGTAGGCCTAATGCAGCGTAGTTTCCAACAACTACTAAACGAGAGCATGAAGATCGAAGCAATGGAGAGGAAACCTGGGGAACACCTTGGAGTGGAACACACCATCTCTCCACACCGCATACCCAATTTGTAGGCCTAATGAAGCGTAGTTTCCAACAACTACTAAACGAGAGCATGAAGATCAAAGCAATGGAGAGGAAACCTGGGGAACACCTTGGAGTGGAACACACCATCTCTCTACACCCCATACCCAATTTGTAGGCCTAATGCAGCGTAGTTTCCAACAACTACTAAACGAGAGCATGAAGATAGAAGCTCAGGAAAGGCAACCTGGAGAACACCTTGGAGTGCAACACACCATCTCTCTACACCCCATACCCAATTTGTAGGCCTAATGCAGCGTAGTTTCCAACAACTACTAAACGAGAGCATGAAGATCGAAGCAATGGAGAGGTAACCTGGGGAACACCTTGGAGTGGAACACACCATCTCTCTACACCCCATACCAATTTGTAGGCCTAATGCAGTGTAGTTTTCTACAACTACTAAACGAGAGTCGGAAGACCGAAGCAATGTGGACGAAACCTGGGGCACACCTTGGGGCGGCAGACACCGTTAGTAGGCCCTACCAAAGTTGTACCCCCAATGCACTTTTAAAATTCCTAGAGGCTGAAAACAAGACTATTGACTCTCAGCTTTTTTCAAAGGAACACAGCTGAATTGAGTGGCGCAGACAGACACAGGTAGTAGGCCTTAAACCAAAAATGTGGCTCACTGCAGCTTAAAAAAGTTACAGGGGTACACAGGCAGCATTGCTCTGGGCAGTGGAGGACAATTTCAATAGTGGACCGCAGACAGACTTTGTACGCCTACTATTAAAAAAATGATGCTCTATGCAATTAAAAATTGTTTCCAGGGGTCCACGGGCAGCAGTGGTCTGGTCAGTGGAGGCCTAGTGGAAGGAGTGACCGCAGACAGGCATCGAAGGCCTAACATAATAACAGATGGCTGTAGGCAATTTTAAATTGGTTCCAGGGGAACACGGGCAGCAGTGGCCTGGTCAGTGTAGTAGTAGTAGAAAGAACGGACCGCAGACAGGCTTCAAAGGCCTAACATAAAAAAATTGGGCTGTAGGCACTTTATAATTGGTTCCAGGGGTACACGGGCAGCAGTAGACAGGTCAGTGGAGGCCTAGTGGAAGGAGGGACCGCAAACAGGCTTCGAAGGCCTAACAATAACAGATGGCTGTAGGCAATTTTACATTGGTTCCAGGGGTACACGGGCAGCAGTGGTGTGGTCAGTGGAGGCCTAGTGGAAGGGGTGACCGCAGACAGGCATCGAAGGCCTAACATAATAACAGATGGCTGTAGGCAATTTTACATTGGTTCCAGGGGAACACGGGCAGCAGTGGCCTGGTCAGTGGAGGCCTAGTGGAAGGAGTGACCGCAGACAGGCATCGAAGGCCTAACATAATAACAGATGGCTGTAGGCAATTTTAAATTGGTTTCAGGGGAACACGGGCAGCAGTGGCCTGGTCAGTGTAGTAGTAGTAGAAAGAACGGACCGCAGACAGGCTTCGAAGGCCTAACATAAAAAAATTGGGCTGTAGGCACTTTATAATTGGTTCCAGGGGTACACGGGCAGCAGTGGTCTGGTCAGTGGAGGCCTAGTGGAAGGAGTGACCGCAGACAGGCATCGAAGGCCTAACATAATAACAGATGGCTGTAGGCAATTTTAAATTGGTTCCAGGGGAACACGGGCAGCAGTGGCCTGGTCAGTGTAGTAGTAGTAGAAAGAACGGACCGCAGACAGGCTTCGAAGGCCTAACATAAAAAAATTGGGCTGTAGGCACTTTATAATTGGTTCCAGGGGTACACGGGCAGCAGTAGACAGGTCAGTGGAGGCCTAGTAGAAGGAGGGACCGCAGATAGGCTTCGAAGGCCTAACATAATAACAGATGGCTGTACGCAATTTTACATTGGTTCCAGGGGTACACGGGCAGCAGTGGTGTGGTCAGTCGAGGCCTAGTGGAAGGAGTGACCGCAGACAGGCATCGAAGGCATAACATAATAACAGATGGCTGTAGGCAATTTTACATTGGTTCCAGGGGAACACGGGCAGCAGTGGCTTGGTCAGTGGAGGCCTAGTGGAAGGAGTGACCGCAGACAGGCATCGAAGGCCTAACATAATAACATATGGCTGTAGGCAATTTTAAATTGGTTCCAGGGGAACACGGGCAGCAGTGGCCTGGTTAGTGTAGTAGTAGTAGAAAGAACGGACCGCAGACAGGCTTCGAAGGCCTAACATAAAAAAATTGGGCTGTAGGCAATTTTAAATTGGTTCCAGGGGTACACGGGCAGCAGTGGTCTGGTCAGTGGAGGCCTAGTGGAAGGAGTGACCGCAGACAGGCATCGAAGGCCTAACATAATAACAGATGGCTGTAGGCAATTTTAAATTGGTTCCAGGGGAACACGGGCAGCAGTGGCCTGGTCAGTGTAGTAGTAGTAGAAAGAACGGACCGCAGACAGGCTTCGAAGGCCTAACATAAAAAAATTGGGCTGTAGGCACTTCATAATTGGTTCCAGGGGTACACGGGCAGCAGTAGACAGGTCAGTGGAGGCCTAGTGGAAGGAGGGACCGCAGACATGCTTCGAAGGCCTAACATAATAACAGATGGCTGTAGGCAATTTTTACATTGGTTCCAGGGGTACACGGGCAGCAGTGGTGTGGTCAGTGGAGGCCTAGTGGAAGGAGTGACCGCAGACAGGCATCGAAGGCCTAACATAATAACAGATGGCTGTAGGCAATTTTAAATTGGTTCCAGGGGAACACGGGCAGCTGTGGCCTGGTCAGTGGAGGCCTAGTGGAAGGAGTGACCGCAGACAGGCATCGAAGGCCTAACATAATAACAGATGGCTGTAGGCAATTTTAAATTGGTTCCAGGGGAACACGGGCAGCAGTGGCCTGGTCAGTGTAGTAGTAGTAGAAAGAACGGACCGCAGACAGGCTTCGAAGGCCTAACATAAAAAAATTGGGCTGTAGGCACTTTATAATTGGTTCCAGGGGTACACGGGCAGCAGTGGTCTGGTCAGTGGAGGCCTAGTGGAAGGAGTGACCGCAGACAGGCATCGAAGGCCTAACATAATAACAGATGGCTGTAGGCAATTTTAAATTGGTTCCAGGGGAACACGGGCAGCAGTGGCCTGGTCAGTGTAGTAGTAGTAGAAAGAACGGACCGCAGACAGGCTTCGAAGGCCTAACATAAAAAAATTGGGCTGTAGGCACTTTATAATTGGTTCCAGGGGTACACGGGCAGCAGTGGTCTGGTCAGTGGAGGCCTAGTGGAAGGAGTGACCGCAGACAGGCATCGAAGGCCTAACATAATAACAGATGGCTGTAGGCAATTTTAAATTGGTTCCTGGGGAACACGGGCAGCAGTGGCCTGGTCAGTGTAGTAGTAGTAGAAAGAACGGACCGCAGACAGGCTTCGAAGGCCTAACATAAAAAAATTGGGCTGTAGGCACTTTATAATTGGTTCCAGGGGTACACGGGCAGCAGTGGTCTGGTCAGTGGAGGCCTAGTGGAAGGAGTGACCGCAGACAGGCATCGAAGGCCTAACATAATAACAGATGGCTGTAGGCAATTTTACATTGGTTCCAGGGGTACACGGGCAGCAGTGGTGTGGTCAGTGGAGGCCTAGTGGAAGGAGTGACCGCAGACAGGCATCGAAGGCCTAACATAATAACATATGGCTGTAGGCAATTTTAAATTGGTTCTAGGTGAACACAGCCATCAGTGGCCTGGTCAGCGGAGGATGATTGTAATGAGTGTCTGCCAGTTAGTAGTCCAAAACAATACATAAATATGAATGTCTCACATTAAAATCCAGCGAAAACACTAAAGGGTGCAATCTTTAGGTACAGGGGTGGGATCCTCTGCGTTGTTTCTGACCTACTAATTTGGCGCAAAGTTTTTACTTGGGTAAATAGAGGACACTGCCCCTGACTATGTTAAGTACCATTATACATGTCAACACAATGGTATTGTCAGTGGCAGGAATGGAAGGATGTCAGCGCATAGTCTAAACATTGGTGGAAGTGTGAGAGATAATTGTGGAAGTGGCAGAGCAATGTTTGACCTGGGGGTGGGTGAACTCTCTTGTGGACGGCGGTACAGGCCCAGGGCCCCTCATGTTACAACAGTGTGTCTGACTTTGGGTGCGCACCACCACCGCCAGAGACAGTTTATTGTACTATGAGGGACCCAGTGGCAGTGCCGTCGACCAAAAGCGGGCACACCCACCTCTTCAGACAAACAGCACTCTCACGGGTGCTTGCGCCAAGTCGCAATACCACGGCCCCGTGTGGGGAGTTTGGCCATTTAGGGAGGTGTAAACATGTCGTATGCTGGACAATCAGCTGCAGCAAATTAGACATTCGAAAAGTAATTCACAGTAGTCCACAGGCAAGAGCTTTTCGTAGGAAAGCTAGGTGTCTGCCAGGCAAGGTGGGGCAAAAGAATTCTAAATCCAGTTGTGGTTCATTTTAATGAATGTTAGATCATCAACATTTTGGGTAGCCAGACGAGTCCTTTTTTCGGTTAATATTGAACCTGCAGCACTGAATACTCTTTCTGATAGGACACTAGCTGCCGGGCAAGCAAGCTCCTGCAATGCATATTCAGCCAATTCTGGCCAGGTGTCTAATTTTGATGCCCAGTAATCAAATGGGAATGACGGTTGAGGGAGAACATCGATAAGGGATGAAAAATAGTTTGTAACCATACTGGACAAATGTTGTCTCCTGTCACTTTCAATTGATGCAGCAGTACCTGTCCTGTCTGCGGTCATAGCAAAATCACTCCACAACCTGGTCAGAAAACCCCTCTGTCCAATGCCACTTCTGATGTGTGCACCCCTAACACTCCTGGTCTGCTGCCCCCTGGAGCTCGTGTGAGAACGATCACGGGCGCTGTGTGCTGGGAATGCCTGAAGCAAACGGTCAACAAGAGTTGATTGTTTGGTTGCTAATATTAGTTCCAAGTTCTCATGTGGCATAATATTTTGCAATTTGCCTTTATAGCGAGGATCAAGGAGGCAGGCCAACCAGTAATCATCATCGTTCATCATTTTAGTAATGCGTGTGTCCCTTTTGAGGATACGTAAGGCATAATCCGCCATGTGGGCCAAAGTTCCAGTTGTCAAATCTGCGGTTGTGATTGGTTGAGGGGCAGTTTCAGGCAAATCTACGTCACTTGTGTCCCTCAAAAAACCAGAACCCGGCCTTGCCACGCCACCAATTTCCAGTGCCCCCGGGAAAGCTTCCTCATTAAAAATATACTCATCCCCATCATCCTCCTCGTCCTCCACCTCCTCTTCGCCCGCTACCTCGTCCTGTACACTGCCCTGACCAGACAATGGCTGACTGTCATCAAGGCTTTCCTCTTCCTCTGGTGCAGACGCCTGATCCTTTATGTGCGTCAAACTTTGCATCAGCAGACACATTAGGGGGATGCTCATGCTTATAATGGCGTTGTCTGCACTAACCAGCCGTGTGCATTCCTCAAAACACTGAAGGACTTGACACATGTCTTGTATCTTCGACCACTGCACACCTGACAACTCCATGTCTGCCATCCTACTGCCTGCCCGTGTATGTGTATCCTCCCACAAAAACATAACAGCCCGCCTCTGTTGGCACAGTCTCTGAAGCATGTGCAATGTTGAGTTCCACCTTGTTGCAACGTCTATGATTAGGCGATGCTGGGGAAGGTTCAAAGACCGCTGATAGGTCTGCATACGGCTGGAGTGTACAGGCGAACGTCGGATATGTGAGCAAAGTCCACACACTTTGAGGAGCAGGTCGGAGAACCCAGGATAAGTTTTCAATAAGCACTGCACCACCAGGTTTAAGGTGTGAGCCAGGCAAGGAATATGTTTCAGTTGGGAAAGGGAGATGGCAGCCATGAAATTCCTTCCGTTATCACTCACTACCTTGCCTGCCTCAAGATCTACTGTGCCCAGCCACGACTGCGTTTCTTGTTGCAAGAACTCGGACAGAACTTCCGCGGTGTGTCTGTTGTCGCCCAAACACTTCATAGCCAATACAGCCTGCTGACGCTTGCCAGTAGCTGGCCCATAATGGGACAACTGGTGTGCAACAGTGTCAGCTGCCGATGGAGTGGTTGGCCGACTGCGGTCTGTGGAAGAGCTGTCGCTTCTGCAGGAGGAGGAGGGGGTGCGAACGCCTACAGCCAACTGTTTCCTAGACCGTGGGCTAGGCACAACTGTCCCGAAATTGATGTCCTCTGTGGACCCTGCATCCACCACATTCACCCAGTGTGCCGTGATGGACACGTAACGTCCCTGGCCATGCCTACTGGTCCATGCATCTGTAGTCAGGTGCACCTTTGTACTCACAGATTGCCTGAGTGCATGGACGATGCGCTGTTTAACATGCTGGTGCAGGGCTGGGATGGCTTTTCTGGAAAAAAAGTGTTGACTGGGTAGCTCGTAGCGTGGTTCAGCGTACTCCATCAGGGCTTTGAAAGCTTCACTTTCAACTAACCGGTAGGGCATCATCTCTAACGAGATTAGTCTAGCTATGTGGGCGTTAAAACCCTGTGTACGCGGATGCAAGGATAAGTACTTCCTTTTTCTAACGAGAGTCTCATGTAGGGTGAGCTGGACTGGAGAGCTGGAGATCGTGGAACTTGCGGGTGTGGCAGACTGAAATACGGTTGGAGACGGTATTATTTCCGCCGGTGCCCTAGATGCAATATTTCCTCCTACAAAACTGGTGATTCCCTGACCCTGACTGCTTTTGGCTGGCAAAGAAACCTGCACAGATACTGCCGGTGGTGCGGAAAATGGTGGCCTTACAGTGACGGAAGGGATGTTGCGTTGCTGACTAGCTTCATTGGCCGAGGGTGCTACAACCTTAAGGGACGTTTGGTAGTTAGTCCAGGCTTGAAAATGCATGGTGGTTAAATGTCTATGCATGCAACTTGTATTGAGACTTTTCAGATTCTGACCTCTGCTTAAGCTAGTTGAACATTTTTGACAGATGACTTTGCGCTGATCAATTGGATGTTGTTTAAAAAAAATGCCAGACTGCACTCTTCCTAGCATCGGATCCCTTTTCAGGGATTGCAGACTGAGCTTTAACCCGGATGGCCACGCTGTCCTCCAACAGGTTTTGGCTTTGACACGAGTTTTGGGCCAGATACGGGCCCGGCAGATGGAACCTGTTGCGATGTAGATGCCTGCTGCGGCCCCTCCTCCACCTCCGCTTCTGAACTACTGCCGCCTGCACCCTGTTCCCCCAATGGCTGCCAATCGGGGTCAACAACTGGGTCATCTATTACCTCCTCTTCTAGCTCGTGTGCAACTTCGTCTGTGTCACCGTGTCGGTCGGTGGTATAGCGTTCGTGACGGGGCAACATAGTCTCATCAGGGTCTGATTGTGGATCAGTACCCTGAGAGGGCAATGTTGTGGTCTGAGTCAAAGGACCAGCATAGTAGTCAGGCTGTGGCTGTGCATCAGTGCACTCCATGTTAGAATCTACTTGTAATGGGCATGGCCTGTTAAGTGTTTCACTTTCTAAGCCAGGGACAGTATGTGTAAAGAGCTCCATGGAGTAACCCGTTGTGTCGCCTGCTGCATCCTTCTCTCTTGTTGTTGTTTTTGCTGAAGAGGACAAGGAAGCGACTTGTCCCTGACCGTGAACATCCACAAGCGACGCGCTGCTTTTACATTTACCAGTTTCAGAAGAGGAGGCAAAAGAGCTAGAGGCTGAGTCTGAAAGGTAAGCCAAAACTTGCTGTTGCTGCTCCGGCTTTAAAAGTGGTTTTCCTACTCCCAGAAAAGAGAGCGTTCGAGGCCTTGTGTAGCCAGACGACGAACCTGGCTCCACAGCTCCAGACTTAGGTGGAATATTTTTTTTCCCACGACCACCTGATGCTCCACTACCACTACCATCATTACCAGCTGACAATGAACGGCCACGGCCACGACCTCTTGCACCAGACTTCCTCATTGTTTTAAAAACTTAACCAAAGTAACTTTATTTGTTGCTGTCAAACAACTTACACTGTGACCTATAACTTCAGTATGATTTCAATATTCCTTTACAGGTTGGTGAGACCACAAGGAAAATCAGGCACAATGTTACACACTCTGTTTTCTGTGGCACCAAATCACAGAGATGCCACACACGCAGGACTGTCACTCAAGCACAAATGTCAATATTAATCTCCCACTGTTTTATTTATTTATTTTTTTTTCAGGGAGACTTTAGAAACAAAATAAAAAAAATGATTTTTTCAGGAAAAATGTAGAAACCAAATAAAAAAACAAAAAAAGGCTTTCTATGGCCCACTGAGTGAGAGATGGCACACACAGGAGTCAGGAGTGGCACACAAGCCCAGAGGCCAATATTTTTCTCCCACTGATTGATGTAGTGATTTTTTCAGGTAGATTTTGGAACCCAAATCAAGCAAAAAAATAAATAGGCTTTGTATGGCCCACAATTTGAGAGAGAGAGAGAGATGCCACACCCAGGAGTCAAGACTGGCACACAAGCAGAAAGGGCAATATTAATCTCCCACTGTTTTATTTTTTATTTATTTTTTTTTTCAGGGAGACTTTAGAAACAAAATAAAATAAAATGATTTTTTTCAGGAAGAATTTAGAAACCAAATAAAATAAAATGATTTTTTTCAAGGACAATTTAGAAACCAAAAAAAAAAAAGGCTGTCTATGCCCCACTGAGTGAGAGATGGCACACACAGGAGTCAGGAGTGGCACACAAGCCCAGAGGCCAATATTTTTCTCCCACTGATTGATGTAGTGATTTTTTCAGGTAGATTTTGGAACCCAAATCAATTAAAAAAATAAATAGGCTTTGTATGGCCCACAATTTGAGAGAGAGAGAGATGCCACACCCAGGAGTCAAGACTGGCACACAAGCAGAAAGGGCAATATTAATCTCCCACTGTTTTATTTTATTTATTTTTTTTTTCAGGGAGACTTTAGAAACAAAATAAAATAAAATGATTTTTTCAGGAAGAATTTAGAAACCAAATAAAATAAAATGATTTTTACTCGGACTCCCATGACAGCACGACGAGAGAGGGGATCCGCCCATTAGGAACAGGAAACCTACAGATACAAAAGGGCGGTACCTCTCCCTTGCCTCAGTTGGTTTCCTGTTCCTGAGGGGACGGGTGCCTACAGACAGAAGGCCCAGGCCGGCCGGCCGATTACGGTAGCGGGGGGTCTCCTACCTCGGCCGGTGCGGAGATCCCTGGAGACGCCACGGTGGTCCTTGCTGGACTTCACGGCAGTGGCGTTCGCAGCAGGGAGCGGAGTCCGGAGGATTTCCTGCCTCCATCAGCGTCAGCGCAGGTAAGTATTCCCATTGGTGGTGCAGCGGTATGGTGGGGCTGCGGGTGCCGGGCTCAGGCGTGTGGGTGACTCCCGGAGCGCTGCGCTCCATCCCCCGGCGTCTTGCACAGCTCTCAGCGTGTGCTGGAGCATTTCCGGGTGCAGTGACGTGGGGGGGCGGAGTTAGCGGCCGCTTCCGGGTCGCCGGACGTCTGCGCATGCGTAGTCGTTTCAATATGGCGGTGCCCATCGCGTCTGTGTGCCGGTTTTTGACCGCAAGATCTCCTGCCCTCTGCTGTATCCTGGGCCAATAGGGACAGCGCTGGCCCATCTGCTGACCGGATCCAAGGGGTATTTATGCAGGTGGAGATGTCAGATCCCTGCTTTTGGTCGCATTTCATCATGGAGAGTGGTGGTGAGCAGCAGCAGCTGCCAGACGAGGTATGTCAGAAGCCCAAACAGAAGGATAGAGGCGACCAGCCCAGTCGTAAGAGCTCTTCCGAACAAGGATCCAGAGCTTCGACTAAAGAGACCCCTCGGATTCCGGTATTGTACTTTGGCGCACGGGTAAGTGATCTACGTGAAAGTTCACTCTGTGACGCGGGCCCCTTTATACTTTATCATTCCAGGGGAAGAAGAGTACGGGGAAGTCTAAACATAAGGAATGTGCCCTCTGTGGAGTCCCTCTACCTGACTCTTGTTCAAAAAAATTATGTGCCCCCTGTATACAACAGACGGTGAGGTCTACAGGAGCGGGTTGGTGGTAGTGACTTTAGGTCAGATATTAGTTATCTCCTATATTGTCCTCCCCTAGGTAGCAGAAGAGTCCGTAACTCCAGCAAATCTGAAGGAAATGATCCGGCTGGAAGTAAGGGAATCACTACGGTCCCTATCCCAAGCGGAAGGCTCAAAGCATAGGACTCTCTTGGACTCTAATTCTTCAGAGGAAGAAAGAGAGGAGAATTCCTATCTCTCCAGTCCTCTCTCCTCTTCATCAGATGAGGAGTCAGGACGATTCTGTCTACCCGTGGATAGAATCGACAAAGTCGTCAAATCAGTCAGAGGTACCATGGGTATAGAGGAACCTAAATCACAGCCCTCGAAAACAGGAGATGATGTTTAGCGGACTTGATCGTAAGAAACATAGATCTTTCCCGGTAAACGAAAAGATGCAGGACTTGATCCTTAGAGAATGGAAGAAACCAGAAAAAAAGGGGGCCTTACCACCAGCGTTAAAACGCAGGTATCCCTTTGACGATCCGGTTGTGGATACATGGGATAAAGCTCCTAAACTGGACGCGGCTGTTGCAAAGGCGTCAAAAAAGGCCTCATTACCCTTTGAGGATATGGGAAACCTCAAGGATCCTCTGGACAGAAAGGCAGATATATTCCTCAAAGGTACCTGGGAGATGGCGGATGGATTTCTCAGACCAGCCGTAGCGGCAACATGTACGGCCAGATCTTTAATGGTCTGGCTAGATCAGTTAGAGTCTCAGCTTAAGGACGGTGCATCCAGGGATACTATTCTGAAGGCTCTACCGACCATCCAGAATGCTGCAGCCTTCCTATCGGACGCATCGGTGGACTCTGTCAGAATGGCGGCCAGAGCGGCAGGACTATCCAACGCGGCTCGCAGGGCCTTGTGGCTGAAATGCTGGTCAGGTGACATTCAGTCTAGAACCAAGCTCTGCGCCATTCCGTGCGAAGGACAATATCTCTTCGGTCCAACTCTGGACGAGTTGTTGGAAAAAGCAGGGGATGACAAAAAGAAATTCCCCAGTCTATATTCATCTTACCGCCGGCCCTTTAATCGAAGGAGATTTGGTCGCGGGAAAAAACGCGGGTCCTCTCCCACTAGAGAAAGTTTCAGATGGGAAGACAGACGCGGTAGAGGTACGGGCTATATGTTTCGCCGTTCCTCAAAGGATCAGAAAAAACCGGACCAATGACTAGCGATCCCTGTGGGGGGTAGACTGTCAGCATTCTCTTCAGCTTGGCTTGACATTACAAACAGTAAATGGGTCAGAGGCATCATTACTGAAGGTCTAAAACTGGACTTCAATCACTGGCCTCGTGAAAAATTTAAATTAACCCCTTTACGTTCCTCCCCCCTTGAGCAGGCAGCTTTGGAAGCAGAGGTTATCAACTTATGTTCCAAGAACGTGCTGATTGAAATTCCGGAATCAGAAAGAGGAAGGGGATTTTATTCTCCTCTTTTTCTGATTAAGAAACCAGACGGATCTTTTAGAACGATCATTAATCTCAGATGTCTTGATGAGTTCCTGGTCAATGAATCATTTAAAATGGAAACAATCAATTCAGCAATAAAAATGTTGTTTAATCACTGTTTCTTGGTAGTTGTAGATCTAAAAGATGCATACTATCATGTTCCAATACATGAACACTTCCAGAGATTCCTGAGGGTAGCTGTGTCAATGGGGGGCCAGATTCGCCATTTCCAGTTCAGAGCTCTTCCCTTCGGCTTATCGGCAGCTCCTAGGGTGTTTACAAAGTTAGTGGCCGAAGTCATGGCACACTTACGAGAGTCTGACATCCTAATTATTCCCTACTTGGATGACTTTCTTATAGTAGGGAGCTCTGAAGACCATTGCCGTTCTCAGCTAGAGACAGCCACATCCAAACTTGAGCATCTGGGGTGGATCGTAAATTATGAAAAATCTCGTTTACAGCCCCAGAAAATACAAAGATTTTTGGGACTATTGTTGAACTCAGAATCCCAACAGTGTTGTCTTCCACCCGACAAGTTGTTTCATATCCAACAACAGGTGTCTAGGGCAATTGATAAGCCTTCCATGACCCTTAGACAGGCTGTCATTATTGGGTTCTTTAACCTCTTGCATTCCCGCCGTCCGTTGGGCCCAGTTCCACACCAGACCATTACAATCCGAGGTGCTGGTTAATGATAGAATCTTACAGGGGTCCCTGCAGGATCAGATTACCTTAGGTCCAAAAGCACTCACTTCTCTTAGGTGGTGGCTAAACAGTAAAAACTTATCGGCGGGAGTTCCCTGGGTGTCACAGGTAACACGTGTTGTAACGACAGACGCTAGCCCTACGGGTTGGGGAGCACACATGGATGACATGATGGTTCAAGGTCTATGGTCCCCTCCCCTAACATCAGCCTCCTCCAACCAGAAAGAGTTAATGGCAGTAGAGCTTTCAGTGAAAAAATTCCTCATATATCTGCAGGGTCATCATGTCAAGATCCTATCGGACGACCAGGTGGCGGTCGCATACATAAATCATCAGGGTGGAACTCATTCCGAGTCACTGATGAGAGTGGCGGATCGTCTGTTCCAGACAGCAGAAAATCACTTCTTATCCCTAACTGCTCTACACATAAGAGGAAAAGAAAACATCAAAGTGGACTTTCTAAGCCGCAACACCTTGAGACAAGGGGAATGGTCCCTAAACAATCACGTGTTCGATCAGATTGTCCACAAATGGGGACATCCAGAAGTAGACTTATTTGCTACCAGGGACAACCGGAAGACAACAAAATTTTGTTCCCTAAATCCCAGAGAAAATCCTCTGTCGGCAGACGCTTTTCTGATCAGATGGGATTTTCAACTGGCATATGCATTTCCTCCACTAGGCCTGATACCCTTAGTAGTCAGGAAGATAAGAGAAGATCAAGCCAGAGTTATATTGATTGCCCCATTCTGACCCAGAAGGGCCTGGTTCACTTGGCTCAGGATCATGTCAGTGGAGGACTCCTGGGTACTTCCGGACATTCCAGATCTGCTCTACCAGGGGCCGATCAGCCATCCTCAAGTAAAGAATCTTCATTTAACGGCATGGATTTTGAAAGGGCGTTACTAAAAAGCAAAGGGTTCTCCCCGAGTCTAATTGAGACCCTTATGAAAAGTAGAAAGCAGATAACCACAACAATCTACGCTAGGACCTGGCGGAAATTTCTGGCCTCTTCTGATTTTAATTTAGAAGAGGGATTACCTATTAAACAAATCTTAGAATTTCTGCAAAAAGGCCTAGAACTAGATCTATCCACTAGTACTCTAAGAGTACAGGTCTCGGCCCTAGGGGCTCTATTTTCATGTAACATCGCCAATAATTATTGGATCTCAAGGTTCATTAAAGCTTCTATTAGATCTAGACCCATACATAAAGATAGATCTATGCCTTGGGATCTCAACCTAGTCCTGTCAGCATTGACTAGAGAGCCGTTTGAACCATTACAATCAGCTTCAATTAGGGCCCTATCTCTTAAGACAGCCTTTCTTGTGGCAATTACATCTGCTCGTAGAGTTGGAGACATACAAGCGCTCTCCAGAGTATCCCCTTATACAGAGTTTCTACCAGACAGAGTAATCCTCAGACCGGACCCAGCCTATTTACCAAAAGTGTCATCACAGTTTCACAGGACACAGGAGATAGTTTTACCATCCTTCCTTCCCAATCCCTCCAACCCTAAAGAAGAACTACTCCATACAGGTCCTTCTCAAAAAATTAGCATATAGTGTTAAATTTCATTATTTACCATAATGTAATGATTACAATTAAACTTTCATATATTATAGATTCATTATCCACCAACTGAAATTTGTCAGGTCTTTTATTGTTTTAATACTGATGATTTTGGCATACAACTCCTGATAACCCAAAAAACCTGTCTCAATAAATTAGCATATTTCACCCATCCAATCAAATAAAAGTGTTTTTTAATGACAAACAAAAAAACCAACAAATAATTATGTTCAGTTATGCACTCAATACTTGGTCGGGAATCCTTTGTTAGAAATGACTGCTTCAATGCGGCGTGGCATGGAGGCAATCAGCCTGTGACACTGCTGAGATGTTATGGAGGCCCAGGATGCTTCAATAGCGGCCTTAAGCTCATCCAGAGTGTTGGGTCTTGCGTCTCTCAACTTTCTCTTCACAATATCCCACAGATTCTCTATGGGGTTCAGGTCAGGAGAGTTGGCAGGCCAATTGAGCACAGTAATACCATGGTCAGTAAACCATTTACCAGTGGTTTTGGCACTGTGAGCAGGTGCCAGGTCGTGCTGAAAAATGAAATCTTCATCTCCATAAAGCATTTCAGCCGATGGAAGCATGAAGTGCTCCAAAATCTCCTGATAGCTAGCTGCATTGACCCTGCCCTTGATGAAACACAGTGGACCAACACCAGCAGCTGACATGGCACCCCACACCATCACTGACTGTGGGTACTTGACACTGGACTTCAGGCATTTTGGCATTTCCTTCTCCCCAGTCTTCCTCCAGACTCTGGCACCTTGATTTCCGAATGACATGCAAAATTTGCTTTCATCAGAAAAAAGTACTTGGGACCACTTAGCAACAGTCCAGTGCTGCTTCTCTGTAGCTCAAAAGTGGCTTTACCTGGGGAATGCGGCACCTGTAGCCCATTTCCTGCACACGCCTGTGCACGGTGGCTCTGGATGTTTCCACACCAGACTCAGTCCACTGCTTCCTCAGGTTCCCCAAGGTCTGGAATCGGTCCTTCTCCACAATCTTCCTCAGGGTCCGGTCTCCTCTTCTCGTTGTACAGCGTTTTCTGCCACATTGTTTCCTTCCAACAGACTTACCATTGAGGTGCCTTGATACAGCACTCTGGGAACAGCCTATTTGTTGAGAAATTTCTTTCTGGGTCTTACCCTCTTGCTTGAGGGTGTCAATGATGGCCTTCTTGACATCTGTCAGGTCGCTAGTCTTACCCATGATGGGGGTTTTGAGTAATGAACCAGGCAGGGAGTTTATAAAAGCCTCAGGTATCTTTTGCATGTGTTTAGAGTTAATTAGTTGATTCAGAAGATTAGGGTAATAGGTCGTTTAGAGAACCTTTTCTTGATATGCTAATTTATTGAGACAGGTTTTTTGGGTTATCAGGAGTTGTATGCCAAAATCATCAGTATTAAAACAATAAAAGACCTGACAAATTTCAGTTGGTGGATAATGAATCTATAATATATGAAAGTTTAATTGTAATCATTACATTATGGTAAATAATGAAATTTAACATTATATGCTAATTTTTTGAGAAGGACCTGTACATTAGATGTTAGGAGATGCCTGCTAGAATACATCTCTATTACTGACACATGGAAGAAAGATAATGCGTTGTTTTTATCTTTCCAAAACCCTAGAAAGGGACTTAAGGCCCCTTCACATTTAGCGACGCTGCAGCGATACCGACAACGATCCGAATCGCTGCAGCGTCGCTGTTTGGTCGCTGGAGAGCTGTCACACAGACCGCTCTCCAGCGACCAACGATGCCGGTAACCAGGGTAAACATCGGGTAACTAAGCGCAGGGCCGCTCTTAGTAACCCGATGTTTACCCTGGTTACCATGCTAAAAGTAAAAAAAAACAAACACTAGATACTTACCTAGAGCCGTCTCTCCTCCAGCGCTGCGCTCTGCTTCTCTGCTCTCCTCCTGTACTGTCTGGGAGCCGGAAAGCAGAGCGGTGACGTCACCGCTCTGCTTTCCGGCTCACAGCCAGTACAGGAGGAGTGCAGAGCGCAGCGCTGGAGGACAGACAGCGGTAGGTAAGTATCTAGTGTTTGTTTTTTTTTTACTTTTAGCATGGTAACCAGGGTAAACATCGGGTTACTAAGCGCGGCCCTGCGCTTAGTTACCCGATGTTTACCCTGGTTACCAGTGAAGACATCGCTGGATCGGTGTCACACACGCCGATCCAGCGATGTCTCCAGGGAGTCCAGCGACGAAATAAAGTTCTGGACTTTATTCAGCGACCAACGATCTCCCAGCAAGGGCCTGATCGTTGGTCGCTGTCACACATAACGATTTCATTAACGATATCGTTGCTACGTCACAAATAGCAACGATATCGTTAACAATATCGTTATGTGTGAAGGTACCTTAAGGGTATCAAAGTACACACTAGCAAAGTGGATTAGGGAGGCTATCTCTTTGGCTTACACTGCAGGTGGGGGTCCGGCTCCGCAGAATCTGAGGGCGCATTCCACCAGGGCCATGGCTACATCCTGGGCGGAAAAGTCTGGAGTATCAATCGACCAGATATGTAAGGCGGCCACATGGTCATCCCCGTCCACCTTCTTTAAGCACTATAGGTTGGATTTGGGGGCTTCCTCTGATCTCACATTTGGGTTAAGGGTGCTACAGGCCATAGTCCCTCCCTAAGGAAGTTTACATCTCTGTAATTCTCTCGTCGTGCTGTCATGGGAGTCCGAGTAAAGCATTAAGCTACTTACTGGTAGCGGCATTTCTCGGAGGCCCATGACAGCACCCTTAGTTCCCTCCCTATTCACGTGGGGGTTGCACTCCATATAAATGTATATATTTCACAATATGATACCAGTCCCAATAGATATCTGCTATTTTTGTATATAATCTGTATATAGTGTATATTTTTGTGTACCACTAACCGCGGTAGTCCTCACAAGACTCTGAAATACAACTGAGGCAAGGGAGAGGTACCGCCCTTTTGTATCTGTAGGTTTCCTGTTCCTAATGGGCGGATCCCCTCTCTCGTCGTGCTGTCATGGGCCTCCGAGAAATGCCGCTACCAGTAAGTAGCTTAATGCTTTTCAAGGACAATTTAGAAACCAAATAAAAAAAAAAAAGGCTTTCTATGCCCCACTGAGTGAGAGATGGGACACACAGGAGTCAGGAGTGGCACACAAGCCCAGAGGCCAATATTTTTCTCCCACTGATTGATGTAGTGATTTTTTCAGGTAGATTTTGGAACCCAAATCAAGCAAAAAAATAAATAGGCTTTGTATGGCCCACAATTTGAGAGAGAGAGAGAGAGATGCCACACACAGGAGTCAAGACTGGCACACAAGCAGAAAGGGCAATATTAATCTCCCACTGTTTTATTTTTTTATTTTTTTTTTTCAGGGAGACTTTAGAAACAAAATAAAATAAAATGATTTTTTCAGGAAGAATTTAGAAACCAAATAAAATAAAATGATTTTTTCAAGGACAATTTAGAAACCAAATAAAAAAAAAAGTAAAAAAAAGGCTTTCTATGCCCCACTGAGTGAGAGATGGCACACACAGGAGTCAGGAGTGGCACACAAGCCCAGAGGCCAATATTTTTCTCCCACTGATTGATGTAGTGATTTTTTCAGGTAGATTTTGGAACCCAAATCAAGCAAAAAAATAAATAGGCTTTGTATGGCCCACAATTTGAGAGAGAGAGAGAGAGATGCCACACCCAGGAGTCAAGACTGGCACACAAGCAGAAAGGGCAATATTAATCTCCCACTGTTTTATTTATTTATTTTTATTTTTTTCAGGGAGACTTTAGAAACAAAATAAAATAAAATGATTTTTTCAGGAAGAATTTAGAAACCAAATAAAATAAAATTATTTTTTCAAGGACAATTTAGAAACCAAATAAAAAAAAAAAAAAAAAGGCTTTCTATGCCCCACTGAGTGAGAGATGGCACACACAGGAGTCAGGAGTGGCACACAAGCCCAGAGGCCAATATTTTTCTCCCACTGATTGATGTAGTGATTTTTTCAGGTAGATTTTAGAACCCAAATCAAGCAAAAAAAATAAATAGGCTTTCTATGGCCCACTGAGTGAGAGATGGCACACACAGGAGTCAGGAGTGGCACACAAGCCCAGAGGCCAATATTTTTCTCCCACTGATTGATGTAGTGATTTTTTCAGGTAGATTTTAGAACCCAAATCAAGCAAAAAAATAAATAGGCTTTCTATGGCCCACTGAGTGAGAGATGGCACACACAGGAGTCAGGAGTGGCACACAAGCCCTGAGGCCAATATTTTTCTCCCACTGATTGATGTAGTGATTTTTTCAGGTAGATTTTAGAACCCAAATCAAGCAAAAAATAAATAGGCTTTCTATGGCCCACTGAGTGAGAGATGGCACACACAGGAGTCAGGAGTGGCACACAAGCCCTGAGGCCAATATTTTTCTCCCACTGATTGATATAGTGATTTTTCCAGGTAGATTTTAGAACCCAAATCAAGCAAAAAAATAAATAGGCTTTCTATGGCCCACTGAGTGAGAGATGGCACACACAGGAGTCAGGAGTGGCACACAAGCCCTGAGGCCAATATTTTTCTCCCACTGATTGATGTAGTGATTTTTTCAGGTAGATTTTAGAACCCAAATCAAGCAAAAAAATAAATAGGCTTTCTATGGCCCACTGAGTGAGAGATGGCACACACAGGAGTCAGGAGTGGCACACAAGCCCTGAGGCCAATATTTATCTCCCACTGATTGATGTAGTGATTTATTCAGGTAGATTTTAGAACCCAAATCAAGCAAAAAAATAAATAGGCTTTCTATGGCCCACTGAGTGAGAGATGGCACACACAGGAGTCAGGAGTGGCACACAAGCCCTGAGGCCAATATTTTTCTCCCACTGATTGATGTAGTGATTTTTCCAGGTAGATTTTAGAACCCAAATCAAGCAAAAAAATAAATAGGCTTTCTATGACCCACTGAGTGAGAGATGGCACACACAGGAGTCAGGAGTGGCACACAAGCCCTGAGGCCAATATTTTTCTCCCACTGATTGATGTAGTGATTTTTCCAGGTAGATTTTAGAACCCAAATCAAGCAAAAACAAATAAATAGGCTTTCTATGGCCCACTGAGTGAGAGATGGCACACACAGGAGTCAGGAGTGGCACACAAGCCCTGAGGCCAATATTTTTCTCCCACTGATTGATGTAGTGATTTTTCCAGGTAGATTTTAGAACCCAAATCAAGCAAAAAAATAAATAGGCTTTCTATGGCCCACTGAGTGAGAGATGGCACACACAGGGATGGCACTCTAGCAGAAATGCCAATCTTAATCTCCCACAAAAAAAAAAAAAAAACAGGGACTGTCCTACAATTACTATCTCCCTGCAATAATCTCAGCCAGGTATGGCAGGCAGCAATAAGGAGTGGACTGATGCACAAATTAAATAAAAAGTGTGGACAAACAAACAAGATAGCTGTGCAGAACAACA
This sequence comes from Ranitomeya imitator, assembly GCF_032444005.1. Lineage (NCBI taxonomy): Eukaryota > Metazoa > Chordata > Amphibia > Anura > Dendrobatidae > Ranitomeya > Ranitomeya imitator. Next base: position 273,978,429 of record NC_091284.1, on the reverse strand, counting down.
GGATTTGTGCTTTGAAAAAAGCAGTTGGTTTGCACAGCGGCGTACACACAGCAATGCAGCTATCACGGAGCCTTCTAGGGCAGCCCAATGAGCTACAGCGCTGAGAAAAAAAAAAAAAAAAAATGTAGCTTCCACTGTTCCTGCACACCGAAGGTGGTGTTGGACAGTGGAAATCGCTACAGCACAAGCTGCCTAACACTATCCCTGCTTCTGACGAAGCGGCAGCAACCTCTCCCTATGCTCAGATCAGCAGCAGTAAGATGGCGGTCGGCGGGAACGCCCCTTTATAGCCCCTGTGACGCCGCAGACAGCAAGCCAATCACTGCAATGCCCTTCTCTAAGATGGTGGGGACCAGGACCTATGTCATCACGCTGCCCACACTCTGTGTTCACCTTCATTGGCTGAGAAATGGCGCTTTTCGCGTCATTGAAATGCGACTTTGGCGCGAAAGTCGCGTACCGCATGGCCGACCCCGCACAAGGGTCGGATCGGGTTTCATGAAACCCGACTTTGCCAAAAGTCGGCGACTTTTGAAAATGAACGACCCGTTTCGCTCAACCCTAGTATTAAGCAGGGTGATGAATGGAAAACTGCGTTTAATACGCTCGAAGGCCATTTTGAATACCTTGTGATGCCATTCGGACTCTCTAATGCTCCATCTGTTATTCAGTCCTTCATGCATGATATCTTCCGGACTTATCTTGATAAATTCTTGATTGTATATTTGGACGATATTTTGATTTTTTCCGATGATTGGGAGTCTCATGTGCAACAGGTCAGGATGGTATTTCAGATCCTTCGTGACAATGCCCTGTTTGTGAAAGGGTCTAAGTGTCTCTTTGGGGTGCAGAAAGTCTCTTTTTTTGGCTTCATTTTTTCTCCTTCGTCTATAGAGGATCCGGTTAAGGTTCAGGCCATTCATGATTGGATTCAGCCCACATCTGTGAAGAGCCTTCAGAAATTTTTGGGTTTCGCAAATTTTTATCGCCGTTTCATTGCTAATTTTTCCAGCCTGGTTAAACCCTTGACCGATTTGACGAAGAAAGGCGCTGATGTGGCGAATTGGTCCTCTACGGCTGGCTCTGCCTTTCAGGAGCTTAAACGTCGATTTACTTCTGCTCCAGTGTTGCGCCAACTGGATGTTTCTCTTCCGTTTCAGGTTGAGGTTGACGCTTCTGAGATTGGGGCAGGGGCCGTTTTGTCTCAGAGGGATCCTGTTGGTTCCTTAATGAAACCGTGTGCCTTCTTTTCCCGTAAGTTTTCGCCTGCTGAACGTAATTATGATGTCGGCAATCGGGAGTTGTTGGCTATGAAGTGGGCATTTGAGGAGTGGCGACATTGGCTTGAGGGAGCTAAGCACCGTATTGTGGTCTTGACCGATCATAAGAATTTGATTTACCTTGAGTCTGCTAAACGGCTGAATCCTAGACAGGCTCAATGGTCCTTGTTTTTTTCCCGTTTTGATTTCGTGATCTCGTACCTTCCGGGTTCTAAGAATATTAAGGCTGATGCCCTCTCTAGGAGTTTTTTGCCTGATTCTCCTGAGGTCTTAGAGCCGGTCGGTATTCTGAAAGAGGGGGTGGTCCTTTCTGCCATTTCCCCTGATTTACGACGGGTTCTTCAGGAATTTCAGGCTGACAAACCTGACCGCTGTCCTGTGGGGAAATTGTTTGTTCCTGACAGATGGACTAGTAGAGTGATTTCTTAGGTTCACTGTTCCGTGTTGGCTGGTCATCCTGGCATTTTTGGTACCAGAGATTTGGTTGGTAGGTCCTTTTGGTGGCCTTCATTGTCACGTGATGTGCGTTCTTTTGTGCAGTCCTGTGGGACTTGTGTGCTGGCCAAGCCTTGTTGTTCCCGTGCTAGTGGGTTGCTTTTGCCATTGCCAGTCCCTGAGAGGCCCTGGACGCATATTTCGATGGATTTTATTTCTGATCTTCCGGTCTCCCAGAAGATGTCTGTTATCTGGGTTGTTTGTGACCGGTTCTCTAAGATGGTTCATTTGGTGCCCTTACCTAAATTGCCTTGCTCTTCAGATTTGGTTCCGTTGTTCTTTCAGCATGTGGTTCGTTTGCATGGTATTCCGGAGAATATTGTGTCCGATAGAGGTTCCCAGTTTGTTTCTAGGTTTTGGCGGGCCTTTTGTGCTAGGCTGGGCATTGATTTGTCTTTTTCTTCTGCGTTTCATCCTCAGACAAATGGCCAGACCGAGCGAACTAATCAGACCTTGGAAACTTATTTGAGATGCTTTGTGTCTGCTGATCAGGATGATTGGGTGGCCTTCTTGCCATTGGCCGAGTTTGCCCTTAATAATCGGGCTAGTTCTGCTACCTTGGTTTCGCCTTTCTTTTGTAATTTTGGTTTTCATCCTCGTTTTTCTTCTGGGCAGGTTGAGCCTTCTGACTGTCCTGGTGTGGATTCTGTGGTGGACAGGTTGCAGCAGATTTGGGCTCATGTGGTGGACAAGTTGGTGTTGTCTCAAGAGGAGGCTCAACGTTTTGCTAATCGTCGTCGGTGTGTTGGTTCCCGGCTTCGGGTTGGGGATCTGGTCTGGTTGTCTTCCCATCATGTTCCTATGAAGGTTTCTTCTCCTAAGTTTAAGCCTCGGTTTATTGGTCCTTATAGGATTTCTGACATTATTAATCCGGTGTCTTTTCGACTGGCGCTTCCGGCCTCTTTTGCTATCCATAATGTCTTCCATAGATCTTTGTTGCAGAAATATGTGGAGCCCGTTGTTCCCTCTGTTGATCCTCCGGCCCCTATGTTGGTTGATGGGGAGTTGGAATATGTTGTTGAGAAGATTTTGGATTCCCGTTTTTCGAGGCGGAAGCTCCAGTACCTGGTCAAATGGAAGGGTTATGGCCAGGAGGATAATTCTTGGGTTTTTGCCTCTGATGTCCATGCTGCTGATTTGGTCCGTGCCTTTCATCTGGCTCGTCCTGATCATCCTGGGGGCCCTGGTGAGGGTTCGGTGACCCCTCCTCAAGGGGGGGTACTGTTGTGAATTCTGCTCTTGGGTTCCCTCCAGTGGTTGTAGGTGGGAATGCAGTTGTCTCTGAGTCACAGACCTGGCCAGGTGTATCGGATGATTACAATTCTGACTGGGATATTTAAGTGGGCTGGATCCTTTAGCCCTTGCCAGTAGTCTATGTTCCTTGTGAAGTGTTGGATCACTTTCTGGCTTCTCCTGCTCGCTGCCTATTTCAGCAAAGATAAGTGTTTGGTTTTTGTTTCTGTGGCACACTGCCAGTGTGCTTGTTTCAGTTTTATTCCTGCTCTGATTGTAGGATTCACTGGAGTTGCAGATTTACGCTCCTACATCTTTTAGTAAAATGGATCCTAAAATTTGTTGGGCAATTTCTCCTGAGTACACCGATACCTCACATGTGGGGGTAAACCACTGTTTGGGCACATGGTAAGGCTTGGAAGGGAAGGAGCGCCATTTGACTTTTTGAATGAAAAATTATCTCCATCGTTAGCGGACACCATGTCGCGTTTGGAGAGACCCTGTGTGCCTAAATATTGGAGCTCCCCCACAAGTGACCCCATTTTGGAAACTGGACCCCCCAAGGAACTTATCTAGATGCCTAGTGAGCACTTTAAACCCTCAGGTGCTTCACAAATTGATCCATAAAAATGAAAAAGTACTTTTTTTTCACAAAAAATTTATTTTCGCCTCAATTTTTTCATTTTTACATGGGCAATAGGATAAAATGGATCCAAAAATTTGTTGGGCAATTTCTCCCGAGTATGACAATACCTGATATGTGGGGGTAAACCACTGTTTGGGCACACGGCAGGGCTCGGAAGGGAAGGCGCGCCTTTTGACTTTTTGAATGGAAAATTAGCTCCAATTGTTAGCGGACACCATGTCGCGTTTGGAGAGCGCCTGTGTGCCTATGCATTGGAGCTCCCCCACAAGTGACCCCATTTTGGAAACTAGACCCCCCAAGGAACTTATCTAGATGCATACTGAGCACTTTAAACCCCCAGGTGCTTCACAGAAGTTTATAACGCAGAGCCATGAAAATAAAAAATAATTTTTCTTTCCTCAAAAATGATTTTTTAGCCTGGAATTTCCTATTTTGCCAACAGTAATAGGAGAAATTGGACCATAAATGTTGTTGTCCAGTTTGTCTTGAGTACGCAGATACCCCATATGTGGGGGTAAACCACTGTTTGGGCGCACGGCAGGGCTCGGAAGGGAAGGCAGGCCATTTGGCTTTTTAAATGGAAAATTAGCTCCAATCATTAGCGGACACCATGTCGCGTTTGGAGAGCCCCTGTGTGCCTAAACATTGGAGATCCCCCACAATTGACCCCATTTTGGAAACTAGACCCCCAAAGGAACTAATCTAGATGTGTGGTGAGCACTTTGAACCCTCAAGTGCTTCACAGAAGTTTATAACGCAGAGCCATGAAAATAAAAAAAAAAATTTCTTTTCTCAAAAATGATTTGTTAGCCCGTAATTTTTTATTTTCCCAAGGGTAACAGGAGAAATTTGACCCCAATATTTGTTGTCCAGTTTCTCCTGAGTATGGTGATACCCCATATGTGGGGGTAAACTACTGTTTGGGCACATGCCGGGGCTCGGAAGTGAAGTAGTGAAGTTTTGAAATGCAGACTTTGATGGAATGCTCTACGGGCGTCACGTTGCGTTTGCAGAACCCCTGATGTGGCTAAACAGTAGAAACCCCCCACAAGTGACCCCATTGTGGAAACTAGACGCCGAAAGGAACTTATCTAGATGTGAGGTGAGCACTTTGAACTCCCAAGTGCTTCACAGAAGTTTATAACACAGAGCAGTGAAAATAATAAATACGTTTTCTTTCCTCAAAAATAATTATTTAGCCCAGAATTTTTTAATTTTCCCAAGGGTAACAGGAGAAATTTGACCCCAATATTTGTTGTCCAGTTTCTCCTGAGTACGGTGATACCCCATATGTGGGGGTAAACTACTGTTTGGGCACACGTCGGGGCTCGGAAGTGAATTAGTGAAGTTTTGAAATGCAGACTTTGATGGAATGCTCTACGGGCGTCACGTTGCCTTTGCAGAGCCCCTGATGTGGCTAAACAGTAGAAACCCCCCACAAGTGACCCCATTGTGGAAACTAGACCCCGAAAGGAACTAATCTATATGTGTGGTGAGCACTTTCAACCCCCAAGCGCTTCACAGAAGTTTATAACGCAGAGCCGTGAAAATAATAAATACGTTTTCTTTCCTCAAAAATAATTTTTTAGCCCAGAATTTTTTATTTTCCCAAGGGTTACAGGAGAAATTGGACCCCAAAAGTTGTTTTCCAGTTTCTTCTGAGTACGCTGATACCCCATGTGTGGGGGTAAACCACTGTTTGGGCACACGTCGGGGCTCAGAAGGGAAGTAGTGACTTTTGAAATGCAGACTTTGATGGAATGGTCTGCGGGCGTCACGTTGCGTTTGCAGAGCCCCTGGTGTGCCTAAACAGTAGAAACCCCCCACAAGTGACCCCATTTTGGAACTAGACCCCCCAAGGAACTTATCTAGATATGTGTTGAGCACTTTGAACCCCCAAGTGCTTCACAGACGTTTACAACGCAGGTCAGTTTATGCAGCGTAAAAAAAAACAGTGGGCATGAGATTTCTATAAGTCCCAACCACTTTGCTGTAACTGTACGATGCTGCGGTTATTGGCACTGCAAAATTGCATAGCGTCAAAAACTCATCGTGGGCACACAGCCTAAGCCTAAATGTTTCACAGAGAAGAACCTCAGTGCTTTATGGAGATCATGCACAGACATCACATAAATAAGCTACTAGTTCTGCTAAGAAGTCTTGGAAGTCACATTTCAAAATTTTCATATGGGCCTGAGGGACTTAAAAGTTATAAGTTATTTGGTCCAGAATAGTTACTTTCAAGAAAAGCCATTATGTTATGTTTATTAATGGTTAAATCGTACTGTGAGATAAAGAGCCTTTGCCCAGTAGCCTTTGTAGTTCTGTTTTTCAATCTCCTGGAAATCCCCTGAGTTCACCCATATGTAAATCTGTTCAATGGACTTTGCCTGTTAACTAGTTGCAAGAGTCCTAAGTCATGTGACAAGGCTCGTTAAAGGGTCGACATTAACTGTTAGGATTGCTAATTCCAATAGGTGGCACTATATTTCTAGTCCTCTTCTTCTCTGAAGGGACAATTTGCATAGTTGCAAGAGTAAAATTCTAGGTTCTCTTGCTCACTTAGGCCGGCGTCACACTTGCGAGTTTTACGGACGTAAGAGCGCAGAATCTACGTCCGTAAAACTCGCAAAAAATACGGCACAATTATTCTCTATGCCCCTGCTCCTATTTGCCGTATTTTACTGATCAGTATTATACGGCTTTCTACGGCCGTACAAAATCGCAGCATGCTGCGTTTGTCACCGTACTGCGCAAGAAATACGCCAATGAAAGTCTATGGAAGCGTGAAAAATACGGATTACATACGGACAAGCAGTGTGACTTGCGAGAAATACGCAGCGCTGTTAGAGAGAAAAGCCGGTAATTCAGTGCGGTGTACAGTAAAATCACACTGACAGCTTACAGTAGAATAGAATAATTAGACAGAAGCACAACGAAGTACAGCATAATCAAGATTCTCTATTGCTGACCAAAAAGAAAGGACTAGATAAACGGACTAATCGCTAACGAAATATACCTAGACGTGGGTCACAAGGGCCCGAAAAAACGATCTTACAGTCCATGTGATACAAAATATGGAAAAATCTTTATTAATAATAAAACATCATAATGGGACAATTATGGAACGGGTAAGGCTAAGGTGCAACCCGGATAACGGGGACGCTGCACCGACCAAGATGTTACACAGGCGTATGAAACCGGGACGGGGTCATAAAAATATATCCAAACAACTGGCAATATTCTAAGTCAGAGTCTAATGTCATATAGCAATAAATACAGGCGCCATCTATACACAGGGACACAAAACCAAAGTATAAATAAAGTATCACTATCAGAGCCCTGTGTAAAATGCACAAGTGGCACTAAGACATAGAAAAAGACATAGGCACCAGATAATATGTTACCTCTAAATAGAGCACAGTATACAGACACCTCCCGGGGCCAAACGCCTGCCAGGGAGCTTTCTAGGTAATTTCCCACGATCTATGAACAGCCAGCAGAGGGCGCCTCACCGCAAATGAAGCTAACTATAGATCATTGATCTATTTTTAGACTCATTCCCTGGGGTTTTGCAGCGAGGAGCAGCCTGCATTAGCACAGCTCCTTGCTGCAAAATGTTTTAACCCCTTCAGAAGGATTTACATCGTTGGACGTTACAGATCTGCGGAGGGTAAGTATATTGTTGGTTTATTATGTTTTTTTACTCACAGAACGAGGGTCTTAAGTGACTGGATTGGGCGTTGAATAAAATACTGCAACAACCATTGTTTTTATTTCATTAAAATAATTTTAAAAAATGTGTTTGTGTTTTATTTAACCCTTCACTACAATTGGATTAATAATGGATAGGTGTCATAACTGACGCCTCTCCATTATTAATTAGGCTTAATGTCACCTTACAATAGCAAGGTGGCATTAACCCTTCATTACCCCATATCCCACCGCTACACGGGAATGGGAAGAGAGTGGCCAAGTGCCAGAATAGGCGCATCTTCCAGATGTGCCTTTTCTGGGGTGGCTGGGGGCAGATATTTTTAGCCAGGGGGGGGGGCAATAACCGTGGACCCTCTCCAGGCTATTAATATCTGCCCTCAGTCACTGGCTTTACTACTCTGGCGGAGAAAATTGCGCGGGAGCCCACGCCAATTTTTTCCGCCATTTAACCCTTTATTTTAAGAGCTAGAACGGCCAAATTTTGCAGAGACACACTACTGACATTAGTAGTGTGGAATCTGCAAAAAAATGGAGAGAAGACATGGTTTACTGTATGTAACCATGTCTCAAATCATGTCGGGTTTTAGGAAGGAGAAAGAAAAAGCCGGTAATTGAATTACCGGCTTTCAAGCTGTCTAGCGCTGGAATAAATATTAATATATATACATATATGTGTCTCACTGACATATATATATATATATATACCTATTCTATGTGTACACATTTATTCTACCTATTCTACTGTAAGCTGTCAGTGTGATTTTACTGTACACCGCACTGAATTACCGGCTTTTCTCTCTAATATATGTGTCTACTGACATATATATATATATATATATATATATATATATATATATATAGACAGTATATATATATTTTCTTTTCTTTTTGGGACACATGGATCACTTCTATAGCGGTATGTTGGTTTTGCTAGCCTGCGAGAAAACCACGCAGTACGGATGCCATACGGATTACATACGGAGGATGCCATGCGCAAAAAACGCTGACACACCCTGCCTATGGAGGAGCTACGGACCACTTTTTCCGGGACTTTTCAGCGTATTACGGCCGTAATATACGGACCGTATTGTTTTACGCTGTGTGTGACGCCGGCCTTAGGGTATGTGCACACGTCAGGTTTTTTTCCTGACAAAATCCGGAGAAATATGCCAGAAAATCGCGTTTTTTTCCGCTCGTTTTTCTCGCGTTTTTCTCGCGTTTTTTGCGCGGATTTTTTGCGGATTTTTTGCTTTTTTTTTTTTTTTTTCCTGAATGCATGAAATCCGCAGAAAATCCGCAAAAAGAATGAGCATGGCCATTCTTTTTGCGGATTGCGTTTTTTTTGCGGAAAAAAATGCATACATCTGCACAAAAAATGCGGAATGCATTCTAAATGATAGGATGCATAATTTGAGCGTTTTTTATGCGGATTTATAGCGTTTTTATCGGGAAAATCCGCAAAAAAAAACGCGAAAAATCCGGACGTGTGCACATACCCTGACTCACCATTCTATGTAGGACAGTGTGTCAATCTACCCCTGAAAGCAAATGTTAGATAAAAGAAGGATCCAAAGTTTCCCAAACATTTGTTCTCATGGGAGACATCAGTTTCTAAAGGAGGGACAGATTGGTTTGGTTTGAGGTGCCCAAATATCCTATAAAAGACTGGATGTAGGATGAGACATACACAGATGTCTGTTCAGTAACTTTAAATAGTGAAACAACAGTCTTGATGTCACAGTTGATGCCCTGGGCAAAATTACCATTTTATGCCCCCATCCATTTGGTATTGTTTAGTTTCCCCAAGAGGTGTGTGTAGAAAGTTATCTATTATATCAATTAATATAGATTATATAGAATAATTCTGGAATACTTCAACATATCCCAGTGATTCTGAGAATATTTTTTCGTGACACACTGTAATTCATAATGGTGGTAAATTTGGGTCTATATGATTTGCATTCTAAAAAAAATAGCAATTTTGAAAAACTTTGAACGTTTATGCCCTTCGAAAAGATAGTCACACCACTAATTAATAAATAACATTTTCCAAATGTCTACTTTACAGATCCTTCTCAAAAAATTAGCATATAGTGTTAAATTTCATTATTTACCATAATGTAATGATTACAATTAAACTTTCATATATTATAGATTCATTATCCACCAACTGAAATTTGTCAGGTCTTTTATTGTTTTAATACTGATGATTTTGGCATACAACTCCTGATAACCCAAAAAACCTGTCTCAATAAATTAGCATATCAAGAAAAGGTTCTCTAAACGACCTATTACCCTAATCTTCTGAATCAACTAATTAACTCTAAACACATGCAAAAGATACCTGAGGCTTTTATAAACTCCCTGCCTGGTTCATTACTCAAAACCCCCATCATGGGTAAGACTAGCGACCTGACAGATGTCAAGAAGGCCATCATTGACACCCTCAAGCAAGAGGGTAAGACCCAGAAAGAAATTTCTCAACAAATAGGCTGTTCCCAGAGTGCTGTATCAAGGCACCTCAATGGTAAGTCTGTTGGAAGGAAACAATGTGGCCGAAAACGCTGTACAACGAGAAGAGGAGACCGGACCCTGAGGAAGATTGTGGAGAAGGACCGATTCCAGACCTTGGGGAACCTGAGGAAGCAGTGGACTGAGTCTGGTGTGGAAACATCCAGAGCCACCGTGCACAGGCGTGTGCAGGAAATGGGCTACAGGTGCCGCATTCCCCAGGTAAAGCCACTTTTGAACCATAAACAGCGGCAGAGGCGCCTGACCTGGGCTACAGAGAAGCAGCACTGGACTGTTGCTAAGTGGTCCCAAGTACTTTTTTCTGATGAAAGCAAATTTTGCATGTCATTCGGAAATCAAGGTGCCAGAGTCTGGAGGAAGACTGGGGAGAAGGAAATGCCAAAATGCCTGAAGTCCAGTGTCAAGTACCCACAGTCAGTGATGGTGTGGGGTGCCATGTCAGCTGCTGGTGTTGGTCCACTGTGTTTCATCAAGGGCAGGGTCAATGCAGCTAGCTATCAGGAGATTTTGGAGCACTTCATGCTTCCATCGGCTGAAATGCTTTATGGAGATGAAGATTTCATTTTTCAGCACGACCTGGCACCTGCTCACAGTGCCAAAACCACTGGTAAATGGTTTACTGACCATGGTATTACTGTGCTCAATTGGCCTGCCAACTCTCCTGACCTGAACCCCATAGAGAATCTGTGGGATATTGTGAAGAGAAAGTTGAGAGACGCAAGACCCAACACTCTTGAAGCATCCTGGGCCTCCATAACATCTCAGCAGTGTCACAGGCTGATTGCCTCCATGCCACGCCGCATTGAAGCAGTCATTTCTGCCAAAGGATTCCCGACCAAGTATTGAGTGCATAACTGAACATTATTATTTGATGGTTTTTTTGTTTGTTATTAAAAAACACTTTTATTTGATTGGATGGGTGAAATATGCTAATTTATTGAGACAGGTTTTTTGGGTTATCAGGAGTTGTATGCCAAAATCATCAGTATTAAAACAATAAAAGACCTGACAAATTTCAGTTGGTGGATAATGAATCTATAATATATGAAAGTTTAATTGTAATCATTACATTATGGTAAATAATGAAATTTAACACTATATGCTAATTTTTTGAGAAGGACCTGTACATTGGCCTTATTTTTTAAACATTTATTTTGTTAGAACTGTAGAAGGGTTAAAAGTTTAGCAGCAATTTTTCATTTTTCCAACAAAATTTACAAAACCTATTTTATTAGTGAACACTTCTCATTTGAAGTGACTTTTGGGGGCCTATATGTTAAAAAAATGCCCAGAAGTGAATTGACCCCATTTTGAAAACTGCACCCATCGAGGTATTCAAAACCACATTCAAGGTTGTTAACCCATCAGGTGCTTCACAGGAATTAACCCCTTTCTACCATTGGATGTACTATTCCGTCCATGTGGGGTGTGCCCTACTTTCCAAGCACGGAATAGTACGTCCAGCGCGATCAGCCGCACTCACGGGGGGGGGATAGTCAGCCACGCTCATGGCTGACTATCACAGCTGACATCCGGCACTATGTGCCAGGAGCGGTAACTGACCGCTCCTGGCACATTAACCCCCGGCACACTGCGATCAAAGATAATCGCAGCGTTCCGGCGGCATAGGGAAGCATCACGCAGGGAGGGGGCTCACTGCGTGCTTCCCTGAGACCCTCGGAGCAACGCGATGTGATCGCGTTGCTCCAAGGTCTCCTACCTCCTCCCTGCAGGCCCGGATCCGGGTCCTGCAGGGAGGTGGCTTACCAGCGCCTGCTCAGAGCAGGCGCTGGTAAGCCTGCAGCCCTGCCTGTCAGATCGCTGATCTGACACAGTGCACTGCAAAGTGTCAGATCAGCGATCTGACCCTATAGTACCATGTCCCCCCTGGGACAATGCAAAAAAGTAAAAAAAAAACTCATATGTGTAAAAAAAAATAAAAAAATTCCTAAATAAAGAAAAAAAAATTGTTGCAATAAAAACATTTCGCCTGCAGACCATTCCATCTAAGTCTGCATTCCAAATGGCGCTTATTCCCTTCCGAGCTCTGCAATGCACCCAAACGGTGGTCCCCCCAACATATTGGGTATCAACGTTCTCAGTACACATTGGACAACAACTTTGGGGTCCAATTTCTCCTGTTACCCTTGGGAAAATACAAAACTGGGGCCTAAAAAATAATTTTTGTGGAAAAAAAGATTTTTTATTTTCACGGCTCTGCGTTATAAACTTCTGTGAAGCACTAGGTGGGTGGAAGTGCTCAACACACATCTAGTTCCTTAGGGGGTCTACTTTCCAAAATGGTGTCACTTGTGGGGGTTTCAATGTTTAGGCACATCAGTGGCTCTCCAAACGCAACATGGCGTCCCATCTCAATTTCAGTCAATATTGCATTGAAAAGTCAAATGGCGCTCCTTCGATTCCGAGCTCTGCCATGCGCCTAAACAGTGGTTTACCCCCACATATGGGGTATCGGCGTACTCAGGACAAATTGTACAACAACTTTTGTGGTCCAGACTTTCTTACCAGCCTGAGACAGATGGTCAGGCAGGAGGTCAGAGGTTCGGTCAAATCCCTTTCCCAAGATAGGGAGAGTAGAGGAAGAGAGCCCAGATCTCTGGTTTCAATTGAGGACAGTGAATCAGGGGAGCTAAGATCAGAATCTCTTCTTTCTTCATCATCTTCTTCAGAGACTGAGTCTGGTCATTCATGTTTTTCTTTTGACTGGATAGACCGCCTTGGGTAAATAATACTATGGGAATTGAAGAGACCCCGTCAGAGAAATCTATGCAGGATGTTATGCTTAAAGGTCTAGACCGGAAATCTCGTAGATGTTTTCTGGTGGTTGAAAAGGTGAACTCCCTTATTCTACGAGGGTTGAAGAAACCTGAGAGGAAAGGCTCTCTTCCGCCATCATTTAAGAGGAAATATCCTTTTGAGGAGGTGGCATCTTCAGCATGGGATAAAGCCCCACAACGCGATGTTGCCATAGCCAAAGCTTCACGGTCTATGATGGTGTGGTTGGACAGTTTAAGAGGATCAACTTAAAAACAAGACTCCGTGAAATGAGATTTTATCCTCTCTTTCTATGGTTCAAGGGGCGTCAGCTTACCTTTCAGATGCATCTGCAGATTCTGTGAAGCTGTCAGCCAGATCAGCGGCCCTTTCTAATGCTGCTTGTAGAGCCATTTGGCTAAAATGTTGGCCAGGGGACATGCAGGCCAGATCAAAACTGTGCAGTATTCCGTGTGAGGGGGTGCATTTGTTCGGGTCAGTTCTAGATGAACTTTTGGATTAAGCAGGTGATAGCAAGAAACGCTTCCCTTGCTTAGGAATACCCTCCTACAGATGGGGTATTAATAGAAGATGGTTTGACCGTACAAGAACTAATAGAGAAAGGTCCAGATATGACACCAATAGGAAGAAAGGTAGAGGTTACATGTTCAACTCCTTTCGGGACAACAGAAAGCCACAATGACTGCCGGACCGGGTGGGAGGCAGACTTTTGGCCTTCTATCCGGCTTGGCTTAATATTTCCAGTAGCCCATGGGTCCTAAACATTATTAAATCAGGACTAAAGTTTGATTTTCAGAAAATCCCTCAGGATAAATTTCTGTTAACACCTGTACGTTCTTCACATACAGAACAGCTGGCATTAGAGTCTGAGGTCCAGGAACTTCAACTAAAGGGTGTATTGGTGGAAGTTCCTGAAGCCCAAAGAGGTAAGGGGTTCTATTCCCCCCTCTTCTTGATTAAAAAGCCAGACAATTCTTTTCGTACCATCATCAATCTTAAAGGCCTGAATAAGTTCTTATGGGTCCAATCATTTAAAATGGAGTCTGAAAAAACAGCAATAAAGCTATTGTTTGACAAGTGTTTCATGGTCATCTTAGATCTTATAGATGCCTAATATCATGTTCCTATACGCGCAGACCACCAACAGTATTTAAGGGTGGCAGTCTCACTAGGACAGTAAAACACTTCCAATACAGGGCCCTCCCCTTTGGGGTTGCAGTTGCCCCTCGTGTTTTCACAAAGATAATGGTGGAGGTCTTGGCACATCTTCATGAACAGGATATTCTAGTGGTTCCATATCTGGATGACCTGTTGATCATAGGACACTCAGAATCACACTGCTCGGCCGAACTAGCAAAAGTAATTGCAGCCTTAAAAAGTCTCATCTTAGACTCCAGGTTGTAAGAATGCCGCCTACCAGACACAAAGGTAGACAAAATTCGTCAGCAAATACTCAAGGTCATTGACAATCCATCAGTCACGTTAATAGGGGCAATGTCACTGTTAGGCTCACTTACGTCTTGTATCCCAGCGGTTCTTTGGGCCCAGTACCACACCAGAGTCCTACAGTGGGATATACTGTTCAATACTCGTCAGTTAGAAGGCCACCTTGATTGTACCTTTTCCTTGTCTATACAATCCTTACGTTGGTGGTTACACACGCCAAACCTGCGGACAGGTGTTACCTGGATTAACCATATATCTTGTGTGCTGACCACAGATGCTAGCCCCAGGGGATGGGGAGCACATATGGGTGACACGTGGGTCCAGGGAGTTTGGTCACATTCCAAGCGAAACCTATCCTCCAACCTTAAAGAGTTATTGGCGGTAGAACGAGCTCTGAGTTATTTCCTTATGTACTTACAGGGCCGACACGTCACTATATTTTCAGACAATCAGGTAACGGTAGCTTATATTGATCATCAGGGGGAACCCGATCCAGATCTTTAATGGAAGTGGCGGGTGTTAGGGCTAGCGGAACGCACTGAGAAAATAGAGATGTTTATTATAAATGTTTCGTTCGCAGCCCGGGGTCCACCGTGCAGGAGGAACCTGCTGCTAGCGAATGGTGGCACTGTTTGGTGGTATAGACTAGCTCTGTTACTCCACAGAGTAGCCGTGAAAGGGAAGCACTGCACCCTGTTAGCCTCACAGGAGCAGAAGCTTACTGCCAGGCTGATAGCAGTCAGTGGTTATGCAACATGCAATCTCCTCACCGGAGAAGGCAGTATTCTAGGGGCTTATTTCAGCCGGGTCCCTGAACACACTCATACAATCTCCTCACCGGAGGTGCCGGTATTCTAGGGGCTTATTTCAGCCGGGTCCCTGAACACACTCATGCATAACCACACTGGCGCAAAGCTCATATATGAATTGACACTAGCGCATGACCATGCGGCCATGCGAGCCTTATATAGCTGCAGCAAGTAAAAGACCTTCCTAGAAGGACCAATGAGAGACTGCCATAACTGAGCATGTGACCCTAAATCTCCACTGAGAGATCTTGCCCTGGGCAGGCTCAGTGTGTGCAAAACAGGATTTAGTCCTAGCACTTAAAGGACCTTCCTGAAAGGACCAATGGACTTAGCTGCAGTATCTGACCATGTGACCCTCGATCTCCACTTGTCCAGAACGAGAAAAGCAGGACTTAGTCCCAGAAGCATCTGCTCGCCGCTGCCCAGCACTGACTTCAATGGCAGAAGCAGGAAAAGCAGCAGTAACTCTTTGTACAGAGTGGGACTGAGCAAGACGCTGAGCAGGCTCCACTGCGGCAGGAGAGGAATGGGAGACCGCAGCAGAGGTGGCTCGAGATTCCCCCTGTGCAGAGGCGGGAACTCGACCCCTAACAGCGGGTCGTATCTTTCAGATAGCCGAAACTCATCTACTGTTGCTCACATCCCTTCATATAAAGGGAAAACACAACATCGTGGCAGATTACCTAAGTCGCAGAAAACTCAGGCAAGGAGATTGGGTTCTCAATCAAACCGTCTTCAACCAGATCACACTTCTTTGGGGGTGCACAGATATAGACCTCTTCGCCAACAAAGAGAACAAAAAGAGTCACCAGTTTTGTCCCTAAACCCCAGAGACAATCCGTACGCGGTGGACGCCCTCCTAATTCCATGGCGTTTCAACATAGCCTATGCCTTTCCCCATTTAACTTGATAACGATTCTTCTGAGGAAGATACGGGAGGACAGAGCTCGGGTAATACTAATAGCGCCGCTCTGGCCCAGGAGGCCGTGGTTTCCGTGGCTGAGGAAAATGTCCATTTCCCAGCCTTGGATTCTTCCGGAACTCCCAGACCTCCTTTCCCAAGGTCCAATTTTCCATCCACGAGTGCCCAAATTACATCTGGTGGTGTGTAATTTGAAAGGACATTACTGAAAAGGAAGGGGTTTTCACAAGGACTGATTAATACCTTACTTAAAAGCAGGAAGGTTTCCACAACGAATATTTATGTTAGAGTCTGGAAAAAATTCTTGACTGTTTCAGGAGTAGAGATTGGTCAGAAAGTCGGTATTACTAAAGTTCTGGAGTTCCTGCAGAGGGTTCTGGAGATGGGGTTAGCCACTAGCACCGTTAGAGTCCATGTATCAGCTTTAGGGGCTTTATACAAATGTAAATTAGCTAACAATTACTGGAATGCTAGATTTGTCAAAGCAGCGGCTAGGTCACGACCCATTGTTAAGAAAAATCTAGCCCCGTGGGACTTAAACTTGGAACTTACAGCTTTAACTGAACTCCCCTTTGAGCCTATTGATTCTGCTCCTATACAAGTCCTGTCTTTTAAAACAGCTCTTTTAGTTGCTCTTACATCAGCAAGAAGAGTTAGTGACCTACAAGCCCTCTCTAGACAGCCTCCATACATTCAGTTTAGAGACGATAGAGTAGTATTAAGAACTGATCCTCTTTACCTTCCTAAGGTAGCGTCAAAGTTCCACAGACTTCAGGAGATAAATCTCCCCACTTTTTGTCCTAATCCTAAAAATCAAAAAGAACTCTAACTCCATTCATTAGATGTTAAAAGATGTCTACTCAGATATATAACTTTAACAGACACTTGGAAAAAAGATGGTTCTTTGTTTCATATCCTTTCAGGGAGTCAGGAAAGGGTTTAGGGTGCCCAACATTAGACGGATTAGGGAAGGGATGCCTTTGGCTTATTCAGCAGGTGGCCTAGAAGTCGAAGGTATAAGAGCTCATTCCACTCGGGCTATGGCGACATCCTGAGCGGAAAGGTCGGAGGTGTTGATTGAGGATATATGTAAGGCGGCCACATGGTCATCTCCATCTACTTTCTTTACGCATTATAGATTAGATCTGGGTGGCTCCTCCGATCTCACATTTGGTAAAAGGGTGCTGGAAGCAGTAGTCCCTCCCTAAGACTCTTTTCTCTGTAAATCTCTTGTTAGTGCTGTCATGGCGACTGAATAAATACTCAAGCTACTTACCGGTAGCGGTGTTTTTCAGGAGCCCATGACAGCACTCCTATATTCCCTCCCTTTATGCTGGCATGGCTTATCACCACTTGTTTATATAAATTTTTAAGTTTAATCACAGGGTGGAATGTATAAATTATTTATGTGCTACTAACCAAGGAGGTCCTCTCATGCTCTGTAATCCAACTGATGCGGGAGAGAGGTGCCACCCTTTTATCTCTGTAGGTTTCCTGTCCCTGAAGGGCGGATCCCCTCTCTCGTTAGTGCTGTCATGGACTCCTTAAAAACACCGCTATCGGTAAGTAGCTTGAGTATTTTCCACAAAAATGTTACAATAGCCCCAACCTTTTTCTTTTCACAATGGTAACAAGAAAAAATGGACAATATTGACTTTCTCCTGACGATGCCACAAATACAGGAGGGCTCTTAAGTGAAAGAGCTCTATCTGAATTTTGGAGCGCCACTTTGGCTGGAATAGATTACGTACACCATGTCACATTTGCCGAGCCCCAGAAGTACCAAAACAGTAGAGAACCCCACAAATGACTTCATTTTGGGAGCTACACTCCTCAAGGAATTCAACAAGGTGTGTGATGACCATCTTGAACCTACAGGTACGTCACACGTCACAGAATTTTATAACATTGGGTTGTGAAAATGTAAAATTAAATTTTTTAAACAAAAATGTTGCTTTAGCCCCTAATTTTTCATTTTCTCAAGAGGAACAGCAGAAAATGGACCACATAATTTGTTGTGCAATTTCTCCTGACTCTGAGTATGACAATACCCCAAATGTGGTCAGTACTGTTCGGGCACACGGCAGGGCTTGAAAGGCAAGGAGCACTATTGAGTTTTGGATCCTCGTTTTGGCTGGAATAGATTGCAGAGACCATGTTGCATTTGAAGAGCCTCTGGTATGTCAAAACAGCAGAAACCCCACACAAGTGACCATATTTTTGAAACTATACACCCCAAATAATTCATATATGGGTATTGTGAGAATTTAGAACCCATTGGTGCTTCACAGAATTTTATAATATTGGAATGTGGAAATTACATTTTTTTTCTTCAAGACAAAATGTTGCTTTAGTACACATTTTTTCGTTTTCACTAAAGTAGCTAGATAAACTGGACCCTGCAATTTGTTGTGCAATTTCTCCTGTGTACGATTATACCACATATGTGGTCGCAAACTACTATTTGGGTACATTGAATGGAAGGAGCACTACTTCATTTTTGGAGCACTATTTTGGCTGGAATAGATTGCAGACTCCATGTCACATTTGAAGAGCCCCTGACATTCAAACACAATAGAACTCCGACACCCCCCCCCCCCCAAAAAAAAAAAAAAAAAGTGAATCCATTCTGGAAACTACACCTCTCAAAGAATTCATCTAGGAGTGTTATTCTGCCACCGATATATGTGGATGATGTATCTGAGGGATGTGATCACGAATCGCTATATAAACAATGGCGGACAGCGTTACTCACTAACTGTGCTCCTAGTCCTTATCAGCTGTGCGTGGTGATCCGGAAGGATGATGCAGTGATACATTCAACAGGTTTTATTTACAGTACCTTGGTGAGTGTGAGATGAGGACTATAAGTTACAGCTGTTATAGAATCACCAGACAGAGATAATAGAAGCTCCAGGTTAGAGGTAACAAGAGAATCCTTTCTCCAGCTCTGCAGCACATGTGAGATCCAAGATGGCACGGAGTACAAAACAGGAAAAGAAGGAAAAAGATAGGAGGAGCTAAAGACAGAAAGGTATTGTGGGAAGTACCATAACCCAATATTACAGTTTGATACAGCATCAGCCAGTAGATGGCAGCAAAGTATAACAAATACACTAAATGAAAGAACCAGGCATATTAGCACTACATAAATGTCCATGTATGACTGAAAGTCTATCAGAATAAACTGAGCAGCACACTCCCCGTCTGAAATCCTCAGATTTCACTATACTAAACAGTCTCAAATTGGAAGTGTTTACCTGAAGTACATGGAGGGATACCTCAACCTGTAAGATAAAAACAACGCATGCAATGCAACAATAACATATTGAATAACAAGATAGACGAATGTCTATAACGAGTTTTTGAAGTAATCCAACGGATAACCCATCTTCGGATTGGAGAAACCGCGCTAGGCCAAACTGTCTCCAACCCATTTGTAATCCAAAGGTTGAAGTTCCTTGAAAGAGTTCCTACTGATTGGATGGATAATCAATCCTCAACCGGTATGAGTAAGATAATCTCTGATGTAGGCCTAATGAAAGATTTGGGGTCACCTTGCTTAGTAACTGTCACTTCTACCTTGCGTACCTTGCCATCATCACTTGGAAAGGTTTTAGATATAAGTCCCATAGGCCATGTGCTTCTTTCCTCCTTCTGGTCTTTCATGAGGATAATACCTGTATCTCCTACTTGTAAATTTGGTTTTACTTGTTGCCATTTTCTTCGTTTTTGGAGAAGTGTCAGGTACTCCCTCTTCCATCTATTCCAGAAACAATTAGCCAGATGTTACCGGACACAGAGTCTTCAGGCGGGTTAGGAACAGTTCCAAGTTTCTGGGTGAGGAGAGTTGCCGGAGTGAGAATTGTAGGACATTCTGGATCCGTACATATGGGTACAAGTGGTCTTGAGTTTACTATAGCAGAGACTTCTGCTAAGAAAGTGGTCAAGGTCTCGTGAGTGAGTCTTGAAAGATTTGAGTCCATCAGCATAGATTCCAGTATCCTTGTGAAAAACATTCTGCTGCACATTGCGTATCACAATGAGTTCACTCAGAGCAATGTCTTCTGCAGAGAGAGGCTTATGGCAGATATGCTAACTGTGACAAACAGTGTGTTAGGTCTCGAGTTCCCACTTCTGCACAGGGGGAATCTCGGGCCGTCTCCGCTGCGGTCTCCCATTCCTATCCAGCCGCAGTGGAGTCTGCTCAGCAGGGACGTCGGTCCCAGCGTCTTGCTCGGTCTCGCTCTGTACAGAGAGTTACTGCTGCTTCTTCAGCTCCTGCCATTGGAGTCAGTGCTGGTCAGCGGCGAGCGGACTTCTCTGGGACTAAGTCCTTGTTTGCGCACACTGAGCATGCCCAGGGCAGGATCTCCCGTTGGAGATCGAGGGTCATGTGCTCAGGCTCTGCAGCGCATTCCATTGGTCCTCTTGGCAGGTCTTGGAAGGGCAAAGTTTCTGTGGCCACTTCCTGTCCTGCAACTATATAAACTGCGCATGACCGCACGGCCATGCGCTAGTGTACAATTATTATGTGAGTGTGTAGATGGATGTATGTCGATGGATGAAAGCTCCTAAGTATCCCTCCCTAGAGTTGTTGACTGCTCGCGGATGATGGTAGCTCTCTAGCGCCCGACTATCCATCTGTATGTTACACACATCACAGCATCCTATAGCTGTGACTGCCAGTACGGCGCCGTGCGCTTGCCTTGCGCTTTCCATACCCAAGCCTGGGTGGTTAGTGGCGTCCGTCAGTGTGGCATCGCACGCACTCTTGTGCTCATTTATTACTAATAAGGTTCATTACACACCCAGTTGCGGTGTTGTGCCAGCAAGGGTCCAATCGGACTTCAATCCCTTTCGGGGTTAAGTTCGCTGACTACTTGCTCGCGCTCTATGTGCGGTACCGCGGTCCTGTGACTTAACAGGATCGCTTTCTTTACGTTGGGTGAGGTTTAACCCACGTGTTTATACTTTTAGTACCGCCATATAGTTTGTCATTCACTAGCAGCGGGTTTCGCCTGCACGGTGGACCCCGGACTGCGAACGCATCTATATCATCTTACTTGGTGCGTTCCGCCAGTCCTAACATTACACTAGCGCCAGGGTCTGGCTAGTGATGACAGACAAACAGCAATCCTTCCGGTATATCCAGCAGCTGGAGGGTAGGTTGGCGGCTCTCGAGAGCGCAACCTCAGCTGTGGATGTGACCGCAGTTGCTGTACAGGCTGCCAGCGTGGCTGCAGCAACTTTGTCCATTGCCACCCCTGTTCCGACATTTTCTCGCCTCCCGCTGCCAGAAAAATTTTCTGGTGATAGCAAATTTTGTAGGGGATTTGTGAGTCAGTGCTCTATTCATCTTGAGCTCCTGGCTGCACGCTTCCCCACAGAGCGGGCTAAGGTGGGATTTATTGTATCTCTATTGTCGGACAGGGCGTTGGAATGGGCTACGCCGCTGTGGGAGCGTGGCGATCATGTGGTGCAGAGTGCTCCGCTGTTTTTGAGGACTCTGAAACAGGTCTTTTTAGGACCTCAAGTCACCCATGATACTGCGCTCCAACTGCTGGCATTAACTCAGGGTGAGTTCTTGGTCAGTCATTTTGCCGTCCAATTCCGCACTTTAGCATCTGAGCTGGAATGGTCGGATAAAGCTCTTATCCCCATATTTTGGAGGGGCTTGGCTGACCACGTAAAGGACGCTCTGGCCACTAGGGAGATTCCTACCACACTGGAGGAGTTAATAACAGTCTCCACTCGAATTGATCTCCGTTTTAACGAGCGGAGGTTGGAGCGAGCCCAGTGTAGGCAGAGGTTTCGGCTGGCTCCTACTTTCGCCAAACCTCTGGAATCTCCGGTCCTGGTTCCTGAGTCACATGAGGCCAGAGAAGGGTCACAAGCGGGATCTAAGTCCCGGACCGCTTGTGCACTCAGGGTCTGTCATGTTTGCCAGCAGTCAGGACATCTAGCCACCAGATGTCCTCAGCGGTCGAGGAAACGTCAGCGTCTAGTGGTCGTAGGTGGAGGTACACTAGACACGGTGACGTTTGCCTCTAAATTGTCCTTTAAGGGGACAATTACTATAGGCTCATTCTCCCACTCAGTAGAGCTCTGCGTGGATTCTGGGGCGGAGGGCAATTTTATGTCTTCTGCCTTCGCCCAATGTCACGCAATACCCCTGGTTATGCTAGCTCAACCTGTAACGGTACGAGTGGTGAATGGGTCGACACTGCCCTCACAGATAACACACCAGACCATCCCTTTTACTCTGTCCATGTCGCCATCTCATCAGGAGATTATTTTTCTGCTCGTCATTCCAGAGGGAATTGATGAGATCCTGTTGGGAATACCTTGGCTACGGTACCACTCTCCTCATATCGAGTGGTCCTCAGGCAGAATTCTGGGATGGGGTGAATCTTGTGGGGGTAGGTGTCAGAGGGAGTGTGTTCAGGTTGCTACAACAGAGGTACCCACAGATCTATCCTCTCTCCCCAAGCAGTATTGGTCTTATGCAGACGTGTTCTCCCAAAAGGCGGCGGAGACCCTTCCGCCCCATCGCCCCTATGACTGTCCTATTGACCTCTTGCCTGGTGCTGAGCCTCCACGGGGTAGAGTCTATCCGCTATCTCTCCCGGAGACGGAGGCAATGTCACAGTACATCCAGGAAAATCTGGCAAGAGGGTTCATCAGGAAGTCAGTGTCACCTGCTGGGGCAGGATTCTTCTTCGTGCAGAAGAAGAATGGGGAATTGCGTCCATGCATAGACTACAGGGGTCTTAGCGCCATCACCGTTAAGAATAAGTACCCTTTGCCTCTGATATCCGAGCTATTCGATAGGCTTCGGGGAGCAAGGGTATTTACTAAATTAGATCTGCGGGGTGCTTACAACCTGATTCGCATCCGTGAGGGGGACGAATGGAAGACGGCGTTTAACACCAGGGATGGGCACTATGAATATCTGGTGATGCCCTTCGGGCTCTGTAATGCCCCAGCCGTTTTCCAAGACTTTGTGAACGATATCTTCCGGGATATGCTTTCCACCTCGGTCGTAGTCTATCTGGATGATATTCTCATCTACTCTCCAGATATTGACTCCCACCGGAGAGATGTTAGCAAAGTCTTCGACCTCCTACGGGCAAACTCTCTCTATGCCAAGTTGGAGAAGTGTATGTTTGAGCAGGAGTCCTTACCTTTCCTAGGCTACATCATCTCAGCCCAGGGATTGGCTATGGATCCTGCCAAACTACAGGCTGTAATGGACTGGCAGGAACCCCATTCTCTTAAAGTGGTGCAGAGCTTTATGGGATTCATCAATTATTATCGCCAGTTCATCCCGCACTTCTCAACTTTGGTAGCTCCCTTGGTTGCCCTCACCAAAAAGGGGGCGAATCCCAAATTGTGGTCTGAGGAGGTCTACAAAGGCCTTTATCTCTATAAAGTCACACTTCGCTAGCGCTCCCATTCTACATCGCCCCGATGTTGATAAGCCATTTATCATGGAGGTGGATGCCTCTTCTGTTGGTGCTGGAGCAGTCCTCTTCCAAAAGGATGCTCAAGGTCGGAAGCATCCATGCTTCTTTTTCTCCAAGACCTTCGCACCAGCAGAGAGGAATTATTCCATCGGGGACAGGGAGTTGCTAGCCATGAAGTTGGCTTTCTCAGAGTGGAGACATCTCTTGGAGGGAGCACGTTTTCCCTTCCAAGTCTTCACAGACCATAAAAATTTGGTGTACCTGCAGACAGCTCAGCGGTTGAATTCTCGCCAGGCCAGATGGTCCTTGTTCTTCTCCCGGTTTCATTTTACCCTCCATTTCCTTTCTGGGGAGAAGAACATTCGGGCCGACGCTCTCTCTCGCTCCGTTGTGTCATCTGTGGAGGAGGAGGAGGAGCCTCGGCTTATTGTCCCCACCGAGAGCTTGAGAACTGTGGCTCCGGTTTCGCTGGAGTCTGTGCCCCCGGGCAAGACTTTTGTTCCATCCAGTTTGCGACCGGAGGTTCTTTCTTGGGCGCACTCGTCCAGGGTGGGTGGACATTTTGGTACTAAAAGGACATCTGAGCTACTGGCGAGGACATACTGGTGGCCACATATGGCCCGTGATGTCGCGGAGTATGTTCGGGCGTGTGTCTCTTGCGCCAGGAACAAGACTCCTCGGCAACGGCCAGCTGGTTTGCTTTATCCTCTGCCCGTGGCGGACAGGCCCTGGGAGATGGTCGGGATGGACTTTGTGGTGGGCTTGCCCAAGTCTCGTAACTGCACCATTATCTGGGTGATCACCAACCATTTTTCCAAAATGGTGCATTTGGTGCCTCTTCCACGGCTACCATCTGCACGGGCGTTGGCTGTCTTGTTTATCAAGCATATCTTTCGCCTGCACGGTATGCCAGACAAAATTGTTAGTGACCGGGGTCCCCAGTTTGCGTCTCGATTCTGGAGAGAGCTTTGTCGTCTACTCAGTATTGAGTTAAATCTCTCTTCGGCATATCATCCAGAGACGAATGGGTTGGTTGAAAGGGCCAACCAGACCTTGGTCACATATCTGCGACATTTTGTTTCTGCCAGGCAGGATGACTGGGCATCCTTGCTAACATGGGCAGAGTTTGCACTTAACAATGCCGTAGCCGACTCCACCAGTCAGACTCCATTCCTCTTAAATTACGGCCAGCATCTGCGTGTTCCTGTGCCCATGCCTGTGTCTTCCGCTGACTCCAGGGTGGCAGACTGGGCTGTGGAGGCACGGGACATTTGGGATCGCACGCAGGATGCCATTCGGGCCTCCAAGGAGAGAATGAGGTCCTCCGCCGATGTTCATCGGCGCCCCGCTCCGACCTTTGCCCCTGGCGACTTGGTGCGGCTCTCCGCCCGTAACATCAGGCTGCGAGTTGAGTCCACTAAGTTTGCTTCTCGCTACTTGGGTCCCTTCAAGGTTCTCGAACAGGTTAATCCCGTGGTCTACCGTCTGGCTCTTCCTCCACGCTTGGGTATCACCGACACCTTTCACGTATCCCTCTTGAAACCCGTATACATGTCCTGGTTTTCCGAGTCATCTGCCGGGACATCGGGTTAGTCTACGGACGATTATGAGGTGAACGCTATTTTGGGGTGCAAGGTGGTACGCGGCAAAAAGTTCTATTTGGTGGATTGGAAGGGTTATGGCCCAGAGGACAGGTCATGGGAACCTGCTGAAAATATACGGGCCCCACAGCTCATTGCTGCCTTCGAGCATAGCGAGGCCCAAGGAGAGGGGGGCCCTAGGAGGGGGGGTAATGTTATGTCTCGAGTTCCCACTTCTGCACAGGGGGAATTTCGGGCCGTCTCCGCTGCGGTCTCCCATTCCTATCCAGCCGCAGTGGAGTCTGCTCAGCAGGGACGTCGGTCCCAGCGTCTTGCTCGGTCTCGCTCTGTACAGAGAGTTACTGCTGCTTCTTCAGCTCCTGCCATTGGAGTCAGTGCTGGTCAGCGGCGAGCGGACTTCTCTGGGACTAAGTCCTTGTTTGCACACACTGAGCATGCCCAGGGCAGGATCTCCCGTTGGAGATCGAGGGTCATGTGCTCAGGCTCTGCAGCGCATTCCATTGGTCCTCTTGGCAGGTCTTGGAAGGGCAAAGTTTCTGTGGCCACTTCCTGTCCTGCAACTATATAAACTGCGCATGACCGCACGGCCATGCGCTAGTGTACAATTATTATGTGTGTGTGTAGATGGATGTATGTCGATGGATGAAAGCTCCTAAGTATCCCTCCCTAGAGTTGTTGACTGCTCGCGGATGATGGCAGCTCTCTAGCGCCCGACTATCCATCTGTATGTTACACACATCACAGCGTCCTATAGCTGTGCCTGCCAGTACGGCACCGTGCGCTTGCCTTGCGCTTTCCATACCCAAGCCTGGGTGGTTAGTGGCATCCGTCAGTGCGGCATCGCACGCACTCTTGTGCTCATTTATTACTAATAAGGTTCATTACACACCCAGTTGCGGTGTTGTGCCAGCAAGGGTCTAATCGGACTTCAATCCCTTTCGGGGTTAAATTCGCTGACTACTTGTTCGCGCTCTATGTGCGGTACCGCGGTCCTGTGACTTAACAGGATCGCTTTCTTTACGTTGGGTGAGGTTTAACCCACGTGTTTATACTTTTAGTACCGCCATATAGTCTGTCATTCACTAGCAGCGGGTTTCGCCTGCACGGTGGACCCCGGACTGCGAACGCATCTATATCATCTTACTTGGTGCGTTCCGCCAGTCCTAACACAGTGTTACTATCCTTATTGCGATAGCATTGTACAATGTGTACTAACCTTGCAATGGCACGAACCAGCCTCGTCCATCTTGAGAAGCGATCAAAACGCCAACAGTCCAAGCCAACCTCCTCCTTGAATTTGGTGATGAAGGTGCTGACATAGACGTAGAAGCGTTTCGTCTGGTTGTATATGTAGCCCAGAACTACCTACTGTCTGTGTAGAATTTTGTGTCATCCACGTGAATAGCTAGTTCACTCTGTATGAAGTCTGCAATCTCTATGGCTAGTACAGCCCCACAGAGCTCGAGTCTGGGTATGGTGTGCTCGGGTTTAGGAGCCAGTTTAGCCTTTCCAAACAGAAATCCAACATGGGCTTCATTATTAGAGTCTACAACCTTCAAGTAAGCGACAGCGGCAATAGCTTCAGTGGAGGCATCAGCGAATACATGAATCTCCTTCCTTTGACTCGTAGTTAGGGATGCCGGAGTGTAACAACTTGGTATGGGGATCTTATCCAAGGCGCAAAGAGATTCTCTCCACGACTTCCACTTTAGTTGTTTGTCAGCAGGGAGTGGTATATCCCAGTCCTTAATGCACTCTGAGAGTTGTCTCAGCAGGAGCTTGCCTTGTATAATCAGGGGTGCGACAAACCCAAGTGGATCATATAGACTGTTCACCACTGACAGAACCCCACGCTTAGTAAATGGTTTTTCTGCACCACTAACCTGAAAGCTGAAGGAGTCCCTTAGCAAGTTCCACCTCAGGCCTAGACTTCTCTGTACTGGTGGATTGTCTGAGCCTAGGTTCAAGTCCCTAAATTCTGCGGCATGATCATTAGGGTGAAAGGCCTTCATGACAACAGCACTATTGGAGGCAATTTTATGCAATCTTAAATGAGCTTTAGAAAGCATACCTTGTGTCCACAAACAAAGAAAAGCCCCAAGACCTATCTTGAGATATTCCAATTATAAAAGACGGAACAACAAACGATATGTAAGTTTCAGCTCACGAGAAGGGGAATCTGATGACTATGCTCTCAGTGCTTCTGACAATTCCCTTAATGAGTCCGCTGGTTGTAGCTCTGCCAAACAACTGACTAAATCAAAAAACGCAAAAGGCGCGGCGGGAGGAAGCATAGAAAACAATCTTGGTATGCAGACCCGCCGCAAGAAAGGCATGATGAGATAAGTGCTAATGTAATTAATTTATCGTCAAATTTTTTTTCACAGGATCAACTTCAGCTATTGGCTTATGGACTTAATTTCGTACCTGATCAGAACTTTGATTTTCAACCATATTAAATGTTAATAAATTTATCCGCAACCTTACATTGAAAAAACATTTTTGGTCAGATGAACATGCTGATCATTTGAACAATGGAAACACGATTGTGAATATGGTGGAAAATGAGTTCCATGCATTAGACTTTCACGAACAGGTTTCTCTAATATCCTTACAAGAATTACAGGGACTTGACACAGGAAATAATAAATGTATTGATCAATCGGATAATTTTAAGACTAAAAATCCATTTTTCTATCCTATCCATTCACGTGCAGATTGCATGAATAGGTTTCAGGAAGTGGTAGAACGTGAACTTAAAATTCTTAAGAATAATATCCCATCTAGCAATTACAATAATAATATATCAAAAAAGCACAGACAAGCTATTAAAGACATAAAAGACATGGACGACATAGTCATCAAGAACAGTGACAAAGGGGGCGTGATTGTTATCATGAATTCCCTAGACTACAGAAATGAAATCACAAAGTTAATTTCTGATGAGAATGTTTATAAAAAATTACTTTCAGACCCTACTAGTTTATTTAAACAAAAAATTGATAAAATAATTGAGGAAGGGGTCTCTCTGGGAGTTCTAACCAATAAACAGGCTAATTTTTTTTACAAGTTTCCCATCCTGTGATGCCTATTCTGTACGGATTGCCTAAAATCCACAAGCAAGCTAAATTTCCCCCAATGAGACCTATAGTCTCAAGTATAGAATCAATTAATGAATATTTGGGCCAGTGGCTGGACTCTTTGCTACAGCCATTAGTCCTAAGAACTCCAGGGTACATTAGGGACACAAAGGACATTCTTGACATTTTAACGCACAAAGAGTGGAAGTCAGGCTACACCTGGTTAAGTTGCGACATAGTTTCGCTGTACACTTGCATTCCACATAGCGTAGCAATGTCGGCATTACAATTCCATTTAAATCATTACAGTTCATATTCACGGGATCTCATCAATTTTATTTTACAGGTTACATTTTTTCTGTTAACTCATAATTTTTTTTCATTTGATTCTGAGTATTATTTACAATGTACCGGTGTAGCGATGGGGGCTAAATTTTCACCTTCATTGGCTAATTTGGTTATGGCGCACTGGGAACATTTGTATTTATTTTCTACATCAAATGTTTTTTCTTCCTTCATTCATTGGTATGGCAGATACATCGACGATACGCTCATTATTTGGCAGGGCGATGTATCTGCCATACAGCAGGAAATACCATCTTACATGCCCGAAGTAGCCATCCTAAATACACTGTCAAATCCATCCCTGTGGGTGAATTCACCAGGTTGAAACGAAATTGTAATAATAATGCTGAACTCCATAATGATCTTGTAAAATCTTGTAGAAAATTCCATCATCGGGGTTAGCCTAATTGGATGCTCAATAGAGCGTTACATTTGGTAAATAACGATACAAGATCTCAAAGTAACCCTACGTGTCCAGGGACAAACCCTTCAGAGAATTTCTCTAAGCAAACGTCTAAAAATATTATTACAAATAGACCATTTGTTTGTTTACAATTTAGCCCACAATTTAATAAAATCAAAACCATTATAAATAAAGCCATCCCCATTTTATATGAAGATCCCATTCTTTCCCAAATACTGAGTGAAGGGTGCAACATTGTAGCCAGAAGAGCGCCTACCCTAGGTAACAAATTGTCTCCCAATAATTTTTTGTCCCAAAAACGCAGCAGTACATGGCTCAAGTGCATAGGGAGCTACAAATGCAATGTTACTAATTGCACTACATGCAAGCATTTGGTTACCACCAAATCATTTGGTACCGCAGGTAATAATAGCTTGCACAAAATTCAAAGCTTCATTAATTGTAATACTCGATTTGTCGTATATAAGATTGATTGTGTTGACTGCGATAAATCATATATCGGCTGTACTGCTAGAAAACTAAAAAATCGAATATCAGAACATCTGTATGATATTTCCTGCATTACTAATAACAGCCGTACTGTTTCATCAGCAGCCAAACATTTCTTCGATTTTCATTCACGCAGTACAGTGTCATTGAGGGTAACAGGGATTGAAAAAATAAAAAAACCCTCACGAGGAGGCGACATTCAGAGAATGTTGCTCACCAGGGAGGCTTTTTGGATCTTTAACCTCGGCACAAGGTTTCCAAATGGCTTAAATAAAAGGAACAAATTAATGTTCCACTATTAATAGTCTCTTCATGCAGTGTAAAAGTATTTCTATATATATTTTTATTTTTCGTTTTTTCTATTTTGTGCAATTTTCGCATCTTTGAATTTTTGTATTAGTTTTAGAAATATTGTATGTGTATATTTGTCTATATGTTCACTTGTATCTCAATGTCTACTATTTGTATAGATGCACATATTTTGCATTCAATTTTAGCATTAGCATTCAGGACCTTCGGGTCATGTGAGGATTTATTACCATTTTATTGGTTCCTGATTCCTTTTATACCGGATGAATCAGTAAGTAGATCAGCTGTGATAAAGACCGCTGCGTCGGTCGAAACGCGTTGTCCCAGGAGTTGTTTCTCCATTTTAACAAGTTGGAATAAATTTTCATGATTTTATTGAAGCTGGAACCACTTTTTCTTTGTTTGTGGAATCCCATTGCGTCTCGTTAGGACGAAGTTCCGGGCTTCTCATAATGATCGGTGAGCTGGCTCCTGCTGTGTTTCTTGTTTATACCTTGTGTCTGTTGGAGCAGATCTATGGCTTCCTCCACTGTAGGAAGGGATTTAAGACCGTCGTCCACGTAGAAGTCCTTTTCAAATAACTGTTGGGCATCCTTCCCGAACTCTGCTGCACCATCGGAGGCGGTCTTACGTAGGCCATATGTAGCGACTGCAGGAGGACTGTTTCCGAACACGTGCACCTTCATGCGGTATTCAACCATTTCCTTGTTGGTGTTGTTGTCTCGGTGCCATAGAAAATGGAGATAATTTCTGTGATCTTGTTGCACGATGAAACAATGGAACATTTGTTCAATGTCGGCGGTAATGGCGACCAGTTCCTTTCTGAATCTCATGAGCACTCCCACCAGGTTATTAGTCAGGTTCGGACCAGTGAGGAGAACGTCATTCAGAGATACGCCGTCATGTTTGGCGCTTGAATTGAACACCACTCTGATTTGTTTCGGCTTTCTTGGATGATACACTCTAAAGGAAGGTAGATACCAGCATTCTTCATCAGCTTGCAATGGTGGAGCTGGCTCTGCGTGATCATTGCGAAATATCTTGTCCATAAAAGCTATGAAATGTTCGTTCATTTCAGGCTTGTTCCTTAATGTTCTCTGCAGTGAGATGAATCTAGATAAGGCCTGTTCTCTGTTGTTAGGAAACCTGGTCCTTGAAGCCTTGAAGGGTAAGGGAGCAACCCAGCTGTCAGAATCATTTTTGAAGAATCTACTGTCCATGATTTTAAGAACCTCCTTGTCTTCTATGGATAAGGCAACTTTGTTGTCATCTTTTGTTGTGTGAAACTCTGTTCTCCCTAAGTCATCACCGTAGGAAGTGGGAATGATGTCAGGCTCCTGGATGCAATCAGATAACCTCTCTTTCACTTCATAGTGATGAACGCATGGCTTAAAGTGAGGTGTGCGACCATTTGGAGCACATACGTTTTACAGGCGTTGACTTCGGATGCCTTGTGACTCCTATCCAGACATACAGGGCCGTTGTATTGTTGGCGTACCTTGTGGACCTTCAGAATGTCCCTTCCGAGTAGGATTAGAATTTCAGCATTCATGTCCAGAGGAATTTCATTAGTCAGGTGCCTCAAGTGGCGATGATTAAGTGCGGCTTCCGGAGTGGGAATCTCCTCCCTGTTATCAGGTATCTGGTCACATTCAGTTAGGGTTGGCAAGGGTATATGCACATTTCCCTTGATTGAAAAGACTATGTACCCAGAGGCTCTCCTGCCAGAAGTCTCAATACGACCAGAGCAGGTGTTGAGGGTGTATGGAGCTGTTTGTCCCTTTATGTTGAAGATCTCAAAGAATTTGGGCCTTGCTAGAGATCGGTTACATTGCTCATCTATTATGGCATACATTTTGGAGGCCTTGTCGGGTTGTCCTTCTGGATAGACCTTAATCAGACATACCTTGACACAGCATTTAGGATCAGTCCCTTCTCCACATACCTCAGTACATGAGGAGGAAACAGCGGTTGCAGTTGGGTCAGGGACCTGTGGCTCCCCGCCATGCTTTTGAGCAGGGTTAGATGCTGCAGAAGGTTGTGAGTTGTGTGGAGCTGGCATGGGATGCATGGCTGTGACGTGTTTATCACTGCTGCATTCAGTGCACTTAATGGCGGCCTTACAGTCCTTAGCGAGGTGGTCTGAGGAAGTGCAACACTTATAACACATCCCAAGCTCCTTGAGGGTATCTTTACGCTCCTGCAAAGTCCTTGCTCTGAATCCACGGCATTCTTTAAGTGGGTGAGGCCTTTTGTGGATAGGGCACATACGGTTACTGTCCATGACTTTAGGAGCAACATTATTTGTCTTAGTGAAGGCAGGTGTAGTAAGTGGAACATCAGTCTTTCTCACAGATACTGTGTTCCTTGAATCTCTACGTTTGGTAATGTTATCATACCTTGTAGATGATGATGATGCTGGTGGAGTAGGCTCAGTGAAGTCGAAGCTGGGATCATTCTTCTGAGCTTGGTCACTGATGAACCTGGAAAAATATGAAAAGGGGGGAAAGGACACATCATGCTGCCTTTTATACCGTGAGCCGTGATCTGCCCATTTATCCTGCATGCTGTGTGGCAACTTGGACACTATTGGATTAACGCCATGAGCAGTATCTAGGTGCTCAGTCCTGAGAGACGTGGGTCTAATTTTGCCAATTCTATTTCCTTTAGCAGGTCGCGCAGATCTTGAAGTTTTCTATTGTCCTTGTTAGTTATCTTTGGGAAGGTTTGCAGTCTTTTAAATAAGGCACATTCTATAGCTTCTGAGCAGCCGTAGGTTTGTTCCAGTCTCTCCCAGGCTGCAATAAGACCTGCATCTGAATAGTCCACATGAACTGCCCTTATTGTCTTTATGCGCTCTGCTGATTCAGGGCCTAACCAGTTAACAAGCAAATCCAGTTGTTCCTTTCTGGTGAGATTAAGGTCTTGGATCACGGCTTGAAAGGTGGATTTCCAGGCTCTATAATTCTCAGCACGATCATCAAACTTTGAGAGACTAATGTTTATTAACTCCTGACGAATCATGTATCTGGCGAAGTCAGACATGTCCGATCTCCCGGTCATTGTTGCAGGATGAACTTGTGGTACCCGTAACATAGTAACATAGTTAGTAAGGCCGAAAAAAGACATTTGTCCATCCAGTTCAGCCTATATTCCATCATAATAAATCCCCAGATCTACGTCCTTCTACAGAACCTAATAATTGTATGATACAATATTGTTCTGCTCCAGGAAGACATCCAGGCCTCTCTTGAACCCCTCGACTGAGTTCGCCATCACCACCTCCTCAGGCAAGCAATTCCAGATTCTCACTGCCCTAACAGTAAAGAATCCTCTTCTATGTTGGTGGAAAAACCTTCTCTCCTCCAGACGCAAAGAATGCCCCCTTGTGCCCGTCACCTTCCTTGGTATAAACAGATCCTCAGCGAGATATTTGTATTGTCCCCTTATATACTTATACATGGTTATTAGATCGCCCCTCAGTCGTCTTTTTTCTAGACTAAATAATCCTAATTTCGCTAAACTATCTGGGTATTGTAGTTCTCCCATCCCCTTTATTAATTTTGTTGCCCTCCTTTGTACTCTCTCTAGTTCCATTATATCCTTCCTGAGCACCGGTGCCCAAAACTGGACACAGTACTCCATGTGCGGTCTAACTAGGGATTTGTACAGAGTCAGTATAATGCTCTCATCATGTGTATCCAGGCCTCTTTTAATGCACCCCATGATCCTGTTTGCCTTGGCAGCTGCTGCCTGACACTGCTGCTCCAGGTAAGTTTATCATTAACTAGGATCCCCAAGTCCTTCTCCCTGTCAGATTTACCCAGTGGTTTCCCGTTCAGTGTGTAATGGTGATATTGAATCCTTCTTCCCATGCGTATAACCTTACATTTATCATTGTTAAATCTCATCTGCCACCTTTCAGCCCAAGTTTCCAACTTATCCAGATCCATCTGTAGCAGAATACTATCTTCTCTTGTATTAACTGCTTTACATAGTTTTGTATCATCTGCAAATATCGATATTTTACTGTGTAAACCTTCTACCAGATCATTAATGAATATGTTGAAGAGAACAGGTCCCAATACCGACCCCTGCGGTACCCCACTGGTCACAGCGACCCAGTTAGAAACTATACCAAATTTTAACTACCCTCTACTTTCTATCACTAAGCCAGTTACTAACCCATTTACACACATTTTCCCCCAGACCAAGCATTCTCATTTTGTGTACCAACCTCTTGTGCGGCACGGTATCAAACGCTTTGGAAAAATCGAGATATACCACGTCCAATGACTCACCGTGGTCCAGCCTATAGCTTACCTCTTCATAAAAACTGATTAGATTGGTTTGACAGGAGTGATTTCTCATAAACCCATGCTGATATGGAGTTAAACAGTTATTCTCATTGAGATAATCCAGAATAACATCCCTCAGAAACCCTTCAAATATTTTACCAACAATAGAGGTTAGACTTACTGGCCTATAATTTCCAGGTTCACTTTGTTAGGGGTTGAGTTCCCGCTTCTGCACAGGGGGAATCTCGAGCCACCTCTGCTGTGGTCTCCCATTCTTGTCCAGCCGCAGTGGAGTCTGCTCAGCAAGGACGTCGGTCCCAGCGTCTTGCTCATTCTCACTCTGTTCTGAGAGTTACTGCTGCTTTTCCAGTCTCTGCTATTAAAGTCTGTGCTGGTCAGCAGCGAGCGGACTTCTCTGGGACTAAGTCCTTGTCTGTACGTACTGAGCATGCCCAGCGTAAGGTCTCCCGTTGGAGATCGAGGGTCATGTGCTCAGGCTCTGCAGCACATTCCATTGGTCCTCTTGGCAGGTCCTAGAAGGGCAAAAGTGCTGTGGCCGCTTCCTGTGCTGCTGCTATATAAACTGCGCATGACCGCACGGCCATGCGCTAGTATTGTCAAACAATTGCTAATGTGTGTATGTTGTGAGTTCAAGTCGTCCTTGGATACCCCTACCATATAGTATGACTGTTCGCGGAAGGTGTATGGCTGCTACTTAGCGCCCGACTTATCCTACAGCACTAGTCACACATTATAGCGTCCAGTTGCTGTGACCGCCAGTACGGCGCCGTGCACTTCCTCTGTGCTTTCCTTACCCCAGCCTGGGTGGTTAGTGGCGTTCGTCAGTGCGGCACTGCATGCTCTTCTGTTTCATTTCACACCCAGTTGCGGTGTTGCGCCAGCAAGGGTCTAATCGGACTTCAATCCCAGTTGGGGTTGAGTTCGCTGACTACTTGCTCGCGCTTTAGGTGCGGTACCGCGGTCCTGTGCCCTAACAGGATTGCTTCTTTCACGCTGGGTGAGGTTAACCCACGCGTGTATACTCTAGTGTACCGCCAAATAGTCTGCTAATTGCTAGCAGCAGGTTTTCACCTGCACGGTGGACCCCGGACTGCGAACGCATCTATACCATCTGTCTTGGTGCGTTCTCGAGACTTTCTCGCCAGCGGAGAGAAACTACTCCATCGGGGATAGGGAGCTGCTAGCAATGAAGTTGGCCTTTTCAGAGTGGAGACATCTTCTGGAAGGTGCGCGGTTTCCCTTCCAGGTTTACACTGACCACAAAAATTTGGTCTACTTACAGACAGCCCAGCGGCTAAATTCTCGCCAAGCCAGATGGTCCTTGTTCTTTTCCCGGTTCCACTTTTCTCTTCATTTTCTCGCCGGGGAGAAGAATATTCGTGCTGATGCTCTCTCTCGCTCCCTTATGTCAACTGAAGAGGAGGAAGAGGAGCCTCGGCTTATTGTTCCCTCTGAGAGCCTGAGAATCGTAGCGCCGGTTTCGCTTGAGTCTGTGCCTCCGGGCAAGACTTTTGTGCCCATTAATTTGCGACCGGAGGTTCTCTCTTGGGCTCATTCGTCCAGAGTGGGTGGACACTTTGGGACAAAGAGGACACCTGAGCTACTGGCGAGGACGTACTGGTGGCCGCATATGGTCCGGGATGTCAGGGATTATATTCTGGCGTGTGTCTCCTGCGCCAAAAATAAATCTCCGCGTCAAAGGCCAGCTGGGTTGCTCTATCCCTTGCCGGTGGCAGATAGGCCCTGGGAGATGGTCGGGATGGACTTTGTGGTGGGTTTGCCCAAGTCTCGCGGCTGTACCATCATTTGGGTCATCACCGATCATTTCTCGAAAATGGTGCATTTGGTGCCGCTACCACGGTTACCTTCTGCACGGGCCTTGGCTGCGTTGTTCATTAAGCACATCTTCTGCCTACATGGTATGCCTGACAAAATTGTCAGTGACCGGGGTCCCCAGTTTGCATCTCGGTTCTGGAGAGAGCTGTGTCGTCTTCTCAGTATTGAGTTGAATCTCTTTTCCGCTTATCATCCCGAGACGAATGGGTTGGTAGAGAGGGCCAACCAGACCTTGGTCACATACCTGCGACATTTTGTTTCAGCCAGGCAGGATGACTGGGCATCCTTGCTATCATGGGCAGAGTTTGCGCTGAACAACGCCGTAGCCGACTCCACTGGACAAACCCCATTCCTCCTCAACTATGGTCAGCATCCACGGGTACCTGTGCCTATGCCCGTGTCTTCCGCAGACTCCAGGGTGGCAGACTGGGCTGTGGAGGCACGGGATATTTGGGACCGCACTCAGGATGCCATTCGGGCCTCTAAGGAGAGAATGAGGTCCTCCACCGATGCTCATCGGCGCCCCGCCCCGTCCTTTGCTCCTGGCGACTTGGTGTGGCTCTCCGTCCGTAACATCAGGCTGCGAGTTGAGTCCACTAAATTTGCTCCTCGCTACTTGGGTCCCTTCAAGGTCCTCGAACAGGTTAATCCTGTGGTCTACCGTCTGGCCCTTCCTCCACGCCTTGGTATCACCGACACCTTTCATGTGTCCCTCCTTAAGCCCGTATACATGTCTCGGTTTTCTGAGTCATCTGCCGGGACATCGGGTTCGTCTACGGACGATTTCGAGGTGAACGCTATCTTGGGGTGCAAGGTGGTACGTGGCAAAAAAAATTTTTTGGTGGACTGGAAGGGTTACGGCCCTGAGGATAGGTCCTGGGAGCCTGCTGAGCACATTCAGGCTCCGCAGCTCATTGCTGCCTTCGAACGTAGAGAGGCCCAAGGAGGGGGGGGGGCCCTAGGAGGGGGGGTAATGTTAGGGGTCGAGTTCCCGCTTCTGCACAGGGGGAATCTCGAGCCACCTCCGCTGCGGTCTCCCATTCTTGTCCAGCCGCAGTGGAGTCTGCTCAGCAAGGACGTCGGTCCCAGCGTCTTGCTCATTCTCACTCTGTTCTGAGAGTTACTGCTGCTTCTCCAGTCTCTGCTATTAAAGTCTGTGCTGGTCAGCAGCGAGCAGACTTCTCTGGGACTAAATCCTTGTCTGTACGTACTGAGCATGCCCAGCGTAAGGTCTCCCGTTGGAGATCGAGGGTCATGTGCTCAGTCTCTGCAGCACATTCCATTGGTCCTCTTGGCAGGTCCTAGAAGGGCAAAAGTGCTGTGGCCACTTCCTGTGCTGCTGCTATATAAACTGCGCATGACCGCACGGCCATGCGCTAGTATTGTCAAACAATTGCTAATGTGTGTATGTTGTGAGTTCAAGTCGTCCTTGGATACCCCTACCCTATAGTATGACTGTTCGCGGAAGGTGTATGGCTGCTACCTAGCGCCCGACTTATCCTACAGCACTAGTCACACATTATAGTGTCCAGTTGCTGTGACCGCCAGTACGGCGCCGTGCACTTCCTCTGTGCTTTCCTTACCCAAGCCTGGGTGGTTAGTGGCGTTCGTCAGTGCGGCACTGCATGCTCTTCTGTTTCATTTCACACCCAGTTGCGGTGTTGCGCCAGCAAGGGTCTAATCGGACTTCAATCCCAGTTGGGGTTGAGTTCGCTGACTACTTGCTCGCGCTTTAGGTGCGGTACCGCGGTCCTGTGCCCTAACAGGATTGCTTCTTTCACGCTGGGTGAGGTTAACCCACGCGTGTATACTCTAGTGTACCGCCATATAGTCTGCTAATTGCTAGCAGCAGGTTTTCACCTGCACGGTGGACCCCGGACTGCGAACGCATCTATACCATCTGTCTTGGTGCGTTCCGCCAGTCCTAACACACTTTTAGAGCCCTTTTTGAATATTGGCACCACATTTGCTATGCGCCAGTCCTGCAGAACAGACCCCGTCGCTATAGAGTCCCTAAAAATAAGAAATAATGGTTTATCTATTACATTACTTAGTTCTCTTAGTACTCGTGGGTGTATGCCATCCGGACCCGGAGATTTATCTATTTTAATCTTATATAGTCGGTTTCGCACCTCTTCTTGGGTTAGATTGGTGACCCTTAATATAGGGTTTTCATTGTTTCTTGGGATTTCACCTAGCATTTCATTTTCCACCGTGAATACCGTGGAGAAGAAGGTGTTTAATATGTTAGCTTTTTCCTCGTCATCTACAACCATACTTTCCTCACAATTTTTTAAGGGGCCTACAGTTTCAGTTTTTATTCTTTTACTATTGATATAGTTGAAGAACAGTTTGGGATTAGTTTTACTCTCCTTAGCAATGTGCTTCTCTGTTTCCTTTTTGGCAACTATAATTAGTTTTTTAGATAAAGTATTTTTCTCCCTATAGGTTTTTAGAGCTTCAATGGTGCCATCCTGCTTTAGTAGTGCAAATGCTTTCTTTTTACTGTTAATTGCCTGTGTTACTTCTTTGTTTAGCCACATTGGGTTTTTCC
This sequence comes from Ranitomeya imitator, assembly GCF_032444005.1. NCBI lineage: Eukaryota > Metazoa > Chordata > Amphibia > Anura > Dendrobatidae > Ranitomeya > Ranitomeya imitator. Next base: position 273,940,127 of record NC_091284.1, on the reverse strand, counting down.
TATTTCTAGTCCTTTTATTCCCACAAGGTATAAAGCGCTTACAGTGCCTATTTAGGATGTTCTTAAACATTTTCCATTTATTATCTGTATTCTTATTTCTGAGGATATTGTCCCAGTCTACCAGATTAAGGGCATCTCTAAGCTGGTCAAACTTTGCCTTCCTAAAGTTCAGTGTTTTTGTGACTCCCTGACAAGTCCCCCAAGTGAAAGACAGGTGAAACTGTACAATATTGTGGTCGCTATTTCCTAGATGCCCGACCACCTGCAGATTTGTTATTCTGTCAGGTCTATTAGATAGTATTAGGTCTAAAAGTGCTGCTCCTCTGGTTGGATTCTGCACCAATTGTGAAAGATACTTTTTCATGGTTATTAGCAGAAACCTGTTGCCTTTATGGTTTTCACAGGTTTCTGTTTCCCAGTTAATATCTGGGTAGTTAAAGTCCCCCATAACCAGGACCTCATTATGGGTTGCAGCTTCATCTATCTGCTTTAGAAGTAGACTTTCCATGATTTCTGTTATATTTGGGGGTTTGTAACAGACCCCAATGAGAATTTTGTTACCATTTTTCCCTCCATGAATTTCGACCCATATGGACTCGACATCCTCATTCCCTTCGCTAATATCCTCCCTTAAAGTGGACTTTAGACAAGACTTTACATAGAAACAAACCCCTCCTCCTCTCCGATTTTTACGATCCTTTCTAAACAGACTGTAACCCTGTAAGTTAACTGCCCAGTCATAGCTTTCATCTAACCATGTCTCGGTTATTCCCACTATGTCAAAGTTACCTGTAGATATTTCTGCTTCTAGTTCTTCCATCTTGTTTGTCAGGCTTCTGGCATTTGCGAGCATGCAGTTTAGAGGATTTTGTTTTGTTCCAATCTCCTCGCTGTGGATTGTTTTAGAAATGTTCTTACCTCCCTTCTGAGTATGTTTTCCTGGGTCTTCTTTGTTCGAGTCTAATGTTTTTCTTCCCGTCCCCTCTTCTTCTAGTTTAACGCCCTCCTGATGAGTGTAGCGAGTCTTCTGACGAATGTGTGTTTCCCAGGTTTGTTGAGGTGTAGTCCGTCTCTGGCGAGGAGTCCATCGTACAAGTAATTCACACCGTGGTCCAGGAATCCAAATCCTTGTTGTCTGCACCATCGTCTTAGCCAGTTGTTCACATCAAGGATCCTGTTCCATCTCCTGGTGCCATGCCCGTCTACTGGAAGGATAGAAGAAAAAACTACCTGTGCATCCAGTTCCTTTACTTTCTTCCCCAACTCTTCAAAGTAGGGAATGTAAGTTCTCTGGCTTATATGACTGCGACAAATCAGGACGAAATGATGCGGCATAAGGGTTAAACTGCGGTTTAGTCTCTATAGGTTCTGCTGGCTGTTGCCTAAATTGTGAGTTAGTGCTAGAAGTTACCTTGTTGGCAGTAGGTCGCGACATTTCTTGACTTGCGGGCGCATCCGTGTTAGAAACTGGAGGTGGTGCTGGTGCAGATGTTAAATGCCTTAGCACGTAGTCTGAAGTGCAATCAGCTGCGTCTTCCATTTCTTCTGGAATAAGACAGTCCGGATTATCATCTTGTCCCAGTGCTTGTTCAAGGACCTTCAGTTTAGCAAGGGCTGTTGCTTCTTCCCTTTCTGCTTGGAGTATTTTTAATTTCCTTTGAGCTTCCATCTCATTTCTTTGAGCTTCCACTTCCACTTCAGCCTCCCTTTTAGCAAAAGAGCTTTTTACTCTAGCTTCCTCTGCAACTGCACGGATCTCCAGTAGCTTGTCGGACAATGTTGACTTCCTGGAGTGAGATGATCTGGAAGACCGAGCTGTGATTTTGGTCGATGTTGTGCGATGTGACCTAACCTCTTGGAGGTGAGCGATGCGGAGTTCTGCTTTATCCTGGGCATCTCGTACTAATGAGGTCTTTTCTTGGAGAAGAGTTTCCCTTTCAGTTACTTCTGCTGGGGCATCTTCCATCTCACAGTTACTCAGGAATGTGATGTACTTTGCAGACAGTCTCTGGTAGCGATCATAGGCGGCAGATAAACTCTTCAATGTGGCGGTTAAACCTGCGGCGTCACTGTGATAGCGTGGAAGAGCTGCTAAATAGTGATCAACTCTGCCCCATAAATGTTCTAGGTTATCATGGAACTCGTCTCTAGTAGTCTCAAAGTTCTCTCTGGCCTTTTGTGTCGGCTTGGTTACACGTTTGGGTCATACGTCCTGCTCTGCAGTAAGTGTGGACTCTGCTCCTGCAGCATCTATGGTGTCGGGAACCTGATGTGCTTCACTTGCAGATGAGTCCATGGTGCCCTTTGTGGACATGTTTTAGCTAAGATGGCGACGGTAAGACTTGCTAGCAGACAATGCATATGCACACAGACACTGTAGACTTAGGTCTCTTGTTACTATTCTGCCACCGATATATGTGGATGATGTATCTGAGGGATGTGATCACGAATCGCTATATAAACAATGGCGGACAGCGTTACTCACTGGAACAAATAGAAGAGAAAATCCAGCTTCCAGACATATCCAATTTATTAAAGTTAAAATCCAAGGTCCAAAAACATGGTTCACAGGAGAGAAGATAGCAGCATGCTACGCGTTTCGAACACTAAGTTCTTTTTCAAAGCTGCCTACTATGCACCAGAATGAGGTTTAAATAGCAACTGTGACCAATCACAGTGAATCAATCCACCACCTGATACATCAGTAATTATATACAATAAAAACACAATAATATTACAAAGAAAGAAAAAACACAAGAAATATATGAAAAAAATATATATAATACAAACATATAAGAAACAAATAATATAACTAAACACTATTGATCACTCAGTAATAGGGCGAGGGCTTTTATATGCTTTCTGCCACCTGCCCCATTCATATACCTGATTATTTTGATAGTCTCTTAAGTCACGTTGAAATTTATTTTTCTTGCGGCTCATGATTAAATCCTCTGATTTCAATAAGGATGTTTTGATGTTTTTTAGTTCCTCATTATATTTATTGGTATCTTTCTTTTCCTTTTTTCTTTCAATTTTCTTTTTATTGAAGAAGAAGGAATCACAATTGAACAGGAATTGAAAAATAGCCAGAGGAAGTTTCAAACAACATTAGGTATCCAATGGGACAATAACAAAAGTCCAACAAGATGTAGGAATACAATAAATTTGAAGAACTGGAAAAGGGTTCTGGATCAAACTTTGACATAAATTCAGAAGAAAGGGAAACTAGCAAAGGTGATTAGAGAAACAGTGGAAACATGAGTAAAGTTTTAAGATAGTAATAGAAAGATTGAGAGGGTTATAGGAAAGAGGGGGGGTGAGGTAAGAAAGGGGAGGGAGAGGGAGCTGAAGGGGGGGGCTTGGAGGAGGGAGGGGGAAAAAAGGACCGATGGTGGAGATGAAATTAAAAGATGAAGTCGAGAATGATAATGAGGGGGGGCTCGGCATATAGGATCTGATGGGTTGAGGTGGATTCAGGTATCCTCCGGTAATGTTGATAAGAAGTCAGGACTGGAGCGGAAGGTAATCCACGGTTTCCAGGTAAGTCTAAACGAGGTGAGGGATTCTTGTGTATTGGCAACTAACTCAGCAGTGTGGTATAGAAGGTCAATTTTATCTAGTACTTGTCTTTTGGTGGGTGTGAGAGTAGATTTCCAGAAAGTGGGGATTAGATATTTCCCGGCTGCTATTATGTTGCTTGCTAGTTTCGAGGCCGGGGAATTCTCGGGCCATAGGGGTTGGTTAAGGAGAGTAGATTGAGGAAGTAAGAGAGTGTTTTGATCTAGCACCTTAGAGATTACGTTCGAGACCATTTGCCAAAAGGGGACAATTTTTGGGCAAGACCACCAGATGTGCAGATAGGAGCCTGAGTCTGAACGGCATCTCCAGCACAGATCGGGAGTGGAGGGGTGCCAATGATGGAGTTGGGTTGGAGTGCGGTACCACCTAGATATTACCTTATATGAGTTTTCTTGTATTTTTACGCATTGTGAGGGTCCGTGAGATTTGTTGTAGATAGAGGCAATCTGGTCGTCCGTGAAAGAGATGGTGAGATCTCTCTCCCAGAGACCTATGAAGGCTCTTTTGACATCGGCGCCATCCATCAACAGAAGGTTGTAAATTTTTGATAGGACTTTTTTGGGTGGGTTTTTGTGGGCGCACAATTGTTCGAAGGGAGTCAGAGGGCGGAGCAAATCTAACTGTCTTTTGTGCTTATGGCAGTAATCTTTTAATCTTTTGTAGTGAAGAAAAGAAATATTTAATTGTGGGTTCGAGGCCTGGAATTCAGCGAGGCTCATTAGGGACCCGTCGATAAAAAGAGTGTCAAGCGGTATAGGAGAGTTAAAGTTACTGGTGGAGGTATCTTTCTTTTCCAAGCTAGTTTTAATGTCATTAATTTCTGACTGAATATTTTTCAGCTTGATGTCCTCATATTTCATAATTAATTGCATTAATTTAATGGAGCAATTACTTAGGATCGTATTCCATTCCTCCACAAACTGTTCTGAATATGTAGTGGTGGGAATTTTTTTAATGCGCAATCCCCTTGGGATCATATCTTTTTGCACATAATTATCCAATTTATATGGCAGAAAGCATATAAAAGCCCTCGCCCTATCCTGAAACGTACCAATTCCTCTGATACATCTGAGCGCCGAGTCTCTTTCAGTTCCTCAGACATGGATTCTATGGACAATGGGTCTATTGAAACTGGTGGTGATGTAAACATCAATCAAAGTATGAATAACATCAATACTTACTACCGTAGACCAAGAAGAATTAATTCAAAAAACGCAAGAGGCGCGGGGGCCGCAAACACCGTAGGAAATTTCCGCATGGCTACCCGCAACAGAAAGTAACATCTTTTTCAGGTGATTTTTCTAATATTTTAAATATTTCTAGCTGTGATCTCTCAGTTGAACAATTGCAAGTGTTGTCCTTGGGACTTAAATATGCACCGGATCAACAATTTGATTTATTTCATACATTGATGGACATTAACAGATTTATTCGTAATTTGACAGTTAAAAGACATTTTTTTAAACAAGAATCAACTGTCACTGCGGACACTTCTGTTGTTATGAATGAATTTTGTGAATTCACATTTAATGAACAATGTCTTTTGATGAATTTGAACGAATTGAATGGTTCTAATGTATCTTTAAATCGAGATGTAAATCAAGCTGATCAATTCATAACAAAAAATCCATCATTCTACCCCAATTCAATCGAGGGTGGACTGTATGGACAGATTCCAGGCTGTCATGGAACGAGATTTAAGATCTCTGGATACATATGTCCAGCAAAAAACTTACAAAGGTAATTTAAATTGGAAGCAGCGTAGAGCTCTCCAAGAAATTAAAAAAATGGATGAGATCACTATAAAAAAGGCAGACAAGGGTGGCCTGATTGTGGTCATGGACACATTGGTCTATAAAGAACAAATGAATAACCTCCTAAATGACAGCACCACATATAGAAAACTACTCTCAGATCCTACATCTTCTTACAAAAAAGAATTGTTCAGCTTGATCGATGATGGTGCAGCTCTGGGCGTTCTAACTAGAACACATGTTGAATACCTAAAGGTTGATTGTCCCATTATACCTACAATATACGGCTTACCCAAGGTACATAAAGGTGTCACACCTCCACCAATGCACCCTATATTATCAGGGATGGGCTCTCTAACAGAACATCTTAGTCAATGGGTGGACTCCCTCTTACAGCCATTGGTTATGAGAGTTCCAGGATTCTTGAGAGATTCGAGAGATGTTTTACATCAGCTCTCTAATATTGTATGGTGTGATGGATTTCAATGGATAAGTTGTGATGTCATCTCTTTGTATACCTGCATTCCACAAAATATTGTTATTCAAGCACTTGAATTTCATTTGCATAAGTATAGCAACTACACCACTGACTTGTGCAATTATATCTTGCAGGTTATTGTTTTTTTAATGACTCACAATTATTTTTTCTTTGATCAGCAGTTTTTTCTCCAATGTAAAGGAGTTTCTATGGGAGGCAAACACTCACCATCCGTTGCTAACTTGGTAATGTCATACTGGGAGGAATTATTTCTTTATTCAGATCGTAATCCATTCTTGATGGACATATTCTGGTATGGTAGATATATCGATGATTTGCTCCTCATATGGAGTGGCGATGTGTCTACCATACCGGAGTTCCTCAATTATCTTAATTCTAATGAATTTAATCTTTGTTTTACATGCAGCCATAATTCACATATGATTTCTTTTTTGGACTTGATGCTGCATAGCACTGTTGGCTATGGTATTACCACTTCTACATTTCATAAACCTTTATCTGGTAATAGCATTTTACATGCGTCTAGCAGTCATCCTGGACATACAATAAAGTCTATACCAGTGGGTGAGCTGACTAGAATAACCAGAAATTGCAGTGATGTTAGTATCTTGAAACAAGAAACTGATCTGTGTTGTAAAAAATTGGAAAAAAGAGGCTATTCTAATTGGTCTCTGGATAGAGCCAAAAATATAGTACAACATAAAAAACGCAGTGATATGCTGCTACCTAAAAATAAGAGTAAATTGCATCAAAATCAAAAAAATTTTTGCTCCATTAAATATAGTCCTCAATACAATAACATCAAATCTCTTATTTTGAAAAACATTCCTATTCTTTATGAGGATGATATTCTCTCCAAAATTCTGTCTTCGGGCTGTCAGGTGATTGCAAAAAAGGCTACTACTTTGTCTGATATTCTTTCACCCAGCCTATTTAAATCTAGTAAAGTCTCCCACACATGGTTACATCATAAAGGCTTTTATCATTGTGGTGCTTCTAAATGTCGTACATGTGCCCATTCCACTGTTATGCATTCTTTTACTGATAGCAGTAACAGACAAGAACATAAAATTCAGCAATTTATCAACTGCAATAGTAAGAATCTAATTTATATGATAACATGCACTAAATGTAGCTTAAGCTATATAGGCTGCACCACTTGCATGTTAAAGACGCGCATTTCTGAACATATCACTGATATTGTTGTTTCAACTAATAACAATCGCTCTATGTCTCACGCCTCTAAGCATTTTATTACCAGTCATCAAAGAGATACTGCATTCCTTCGGGTTGTCGGCATTGAAAAGCTTCTGATAACAGCCAGAGGAGGAGATCTGAAAAGACGCCTAATGACGCGTGAAGCCTATTGGATGTTCTGCCTTAACACTTGCTATCCCATGGGCTTAAACGCTCGCAAAGAAATCATGTTTCATTACTGAGTCATCAATAGTGTTTAGTTATATTATTTGTTTCTTATATGTTTGTATTATATATATTTTTTTCATATATTTCTTGTGTTTTTTCTTTCTTTGTAATATTATTGTGTTTTTATTGTATATAATTACTGATGTATCAGGTGGTGGATTGATTCACTGTGATTGGTCACAGTTGCTATTTAAACCTCAATCTGGTGCATAGTAGGCAGCTTTGAAAAAGAACTTAGTGTTCGAAACGCGTAGCATGCTGCTATCTTCTCTCCTGTGAACCATGTTTTTGGACCTTGGATTTTAACTTTAATAAATTGGATATGTCTGGAAGCTGGATTTTCTCTTCTATTTGTTCCACTGTTTCACGTGAAGACTGCACGTCATCCGGGCTTCCCCACAACAAATGCCTAGTAGGTGAGCTGGGTTTTTCTGTCCAGCGTTACTCACTAACTGTGCTCCTAGTCCTTATCAGCTGTGTGTGGTGATCCGGAAGGATGATGCAGTGATACATTCAACAGGTTTTATTTACAGTACCTTGGTGAGAGTGAGATGAGGACTATAAGTTACAGCTGTTATTGAATCACCAGACAGAGATAATAGAAGCTCCAGGTTAGAGGTAACAAGAGAATCCTTTCTCCAGCTCTGCAGCACATGTGAGATCCAAGATGGCACAGAGTACAAAACAGGAAAAGAAGGAAAAAGATAGGAGGAGCTAAAGACAGAAAGGTATTGTGGGAAGTACCATAACACAATATTACAGTTTGATACAGCAACAGCCAGTAGATGGCAGCAAAGTATAACAAATACACTAAATGATAGAACCAAGCATATTAGCACTACATAAATGTCCATGTATGACTGAAAGTCTATCAGAATAAACTGAGCAGCACAAGTGTAGTGAGCAATTTCAACCCTTGGGTGGTTCTCAGAATTGTATAACATTAAGCTGTGACAAATGACAAATTACCATTTCTTAAACTGAAATATTGCTTCGGCCCCAAGTTTTTAATTTTCAAAAAGGGTAATAGGAGAAAATGGACAGTACAATTTGTTGCACAATTTCTCCAGAGTTTGCCAATGACCCATATGTGGTCAAAAACTACTTTTTAGGCACAGTGCAAAGCTAATAAATGAAGAAACATCATATTAGGGTTCAGATTTTGCTGGCTTGCAAGTGCCATAACACATTCACAAAGCCTCTGAGATGCCACCACAGCAGACATACCCAACAAGTGACCTCATTTAGCAAATTGCACCTCTCAGTGAATTTATCTAGCAGTGCACTAAATTTTTAATATATTGAGTTATATTTGTACCACCAAAATGTTGTTGTAGCCCCATAATTTTGATTTTAACAATGGTAAAGTGGTTAAAAGACCCCATAATATGTTACACAATTTCTCCTAAACGTGACAATGCCCACATGTGACTGTACAGCACTGATCGGCCACACAGCAGGGTTTGGGAGTGAAGGAGTGCTTTTTTTTTGGAGCACAGATTTTCCTAGAATAGTTTGCTGACTCCATTTGCTGAGCCTCCAAGTGTAAGAACAGCAGAAACTCCTTCAAGTAACTACACTCATTTTTGTATCCCTTATCACAGCATTATGGACATGAAATTCCTTGCATTAAAAAGGTAACTTCAAATCTCAGAGAGACAGAAGAGTCTGGGAATATAAGCTGATGATGACCTTTAACCCCTTTCTGACATGGGACGTACTATCCCGTCGAGGTGGGGTGGGCCCCCATGACCACGGACGGGATAGTACGTCCAGCGCGATCGGCGGCGCTCACCGGGGGAGCGCCGCCGATCGCGGCCGGGTGTCAGCTGTTTATCGCAGCTGACATCCGGCACTATGTGCCAGGAGCGGTCACGGACCGCCCCCGGCACATTAACCCCTGGCACGCCGCGATCAAAGATGATCGCGATGTGCCGGCGGTATAGGGAAGCTTCCCGCAGGGAGGGGGCTCCCTGCGGGCTTCCCTGAGCCCCCCGCAGCAACGCGATGTGATCGCGTTGCTGCGAGGGTCTCACCTCCCTCCCTGCTTCCTCCAGCCCCGGATCCAAGATGGCCGCGGATCCGGGTCCTGCAGGGAGGGAGGTGGCTTCACAGAGCCTGCTCAGAGCAGGCACTGTGAAGGCTGCAGCGCTGCATGTCAGATCGGTGATCTGACAGAGTGCTGTGCACACTGTCAGATCACTGATCTGTGATGTCCCCCCCTGGGACAATGTAAAAAAGTAAAAAAAAAATTTTCAAAATGTATAAAAAAAAATAAAAAAAATATTCCTAAATAATGAAAAAAAATATATATATATTATACCCCTAAATACATTTCTTTATCTAAATAAAAAAAAAACAATAAAAGTACACATATTTAGTATCGCCGCATCCGTAACGACCCGACCTATATAACTGGCCCACTAGTTAACCCCTTCAGTAAACACCGTAAGGAAAAAAAAAAAAACGAGGCAAAAAAACAACGCTTTATTATCATACCGCCGAACAAAAAGTGGAATAACACGCGATCAAAAAGACAGATATAAATAACCATGATAGCGCTGAAAGCGTCATCTTGTCCCGCAAAAAACGAGCCGCCATACAGCATCATCAGCAAAAAAAAAAAAGTTATAGTCCTGAGAATAAAGCGATGCAAAAATAATTATTTTTTCTATAAAATAGTTTTTATCGTATAAAAGCGCCAAAACATAAAAAAATGATATAAATGAGGTGTCGCTGTAATCGTACTGACCCGAAGAATAAAAGTGCTTTATCAATTTTACCAAACGCAGAAGGGTATAAACGCCTCCCCCAAAAGAAATTAATGAATAGCTGGTTTTTGGTCATTCTGCCTCGCAAAAATCGGACTAAAAAGCGATCAAAAAATGTAACGTGCCCGAAAATGTTACCAATAAAAACGTCAACTCGTCCCGCAAAAAACAAGACCTCACATGACTCTGTGAACCAAAATATGGAAAAATTATAGCTCTCAAAATGTGGTAACGCAAAAAATATTTTTTGCAATAAAAAGCGTCTTTCAGTGTGTGACGGCTGCCAATCATAAAAATCCGCTAAAAAACCCGTTATAAAAGTAAATCAAACCCCCCTTCATCACCCCCTTAGTTAGGGAAAAATTAAAAAAATATATTTATTTCCATTTTTCCATTAGGGTTACGGCTAGGGCTAGGGTTAGGGTTTGGGCTAGGGCTAGGGTTAGGGCTAGAGTTAGGGCTAGGGTTAGGGCTAGGGTTAGGGTTAGGGTTAGGGCTAGGGTTAGGGCTAGGGTTAGGGCTAGGGTTAGGGCTATGGTTAGGGCTAGGGTTAAGGCTTCAGTTAGGGTTGGGGCTAAAGTTAGGGTTAGGGCTATGGTTAGGGCTAGGGTTAGGGCTACAGTTTGGGTTGGGGCTAAAGTTAGGGTTGGGGCTAGGGTTAAGGCTACAGTTAGGGTTGGGGCTAAAGTTACGGTTAGGGTTTAGATTACATTTACAGTTGGGAATAGGGTTGGGATTAGGGTTAGGTGTGTGTCAGGGTTAGAGGTGTGGTTAGGGTTACTGTTGGGATTAGGGTTAGGGGTGTGTTTGGATTAGGGTTTCAGTTATAATTGGGGGGTTTCCACTGTTTAGGCACATCAGGGGCTCTCCAAACGCGACATGGCGTCCCATCTCAATTCCAGCCAATTCTGCGTTGAAAAAGTAAAACAGTGCTCCTTCCCTTCCGAGCTCTCCCGTGTGCCCAAACAGGGGTTTACCCCAACATATGGGGTATCAGCGTACTCAGGACAAATAGGACAACAACTTTTGTGGTCCAATTTCTCCTGTTACCCTTGGGAAAATACAAAACTGGGGGCTAAAAAATAATTTTTGTGGGAAAAAAAAGATTTTTTATTTTCACGGCTCTGCGTTATAAACTGTAGTGAAACACTTGGGGGTTCAAAGTTCTCACAACACATCTAGATAAGTTCCATGGGGGTCTAGTTTCCAATATGGGGTCACTTGTGGGGGATTTCTACTGTTTAGGTACATTAGGGGTTCTGCAAACGCAATGTGACGCCTGCAGACCATTCCATCTAAGTCTGCATTCCAAATGGCACTCCTTCCCTTCCGAGCCCTCCCATGCGCCCAAACGGTCGTTCCCCCCAACATATGGGGTATCAGCGTACTCAGGACAAATTGGACAACAACTTTTGGGGTCAAATTTCTCCTCTTACCCTCGGGAAAATACAAAACTGGGGGCTAAAAATAATTTTTGGGGGAAAGATTTTTTTTTTCAATTTTCACGGCTCTGCGTTACAAACTGTAGTGAAACACTTGGGGGTTCAAAGCTCTCACAACACATCTAGATGAGTTCCTTAGGGGGTCTAGTTTCCAAAATGGTGTCACTTGTGTGGGGTTTCTACTGTTTCGGTACATTAGGGGCTCTGCAAATGCAATGTGACACCTGCAGACCATTCCATCTAAGCCTGCATTCCAAATGGAGCTCCTTCCCTTCCGAGCCCTCCCATGCGCCCAAACAGTGGTTCCCCCCCACATATGGGGTATCAGCGCACTCAGAACAAATTGGACAACAAATTTTGGGGTCCAATTTCTCCTGTTACCCTCGGGAAAATACAAAACTGGGGGCTAAAAAATAATTTTTGTGGGAAAAAATTTTTGTTTTATTTTTACGGCTCTCCATTATAAACTTCTGTGAAGCCCTTGGTGGGTCAAAGTGCTCACCACACATGTAGATAAGTTCCTTAGGGGGTCTACTTTCCAAAATGGTGTCACTTGTGGGGGGTTTCCACTGTTTAGGTACATTAGGGGCTCTGCAAACGCAATGTGACACCTGCAGACCATTCCATCTAAGTCTGCATTCAAATGGCACTCCTTCCCTTCCGAACCCTCCCATGCGCCCAAACAGTGGTTCCCCCCCCACATATGGTGTATCATCGCACTCAGGACAAATTGGGCAACAAATTTTGGGGTCCACTTTCTCCTGTTACCCTCGGGAAAATACAAAACTGGGGGCTAAAAAAATAATTTTTGTGGGAAAAATTTTTTGTTTTATTTTTACGGCTCTGCATTATAAACTTCTGTGAAGCACTTGGTGGGTCAAAGTGCTCACCACACATCTAGATAAGTTCCTTAGGGGGTCTACTTTCCAAAATGGTGTCACTTGTGGGGGGGTTCAATGTTTAGGCGCATCAGTGGCTCTCCAAACGCAACATGGCGTCCCATCTCAATTCCTGTCAATTTTGCATTGAAAAGTCAAACAGCGCTCCTTCCCTTCCGAGCTCTCCCATCCGCCCAAACAGTGGTTTACCCCCACATATGGGGTATCAGCGTACTCAGGACAAATTGTACAACAACTTTTGGGGTCCAATTTCTTCTCTTACCCTTGGGAAAATAAAAAATTGGGGGCGGAAAGTTAATTTTTGTGAAAAAATATGATTTTTTATTTTTACGGTTCTACATTATAAACTTCTGTGAAGCACTTGGTGGGTCAAAGTGCTCACCACACATCTAGATAAGTTCCTTAAGGGGTCTACTTTCCAAAATGGTGTCACTTGTGGGGGGTTTCAATGTTTAGGCACATCAGGGGCTCTCCAAACGCAACATGGCGTCCCATCTCAATTCCTGTCAATTTTGCATTGAAAAGTCAAACGGCGCTCCTTCCCTTCCGAGCTCTCCCATCCGCCCAAACAGTGGTTTACCCCCACATATGGGGTATCAGCGTACTCAGGACAAATTGTATAACAACTTTTGGGGTCCTATTTCTTCTCTTACCCTTGGGAAAATAAAAAATTGGGGGCGGAAAGTTAATTTTTGTGAAAAAATATGATTTTTTATTTTTCCGGTTCTACATTATAAACTTCTGTGAAGCACTTGGTGGGTCAAAGTGCTCACCACACATCTAGATAAGTTCCTTAAGGGGTCTACTTTCCAAAATGGTGTCACTTATGGGGGGTTTCAATGTTTAGGCACATCAGGGGCTCTCCAAACGAAACATGGCGTCCCATCTCAATTCCAGTCAAGTTTGCATTGAAAAGTCAAACGGCGCTCCTTCCCTTCCGAGCTCTCCCATCCGCCCAAACAGTGGTTTACTCCCACATGTGGGGTATCAGCGTACTCAGGACAAATTGTATAACAACTTTTGGGGTCCAATTTCTTCTCTTACCCTTGGGAAAATAAAAAATTGGGGGCGGAAAGTTAATTTTTGTGAAAAAATATGATTTTTTATTTTTACAGTTCTACATTATAAACTTCTGTGAAGCACTTAGTGGGTCAAAGTGCTCACCACACATCTAGATAAGTTCCTTAAGGGGTCTACTTTCCAAAATGGTGTCACTTGTGGGGGGTTTCAATGTTTAGGCACATCAGGGGCTCTCCAAACGAAACATGGCATCCCATCTCAATTCCAGTCAAGTTTGCATTGAAAAGTCAAATGGCGCTCCTTCGCTTCCGAGCTCTGCCATGCGCCCAAACAGTGGTTTACCCCCACATGTGGGGTATTGTCGTGCTCAGGACAAATTGTACAACAATGTTTGGGGTCTATTTTCTCCTGTTACCCTTGGTAAAATTAAACAAATTGGAGCTGAATTAAATTTTTTTTTTAAAAAAAGTTAAATGTTCATTTTTATTTAAACATTCAAAAAATTCCTGTGAAGCACCAGAAGGGTTAATAAACTTCTTGAATATGGTTTTGAGCACCTTGAGGGGTGTAGTTTTTAGAATGGTGTCACACTTGGGTATTTTCTATCATATAGACCCCTCAAAATGACTTCAAATGAGATGTGGTCCCTAAAATAAAATGGTGTTGTAGAAATGAGAAATTGCTGGTCAACTTTTAACCCTTATAACTCCCTAACAAAAAAAAATTTTGGTTCCAAAATTGTGCTGATGTAAAGTAGACATGTGGGAAATGTTACTTATTAAGTATTTTGTGTGACATATCTCTGTGATTTAATTGCATAAAAATTCAAAGTTGGAAAATTGCGAAATTTTCAAAATTTTCGCCATATTTCCGTTTTTTTCACAAATAAACGCAGGTAATATCAAAGAAATATTACCATTCTCATGAAGTACAATATGTCACGAGAAAACAATGTCAGAATCACTGGGATCCGTTGAAGCGTTCCAGAGTTATAACCTCACAAAGGGACAGTGGTCAGAATTGTAAAAATTGGCCCGGTCATTAACGTGCAAACCACCCTTGGGGGTAAAGGGGTTAAAAAACTTTCAGTGCAGGAATGAATGTGTCGCATGGATTTATGTCTTTTTATATCAAGTAAGGAATTTGCTCCTCAGACTGTGTGGGGGCATCATAACATAGAACCAGACCCCAATCAGAGGACAATAAAACATTCACACTCCTATGAACTGTTCCAATATTTATGGACATAACTGTTTATCACTCACTTAATGGTAATTCTGCTTCACGTCACCTGTCTTATCTATGGCATTTTTCTGTGCTGTGTTGTGCATAAATATGTTATTCTTCAGAATTTCTATTAGTCTATGACTGATGAAAAGACCTGAGTAGTCTCGAAAGCTTGCAATTTGTTTTTACCATCTTTTCAGTTAGCCATTAAAATGTATCAATTACTGAGGACTCTCAATTAGAAATATTTTTCTATCCACTGGCTAACAAGGTACCAAGATATATATCTTTCCTGTACACTCCTCTGGGAATTCATCTACAGGTATAGTGATGATTTTGTTTCTGGAAAACACCCATGGACTGTAACGAATGTAATGGAATGAAAACAGAAAATCTGCTATTATAGTGCCCTATACATTGTAGTGCCCATATATTGTGCCCAGCTCGTGCTTCTGTACAGAGACCAAAGAGAAAAAGAGCGCAAATAATAGTGCACACACAGCATGTCTCATAAATAAGAAGGCTTTATTTAGACAGAAACACCAGAAAGACCATTACACATTTAAAAACAATTAAAACCATGCAAAAAAGAGACATACAAAAAGGATGAGCAGGCAAGAGAAAAAGAGTAATCCTCTTATAAGAATGAATGGACCTACAAGAGGAATCATACATCTCATGCTTATTGAAATATGATATTCTCAATAAGTGGCAAAGCCACAAAATTTCTTAATATAACATTTTTTTGTTGCATATGTAATAGTATAACATATCACTCAATGGCATTAAAAAATGTTAAATAAGATATTAACTGACAAAGAACAACCCTAATGCATATGGTCATAGTTACCCAGTGGAGTGACACAGTACCCGCTCTGCCCAATGCCTATAGCAGCTTCGTCAGGGAAGGTCAGCTTCTGGAGACATGGACATCATAAATTTAGTGTACTCTCCTTTCTACAATAATGCCAAACTGTGGCTAAATGTTGCACACAGGGATGGGGCATTTGGATATGGGAGCACAGGTTTTGCTTGATTTCTTTTTGGGAGGGAGACATACTGCTTTTGTAAAGCCTCTGTGTTACCAGTAACATGGAAGCCCCTTATATTTACATTAACAGATAACTGACCTAACTGGGGACTTGATTTTTTTGTTGTCTGAGTTGAATGCTGTTGGTAGCATTTTGGGGTACAGAACAGAATCTGCTCACATTCATCCGGTGCGCTACGCTGAGCACTTACATTGAGCTTTCCATCTACATTTCCCAAATACATGATTAAGATGAAATCCTCAAAGGATACATTCACTAATGAGGCAGGCAGAGTAACCCTGGACACCATCTGGCTTCTGTTTAGCAGTGTCAGTCTTTTCAAAGGTGAACAAAACTGAGGTTGTCAGTGCTTTTATTCTTAAGAAGCATGAAAATACTGGCAAATCCAGATCATGTCAGACAGGATGCCCTCTAGTTCTACTGTGGAACCTGCAGTTGTCCACAACCGGTAGCTCCAGATGCTCGTTTCTGCGCTCTGGCTCACAGGAGGCCCAGACGTAGCCTCCTTAAGCCCCTAATCACTCCTCTGCTCCTTCCCTGTCTCTGTCCACTCTCAGACTGTCTAACTCCTCCCCCAGACCAGGATGGATATTAGGGAAGTTTCCCTAAAACAGGGTTTTGAGCTCCCCCTTCTGGCCTGGAGTTAGAAGGTGTTGTGTGTAAGGCTTACCTGCTAAAGGGA
This sequence comes from Ranitomeya imitator, assembly GCF_032444005.1. Classification (NCBI taxonomy): domain Eukaryota; kingdom Metazoa; phylum Chordata; class Amphibia; order Anura; family Dendrobatidae; genus Ranitomeya; species Ranitomeya imitator. The sequence continues at coordinate 273,923,774 of NC_091284.1, read as the reverse complement.
TGCCACTTGTCTCCAGGCATGGCACTACCCTCCCGGAGAGGAAGGCAGCACCACTGTGGTACCCGAACTCCTGGGGTGTCACATTCAACTAATGATAAGGTTGCTTTATTCCTCAGGTCAGTACGATTATGGTGATAACACATTTATACAGTTTTTTTTAGGTTTTACTACTATCACACTAAACACTTGTAGTGTTTAGTTTCTTCGCATTACCATATTTTGAAGGTTAGAGGTTTTTTTTCTCTGTTGATAGTCATGTGAGTGCTTGTTGCGTCGGTCAAGTTGAAGTTTTTATTGGTACCATTTTTCTGCTTTTTGGGAGTCAAAATGAATTACAAATAGCAGTTAGATTATTTTTATTTTAACGCCGTTCACCATGAAGTAAAAGTGATAAAACAGCTTTATTCTTCAGGTCAATACAAATAGAGGGATAGCACATTTATTTTTTTTTTTTAATGTTTTGCTGCTTTTACAGAATAAAAACAAGTTTATATATAAATAAAAATGTTTTTTTTGCTTAGTCTTAGGCTATATGCGCACATTGAGTAGTTGCTTGCAGAAATTTCTGCAAGGTTTCTGCATTTCTTGGCAAGAAAAACACTGCAAAAAATGCGCTTTTTTTGTATACGTTTTTTGCATGCGTTTTTGTACAGCCAAGAAGGCTTGTTTGAGTTAAATAAAGATATTTTTAAAAAAGTTTTGTGACATAATTTCTTGGTTCAACACCACCTTTTTCATGTTGATGCAGTGTGGCATCATGGTAATGGGATTAGGGCTTGGTGTCAGCACCTGACATTGACACCTAGCTCTAGGCTTAGTAATGAAAAGGTGTCATTGACACCCTCATTAGGGTACCGTCACACTATACGATTTACCTACGATCACGACCAGCGATATGACCTGGCCGTGATCGTAGGTAAATCGTAGTGTGGTCGCTGGGGAGCTGTCACACAGACAGCTCTCCAGCGACCAACGATGCTGAGGTCCCTGGGTAACCAGGGTAAACATCGGGTAACTAAGCGCAGGACCGCGCTTAGTAACCCGATGTTTACCCTGGTTACAAGCGTAAAACTAAAAAAAAACAAACAGCACATACTTACATTCTGGTGTCCGTCAGGCCCCAGTCTCTGCTTCCCGCACTGTGACTGCCGGCCGTAAAGTGAAAGTGAAAGCACAGCCGCTGTGCTCTGCTTTCACTTTACGGCCGGCAGTCACAGTGCGGGAAGCAGACAGCAAGGGACCTGACGGACACCAGAATGTAAGTATGTGCTGTTTTTTTTTTTTAGTTTTACGCTTGTAACCAGGGTAAACATCGGGTTACTAAGCGCGGTCCTGCGCTTAGTTACCCGATGTTTACCCTGGTTACAAGCGAATACATCGCTGGATCGCATCGCTAGATCGCTAGATCGGTGTCACACACCGATCTAGCGATGACAGCGGGAGATCCAGCGATGAAAGAAAGTTCCATACGATCTGCTACGACGTACGATTCTCAGCAGGATCCCTGATCGCTGCTGCGTGTCAGACACAGCGATATCGTAACGATATCGCTGGAACGTCACGAATTGTACCGTCGTAGCGATCGAAATGGTATAGTGTGACGGTACCCTTACTTATCCGATAAGTAAACACACACACAAATATATACAAACCTACACACACATTGTCACCAGCCTATGTAGGAGCATTAACAGAACAAATGTATGTGGTATTATTCGGTTACTATCTGGTGGTAATATTTGATCTACTTGTGGTGTGGAGTGGTGTTATTTGCTCTTTGTATTTGGTATTATTTGAATCGTATGTGGTGATAATATGTGGTCTAGTCATGATATGGTGGTATTTGTCTCTCGTATGTTCTATTATTTAGTCACTTTGTGGTTGTAGTATGAGCAAGCACTAAAATGCTCAGATGCTCATTACTTGAACCAAGCCAATACTTGGTTGCTCATTTCGAGTAACAAGTATAATGTGAGTCAATGGAAAATTGAAGCCCTTTTTTTGGCAGACCCTACAAGGAGGATTGTGTGGCAGTGAAAATGTTGAAGTAGATGGAAAAAGTGCTGAATTAAAGGAAGACAGCATGGGGAAGACTTCTGGAAGCTTCTCTGACTCCAAGATCGCTGCTGAAAACAATAGTGTCACACTTTTACTCCACTTTAACTCCTCCTCCCCTGTGCCTGTATTCACCTATATGACCAGATCCCACTGATTCTGAGCTTGTTTTCTTGTGACATATTGTTCTTCATGATAGTGGTAAAATTCTTCGTTATTACTTGCATTTATTTGTGAAAAAATTGGAAATTTGGTGAAAATTAGGAACATTTTGCAATTTTTAAACTTTTAATTTTTATGCCCAAAAATCAGAGAGTGATAACACACAAAATAGTTAATAAATAACATTTCTCACATGTTTATTTAAAAAAGCAGAATTTTTGAAACATTTTTTTTGCTAGGAAGTTATACGGGTTAAAAGTTGACCAGCGATTTCTAGTTTTTCCAACAAAATTTACAAAGCCATTTTTTAGTGACCACCTCACATTTGAAATGACTTTGAGGAGCCTAATTAGCAAACTTAAATACTCAAATACTCAAAGTGGGTCACCTCATTCTAAAAACTTCAACCCTTAAGGTGCTCAAAATCACATTTAAGATGTTTATTAACCCTCCAGGCGCTTCACAGGAATTTTTGGAATGTTGAAGGAAAAAATTATCATTTAACTCTTTGTCACAAAAATGTTACTTTAAGTCCCAAATTTTTAATTTTTGCAAGGATATCAGGAAAAATGGATCCCAAAATTTTTTGTGCAATTTCTCCTGAGTATGCTGATACCACATATGTGGGGAAAAACGACTGTTTGGGTACACGGCAGAGCTCGGAAGGGAAGTAGCATCATTTGTCTTTTTGAAAATAAAATTTGATGGAATAATTGGCGGACACCATGTCACATTTGGAGAGCACATTTTGGAAACTAAACCCCTCAGTGAACTTATTTAGATGTGAGATGTAAACCTTGCACCCCCAGGTGCTTCTCAGAAGTTTATAACATTGAGCCGTGAAAATAAAAATAATCACAGTTTCCCCACAAAAATTATTTTTAGCAACAAAAATGTTGCATTCTCACAAGGGTGACAGGCTAAATTGCACCATACACTTTGTTGCACAACTTCTCCTGAGTACACTTATACCCCATATGTGGAGGTAAACTACTGTTTAGGCTCACGGCAGCGCTCAGAAAAGGAGTAACATTTTGGAAAGCAGACTTTGATGGAATGATCTGCCGGCGTCATGTCTCCTTTTGAGAGCCCCTGATGTTACTAAACAGTGGAAACCCCCCATTATAGCCTCAACCCCCTGATTACGCCAGTTCATCTGGTGAATCATGTTGAGGTGGCTTAGGAGCTTGTTTTAGTAGATTGTCAGTATATCTATGGGGTTGTTTAAATAGGAATATATAGGCAGCAACTGCATCAAATATATACTCGCCCATAAAAGAAATAATGTCTGGTAGGACATTGAATACAATTATGAATCCTGTGCAATAAGCAGTATACTCCTGTTCACAGACATAGTGTATATAGTGACTAAGGGGATTTAAAAGTTTTTCCTTTAAATAATCCTTTTAAAAGTACATTTTTATGGTCTCTATGTAGGGTTTAATTGCCTTAGGCAACTTGTTAATGAAACCCCCACATGTGACACCATTTTGGAAGCTAGACTCCTCAATGAATGTATCTAGATGTATGGGGAGCACCTTTAAACCCCCAGCTGCTTCACAGAAGCTTATAACGTAGGGCAGTGAAAATGAAAACAATTTCCACAATAAATGTTATTTTAGCCCCAAATTTTTTTATTTTCACATGAATAGCAGGACAAAATGGATTCCAATATGTATTGTGCAATTTCTCCTGCGTACGTCGAAGCACCATATGTGGTCGAAAACTACTTTGGAGGCACAGTGCAAAGCTCAGAAGGGAGAAGGGCCATATTAGAGTTCACATTTTCCTGGACTGTTTGAGGGTGCAATGTCACATTAGCATAGCCCTTGAGGTGCCAGGACAGCAAAACGCCCCCATAAGAGACCCCATTTTACAAACTACACCTCTTAATTAATTCATCTAGGGGTGCAGTGATCATATTGACACCATCGCTTTTGATCGCTTTCTATTCTGATTTATGAGAGGCAGTATGAACAAAAACCAACAATGCAGGAATAGTTTCTGGGCTGTTTGTTTAATGCCATTCCACGAATTGTAAAATTGATAAGGCGGTGTGGTCGGTATGATTATAGCGATACCATATTTATTATTTTTACATTTTGGTGATTTTACACAATATAAACTATTGTATAGAATAAATAATTATTTTTGCATTGCTTTATTCTGAGAGCTACTTTTTTTTAGCTGATGGAGCTGTACCTGCAGACTGTGAGCCCTTGCGGGCAGGGTCCTCCCTCCTTATGTACCTGTGTGCCTTGTTTTTTGCTCAAGTTTAACTGTATTTGTCTATATTTGCCCCCTTTTCACATGTAAAGCGCCATGGAATAAATGGCGCTATAAAAATGTATAATAATAATAATATGGCAGCTTTAGGTTTTGCGGAACAATATGATGATTTTCAGCGGTATATGTATTTACATTCACCTTTGCATATGTATTTACATTCACCTTTTTATTGTGTTTTATTACACTTTTTATTCAGCGGTATGATGATAAAGCATCATTGTTTGTTTCGTCTTTTATTTCTTTTTTTTTAACGGTGTTCACTAAAGGGGTTATCTAGTGGGAAAGATTTATAGGTCGGCTTGTTCTGGATGCAGCGAACCCAAACATGTGTATTTATAAGGTGTAGCAATGCAGAAGTATTGCTATACCTTATAGCCTGTCAGCCCTACAGAGACAAGTTAGTTAGATCATGAACTGACCCAGATGTCGTCATGATGACATGGGCCCATCATGTCAACAATTGGAACCCCGCGATCTCTGATCCAAGGGCTTTTTTTCCTCTGCAGCCCTCTGCCCTCTTGCTAAATAATAATAATCTCTACTTTCATATAGCGCTAACATATTCCGCAGCGCTTTACAGTTTTGCACACAATATGATCGCTGTCCCTGATGGGGCTCACAATCTAAATTTCCTATCAACATGTCTTTGGAATGCGGGAGGAAATTGGAGTACTCGGAGGAAACCCACGCAAACACAGGGAGAACCTAGAAACTCCTTGCAGATTTTATCCTTGGTGGGATTTGAACCCAGGCCCCAGAGCTGCAAGGCTGCAGTGCTAACCACAAGTTCAAGTGCATCTTTGGGGGGTTAAAACACCGGGAGCGGTGCGGGATGCCCCTGGCACTGAGAGGCGTGTTAGCTGTGTTAGCTGTCAGTATCAGCTAACACCTGGCGGTGATCGCCAAGATGTAGATGTCCTGTATTGGTTGGGAAGTCCTTCCCGATCATGATGAACATGTACTACAAATGTAGGGCACAGATTAAGTACTGACAATAATGCAGTCAAAATCGATGAGAAATTGAAGTTTACAGGAAAAAATAAATTTTAGGAAACATTCTCTCCTGCATGATTTGATTACAAGGCAAAATGTAAAAAAGATATACAAAAATAATTTAAATAAACTAAAATGTATTTTTAATTTTTTAATAAATTTGCAATAATTTTTATAAAAAAATTGGAAATTTCAGTGTAGTTTGTGAAGGAGGCAAGATATGCCCAAAAATAGATGGATGAGAGACTCAAATATACCCTATATTAGACATAGTGGACGACCTCATGCACATTCTGTTCACATTTTCACATAGTGGTACTCCTAAACTCATAATACCCGTGACAGTTATACACTACTGAAATGTAACTCAAAGCACATAATACTCTACGGATGGCAAATTCAATCCAGAAAAAGTTTTAAACACTTTTTTGGAGTGTTATATACCACCGAAATGTAACACAAAGCACATAATACTCTATAGATAACAAATTAAATCCAGAATAATTTTTTAATGCTTTTTTTGAGTGCTATAAACTATCAAAATGTAGCACAAAGCACATAAAACACTATGAATGACAAATTCAATCCAGAAAAATTTTAAATGCTTTTTTGGAGTGTTATATACCACTGAAAAATCTTTTGACCAAAACAAAAACTGATGGCTATGTATGTGATATGGTGTTTGATGGAAACTGTTAATATTTGATTGGTGAGGATGTGATGCAGAAGTGGATTTTTTCCAAGAGTGGGCGGTAGGACTGTGGAAGAGATGGAGTCAGAGCTGTGGTGGAGCTGGGGTGCAGCCTGGGCTGAGTCTCAAGGTGGCCCAAAAAGGTTGCCTCTATGAGGCCATGAAATTCCGGGTGACAGCCTTTAATTCATGTTTAAATAACCAATAAAGGTGGTTTTATACCTTCATTAACGTTCAGCTGACAGCTTATTTGGCCTGCAGATGTCTCTGAACTCCCCAATCAAATTTCCCCCAAATAAAATTATTCTTGTTCAGCAAAGCACGTGTCCTTAATGGAAAGAGGGAAATGCTACTGTTAACCTTGCAGAATCTTGCAGACATTACAAGTATTACAGTTGTCAAATATTGCAATATAAAGCAGTTTAATGGCAAGACCAGATTCTCATATATCCACTGAATGGCAGTGTCACTTAAGAAGAGAACAGTTATTATACATTGTAAGTGATCACGTTGCTGTTACATGTGTTTGAATAAAAAAGGACATGTTAAGCTACGTGCAAGTCTTCATAGAAAGAATGTTGCCCAGCTTGTGTATCTGCATTATATTGGCACCATCACTATGTTGTATAACTTACAAGACTATTATACCTTGACCATTTTCTGTTGAGTCATTAATGTTTTGCAAATATTAGACACCATTCTTATCTTAAAGGGACACTGTCACCTGAATTTGGAGGGAACAATTTTCAGCCATAGGGGCGGGGTTTTCGGGTGTTTGATTCACCCTTTCCTTACCCGCTGGCTGCATGCTGGCTGCAATATTGGATTGAAGTTCATTCTCTGTCCTCCATAGTACACGCCTGCACAAGACAATCTTGCCTTGCGCAGGCATGCACTACGGAGGACAGAGAATGAACTTCAATCCAATATTGCAGCCAGCGGGTAAGGAAAGGGTGAATCAAACACCCGAAAACCCCGCCCCTATGGCTGAAAATTGTTCCCTCCAAATTCAGGTGACAGAGTCCCTTTAAGTTTGCATAGCCATATGAATAGCTCAGACAGGGGGGATGCTGTATTTTGGACCAAAAGGGGGATTGGATAGCATCATAAAAGACACTTGCCTAGGACTGCAACCAACTCCATTTTTATTGCAAATCAAATGCTACTTTAACCCCCTCCAGACATTGCAATTTCTGTTCTTGCGTTTTCATTCTTTCCTCCCCTACTTCATTCATTTTTTGGTCCACTTAATCGTATGAGGGCTTGTTTTTTTGCTGGATGAGTTGTAATTTTGAATAACATCACACATTTTACCACATAATGTACTTGAAAATGGGGAAAACAATTTCTAGTGTGGTGACATAGCAAAAAAAAAACCCAGCAATTCTGACATTTTTTATTTTGGAATTGCTTTTACGGTGTACGTTGTGTGGTTTGACTGACCTCCCAATATGATTCTCCTCATCAGTACAATTGCGGTGATAACAAACTGGTACAGATTTTTTTATTTTAATGGTGGGAAAAAAATCAGAAATTTGTAAAAAAAAAAATTTGATTGTGTCGCCATTTTCTAAGACCTGTAACATTTTCATTTTTTTTGTACATAGAGCTGTGTAAAGGATTACCTTTTCCAGGGAGAGACTGAGAGACTATGTTTTTATTTATACAAATTTGGAATAGATATGACATGTTGATTGCTTCTTACAGCATTTTTTTCTTTATTGCAGAGACGAAAAAACAACAATGTTGACATCTTGATTTTTTTTTTAGTTTACAGTGTTTACTGATCAGGTTAAGTAGCATTATATTTTGAAAAAACGGACTTTTATGTGTCCAGCGATACCACATATGTGTATTTTTTAAATTGTTTTATTTTTTTTTACTGTATTTATTAGTCTCCTTATGGAACTTGAACCTGTTATCTCTTGTGCTATATTCAGCAAAACCTCAGTATAATGGCCCCTTACATAGGCCGCTCCAAATAGTATAAAAGGTGCCACATAGAGCTCCAAATAGTTTAATGTCCCCAATATATTCCAATAAACAGTATAATGGCACCCTTTATGATAAAAAAAAATACTCACCTCTCTCTGTTTCCTCAATGCTCAGGTCACTGCAGAGTTTGGTCTGAAGTTCTGCATAGTGATGCCAACACACCCACGTTGTAAAACGCCATAGCTCAGAAAAAAATGGAGAATGATGAATGGAGGGTTTCATGACCAGGAGTCAAATGCAGTTGAAAGTGTGATGCCAAGTGGGGACCCAGTGCCGATGCTGTGACCTAACAATGAAAGCCCGTCGATTTGATCAGTGCACCTTTGGTATTTTGTCTTCAAAATAGTGTGTTTCCCAGGGCACAATCCAAATGCATCCGGCCAATGTCCTAGCAGCCATAAACACTTCCATTATCTTGCACAAACAAGAAGAAAATAAATGGAGCACTCAGCTGGTCTTTCTTGTTGAAATTCCTTTAAACCACCTGAGATAATATCAACATCTCGATAAAGTGCATGGTGCGGTGTGCGCAGTGAGCAGGAGAACAAGCCTGATGGACGACGTCCGTTTCGCGCTGTTACTGCACTTCTACGGGTCCATGTTAGCCAGGGTGCTAAAACACTTGCTTTTAACCCCTTTACCCCTAAGGGTGGTTTGCACGTTAATGACCGGGCCAATTTTTACAATTCTGACCACTGTCCCTTTATGAGGTTATAACTCTGGAACGTTTCAACGGATCCCAGTGATTCTGACAATGTTTTCTTGTAACATATTGGGCTTCATGATAGTGGTAAAATTTCTATGCTATTACCTGCGTTTATTTGTAAAAAAAAATGGAAATTTGGCGAAAATTTAGAAAATTTCGCAATTTTCCAACTTTGAATTTTTATGCAATTAAATTACACAGATATGTCACAAAAAATACTTAATAAGTAACATTTCCCACATGTCTATTTTACATCAGCACAATTTTGGAACCAACATTTTTTTTTTGTTAGGGAGTTATAAGGGTTAAAAGTTGACCAGCAATTTCTCATTTTTACAACACCATTTTTTTTAGGGACCACATCTCATTTGAAGTCATTTTGAGGGGTCAAACTGCACCCCTTAAGGTGCTCAAAACCACATTCAAGAAGTTTATTAACCCTTCAGGTGTTTTACAGGAATTTTTGGAATGTGTAAATAAAAATGAACATTTAACTTTTTTTCACAATAAATTTACTTCAGCTCCAATTTGTTTTATTTTACCAAGGTTAACAGGAGAATATGGACCCCAAAAGTTGTTGCACAATTTGTCCTGGGTACGCCAATACCCCATATGTGGGGGTAAACCACTATTTGGGCACATGGCAGAGCTCAGAAGGGAAGGAGCGCCATTTGACTTTTCAATGCCAAATTGACAGGAATTGAGATGGGACGCCATGTTGCGTTTAGAGAGCCACTGATGTGCCTAAACATTGAAACCCCCCACAAGTGACACCATTTTGGAAAGTAGACCCCCTAAGGAACATTTTTAGATGTGTGGTGAGCACTTTGACCCACCAAGTTCTTCACAGAAGTTTATAATGCAGAACCATAAAAATAAAAAATCATATTTTTTCACAAAAATTATCTTTTCGCCCCCAATTTTTAATTTTCCCAAGGGTAAGAGAAGAAATTGGACCCCAAAAGTTGTTGTCCAATTTGTCCTGAGTACGCTGATGCCCCATATGTGGGGGTAAACCACTGTTTCGGCGCATGGCAGAGCTTGGAAGGGAAGGAGTGCCATTTGACTTTTCAATGCAAAATAGACTGGAATTGAGATGGGACGCCATGTTGCGTTTGGAGAGCCACTGATGTGCCTAAACATTGAAACCCCCCACAAATGACACCATTTTGGAAAGTAGACCCACTAAGGAACTCATCTAGATGTTTTGTGAGAACTTTGAATCCCCAAGTGTTTCACTACAGTTTATAACGCAGAGCCGTGAAAATAAAAAATAATTTTTGTGGAAAAAAAAGATTTTTTAGCCCCCAGTTTTGTATTTTCCCAAGGGTAACAGGAGAAATTGGACCCCAAAAGTTGTTGTCCAATTTGTCCTGAGTGCGCTGATACCCTATATGTGGGGGGGGGGGGGAACCACCGTTTGGGCACATGGAAGAGCTCGGAAAGGAAGAAGCGCCATTTGGAATGGTCTGCAGGCGTCACATTGCGTTTGCAGAGCCTCTAATGTACCTAAACAGTAGAAACCCCCCACAAGTGACCCCATATTGGAAACAAGACCACCCAAGGAACTTATCTAGATGTGTTGTGATGACTTTGAACCCCCAAGTGTTTCACTACAGTTTATAACGCAGAGCCGTGAAAATAGAAAATAATTTTTGTGGAAAAAAAAAAGATTTTTTAGCCCCCAGTTTTGTATTTTACCAAGGGTAACAGGGAAATTGGACCCCAAAAGTTGTTGTCCAATGTGTACTGAGTATGCTGATACCCCATATGTTGGGGTAAACCCCTGTTTGGGCGCACGGGAGAGCTTGGAAGGGAATGAGCACTGTTTTACTTTTTCAACACAGAATTGGCTGGAATTGAGATCGGATGCCATGTCGCGTTTGGAGAGCCCCTGATGTGCCTAAACAGTGGAAACCCCCCAATTATAACTGAAACCCTAATCCAAACACACCCCTAACCCTAATCCCAACGGTAACCCCAACCACACCCCTAACCCTAACACACCCCTAATCCCAACCCTATTTTCAACCGTAAATGTAATCCAAACCCTAACCGTAACTTTAGCCCCAACCCTAACCCTAACTTTAGCCCCAACCCTAGCCCTAACTTTAGCCCCAACCCTAACCCTAACTTTAGCCCCAACCCTAACTGTAGCACTAACCCTAGCCCCAACCCTAACCCTAGCCCTAACCCTAGCCCTAACCCTAGCCCTAATCCTAGCCCTAACCCTAACCCTAATAGAAAAATGGAAATAAATACATTTTGTTAATTTTTTTATTTTTCCCTAACTAAGGGGGTGTGATTTACTTATATAGTGGGTTTTCTAGCTGATTTTAATGATTGGCAGCTGCCACACACTAAAAGACGCTTTTTATTGCAAAGAATATATTTTGCGTTACCACATTTTGAGAGCTATAATTTTTCCATATTTTGGTTCACAGAGTCATGCGAGGTCTTGTTTTTTGCGGGACGAGTTGACGTTTTTATTGGTAACATTTTCGGGCACGTGACTTTTTTTATTGCTTTTTATTCCGATTTTTGTGAGGCAGAATGACCAAAAACCAGCTTTTCATGAATTTCTTTTGGGGGGGGGGGCGTTTATACCGTTCCGCGTTTGGTAAAATGGATATATCAGTTTTATTCTTCGGGTCAGTGCAATTACAGCGATACCTCATTTATATAATTTTTTTATGTTTTGGTGCTTTCATACGATAAAAACAATTTTATTGAAAAAATAATTATTTTTGCATCGCTTTATTCTGAGGACTATAACTTTTTTATTTTTTGCTTATGATGCTGTATGGTGGCTTGTTTTTTTGCGGGACAAGATGACGTTTTCAGCAGTACCATGGTTATTTATTTCAGTGTTTTTAATCGCATGTTATTCCACTTTTTGTTTGGCAGTATGATAATAAAGCGTTGTTTTTGCCTTGTTTTTTTTTTACGGTCTTCACTGAAGGGGTTAACTAGTGGGACAGTTTTATAGGTCGGGTCGTTATGGATGCGGTGATACTAAATATGTGTACTTTTATTGTTTTTTTTTTAAATTTAGATAAAGAAATGTATTTATGGGAACAATATATATATTTTTTTTGGAATTTGTTTTTTTTTACACATCTGAATATTTTTTTTTTACACTATAGCATTGCCCCAGGGAGGGCATCATGATATAGTGTAAGATCGCTGATCTGACACTTTGCTGTGCACTGTGTCAGATCAGCGATCACACAGGCACAGCACTGGCTTCCCGGGGCGCCTGCTCTGAGCAGGCGCTGTGAAGCCACCTCCCGGCAGAACCCTGATGCAGTCCCGCGGCCATTTTGGATCCGGGCCTGCTGCAGGGAGGAGGAGGTAAGGACCCTCAGAGCAATGCGATCACATCGCATTGCTCCGAGGGTCTCAGGGAAGCACTGCGCGATGCTTCCCTATACCGCCGGAACACTGCGATCATGTTTGATCGTGGTGTGCCGGGGGTTAATGTGCCGGGGCGGTCCGTGACCGCTCCTGGCACATAGTGCCGGATGTCAGCTGACACCCGGCCGCGATCGGCCGATCGACTATGACGTACTATCCCGTCGGTGCTCATACTGCCCACCCCACTTCGACAGGATAGTACGTTTAATGTCAGAAAGGGGTTAATAAGGATTGGAGAGCGGTTGAACACATGATAGTGAAAGTGACATGTGAAAATAATACATACATAATTGCAGGTAATACATTGGTTTATAACCATACTGACATATCCAGTTTATCATTTAAACCTAATAGACCTTGAACATCCTTATCTAAAACCCATTCGCCTTCTCTTAGCAATAATAATTTTTTAAGATCACCACCCTGTTTGGGTGTTCTACAGGGTGGGCCATTTAGATGGATACACCTGGGTGGGCCATTTATAAAGTTGCATCCAAAATGACCAACTTCAAAATGGCCACCATGGTCACCACCCATCTTGAAAAGTTTTCCCCTCCCATATACTAATGTGCCACAAACAGGAAGTTGATATCACCAACCATTCCCATTTTATTTAGGGGTATCCATATAAATGGCCCACCCTGTATATGTTCAATTCCTGCAAAACTTAAAGCATTTGGATCTGCATTATGTACCTCTCTTATGTGTTTTATAAATCTTAGTGATCCTTTCCCTGTTAATATAGAATGGGAATGTTCCCTAAATCTTATGTTCATTGATCTGATTGTTTTCCCAATATAAAAAAATCGACATGGAAAAAAAAAAATCACATAAATTGTTTTGTGCGACATGTAATTAATTATTTTACCGAATGTGCGACTGTTCCAATTTTTTAATTTTTTCCCACTAAGTGTAAGTGGGAAAAACAATTCCCACAACGAAAATTTACTGTTGGATTTTTTTATTCAACCACATAATTTATTTATTTTTTTTCTACAAACTTCTTATGCACCAAAAATATCGCTTAAATTGCGGCTTTAAATTGCTGCAATTTAAATGATATTTAGGTGCATAAGAGATTTGTGGAAAAACAACTAAAAATGACGTGGTTGAATGAAAAAAATCCATTTTTTTCTTCTTGTTTGTACAATATACCATTACTCTATGTGTAAGCACCACCCAAAAGAGGTCTTTGATACTCAAAGTGTGAGGTATCACTTGAAGTGAAAGAAGCACATTCATCAGCCGATATATTTGGTGCCTAATCTTCTAAGTGGACTTCCATTATCTTACCTAATTGTTGTAGGATTCATGATGATTGAATTATGTGGATAATATGAGAACATCCAATATGCTGTTAACAGAGGACACACAAGCGTGGTAACTCTGGTCTTAGAGTCAGTGATATTTTTGCTCACTATTTTCTTACCCCAGAGGATTGCGTACTATGGAAAATGGAGGGGAATAGATATTTTTTTGTACTTTAGTTCAGGTTGAAACACTACAAGTAGGCAAATTTTAAAATTATTTTTGCAGGTAGTTAGGATTCGAAATTCAATGAGGACCCTTGATGTAAGTTGTGAGCTTAAGTTACTTTTGGAAATTGAAAGGCGGTCTTTTTGGCAGTTTTTCAGAAACAACAGCAAATACCTCATTACAATGTTCATTACTCTTTTTTGGGGTGTATGTATTTGTTTCAATAATAAAATTGTTTATAAAAATATTTGAATGCTTGATGCAACTGTGTTTGTTTTATTGTCGCCTTAGCTTTGCAAATAGACTGTTGCCTCACGGCACCGCACACTTATGTGTTTACTAGATGGTGGCCTGATTCTAACGCATCGGGTATTCTAGAATATGTATGTATGTATGTATGTATGTATATAGCAGCCACATAGTATATAGCACAGGCCACTTTTGTGAATTCCGCTCTTGGGCTCCCTCCGGTGGTTGTAAGTGGCACTTTTGTGAGTTCTGCTCTTGGGCTCCCTCTTGTGGTTTCAAGTGGTATGGCTGCTCCTTGGAGTTAGCTGTCATCAGCTGCCTCCACTTATCGTCTCTTTTGCTCTGCTATTTAGGCCTGGCTCTTTCCTTCAGCCAGTGCCACTTGTAAATGGTTCCTGGGTGGATTCACATCTCTTTGGATTTCCCTGTTATCCTGACCAGTTCAGCAAAGCTAAGTTTTTGCTTGCTCTTTTCTGTCCATAGATTGTGGACTTATCCGTTCTGTGCTTTCTTTGTTTGTCCAGCTTATCAGTATGAATTAATTCTGTCTTGCTGGAAGCTCTGGGAAGCAGATTTACCCTACACACCTTTAGTCAGGTGTGGAGATTTTTGTAAACTCTGCGTGGATTTTTTGTAGTGTTTTATACTGACCGCACAGTATTCCATCCTGTCCTATCTATTTAGCTAGACTGGCCTCCTGTGCTCATCCTGGTTTCATTCTGTGTATGTCTTTTCCCTCTCCACTCACAGTCATTATTTGTGGGGGGCTAATCTATCCTTTGGGGATTTTCTCTGAGGCAAGATAGCTTTCCTGCTTCTATCTTTAGGGGTAGTTAGCTCTTAGGCTGTGACGAGATACCTAGAGAGAGTTAGGAGCATTCCACGGCTACTTCTAGTGTTGTGTTGAGCTTAGGGACTGCGGTCAGTACAGTTACCACTTCCTTCAGAGCTCGTTCCATGTTGCTCCTAGACCACCGCATCATAACAGTACAAGTGGCCAAAAATGAATTAAATGCATCTCAAAAGAAGGAAAAGAAAGTTCTGAACCATTTTTTTTTCTGTGCTCTGATTTGTCTTTGTTTTCCTCTTGATATCTGGGTGGTTCAGGATATATGCTTTGGCATGGATGTTCAGGGTTTGTTTTCTCGTGTGGATCAACTTGCTGCAAGAGTACAGAGCATCCAGGACTATGTTGTCCAGACTCCGGCTTTAGAGCCTAGAATTCCTACTCCTGATTTGTTTTTTGGGGACAGATCCAAGTTTTTGAACTTTAAAAATAACTGCAAATTGTTTTTTGCTTTGAAACCCCGTTCTTCTGGTGATCCCATTCAGCAAGTAAAAATCATCATATCCTTGCTGCGTGGTGACCCTCAAGACTGGGCTTTTTCTCTTGAAACAGGGGATCCGGCATTATTGAATGTTGATGCATTTTTTCAAGCGCTCGGATTATTGTATGACAAACCTAATTCTGTGGATCATGCAGAAAAAACCCTGTTGGCCTTGTGTCAAGGTCAGGAAGCGGCAGAGTTATACTGCCAGAAATTTAGAAAATGGTCTGTGCTCACTAAATGGAATGAAGTGGCTCTGGCTGCTATTTTCAGAAAAGGCCTTTCTGAAGCCCTTAAAGATGTTATGGTGGGCTTTCCTACGCCTGCCGGTTTGAGCGAATCTATGTCTCTAGCCATTCAGATTGATCGGCGTCTGCGCGAGCGCAAAGCTGTGCACCATATGGCAGTATCCTCTGAGCAGAGTCCTGAACCTATGCAAGGTGATAGGATTTTGACTAGAAAAGAGCGGCAGGAATTCAGACGTCAGAATAGGCTGTGTTTATACTGTGGTGATTCTGCTCATGTTATCTCTGATTGCCCTAAGCGTACTAAGAGAGTCGCTAGGTCTGTTACCATTAGTACTATACAGCCTAAATTTCTCTTATCTGTGACCCTGATTTGCTCATTGTCGTCCTTTTCTGTCATGGCATTTGTGGATTCAGGTGCTGACCTGAACTTAATGGACTTGGAGTTCGCCAGGCGCTGTGGTTTTTTCCTTGCAGCCTTTGCAGAGCCCTATTCCTTTGAGGGGTATTGATGCTACACCCTTGGCCAAAGATAAACGTCAGTACTCGACACAGATGACTATGTACATGGCTCCTGCACATCAGGAAGATGGCTGTTTTCTGGTGTTGCATAACCTGCATGATGTTGTTGTACTGGGTTTTCCATGGTTACAGGAACATAATCCGGTGCTGGATTGGAAAACTATGTTGGTGACTATTTGGGGCTGTCAAGGGGTACATAGTGACGTTCCTTTGATGTCACTTTCCTCTTCCCCCTCTTCTGAGGTCCCTGAGTTTTTGTCGGATTTCCAGGATGTATTTGATGAGCCCAAGTCCAGTTCCCTTCCTCCGCACAGGGACTGTGATTGTGCTATTAACTTGATTCCTGGTTGCAAGTTCCCTAAGGGCCGACTTTTCAATCTGTCTGTGCCAGAGCATGCCGCCATGCGGAGTTATGTTAAGGAGTCTTTGGAGAAGGGGCATATTCGGCCCTCTTCGTCACCATTGGGAGCGCGTTTCTTTTTTGTTGCTAAGAAGGATGGCTCCTTGAGACCCTGTATTGATTATCGTCTTCTTAATAAAATCACGGTCAAATTCCAATACCCCTTGCCTATGCTTACTGATTTGTTTGCTCAGATTAAGGGGGCTAGTTGGTTTACTAAGATTGACCTCCGAGGGGCATATAATCTTGTTCGTATTAAACAGGGTGACGAATGGAAAACTGCATTTAATACGTCCGAAGGCCATTTTGAATACATTGTGATGCCATTTGGGCTCTCTAATGCTCCATCTGTGTTCCAGTCTTTCATGCATGATATTTTCCGCAATTATCTTGATAAATTCATGGTCGTACATGTTAGGAGTCGAGTTTCCTCTGCTGCACAGGGGGAATCTCGATCCGTGTCTGCTGCGGTTTCCCATTCTGCTTCGGCCGCAGTGGGCTCTGCTCAGCGGAGGCATCGCTCCCAGCGTCTCGCTGGGACTGATTCTGTGCAAAGGGTTACTGCTGCCTTTTCCGGCTCTCCTGTTGTACCCTGCACTGATCTGCGGCGAGCGGGCTTCCCTGGGACTAAGTCCTTATTTGCACACACTGAGCATGCCCAGGACAGAATCTCCCGTTGGAGATCGAGGGTCACATGCTCAGGTGCTGCAGCACATCCCATTGGTCCTCTTGGCAGGTCCTGAAAGGGCAAAACTTCTGTAGCAGCTTCCTGTGTTGCAACTATATAAACTGCGCATGACCGCACGGCCATGCGCTAGTATTGTCTTGATAATATGTGTGTTGTGAGTGAAAGTCGCTCTTTAAAATACCCTCCCTATTGGATGACTGTTCGCGGAAGGTGTATGTTTGATATCTAGCGCCCGACTTATCCAACAGCACGTTACACACATAACAGCGTCTAGTTGCTGTGACCGCCTGTACGGCGCCGTGCGCTTCCTCTGCACTTTCCTTACCCAAGCCTGGGTGGTTAGTGGCGTCCGCCAGTGCGGCACTGCATGCACTCTCATGCCTTTATATACTATTTTTATAGTTTCCTTACACACCCAGTTGCGGTGTTGTGCCAGCAAGTGGTCTAATCGGACTTCAATCCTGTGTTGGGGTTGTGTTCGCTGACTTCTTGCTCGTGCTCTATGTGCGGTACCGCGGTCCTGTGACTCAACAGGATCGCTTCCTTCACGCAGAGTGTATACTTATAGTACCGTCATATAGTCTGTCTTACTAGCAGCAGGGTTTTTACCTGCACGGTGGACCTCGGACTGCGAACGCACCTAGTTTCATATCATCTATACTTGGTGCGTTCCGCCAGTCCTTAACATAATACTAGCGCCAAGGTCTGGCTAGTAATGACGGACGATCAGCGTTTACAGCGGTACATCCAGCAGCTGGAGGGAAGGTTGGCGGCTCTAGAGCGTTCAACCTCAGCTGTGGATGTTACTGCTGTCGCTGTTCAGGCTGCAAATGTGGCTGCAGCTACCTTGTCCACTGCCGCCCCTGTACCGACGCTATCTCGCCTCCCACTACCAGAGAAATTTTCTGGTGACAGTAAGTCCTGTAGGGATTTCGTGAGTCAGTGCTCAATACATCTCGAGCTTCTGGCCTCTCGTTTCCCTACAGAGCGGGCTAAGGTGGGCTTTATCATATCCTTATTGTCGAACAGGGCGTTGCAGTGGGCTACGCCGCTGTGGGAGCGTGGCGATCATGTGGTGCAGAGTGCTCCGTTATTCCTGAGCACTCTGAAACAGGTCTTTTTAGGACCTCGTGTCACCCATGATACGGCGCTCCAACTGTTGGCATTGACTCAGGGCTCGTCCATGGTCAGCCTTTTTGCCGTCCACTTCCGCACTCTAGCATCTGAGCTGGAGTGGTCGGATAAAGCCCTTATCCCTATATTTTGGAGGGGGCTGGCTGACCACGTTAAGGACGCCCTGGCCACTAGGGAGATTCCCGCCACACTGGAAGAATTAATAACAGTATCTACTCGTATTGACCTCCGTTTTCATGAGTGGAGGTTAGAGCGAGCCCAGTGTAGGCAGAGGTTTCGGCTGGCTCCCACCTTCGCCAAACCTTTGGAATCTCCAGTCCAGGCTCCTGAGCCCCATGAACCTAAGTGTTATGAACTGGTGATTCAGAAACACAATAGACCTGGTGGTTAAGAGCACACAAAGTGACCTGATAGTTACTAATAACATAGGACGAGCTCTGAGACGTGGGAACTCTGCTGACCGCAATCCCTAATCCTATCACACCACACTAGAGGTAGCCGTGGAGCGCTCCTGACCAGACCTAGGCGCCTTGGGCACAGCCTGAGAAACTAGCTAGCCCTGAAGATAGAAAAATAAGCCTACCTTGCCTCAGAGAAATTCCCCAAAGGAAAAGGCAGCCCCCCACATATAATGACTGTGAGTAAAGATGAAAATACAAACACAGAGATGAAATAGGTTTTAGCAAAGTGAGGCCCGACTTACTGAATAGACCGAGGATAGTAAAGATAGCTTTGCGGTCAGCACAAAAACCTACAAACAACCACGCAGAGGGCGCAAAAAGACCCTCCGTACTGACTAACGGCACGGAGGTGCTCCCTCTGCGTCCCAGAGCTTCCAGCAAGCAAGAAAAACCAATATAGCAAGCTGGACAGAAAAAATAGCAAACAAAAGAAACACAAGCAGAACTTAGCTTATGCAGGGCAGACAGGCCACAAGACGATCCAGGAGAGAGCAAGACCAATACTGGAACATTGACTGGAGGCCAGGAACAAAGAACTAGGTGGAGTTAAATAGAGCAGCACCTAACGACTTAACCTCGTCACCTGAGGAAGGAAACTCAGAAGCCGCAGCCCCACTCACATCCACCAGAGGAAGCTCATAGACAGAACCAGCCGAAGTACCACTCATGACCACAGGAGGGAGCTTGACCACAGAACTCACAACAGTACCCCCTCCTTGAGGAGGGGTCACCGAACCCTCACCAGAGCCCCCAGGCCAACCAGGATGAGCCAAATGAAAGGCACGAACCAGATCGGCAGCATGAACATCAGATGCAAAGACCCAGGAATTATCTTCCTGACCATAACCCTTCCACTTAACCAGGTACTGGAGTTTCCGTCTCGAAAAACGAGAATCCAAAATCTTCTCCACTATATACTCCAACTCCCCCGCAACCAAAACCGGGGCAGGAGGATCAACTGATGGAACCACAGGTGCCACGTATCTCCGCAACAAGGACCTATGGAATACATTATGGATGGAAAAAGAAGCTGGAAGGGTCAAACGAAAAGACACAGGATTAAGAACCTCAGAAATCCTATACGGACCAATGAAATGAGGCTTAAACTTAGGAGAGGAAACTTTCATAGGAATATAACGAGACGACAACCAAACCAAATCCCCAACACGAAGTCGGGGACCCACACAGCGCCTGCGGTTAGTGGAACGTTGAGCCTTCTCCTGGGACAATGTCAAATTGTCCACTACATGAGTCCAAATCTGCTGCAACCTATCCACCACAGTATCCACACCAGGACAGTCCGAAGACTCAACCTGCCCTGAAGAGAAACGAGGATGGAAACCAGAATTGCAGGAAAACGGCGAAACCAAAGTAGCCGAGCTGGCCCGATTATTAAGGGCGAACTCAGCCAAAGGCAAAAAGGACACCCAATCATCCTGATCAGCAGAAACAAAACATCTCAGATATGTTTCCAAGGTCTGATTGGTTCGTTCAGTTTGGCCATTTGTCTGAGGATGGAAAGCCGAGGAAAAAGACAAATCAATGCCCATCCTAGCACAAAAGGCTCGCCAAAACCTCGAAACAAACTGGGAACCTCTGTCAGAAACGATGTTCTCCGGAATGCCATGTAAACGAACCACATGCTGGAAAAACAATGGCACCAAATCAGAGGAGGAAGGCAATTTAGACAAGGCATTTGGTACAATGGACCATCTTAGAGAAGTGATCACAAACCACTCAAATGACCGACATCTTTTGAGAGACGGGGAGATCCGAAATAAAATCCATAGAGATATGTGTCCAGGGCCTCTTCGGGACCGGCAAGGGCAAAAGCAACCCACTGGCACGAGAACAGCAGGGCTTAGCCCGAGCACAAATCCCACAGGACTGCACAAACGAACGCACATCCCGCGACAGAGACGGCCACCAAAAGGATCTAGCCACCAAATCTCTGGTACCAAAGATTCTAGGATGACCAGCCAACACCGAACAATGAACCTCAGAGATAACTCTACTTGTCCATTTATCAGGGACAAACAGTTTCTCCGCTGGGCAACGGTCAGGTCTATTAGCCTGAAATTTTTGCAGCACCCGCCGCAAATCAGGGGAGATGGCAGACAAAATTACCCCCTTTTTGAGAATACCCGCTGGCTCAGGCAAACCCGGAGAGTCGGGCACAAAACTCCTAGACAGGGCATCCGCCTTCACATTCTTAGAGCCCGGAAGGTACGAAACCACAAAGTCAAAACGGGAGAAAAACAGCGACCAACGAGCCTGTCTAGGACTCAACCGTTTGGCAGACTCGAGATAAGTCAAGTTCTTGTGATCAGTCAAGACCACCACGCGATGCTTAGCTCCTTCAAGCCAATGATGCCACTCCTCGAATGCCCACTTCATGGCCAACAACTCTCGATTGCCAACATCATAATTACGCTCAGCAGGCGAAAACTTCCTGGAAAAGAAGGCACATGGTAAGCTATAGGCTGGACCACGGTGAGTCATTGGACGTGGTATATCTCGATTTTTCCAAAGCGTTTGATACCGTGCCGCACAAGAGGTTGGTACACAAAATGAGAATGCTTGGTCTGGGGGAAAATGTGTGTAAATGGGTTAATAACTGGCTTAGTGATAGAAAGCAGAGGGTGGTTATAAATGGTATAGTCTCTAACTGGGTCGCTGTGACCAGTGGGGTACCGCAGGGGTCGGTATTGGGACCTGTTCTCTTCAACATATTCATTAATGATCTGGTAGAAGGTTTACACAGTAAAATATCGATATTTGCAGATGATACAAAACTATGTAAAGCAGTTAATACAAGAGAAGATAGTATTCTGCTACAGATGGATCTGGATAAGTTGGAAACTTGGGCTGAAAGGTGGCAGATGAGGTTTAACAATGATAAATGTAAGGTTATACACATGGGAAGAAGGAATCAATATCACCATTACACACTGAACGGGAAACCACTGGGTAAATCTGACAGGGAGAAGGACTTGGGGATCCTAGTTAATGATAAACTTACCTGGAGCAGCCAGTGCCAGGCAGCAGCTGCCAAGGCAAACAGGATCATGGGGTGCATTAAAAGAGGTCTGGATACACATGATGAGAGCATTATACTGCCTCTGTACAAATCCCTAGTTAGACCGCACATGGAGTACTGTGTCCAGTTTTGGGCACCGGTGCTCAGGAAGGATATAATGGAACTAGAGAGAGTACAAAGGAGGGCAACAAAATTAATAAAGGGGATGGGAGAAC
The DNA here is from genome assembly GCF_032444005.1 of Ranitomeya imitator. Classification (NCBI taxonomy): domain Eukaryota; kingdom Metazoa; phylum Chordata; class Amphibia; order Anura; family Dendrobatidae; genus Ranitomeya; species Ranitomeya imitator. The sequence goes on along the minus strand of NC_091284.1, from coordinate 273,901,708 downwards.
TACAATACCCAGATAGATTAGCGAAATTAGGATTATTTAGTCTAGAAAAAAGACGACTGAGGGGCGATCTAATAACCATGTATAAGTATATAAGGGGACAATACAAATATCTCGCTGAGGATCTGTTTATACCAAGGAAGGTGACGGGCACAAGGGGGCATTCTTTGCGTCTGGAGGAGAGAAGGTTTTTCCACCAACATAGAAGAGGATTCTTTACTGTTAGGGCAGTGAGAATCTGGAATTGCTTGCCTGAGGAGGTGGTGATGGCGAACTCAGTCGAGGGGTTCAAGAGAGGCCTGGATGTCTTCCTGGAGCAGAACAATATTGTATCATACAATTATTAGGTTCTGTAGAAGGACGTAGATCTGGGGATTTATTATGATGGAATATAGGCTGAACTGGATGGACAAATGTCTTTTTTCGGCCTTACTAACTATGTTACTATGGTTTCATCACTGAGCCATCAGAACTTCTCTGCGACAAAACAGCCCCTGCTCCAATCTCAGAAGCATCAACCTCGACCTGGAACGGGAGCGAAACATCAGGCTGGAACAACACAGGGGCAGAAAAAAAATGACGCTTCAACTCCTGAAAAGCTTCTACAGCAGCAGAAGACCAATTGACCACATCAGCACCCTTCTTGGTCAAATCAGTCAACGGTTTAGCAATACTAGAAAAATTATTGATGAAGCGACGATAAAAATTAGCAAAGCCCAGGAACTTTTGCAGACTCTTCAGAGATGTCGGCTGAGTCCAATCATAAATGGCCTGAACTTTAACAGGGTCCATCTCGATAGTAGAAGGGCAAAAAATGAAACCCAAAAATGAAACCTTCTGAACACCAAAGAGACACTTTGACCCCTTCACAAACAAAGAATTTGCACGCAGGACCTGGAACACCATTCTAACCTGCTTCACGTGAGACTCCCAATCATCCGAGAAGACCAAAATATCATCCAAGTATACAATCAGGAATTTATCCAGGTACTCTCGGAAGATGTCATGCATAGAGGACTGAAACACTGATGGAGCATTGGAAAGCCCGAATGGCATAACCAGGTACTCAAAATGGCCCTCGGGCGTATTAAATGCTGTTTTCCATTCATCGCCCTGTTTAATACGCACAAGATTATACGCACCACGAAGATCTATCTTGGTAAACCAACTAGCCCCCTTAATCCGAGCAAACAAATCAGACAGCAGCGGCAAGGGGTACTGAAATTTGACTGTGATTTTATTTAGAAGGCGGTAATCAATACAAGGTCTCAACGAACCATCCTTCTTGGCCACAAAAAAGAACCCTGCTCCCAATGGCAATGACGACGGGCGAATATGACCCTTCTCCAAGGATTCCTTTACGTAACTCCGCATAGCGGCGTGCTCAGGCACAGACAAATTAAACAGTCGACCCTTAGGAAACTTACTACCAGGAATCAAATCGATAGCATAGTTACATAGTTACATAGTTATTAAGGTTGAAGGAAGACTATATGTCCATCTAGTTCAACCCATAGCCTAACCTAACATGTTGATCCAGAGGAAGGCAAAAAAACCCCATGTGCAAAGAGTAAGCTCCACATTGGGGAAAAAAATTCCTTCCCGACTCCACATACGGCAATCAGACTAGTTCCCTGGATCAACGCCCTATCAAGGAATCTAGTGTATATACCCTGTAACATTATACTTTTCCAGAAAGGTATCCAGTCCCCTCTTAAATTTAAGTAATGAATCCCTCATTACAACATCATACGGCAGAGAGTTCCATAGTCTCACTGCTCTTACGGTTAAGAATCCGCGTCTGTTATTATGCTTAAACCTTTTTTCCTCCAACCGCAGAGGATGCCCCCTTGTCCCTGTTTCAGGTCTATGATTAAAAAGATCATCAGAAAGGTCTTTGTACTGTCCCCTCATATATTTATACATTAAAATAAGATCACCCCTTAGTCTTCGTTTTTCCAAACTAAATAGCCCCAAGTGTAATAACCTATCTTGGTATTGCAGACCCCCCAGTCCTCTAATAACCTTGGTCGCTCTTCTCTGCACCCGCTCCAGTTCAGCTATGTCTTTCTTAAACACCGGAGACCAGAACTGTGCACAGTATTCTAAGTGTGGTCGAACTAGTGACTTGTATAGAGGTAAAATTATGTTCTCCTCATGAGCATCTATGCCTCTTTTAATGCATCCCATTATTTTATTTGCCTTTGTAGCAGCTGCCTGACACTGGCCACTGAATTTAAGTTTGTCATCCACCCATACACCCAGGTCTTTTTCATTGACGGTTTTGCCCAGAGTTTTAGAATTAAGCACATAATTATACATCTTATTACTTCTACCCAAGTGCATGACCTTACATTTATCCCCATTAAAGCTCATTTGCCATTTATCAGCCCAAGCTTCTAGTTTACATAAATCATCCTGTAATATAAAATTGTCCTCCTCTGTATTGATTACCCTGCAGAGTTTAGTGTCATCTGCAAATATTGAAATTCTATTCTGAATGCCCCCTACAAGGTCATTAATAAATATGTTAAAAAGAAGAGGGCCCAATACTGACCCCTGTGGTACCCCACTGCTAACCGCTACCCAGTCCGAGTGTGCTCCATTAATAACCACCCTTTGTTTCCTATCCCTGAGCCAGCTCTCAACCCACTTGCACATATTTTCCCCTATCCCCATTATTCTCATTTTATGTATCAACCTTTTGTGTGGCACCGTATCAAAAGCTTTTGAAAAGTCCATATACACTACATCCACTGGGTTCCCTTGGTCCAATCTGGAACTTACTTCTTCATAGAAACTGATCAAATTAGTCTGACATGAACGGTCCCTAGTAAACCCGTGCTGATACTGGGTCATGAGGTTATTCCTCTTCAGATACTCCAGTATAGCATCCCTTAGAATGCCCTCCAGTATTTTACCCACAGTAGAGGCTAAGCTTACTGGCCTATAATTTCCGAGTTCAGTTTTTGTCCCCTTTTTGAATATTGGCACCACATTTGCTATACGCCAGTCCTGTGGCACAGACCCTGTTATTATGGAGTCTTTAAAGATTAAAAATAATGGTCTATCAATGACTGTACTTAATTCCTGCAGTACTCGAGGGTGTATCCCATCCGGGCCCGGAGATTTGTCAATTTTAGTGATTTTTAGACGCCGCCGCACTTCCTGCTGGGTTAAGCAGGTGACATTTAATTGGGAATTTTTATCACTAGACATTTTGTCTGCCATGGGATTTTCTTGTGTAAATACTGATGAAAAAAAGTCATTTAGCATATTGGCTTTTTCCTCATCCTCATCCACCATCTCACCCTGACTATTTTTAAGGGGGCCAACACTATCATTTTTTAGTTTCTTACTATTTATGTAGTTAAAGAATATTTTAGGATTATTTTTACTCTCTCTGGCAATGAGTCTCTCTGTCTCAATCTTTGCTGCCTTGATTTGCTTTTTACAGAATTTATTTAATTTTCTGTATTTATTTAATGCCTCCTCACTACCTACTTCCTTTAATTCTCTAAATGCTTTCTTTTTGTCACCTATTGCGCCCCTTACAGCTCTATTTAGCCATATTGGTTTCCTCCTATTTCTAAAGCACAATCGCAATCCCTATGCGGAGGTAGGGCACTGGACTTGGGCTCATCAAATACATCCCGGTAATCCGACAAGAACTCTGGGACCTCAGAAGGGGTGGATGATGAAATAGACAGAACTGGAACATCACCATGTACCCCCTGACAACCCCAGCTGGACACAGACATAGATTTCCAATCTAATACTGGGTTATGGACTTGTAGCCATGGCAACCCCAACACGACCACATCATGCAGATTATGCAACACCAAAAAGCGAATATCCTCCTGATGTGCAGGAGCCATGCACATGGTCAGTTGGGTCCAGTACTGAGGCTTATTCTTGGCCAAAGGCGTAGCATCAATTCCTCTCAATGGAATAGGATACTGCAAGGGCTCCAAGAAAAACCCACAGCGCCTAGCAAAGTCCAAGTCCATCAAATTCAGGGCAGCGCCTGAATCCACAAATGCCATGACAGAATAGGATGACAAAGAGCAGATCAAAGTAACGGACAAAAGAAATTTCGACTGTACCGCACCAATGGTGGCAGACCTAGCGAACCGCTTAGTGCGCTTAGGACAATCGGAGATAGCATGAGTGGAATCACCACAATAAAAACACAGCCCATTCCGACGTCTGTGTTCTTGCCGTTCAGCTCTGGTCAAAGTCCTATCACATTGCATAGGCTCAGGTTTATGCTCAGATAATACCGCCAAATGGTGAACATTTTTACGCTCACGTAAGCGTCGATCGATCTGAATGGCCAAAGACATAGACTCATTCAGACCAGCAGGCATAGGAAATCCCACCATGACATCCTTAAGGGCTTCAGAGAGACCCTTTCTGAAAATTGCTGCCAGCGCACATTCATTCCATTGAGTGAGCACAGACCACTTCCTAAACTTCTGACAATATATCTCTACCTCATCCTGACCCTGACACAGAGCCAGCAAATTTTTCTCTGCCTGATCCACTGAATTAGGTTCATCATACAGCAATCCGAGCGCCAGAAAAAACGCATCAATATCGCATAATGCAGGATCTCCTGGCGCAAGGGAAAATGCCCAGTCTTGAGGGTCGCCACGTAATAAAGAAATAATGATCTTAACTTGTTGAACTGGGTCACCAGAGGAGCGGGGTTTCAAAGCCAGAAACAGTTTATAATTATTTTTGAAATTCAGAAACTTAGCTCTATCTCCAGAAAATAAGTCAGGAATAGGAATTCTAGGTTCTAACATAGATTTCTGAACCACAATGTCTTGAATATTTTGTACTCTTGCAGTGAGATGATCCACACAAGAAAACAGACCTTTAATGTCCATCACTACACCTGTGACCTGAACCACCCAAATGTCTAGGGGAAAAGAAAGACAAAACACAGTGCAGAGAAAAAAAAATGGTCTCAGAACTTCTCTTTTCCCTCTATTGAGAAGCATTAGTACTTTGGGCCTCCAGTACTGTTATGAACTGGTGATTCAGAAACACAATGGACCTGGTGGTTAAGAGCACACAAAGTGACATGATAGTTACTAATAACATAGGACGAGCTCTGAGACGTGGGAACTCTGCTGACCGCAATCCCTAATCCTATCACACCACACTAGAGGTAGCCGTGGAGCGCTCCTGACCAGACCTAGGCGCCTCGGGCACAGCCTGAGAAACTAGCTAGCCCTGAAGATAGAAAAATAAGCCTACCTTGCCTCAGAGAAATTCCCCAAAGGAAAAGGCAGCCCCCCACATATAATGACTGTGAGTAAAGATGAAAATACAAACACAGAGATGAAATAGGTTTTAGCAAAGTGAGGCCCGACTTACTGAATAGACCGAGGATAGTAAAGATAGCTTTGCGGTCAGCACAAAAACCTACAAACAACCACGCAGAGGGCGCAAAAAGACCCTCCGTACCGACTAACGGCACGGAGGTGCTCCCTCTGCGTCCCAGAGCTTCCAGCAAGCAAGAAAAACCAATATAGCAAGCTGGACAGAAAAAATAGCAAACAAAAGAAACACAAGCAGAACTTAGCTTATGCAGGGCAGACAGGCCACAAGACGATCCAGGAGAGAGCAAGACCAATACTGGAACATTGACTGGAGGCCAGGAACAAAGAACTAGGTGGAGTTAAATAGAGCAGCACCTAACGACTTAACCTCGTCACCTGAGGAAGGAAACTCAGAAGCCGCAGCCCCACTCACATCCACCAGAGGAAGCTCATAGACAGAACCAGCCGAAGTACCACTCATGACCACAGGAGGGAGCTTGACCACAGAATTCACAACACCTAAGGTAGTGTCACGAGCGGGATCTAAGTCCCGGACCGCTCGTGCACCCCAGGTTTGCCATGTATGCCAACAGTCAGGACATCTTGCCACCAGATGTCATCAGCGGTCGAGGAAACGTCAACGTCTAGTGGTAGTAGGTGGAGGTGCACTAGACACTGCGACGTTTGCCTCCAAATTGTCCTTTAAGGGGACAATTACTTTTGGCTCATCCTCCCACTCGGTAGAGCTCTGCGTGGATTCTGGGGCGGAGGGCAATTTTATGTCTTCTGCTTTCGCCCAACGTCACGCAATACCCCTGGTTATGCTACCTCAACCAGTAACGGTACGAGTGGTGAATGGGTCGACACTCCCCGCACAGATAACACATCAGACCATCCCTTTTACTCTGTCCATGTCACCATCCCATCAGGAGATTATATCTCTGCTCATCATTCCTGAGGGGATTGATGAGGTCCTGTTGGGGATACCTTGGTTACGGTACCACTCTCCTCACATCGAGTGGTCCTCAGGCAGAATTCTGGGATGGGGTGAATCATGTGGGGGTAGGTGTCACCGAGAGTGCCTTCAGGTTGCTACTACTGAGGTACCCGCAGATCTATCCTCTCTCCCCAAGCAATATTGGTCTTACGCAGACGTGTTCTCCAAAAAGGCGGCGGAGACCCTTCCGCCCCATCGCCCCTATGACTGTCCTATCGATCTCTTGCCTGGTGCGGAGCCTCCCCGGGGTCGAGTTTATCCATTATCTCTCCCGGAGACGGAGGCCATGTCTCAGTACATTCAAGAGAATCTGGCAAGAGGGTTTATCAGGAAGTCAGTGTCACCTGCTGGGGCAGGGTTCTTCTTCGTGCAGAAGAAGAATGGGGAACTACGTCCATGCATAGACTACAGGGGTCTTAACGCTATCACCGTTAAGAACAAGTATCCTTTACCCTTGATATCCGAGCTCTTCGATAGGCTTCGGGGAGCTAGAGTGTTTACTAAATTAGATCTGCGGGGTGCTTATAACCTGATTCGCATCCGTGAGGGGGACGAATGGAAAACGGCGTTTAACACCAGAGATGGGCACTATGAGTATCTGGTGATGCTCTTCGGGCTCTGTAATGCCCCAGCCGTTTTCCAAGACTTTGTCAACGACATCTTCCGGGATATGCTTTCCACCTCAGTTGTAGTCTATCTGGATGATATTCTCATCTTTTCTCCAGATATAGACTCCCACCGGAGAGATGTTGGCAGAGTCTTCGACCTCCTACGGGCAAACTCTCTTTATGCTAAGTTGGAGAAGTGTATGTTTGAGCAGGAGTCTTTACCGTTCCTGGGCTATATCATCTCCGCCCAGGGATTGGCTATGGATCCTGCCAAACTACAGGCTGTGATGGACTGGCAAGAGCCCCATTCTCTTAAAGCGGTGCAGTGCTTTATGGGGTTCATTAACTATTACCGCCAGTTCATTCCCCACTTCTCAACTCTGGTAGCTCCCTTGGTAGCCCTCACCAAGAAGGGAGCGAATCCCAAATTGTGGTCGGAAGAGGTCTCCAAGGCCTTCACTTCTATTAAGTCCCACTTTGCTAGCGCTCCCATCTTACATCGTCCCGATGTGGATTAGCCATTCCTAATGGAGGTGGATGCCTCATCCGTTGGTGCTGGAGCAGTCCTCTATCAAAAGGATGCTCAAGGTCGGAAGCATCCATGCTTCTTCTTCTCTAAGACCTTCACGCCAGCGGAGAGAAACTACTCCATCGGGGATAGGGAGTTGCTAGCAATGAAATTGGCCTTTTCAGAGTGGAGACACCTCCTGGAAGGTGCGCGGTTTCCCTTCCAAGTTTACACGGACCACAAAAATTTGGTCTACTTGCAAACAGCCCAGCGGCTAAATTCTCGCCAAGCCAGATGGTCCTTGTTCTTTTCCCGGTTCCACTTTTCCCTTCATTTTCTCGCCGGGGAGAAGAATATTCGTGCTGACGCTCTCTCTCGCTCCCTTATGTCAACTGAAGAGGAGGAAGAGGAGCCTTGGCTTATTGTCCCTTCTGAGAGCCTGAGAACCGTAGCGCCGGTTTCGCTGGAGTCTGTGCCTCCGGGCAAGACTTTTGTGCCCATTAATTTGCGACCGGAGGTTCTCTCTTGGGCTCATTCGTCCAGGGTGGGTGGACACTTTGGGACAAAGAGGACATCTGAGCTACTGGCGAGGACGTAGTGGTGGCCGCATATGGTCCGGGATGTCAGGGATTATATTCTGGCGTGTGTCTCCTGCGCCAAAAATAAATCTCTGCGGCAAAGGCCAGCTGGGTTGCTCTATCCCTTGCCGGTGGCAGATAGGCCCTGGGAGATGGTCGGGATGGACTTTGTCGTGGGTTTACCCAAATCTCGCGGCTGTACCATCATTTGGGTCATCACAGATCATTTCTCAAAAATGGTGCATTTGGTGCCGCTACCACGGTTACCTTCTGCACGGGCCTTGGCAGCGTTGTTCATTAAACACATCTTCCGCCTACATGGTATGCCTGACAAAATTGTCAGTGACCGGGGTCCCCAGTTTGCGTCTCGGTTCTGGAGAAAGCTTTGTGTGTTGTGAATTCTGTGGCAGAGCTCCCTCCTGTGGTCACAAGTGGTACTTCGGCTGATTCTCTCTGTGAGCTTCTGTTGGTGGAGGGAAGTGGTACTGCGGCTTCTGAGTTTCCTCCCTCAGGTGATCTGGTGAGGTCGTTAGGTGCTTCTCTACTTAACTCCACCTAATGCTTTGATCCTGGCTTCCTGTCAATGTTCCAGTCTTGGACTTGCTTTTCCCTGGATCATTCCTGTGGCCTGCTGCTCTGCATAGCTAAGTTCTTCTTTGCTATTTTTTTGCTATTTTTTCTGTCCAGCTTGTCTTATTTGTTGCTGGAAGCTCTGGGACGCAAAGGGTGTACCTCCGTGCCGTTAGTTCGGTACGGAGGGTCTTTTTGCCCCCTTTGCGTGGTTTTCTTTAGGGTTTTGTGTAGACCGCAAAGTTACCTTTTCTATCCTCGATCTGTTAAGAAAGTCGGGCCTCACTTTGCTGAATCTATTTCATCTCTACGTTTGTCTTTTCATCTTAACTCACAGTCATTATATGTGGGGGGCTGCCTTTTCCTTTGGGGTATTTCTCTGAGGCAAGGTAGGCTTATTTTCTATCTTCAGGCTAGTTAGTTTCTCAGGCTGTGCCGAGTTGCATAGGCAGAGTTAGGCGCAATCCACGGCTGCCTCTAGTGTTGTTTGAAGAGGATTAGGGATTGCGGTCTGCAGAGTTCCCACGTCTCAGAGCTCGTTCTATGATTTTGGGTTATTGTCAGATCACTGTATGTGCTCTGACCGCTATGTCCATTGTAGTACTGAATTGCCTTTCATAACAGTACAGGAAGCCAAAAGTACTAATGATTCTCAATAGAGGGAAAAAAGAAGTTCTGAGACCATTTTTTTTTCTCTGCACTGTGTTTTGCCTTTTTTTTCCCCTAGACATTTGGGTGGTTCAGTACACAGGTGTAGCGATGGACATTAGAAGTCTGTCTTCATTTGTGGATCAGCTCTCGGCAAGAGTACAAAAGATTCAAGACACTATTGATCAGAAAGCTATGTTGGAACCAAGAATTCCTATTCCTGATTTGTTTTTTGGAGATAGAACAAAGTTTCTGAGTTTCAAAAATAATTGTAAATTATTTCTGGCCTTGAAACCTCGCTCCTCTGGTGATCCAGTTCAACAGGTTTTGATTGTTATTTCTTTTTTGCGCGGCGACCCTCAGGACTGGGCATTTTCTCTTGCGCCAGGAGATCCTGCATTGAGTAATATCGATGCGTTTTTCCTGGCGCTCGGATTGCTGTACGATGAACCTAATTCAGTGGATCAGGCAGAGAAAAATTTGCTGGCTCTTTGTCAGGGTCAGGATGAGATAGAGGTATATTGTCAGAAATTTAGAAAGTGGTCCGTGCTCACTCAATGGAATGAATCTGCGCTGGCAGCTATGTTCAGAAAGGGTCTCTCTGAAGCCCTTAAGGATGTCATGGTGGGATTTCCTATGCCTGCTGGTTTGAATGAGTCTATGTCTTTGGCCATTCAGATCGGTCGACGCTTGCGTGAGCGTAAATCTGTGCACCATTTGGCGGTATTACCTGAGCTTAAACCTGAGCCTATGCAGTGCGATAGGACTTTGACCAGAGTTAAACGGCAAGAACACAGACGTCTGAATGGGCTGTGTTTCTATTGTGGTGATTCCACTCATGCTATCTCTGATTGTCCTAAGCGCACTAAGCGGTTCGCTAGGTCTGCCACCATTGGTACGGTACAGTCAAAATTTCTTCTGTCCGTTACCTTGATCTGCTCTTTGTCATCGTATTCTGTCATGGCATTTGTGGATTCAGGCGCTGCCCTGAATTTGATGGACTTGGAGTAAGCTAAGCGTTGTGGGTTTCTCTTAGAGCCCTTGCAGTGTCCTATTCCATTGAGAGGAATTGATGCCACGCCTTTGGCCAAGAATAAGCCTCAATACTGGACCCAGCTGACCATGTGCATGGCTCCTGCACATCAGGAGGTTATTCGCTTTCTGGTGTTGCATAATCTGCATGATGTGGTCGTGTTGGGGTTGCCATGGCTACAAGCCCATAATCCAGTATTAGATTGGAAATCCATGTCGGTGTCCAGCTGGGGTTGTCAGGGGGTACATGGTGATGTTCCATTTCTGTCAATTTCGTCATCCACCCCTTCTGAGGTTCCAGAGTTCTTGTCTGATTACCGGGATGTATTTGATGAGCCCAAGTCTGATGCCCTACCTCCGCATAGGGATTGTGATTGTGCTATCAATTTGATTCCTGGTAGTAAATTCCCAAAAGGTCGACTGTTTAATTTATCCGTGCCTGAGCACGCCGCTATGCGCAGTTATGTGAAGGAATCCCTGGAGAAGGGGCATATTCGCCCGTCATCGTCACCATTAGGAGCAGGGTTCTTTTTTGTAGCCAAGAAGGATGGTTCGCTGAGACCTTGTATAGATTACCGCCTTCTAAATAAGATCACGTTTAAATTTCAGTACCCCTTGCCATTGTTATCTGATTTGTTTGCTCGGATTAAGGGGGCTAGTTGGTTCACCAAGATAGATCTTCGTGGTGCGTATAATCTGGTGCGAATCAGGCGAGGAGATGAATGGAAAACTGCATTTATTACGCCCGAGGGTCATTTTGAGTATCTAGTGATGCCATTCGGACTTGCCAATGCTCCATCAGTGTTTCAGTCCTTTATGCATGACATCTTCCGAGAGTACCTGGATAAATTCCTGATTGTGTACTTGAATGACATTTTGATCTTCTCGGATGATTGGGAGTCTCATGTGAAGCAGGTCAGAACTTTTTTTCAGGTCCTGCGTGCTAATTCTTTGTTTGTGAAGGGATCAAAGTGTCTCTTTGGTGTGCAGAAGGTTTCATTTTTGGGGTTCATCTTTTCCCCTTCTTCTATCGAGATGGATCCTGTTAAGGTCCAAGCTATCCATGATTGGACTCAGCCGACATCTCTGAAAAGTCTGCAAAAGTTCCTGGGCTTTGCTAATTTTTATCGTCGCTTCATCTGCAATTTTTCTAGTATTGCCAAACCATTGACCGATTTGACCAAGAAGGGTGCTGATTTGGTCAATTGGTCTTCTGCTGCTGTGGAAGCTTTTCAAGACTTGAAGCGTCGTTTTTCTTCTGCCCCTGTGTTGTGTCAACCAGATGTTTCTCTTCCGTTCCAGGTCGAGGTTGATGCTTTTGAGATTGGAGCAGGGGCTGTTTTTTCGCAGAGAGGTTCTGATTGCTCTGTGATGAAACCATGCGCTTTTTTTTCCAGGAAGTTTTCGCCTGCTGAGCGAAATTATGATGTGGGCAACCGAGAGTTGCTGGCCATGAAGTGGGCATTCGAGGAGTGGCGTCATTGGCTTGAAGGAGCTAAGCATCGCATGGTGGTATTGACTGATCATAAGAACTTGACTTATCTTGAGTCTGCTAAGCGGTTGAATCCTAGACAGGCTCGTTGGTCGCTGTTTTTTGCCCGTTTTGACTTTGTGATTTCGTACCTTCCGGGCTCTAAAAATGTGAAGGCGGATGCTCTGTCTAGGAGTTTTGTGCCCGACTCTCCGGGTTTGTCTGAGCCGGCGGGTATCCTCAAGGAAGGAGTAATTGTGTCTGCCATCTCCCCTGATTTGCGGCGGGTGCTGCAAAAATTTCAGGCTAATAAACCTGATCGTTGTCCAGCGGAGAGACTGTATGTCCCTGATAGGTGGACCAATAAAGTTATCTCTGAGGTTCATTGTTCGGTGTTGGCTGGTCATCCTGGAATCTTTGGTACCAGAGAGTTGGTGGCTAGATCCTTTTGGTGGCCGTCTCTGTCGCGGGATGTGCGTGTTTTTGTGCAGTCCTGTGGGATTTGTGCTCGGGCTAAGGCCTGCTGTTCTCGTGCCAGTGGGTTGCTTTTGCCCTTGCCGGTCCCAAAGAGGCCTTGGACACATATCTCTATGGATTTTATTTCTGATCTTCCCGTTTCTCAAAAGATGTCAGTCATTTGGGTGGTCTGTGATCGCTTTTCTAAGATGGTCCATCTGGTACCCTTGTCTAAATTGCCTTCCTCCTCTGATTTGGTGCCATTGTTCTTCCAGCATGTGGTTCGTTTACATGGCATTCCAGAGAATATCGTTTCTGACAGAGGTTCCCAGTTTGTTTCAAGGTTTTGGCAAGCTTTTTGTGGTAGGATGGGCATTGACTTGTCTTTTTCCTCGGCTTTCCATCCTCAGACTAATGGCCAGACCGAACGAACCAATCAGACCTTGGAAACATATCTGAGATGCCTTGTTTCTGCCGATCAGGATGACTGGGTGTCCTTTTTGCCTTTGGCTGAGTTCGCCCTTATTAATCGGGCCAGCTCGGCTACCTTGGTTTCGCCATTTTTCTGCAATTCTGGGTTCCATCCTCGTTTCTCTTCAGGACAGGTTGAGTCTTCGGACTGTCCTGGTGTGGATACTGTGGTGGACAGGTTGCAGCAGATTTGGACTCATGTAGTGGACAATTTGACCTTGTCCCAGGAGAAGGCTCAACGTTTCGCTAATCGCAGACGCCGTGTGGGTCCCCGACTTCGTGTTGGGGATCTGGTTTGGTTATCTTCTCATCATATTCCTATGAAGGTTTCCTCTCCTAAGTTTAAACCTCGTTTCATTGGTCCGTATAGGATTTCTGAGGTTCTTAATCCTGTGTCTTTTCGTCTGACCCTTCCAGATTCTTTTTCCATACATAACGTATTCCATAGGTCATTGTTGCGGAGATACATGGCACCTATGGTTCCATCTGTTGATCCTCCTGCCCCGGTTTTGGTGGAGGGGGAATTGGAGTATATTGTGGAGAAGATTTTGGATTCTCGTGTTTCTAGACGGAAACTCCAGTATCTGGTTAAATGGAAGGGTTATGCTCAGGAAGATAATTCCTGGGTTTTTGCCTCTGATGTCCATGCTCCCGATCTTGTTCGTGCCTTTCATGTGGCTCATCCTGGTCGGCCTGGGGGCTCTGGTGAGGGTTCGGTGACCCCTCCTCAAGGGGGTGGTACTGTTGTGAATTCTGTGGCAGAGCTCCCTCCTGTGGTCACAAGTGGTACTTCGGCTGATTCTCTCTGTGAGCTTCTGTTGGTGGAGGGAAGTGGCACTGCGGCTTCTGAGTTTCCTCCCTCAGGTGATCTGGTGAGGTCGTTAGGTGCTTCTCTACTTAACTCCACCTAATGCTTTGATCCTGGCTTCCTGTCAATGTTCCAGTGTTGGACTTGCTTTTCCCTGGATCATTCCTGTGGCCTGCTGCTCTGCATAGCTAAGTTCTTCTTTGCTATTTGTTTGCTATTTTTTCTGTCCAGCTTGTCTAATTTGTTGCTGGAAGCTCTGGGACGCAAAGGGTGTACCTCCATGCCGTTAGTTCGGTACGGAGGGTCTTTTTGCCCCCTTTGCGTGGTTTTCTTTAGGGTTTTGTGTAGACCGCAAAGTTACCTTTTCTATCCTCGATCTGTTAAGAAAGTCGGGCCTCACTTTGCTGAATCTATTTCATCTCTACGTTTGTCTTTTCATCTTAACTCACAGTCATTATATGTGGGGGGCTGCCTTTTCCTTTGGGGTATTTCTCTGAGGCAAGGTAGGCTTATTTTCTATCTTCAGGCTAGTTAGTTTCTCAGGCTGTGCCGAGTTGCATAGGCAGAGTTAGGCGCAATCCACGGCTGCCTCTAGTGTTGTTTGGAGAGGATTAGGGATTGCGGTCTGCAGAGTTCCCACATCTCAGAGCTCGTTCTATGATTTTGGGTTATTGTCAGATCACTGTATGTGCTCTGACCGCTATGTCCATTGTAGTACTGAATTGCCTTTCATAACATTTGTCGTCTTCTCAGTATTGAGTTGAATCTCTCTTCCGCTTATCATCCCAAGACGAATGGGTTGGTAGAGAGGGCCAACCAGACCTTGGTCACATACCTGCGACATTTTGTTTCAGCCAGGCAGGATGACTGGGCATCCTTGCTATCGTGGGCAGAGTTTGCGCTGAACAACGCCATAGCCGACTCCACTGGACAAACCCCATTCCTCCTCAACTATGGTCAGCATCCACGGGTACCTGTGCCTATCCCGTGTCTTCCGCAGACTCCAGGGTGGCTGACTGGGCTGTGGAGGCACGGGATATTTGGGACCACACTCACGATGACATTCGGGCCTCTAAGGAGAGAATGAGGTTCTCCGCCGATGCTCATCGGCGCCCCGCTCCAACCTTTGTTCCTGGCGACTTGGTGTGGCTCTCCGCCCGTAACATCAGGCTGCGAGTTGAGTCCACTAAGTTTGCTCCTCGCTACTTGGGTCCCTTCAAGGTCCTCGAACAGGTTAATCCTGTGGTCTACCGTCTGGCCCTTCCTCCACGCCTTGGTATCACCGACACCTTTCATGTGTCCCTCCTTAAGCCCATATACATGTCCCGGTTTTCTGAGTCATCTGCCGAGACATCGGGTTCGTCTACGGACGATTTCGAGGTGAAAGCTATCTTGGGGTGCAAGGTGGTACGTGGCAAAAAAAATTTTTGGGGTGGATTGGAAGGGTTACGGCCCTGAGGATAGGTCCTGGGAGCCTGCTGAGCACATTCGGGCTCCGCAGCTTATTGCTGCCTTCGAACGTAGCGAGGCCCAAGGAGGGGGGGGGCCCTAGGAGGGGGGGTAATGTTAGGAGTCGAGTTTCCTCTGCTGCACAGGGGGAATCTCGATCCGTGTCTGCTGCGGTCTCCCATTCTGCTTCGGCCGCAGTGGGCTCTGCTCAGTGGAGGCGTCGCTCCCAGCGTCTCGCTGGGACTGATTCTGTGCAAAGGGTTACTGCTGCCTTTTCCGGCTCTCCTGTTGTACCCTGCACTGATCTGCGGCGAGCGGGCTTCTCTGGGACTAAGTCCTTATTTGCACACACTGAGCATGCCCAGGACAGGATCTCCCGTTGGAGATCGAGGGTCACATGCTCAGGTGCTGCAGCACATCCCATTGGTCCTCTTGGCAGGTCCTGAAAGGGCAAAACTTCTGTAGCAGCTTCCTGTGCTGCAACTATATAAACTGCGCATAACCGCACGGCCATGCGCTAGTATTGTCTTGATAATATGTGTGTGTGTTGTGAGTGAAAGTCGCTTTTTAAAATACCCTCCCTATTGGATGACTGTTCGCGGAAGGTGTATGTTTGCTATCTCGCGCCTGACTTATCCAACAGCACGTTACACACATAACAGCGTCTAGTTGCTGTGACCGCCTGTACGGCGCCGTGCGCTTCCTCTGCGCTTTCCTTACCCAAGCCTGGGTGGTTAGTGGCGTCCGCCAGTGCGGCACTGCATGCACTCTCGTGCCTTTATATACTATTTTTATAGTTTCTTTACACACCCAGTTGCGGTGTTGTGCCAGCAAGTGGTCTAATCGGACTTCAATCCTGTGTTGGGGTTGTGTTCGCTGACTTCTTGCTCGTGCTCTATGTGCGGTACCGCGGTCCTGTGACTCAACAGAATCGCTTCCTTCACGCAGGGTGAAGTTAACCCGTGCGTGTATACTTATAGTACAGTCATATAGTCCGTCTTACTAGCAGCAGGATTTTTACCTGCACGGTGGACCTCGGACTGCGAACGCACCTAGTTTCATATCATCTATACTTGGTGCGGTCCGCCAGTCCTTAACAGTACATTTGGATGCTATTTTGATTTTTTCCGATGATTGGGAGTCTCATGTGAAGCAGGTCAGGATGGTGTTCCAGATCCTTCGTGATAATGCTTTGTTTGTGAAGGGGTCTAAGTGCCTATACGGAGTTCAGAAGGTCTCTTTTTTGGGTTTTATTTTTTCTCCCTCATCTATAGAAATGGATCCTGTTAAGGTCCAAGCTATTCATGACTGGATCCAACCCACATCTGTGAAAGACCTTCAAAAATTTTTGGGCTTTGCTAATTTCTATCGCCGTTTCATTGCCAACTTTTCCAGTGTGGTTAAGCCCCTTACTGATTTGACGAAGAAAGGCGCTGATGTGACGAATTGGTCCTCTGAGGCTGTTGAGGTCTTTCAGGAGCTTAAACGCCGATATACTTCTGCCCCTGTGTTACGTCAGCCGGATGTTTCTCTTTCTTTTCAGGTTGAGGTCGAAGCTTCTGAGATTGGGGCAGGGGCCGTTTTGTCTCAGAGGGAGTCTAATGGTTCTTTGATGAAACAGTGTGCTT
This sequence comes from Ranitomeya imitator, assembly GCF_032444005.1. NCBI lineage: Eukaryota > Metazoa > Chordata > Amphibia > Anura > Dendrobatidae > Ranitomeya > Ranitomeya imitator. Next base: position 273,885,154 of record NC_091284.1, on the reverse strand, counting down.
TTTTTCCAGAAAGTTTTCGCCTGCGGAACGCAATTATGATGTTGGCAATCGGGAGTTGTTGGCTATGAAGTGGGCGTTTGAGGAGTGGCGACATTGGCTTGAGGGAGCTAAACACCGCATTGTGGTTCTGACCGATCATAAGAATCTGATTTACCTCGAGTCGGCCAAGCGGCTGAATCCTATACAGGCTCGATGGTCCCTGTTTTTCTCCCTTTTTTTTTTTGTGGTCTCGTATCTTCCAGGATCTAAGAATGTTAAGGCTGATGCGCTCTCTAGGAGTTTTTCGCCTGATTCTCCTGGAGTCCTTGAGCCGGATGGCATTCTTAAGGAGGGGGTGATTCTTTCTGCTATCTCCCCTGATTTGCGGCGGGTGCTTCAGGAATTTCAGGCTGATAGGCCTGACCGCTGTCCAGTGGGGAAGCTGTTTGTTCCTGATAGATGGACTAGTAAGGTAATTTCTGAGGTTCATTGTTCAGTGTTGGCTGGTCATCCTGGGATTTGTGGTACCAGAGATTTGGTTGCTAGGTCCTTTTGGTGGCCTTCCTTGTCGTGCGATGTGCGTGCTTTTGTGCAGTCCTGTGGGACTTGCGCCCGGGCCAAGCCTTGCTGTTCCCGCACTAGTGGGTTGCTTTTGCCTTTGCCGGTCCCTGAGAGGCCCTGGACGCATATTTCCATGGATTTTATTTCGGATCTTCCTGTTTCCCAGAAGATGTCTGTTATCTGGGTTGTTTGTGACCGGTTCTCTAAAATGGTCCATCTGGTGCCTTTGCCTAAGTTGCCTTCCTCCTCAGATCTGGTTCCATTATTTTTTCAGCATGTGGTTCGTTTGCATGGCATTCCGGAGAATATTGTGTCTGACAGAGGTTCTCAGTTTGTCTCTAGATTTTTGCGGGCCTTTTGTGCTAGGATGGGCATTGATTTGTCTTTTTCTTCGGCGTTTCATCCTTAGACTAATGGCCAAACTGAGCAAACTAATCAGACCTTGGAGACCTATTTGAGATGCTTTGTGTCTGCTGATCAGGATGATTGGGTGTCTTTCTTGTCGTTGGCCGAGTTTGCCCTTAATAGTCGGGCTAGTTCGGCTACTTTGGTTTCACCTTTCTTTTGTAATTTTGGTTTTCATCCTCGTTTTTCTTCTGGGCAGGTTGAGCCTTCTGATTGTCCTGGTGTTGATTCTGTGGTGGACAGGCTGCAGCAGATTTGGACTCATGTGGTGGACAATTTGACGTTGTCTCAGGAAAGGGCTCAACGTTTTGCTAACCGCCGTCGGTGTGTTGGTCCCCGGCTTTGTGTGGGGGATTTGGTTTGGTTGTCTTCTCGTCATGTTCCTATGAAGGTTTCTTCCCCTAAGTTTAAGCCTCGGTTTATTGGCCCTTATAAAATTTCTGAAATTATTAATCCGGTGTCTTTTCGTTTGGCTCTTCCAGCCTCTTTTGCCATTCATAATGTTTTCCATAGATCTTTGTTGCGGAGATATATGGTGCCCGTTGTTCCCTCGGTTGACCCTCCTGCCCCGGTGTTGGTTGAGGGAGAGTTGGAATATGAGGTTGAGAAGATTTTGGATTCTCGTTTTTTGAGGCGGAGGCTTCAGTATCTTGTCAAGTGGAAGGGTTATGGCCAGGAGGATAATTCTTGGGTTGTTGCCTCCGATGTCCATGCCACCGATTTGGTTCGTGCTTTTCATTTGGCTTGTCCTGATCGGTCGGGGGGCTCTGGTGAGGGTTCAGTGACCCCTCCTCAAGGGGGGGGGTATTGTTGTGAATTCCGCTCTTGGGCTCCCTCCGGTGGTTGTAAGTGGCACTTTTGTGAGTTCTGCTCTTGGGCTCCCTCTTGTGGTTTCAAGTGGTATGGCTGCTCCTGTCATCAGCTGCCTCCACTTATCGTCTCTTCTGCTCTGCTATTTAGGCCTGGCTCTTTCCTTCAGCCAGTGCCACATGTAAATGGTTCCTGGTTGGATTCACATCTCTTTGGATTTCCCTGTTATCCTGACCAGTTCAGCAAAGCTAAGTTTTTGCTTGCTCTTTTCTGTCCATAGATTGTGGACTTATCCGTTCTGTGCTTTCTTTGTTTGTCCAGCTTATCAGTATGAATTAATTCTGTCTTGCTGGAAGCTCTGGGAAGCAGATTTACCCTCCAAACCTTTAGTCAGGTGTGGAGATTTTTTTAAACTCTGCGTGGATTTTTTTGTAGTGTTTTATACTGACCGCACAGTATTCCATCCTGTCCTATCTATTTAGCTAGACTGGCCTCCTGTGCTCATCCTGGTTTCATTCTGTGTATGTCTTTTCCCTCTCCACTCACAGTCATTATTTGTGGGGGGCTAATCTATCCTTTGGGGATTTTCTCTGAGGCAAGATAGCTTTCCTGCTTCTATCTTTAGGGGTAGTTAGCTCTTAGGCTGTGACGAGATGCCTAGGGAGAGATAGGAGCATTCCACGACTACTTCTAGTGTTGTGTTGAGCTTAGGGACTGCGGTCAGTACAGTTACCACTTCCTTCAGAGCTCGTTCCATGTTGCTCCTAGACCATCATAACAGGCCACGTAGTATATAGGAGCCATGTAGTATATAGCAGACAAATACTACATGGCCTGTGCTATATACTATGTGGCTGCTATATACAAACATACATACATATTGTAGAATACCCGATGCGTTAATGCAGGCCACGCAATATATAACAGTGGCCACGCAGTATATAACACAGCCCAAACAGTATATTACACAAACCACGTACTATATAACACAGCCGACGCAGTATATAGCAGCCACGCAGTATATAACACAGGCAACATAGTATATAACACAGGTCACGCAGTATATAACACTGGCCATGTAATATATAACACAGCCCACGCAGAATATAACACTGGTCACATAATATATAGCACAGCCCACGCAGTACATAGCACAGCCCACATAGCATCTAACACTGGCTAGGTAGTATATAGCAGCCAAGCGGTATATTACACAGCCCACGTAGTATATAGCAGTGTGGGCACCATATCCCTGTTAAAAAAAAATAGTTATATACTCACCCGCCAGGATCCAATCCAGCAAAGCTCTGGCGCTGTCGATACGCACGCAGCTGCCGCCATCTTCCGTTCCCAGGATGCATTGCGAAATTACCCAGATGACTTAGCGGTCTCGCAACACCGCTAAGTCTTCTGGGTAATTTCACAATGCATCTCTGGGAATGGAAGCTGGCGGAGGCCGCGCGCAGCTCGGCGGACTACGGAGGGTGAGTATAGCAGGTTTTTTGTTTTTTTATTATTTTTAACATTACTTCTTTTTACTCTTGATGCTGCATAGGCAGCAGCAATAGTAAAAAAGTTGGGGACACACAGGGTTAATAGCAGCGGTAGCGGAGTGCGTTACCCGCGGCATAGGAGGACAGGACAGGAAAACACCTACAGTGCCCATTTTAATGCCAAAAACATCAATTCGTATTTCTTAAGCTTGTCAATCTTAATTTACTTTATAAAAATAGTTAGGCATTGAAAACTGGGGGTCATTTGGCTAAAGTTGTGGGGGAAGGGCTGGCTCAAGATTTTGGTGGGCCCAGGAAACGCGGAATGCGTCACGGCGGTGGAGCAGGGAAAGGTAAGTATTTCAACTTTGCAAGTGATGCGATCCTGAGCTAGCAGGGGGGTCCACTCGTTGGTACTTGGCACTGGCACAGGGCCCCTCATAGTACGGCGGTGTCTTTGACGGCAGGTGGCGCCTCCCACTGCCAGAGACACTTTTGCGTACTATGAGGGGCCCTGTGCCAGTGACATCGCCAACGAGTATGCCCCCCCACCTGATGAAGGAACCTGCACTTTCATCTGCACCTTCCTCTTTGTCCCCGTGTAAGGTGGTATAGTATGCGGGAAGGGGAACCTGACTTTCAGCAGGGTCAGATTCAGGCTGTGTAGAGTGCAAGGGGAATGTAGTGGTCTGGGTCAATATTCCAGCAGACTCATCTAGCAGTGGCTGGGCAATGGGCAGGATGAGGAGGAAACACAGATATAGGCCCAAATAATAAAGTAGGCTAAATGCAGTTCAAAATTGGTAACAGGACTAAACAGGCGGCATAGCTTTGTTCAATGGAGGACAACTGTAATGAGTGGCGCAGACACAGTTAGTAGGCCCAAAATAAAAAAAGTAGGCTAAAAGCAGTTCAAAATTGGTAACAGGACTAAGCATGCACGTTGTATTTCAATTTTGAAGATTCTTCCCTCTGCTAAAGGTCTTTGAGCATTTCTTACAGATAACTTTTGACTGATCATTCAGATCTTGGTTAAAAAATTGCCACACTGCACTCTTCCTAGTATGGAATACCTTTTCAGGCATTGCACGCTGTTCTACTTTCACCGGATGGCCATGCTGTCCTAAAGCTGTTTTTGACAAACGTTTTGGCCTGATATGGGCCTGCCAGATGACAGCTGTTGCGATGTAGATGGCTGCTGCGGATCATCCTCCTTCTGAGCTACTGGCAGCGGCACGCTCTTCCCCCAATGGCTGCCAATCTGGGTCAACAACTGGGTCATCTATCACCTCCTCTTCAATGTCATGTGCACCTTCCTCTGTGTCACCTTGTAAGGTGCTATAGCGTTCGGGATGGGGCACCATAGTCTCATCCAGGTCAGATTCTGGCTCAGTACACTGCGAGGGCAATGTAGTGATCTGAGTCAATGGAACAGCATTATAATCTAGCTGTGGCTGTGCATCAGTGCACTCCATGTCCGATTCATCTTGTAATGGGCAGTTAACAATTTCCCGTTCTAACCCAGGCACAGTATGTGTAAAGAGCTCCATGGAGTAACCTGTAGTGTCGCCTGACGCATCCTTCACTTTTGGTTTGGGTGAAGGACACAAGGAAACGTCTTGTTCCTGACCGGGAGCATCCACTGACGACTCGCTGCTTTTATATTTGGAACTTTCTGAAGAGGAGGCGAAAGAGCTAGAGGCTGAGACAGCAAGGAAAGGCAAAACTTTTTCTTGCTGCTCCGGCTTTAAAAGCCGTTTTCCTATCCCCAGATAAGGGAGCCTTCGAGGCCTTGTGTAGCCACACGATGACGCTGGCTCAACACCTCCAGCCTTTGGTGCTATTGTGCTTTTTCCACTACCACCAGATGCACCACCACCACCATCAGTACCAGCTCGCAACCACCGCCCACGGCCTCTTCCCGCTGACTTCCTCATTTTTTGGAAAATCTAACCAAAATAACAACCGTTATATGGTACTGTAAAACAAGGTAGAAGGTGTATATAAACGTATTGAGATTTTAAATCTCCCTTTCTTTGGGGAGACTGAACAAAAAAATCAGGCCCTGTGCAAAAAACAACACAATGTATGTGGCTGAAAGTGGCTGGCTGATATACCACAAACTAACAGGACTGCAGTATATCCACTTTGTGATAATTTGAATCTCACTTTTTTGGGGGGAGACTAAACCAAACCTCAGGCCCTGTGCATAAAACAACACAATGTAAGTGGCAGAAAGTGGCTGGCTGATATACCACAAACTAACAGGATTTCGGTATATCCACTTTGTGATAATTTGAATCTCACTTTTTTTGGGGGGGAGACTAAACCAAACCTCAGGCCCTGTGCATAAAACAACACAATGTAAGTGGCAGAAAGTAGCTGGCTGATATACCACAAACTAACAGAACTGCAGTATATCCACTTTGTGATAATTTGAATCTCACTTTTTTGGGGGGGAGACTAAACCAAACCTCAGGCCCTGTGCATAAAACAACACAATGTAAGTGGCAGAAAGTAGCTGGCTGATATACCACAAATTAACAGGACTGCAGTATATCCACTTTGTGATAATTTGAATCTCACTTTTCTGGGGGGGAGACTGAACCAAAACTCAGGCCCTGTGCATAAAACAACACAATGTAAGTGGCAGAAAATGGCTGGCTGATATACCACAAACTAACAGGACTTCAGTATATCCACTTTGTGATAATTTGAATCTCACTTTTTTTTTTGGCGGGGAGACTGTTGTGAATTCTGTTGTCGAACTCCCTCCTGTGGTCGTGAATGGTACTTCGGCGAGTTCTGTCTATGGGCTCCCTTTGGTGGCTGTGAGTGAAGCTGCTGCTTCTGAGGTTCCTTACACAGGTGACGTGGTTTATCCTTTGGTTGACTGCTCTATTTAACTTCTTTCAGATCGTTACTCCATGCCTGCTGTCAATGTTTTTGCATTGGTTCAGTTCGCTCCTGGATCTCTCTGGTGACCTGCCTTGTCCTGCAGAAGCTAAGTTCCTGATAGTCATTATTTGTTCACTGTTTTCTTGTCCAGCTGGTTTTCATGATTTTGTCTTGCTAGCTGGAAGCTCTGGGATGCAGAGTGGCCCCTCCGCACCGTGAGTCGGTGCGGAGGTCTTTTTTGCACACTCTGCGTGGTCTTTTGTAGGTTTTTGTGCTGATCGCAAAGTTATCTTTCCTATCCTCTGTCTATTTAGTAAGTCTGGCCTCCCTTTGCTGAAACCTGTTTCATTTCTGCGTTTGTGACTTTCATCTTTACTCACAGTCAATATATGTGGGGGGCTTCCTTTACCTTTGGGGAATTTCTCTGAGGCAAGGTAGGCTTTATTTTCTATCTCTAGGGCTAGATAGTTCTTAGGCTGTGACGAGGCGCCTAGGTCTGGTCAGGAGCGCTCCACGGCTATTTCTAGTGTGTGTGATAGGATTAGGGCTTGCGGTCAGCAGAGCTCCCACATCCCAGAGCTCGTCCTGTATGAGGTTTAACTATCAGGTCATTCCGGGTGCTCCTAACCACCAGGTCATAACAGTACAGCTGGCCCAAAGTATTAATGCATCTCAATAGAGGGATAAGAGAACTTCTGAGACCATTTTTTTTTCTTTGCACTGTGTTTTGTCTTTCTTTTCCCCTAGACCTTTGGGTGGTTCAGGACACAGGTGTAGATATGGACATTCAAGGTCTGTCCTCTTGTATGGATCATCTCTCTGCAAGGGTACAAAACATTCAAGATTTTGTGGTTCAGAATCCTATGTTAGAGCCTAAAATTCCTATTCCTGACTTATTTTCTGGGGATAGATCTAGGTTCTTGAATTTAAAAAATAATTGTAAACTGTTTCTAGCTTTGAAACCCCGCTCCTCTGGTGACCCCGTTCAACAGGTAAAAATCATTATTTCTTTGTTGCGTGGTGACCCTCAAGACTGGGCATTTTCCCTTGCGCCAGGAGATCCGGCATTGCGTGATGTTGATGCGTTTTTTCTGGCGCTTGGATTGCTTTATGATGAACCAAATTCAGTGGATCAGGCAGAGAAAATCTTGCTGGCTTTGTGTCAGGGTCAGGATGAAGCGGAGGTGTACTGTCAGAAGTTTAGAAAGTGGTCTGTGCTTACTCAGTGGAATGAATGTGCCCTGGCAGCAATTTTCAGAAAGGGTCTTTCTGAAGCCCTTAAGGATGCCATGGTGGGATTTCCCACGCCTGCTGGTCTGAATGAGTCTATGTCTTTGGCCATTCAGATCGATCGGCGCATGCGTGAGCGCAAAGCTGTGCACCATCTGGCGGTATTCTCTGAGCATAGGCCTGAGCCTATGCAGTGTGATAGGACTTTGACCAGAGCTGAACGGCAAGAACACAGACGTCGGATTGGGCTGTGTTTTTACTGTGGTGAATCCACTCATGCTATCTCCGATTGTCCTAAGCGCACTAAGCGGTTCGCCAGGTCTGCCACCATTGGTACGGTACAGTCTAAATTTCTTTTGTCCGTTACTCTGATTTGCTCTCTGTCATCCTATTCTGTAATGGCATTTGTGGATTCAGGCGCTGCCCTGAATTTGATGGACTTGGAGTTTGCCAGGCGCTGTGGTTTTTTCTTGGAGCCCTTGCAGTATCCAATTCCATTGAGAGGAATTGATGCTACGCCTTTGGCCAAGAATAAGCCTCAGTACTGTACTCATTTGACCATGTGCATGGCTCCTGCACATCAGGAGGATATTCGCTTTTTGGTGTTGCATAATCTGCATGATGTGGTCGTTTTGGGGTTGCCATGGCTACAGGTCCATAATCCAGTGTTGGATTGGAAATCTATGTCTGTGTCCAGCTGGGGTTGTCAGGGGGTACATGGTGATGTTCGATTGCTCTCAATTTCACCTTCCACTCCTTCTGAAGTCCCTGAGTTTTTATCAGATTACCGGGATGTATTTGAAGAGCCCAAATCTGGTGCCCTACCTCCTCATAGGGATTGCGACTGTGCTATTAATTTGATTCCTGGTAGTAAGTTTCCTAAGGGTCGTCTATTTAATTTATCTGTGCCAGAGCACGCCGCTATGCGGAGTTATATAAAGGAATCCTTGGAGAAGGGTCATATTCGTCCGTCGTCGTCACCATTGGGAGCAGGGTTCTTTTTTGTGGCCAAGAAGGATGGTTCTTTGAGACCTTGTATTGATTACCGCCTTCTTAATAAGATCACAGTCAAATTTCAGCATCCTTTGCCGCTGCTGTCTGATTTATTTGCTCGGATTAAGGGGGCTAGTTGGTTCACCAAGATAGATCTTCGTGGTGCGTATAATCTTGTGCGAATTAAACAGGGTGATGAAAGGAAGACGGCATTTAATACGCCCGAGGGCCATTTTGAGTACCTGGTTATGCCATTCAGGCTTTCTAATGCTCCATCTGTGTTTCAGTCCTTTATGCATGACATCTTCCGAGAGTACCTGGATAGATTCATGATTGTATATTTGGATGACATTTTGGTCTTTTCGGATGATTGGGAATCTCATGTGAAGCAGGTCAGAAAGGTGTTTCAGGTCCTTCGTGCGAATTCCTTGTTTGTGTAGGGGTCAAAGTGTCTCTTTGGAGTTCAGAAGGTTTCATTTTTGGGTTTCATTTTTTCCCCTTCTACTATCGATATGGACCCTGTTAAAGTTCAGCCAATTTACGATTGGACTCAGCCGACATCTGTGAAGAGCTTGCAGAAGTTCCTGGGCTTTGCTAATTTTTATCATCGCTTCATCACTAACTTTTCCAGTGTTGCTAAGCCAATGACTGATTTGACTAAGAAAGGTGCTGATGTGGTCAATTGGTACTCTGCGGCTGTAGAGGCTTTTCAGGAGTTGAAGCGTCATTTTGCTTCTGCCCCTGTGTTGTGCCAGCCAGATGTTTCGCTCCCTTTTCAGGTGGAGGTTGATGCTTCTGAAATTGGAGCAGGGGCTGTTTTGTCGCAAAGAAGTTCTGATGGCTTGGGGATGAAACCCTGTGCCTTCTTTTCTAGAAAATTCTCGCCTGCTGAGCGCAATTATGATGTGGGCAATCGGGAGTTGTTGGCCATGAAGTGGGCATTCGAGGAGTGGCGACATTGGCTTGAAGGAGCTAAACATCGCGTGGTGGTCTTGACGGATCACAAGAATTTGACTTATCTCGAATCTGCCAAACGGTTGAATCCTAGACAGGCTCGATGGTCGCTCTTTTTCTCCCGTTTTGATTTTGTGGTTTCATACCTTCCGGGATCTAAGAATGTGAAGGCTGATGCCCTGTCAAGGAGTTTTGTGCCTGACTCTCCGGGTGTTCCGGAGCTGGCGGGTATTCTTAAAGAAGGGGTAATTTTGTCTGCCATTTCCCCTGATTTGCGGCGTGTGCTGCAAAAGTTTCAGGCTGATAGACCTGACCGTTGTCCTACGGAGAAACTGTTTGTCCCTGATAGATGGACTAGTAGAGTTATCTCGGAGATTCATTGTTCAGTATTGGCTGGTCATCCTGGAATCTTTGGTACCAGAGATTTGGTGGCCAGATCCTTTTGGTGGCCTTCTTTGTCACGGGATGTGCATTCTTTTGTGCAGTCCTGTGGGATTTGTGCTCGGGCTAAGCCCTGCTGTTCTCGTGCCAGTGGGTTGCTTTTGCCCTTGCCGATTCCGACGAGGCCCTGGACGCATATTTCCATGGATTTTATTTCTGATCTCCCTGTTTCTCAAAAGATGTTGGTCATTTGGGTGGTTTGTGATCGCTTCTCTAAGATGGTCCATTTGGTACCCTTATCTAAACTGCCTTCCTCCTCTGATTTGGTGCCATTGTTTTTCCAGCATGTCGTTCGTTTGCATGGCATTCCAGAGAACATCGTCTCGGACAGAGGTTCCCAGTTCGTTTCGAGGTTTTGGCGGTCCTTTTGCGCTAAGATGGGCATTGATTTGTCTTTTTCTTCGGCTTTCCATCCTCAGACTAATGGCCAAACCGAACGAACTAATCAGACTTTGGAGACATATCTGAGATGCTTTCTGCTGATCAGGATGATTGGGTGTCTTTCTTGCCTTTGGCTGAGTTTGCCCTTAATAATCGGGCCAGCTCGGCTACTTTAGTTTCTCCTTTTTTCTGTAATTCTGGTTTACATCCTTGTTTCTCTTCAGGGCAGTTTGAGCCTTCGGACTGTCCTGGTGTGGATGCGGTGGTGGACAGGTTGCAGCAGATTTGGACTCATGTGGTGGACAATTTGACATTGTCCCAGGAGAAGGCTCAACGTTTCGCTAACCGCCGGCGTTGTGTTGGTCCCCGACTTCGTGTTGGGGATTTGGTTTGGTTGTCGTCTCGTTACGTTCCTATGAAGGTTTCCTCTCCTAAGTTTAAGCCTCGTTTCATTGGACCATATAAGATTTCTGAAGTTCTTAATCCTGTGTCATTTCGTTTAGATCTTCCAGCTTCTTTTGCCATCCATAATGTGTTCCATAGGTCGTTGTTGCGGAGATACGTGGCGCCTATGGTTCCCTCCGTTGATCCTCCTGCCCCGGTGTTGGTCGAGGGGGAGTTGGAGTATCTGGTGGAGAAGATTTTGGATTCTCGTGTTTCGAGACGGAAACTCCAGTACCTGGTCAAGTGGAAGGGTTATGGTCAGGAAGATAATTCCTGGGTTTTTGCCTCTGATGTTCATGCTGCCGATCTTGTTCGTGCCTTTCATTTGGCTCATCCTGATCGGCCTGGGGGCTCTGGTGAGGGTTCGGTGACCCCTCCTCAAGGGGGGGGTACTGTTGTGAATTCTGTTGTCGAACTCCCTCCTGTGGTCGTGAATGGTACTTCGGCGAGTTCTGTCTATGGGCTCCCTTTGGTGGCTGTGAGTGAAGCTGCTGCTTCTGAGGTTCCTTACACAGGTGACGTGGTTTATCCTTTGGTTGACTGCTCTATTTAACTTCTTTCAGATCGTTACTCCATGCCTGCTGTCAATGTTTTTGCATTGGTTCAGTTCGCTCCTGGATCTCTCTGGTGACCTGCCTTGTCCTGCAGAAGCTAAGTTCCTGATAGTCATTATTTGTTCACTGTTTTCTTGTCCAGCTGGTTTTCATGATTTTGTCTTGCTAGCTGGAAGCTCTGGGATGCAGAGTGGCCCCTCCGCACCGTGAGTCGGTGCGGAGGTCTTTTTTGCACACTCTGCGTGGTCTTTTGTAGGTTTTTGTGCTGATCGCAAAGTTATCTTTCCTATCCTCTGTCTATTTAGTAAGTCTGGCCTCCCTTTGCTGAAACCTGTTTCATTTCTGCGTTTGTGACTTTCATCTTTACTCACAGTCAATATATGTGGGGGGCTTCCTTTACCTTTGGGGAATTTCTCTGAGGCAAGGTAGGCTTTATTTTCTATCTCTAGGGCTAGATAGTTCTTAGGCTGTGACGAGGCGCCTAGGTCTGGTCAGGAGCGCTCCACGGCTATTTCTAGTGTGTGTGATAGGATTAGGGCTTGCGGTCAGCAGAGCTCCCACATCCCAGAGCTCGTCCTGTATGAAGTTTAACTATCAGGTCATTCCGGGTGCTCCTAACCACCAGGTTATAACAGGAGACTAAACCAAACCTCAGGCCCTGTGCATAAAACAACACAATGTAAGTGGCAGAAAGTGGCTGGCTGATATGCCACAAACTAGCAGTACTGCAGTATATCCACTTTGTGATAATTCGAATCTCACTTTTTTGGGTGGGAGACTAAACCAAACCTCAGGCCCTGTGCATAAAACAACACAAAGTAAGTGGCAGAAAGTGGCTGGCTGATATACCACAAACTATCAGAACTGCAGTATTTCCACTTTGTGATAATTTGAATCTCATTTTGTTTGGGGGGGAGACTAAACCAAACCTCAGGCCCTGTGCATAAAACAACACAATGTAAGTGGCAGGATGTGGCTGGCTGATATACCACAAACTAACAGGACTGCAGTATATCCACTTAGTGATGATTTGAATCTCCCTTTTTTGGGGGGGAGACTAAACCAAAACTCAGGCCCAGTGCATAAAACAACACAATGTAAGTGGCAGAAAGTGGCTGGATAATATATGAAAAAATACAAGGACTATAGTACAATTTCAATCTCCCTACACTGATCTCAGGACAAGTATGGCAGCAGTAAAAAGGACTGCCGCACACAAAAGTGTGTTCAAATAAACAAGATAACTGTGCAGAAAGGAGCAACAGGATTTTTGATTTTTAAAAAAAAGCAGTTGGTTTGCACAGAGGCTTGCAAACAGCAATGCAGCTATCAGGGAGCCTTATAAGGCAGCCTAATAAGCTACAGAGCTGATGCACAAAAATATAGCCTCCACTGTCCCTGCAAACAAATGGTCGTGTTGGACAGTGGAAATCGCTACAGCACAAGCAGTTTCGGGGCTTAATTTTCCCTCACTAACTATATCCCTTCTTCTGATGAAGCTGCGGCAACCTCTCACTATGCTACGATCAGCAGAAGTAAGATGGCGGTCGGCATGCACGCCCCTTTATAGCCCCTGTGACGCTGCAGAAAGCAAGCCAATCACTGTCATGCCCTTCTCTAAGATGGTGGGGACCGAGACCTATGTCATCACGCTGCCCACACTCTGCGTCCTCCTTCATTGGTTGAAAAATGGCGCTGAACGCGTCATACGAAACGCGACTTTGGCGCGAAGATCGCCGACCTCATGGCTGATCCCACACTAGGATCGGGTCGGGTTTCATGAAACCCGACTTTGCCGAAAGTCGGCGATTTTTTAATTTGTCCGATCCATTTCGCTCAACCCTACTCGTCAGTTCTCAGGTCCCAGTACTTGTATCTTAGCCTCCTGCACCCGCCAGTGCTTTCCTCAATGGCAGCCGAGCCAGCTGCACCCGCCAGTGATCACCTGAATGGCAGCCGAGCCAGCCGCACCTGCCAGTGCTCACCTCAATGGCAGCTGAGCCAGCTGCATCTGCCAGTGCTCACCTCAATGGCAGCCAAGCCAGCTGCACCTGCCAGTACTCAACTCAATGGTAGCCGAGCCAGCCGCACCTGCCAGTGCTCACCTCAATGGAAGCAGAGCCAGCTGCACCCATCAGTGCTCTTCTCAACGGCAGCCGAGCCAGCTGCACCCACCAGTGCTCACCTCAACGGCAGCCGAGCCAGCTGCAACAGCCAGTGCTTTCCTCAACGGCAGCCGAGCAAGCTGCACCCGCCAGTGCTCACCTCAATGGCAGCCGAGCCAGCTGCACCCTACAGTGCTCACCTCAATGGCAGCTAAGCCAGCTGCACCTGCCAGTGCTCACCTCAACGGCACCCAAGCCAGCTGCATCCATCAGTGCTCACTTTAACTGCAGCCGAGCCAGCTGCACCACCAGTGCTCACCTCAACAGCAGCCGAGCCAGCTGCAACAGCCAGTGCTTTCCTCAACGGCAGCCAAGCAAGCTGCACCCGCCAGTGCTCACCTCAATCGCAGCTGAGCCAGCTGCACCCACCAGTGCTCACCTCAATGGCAGCTGAGCCAGCTGTACCTGCCAGTGCTCACCTCAACGGCACCCAAGCCAGCTGCATCCATCAGTGCTCACCTCAACGGCAACCGAGCCAGCTGCACCACCAGTGCTCACCTCAACAGCAGCTGAGCCAACTGCACCCGCCTGTGCTCACTTCAATGGCAGCTGAGCCAGCTACACCTGCCAGTGCTCACCACAATGGCAGCTGAGCCAGCTGCACCCGCCAGTGCTCATCTCTCCATCAAACTGTTCTGTCGGCACCTGTGGTTCCTGTCATCTTCTCTGCCTGCCTTCATCTGTTGGACATTCCCCAGGCCATATCAGCTACCTGTTCCAATGGGTCAGTCCTGGATTAGCACCTTGATCACCTCCCTTTTCTCTCTCCACAGACCTCGGTGTCATTAGCTGCTGCATGTCCATGGTCAGATTGGGTGAGGCTACTAGTCACGCCCCTCCAGGTCTTCCTTGGGCTTTGGCACAGTGGTTCCACCACCCATCCCGTAACAACTACACACTATCTGCACTCCACTTCCAAAAAAGTTTAATTTTACGGGACTTGTCCACAACAGGGAGGGTTTTCCAATCTGACATTGTGTGACATTTACAGTAGATCAATAAAAATATTACGATTTCTGCTGAGTGCCACAGAAAACTCCAACAGTTAATCAATAGAGTTCCCATTGTTGGAAACCATCCAGTTGGCTACTAATGGTGTATCATTAGGAAAGGTGAACAAAATTCTGTACCTGGAAACATCCATTAATTTTTTTACATAAATATTTAAAGGAGGAAATAAAAAGACGGTAGTGAACTCAGTTAAACCTTTTCCTTGGGTTTCAGTTCAGTTCACATATACAATTTTTCTGTAGGTTTCATTTCTCCACGGTCACGTGGATTGTAGAAGAACTTGTTTCTTAAGTGGTTACTTAGAAAAATTGTGCCTCTTCCCATCTCTCTACGCCCCCTCACATCCCTTCTTACTGTAAATGACTCAAGTAACTTAATACTTTGGAATGAGACCAGACACACCTGTTTAACAGGTAGAGAAGAGTTCTTTGGAACTTGAATAATCTTTACAACTATATGAAACGAGAACACTTCAGGCTTTGCTTGCACTGAGGTCAAGTTCATTTTATTGTCATAGATTTCATTTATTGGTTGCTCTACCAAAGTCTTCCATAACAGTTCTTTCTAAGATTCATGATGTGACTACATACTGACCGATCATCAATTTAATCAAAGGCATCTTTAAAAATATTGCCATAAATTACAAAAAGGCTTTCCTGAGATTTCTATTGACTGATAAAAATTGCTATTTAAAAAACAGACCTTAATTTAAGGGATCTTACTATACTGAGATGTTTGTCCTAGTAAACAATCCAGTCCACTGTAATAAGAATAAGGCTTATATCCTTAATTGAATTGAGTGCATAGAAAGTTTCCACATTTACAACTTATCAACACTATATCTCATAAAGATCTAAATAAGAATGAAGTGAATTTGTAATGCTGAATGAGTTTTTCAGTCTCTAAAATTCATTTCCCTCTGGGTGCAGTTTATTTATTTAAAAATAAACTGCGCTTTAATCACTCTCCACTCCACTGGTCCAGAGTCGAATCTCCGCCATTATGTCCAGTGCTTGTTTTTGTCAGCAGCACGGTAGCCAATAACTGAGCGCAGCAGCTCTACCCAGTTGACGGCACAATCAAATCAGAGTCGCTAAGTTCACTAATTGATTGCCACTGATCTGACATGATGTTAGACAATAACAAACACCAAGAGCAGCAACATAAACTCAGGTCTATACCCTGTGAGGGTGAGTAAAGAATTTTAGACCATCCTCAACCAGGGAACAGAGGTTTGCTGGTTTTACTTTTCTAAGCTGGCCACAGTACGGAAAATTAGTGCAGAGTTGAACTAAAGATAATTTTCCCCATCTCCTTTGTAGAAATAAAAGCAGATCTTTCTGTGCAGGAATGAGTTTGAGTTCAACTTACTGAACTTCGCAGCTTCTCACGAATTTAAACACTTTGAAATTCGTCTCGCGGTACACAAATACAAAAAAACTTGCTCAGGACTATTTTCTACTCTGCTGAAGCTCCAAAAAGTGGGATAGTGTCTTTTTGTGTGGCTGCGCGTGTTTCCCCATAATGCCCTCTTGCTATGACATCGAATGGATTATCATACTTCCCCTGAGGAAGTTAATTCGAAACGTGCGTTGGGGTGGCGGGAAGCACCGCCAGAACCCGCAGTAGCACATCGGATCTCCTGTGGACCCTCACAGTATTAGGTAAATAATTTCTTCCCTTCTTGTCATGCATTTTGAAGTCCGTATCTTGTACTAGACACTTTGCCACTGGGCATATACTATAAAAATACATACTTATGCACTTGCACCCTTATTTTTTGTATTGATGCTTTGAAAAATACCTTCAGGTACACTTTCACAAGTCCTGAGATAGTTTTACTTGAAATACAAGGCTACTGAAATGTGAATAGGTTTCCCTTACAGTTGATCCTCTCTGATACTTATATCAAAAACAATATAAAAGCGGGTCATTCTGGTTTTTCTTCCCTCACACAATAGGCATCTTGTTAATACTGTATTGAAATTATGTTTGTGATTTATTATTGTTTTTAAAATGTATTAATAAAATATTGTAATATTTTTAATGGATACATTTGCACAAGTGGTTATCTTTGCATGCCCTGGTCAGTGAATGTTCCAAAGGTCATGCTGCTCGATTTTCTGATATGTCTGTGTGATACCACGGAACTTGGATTGTTTTTTCCTTGAATGATCTCATTGGGAATACTAACCTGATAACTAGCATAGATCAAGAGTCATATTTGTGGCACTCTGAAGCTTTCAATTCATAGCACTGAGAGTGTGTGGGAAGAGCTGACAGTGTTGTGAGATAAGAGCTGCACCATCTCACCTACGCCATTCTGGATCTGGGCCAGCTATCAAGGCATTAGTCCATTATTTCTGGGTCAAATTCAAATACTTGCGAGTGATGACACACAGCTCTTCTCCCCTTCATCCCACCAACACATACTTGCAATCATAATTGATTACATAAGTGAGTTCTGTGTGACCTGGGCATGATTTATGATATCGCACAGATAAAGTCTGTTTTCACCTTCACTTGGGGCATTTCCATTTTTTTTTGCCTGTACGATGCTGCCTAGTTATGATTGGTCAATGTTATGCAATGGAAAAAGTACACGTCCCCTGTCAAAAATCTCTGTTAATGCTCCCTAGGTTGTAGTGGAAAGTAGCATACAAACTTTACAAGCTAATATCTCCGCAATGACAGTGAATAATAAAATAAAAACAATGTTTTATTCAGCTATTACATGATATTGCCAGTTTACTATACACAAGCTGGTGAAAGGCCCGCTTTAATCATTACCATAAGTACTAACTAGTGATGAGCGGGTGTACTCATTGCTCGTGTTTTCCCGAGCACGCTTGGTGATCTCCGAGTATTTGTTAGTGTTCGGAGATTAAATTTTCTTCACCGCAGCTGAATGATTTACAGCTATTAGCCAGGCTGAGTACATGTGGGGATTGCCTGGTTGCTAGGGAATCTGCAAATGTAATCAAGCAGGCTAGTACCTGTAAATCATTCAGCTGCGGCGATGAAAACTTAATCTCCGAACACTGACAAATACTCGGAGATCACCCGAGCGTGCTCGGGAAAACCCGAGCAACGAGTACACTCCCTCATCACTAGTACTAACCATTCTGTAACATTTTTTTTATATCTGTCTAGTAATATAAATGTATACAGGATGAATTTTGGAGCATTTATTCACTTCTCTGATCAATTTCTATGTTAATAAGTTATAAGAGTCCCTCAATATGAACATTGCCATTGTCATTATAAAGTGTTACGTAATTTACGTTCCCATTTACAGTGGGTACGGAAGTATTCAGACCCCTTTAAATTTTTCAATCTTTGTTTCATTGCAGCCATTTGGTAAATTAAAAAAAGTTCATTTTTTTTCTCATTAATGTACACTGTGCACCCCATCTTGACTGAAAAAACCCCAGAAATGTAGAAATGTTTGCAAATTTATTAAAAAAGAAAAACTGAAATATCATATGGTCATAAGTATTCAGACCCTTTGCTCAGTATTGAGTAGAAGGACCCTTTTGAGGTAGTACAGCCATGAGTATTCTTGGGAATGACGTAACAAGTTTTCCACACCTGGATTTGGGTATCCTCTGCCATTCTTCCTTGCAGATCCTCTCCAGTTGCATCAGGTTGGATAGTGAACATTGGTAGACAGCCATTTTCAGGTCTCTCCAGAGATGCTCAATAGGGTTTAGGTCAAGGCTCTGGCAGGGCCAGTCAAGAATGGTCGCAGAGTTGTTCTGAAACCTCTCCTTTGTTATTTTAGCTGTGTGCATAGAGTCATTGTCTTGTTGGAAGGTGATCCTTCGGCCAAGTCTGAGGTCCAGAGGACTCTGGAAGAGGTTTTCATTCAGGATATCTCTGTACTTGGCTGCATTCATGTTTCCTTCAATGGCAACCATTCGTCCTGTCCCTGCAACTGAAAAACACCTCAATAGCATGATGCTGCCACCACCATGTTTCACTGTTGGGATTGTATTGGGCAAGTAATGAGCAGTGCCTGGTTTTCTCCACACATACTGCTTAGAATTATCACCAAAAAGGTCTATCTTCATCTCCTCAGACCGGAGAATCTTATTTCTCATAGTCTGGGAGTCCCTCATGTGCTTTTTAGCAAACTCTAACTTGCATATGTCTTGCACTGAGGAGAGTATTCCGTTGGGCCACTCTGCCATAAAGGCCCGACTGGTCTCCACTGCAGTGATAATTGACTTTGTGGACCTTTCTCCTATCTCCCATCTGCATCTCTGGAGCTCAGCCACAGTGATCTTGGGGTTTTTCTTTACCTCTCTCACCAAGGCTCTTCTCGCACGATTGCTCAGTTTGGCAGGATGATCAGGTCTAGGAAGACTTCTGGTGGTCCCAAATATCTTCCAGTTAAGGATTATGGAGGCCACTGTGCTCTAAGGAACCTTGAGTACTGAATGGAGCAGTTCAGATATGACCTTGGTCAGATGTGACATCATTTGAAGTGTGACATCTTTCAAGTGTAACATCAGAAATATACCAGAATGGTAATCCATGGTATATTCTCCTTCATGCTTTCATGCCCTGATCCATCTGCTTTCATCCACAGCTACGTCTGAACTATTTCTCAATCCAGAATAACCACTGCACCCCAGAATCCGATGTACTCATCTTCCTCTGTTCTAACTGGTACGTCTGAACTATCTCTCAATCCAAAATACCCACTGCACCCTAGAATCCCATGTACTCCTCTTTCTCTGTTCTAACTGGTACGCTGCTGCTTTCTCCTCTGACTTTAATTCCATGTATCCTACTTCTAATTTACTGAATGCATATTGATATGTACATGCTCCTCACACCTAGCCCTATCCTTCCATCTTTTTCTGTCTCTTTCCTCAACTTTTATGCTAGTCAAATGTGCTATTAACTGCAATCTGTTAATTTCTCCCTGTTGTGAACTGTCCTCCTGCTCCTTCTTCCTCCCCTCTCCCTTTTTCACCTGGCTTCATTTCATGGACACTTGAATGGTATAAGTTGATTGGAGCAGGTAAGATATGACCTTGGTAAGATGTGACATCATTTGAAGTGTGACATCTTTCAAGTGTAACATCAGAAATATAACACAATTAGTCCAGAAATAGGTCAGATGGTAAGACTAATCACTGTTTTCTAATTTTACTTACCTTTTCTTCTCTTACCCTACTCTTTAACCATGCTCACATTTGTCCTCACCATTTTTGCTCCACTAATCCTCACTCTCCTTCACTATCCCTAAACCCCTGCACCCTTGAACCAAATAATTATCTCCGGCTCTCTCCTACCCCCCACCTCGCTTCATATGCAGACCTGCTCCTTAACCTCAGACCTCTCCTACTAAAATATAATATAAGCCAATCACTCTCCTTCACCCATCTGCTTTCCCTTTCTCTGCTTCTGCTCACTGCTGGCGACATATCCCCCAATCCTACCCCCCGCCTCATACATCCCACTAATCCTCATCCTTATACTTCTCACACTAGGAGAAACTACCGCAATCCCTCACACTTAAAATCTGTGCCACTGACTCCCACCCCCCTCTTCCTCTCTTTGGAGCACTTTGCAATGTCCACTACATCTGCAACAAGCTCTACATGATCCACGATCTCTTTACTTCCCTCGCCTTTTCCTTCCTGGCTCTCACCTGACTGATACCCCCCGGCATGGTCTCCCTTGCTGCACTGAGTTACGGTGGCCTCCACTTTACCCACACTCCTTGCTCTGGCAACAGTCATGGCGGAGAAGTGGGTTTCATTCTTTCTAAAAACTGCTCCTTCAATCCTATCCAACCCCCACCCTCCCTTATCCTCCCTTCTTTCGAAGTTCACTCTGTCCGTATCTACTCTCCCTCTAATCTCCAAATGGCTGTCATATACCGACTACCAGGATCAGCCACTGCCTTCATTGACCAACTCTCCACCTGGCTTCTTCACTTTCTCTCTGTTGACATCCCCTCCATCATTATGGGTGACTTTAATATCCCTACTGACACCCGCGAGCCAACAGCCTCAAAACTTGTGTCCCTTACCTCATCCTTTGGACTTACTCAGTGGTCCTCCACAGCCACCCACACAGATGGACACTGTTATGAATTCTGTTATCGAACTCCCTCCTGTGGTCATGAATGGTACTTCGGCGAGTTCTGTCCATGGACTCCCTCTGGTGGCTGTGAGTGGAGCTGCTGCTTCTGAGGTTCCTTCCACAGGTGACCTAGTTTATTCTTTGGCTGGCTGCTCTATTTAACTCCACTCAGATCGTTACTCCATGCCAGCTGTCAATGTTCTTGTACTGGTTCAGTTCGCTCTTGGATCTTTCTGGTGACCTGTCTACTCCAGCAGAAGCTAAGTCCCTGCTAGTTAATTATTTGTTCATTGTTTTCTTGTCCAGCTTGCTATCATGATTTTGCCTTGCTAGCTGGAAGCTCTGGGATGCAGAGTGGCACCTCCGCATCGTGAGTCGGTGCGGAGGTCTTTTTGCACACTCTGCGTGGTCTTTTTGTAGTTTTTTGTGCTGACCGCAAAGTTACCTTTTCTATCCTCAGTCTGTTTAGTAAGTCTGGCCTCCCTTTGCTGAAACCTGTTTCATTTCTGTATTTGTGACTTTCATCTTAACTCACAGTCAATATATGTGGGGGGCTGCCTTTTTCTTTGGGGAATTTCTATGAGGCAAGGTAGGCTTTATTTTCTATCTCTAGGGCTAGTCAGCTCTTAGGCTGTGAAGAGGCCTCTAGGTAGAGTTAGGTACGCTCCACGGCTATTTCTAGTGTGTGATAGGATTAGGGGTTGCGGTCAGCAGAGCTCCCACTTCCCAGAGCTTGTCCTTGGTTAGTTTAACCATCAGGTCGTTTCGGGGTTGCCATGGCTACAGGTCCATAATCCAGTATTGGATTGGAAATCTATGTCTGTATCCAGCTGGGGTTGTCAAGGGGTACATGGTGATGTTCCATTGCTGTCAATTTCGCCTTCCACTCCTTCTGAAGTCCCTGAGTTTTTGTCGGATTACCGGGATGTATTTGATGATCCCAAATCCAGTGCCCTACCTCCTCATAGGGATTGCGATTGTGCTATTAATTTGATTCCTGGTAGTAAGTTTCCTAAGGGCCGACTGTTCAATTTATCTGTGCCAGAGCACACTGCTATGCAGAGTTATATAAAGGAATCCTTGGAGAAAGGTCATATTCGCCCGTCGTCATCACCGTTGGGAGCAGGGTTCTTTTTTGTGGCCAAGAAGGATGGTTCTTTGAGACCTTGTATTGATTACCGCCTTCTTAATAAGATCACAGTCAAATTTCAGTACCCTTTGCCGCTGCTGTCTGATTTGTTTGCTCGGATTAAGGGGGCTAGCTGGTTCACCAAGATAGATCTTCGAGGGGCGTATAATCTTGTGCGTATTAAACAGGGCGATGAATGGAAAACAGCATTTAATACGCCCGAGGGCCATTTTGAGTACCTGGTTATGCCATTCGGGCTTTCTAATGCTCCATCTGTGTTTCAGTCCTTTATGCATGACATCTTCCGAAAGTACCATGATTGTATATTTGGATGATATTTTGGTCTTTTCGGATGATTGGGAGTCTCATGTGAAGCAGGTCAGAATGGTGTTCCAGGTCCTTCGTGCGAATTCCTTGTTTGTGAAGTGGTCAAAATGTCTCTTTGGAGTTCAGAAGGTTTCATTTTTGGGTTTCATTTTTTCCCCTTCTACTATCGAGATGGACCCTGTTAAAGTTCAGGCCATTTATGATTGGACTCAGCCGACATCTGTGAAGAGCCTGCAGAAGTTCCTGGGCTTTGCTAATTTTTACCGTCGCTTCACCGCTAATTTTTCTAGTGTTGCTAAACCGTTGACTGATTTGACCAAGAAAGGTGCTGATGTGGTCAATTGGTCCTCTGCGGCTGTAGAGGCTTTTCAGGAGTTGAAGCGTCGTTTTTCTTCTGCCCCTGTGTTGTGCCAGCCAGATGTTTCGCTCCCGTTTCAGGTCGAGGTTGATGCTTCTGAGATTGGAGCAGGGGCTGTTTTGTCGCAAAGAAGTTCTGATGGCTCGGTGATGAAACCATGTGCCTTCTTTTCTAGAAAGTTCTCGCCTGCTGAGCGCAATTATGATGTTGGCAATCGAGAGTTGTTGGCCATGAAGTGGGCATTTGAGGAGTGGCGACATTGGCTTGAAGGAGCCAAGCATCGCGTTGTGGTCTTGACGGATCACAAGAATTTGACTTATCTCGAGTCTGCCAAACGGTTGAATCCTAGACAGGCTCGTTGGTCGCTGTTTTTCTCCCGTTTTGATTTTGTGGTTTCGTACCTTCCGGGCTCTAAGAATGTGAAGGCTGATGCCCTGTCAAGGAGTTTTGTGCCTGACTCTCCGGGTGTTCCTGAGCCGGCGGGTATTCTCAAAGAGGGGGCAATTTTGTCTGCCATCTCCCCTGATTTGCGGCGGGTGCTGCAGAAGTTTCAGGCTGATAGACCTGACCGTTGTCCAGCGCAGAAACTGTTTGTCCCTGATAGATGGACTAGTAGAGTTATCTCTGAGGTTCATTGTTCGGTGTTGGCTGGTCAATCTGGAATCTTTGGTACCAGAGATTTGGTGGCTAGATCCTTTTGGTGGCCTTCTTTGTCACGGGATGTGCGTTCTTTTGTGCAGTCCTGTGGGACTTGTGCTCGGGCTAAGCCCTGCTGTTCTCGTGCCAGTGGGTTGCTTTTGCCCTTGCCGGTCCCGAAGAGGCCCTGGACGCATATTTCCGTGGATTTTATTTCAGATCTCCCTGTCTCTCAAAGGATGTCGGTCATTTGGGTGGTTTGTGATCGCTTCTCTAAGATGGTCCATTTGGTACCCTTGTCTAAATTGCCTTCCTCCTCTGATTTGGTGCCATTGTTTTTCCAGCATGTGGTTCGTTTGCATGGCATTCCGGAGAATATCGTCTCGGACAGAGGTTCCCAGTTTGTTTCGAGGTTTTGGCGGTCCTTTTTTGCAAAGATGGGCATTGATTTGTCTTTTTCTTCGGCTTTCCATCCTCAGACTAATGGCCAAACCGACTGAACTAATCAGACTTTGGAAACATATCTGAGATGCTTTGTTTCTGCTGATCAGGATGATTGGGTGTCCTTCTTGCCTTTGGCTGAGTTCGCCCTTAATAATCGGGCCAGCTCGGCTACTTTGGTTTCGCCTTTTTTCTGTAATTCTGGTTTCCATCCTTGTTTCTCTTCAGGGCAGGTTGAGCCTTCGGACTGTCCTGGTGTGGATACTGTGGTGGACAGGTTGCAGCAGATTTGGACTCATGTGGTGGACAATTTGACATTGTCCCAGGAGAAGGCTCAACGTTTCGCTAACCGCCGGCGTTGTGTTGGTCCCCGACTTCGTGTTGGGGATTTGGTTTGGTTGTCGTCTCGTTATGTTCCTATGAAGGTTTCCTCTCCTAAGTTTAAGCCTCGTTTCATTGGTCCGTATAAGATTTCTAAAGTTCTCAATCGTGTGTCATTTCGTTTGGCCCTTCCAGCTTCTTTTGCCATCCATAATGTGTTCCATAGGTCGTTATTGCGGAGATACGTGGCGCCTATGGTTCCCTCCGTTGATCCTCCTGCCCCGGTGTTGGTCGAGGGGGAGTTGGAGTATGTGGTGGAGAAGATTTTGGATTCTCGTATTTCGAGACGGAAACTCCAGTACCTGGTCAAGTGGAAGGGTTATGGTCAGGAAGATAATTCCTGGGTTTTTGCCTCTGATGTTCATGCTGCCGATCTAGTTCGTGCCTTTCATTTGGCTCGTCCTGATCGGCCTGGGGGCTCTGGTGAGGGTTCGGTGACCCATCCTCAAGGGGGGGGGGTACTGTTGTGAATTCTGTTATCGAACTCCCTCCTGTGGTCATGAATGGTACTTTGGCGAGTTCTGTCCATGGACTCCCTCTGGTGGCTGTGAGTGGAGCTGCTTCTTCTGAGGTTCCTTCCACAGGTGACCCAGTTTATTCTTTGGCTGGCTGCTCTATTTAACTCCACTCAGATCGTTACTCCATGCCAGCTGTCAATGTTCTTGTACTGGTTCAGTTCGCTCTTGGATCTTTCTGGTGACCTGTCTACTCCAGCAGAAGCTAAGTCCCTGCTAGTTAATTATTTGTTCATTGTTTTCTTGTCCAGCTTGCTATCATGATTTTGCCTTGCTAGCTGGAAGCTCTGGGATGCAGAGTGGCACCTCCGCACCGTGAGTCGGTGCGGAGGTCTGTTTGCACACTCTGCGTGGTCTTTTTGTAGTTTTTTGTGCTGACCGCAAAGTTACCTTTTCTATCCTCAGTCTGTTTAGTAAGTCTGGCCTCCCTTTGCTGAAACCTGTTTCATTTCTGTGTTTGTGACTTTCATCTTAACTCACAGTCAATATATGTGGGGGGCTGCCTTTTTCTTTGGGGAATTTCTCTGAGGCAAGGTAGGCTTTATTTTCTATCTTTAGGGCTAGTTAGCTCTTAGGCTGTGAAGAGGCGTCTAGGTAGAGTTAGGTACGCTCCACGGCTATTTCTAGTGTGTGTGATAGGATTAGGGGTTGCGGTCAGCAGAGCTCCCACTTCCCAGAGCATGTCCTTGGTTAGTTTAACCATCAGGTCGTTTCGGGTGCTCCTAACCACCAGGTCCATAACAGGACACATACTAGACCTCATCTTCTCCTGCCTCTGTTCCCTATCTAATCTCACAACCTCTTCCTTCCCCCTATCTGACCACCATTTACTCACCTTCTCATCCTTGTCATCCTCACCCACCCCCATGTCCAGTCACTAGCACATGCTCGCAGAAACCTCGCACACCTAGACATTCACAGACTCTCTTCTACCTCTGTCCTCCATATCTTCACTCCACGACATGGACAGCGCCATTGCTTTCTATAACGCTACCCTCACATCAGCCATAGACTCAGTCGCCCCTCTCATGCATGGCAAAGTGTGACAAATCAATAGGCAACTCTCTAAAAAACAATACTAAGAACCTAAATAAAGACAGTAGATCCCTTACCGTGGGTAATGAAAATGAGCACCCTCCGCTGATGATGGATGTAAGTGCGGCTTGATCCCATTGACCCGGATAAAACCTTAGAAATTTTTCATTTATCCCGATACACCATCAGTTAGGGAAACTAGTCCACCACCTAACCATAACGATCAGATTACCCCTGTTTCAGTCTCCAATCGTTTTACCCCTTTAACAACATATAGGGATGAGGACCACGTTACCTCATCTCCGGTGGGAGAGGGATGCTCAAGCAACGCTCGGCCAAGGACGATAGACAATGTAGGGGCGGGCCGGGGATTAGGGAGAGTATCCGACCTCCCCAGAAAAACCACGTCCACTAAATTAAGGACATATACTTTAAAAAACACTATTAGTAAAAGCTTCAAGTCCAATACAAAGTGGAAAGGCCCTGCCCCAACATCCAAAGGTACGAAGGGAACAGGGGGTATACACCACTCAGTAAGGATTTTTTTCGGGCAAGACCATCAAAACCAAAAGAGGCAAAAGGGGAGGGAAATTCACCAAAAAGAAAATAGGGGGTGTGGTTTCTAACTCCCAAAAAATATATAACTTGAGTTCATATCAGCTAACGGACAATGACATATCCCTCCTACAAAAAGGTCTAAAATTTGCCCCATCTACCTCTGCCAAACCATTTGATTTATATATTGGAATGAAAAAATATCTACGCAATCTGGCTCTGAAGAAGTACTTTTTGAAATGAGAACGTATTGCTACTGTGGCCGGCACCCTAGAAACACCCAAATTCATCCATACCACATTATCCAATCCGTCCTCCTTTAATCCCATACAGGAATACTCGAATGTGTTTCACACTTTCGACACCTTAGTGACTGCAGATATTAGAAAATTACAGAAAGGGAAAAGAATATATACATCTAGTAATTTAAATTCTCGAGAGAGGACCTCCCTAAAAAATCTGCAACGGAACAATGATATTATTGTCCGCCCGGCGGACAAGGGTGGCGGAATTGTGATTCTTGACAGGACGAAGTATCAAGAGGAAGCGGAACGACTTCTGGGTGATACAATTACCTATAGAAGGTTATGCGGTGACCCCACGCCACAGTATGTGAGGAAATTGAACCTCTTAGGCCAAAAGGGGAAATCACTGGGCATCCTCAACAAAAAGGAATGGATGTTTATCACCAATTCCAATCCGAATGTGGCCTTCTTCTACCACATACCCAAGGTACACAAAAGCCTGGTGGACCCTCCAGGGAGGCCCATCATCTCGGGCATTGGTAGCCTTACGGCTAATTTGTCTAAATACGTGGACACCCATTTACAAAAATGTATGTCCCTTATCCCGACATATTTGAAAGATACGGGTCATACCCTGGAGATATTAGAGACAATAAAGTGGAACCCCAGATACATTTTAGTAACCTTGGATATTAAATCCTTATACACTGTCATTAATCAGGAGATGGGTTGCCAGGCGTCCGGATATTTTCTTGACCAATTGGGCATGTACTCCACAATCCAAATCGAGTATATACAGGAGTGCATTATGTTCATCGCTCAACATAATTATTTCATGTACGAGGGCCGTTTTTTTCTACAACAATGGGGAACGGCAATGGGGACGCGTTTTGCTCCTGCATTTGCTAACCTATATGTAGCCAAGTGGGAGGAGTCAGCCATCTATGATAAAGGCCAGCTTCGTACGGGGGTGGCATTATGGCGTCGATTTATTGACGACGTCATTCTGATTTGGGAGGGGTCTAGGGCAGACTTGGACTCATTCATTTGTGGCCTGAACATTAATAACTTCGGCTTAGAGTTTACACCCACCATAAGTGACAGCACTATTAACTTTTTGGATCTGACTATTTTTATTGAAGATGGTCATCTTCGCACTAAATGCTACCGGAAGGAGGTGGATTCCAATAGCTTCATTCATACCAGCAGCTGCCACCTTCCGGTATGGCTCACCAACATTCCAAAGGGACAATTCACCAGAATTCGACGCAATTGCACCAATCTGGGGGATTTTGATTCAGAAGCAGAACATCTCACTCAACAATTTCTGGAAAAAGGTTATCCTATGCCACTAGTGGAACAAGCAGCTAATGAAGTCAGAGCTATACCAAGGAGCACCTTGATACATAAACCCGAATCTGTACCCCAGGGTATTTTACCCATTTCTGATCAAATCAAACAACTGCCTATCATAACGCAGTTCCATGCTGGGTATAGGCAGTTCCAGGGGATTATTCGGAAACATTGGGCAATCCTCCAGAGGGATAGGACCATAGGGGATCATCTACCTGTGCATCCCAGATTTGTGTACAGAAAAGCTCGCACGTTGACCAATTTGCTAGCTCCCACAGCCAAACTGGCTTATAATGCTCAGGGCCCGGGGGCAAGTCAGAAATCTAAACCTGATGGGGGTTTCATGCCTTGTGGAGGTTGCTATTGCTGCACACAAACAGGTATTGAGAGGAGGTGCCAAACCACATTCAGAGACTCTGCTGGAACAGAGATATTCAATATTCGGGATAAAATCACTTGTTATTCAACAGGTATCATTTATTTGATTTTATGCCCGTGCGACAAACTGTATGTGGGTAGAACCAAGAGGAGACTCATGGTACGAATTAAGGAGCACCTTAAGAATATTCAGAAGGGGTTCCTAGGTCACCCCCTATCCCGTCACTTCAAGGAGCAGCATAATGGCAATATGAAGGATGTCCGGTTTTGTGGGATTCAAAAAGTCCATCAAAGTAGGAGGGGGGGGCAATTTCCTGAAACAAATGTCCAAAGTAGAGTCTGAATGGATATTCAGGTTAGATTGCCTTACCCCTAGGGGCCTCAATCATGATTTTGAATTACACGCATTTTAATGGCGGGAGTGGTAGCTAGACACGGCATGTAGCACTACAATGCACTTTAGATTATTTATTATGCATATGAGTAGCCTCACTAGATGTAATTAGGTGGGGTTCACCCATAAGCTCGAATACACCTTTCTTATGCATTTGAATGGTGCAGTGACAGGGTGTTGTACAATCTGCAATACAGAAACAGGCCTACGTTTGTTTTTAATTTTATGGATTTTATTGTATTTAATTAGTGCTAGCACCATTTTATTGTAGGGGAATATCTACAGGTTTTTAGTTTCACTATTAGATGTTTTAATAATAAAGTTTTTATTTTTAGCAGCAATTTTTATTCAATAAATTGGATTATTTCCCTTCTTTACATTCAATTTACTTCACCTGTTTTTTATTTATTATTAGTTATTTTATATACTTTCTTGATTATTTTCTCCTAGTATGCAGCATGCACATGTCATTTATATTTGTGGGACATGGGCCCTAGTGACTAATAACATCTTGTCATTCAGGGCGAGTGTATAGAGTGACGAGCACTGGATGTGAATAGGGTGCAATAGGAAACTGGTCATCTCAGGGACTGGGGCGAGCAATGTATCTCAGTGGGCGGGGACACAGGATGAGATAAGGTATATAATTAAGTGGAGTTCCCCTGAAGGGCCATAACCCTGATGAAGAAGGGCGTTCACCCTTCGAAACGCGTCGGTTTACCTTTTTGGTCCTTGGGTGCCTCCGTAGGCCCGTGATGTCACACGCTGCGTGTCAGCGTCGGCCATCTTTGTTTTCTAGTGTAACCAGGGACGCCTCCGGCCGGGACGTTCCCTGGCTCTGCACTTGGTAGCGGCGCTCTATACCGCTCTCGTCCGCACGTGCTCCTGCACGCCCACCCTCCGGTCATCGCCATTTGCACGACTTGTACCACAGCCGCACTTACATCCATCATCAGCGGAGGGTGCTCATTTTCATTACCCACGGTAAGGGATCTACTGTCTTTATTTAGGTTCTTAGTATTGTTTTTTAGGGGGTACACATTCCTAGCACATATCAGTGCAGCGATTCACTAATAGCGCGACTTCCGGCGCTTTGTCTATAGTGTGACATATGTGTCTACCAGTTTACTCGGGGCTACTGCGCCCCTGCAGTCAGGGGAGGTCATTTTAGTAACCCAAGCGCGGTGCCGTTTGTGTATATATATTGTTTTGATCTTTACAGAAAGTGGCACATGTTCTGTGGCTACCAGCTGCTGGGTTATTGTATAGGGTATCCCCACTTCTTGTAGTGGGTTTAGGTGCTGAGCGCCGGTGATAGTTTGTTTTATACCTCAATAGGCAACTCTGGCACAACAATCTCACCAAAAAACTTCGATAAGCATCCAGTTTCACAGAGCGGCATTGGAAGAAAACACGCCTGCCAGGTGACTTCACCTCTTTCAAACAAGCTACACTTGCCTTCAAATTAGCCCTCACCTCTGCTAAACAGACCTATTTCACAAACCTTGTATCTTCATTATCCTACAACCTAAAACAACTGTTCAGCACATTCAATTCTCTCCTCCGCCCACAACTGCCTCCTCCAACTTGCCTAATCTCTGCCGAGGACTTTGTCATGTACTTCAAAAATAAGATCGACCAAACAAGGCAAACCTTTACTGTTCCACCACCCCAACCACTCCATATACCAGACCTCTGACCTTCCCTAATAACCTCCCTCTCCAACATCACTGAATGAGAGCTTACTCACCTCCTTTCCAAATCACACCTCACCACCTGTGCACTTGACCCCATCCCTTCCCACCAGCTCCCCAACCTCACTAACACACTCATTCCACTCCTAACAGATCTCTTCAACCTATCGCTATCTTCAGGTACCTTCCCCTCTGCCTTCAAACATGCCACCTTCCCACCCATCCTCAAAAAACCTTACCTTGACCCAACTGCTATGTCCAGCTATCGCCCCATATCACTGCACCTGTTTGCTTCCAAACTCCTTGAGCAGCATGTCCATGTTCAACTTTCCTCCCACCTCTCATCTAACTCTCTCCTTGACAATCTCCAATCTGGCTTCCGCCCCAACCACTCCACCGAAACCGACCTGACCCAAATTACTAATGACTTACTCACAGCCAAAGCTAACTGACAGTTCTCCATCCTCCTCCTTCTCGACCTGTCCTGTGCCTTCCACACAGTCGTCCACTGTCTACTGCTACAGAGTCTTTCTTCCCTTGGCATCAAGGACCTTGCCCTGTCCTGAACTGCCTCATACCTTTCTAACTGCACATTTAGCGTTTCCCACTCCCACACTACCTCCTCATCCAGCCCTCTCTCTGCTGGAGTCCCTCAAGGCTCTGTCCTGCTCTTTTCCATCTATTCCCTTGGCCTAGGACAACTCGTAAAGTCGCATGGCTTCCAGTACCACCTGTATGCGGACGACACTCAGATCTACCTCTCTGGCCAAGATGTCACTTCTCTGCTGTCCAGAATCCCACAGTGTCTATCAGCCATGTCCTCCTTCTTCACCTCTCGCTTCCTAAAACTCAATGTAGACAAAACCGAACCCATCATCTTTCCTCCATCTCACGTATCTCCCCTACCCGACCTATCTATTATGGTAAACGGCATCACGCTCTCTCCTGCACCTGAAATCCGCTTCTCGGAGTAACTCTCGACTCTGCCCTGTCATTCAAACTGCACGTCCAAACTCTTGCCACCTCCTGTCACCTCCAACTCAAAAATAATTCCAGAATCCGTCCCTTCCTCAGCCCTCAATCTACTAAAACTCTTGTGCATGCCCTCATCATCTCCTGCCTTGATTACTACAACACCCTCCTCTGTGGCCTCCCTGCTAACTCTCTTGCACAACTCCAGTCTGTCCTCAACTCTGCTGCCCGACTAATCCACCTCTATCCTCGCTACTCCTCTTCTTCTCCCCTCTGCAAATCCCTCCCCTGGCTCCCAATTCCCCAACAAATCCAATTCAAACTACTAACACTGACCTAGGTCTAAGAGGTAAGGTTTCTCCTTGTGGAGAGTGACATACCAGCTCTGGCTTGTCAAGGTAAGGAAGCTTACAAAGCCATCCACAACCTGTCCCCTCTCTATATCTCTGAACTAATCTCCCAGTATCTTCCCTCACATAATCTTCTATCCTCCCAAGACCTCCTACTCTCCTCCACATTTATTCGTTCCTCACACAACTGCCTCCAAGATTTCTCCTGAATATCCTCCATCCTCTGGAATTCCACGCCTCAACACTTCCGGTTATCCACCACCCTCGGATCCTTCAGACGGAACCTGAAAACCCATCTCTTCGGGAAAGCTTAAAGCCTGCAATAATCATTCTGCTGCCTCACCACCACCCGAGCTGCCGCCTCACCACCACCAGAGTTGCTGCACCCCCGACCTTCGGTCTCTTCCCCGTTATCCCGTAGAATGTAAGTCTGCAAGGACAGGGTCCTCTCCCCTCTGTACCAGTCTGTCATCGTAAATTTGTTTACTGTAAATGATATCTATAACTTGTATGTAACCCCTTCTCATGTATAGCACCATAGAATTAATGGTGCTATATAAATAATAATAATACTGCTGAAATTCTTTTGTAACCTTGGCCAGATCTGTGCCTTGTTACAATCCTGTCTATGAGTTCCTTGGCCAGTTCCTTTAACCTCATGATTCTCATTTGGTCTGACATGCACTGTGAGCTGTGAGGTCTTATATAGACAGGTGTGTGCATTTCCAAATCAAGTCCTATCAGTTTAATTAAACACAGCTGGAGTCCAATGAATGAGTAGAACCATCTCAAGGAGTATCACAAGGAAATGGACAGCATGTGACTTGAATATGAGTGTGTGAGCAAAGGGTCTGAATACTTATGATCATGTGATATTTCAGTTTTTCTTTTTTAATAAATTTGCAAAAAATTCTACATTTCTGTTTTCTTTCAGTCAAGATGGGGTGCAGAGTGTACATTGATGAGAACAAAAATGAACGTTTTTGAATTTACCAAATGGCTGTAATGAAACAAAGAGTGAAAAATTATAGAGTCATGGCCATAAGTGTTGGTACCCTTAAAATTGTTCCAGAAAACTAAGTATTTATTTCAGAAAATTATTTAAATTACACGTTTTGTTATATACATGTTTATTTCCTTTCTGTGCATTGGACCAACACAAAAAAACTGAGAAAAAAGACAAATTGGACATCATTTCACACAAAATTCCAAAAATTTTGCCGAACAAAATTGTTGGCACCCTCAATTTAATATTTGGTTTCACACCCTTTGGAATAATTAAATCAATCACTTCCTGTAAACATCAATAAGCTTTTTACACCTCGCAACTGAAATTTTGGGCTACTCGCCTTTTGCAAGCTGCTTCTGTTCTCTCATATTTGAAGTGTGCCTTTTCCCAACAGCAATTTTAACATCTTGCCACAGATGTTCAATGGGCTTTAGATCCGGACTTATTGCTGGCCACTTCAGAACTCTCCAGTGCTTTGTTTACATCCATTTCTGGGTGCTTCTTGAAGTATGCTTGGGGTAATTGACCCCCAGGAATACTGATGACACAAAACCAACTTTTTGACAATGGGAACTACATTGCGACACAAAATCGTTAGTAATCTTCAGATTTCTTGATGCCTTACACAGAGTCAATGCACCACTTGCCATAGACAGCAGAACAACCCCTAAACATATTTGAACCTCCACTAAATTTGACTGTAGGTATTGTGTTCTTTTCTTTATGAGGTCTCATTCCATTTTCGGTAAACAGTACAATGATGTTCTTTACCTTTATCTTAGTCTTAGCTGCCCAACAATGCGCTTTCCCAGAAGGATTTTGGCTTACTCACGTACATTTTGGCAAACTGCAATCTAGTTTTTTTAAGGCTCTGTGTCAGCAGTGGAGTCCTCCTTGATCTCCTGCTATAATGTTTCATTTCATTGAAATGTTGATGTCAATGGATAGTTCACGCTTAGGCTAGGTTCAAGTGCCAATTTGTCATCACGCTAGCGCAGATAGAGCTAGCAGATGCTCTATCTGTGCTAGCAGTGACGAACCCGGAAACGCTGCAGCCCGCGTCCCAGGGTCCGTCACTCAATGACGGCACATCGTCAGCGCACACCCATTGTGGGCATGCGCTAGCGATGCGTCCGACATAGGAATTAATGGTGGCGTTAATGGACTACGTTACACCGCGTTATGCCACGGTGTAATGTAGTCCGTATAATGGACGCCCATAACGAAGTGTGAACCCAGCCTTACACTTATGCACTCTGAGCCTCCAGTACAGCTTGAATTTCTTTGGAACTTGATTTTGTCTGGTTTTCCATTATCTAAGCTATCCTGCATTGAAACCTTTAATAAATTTTTCTCTGCTGTCCACGTCCAGGGAGATTAGTTACAGTACCATAGGTTGTAAACTTCTTAATTATGTTTCTGACCATGAACAAAGGAACATCAAGATCTCTGTAGATGGACTAGCTGTTAGGTGTCGAGTTCCCGCCTCTGCACAGGGGGAATCTCGAACCATCTCTGCTGCGGTCTCCCATTCTTCTCCAGCCGCAGTGGAGTCTGCTCAGCGCAGACGTCGGTCCCAGCGTCTTGCTCAGTCTCACTCTGTGCATAGGGTTACTGCTGCTTTTCCAGCTTCTGCCATTGAAGCCAGTGATGGGCAGCGGCAAGCAGATGCTTCTGGGGCTATGTCCTACTTTGCACACACTGAGCATGCCCAGGGCAAGACCTCTCAGTGGAGATCTAGGGTCACATACTCTGGTACCGCAGCAATTCCATTGGTCCTTCTTTGAAGGGTCCTGTACGTGCTGCAGCTATTTAAAGGGACACTGTCACCTGAATTTGGAGGGAACAATCTTCAGCCATGGAGGCGGGGTTTTTGGGTGTTTGATTCACCCTTTCCTTACCCGCTGGCTGCATGCTGGCTGCAATATTGGATTGAAGTTCATTCTCTGTCCTCCATAGTACACGCCTGCGCAAGGCAAGATTGCCTTGTGCAGGCATGCACTACGGAGGACAGAGAATGAACTTCAATCCAATATTGCAGCCAGCATGCAGCCAGAGGGTAAGGAAAGGGTGAATCAAACCCCCCAAAACCCCGCCTCCATGGCTGAAGATTGTTCCCTCCAAATTCAGGTGACAGTGTCCCTTTAAGGCTCGCATGGCCGCACGGCCATGCGCTAGTGTACATTTGTAAATGTGTGTGTGTTGTGAGTAAAAGTAGCTCTTTAAATAACCCTCCCTATTGGATGACTGCTCGCGGAAGGTGTATGTTTGCTATCTAGCGCCCGACTTATCCAACAGCACGTTACACACTAATACAGTGTCTAGTTGCTGTGTCCGCCAGTGCGGCGCCGTGCGCTTTCACAGCGCTTTCCTGACCCAAGCCAGGGTGGTTAGTGGCGTCCGCCAGTGCGGCACCGCACGCACTCTCGTGCATTTCTTTGTTATTATTTTGGTTATGTTGACACCCCAGTTGCGGTGTCGACCGCAAGTAGTCTTGACAGACTCAGATCCCAAGTCTTTGGACTGAGCTCGGAGACTCCTTGCTTGTGCTCTTGTGTGCGGTACCGCGGACCTGTG
This sequence comes from Ranitomeya imitator, assembly GCF_032444005.1. Classification (NCBI taxonomy): domain Eukaryota; kingdom Metazoa; phylum Chordata; class Amphibia; order Anura; family Dendrobatidae; genus Ranitomeya; species Ranitomeya imitator. Next base: position 273,850,384 of record NC_091284.1, on the reverse strand, counting down.
ACTTAACAGGGTTCGCTTCCTTCACACAGGGTGAAGTTAACCCGTGTGTATTCACATTGTACCGCCATATAGTCCGTCATTACTTGGCAGCAGGTTCCATCTCTGCACGGTGGACCCTGGGCTGCGAACACCTTATTCTACCTATCTTATTATTTGGTGCGTTTCGCTAGCCCTAACATTACACTAGCGCCAGGGTCTGGCTAGTAATGGCGGACAAACAGCAATCCTTGCTGTACATCCAGCAGCTGGAGGGTAGGTTGGCGGCTCTCGAGCGCACAACCTCAGCTGTGGATGTAACTACAGTTGCTGTTCAAGCTGCTAGCGTGGCTGCAGCAACCTTGTCCACTGCCACCCCTGTACCGACTCTATCACGCCTCCCGCTGCCAGAAAAATTTTCTGGTGATAGTAAGTCCTGTAGGGGTTTCGTGAGTCAGTGCTCTATACATCTCGAGCTTCTGGCCTCTCCTTTCCCTACAGAGCAGGCAAAGGTGGGGTTTATAGTTTCTCTCCTGTCGGACAGGGCGTTAGAGTGGGCTACGCCGCTGTGGGAGCATGGCGATCATGTGGTGCAGAGTGCTCTGTGTTTCCTGAGCACTCTGAACAGGTCTTTTTAGGACCTCGTGTCACCCATGATACGGCGCTCCAACTGTTGGCATTGTACCAGGGCTCGTCCTTGGTCAGCCATTTTGCCGTCCACTTCCGCACCCTAGCATCTGAGCTGGAGTGGCCGGATAAAGCCCTAATTCCGATATTTTGGAGGGGGCTGGCTGACCACGTGAAGGACGCCCTGGCCACTAGGGAGATTCCCGCCACACTGGAGGAGTTAATAGCTGTGTCCACTCGTATTGACCTCCGTTTTCACGAGCAGAGGTTAGAGCGAGCCCAGTGTAGGCAGAGGTTTCGGCTGGCTCCCACCTTCGCCAAACCTTTGGAATCTCCAGTCCAGGCCCCTGAGTCACATGAGGCCATGGAAGTGTCACGAGCGGGATCTAACTCCCGGACCACTCGTGCACTCCAGGTTTGTCATGTTTGCCAGCAGTCAGGACATCTTGCCACCAGATGTTCCCAGCGGTTGAGGAAACGTCAGCGTCTAGTGGTAGTAGGTGGAGGTACACTAGACACGGCGATGTTTGCCTCCAAATTGTCCTTTAAGGGGACAATAACAATAGGCTTATTCACTCACTCGGTAGAGCTCTGCGTGGATTCTGGGGCGGAGGGCAATTTTATGTCTTCTGCCTTCGCCCAACGTCACGCAATACCCCTGGTTATGCTAGCTCAACCAATAACGGTACAAGTGATGAATGGGTCGACACTGCCCTCACAGATAACACACCAGACCATCCCTTTTACTCTGTCCATGTCGCCATCCCATCAGGAGATTATATCTCTGCTCGTCATTCCTGAGGGAATTGATGAGGTCCTGTTGGGAATACCTTGGCTGCGGTACCACTCTCCTCATATCGAGTGGTCCTCAAGCAGAATTCTGGGATGGGGTGAATCTTGTGGGGGTAGGTGTCAGAGGGAGTGCGTTCAGGTTGCTACTACAGAGGTACCCGCAGATTTATCTTCTCTCCCCAAGCAATATTGGTCTTATGCAGACGTGTTCTCCAAAAAGGCGGTGGAGACCCTTCCGTCCCATAGCCCCTATGACTGTCCTAATGATCTCTTGCCTGGTGCTGAGCCTCCCCGGGGTCGAGTTTATCCGTTATCTCTCCCAGAGACGGAGGCAATGTCACAGTACATCCAGGAAAATCTGGCAAGAGGATTCATTATGAAGTCAGTGTCACCTGCTGTGGCAGGGTTCTTCTTCGTGCAGAAGAAGAATGGGAAATTGCGTCCATGCATAGACTACAGGGGTCTTAACGCCATCACCGTTAAGAATAAGTATCCTTTGCCTTTGATATCTGAGCTCTTTGATAGGCTTCGGGGAGCAAGGGTATTTACTAAATTAGATCTGCGGGGTGCTTACAACCTGATTCGCATCCATGAGGGGGACGAATGGAAGACGGCTTTTAACACCAGGGATGGGCACTATGAATATCTGGTGATGCCCTTCGGGCTCTGTAATGCCCCAGCCATTTTCCAAGACTTTGTGAACGACATCTTCCGGGATATGCTCTCCACCTCGGTCGTAGTCTATCTGGATGATATTCTCATCTACTCTCCAGATATTGACTCCCACCGGAGAGATGTTTGCAAAGTCTTCGACCTCCTACGGGCAAACTCCCTCTATGCCAATTTGGAGAAGTGTATGTTCGAGCAGGAGTCCTTACCATTCCTGGGCTATATCATCTCCGCCCAGGGATTGGCTATGGATCCTGCCAAACTACAGGCTGTGATGGACTGGCAGGAACCCCATTCTCTTAAAGCGGTGCAGCGCTTTATGGGGTTCATAAACTATTATCGCCAGTTCATTCTGCACTTCTCAACTTTGGTAGCTCCCTTGGTTGCCCTCACCAAGAAGGGGGCAAATCCCAAATTGTGGTCTGTGGAGGTCTCCAAGGCCTTTAACTCCATAAAGTCACACTTCGCTAGCGCTCCCATCCTACATCGCCCCGATGTAGATAAGCCATTTATCATGGAGGAGGATGCCTCATCTGTTGGTGCTGGAGCAGTCCTCTTCCAAAAGGATGCTCAAGGTCGGAAGCATCCTTGCTTCTTCTTTTCTAAGACCTTCTCACCAGCAGAGAGGAATTATTCCAACGGGGACAGGAAGTTGCTAGCCATGAAGTTGGCTTTCTCGGTGTGGAGACATCTCTTGGAGGGAGCTCGTTTTCCCTTCCAAGTCTTCATAGATCACAAAAATTTGGTGTACGTGCAGACAGCCCAGCGGTTAAATTCTCGCCAGGCCAGATGGTCCTTGTTCTTCTCCCGGTTTCATTTCACCCTCCATTTTCTTTCTGGGGAGAAGAACATTCGGGCCGACGCTCTCTCTCGCTCCGTTGTGTCATCTGTGGAGGAGGAGGAGGAGCCTCGGCTTATTGTCCCTTCAGAGAGCCTGAGAACAGTGGCTCCGGTTTCGCTAGAGTCTGTGTCCCCAGGCAAGAGTTTCGTTCCATCTAATTTGCGACCGGAGGTTCTCTCTTGGGCTCACTCATCCATGGTGGGTGGACACTTTGGGACCAAGAGGACATCTGAGCTCTTGGCGAGGATGTACTGGTGGCCGCATATGGCTCGTGACGTCGCAGACTATGTTCGGGCATGTGTTTCCTGCACCAAGAACAAGTCTCCTTGGCAACGGCCAGCTGGGTTGCTTTACCCCAGGAAATGGTCAGGATGGATTTTGTGGTGGGCTTACCCAAGTCTCGTAACTGCACTATTATCTGAGTGATCACGGTCCATTTTTCCAAAATGGTGCACTTGGTGCCTCTTCCATGGCTACCTTCTGCACGGGCTCTGGCTGTGTTGTTCATCAAGCATATCTTTCGCCTACACGGCAGACAAAATTGTTAGTGACCGGGGTCCCCAGTTTGCGTCTTGATTCTGGACAGAGCTTTGTCATCTACTCAGTATTGAGTTGAATCTCTCTTCGGCATATCATCCCGAGATGAATGGGTTGGTAGAGAGGGCCAACCAGACCCTGGTTACATATTTGTGACATTTTGTTTCTGCCAGGCAGGATGACTGGGTATCTTTGCTACCGTGGGCAGAGTTTGCGCTTAACCACGCCGTAGCCGACTCCACCGGTCAGACTCCATTCCTCCTAAATTACGGCCAGCATCCGCGTGTCCTTGTGCCCATGCCCGTGTCTTCCGCCGACTCCAGTGTGGCAGACTGGGCTGTGGAGGCACGGGACATTTGGGACCGCACTCAGGATGCCATTCGGGCCTCCAAGGAGAGAATAAGGTCCTCCGCTCCGACCTTTGCTCCTGGCGACTTAGTGTGGCTCTCCGCCCATAACATCAGGCTGCGTGTTGAGTCCACTAAGTTTGCACCTCGCTACTTGGGTCCCTTCAAGGTCCTCGAACAGGTTAATCCTGTGGTCTACCGTCTGGCCCTTCCTCCACGCCTGGGTATCACCGACACCTTTCATGTGTCCCTCTTGAAACCCGTATACATGTCCCGGTTTTCCGAGTCATCTGCCGGGACATCGGGTTCGTCTATGGACGATTACGAGGTGAACGCTATTTTGGGGTGCAAGGTGGTGCGTGGCACAAAATTCTATTTGGTGGATTGGAAGGGTTATGGCCCAGAGGACAGGTCCTGGGAGCCTGCTGAGCACATTCGAGCTCCACAGCTTATTGCTGCCCTCGAGCGTAGCGAGGTCCAGGGAGGGGGGGGGTAATGTTAGGTTTCGTGTTCCCGCCTCTGCACAGGGGGAATCTCGAACCATCTCTGCTGTGGTCTCCCACTCTTCTCCAGCCGCAGTGGAGTCTGCTCAGCGCAGACGTCGGTCCCAGCGTCTTGCTCAGTCTCACTCTGTGGATAGGGTTACTGCTGCTTTTCCAGCTTCTGCCATTGAAGCCAGTGCTGGGCAGCGGCGAGCAGACGCTTCTGGGGCTAAGTCCTACTTTGCACACACTAAGCATGCCCAGGGCAAGATCTCTCAGTGGAGATCTAGGGTCACATGCTCAGGTACTGCAGCAACTTCCATTGGTCCTTCCCACGGAAGGTTCTGCAGGTATTAGGACTAAGTTCTGCTTTGCACACTGAGCATGCCCAGGGCAAGATCTCTCAGTGGAGATCTAGGGTCACAAGCTCTGGTACTGCAGCAATTCCATTGGTCCTTCTTTGAAAGGTCCTGTACATGCTGCAGCTATTTAAGGCTCGCATTGGCCGCACGGCCAGGCGCTAGTGTACATTTGTAAATGTGTGTGTGTTGTGAGTGAAAGTCGCTCTTTAAATAACCCTCCTTATTGGATGACTGTTCGCGGAAGGTGTATGTTTGCTATCTAGCGCCCGACTTATCCAACAGCACGTTACACACTAATACAGCGTCTAGTTGCTGTGTCTGCCAGTGCGGCGCCATGCGCTTTCACAGCGCTTTCCTGACCCAAGCCTGGGTGGTTAGTGGCGTCTGCTGTTATGAACTGGTGATTCAGAACCACAATGGACCTAGTGGTTAAGAGCACACAAAGTGACCTGATAGTTACTAATAACATAGGATGAGCTCTGAGACGCGGGAACTCTGCTGACCGCAATCCCTAATCCTATCATACCACACTAGAGGTAGCCGTGGAGCACTCCTGACCAGACCTAGGCGCCTCGGGCACAGCCTGAGAAACTAGCTAGCCCTGAAGATAGAAAAATAAGCCTACCTTGCCTCAGAGAAATTCCCCAAAGGAAAAGGCAGCCCCCCACATATAATGACTGTGGGTAAAGATGAAAATACAAACACAGAGATGAAATAGATTTTAGCAAAGTGAGGCCCGACTTACTGAATAGACCGAGGATAGGAAAGATAGCTTTGCGGTCAGCACAAAAACCTACAAACAACCACGCAGAGGGCGCAAAAAGACCCTCCGCACCGACTAACGGTACGGAGGTGCTCCCTCTGCGTCTCAGAGCTTCCAGCAAGCAAGAAAAACCAATAAAGCAAGCTGGACAGAAAATATAGCAAACAAAAGTAACACAAGCAAAACTTAGCTTATGCAGGGCAGACAGGCCACAAGAACGATCCAGGAGAGAGCAAGACCAATACTGGAACATTGACTGGAGGCAAGGAACAAAGAACTAGGTGGAGTTAAATAGAGCAGCACCTAATGACTTAACCTCGTCACCTGAGGAAGGAAACTCAGAAGCCGCAGCCCCACTCACATCCACCAGAGGAAGCTCATAGACAGAACCAGCCGAAGTACCACTCATGACCACAGGAGGGAGCTTGACCACAGAATTCACAACAGTACTCCCCCCCCCCTTTGAGGAGGGGTCACAGAACCGTCACCAGAGCCCCCAGGCCGACCAGGATGAGCCAAATGAAAGGCACGAACCAGATCGGCAGCATGAACATCAGAGGCAAAGACCCAGGAATTATCTTCCTGACCATAACCCTTCCACTTAACCAGGTACTGGAGTTTCCGTCTCGAAATACGAGAATCCAAAATCTTATCCACTATATACTTCAACTCCCCCTCAACCAAAACCGGGGCAGGAGGATCAACGGATGGAACCACAGGTGCCACGTATCTCCGCAACAATGACCTATGGAATACATTATGGATGGAAAAAGAAGCTGGAAGGGTCAAACGAAAAGACACAGGATTAAGAACCTCAGAAATCCTATACGGACCAATGAAACGAGGCTTAAACTTAGGAGAGGAAACTTTCATAGGAATATAACGAGATGACAACCAAACCAAATCCCCAACACGAAGTCGGGGACCCACACAGCGCCTGCGGTTAGCGAAACGTTGAGCCTTCTCCTGGGACAATGTCAAATTGTCCACTACATGAGTCCAAATCTGCTGCAACCTATCCACCACAGTATCCACACCAGGACAGTCTGAAGACTCAACCTGCCCTGAAGAGAAACGAGGATGGAAACCAGAATTACAGAAAAAAGGCGAAACCAAAGTAGCCGAGCTGGCCCGATTATTAAGGGCGAACTCAGCCAAAGGCAAAAAGGACACCCAATCATCCTGATCAGCAGAAACAAAACATCTCAGATATGTTTCCAAGGTCTGATTGGTTCGTTCAGTCTGGCCATTTGTCTGAGGATGGAAAGCCGAGGAAAAAGACAAATCAATGCCCATCCTAGCACAAAAGGCTCACCAAAATCTCGAAACAAACTGGGAACCTCTGTCAGAAGCGATGTTCTCCGGAATGCCATGTAAACGAACCACATGCTGAAGAAAAATGGCACCAAATCAGAGGAGGAAGGCAATTTAGACAAGGGTACCAAATGGACCATCTTAGAGAAGCGATCACAAACCACCCAAATGACCGACATCTTTTGAGAGACGGGGAGATCCGAAATAAAATCCATAGAGATATGTGTCCAGGGCCTCTTCGGGACCGGCAAGGGCAAGAGCAACCCACTGGCACGAGAACAGCAGGGCTTAGCCCGAGCACAAATCCCACAGGACTGCACAAACGAACGCACATCCCGCGACAGAGACGGCCACCAAAAGGATCTAGCCACCAAATCTCTGGTACCAAAGATTCCAGGATGACCAGCCAACACCGAACAATGAACCTCAGAGATAACTCTACTTGTCCATTTATCAGGGACAAACAGTTTCTCCGCTGGGCAACGATCAGGTCTATTAGCCTGAAATTTTTGCAGCACCCGCCGCAAATCAGGGGAGATGGCAGACAAAATTACCCCCTCTTTGAGAATACCCGCCGGCTCAGGCAAACCCGGAGAGTCGGACACAAAACTCCTAGACAGGGCATCCGCCTTCACATTTTTAGAGCCCGGAAGGTACGAAACCACAAAGTCAAAACGGGAGAAAAACAGCGACCAACGAGCCTGTGTAGGATTCAACTGTTTGGCAGACTCGAGATAAGTCAAGTTTTTGTGATCAGTCAAGACCACCACGTGATGCTTAGCTCCTTCAAGCCAATGACGCCACTCCTCGAATGCCCACTTCATGGCCAGCAACTCTCGATTGCCAACATCATAATTACGCTCAGCAGGCGAAAGCTTCCTGGAAAAGAAGGCGCATGGTTTCATCACCAAGCCATCAGAACTTCTTTGCGACAAAACAGCCCCTGCTCCAATCTCAGAAGCATCAACCTCAACCTGGAACGGGAGCGAAACATCTGGTTGGCACAACACAGGGGCAGAGAAAAACGACGCTTCAACTCCTGAAAAGCTTCCACAGCAGCAGAAGACCAATTGACCACATCAGCACCCTTCTTGGTTAAATCAGTCAACGGTTTAGCAATACTAGAAAAATTATTGATGAAGCGACGATAAAAATTAGCAAAGCCCAGGAACTTTTGCAGACTCTTCAGAGATGTCGGCTGAGTCCAATCATAAATGGCCTGAACTTTAACAGGGTCCATCTCGATAGTAGAAGGGGAAAAAATGAAACCCAAAAATGAAACCTTCCGAACACCAAAGAGACACTTTGACCCCTTCTCAAACAAAGAATTCGCACGCAGGACCTGGAACACCATTCTGACCTGCTTCACGTGAGACTCCCAATCATCCGAGAAGACCAAAATATCATCCAAGTATACAATCAGGAAATTATCCAGGTACTCTCGGAAGATGTCATGCATAAAGGACTGAAACACTGATGGAGCATTAGAAAGCCCGAATGGCATAACCAGGTACTCAAAATGACCCTTGGGCGTTTTAAATGCTGTTTTCCATTCATCGTCCTGTTTAATACGCACAAGATTATACGCACCACGAAGATCTATCTTGGTGAACCAACTAGCCCCCTTAATCCGAGCAAACAAATCAGACAGCAGCGGCAAGGGGTACTGAAATTTGACTGTGATTTTATTTAGAAGGCGGCAATCAATACAAGGTCTCAACGAACCATCCTTCTTGGCCACAAAAAAGAACCCTGCTCCCAATGGCGACGACGACGGGCGAATATGACCCTTGTCCAAGGATTCCTTTACGTAACTCCGCATAGCGGCGTGCTCAGGCACAGACAAATTAAACAGTCGACCTTTAGGAAACTTACTACCAGGAATCAAATCGATAGCACAATCGCAATCCCTATGCGGAGGTAGGGCACTGGACTTGGGCTCATCAAATACATCCCGGTAATCCGACAAAAACTCTGGGACCTCAGAAGGGGTGGATGATGAAATAGACAGAAATGGAACATCACCATGTACCCCCTGACAACCCCAGCTGGACACAGACATTGATTTCCAATCCAATACTGGGTTATGGACTTGTAGCCATGGCAACCCCAACACGACCACATCATGCAAATTATGCAACACCAAAAAGCGAATATCCTCCTGATGCGCAGGAGCCATGCACATGGTCAGCTGGGTCCAGTACTGAGGCTTATTCTTGGCCAAAGGCGTAGCATCAATTCCTCTCAATGGAATAATATACTGCAAGGGCTCCAAGAAAAACCCACAACGCCTAGCAAACTCCAAGTCCATCAAATTCAGGGCAGCGCCTGAATCCACAAATGCCATGACAGAATAGGATGACAAAGAGCAGATCAAAGTAACGGACAAAAGAAATTTCGACTGTACCGTACCAATGGTGGCAGACCTAGCGAACCGCTTAGTGCGCTTAGGACAATCGGAGATAGCATGAGTGGAATCACCACAGTAAAAACAGCCCATTCTGACGTCTGTGTTCTTGCCGTTCAGCTCTGGTCAAAGTCCTATCGCACTGCATAGGCTCAGGTTTATGCTCAGATAATACCGCCAAATGGTGCACAGTTTTACGCTCACGCAAGCGTCGACCGATCTGAATGGCCAAAGACATAGACTCATTCAGACCAACAGGCATAGGAAATCCCACCATGACATCCTTAAGGGCTTCAGAGAGACCCTTTCTGAAAATTGCTGCCAGCGCACATTCATTCCACTGAGTGAGCACAGACCACTTCCTAAACTTCTGACAATATATCTCTACCTCATCCTGACCCTGACACAGAGCCAGCAAATTTTTCTCTGCCTGATCCACTGAATTAGGTTCATCATAAAGCAATCCGAGCGCCAGAAAAAACGCATCAATATTACATAATGCAGGATCTCCTGGCGCAAGGGAAAATGCCCAGTCTTGAGGGTCGCCACGTAATAAAGAAATAATGATCTTAACTTGTTGAACTGGGTCACCAGAGGAGCGGGGTTTCAAAGCCAGAAACAGTTTACAATTATTTTTAAAACTCAGAAACTTAGCTCTATCTCCAGAAAACAAATCAGGAATAGGAATTCTTGGTTCTAACATAGAATTCTGAAACACAAAGTCTTGAATATTTTGTACTCTTGCAGTGAGATGATCCACACAAGAAGACAGACCTTTAATGTCCATCACTACACCTGTCATTTCAAAGGACTGACCATCACATCCAAACATAGACTAAGTGTGAACAGGTGCTGAACCTAGAGTCGCCAACTCATATATAGTCAAATAAATAAGGCAGCACACTGCAGCGCTAAAACATGCAAACATGAAACACGAAAATTGAACTGCATTACTGCACTTGAAATATGAAAAATGAGAGCGTTTAGCGCATAAAAATGGCCAATTTTATGTGTACCTGGTAGCCACTTTACGGCATCTCTCTTATACCAGGTCCTAAATTTGCCTTTCCTCGCTGAGAATAAACGTCTCCATCTGAATGAGTACCTGTGAAACCTCTTCTTAGACTAAAATTCTCTCTCTCTATGGAGGGGTAATGGACCTGCTGTAATTAAAACACCTGTGACTAGGAGGAGGAGTGCTCAGTCAAAAGGCTAAAGAATACATTTCAAAGGACTGACCGTCACATCCAAACATAGACTAAGTGTGAACAGGCTGACCATAATGGGTGAAAAAGAGGCATAGGCGAATACAATTAAAACATAATATTTTTATTAATAAACAAAAAAACATAAAACAACAAGACAAGAAAATTCAAAATAACACCTAATGGAACAAACAAGAAAAGGAGAGAGAATGGACAAAACTGCATTACGCTATAACACTTTCAATTCATATATTAATGGGAACCAGCCCTATTCAATAGTAGTAATATATTATTCCTTTTATAGATACACCTTTGCAATCATATATTTTTATTTTTTCAATAGAATAACTAGATCGCCTCAAAAATGAAGCTATTGCATTTTATCAAAAACTCAGCAAAATATCGGCATTTTAACATCGCCTACACATAAGGGGATGAAAGTGCTGAGTGCAAAGAATCATAGAAAATATATAAGCAGAAAGATATATTTGTAAAACTTTCTAATTGTAGGAATTCATATACCCACACTGCTTAAATTAAGCTCAAAGTGCTTAGTGAAAATATCACAAGGGTATCGTGACACATACAGGTCCTTCTCAAAAAATTAGCATATAGTGTTAAATTTCATTATTTACCATAATGTAATGATTACAATTAAACTTTCATATATTATAGATTCATTATCCACCAACTGAAATTTGTCAGGTCTTTTATTGTTTTAATACTGATGATTTTGGCATACAACTCCTGATAACCCAAAAAACCTGTCTCAATAAATTAGCATATCAAGAAAAGGTTCTCTAAACGACCTTTTACCCTAATCTTCTGAATCAACTAATTAACTCTAAACACATGCAAAAGATACCTGAGGCTTTTATAAACTCCCTGCCTGGTTCATTACTCAAAACCCCCATCATGGGTAAGACTAGCGACCTGACAGATGTCAAGAAGGCCATCATTGACACCCTCAAGCAAGAGGGTAAGACCCAGAAAGAAATTTCTCAACAAATAGGCTGTTCCCAGAGTGCTGTATCAAGGCACCTCAATGGTAAATCTGTTGGAAGGAAACAATGTGGCAGAAAACGCTGTACAACGAGAAGAGGAGACCGGACCCTGAGGAAGATTGTGGAGAAGGACCGATTCCAGACCTTGGGGAACCTGAGGAAGCAGTGGACTGAGTCTGGTGTGGAAACATCCAGAGCCACCGTGCACAGGCGTGTGCAGGAAATGGGCTACAGATGCCGCATTCCCCAGGTAAAGCCACCTTTGAACCATAAACAGCGGCAGAGGCGCCTGACCTGGGCTACAGAGAAGCAGCACTGGACTGTTGCTAAGTGGTCCCAAGTACTTTTTTCTGATGAAAGCAAATTGTGCATGTCATTCGGAAATCAAGGTGCCAGAGTCTGGAGGAAGACTGGGGAGAAGGAAATGCCAAAATGCCTGAAGTCCAGTGTCAAGTACCCACAGTCAGTGATGGTGTGGGGTGCCATGTCAGCTGCTGGTGTTGGTCCACTGTGTTTCATCAAGGGCAGGGTCAATGCAGCTAGCTATCAGGAGATTTTGGAGCACTTCATGCTTCCATCGGCTGAAATGCTTTATGGAGATGAAGATTTCATTTTTCAGCACGACCTGGCACCTGCTCACAGTGCCAAAACCACTGGTAAATGGTTTACTGACCATGGTATTACTGTGCTCAATTGGCCTGCCAACTCTCCTGACCTGAACCCCATAGAGAATCTGTGGGATATTGTGAAGAGAAAGTTGAGAGACGCAAGACCCAACACTCTGGATGAGCTTAAGGCCGCTATTGAAGCATCCTGGGCCTCCATAACATCTCAGCAGTGTCACAGGCTGATTGCCTCCATGCCACGCCGCATTGAAGCAGTCATTTCTGCCAAAGGATTCCCGACCAAGTATTGAGTACATAACTGAACATTATTATTTGATGGTTTTTTTGTTTGTTATTAAAAAACACTTTTATTTGATTGGATGGGTGAAATATGCTAATTTATTGAGACAGGTTTTTTGGGTTATCAGGAGTTGTATGCCAAAATCATCAGTATTAAAACAATAAAAGACCTGACAAATTTCAGTTGGTGGATAATGAATCTATAATATATGAAAGTTTAATTGTAATCATTACATTATGGGAAATAATGAAATTTAACACTATATGCTAATTTTTTGAGAAGGACCTGTAGTAGCAGCAGGGAATCCTGTTTAAAACACTTGCAATGCTAATGAGACAAAAGTGTCCATATGCCTGTACTGCTAAAGACAAGCGGAGAAAGTGTCTGGTACAAAGTAGGGAGCAGGTTTAATGGTAAGCAATAGCAGTTAACTCTTGCAATGCTAATGAGACAAAAGTGTCCATGTGCCTGTACTGCTAAAGACAAGCGGAGAAAGTGTCTGGTGCAAAGTAGCGAGCAGGTTTAATGGTAAGCAATAGCAGTTAACTCTTGCAATGCTAATGAGACAAAAGTGTCCATGTGCCTGTACTGCTAAAGACAAGCGGAGAAAGTGTCTAGTGCAAAGTAGCGAGCAGGTTTAATGGTAAGCAATAGCAGTTAACATCCTATTTCAACTCGCCTTGTAACTCCTGTAAGGCGTGCAACAACCATTTTAAAAGTACTACATTTGAGAACCATGATGGAACTAAGACCTATAAGATATGGAAGAATTTGACATGCACGTCGAAAGGAGTGGTGTACCATGCTCGTTGCCCGTGTAATAAAATCTACATAGGCAGTAATGCCGTTCAATTTTCGTGTTTCATGTTTGCATGTTTTAGCGCTGCAGTGTGCTTCCTTATTTATTTGACTATATATGAGTTGGCGACTCTAGGTTCAGCACCTGTTCACACTTATTCTATGTTTGGATGTGACGGTCAGTCCTTTGAAATGTATTCTTTAGCCTTTTGACTGAGCACTCCTCCTCCTAGTCACAGGTGTTTTAATTACAGCAGGTCCATTACCCCTCCATAGAGAGAGAGAATTTTAGTCTAAGAAGAGGTTTCACAGGTACCCATTCAGATGGAGACGTTTATTCTCAGCGAGGAAAGGCAAGTTTAGGACCTGGTATAAGAGAGATGCCGTAAAGTGGCTACGAGGTACACATAAAATTGGCCATTTTTATGCGCTAAACGCTCTCATTTTTCATATTTCAAGTGCAGTAATACAGTTCAATTTTCGTGTTTCATGTTTGCATGTTTTAGCGCTGCAGTGTGCTGCCTTATTTATTTGACTATATATGAGTTGGCGACTCTAGGTTCAGCACCTGTTCACACTTAGTCTATGTTTGGATGTGACGGTCAGTCCTTTGAAATGTATTCTTTAGCCTTTTGACTGAGCACTCCTCCTCCTAGTCACAGGTGTTTTAATTACAGCAGGTCCATTACCCCTCCATAGAGAGAGAGAATTTTAGTCTAAGATGAGGTTTCACAGGTACCCATTCAGATGGAGACGTTTATTCTCAGCGAGGAAAGGCAAGTTTAGGACCTGGTATAAGAGAGATGCCGTAAAGTGGCTACCAGGTACACATAAAATTGGCCATTTTTATGCGCTAAACGCTCTCCTTTTTCATATTTCAAGTGCAGTAATGCAGTTCAATTTTCGTGTTTCATGTTTGCATGTTTTAGCGCTGCAGTGTGCTGCCTTATTTATTTGACTATATATGAGTTGGCGACTCTATGTTCAGCACCTGTTCACACTTAGTCTATGTTTGGATGTGACGGTCAGTCCTTTGAAATGTATTCTTTAGCCTTTTGACTGAGCACTCCTCCTCCTAGTCACAGGTGTTTTAATTACAGCAGGTCCATTACCCCTCCATAGAGAAAAAGAATTTTAGTCTAAGATGAGGTTTCACAGGTACCCATTCAGATGGAGACGTTTATTCTCAGCGAGGAAAGGCAAGTTTAGGACCTGGTATAAGAGAGATGCCGTAAAGTGGCTACCAGGTACACATAAAATTGGCCATTTTTATGCGCTAAACGCTCTCATTTTTCATATTTCAAGTGCAGTAATGCAGTTCAATTTTCGTGTTTCATGTTTGCATGTTTTAGCGCTGCAGTGTGCTGCCTTATTTATTTGACTATATATGAGTTGGCGACTCTAGGTTCAGCACCTGTTCACACTTAGTCTATGTTTGGATGTGACGGTCAGTCCTTTGAAATGTATTCTTTAGCCTTTTGACTGAGCACTCCTCCTCCTAGTCACAGGTGTTTTAATTACAGCAGGTCCATTACCCCTCCATAGAGAGAGAGAATTTTAGTCTAAGAAGAGGTTTCACAGGTACCCATTCAGATGGAGACGTTTATTCTCAGCGAGGAAAGGCAAGTTTAGGACCTGGTATAAGAGAGATGCCGTAAAGTGGCTACCAGGTACACATAAAATTGGCCATTTTTATGCGCTAAACGCTCTCATTTTTCATATTTCAAGTGCAGTAATGCAGTTCAATTTTCGTGTTTCATGTTTGCATGTTTTAGCGCTGCAGTGTGCTGCCTTATTTATTTGACCATCACTACACCTGTGTCCTGAACCACCCAAATGTCTAGGGAAAAAGAAAGACAAAACACAGTGCAGAGAAAAAAAATGGTCTCAGAACTTCTCTTTTCCCTCTATTGAGAAGCATTAGTACTTATGGCCTCCAGTACTGTTATGAACTGGTGATTCAGAACCAGAATGGACCTAGTGGTTAAGAGCACACAAAGTGACCTGATAGTTACTAATAACATAGGACGAGCTCTGAGACGTGGGAACTCTGCTGACCGCAATCCCTAATCCTATCATACCACACTAGAAGTAGCCGTGGAGCGCTCCTGACCAGACCTAGGCGCCTCGGGCACAGCCTGAGAAACTAGCTAGCCCTGAAGATAGAAAAATAAGCCTACCTTGCCTCAGAGAAATTCCCCAAAGGAAAAGGCAGCCCCCCACATATAATGACTGTGAGTAAAGATGAAAATACAAACACAGAGATGAAATAGATTTTAGCAAAGTGAGGCCCGACTTACTGAATAGACCGAGGATAGGAAAGATAGCTTTGCGGTCAGCACAAAAACCTACAAACAACCACGCAGAGGGTGCAAAAAGACCCTCCGCACCGACTAACGGTACGGAGGTGCTCCCTCTGCGTCTCAGAGCTTCCAGCAAGCAAGAAAAACCAATAAAGCAAGCTGGACAGAAAATATAGCAAACAAAAGTAACACAAGCAAAACTTAGCTTATGCAGGGCAGACAGGCCACAAGAACGATCCAGGAGAGAGCAAGACCAATACTGGAACATTGACTGGAGGCAAGGAACAAAGAACTAGGTGGAGTTAAAAAGAGCAGCACCTAACGACTTAACCTCGTCACCTGAGGAAGGAAACTCAGAAGCCGCAGCCCCACTCACATCCACCAGAGGAAGCTCATAGACAGAACCAGCCGAAGTACCACTCATGACCACAGGAGGGAGCTTGACCACAGAATTCACAACAGTCCGCCAGTGCGGCACCACACGCACTCTCGTGCATTCCTTTGTTATTATTTTGGTTATGCTGACACCCTAGTTGCGGTGTCGACTGCAAGTAGTCTTGACAGACTCAGATCCCAAGTCTTTGGACTGAACTCGGAGACTCCTTGCTTGTGCTCTTGTGTGCGGTACCGCGGCCCTGTGACTTAACAGTGTTCGCTTCCTTCACACAGGGTGAAGTTAACCCGTGTGTATTCACATTGTACCGCCATATAGTCCGTCATTACTTGGCAGCAGGTTCCATCTCTGCACGGTGGACCCCGGGCTGCGAACGCACCTTATTCTACCTATCTTATTATTTGGTGCGTTCCGCTAGCCCTAACACTAGCATTCTTGAGAATGTTGATATTTTTCAACAAATTTTAGTTCTAAAGTCCTCAGACAGTTCTCTTCTTTCTCTTCTCCATGCTTAGTGTGACACACATAGACACACAATGCAAAGACTGTGATTTTCATGTTGCCGACACCTGGTCCTTGCCACAGGTGAATTTGAACTAGCATCACATGCTTGAAGCAAAGTTGTTTACCTAAAATTTTGGATAGGTGACAACAATTTTGTCTGGCCCAATTTTGGGGGTTTTGTATGAAATTAGGTCAAATTTGCCTTTATTTCTCTGTGTTTTGTGCTGTTTCAATACACACAAAGGAAATAAACATGTGTATAGCACACTCCATTACACACAGATAGATGGATGGATAGATAGATAGATAGATAGATAGATAGATATGTATCCAAATATCTATGTGTATTTACATAGATATGTCCATATCCATGTTTCTAAACCCCTTCACCCTGGAGCTTTTTTCGTTTATAGCTCCCCTTCTTTCCAGAGCCATAATTTTTCCATCAATATGGCCATGTGAGGGCTTATCTTTTGCGTGACAAGTTCTACTTTTGAACGACACCATTGGTTTTACCATGTCGTATAACAGAAAATGTGAAAAAAATTAAAAGTGTGATGATATTGCAAAAAAAGTGCAATCCCACACTTGTTTTGTGCTTGGCTTTTTTGCTAGGTTCACTAAATGTTAAGGCTGTGTGCACATGTTGCGGATTTGATTACAGATCCACAGGGTTTTTTTCTGCACAGAATTGCATCAAATCCACAGTGTAGTGCACAACCAATGTAAATCTTTGGGAGCCGCAGACTTGTTGTGCACATGCTGTGGAAAAACCCGCACCGTAATGCAGGGTTTTTTTTTCCGCAGCATGTCACTTCTTTTGTGCCGAACTGCAGCGTTTCTGCACCCTTAGACTTTCATTGAGTCAGGCACATCCGCAGCAAAACCGCAGATGTAAAAAAGATCTGCAGTTTTGCTGCGGATGTGGGTCTGAGAAACGCTGCAGTTAGGGAGGAGGGAAGTGTGGGCAGTGACTGTGTGTGTGCGGGACTGTTTGGGTGTGTGTGGGCGGGGTCTGCGGGCTGTTCGGATGTGTGCGGAGCTGTGCGGGACTGTTCAGGTGTGTTCATAGACACCAAACATGTCTAGGTTATTTTTTTATCTAAGTGGTGAAAAAAAATTCCAAACTTTGCTAAAAAGAAATAAAATAATTGTGCCATATTCCGATACCCGTAGCATCTATATTTTCTAAGATATCAGGTTGGGTGAGGGGTAATTTTTTGCGTGCCGAGCTGATGTTTTTAATGATACCACATTTGTGCAGATACGTTCTTTTGATCGCCCATTATTGCATTTTAATGCAATGTCGCGGCGACCAAAAAAACATAATTTTGGCATTTGATTTTTTTTTCTCGCTATGCCGTTTAGCGATCATGCAAATTTTTTTTTTGTATTGGAAACAGCTGACATGTTGCGGCTTTGAAGTGGGCTCACCGCCGAAGCCCACCTCAAAGCGGGGAATACTGCCAGCTGATGTACTATTCCGTCAGCTGGCAGAAAGGGGTAAATGAACAATATGTTTCAGTTTAAAAAAAAAAAAAAAACGGCGTGGGCTCCGGCGCATTTTTCTGCGCCGGAGGGGGAAAGCCAACGTCCAGGGGGCAATATCTGTAGCCGGGGAAGGGGGTAATACCCATGGTCCCTCCCAGGCTATGAATATCAGCCCGCAGCTGCCTGCGTAGTCTTTACTGGCTATTAAAATAGGGGAACCCCCCAAAAAATGTGGGGACCCACGTCCCCCTATATTTTATAGCCAGAAATGCTACGCAGACAGATGTGGGCTGATATTCATAGCCTAGAGAGGGGCCATGGATATTGCCCCCCCCGGCTACAAATACCAGTCCGCAGCAGCCCCAGAAATGGTGCATCTGTGAGATGCGCCAATTCCGGCACTTAGCTCCTCTCTTCCCACTCCTGAGTAGCGGTGGGATATGGGGTAATGAGGGGTTAATGTCACCTTGCTATTGTAAGGTGACATTAAGCCAGGCTAATAATGGAGAGGCGTCAATAAGACGCCTATACATTATTAATCCTAGAGTAGTGAAAGGGTTAGAAATAAATAGACACAGCCAGAACAAAGAATTTTAATATTCTTAATTTAACCATACTGACCATACTTCAGCGCCTGCAAAAATGTAAAATAATAAACCGTATACTCACTTTCCGCCGTAGTCCAATTGTCCCATGACGATCTCCCCTATAGAACAGTGACATCAGGTGATGTCATTGCTCTGTAGGCCCTCCAGTGACACACTGACAGGAAACAATGGCTCCTGCAGTGCATCACTGAGAGGTTACTGTAGTTCACTGTGTTATGGCTGGCAATCAGGCAACACAGCGTGCAGTAATCAGCGCACATACAGAGATCTGGCAAAAACCCAAAACAATAGGACGAGCTCTGAGACGTGGAATCTCTGTAGACTGCAGTACCTGAACTGTCCTCACACAACTGGAAGCAGCAGTGGATTGCGCCTATCACTACCTATGCAACTCGGCACTGCCTGAGGAGCTGACTAGCCTGAAGATAGAAATACAAGCCTGACTTACCTCAGAGAAATACCCCAAAGGAATAGGCAGCCCCCACATATAATGACTGTTAGCAAGATGAAAAGACAAACGTAGGAATGAAATAGATTCAGCAAAGTGAGGCCCGATATTCTAGACAGAGCGAGGATAGCAAAGAGAACTATGCAGTCTACAAAAAACCCTAAAACGAAAACCACGCAAAGGGGCAAAAAAGACCCACCGTGCCGAACTAACAGCACGGCGGTGCACCCCTTTGCTTCTCAGAGCTTCCAGCAAAAGATAATAACAAGCTGGACAGAAAAAACAGAAAACAAACTAGAAGCACTTATCTAGCAGAGCAGCAGGCCCAAGGAAAGATGCAGTAGCTCAGATCCAACACTGGAACATTGACAAGGAGCAAGGAAGACAGACTCAGGTGGAGCTAAATAGCAAGGCAGCCAACGAGCACACCAAAACACCTGAGGGAGGACGCCCAGAGACTGCAATACCACTTGTGACCACAGAATTCACAACAGTACCCCCCCCTTGAGGAGGGGTCACCGAACCCTCACCAGAACCCCCAGGCCGACCAGGATGAGCCACATGAAAGGCACGAACAAGATCTGGGGCATGGACATCAGAGGCAAAAACCCAGGAATTATCTTCCTGAGCATAACCCTTCCATTTGACCAGATACTGGAGTTTCCGTCTAGAGACACGAGAATCCAAAATCTTCTCCACAATATACTCCAATTCCCCCTCCACCAAAACAGGGGCAGGAGGCTCCACAGATGGAACCATAGGTGCCACGTATCTCCTCAACAACGACCTATGGAATACATTATGTATGGAAAAGGAGTCTGGGAGGGTCAGACGAAAAGACACCGGATTGAGAATCTCAGAAATCCTATACGGACCAATAAAACGAGGTTTAAATTTAGGAGAGGAAACCTTCATAGGTATATGACGAGAAGATAACCAAACCAGATCCCCAACACGAAGTCGGGGTCCCACACGGCGTCTGCGATTAGCGAAAAGCTGAGCCTTCTCCTGGGACAAGGTCAAATTGTCCACTACCTGAGTCCAGATCTGCTGCAACCTGTCCACCACATAATCCACACCAGGACAGTCCGAAGACTCAACCTGTCCTGAAGAGAAACGAGGATGGAACCCAGAATTGCAGAAAAATGGAGAGACCAAGGTAGCCGAGCTGGCCCGATTATTAAGGGCGAACTCAGCCAACGGCAAAAATGACACCCAATCATCCTGGTCAGCGGAAACAAAACATCTCAGATAAGTTTCCAAGGTCTGATTGGTTCGTTCGGTCTGGCCATTAGTCTGAGGATGGAAGGCCGAGGAAAAAGATAGGTCAATGCCCATCCTACCACAAAAGGCTCGCCAGAACCTTGAGACAAACTGGGAACCTCTGTCAGAAACAATATTCTCAGGAATGCCATGTAAACGAACCACATGCTGGAAGAACAAAGGCACCAAATCAGAGGAGGAAGGCAATTTAACCAAGGGCACCAGATGGACCATTTTAGAAAAGCGATCACAGACCACCCAAATGACAGACATCTTTTGAGAAACGGGAAGGTCAGAAATGAAATCCATCGAAATATGTGTCCAAGGCCTCTTCGGGACCGGCAAGGGCAAAAGCAACCCACTGGCACGTGAACAGCAGGGCTTAGCCCTAGCACAAATTCCACAGGACTGCACAAAAGCACGCACATCCCGCGACAGAGACGGCCACCAAAAGGATCTAGCAACCAACTCCCTGGTACCAAAGATTCCTGGATGACCGGCCAGCACCGAACAATGAAGTTCAGAGATAACTTTACTAGTCCACCTATCAGGGACGAACAGTTTCTCGGCCGGACAACGATCAGGTTTATTAGCCTGAAATTTCTGCAACACTCTCCGCAAATCAGGGGAGATGGCAGACACAATGACTCCTTCCTTGAGGATACTCGCCGGCTCAGATAACCCCGGAGAGTCGGGCACAAAACTCCTAGACAGAGCATCCGCCTTCACATTTTTAGAGCCCGGAAGGTATGAAATCACAAAATCAAAA
Source organism: Ranitomeya imitator (assembly GCF_032444005.1). NCBI lineage: Eukaryota > Metazoa > Chordata > Amphibia > Anura > Dendrobatidae > Ranitomeya > Ranitomeya imitator. The sequence continues at coordinate 273,829,574 of NC_091284.1, read as the reverse complement.
CGAGCAAAAAATAACGACCAACGGGCCTGTCTAGGATTCAAGCGCTTGGCAGACTCAAGATAAGTAAGGTTCTTATGATCAGTCAAAACCACCACGCGATGCTTAGCACCCTCAAGCCAATGACGCCACTCCTCGAATGCCCACTTCATGGCCAGCAACTCTCGGTTGCCCACATCATAATTACGCTCAGCAGCAGAAAATTTCCTGGAAAAGAAAGCACATGGTTTGAACACTGAGCAACCAGAACCTCTCTGTGACAAAACCGCCCCTGCACCAATCTCAGAAGCATCAACCTCGACCTGGAACGGAAGAGAAACATCAGGTTGACACAACACAGGGGCACAGCAAAAACGACGCTTCAACTCCTGAAAAGCTTCCACGGCAGCAGAAGACCAATTAACCAAATCAGCACCCTTCTTGGTCAAATCGGTCAATGGTCTGGCAATGCTAGAAAAATTACAGATGAAGCGACGATAAAAATTAGCAAAGCCCAGGAATTTCTGCAAACTTTTTAGAGATGTCGGCTGAGTCCAATCCTGGATGGCCTGAACCTTAACCGGATCCATCTCGATAGTAGAAGGGGAAAAGATGAACCCCAAAAATGAAACTTTCTGCACACCGAAGAGACACTTTGATCCCTTCACAAACAAGGAATTAGCACGCAGTACCTGGAAAACCATTCTGACTTGCTTTACATGAGACTCCCAATCATCTGAGAAGATCAAAATGTCATCCAAGTAAACAATCAAGAATTTATCCAGATACTCACGAAAAATGTCATGCATAAAAGACTGAAAAACAGATGGAGCATTGGCAAGTCCGAACGGCATCACCAGATACTCAAAATGACCCTCGGGCGTATTAAATGCCGTTTTCCATTCATCTCCCTGCCTGATTCTCACCAGATTATACGCACCACGAAGATCAATCTTAGTAAACCAACTAGCCCCCTTAATCCGAGCAAACAAGTCAGAAATCAATGGCAAGGGATACTGAAACTTAACAGTGATCTTATTAAGAAGGCGGTAATCAATACACGGTCTTAGCGAACCATCCTTCTTGGCTACAAAAAAGAACCCTGCTCCCAATGGTGACGACGATGGGCGAATATGTCCCTTCTCCAGGGACTCCTTCACATAACTGCGCATAGCGGTGTGTTCAGGTACGGACAAATTAAATAAACGACCCTTAGGGAATTTACTACCAGGAATCAAATCGATAGCACAATCACAATTCCTATGCGGAGGAAGGGCATCAGACTTGGACTCTTCAAATACATCCTGAAAGTCCGACAAGAACTCTGGGATGTCAGAAGGAATGGATGACGAAATAGACAAAAATGGAACATCACCATGTACTCCCTGACAACCCCAGCTGGTTACCGACATAGAGTTCCAATCCAATACTGGATTATGGGTTTGTAGCCATGGCAACCCCAACACGACCACATCATGCAAATTATGCAGTACCAAAAAGCGAATAACTTCCTGATGTGCAGGAGCCATGCACATGGTCAGCTGGGCCCAGTACTGAGGCTTATTCTTGGCCAGAGGTGTAGCATCAATTCCTCTCAACGGAATAGGACACCGCAAAGGCTCCAAGAAAAATCCACAACGTTTAGCATAATCCAAATCCATCAGATTCAGGGCAGCGCCTGAATCCACAAACGCCATGACAGAATATGATGACAAAGAGCACATTAAGGTAATGGACAAAAGGAATTTGGACTGTACAGTACCAATAACGGCAGAGCTATCGAACCGCCTAGTGCGTTTAGGACAATTAGAAATAGCATGAGTAGAATCACCACAATAGAAACACAGTCTGTTCAGACGTCTGTGTTCGTGCCGTTCTACTTTAGTCATAGTCCTGTTGCACTGCATAGGCTCAGGCTTACTCTCAGACAATACCGCCAGATGGTGCACAGATTTACGCTCGCGCAAGCGACGACCGATCTGAATGGCCAAGGACATAGACTCATTCAAACCAGCAGGCATAGGAAATCCCACCATTACATCCTTAAGAGCTTCAGAGAGACCCTTTCTGAACAAAGCCGCTAGTGCAGATTCATTCCACAGAGTGAGTACTGACCATTTTCTAAATTTCTGACAATATAGTTCTACATCATCCTGACCCTGGCATAAAGCCAGCAGATTTTTCTCAGCTTGATCCACTGAATTAGGCTCATCGTAAAGCAATCCCAGCGCCTGGAAAAATGCATCAATATTACTCAATGCAGAATCTCCTGGTGCAAGAGAAAACGCCCAGTCCTGTGGGTCGCCGCGCAAAAAAGAAATAATAATCAAAACCTGTTGAATAGGATTACCAGAAGAATGAGGTTTCAAGGCCAAAAATAGCTTACAATTATTTCTGAAGCTCAGGAACTTAGTTCTGTCACCAAAAAACAAATCAGGAATCGGAATTCTTGGTTCTAGCATCGATTTCTGATCAATAGTATCTTGAATCTTTTGTACATTTACAACGAGATTATCCATTGAGGAGCACAGAGCCTGAATATCCATGTCCACAGCTGTGTCCTGAAGCACTCTAATGTCTAGGGGAAAAAAAAGACTGAAGACAGAGCTAAGAAAAAAAAAATGATGTCAGGATTTCTTTTTTCCCTCTATTGGAAATCATTGAATGGGCTCCTTGTACTGTTATGGCTGGCAATCAGGCAACACAGCGTGCAGTAATCAGCGCACATACAGAGATCTGGCAAAAACCCAAAACAATAGGACGAGCTCTGAGACGTGGAATCTCTGTAGACTGCAGTACCTGAACTGTCCTCACACAACTGGAAGCAGCAGTGGATTGCGCCTATCACTACCTATGCAACTCGGCACTGCCTGAGGAGCTGACTAGCCTGAAGATAGAAATACAAGCCTGACTTACCTCAGAGAAATACCCCAAAGGAATAGGCAGCCCCCACATATAATGACTGTTAGCAAGATGAAAAGACAAACGTAGGAATGAAATAGATTCAGCAAAGTGAGGCCCGATATTCTAGACAGAGCGAGGATAGCAAAGAGAACTATGCAGTCTACAAAAAACCCTAAAACGAAAACCACGCAAAGGGGCAAAAAAGACCCACCGTGCCGAACTAACAGCACGGCGGTGCACCCCTTTGCTTCTCAGAGCTTCCAGCAAAAGATAATAACAAGCTGGACAGAAAAAACAGAAAACAAACTAGAAGCACTTATCTAGCAGAGCAGCAGGCCCAAGGAAAGATGCAGTAGCTCAGATCCAACACTGGAACATTGACAAGGAGCAAGGAAGACAGACTCAGGTGGAGCTAAATAGCAAGGCAGCCAACGAGCACACCAAAACACCTGAGGGAGGACGCCCAGAGACTGCAATACCACTTGTGACCACAGAATTCACAACATCACTGGTCTTACTTTATGGCATTTGCTGCGTGGGAACTTTCTCACACAGCAATGCCAAAAGTGAGACCAGGGACTATTTTCTCACAGGGGCGTAGGAATACATTGTGGGGAATACATTGTGGTCACATCAGCTGATGCTGCTGTTCTCCACGGGAGATCATCGTGGGACACTCATTTTAATTGGATATCTGTGGAACAGAGAGAATATGTATAGTATAGTGTTTTTTTATTATTTTATCTTTTTTTACAGATGACACTGGCTTCGGGAATCAAAATGACAAGTGATGGTGAGTTATGTACTCTATGTTATATGAACTGTATGTCTATATGTATGTTGTATGTATGTACTGTATGTGGCATGTTGCATGTCATATGTTGCGTGTCATATGTTGCATGGTGCATGTCGCATGCTGCATGTCGTCACATGTCGTATGTTGTCACCTGTTGTCAAATGTCACATGTTGTCACATGTCGCATGTTGTCGCATGTCGCATGTTGTCACATGGTGCATGTCGCACGGTACATGTCGCATGGTGCATGTGGCATGGCGCATGTCGTCACATGGTGCATGTCGCATGGTGCATGTCACATGGTGTGTGTCGCATGTTGTTGCATGATGCATGTCATCGAATGTCGTCGCATGGTGCATGGCACATGTCGCATGGTGCATGTCGCATGGTGCATGTCACATGGTGTATGTTGCATGGTGTATGTTGTATGTACCATATATGTGTGTGTGTTGTTTTTTTTTACATTCAACACATTAGCCGGATGATGGGACTACTACTGTCCCATCATTGGCTAATGTGTCACTCACTGTCACTGTAGCAGGCAGAGCCAATGGGACTTGTAGACTTGCCTGCACACAGAGACACACACACACACACCAATGACCACCCCCCCACATCAGACCCCAGCACGGCCATCAGACCCACGGCACACACCCGCGGACCCCAGCACCGCCCGCACATCCCGATGCCGGCACGCAGACCCCCGGCGCCTGCACATCCCGGCACCGGCACGCAGACCCCCGGAGCCCGCACATCCCGGCACCGTCACACAAACCCCTGGCGCCCACACATCCTGGCACCGGCACGCAGACCCCCGGCGCCCATACATCCCGGCGCCGGCACACAGAACCCTGCACCCGCCCCCAGCCCAGCCTAGCCCCACCCACAACCCCCAGCACCGCCAACAGCCTAGTCACTCTTCAGAGTCTGGAAATTGACGTGACATCGGCGGAAATTAGCGGCGGCTGCAGCCTGGGGGTCACGTGACCCGGACTCAGCCACCAGCATAGCACCGCTCTCAGGCGAAAACGGCAACGGAAGGTATTTACACAATTCATTAGGGGCCCTGGGGGATACATTGGGGGGGGTTAATTGAAGTAGTGGACAACCCCTTTAATAATTTGAAATCCAAATTTTTGAAATTCAAATCCAAATGATTACAGGAAAATCACTTTGCCTCAAAATGCAAGTACTGCAAAGCTTCCAATTGCTTCGACATTAGTGCATAAATCTGAGAACCTCTATAACTGTATAGAAAGTTTTTTAAACGCAACTGTGTAAAGAGAACCTGTAAGAAACGCTAATCCTCTCTAACCAATAATATGACTATGCAGATCTTTACATATAAAGTAATTAATCTCTTTATGACCACAAAATTGTGCGTCATCATCTAGAAATCACATTTTGAAATTGTGTTTGGTAGTGCATTGGGGCACATGGTGAAGTAGAACCATTTTGTTAATTTTACCATTTTGATAAGCCAATAAATGTAAATTAAAAATCTATAAGCCAAATGGCTCTATGAAAAGATTGATGGTATTTAGTGCATGCAATTGTTTTTCTTAGGCCGGGGACACACTAGTGTTAAATACGGACGAATGCTATGCGAGAAAACATCACATAGCACTCAGACCACTGTTAATCTGTGGGAAAGCTCCCATCACCGTTTTTTTTTTTCCGGGCGTATTCAGTAGGGTTGAGCGAAACGGGTCGTTCATTTTCAAAAGTCGCCGACTTTTGGCAAAGTCGGGTTTCATGAAACCCGATCCGACCCCTGTGCGGGGTCGGCCATGCGGAACGCGACTTTCGCGCCAAAGTCGCGTTTCAATGACGCGAAAAGCGCCATTTCTCAGCCAATGAAGGTAAACGCAGAGTGTGGGCAGCGTGATGACATAGGTCCTGGTCCCCACCATCTTAGAGAAGGGCATTGCAGTGATTGGCTTGCTGTCTGCGGCGTCACAGGGGCTATAAAGGGGCGTTCCCGCCGACCGCCATGTTACTGCTGCTGATCTGAGCTTAGGGAGAGGTTGCTGCCGCTTCGTCAGAAGCAGGGATAGCGTTAGGCAGGGTCCATTAACCACCAAACCGCTTGTGCTGTAGCGATTTCCACTGCCCAACACCACCTTCGGTGTGCAGGGACAGTGGAAGCTACATTTTTTTTTTTTTCCCTCAGCACTGTAGCTCATTGGGCTGCCCTAGAAGGCTCCCTGATAGCTGCATTGCTGTGTGTACGCCGCTGTGCAAACCAACTGCTTTTTTCAAAGCACAAATCCTCTTGTTCCTTCCTTTCTGCACAGCTATCTTTTTTGTTTGTCCACACTTTTTATTTAATTTGTGCATCAGTCCACTCCTTATTGCTGCCTGCCATACCTGGCTGAGATTACTGCAGGGAGATAGTAATTGTTGGACACTCCCTGTTTTTTTTTTTTTTTGTGGGAGATTAAGATTGACATTTCTGCTAGAGTGCCATCCCTGTGTGTGCCATCTCTCACTCAGTGGGCCATAGAAAGCCTATTTATTTTTTTGCTTGATTTGGGTTATAAAATCTACCTGAAAAAATCACTACATCAATCAGTGGGAGAAAAATATTGGCCTCAGGGCTTGTGTGCCACTCTTGACTCCTGTGTGTGCCATCTCTCAGTCAGTGGGCCATAGAAAGCCTATTTATTTTTTTGCTTGATTTGGGTTCTAAAATCTACCTGAAAAAATCACTACATCAATCAGTGGGAGATTAATATTGGCCTTTGGGCTTGTGTGCCAGTCCTAAGCGTGCCATCTCTCTCTCTCAGATAGTGGGCCATAGAAAGGCTATTTATTATTTTTTTTATTGGGTTTATAAATTTTCCCTGGAACAAAAAAAAAAAAAGTGGGAGATTAATATTGGCCTCTGGGCTTGTATGCCAGTCCTGAGCGTGCCATCTCTCTCACAAATAGTGGGCCATAGAAAGCCTATTTATTTATTTTTTTTTGGTTTTATAAATTCTCCCTGAAAAAAAAAAGGGAGATTAATATTGGCCTTTGGGCTTGTGTGCCAGTCCTAAGCGTGCCATCTCTCTCTCTCAGATAGTGGGCCATAGAAAGCCTATTTATTATTTTTTTTTATTGGGTTTATAAATTTTCCCTGGAACAAAAAAAAAAAGTGGGAGATTAATATTGGCCTCTGGGCTTGTGTGCCAGTCCTGAGCGTGCCATCTCTCTCACAAATAGTGGGCCATAGAAAGCCTATTTATTTGTTTTTTTTGGTTTTATAAATTCTCCCTGAAAAAGAAAAGGGAGATTAATATTGGCCTTTGGGCTTGTGTGCCAGTCCTAAGCGTGCCATCTCTCTCTCTCAGATAGTGGGCCATAGAAAGCCTATTTATTTTTTTTTTATTGGGTTTATAAATTTTCCCTGAAAAAAAAAAAAAAGTGGGAGATTAATATTGACCTCTGGGCTTGTGTGCCAGTCCTGAGCGTGCCATCTCTCTCACAAATAGTGGGCCATAGAAAGCCTATTTATGTTTTTGGTTGATTTGGGTTCTAAATTCTACCTGAAAAAATCAATAAATCAATCAGTGGGAGATAAATATTGGCCTCTGGGCTTGTGTGCCACTCCTGACTCCTGTGTGCGTCATCTCTCACTCAGTGGGCCATAGAAAGCCTTTTTTTGTTTTATTTGTTTTCTAAATTCTCCCTGAAAAAATCATTTTATTTTATTTGGTTTCTAAATTCTTCCTGAAAAAATCATTTTATTCTATTATTTTTTGTTCCTAAAGTCTCCCTGAAAAAAAAAAAAAAAAAAAATCAGTGGGAGATTAATATTGCCCTTTCTGCTTGTGTGCCAGTCTTGACTCCTGGGTGTGCCATCTCTCTCTCTCTCTCCAATTGTGGGCCATAGAAAGCCTATTATTTTTTTTAGCTTGATTTGGGTTCCAAAATCTACCTGAAAAAATCACTACATCAATCAGTGGGAGATAAATATTGGCCTCTGGGCTTGTGTGCCACTCCTGACTCCTGTGTGCATCATCTCTCACTCAGTGGGCCATAGAAAGCCTTTTTTTGTTTTATTTGTTTTCTAAATTCTCCCTGAAAAAATCATTTTATTTTATTTGGTTTCTAAATTCTTCCTGAAAAAATCATTTTATTCTATTATTTTTTTTTCCTAAAGTCTCCCTGAAAAAAAAAAAAAATCAGTGGGAGATTAATATTGCCCTTTCTGCTTGTGTGCCAGTCTTGACTCCTGGGTGTGCCATCTCTCTCTCTCTCTCCAATTGTGGGCCATAGAAAGCCTAACATTTTTTTAGCTTGATTTGGGTTCCAAAATCTACCTGAAAAAATCACTACATCAATCAGTGGGAGATAAATATTGGCCTCTGGGCTTGTGTGCCACTCCTGACTCCTGTGTGCGTCATCTCTCACTCAGTGGGCCATAGAAAGCCTTTTTTTGTTTTATTTGTTTTCTAAATTCTCCCTGAAAAAATCATTTTATTTTATTTGGTTTCTAAATTCTTCCTGAAAAAATCATTTTATTCTATTATTTTTTTTTCCTAAAGTCTCCCTGAAAAAAAAAAAAAAACAAATCAGTGGGAGATTAATATTGCCCTTTCTGCTTGTGTGCCAGTCTTGACTCCTGGGTGTGCCATCTCTCTCTCTCTCTCCAATTGTGGGCCATAGAAAGCCTATTATTTTATTAGCTTGATTTGGGTTCCAAAATCTACCTGAAAAAATCACTACATCAATCAGTGGGAGATACATATTGGCCTCTGGCTTGTGTGCCACTCCTGACTCCTGTGTGCGTCATCTCTCACTCAGTGGGCCATAGAAAGCCTTTTTTTGTTTTATTTGTTTTCTAAATTCTCCCTGAAAAAAGCATTTTATTTTTTTTGTTTTCTAAATTCTGCCTGAAAAAATCATTTTATTTTATTTGGTTTCTAAATTCTTCCTGAAAAAATCATTTTATTCTATTATTTTTTTTTCCTAAAGTCTCCCTGAAAAAAACAAACAAAAACAAATCAGTGGGAGATTAATATTGCCCTTTCTGCTTGTGTGCCAGTCTTGACTCCTGGGTGTGCCATCTCTCTCTCTCTCTCTCCAATTGTGGGCCATAGAAAGCCTAATATTTTTTTAACTTGATTTGGGTTCCAAAATCTACCTGAAAAAAATCACTACATCAATCAGTGGGAGATAAATATTGGCCTCTGGGCTTGTGTGCCACTCCTGACTCCTGTGTGCGTCATCTCTCACTCAGTGGGCCATAGAAAGCCTTTTTTTGTTTTATTTGTTTTCTAAATTCTCCCTGAAAAAATCATTTTATTTTATTTGGTTTCTAAATTCTTCCTGAAAAAATCATTTTATTCTATTATTTTTTTTTCCTAAAGTCTCCCTGAAAAAAAAAAAAAAACAAATCAGTGGGAGATTAATATTGCCCTTTCTGCTTGTGTGCCAGTCTTGACTCCTGGGTGTGCCATCTCTCTCTCTCTCTCCAATTGTGGGCCATAGAAAGCCTATTATTTTTTTAGCTTGATTTGGGTTCCAAAATCTACCTGAAAAAATCACTACATCAATCAGTGGGAGATAAATATTGGCCTCTGGGCTTGTGTGCCACTCCTGACTCCTGTGTGCGTCATCTCTCACTCAGTGGGCCATAGAAAGCCTTTTTTTGTTTTATTTGTTTTCTAAATTCTCCCTGAAAAAATCATTTTATTTTATTTGGTTTCTAAATTCTTCCTGAAAAAATCATTTTATTCTATTATTTTTTTTTCCTAAAGTCTCCCTGAAAAAAACAAAAAAAACAAATCAGTGGGAGATTAATATTGCCCTTTCTGCTTGTGTGCCAGTCTTGACTCCTGGGTGTGCCATCTCTCTCTCTCTCTCCAATTGTGGGCCATAGAAAGCCTATTATTTTTTTAACTTGATTTGGGTTCCAAAATCTACCTGAAAAAATCACTACATCAATCAGTGGGAGATAAATATTGGCCTCTGGGCTTGTGTGCCACTCCTGACTCCTGTGTGCGTCATCTCTCACTCAGTGGGCCGTAGAAAGCCTTTTTTTGTTTTATTTGTTTTCTAAATTCTCCCTGAAAAAATCATTTTATTTTATTTGGTTTCTAAATTCTTCCTGAAAAAATCATTGTATTCTATTATTTTTTTTTCCTAAAGTCTCCCTGAAAAAAAAACAAAAAACAAATCAGTGGGAGATTAATATTTACATTTGTGCTTCAGTGACAGTCCAGCGTGTGTGGCATCTCTCTCATTTGTTGCCACCAACAACAGAGTGTGTAACATTGTGCCTGATTTTCGTTGTGGTCTCACTCACCTGTAAAGGGGTAGCTAAATCATACTGAAGTTATAGCTCACCGTGTAAGTTGTGTGACAGCAACAAATACCGTTAGTTTGTTTACGTTTTTAAAACAATGAGGAAGTCTGGTGGAAGAGGTTGTGGCCGGGGGCGTTCATTGTCAGCTGGTAATGAGGGTAGTGGTAGTGGTGGAGCATCAGCTGGTCGTGGGAAATAAAATATTGCACCTAAGTCTGGAGCTGTGGAGCCAGGTTCGTCGTCTGGCTACACAAGGCCTCGAACGCTCCTTTTTCTGGGAGTAGGAAAACCGCTTTTAAAGCCGGAGCAGCAAGAGCAAGTTTTGGCTTATCTTGCTGACTCAGCCTCTAGCTCTTTTGCCTCCTCTCGTGAAACTGGTAAATGTCAAAGCAGCGCGTCGTTAGTGGATGTTCACGGTCAGGGACAAGTCGCTTCCTTGTCCTCTTCAGCAAAAACAACAACAGAGAAGAATGCAGCAGGCGACACAACGGGTTACTCCATGGAGCTCTTTACACATACCGTCCCTGGCTTAGAAAGTGAAGCAGTTAACAGTCCATGCCCATTACAAGTTGAATCTGACATGGAGTGCACTGATGCACAGCCACAGCCAGACTACTATGCTGGTCCTTTGACTCAGACCACAACATTGCCCTCGCAGGGTAATGATCCACAATCAGACCCTGATGAGACTATGTTGCCCCATCACGAACGCTATACCACCGACCGACACGGTGACACAGACGAAGTTGCACACGAGCTACAAGAAGAGGTAATAGATGACCCAGTTCTTGACCCCGATTGGCAGCCATTGGGGGAACAGGGTGCAGGCGGCAGCAGTTCTAAAGCGGAGGAGGAGGGGCCGCAGCAGGCATCAACATCGCAACAGGTTCCATCTGCCGGGCCCGTATCTTGCCCAAAACGCGTGGCAAAGCCAAAACATGTTGGAGGACAGCGTGGCCATCCGGTTAAAGCTCAGTCTGCAATGCCTGAAAAGGTATCCGATGCTAGGAAGAGTGCAGTCTGGCATTTTTTTAAACAACATCCAATTGATCAGCGCAAAGTCATCTGTCAAAAATGTTCAACTACCTTAAGCAGAGGACAGAATCTGAAAAGTCTCAATACAAGTTGCATGCATAGACATTTAACCACCATGCATTTGCAAGCCTGGACTAACTACCAAACGTCCCTTAAGGTTGTAGCACCCTCGGCCAATGAAGCTAGTCAGCAACGCAACATCCCTTCCGGCAGTGTAGGGCCACCATTTTCCGCACCACCTGCAGTATCTGTGCAGGTTTCTTTGCCAGGCCAAAGCAGTCAGGGTCAGGGAATCACTAGTTTCGTAGTAGGAAACACTGCATCTAGGGCACCGGCGGCAACAATACCATCTCCCACCGTCTCTCAGTCTGCCATGTCCACCGGCACCCCCGCTAGTTCCACGATCTCCAGCTCTCCAGTCCAGCTCACCCTACATGAGACTATGGTTAGAAAAAGGAAGTACTTAGCCTCGCATCCACGTACACAGGGTTTGAACGCCCACATAGCTAGACTAATCTCGTTAGAGATGATGCCCTACCAGTTAGTTGAAAGCGAAGCTTTCAAAGCCCTGATGGACTACGCTGTACCACGCTACGAGCTACCCAGTCGACACTTTTTTTCCAGAAAAGCCATCCCAGCCCTCCACCAGCATGTTAAAGAGCGCATCGTCCATGCACTCAGGCAATCTGTGAGCTCAAAGGTGCACCTGACAACAGATGCATGGACCAGTAGGCATGGCCAGGGACGTTACGTGTCCATCACGGCACACTGGGTGAATGTTGTGGATGCAGGGTCCACAGGGGACAGCAAGTTTGGGACAGTTCTGCCTAGCCCACGGTCTAGGAAACAGTTGGCTGTAGCCGTTCGCACCCCCTCCTCCTCCTCTTCGTCCTCCTGCAGAAGCGAGAGCTTGTCCACAGACCGCAGTCGCACAACCACTCCATCCGCAGCTGCCACTGTTGCACACCAGGTCTCCCATTATGGGGCAGCTACTGGCAAACGTCAGCAGGCTGTATTGGCTATGAAGTGTTTGGGCGACAACAGACACACCGCGGAAGTTCTGTCCGAGTTCTTGCAGAAAGAAACGCAGTCGTGGCTGGGCACTGTAGATCTTGAGGCAGGCAAGGTAATGAGTGATAACGGAAGGAATTTCCTGGCTGCCATCTCCCTTTCCCAACTGAAACACATTCCTTGCCTGGCTCACACCTTAAACCTGGTGGTGCAGTGCTTCCTGAAAAGTTATCCGGGGTTATCCGACCTGCTCCTCAAAGTGCGTGGACTTTGCTCACATATCCGCCGTTCGCCCGTACACTTCAGCCGTATGCAGACCTATCAGCGTTCTTTGAACCTTCCCCAGCATCGCCTAACCATAGACGTTGCAACAAGGTGGAACTCAACACTGCACATGCTTCAGAGACTGTGCGAACAGAGGCGGGCTGTTATGTTTTTGTGGGAGGATACACATACACGCCCAGGCAGTAGGATGGCAGACATGGAGTTGTCAGGTGTGCAGTGGTCGAAGATTCAAGACATGTGTCAAGTCCTTCAGTGTTTTGAGGAATGCACACGGCTGGTTAGTGCAGACAACGCCATAATAAGCATGAGCATCCCCCTAATGCGTCTGCTGATGCAAAGTTTGACGCACATAAAGGATCAGGCGTCTGCAGCTGAGGAAGAGGAAAGCCTTGATGACAGTCAGCCATTGTCTGGCCAGGGCAGTGTACAGGACGAGTTAGCGGGCGAAGAGGAGGAGGAGGACGAGGAGGATGATGGGGATGATTATATTTTTAATGAGGAAGCTTTTCCGGGGCCACTGGAAATTGGTGGTGCGGCAAGGCCGGGTTCTGGTTTTTGGAGGGACACAAGTGACGTTGGTTTGCCTGAAACTGCCCCTCAACCAAGCACAACCGCAGATTTGAGAATTGGAACTTTGGCCCACATGGCGGATTATGCCTTACGTATCCTCAAAAGGGACACACGCATAACTAAAATGATGAACGATGACGATTACTGGTTGGCCTGCCTCCTTGATCCTCGCTATAAAGGCAAATTGCAAAATATAATGCCACATGAGAACTTGGAACTAATATTAGCAACCAAACAATCAACTCTTGTTGACCGTTTGCTTCTGGCATTCCCTGCACACAGCGCCCGTGATCGTTCTCACACGAGCTGCAGGGGCCATCAGACCAGAGGAGTTAGAGGGGCAGAAATCAGAAGTGGCGTTGGCCAGAGGGGTTTTCTGACCAGGTTGTGGAGTGATTTTGCTATGACCGCAGACAGGACAGGTACTGCAGCATCAATTCAAAGTGACAGGAGACAACATTTGTCCAGTATGGTTACAAACTATTTTTCATCCCTTATCGATGTTCTCCCTCAACCGTCATTCCCATTTGATTACTGGGCATCCAAATTAGACACCTGGCCAGAATTGGCAGAATATGCATTGCAGGAGCTTGCTTGCCCGGCAGCTAGTGTCCTATCAGAAAGAGTATTCAGTGCTGCAGGTTCAATACTAACAGAAAAAAGGACTCGTCTGGCTACCCAAAATGTAGATGATCTAACCTTCATTAAAATGAACCACAACTGGATTTCGAAATCTTTTGCCCCACCTTGCCCGGCTGACACCTAGCTTTCCTATGAAAAGGTCTTGCCTGTGGACTATTCTGAATGCCTTTTCCAATCTCGTAATTTTCTGCACCTGATTGTCCAGCATACGACATGTTTACACCTCACTAAATGGCCAAACTCCCCACACGGGGCCGTGGTATCGACACTTGGCGACAGCACCCGTGAGAGTGCTGTTTGTCTGAAGAGGTGGGTGTGCCCGCCTTTGGTCGACGGCACTGCCACTGGGTCCCTCCTAGTACAATAAAGTGTCTCTGGCGGTGGTGGTGCGCACCCAACGTCAGACACACCGTTGTAATATGAGGGGCCCTGGGCCTGTACCGCCGGCCACAAGACAGTTCCCCCCCCCAGCTCAAACAGTGCTCTACCACTTGCAAAATTATCTCACAGCTCCACCAATGTTTAGTCTATGCGCTGACATCCTTCAATGCCTGCCACTGACAATACCATTGTATTGACATTTTTGTTATGTTAGGCCTTCGAAGCCTGTCTGCGGTCACTCCTTCCACTATGCCTCCACTGACCACACCACTGCTGCCCGTGTAACCCTGGAACCAATTTAAATTTGCCTACAGCCAGCCCAATTTTTTTATTTTAGGCCTTCGATGCCTGTCTGCGGTCCGTTCTTTCTACTACTACTACACTGACCAGGCCACTGCTGCCCGTGTACCCCTGGAACCAATTTAAAATTGCCTACAGCCATGTGTTATTATTTTAGGCCTTCGATGCCTGTCTGCGGTCACTCCTTACAATATGCCTCCACTGACCACACCACTGCCGTCCGTGTACCCCTGGAACCAATTTAAAATTGCCTACAGCCAGCCCAATTTTTTTATTTTAGGCCTTTGATGCCTGTCTGCGGTCCGTTCTTTCTACTACTACTACACTGACCAGGCCACTGCTGCCCGTGTTCCCCTGGAACCAATTTAAAATTGCCAACAGCAATGTGTTATTATTGTTAGGCCTTCGATGCCTGTCTGCGGTCACTCCTTCCACTAGGCCTCCACTGACCACACCACTGCTGCCCGTATACCCCTGGAACCAATTTAAAATTGCCTACAGCCAGCCCAATTTTTTTATTTTAGGCCTTCGATGCCTGTCTGCGGTCCGTTCTTTCTACTACTACTACACTGACCAGGCCACTGCTGCCCGTGTTCCCCTGGAACCAATTTAAAATTGCCAACAGCAATGTGTTATTATGTTAGGCCTTCGATGCTTGTTTGCGGTCACTCCTTCCAATAGTTCTCCACTGACCAGACCAATGCTGGCCGTGTACCCCTGGAACCCAGCTGAAAGTGCATGTAGCCTCCTTTTTTTCTTTGTTTTATATTTAGAAAGCCCAGATTAACTACGCTGTGCAACGGTTCAAGCTACCCAGTCGACACTTCTTTTGCGAGAAAAGCCATCCCAGCCCTCCACCGGCATGAAAAAGTCTGCATTGTCATAGCACTCAGGCAATCAAACAGTAGAAAGGTGCACCTGACAAGAGACGCATGGACCAGTAGGCATGTCCACAAAAAGTTACATGTCCATTACGGCGCACTGGGTTAATGTGTTGGATGCATGGTCCACAGGGGACAGCCTACAAAGTCTGTCTGCAGTCCCTAATTCCAATTTTCCTCCGCTGACCACACCACTGCCGCCCGTGTACCCCTGGAACCAATTTTACAGTGTCTACAGCCTAATTTTGTTATGTTAGGCCTACTACGCCTGTCTGCGGTCCCTCCTTCCAATACTCGTCCACTGACCACACCACTGCTGCCCGTGGACCCCTGGAACCTATTTTTAATTGCATAGAGCATCCTTTTTTTAATAGTAGGCGTACAAAGTCTGTCTGCGGTCCACTATTGAAATTGTCCTCCACTGCCCAGAGCACTGCTGCTTGTGTACCCCTGTAACTTTTTTAAGCTGCAGTGAGCCACATTTTTGGGTTAAGTCCTACTACCTGTGTCTGTCTGCGCCACTCAATTCAGCTGTGTTCCTTTGAAAAAAGCTGAGCGTCAATAGTCTTGTTTTCAGCCTCTAGGAATTTTAAAACTGCATTGGGGGTATAACTTTGGTAGGGCCTACTAACGGTGTCTGCCTCCCCAAGGTGTGCCCCAGGTTTTCTCGCCATTGCTTCGATCTTAATGCTCTCGTTTAGTAGTTGTTGGAAACTACACTGCATTAGGCCTCCAAATTGGGTATGGGGTGTAGAGAGATGGTGTGTTCCACTCCAAGGTGTTCTCCAGGTTGCCTTTCCTGAGCTTCGATCTTCCGGCTCTCGTTTAGTAGTTGTTGGAAACTACGCTGCATTAGGCCTACAAATTGGGTATGGGGTGTAGAGAGATTGTGTGTTCCACTCCAAGGTGTTCCCCAGGTTTCCTCGCCAATGCTTCGATCTTCATGCTCTCGTTTAGTAGTTGTTGGAAACTACACTGCATTAGGCCTACAAATTGGGTATGGGGTGTAGAGAGATGGTGTGTTCCACTTCAAGGTGTTCTCCAGGTTGCCTTTCCTGAGCTTCGATCTTCCGGCTCTCGTTTAGTAGTTCTTGGAAACTACACTGCATTAGGCCTACAAATTGGGTATGGGGTGTAGAGAGATGGTGTGTTCCACTCCAAGGTGTTCTCCAGGTTGCCTTTCTTGAGCTTCGATCTTCCGGCTCTCGTTTAGTAGTTGTTGGAAACTACGCTGCATTAGGCCTACAAATTGGGTATGGGGTGTAGAGAGATGGTGTGTTCCACTCCAAAGTGTTCCCCAGGTTTCCTCGCCAATGCTTCGATCTTCATGCTCTCGTTTAGTAGTTGTTGGAAACTACACTGCATTAGGCCTACAAATTGGGTATGGGGTGTAGAGAGATGGTGTGTTCCACTCCAAGGTGTTCTCCAGGTTGCCTTTCCTGAGCTTCGATCTTCCGGCTCTCGTTTAGTAGTTGTTGGAAACTACACTGCATTAGGCCTACAAATTGGGTATGGGGTGTAGAGAGATGGTGTGTTCCACTCCAAGGTGTTCTCCAGGTTGCCTTTCCTGAGCTTCGATCTTCCGGCTCTCGTTTAGTAGTTCTTGAAAACTACACTGCATTAGGCCTACAAATTGGGTATGGGGTGTAGAGAGATGGTGTGTTCCACTCCAAGGTGTTCTCCAGGTTGCCTTTCCTGAGCTTCGATCTTCCGGCTCTTGTTTAGTAGTTGTTGGAAACTACACTGCATTAGGCCTTCAAATTGGGTATGGGGTGTAGAGAGATGGTGTGTTCCACTCCAAGGTGTTCTCCAGGTTGCCTTTCCTGAGCTTCGATCTTCCGGCTCTCGTTTAGTAGTTCTTGGAAACTACACTGCATTAGGCCTACAAATTGGGTATGGGGTGTAGAGAGATGGTGTGTTCCACTCCAAGGTGTTCTCCAGGTTGCCTTTCCTGAGCTTCGATCTTCCGGCTCTCGTTTAGTAGTTGTTGGAAACTACACTGCATTAGTCCTTCAAATTGGGTATGGGGTGTAGAGAGATGGTGTGTTCCACTCCAAGGTGTTTTCCAGGTTGCCTTTCCTGAGCTTCGATCTTCCGGCTCTCGTTTAGTAGTTGTTGGAAACTACGCTGCATTAGGCCTACAAATTGGGTATGGGGTGTAGAGAGATGGTGTGTTCCACTCCAAGGTGTTCTCCAGGTTGCCTTTCCTGAGCTTCGATCTTCCGGCTCTCGTTTAGTAGTTGTTGGAAACTACACTGCATTAGGCCTTCAAATTGGGTATGGGGTGTAGAGAGATGGTGTGTTCCACTCCAAGGTGTTCTCCAGGTTGCCTTTCCTGAGCTTCGATCTTCCGGCTCTTGTTTAGTAGTTCTTGGAAACTACACTGCATTAGGCCTACAAATTGGGTATGGGGTGTAGAGAGATGGTGTGTTCCACTCCAAGGTGTTCTCCAGGTTGCCTTTCCTGAGCTTCGATCTTCCGGCTCTCGTTTAGTAGTTGTTGGAAACTACGCTGCATTAGGCCTACAAATTGGGTATGGGGTGTAGAGAGATGGTGTGTTCCACTCCAAGGTGTTCTCCAGGTTGCCTTTCCAGAACTTCTATCTTCAGGCTCTCATTAAATTGTGGTTAAACGGAACAACTGCATTTGGCGTACTAGTTGGTTTGGGGCCTACTATCGGTGTCTGCCACTCCTTGCTGTTCTCCTGGTTTCCTGTCCTGAAATTCCATTTTCAGGCTCTCGTTAAGTAGTTGTTAATGTTAGACTGCAATTGGCCTACTACCGTGTTTCCCCGAAAGTAAGACAGTGTCTTACATTCTTTTACCACTCAAAAGGCCCACTATGTCTTACTTTCGGGGTATGTCTTACATTGGAAAAAAAAACGCTGCTTTTTTTTCCAACGTACAGTTTACTACCGTACTAGTGTTGAGCGATACCGTCCGATACTTGAAAGTATCGGTATCGGATAGTATCGTCCGATACCCGAAAAATATCGGATATCGCCGATACCGATACCAATACAAGTCAATGGGACACAAGTATCAGAAGGTATCCCTGGATGGTTCCCAGGATCTGAAGGAGAGGAAACTCTCCTTCAGGCCATGCGATCCATATTTACGTGTAAAATAAAGAATTAAAATAAAAAATATCGCTATACTTACCCTCTGACGCGCCCTGGTACTAACCGGGAACCTTCCTTCCTTCAAATCAGCGCTTCCAGGACCTGCGGTGACGTCGCGGTGACGTCGCGGCTTGTGATTGGTCGCGCGACAGCCCATGTGACCGCTCGCGCGACCAATCAGAAGCCGCGACGTCACCGTGACGTCACCGCAGGTCCTGGAAGCACTGATTCGAAGGAAGGAAGGTTCCCGGTTAGTACCAGGGCGCGTCAGAGGGTAAGTATAGCGATATTTTTTATTTTAATTCTTTATTTTACACTTAAATATGGATCGCAGGGCCTGAAGGAGAGTTTCCTCTCCTTCAGACCCTGGGAACCATCGAGTTTCGGCCGACCCCGACACTACTCAGCACTACGGTATTTACTACGTCTTACTTTCGGGGTACGTCTTACATTAGCCGACCCCGCTAAAACTCCCACTACGTCTTACTTTCGGGGGTGTCTTACTATCGGGGAAACACGGTAGTTGGGTTGGGGCCTACTATCGGTGTCTGCCACTCCTTGCTGTTCTCCTCCACTGAACAAAGCTGTGCCGCCTGTTTACTACGGTTGCCAATTTTGAACTGCATTTCGACTACTTACTGATTTGGGCCTACTCTCTGTGTCAGCCTCTCATTCCAGTTGTCCTCCACTGCAATGCCCCCTGGTTAGTCCTGTGTTACCAATTTTGAACTGCATTTAGCCAACTTTATTCTTTGGGCCTATATCTGTGTTTCCTCCTCATCCTGCCCATTGCCCAGCCAGTGATAGATGAGTCTGCTGGTACATTGACCCATAACGCAAAATTCCCCATGCACGCTACACAGCAAGATTGTGACCCTGCTGAAAGTCAGGTTCCTCTTCCCGCATACCATACCACCTTACACGGGGACAAAGAGGAAGGTGCAGATGAAAGTGCAGGTTCCTTCATCAGGTGGGGGGAGGAATACTAGTTGGCGACGTCACTGGCACAGGGCCTCTCATAGTACGCAAAAGTGTTGCTGCCGGTGGGAGGCGCCCCCGCCATGCAAACACACCGCTGTACTTTGAGGGGCCCTGTGCCAGTGCCAATGCCAACGAGTGGGCCCCCCCTGCTTGCTCAGGATCACAGCACTTGCAAAGTTGAAATACTTACCTCTCCCTGCTCCACTGCCGTGACGTGGTCCAGATTTACTGGGCCCACTAATTACTTGAACCAGCCCTACCCCCCACAACTTTAGCCAAATGACCCCCAATTTCAAATGCCTTCCAATTATTATAAGGTAAATTACGATTGACAAGCTTCTTTAACAAGAATGGATGTTTTTGCCATTAAAATGGGCAGTGTAGGTGTTTTCCTGGCCTCCACTCACTGCCGACTATGCTCCCCCATTGACTTGCATTGGGTTTCGTGTTTCGGGCGATACCCGACTTTTCGCGATAATCGGCCGATTCCACTCGACTCGACTTCTAAGATAGTCGGGTTTCGCAAAACACGGCTCGACTCTAAAAAGGTCAAGGTCGCTCAACCCTAGTATTCAGTAAGTGAGTGAAATCGCAGCATGCTGCGATTGTATGCATTTATCGCCTGAGTCTCGCCAATGCAAATCTATGGGTGCGAAAAAAAATCATCAGACACCACACGGACCATCAGTGTAGTTTGCCAGAAATACGCACACATTTTCCTCATTTCAACCCATTGAGCCATAAAATTCAATGGGGAAAAGCAGTGAGAAGGGTAAAACCATACGCGTATCATATGGATGTCATACGGATACATAGGTGTGAGAAAATTGCATCATCGCTTTGCAAACACATTACACAAAGATGACCATATAGAGAACACTTGTCCGACTCTCGGCAGGGAGACTAGGACCGATTTCCCATACGTTTAATGTGAACCCTGCATTACACGCTAAAACAAGGGTAAGGCACAGAAGTACAGTTGAAGAAAAGAACCCAAGTATTAGAGCTAGGAGTACAGCCTGTCAGCAAAAAAGCAGTTGGGAAAATAGTCGTTTCTTAGTGGGTTACATGCTCTATCATCAGCTCCTAATCATAGAAATCGAAATACACATAAATGAGCATTGTATCTATGCTTGTGTTTGGAGAAATAAGATCACACGATGACAGTAACAATGTCAGTAATTGGAGTTACATACTGACCATGATGTTAATATTTTTCCCTAGTACCCCACTATAGCATGTGCAATTAAAGTGTGGTATGCACAGCACCATAAGTAATAGAAACAGATTTCAGTGGTACTGCATGATACCACACAAGAATATAAACATGACAAGTGTCAGTCACATACAATAGTAATTATCCATTACTTTTGCGTCAATCGGCAGTCTGGGCTGGCATACTGCTGAGGCAAAATCAACGTAGTTCAACTTGACAAAATTCTGTGAACAACCTGTGGGTTCAAGGTGGTCATAGCATGTCTAGATAAATTACATGAGGGGTCTAGATTCCAAAATTCCACTGTTTATGCACATCACGGGCTCTTCTAATGCGACATGGCTTCTACTCTTGAATTCAGCCATATTTTCATTCAAAAATGACACCTGCAGACCGTTCCATCAAACTCTTCCTTTCTGAGCCTTGCCGTGCACCTAAACAGTAGTTTTTTCCACATACGGGATATCTGCGTACTCAGGAGAAATTGCTCAACAAATTGTATTGACCATTTTCTCCTCTTAACTGACTGAAAAAAAAGTTGGGGCTAAAAGAACATTTTTGTGGGGAAATGTGATTTTTTTTATTTTTACGACACAACGTTATAAACTTCTGTGAAGCACCTGGGGGTTCAAGGTGCTCACCACACATCTAGATAAGTTCCTTGAGGGGTATATTTTCCAAAATGGGTTCAGTTGTGGGGGTTTCCACTGTTTAGGCACATCAGAGGCTCTTCAAATGCGGCACGGCATCCGCTAATGATTCCAGCAAATTTTACATTCAAAAAGTCAAATGGCGCTCCTTCCCTTCCTAGCCCTGCCAAGTGCCCAAACAGTAATTTTTCTCCAAATATTGGGTATCACTGTACTCAGAAGGAATTGAACAACAAAGTGTATGATGCAATTTCTCCTGTTACCCTTATGAAAATGCAACACTTTTGGTTAAAAGAACAATTTTGTTATTTTCACGACTCAACGTTATAAACTTCGTAAAGCACCTAGGTGATCAAGGTGCTAACCACACATCTAGATAAAATTTCCAAAACGGATTAAGGGGAACCTGTCACCACATTTTTTCAGTATGAGATAAAAATACCTTTAAATAGGGCCTGAGCTGTGCTTTACAATAGGGTATTTTTTGTTCCCTGATTCCCCACCTATGCTGCTGAAATACCTTACATACCTGGTCTGGTCAAAAGGGCGTGGTCACAGCACTGTTTCTCCCCCACATCTTGCTTATCTTCCCGTTGGTGGTGTAGTGCTTCTCGCATGCGCAAGTGCCGAATGCTCTGCGCAGCTGTAGAAAAAGAGCGTGATCTGCACTATTCCCCTGGTTATCGGTGGGTGCGGCCATCTTCCTGAGGCCACGCGTGCGCAGATGGATTGCTCGGCTTCAGAAAAATGGCCGCCGCGATCTCCATCTGCGCACGCATTCCGCGGCCATTTTCCTGAAGCCCCGGGCAGCAGAGCACTCCATCTGCGCACGCGCAGCCTCAGGAAGATGGCCGCCCCCACCGATAACCAGGGGAATAGCGCAGATCGCGCCATTTTTCTTCACCTGCGCAGTGGATTCGGCAGTTGGGCATGTGCAAACCACTACGCCACCAACGGAAAGATGAGCAAGATCTGGGGGAAGAAAAGCACTGTGACCACGCCCATTCGACCAGACCAGCCTGATTGCAGGCGAAAACGGCCACTTTGGTAAGGTATTTCGACAGCATAGGTGGGGAATCAGGGTACACAAAATACACTATTGTATCACACAGCCCAAGCCCTATTTAACGGTATTTTTATCTCAATCTGAAAAAACGGGGTGACAGGTTCCCTTTAATTTGTAGAAGGTTTCCACTATTTAGGCAAATCAGGCCCTCTCCAAAGGCAACATGATGTCAGCTATTGATTCCAGAAAATTTTGCATTCAAAAAGTCAAATGGCGCTCCTTCCCTTCCAAGCTGTGCCGTGCATCCAAGCAATAGTTTTCACCCACATGTTTTGTGCTCAGGAAAAATTTAACAATAAATTTCGGGGTACATCGTCTCCTGTTATCTTTGTGAAAATAAAAATTTTGGAGGCTAAATTAAAATGTTTGCAAAAAAAGCTAACTGTTAATTTTTTACTTCCACATTGCTTCAGTTCCTGTGAAGCACCTGTGAAGGGTTAATACATTTCTTGAATGTGGTTTTGAGCACCTTGAGGGGTGCAGTTTCTAGAATCTTGTCACTTTTGGGTATTTTCTGTCATAAAGATCCCTCAAAACCACTTCAAATGTGATGTGGTCCCTAAAAATGATTTTGTAAATTTTGCTGTAAAAATTGAGAAATCGCTGGTCAACTTTTAGGGTATGTACACACGTTCCAGATTTCCTGCAGATCTGCAAGTGATTTACAGTACAATGTAAATCAAAAGCAAAAAAAATGCTGTGCTAATGGTGCAGAAAAATATGCACGGAAAACGCAACACATTCAAAAAAGGATCATGTCAATTCTTTGCGCAGATCTGCTGCGTTTCTGCACCCATTCCATAATAGAAATCCGCAGGGATAAAAAAGGAAGAAATCTGCACAAAAATCTGCAACATGTGCACATACCAAAAAAGGCTTGCAGACACAAGAGCACAGTAAAACCAAAAACCCTTCGTTGCAGAAAAAATCACAGTAATCAGCAAGTGCTAGTAAAAAGATGTAAAAAATAGGGTATTTGGTTGATAAGTTTTTTTGCAAAAAATGTATACTAAGCTGCTCCACCATACGTCAAGGTATACCCAAATAGAGCAGTCCTAACTGATGTATGTAATCCCTATCTGATGTATTTAAAAACCTGATCATCTGTATACTACCTGTATGAGCAGGGTTCAGAGAGGAAATGTCCATGTGGACATGCTGAATGGAACAGCTTTTGTGCAGATAGCCCACAAGGAGTGGTGGATAACTCCCTAGTCTTGTAGACACAAGAGAACAATTATGGAACCAGAAACACATGGGCTACTTGCACAGTGAACAAGTCTGTAGGAACATGTTCACACACCACCAAGAAACTTGAAGACACAAAAGAGCATAGTAGAACCAAAAACACTCAGTTTAAAAAAATCACAGTAATCAGCAAGTGTTAGTAAAAAGATGTAAAAAACAGGGTATTTGGTTGATACGTTTTTTGCAAAAAATGTATATTAAGCTGCTCCACCAAACATCAAATTGCTGGTCAACTTTTACCTTTATAACTTCCTAAACAAAAAAAATTATGTTTCAAAAATTGTGCTGATGTAAAGTAGACATATTGGCAATATTATTTGTTAGCTATTTTGTGTGACATAACTCTCTGATTTTAGGGCATAAAAATTAACATTTTGAAAATCACTAAATTTTAAATTTTGGGGGCAAATTTTTGATTTTTTCACAAATGAATACAAGTCATGTCGAATACGTGTTACCACTGCTATGAAGTACAATATGTCATGAAAAAACAGAATCAGTGGGATCCCTTGAACTGTTATTACCACATTGGGCTCATACCCATTTGTGAGAAAAAAAACGGTCCGATATCCGGACTGAAAAAACGGACGAGTGCTATGCGAGTGTCATGCAAGTGTCATGCGATTTCCATGCAATTTTTCCATATGACATGCGTTAGCAATCCGTATGCAACGCGATTTTAACATGAGGTTTTACATACAGCTGTTCTCTGTATCTAAAAGCTCATGTTAAAATCGCATTGTAAAATACAACTGTACACATCGTTTTAATACCAAATAATCTTGAAAACATATATATATATATATATATATATATATATATATATATATATATATTAGATAGATAGATAGATAAAAATAGAGAAAAAAAAAAAACAACCAGCACTCCTAATGTGAACACGTGCAAGCTGCAAGCTGCATCATATAGATAAAGAAGAACACAGCAGCACATGTACATGAATCTAGGCCATGTGAAAACACAGACAAATATTCAATATGAATTATACTTCTCAAAAAATATTTTTCCATAAAAATGTTTTCAAAAATGTTTTTTCATAAAACTAACAGTTATAGATGAAATGAAGATTCTTAGCGCATAAAAGATAGATAGATAGATAGATAGATAAATACCGTATATACTCGAGTATAAGCCGAGATTTTCAGCCCAAATTTTTGGGCTGAAAGTGCCCCTCTCGGCTTATACTCGAGTCACGGTAGCGGTGGGGTCGGCGGGTGAGGGGGAGGGGGCGCTGAGGTATACTTACCTAGTCCCAGCGATCCTGACGCTCCCCCTGCCGTCCCACGGTCTTCTGTGCTGCAGCTTCTTCCCCTCTTCAGCGGTCACGTGGGACCGCTCATTAGCAAAATGAATAGGCGGCTCCACCTCCCATAGGGGTGGAGCCGCCTATTCATTTCTCTAATCAGCAGTGCCGGTGACCGCTGACAGGAAGAGCTGCAGCACAGAAGACCTTGTGACAGGCGGGGAGCGCCAGGATCGCTGGGACTAGGTAAGTATGTCATACTTACCTGTCCCCGTTCCAGCCGCCGGGCGCAGCTCCATCTTCCCGGCGTCTATCTGCGCTCTGACTGTGCAGGTCAGAGGGCGCGATGACGCATATAGTGTGCGCGGCGCCCTCTGCCTGATCAATCAGAGCGGAGAGAGACGCCGGGACCGGACGCCGAAACGAGACGCCGGGAGCTGCAATCAAGAGAGGTGAGTATGGCTTTTTTTTTTTATTGCAGCAGCGGGACAGATTTATGTGGAGTCTCTATAGGGAAATATGAACGGTGCAGAGCACTGTATGGGGCAGTATGAACGATGCAGAGCACTATATGGGGCAGTATGAACGGTGCAGAGCACTGTATGGGGCACAATGAACGGTGCAGAGCACTATATGGGGCAGTATGAACGATGCAGAGCACTGTATGGGGCAGTTTGAACAGTGCAGAGCACTATATGGGGCAGTATGAACGGTGCAGAGCACTATATGGGGCAGTATGAACGGTGCAGAGCACTATATGGGGCAGTATGAACGGTGCAGAGCACTATATGGGGCACAGCTATGGGACAAAAATGAACGGTGCAGAGCACTATATGGGACACAGATATGGGGCAATATGAATGGTGCCGAGCACTATATGGCACAGATATGGGGCAATATGAACGGTGCAGAGCATATATGGGGCACAGATATGGGGCAATATGAACGGTGCAGAGCATATAGGGCACAGATATGGGGCAATATGAACGGTGCAGAGCATATAGGGCACAGATATGGGGCAATATGAACGGTGCAAAGCATATAGGGCACAGATATGGGGCAATATGAACGGTGCAGAGCACTATATGGGGCACAGATATGGGGCAATATGAACGGTGCAGAGCATATAGGGCACAGATATGGGGCAATATGAACGGTGCAGAGCACTATATGGGGCACAGATATGGGACAATATGAACGGTGCAGAGCACTATATGGCACAGCTATGGGGAAATAATGAACAGTGCAGAGCACTATATGGGGCACAGCTATGGGGAAATAATGATCTATTTTTATTTTTGAAATTCACCGGTAAATGCTGCATTTCCACCCTAGGCTTATACTCGAGTCAATAAGTTTTCCCAGTTTTTTGTGGCAAAATTAGGGGGGTCGGCTTATACTCGGGTCCGCTTATACTCGAGTATATACGGTAGATAGATTAAAAGCCGGCAAATGCCGCATACATTATAGAATAGAATAGGTTAGAATAGGATAGATAGTATTAATATATACACATAGTATAGGTGCATATATATATATATATATATATATCTAATATATAAAGCTGAATGTGTGTATGTGTGTGTGTATGTATGTCCGGGATTGGCATCTGCACCGTCGCAGCTACAGCCACAAAATTTTGCACAGTCACACGTCTGGACCCCGAGAGCGTCATAGGCTACGTTGTGAGGTGAAATTTTAACCCCGCGCTTTCCAATTCACCAAACAATTTTGCCCCTATCTACATAATGGGGAAAAAGTGAAATGAAAAGTGTTGGAGGCGTCGCAGCTACAGAAACAAAATTTTGCACAGTCACACGTCTTGACCCTGAGAGCGTCATAGGCTATGTTGTGAGGTGAAATTTTAACTCCGCGCTTTCCAATTCACCAAACAATTTTGCCCCTATCTACATAATGGGGAAAAAAGTGAAAGGAAAAGTGTTGGAGGCGTCGCAGCTACAGCTACAAAATTTTGCACAGTCACACGTCTGGACCCCGAGAGCGTCATAGGCTATGTTGTGAGGTGAAATTTTAACCCTGTGCTTTCCAATTCACCAAACAATTTTGCCCCTATCTACATAATGGGGAAAAAGTGAAAGGAAAAGTGTTGGAGGCGTCGCAGCTACAGCTACAAAATTTTGCACAGTCACACGTCTGGACCCTGAGAGTGTCATAGGCTATGTTGTGAGGCGAAATTTTAACCCCGCGCGTTGCAATTCACCAAACAATTTTGCCCCTATCTACATAATGGGGAAAAAAGTGAAAGGAAAAGTGTTGGAGACGTCGCAGCTACAGCTACAAAATTTTGCACAGTCACATGTCTGGACCCTGAGAGCGTCATAGGCTATGTTGTGAGGCGAAATTTTAACCCCGCGCGTTCCAATTCACCAAACAATTTTGCCCCTATCTACATAATGGGGAAAAAAGTGAAAGGAAAAGTGTTGGAGGCGTCGCAGCTACAGCTACAAAATTTTGCACAGTCACACGTCTGGACCCCGAGAGCGTCATAGGCTATGTTGTGAGGTGAAATTTTAACCCCGTGCTTTCCAATTCACCAAACAATTTCGCCCCTATCTACATAATGGGGAAAAAGTGAAAGGAAAAGTGTTGGAGGCGTCGCAGCTACAGCTACAAAATTTTGCACAGTCACACGTCTGGACCTCGAGAGCGTCATAGGCTATGTTGTGAGGTGAAATTTAAACCCCGCGTGTTCTAATTCACCAAACAATTTTGCCCCTATCTACATAATGGGGAAAAAAGTGAAAGGAAAAGTGTTGGAAGCGTCGCAGCTACAGCAACAAAATTTTGCACAGTCACACGTCTGGACCCTGAGAGCGTCATAGGCTACGTTGTGAGGTGAAATTTTAACCCTGCGCTTTCCAATTCACCAAACAATTTTGCCCCTATCTACATAATGGGGAAAAAAGTGAAAGGAAAAGTGTTGGAGGCGTCGCAGCTACAGCCACAAAATTTTGCACAGTCACAGGTCTGGACCCCGAGAGCATCATAGGCTATGTTGTGAGGTGAAATTTTAACTCCGCGCTTTCCAATTCACCAAACTATTTTTCCCCTATCTACATAATGGGGAAAAGTGAAAGGAAAAGTGTTGGAGGCAAATTGACAGCTGCCAGATGTGAACAAGGGGGACTTAAAGAATGAGAGCGATGGCGCCAAAGAGTATATACCGATCAGTTGCTAAGGTGGGGCCCCGACATGGGATACTCACCACACATGGGGATATGAACACACACACAAAATGCGCCACACACTACCACGTGCTTGAACACATATACCACCCTCAGCACACATTTCACCACACATACACCAACCTCGCCACATAAAAGTCGAAACACAAAAGTCGCCGCTCAAAACTCGCCACGCGCAAAACTCGCCACATGCAAAAACTAGGCTCACGCAAAAATCGCCACAAGTGCAAAACTCACCTCATGGAAAACTCGCCACACGCAAAACTTGCACACGTGCAAAAATTGCCACATGTACAAAAGTTGCAACACATGCAAAAGTTGTCTCACACAAAACTTGCACATACTCAGAAGGCACCACACATAAAACTCGCCACGTGCAAAACTCGCCATGCGCAAAACTTGCTGCACACAACTTGCTACACTAACCTGTCACATGCAACTCGACACACAAAAAGTTGCTACACGCATGTTGCCACACAAAACTAATCTAACAAAAGTCGCTACATGCATGTCGCCACACGCAACTCAACACACACAACTTGACAAACGAAACTCGCCCTAAAACACACACAAGTCTGGTATTATCCTTCAAAAATAAAAATCTGATTAATAAGCAGACAAACTACAAGAGCAACAAATGTACCATATTAGGAAATAAGGCAGCTATCAGTCACATAATCTGTCTATTATGTGTATGTGTGAGCTAATATATACTGCCTAGGGGAGGGCTTCCTGTTGGCTGGGGATTTATCAGGCTGCCAATTTAGCTTACAAATACTGAGGTAAAAATACTGAGCAAATAACGTGTGAACGAGGTCTAATACAGGAGGAGATTACACACAGGTATATACTATATACAGGGGAGATGACACACAGGTATATACTATATAGAGGAGGAGATGACATACAGGTACATACTATCTACAGGATGAGATGACATACAGGTATATAATATATACAGGAGGAGATGACACACAGGTATATACTATATACAGGAGGAGATGACATACAGGTATATGCTATATATATAGAAGATGACATACAGGTATATACTATATACAGGAGGAGATTACACACAGATATATACTATATGCAGGGGAGATGACACACAGGTATATACTATATATAGGAGGAGATGACATACAGGTATATACTATATTCAGGGGAGATGACACACAGCAGGTATATACTATATACAGGGGAGATGACATACAGGTATATACTATATACAGGAGATGACATACAGGTGTATACTATATATAAGGGAGATGACAAACATGTATATACTGAGGTGAAAATGAGAGGTGTGAGGTGAAAATGAAAAGGTGTGAGTGCAAAATGAGAGGAGTGAGGGAAAATAGTGGAGTGATTGGAAAATGACATGTGAGGTCGAAATGACAAGTGTTAGGGGGGAATGAGAGGAGTGAGGGAGAAAATGAGAGGTGTGAGGGAGAAAATGAGAGATGTGAGGGGGAAAATGAAAGATGTGATTGGGAAAATGAGGCGTGATGGGAAAATAAGAGAAGTGAGGTGCTATAACTAACCACAGATATTTACTATGCCCAGGCAACGCCGGGCTCTTCAGCTAGTATATATATATATATATATATACAGTGCCTACAAGTAGTATTCAACCCCCTGCAGATTTAGCAGATTTACACATTTGGAATTAACTTGGCATTGTGACATTTGGACTGTAGATCAGCCTGGAAGTGTGAAATGCACTGCAGAAAAAAAGAATGTTATTTCTTTGTTTATTTTTTTTTTTAAATTGTGAAAAGTCTTTTCAGAGGGTCATTTATTATTCAACCCCTCAACCCACCAGAATTCTGTTTGGTTCCCCTAAAGTATTAAGAAGTAGTTCAGGCACAAAGAACAATGAGCTTCACATGTTTGGATTAATTATCTCTTTTTCCAGCCTTTTCTGACTATTTAAGACCCTCCCCAAACTTGTGAACAGCACTCATACATGGACAACATGGGAAAGACAAAGGAGCATTCCAAGGCCATCAGAGACAAGATCGTGGAGGGTCACAAGGCTGGCAAGGGGTACAAAACCCTTTCCAAGGAGTTGGGCCTACCTGTTGTGAATTCTGTTATCGAACTCCCTCCTGTGGTCATGAATGGTACTTCGGCGAGTTCTGTCCATGGACTCCCTCTGGTGGCTGTGAGTGGAGCTGCTGCTTCTGAGGTTCCTTCCACAGGTGACTTAGTTTATTCTTTGGCTGGCTGCTCTATTTAACTCCACTCAGATCGTTACTCCATGCCAGCTGTCAATGTTCTTGTACTGGTTCAGTTCGCTCTTGGATCTTTCTGGTGACCTGTCTACTCCAGCAGAAGCTAAGTCCCTGCTAGTTAATTATTTGTTCATTGTTTTCTTGTCCAGCTTGCTATCATGATTTTGCCTTGCTGCTGGAAGCTCTGAGATGCAGAGTGGCACCTCCGCACCGTGAGTCGGTGCGGAGGTCTTTTTGCACACTCTGCGTGGTCTTTTTGTAGTTTTTTGTGCTGACCGCAAAGATACCTTTCCTATCCTCAGTCTGTTTATTAAGTCTGACCTCCTTTGCTGAAACCTGTTTCATTTCTGTGTTTGTGACTTTCATCTTAACTCACAGTCAATATATGTGGGGGGCTGCCTTTTTCTTTGGGGAATTTCTCTGAGGCAAGGTAGGCTTTATTTTCTATCTTTAGGGCTAGTTAGCTCTTAGGCTGTGAAGAGGCGTCTAGGTAGAGTTAGGTAGCTCCACGGCTATTTCTAGTGTGTGATAGGATTAGGGGTTGCGGTCAGCAGAGCTCCCACTTCCCAGAGCTTGTCCTGTGTTAGTTTAACCATCAGGTCGTTCCGGGTGCTCCTAACCACCAGGTCCATAACAGTACAGCTGGCCAAAGTGTTAATGCATCTCAATAGAGGGATAAGAGAAGTTCTGAGACCATTTTTTTTTCTCTGCAGTGTGTTTTGTCTTTCTTTTCCCCTTAACCTCTGGGTGGTTCAGGACACAGGTGTAGATATGGACATTCAAGGTCTGTCCTCTTGTGTGGATCATCTCACTGCAAGGGTGCAAAACATTCAAGATTTTGTGGTTCAGAATCCGATGTTAGAGCCTAGAATTCCAATTCCTGATTTGTTTTCTGGGGATAGATCTAAATTCCTGAATTTCAAAAATAATTGTAAACGGTTTCTTGCTTTGAAACCCCGCTCCTCTGGTGACCCCGTTCAACAAGTCAAAATCATTATTTCTTTGTTGCGTGGCGCCTATGGTTCCCTCCGTTGATCCTCCTGCCCCGGTGTTGGTCGAGGGGGAGTTGGAGTATGTGGTGGAGAAGATTTTGGATTCTCGTATTTCGAGACGGAGACTCCAGTACCTGGTCAAGTGGAAGGGTTATGGTCAGGAAGATAATTCCTGGGTTTTTGCCTCTGATGTTCATGCTGCCGATCTAGTTCGTGCCTTTCATTTGGCTCGTCCTGATCGGCCTGGGGGCTCTGGTGAGGGTTTGGTGACCCCTCCTCAAGGGGGGGGTTACTGTTGTGAATTCTGTTATCGAACTCCCTCCTGTGGTCATGAATGGTACTTCAGCGAGTTCTGTCCATGGACTCCCTCTGGTGGCTGTGAGTGGAGCTGCTGCTTCTGAGGTTCCTTCCACAGGTGACTTAGTTTATTCTTTGGCTGGCTGCTCTATTTAACTCCACTCAGATCGTTACTCCATGCCAGCTGTCAATGTTCTTGTACTGGTTCAGTTCGCTCTTGGATCTTTCTGGTGACCTGTCTACTCCAGCAGAAGCTAAGTCCCTGCTAGTTAATTATTTGTTCATTGTTTTCTTGTCCAGCTTGCTATCATGATTTTGCCTTGCTAGCTGGAAGCTCTGGGATGCAGAGTGGCACCTCCGCACCGTGAGTCGGTGCGGAGGTCTTTTTGCACACTCTGCGTGGTCTTTTTGTAGTTTTTTGTGCTGACCGCAAAGATACCTTTCCTATCCTCAGTCTGTTTAGTAAGTCTGGCCTCCTTTGCTGAAACCTGTTTCATTTCTGTGTTTGTGACTTTCATCTTAACTCACAGTCAATATATGTGGGGGGCTGCCTTTTCCTTTGGGGAATTTCTCTGAGGCAAGGTAGGCTTTATTTTCTATCTCTAGGGCTAGTTAGCTCTTAGGCTGTGAAGAGGCGTCTAGGCAGAGTTAGGTACGCTCCACGGCTATTTCTAGTGTGTGTGATAGGATTAGGGGTTGCGGTCAGCAGAGCTCCCACTTCCCAGAGTTTGTCCTGTGTTAGTTTAACCATCAGGTCGTTCCGGGTGCTCCTAACCACCAGGTCCATAACACCTACCTGTCTCCACTGTTGGGAGCATCATCCGGAAGTGGAAGGCTTATGGAACTACTGTTAGCCTTCCACGGCCTGGACAGCCTTTGAAAGTTTCCTCCCGTGCCGAGGCCAGGCTTGTCCGAAGAGTCAAGGCTAACCCAAGGACAACAAGGAAGGAGCTCCGGGATGATCTCATGGCAGTGGGGACATTGGTTTCAGTCAATACCATAAGTAACGTACTCCACCACAATGGTCTCCGTTCCAGACGAGCCCGTAAGGTACCTTTACTTTCAAAGCGTCATGTCAAGGCTCGTCTACAGTTTGCTCATGATCACTTGGAGGACTCTGAGACTGACTGGTTCAAGGTTCTCTGGTCTGATGAGACCAAGATCGAGATCTTTGGTGCCAACCACACACGTGACGTTTGGAGACTGGATGGCACTGCATACGACCCCAAGAATACCATCCCTATAATCAAGCATGGTGGTGGCAGCATCATGCTGTGGGGCTGTTTCTCAGCCAAGGGGCCTGGCCATCTGGTCCGCATCCATGGGAAGATGGATAGCACGGCTCCTCCATCATGGATCTTAAGATGGGTCGTCATTTCATCTTCCAACAAGACAACGACCCAAAGCACACAGCCAAGAAAACCAAGGCCTGGTTCAAGAGGCAAAAAATCAAGGTGTTGCAGTGGCCTAGTCAGTCTCCTGACCTTAACCCAATTGAAAACTTGTGGAAGGAGCTCAAGATTAAAGTCCACATGAGACACCCAAAGAACCTAGATAACTTGGAGAAGATCTGCATGGAGGAGTGGGCCAAGATAACTCCAGAGACCTGTGCCGGCCTGATCAGGTCTTATAAAAGACGATTATTAGCTGTAATTGCAAACAAAGGTTATTCCACAAAATATTAAACCTAGGGGTTGAATAATAATTGACCCACACTTTTATGTTTAAAATTTATAAAAATTTAACTGAGCAACAAAACTTTGTGGTTTGTAAGATTTATGCATCTGTTAATAAATCCTGCTCTTGTTTGAAGTTTGAAGGCTCTAACTTATTTGCATCTTATTAAACCTGCTAAATCTGCAGGGGGTTGAATACTACTTGTAGGCACTGTATATATATGTACAGTTATATGAAAAAGTTTGGGCACCCCTATTAATCTTAAGCTTACTGTTTTATAAAAATTGTTTTTTTTTGCAACAGCTATTTCAGTTTCATATATCTAATAACTGTTGGACACAGTAATGTTTCTGCCTTGAAATGAGGTTTATTGTACTAACACAAAATGTGCAATCTGCATTCAAACAAAATTTGACAGGTGCATAAGTATGGGCACCCCACCAGAAAAGTGACATTAATATTTAGTAGATCCTCCTTTTGCAAAAATAACAGCCTCTAGTCGCTTCCTGTAGCTTTTAATGAGTTTCTGGATCCTGGATGAAGGTATTTTTGACCATTCCTCTTTACAAAACAATTCCAGTTCAGTTAAGTGTGATTGTCGCCGAGCATGGACAGCCCTCTTCAAATGATCCCACAGATGTTCAATGATATTCCAGTCTGGGGACTGGGATGGCCATTCCAGAACAATGTAATTGTTCCTCTGCATGAATGCCTGAGTAGATTTGGAGCGGTGTTTTGGATCATTGTCTTGCTGAAAGATCCCTCCTCTGCGTAACTTCAACTTTGTCACTGATTCATGAACATTATTTCAAGAATCTGCTGATACTGAGAGGAATCCATGCGTCCCTCAACTTTAACAAGATTCCCGGTGCTGGCATTGGCCACACAGCCCCAACGCATGATGGAACCTCCACCAAATTTTACTGTGGGTAGCAAGTGTTTTTCTTGGAATGCTGTGTTTTTTGGCCACCATGCATAACGCCTTTTTGTATGACCAAACAACTCAATCTTGGTTTCATCAGTCCACAGGACCTTCCTCCAAAAAGAAATTGGCTTCTCCAAATGTGCTTTTGCATACCTCAGCCGACTCTGTTTGTGGCGTGCTTGCAGAAATGGCTTCTTTCGCATCACTCTCCCATACAGCTTCTCCTTGTGCAAAGTTTGTTGTATAGTTGACCGATGCACTGTTACACCATCTGAAGCAAGTTGATACTGCAGCTCTCTGGAGGTGGTCTGAGGATTGTCCTTGACTGATCTCACCATTCCTCTGCCTTTCTGATGTTTTTCTTGGCCTGCCACTTCTGGCCTTAACAAGAACTATACCTGTGTTCTTCCATTTTCTTACTATGTTCCTCACAGTGGAAATTGACAGGTTAAATCTCTGAGACAGCTTTTTGTATCCTTCCCCTGAACAACTATGTTGAATAATCTTTGTTTTCAGATCATTAGACAGTAGGGTTGAGCGACCTTGACCTTTTTAGAGTCGAGTCGTGTTTCGCGAAACCCGACTATCTTAGAAGTCGAGTCGAGTGGAATCGGCCGATTATCGCGAAAAGTCGGGTATCGCTCGAAACACGAAACCCAATGCAAGTCAATGGGGGAGCATAGTCGGCAGTGAGTGGAGGCCAGGAAAACACCTACACTGCCCATTTTAATGGCAAAAACACCCATTCTTGTTACAGAAGCTTGTCAATCGTAATTTACCTTATAATAATTGGAAGGCATTTGAAATTGGGGGTCATTTGGCTAAAGTTGTGGGGGGTAGGGCTGGTTCAAGTAATTAGTGGGCCCAGTAAATCTGTGGAGCAGGGAGAGGTAAGTATTTCAACTTTGCAAGTGCTGTGATCCTGAGCAAGCAGGGGGGGCCCACTCGTTGGCATTGGCACTGGCACAGGGCCCCTCAAAGTACAGCGGTGTGTTTGCACGGAGGGGGCTCCTCCCACCGGCAGCAACACTTTTGCGTACTATGAGAGGCCCTGTGCCAGTGACATCGCCAACTAGTATTCCTCCCCCCACCTGATGAAGGAACCTGCACTTTCATCTGCACCTTCCTCTTTGTCCCCGTGTAAGGTGGTATGGTATGCGGGAAGAGGAACCTGACTTTCAGCAGGGTCACAATCTTGCTGTGTAGCGTGCATGGGGAATTTTGCGTTATGGGTCAATGTACCAGCAGACTCATCTATCACTGGCTGGGCAATGGGCAGGATGAGGAGGAAACACAGATATAGGCCCAAAGAATAAAGTTGGCTAAATGCAGTTCAAAATTGGTAACACAGGACTAACCAGGGGGCATTGCAGTGGAGGACAACTGGAATGAGAGGCTGACACAGAGAGTTGGCCCAAATCAGTAAGTAGTCGAAATGCAGTTCAAAATTGGCAACCATGGAAACAGGAACACATGGGCTACTTGCACAGTGAACAAGTCTGTATGATCATGTTCACACACCACCAAGAAACCTGAAGACACAAAAGAGAATAGTAAAACCAAAAACACTCAGTTTGAAAAAATGTTGCAGTAATCCGCAAGTGCTAGTAAAAGATGTAAAAAACAGGGTATTTGGTTGATACGTTTTTTGCAAAAAATGTATACTAAGCTGCTCTACCAATCTTCACGGTATACCCTTATCAGAGCAGTCCTAACTAATGTATGCAATCCCTATCTGATGTATTTAAAAACCTGATCATCTGTATATAACCTGTGTGAACAGGGTTCAGAGAGGAAAAATCCATGTGTGCATACAGGGTAGAACAGCTTTTGTGCAGATAGCCCAAGAGGAGTGGTGGAACTCCCCAGTCTTGTAGACACAAGAGAACAATTATGGAAACAGGAACACATGGGCTACTTGCACAGTGAACAAGTCTGTATGATCATGTTCACACACCACCAAGAAACCTGAAGACACAAAAGAGAATAGTAAAACCAAAAACACTCAGTTTGAAAAAATGTTGCAGTAATCCGCAAGTGCTAGTAAAAGATGTAAAAAACAGGGTATTTGGTTGATACGTTTTTTGCAAAAAATGTATACTAAGCTGCTCTACCAATCTTCATGGTATACCCTTACAGATGATCAGGTTTTTAAATACATCAGATAGGGATTGCATACATTAGTTAGGACTGCTCTGATAAGGGTATACCGTGAAGATTGGTAGAGCAGCTTAGTATACATTTTTTGCAAAAAACGTATCAACCAAATACCCTGTTTTTTACATCTTTTACTAGCACTTGCGGATTACTGCAACATTTTTTCAAACTGAGTGTTTTTGGTTTTACTATTCTCTTTTGTGTCTTCAGGTTTCTTGGTGGTGTGTGAACATGATCATACAGACTTGTTCACTGTGCAAGTAGCCCATGTGTTCCTGTTTCCATAATTGTTCTCTTGTGTCTACAAGACTGGGGAGTTCCACCACTCCTCTTGGGCTATCTGCACAAAAGCTGTTCTACCCTGTATGCACACATAGATTTTTCCTCTCTGAACCCTGTTCACACAGGTTATATACAGATGATCAGGTTTTTAAATACATCAGATAGGGATTGCATACATTAGTTAGGACTGCTCTGATAAGGGTATACCGTGAAGATTGGTAGAGCAGCTTAGTATACATTTTTTGCAAAAAACGTATCAACCAAATACCCTGTTTTTTACATCTTTTACTAGCACTTGCGGATTACTGCAACATTTTTTCAAACTGAGTGTTTTTGGTTTTACTATTCTCTTTTGTGTCTTCAAAATTGGCAACCGTAGTAAACAGGCGGCACAGCTTTGTTCAGTGGAGGAGAACAGCAAGGAGTGGCAGACACCGATAGTAGGCCCCAACCCAACTAGTAGGCCAAATGCAGTCTAACATTAACAACTACTTAAAGAGAGCATGAAAATGGAATTTCAGGACAGGAAACCAGGAGAACAGCAAGGAGCGGCAGACACTGTTAGTAGGCCCCAAACCAACTAGTACGCCAAATGCAGTTGTTCCATTTAACCACTATTTAACAAGAGCCTGAAGATAGAAGCTCAGGAAAGGCAACCTGGAGAACACCTTGGAGTGGAACACACCGTCTCTACACCCCATACCCAATTTGTAGGCCTAATGCAGTGTAGTTTCCAACAACTACTAAACGAGAGCATTAAGATCGAAGCAATGGAGAGGAAACCTGGGGAACAGCTTGGAGTGGAACACACCATCTCTCTACACCCCATACCCATTTTGTAGGCCTAATGCAGTGTAGTTTCCAACAACTACTAAACGAGAGCCTGAAGATAGAAGCTCAGGAAAGGCAACCTGGAGAACACCTTGGAGTGGAACACACCGTCTCTACACCCCATACCCAATTTGTAGGCCTAATGCAGTGTAGTTTCCAACAACTACTAAACGAGAGCATTAAGATCGAAGCAATGGAGAGGAATCCTGGGGAACACCTTGGAGTGGAACACACCATCTCTCTACACCCCATACCCAATTTGTAGGCCTAATGCAGTGTAGTTTCCAACAACTACTAAACGAGAGCCAGAAGATCGAAGCAATGGAGAGGAAACCTGGGGAACACCTTGGAGTGTAACACACCATCTCTCTACACCCCATACCCAATTTGTAGGCCTAATGCAGTGTAGTTTTCTACAACTACTAAACGAGAGTCGGAAGACCGAAGCAATGTGGACGAAACCTGGGGAACACCTTGGAGTGGAACACACCATCTCTCTACACCCCATACCCATTTTGTAGGCCTAATGCAGTGTAGTTTCCAACAACTACTAAACGAGAGCCTGAAGATAGAAGCTCAGGAAAGGCAACCTGGAGAACACC
The DNA here is from genome assembly GCF_032444005.1 of Ranitomeya imitator. Classification (NCBI taxonomy): domain Eukaryota; kingdom Metazoa; phylum Chordata; class Amphibia; order Anura; family Dendrobatidae; genus Ranitomeya; species Ranitomeya imitator. Next base: position 273,791,749 of record NC_091284.1, on the reverse strand, counting down.
TTGGAGTGGAACACACCGTCTCTACACCCCATACCCAATTTGTAGGCCTAATGCAGTGTAGTTTCCAACAACTACTAAATGAGAGCATTAAGATCGAAGCAATGGAGAGGAAACCTGGGGAACACCTTGGAGTGGAACACACCATCTCTCTACACCCCATACCCATTTTGTAGGCCTAATGCAGTGTAGTTTCCAACAACTACTAAACGAGAGCCTGAAGATAGAAGCTCAGGAAAGGCAACCTGGAGAACACCTTGGAGTGGAACACACCGTCTCTACACCCCATACCCAATTTGTAGGCCTAATGCAGTGTAGTTTCCAACAACTACTAAACGAGAGCATTAAGATCGAAGCAATGGAGAGGAAACCTGGGGAACACCTTGGAGTGGAACACACCATCTCTCTACACCCCATACCCAATTTGTAGGCCTAATGCAGTGTAGTTTCCAACAACTACTAAACGAGAGCATTAAGATCGAAGCAATGGAGAGGAATCCTGGGGAACACCTTGGAGTGGAACACACCATCTCTCTACACCCCATACCCAATTTGTAGGCCTAATGCAGTGTAGTTTCCAACAACTACTAAACGAGAGCCAGAAGATCGAAGCAATGGAGAGGAAACCTGGGGAACACCTTGGAGTGTAACACACCATCTCTCTACACCCCATACCCAATTTGTAGGCCTAATGCAGTGTAGTTTTCTACAACTACTAAACGAGAGTCGGAAGACCGAAGCAATGTGGACGAAACCTGGGGAACACCTTGGAGTGGAACACACCATCTCTCTACACCCCATACCCATTTTGTAGGCCTAATGCAGTGTAGTTTCCAACAACTACTAAACGAGAGCCTGAAGATAGAAGCTCAGGAAAGGCAACCTGGAGAACACCTTGGAGTGGAACACACCGTCTCTACACCCCATACCCAATTTGTAGGCCTAATGCAGTGTAGTTTCCAACAACTACTAAATGAGAGCATTAAGATCGAAGCAATGGAGAGGAAACCTGGGGAACACCTTGGAGTGGAACACACTATCTCTCTACACCCCATACCCATTTTGTAGGCCTAATGCAGTGTAGTTTCCAACAACTACTAAACGAGAGCCTGAAGATAGAAGCTCAGGAAAGGCAACCTGGAGAACACCTTGGAGTGGAACACACCGTCTCTACACCCCATACCCAATTTGTAGGCCTAATGCAGTGTAGTTTCCAACAACTACTAAACGAGAGCATTAAGATCGAAGCAATGGAGAGGAAACCTGGGGAACACCTTGGAGTGGAACACACCATCTCTCTACACCCCATACCCAATTTGTAGGCCTAATGCAGTGTAGTTTCCAACAACTACTAAACGAGAGCATTAAGATCGAAGCAATGGAGAGGAAACCTGGGGAACACCTTGGAGTGGAACACACCATCTCTCTACACCCCATACCCAATTTGTAGGCCTAATGCAGTGTAGTTTCCAACAACTACTAAACGAGAGCATTAAGATCGAAGCAATGGAGAGGAAACCTGGGGAACACCTTGGAGTGGAACACACCATCTCTCTACACCCCATACCCAATTTGTAGGCCTAATGCAGTGTAGTTTCCAACAACTACTAAACGAGAGCATTAAGATCGAAGCAATGGAGAGGAAACCTGGGGAACACCTTGGAGTGGAACACACTATCTCTCTACACCCCATACCCATTTTGTAGGCCTAATGCAGTGTAGTTTCCAACAACTACTAAACGAGAGCCTGAAGATAGAAGCTCAGGAAAGGCAACCTGGAGAACACCTTGGAGTGGAACACACCGTCTCTACACCCCATACCCAATTTGTAGGCCTAATGCAGTGTAGTTTCCAACAACTACTAAACGAGAGCATTAAGATCGAAGCAATGGAGAGGAAACCTGGGGAACACCTTGGAGTGGAACACACCATCTCTCTACACCCCATACCCAATTTGTAGGCCTAATGCAGTGTAGTTTCCAACAACTACTAAACGAGAGCATTAAGATCGAAGCAATGGAGAGGAAACCTGGGGAACACCTTGGAGTGGAACACACCATCTCTCTACACCCCATACCCAATTTTTAGGCCTAAAGCAGTGTAGTTTCCAACAACTACTAAACGAGAGCCTGAAGATAGAAGCTCAGGAAAGGCAACCTGGAGAACATCTTGGAGTGAAACACACCGTCTCTACACCCCATAAACAATTTGTAGGCCTAATGCAGTGTAGCTTTCTACAACTACTAAACGAGAGTCGGAAGACCGAAGCAATGTGGACGAAACCTGGGGAACAACTTGGAGTGGAACACACCATCTCTCTACACCCCATACCCATTTTGTAGGCCTAATGCAGTGTAGTTTCCAACAACTACTAAACGAGAGCCTGAAGATAGAAGCTCAGGAAAGGCAACCTGGAGAACACCTTGGAGTGGAACACACCGTCTCTACACCCCATACCCAATTTGTAGGCCTAATGCAGTGTAGTTTCCAACAACTACTAAACGAGAGCATTAAGATCGAAGCAATGGAGAGGAAACCTGAGGAACACCTTGGAGTGGAACACACCATCTCTCTACACCCCATACCCAATTTGTAGGCCTAATGCAGTGTAGTTTCCAACAACTACTAAACGAGAGCCAGAAAATCGAAGCAATGGAGAGGAAACCTGGGGAACACCTTGGAGTGTAACACACCATCTCTCTACACCCCATACCCAATTTGTAGGCCTTATGCAGCGTACTTTCCAACAACTACTAAACGAGAGCATTAAGATCGAAGCAATGGCGAGGAAACCTGGGGAACACCTTGGAGTGGAACACACCATCTCTCTACACCCCATACCCATTTTGTAGGCCTAATGCAGTGTAGTTTCCAACAACTACTAAACGAGAGCCTGAAGATAGAAGCTCAGGAAAGGCAACCTGGAGAACACCTTGGAGTGGAACACACCGTCTCTACACCCCATACACAATTTGTAGGCCTAATGCAGTGTAGTTTCCAACAACTACTAAACGAGAGCATTAAGATCGAAGCAATGGCGAGGAAACCTGGGGAACACCTTGGAGTGGAACACACCATCTCTCTACACCCCATACCCAATTTGTAGGCCTAATGCAGCGTACTTTCCAACAACTACTAAACGAGAGCATTAAGATCGAAGCAATGGCGAGGAAACCTAGGGAACACCTTGGAGTGGAACACACCATCTCTCTACACCCCATACCCATTTTGTAGGCCTAATGCAGTGTAGTTTCCAACAACTACTAAACGAGAGCCTGAAGAGAGCTCAGGAAAGACAACCTGGAGAACACCTTGGAGTGAAACACACCGTCTCTACACCCCATACACAATTTGTAGGCCTAATGCAGTGTAGTTTTCTACAACTACTAAACGAGAGTCGGAAGACCGAAGCAATGTGGACGAAACCTGGGGAACACCTTGGAGTGGAACACACCATCTCTCTACATCCCATACCCATTTTGTAGGCCTAATGCAGTGTAGTTTTCTACAACTACTTAACGAGAGTCGGAAGACCGAAGCAATGTGGACGAAACCTGGGGCACACCTTGGGGCGGCAGACACCGTTAGTAGGCCCTACCAAAGTTGTACCCCCAATGCAGTTTTAAAATTCCTAGAGGCTGAAAACAAGACTATTGACGCTCAGCTTTTTTCAAAGGAACACAGCTGAATTGAGTGGCGCAGACAGACACAGGTAGTAGGCCTTAAACCAAAAATGTGGCTCACTGCAGCTTAAAAAAGGTTACAGGGGTACACAGGCAGCATTCCTCTGGGCAGTGGAGGACAATTTCAATAGTGGACCGCAGACAGACTTTGTACGCCTACTATTAAAAAAAGGATGCTCTATGCAATAAAAAATAGGTTCCAGGGGTACACGGGCAGCAGTGGTCTGGTCAGTGTAGGAGTAGTAGAAAGAAGGGACCGCAGACAGGCTTCGAAGGCCTAACATAACAAAACAGGGCTGTTGGCAATTTAAAATTGGTTCCAGGGGTTCACGGGCAGCAGTAGAATGGTCAGTGGAGGCCTAGTGGAAGGAGGGACCGCAGACAGGCTTCGAAGGCCTAACATAATAAAATTGGGCTGTATGCAATTTAAAATTGGTTCCAGGGGTACACGGGCAGCAATGGTCTCGTCAGTGTAGTAGTAGTAGAAAGAAGGGACCGCAGACAGGCTTCGAAGGCCTAACATAACAAAATAGGGCTGTTGGCAATTTAAAATTGGTTCCAGGGGTACACGGGCAGCAGTAGAATGGTCAGTGGAGGCCTAGTGGAAGGGGGGAACGCAGACAGGCTTCGAAGGCCTAACATAAAAAAATTGGGCTGTAGGCAATTTAAAATTGGTTCCAGGGGTACACGGGCAGCAGTAGAATGGTCAGTGGAGGCCTAGTGGAAGGAGGGACCGCAGACAGGCTTCGAAGGCCTAACATAATAAAATTGGGCTGTATGCAATTTAAAATTGGTTCCAGGGGTACACGGGCAGCAATGGTCTCGTCAGTGTAGTAGTAGTAGAAAGAAGGGACCGCAGACAGGCTTCGAAGGCCTAACATAACAAAATAGGGCTGTTGGCAATTTAAAATTGGTTCCAGGGGTACACGGGCAGCAGTAGAATGGTCAGTGGAGGCCTAGTGGAAGGGGGGAACGCAGACAGGCTTCGAAGGCCTAACATAAAAAAATTGGGCTGTAGGCAATTTAAAATTGGTTCCAGGGGTACACGGGCAGCAGTAGACAGGTCAGTGGAGGCCTAGTGGAAGGAGGGACCGCAGACAGGCTTCGAAGGCCTAACATAATAAAATTGGAAGGCTGTAGGCACTTTATAATTGGTTCCAGGAGTACACGGGCAGCAGTAGACAGGTCAGTGGAGGCCTAGTGGAAGGAGGGAACGCAGACAGGCTTCGAAGGCCTAACATAAAAAAATTGGGCTGTAGGTAATTTAAAATTGGTTCCAGGGGTACACGGGCAGCAGTAGCCAGGTCAGTGGAGGCCTAGTGGAAGGAGGGACCGCAGACAGGCTTCGAAAGCCTAACATAATAAAATGGGCTGGCTGTAGGCAATTTAAAATTGGTTCCAGGGGTACACGGGCAGCAGTAGAATGGTCAGTTGAGGCCTTGTGGAAGGAGGGACCGCAGACAGGCTTCGAAGGCCTAACATAATAAAATTGGAAGGCTGTAGGCACTTTATAATTGGTTCCAGGAGTACACGGGCAGCAGTAAACAGGTCAGTGTAGTAGTAGTTGAAAGAACGGGCCGCATATTGGCTTCGAAGGCCTAACATAATAAAATTGGACAGGCTGTAGGCAATTTAAAATTGGTTCCAGGGGTACACGGGCAGCAGTGGTCTGGTCAGCGGAGGCCGATTGTAATGAGTGTCTGCCAGTTAGTAGTCCAAAACAATAAATAAATGTGAATGTCTCGCATTAAAACAAAACGAAAACACTAAAGAGTGCAATCATTAGGTTCAGGGGTGGGATCCTCTGCGTAGTTTCAGACCTAATAATTTAGCGCAAAGTATTTACTGTGGTAAATAGAGGACACTGCCCCTGACTATGTTAAGTACCATCATACATGTCAACACAATGGTATCGTCAGTGGCAGGAATGGAAGGATGTCAGCGCATAGACTAAACATTGGTGGAAGTGTGAGAGATAACTGTGGAAGTGGTAGAGCAATGTTTGACCTGGGGGTGGGTGAACTCTCTTGTGGCCGGCGGTACAGGCCCAGGGCCCCTCATGCTACAACAGTGTGTCTGACGTTGGGTGCGCACCACCACCGCCAGAGACACTTTATTGTACTATGAGGGACCCAGTGGCAGTGCCGTCGACCAAAAGCGGGCACACCCACCTCTTCAGACAAACAGCACTCTCACGGATGCTTGCGCCAAGTCGCGATACCACGGCCCCGTGTGGGGAGTTTGGCCATTTAGGGAGGTGTAAACATGTCGTATGCTGGACAATCAGCTGCAGCAAATTAGACATTAGATAAGTAATTCACAGTAGTCCACAGGCAAGAGCTTTTCATAGGAAATCTAGGTGTCTGCCGGGCAAGGTGGGGCAAAAGAATTCGAAATCCAGTTGTGGTTCATTTTAATGAATGTTAGATCATCAACATTTTGGGTAGCCAGACGAGTCCTTTTTTCGGTTAATATTGAACCTGCAGCACTGAATACTCTTTCTGATAGGACAATAGCTGCCGGGCAAGCAAGCTCCTGCAATGCATATTCTGCCAATTCTGGCCAGGTGTCTAATTTTGATGCCTAGTAATCAAATGGGAATGACGGTTGAGGTAGAACATCGATAAGGGATGAAAAATAGTTAGTAACCATACTGGACAAATGTTGTCTCCTGTCACTTTCAATTGATGCAGCAGTACCTGTCCTGTCTGCGGTCATAGCAAAATCACTCCACAAACTGGTCAGAAAACCCCTCTGTCCAACGCCACTTCTGATGTGTGCACCCCTAACACTCCTGGTCTGCTGCCCCCTGGAGCTCGTGTGAGAACGATCACGTGCGCTGTGTGCTGGGAATGCCTGAAGCAAACGGTCAACAAGAGTTGATTGTTTGGTTGCTAATATTAGTTCCAAGTTCTCATGTGGCATAATATTTTGCAATTTGCCTTTATAGCGTGGATCAAGGAGGCAGGCCAACCAGTAATCGTCATCGTTCATCATTTTAGTAATGCGTGTGTCCCTTTTGAGGATACGTAAGGCATAATCCGCCATGTGGGCCAAAGTTCCAGTTGTCAAATCTGCGGTTGTGATTGGTTGAGGGGCAGTTTCAGGCAAATCTACGTCACTTGTGTCCCTCAAAAAACCAGAACCCGGCCTTGCCACGCCACCAATTTCCAGTGCCCCCGGGAAAGCTTCCTCATTAAAAATATACTCATCCCCATCATCCTCCTCGTCCTCCACCTCCTCTTCGCCCGCTACCTCGTCCTGTACACTGCCCTGACCAGACAATGGCTGACTGTCATCAAGGCTTTCCTCTTCCTCTGGTGCAGACGCCTGATCCTTTATGTGCATCAAACTTTGCATCAGCAGACACATTAGGGGGATGCTCATGCTTATTATGGCGTTGTCTGCACTAACCAGCCGTGTGCATTCCTCAAAACACTGAAGGACTTGACACATGTCTTGTATCTTCGACCACTGCACACCTGACAACTCCATGTCTGCCATCCTACTGCCTGCCCGTGTATGTGTATCCTCCCACAAAAACATAACAGCCCGCCTCTGTTGGCACAGTCTCTGAAGCATGTGCAGTGTTGAGTTCCACCTTGTTGCAACGTCTATGATTAGGCGATGCTGGGGAAGGTTCAAAGACCGCTGATAGGTCTGCACACGGCTGGAGTGTACAGGCGAACGTCGGATATGTGAGCAAAGTCCACGCACTTTGAGGAGCAGGTCGGAGAACCCAGGATAAGTTTTCAATAAGCACTGCACCACCAGGTTTAAGGTGTGAGCCAGGCAAGGAATGTGTTTCAGTTGGGAAAGGGAGATGGCAGCCATGAAATTCCTTCCGTTATCACTCAGTACCTTGCCTGCCTCAAGATCTACTGTGCCCAGCCACGACTGCGTTTCTTGTTGCAAGAACTCGGACAGAACTTCCGCGGTGTGTCTGTTGTCGCCCAAACACTTCATAGCCAATACAGCCTGCTGACGCTTGCCAGTAGCTGGCCCATAATGGGACAACTGGTGTGCAACAGTGTCAGCTGCCGATGGAGTGGTTGGCCGACTGCGGTCTGTGGAAGAGCTGTCGCTTCTGCAGGAGGATGAGGAGGAGGAGGAGGGGGTGCGAACGGCTACAGCCAACTGTTTCCTAGACCGTGGGCTAGGCACAACTGTCCCGAAATTGATGTCCCCTGTGGACACTGCATCCACCACATTCACCCAGTGTGCCGTGATGGACACGTAACGTCCCTGGCCATGCCTACTGGTCCATGCATCTGTAGTCAGGTGCACCTTTGTACTCACAGATTGCCTGAGTGCATGGACGATGCGCTGTCTAACATGCTGGTGCAGGGCTGGGATGGCTTTTCTGGAAAAAAAGTGTCGAATGGGTAGCTCGTAGCGTGGTTCAGCGTACTCCATCAGGGCTTTGAAAGCTTCGCTTTCAACTAACCGGTAGGGCATCATCTCTAACGAGATTAGTCTAGCTATGTGGGCGTTAAAACCCTGTGTACGCGGATGCGAGGATAAGTACTTCCTTTTTCTAACCAGAGTCTCATGTAGGGTGAGCTGGATTGGAGAGCTGGAGATCGTGGAACTTGCGGGTGTGCCGGTGAACATGGCAGACTGAGAGACGGTTGGAGACGGCATTGTTTCCGCCGGTGCCCTAGATGCAATATTTCCTCCTACAAAACTGGTGATTCCCTGACCCTGACTGCTTTTGGCTGGCAAAGAAACCTCCACAGATACTGCCGGTGGTGCGGAAAATGGTGGCCTTACAGTGACGGAAGGGATGTTGCGTTGCTGACTAGCTTCATTGGCCGAGGGTGCTACAACCTTAAGGGACGTTTGGTTGTTAGTCCAGGCTTGAAAATGCATGGTGGTTAAATGTCTATGCATGCAACTTGTATTGAGACTTTTCAGATTCTGACCTCTGCTTAAGCTAGTTGAACATTTTTGACAGATGACTTTGCGCTGATCAATTGGATGTTGTTTAAAAAAATGCCAGACTGCACTCTTCCTAGCATCGGATCCCTTTTCAGGGATTGCCGACTGAGCTTTAACCGGATGGCCACGCTGTCCTCCAACAGGTTTTGGCTTTGACACGTGTTTTGGGCCAGATACGGGCCCGGCAGATGGAACCTGTTGCGATGTTGATGCCTGCTGCGGCCCCTCCTCCACCTCCGCTTCTGAACTACTGCCGCCTGCACCCTGTTCCCCCAATGGCTGCCAATCGGGGTCAACAACTGGGTCATCTATTACCTCCTCTTCTAGCTCGTGTGCAACTTCGTCTGTGTCACCGTGTCGGTCGGTGGTATAGCGTTCGTGACGGGGCAACATAGTCTCATCAGGGTCTGATTGTGGTGTTGTGGTCTGAGTCAAAGGACCAGCATAGTAGTCTGGCTGTGGCTGTGCATCAGTGCACTCCATGTCAGAATCTACTTGTAATGGGCATGGCCTGTTAAGTGTTTCACTTTCTAAGCCAGGGACGGTATGTGTAAAGAGCTCCATGGAGTAACCCGTTGTGTCGCCTGCTGCATCCTTCTCTCTTGTTGTTGTTTTTGCTGAAGAGGACAAGGAAGCGACTTGTCCCTGACCATGAACATCCACAAGCGACGCGCTGCTTTTACATTTACCAGTTTCAGAAGAGGAGGCAAAAGAGCTAGAGGCTGAGTCTGCAAGGTAAGCCAAAACTTGCTGTTGCTGCTCCGGCTTTAAAAGCGGTTTTCCTACTCCCAGAAAAGAGAGCGTTCGAGGCCTTGTGTAGCCAGACGACGAACCTGGCTCCACAGCTCCAGACTTAGGTGGAATATTTTTTTTCCCACGACCACCTGATGCTCCACTACCACTACCATCATTACCAGCTGACAATGAATGCCCACGGCCACGACCTCTTGCACCAGACTTCCTCATTGTTTTAAAAACTTAACCAAAGTAACTTTATTTGTTGCTGTCAAACAACTTACACGGTGACCTATAACTTCAGTATGATTTCAATATCCCTTTACAGGTTGGTGAGACCACAAGGAAAATCAGGCACAATGTTACACACTCTGTTTTCTGTGGCACCAAATCACAGAGATGCCACACACGCAGGACTGTCACTCAAGCACAAATGTCAATATTAATCTCCCACTGTTTTATTTTTTATTTTTTTTTCAGGGAGACTTTATAAACAAAATAAAATAAAATAATTTTAAAAAGAAGAATTTAGAAACCAAATAAAATAAAATGATTTTTTCAAGGACAATTTAGAAACCAAAAAAAAAAAAAAAGGCTTTCTATGGCCCACTGAGTGAGAGATGGCACACACAGGAGTCAGGAGTGGCACACAAGCCCAGAGGCCAATATTTTTCTCCCACTGATTGATGTACTGATTTTTTCAGGTAGATCTGGGAACCCAAATCAAGCAAAAAAAAAAATAGGCTTTCTATGACCCACAATTTGAGAGAGAGAGAGAGAGAGAGAGATGGCACACCCAGGAGTCAAGACTGGCACACAAGCAGAAAGGGCAATATTAATCTCCCACTGTTTTACTTTTTTTTTTTTTTTTTTCAGGGAGACTTTAGAAACAAAAAAAAATAAAATGATTTTTTCAGGAAGAATTTAGAAACCAAATAAAATAAAATGATTTTTTCAAGGACAATTTAGAAACCAAATAAAAAAAAAGGGCTTTCTATGCCCCACTGAGTGAGAGATGACACACACAGGAGTCAGGAGTGGCACAGAAGCCCAGAGGCAAATATTTTTCTCCCACTGATTGATGTACTGATTTTTTCAGGTAGATTTGGGAACCCAAATCAAGCAAAAAAATAAATAGTCTTTCTATGGCCCACAATTTGAGAGAGAGAGACAGATGGCACACCCAGGAGTCAAGACTGGCACACAAGCAGAAAGGGCAATATTAATCTCCCACTGTTTTATTTTTTTATTTTTTTTTTTCAGGGAGACTTTAGAAACAAAATAAAATAAAATGATTTTTTCAGGAAGAATTTAGAAACCAAATAAAATAAAATGATTTTTTTAAGGACAATTTAGAAACCAAATAAAAAAAAAAGGCTTTCTATGCCCCACTGAGTGAGAGATGGCACACACAGGAGTCAGGAGTGGCACACAAGCCCAGAGGCCAATATTTTTCTCCCACTGATTGATGTAGTGATTTTTTTCAGGTAGATTTTAGAACCCAAATCAAGCAAAAAAATAAATAGGCTTTCTATGGCCCACTGAGTGAGAGATGGCACACACAGGAGTCAGGAGTGACACACAAGCCCTGAGGCCAATATTTTTCTCCCACTGATTGATGTAGTGATTTTTTCAGGTAGATTTTAGAACCCAAATCAAGCAAAAAAAATAAATAGGCTTTCTATAGCCCACTGAGTGAGAGATGGCACACACAGGAGTCAGGAGTGACACACAAGCCCTGAGGCCAATATTTATCTCCCACTGATTGATGTAGTGATTTTTTCAGGTAGATTTTAGAACCCAAATCAAGCAAAAAAATAAATAGGCTTTATATGGCCCACTGAGTGAGAGATGGCACACACAGGAGTCAGGAGTGGCACACAAGCCCTGAGGCCAATATTTTTATCCCACTGATTGATGTAGTGATTTTTTTAAGGTAGATTTTAGAACCCAAATCAAGCAAAAAAATAAATAGGCTTTCTATGGCCCACTGAGTGAGAGATGGCACACACAGGAGTTAGGAGTGGCACACAAGCCCTGAGGCCAATATTTTTCTCCCACTGATTGATGTAGTGATTTTTTCAGGTAGATTTTAGAACCCAAATCAAGCAAAAAAATAAATAGGCTTTCTATGGCCCACTGAGTGAGAGATGGCACACACAGGAGTCAGGAGTGGCACACAAGCCCAGAGGCCAACATTTTTCTCCTACTGAATGATGTAGTGATTTTTTCAGGTAGATTTTAGAACCCAAATCAAGCAAAAAAATAAATAGCCTTTCTATGGCCCACTGAGTGACAGATGGCACACACAGGGATGGCACTCTAGCAGAAATGCCAATCTTAATCTCCCACAAAAAAAAAATAAACAGGGACTGTCCTACAATTACTATCTCCCTGCAGTAATCTCAGCCAGGTATGGCAGGCAGCAATAAGGAGTGGACTGATGCACAAATTAAATAAAAAGTGTGGACAAACAAACAAGATAGCTGTGCAGAACGGAAGGAACAACAGGATTTGTGCTTTGAAAAAAGCAGTTGGTTTGCACAGCGGCGTACACACAGCAATGCAGCTATCAGGGAGCCTTCTAGGGCAGCCCAATGAGCTACAGCGCTGAGAAAAAAAAAATGTAGCCTCCACTGTCCCTTCACACCGAAGGTGGTGTTGGACAGTGGAAATCGCTACAGCACAAGCGGTTTGGTGGTTAATGGACCCTGCCTAACGCTATCCCTGCTTCTGACGAAGCGGCAGCAACCTCTCCCTAAGCTCAGATCAGCAGCAGTAAGATGGCGGTCGGCGGGAACGCCCCTTTATAGCCCCTGTGACGCCGCAGACAGCAAGCCAATCACTGCAATGCCCTTCTCTAAGATGGTGGGGACCAGGAACTATGTCATCACGCTGCCCACACTCTGCGTTCACCTTCATTGGCTGAGAAATGGCGCTTTTCGCGTCATTGAAACGCGACTTTGGGGTCGGATCGGGTTTCATGAAACCCGACTTTGCCAAAAGTCGGCGACTTTTGAAAATGAACGACCCGTTTCGCTCAACCCTATTAGACAGTTGTTTTGAGGAGCCCATGATGCCACTCTTCAGAGGAGATTCAAACAGGAGAACAACTTGCAAGTGGCCACTTTAAGTAGCTTTTCTCATGATTGCATACACCTGGCTATGACGTTCAAAGCTCAATGAGGTTAGAAAACCAAAAAAAGTGCTTTAGTAAGTCAGTAAAAAGTAGGTAGGAGTATTTAAAACAAGAAAATGATAAGGGTGCCCATACTTATGCACCTGTCAAATTTTGTTTAAATGCAGATTGCATATTTTCTGTTAGTACAATAAACCTCATTTCAAGGCAGAAACATTACTGTGTCCAAGTTATTGGATATATGAAACTGAAATAGCTGTTGCAAAAAAAACAATTTTTATAAAACATTAAGCTTAAGACTAATAGGGGTGCCCAAACTTTTTCATATAACTGTATATACTCCTATACTATCAGTGACACACACATATATATATATATATATATATATATACTTGTATATACTTGTATATGTATATATATATATCTATCTTTATAATTCATAAATAGATAGATAGCAGAATAGATTCAATGTAATAATTCATTTGTCGGCTTCTGCACAATCACTGCAGAAGCCGACAGTATAGGAGACATGGTTTACATAGAGTAAACCATTTCAGAACAGTTAGATTTATATATGTCAGTGACTAATACTGTTAGTAGTATGTGTGTGTAAAATTTGGGACCTGTATGTATTTAATAAAAGAATGTTTTTCACGGAAAAAAGTGGCGTGGGCACCAACTCAATTTTCTGTGCCAGAGAGGGAAAGCCAGTGACTGAGGGCAGATATTAATAGCCTAGAGAGGGACCATGGTTATTGGCCCCCCTGACTAAAAACATCTGCCCCAGCCACCCCAGAAAAGGTCATCTGTAAGACGCGCCAACTCCGGCACTTAGCCTCTCTCTTTCCACTCCTGAGTAGTGGTGGTGGGATATGGGGTAATAAGGGGTTAATGTCACCTTTGAATTGTAAGGTGACATTTAGCCAGCTTAGTAATGGAAAGGAGTCAATAAGACACCTGTCCATTACTAATCCCAAAGTTTGTTAAGGGTTAAATAAACACACACACATGCAGAATAAAGTCTTTTAATGAAATAAAACACTAAACACTGTTTGACCACTTTATTGTACTGGTAATCCAAACGAAGCCATCAATCTCCTGTAAAAAATGAAAACATAACAAACTAAAAATATCCCATACCTGTACGGCGTACAATCATACCCAGGCAGTAATCCATATCTTGGGGAATGTACAGTTTACAACCGCAAGCGCTGCTAATGCGACCTTTCCTGGCTGTAAACTATGGGGGAATGAATGAAATGCTGGGAGAGGAGCTTCAGTAACTAGCGGTGATGTCACTGAACCTGCGCTCCCTGCTGGCATGAACTCGCACGTGTCTCTCGCATCAATACCCGGCACAGCCGCTGGCACTCGGGACCGGAGCGTTCAGCTGCATAGCAATACATGCAGCCACATGCTCCATTCCTGAGTGCCGGCGGCTATGCCGGGTATTGATGCGAGAGACACGTGTGAGTTTCTCGCATTGCACATGCAAGTGTGACCCCGGCTTAAGGGTATTTACACAAAATCTTTTTCAGGTGGATGTACTTAATAATCTGACAGAAAAAGTGCTAAAAATCTGAATATATTCCCTGAAGTATAACAATGACTTACTGGTCATATGTTTAGTCTTTTAAGCTTCATTTACCACTTCAGGTTTCCAAAGATGCGAAGCCATTAAACAAAGTGACCTATCAGTTCTTCAGACTATTTCTGCTTGGAAGCTGCTCACGGGTTTATTTAATACAATTTAATGAAAAAGATGTTGGAAAAGACGATTAAAAAGAAGCAAAAAAAAGTAGCTTTAGCACAAAAGACACCATCATGTCCTTAAAGGGAACCTGTCAGCAAGGATTGTGCTGAGTAACCTACAGACACAGTTAGGCCTCTTTCACACGTCAGTGTCTCCGGTACGTGTATTTACAGTTTTCACATGTACCGGAGACACGTACACACGTAGACCCATTAGAATCTAAGTGTCTCTGCACATGTGCGTGTTTTCAAACAGACCGTGTGTCCGTGTGCAAAACACATAGTCATGTCCGTTTTTCACCGGCAGCACGTACCACAATACGGACAGCACACGTGCATACGGATGAGCATCCGTGTGCTGTCCGTGTGTGTTTTTGCAAACATTGTATCATTAGTATAGACAGGTGTCCTGAATTTGATGCGAACTTAAAAAATAAACTCTGGCCTTTTCTTTGCTGAAGTGAACTACTTGTGTGTGCAGGCACATTTGTGTATTTCTTCTCCTGTATTTTGATGATATTATGGCACCTCGTGTTGATACTGAGCGCCTAATAACTCTTATCGGACAACACCCAGAACTTTGGGACACTCGTGTGGAGGGATACCACGACCGGCTGAATATAGAGCGTGGATGGCGTGCAGTAGTGCAGTGCCCCAGAAACCTGGTCGTTGCAGTAGTGTCGCTCTGCCACTAAGGGGAGTGATGGTACGTCTGATGGCACTAAAGGAGTTCACCTGACCAGGTATCACCAGCACACATTACACTTCACACTCCGGCCACTAGGGGGAGCAAAAGGTTCTATTTATTAGGCCACTCCTCACATTGGTAAAACTAGGGGTTGGATAGGAAGTTAGTCAATAGCTGACTGGGTTTTGTCCAGGCAACATCCCGTGGCAGGGGGTGTTGCGGGGAAGATTCAGGGGGGTCCCTGTCAGGCGTGGGAACCTGGCAGGTACCTAGCGACAAGGCAGAACGTTACGGAACAGCGCCTGCACTACCTTGCGGCGGTATCCTAAGAAAGCGAAGTATATTGTGGACAGTGAGAAACGAGATCAAGCACAAAGGAGAGCCAGTAGGAGTCGTGCCTGGAGAACGGCAACATCCTACTGAGGCGCGTAGCCGGTGCCCGGAACACCGAGGAAGTAACTGACTTCACGCCTTACTTCAAATACCGGAGGACAGTTAATTATAGGTTGGCTGTTCTACCTTACATCACCTAAGCAGACATAGGGGGCAACGCGTGGAGAGGGGCGTCTCTAGGGTCCCGGAAGAGCTCTGAGCCTACCCGTCAAACGGGTGCGTACTAGCCATAATAAACCTGGGGGACGGAGAATAGAAAGAACTAGAAAGAACTGGAACGAACGAGAATAGAAGTTGTGAGGACTATCCCGAATGCTCAGCAGGGAAGCACTACAACAAACAGGCGCTAGTGGTAGGCAACGATTTCCACCTGCAAAGGGAACTCTGGATGTGTCTTCGGACCGGCCGGTCTCAGACAGCCCTGTTAACTGTGCTCTGGATTGAGGATCCTGAAGTCACCAGTAAAGAGGTAAAGAGACTGCAACCCTGTGTCTTCATTATTGTCTGCACCTCACACCATCACCATCCACCTTACTGGGAAGCCCTGAGGACATACTTCACCTGTGGGAAGGTTTACCATCTAGCTGCCATCACATCACCCCAGTGGGCCCCAAGCAGCATCGGTCACCCTGACCAAATACCACAGGTGGCGTCACAAAACCTTGACAAACTCATATCACCTTTCATTGGACGCCCCTTAGCAGGGTCACGGACCGGGTCCAGCCACCGTGAGGTCACCAGAACTGAGCCAGCAGAGGACCGGTACCGGGTAACCCACGGCCTTGCGTTTGAGGGCGCTCCAACAGCAGAAGCATTGTTTGCACGCAGTGGTTGGTCAACATATTCCCCATCCAAGCAAGCGAGGTATGGTGAGTGCACCCATGGATGCTCCTATGCAATAACAAACTACTTAATTCATATTTCAAATAGTGCTTACAGTGCTGATGTGTTAGTGTTTCTGTTTTTAGGCCATCAAAATCACATGTAATTTGGAAGCCCTTAGCACTATTATAGTCCCTAGACTTCTGAATGTGCTTGTTGAATGGCAAACATAAACTTCATGATGTACCTTGGAATATTGCTTTTAAAATCCCACAAAAAACTTGGTAAAATTGATGTTTCACAATGTTAGCACACATTACTGTTGTGCCTCGTTTGGACCACCATGCTTCTGCAAGCCCCGAAGTAGACTGTCCCCTGTTCAGTGTTGGTCAGAACAATGTTTTTTTGGAGACGGCACTTTTTTCCTCTTCACTTGTTTATTTCGGCAGTAGTTGGTTATTTGCCAAAACCCCACCAAATATCTTACACCAATACTGCCCTTACAGGTGTCTGGCAGGCATTGTAAAGGCTGTGTATACTTACTACTCTACACACATAAATCTTGAACTGAATTTTTTAAGATAAGAACCCTAGCAATGTGTACATTATGGTGCTGGCTACAGTTGTAAATTTTATGCATGCCAGGAGGTAAGAAGTGGCAAGAATTAGATGTATAGTAAGGCCATAGCTGGTGTTTAGTTTTGTGAACATACTGAGAAAGTTACCATTAAAGGCATATGATTTTTAACAAAATTCTGTTTGCGTATATTACATAGGCGTAATTTGTCAGATTATTTATTTTTTTGTTAACTTTGTCAACAGTGGTTTTGTTGAAACGACGCTGGCGCTCAGCAAGGGACCAGTACAGGCGGGAATATAATCCCCTTCCCTCCACATCTGTGGCATCTAGAAAGCACCAATATGTTAATTTCCGGAACTTAGAATTCCTGCGCCCAGTCATGGAACTCAACCAGTAAGTGTACTGCTTCAACTAGATAAATTTTAAATGTTGTTTTACAAACACCAATATTGTTTGAGGCTAACTATGTATGTGGCACTGTAATTACTCAAGTAAGCCACATTGTACATGCACATGTAAAATGGCTTGCCACATGCCTATTTTCGTTGTTTCCAGATGAATCCTCCAGAAAAAGAAAGGGACAAAAAATGGTTGACTAAAGATACCAAGGTTGTCAAAATTCACAGTTGAACTAGAAGGGTGTGACCTTACATCCCCTACTGCTAGCTAAGAAAAATTTGTCGGTAATTTTGTAAACATGTTTAAGTGACAACTTTATTGACAATGTCCATTTCTTTCATCCTAGGACTGTGGATAACTTGGACGATTCTGATGAGTCACCAACAGCGGCTGCCGCAGCTATGCTGACCCTCCTTGCTGCCAGCCAGGGAGAGAATGAGCCCAACCAGGTGCTTTCATCCATAGAACAGTGATGTAGTGACAAAAATCAGACCCAGTTGACCCCTGCATCAAGCCAACAGATCCAACATAGGCCACTGGGTGAAGTTGCTCACACATTTCAAGTGCAACAGCAGTACACCAGGCCAACAAGGCAAATCACGCCTGGCCTAACTAGATTTAGACATCCAAACCCTCTGCCAACAACACAACAAACAAGTGGCCAAACATATCAAGGTTACATTTCACAGCCACAAAGGCAAATGCAACCTGTTGGTCAGGTTGGACAATACTCAGTCAGTGCAAACTACCAACAACAACCACTCCCCCAACAGCAACCCTTTTATTGCCCCTCCTTAGAAACCCAAAGCTACAACACTACTACCTCTGGATATCCATAAATGTATGTTGGAACATCCGTCAATAATCCACCACTGCAGACACAAATAACACAATCTCAAATGCCCCCACAATCCACCATCACGGAAGGTGTAGGCCCAGAAAACACTACAGAAGAATCAGTGTCTACTCAGGATGATTTCATAAATCTTTAATATTTCAAAGTGTTTTATACATTTGTGGGCATATATGTGGCATGTACCAATGTCATGA
The DNA here is from genome assembly GCF_032444005.1 of Ranitomeya imitator. Classification (NCBI taxonomy): domain Eukaryota; kingdom Metazoa; phylum Chordata; class Amphibia; order Anura; family Dendrobatidae; genus Ranitomeya; species Ranitomeya imitator. The sequence continues at coordinate 273,773,570 of NC_091284.1, read as the reverse complement.
ATGCACATTATTGATCATATGTTGTTTGAACATTAAAACATGGGTCTTTTTGCCTAGGATTAATAAAAGTTTGGCATAAAAACAAAATTTTTGACATGTTGTGTTTATTTGGATCAACATTACTAAATAGTTGTAGGCTAGGTAGCACCAAGTGATCAAATGCACAATATAAGATTTTTGAAACACAGGGAAATAAATGTTGTTCGGAATAAAAAATAACAACACAGGCCAAACCAAATTAATTTATTTGAAAATAATAATCAAAGGGAAATAAAAAAAAATTGATTTGTAGGGGAAAAATATTGATATTTAAAAAAACAAAATCACTAAAAAATACAATGTTAAAAAAACAATAACTCTAACAAAAAAAATCTAAACACACCCACAAAAGAGAAAACATAAGCAATAGGATAAATGGCAAACATAATGGTTTTTTGTAAGCTTAAGGCGACGTTTCCACCTTCAGTATTTGGTCATTAATCTTTCTCAGTTTGTGTAAGCCAAAAACAGGAGTGGGTGATAAATACAGAAGTGATGACGTGTTTCTATTATACTTTTCCTCATATTGTTACACTCCTGGTTTTGGCTTACACAACTGAGAAAAAGTAATGACCAAATACTGAAGGTGGAAACGTGGCTTTAGAATGGAAATTTGCTAATTAGTGCACCTTTCCCTCATCTAACCCTTTAATTACAGGCCCAATCCTTTAATTGCAGACTTAAAAAAATCTCTCAGGTACGTGTCCACACGGACGGCTCACGGATGACATACGTAAATTCAACACGGACACATGGATGACACACGGAGTATACACACGGACACATGGACATATGGACACGGATATCTCCGTTACCGGTTTTTCCGGTACCGGAAAAAAAAGGATGTGTGAAACCGGTCTTAGGTTGTGCTCATGCTCTGGGGTGGGCCTATGGGGATCTTCATGTAGTGTTTTGCTTACATATTCATCCGTATGGCTTATGACAGGTCACTGATCCCTCAGTGACCTGCCTCCTATTTTACAAAATGAATATTCTATATATTGAAAAAAAAAATCACCTGCAGCAATGTGTAATGTGCATTAAATTGTTTTATTTGATGACGTAAGTAAATTGAACAAAAAAAAGCCTCTTCCTCCAAGACATCGCTGGTGATATCTTGATAAAGAAAAAAAAGGGCCTCCTCAAAGATGGTGCCTGCACAGTAGCACCTATAGTATCACCGATAGATGCTACTGCGCAGGCTCGGCCAGCACCATCTTAGTGTAGAAAATGTTTTGCCTGCTACAAGTGATTTTTTTTTGCAATATATTTAATATTTGTGACGCCCAGGAGACCGGGGTACCCAGCACCGGACCAATGGGGTCTGTCTCTTAAGCGGGATGTCACGGGTGGCTTGACCCGGTGCTGTGGCCTCAGGCAATGCACAGTGTAAGGGGTATCATGAGGGAACAGGCACTTACTTGATTAGCAGCAGGTTCTCTCAGCGGTGATGATCCTGATCCTGGATAGATAGCTATTGTCCAAATGAAAGTCTGAGGCACTGAAACGTTTAACCAGTTTACTTCAACATAAAGGGATTTACAACCAATCCTGTCACTGGAGTCTGTATGAGAACTCTGAGTTACTTTGACCCTGCCGGGGTCTTTGCCTCTTATTGTACGCAATTTCTGTGTGGCCCTGCTGCTGTATGTGAACTGGCTGCCGGCCCAATCTGTCCCCTCCGGGTCCTGGTTCGACGGGCAACCCGAGTCCTTTTATCGGCTTACCCCCTCCAGGAGTACCGCTGAACTCTGTGTCTGTTGCTGCGTCCGGCCCTAGTGAAGCTGATATCACCTCACGTTTTTCCGGTTGCTGTATTATATATAATGAATACAGCCACGGATCCGGTATCCGTCTTTGCGCCTGTTCTGGGTAGTGATTAATGCTACCCGATTTTCACAATGTCCTTTTTCTCTGTCCCTTTTCTCCTCAGGCCGGTGATTTGGGCCTGGAAACCGTCATAGGGCTGTTAGAAATTCAGCTGTATGACCTCTCACTTTCAGCTCCTTAGCCCAACTGCCATTTCTTCTCTCAGACCAGAATGGATCAAGGGGAGTCTCTGGAGCTCCCCCTTCTGGCCGGAGGTGGTAGTGCAGTCTTGCTATTTTAGTATTTGTATTTACTGTCAGTAGCTATTTTTGTGGCAAATACCCCTAGGGGTGCCACATTCCCCCTTAGTTAAGAACAGTACTCCGGGACTGTGGGACGATAACATTTTGAAATAACAATTAATATGTACAGAGTCTTAAAAATGAAAAGTTACAAAAACCACTCAAGGAAACAAAAATAGAGTTCTGTAAAAAGTCACTTCAAATAGCGTCCATTAATACAGTTCTATCCTTGAAGGTACTAGGAAAGGCACTGCACTTTGTGTCCAGGAATTTAGTTCCATTTTTCCAACGGAGTTACCAATATAAAGTCTAAAGAAAGTTCAAAAAGAGCAAAAAGCAAAGTTCAAAAAGCAGTCTTTCCGGAGCTTTGATTTAGTGCCTCCGGGCTGATAAAAAGTTCAAGCATATGCAATAAGTTCATACAGACAAGTCTCTGTAGGTACTGGGCTTAAACGTTGCAGAATGATAACAATGACTATAGTTTTATAGTTGGTAATCCGCATACCTGGCCGGTAATTGACCCTGGGTACTACGCTGTGATCTACGTAATAGCGGTGTCTCTTCATGTGGTGTACTACTGTCTACTGCGGATGTAGTATCTGCCCTCTCTGCTAAAGATAATTCCACGACTATGGAGTTGGCAAGTCCACCGTGAATGGGATTACTCTAATCAGGAATCTGTTCTTCCTGGCCTGGAACCTCCCGTAGTACGGGGTCAGCCTCTTCCTGTCTTGGGACTTCTGGTATTGGGTTCGGTGTTGGGTAAAAGGCCACCATGGGAACCACTACTGCACCATGGTATGTTAGTAGGGTTTTGGGAAAGTCTCCTATACAGGTGTGATACATTTCCTCTTCTTTTTCCTTTACTGGTTGAATCTGTATGGGTTGAATAACTTCTGGTTCTGGCTGGACAACTTCTGGCTCTTTCAATGCTTCCGGACATAATTTAAGATTGTCTCTTGACACTAGTACAGATGTTAAGCCTCCGTTTTTGCTAATGAGACACATTTTAGGATTATCCATTCTTGTTGGTAAAACTGTGTAGGGTACGGCTTCCCACTGATTGTCTAGTTTATTGGTTCGACGATTTCTCTTGAGCACTTGGTCACCCGGTCTTAATGGGGTCGCTAGAGCATTCTGGTTGAAAGATCGCTCTTGTCTTTCTCTAGTTTGCTGAAGGCTTCTTTCCACACTCTCTTGCACTTGGCGATACTGCTTTTGCCGTATGATATCCCAATTGGAGTCTTGAACTTCTGCGTCTGGTTTCAGAATTCCCATTTCTAGATCGATTGGTAATTGGCCGGGTCTTGCACGCATAAGGTAAGCTGGGGTGCAGTTGGTGGAGCTCACCGGGACATGATTATACAGATCCACCAAGTCAGGCAATTTCTCTGGCCATTGATTCCTTTCTGTCTCAGGTAAAGTCTTTAGTAGGTCTATTACAATATGGTTCATCTTCTCGCATAAGCCGTTTGTTTGTGGATGATAGGCTGTCGTCCGGATCTTTTTGCAACCATACATATTACAGAATTCTCTGAAGATCTCTGATTCAAAGGCTGTACCTTGGTCGGTGAGAACCTGTTCTGGATATCCATGGGGTCTACAAAAGTACGTTTGGAATGCTTTGGCTGCTGTTTTTGCTGTCAGATCTTTTACGGGTACTACTACCAAGAAGCGTGAATAATGGTCCACGATGGTCAAGGCATAGACATAGCCGGACCGGCTTGGTGTCAACTTCACGTGGTCCATGGCTACAAGTTCAAGTGGTTGTTTGGTGATTATGGGCTGCAGTGGTGCTCTTTGGTTCTTTTGATCGTTTCTTCTGAGGTTGCACGGGCCACAATTTCTGCACCACTGTTCGATTGATTTTCTCATCCCGACCCAATAAAATCTTTCTCTTAGAAGTACTTCTAACTTTTTCCAACCGAAGTGACCAGCACCATTATGGTAAGCTTCGAGGACCATCTTCACATCTTGTTTAGGCACGATAATCTGCCAAACCAATTCATGTGTTTTCGGATTGGTGTACCTTCTACAGAGCTTCCCTTGATACAGGAACATTTTGCCTCTCTCTTTCCAGAGTTGATGCGTCTCTTCTGGGGCATCCTCATTGGGATATGCACTTTGCTCAGTCAGCAGTTCCTTCACCAACTTCACAGCCGGATTGCTGTCTTGGGTGTCAGCCCATCTATGGTGTGCTAACGGATTAAAATTCACCTCTTGTTGTTTCTGATAGGTACTTGACTGATGATGTTTTGCCTTGGGATGATGGAAGGCTGGTAGTTCAATTTCTTCAAGCTCCCCCGTTTCTTCTTCTACATCTCTCAAGTGTGGCATCCGGGATAGGGCATCGGCATTTCCATTCTTGCGACCTGCTCGATACTTGATTATGAAGTTGTAATTAGATAACCGGGCTATCCATCGCTGTTCTAACGCACCTAATTTGGCTGTGTCCAGGTGGGTCAACGGATTGTTGTCAGTATAGACAATAAATTCTGCAGCGGCCAGATAGTGTTTGAAACGTTCAGTCACAGCCCAAACTACTGCCAGTAGTTCCAATTTGAAGGAGCTGTAATTTTCTGATTTTCTTTCAGTAGGCCGGAGCTTTCTACTTGCAAAGGCGATGACTTTCTCCCGACCTTCTTGCTTTTGTGACAGCACCGCTCCTAGTCCCACATTACTGGCATCGGTGTAGAGGATGAAAGGTTGATGGTAATCTGGGTATGCCAGAACCTCTTCTCCGGTTAGTGCCTTCTTTAGTTGTTCAAAGGAGTCTTCCCTTTCGTCGTTCCACTGAAAAGGAGGGTTTCGGTTTGAAGGTTTCTTCGTCTGCCCTACCAAGGTGTCTTGCAAGGGTGCTGCTAACTTGGTAAATCCTTTTATAAATCTGCGATAGTAACCCACCAATCCCAGGAATTGTCTCACTTCTTTTGCGCTGGTAGGTCTTGGCCAATCCCTTATGGCGCTTATTTTCTCGGGATCTGGTGCTACTCCCTCCGAACTCACGATGTGTCCCAGGTACTGTACCTTTGGCTTGAGAAGGTGACATTTGGATGGCTTGACTTTCATGCCATACCTGGATAAGGCTTCGAACACTTCTGCCAGGTCTATTAAGTGTTGTTCGTAAGTCTTTGAGTAGACGATCACATCATCTAGGTACAGGAGGACGGTCTCGAAGTTCTTGTGTCCGAGGCAGCATTCCATCAGCCGCTGGAAGGTACCGGATGCGTTGCAGAGTCCGAACGGCATGCGATTAAATTCACATAGACCCATTGGTGTGGTGAATGCCGTCTTTTCCTTATCTCTCTCAGCCACAGGGACTTGCCAATACCCGCTTGTTAAGTCTAAGGTGGAAAAATAATTAGCAGATTTCAAAGCAGTTAAGGACTCTTCTATCCTAGGCAAGGGGTAGGCGTCTTTATGGGTGATGTTATTAATCTTCCGGTAGTCTACGCACATTCTCATGGTTCCGTCCTTTTTTTTGACAATCACTAGAGGGGCCGCCCAGGGGCTACAGCTGTCTCTTATTACCCCGGCCTGTTTCATCTCCCGCAGCATATCTTTTGCACACTGATAGTGAGCGGGCGGTATGGGTCTATATCTTTCTTTTATTGGGGGATGGTCACCGGTGGGGATTGTGTGTTCTACCCCTTCTATCCGTCCGAAGTCCAATGGGTGTTTACTGAAGACTTGTTCATATTCCGTCACTAGCCTATACACCCCTTGTTTTTGATGGGTAGGTGTTGAATTTATGCCCACGTGTAGCTGTTGGCACCAATCCTCCAATTCTCCATCTGAGCCGTTGACTTCCACCTGACAGGTTGGTTCTAAGGGCTCAATGGTTGTGATGGCATTGTTGTCAACAGTATATAGCTTTGCCACTGTAGCATACCTTGGCAAAGTGACCTCTTCCTCTCCACAGTTCAAAAGTCGTACCGGCACTCGTCCCCGGTGTACCTCGACTACCCCTCGTGCTGTGAGTATAGTGGGCCTGCTGTCGGTGTACACTGGTTCTATTAAGGCTTGATAATCTCGTCCCTTAGTACCAATGGCTGCTCTACACCATACCAGCATTTCTGTTTTTGGTGGGATTACAATAGATGTCGGATCACTTACCCTCACACTGCCGATTTCTCCACCTGCAACCTCTACCTGTTGCCTTAACATCAATACTTTTATTTCCCTCCGGAGAACTCTCTGCTGGTAGGATTGGGCAGTTTCAGCAATTTGCTGTAAGACAGAAATAACTTCGGCAAAGCAGTTCTCTAACACATTCATTCCTATCAATACAGTTGGTTCACAGTTCCGCCGGTCAACATCAACAACAATTATACCCTGTTTCTTCAATTCTACTTTACCAATCTTTATGGTCATCTCCCTGAATCCTAGTTTCGGTACCAACTTACCATTACTGGCCCATATATCTAGTTCAACATCAGAGGGCCCTTTATCAATATCTGCATCAGCCCAGTACCTCTTATAAAGGATATACGGTATAGATGAAATCTGGGAACCTGTGTCCAGCAAAGCGTTGAGGGGAATTCCGTCCAGCACGATAGGGATAATGGGTCGTCCTCCGATGTACCTGTCGTGCCAGGGTGTTGGGCCTTGAAAGTTCATTCCTGCGAAGCGGCCCGCATTCCCAGGGGATTCCCGTTTAAATCACAATCTCGTGCAAAGTGGCCTGGCTGCTGGCAACGGCGGCAAATGGGCTGTCCATCTGGTTGGTAGCGGTCGCGGGGTCGTCCTCTCCATGTCGGGTATCTCCGGAGTCTCATCCATGGAACATCTTCTCTACGGTTTGCCAACTCCATCTTGGGTCCTCTCATCTCCTGCATGATTTTAGCCATTGAAGCAACAACATCAGTTAAAGAGTCAAGCTTTTGTTGAAGAGCCTCATTAGTACTGCGCCCCAGGGGCTTAGCAATGGCCCCGGACATAGCTGATGTCACTGGCACTCCCTATTGTTGAGGAACCTCTGCCATGGGTTGCACAGGCTCCTGATCCCGAGGTGCCTCTGCCAGCTGGAGACGTATAGCGCTCTCCTTTAATTGGGCAAATGTCAATTCAGGGTTCTTAAAAACAAGCATGCTCACATGCCCCCGGTGAGAAGGGGTGTAGAGTCCCTCAATAAATTGATCTCTTAGCAGTTTATCCGCTCCGGTGTTAAAAATGGGTTCAGCCAGTGTAAGTGATTTAAGGGCTTCCTGCAGGTTTAAGGCAAAGTCTCTCACGCCCTCATTAACTTTTTGTTTGCAATTAAAGAATCGTACTTTAGCTTTGCTGCTGGCAGTGGTTTCAAATGTAGCTTTTAATCCAGCAAATATGCGTTCAACAGTGCCTTTTAGATCAGCTGCCCATGCTGTGACTTCTCGCTTAGCATGGCCACTTAACTGCATCATCAGGAGACTAACACGCTGAACTTCACCCACGGGGAACATGTTAAAATGGGCCAGCATCTTTTCTCTGAAATCGTCAAGGGTATTAGGCTCACCTTCATACATTGGAAGCCACGGGCCACCCGGGGTATATGGCATCAGCACAGGCATGATGGGCGCCACTCCTTGCACCGCTGCGCTACCGGACTCTCTATCGACACTCTGTCTTTCAGCTGCATTAGCGTCGCTGGGTGCTGCGGCGTCTCCGTGCTGCGACATACTGTGCCCCCTTAGTTAATCCGGACCCTTCCGGTCCTCCGCTTCCGTCGGGATAGTGTAGATTCGTTCTGCTGTGCAGCAGGATTGGTTTTCCCCTTGCTCTGACGTCAGAGCGCTCAGCTTGGTGCCGCCCACAATGACACGCCCCCTGCTGCTCCCGCCCGCCGCGCGCTCTGTAATGGCGGATTCTGAAGCTTTTCACTCAGACTGGGGCTCAGGTAATGGCGTAGCTCAATTAACAGTCTCGTGCCTAACGGTTATGAGGTGATGGCGGCCATCTTTACTCCATTATAACCAATGGGGAAAAGTCACTTTCAATAGTTTTTAATGGGAAATGGAATTTTCTTTAATAAAGTCAATTTTCAAGATTTTTCATCCAAGTTTTCACAGTTTTGGGCTCCAATCACGGCACACAATACCCGGTATACGGGCTGGCTGAATCCTGTTCGTGACGCCAATTGTGACGCCCAGGAGACCGGGGTACCCAGCACCGGACCAATGGGGTCTGTCTCTTAAGCGGGATGTCACGGGTGGCTTGACCCGGTGCTGTGGCCTCAGGCAATGCACAGTGTAAGGGGTATCATGAGGGAACAGGCACTTACTTGATCAGCAGCAGGTTCTCTCAGCGGTGATGATCCTGATCCTGGATAGATAGCTATTGTCCAAATGAAAGTCTGAGGCACTGAAACGTTTAACCAGTTTACTTCAACATAAAGGGATTTACAACCAATCCTGTCACCGGAGTCTGTATGAGAACTCTGAGTTACTTTGACCCTGCCGGGGTCTTCGCCTCTTATTGTACGCAATTTCTGTGTGGCCCTGCTGCTTTATGTGAACTGGCTGCCGGCCCAATCTGTCCCCTCCGGGTCGTGGTTCGACGGGCAACCCGAGTCCTTTTATCGGCTTACCCCCTCCAGGAGTACCGCTGAACTCTGTGTCTGTTGCTGCGTCCGGCCCTAGTGAAGCTGATATCACCTCACGTTTTTCCGGTTGCTGTATTATATATAATGAATACAGCCACGGATCCGGTATCCGTCTTTGCGCCTGTTCTGGGTAGTGATTAATGCTACCCGATTCTCACAATGTCCTTTTTCTCTGTCCCTTTTCTCCTCAGGCCGGTGATTTGGGCCTGGAAACCGTCATAGGGCTGTTAGAAATTCAGCTGTATGACCTCTCACTTTCAGCTCCTTAGCCCAACTGCCATTTCTTCTCTCAGACCAGAATGGATCAAGGGGAGTCTCTGGAGCTCCCCCTTCTGGCCGGAGGTGGTAGTGCAGTCTTGCTATTTTAGTATTTGTATTTACTGTCAGTAACTATTTTTGTGGCAAATACCCCTAGGGGTGCCACATATTCATTATGGAAAATAAAGGCAGGTCACTGGAGGATCATTGACCTGTCAGAAGCCATACAGATGAATAGCTAAGCAGAGCACCACATAAAGAACCCCCCCCCCACACACACACAGGCCTGCCCTGAAGCCCGAGCATATCATTAACTCAAAATTGAAAATAAGATTTAACAACAACCACAAGACGGATTTCATCAACCAGATTTAACCCCTTAATGACCGGAGTTTTTTTGCAGTTTTGCGTTTTCGTTTTTCTCTCCCCTCCTTCCCAAAGCCATAACTTTTTTATTTTCCGTCAATATGGCCATGTGAGGGCTTATTTTTTGCAGGATAAGTTGTACCATGTCGTGTACTAGAAAACGGGAAAAAATTCCAAATGCGGTGAAATTGCAGAAAAAGTGCAATCCCACACTTGTTTTTTGTTTGGCTTTTTTGCTAGGTTCACTAAATGCTAAAACTGACCTGCCATTTTAATTCTGCAGGTCATTATGAGTTCATAGATACCAAATATGTCTAGGTTCTTTTTTATCTAAGTGGTGAAAAAAAAATCCAAACTTTGCTAAAAAAGAAAAAAAAAGTTAAATTTTCCGTTACCCGTGGTGTCTCCAATTTTCATAATCTGGGGTTGGATGAGGGCTTATTTTTTGCATGCCGAGCTGACATGTGATAATTAGTTTTCCGGGTGATTCTAATTAAAGGAGAACTACTTTAAAATGATGTTCCACATTATTAAGCAGGCCACAGGTTTCAAGCAATATGGGAAATAAAAAGGATCTCTCTGCTGCTGAAAAGCATTAAATAGTGCAATACCTTGGACAAGGTATGAAAACATTAGATATTTCACTAAAACTTAAGAGTGATCATCATACTATGCAGAGATTTGTGACTGAAACAGAGCACAGACAGAGTTCATGCAGATAAAGGCATAATGAGGAAGGTTTCTGCCAGACAAATTCATTTGATTAAGAGAGCAACTGCCAAAATACCATTACAAAGCAGCAAACAGTTATATGAAGCTGCTGGTGCCTCTAGAGTCCCTCGAACCTCAAGGTGTAGGATCCTTCAAAGGCTTGCTGTGGTGCATAAATCTACTATTTGGCCACCTCTAAACAGTGTTCACAAGCAGAAACGGTGGCAATGGGCCCAGACATACATGAAGACTAATTTTCAAACAGTCTTGTTTACTGATGAGTGTCAAGGTGGATGGCCACCATGTCCCAACAAGGCTGCAACATCATCAAGGAGGTGGAGGAGTCATGTTTTGGGCCGGAATCATGAGGAAACAGCAGGTAGAGCCCTTTAAGGTTTCTAAAGGTGTGAAAATTATTTCTGCAAAGTATATAGAGTTTCTGACTGACAACTTTCTTCCATGGTGTAAAAAAAGAAACATGCCTTCTGGAGCAAAATCATCTTCATGCATGACAATGCACCATGTCATGCTGCAAAGAATACCTCCGAGTCATTGGCTGTTATGGGCATTAAAGGAGATAAACTCATGGTGTGGCCACCATCTTCCCCTGATCTCAACCCTATAGAGAACCTTTGGAGTATCATCAAGCAAAAGATCTATGAGGGTGGGAGGCAGTTCACACCAAAACAGCAGCTTTGGGAGGCTATTCTGACTTCATGAAAAGAAATACGAGCAGAAACTCTCCAAAAACTTACAAGTTCAATGGATGCAAGAATTGTGAAGGTGATATCAAAGAAGGGTTCTTCTGTTAACATGTAACTTGGCCTGTTAGGATTTTTTGGAGTTAAATAGCTTTTTTGTTCAGTGAATGTGACCTCCTAATGCTGCAAATTCCACAAATGAGCATTTTCAGTCCTTTAATACATATCAAATGTTTAGAAATTCTATTCTATGAAAATGCTCAGATCTAAAAAGTTAATTTCTGTTTTACTGGTAGTGGCCGTAAATTCCAGCCCAAAATTATTAGAGTTAAGGTTAGCAATAAATGCATCTAGCTCATTTTTAGGGCCATTCCAGGTGAATAACACATCATCAATGAAGCGTCTCCACATGACCAAACCAGTATTGGGGCTTTCTGTGAGAGTAATATGTAACTCCTCCCATTTGGCTATGTAAAGATTTGCTTGAAGCAAAGCGGGTATCCATGGCCGTTCCCCATGTCTGAAGGTAGAACTGGCCGTTGTAAACAAAGTAGTTATGTTCTAAAATAAATAAAATACTTTCTACAATAAACCGGATATGCATTTCCTTATAAGTGTCCAGTTTGTTCAGATAATACTCCGCAGCTTCGCACCCTTTAGAATGACTTATCACCGTATGGCGTGACTTAATGTCCAATGTCCCCAAAATAAAGTCGCTATCCCATTGTATTTTTTCCAGTATTTGGAGCACCTGACTGGTGTCTTTGAGGTAGGCTGGGATAATGGGCATACATTTCTGAAGGTGTGTGTCGACATAGCGCGATAAATTTGATGTCAAGCAGTTAGTGCCTGAGATAATAGGTCTGCCCGATGGGCACATTTCATCTTTGTGGATCTTAGGGCGATAATAAAATACTGCCACACTGGGGATTTTGTTCATAATGAATTGAAATTCTTTTTTATTTAAACTGCCAAAGGATTTACCTCGTGATGCTAAGATGTTAAGATTTTTTGCATATCGTTCAGTAGGTTCATTATTTAGTTTACTGTAGGGGATTTCATCATTCAGGAGTCAAATAGATTCCTTTTGATATGGGCCGCGCTTAGTAACCCGATGTTTACCCTGGTTACCCGGGTACCTCGGGATCGTTGGTCGCTGGAGAGCTGTCTGTGTGACAGCTCTCCAGCGACCAAACAGCGACGCTGCAGCGATCGACATCGTTGTCGGTATCGCTGCAGCGTCGCTGAGTGTGAAGGTACCTTAAGTCAAACACTTGTGTGGCTCAGAAATATAGCCTAATTAACATAGCTGTATTATCAATCCAGCAAACTAACCCTATGATTATCAAGTATCATGTCTAATAAATGTAAGATTTAAATTAATAAATCACCAGAATCACTGATCTGACCACATTACCAGAACTATTATTACCGCATAAATACATTACGAGAACCACAATCAGTAAGGACATCAGTACATTGCCAGAATCAGTACATTACTACATCACCAAAACCACTGTCAGTACATGACTATGTCACCAAAACAATCATCAGTGCAGAAATACAGCACCAGAACCATTATCAGTACATCAATACATCACCAAATTTAGTATAGCAATCACTGTCAATGTGTCCCCAGCATATATATGGAGCGCCCCATCAGGGCAAGGGGGTACTCGGTACCAGGTCCAGTCGGCTCAAAGGGGCATGTCACGGTGGTTAACCCGGTCCTTGGCCCTGGGACGTCAGTATAAAAGGGAAAGGTCTTTAAAGGAATAAAGTTTATGTTCATGACGTCACCTGTGGTATTCGGTCAGGGTGACCGACGCTGCTTTGGGGTGATGTTATGGCAGCTAGATAGTATACCTTCCCACAGGTGAAGTTTTTCCCCAGGGCTTCCCAGTGTAAAGATGGTGGTATGGTGAGAGGCACAGAGAAGAACGAGGACACAAGGTTGCAGTCTCTTTACCTTTACTGAAGACTTCAGCATCCACAGTCCAGAGCACCAGACCACAGGGCAGGCAGAGTCCGGCTGGTTTGGAGGCAAGTCCAGAGTCCCCTTGTCCAGGAGGAGAATAAAAGCCTTTCCTCTAGCGCCATAGTGGTGTAGTCCCTTACTACTAAGCTTCTCATAAGGTCCTCACAGATGTTATCTCTCTCTGTCCCCCGGATTGGATAGGACATACCCGTATGACTAGTGACTTGAGGCGGTTTATAGGGACTCTAGCACACCCCAGCCTCTAAGGTTGTCACCTTGCCTCCTGGGTGTTAGGTCGGACAGGTAACATATAGTTCAGCTGTCCTGCCGGTCTCTGATGTAAGTCATAGAGGTCCTTACAACCTCGGTGTTCCGGCTACCGGTCTCTGCGCCTCAGAAGGAGGCAGCCTGCTCGGGGCTGGTCCCCTTCTGGTATCCTCTCCTGTGTTTCTTCTCCTGCACGCTCTCGCTTCAAACAATTCGGCCTTCAAAGTATCTCTTTCTGGGAGCTGCAGCTCTTAGGGCATGCACAGCCCCGTGAACCCTCTCCTCTGTCCTCTGACAGGAATTCGCTCCTGCCAGGAACAGCTTCCCAAAAGGACTGACTGACTTTTCCTATGGGCTACCAGATATACATATATATATATATATATATATATATATATATATATATATCTATAATATAACGCTGGGAGCGTCAGTCTGTCCGAAGCCTTTATAGACTGCACAGGCGCAAGCGCCGGCGCAGTCTGGGCCTCACAGAGTGACGTTCCCGGGAGATTGCGGTATGCGTTCACACTGAATGCACACCGCGATCTCCAACAGAGAAGCAGGGACCGCCAGGAGGGTGAGTATCGGCCATATTCACCTGTCCCCATTCCACCGCTGAGCGCCGCCATCTTCCCGGTCTTCGGCCTGTGACCTTCAGTTCAGAGGGCGCGATGACGCGCTTAATGCGCGCCGGCGCCACCCTCTGACTGAACAGTCAGAGCCAGGAGACCGGGAAGATGGCGGCGCCCAGCGGTGGAACGCAGGACAGGTGAATATAGTAAGTGCTGGGGGGCCTGAGCTGGCGGCGATACCGGCACCTGACCCCCACAGCGCGCCGGTGTCCCCACCTGCTCAGGCCCTCGGATGGGTGCAGCACATACCAGGATGGGGACGCAGGATGGGTGCAGCACATACCAGGATGGGGACGCAGGATGGGTGCAGCACATGACAGGATGGGGACTCAGGATGGCGACGCCGGAAGGGTGCAGCACATACCAGGATGGGGACGCATGATGGGTGCAGCACATGACAGGATGGGGGCGCAGGATGGGTGCAGCACATGACAGGATGGGGACGCAGGATGGCGACGCAGGATGGGTGCAGCACATACCAGGATGGGGACGCAGGATGGGTGCAGCACATGACAGGATGGGGACACAGGATGGGTGCAGCACATGACAGGATGGGGACGCAGGATGGGGACGCAGGATGGGTGCAGCACATGACAGGATGGGGGCGCAGGATGGGTGCAGCACATGACAGGATGGGGACGCAGGATGGGTGCAGAACATGACAGGATGGGGATGCAGGATGGGTGCAGCACATGACAGGATGGGGATGCAGGATGGGTGCAGCACATACCAGGATGGGGAAGCAGGATGGGTGCAGCACATGACAGGATGGGGGCGCAGGATGGGTGCAGCACATGACAGGATGGGGGCGCAGGATGGGTGCAGCACATGACAGGATGGGGACGCAGGATGAGTGCAGCACATGACAGGATGGGGATGCAGGATGGGTGCAGCACATGACAGGATGGGGATGCAGGATGGGTGCAGCACATGACAGGATGGGGATGCAGGATGGGTGCAGCACATGACAGGATGGGGACGCAGGATGGGTGCCGCACATACCAGGATGGGGAAGCAGGATGGGTGCAGCACATGACAGGATGGGGACACAGGATGGGTGCAGCACATGACAGGATGGGGACGCAGGATGGGGACGCAGGATGGGTGCAGCACATGACAGGATGGGGACGCAGGATGGGTGCAGCAAATGACAGGATGGGGACGTAGGATGGGTGCAGCACATACCAGGGTGGGGACGCAGGATGGGTGCAGCACATGACAGGATGGGGGCGCAGGATGGGTGCAGCACATGACAGGATGGGGACGCAGGATGGGTACAGCACATACCAGGATGGGGAAGCAGGATGGGTGCAGCACATGACAGGATGGGGGCGCAGGATGGGTGCAGCACATGACAGGATGGGGGTGCAGGATGGGTGCAGCACATGACAGGATGGGGACGCAGGATGGGTGCAGCACATGACAGGATGGGGATGCAGGATGGGTGCAGCACATGACAGGATGGGGACGCAGGATGGGGATGCAGGATGGGTGCAGCACATACCAGGATGGGGAAGCAGGATGGGTGCAGCACATGACAGGATGGGGGCGCAGGATGGGTGCAGCACATGACAGGATGGGGACGCAGGATGGGTGCAGCACATGACAGGATGGGGACGCAGGATGGGTGCAGCACATGACAGGATGGGGACACAGGATGGGTGCAGCACATGACAGGATGGGGACGCAGGATGGGTGCAGCACATGACAGGATGGGGACGCAGGATGGGTGCAGCACATGACAGGATGGGGGTGCAGGATGGGTGCAGCACATGACAGGATGGGGGCGCAGGATGGGTGCAGCACATGACAGGATGGGGGCGCAGGATGGGTGCAGCACATGACAGGATGGGGACGCAGGATGGGTGCAGCACATGACAGGATGGGGACGCAGGATGGGTGCAGCACATGACAGGATGGGGATGCAGGATGGAGCAGCACATGACAGGATGGGGACGCGGGATGGGTGCAGCACATGACAGGATGGGGACACAGGATGGGTGCAGCACATGACAGGATGGGGACGCAGGATGGGTGCAGCACATACCAGGATGGGGATGCAGGATGGGTGCAGCACATGACAGGATGGGGGCGCAGGATGGGTGCAGCACATGACAGGATGGGGACGCAGGATGGGTGCAGCACATGACAGGATGGGTACGCAGGATGGGTGCAGCACATGACAGGATGGGGACGCAGGATGGGTGCAGCACATACCAGGATGGGGAAGCAGGATGGGTGCAGCACATGACAGGATGGGGGCGCAGGATGGGTGCAGCACATGACAGGATGGGGACGCAGGATGGGTGCAGCAGATGACAGGATGGGGACGCAGGATAGGTGCAGCACATGACAGGATGGGGACGCAGGATGGGTGCAGCACATGACAGGATGGGGATGCAGAATGGGGACGCAGGATGGGTGCAGCACATACCAGAATGGGGACGCAGGATGGGTGCAGCACATGACAGGATGGGGGCGCAGGATGGGTGCAGCACATGACAGGATGGGGATGCAGGATGGGTGCAGCACATGACAGGATGGGGACGCAGGATGGGTGCAGCACATGACAGGATGGGGACGCAGGATGGGTGCAGCACGTGACAGGATGGGGACGCAGGATGGAGCAGCACATGACAGGATGGGGACGCAGGATGGGTGCAGCACATGACAGCATGGGGACTCAGGATGGGTGCAGCACATGACAGGATGGGGACACAGGATGGAGCAGCACATACCAGGATGGAGACCATATACCAATATAAATGCTCGCCACCCGGGCATAGAACGGGTTCAATAGCTAGTATATATATAGGGAGTGACCTAGGAAATAGGATCAGAAGCTCCCCCTGGTCGCCTGGAGTGTGAAGTGTTGCATGTTTGTGGTACCTGGATGCAGTTATCCTCCCTTGCTTCCAAACATAGCATCACTATCCCCTGGAGGAAAGCAATATCACTGTGACGACCAGGACCCTGGTGCGCCACATATACTTGGATTGTATGAAACTGGAATTCACAGTATGTCCTTAACAATGATAAGGAGTAGTTGTAGTTATCAGCCATCATCAGACTGCACAACATACAAAAACCAAAGTGCTGTTTAGTTGCAGGCAGTGCCAGTAGCACTGGTAAACATTTTAAGAGTAACTTATCTTTTGGGAGATATCTTATATATTTCAGGCCCATTAATTCTGAGAAGATTAGTGTGGCAATGTGTCCTAAGACTTCCATCCATTGCTCAAAAGACCTCTTAGAAGTCCACAGCTCAGGAAACAGGACTCTAACTTTCTACTGCATCCGCTCTGCTCTGTGTGCTCTTCTGTCTCATGAGCTGCACTTTTCGAAGAGGTCTTTTGAGCGATTGGTGGGCGACTCAGGACCAGATTCCCCACAAATCTGCACAGAATGAATGACCCTGAAACATATAAAATTGTCTTTCAAACCTTGACTTACTCTTTAAGGTGCATTTACACTGCAGTGGATTATAATTGGCCTACCTAAATTGGTGGTCAATCACCCGATGTAGGAACAAAACATTTGTTCGTAGTGTGAAATATTTAAAGGGGTTTTCCTATGAACCTATTTTAGTCAATAGATCTTGGAATAATAATAACTTCCACAATTTGATGTTTAAATAAAATGTTCCTGTGCTGAGATAATCTTATAAATCTGCCCCTGCTATGTACTGTGTAATATCTGTGCCTAACCGGGCAGGAACATGGTCTGATCATACCACAGCTCCTGGGCAGGAGAGGAAATAAATAAATATACAGGCATTACAGCACAGGATCACAGCTGATTCTTTTTGTGAGGTAAAATATTTCCCTGCGTGTTTTTAAACAATATTTTACTTCAAATAATCATTTGCGATCCCATGCTGTAATGTCTGTATACTCTTTTCCTTCCTCCAGTGCCCAGGAGATGTGGTATGCTCAGACAATGTTCCTGCATGGTGAGACATAGCCATTTGTGGAACTTATTATTATTCCAAGATCTATTGATTAAAATTAACTTTTGTTAGTTTGAAAACCCCTTTCAGCTTTCTCAAAGGGAGTCGTTCACCCATGAAATGCCAATGAAACTGTGTAAACAGTTATAATAGGGAATGTAACTCCTATAAAAATGATACCAGGCATATATAATTTAGCTTAACATTTGCTGAAAAATCCACATTTATCAGGCAAATGAGGGTGCTTCATTGTACCCTTGGTGTGGCCTATGCCAGGGTCCACCATTATGCTCCAATATTTGAAAATTTAAGCTAGTGCCTTATCCTGATTGACATTGTTAGGTTAACCCCTTTACCATCTTGGACGAATAGGTGCATCCAAGGTGGGCTCCCCTGTTTGCTGTAGGCTCCGGCAATGAGCTTTCAACTTTTCTGGCACAAGTCAGCGGCATTCAAATGCAATAATGGGTGATCCATAGATCGAATCTGCACCATAATGGTATCATTAAAAATATCAGCTCGGCGTGCAAAAAATAAGCCCTCGCCCAACCCGAGATCCCGAAAAATGGAGATGCTATGGTTATCGGAATATGGCGTAATTTGTTTGTTTTTTTTTAGCAAAGTTTGGAATTTTTTCCCCACTTAGATAAAAAATAACCTAGACATGTTTGGGGTCTATGAACATGTAATGACCTGGAGAATCATAATGTCAGGTCAGTTTTAGCATTTAGTGAACCTAGTAAATAAGCCAAACAAAAGCAAGTGCAATTTTTCCGCACTTGGAATATTTTCCTGTTTTCCAGTACATGACATGGTAAAACCAATGGTGTCATTCAAAAGAACAACTCTTCCCGCAAAAAATAAGCCCTCACCTGGCCATATTGACAGAAAATAAAAAAGTTATGGCTCTGGGAAGGAGGGGAACGAAAAATGAAAACGCGAAACTGAAAAAAGCTCCAGTCATGAAGAGGTTAATATTAAGTTAAACTATGTATGCCTGGTATGATTTTTATAGGGGTAGCATTCCCTAAACAAATGTTTATACAGTTTAATTGGTATATGGGGGCTGACAGACATCTTTTAAATAACATCTTTCTTAGCAGCACATTGTCCTGAGATCACATGCTGCCAAGAGCAATGCTATTGTATCTGCACAGAACGATCATGTTTTAGATTGTATTGTGCACATGAAAGTGCTTTCACAAACTGTCTACACAGGCTGTTAATTGGTTAACGATCTGCTTGATATAGCAGATCAGTGGTTGTTTAAGGGTATGTGCACACGCTGTGGATTTTGCTGCGGGTCAGCTGTTTTCCATGAGTTTACAGTACCATGTAAACCTATGGAAAGCAAAATCCGCAGTGCACATGCTGCAGAAAGAAATGCACGGAAACGCTGCGTTGTATTTTCCACAGCATGTCAATTCATTGTGCGGATTCTGCAGCGGTGTCCACCTGCTCCTCAATAGGAATCCGCAGGTGTAAAACCACAGGTGGAATCCGCACAAAAACCGCGGGTAATCCGCAGTGCGGTTTTCCTGCGGATTTACCAAAATCAATGCAGAAATATCCGCACACCTTTCCACAGCGTGTGCACATAGCCTAAAACCTGTAGTTAGCCAATGTAAATGCACCCTTAGGGTATGTGCACATGTTGCGGATTCCATTGCGGATTTTTCCAAGTGGATTCTGCGAAATCCTCAGGTAAAACGCACTGCATTTTACCTGCAGATTCACCGCGGATTTGCTGCGGATTTAGTGCAGTTTTTGTGAGGATTTCACCTGCGTTTTTACACCTGCGGATTCCTATTAAGGAATAGGTGTAAAACGCTGCAGAATCCGCACAAAGAATTGACATGCTGCGGAAAATAAACCGCAGCGTTTCCGCGTTTTCTGCAGCATGTACTCTGCGGATTCTGCATTCCATAGGTTTACATGGCACTGTACAACGTCAATAAGACACCTATCCATTATTAATCCAATAGTATGAAAGGGTTAAAAAAATACACACACATTAAGAATATAGTATTTTAATGTAGGGTTGAGCGAAACGGGTCGTTCATTTTCAAAAGTCGCCGACTTTTGGCAAAGTCGGGTTTCATGAAACCCGATCCGACCCCTGTGCGGGGTCGGCCATGCGGTACGCGACTTTCACGCCAAAGTCGAGTTTCAATGACGCGAAAAGCGCCATTTCTCAGCCAATGAAGGTAAACGCAGAGTGTGGGCAGCGTGATGACATAGGTCCTGGTCCCCACCATCTTAGAGAAGGGCATTGCAGTGATTGGCTTGCTGTCTGCGGCGTCACAGGGGCTATAAAGGGGAGTTCCCGCCGACCGCCATGTTACTGCTGCTGATCTGAGCTTAGGGAGAGGTTGCTGCCGCTTCGTCAGAAGCAGGGATAGCGTTAGGCAGGGTCCATTAACCACCAAACCGCTTGTGCTGTAGCGATTTCCACTGCCCAACTCCACCTTCGGTGTGCAGGGACAGTGGAAGCTACATTTTTTTTTTTTCCCCCTCAGCGCTGTAGCTCATTGGGCTGCCCTAGAAGGCTCCCTGATAGCTGCATTGCTGTGTGTACGCCGCTGTGCAAACCAACTGCTTTTTTCAAAGCACAAATCCTCTTGTTCCTTCCTTTCTGCACAGCTATCTTTTTGGTTTGTACACACTTTTTATTTAATTTGTGCATCAGTCCACTCCTTATTGCTGCCTGCCATACCTGGCTGAGATTACTGCAGGGAGATAGTAATTGAAGGACACTCCCTGTTTTGTTTTTTGTTTTTGTGGGAGATTAAGATTGACATTTCTGCTAGAGTGCCATCCCTGTCTGTGCCATCTCTCACTCAGTGGGCCATAGAAAGCCTATTTATTTTTTTGCTTGATTTGGGTTATAAAATCTACCTGAAAAAATCACTACATCAATCAGTGGGAGAAAAATATTGGCCTCAGGGCTTGTGTGCCACTTTTGACTCCTGTGTGCATCATCACTCACTCAGTGGGCCATAGAAAGCCTATTTATTTTTTTGCTTGATTTTGGTTCTAAAATCTACCTGAAAAAATCACTACATCAATCAGTGGGAGAAAAATATTGGCCTCAGGGCTTGTGTGCCACTCCTGACTCCTGTGTGCATCATCACTCACTCAGTGGGCCATAGAAAGCCCTTTTTTTTTTTTTTTTTGCTTTATTTGGGTTCTAAATTCTACCTGAAAAAATCAATAAATCAATCAGTGGGAGATTAATATTGGCCTTTGGGCTTGTGTGCCAGTCCTAAGCGTGCCATCTCTCTCTCTCAGATAGTGGGCCATAGAAAGCCTATTTATTTTTTTTTTTTTTTTATTGGGTTTATAAATTTTCCCTGGAAAAAAAGAAAAAAAGTGGGAGATTAATATTGGCCTCTGGGCTTGTGTGCCAGTCCTGAGCGTGCCATCTCTCTCACAAATAGTGGGCCATAGAAAGCCTATTCATTTATTTTTTTTTGGTTTTATAAATTCTCCCTTACAAAAAAAAAGGGAGATTAATATTGGCCTTTGGGCTTGTGTGCCAGTCCTAAGCGTGCCATCTCTCTCTGTCTCTCAGATAGTGGGCCATAGAAAGCCTATTTATTATTTTTTTTATTGGGTTTATAAATTTTCCCTGGAACAAAAAAAAAAAAGTGGGAGATAAATATTGGCCTCTGGGCTTGTGTGCCACTCCTGACTCCTGTGTGCGTCATCTCTCACTCAGTGGGCCATAGAAAGCCTTTTTTTGTTTTATTTGTTTTCTAAATTCTCCCTGAAAAAATCATTTTATTTTCTTTGGTTTCTAAATTCTTCCTGAAAAAATCATTTTATTCTATTTTTTTTTTTTCCTAAAGTCTCCCTGAAAAAAAAACAAAAAAAAAACAAATCAGTGGGAGATTAATATTGCCCTTTCTGCTTGTGTGCCAGTCTTGACTCCTGGGTGTGCCATCTCTCTCTCTCTCTCCAATTGTGGGCCATAGAAAGCCTATTATTTTTTTAGCTTGATTTCGGTTCCAAAATCTACCTGAAAAAATCACTACATCAATCAGTGGGAGATAAATATTGGCCTCTGGGCTTGTGTGCCACTCCTGACTCCTGTGTGCGTCATCTCTCACTCAGTGGGCCATAGAAAGCCTTTTTTTGTTTTATTTGTTTTCTAAATTCTCCCTGAAAAAATCATTTTATTTTATTTGGTTTCTAAATTCTTCCTGAAAAAATCATTTTATTCTATTTTTTTTTTCCTAAAGTCTCCCTGAAAAAAAACAAAAAAAAAACAAATCAGTGGGAGATTAATATTGCCCTTTCTGCTTGTGTGCCAGTCTTGATTCCTGGGTGTGCCATCTCTCTCTCTCTCTCCAATTGTGGGCCATAGAAAGCCTATCATTTTTTTAGCTTGATTTGGGTTCCAAAATCTACCTGAAAAAATCACTACATCAATCAGTGGGAGATAAATATTGGCCTCTGGGCTTGTGTGCCACTCCTGACTCCTGTGTGCGTCATCTCTCACTCAGTGGGCCATAGAAAGCCTTTTTTTGTTTTATTTGTTTTCTAAATTCTCCCTGAAAAAATCATTTTATTTTATTTGGTTTCTAAATTCTTCCTGAAAAAATCATTTTATTCAATTTTTTTTTTCCTAAAGTCTCCCTGAAAAAAAACAAAAAAAAACAAATCAGTGGGAGATTAATATTGCCCTTTCTGCTTGTGTGCCAGTCTTGACTCCTGGGTGTGCCATCTCTCTCTCTCTCTCCAATTGTGGGCCATAGAAAGCCTATCATTTTTTTAGCTTGATTTGGGTTCCAAAATCTACCTGAAAAAATCACTACATCAATCAGTGGGAGATAAATATTGGCCTCTGGGCTTGTGTGCCACTCCTGACTCCTGTGTGCGTCATCTCTCACTCAGTGGGCCATAGAAAGCCTTTTTTTGTTTTATTTGTTTTCTAAATTCTCCCTGAAAAAATCATTTTATTTTCTTTGGTTTCTAAATTCTTCCTGAAAAAATCATTTTATTCAATTTTTTTTTTCCTAAAGTCTCCCTGAAAAAAAACAAAAAAAAACAAATCAGTGGGAGATTAATATTGCCCTTTCTGCTTGTGTGCCAGTCTTGACTCCTGGGTGTGCCATCTCTCTCTCTCTCTCCAATTGTGGGCCATAGAAAGCCTATTATTTTTTTAGCTTGATTTCGGTTCCAAAATCTACCTGAAAAAATCACTACATCAATCAGTGGGAGATAAATATTGGCCTCTGGGCTTGTGTGCCACTCCTGACTCCTGTGTGCGTCATCTCTCACTCAGTGGGCCATAGAAAGCCTTTTTTTGTTTTATTTGTTTTCTAAATTCTCCCTGAAAAAATCATTTTATTTTATTTGGTTTCTAAATTCTTCCTGAAAAAATCATTTTATTCTATTTTTTTTTTCCTAAAGTCTCCCTGAAAAAAAAACAAAAAAAAACAAATCAGTGGGAGATTAATATAGCCCTTTCTGCTTGTGTGCCAGTCTTGACTCCTGGGTGTGCCATCTCTCTCTCTCTCTCCAATTGTGGGCCATAGAAAGCCTATTATTTTTTTAGCTTGATTTGGGTTCCAAAATCTACCTGAAAAAATCACTACATCAATCAGTGGGAGATAAATATTGGCCTCTGGGCTTGTGTGCCACTCCTGACTCCTGTGTGCGTCATCTCTCACTCAGTGGGCCATAGAAAGCCTTTTTTTGTTTTATTTGTTTTCTAAATTCTCCCTGAAAAAATCATTTTATTTTATTTGGTTTCTAAATTCTTCCTGAAAAAATCATTTTATTCTATTTTTTTTTCCCTAAAGTCTCCCTGAAAAAAAACAACAAAAAAACAAATCAGTGGGAGATTAATATTGCCCTTTCTGCTTGTGTGCCAGTCTTGACTCCTGGGTGTGCCATCTCTCTCTCTCTCTCCAATTGTGGGCCATAGAAAGCCTATTATTTTTTTAGCTTGATTTGGGTTCCAAAATCTACCTGAAAAAATCACTACATCAATCAGTGGGAGATAAATATTGGCCTCTGGGCTTGTGTGCCACTCCTGACTCCTGTGTGCGTCATCTCTCACTCAGTGGGCCATAGAAAGCCTTTTTTTGTTTTATTTGTTTTCTAAATTCTCCCTGAAAAAATCATTTTATTTTATTTGGTTTCTAAATTCTTCCTGAAAAAATCATTTTATTCTATTTTTTTCTCCTAAAGTCTCCCTAAAAAAAAAACAAAAAAAAACAAATCAGTGGGAGATTAATATTGCCCTTTCTGCTTGTGTGCCAGTCTTGACTCCTGGGTGTGCCATCTCTCTCTCTCTCTCCAATTGTGGGCCATAGAAAGCCTATTTATTTTTTTGCTTGATTTTGGTTCTAAAATCTACCTGAAAAAATCACTACATCAATCAGTGGGAGAAAAATATTGGCCTCAGGGCTTGTGTGCCACTCCTGACTCCTGTGTGCATCATCACTCACTCAGTGGGCCATAGAAAGCCCATTTTTTATTTTTTTTTGCTTTATTTGGGTTCTAAATTCTACCTGAAAAAATCAATAAATCAATCAGTGGGAGATTAATATTGGCCTTTGGGCTTGTGTGCCAGTCCTAAGCGTGCCATCTCTCTCTCTCAGATAGTGGGCCATAGAAAGCCTATTTATTTATTTTTTTTTTTATTGGGTTTATAAATTTTCCCTGGAAAAAAAAAAAAGTGGGAGATTAATATTGGCCTCTGGGCTTGTGTGCCAGTCCTGAGCGTGCCATCTCTCTCACAAATAGTGGGCCATAGAAAGCCTATTCATTTATTTTTTTTTGGTTTTATAAATTCTCCCTTACAAAAAAAAGGGAGATTAATATTGGCCTTTGGGCTTGTGTGCCAGTCCTAAGCGTGCCATCTCTCTCTGTCTCTCAGATAGTGGGCCATAGAAAGCCTATTTATTATTTTTATTATTGGGTTTATAAATTTTCCCTGGAACAAAAAAAAAAAAGTGGGAGATAAATATTGGCCTCTGGGCTTGTGTGCCACTCCTGACTCCTGTGTGCGTCATCTCTCACTCAGTGGGCCATAGAAAGCCTTTTTTTGTTTTATTTGTTTTATAAATTCTCCCTGAAAAAATCATTTTATTTTCTTTGGTTTCTAAATTCTTCCTGAAAAAATCATTTTATTCTATTTTTTTTTTTTCCTAAAGTCTCCCTGAAAAAAAAAAACAAAAAACAAATCAGTGGGAGATTACTATTGCCCTTTCTGCTTGTGTGCCAGTCTTGACTCCTGGGTGTGCCATCTCTCTCTCTCTCTCCAATTGTGGGCCATAGAAAGCCTATCATTTTTTTAGCTTGATTTGGGTTCCAAAATCTACCTGAAAAAATCACTACATCAATCAGTGGGAGATAAATATTGGCCTCTGGGCTTGTGTGCCACTCCTGACTCCTGTGTGCGTCATCTCTCACTCAGTGGGCCATAGAAAGCCTTTTTTTGTTTTATTTGTTTTCTAAATTCTCCCTGAAAAAATCATTTTATTTTATTTGGTTTCTAAATTCTTCCTGAAAAAATCATTTTATTCTATTTTTTTTTTTCCTAAAGTCTCCCTGAAAAAAAAACAAAAAAAAAACAAATCAGTGGGAGATTAATATTGCCCTTTCTGCTTGTGTGCCAGTCTTGACTCCTGGGTGTGCCATCTCTCTCTCTCTCTCCAATTGTGGGCCATAGAAAGCCTATTATTTTTTTAGCTTGATTTCGGTTCCAAAATCTACCTGAAAAAATCACTACATCAATCAGTGGGAGATAAATATTGGCCTCTGGGCTTGTGTGCCACTCCTGACTCCTGTGTGCGTCATCTCTCACTCAGTGGGCCATAGAAAGCCTTTTTTTGTTTTATTTGTTTTCTAAATTCTCCCTGAAAAAATCATTTTATTTTATTTGGTTTCTAAATTCTTCCTGAAAAAATCATTTTATTCTATTTTTTTTTTTCCTAAAGTCTCCCTGAAAAAAAACAAAAAAAAAACAAATCAGTGGGAGATTAATATTGCCCTTTCTGCTTGTGTGCCAGTCTTGACTCCTGGGTGTGCCATCTCTCTCTCTCTCTCCAATTGTGGGCCATAGAAAGCCTATCATTTTTTTAGCTTGATTTGGGTTCCAAAATCTACCTGAAAAAATCACTACATCAATCAGTGGGAGATAAATATTGGCCTCTGGGCTTGTGTGCCACTCCTGACTCCTGTGTGCGTCATCTCTCACTCAGTGGGCCATAGAAAGCCTTTTTTTGTTTTATTTGTTTTCTAAATTCTCCCTGAAAAAATCATTTTATTTTATTTGGTTTCTAAATTCTTCCTGAAAAAATCATTTTATTCTATTTTTTTTTCCCTAAAGTCTCCCTGAAAAAAAACAAAAAAAAACAAATCAGTGGGAGATTAATATTGCCCTTTCTGCTTGTGTGCCAGTCTTGACTCCTGGGTGTGCCATCTCTCTCTCTCTCTCCAATTGTGGGCCATAGAAAGCCTATTATTTTTTTAGCTTGATTTCGGTTCCAAAATCTACCTGAAAAAATCACTACATCAATCAGTGGGAGATAAATATTGGCCTCTGGGCTTGTGTGCCACTCCTGACTCCTGTGTGCGTCATCTCTCACTCAGTGGGCCATAGAAAGCCTTTTTTTGTTTTATTTGTTTTCTAAATTCTCCCTGAAAAAATCATTTTATTTTATTTGGTTTCTAAATTCTTCCTGAAAAAATCATTTTATTCTATTTTTTTCTCCTAAAGTCTCCCTAAAAAAAAAACAAAAAAAAACAAATCAGTGGGAGATTAATATTGCCCTTTCTGCTTGTGTGCCAGTCTTGACTCCTGGGTGTGCCATCTCTCTCTCTCTCTCCAATTGTGGGCCATAGAAAGCCTATTTATTTTTTTGCTTGATTTTGGTTCTAAAATCTACCTGAAAAAATCACTACATCAATCAGTGGGAGAAAAATATTGGCCTCAGGGCTTGTGTGCCACTCCTGACTCCTGTGTGCATCATCACTCACTCAGTGGGCCATAGAAAGCCCTTTTTTTTTTTTTTTTTGCTTTATTTGGGTTCTAAATTCTACCTGAAAAAATCAATAAATCAATCAGTGGGAGATTAATATTGGCCTTTGGGCTTGTGTGCCAGTCCTAAGTGTGCCATCTCTCTCTCTCAGATAGTGGGCCATAGAAAGCCTATTTATTTATTTTTTTTTTTATTGGGTTTATAAATTTTCCCTGGAAAAAAAAAAAAAGTGGGAGATTAATATTGGCCTCTGGGCTTGTGTGCCAGTCCTGAGCGTGCCATCTCTCTCACAAATAGTGGGCCATAGAAAGCCTATTCATTTATTTTTTTTTGGTTTTATAAATTCTCCCTTACAAAAAAAAGGGAGATTAATATTGGCCTTTGGGCTTGTGTGCCAGTCCTAAGCGTGCCATCTCTCTCTGTCTCTCAGATAGTGGGCCATAGAAAGCCTATTTATTATTTTTATTATTGGGTTTATAAATTTTCCCTGGAACAAAAAAAAAAAAGTGGGAGATAAATATTGGCCTCTGGGCTTGTGTGCCACTCCTGACTCCTGTGTGCGTCATCTCTCACTCAGTGGGCCATAGAAAGCCTTTTTTTGTTTTATTTGTTTTATAAATTCTCCCTGAAAAAATCATTTTATTTTCTTTGGTTTCTAAATTCTTCCTGAAAAAATCATTTTATTCTATTTTTTTTTTTTTCCTAAAGTCTCCCTGAAAAACAAAAAACAAAAAACAAATCAGTGGGAGATTACTATTGCCCTTTCTGCTTGTGTGCCAGTCTTGACTCCTGGGTGTGCCATCTCTCTCTCTCTCTCCAATTGTGGGCCATAGAAAGCCTATCATTTTTTTAGCTTGATTTGGGTTCCAAAATCTACCTGAAAAAATCACTACATCAATCAGTGGGAGATAAATATTGGCCTCTGGGCTTGTGTGCCACTCCTGACTCCTGTGTGCGTCATCTCTCACTCAGTGGGCCATAGAAAGCCTTTTTTTGTTTTATTTGTTTTCTAAATTCTCCCTGAAAAAATCATTTTATTTTATTTGGTTTCTAAATTCTTCCTGAAAAAATCATTTTATTCTATTTTTTTTTTTTCCTAAAGTCTCCCTGAAAAAAAAACAAAAAAAAAACAAATCAGTGGGAGATTAATATTGCCCTTTCTGCTTGTGTGCCAGTCTTGACTCCTGGGTGTGCCATCTCTCTCTCTCTCTCCAATTGTGGGCCATAGAAAGCCTATTATTTTTTTAGCTTGATTTCGGTTCCAAAATCTACCTGAAAAAATCACTACATCAATCAGTGGGAGATAAATATTGGCCTCTGGGCTTGTGTGCCACTCCTGACTCCTGTGTGCGTCATCTCTCACTCAGTGGGCCATAGAAAGCCTTTTTTTGTTTTATTTGTTTTCTAAATTCTCCCTGAAAAAATCATTTTATTTTATTTGGTTTCTAAATTCTTCCTGAAAAAATCATTTTATTCTATTTTTTTTTTTTCCTAAAGTCTCCCTGAAAAAAAACAAAAAAAAAACAAATCAGTGGGAGATTAATATTGCCCTTTCTGCTTGTGTGCCAGTCTTGACTCCTGGGTGTGCCATCTCTCTCTCTCTCTCCAATTGTGGGCCATAGAAAGCCTATCATTTTTTTAGCTTGATTTGGGTTCCAAAATCTACCTGAAAAAATCACTACATCAATCAGTGGGAGATAAATATTGGCCTCTGGGCTTGTGTGCCACTCCTGACTCCTGTGTGCGTCATCTCTCACTCAGTGGGCCATAGAAAGCCTTTTTTTGTTTTATTTGTTTTCTAAATTCTCCCTGAAAAAATCATTTTATTTTATTTGGTTTCTAAATTCTTCCTGAAAAAATCATTTTATTCAATTTTTTTTTTCCTAAAGTCTCCCTGAAAAAAAACAAAAAAAAACAAATCAGTGGGAGATTAATATTGCCCTTTCTGCTTGTGTGCCAGTCTTGACTCCTGGGTGTGCCATCTCTCTCTCTCTCTCCAATTGTGGGCCATAGAAAGCCTATTATTTTTTTAGCTTGATTTCGGTTCCAAAATCTACCTGAAAAAATCACTACATCAATCAGTGGGAGATAAATATTGGCCTCTGGGCTTGTGTGCCACTCCTGACTCCTGTGTGCGTCATCTCTCACTCAGTGGGCCATAGAAAGCCTTTTTTTGTTTTATTTGTTTTCTAAATTCTCCCTGAAAAAATCATTTTATTTTATTTGGTTTCTAAATTCTTCCTGAAAAAATCATTTTATTCTATTTTTTTCTCCTAAAGTCTCCCTAAAAAAAAAACAAAAAAAAACAAATCAGTGGGAGATTAATATTGCCCTTTCTGCTTGTGTGCCAGTCTTGACTCCTGGGTGTGCCATCTCTCTCTCTCTCTCCAATTGTGGGCCATAGAAAGCCTATTTATTTTTTTGCTTGATTTTGGTTCTAAAATCTACCTGAAAAAATCACTACATCAATCAGTGGGAGAAAAATATTGGCCTCAGGGCTTGTGTGCCACTCCTGACTCCTGTGTGCATCATCACTCACTCAGTGGGCCATAGAAAGCCCATTTTTTTTTTTTTTTTGCTTTATTTGTGTTCTAAATTCTACCTGAAAAAATCAATAAATCAATCAGTGGGAGATTAATATTGGCCTTTGGGCTTGTGTGCCAGTCCTAAGCGTGCCATCTCTCTCTCTCAGATAGTGGGCCATAGAAAGCCTATTTATTTATTTTTTTTTTTATTGGGTTTATAAATTTTCCCTGGAAAAAAAAAAAAGTGGGAGATTAATATTGGCCTCTGGGCTTGTGTGCCAGTCCTGAGCGTGCCATCTCTCTCACAAATAGTGGGCCATAGAAAGCCTATTCATTTATTTTTTTTTGGTTTTATAAATTCTCCCTTACAAAAAAAAGGGAGATTAATATTGGCCTTTGGGCTTGTGTGCCAGTCCTAAGCGTGCCATCTCTCTCTGTCTCTCAGATAGTGGGCCATAGAAAGCCTATTTATTATTTTTATTATTGGGTTTATAAATTTTCCCTGGAACAAAAAAAAAAAAGTGGGAGATAAGTATTGGCCTCTGGGCTTGTGTGCCACTCCTGACTCCTGTGTGCGTCATCTCTCACTCAGTGGGCCACAGAAAGCCTTTTTTTGTTTTATTTGTTTTATAAATTCTCCCTGAAAAAATCATTTTATTTTCTTTGGTTTCTAAATTCTTCCTGAAAAAATCATTTTATTCTATTTTTTTTTTTCCTAAAGTCTCCCTGAAAAAAAAAAACAAAAAACAAATCAGTGGGAGATTACTATTGCCCTTTCTGCTTGTGTGCCAGTCTTGACTCCTGGGTGTGCCATCTCTCTCTCTCTCTCCAATTGTGGGCCATAGAAAGCCTATCATTTTTTTTAGCTTGATTTGGGTTCCAAAATCTACCTGAAAAAATCACTACATCAATCAGTGGGAGATAAATATTGGCCTCTGGGCTTGTGTGCCACTCCTGACTCCTGTGTGCGTCATCTCTCACTCAGTGGGCCATAGAAAGCCTTTTTTTGTTTTATTTGTTTTCTAAATTCTCCCTGAAAAAATCATTTTATTTTATTTGGTTTCTAAATTCTTCCTGAAAAAATCATTTTATTCTATTTTTTTTTTCCTTAAGTCTCCCTGAAAAAAAAAAAAAAAAAACAAATCAGTGGGAGATTACTATTGCGCTTTCTGCTTGTGTGCCAGTCTTGACTCCTGGGTGTGCCATCTCTCTCTCTCTCTCCAATTGTGGGCCATAGAAAGCCTATCATTTTTTTAGCTTGATTTGGGTTCCAAAATCTACCTGAAAAAATCACTACATCAATCAGTGGGAGATAAATATTGGCCTCTGGGCTTGTGTGCCACTCCTGACTCCTGTGTGCATCATCTCTCACTCAGTGAGCCATAGAAAGCCTTTTTTTGTTTTATTTGTTTTCTAAATTCTCCCTGAAAAAATCATTTTATTTTATTTGGTTTCTAAATTCTTCCTGAAAAAATCATTTTATTCAATTTTTTTTTTTTCCTAAAGTCTCCCTGAAAAAAAACAAAAAAAAAACAAATCAGTGGGAGATTACTATTGCCCTTTCTGCTTGTGTGCCAGTCTTGACTCCTGGGTGTGCCATCTCTCTCTCTCTCTCCAATTGTGGGCCATAGAAAGCCTATCATTTTTTTAGCTTGATTTGGGTTCCAAAATCTACCTGAAAAAATCACTACATCAATCAGTGGGAGATAAATATTGGCCTCTGGGCTTGTGTGCCACTCCTGACTCCTGTGTGCGTCATCTCTCACTCAGTGGGCCATAGAAAGCCTTTTTTTGTTTTATTTGTTTTCTAAATTCTCCCTGAAAAAATCATTTTATTTTATTTGGTTTCTAAATTCTTCCTGAAAAAATCATTTTATTCAATTTTTTTTTTCCTAAAGTCTCCCTGAAAAAAAACAAAAAAAAACAAATCAGTGGGAGATTAATATTGCCCTTTCTGCTTGTGTGCCAGTCTTGACTCCTGGGTGTGCCATCTCTCTCTCTCTCTCCAATTGTGGGCCATAGAAAGCCTATTATTTTTTTAGCTTGATTTCGGTTCCAAAATCTACCTGAAAAAATCACTACATCAATCAGTGGGAGATAAATATTGGCCTCTGGGCTTGTGTGCCACTCCTGACTCCTGTGTGCGTCATCTCTCACTCAGTGGGCCATAGAAAGCCTTTTTTTGTTTTATTTGTTTTCTAAATTCTCCCTGAAAAAATCATTTTATTTTATTTGGTTTCTAAATTCTTCCTGAAAAAATCATTTTATTCTATTTTTTTTTTTCCTAAAGTCTCCCTGAAAAAAAAACAAAAAAAAACAAATCAGTGGGAGATTAATATAGCCCTTTCTGCTTGTGTGCCAGTCTTGACTCCTGGGTGTGCCATCTCTCTCTCTCTCTCCAATTGTGGGCCATAGAAAGCCTATTATTTTTTTAGCTTGATTTGGGTTCCAAAATCTACCTAAAAAAATCACTACATCAATCAGTGGGAGATAAATATTGGCCTCTGGGCTTGTGTGCCACTCCTGACTCCTGTGTGCGTCATCTCTCACTCAGTGGGCCATAGAAAGCCTTTTTTTGTTTTATTTGTTTTCTAAATTCTCCCTGAAAAAATCATTTTATTTTATTTGGTTTCTAAATTCTTCCTGAAAAAATCATTTTATTCTATTTTTTTTTTCCTAAAGTCTCCCTGAAAAAAAAAAACAAAAAAACAAATCAGTGGGAGATTAATATTGCCCTTTCTGCTTGTGTGCCAGTCTTGACTCCTGGGTGTGCCATCTCTCTCTCTCTCTCCAATTGTGGGCCATAGAAAGCCTATTATTTTTTTAGCTTGATTTGGGTTCCAAAATCTACCTGAAAAAATCACTACATCAATCAGTGGGAGATAAATATTGGCCTCTGGGCTTGTGTGCCACTCCTGACTCCTGTGTGCGTCATCTCTCACTCAGTGGGCCATAGAAAGCCTTTTTTTTGTTTTATTTGTTTTCTAAATTCTCCCTGAAAAAATCATTTTATTTTATTTGGTTTCTAAATTCTTCCTGAAAAAATCATTTTATTCTATTTTTTTTTCCTAAAGTCTCCCTAAAAAACAAACAAAAAAAAACAAATCAGTGGGAGATTAATATTGCCCTTTCTGCTTGTGTGCCAGTCTTGACTCCTGGGTGTGCCATCTCTCTCTCTCTCTCTCCAATTGTGGGCCATAGAAAGCCTATTATTTTTTTAGCTTGATTTGGGTTCCAAAATCTACCTGAAAAAATCACTACATCAATCAGTGGGAGATAAATATTGGCCTCTGGGCTTGTGTGCCACTCCTGACTCCTGTGTGCGTCATCTCTCACTCAGTGGGCCATAGAAAGCCTTTTTTTGTTTTATTTGTTTTCTAAATTCTCCCTGAAAAAATCATTTTATTTTATTTGGTTTCTAAATTCTTCCTGAAAAAATCATTTTATTCTATTTTTTTTTCCTAAAGTCTCCCTAAAAAACAAACAAAAAAAAACAAATCAGTGGGAGATTAATATTGCCCTTTCTGCTTGTGTGCCAGTCTTGACTCCTGGGTGTGCCATCTCTCTCTCTCTCTCCAATTGTGGGCCATAGAAAGCCTATTTATTTTTTTGCTTGATTTTGGTTCTAAAATCTACCTGAAAAAATCACTACATCAATCAGTGGGAGAAAAATATTGGCCTAAGGGCTTGTGTGCCACTCCTGACTCCTGTGTGCATCATCACTCACTCAGTGGGCCATAGAAAGCACATTTTTTTTTTTTTTTGCTTTATTTGGGTTCTAAATTCTACCTGAAAAAATCAATAAATCAATCAGTGGGAGATTAATATTGGCCTTTGGGCTTGTGTGCCAGTCCTAAGCGTGCCATCTCTCTCTCTCAGATAGTGGGCCATAGAAAGCCTATTTATTTATTTTTTTTTTTATTGGGTTTATAAATTTTCCCTGGAAAAAAAAAAAAAGTGGGAGATTAATATTGGCCTCTGGGCTTGTGTGCCAGTCCTGAGCGTGCCATCTCTCTCACAAATAGTGGGCCATAGAAAGCCTATTCATTTATTTTTTTTTGGTTTTATAAATTCTCCCTTACAAAAAAAAAGGGAGATTAATATTGGCCTTTGGGCTTGTGTGCCAGTCCTAAGCGTGCCATCTCTCTCTGTCTCTCAGATAGTGGGCCATAGAAAGCCTATTTATTATTTTTTTTATTGGGTTTATAAATTTTCCCTGGAACAAAAAAAAAAAAGTGGGAGATAAATATTGGCCTCTGGGCTTGTGTGCCACTCCTGACTCCTGTGTGCGTCATCTCTCACTCAGTGGGCCATAGAAAGCCTTTTTTTGTTTTATTTGTTTTATAAATTCTGACTGAAAAAATCATTTTATTTTCTTTGGTTTCTAAATTCTTCCTGAAAAAATCATTTTATTCTATTTTTTTTTTTCCTAAAGTCTCCCTGAAAAAAAAAAAAAAAAAAACCAATTAGTGGGAGATTAATATTGCCCTTTCTGCTTGTGTGCCAGTCTTGACTCCTGGGTGTGCCATCTCTCTCTCTCTCTCCAATTGTGGGCCATAGAAAGCCTATCATTTTTTTAGCTTGATTTGGGTTCCAAAATCTACCTGAAAAAATCACTACATCAATCAGTGGGAGATAAATATTGGCCTCTGGGCTTGTCTGCCACTCCTGACTCCTGTGTGCGTCATCTCTCACTCAGTGGGCCATAGAAAGCCTTTTTTTGTTTTATTTGTTTTCTAAATTCTCCCTGAAAAAATCATTTTATTTTCTTTGGTTTCTAAATTCTTCCTGAAAAAATCATTTTATTCTATTTTTTTTTCCTAAAGTCTCCCTGAAAAAAAACAAAAAAAAACAAATCAGTGGGAGATTAATATTGCCCTTTCTGCTTGTGTGCCAGTCTTGACTCCTGGGTGTGCCATCTCTCTCTCTCTCTCCAATTGTGGGCCATAGAAAGCCTATCATTTTTTTAGCTTGATTTGGGTTCCAAAATCTACCTGAAAAAATCACTACATCAATCAGTGGGAGATAAATATTGGCCTCTGGGCTTGTGTGCCACTCCTGACTCCTGTGTGCGTCATCTCTCACTCAGTGGGCCATAGAAAGCCTTTTTTTGTTTTATTTGTTTTCTAAATTCTCCCTGAAAAAATCATTTTATTTTATTTGGTTTCTAAATTCTTCCTGAAAAAATCATTTTATTCTATTTTTTTTTCCTAAAGTCTCCCTAAAAAAAAAAACAAAAAAAACCAAATCAGTGGGAGATTAATATTGCCCTTTCTGCTTGTGTGCCAGTCTTGACTCCTGGGTGTGCCATCTCTCTCTCTCTCTCCAATTGTGGGCCATAGAAAGCCTATTTATTTTTTTGCTTGATTTTGGTTCTAAAATCTACCTGAAAAAATCACTACATCAATCAGTGGGAGAAAAATATTGGCCTCAGGGCTTGTGTGCCACTCCTGACTCCTGTGTGCATCATCACTCACTCAGTGGGCCATAGAAAGCCCATTTTTTTTTTTTTTTGCTTTATTTGGGTTCTAAATTCTACCTGAAAAAATCAATAAATCAATCAGTGGGAGATTAATATTGGCCTTTGGGCTTGTGTGCCAGTCCTAAGCGTGCCATCTCTCTCTCTCAGATAGTGGGCCATAGAAAGCCTATTTATTTATTTTTTTTTTTATTGGGTTTATAAATTTTCCCTGGAAAAAAAAAAAAAAGTGGGAGATTAATATTGGCCTCTGGGCTTGTGTGCCAGTCCTGAGCGTGCCATCTCTCTCACAAATAGTGGGCCATAGAAAGCCTATTCATTTATTTTTTTTTTGTTTTATAAATTCTCCCTTACAAAAAAAAAGGGAGATTAATATTGGCCTTTGGGCTTGTGTGCCAGTCCTAAGCGTGCCATCTCTCTCTGTCTCTCAGATAGTGGGCCATAGAAAGCCTATTTATTATTTTTTTTATTGGGTTTATAAATTTTCCCTGGAACAAAAAAAAAAAGTGGGAGATAAATATTGGCCTCTGGGCTTGTGTGCCACTCCTGACTCCTGTGTGCGTCATCTCTCACTCAGTGGGCCATAGAAAGCCTTTTTTTGTTTTATTTGTTTTCTAAATTCTCCCTGAAAAAATCATTTTATTTTCTTTGGTTTCTAAATTCTTCCTGAAAAAATCATTTTATTCTATTTTTTTTTTTCCTAAAGTCTCCCTGAAAAAAAAAAAAAAAACAACAAATCAGTGGGAGATTAATATTGCCCTTTCTGCTTGTGTGCCAGTCTTGACTCCTGGGTGTGCCATCTCTCTCTCTCTCTCCAATTGTGGGCCATAGAAAGCCTATTATTTTTTTAGCTTGATTTGGGTTCCAAAATCTACCTGAAAAAATCACTACATCAATCAGTGGGAGATAAATATTGGCCTCTGGGCTTGTGTGCCACTCCTGACTCCTGTGTGCGTCATCTCTTACTCAGTGGGCCATAGAAAGCCTTTTTTTGTTTTATTTGTTTTCTAAATTCTCCCTGAAAAAATCATTTTATTTTATTTGGTTTCTAAATTCTTCCTGAAAAAATCATTTTATTCTATTTTTTTTTCCTAAAGTCTCCCTGAAAAAACAAACAAAAAAAAACAAATCAGTGGGAGATTAATATTGCCCTTTCTGCTTGTGTGCCAGTCTTGACTCCTGGGTGTGCCATCTCTCTCTCTCTCTCCAATTGTGGGCCATAGAAAGCCTATTATTTTTTTAGCTTGATTTGGGTTCCAAAATCTACCTGAAAAAATCACTACATCAATCAGTGGGAGATAAATATTGGCCTCTGGGCTTGTGTGCCACTCCTGACTCCTGTGTGCGTCATCTCTCACTCAGTGGGCCATAGAAAGCCTTTTTTTGTTTTATTTGTTTTCTAAATTCTCCCTGAAAAAATCATTTTATTTTATTTGGTTTCTAAATTCTTCCTGAAAAAATCATTTTATTCTATTTTTTTTTTCCTAAAGCCTCCCTGAAAACAAACAAAAAAAAAAAACAAATCAGTGGGAGATTAATATTGCCCTTTCTGCTTGTGTGCCAGTCTTGACTCCTGGGTGTGCCATCTCTCTCTCTATCTCTCTCTCCAATTGTGGGCCATAGAAAGCCTATTATTTTTTTTAGCTTGATTTGGGTTCCAAAATCTACCTGAAAAAAATCACTACATCAATCAGTGGGAGATAAATATTGGCCTCTGGGCTTGTGTGCCACTCCTGACTCCTGTGTGCGTCATCTCTCACTCAGTGGGCCATAGAAAGCCTTTTTTTGTTTTATTTGTTTTCTAAATTCTCCCTGAAAAAATCATTTTATTTTCTTTGGTTTCTAAATTCTTCCTGAAAAAATCATTTTATTCTATTTTTTTTTTCCTAAAGTCTCCCTGAAAAAAAAAAAAAAAATCAAATCAGTGGGAGATTAATATTTACATTTGTGCTTCAGTGACAGTCCTGCGTGTGTGGCATCTCTCTCATTTGTTGCCACCAACAACAGAGTGTGTAACATTGTGCCTGATTTTCGTTGTGGTCTCACTCACCTGTAAAGGGGTAGCTAAATCATACTGAAGTTATAGCTCACCGTGTAATTTGTGTGACAGCAACAAATACCGTTAGTTTGTTTACGTTTTTAAAACAATGAGGAAGTATGGTGGAAGAGGTCGTGGCCGGGGGCGTTCATTGTCAGCTGGTAATGAGGGTAGTGGTAGTGGTGGAGCATCAGCTGGTCGTGGGAAAAAAAATATTGCACCTAAGTCTGGAGCTGTGGAGCCAGGTTCGTCGTCTGGCTACACAAGGCCTCGAACGCTCCCTTTTCTGGGAGTAGGAAAACCGCTTTTAAAGCCGGAGCAGCAAGAGCAAGTTTTGGCTTATCTTGCTGACTCAGCCTCTAGCTCTTTTGCCTCCTCTCGTGAAACTGGTAAATGTCAAAGCAGCGCGTCGTTAGTGGATGTTCACGGTCAGGGACAAGTCGCTTCCTTGTCCTCTTCAGCAAAAACAACAACAGAGAAGAATGCAGCAGGCGACACAACGGGTTACTCCATGGAGCTCTTTACACATACCGTCCCTGGCTTAGAAAGTGAAGCAGTTAACAGTCCATGCCCATTACAAGTTGAATCTGACATGGAGTGCACTGATGCACAGCCACAGCCAGACTACTATGCTGGTCCTTTGACTCAGACCACAACATTGCCCTCGCAGGGTGCTGATCAAGAATCAGACCCTGATGAGACTATGTTGCCCCATCACGAACGCTATACCACCGACCGACACGGTGACACAGACGAAGTTGCACACGAGCTACAAGAAGAGGTAATAGATGACCCAGTTCTTGACCCCGATTGGCAGCCATTGGGGGAACAGGGTGCAGGCGGCAGCAGTTCTGAAGCGGAGGAGGAGGGGCCGCAGCAGGCATCAACATCGCAACAGGTTCCATCTGCCGGGCCCGTATCTTGCCCAAAACGCGTGGCAAAGCTAAAACCTGTTGGAGGACAGCGTGGCCATCCGGTTAAAGCTCAGTCTGCAATGCCTGAAAAGGTATCCGATGCTAGAAAGAGTGCAGTCTGGCATTTTTTTAAACAACATCCAATTGATCAGCGCAAAGTCATCTGTCAAAAATGTTCAACTACCTTAAGCAGAGGACAGAATCTGAAAAGTCTCAATACAAGTTGCATGCATAGACATTTAACCACCATGCATTTGCAAGCCTGGACTAACTACCAAACGTCCCTTAAGGTTGTAGCACCCTCGGCCAATGAAGCTAGTCAGCAACGCAACATCCCTTCCGGCAGTGTAGGGCCACCATTTTCCGCACCACCTGCAGTATCTGTGCAGGTTTCTTTGCCAGGCCAAAGCCGTCAGGGTCAGGGAATCACCAGTTTCGTAGTAGGAAACACTGCATCTAGGGCACCGGTGGCAACAATACCATCTCCCACCGTCTCTCAGTCTGCCATGTCCACCGGCACCCCCGCTAGTTCCACGATCTCCAGCTCTCCAGTCCAGCTCACCCTACATGAGACTATGGTTAGAAAAAGGAAGTACTTAGCCTCGCATCCGCGTACACAGGGTTTGAACGCACACATAGCTAGACTAATCTCGTTAGAGATGATGCCCTACCGGTTAGTTGAAAGCGAAGCTTTCAAAGCCCTGATGGACTACGCTGTACCACGCTACGAGCTACCCACTCGACACTTTTTTTCCAGAAAAGCCATCCCAGCCCTCCACCAGCATGTTAAAGAGCGCATCGTCCATGCACTCAGGCAATCTGTGAGCACAAAGGTGCACCTGACAACAGATGCATGGCCAGGGACGTTACGTGTCCATCACGGCACACTGGGTAAATGTGGTGGATGCAGGGTCCACAGGGGACAGCAAGTTTGGGACAGTTCTGCCTAGCCCACGGTCTAGGAAACAATTGGCTGTAGCCGTTCGCACCCCTTCCTCCTCCTCTTCGTCCTCCTGCAGAAGCGAGAGCTCGTCCACAGACCGCAGTCGCACAACCACTCCATCCGCAGCTGCCACTGTTGCACACCAGGTCTCCCATTATGGGGCAGCTACTGGCAAACGTCAGCAGGCTGTATTGGCTATGAAGTGTTTGGGCGACAACAGACACACCGCGGAAGTTCTGTCCGAGTTCTTGCAGAAAGAAACGCAGTCGTGGCTGGGCACTGTAGATCTTGAGGCAGGCAAGGTAGTGAGTGATAACGGAAGGAATTTCATGGCTGCCATCTCCCTTTCCCAACTGAAACACATTCCTTGCCTGGCTCACACCTTAAACCTGGTGGTGCAGTGCTTCCTGAAAAGTTATCCGGGGTTATCCGACCTGCTCCTCAAAGTGCGTGGACTTTGCTCACATATCCGCCGTTCGCCCGTACACTCCAGCCGTATGCAGACCTATCAGCGTTCTTTGAACCTTCTCCCGCATCGCCTAATCATAGACGTTGCAACAAGGTGGAACTCAACACTGCACATGCTTCAGAGACTGTGTGAACAGAGGCGGGCTGTTATGTTTTTGTGGGAGGATACACATACACGGGCAGGCAGTAGGATGGCAGACATGGAGTTGTCAGGTGTGCAGTGGTCGAAGATTCAAGACATGCGTCAAGTCCTTCAGTGTTTTGAGGAATGCACACGGCTGGTTAGTGCAGACAACGCCATAATAAGCATGAGCATCCCCCTAATGCGTCTGCTGATGCAAAGTTTGACGCACATAAAGGATCAGGCGTCTGCAGCTGAGGAAGAGGAAAGCCTTGATGACAGTCAGCCATTGTCTGGCCAGGGCAGTGTACAGGACGAGGTAGCGGGCGAAGAGGAGGAGGAGGACGAGGAGGATGATGGGGATGATTATATTTTTAATGAGGAAGCTTTTCCGGGGCCACTGGAAATTGGTGGCGCGGCAAGGCCGGGTTCTGGTTTTTTGAGGGACACAAGTGACGTGGATTTGCCGGAAACTGCCCCTCAACCAAGCGCAACCGCAGATTTGAGAACTGGAACTTTGGCCCACATGGCGGATTATGCCTTACGTATCCTCAAAAGGGACACACGCATAACTAATATGATGAATGATGACGATTACTGGTTGGCCTGCCTCCTTGATCCTCGCTATAAAGGCAAATTGCAAAATATAATGCCACATGAGAACTTGGAACTAATATTAGCAACCAAACAATCAACTCTTGTTGACCGTTTGCTTCTGGCATTCCCTGCACACAGCGCCCGTGATCGTTCTCACACGAGCTGCAGGGGCCAGCAGACCAGAGGAGTTAGAGGGGCAGAAATCAGAAGTGGCGTTGGCCAGAGGGGTTTTCTGACCAGGTTGTGGAGTGATTTTGCTATGACCGCAGACAGGACAGGTACTGCAGCATCAATTCAAAGTGACAGGAGACAACATTTGTCCAGTATGGTTACAAACTATTTTTCATCCCTTATCGATGTTCTCCCTCAACCGTCATTCCCATTTGATTACTGGGCATCAAAATTAGACACCTGGCCAGAATTGGCAGAATATGCATTGCAGGAGCTTGCTTGCCCGGCAGCTAGTGTCCTATCAGAAAGAGTATTCAGTGCTGCAGGTTCAATACTAACAGAAAAAAGGACTCGTCTGGCTACCCAAAATGTAGATGATCTAACCTTCATTAAAATGAACCACAACTGGATTTCGAAATCTTTTGCCCCACCTTGCCCGGCTGACACCTAGCTTTCCTATGAAAAGGTCTTGCCTGTGGACTATTCTGAATGCCTTTTCCAATCTCGTAATTTTCTGCACCTGATTGTCCAGCATACGACATGTTTACACCTCACTAAATGGCCAAACTCCCCACACGGGGCCGTGGTATCGACACTTGGCGACAGCACCCGTGAGAGTGCAGTTTGTCTGAAGAGGTGGGTGAGCCCGCTTTTGGTCGACGGCACTGCCACTGGGTCCCTCCTAGTACAATAAAGTGTCTCTGGCGGTGGTGGTGCGCACCCAACGTCAGACACACCGTTGTAATATGAGGGGCCCTGGGCCTGTACCGCCGGCCACAAGACAGTTTCCCCCCACCCCAGCTCAAACAGTGCTCTACCACTTGCAAAATTATCTCACAGCTCCACCAATGTTTAGTCTATGCGCTGACATCCTTCAATGCCTGCCACTGACAATACCATTGTATTGACATTTTTGTTATGTTAGGCCTTCGATGCCTGTCTGTGGTCACTCCTTCCACTAGGCCTCCACTGACCACACCACTGCTGCCCGTGTACCCCTGGAACCAATTTAAAATTGCCTACAGCCATGTGTTATTATTTTAGGCCTTCGATGCCTGTCTGCGGTCACTCCTTCCACTAGGCCTCCACTGACCACACCACTGCTGCCCGTGTACCCCTGGAACCAATTTAAAATTGCCTACAGCCATGTGTTATTATTTTAGGCCTTCGATGCCTGTCTGCGGTCACTCCTTCCACTAGGCTTCCACTGACCACACCACTGCTGCCCGTGTACCCCTGGAACCAATTTAAAATTGCCTACAGCCATGTGTGATTATTTTAGGCCTTCGATGCCTGTCTGCGGTCACTCCTTCCACTAGGCCTCCACTGATCACACCACTGCTGCCCATGTACCCCTGGAACCAATTTAAAATTGCCTACAGCCATGTGTTATTATTTTAGGCCTTCGATGCCTGTCTGCGGTCACTCCTTCCACTAGGCCTCCACTGACCACACCACTGCTGCCCGTGTACCCCTGGAACCAATTTAAAATTGCCTACAGCCATGTGTTATTATTTTAGGCCTTCGATGCCTGTCTGCGGTCACTCCTTCAACTAGACCTCCACTGACCACACCACTGCTGCCCGTGTACCCCTGGAACCAATTTAAAATTGCCTACAGCCATGTGTTATTATTTTAGGCCTTCGATGCCTGTCTGCGGTCACTCCTTCCACTAGGCCTCCACTGACCACACCACTGCTGCCCGTGTACCCCTGGAACCAATTTAAAATTGCCTACAGCCATGTGTTATTATTTTATGCCTTCGATGCCTGTCTGCGGTCACTCCTTCCACTAGGCCTCCACTGACCACACCACTGCTGCCCGTGTACCCCTGGAACCAATTTAAAATTGCCTACAGCCATGTGTTATTATTTTAGGCCTTCGATGCCTGTCTGCGGTCACTCCTTCCACTAGGCCTCCACTGACCACACCACTGCTGCCCGTGTACCCCTGGAACCAATTTAAAATTGCCTACAGCCATGTGTTATTATTTTAGGCCTTTGATGCCTGTCTGCGGTCACTCCTTCCACTAGGCCTCCACTGACCACACCACTGCTGCCCGTGTACCCCTGGAACCAACATCAGAAAATATAAAAATAAGTATTTTGCTTATAAAAAAGAAAATACTGGAGAGATATCAAATGCAGACATTTTAACATTAAAAACAAACACATACAACAAAAATCTGGTACAGTACTAAAAATGGCCACCAGCTACAATAACTTTCTCCTGCAAGTAGTTAACTGAAAGGTTTTTTCAATTTTAAACACAGATATGGCATCCACCGAGTGTTGTCCTGTCGCGTCTTCTTTATATTATTGCCAAGAAGATGCAAAACAATGAAAATAATAAAATCATTATTTACCAAAAAAATAGAGTAAGTCAAAACCACATTGCAAATAAACATTCATTACAAATAAAGAAGCAGGGCGCGTCCGAGGGTGAGTATATACCTAATAAGAATATAATCACCCTCGGACGCGCCCTGCTTCTTTCCGACAGCCTTCCTTCCTAAGAATCAGCCCTTCCGTGGTGTAGAGAGAGGGTTTGTTACACTCCAAGGTGTTCCCCAGGTTGCCTTTCCTGAGCTTCGATCTTCCGGCTCTCGTTTAGTAGTTGTTGGAAACTACGCTGCATTGGGCCTACAAATTGGGTATGGGGTGTAGAGAGATGGTGTGTTCCACTCCAAGGTGTTCCCCAGGTTGCCTTTCCTGAGCTTCGATCTTCCGGCTCTCGTTTAGTAGTTGTTGGAAACTACGCTGCATTAGGCCTACAAATTGGGTATGGGGTGTAGAGAGATGGTGTGTTCCACTGTAGAGAGATGGTGTGTTCCACTCCAAGGTGTTCCCCAGGTTTCCTCGCCAATGCTTCGATCATCATGCTCTCGTTTAGTAGTTGTTGGAAACTACGCTGCATTAGGCCTACAAATTGGGTATGGGGTGTAGAGAGATGGTGTGTTCCACTCCAAGGTGTTTTCCAGGTTGCCTTTCCTGAGCTTCGATCTTCCGGCTCTCGTTTAGTAGTTCTTGGAAACTACACTGCATTAGGCCTACAAATTGGGTATGGGGTGTAGAGAGATGGTGTGTTCCACTCCAAGGTGTTCCCCAGGTTTCCTCGCCAATGCTTCGATCTTCATGCTCTCGTTTAGTAGTTGTTGGAAACTACACTGCATTAGGCCTACAAATTGGGTATGGGGTGTAGAGAGATGGTGTGTTCCACTCCAAGGTGTTCTCCAGGTTGCCTTTCCTGAGCTTCGATCTTCCGGCTCTCGTTTAGTAGTTCTTGGAAACTACACTGCATTAGGCATACAAATTGGGTATGGGGTGTAGAGAGATGGTGTGTTCTACTCCAAGGTGTTCCCCAGGTTTCCTCGCCAATGCTTCGATCTTCATGTTCTCGTTTAGTAGTTGTTGGAAACTACACTGCATTAGGCCTACAAATTGGGTATGGGGTGCAGAGAGATGGTGTGTTCCACTCCAAGGTGTTCTCCAGGTTGCCTTTCCTGAGCTTCGATCTTCCGGCTCTCGTTTAGTAGTTCTTGGAAACTACACTGCATTAGGCCTACAAATTGGGTATGGGGTGTAGAGAGATGGTGTGTTCCACTCCAAGGTGTTCTCCAGGTTGCCTTTCCTGAACTTCTATCTTCAGGCTCTCATTAAATTGTGGTTAAACGGAACAACTGCATTTGGCGTACTAGTTGGTTTGGGGCCTACTATCGGTGTCTGCCACTCCTTGCTGTTCTCCTGGTTTCCTGTCCTGAAATTCCGTTTTCAGGCGCTCGTTAAGTAGTTGTTAATGTTAGATTGCATTTTGCCTACTAGTTGGGTTGGGGCCTACTATCGGTGTCTGCCACTCCTTGCTGTTCTCCTCCACTGAACAAAGCTGTGCCGCCTGTTTACTACGGTTGCCAATTTTGAACTGCATTTCGACTACTTACTGATTTGGGCCTACTCTCTGTGTCAGCCTCTCAGTCCAGTTGTCCTCCACTGCAATGCCCCCTGGTTATTCCTGTGTTACCAATTTTGAACTGCATTTAGCCAACTTTATTCTTTGGGCCTATATCTGTGTTTCCTCCTCATCCTGCCCATTGCCCAGCCAGTGATAGATGAGTCTGCTGGTACATTGACCCATAACGCAACATTCCCCGTGCACGCTACACAACAACATTGTGACCCTGCTGAAAGTCAGGTTGCTCTTCCCGCATACCATACCACCTT
This sequence comes from Ranitomeya imitator, assembly GCF_032444005.1. Taxonomy (NCBI): domain Eukaryota; kingdom Metazoa; phylum Chordata; class Amphibia; order Anura; family Dendrobatidae; genus Ranitomeya; species Ranitomeya imitator. The sequence goes on along the minus strand of NC_091284.1, from coordinate 273,729,503 downwards.
ACACGGGGACAAAGAGGAAGGTGCAGATGAAAGTGCAGGTTCCTTCATCAGGTGGGGGGGAGGAATACTAGTTGGCGACGTCACTGGCACAGGGCCTCTCATAGTACGCAAAAATGTTGCTGCCGGTGGGAGGCGCCCCCGCCGTGCAAACACACCGCTGTACTTTGAGGGGCCCTGTGCCAGTGCCAATGCCAACGAGTGGGCCCCCCCTGCTTGCTCAGGTTCACAGCACTTGCAAAGTTGAAATACTTACCTCTCCCTGCTCCACTGCCGTGACGTGGTCCAGATTTCCTGGGCCCACTAATTACTTGAACCAGCCCTACCCACCACAACTTTAGCCAAATGACCCCCAATTTCAAATGCCTTCCAATTATTATAAGGTAAATTACGCTTGACAAGCTTCATTAAGAAGAATGGATGGTTTTGACATTAAAATGGGCACTCTAGGTGTTTTCCTGGCCCCCACTCACTGCCGACTATGCTGCCCCATTGACTTGCATTGGGTTTCGTGTTTCGGTCGATCCCGACTTTACGTCATAATCGGCCGATTTCACTCGACCCGACTTTTGAGATAGTCGGGTTTCGCGAAACCCGGCTCGACTCTAAAAAGGTCAAGGTCGCTCAACTCTATTTTAATGAAATAAATAAACACACAGGTTATCCATATAAATAGCACTCTTGAGGTACCTTCACACTGAGCAACTTTAGAACGATAACGATAGCGATCTGTGACATTGCAGCGTCCTGGATAGCGATCTCGTTGTGTTTGACACGCAGCAGCGATCAGGATCCTGCTGTGACATCACTGGTCGGAGCTAGAAGGCCAGAACTTTATATCGATGTGTTCACTTGTAACCAGGGTAAACATCGGGTTACTGAGCTATATACTTACATTCCTGTGTCTGTCGCGTCCCCTGGCGTCAGCTTCCCTGCACTGTGTCAGCGCCGGGCGTAAAGCAGAGAACAGCGGTGACGTCACCACGCTGCTTTACGGCCGGCGCTTACAGCTCTCCAGTGACCACACAACGACTATACAGCGACGCTGTCTATATCGCTGCAGCGTCGCTTAATGTGACGGTACCTTAAAGCGTGTAAATATGAAGTGCAAAGAGCAATATAGCTATAAAAAACATACGATTATATGAAAAAAGTTGGACACTATAGACCGTTGTAACGAAGTGATAATAAATAGAGTTGAGCGACTTTTACTTTTTTAGGATCGAGTCGGGTTTCGCGAAACCCGACTTTCTCAAAAGTCAGGTTGGGTGAAATCGGCCGATTTTTGCGAAAAGTCGGAGGTCGGCCGAAACACGAAACCCAATGCAAGTCAATGGGGAATTAAAGTCGGCAGTGAGTGGAGGACAGGAAAACACCTACAGTGCCCATTTTAATGCCAAAAACATCAATTCGTATTTCTTAAGCTTGTCAATCTTAATTTACTTTATAAAAATAGTTAGGCATTGAAAACAGGGGCTCATTTGGCTAAAGTTGTGGGGGGGTAGGGCTGGCTCAAGATTTTCGTGGGCCCAGGAAATGCGGAATACGTCACGGCGGTGGAGCAGGGAGAGGTAAGTATTTCAACTTTGCAAGTGCTGCGATCCTGAGCAAACAGGGGGGGCCCACTCATTGGCACTGGCACAGGGCCCCTCATAGTATGGCGGTGTGTTTGATGGCGGGCGGCGCCTCCCACTGCCAGAGACACTTTTGCGTACTATGAAGGGCTCTGTGCCAGTGCCAACGAGTATGCTCCTCCCACCTTATGAAGGAACCTGCACTTTCATCTGCACCTTCCTCTTTGTCCCCGTGTAAGATAGTATAGTATGCGGGAAGGGGAGCCTGACTTTTAGCAGGGTCAGATTCTGGCTGTGTAGAGTGCAAGGGGAATGTAGTGATCTGGGTCAATGTACCAGCAGACTCATCTAGCAGTGGCTGGGCAATGGGCAGGATGAGGAGGAAACACAGATATATGCCCAAATAAGAAAGTAGACTAAATCCAGTTCAAAATTGATACAGGACTAAACAGGCGGCATTGCTTTGTTCAGCGGAGGACAACTGTAATGAGAGGCTGACACAGTTAGTAGGCCCCAAAAGGTAAGTAGGCTAAATGCAGTTCAAAATTGCTAACAGGACTAAACTGGCGGCATTGCTTTGTTCAGTGGAGGACAACTGTATTGAAGGGCAGACACAGTTAGTAGGCCCAATTAAGAAAGTAGGCTAAATGCAGTTCAAAATTGGTAACAGGACTAAACAGGCGGCATAGCTTTGTTCAGTGGAGGACAACTGTAATGAGGGGCAGACACAGTTAGTAGGCCCAAATAAGAAAGTAGGCCAAATGCAATTCAAAATTGGTAACAGGACTAAACAGGCGGCATAGCTTTGTTCAGTGGAGGACAACTGTAATGAGGGGCAGACACAGTTAGTAGGCCCAAATAAGAAAGTAGGTTAAATGCAGTTCAAAATTGGTAACAGGACTAAACAGGCGGCATAGCTTTGTTCAGTGGACAACTGTAATGAGGGGCAGACACAGTTAGTAGGCCCAAATAAGAAAGTAGGCTAAATGCAGTTCAAAATTGCTAACAGGACTAAACAGGCGGCATTGCTTTGTTCAGCAGAGGACAACTGTGAGGGGCAGACAGTTACTAGGCCCAAATAAGTAAGTAGGCTAAATGCAGTTCAAAATTGGAAGAGGAGTACACAGGCGGCATTGCTTTGCTCAGTGGAGGACAACTGTAATAAGTGGCTCAGACAGACTTAGTAGGCCTAAAATAAAAAAGTAGGCTAAATGCAGTTCACAATTGTTAACAGGAGTACACAGGCGGCATTGCTTTGTTCAGTGGAGGACAACTGTAATATGTGGCTCAGACAGACTTAGTAGGCCTAAAATAAAATAGTAGGCTAAATGCAGTTCACAATTGGTAACAGGAGTACACAGGCGGCATTGCTTTGTTCAGTGGAGGACAACTGTAATAAGTGGCTCAGACAGACTTAGTAAGCCTAAAATAAAAAAGTAGGCTAAATGCAGTTCCCAATTGGTAACAGGAGTACACAGGCGGCATTGCTTTGATCAGCGGAGGAGGACAACTGTTATGAGAGGCTCACACAGTTATTAGGCCCAAGTAAGTAAGTAGGCTAAATGCAGTTCAAAATTGGTAATAGGAGTACACAGGAGGCATAGCTTTGTTCAGCGGAGGAGGACAACTGTTATGAGAGGCTCACACAGTTACTAGGCCCAAGTAAGTAAGTAGGCTAAATGCAGTTCAACATTGGTAATAGGAGTACTCAGGCGGCATTGCTTTGTTCAGTGGAAGACAACTGTAATAAGTGGCTGACACAGTTAGTAGGCCAAAATAATAAAGTGTGCTAAATGTCAGCCAAAAAAATGTTCATAAATAAACTGGTGGCATAGCTAGGTACAGGGGTGGGCTGCTCTGCTGAGTAGCAGACAGTGGTAGTTGGCGCAAAGTATTAACTGGTCTAAATGGAGGCCAAGGCCCCTGTATATTTTTGCTATCATCTATCATTTCAACAAATTTGTATTGGCAGTGCCATTGAAGGTTTTAACAGCACAGGCTACACAGTGGTGGAGCAGCGAGAGGTAAGTTTTGCAAGTGGTAGAGCACTGTTCGAGCTGGGGGGAACACTCTCACGTGGGCGGCGGTACTGGCACAGGGCCCCTCAAATTACGATGGTGTGTCTGACGTTGGTTGTGCACCACCACCATCAGACACACTTCATTGTACTATGAGGGACCCTGTGCCAGTGCCATCGCCCAAGAGTGGGCACACCCACCTGTCCAGGCAAACGGCACTCGCACGGGTGCTTGCACCAAGTGGTGACCACGGCCCTGTGGGGGGAGTCAGCCCATCTAGGGAGGTATAAGAATGGTCTATGGTGGACATTCAGCAGCTGCAAATGGAGTAAGAGGAGGCCAAAAGCAAGACATTTTTCAGGCAAGCTACGTGTCAGCAAGGGAAGGTGGGGCAAAATAATTTGAAATCCATGATTGGTTCATTTTAATGAAGGTTAGATCATCAACATTTCGGGTAGCCAGACGTGTCCTTTTTTCGGTCAGTATTGAACCAGCAGCACTGAAGATTCTTTCTGATAGCACACTAGCAGCTGGGCAAGCGAGCTCCTGTAATGCATATTCTGCCAATTCAGGCCAGGTGTCTATTTTAGATGCCCAGTAATCAAAGGGGAATGACCTGTGAGGGAGGACATCGATAAGGGAGGAAAAATAGATAGTAACCATACTGGACAAATGCTGTCTCTTGTCACTTTGAATTGATGCAGCAGTACAAGTCGTGTCTGCGGTCATTGCGAAATCACTACACAACCTGGTCATAAAACCCCTCTGTCCAACGCCACTTCAGATTTGTGCACCTCTAACACCTCTGCCATGTTGCCCCCTACAGCTCGTGTGAGAACCATCACCGCCTCTGTGTGCTGGGAATGCCTGAACCAAACGGTCTACAAGAGTTACTTGTTTGGTAGCCAATATTTGCTCCAGGTTCTCATGTGGCATGATATTTTGTAATTTCCCTTTGTATCGTGGATCCAGGAGGCAGGCCAACCAGTAATCGTCATTGGTCATCATTTTGATAATGCGGGGGTCCCTTTTTAGGATACGCAAGGCATACTCTGCCATGTGGGCCAATGTTCCAGGTGTCAATTCACTGCTTGTGCTGGGTTGAGGAGCACTTTCTTGCAAATCAACTTCACTTGTGGCCCGCAAAAACCCTGTACCTGACCTTGCAACGCCACCAGTTTCTATTGCCTCCTGAGAAGCATCCTCCTCCCAAAAATATTCATCCCCATCATCCTCTTCCTCCTCCTCCTCTTCGTCCGCCACGTCGTCCAGGAGAGTTCCCTGACCAGACAATGGCTGACTGTCATCAAGGCTTCCCTCCGCCTCGGCTGCAGATGCCTGCTTCTTGATGTGCATCAAACTTTGCATCAGCAGACGCATTAGTGGGATGCTCATGCTTTTGATGGCGTCGTCTGCACTTACCAGCCGTGTGCATTCCTCAAAACACTGAAGGACTTGACAGAGGTCTTGGAGCTTCGACCACTGCACACCAGACAACTCCATGTCTGCCATCCAATTGCCTGCCCGTGTATGTGCATCCTCCCACAAATAAATGACCGCACACCTCTGTTCGCTCAGCCTCTGAAGCATGTGCAGTGTGGAGTTCCACCTTGTTGCAACGTTGATTATTAGGCGGTGCTGGGAAATATTCAGCGATTGCTGATGGTTCAGCCTATGGCTGGAGTGTACGGGCGACCGGCGGATGTGCGAGCAAAGTCTTCGCACCTTCAGGAGCAGGGCTGGTAACTCTGGATAATTTTTCAGGAAGCACTGCACCACCAGGTTCAAGGTGTGAGCCAGGCAAGGAATGCGTTTCAGTTCTGAAAGGGCTATGGCAGCCATAAAATTCCTTCCATTATCACTGACTACCCTGCCTGCCTCAAGTTATACACTGTCCAGCCATGACTTGGCCAGTACTTCCGCGGTGTGTCTGTTGTCGCCCAAACACTTCATTTGTAGCACAGCCTGCTGACGCTTACCACTAGCTGTTCCATAATGGGACTCCTCATGTGCAATACTGGCAGCTGCGGATGGAGTGGTCGTGCGACTGTGCTCTGTGGACGAGCATTCACTTCTGGAGGAGGAGGAGGAGGAGGGATGGCGAACGCCTACAGCCAACTGTTTCCTAGACCGTGGGCTAGGCAGAACTGTCACACTATGGCTGCCCCTGTGGACCCTGCATCCACCACATAAACCCAGTGTGCCGTGATGGACACGTAATGTCCCTGGCCATGCCTATTGGTCCATGCGTCTGTTGTGAGGTGCACCTTTCTACTGACTGATTGCCTCAGTGCATGGACAATGCGATATTTGACATGCTGGTGGAGGGCTGGGATGGCTTTTCTCGCAAAGAAGTGTTGACTGGGTAGGCCATAGCGTGGTACTGCGTAGGCCATCAGGGCTTTGAAAGCTTCGCTTTTAACCAAACGGTAGGGCATTAGTCTAGCAATATGGGCATTCAAACCCTGTGTACGCGGATGACAGGATGAGTACTTTCTTTTCCTAGCGAGAGTCTCTTGTAGGGTGAGCTGGACTGGAGAGCTGCATATGGTGGAACTAGCGCTGGGGGTGGTGGACATGGCAGATTGAGAGAGGGTTGGTGATGGTATTCTTGATGTTGGCCTACCTACAGTGTTTCCTACCAAGAACCTTGTGATTCCCTGACTGCTTTGGCCTTGCGACGATACCTCCACATTTGCTGCTGGTGGTGTCCTAACCGGTGGGCTTACTGTGAGGGAAGCAATGTAGCATTGCTGACTACCTTCATTCTGAGCAGGTGCACCAGTGGTACTGGACGTTTGGTAGTTAGTCCAGACTTGCAAGTGCATGCTGGTTAAATGTCTACGCATGCACATTGTATTTAAACTTTGGAGATTCTTCCCTCTGCTAAAGGTCTTTGAGCACTTCTTACAGATAATTCGGATCTTGGTTAAAAAATGCCCACACTGCACTCTTCCTACTATGGATTACCTTTTCAGGCATTGCACACTGTGCTACTTACACCAGATGGCCACGGTGTCCTAAAACTGTTTTTGGATTTGACAAACATTTTTGGCCAGATACGGGCCTGCCAGATGAAAGCTGTTGCGATGTAGATGGCTGCTGCGGATCATCCTCCTCCGCTTCGGAGCTACTGGCAGCGGCACCCTCTTCCCCCAATGGCTGCCAATCTGGGTCAACAACTGGGTCATCTATCACCTCCTCTCCAATGTCATGTGCACCTTCCTCTGTGTCACCATGTAAGGTGCTATAGCGTTCGTGACAGGGCACCATAGTCTCATCAGGGTCAGATTCTGGCTCAGTACACTGCGAGGGCAATGTAGTGATCTGAGTCAATGGAACAGCATAATATTCTAGCTTAGGCTGTGCATCTGTGCACTCCATGTCCGATTCATCTTGTAATGGGCTTTTAACAATTTCCCTCTCTAACCCAGGCACGGTATGTGTGAAGAGCTCCATGGAGTAAACTGTAGTTTCACCTGCCGCATCCTTCACTTTTGGTTTGGGTGAAGGACACAAAGAAGCGACTTGTTCCTGACCGGGAGCATCCACTGAAGACTCGCTGCTTTTAGATTTCGAACCTTCTGAAGAGGAGGCGAAAGAGCTAGAGGCTGAGTCAGCAAGGAAAGCCAAAACTTTTTCCTGCTGCTCCGCCTTTAAAAGCTGTTTTCCTACTCCCAGATAAGGGAGCCTTCGAGGCCTTGTGTAGCCAGACGATGACGCTAGCTCAACACCTCGAGCCTTTGGTGCTATTTTGCTTTTCCCACTACCACCAGATGCTCCACCACCACCAACACCACCATCAGTACCAGTTAGCAACGCCTGCCCACGGCCTCTTCCACCAGACTTCCTCATTTTTGGAAAAATGTAAGCAAAATAACAACCGTTATATGGTGCTGTGAAACAAGGCAGAAGGCGTATATAAACTTGTGGAGAATTTTAATCTCCCTTTTTTTGGGGGGGGAGACTACAACAAAACTCAGTATTACACTGCACAATGTAAGTGGCAGAACATGGCTGGAAGATGTACGACAAACTAACAGAACTGTGACGTAGATCCACTTAGTGCCAACTTAAATCTCCCTTTTATTTGGGGGAGACTGCAGCAAAAATCAGGCCTAGTGTATTACACTACACAATGTAAGTGGCAGAACGTGGCTGGAAGATGTACGACAAACTAACAGAACTGTGACGTAGATCCACTTAGTGCCAAATTAAATCTCCCTTTTTTGGGGGGGAGACTGCAACAAAACTCAGGCCCAGTGTACTACACTACACAATGTAAGTGGCAGAACAAGGCTGGAAAATATATATAAAAAAAAGGGCTGTAGTACAATTTCAATCTCCCTACAATGATCTCAGGACAAGTATTGGCAGCAATAAAAAGGACTGCTGTGGACAAAGAAACAAGAGAACTGTGCAGAAAGGAGCAACAGGATTTTTTCTTTTAAAAAAGCAGTTGGTTTGCACAGCGGCGTAAAAACAGCAATGCAGCTATCAGGGAGCCTTATAAGGCAGCCTAATAAGCTACATAGCTGATGCACAAAAAAAAACTCCACTGTCCCTGCAAAGAAAAGGTGGTGTTGGACAGTGGAAATCGCTACAGCACAACCGGTTTGGGGGTTAATCTTCCCTCCCTAACTACCGTATATACTCGAGTATAAGCTGAGATTTTCAGCCCAAAAATTTGGGCTGAAAGTGCCCCTCTCGGCTTATACTCGAGTCAAGGTGGGCGGCAGGGTAGGCGGGTGAGGGGGAGAGGGCGCTGAGGCATACTTACCTGCTTCCAGCGATCCTGGCGCTCCCCCTGCCGTCCCATGGTCTTCTGTGCTGCAGCTCTTCCCCTCTTCAGCGGTCACGTGGGACCGCTCATTAGAGAAATGAATAGGCGGCTCCACCTCCCATAGGCGTGGAGCCGCCTATTCATTTCTCTAATCAGCGGTGCCGGTGACCGCTGATAGAGGAAGAAGCTGCGGCACCGAAGACCAGCTGTCTGGGGGAAGGAGCCGGATGCCGGGACCAGGAAAGTATGTCATATTTACCTGTCCCTGTTCCAGCCGCCGGGCGCCGCTCCATCTTCCCGGCGCCGCTCCATCTTCCCGGCGTCGCTCCGCTCTGACTGTTCAGGTCAGAGGGTGCGATGACGCATATAGTGTGCGCGGCGCCCTCTGCCTGATCAGTCAGTGCGCAGTGGACCGGACGCTGGGAGCTGCAAGCAAGAGAGGTGAGTATGGCATTTTTTTTTTTATTGCAGCGGCAGCAGCGGCACAGATTTATGTGGAGCATCTATGGGGCAGTATGAACTATATGGCACATATGGCACTATATGGTACAGCTATGGGGCAGTATGAACGGTGCAGAGCATATAAGGCACAGCTATGGGGCAGTATGAACGGTGCAGAGCACTATATGGCACAGCTATGGGGCAGTATGAACGGTGCAGAGCACTATATGGCACAGCTATGGGGCAGTATGAACGGTGCAGAGCACTATATGGCACAGCTATGGGACAGTATGAACGCTGCAGAGCACTATATGGCACAGCTATGGGGCAGTATGAACGGTGCAAAGCACTATATGGTACAGCTATGGGGCAGTATGAACGGTGCAGAGCACTATATGGCACAGCTATGGGGAAATAATGAACGGTGCAGAGCACTATATAGCACAGCTATGGGGCAATAATGAACGGTGCAGAGCACTATATGGCACAGCTATGGGGCAATAATGAACGGTGCAGAGCACTATATGGCACAGCTATGGGGAAATAATGAACGGTGCAGAGCACTATATGGCACAGCTATGGGGAAATAATGAACGGTGCAGAGCACTATATGGCACAGCTATGGGGAAATAATGATCTATTTTTATTTTTGAAATTCACCGGTAAATGCTGCATTTCCACCCTAGGCTTATACTCGAGTCAATAAGTTTTCCCAGTTTTTTGTGGCAAAATTAGGGGGGTCGGCTTATACTCGGGTCGGCTTATACTCGAGTATATACGGTATATCCCTTCTTCTGATGAAGCTGCAGCAACCTCTCCCTATGCTCAGATCAGCAGCAGTAAGATGGCGGTCGGCGTGCATGCCCCTTTTTAGCCCCTGTGACGCTGCAGAACGCAAGCCAATCACTGTCATGCCCTTCTCTAAGATGGTGGTGACCGAGACCTATGTCATCACGCTGCCCACACTCTACGTCCTCCTTCATTGGATGAGAAATGGCGCTGAAAGCGTCATACGAAATGCGACTTTGCCGCGAAGATCGCCGACCTCATGGCCGATCCCACACTAGGATCGGGTCGGGTTTCACGGAACCCGACTTTGCCGAAAGTTGGCGACTTTTGAAAATGTCCGATCCGTTTCGCTCAACCCTAATAATAAATATGGGCTGATTGTTCTGCAGTAGGTCACAACACTATCCAGGTAATTTGTTTTATTTTAAGCATTCTGTCCATATTTTAGTATCTAATTTTACCATCTAATTTTACCATTGGCTCTACCAGGGACGCTTCTTAAAGGGCATACCTTTCACCATATTGCCCATACTATATTGGCTGGCGCATTGCAATTAATGCTAATATGAAGATTCATAAGTACAAGCTTTGCCAGCTACTATAATGTATTTTCCTATGTAATATCTTTTGTGTCCTCTGGTAGTAATCCTTATTAGAACAATCAGCCCATATTTATTATCTCTCCGTTACAACGGTCTTTAGTGTCCAACTTTTTTCATATACACGTACTATATGTTTTTTATCACTATATTGCACTTTGCACTTCATATATACACGTTTTAGAGTGCTATTTATATATATTTTTTACTCATATATTTTTGTGTACACTGTTCACCGATATACTAGCAATTACTATCTGACTTTTTTTATAACTTTTGCACTTTGTGTCACTTTTATTTCTGTTCAGTTTGGCTGATGCATATGGCGGATTGCATTTTGCCTTCTATTATTATATAATTATTTCACAAATGTATTTATTTTTCCTGGTGTTGTGTTGTCTCTTAATATTTTTAATATTTTTTATTATTATTATTATTATTATTATTATTATATTTTTAGTGCGGGCACCTGTGTGTATAGTACTATTTCCCCCTATTAATAAAGGTATTTTAATTTATTCCTACTCTTGTCCATTTATTTAACTATTTTTTCTGGTTCGGATGTTTTCTTTGGTTGCATCCTGTGAAATAAAGAAGATGCAATATCAGAATTCCAAATCAGTGAGAACTTGGACAGTAGCGACTTTAATATGGTGAGTTTCAATGCAATAGTCAACAAAACATTACAAAGGGGTAATACAAAAACCAGGAACTATAGAAAATCTAAATTCACTGGATTAAATCCTTTATGACCAATGACTGACATAGCATGTCATGGGTGTCATTTCATGTAAACAGTCACTGCATGCAAACAGTGCATCTCTGAAGCCAGGTGTACGCTTCCTGGCTTCAGAGGTGTGCACTGCTCATGTCTGGAAGTTTAGTAGATGGCCTCCGATCATGCGCAGTGCACACCTCTGAAGCTGGGAAAGATACACCCACATTCAGAGACGAAGAGAAGCTGCCGGAATGAGCAGTGAGTGTGCGCAGATTAGCATGACTTGTTGATGATGCCAGCTTGTGCAAACTGTATTATTGTGCCCACAGGGGTGTGATAACATGGAAAGAGAAACTAACACCCCATCAACTAGTCAAAGCCCACAGTAGCACAGGAAAGTGGAGGTTTTAAATGCCTTTTTAAAGCATCTATTTAACTGAATTACATTATACAGGAATGGTTAGCGAGGCAGTTTAATCTCACATAGCTGAATGCTGCTGGATTGGAGGCCATGGGAGATTTGACAGGTTCCCTATAACTCTGAAGCAGCAGTTGATGTCATCACATGCCTGTATCAACAGATGTGGACAACTGATAAATGGGCCAAGGACTAGACAAGAGCTGTATTTATTTCTACTGACTGTGGACCTCATGCCAGCAAAATACTACTGAAGATCCTACAAAGACGGTTAAAGCCTTAAACACCCCACAATGCCCTTTTTTGTGTACTTATGAAGTCAGGTTTTTAAGGACTGTAAATATGGGCCTGCACACACCCATTGTTTCCATGTGATCCATGATCTCTTTTCTTCCTCAAAGCTTTCTTTCCTGGCCCTCACTGAGACCTGGCTGACGCCCCCTGACATGGCCTCGCCTGCAGCACTGAGTTACGGTGGCCTCCAATTTACCCACACTCCTCGCTCTAACAACAGAAATGGTGGAGGAGTGGGTATCCTTCTTTCTAAAAACTGTTCCTTCAACCCTATTCAACCCCCACCCTCCCTTATCCTCCCTTCTTTCGAGGTTCACTCTGTCCGTATCTACTCTCCCTCCAATCTCCAAATGGCTGTCATATACCGACCACCGGGATCAGCCACTGCCTTCATCGACCAATTCTCCACCTGGCTCCATCACTTTCTCTCTGCTGACATCCCCACCATCATCATGGGTGACTTTAATATCCCTACAGACGCCCGCCAGCCAGCAGCCACCAAGCTACTGGCCCTTACTTCATCCTTTGGACTCACCCAGTGGTACTCCACAGCCACTCACACAGACGGACATACACTAGACCTCGTCTTCACCCGCCTCTGTTCCTTATCTAATCTCACAACCTCTGACCACCATCTACTCACCTTCTCATCCTTGTCCTCCTCACCTGCCCCCCATGTCCAGCCATTACCACATCCTCGCAGAAACCTCGCACATCTAGACATTCACAGACTCTCAGACTCTCTCCTACCCCTGTCCTCCATATCTTCACTCCACGACACGGACAGTGCCACCGCTTTCTATAACTCCACCCTCACATCAGCCATAGACTCAGTCGCCCCTCTCATGAATGGCACAGTGCGACGAACCAATAGGCAACCTTGGCATAACAATCTCACAAAAAAACTTCGACAAGCATCCAGGGTTGCGGAGCGGCGTTTGAAGAAAACACGCCTGCCAGACGACTTCACTGCTTTCAAACAAGCTACATTTGACTTCAAATTAGCCCTCACCTCCGCTAAACAGACCTATTTTACTAACCTTGTATCTTCACTATGCTACAACCCAAAACAACTATTCAGCACATTTACCTCCCTCCTCTGCCCACCACTGCCACCTCCAACTTCCCTCATCTCCTCCGAGGACTTTGCCACCTACTTCAAAAACAAGATCAACCAAACAAGGCAAACCTTTACTGTTTCATCACCCCAACCACTCCATACCAGACCTCTGCCCTTCCCTAATAACCTCCCTCTCCAACATCACTGAAGGAGAGCTTACTCGCCTCTTTTCCAAATCGCACCTCACCACCTGTGCACTTGACCCCATCCCCTCCTACTTGCTCCCCAACGTCACTAACATGCTCATTCCAGCCCTAACCCATCTCTTCAACCTATGCTATCATCTGGTCCCTTCCACTCGGCCTTCAAACATGCCACCATCACACCCATCCTCAAAAAAACTAACCTTGACCCAACTGCTATGCCCAGCTACCACCCCATATCACTGCTCCCGTTTGCTTCAAAACTCCTTGAGCAGCATGTCCATGCTCAAATTTCCTCCCACCTCTCATCTAACCCTCTCCTTGGCAACTTCCAATCTGGCTTCCACCCCCACCACTCCACCGAAACTGCCCTGACAAAAATTACTAATGACTTACAGCCAAAGCTAACAGACAGTTCTCCATCCTCCTCCTTCTTGACGTGTCCTCTGCTTTCGACACAGTCGATCACTGCCTACTGCTACAGATTCTTTCTTCCCTTGGCATCAAAGACCTTGCCCTGTCCTGGATTGCCTCATACCTTTCCGACCGCACATTTAGCGTTTCCCACTCCCACACCACCTCCTCATCCCGCCCTCTCTCTGTTGGAGTCCCTCAAGGCTCTGTCCCAGGGCCTTCAAACCAGGGATTCAAGCTTCAGGAGGCTAATTTGCATATTCCAGGTGCCTTCTGGGAGAAGCGAAGTCTCCCTAAGCTAGAAGATCGTTGGGTACAGCCGGGACCAGCTGCTTCGAAAGCATCACCAAACCAGGGATTCAAGCTTCAGGAGGCTAATTTGCATATTCCAGGTGCCTTCTGGGAGAAGCGAAGTCTCCCTAAGCTAGAAGATCGTTGGGTACAGCCGGGACCAGCTGCTTCGAAAGCATCACCAAACCAGGGATTCAAGCTTCAGGAGGCTAATTTGCATATTCCAGGTGCCTTCTGGGAGAAGCGAAGTCTCCCTAAGCTAGAAGATCGTTGGGTACAGCCGGGACCAGCTGCTTCGAAAGCATCACCAAACCAGGGATTCAAGCTTCAGGAGGCTAATTTGCATATTCCAGGTGCCTTCTGGGAGAAGCGAAGTCTCCCTAAGCTAGAAGATCGTTGGGTACAGCCGGGACCAGCTGCTTCGAAAGCATCACCAAACCAGGGATTCAAGCTTCAGGAGGCTAATTTGCATATTCCAGGTGCCTTCTGGGAGAAGCGAAGTCTCCCTAAGCTAGAAGATCGTTGGGTACAGCCGGGACCAGCTGCTTCGAAAGCATCACCAAACCAGGGATTCAAGCTTCAGGAGGCTAATTTGCATATTCCAGGTGCCTTCTGGGAGAAGCGAAGTCTCCCTAAGCTAGAAGATCGTTGGGTACAGCCGGGACCAGCTGCTTCGAAAGCATCACCAAACCAGGGATTCAAGCTTCAGGAGGCTAATTTGCATATTCCAGGTGCCTTCTGGGAGAAGCGAAGTCTCCCTAAGCTAGAAGATCGTTGGGTACAGCCGGGACCAGCTGCTTCGAAAGCATCACCAAACCAGGGATTCAAGCTTCAGGAGGCTAATTTGCATATTCCAGGTGCCTTCTGGGAGAAGCGAAGTCTCCCTAAGCTAGAAGATCGTTGGGTACAGCCGGGACCAGCTGCTTCGAAAGCATCACCAAACCAGGGATTCAAGCTTCAGGAGGCTAATTTGCTGCCTGTAGGACATTATTGCAAGAGAGCTTGGCTGAGTAGATTACACAAGAAGGAAAACACACAGCAAGTCAGCAGGATCTAGGAGCAACATGGCAGATGTGACAACCTACATGGTGAGCTGCAGCATGTGCTACATGTTCACAGATCGACCAGAAGAAGAATCCAATTTCACCTGTCAGAAGTGTAGACTAGTGGCCCTTTTAGAAGAAAAGGTGCGGGGTCTGGAAGAAAGAATAGCAACTTTGAAACTCATCAAAGAGAATGAAGACTTTCTAGACAGAACAGAAGCATCTCTACTGGTCACAGAAGGTGCAAAAAGTGTCAGAGAACCTCCAAAAGCAGATGAGTGGAAGCATGTGACCAAAAGAAGCAAGAAGACCATGGAGAAATCACCAACCACACAACTGAAGAACCGATATCAAATCTTTGTAGAGGATGAAGATGGCACACCTAAGAATGAAGCAATACCAGCAAGCAAAAAAGAAAAGGGCACACAGCAACAAGTGACAGCAAAAAGTACAGCCAAGAAGCAACGAAGAGTGGTGGTGGTGGGAGACTCACTACTGAGAGGCACCGAAGCAGCCATCTGCAGACCAGACATAACTGCAAGAGAAGTATGCTGCCTTCCAGGTGCGATGATCAAGGATGTGACCGATAGGATACCAAAGCTCTTCAGCTCCAAGGACGTCCACCCATTTCTTCTGATACATGTTGGCACCAATGACACGGCAAGGAAGGACCTACCGACAATCTGCAAGGACTTTGAAGAGTTGGGGAAGAAAGTAAAGGAACTGGATGCACAGGTAGTTTTTTCTTCTATCCTTCCAGTAGACGGGCATGGCACCAGGAGATGGAACAGGATCCTTGATGCAAACAACTGGCTAAGACGATGGTGCAGACAACAAGGATTTGGATTCCTGGACCACGGTGTGAATTACTGGTATGATGGACTCCTCGCCAGAGACGGACTACACCTCAACAAACCTGGGAAACACACATTCGCCAGAAGACTCGCTACACTCATCAGGAGGGCGTTAAACTAGAAGAAGAGGGGACGGGAAGAAAAACATTAGACTCGAACAAAGACGACCCAGGAAAACATACTCAGAAGGGAGGTAAGAACATTTCTAAAACAATCCACAGCGAGGAGATTGGAACAAAACAAAATCCTCTAAACTGCATGCTCGCAAACGCCAGAAGCCTGACAAACAAGATGGAAGAACTAGAAGCAGAAATATCTACAGGTAACTTTGACATAGTGGGAATAACCGAGACATGGTTAGATGAAAGCTATGACTGGGCAGTTAACTTACAGGGTTACAGTCTGTTTAGAAAGGATCGTAAAAATCGGAGAGGAGGAGGGGTTTGTCTCTATGTAAAGTCTTGTCTAAAGTCCACTTTAAGGGAGGATATTAGCGAAGGGAATGAGGATGTCGAGTCCATATGGGTTGAAATTCATGGAGGGAAAAATGGTAACAAAATTCTCATTGGGGTCTGTTACAAACCCCCAAATATAACAGAAAGCATGGAAAGTCTACTTCTAAAGCAGATAGATGAAGCTGCAACCCATAATGAGGTCCTGGTTATGGGGGACTTTAACTACCCGGATATTAACTGGGAAACAGAAACCTGTGAAACCCATAAAGGCAACAGGTTTCTGCTAATAACCAAGAAAAATTATCTTTCACAATTGGTGCAGAATCCAACCAGAGGAGCAGCACTTTTAGACCTAATACTATCTAATAGACCTGACAGAATAACAAATCTGCAGGTGGTTGGGCATTTAGGAAATAGCGACCACAATATTGTACAGTTTCACCTGTCTTTCACTAGGGGGACTTGTCAGGGAGTCACAAAAACATTGAACTTTAGGAAGGCAAAGTTTGAACAGCTTAGAGATGCCCTTAATCTGGTAGACTGGGACAATATCCTCAGAAATGAGAATACAGATAATAAATGGGAAATGTTTAAGAACATCCTAAATAGGCAGTGTAAGCGGTTTATACCTTGTGGGAATAAAAGGACTAGAAATAGGAAAAACCCAATGTGGCTAAACAAAGAAGTAAGACAGGCAATTAACAGTAAAAAGAAAGCATTTGCACTACTAAAGCAGGATGGCACCATTGAAGCTCTAAAAAACTATAGGGAGAAAAATACTTTATCTAAAAAACTAATTAAAGCTGCCAAAAAGGAAACAGAGAAGCACATTGCTAAGGAGAGTAAAACTAATCCCAAACTGTTCTTCAACTATATCAATAGTAAAAGAATAAAAACTGAAAATGTAGGCCCCTTAAAAAATAGTGAGGAAAGAATGGTTGTAGATGACGAGGAAAAAGCTAACATATTAAACACCTTCTTCTCCACGGTATTCACGGTGGAAAATGAAATGCTAGGTGAAATCCCAAGAAACAATGAAAACCCTATATTAAGGGTCACCAATCTAACCCAAGAAGAGGTGCGAAACCGGCTAAATAAGATTAAAATAGATAAATCTCCGGGTCCGGATGGCATACACCCACGAGTACTAAGAGAACTAAGTAATGTAATAGATAAACCATTATTTCTTATTTTTAGTGACTCTATAGCGACAGGGTCTGTTCCGCAGGACTGGCGCATAGCAAATGTGGTGCCAATATTCAAAAAGGGCTCTAAAAGTGAACCTGGAAATTATAGGCCAGTAAGTCTAACCTCTATTGTTGGTAAAATATTTGAAGGGTTTCTGAGGGATGTTATTCTGGATTATCTCAATGAGAATAACTGTTTAACTCCATATCAGCATGGGTTTATGAGAAATCGCTCCTGTCAAACCAATCTAATCAGTTTTTATGAAGAGGTAAGCTATAGACTGGACCACGGTGAGTCATTGGACGTGGTATATCTCGATTTTTCCAAAGCGTTTGATACCGTGCCGCACAAGAGGTTGGTACACAAAATGAGAATGCTTGGTCTGGGGGAAAATGTGTGTAAATGGGTTAGTAACTGGCTTAGTGATAGAAAGCAGAGGGTGGTTATAAATGGTATAGTCTCTAACTGGGTCGCTGTGACCAGTGGGGTACCGCAGGGGTCAGTATTGGGACCTGTTCTCTTCAACATATTCATTAATGATCTGGTAGAAGGTTTACACAGTAAAATATCGATATTTGCAGATGATACAAAACTATGTAAAGCAGTTAATACAAGAGAAGATAGTATTCTGCTACAGATGGATCTGGATAAGTTGGAAACTTGGGCTGAAAGGTGGCAGATGAGGTTTAACAATGATAAATGTAAGGTTATACACATGGGAAGAGGGAATCAAAATCACCATTACACACTGAACGGGAAACCACTGGGTAAATCTGACAGGGAGAAGGACTTGGGGATCCTAGTTAATGATAAACTTACCTGGAGCAGCCAGTGCCAGGCAGCAGCTGCCAAGGCAAACAGGATCATGGGGTGCATTAAAAGAGGTCTGGATACACATGATGAGAGCATTATACTGCCTCTGTACAAATCCCTAGTTAGACCGCACATGGAGTACTGTGTCCAGTTTTGGGCACCGGTGCTCAGGAAGGATATAATGGAACTAGAGAGAGTACAAAGGAGGGCAACAAAATTAATAAAGGGGATGGGAGAACTACAATACCCAGATAGATTAGCGAAATTAGGATTATTTAGTCTAGAAAAAAGACGACTGAGGGGCGATCTAATAACCATGTATAAGTATATAAGGGGACAATACAAATATCTCGCTGAGGATCTGTTTATACCAAGGAAGGTGACGGGCACAAGGGGGCATTCTTTGCGTCTGGAGGAGAGAAGGTTTTTCCACCAACATAGAAGAGGATTCTTTACTGTTAGGGCAGTGAGAATCTGGAATTGCTTGCCTGAGGAGGTGGTGATGGCGAACTCAGTCGAGGGGTTCAAGAGAGGCCTGGATGTCTTCCTGGAGCAGAATAGTATTGTATCATACAATTATTAGGTTCTGTAGAAGGACGTAGATCTGGGTATTTATTATGATGGAATATAGGCTGAACTGGATGGACAAATGTCTTTTTTCGGCCTTACTAACTATGTTACTATGTTACTATGTTACTTTTTTCCATCTATACTCTTGGTCTAGGACAACTCATAAAGTCCAACGGCTTCCAGTACCACCTGTATGCGGACAACACTCAGATCTACCTTTCTGGCCCAGATTTCACCTCTCTCCTGTCGAGAATCCTGAAATGTCTGTCAGCCATATCCTCCTTCTTCATCTCTCGCTTCCTAGAACTCAATGTAGACAAAACCGAACTCATCATCTTTCCCCCATCTCACGTATCCCCCCTACCTGACCTATCTATTATACTAAACGGCATCACACTCTCTCTCGCACCTGAAATCCGCTGCCTCGGGGTAACTCTGCCCTGTCCTTCAATCCGCACGTCCAAACTCTTGCCACCTCCTGTCACCTCCAACTCAAAAATATTGCCAAAATCCATTCCTTCCTCAGCCCACAATCTACCAAAACTCTTGTGCATGCCCTCATCATCTCCCGCCTCGACTACTGCAACACCCTCCTCTGTGGCCTCCCCACTAACTTAGGGTTGAGCGAAATGGGTCGGCCATTTTCAGAAGTCGCCAACTTTTGACAAAGTCGGGTTTCATGAAACCCGACCCGACCCCTGTGTGGGGTCGGCCATGAAGTCGGCGATCTTCTGAATCTGGCATCGGAATTCCGATCCCGAGTTCCGATATGTTTGCAATATCGGAAATCGGTATCGGAATCCATATTTAAGTGTAAAATAAAGAATTAAAATAAAAAATATCGCTATACTTACCCTCTGATGCGCCCTGGTACTAACCGGCAGCCTTTCTTCCTTCGAATCAGCGCTTGCAGGACCTTGCGGTGACAATAGGAAGAAATAGGAATATTTCACCCTCAGACGCGCCCTGCTTCTTTCTGGCAGCTTTCCTTCCTTCGAATCAGCGCTTGCAGGACCTTGCGGTGACGTCGCGGTGACGTCGCGGCTTGTGATTGGTCGCGCGAGCGGTCACATAGGCGGTCGCGCGACCAATCACAAGCCGCGACGTCACCGCGACGTCACCGCAAGGTCCTGCAAGCGCTGATTCGAAGGAAGAAAGGCTGACGGTTAGTACCAGGGCGCGTCAGAGGGTAAGTATAGCGATATTTTTTATTTTAATTCTTTATTTTACACTTAAATATGTATCGCAGGGCCTGAAGGAGAGTTTCCTCTCCTTCAGACCCTGGGAACCCAATGCACTATTTTCAGGAAGGCTGGATCTGGCAAAAAAGAGGAAAGAGTTTATATTGCTGGGCGAATTATCAACAATCTTATATACGTAGATGATACAACATTGATAGCAACAAGAGTAGATGAAAAGAAGGACTTATTATGTAGTTGTAGGGAGGTGGACCAGGCTAGCGGTCCCTCTTGTGCTTCTGGGCTGGAACTGTCGGGGCTGTCACCATTATTCTGGGGGGAAGAGATTTCTGACCAGAGCAGTTCAGGACACCTGACTGGTGGGGGCGGGTCCGACTTAAATAGCTGGGTGGCCAGGAAGAGGGGGCTTTTGGCGGGGAACCAATGTGTGAAGACAGAGATGGTTAACTGTTATGGACCTGGTGGTTAGGAGCACCCGGAACGACCTGATGGGTAAACTCACACAGGACAAGCTCTGGGAAGTGGGAGCTCTGCTGACTGCAACCCCTAATCCTATCACACAACTAGAAATAGCCGTGGAGCGTACCTAACTCTACTTAGATGCCTCTTCACAGCCTAAGAGCTAACTAGCCCTAGATATAGAAAATAAAGCCTACCTTGCCTCATAGAAATTCCCCAAAGGAAAAGGCAGCCCCCCACATATATTGACTGTGAGTAAAGATGAAAGTCACAAACACAGAAATGAAACAGGTTTCAGCAAAGGGAGGCCAGACTTACTAAACAGACGGAGGATAAGAAAGGTATCTTTGCGGTCAGCACAAAAAACTACAAAAAGACCACGCAGAGTGTGCAAAAAGACCTCCGCACCGACTCACGGTGCGGAGGTGCCACTCTGCATCCCAGAGCTTCCAGCTAGTAAGGCAAATCATGATAGCAAGCTGGACAAGGAAACAATGAACAAATAATAACTAGCAGGGACTTAGCTTCTGCTGGAGTAGACAGGTCACCAGAAAGATCCAAGAGCGAACTGAACCAGTACAAGAACATTGACAGCTGGCATGGAGTAACGATCAGAGTGGAGTTAAATAGAGCAGCCAACCTAAGACTAAACTAGGTCACCTGTGGAAGGAACCTCAGAACCAGCAGCTCCACTCACAGCCACCAGAGGGAGTCCATGGACAGAACTCGCCGAAGTACCATTCATGACCACAGGAGGGAGTTCGATAACAGTATTCACAACAGTTAACTCCCTCTCAACTTACCCGTGCCAGCTATCCGTGCCAATATACCCGGTTAGCGAGTCTATCCTGACAGACAACACATAGCTCAGAGAGACTTCCGCATTGTACAGTGACCAGTACTGAGTGAATTGCATCGTTCCGCTGACCACTGCAGCCATATCCCTGCGGTGCCTACTGAGAACCGGCCTGCTCCTGAGGCTGTGATTGCTAAACTGTGTACTTCTTCTGCGGTCTTATCTGCTGAACTGTCTGCTTCGTCCGCTGTGCCGCAGACCAACACCTCTACAACATCCCGTGACCCTTACCAGGATACCACATGCTGAAGGACCCGGAGGATTCATCACCGCGAGGAGACACTGCATTGCCTTTCTGATCTGAGACATCTCGTGCCACCTGCGGCACCACTGAGGGATCTTCCAGCCACCTTCCACCAGGGCCCAGAGATAAGTTAAACTGTTGTTACTTTTACTATTGTACCCCCCTGCTTGACCTACTATTGTTTTACATAAAAAAATACCTGTTGACGCTAGCTCTGCCTCCTGTGTGTCACTGCATCCTATGCACTTGCATAGCTTTCTTCATAGTATCAAGATTTAAATCTCGAACATGGAATTGCTACTCAACACAAAAAAGACAAAGATATTGACTATTGCCAGGTAAGACCGAAACACATTTGAGATGGGATGACGATGAACTGGAAGTTGTAAAGGACTTTCAACCTCATTGGATTACAACCACAGAAATAAAGGTGGAAAATGTCCACAATTACAAAAGTAGAAACAACTTTATTAATAAAAGATACATACAAGGTATCAGACAGGGACGGGACTAAAACAGGCAGCAAAGCACATCACCACATACCTAGCGAGAGCCCACACATAGGGGTAAAGATTGGTCACAAGCGCAAATGCGCAGCAAAGTAATACGGAGGCATTAAGACATAGTGTGACCTACCAAGTGGTATGTGAACCCGGCAAGTGTGGGCTCCCGCACTCCCCGACGCGCGTTTCGGAAGTACGGGACTTCCTTCCTCAGGGGGCGTGCCATACAGGACGGCAGAGCGGTATAAAAACACACGCGACCGGAAGTGATCACGCCTGTGCGACGCCGATGATCCGTACCCCCGCCTCCATACACTGACGTCACCGCTGATGCAGGATCACATGGGGCCCCATGTGATCAAGACAACAAGCGGCGAGCAGCGATGGGCAGGGGGAGGGACCACCACAGCGCCACAACAAACAGCGGCCATATTGACTCTGGGAAACATGCCAGTCCACGAAGTTCCCTCCATTGTCATCTTGTTACAGTATCGATTTGTTTGTCCGGGTGGTGATGGAGGACTTGTATAAAATACCACATTTTCGTGTTAATGATAATCTTACAAGGGAGGAGAGACTGAGGTTGAGTTATCTGCAGGGACTTCCGAATACAGTGATTAAACCTGCTGATAAAGGTGGCAATGTCGTCCTATGGCCCACCAGTATGTACGAGAGGGAGGCATATCGTCAACTAAACAATACAACCTGTTATAGACGTCTGACATATAACCCCCTCTCGGCATATTGTGGTCAACTAGATAAGATCCTTAAACGGGCCCTCCAGGACGGCATTGTCACCAAAGAGCTAGCATCGGCTTTGGTGGTCCCTGAGCCAACTGTGGCTACTCTATATCTCCTCCCCAAGTTACACAAAAATACCTCCACACCGCCCGGCAGACCTATTGTGTCTGGTAGAGGGAACTTCCTGGACCACATTAATAAGTGGATTGATTACCATCTCCAACCTCTTGTGGTGAGCCTCCCTTCCTTTCTGCGGGACACGGGTGATCTCTTGCGCAGGGTCGACGGGTTGTGTTTGGAGGGTGATTCTCTTTTGGTTTCAGCAGACGTTGAATCGTTATATACTAACATTAGGCACAAGGACGGCATTGCGGCCGTACGTTATTTTTTAGGTACATCATCATTACCGCTTGGCCTACGAGAACTTCTGCTGGAACTTTTGGAGTTCACCCTCACCCACAATTTTTTTGTATTTAAGGGGTCCTTCTACCTTCAGCTCCAGGGGACCGCTATGGGTGCGGCCTTTGCGCCCGCCTATGCCGGTCTTTTCTTGGGGCTCTGGGAGAGGGACCTCTTCCTGTCTAATGAACAGGGGTTAATGGACCGTGTCCCTTTTTGGACACGGTACATTGATGACATCTTCTTCATTTGGCAGGGCACCCCCGTCGACCTTGGGCAATTGATGCAGACCCTGAACAACAATGACCTCAATGTGCATTTGACTTTTGTTTTTGATCATCAGTCACTTGATTTTTTGGATGTCACCATCAGGCGAGACAATTCTGGTTGTTTAGAAACTGATATTTTTAGAAAGGAGACGGCTACCAATACACTACTTCTTGCCTCCTCGGGTCATCCTAAGCACATGATTCGCTCTGTGCCAGTGGGGCAATTCCTCCGTCTTCGCAGAATATGCTCATCTGATGGTGACTTCGAGATTCGAGCTGAGGAGCTTAGGCAGCGCTTTTACGCACGAGGTTACAGTCATAGGACGGTTAAGATGGCATACCATCGAGCTAAACATGCTTCCCGCCACAACCTCCTATACAATAATACATCTAGGCAGAAGGCGGATGATACTGTGAGATTTGTAACTACATTTAGTTCTCGTGCTGATATGGTTCGCTCCAGTTTGCAAAGGGCATGGCCGATTCTAAAGGTTGATCCTGTTTTGAAAAAATTGATTCCACCAGCACCAATGATGTCCTTTAGGAGGGCAAAGAATTTGAGAGACCATTTGGTCTCCAGTCACTATTCCGAACAAGTGATGCCCACTTTTTTGGATAAATTTTCTATTCGGGGTGGGTGCGTTCCGTGTGGCCGATGTGTCGCCTGTCCCAATGTGGTGCGATGTGATAGGTTTGTGAACGCTGATGGCACTAAATCGTTTAACATTCGTCAGCGTATCACATGCACCACAAGATACGTTATTTACTATGCCACGTGCCCGTGTAACCTTATTTACGTTGGGCTGACTACACGCCAGCTCAAGGTTAGAATAAGGGAACACGTATTGGGTATTCAGGCGGCAGTCGGTCACGCGGACGCCTCCACCTTGAAAACAATACCATGTTATTTTAAAGATTTCCACAATTGCGATGGTACGCTGTTGAGGGTACGTGGTATTGAGTCCTTGAATATAAATATTCGTGGTGGTGGATTATCTAAACGTCTGTCTCAGCTTGAGACAAGATGGATTTGGGCTCTGAACACTGTTCATCCCAATGGGCTAAATGAGTGTCTCTCTTTTGCCCCCTTCCTGGGGTCCCCCTGTTGATGTATATTGCGGGTTGCATTGTACATTTACCTACATGTTTTTAGTCTGTTTTACTAATTGTGTTTTATTTTTTAGTGATCTTCTGTTCTTTATGACTTGTGGTGCCTATGATGGTGCCTTGATTGAGCTATCAAGATGAAGATGGGGTGCATTCCGTGCAATTTTCGAATATGCATCTTCTTGGATATTTATATGCTACTTGCCCTATTGATATAGTTGACATGTGTCTCATTTATGTATGGAGCTGGCGTAGTGTATATTGATGTATAATGATGTATAATTATGTAATACCATTCATCTTGTAACTATATTGTTATCCTGTATTGAGCCATGTTGGCCGGTTGATGTACAGTATAGATTAATAGTATACATTTGCGCCTGTGCGTGTATTGTATTATATAGTTGTTTGGGCTAATATGGTGTGTCATATGTGTTTCACATTTCCGTCATATGATTTTGTTTGTGGGGTTGTTATGTATTAGTATTGTATGCTGTTTATCTTCTGTTATGTATCCTGAGCCCCTATATGGAGGTGCAGTGCCGAGCTGCATTTGCAGCAAGGTACTGGCATGTTTCCCAGAGTCAATATGGCCGCTGTTTGTTGTGGCGCTGTGGTGCTCCCTCCCCCTGCCCATCGCTGCTCGCCGCTTGTTGTCTTGATCACATGGGGCCCCATGTGATCCTGCATCAGCGGTGACGTCAGTGTATGGAGGCGGGGGTACGGATCATCGGCGTCGCACAGGCGTGTTCACTTCTGGTCGCATGTGTTTTTATACCGCTCTGCCGTCCTGTATGGCACGCCCCCTGAGGAAGGAAGTCCCGTACTTCCGAAACGCGCGTCGGGGAGTGCGGGAGCCCACACTTGCCGGGTTCACATACCACTTGGTAGGTCACACTATGTCTTAATGCCTCCGTATTACTTTGCTGCGCATTTGCGCTTGTGACCAATCTTTACCCCTATGTGTGGGCTCTCGCTAGGTATGTGGTGATGTGCTTTGCTGCCTGTTTTAGTCCCGTCCCTGTCTGATACCTTGTATGTATCTTTTATTAATAAAGTTGTTTCTACTTTTGTAATTGTGGAAATTTTCCACCTTTATTTCTGTGGTTGTATGTAGCTTTTGGTGGGTCCTTATTGTCCTATAACCTGGGTGTGAGTGCCTCTATCTTACTACACTGGTAGTTACACTGAGTGATTATGAGGTATCCCTCCCATTGTGTGCGTTTATCTGTTTGTCGTCAACCTCATTGGATTGATGATCACTCAAGAAGCAGCAATGACAATGGAAGTGAATAGGAGAACAACTATGGGTAAATCAACAATGTGGTCACTGATCAAGGAACATTTCACTGGTGATGACGACACAGCTTATAAATAGTTTTGTCTTTTCTGTGGTTACATAGTGATGCATAACGTGGATAAAAAGAAACAAGACAGAAGAAGAATTGGCACAGGTCTATTGTTTTAGGAAATAACACATGAACAGGACATAGCCCCAATGGTCGGAACTTGTGTGTAATGAGCTCATTGTGAAAGGAGGGAATTATGGTTATTATGGTTATGTATGAAATAAAACCATTGTGAATGGTGGATCCTTTATTATCAGCTGTATAATGAAGTGTCACCTGTCATTGTAATCCTACCTCTGATAACATGGTGCATTCCTGTAAACTTTTCCTGAAAGGACAGGATAATATTATTCTAAAAATGCCCCAGTGGCATGTGAAAACAAGATTACAAATCATTTTAAAGATTGTAATAAGTAAAAAAAATCCCCAAAATGTTAAAAATGCACGTAACACAAATATCTGATTTAAATAAAAGGTCCTTTTTATGATAACTTCTTTTTAAGTGCAACATGTCAGAAATAGCATATTCTGTGCAAGAAATGAAAAATGGATCCACCAGCTTGATCATAAGACCAAACAAGAGTCCATTCAATGGAAGCAGAGGAGATCACTAACACCAAATAAAATTCTTGTTCAAAAGTCAGCAGGAAGGTGTAATGCCTGCTGCAGTGCAGTAGCACACAACCTTCACCAGGGGGTGTGGGTGAAGGAAAACAGGCACACTCACAGTGAAATCACAGAGCAGAAGGCAGGAGCCACTAGGTGGCGAAAGAGTAGTCAGACAAAGCCGGGTCAGCAACAGAGAGGGAACGAAGTAACACAGGTCACAGGAATCCACGTGGTCAAAAACAAGCCAAAGAAGTCAGAGCCGATCGAGAGCAGGAAAGCCAGAGATGCAAGACAGTAAAGCAGGTCAGAGGACAAGCCAAGTCAAATACCAAGGGGTCACAAAATGGAGAGCGAGTACTAAAACAAGTGAAGTCACGGGGACACAGGAACGGGACCTAGGTAAACTGGCAGAGGACAAAACAGGGTATAACGGGGTCAGCTGCTCAAGTCAGAAACAGGAGCTATAACTGACACTGCTTGCAGGTAACAGCAGACTGAAGTAGCCAGACAGATCCCAAAATGAGGGAGAGAAGATAAACCCCTGCATGACCATCCTGGGGAGAAAATAATCAGAAACAAATCCCAGACTGGATCATGACAGAAGGATCATGGCAACAGTTTTTTGAGATACAGAAGGCACTTTATTTCTTTAATTCATGCCACACACGATAACAATTACTGGAGACACCTATGCTTCAACATTTAAAGCATCACAAGAGGCAATAAAAGAGAAACGCCTTGATAAGTTGTCGGCAGGTATGTTGCTGGTTCAGTTATTATTTTCCATTTTGTAAAGTGAAGAAATATCTGCAGGCATAATGTAGTCCAATAGGCAGTAGCAGAGTTCTTACAGCAGCAAGAAGTCTAGTTTTATTCGAAGAGCATCCGATCACTGGAGCCAAAGTGGAATTAGTGTGTTGAACTCAAGGGCGATTACATTGTCTGAAAGATACATCGTGTGCACATACCGTAAGTGTGAAAATTACTTAGCAGTGTTCAAGAGATAGCTGTTGTAATTATCAGGCAGAGCCAAATACTAATGGTGAGTATATTGCACACTGTCAGTGTCACATCTCCAACAGGACCTGCTCCTGCGACTCCTTCTTCTGTCATCATGCGCCGCTGTATTCATTTTGCTGGCGATGCTCATGATAGAGGAGATGATTGGAACCAGATGCACTGTGTGATGCAGTGACCCCTGTTACAGGTAGGGGGCGCTGCATGGTCTTCCCAGAATACGCATGGAGGCATATTGAGGCCATAGGAATGCATGGCAATTGCAGGCATAACTGTGGTGATGAGACACAGTCTGACATTATTGTGAATGGCCGGTATGTGTGTCGCAGACGAAGACACTCTGTACTGCCAGCCTGAAGAAAGGTTGCTCTGTTACCTGTAGTCCCACAAGTAATTATGTTGTTTTAGAGGGAGGCTGGCAGGGCTAGTTCTGAGAGCTGGGCGGGTCGGACTAGCCACACACACCACCCATCTATTGGACTGGTTACAGATTTGTAATGTGACCAGCGTGTGGGTCACATGGTGGAGAGTGTTTGAATCTGTATGGTCCGTATGCAAGGTCCTGGGAAAGCCTATGTGTTGGGAGTGCTATCTCCCTAAATAGCACATGTGGGGCTTTGGCACTATTGTAGTGGCCTGTGTGTTGGACGGTCCCAGCCAGGGACGGACGTCCTGAATAGCACCTGGTGCGGCCATGATCCTGAATGACCTCTGTGTTGGGAGGTCCTGGGAGTAGGACTGGATCCATGAAGAGCACGAGGTGTGGCCAAGGACTTGCAGAGCCGATGATGGCTACTGTGTGGAGGAAGCTACCGTCCTTCGATGGGTCTGGAACCGATTGGTGTATGCTGTCAGGCAAGTTTGTGATCCCCATTAGGCAGCTTCTCCAGTGGATATAGTGAACTATTCGGAGTGTGGTCTCCTGCGGAAATTGGTCAGAGAAGTCTGGGACATTTAGAGACTCCGTATTAAAGCCGAGTACTAAGAAGCGTTATAAACTGTGCGGTCACCCATGGTAACTGGACGGACTGGGGTCCAGCATGATTAGTGAATGCAACTTAATGTGAAGTCCTGATACAGTGTGTAATGGACTGTTCGTGATACGGTTTATGACTATATAATAAACCGTATAGACTGTTTAAGTGAAAAACCGTGCCTGTCTGAGTGTATCCCGTTGCTAAGCGAGTATTCCCCAACCTGTTAGTTAGTGCTATCTCACAACTGGAAGATGTAGGCTCTGTCCATCCATTTAGATTTGGGTGGCTGGGACTTGTAGTGTTATATGGTCATATGGGTGTGTATCAGCTCCCTGCTCTATCCAATTGGACAGTACCACAACTGCAAGATATAATCTTATGCTTTTATGGTTCAGTTCTATTTCGCTCCTTATTGTTATCATTGTTTCTTGTTTTGAATTCTGCTTGTGTTTTTGACAATTGCTACTTATTTTGATTATGTACCATTCCCACCCTCTTGGTTCTGACCCAGCTACCTGACCACTCCTGAATGCTTGCACCACTGAGCAGCAGCTTATTCTGTGGTTCAAGTCCAGTGACTCCTGTTTAAGTCTAGCTCCCTGTAAAGGGGTTAAGGGGTGAAGGTCAGGGCAACTTCGGGGATCTAGTGAGTGGAGTGGCATGCACTAAGCTTGTCCGTGGTAGCTATTTTAGAGCTGCCAAGTGACCCCTGACAGAAATGTCTTTGTCAGATGGCACAATATTTTATTAAGCATTACCTTATCTGATAAGTTATTGATTGCTACATGTGTACAGGATCAAAACCAATAAAGTTACAGGAATACAGCACAAAAGCCACTAAAAATGCAGTAATGTATCACCAAAAGCACCATCAGTCCATGAATACATTGCCAAAAGCACCATCAGTACATGAACACATCGCTAAGCTTAATACAATGATCAATTACAATGTCAGGTCAACCCATATACAGTTACATGAAACTACAACTCCCAATGTGTCCTAAAGAAAAGAAAGAAGTTACTAGCTGTTGTTGTTAACAGCCAGTATCAGTCTGTGTACCATACAGGAACCACATTACTGATTAGAAGAAGGCAAGAGCATAAATAACATTTACATCCAGGTACCTTGTCTTTTCTGATTGGAGTTGTTAGCTTTCTTTTCTTCTTCCTCTTGTCAAGACACCATGATGACTTTTCACATCTACAGATCATCTCTGCAGACTTCAATCTTCTCCAGTTTGCTGCAGCATATCCCAACAGGAAGCCCTTAAAAATAACAGTGTCTCTATACTATCCCTGAATAGTAAAAATATATCCCTTTTGCTCTGTCCCTGAATAAATGTATTGCTACTCACTGTGCTCCCTGAACAAAATATGATCACCACACTGTGCCTCCTCATAGTCTTCTCCTATAAAATATTGCCTTTACACCCTCACCTATGAAGCTATAACTGCCACTGCCTGCTTTTATTAACTATGACCGTCTTACTGTCTGCCCTTATTAGCTGCAATAACCGTACTGTCCGCCCTTATTAAACAAACACAGAGAACTATATACTTTATTAACAAATAGTACAAAAGATGCAGGGGATATTAAAGTAGCTGTGGAACACACATAAAATAGCACATGGGGGCTAGCAAGACCCAAGGGACCAAATTCCAGATATTATACAAAGAATATTACACATTAGCATCACAAAAGAAAGAGAGTTTATAATACAACACCCTTACATAATAGCACCATACACCGGTAGTGCAGGGGTACAAAAACAACAGTATAGCATCATAGCAGCATACATTTACAGCTGTTGTATAGTATATATGTCCCCAAGTGCAGCAGCATCACTGCTCATCAATGTAACAATGACTGATATAGTAGATAGCAGGCTGTATGGCCGAAAAACATTCACCTGAAGTGCTGACGTAGAACATAAACGTGATGCCCAAATAATCACAGACATAATTCCCAAGTTTACCTATCAGATGTCAGGATAACTGGCCCAGAGGATCCGGCTGCCCACCCCGACGCGCGTTTCGGATAGCTCCTTTATCAGGGGGCATAGAAAGTGTACACATGCAGGGCTTTTTATACCAGCGCATACTGGAAATAGCGCCGCCACGGACCAGAAATGATGCATCCGTCGCCCCGGCAACCACGACGCCAGCCGGCGCACGCGTCATGTGACCAAAAGTGTTGGGAACATGCAAACCCCAGGTGACCCGACGCTAACAGCCACATAGAGACACAGGAAGCCGGTGGGGCAGCGGAACCGAGGTGCGCATGCGTACTGTCCAGAGCAGCGCTATGTATATAAGTGGAGCAGCCGAGACACCAGGATATCAGGTCTCGGGTTGACAACACGATATTGTACATGACAGGTAAAAGAAAATAACCCCAATAAGAACCCACATAACATAAAAAGAAAAAACATCCAACAAAAACAAACCAAACAAGGTGAAATAGTAAATCACAATACATGAATGTATTCTTATTTGTCGCTACATCATTGAATGTCCACATGAGACCAATATTGTAAACACTGGCAATTTTGCATTGATAATACGAAATGGATGCCCCAATTGTAGATGCTCTGTGCAGAAAAGTTCCTCATAATTTAGACCCGGATGTCACAATCTCCACATCAGTAGATAAATAATACTATTCCAAACGATACGAATAGTAGCAAAAAGAACCGACATGGATAACATCATAAACATAGAACCTATAGAGAATAAATAACGAAACAATAAAGTTAAAATCGTATAAAAACACATGTGTGATCACAAAAGAGCAAAATGGTGACCGCAAAATATACAAACCAAGAGAATATATATCACACAGGAGCGGAGCAAATGAAGAGTTCACATTTAGACCTTTAGGTTGGGGCTGTTGCAGCCAAATGCCCTTCACAGGAACGGGGCAAATGAAAGGTTCTCATTTAGACCTTAAGGTTGGACAGTTTGCAGTGTCCAAATGCACCTGGCTTCACATTGAGCCAGGCGTTGCGACAGCTTACCACCCCTAATATTTATGTGTAATGCATCAATGCCTCTAACCTGCAATAGATTACTATTGCATTGATGGACAGCCTTAAAATGGCGGGGTAGGGTTTTCAGAGTAGATGCGTCCATGTGGCCAACTGCAGCTTGGATGCCCAGCACGTGTTCCCTCATGCATACTTTGAGCTGGCGTGAGGTAAGTCCCACATAGATTAAGTTGCAAGGACATGTCGCATAGTACACCACATACCTTGTTGTGCAGGTAATAAATTTCTTTATTTTGACTGACTTGGACACTAGAATGAGCAAATGAGTCTCAATTATCAATATTACAACACGCCACGCAGTGGCCACACGGAACACATCCAAGTCTAGGATTACCCTGATTCAAGAATGTAATTCTGGATTCATCTTCATAGTGACTTCTTGTAAGGATGTCACAAAGATTTCTTGCTCGTCTAAATGTCACAGACGGTCTATTGGGTAGGAATCTAGATAGAGTGGAATTAGCTTGAAGGATGTGCCATGATTTCTGTAGAGCTGACCTCGTCCGAAGAACATCCGGCAGAGACGGAGGAATTGCCCAACCGGGACAGACCGGACCATCCTTTAAGATCAGTACACATTTAGAACTTTAGGCCCAGGGTAAGTAGCAGGACTATAACATTCAGCAGAACTAGAGTTTGAAGGGCCCCATTACAAAATTTGGACCTGGGCCTCTACCTACATGTTGGTCAGATATTTTAGCCCTTGTAGCATTCTAAATCCAATAAAGACATACGTGTTGGCCCCCATAATGTAATATTGTCCCCCCCATGCTGTACTAATGTCTCCCATGCTGGGTCTGGTATAATGTCCTCCAACCTGAGCCCCATCCAGTAATAATGTCCCCCATAACTTGCTCCTTCCAGTAATAATGTCCCCCATCCTAGGCCATTGCAGTAACAATGTGAAACATCCTGTGCCCCTTCTTGGTATAATGTCACCCAACCTGAAACCCTTTGTGTTATAATATTCCCCATCCTAAGCCCCTTCTTGTAATGATGTCCCTAGGCTGGCCCCTTCCTGGTATAATGTTACCCATCCTGGGCCCCTTCCAGTAATAATGTCCCCCATAATGGTGTTATGTCCCTATCCTGGCCCACTCCAACAATATACCGTATGTTTCCCCATCATGGGCCCCTTCTAGTAATAATGTCTGCCAACCTGTTGTAATGTCCATTTTCTGGCCTCAACCATTAATATATGTCCCCATCCTAGGCCCCTTCTAGTAGTAATGTTCCACATCATGGCCCGTTGCGGTAATATATGTCCCCCATCCTGGGCCCATCCATTAATAATGCTCCCCGTTCTTCCTCTGTTCTCTAACACATTTTTTAAAAAAAGATTCTTCTCACTTTTCCCCACTCCCAGAGGCTAGTAGCTGACATTGGCGTGCCTGCTGTGGGTGACACATGATGTCACTGCTATGCGCTGCCTGTGATTGGCACGCCGATGTCAGCTGCTGACCTGTGATTGGCAGGCGACGTGTATTGAGGTGTTGGGTCTCTGTTCTGCAATACATTTAAGCTGTGTGTGCATCCTTGGATACACATCCATCTGAAATAAGCGTTGGCACCCGGGGGCCCCCTCCCGCATTTTATACCACTGACAATACAACAAAATACTGTAAACCCTCAAGAATCTACTGATTTTTTTGTTTGTTAGTTTCTAGCTTATTGAAAATAGTTTGAAAACAATTTTATGAGTTCCATTATTAATGCACAATAATTACAACGTAACGGCTATACCTGAAATCTCTTTTTTGTTGTATCACAGGAACATAATCAAAGTAAGGAGCTTAATTAAGCCAATGCAAATTGACTTAACAAATTAGTGGAAAGAGAAGCATTTTTAGGTGCACAGCACATTTGGCAGTAAGCATGGCAGCAGGATTGAAATAAGGGGAGCATTTGGTTCAGGTGCAGTCAGCTAGGAAGCAATGTAGGGCAGACTAATGCGGCTGCATCTTAAAGGATGTAATAAACATTTGTGTATATCATTCAAGTACATACATGCAGTCACGAAAAAAACCAAGTACACCTTCTTTGAATTCTATGGTTTTACGTATCAAGATATAATAAGAAAAAAATGTGGTCATTGCAATGTCTTAAAGTTAAGTAAATACAATATCAGATGAACAACAACACATGACATATTATATCATGTCACTATTTAAACATACTAGGCTAAAATCCATAAGCAGTAGGTAAAAAATACATTTTAAAGTAAGTACACTGGCCTCAATAGGTCTGTGAGTGTTAAATGCAAATTCAAGTTCGACAGACAAGGTTCTCTATCTTTGATAAAGCTGTGCCTTCCCATAAAAAGTCTCTGTCTAGTATTAAACTTTGATCATTTTAACACAGGTGCAGTTCTTCAGTTTGTCCAAGTTGTCTTAAAGAGTCAGCCAAGCTATTTTAGCAGTCACAATCTTACTGATGATAAGTAATAAATCCAAGCCTAAATAACACACAGATTTCATTAATTTAACATGTTATGTTTAATTAACGTAATATCATCGTACAAACTGGAAGTATTCTCACTAACCAGAACATTTGGATATGAAATGACTGACGACATTTCTAAACTAATACAAAGAAATTAACATATAACATGTTCTTAGTAAAAAGCTTTATAAACAGGTAACCATTAAAAGTATTTACAGAAACTATCCACATCTGGCTAAATATATTTACAGAGTTTTGAAATTACAAACAATTTTTCAAAATAATAAAAGTGCACTTAATGTTCATATGTTTCTTGATATTGGGTGAGGAGATATAATTAATATATATAGGAAATCTATTGTAAGAAACATACAAAATTAGCCATGTGTTTAAATAAAAAAGAAATTAAGCAGCAAACTGAATTGTCTTAAAAAAATAGTAATTCAGAGAACTAATAGATTTTGGATAATTTTCATTTTGGGCGAGGCAAAATTAAATTAATAGTTCAGGTGCTATATATTGCACATGAGTCTATTGTTCAAGAGCAAATAATTGTGTGGAACTTGATAATTGTTGCTTAAGGTACCGTCACATTTAGCGACGCTGCAGCGATACCGACAAAGATCCGGATCGCTGCAGCGTCGCTGTTTGGTCGCTGGAGAGCTGTCACACAGACCGCTCTCCAGCGACCAACGATGCCGGTAACCAGGGTAAACATCGGGTAACTAAGCGCAGGGCCACGCTTAGTAACCCGATGTTTACCCTGGTTACCATCCTAAAAGTAAAAAAAACAAACAGTACATACTTACCTACAGCCGTCTGTCCTCCAGCGCTGTGCTCTGCACTCCTCCTGTACTGTCTGTGTGAGCACAGCGGCCGGAAAGCAGAGCGGTGACGTCACCGCTCTGCTTTCCGGCTGACCGACGCTCACAGCCAGTACAGGAGGAGTGCAGAGCACAGCGCTGGAGGACAGACGGCTGTAGGTAAGTATGTACTGTTTGTTTTTTTTACTTTTAGGATGGTAACCAGGGTAAACATCGGGTTACTAAGCGTGGCCCTGCGCTTAGTTACTCGATGTTTACCCTGGTTACCAGTGAAGACATCGCTGAATCGGTGTCACACACGCCGATTCAGCGATGTCTGCGGGGAGTCCAGCGACCAAATAAAGTTCTGGACTTTCTTCCCCGACCAGCGACAGCACGGCAGGGGCCTGATCGCTGCTGCCTGTCACACTGGACGATATCGCTAGCGAGGATGCTGCAACGTCACGGATCGCTAGCGATATCGTCTAGTGTGACGGTACCTTTAGACATTGAAGGTGTGATGGTGGAATAAGCGCTTACATGTTTCCTGTTGTATGTGAAATTGCTTCAGCATCAAACAACTTTGGCTCATGTCCTTTGTGTTCTAACACTCATGACTGTACATTGATCCTGTGAACATCTAAAGTATGTTTATAGCACAGGGTGTGTGCATAGGTGTAACATACGGTGTTTACCATGGAGTGTGTTTTCTTACATCCCGTGTGTATGTGTAACACAGTGTGTGATCGACATATACAAAATATCGGCAGCACGGATAAGATTTAATGGATGTTAACATGCCAACAATAACCCAACTCATTAATTGGATGATTGGTTGGCTTTGCCCGAACTGAAAATCATCCTTCTCGGATGTACCTCACCTGTAAACCGGAGGTATGCTGACAATGTTATGATACGGTGTGAGTGAGTGAAGTAGAAATTAGTCTTTCCCTATCATTCTGTGTCTGCCTGAGTAAAGAGGCCAATAAACAAATGCTTTGAATATTGTCGATCTATGTCTAACATTCTGAAATCGGTCTGGGTAAATGCATCCTAAATGTTTCTGCGTGATAGTAATATGTTACCATTTGAGACTCCGCTTTTAATTTTGTTCATAGCCACATTTAGTCTAAAAACGTCTCTCAATGTTAATCATTACAAAGTACAAAATATACAAAAGATCAAAGAAAAAACGGTTTACAACAACCTACTGAAGCTAAAAGTTTAGCTTATTTAACTGGCACCGGAATAATGATGCTACAATAGAAGCCTTAAAAATAAGGCTGAATTCTGACAAATATATGCACAGTGGACATTTATCCACACAGTTTCTTGCATACTGCTCCTAACATCCAAGAGATCCTTTATCTCCCAGGCGCCAACCACTTGAGTTTTTCCCAAACTTATACACTAATCGGCGGCCATCTACACGCTCAAGAATTTCTCGCTTGTAGTAATATCTGCAAAGAGAGAAAAAAGTGTAACGAGTTATTGAATACTATGATATTCATCCTAAATACTTTAAATGAGAATCAGCTAGACATTAATGAAAAAGCGATCAATAAAATCATTTAAGGATGAACCACCAACCTCATGGCACGGCTAAGCTTCTCATATGTCATACTGGAATTTTTC
Source organism: Ranitomeya imitator (assembly GCF_032444005.1). NCBI lineage: Eukaryota > Metazoa > Chordata > Amphibia > Anura > Dendrobatidae > Ranitomeya > Ranitomeya imitator. The sequence goes on along the minus strand of NC_091284.1, from coordinate 273,693,325 downwards.
TTTTTCTGTCCCCAAAGATGGGCAACTGCTTCAGAACGAAGAAACTTAAATACTCCTTCAGATCGGTCCTCCCACTTCAAAAGACCTTCATTTAAATCAGGCTGCAGTAATATATCCCGAATAAACTCCCAAAGGTGTGTTCCACGTGCAGCTGAAATAATTGGTAAATTGTAAGAATTACAAGAGTCATAATGAAAGAGGTGCATCAAATAATTTACAAAGGAAGCCAAGTTTCGAAATACTTAAAGGGGACCTGTCAATCAATTCATACTGGCTGAACCTTGGGTAGCATGAATCAGAGACATGGTGTTGATTGCAATGAGTTATGTTTTACTCTGAAGGCTCCAACACTTCGAGAAAACATGGTCTTAAAAGCCAATTGGGGTCTATAGTTACAGACATAACTAGTCTGAAGATGTCTCCATCCATCTTCTCCTTGCCATGTTCCAGTTAATTGACAGGTCTTTCCCTATTGTGAGAGGAGAGACTTATTAATCAACTGGATTGGGGCAGGGATAAGTATACTATCTATCACTTTAGACCATTGCAGGCTGTTCAACTAGGTTTTCTTTGAAACACTACAGAGCAAAACATACCTACTGCAATCGCATAGCCAGGCTCTGGTTTATGCTGTACATGGTTCGGATAGCATGGATCTCATGACAGGTTCTTTTTAGAGGGTAAATGTTGTTTTAGGAAAACTTATAGCTCATTCCTCCTCCTTTATACTCCTTATTGGACTTTATGAGTAGCAACTATCATCTCCCATCTCAGTAATATGAAAATCTGTATTCATTGGAGACAGACTTTACCCAAAATCTGAGACTGAATGATCAGTACAGAAGGAAGTAGATTAGATTTCTCTGATAAGATATATTACAAAACTTTCCTATTTTCTCTTGAACTGTAAAAATGTTAAATGACAGTTACACAATAAGAGGCAAGAGCACACATTTACTTACAGTGCTTGCTTTTCTTTGTCTCTAAGAAATCTGAGCTTTCAGCATTGATTTTCCGCGGTCTGCCCCTCCTTCTCCTATTGGGCGCACCATCACTTTTATTATAGCTTGGCAGGTTGTCTGAAAATAAAGAGGCAAAAATATGAAATAATTATTGTAATGCTATTTATAGTTTGTATTTTATTATCATTTCAGTATTTTATTAAGTTAAAAAGATATTCCCATCTCCAAGATCCTATCCCAATATGTAGTATGTGTAATAATCATAATATTATCAGATACCTCCAATTAGAAATATTTGCTATCTCTCTTTCCTCATGTTTAGGTATTGCAGGATCTTAGGTATCCATGGTTACGGCCACTGATGAAGTGACAGCTAGTTGCTAGTGGTCGCAACCATGGATACCTAAGGTCCTGCAATGCCTGCACATGAGGAAATGCATGTAAAGAAGCTGCGGAGACACCATCACGTGTTTCTCGACGCAAGCAGTGAATAGCCAGGCCTTTCCCCGGGAAGGAACAACCACGGGAAGGGCAGCATCCTATGAAGGAAAGCCACCTATGCCAAGCATGGTATCCATCCACAGACAGCTGTTTCGGGGTGTTTGCCCCTCATCAGTGTGGAGTAGGAATCTGGCTATTAGGAGCAGTGCCTAGTAAAAAGGCTATAAAGGCACAGATGATTGGCCTCGGGAAGACCAAAGCATCCAACACCGCGGAGACACCATCACGTGTTTCTCAACGCAGTGATTCCAGAACACTGCCCCCATCCCTTATGGGAAATATGCAGATGCATGTAAAGAAGCTGCGGAGACACCATCACGTGTTTCTCGACGCAAGCAGTGAACATGAGGAAAGAGATATAGCGAATCAGAAAACTATACTACATTTCTAATTGGAGGTATCTGCTAATACTACATATTAAGGTAGGATCTTGGTAATGGGAATACCCCTTTAAGTATCAACTTACTTGTTCCCAATGATGCTGTTTTTATGTCCACGTCAATGTCACTTCCTGCAGAATCTCCAGCTTGAGGGCTATATGAACCTGTCAGTAAAAAAACAAGACAGTTGAGTATCATGAAAAGTTTTCCAAGCTCTTTTACACTGATGTGTATAACCTTAAGACTGTCTTTATTACTTACCGGATCCACAGAACTCAGAGCTCGCAGGCGAGATTGGATCAGAGTAGTAACCTGGATCTATTGTTTTGTCTCCACACAAGTCAGATTCTGTAATAAAATTCAAGTAGGATTTAAAATTTCCATTAAGGATCATTTTATCATTTATTATTGCATTGGTAACAGCACAAATATTGTTAACAATGATCAATCACTAGTGATCTAAGTAACAGCATGACAAAGCCAAAATTGCTGTAGAGATGTTGTTGGGTTAAAAAAGCAAGTCATGGCTGAATATAGTAAATTTCACCATCTTGCTCCATTAAGTTTGGCAATTGATGTTGCCTTGGCTATCAGGCTATTAGCTGTTGAGTGGAAATCTAAAGTAGTCGTCTAAAGGCCTCTATACACATTAGACTAATGTTGGTGTGTGCTGCCAATATTGAGGGGCTCAGCCTCAATCTAATGAGTATGAGGGCACCGTCCAACTGATGGTCTGTGGAGATCAGGCATGTCTGTTATTGGACTGTCAATCGCATTGTTCTCCCAGAGATAAGATGCCTGCTGGTGTGTAAGCCAGTGGATTTCTTATAAGAAACACAGGGGCCATTATATCAGAGAGTAGGTTGAAATGGCTGTTGGATGAGTAATCAAAACATTGTTCAGCCAATAGACATCTAATGTGTATGGCGATTTTAAGACTGTGCCAATACCAGTAATAAATGTCAGCACAGTCTTAGTAAACAGAGCGACATGACACAGCTTTTAGATAACAATGTTTATGTAGTCAAGTGACATAAAAAAACAACACACAACAGTTTCTGGGCGAGGCCAGTAGCATAGCTTCCAAGAGATCAGAGTAGGCACTTGCCACTTTTACCTGTGTTGGCATGCACAGCATACCGATATAGTTAAACTCTAAGGAAGAGCAGGAGCCATGGTCTACCTGCCTTACTGGTCTCTGTTCTGTAGACCATAGGTTGCTTTAGGCCTGCAGCCTATAGAGTGGCACAGAAATTCAGAGTCCTAGCACAGATGGTGCAAAGACATCAATATGTCGATCCACTGACTGTGATGGCAGACTCACCAAAATGTAAGACTAGTAAGTATAAATTTGAATATTTTTTTTATTTGCATTTTAAATGTCGCATTATTTTTTTTTCCTTTGGGGAACTCAGTCAGGATCAATATTGGTTTATATGGGAAAAATCAGATTACACTATTATTGTATGTGGGGGGACTTTTGTTGAAGCACAAAGGGCATCAATAATTGCTAAGGGGATATTAAGGTGACATTATTACTTTTTATGGGTTTCGGAACCTATGTTTTCTATTGAATCTGTACCCCACTTTGTGTGCACGCTCATACAGGAGTGCTGAACTGCCCACTACTTGGGAGTCTATTAAACTATCAGTAGGGCATTTCAGAACTTGGACCACTATCAATCTGCAGGCAAATAAAATTAGAAATACTGTGAATTTAGATACCTGAACTGTATTAACTGAATACTAAGGTCACAATATGTGTGTAGGAGTCACATGACTAGCGCCCAACTGATTTTCCGCTCTTTTTATAAATGGAACCTACCATTAGATTCATGCTGCCTGAAATATAGCCAGCATGAATCAGAGCTACTTGATTGCAGACGAGTATGTTTTACTCTGAAATACTACAGAGGTTTAGAGAAAACATACTATTAAATTACAGCCAGGAACCTAGAGAGACTAGTCCAATGATGTGTGTCTTTAAGGAGCAACATGGTAATCAACTGGAATGAGGAAGAAGCCAGCCAGAGGCCATGAAGAACTTCTCATGTCTCTCTTGTTCCTTGACCAGTTTTCAAACTATATTTTCTCTTGAATGCTACAGTTTCAGCTTTTCAGAGTAAAACATACAGGTGCATCTCACAAAATTAGAATATCATTAAAAAGTTAATTTATTTCAGTTTTTCAATACAAAAAGTGAAACTCATATATTATATAGAGTCATTACAAACAGAGTGATCTATTTCAAGTGTTTATTTCTGTTAATGTTGATTATGGCTTACAGCCAATGACAACCCAAAAGAATCCGAAATGTTGGCCTACTGAAATGTATGTTCAGTAAATGCACTCAATACTTGGTCAGGGTTCCTTTTGCATCAATTACTGCATCAATGCAGCGTGGCATGGAGGCGGCGATCAGTCTGCATTGTTGGGTCTGGTGTCTCTCATCTTCCTCTTGACAATACCCCATAGATTCTCTATGGGGTTAAGGTCAGGCGAGTTTTCTGCCCAATCAACACAGTAATACTGTTGATTTTAAATCAGGTATTGGTACTTTTGGCAGTGTGGACAGGTGCCAAGTCCTGCTGGAGAATGAAATTTCCATCTCCAAAAAGCTTGTCGGCAGAGGGAAGCATGAAGTGCTCGAAAATTTCCTGGTAGACGGCTGTGCTGACTTTGGTTTTGATAAAACACAGTGGACTTACACCAGCAAATGACATGGCTCCCGAAACCATCATTAATTGTGGATACTTCACATTAGACCTTAGAAATCAAGGTCCCAGAGTTTGGAGGAAGAGTAGAGAGGCAGACAATCCAAGCTGCTTGATGTCTAGTGTGAAGTTTCCACAATCAGTGATGGCTTGTGGAGCCATGTCATCTGCTGGTATAGATACACTGTCCTTTATCAAGACCAAAGTCAGCGATGCCGTCTACCAGGAAATTTTAGAGCACTTCCCTCTGCCGACAAGCTTTTTGGAGATGGAAATGTCATTCTCCAGTAGGACTTGGCCCCTGTCCACACTGCCAAAAGTACCAATCCCTGGTTTAAAAATATCAGTATCACTGTGCTTGATTGGCCAGCAAACTTACCTGACCTTAACCCCATAGAGAATCTCTGGGGTATTGTCAAGAGGAAGATGAGAGACACCAGATCCAACAATGTCGATGAGCTGAAGTCTGCTATCAAAGCAACCTGGCCTTCCATAACACTTCAGCAGTGCGACAGGCTGATCACCTCCATGCCAAGCAGCATTGATGCAGTAATTGATGCAAAAGAAGCCCTGACCAAGTATTGAGTGCATTTACTGAACATACATTTCAGTAGTCCAACATTTCGGATTCTAAAATAATTTTTTCAAGCTGGTGTTATAAAGTATTCTAATTTACTGAGATAATGACTTTTGGGTTTGCATTGGCTGTAAGTCATAATCATCAACATTAACAGAAATAAACACTTGAAATAGATCACTCTGTTTGCAATGACTCTATCTAATATATGAGTTTCACTTTTTGTATTGAAGAACTGAAATAAATTAACTTTTTGATGATATTCTAATTTTGTGAGATGCACTTGTACATAACTGCAATCATACAATGAGGCTCTCATTCATACTGCTCATGGGATGGGCAGCACGAATCCAGTGTCAGGTCAGTGTCTCTTCAAATTGACATATGGCCAGAGCCAACATGGGCATAAAAATTATACATAGCACATACACACCTCAGCATCTCCTGCCAGTAAACATACCAGCATGTTACCATTTCAGGTAATCAGAAGCCACTGCTGCATCCAAGGTTTAACTGTTGTGGACACCGGTTGTCACACACTGACAACACTAGATGTGGAGACTGTCAGAAAGGCTGTCCAGCATTACAGAGGAGCGGCAGTGGATCGATTGGCGAGCATGTGCTGTTTATCATTTTTTCAGGAAACTTAGCCCATAAATATAATACAAGCCAGGGATGGAAATTAACTATGCATTACACAGACAAGCTATATTATGTTTTTAGTTTAAGACAGCAAAAGATCAGGTAAAATCAAATATAGAGCAGAATTTTAAATACATGTATATTAGAAAATGTATTTTCTATTGTATAAAACTATGGAATGCCCCTTTAAATGATTTTTCTGTTCTGCTGAACTTTGCAAAGTAAGGCAAATGGATCTTACTGCACACAAGTAATATCAGAAAACTTAGAAACAGATCTTTGTCATAATCCTTGTGGATACATTTCATACCTATTTCATTCTTTACTCCAAATTGCAAATTGTCCTCACATTGAATATAATCATAGATTAGGTCCCATTCAGAAGGGCATTCTGAAATAAAAATAAATTAATTACTTGAATAATAATAATAATAGTAGTAATAAATGTACTTCAGACAATAAAGATATAAACATGCAACAGTGGGAATGTGTTAATAAACTTACCCTCTGAAAGGTGGAACGTTAAGTCATAGTCACTAGAATCACACGAATTTGATGGAGGAGGGGTTTTCACTGTGAAGAAATATTTTAGAGTTATCATTAGACTAAAAGCGGTGTACCTGACCTATACAGTTTCTAGCTTGACACTCTGGGTTATGGTTTGCCTAACATGCAAAAAGCAGGATGAAACTTTTATCTAGCTCAAACTACCAGCTTAACTTTTAAGCAGAGATTGTAACCTTTGGTAATTGTAGATAATCTGCATTATTATGACGCACAAGTGTGTCTTATCTTGGCGTGCAAACAAGGAAATCTGTACCTTTTTATTATCTTCAGAAATTATCAATAGATCGCATTCTTACAGTTCAGTTCTGACCACTAATAATGAATAATTAGGTCATAGTACTTACAATCTCGTAACTGGCTTAAATGGTCGTAGAGTGTATCCCCAAGACCACCGAACATTGTCCTCATATCTTCTCTGCTCAGTTGACATAGGCGTTGTCCATCCATTTCACATTGGGTTAGGTCTATAGTGCTGGCGTCCCATTTGTTCCTCTCAACATTATAACTGATCCAGTCCAATACATGCCGCTGTGTCCACATGTGTGGCACAACCTGTTCCCAATCACATACCTCGGCTGTAAAACATACATGTTAACATTTTACCACTGACTTTTTTTTTAAGCAAAGACTAAAGTAAAGATGTGCACTATATATATATATTAAACAATACCAACTGGTATATTTTTTCTTAAGATTTATCTCTACAATTTTCTTGCTTACCTGATAGATCGCTGGTAGTTCCTGGTATAGTAAAAGTAAGTAGCTTGTTACTGTCTCGATCTTTCAGTGCCTCAGTTGACACAGCATGAGCTTGGACAGGTGGATATAAAGTTGAAAAATAATTGTTAAAAACACTGCTGATCACACAGCTTCCTCCTGCCATCGTAGAGCCTAGATGAGAAAAAACATGGAACTATAAGTGGTAAAACTGATAGGTGTTCTCCATAAAAAACATTGCTTTAGAAATCGGATGAAAGAAGTGACTCAGCATACTATTCCCGTCACTTGCAATGTCTCACTGAATTTGAAGGCATAAGAATTTCTCTGAACAGTCCATGTTCCAAAACAGTAATGAAAAATATAAAATTTGTACAACTATGGTCTAAGTTAAAATGAAGGTTTTCAGAGAACACCAAGATCCCAGAGGTGAAATGTTAAGGTTGTTAACTACCTGTGCAATGTTCCAGAGACTTGAGTAATCCACCTATTCAATGGAAGTGACTATGAGACTATAACAAACCTTGTACTTATATACACCCAACCCAAGTAACCTGACTCCACCTGCTCTATATACAGATTAGACGGGATTTTCCCCAGGTGCGTGATGTGAGTTCAGAGGCCACAAGAATATTTGCATAGCAAACTGTTTCCAACCCTTTCTGGGAAAACAAGGGGACGAGTGGTTTAATTATTGCTAGAGGTAACAGATGTCACAGCACGTCAACCAACTCACATCCAACAACTGATATTTTCATGTTTACGATCATGTAGTATAGTAATTAATTCATAGAAGTTTTTATATTAGAGTTTAAAAAAAAATTGCATTGTATGAGCAAATAAAACACCCATGTCTAAACAAAGATTCTGCTCCAAGTTATACAACACACAGTAATACGGTAAGGCCTCATACATATGACAGCATTCATTGAGCCCATACTATAAACATACTGTGTAATGACAAGTAGACATATACTTGAACTACTAGTGGACGCTGACAAAATAGGACATACTCGGATCAAACATATAAAAGTCTTGGGCATTAGTGCAATGCTTGTAAAAAAGGTATAAAAAGAGACAAAACAGAGTGCCAGAACAATTATAAACAAAGAAAGGAAAAATCCCCTGAACAATTGCTTCCTTGAACAGGACTATTCAAACTGTGAGGCAGGAGTCCCTCAGGAGACACTGGCAAGCTATTGGTGAGGCACTACTAGGAATGAAGCCAAACCAATAATAATATATTTTGTTTAATAAAATAATGTACTCATTCTGTGCTTATTTTCTGTCACCGGGGTTTAAGAGACAAGTGCAAATATGAATAAGAATAAGTAGAGGCAAATTTAAAAATGTGATACAGTTGTGTGAAAATGTGTTTCCCCCCTTCCAAACAAATTTAACTATTAGACAAAAATACCACAAGTAAACGCAAAATGCAGTTTTTAACTCCTTAACAACCACCGATACACGTTTTAACGGCGGTAGTCAAGGGTACTTAAACCACAGCGCCATTAATTAACGGCGCTGAGGAAAAAGTGTATAGCACCCCCCAGAGATGGAATTTCTCTGAGGTTTTGGCTGCTGCTGGTAGCTTAAACCCCAGAGAACATGATTTGGATTGGTTTTTACCGACCAAGGGGTTGCGATCGCCGTTATTAACCATATAACGGCGACCACAAAATAAAGTCCAATTTGCCATTTAATTTCTCTCTCCTCTGAAGTGATTGCACATCAGAGGAGAGAGAAATAGGGTCACCGATCCACCCCCAGTACCTCCCGGATTCCCAGGGTCCTCTTGCTTCCCCCAACAGCCACCAGCATCTTCTTCCGATAAGAAAATGGCGGGCGCATGTGTAGTGCGCTCGCTGTGATCTGTTGGCCAGACTCAGCAACAATAGGAGATTTTTCCTATTGGTTCATTTTGATCACTGTGATAGACCCTATCACAGTGATTAGAATAAAAAAAAATAGTAAATAAAACCCCCCTTTATTACCCCATTAGTTAGGAAACAATGATGAAATAAAAAAAAAATATTTATTTCCATTTTTCCATTAGGGTTAGAGTTGGGCTAAAGTGAGCTGATCTAAAGTTAGGGTTAGGGTTGGGGCTAAAGTTAAGGTTGGGGCTGAAGTTTGGATTTAGGTTAGGGTTGGGGCTAAAGTTAGGGTTAGGGTTAGCGTTGGGGCTAAAGCTAGGGTTAGGGTTGGGGCTAAAGAGTAGGAGAGAGAGATATGGAGCTGCAAACGCTATCCAGGCACTAATAGAGTACGTAGAGACCAATTGAAAGGCTGGGTGGGTGATAATTCCGCTGGTGAGCACAGCAAAAATTAGAAAGAAAAAAAGAAGTAAAGGCCCTCCAACCCAGAAATGTAAGAAAAAAACTTTATTTCGGCATGTCAAATCAAGTTAAAAACATGAGAAACACCTGACGTGTTTCTGGTGCATAAAAAGCGTCCTTAATCATAGAATGCGCCAGAAACGCGTCAGGTGTTTCTCATGTTTTTAACTTTTCCTTTCAAATTTTTGGTTGGGGCTAAAGTTAGGATTAGGGTTAAGGTTGGAGCTAAAGTTAGGGTTAGGGTTGGGGCTAGAGTTGGGGTTACGGTTTGGATTACATTTATGGTTGGGATTACGGTTAGGGTTAGGATTAGGGTTAGGGGTGTGTCAAGGTTAGGTTTGTGGTTAGGGTTATAGCAAGGGGTGTGTTGGGGTTATGAGTGTGGTTAGGGTTATGGTTAAGGTTCGGATTATGGTTAGGGGTGTGTTGGGGTTAGGGATGGAGATAGAATTGGTTTTTTTTCACTGTTTAGGCACATAAGGGGCTCTCCAAATGCGACGTGGCATCCGATCTCAATTACAGACAATTCTGCATTGAAAAAAGTCAAACGGTGCTCCTTCCCTTCCGAGCTCTGCCCTTCGCCCAAACAGTGGTTTACCCCTACATATGGGGTATCGGCGTAACTTTTGAGGTCCAATATCTCCTGTTACCCTTGTGAAAATAAAAAATCGAGGGCTAAAAAAATCATTTTTGTGGAAAAAAAAAGATTTTTTATTTTCACGGCTCTGCGTCATAAACTTTAGTGAAACACTTGGGGGTTCAAAGTTCTCACAACACATCTAGATAAGTTTCTTGGGGGTCTAGGTTCCAAAATGGGGTCACTTGGGAGTTTCTAATGTTTAGGCACATTAGGGGCTCTGCAAACGCAACATGACGCCATCAGACCATTCCATCAAAGTCTGTATTCCAAAACATCACTACTTCCCTTCCGAGCCCTGACGTGTGCCCAAACAGTAGTTTTCTCCCACATATGGGGTACCATCGTACTTAGGACAAATTGAACAACGATTCTTGGGGTCCAATTTCTCCTGTTAGCCTTGTGAAAATAAAAAATTGGGGGCTAAGGGATCATTTTTATGGAAGCAAAATATTATTTATTTTCACGGCTCTGTGTTATAAACTTTAGTAAATCACTTGGGGGTTCAAAGTTCTCAAAACACATCTAGATAAGTTCCTTGGGGGGTCTAGTTTCCAAAATGGGGTCACTTGGGGGGGGGTTCTACTGTTTAGGCACATCATTGGCTCTGCAATTGCAATATGACGCCCGCAGACCGTTCCATCAAAGTCTGCATTTGAAAAATGTCACTTCTTCCCTTCTGAGCCCCAACATGTGCCCAAACAATAGTTTTCTCCCACATATGGGGTACCAGCGCTTTCAGGACAAATTCTACAACAACTCTTAGGGTCCAATTTCTCCTGTTACCCTTGAGAAAATAAAAAGTTGAGGGCTAAAAAATCATTTTTATGGAAAAAAAAATATTTTTTATTTTCACGGCTCTGCGTTATAAACTTTAGTGAAATACTTGGGGGTTCAAAGTTCTCACAACTCATCTAGATAAGTTCACTGGGGGGGTCTAGGTTCCAAAATGGGGTCACTTGTGGGGGTTTCTACTGTTTAGGCACATCATTGGCTCTGCAATTGCAATATGACGCCCGCAGACCAGTGTACTCAGGACAAATTGTACAACAACTCTTGGGGTCCAATTTCTTCTGTTACTCTTGTGAAAATTACAAATTCGGGGCTAGAAATAATTTTTATAGAAAAAAAATTTCACGACTCTGCGTTATAAACTTTAGTGAAACACTTGGGGGTTCAAAGTTCTCACAACAGATCTAGATAAGTTATTATACTGTGCCCAAACAGTGGTTTACCCCCACATATGGGGTATTGGCGTATTCAGAACAAATTGCACAACAACGTTAGGAGTATAATTTCTCCTGTTACCTTGGGAAAATAATAATTTGGGTGCAAAAAATAATTTTTGTGAAAAAAAATATGATTTTTTTTATTTTCACGGCTCTACGTTATAAATTTCTGTGAAGCACTTGGGGGTTCAAAAGGCTCACCACACATCTAGATAAGTTAACTGGGGGGTCTAGTCTCCAAAATGGTGTCACTTGTGAGGGATTTCCAGTGTTCAGGCACATCAGGAGCTCTCCAAACGCGACATGGCATCCAATCTCAATTCCAGCTAATTCAGCATTGAAAAAGTCAAACGGTGCTCCTTCCCTTCTGAGCTCTGCCATGTGCCTAAACAGTAGTTTACCCCCACATATCGGGTATCGCCGTATTCTTAACAAATTGCACATCACTTTAGGGATCTAATTTCTCCTGTTAACTTGGGAAAATAACAATTTTGGGGCGAAAAGATAATTTTTGTGAAAAAAATATGATTTTTATTTTTACGGCTCTACATTATAAACTTCTGTAAAGCACTTGGGGGTTCAAAATGCTCACCACACATATAGATACTTTCCTTGGAGGGTCTAGTTTCCAAAATGGTGTCACTTGTGGGGGGTTTCCACTGTTTAAGCACATCAGGGGCTCTCCTGAGCCAGCCAATTCTGCATTGAAAAAGTGAAACGATGCTCCTTCCCTTCCCTTCAGTGGTTTACCCTCACATATGGGGTATCGGCGTATTCAGAAAAAATTGCACAACAAATTTTGTGGTTCATTTTCTCTAATTACATTTGTGAAAATAAAAAAAACTGGTTCTGAAGTCAAGTGTTTGTGAAAAAAAAGTTAAATGATAATTTTTTCCTTCTACATTGCTTCAGTTCCTGTGAAGCACTTAAAGGGTTAATTAACTTCTTGAATGTGGTTTTTAGCACCTTGAGGGGTGCTGTTTTTAGAATGGTGTCACTTTTGGGTTTTTTCTGTCATGTACACCCCTCAAAGTGACTTCAAATGTGATGTGGTCGGTAACAAAAATCGTTTTGTAAATTTTGTTGCAAAAATGAGAAATCGCTCTTCAACTTTTAAAGGGAACCTGTCACCCCGTTTTTTCAGTATGAGATAAAGATACTGTTAAATAGGGCCTGAGCTGTGCGTTACAATAGTGTATTTTGTGTACCCTGATTCCCCACCTATGCTGCCGAAATAACTTACCAAAGTCGCCGTTTTCGCCTGTCAATCAGGCTGGTCTGGTCAGATGGGCGTGGTGACATCGCTGTTTCTTCCCCCAGATCTTGCATACATTTCCGTTGGTGGCGTAGTGGTTTGCGCATGCCCAACTTCTGAATCCACTGCGCAGGTGAAGAAAAAACGCGCGATTGGCGCTATTTCCCTGGTGATCGGTGGGGGCGGCCATCTTCCTGAAGCCGCGCGTGCGCATATGGAGTCCTCTGCTGCCCGGGGCTTCAGGAAAATGGCCGCGGGATGCCGCACGTGCGCAGATGGAGATCGCGGCGGCCATTTTCCTGAAGCCGAGATGCGAACTGTCTGTGACAGCTCTCCAGCGACCAAACAGCGACGCTGCAGCGATCGACATCGTTGTCGGTATCGCTGCAGCGTCGCTTAGTGTGACGGTACCTTTAAGAGAGAGCTGAAGGTAGATAAGATTAGTGATGAGTGAAGGATGATCCCTGGGATCAGTTTATACAATACACTGAGACTGTCATGTTCAGTGACCAATGAATGACGCCAAAGGAAAGTATGTGACCCCCTGGGCTCCAGTAGTATAAATGTAGTCCTGTTTGTACTCTATACATTCTCTCCATTGCAAAGGGTGAAATCTGTACAGTGCACTGAGGGTCAATTTGCACGCAGAAAACATCTGCAATGTATAGACAACATTTATTGAAATGTGATCTACTTAGCTACAGTGTCGTACTCGGGTGCCAAGGGCCCATCAGTATCCAACTCCAGGGCCACACTTTTCATGTACATGCAAATGTGACATTATCCTCAATCACACATTTACAAATTGATAAAACAATGGGTAGATTGATAAATGCATAAGATGCTGCCTTTGTCTGTACATAGTGATTCCAGTATATTGTGCTAAATACTGCTCATATAAGAGGGTGGTGGCCCACTCCTGCACAAGGGCCCACCTAGGGATTCTCCTGCTCTCCCGAGGGCCAGTCCAAGCCTGGCTGGTAATGAATTATAATGCAGATTTTCTGCAAGAAATTTCATGCTGAATAACCACACTAAATACACAGAATTCAGACTGTGCTATATGTAGCCAGGGAGCCTCAGCTAATCTAGGCAAAGGCTTTATATTAACACAGGAGATGTCTGCTGTCTGCATGGATAATATGAAAAGAGATCTGGCAGCATATAGGGTTTTTTTCCTACCATATAAAAGGCTTTTACTAGCACTTGCGGATTACTGCAATTTTTTTCAAACTGAGTGTTTTTGGTTTTACTATTCTCTTTTGTGTCTTCAGGTTTCTTGGTGGTGTGTGAACATGTTCCTACAGACTTGTTCACTGTGCAAGTAGCCCATGTGTTTCTGTTTCCATATAAAAGGTCCAGAGTCAGGGCTGCCACTAGAAATTTCGGGGCCCCATACTGGCAAAATTTTCGGGGCCTCCTGGAGACTCCGCCCAGGCTCCACCCCTCGAACTGTCCACAGTCCCACCGCTCTCTCTTGGAAAAACTCCACTTCCCACCTATCACACATTGACAGTTCCCATCACCAGATCACACATATAGCCAGCAGCTTTTGTTTTGGCCAAAAGATTTTTTAAGCCGCCACCATAACACGGTAGACACTTTTGGCCGGGCCCTACTCTACTTTAACCTATTAAATATTTGTTAAAATATGCAATACGATTTAGGTATATTTTAATTTATTTTTCAATTTTTTAAATGACCAATAATATCACATACAAAGAACAAATACCACAGCACTATGACCAGATGACATATTACCACCACAGTGATCGAATATCACATACAAAGAACAAATACCGCTACACCATGACCAGACCACATATTACCACCACATAGTGACTGAATACTACAATTCTGATCAGTAATTAAAAAAAACACCATACTATCACCATAAGTGCCATTATACACAGGAGATCTGTACTTAGTATGCAGTGTCTGTGTACAGATAATACAGTGATCACTAGTGAAATTATACACAGGAGCTCTGTATACAGTATACAGTGTATAGTGTCAGTGTATAGGTAACACACTGACTCACCAGTGACGTCTCTAGGTGAAGTCCTTCATCTTTCATCTAGCACAGACCGCCATCATTTCATCCAGCCAGGACTCGTTTCTGCAGGAAATAACACAGTTATCTCGAGCTCTGCTTGTAGAATACATTACTTAATTTTACACAACTTCTATATTACACCACATGAAGAAAAAGAGGCGATATAGTATCACTCTATACAGTAACAGGACCGCCCCCTCATTTAAAACAGTATCCTCAAAAAATAAAATAAATACATCACTGCAGTAATAATATCCCTAAATTAGTCCCTATGGTAATAATATTCCCCATCCTGGCCAATGTGTGTCTCATTCCTGGCGTCAGCCATATGTTCTCCCATCCTGCCCTCATGAGTATCCATTCTGCCCCATATGATCTCCCCATCCTGACCCATTTGTCTCCATCATATCCATCCTGCCCCATGATCCTGCAAGATCTGTCTCCAATTCTGCCCCCAGTGTCTCCAATCATGCCCCCATGTCTGCAATCCTGCCACTTGTCTTCAATCATGCCTCCTGTGTCTCCATTCTGCCCCATCTGTCTCCAATCCTTCCACATCTGTCTCCAGTCATGCCCCCATGTCTTTCATCATACCCCGTATCTCCATTCTGCCCGTGTCCAGCATTCTGCCCGTGTCCAGCATACTGCCCCTGTGTCCAGCATTCTGCCCCTGTGTCCAGCATTCTGCCCCTGTGTCCAGCATCTCTGCCCCTGTGTCCAGCATCTCTGCCCCTGTGTCCAGCATCTCTGCCCCTGTGTCCAGCATCTCTGCCCTTGTGTCCAGCATACTGCCCTGTGTCCAGCATTCTGCCCCTGTGTCCAGCATACTGCCCCTGTGTCCAGCATTCTGCCCCTGTGCCCAGCATACTGCCCGTGTCCAGCATACTGCCCCTGTGTCCAGCATACTGCCCCTCTGTTCAGCATACTGCCCCTTTGTCCAGCATACTGCCTTTTTGTCCAGCATTCTGCCCCTGTGTCCAGCATTCTGCCCCAGCGTGTCCAGCATTCTGCCCCTGTGTCCAGAATACTGCCCCTTTGTCCAGCATAAGGCCCCTGTGTCCAGCATAATGCCCCTGTGTCCTGCATCTCTGCCCCAGCGTGTCCAGCATTCTGCCGCTGTATAGCATTCTGCCCCTGTGTCCAGCATCTCTGCCCCTGTGTCCAGCATTCTGCCCCTTTGTCCAGCATTCTGCCCCTTTGTCCAGCATTCTGCCCCTGTGTCCAGCATCTCTGCCCCAGCGTGTCCAGCATGCTGCTCGTGTAGCATTCTGCCCGTGTCCAGAATACTGCCTCTTTGTCCAGCATAATGCCCCTGTGTCCAGCATTCTGCCCCTGTGTAGCATTCTGCCCCTATGTCCAGAATACTTCACCTTTGTCCAGCATTCTGCCCCTGTGTCCAGTATAATGCCCCTGTGTCCAGCATTCTGCCCCTGTGTCCAGCATAATGCCCCTGTGTCAAGCTTTCTGCCCCTTTGTCCAGCATAATGCCCCTGTGTCCAGAATATTGCCCCTTTGTCCAGCATAATGCCCCTGTGTCCAGCATTCTGCCCGTGTCCAGAATACTGCCCCTTTGTCCAGCATTCTGCCGCTGTATCCAGCATAATGCCCCTGTGTCCAGCATAATGCCCACGTGTCCAGCTTTCTGCCCCTTTGTCCAGCATAATGCCCCTGTGTCCAGAATACTGCCCCTTTGTCCAGCATTCTGCCCCTGTGTCCAGCATAATGCCCCTGTGTCCAGCACTCTGCCCATGTGTCCAGCATAATGCCCCTGTCTGTGTCCATCTTTCTGCCCCTTTGTCCAGCATTCTGCCCCCGTGTCCAGCATCTCCTCTGCCCCTGTGTCCAGCTTTCTGCCCCTTTGTCCAGCATCTCTGCCCCTGTGTCCAGCATTCTGCCCCTTTGTCCAGCATTTTGCCCCTGTGTCCAGCATCTCTGCCCCTGTGTCCAGCATCTCTGCCCCTGTGTCCAGCATCTCTGCCCCTGTGTCCAGCATTCTGCCCCTTTGTCCAGCATACTGCCCCTGTGTCCAGCATTCTGCCCCTGTGTCCAGCATACTGCCCCTGTGTCCAGCATTCTGCCCCTGTGCCCAGCATACTGCCCCTGTGTCCAGCATATTGCCCCTTTGTCCAGAATATTCCAAAGAGCAGAAAGGCGGGCACCGCACTGAAAATATGTTAAAGAAGATCGACCACGTGCATATATAAGATACACAGAACAAAAAAAGAGAGAAAGACTATGCACACAGTGGGATCAGCTGCATCTAACAAATTTTATTATCCAAAACACCTCACCCCGCACAGAAGGCACAGTAAGGAAAAGCACACATTACCAAAAAGAATTGAACCGCCAGCTTATTTCAACTGCCGTACCAGGAATCTGGTGTATGCACTGGTGTGTGGGTGCCCAAAACTATATGTGGGGAACACAACACAGGAGCTTAGGCGCCGGGTGCAACAGCATTTGTCTAGCATTAACACTGCTAAAAGGGATCGGGAGAAGGGAAAACAGCTTACATCAGTGGCAGGACACTTCCTGCAGATACATGGTGGTTCTGCGGTGAGCTTGAAGGTCATGGGGCTGGAGGGGGTGAAAGCGGATATCCGGGGTGGTAACACTGTGTTGGACCTACTTAGGAGAGAGTCCAAGTGGATTTACAATCTTGATAGTCGGGCTCCCATAGGGATCAATGAGGAATTGCTGTTTACCGGCTTTTATAAGCAAGTTTAGTCCCGGGAATACAGCTTTGGGACTGGTTAAGCTGATGTCACCAGCTCTGGTGGGGATGTATTTACCCAATAAGGTGCATTATGCTGCTGGTCTGGCCTGATCACTAACACCCCGTATATGGACCGGTTCACCCCATATGGGCCTTGTTTTTTTGTTTTTTTTACTTGTGCCCGCTTTGGATTACCTTTATCCCTACGTGCTTGCGTATATGTGTACAGTGTAACATCTACGAACTTCTTCCTTCCTTCTAGGGTTTGTTACTGCTTACAGGGGTAGTTGGAAGCTAATATACGAGATGTGAGATCTCTTACAATTATGACCAGTATGCATGGTATGACTGCGGTACCAGACTGCCTGTGTAATAAATGTGACTCCACATTCTGTACACATTGCATGGGCATGTATGTGCACCTTTTGCTTACATTTCTCTCAACGAAGAATAGTGCAGTTAACACGCATGCACACAAGGAATACTATTGCCATGTTCAAACTTGTATATAGGTTTCATGGTACCTCTTTGTAGTTTTTGCACTTGTATTTTTCTGCCAACTTATGTTTATGCATAAATTCCCATATAGATGTTTCTGATGAGCATTGAGTAATTGCCTTCATTTTACTTTTGTTCTTTCCTTAGCGCGGGCTATATATTTTCCGGGTGAGTGTGCACTATCTTCATTTTTACCATCCGATTTGTATGGATTTATCTAAGTACGGCGCGCTTATTTTGGATTGCAGGGCACTTTTTGCATGCAGTCTTGTGTGAGATGATACACTGGCGCGCGTGCGCGCTGCTAGTGTATCTGTGTGCCGTTACCATTGCGCATGACCGGGCTTTCCCTGTTTGGGACACCGAGCGTGCGCAAATGGATGTTGTATTTCTTGGAGCGCGATACTAGTGCGCGTGCGTACACACTTCAAAATAGCACATCTCCTATTGGCGCTCTGGTCCCTCTGCACTATTGCGTGGTACGTGAGAGCCGATTGGTTGCCACGCTGCAGGTCATGGGTTGCGCTTGAAGTGCGCATGTCCGGTAGTGTTTACCCAGCGCCATGCAACCGCCGGTCTCTGGGACATTGCCAGCAGCCGCTCAGGTGACGATGATTATTGGTATTACACACCACACATAAAAGGCCTGTTTGGGGGCCAGGTTCAGTATCTTCCCCTGACGAAGACGCCTTAGTAGCGTCGACACGCGTTGGGTTCCTATCCTCCTCCCCCTCCTCCCCACATATATATTTTCTGGACTCCTTTGACCCCAGCTCCATTCTCTGGATCACCCAACTTTATTTGATAGGACCAGCTATTGTATGACTGCCGTGCCCATACTACTTTTTGGGGCACGCTTATTCCTTTTTCTCCCCCTGGATACCTATGAGGGACTGACTCGGTAGCAGGTTCTGCTTTACTTGGTAATGTATTAGATGGGGTGCCAGATTAAGGACATTGCACTTATGGGTCATACCAGTGAGCTTTCTGGTCTAGTGTTTGACGTCCTTTTTTGGACAATATTACACATCTATCACAGACCAGTGGTGCGATTGGGGTATATTGGTCACATGTAGGATCGAATTAACATACTCTCTCTAGTCAGACCTCTTTAGTGGGCAGTACCGGATATTAGACAATCATATGTGTTGATGTTATTCTGCCCTAATCCTTTAATGTCTGCTATATGATTTATATGTTATTATGTGGATCCCTGTGACTGTTTTTGGGGGGATGTGGATAGGTTGTTTTTGTTTTAATTGTTTTTAAATGTGTGCTTTTCCTTACTGTGCCTTCTGTGCGGGGTGAGGTGTTTTGGATAATAAAATTTGTTATATGCAACTGATCCCACTGTGTGCATAGTCTTTCTCTCTTTTTTTGCCCTTTGTCCAGCATACTGCCCCTTTGTCCAGCATTCTGCCCGTGTCCAGCATTCTGCCCCTGTGTCCAGCATACTGCCCCTCTGTTCAGCATACTGCCCCTTTGTCCAGCATACTGCCTTTTTGTCCAGCATTCTGCCCCTGTGTCCAGCATCTCTGCCCCTTTGTCCAGCATTCTGCCCCTTTGTCCAGCATAATGCCCCTGTGTCCAGCATCTCTGCCTCAGTGTGTCCAGCATTTTGCCCCTGTGTAGCATTTTGCCCCTGTGTCCAGCATAATGCCCCTGTGTCCAGCATAATGCCCATGTGTCCAGCATAATGCCCCTGTGTCCAGCTTTCTGCCCCTTTGTCCAGTATAATGCCCCTGTGTCCAGAATACTGCCCCTTTGTCCAGCATAATGCCCCTGTGTCCAGCATTCTGCCCCTGTGTCCAGAATACTGCCCCTTTGTCCAGCATTCTGCCCCTGTGTCCAGCATAATGCCCCTGTGTCCAGCATAATGCCCCTGTGTCCAGCTTTCTGCCCCTTTGTCCAGCATAATGCCCCTGTGTCCAGAATACTGCCCCTTTGTCCAGCATTCTGCCCCTGTGTCCAGCATTTTGCCCGTGTCCAGCATCTTCTCTGCCCAGCTTTCTGCCTCCAGCATGCCCAGTATTCTGCCCCCGTGTCCAGCATACTGCCCCGGGCCCCCTCCCCTGGATCGCCGCTACCAAAAAAAAATACTTCTTACCTGGCCGCGTGCTCCTGCGGCGGGCGAAGCTCCTCCACGCAGGTGAAGGACGTACTCACCGGTGGCTGACGATGACGTCAGACGCCGGCGAGGTGCGACTGCGCACTGCGGCTGCTCAAGTCAGCTGCCAGCCTCAGACTGCTGGCCCGCACGTCAATAGTGTGCCGCAGCGCTTGCAGGGGGGCCCGGTGAGCAGATGAGACTGGGCCAGATGCGGGCCCCCTCTGCCCACCGGGCCCCATACGCCAGTCATGGCTGTCATGCCCTGATGGCGGCCCTGGCGCACATGCTGCGGAAAAAACTGTGCGGAAACGCAGCGGTTTACATTCCACACATTTCACTTCTTTCTGCGGATTCCGCAGTGGTTTTACAACTGCTCCAATAGAAAACCGCAGTGAAATCTGCAGAAAAACCGCTGTAAATCTGCGATAAATCCGCAGCGGTTTTGCACTGCGGATTTATAAAAACCGCTGTGGAAAAATCCGCAGATGACCAGAATACGTGTGCACATTCCCTAACCCTAACCCTAACCCTAGTTCTAACTGTAGTGGAAAAAAATTTTTTCTTTATTTTATCATTGTTCCTACCTATGGGGGTGATAAAGGGGGGATTCATTTACTTTTTTTTAAATTTTGGTCACTGTGATAGGTTTTATCACAGTGATCAAAATGTACATGGAACGAATCTGCCGGCCGGCAGATTCGGCGGGCGCACTGCGCATGGGCCCGCCATTTTGGAAGATGGCGGCGCCCATGAAGAAGATGGACAGACATCGGGAGCCTCTGTAAGTATAAGGGGGGGAGATCGGGGCACGGGGGGGGGGGCGTCGGAGCACGGGGGGTGGCATAGGAGCACGGGGGAGCGGACAGGAGGAAGGGGGAGCGGACCACAGATCGGTGGCTTGGGGGGGGCTATTGGTGGGGTGGGGGGCACATCAGTGTTTCCAGCCATGGCCGATGATTTTGCAGCATCGGCCATGGCTGGATTGTAATATTTCACCAGTTTTTTAGGTGAAATATTACAAATCGCTCTGATTGGCAGTTTCACCTTCAACAGCCAATCAGAGTGATCGTAGCCATGGGGGGGTGAAGCCACCCCCCCTGGGCTGTACTACCACTCCCCTTGTCCCTGCAGATCAGGTGAAATTGGAGTTAACCCTTTCACCCGATCTGCAGGGACGCGATCTTTCCATGACGCCACATAGGCGTCATGGCTCGGATTGGCACCGACTTTCATGACGCCTACGTGGCGTCATAAGTCGGGAAGGGGTTAACGAGTCGTGCAATATGACTTAGGATAAAAGCCAAATTAGTATCTCAATTCACAGGCACGGTGTTTTGGGCTGTTAGCCCTCGTCAGTGCGAAGCATGAGAACTAATTTGGCTAGGTGAGAGTCTCTGGACTGGGGTCTAAGGGGTATCGTTTCTCCTTATGGAGAGTGACATACCATCTTTGGCTTGTCAAGGTAAGGAGGCTTATTCACCGTGCAATGCTCCTCTGGGAAATATAATATGTAAATTGCCTCTTCTGAAAAAAAGAGGACTTAAACTCTATAGCGCCACCTGTTGGAAGTAGCGATCCTACAAGTCACAATCAACCCTTTAATGAGTTGTGCAATATGACTTAGGATAAAAGCCAAATTAGTATCTCAATTCGCAGACACGGTGTTTCGGGCTGTTGCCCCTCGTCAGTGCGAAGCATGAGAATTAATTTGGCTAGGTGAGAGGCTCTGGACTGGGGTCTAAGGGGTATCGTTTCTCTTTATGGAGAGTGACATACCATCTCTGGCTTGTCAAGGTAAGGAGGCTAATTCGCCGTGCAATGCTCCTCTGGGAAATATAATATGCAAATTGCCTGTTCTGAGAAAAAGAGGACTTAAACTCTATAGCGCCACCTGTTGGAAGTAGCGATCCTACAAGTCACAATCAACCCTTTAACGAGTCGTGCAATATGACTTAGGATAAAAGCCAAATCAATATCTCAATTCGCAGACACGGTGTTTCGGGCTGTTGGCCCTCGTCAGTACGAAGCATGAGAACTAATTTGGCTAGGTGAGAGGCTCTGGACTGAGGTCTAAGGGGTATCGTTTCTCCTTATAGAGAGTGACATACCATCTCTGGCTTGTCAAGGTAAGGAGGCTTATTTGCCGTGCAATGCTCCTCTGGGAAATATAATATGCAAATTGCCTCTTCTGAAAAAAAGAGAACTTAAACTTTATAGCGCCACCTGTTGGAAGTGGCGATCCTACAAGTCACAATTAACCCTTTAACGAGTTGTGCAATATGACTCAGGATAAAAGCCAAATTAGTATGTCAATTCGCAGACACGGTGTTTCGGGCTGTTGCCCCTCGTCAGTGCGAAGCATGAGAACTAATTTGGCTAGGTGAGAGGCTCTGGACTGGGGTCTAAGGAGTATCGTTTCTCCTTATGGAGAGTGACATTCCATCTCTGGCTTGTCAAGGTAAGGAGGCTTATTCGCTGTGCAATGCTCCTCTGGAAAATATAATATGCAAATTGCCTCTTCTGAGAAAAAGAGGACTTAAACTCTATAGCGCCACCTGTTGGAAGTAGCGATCCTACAAGTCACAATCAACCTTTTAACGAGTCGTGCAATATGACTTAGTGTTGGCCTAATGCATATTGATCTGTATGTATTGCAACAACTATTGTTTGTTTAATATGATGTGGTTTATATATCTGCATGCATATTGTTCACATGTCAACAAAGTTAAAAAAAAAAAAGTCCTCATTTACAGACAGGATGTTCCTCCTCCCCTTCCCTGTGAGCACATTTCTTGTGTGTAGCTGAAGCAGAAGGACTCACAACAGATCTCTCTCTCTCAGAAACCAGATTGATCCTGTTCTCATGTTTTAAGCTGGATATTCTTAATTCTTAATAAATGGACTTTCTCTGTTGCTCGTTGTGGAGATCACGCTGATTAACCCGCTGCTAACACTTAGGATAAAAGCCAAATTAGTATCTCAATTCGCAGACACGGTGTTTCGGGCTAAAAACAATTGGAAATTCTCAAGTTCAGTCATTGTCCCCTTCCATAGGAGGAAGATGTCGACTGTGTATCTCCACCACTCCAGCACATTGCTGAAGCGGTGGGACACATAGATAAGGTCCTCCTCCATGGCCGTCATAAACAAATTTGCATACACTGGCACCATATTTGTGCCGTCGCTGTTCCCCATTTGTTGCATAAAAAATTCAGCCCTAAACAGGAAAATAATTATTTCTCAATACAACTTCTAAAAGTTTCAAAACAAACTCTATAGCCTCAGGTGGTTTATATGTAGTATCGACAAGGTTTCTTCGGACTGAAGCAAGGCCTGTGTCATGATTGATCGAGGCATACAAGGAAACATCAAACTATGCTAAGATGATGTCATGATCAATTTTAACCTTATCCAATTTGCGCAAAAAATCATTTGTGTGTTCTATGAAAGATATCTTATCCAGAAAGATGCATATATGGCTAAAAATAGAATCACTACCTAACACGATCGGCCGACCAGGGGAATTACTTAGTGAGGGATGAATCTTCGGTAGTATATATCTATATCACAGGTGTGATAGGCTTTTCCATTATTAGATATTTATACAAGTTGTCATCTATAATATTACAATGTTTAGCTTCATCTAATATTGTTTTTATTTTTTTATCTATCATAAATTTAGGATCCCCTGATAACCTCCTATATACACTTGTATCTATTAATTGACGCATAATTTCTGCTTCATATTTACACATGTCTATGACGATGACACCACCACCCTTATCGGCCGATTTGATAGTGATGGGCCAATTAACACAATACCCTGCTTTCCTCACGTGTCAAATTTGGGTGTCTAAATTTACATTTATCATATATCTGTTTAAGGTAATCAACATCTCAGTACACTGCAGCAATATAAGCATCAATGACTAGGGCATTAACAACAGGTATAAAATCACTTTTGCTAAACAGCAAAAAATTTTGAGAACTAAACACCGTTTCCACAGGAGCCTAATTGCCTGGATTTTGTGTGTGGCAATATCTTAATTTGATAGTTCTAAAAAATTTAAATAATTCTATCTCCAATTTAAAGCAATCTACTTGTTTATTCGGATTAAATGAAAAACCCTTAGGCTGTGTTTCCACGGTCAGTAAACGCTGTGGGTTTGACGCTGCATACATCCGCAGCGTCATACCCACAGCATCCAGATGTATAAGCATAGTGGAGGGGATTTCATGAAAGCGATAACTTTGCTTACAGCGAGAACTGCCGTGCACATGACTGGGGGTTATCCCAGGTCACCCTAGGCTAGTTCTCACAGTCAGCTGACTGCGAGAGCTAGAGTGTAGGTGATATCTGGAGATTTCCAGTGGTCATCTACAAGTTCTGCTATGTCTGGATGTCTGGCATCCAGATGTAGCAGAGCTGGACTCGTCGTGGGACACTCGTTATTGAGGATTGCGTCGGAACGGGGAGTATACTGTTGGTTTATTTTTTTTTCAGGAGATCGATGGCTTTACATGGATTACCAGTATAATAAATATGGGAAAAGTGTGTGGTATTTCATTTCATTAAAATACTTTATTCTGCATGTGTGTGTCTTATTAACCTTTTTTTATTGATGCCTCTCCATTACTAAGCCGGCTTAATGTCACCTTACAAAGGTGACATTAACCCCTTATTACCCCATATGCCACTGCTACAGGGCAGAGGAAAGAGAAAGGCTAAGTGCTGGAATTGGCGCATCTGGTGTTTAGCCAGTGGGGCCCAATATCCATGGTCCCTCTCTAGGCTATGAATATCAGCCCGCAGCTGTCTGCATAGCCTTTCTGGCTATAAATTATAGGGGGACCCCACATCATTTTTTTGGGGGGAGGGCCTATTTTAATAGCCAGTAAAGGCTAAGTATACAGCTGCGGACTAATATTCATAGCCTGGGAAGATCTATGGGTATTACCTCCTTTCCAGGCTATAAACATCGGCCCCTAGTAACTGGCTTTCCCTCTCTGGCACAGAAAATTGCGCAGGAGCCCACACCATTTTTTCCATTTTTTTTAACTTAAACAGATATTGCATTTAAGGCCGGGGTCACACTTGAGAGAAATTCACATGAGTCTCACACCTCAATACCCGGCACTGCCACTGGCACTCAGGACCAGAGCATTCAGCTGCATAGAGATACATGCAGCCGCACACTCTGGTCCTGAGTGCTGGCGGTAGTGCCGAGTATTGAGGTGAAAGACTCGTGTGGGCTTCTTGCAAGTGTGACCCGGGCCTAACGCAGATTTCGTGTGTGTGTGTATCTTTATCTAAGGCCGGGATCACATACACATGAGAAACTCGGATGAGTCTTACATCTTAATACCCGGCAGTGCCGGGTATTAAGATGAGAGACTTGGCTGAGTTTCTCGCATGTGTGATCCCGCCTAACTCTTTCTATCTATCTGTCTATAGATCTATCTATCGATCGATCTATCTATCTATCTATCTATCTATAGATCTATCTTTCTATAGATCTATCTATCTATCTATAGATCTATCTATCTATCTATAGATCTATCTATCTATCTATAGATCTATCTATCTATCTATTTATAGATCTATCTACCTATCTATAGATAGATATATCTAAAGATAGATAGATCTATAGATAGATGATAGATAGATAATAGATAGATCTATCTATTTATAGATCTATCTATCTATCTATCTATCTATCTATCTATCTATCTATCTATCTATAGATCTATCTATAGATCTAATATATCTATTATCTATCTATCTAGCTGTATGTGTAAACATTATTCTTCAATGGAGTATGTAAAAGAATAGGTTGTAAAAGAACTTACATCACAATTCTTTTTTTTTTGTATATCTTTATTTAGCTTACAAAAACACACAAATGCGCATGAAAAAATGCATGAAAAACGCATCAAAAATGCAGGTGACCTGCCAGTGACCTCAGATGCAGATTTTACCTGCGTCAAATCCTGAGCAAATACTGAGCCATTCCTGACCATGGAAACATACCCTTACTCAGTAAAGACACTTGATTAGTAGATAAAGATTTAGAGGAAAGATTTACCAAAAGAATCAGTCCTTCTTTCTCATGGTGGTTTGCCGCCACCCTTTGTTTTCTTTCTTTTTTGTCCATGGTGATCTTTCCTGCCTCCTCTTCTGTTCCTCTTGGGTGGTCTTCCAATGGATCTTCTAAAAAAACATTATCATCAAAATATGAATAATTAGTACAAAACGCTCCAGAGGTCATATTATTGGAACAAACACCTCTTTTAGAACCCTCTATCTGCCAGTTTAAACATTTCCAAGGCCATAGTCCTCAGCATCCCTATTCCATTTCCCCCTTTTGATATACTCCAATTTTTCTCAGTTTTTTTCAGCCATAAATAAGTCATATCTTTAAACTGATTCCATAAATCTTCACTCAGTAACTCTTTAAGTTTAATTTCAGTAATAGATATGTTTTTATTGAAATCCTGAATGTCTTTCTGTAACAATTCCATGTTAAAATCAATATGTCCATAGTAAATTTATTAGATAAAGAAAAAAAGGGTTCACAAAAAACATCATTAGCAAAAAATAAATTTGGACAAACATTAGATCGTAAACCTCTCAGTATTCTTTTTTATTGTAATATTCCTTCAAGGTCATAATATGTACAGTGGGTATGGAAATGGAGCGCCCCCAGACACAGGGCCACGAGTTCTCGGTACCGAGCCTCTCTGGTTCGGTTCTGAGGTTGTCACGGTGCCTGGACCCGGTCCGTGACCCTGCTAAGGGGTGTCCAATAAAGGGTGATGGTGCGTAGTGCGAGGAATAACGAGGACACAGGGTTCAGTTTCTTTACCTTTTACTGAAGGTTTCAGGATCCTCAATCCAGGGCACTGTCAACAGGGCTGTCTGAGACAGGCCGGTCCGAAGGCACATCCAGAGTTCCCTTTGCAGGTGGAAATCAGTGTCTACCCACTAGCGCCTGTGTGTTGTAGTGCTTCCCTGCTGAGCATTCAGGATAGTCCTCACAACTTCTGTTCTCGTTCTTTCTAGATTTTTCTCTTCTCCGTCCCCCAGGTATGTTATGGCTAGGACGCACCTTTATGACAGGTAGGCCTGGAGTTATTCTGGAACCCTAGTGTCGCCCCTCTCCCACGATTGCCTCCAATGTCCTTCTTAGGTGTTGTGTGGTAGACAGCCAACCTGTAATTAATTGTCCTGCCGCTGTTTGAAGTAATGCGTGGAGACTGTTACTTCTTCGCTGCTCCGGCCACCGGCTATGCGCCTCAGTAAGATGTTGCCGTTCTCGGGGCACGACTCCTACTGGATCTCCTTTGTGCTGATCTTGTTTCTCACTGTTCCACAATATCCTTCGCTTCGTGTCTCTTTCTTAGGATACTGCCGCAAGGTAGTGCAGGCGCGGTTCTGTAACAATCTGTCCTTTCGCTAGGTACCTGCCAGATTTCCCAGTTCTGACAGGTCCTCCCTGGAGCTCTCCCAGGCTTCGTTCTCCTAACTTCCTGTCCAACCCCTAGTTTTACCAATGTGAGGAGTGGCCCAATAAATAAGCCTTTTAGTGGCCGGAGTGTGAAGTGTAATGTGTGCTGGTGATACCTGGTCAAAGAACTCCTTTAGTGCAGTCAGACGTACCATCACTCCCCTTAGTGGCAGAGCAACTTTACTGCGACGACCAGATCTCTGGGGCGCTGCAGGAAGTATTCATACCTCTTTACATTTTTCACTCTTTGTTTCATTGCAGCCATTTGGTAAATTCAAAAAATCTTTTTTTTTCTCATTAATGTACACTTTGCACCCAATCTTGACTGAAAAAAAACTGAGATGTAGTAATTTTTGCAAATTTGTTAAAAAAAGAAAAACTGAAATATCACATGGTCATAAGTATTCAGACTCTTTGCTCAGCATTGATTAGAGGCACCCTTTTGTGCTAGTACAGCCATGAGTGTTCTTGGGAATAATGCAACAAGTTTTTAAAACCTGGATTTGGGGATCCTCTGCCGTTTCTCCAGAGATGATCAATTGGGTTATTGGGCTCTTGCTGGGTCAGTCAAGAATGGTCATAGAGTTGTTCTTAAGCCACTCGTTTGTTATTTTAGCTGTATGCTTAGGGTCATTGTCTTGTTGGAAGGTGAGCCTTCAGCCAAGTCTGAGATCCAGAGCACTCTGGAAGAGGTTTTCATCCAGGATATCTCTGTACTTGGCCGCATTCATGTTTCCTTCAATGACAACCTGTCATCCTGTCCCTGCACCTGAAAAACACCCCAATAGCATGATGCTGCCACCACCATGTTTCACTGTTGGGGTTGTATTGGGCAGGTGATGAGCAGTACCTGGTTTTCTCCACACATACCAGTTAGAATTATCACCAAAACGGTTTATCTTTGTCTCATTAGACCAGAGAATCTTATCTCTCATAATCTGGGAGTCCTTCAAGTGTTTTTTTAGCAAACTCTATGCAGGCTTTCATATGTCTTTCACTGAGGAGATGCTTCCATCGGGCCACTCTGTCATAAAGGCCTGACTGGTGGAAGGCTGCAGTGATAGTTGACTTTGTGGAACTTTCTCTCATCTCCCTACTGCATCTGAGGAGCTCAGCCACAGTGATCTTAGGGCTCTTCTTTACCTCTCTCACCAAGGCTCTTCTCCCATGAATGCATAGTTTGGCTGGACGGCCAGGTCTAGGAAAACTTCTGGTGGTCCCAAACTTCTTCCATGTAAGGATTATGGAGGCCACTGTGCTTTGGGAGCTTTGAGTACTAAAGAATTTCTGTTGTAACCATGGCCAGATCTGTGCCTTGCCACAGTTCTGTCTCTGAGCTCCTTGTCCAGTTCCTTTGACCTCATGATTCTCATTTGGTCTGACATGCACTGTGAGCTGTGAGGTCTTATATAGACAGGTGTGTGCCTTTCCAAATCAAGTCCTACCAGTTTAATTACACACAGCTGGACTCCAATGAATGAGTAGAACCATCCCAAGGAGGATCACAAGGAAATGGACAGCATGTGACTTAAATATGAGTGTCTGAGCAACGAGTCTGAATACTTATGACCATGTGATATTTCAGTTTTTCTTTTTTATCAAATCTGCAAAAATGTCTACATTTCTGTTTTTTTCGGTCAAGATGGGGTGCAGAGTGTACAATAATGTGAAAAAAATGAACTTTTTTGAATTTACCAAATGGCTGCAATGAAACAAAGAGTGAAAAATTTAAAGGGGTATGAATACTTTCCGTACTCACTGTAACTCTGTTAAGATTGTAATTATGTTATTTCTATATTTTGCACATTCTATGTTTAACATAATGCACTTTACTTCAATGTGTCATATAGACAGCCCTTTATAAGGGAGTAACCCTAATTACACACCACTCTGCCTCTCTCCGCATGCCTCTGTAACCTGCATGTCATTTTTTTTTCCAGATCCCACATGTTGGAATAAAGGACTAGCACAATTTTTGCAATGGTGAGTGCTGCACACGTTCTTTTATATATCTACTCTCTTTACATGGGATTTGCAATAGTGTGGACTGGTGCCGCAAACTGCTTTTCTTTGTTAACTTTCTTATATTCTATGTATACCTGTCTTCAGTGAGGTGCGTAGCTGAGATTATTCAAATGAGCTCTGTATGGCAGAGAGAGAGAACACACCACTGGAGTTCTTCAACTCACAAAGAGTCTGACAGCGGAGTCCTGTTTTCCCAGCAGCTCAGCTGATTTAGAATCAAATGAGCTTGTTACAAGGATCCGAGCACTCAAGAACTGCACGATACTACTCACTGCTCGATACTCAAAAGAGCACCTAGATATTTCAGATCACCAAAAAAATGTAAATATTAGACAAAGATAACACAAGTAAACACAAAGTTCAATTCTTAAATGAAGGTCTTTATTATTAAGGGAAAAATTAATCCAAACATACATATTAATACATACATACATACATACTACATACATAATACATACATACATTAATACATACGTATTAATCCAATGCATACATACATACATACATACATTAATCCAAGCTACAGAACAGTCTTCAGGGCATCTGCTTTCAGCATATAAGAAATCATCCAGTGTGTAAGCATCACAACTTAATTCTGCCTATGAATTACAATGGCTGAGGGAAAGACTACACGGTTTTTGCCAGATCCAATGTTAGATGAAGAATGTATAAAATTTAATCCACAGTCCAGTGAGAAGGCTAAACGTTCTACAAAACATATATGGAAAGTTATAGAGAACTTTGAATCCATTAAACATGAACTTTCTTGTGCTATAACAGACTTATAGCAAAGATTTCTTAGTGTGGCTTTAGAACCGTAATTAGTGACCTTTGCATCACTGCTGCTGAAGAGCTATATCTGCCAAACAGGTGGCTCTGGCTACAATCCCCAGAACCAGTCAAAAAACTTAGATATGTCCACATCAGCAATCCAGCTGTTGGTCTCATGTCTGCTTGGGAGAGACTAGAAAGAAGCTATGGTAGTCTTGAACCCATAGAAAATGTAGTGTTCAAGCAACTACAGGATTTTCCAAAAATATCCTGTAAGGGCAGTTCAAAATTCCAAGAGCTCACTGAACTCCTGTTAGAGCTACAGTTGGCCAAAGCAGACACCCAACCCAAGTGTTTCTAAGCTACCGTACAGCATTCAAGAAAAGTGGACCACGCTTGGGTCAAGGTGCCAAAAAGAAAACCAAGTCTTCTTTCCTCCATTTTCTTACTTCTGTGAGTCAGTCAAAAATATTGCAGAGTGTAAGACTGACCCAAGCTTTTCCTACGGAGAGCCCAGTAACCCTGGTTTATCGTCTCCTAATTTGGCAGTCTACATCCTATTAACAGAAACAGCAGCGGTCCAGTGTCAGTCAAGAAGATTCATGTTCTTCCCACACATTCATCATCTCCAGACAAGAGCAACATAGATGAAAAAGTTGAAAACCCTAATTGACTGTATCCTATTCATAAGAAGCCACATCCCCTAAAGAAGTGCATCGGATTCAGAAATACATCACTCCAGAAACGCAAGGAGATTCTAAAGAACGTTAGGGTGTGTTACAGATGTTTTGCTTATACTGAACTCTTTATAAAACTGTAAAATTGCTATTAAGTGTTTGGAGTGTAACAGTGAGGACTGTTGTGAATTCTGTTGTCGGGCTCCCTCCTGTGGTCATGAATGGTACTTCGGCTGGTTCTGTCCATGGACTTCCTCTGGTGGGTGTTTATGAGTTTCACAGGTGATGAGGCTAATTCGTTAGCTGCTGCTCTATTTAACTCCACTTAGATCTTTGCTCCATGCCACCTGTCAATGTTCCAGTATTGGTCTGTTCACTCCTGGATCGTTCTTGTGACCTGTCTTCCCATCTGAAGCTAAGTTCCAGCTTGTATTTCTTTGGTTTGCTATTTTTCTGTCCAGCTTGCTTTTTAATTTGTTGTCTTGCTTGCTGGAAGCTCTGGGACGCAGAGGGAGCGCCTCCGCACCGTGAGTCGGTGCGGAGGGTCTTTTTGCGCCCTCTGCGTGGTCTTTTTGTAGGTTTTTGTGCTGACCGCAAAGTAACCTTTCCTATCCTCGGTCTGTTCAGTAAGTCGGGCCTCACTTTGCTAAATCTATTTCATCTCTGTGTTTGTATTTTCATCTTTACTCACAGTCATTATGTGTGGGGGGCTGCCTTTTCCTTTGGGGAATTTCTCTGAGGCAAGGTAGGCTTTATTTTTCTGTCTTCAGGGCTAGCTAGATTCTTAGGCTGTGCCGAGTTGCATAGGGAGCGTTAGGCGCAATCCACGGCTATTTCTAGTGTGTTTGATAGTTTTAGGGATTGCGGTCAGCAGAGTTCCCAAGTCCCAGAGCTCATCCTTATTATCAGTAACTATCAGGTCATTCCGTGTGCTCTTAACCACCAGGTCCATTATTGTCCTGACCACCAGGTCACAACAGTACAGGTGGCCCAAAGTACTAATGCATCTCAATAGAGGGATGAGAGAAGTTCTGAGACCATTTTTTTTCTTTGCAGTGTGTTTTGTCTCTATTTTCCCCTTTACCTCTGGGTGGTTCAGGACACTGGTGTAAACATGGACATTCAAGGTCTGTCCTCTTGGATGGATAATCTCACTACAAGGATACAAAACATTGAAGATTTTGTGGTTCAGAATCCGATGTCAGAGCCTAGGATTCCAATTCCTGATTTGTTTTTTGGTGATAGACCTAAGTTCTTGAATTTCAAAAATAATTGTAAATTGTTTCTTGCCTTGAAACCTCGCTCCTCAGGTGACCCTGTTCAACAAGTAAAGATCATTATTTCTTTGTTACGTGGTGACCCTCAAGACTGGGCATTTTCCCTTGCGCCAGGAGATCCGGCATTGCGTGATGTTGATGCTTTTTTCCTGGCACTTGGATTGCTTTATGACGAACCTAATTCAGTGGATCAGGCAGAGAAAATCTTGCTGGCTCTGTGTCAGCGTCAGGATGAAGCGGAGATATATTGTCAGAAGTTTAGAAAGTGGTCTGTGCTCACTCAGTGGAATGAATGTGCCCTGGCAGCAATCTTCAGAAAGGGTCTCTCTGAAGCCCTTAAGGATGTCATGGTGGGGTTTCCCATGCCTGCTGGTCTGAATGAGTCTATGTCCTTGGCCATTCAGATCGATCAACGATTGCGTGAGCATAAAGCTGTGCACCATTTGGCGGTACTATCTGAG
Organism: Ranitomeya imitator; assembly: GCF_032444005.1. Classification (NCBI taxonomy): domain Eukaryota; kingdom Metazoa; phylum Chordata; class Amphibia; order Anura; family Dendrobatidae; genus Ranitomeya; species Ranitomeya imitator. The sequence continues at coordinate 273,660,706 of NC_091284.1, read as the reverse complement.
CATGGGCCTGAGCCTATGCGGTGTGATGGGACTTTGACCAGAGCTGAACGGCAAGAACACAGACGTCGGAATGGGCTATGTTTTTACTGTGGTGATTCCACTCATGCTATCTCCGATTGTCCTAAGCGCACTAAGCGGTTCGCTAGGTTTGCCACCATTGGTATGGTACAGTCTAAATTTCTATTGTCTGTTACTCTGATTTGCTCTTTGTCATCCTATTCTGTTATGGCATTTGTGGATTCAGGCGCTGCCCTGAATTTGATGGACTTGGAGTATGCTAGACGCTGTGGTTTTTTCTTGGAGCCCTTGCAGTATCCTATTCCATTGAGAGGAATTGATGCTACGCCTTTGGCCAAGAATAAGCCTCAGTATTGGACCCAATTGACCATGTGCATGGCTCCTGCACATCAGGAGGATATCCGCTTTCTGGTGTTGCATAAGCTGCATGATGTGGTCGTTTTGGGGTTGCCATGGCTACAGGTTCATAATCCAGTATTGGACTGGAAATCTATGTCTGTGTCCAGCTGGGGTTGCCAGGGGGTACATGGTGATGTTCCATTTTTGTCTATTTCATCTTCCACTCCTTCTGAAGTTCCAGAGTTTTTGTCGGATTATCGGGATGTATTTGATGAGCCCAAAGCCAGTGCCCTACCTCCTCATAGGGATTGCGATTGTGCAATTAATTTGATTCCTGGTAGTAAGTTTCCTAAGGGCCGATTGTTCAATTTATCTGTGCCAGAACACGCCACTATGTGGAGTTATATAAAGGAATCCTTGGAGAAAGGCCATATTCGCCCGTCGTCATCACCGTTAGGAGCAGGGTTCTTTTTTGTGGCCAAGAAGGATGGTTCTTTGAGACCTTGTATTGATTACCGTCTTCTTAATAAAATTACAGTCAAATTTCAGTATCCTTTGCCGTTGCTGTCTGATTTGTTTGCTCGTATTAAAGGGGCTAGTTGGTTCACCAAGATAGATCTTCGAGGGGCGTATAATCTTGTGCGTATTAAACAAGGCGATGAATGGAAAACAGCATTTAATACGCCCGAGGGCCATTTTGAGTACCTGGTTATGCCATTCGGGCTTTCCAATGCTCCATCAGTATTTCAGTCCTTTATGCATGACATCTTCCGAGAGTACCTGGATAAATTCCTGATTGTGTATTTGGATGATATTTTGGTCTTTTCGGATGATTGGGAGTCTCATGTGAAGCAGGTCAGAATGGTGTTCCAGGTCCTTCGTGCGAATTCCTTGTTTGTGAAGGGGTCAAAGTGTCTCTTTGGAATTCAGAAGGTTTCATTTTTGGGGTTCATTTTTTCCCCTTCTACTATCGAGATGGACCCTGTTAAAGTCCAGGCCATTTACGATTGGACTCAGCTGACATCTGTGAAGAGCCTGCAAAAGTTTCTGGGCTTTGCTAATTTTTATCGGCGCTTCATCGCTAATTTTTCTACTGTTGCTAAACCGTTGACTGATTTGACCAAGAAGGGTGCTGATGTGGTCAATTGGTCTTCTGCGGCTGTAGAGGCTTTTCTGGAGTTGAAGCATCGTTTTTCTTCTGCCCCTGTGTTGTGCCAGCCAGATGTTTCGCTTCCGTTTCAGGTTGAGGTTGATGCTTCTGAGATTGGAGCAGGGGCTGTTTTGTCGCAAAGAAGTTCTGAAGGCTCGGTGATGAAGCCATGTGCTTTCTTTTCTAGAAAGTTTTCGCCTGCTGAGCGTAACTATGATGTTGGTAACCGTGAATTGTTGGCCATGAAGTGGGCATTCGAGGAGTGGCGTCATTGGCTGGAAGGAGCCAAGCATCGCGTGGTGGTCTTGACAGATCACAAGAGTTTGACTTATCTTGAGTCTGCCAAACGGTTGAATCCGAGACAGGCTCGATGGTCATTATTTTTCTCCCGTTTTGATTTTGTGGTTTCATACCTTCCGGGCTCTAAGAATGTGAAGGCTGATGCCCTGTCAAGGAGTTTTGTGCTTGACTCTCCGGGTGTTCCTGAGCCGGCGGGTATTCTCAAAGAGGGGGTAATTTTGTCTGCCATCTCCCCTGATTTGCGGCAGGTGCTGCAAAAATTTCAGGCTGATAGACCTGACCGTTGCCCAGTGGAGAAACTGTTTGTCCCTGATAGATGGACTAGTAGAGTTATCTCTGAGATTCATTGTTCAGTGTTGGCTGGGCATCCTGGAATCTTTGGTACCAGAGATTTGGTGGCTAGATCCTTCTGGTGGCCGTCTTTGTCGCGGGATGTGCGTTCTTTTGTGCAGTCCTGTGGGACTTGTGCTCGGGCTAAGCCCTGCTGTTCTCGTGCCAGTGGGTTGCTTTTGCCCTTGCCGGTCCCGAAGAGGCCCTGGACGCATATTTCTATGGATTTTATTTTGGATCTCCCCGTCTCTCAAAAGATGTCGGTCATTTGGGTGGTTTGTGATCGCTTTTCTAAGATGGTGGATTTGGTACCTTTGTCTAAATTGCCTTCCTCCTCTGATTTGGTGTCATTATTTTTCCAGCATGTGGTTCGTTTACATGGTATCCCGGAGAACATTGTTTCTGACAGAGGTTCCCAGTTTGTTTCAAGGTTTTGGCGATCCTTTTGTGCTAGGATGGGCATTGATTTGTCTTTTTCCTTGGCTTTCCATCCTCAGACAAATGGCCAAACCGAACGAACTAATCAAACTTTGGAAACATATCTGAGATGCTTTGTTTCTGCTGATCAGGATGATTGGGTGTCCTTTTTGCCGTTGGCTGAGTTCGCCCTTAATAATCGGGCCAGCTCGGCTACTTTGGTTTCGCCGTTTTTCTGCAATTCTGGTTTCCATCCTCGTTTCTCTTCAGGGCAGGTTGATTCTTCAGACTGTCCTGGTGTAGATATTGTGGTGGATAGGTTGCAGCAGATTTGGACTCATGTGGTGGACAATTTGACATTGTCCCAGGAGAAGGCTCAACGTTTCGCTAACCGCCGGTGCTGTGTGGGTCCCCGACTTCGTGTTGGGGATTTGGTTTGGTTGTTGTCTCGTTATGTTCCTATGAAGGTTTCCTCTACTAAGTTTAAGCCTCGTTTCATTGTTCCGTATAAGATTTCTGAGGTTATCAATCCTGTGTCATTTCGTTTGGCCCTTCCTGCTTCTTTTGCCATCCATAATGTGTTCCATAGGTCGTTATTGCAGAGATACGTGGCGCCTGTGGTTCCATCCGTTGATCCTCCTGCCCCGGTGTTAGTTGAGGGGGAGTTGGAGTATGTGGTGGAGAAGATTTTGGATTCTCGTGTTTCGAGACGGAAACTCCAGTACCTGGTCAAGTGGAAGGGTTATGGTCAGGAAGATAATTCCTGGGTTTTTGCCTCTGATGTTCATGCTGCCGATCTGGTTCGTGCCTTTCATTTGGCTCATCCTGGTCGGCCTGGGGGCTCTGGTGAGGGTTCGGTGACCCCTCCTCAAGGGGGGGTACTGTTGTGAATTCTGTTGTCGGGCTCCCTCCTGTGGTCATGAATGGTACTTCGGCTGGTTCTGTCCATGGACTTCCTCTGGTGGGTGTTTATGAGTTTCACAGGTGACGAGATTAATTCGTTAGCTGCTGCTCTATTTAACTCCACTTAGATCTTTGCTCCATGCCACCTGTCAATGTTCCAGTATTGGTCTGTTCACTCCTGGATCGTTCTTGTGACCTGTCTTCCCATCTGAAGCTAAGTTCCAGCTTGTATTTCTTTGGTTTGCTATTTTTCTGTCCAGCTTGCTTTTTAATTTGTTGTCTTGCCTGCTGGAAGTTCTGGGACGCAGAGGGAGCGCCTCCGCACCGTGAGTCGGTGCCGAGGGTCTTTTTGCGCCCTCTGCGTGGTCTTTTTGTAGGTTTTTGTGCTGACCGCAAAGTAACCTTTCCTATCCTCGGTCTGTTCAGTAAGTCGGGCCTCACTTTGCTAAATCTATTTCATCTCTGTGTTTGTATTTTCATCTTTACTCACAGTCATTATATGTGGGGGGCTGCCTTTTCCTTTGGGGAATTTCTCTGAGGCAAGGTAGGCTTTATTTTTCTATCTTCAGGGCTAGCTAGTTTCTTAGGCTGTGCCGAGTTGCATAGGGAGCGTTAGGCGCAATCCACGGCTATTTCTAGTGTGTTTGATAGGTTTAGGGATTGCGGTCAGCAGAGTTCCCACGTCCCAGAGCTCGTCCTTATTATCAGTAACTATCAGGTCATTCCGTGTGCTCTTAACCACCAGGTCCATTATTGTCCTGACCACCAGGTCATAACAGAGGACCACATACAAGCGTTCCATCCATCCCAGCCTAACGATGCAGCTCTTTCGCCTTCTCTCACCACAAGACATGGCAGGGAGGATGCAGATCAAGCAGTGAGTCCTACCATAATATCTTCTTCATGCACATGTCTGGGACAAATCATGTGCAAAGATATGCCTGGTGAACGTATATCACAAGGGATGACCAGAGAAAGCCACAAAGGTGTATGTCATACTGGATGATCAGAGTAAGCGATCAATTGCAAGGTCAGAACTCTTTGATCTGTTTAACTTAAAGGGAAATGCTCACCGCTTCAGCCTGGGCACCTATAGTGGTGTTACGGAGGTCTCTGGGAGAAGGGCCAATGGACAATAGCATCTTCTCTCGAGAATATTGTGGAGATACCCCTACCCACTCTTGTCAAGAACAACCAGATACCACCCAACAGAGATGAGAGCCTAACCCCAGAGGCTGCTCTTCATCACCCTCATCTAAAGACTATAGCCAACAAGATACCAGCTCTTGACAAACAGGTCAAATATCCTGATTCTGCTTGGGAGACACATTCTCTGGCTACACAAGGCAAATCAACGGATCACATGGTGCTCCATTTGCTCAATACTTTGATATAGGCCGGGTTATCATAGGTAATGCCTTCATAGATAAGATGATAGATTAGAGGCCTACAGGGATTTCCCCTATTCTGTTTCTTTGTTTGTTTTTGTTTTTTTCTCACAGAGTTAATGTGATGTGATTATTATTATGATATTTAATAAAATTTGTTATATTTGCAAATTTTGGCGTTTTGCTTCCATTTTGGTATATAGTCCTCAGAATTCTATTTCTTTGGGTATTTTTTGAGGATTTGGACTATATTTTTATAGGTTGATATTTCCCCATTTAAGACTCTTGTCTTGCCAAATGGTCATAGCACTTACTTTCAGTCATGCTCACATCATTACTGGGTGAAAGAGAAGCTGATTGACAGTAAGTGGCAGTAGGAAACCCCTGACAAGATGAACATGTTCCTGTCCTGTGATGACAACCTATGGTCAACAGTGTTCAATTCAAGTGAAGACAATAAGCTTGCACCTGCAATAGAGAAAAAAGAATTCATAAAGATTATGGAAAAGGAATTTGCCCGGGAAGATTCCAACAGCTGGGTATCATTTTTACACTTTTCTTTTCAAAGAGCAAGGTTGCCAAACAAACTGCAGCAAGCAATGGCAAGGTTTTCATCTTTAAAACGTACCCTAAAGAGAAAACCTGAAATGGAGAAACATTTTGTTGACTTCATGCAGAATATCTTCATTAGAAGTCATGCAGAGTCTGCACCACAATTGAAGGAAGGAGAAGAATGCTGGTACCTTCCATCCTTCAGTGTCTATCATCCTCGGAAACCTAAGCCAATCAGAGTGGTGTTTCACTCCTGTGCTCAGTATTAAGGCATCTCTCAATAGCCTGCTTCCCACTGGGCTTAACCTAAACAACAGCCTTATAGAAGTGCTGATTCACTTCAGACAAAAACCTGTTGCAGTAATGGACGACATTCAGCAAATGTTCCATTGTTTTATTGTGAGATCTATCTATCTATCTATAGATCTATCTATCTATCTATCTATAGATCTATCTATCTATCTATAGATCTATCTATCTATCTATCTATAGATCTATCTATCTATCTATTTATAGATCTATCTACCTATCTATAGATAGATATATCTAAAGATAGATAGATCTATAGATAGATGATAGATAGATAATAGATAGATCTATCTATTTATAGATCTTTCTATCTATCTATCTATCTATCTATCTATAGATCTATCTATAGATCTAATATATCTATTATCTATCTATCTAGCTGTGTGTGTAAACATTATTCTTCAATGGAGTATGTAAAAGAATAGGTTGTAAAAGAACTTACATCACAATTCTTTTTTTTTTGTATATCTTTATTTAGCTTACAAAAACACACAAATGCGCATGAAAAAATGCATGAAAAACGCATCAAAAATGCAGGTGACCTGCCAGTGACCTCAGATGCAGATTTTACCTGCGTCAAATCCTGAGCAAATACTGAGCCATTCCTGACCATGGAAACATACCCTTACTCAGTAAAGACACTTGATTAGTAGATAAAGATTTAGAGGAAAGATTTACCAAAAGAATCAGTCCTTCTTTCTCATGGTGGTTTGCCGCCACCCTTTGTTTTCTTTCTTTTTTGTCCATGGTGATCTTTCCTGCCTCCTCTTCTGTTCCTCTTGGGTGGTCTTCCAATGGATCTTCTAAAAAAACATTATCATCAAAATATGAATAATTAGTACAAAACGCTCCAGAGGTCATATTATTGGAACAAACACCTCTTTTAGAACCCTCTATCTGCCAGTTTAAACATTTCCAAGGCCATAGTCCTCAGCATCCCTATTCCATTTCCCCCTTTTGATATACTCCAATTTTTCTCAGTTTTTTTCAGCCATAAATAAGTCATATCTTTAAACTGATTCCATAAATCTTCACTCAGTAACTCTTTAAGTTTAATTTCAGTAATAGATATGTTTTTATTGAAATCCTGAATGTCTTTCTGTAACAATTCCATGTTAAAATCAATATGTCCATAGTAAATTTATTAGATAAAGAAAAAAAGGGTTCACAAAAAACATCATTAGCAAAAAATAAATTTGGACAAACATTAGATCGTAAACCTCTCAGTATTCTTTTTTATTGTAATATTCCTTCAAGGTCATAATATGTACAGTGGGTATGGAAATGGAGCGCCCCCAGACACAGGGCCACGAGTTCTCGGTACCGAGCCTCTCTGGTTCGGTTCTGAGGTTGTCACGGTGCCTGGACCCGGTCCGTGACCCTGCTAAGGGGTGTCCAATAAAGGGTGATGGTGCGTAGTGCGAGGAATAACGAGGACACAGGGTTCAGTTTCTTTACCTTTTACTGAAGGTTTCAGGATCCTCAATCCAGGGCGCTGTCAACAGGGCTGTCTGAGACAGGCCGGTCCGAAGGCACATCCAGAGTTCCCTTTGCAGGTGGAAATCAGTGTCTACCCACTAGCGCCTGTGTGTTGTAGTGCTTCCCTGCTGAGCATTCAGGATAGTCCTCACAACTTCTGTTCTCGTTCTTTCTAGATTTTTCTCTTCTCTGTCCCCCAGGTATGTTATGGCTAGGACGCACCTTTATGACAGGTAGGCCTGGAGTTATTCTGGAACCCTAGTGTCGCCCCTCTCCCACGATTGCCTCCAATGTCCTTCTTAGGTGTTGTGTGGTAGACAGCCAACCTGTAATTAACTGTCCTGCCGCTGTTTGAAGTAATGCGTGGAGACTGTTACTTCTTCGCTGCTCCGGCCACCGGCTATGCGCCTCAGTAAGATGTTGCCGTTCTCGGGGCACGACTCCTACTGGATCTCCTTTGTGCTGATCTTGTTTCTCACTGTTCCACAATATCCTTCGCTTCGTGTCTCTTTCTTAGGATACTGCCGCAAGGTAGTGCAGGCGCGGTTCTGTAACAATCTGTCCTTTCGCTAGGTACCTGCCAGATTTCCCAGTTCTGACAGGTCCTCCCTGGAGCTCTCCCAGGCTTCGTTCTCCTAACTTCCTGTCCAACCCCTAGTTTTACCAATGTGAGGAGTGGCCCAATAAATAAGCCTTTTACTCCCCCTAGTGGCCGGAGTGTGAAGTGTAATGTGTGCTGGTGATACCTGGTCAAAGAACTCCTTTAGTTCAGTCAGACGTACCATCACTCCCCTTAGTGGCAGAGCAACTTTACTGCGACGACCAGATCTCTGGGGCGCTGCAGAAAGTATTCATACCTCTTTACATTTTTCACTCTTTGTTTCATTGCAGCCATTTGGTAAATTCAAAAAATCTTTTTTTTTCTCATTAATGTACACTTTGCACCCAATCTTGACTGAAAAAAAACTGAGATGTAGTAATTTTTGCAAATTTGTTAAAAAAAAGAAAAACTGAAATATCACATGGTCATAAGTATTCAGACTCTTTGCTCAGCATTGATTAGAGGCACCCTTTTGTGCTAGTACAGCCATGAGTGTTCTTGGGAATAATGCAACAAGTTTTTAAAACCTGGATTTGGGGATCCTCTGCCGTTTCTCCAGAGATGATCAATTGGGTTTAGGTTAGGGCTCTTGCTGGGTCAGTCAAGAATGGTCATAGAGTTGTTCTTAAGCCACTCGTTTGTTATTTTAGCTGTATGCTTAGGGTCATTGTCTTGTTGGAAGGTGAGCCTTCAGCCAAGTCTGAGATCCAGAGCACTCTGGAAGAGGTTTTCATCCAGGATATCTCTGTACTTGGCCGCATTCATGTTTCCTTCAATGACAACCTGTCATCCTGTCCCTGCACCTGAAAAACACCCCAATAGCATGATGCTGCCACCACCATGTTTCACTGTTGGGGTTGTATTGGGCAGGTGATGAGCAGTACCTGGTTTTCTCCACACATACCAGTTAGAATTATCACCAAAACGGTTTATCTTTGTCTCATTAGACCAGAGAATCTTATCTCTCATAATCTGGGAGTCCTTCAAGTGTTTTTTTAGCAAACTCTATGCAGGCTTTCATATGTCTTTCACTGAGGAGATGCTTCCATCGGGCCACTCTGTCATAAAGGCCTGACTGGTGGAAGGCTGCAGTGATAGTTGACTTTGTGGAACTTTCTCTCATCTCCCTACTGCATCTGAGGAGCTCAGCCACAGTGATCTTAGGGCTCTTCTTTACCTCTCTCACCAAGGCTCTTCTCCCATGAATGCATAGTTTGGCTGGACGGCCAGGTCTAGGAAAACTTCTGGTGGTCCCAAACTTCTTCCATGTAAGGATTATGGAGGCCACTGTGCTTTGGGAGCTTTGAGTACTAAAGAATTTCTGTTGTAACCATGGCCAGATCTGTGCCTTGCCACAGTTCTGTCTCTGAGCTCCTTGTCCAGTTCCTTTGACCTCATGATTCTCATTTGGTCTGACATGCACTGTGAGCTGTGAGGTCTTATATAGACAGGTGTGTGCCTTTCCAAATCAAGTCCTATCAGTTTAATTAAACACAGCTGGACTCCAATGAATGAGTAGAACCATCCCAAGGAGGATCACAAGGAAATGGACAGCATGTGACTTAAATATGAGTGTCTGAGCAACGAGTCTGAATACTTATGACCATGTGATATTTCAGTTTTTCTTTTTTATCAAATCTGCAAAAATGTCTACATTTCTGTTTTTTTCGGTCAAGATGTCAAGATGGGGTGCAGAGTGTACAATAATGTGAAAAAAATGAACTTTTTTGAATTTACCAAATGGCTGCAATGAAACAAAGAGTGAAAAATTTAAAGGGGTATGAATACTTTCCGTACTCACTGTAACTCTGTTAAGATTGTAATTATGTTATTTCTATATTTTGCACATTCTATGTTTAACATAATGCACTTTACTTCAATGTGTCATATAGACAGCCCTTTATAAGGGAGTAACCCTAATTACACACCACTCTGCCTCTCTCCGCATGCCTCTGTAACCTGCATGTCATTTTTTTTTCCAGATCCCACATGTTGGAATAAAGGACTAGCACAATTTTTGCAATGGTGAGTGCTGCACACGTTCTTTTATATATCTACTCTCTTTACATGGGATTTGCAATAGTGTGGACTGGTGCCGCAAACTGCTTTTCTTTGTTAACTTTCTTATATTCTATGTATACCTGTCTTCAGTGAGGTGCATAGCTGAGATTATTCAAATGAGCTCTGTATGGCAGAGAGAGAGAACACACCACTGGAGTTCTTCAACTCACAAAGAGTCTGACAGCGGAGTCCTGTTTTCCCAGCAGCTCAGCTGATTTAGAATCAAATGAGCTTGTTACAAGGATCCGAGCACTCAAGAACTGCACGATACTACTCACTGCTCGATACTCAAAAGAGCACCTAGATATTTCAGATCACCAAAAAAATGTAAATATTAGACAAAGATAACACAAGTAAACACAAAGTTCAATTCTTAAATGAAGGTCTTTATTATTAAGGGAAAAATTAATCCAAACATACATATTAATACATACATACATACATACTACATACATAATACATACATACATTAATACATACGTATTAATCCAATGCATACATACATACATACATACATTAATCCAAGCTACAGAACAGTCTTCAGGGCATCTGCTTTCAGCATATAAGAAATCATCCAGTGTGTAAGCATCACAACTTAATTCTGCCTATGAATTACAATGGCTGAGGGAAAGACTACACGGTTTTTGCCAGATCCAATGTTAGATGAAGAATGTATAAAATTTAATCCACAGTCCAGTGAGAAGGCTAAACGTTCTACAAAACATATATGGAAAGTTATAGAGAACTTTGAATCCATTAAACATGAACTTTCTTGTGCTATAACAGACTTATAGCAAAGATTTCTTAGTGTGGCTTTAGAACCGTAATTAGTGACCTTTGCATCACTGCTGCTGAAGAGCTATATCTGCCAAACAGGTGGCTCTGGCTACAATCCCCAGAACCAGTCAAAAAACTTAGATATGTCCACATCAGCAATCCAGCTGTTGGTCTCATGTCTGCTTGGGAGAGACTAGAAAGAAGCTATGGTAGTCTTGAACCCATAGAAAATGTAGTGTTCAAGCAACTACAGGATTTTCCAAAAATATCCTGTAAGGGCAGTTCAAAATTCCAAGAGCTCACTGAACTCCTGTTAGAGCTACAGTTGGCCAAAGCAGACACCCAACCCAAGTGTTTCTAAGCTACCGTACAGCATTCAAGAAAAGTGGACCACGCTTGGGTCAAGGTGCCAAAAAGAAAACCAAGTCTTCTTTCCTCCATTTTCTTACTTCTGTGAGTCAGTCAAAAATATTGCAGAGTGTAAGACTGACCCAAGCTTTTCCTACGGAGAGCCCAGTAACCCTGGTTTATCGTCTCCTAATTTGGCAGTCTACATCCTATTAACAGAAACAGCAGCGGTCCAGTGTCAGTCAAGAAGATTCATGTTCTTCCCACACCTTCATCATCTCCAGACAAGAGCAACATAGATGAAAAAGTTGAAAACCCTAATTGACTGTATCCTATTCATAAGAAGCCACATCCCCTAAAGAAGTGCATCGGATTCAGAAATACATCACTCCAGAAACGCAAGGAGATTCTAAAGAACGTTAGGGTGTGTTACAGATGTTTTGCTTATACTGAACTCTTTATAAAACTGTAAAATTGCTATTAAGTGTTTGGAGTGTAACAGTGAGGACTGTTGTGAATTCTGTTGTCGGGCTCCCTCCTGTGGTCATGAATGGTACTTCGGCTGATTCTGTCCATGGACTTCCTCTGGTGGGTGTTTATGAGTTTCACAGGTGACGAGGTTAATTCGTTAGCTGCTGCTCTATTTAACTCCACTTAGATCTTTGCTCCATGCCACCTGTCAATGTTCCAGTATTGGTCTGTTCACTCCTGGATCGTTCTTGTGACCTGTCTTCCCATCTGAAGCTAAGTTCCAGCTTGTATTTCTTTGGTTTGCTATTTTTCTGTCCAGCTTGCTTTTTAATTTGTTGTCTTGCTTGCTGGAAGCTCTGGGACGCAGAGGGAGCGCCTCCGCACCGTGAGTCGGTGCGGAGGGTCTTTTTGCGCCCTCTGCGTGGTCTTTTTGTAGGTTTTTGTGCTGACCGCAAAGTAACCTTTCCTATCCTCGGTCTGTTCAGTAAGTCGGGCCTCACTTTGCTAAATCTATTTCATCTCTGTGTTTGTATTTTCATCTTTACTCACAGTCATTATGTGTGGGGGGCTGCCTTTTCCTTTGGGGAATTTCTCTGAGGCAAGGTAGGCTTTATTTTTCTGTCTTCAGGGCTAGCTAGTTTCTTAGGCTGTGCCGAGTTGCATAGGGAGCGTTAGGCGCAATCCACGGCTATTTCTAGTGTGTTTGATAGGTTTAGGGATTGCGGTCAGCAGAGTTCCCAAGTCCCAGAGCTCATCCTTATTATCAGTAACTATCAGGTCATTCCGTGTGCTCTTAACCACCAGGTCCATTATTGTCCTGACCACCAGGTCACAACAGTACAGGTGGCCCAAAGTACTAATGCATCTCAATAGAGGGATGAGAGAAGTTCTGAGACCATTTTTTTTCTTTGCAGTGTGTTTTGTCTCTATTTTCCCCTTTACCTCTGGGTGGTTCAGGACACTGGTGTAAACATGGATATTCAAGGTCTGTCCTCTTGGATGGATAATCTCACTACAAGGATACAAAACATTGAAGATTTTGTGGTTCAGAATCCGATGTCAGAGCCTAGGATTCCAATTCCTGATTTGTTTTTTGGTGATAGACCTAAGTTCTTGAATTTCAAAAATAATTGTAAATTGTTTCTTGCCTTGAAACCTCGCTCCTCAGGTGACCCTGTTCAACAAGTAAAGATCATTATTTCTTTGTTACGTGGTGACCCTCAAGACTGGGCATTTTCCCTTGCGCCAGGAGATCCGGCATTGCGTGATGTTGATGCTTTTTTCCTGGCGCTTGGATTGCTTTATGACGAACCTAATTCAGTGGATCAGGCAGAGAAAATCTTGCTGGCTCTGTGTCAGCGTCAGGATGAAGCGGAGATATATTGTCAGAAGTTTAGAAAGTGGTCTGTGCTCACTCAGTGGAATGAATGTGCCCTGGCAGCAATCTTCAGAAAGGGTCTCTCTGAAGCCCTTAAGGATGTCATGGTGGGGTTTCCCATGCCTGCTGGTCTGAATGAGTCTATGTCCTTGGCCATTCAGATCGATCAACGATTGCGTGAGCATAAAGCTGTGCACCATTTGGCGGTACTATCTGAGCATGGGCCTGAGCCTATGCGGTGTGATGGGACTTTGACCAGAGCTGAACGGCAAGAACACAGACGTCGGAATGGGCTATGTTTTTACTGTGGTGATTCCACTCATGCTATCTCCGATTGTCCTAAGCGCACTAAGCGGTTCGCTAGGTTTGCCACCATTGGTATGGTACAGTCTAAATTTCTATTGTCTGTTACTCTGATTTGCTCTTTGTCATCCTATTCTGTTATGGCATTTGTGGATTCAGGCGCTGCCCTGAATTTGATGGACTTGGAGTATGCTAGACGCTGTGGTTTTTTTCTTGGAGCCCTTGCAGTATCCTATTCCATTGAGAGGAATTGATGCTACGCCTTTGGCCAAGAATAAGCCTCAGTATTGGACCCAATTGACCATGTGCATGGCTCCTGCACATCAGGAGGATATCCGCTTTCTGGTGTTGCATAAGCTGCATGATGTGGTCGTTTTGGGGTTGCCATGGCTACAGGTTCATAATCCAGTATTGGACTGGAAATCTATGTCTGTGTCCAGCTGGGGTTGCCAGGGGGTACATGGTGATGTTCCATTTTTGTCTATTTCGTCTTCCACTCCTTCTGAAGTTCCAGAGTTTTTGTCGGATTATCGGGATGTATTTGATGAGCCCAAAGCCAGTGCCCTACCTCCTCATAGGGATTGCGATTGTGCAATTAATTTGATTCCTGGTAGTAAGTTTCCTAAGGGCCGATTGTTCAATTTATCTGTGCCAGAACACGCCACTATGTGGAGTTATATAAAGGAATCCTTGGAGAAAGGCCATATTCGCCCGTCGTCATCACCGTTAGGAGCAGGGTTCTTTTTTGTGGCCAAGAAGGATGGTTCTTTGAGTCCTTGTATTGATTACCGTCTTCTTAATAAAATTACAGTCAAATTTCAGTATCCTTTGCCGTTGCTGTCTGATTTGTTTGCTCGTATTAAAGGGGCTAGAGGACACAAAAGAGAATAGTGAAACCAAAAACACTCAGTTTGAAAAAATGTTGCAGTAATCCGCAAGTGCTAGTAAAAGATGTAAAAAACAGGGTATTTGGTTGATACGTTTTTTGCAAAAAATGTATACTAAGCTGCTCTACCAATCTTCACGGTATACCCTTATCAGAGCAGTCCTAACTAATGTATGCAATCCCTATCTGATGTATTTAAAAACCTGATCATCTGTATATAACCTGTGTGAACAGGGTTCAGAGAGGAAAAATCCATGTGTGCATACAGGGTAGAACAGCTTTTGTGCAGATAGCCCAAGAGGAGTGGTGGAACTCCCCAGTCTTGTAGACACAAGAGAACAATTATGGAAACAGGAACAGATGGGCTACTTGCACAGTGAACAAGTCTGTATGATCATGTACACACTGCACAAAAGCTGTTCTACCCTGTATGCACACATGGATTTTTCCTCTCTGAACCCTGTTCACACAGGTTATATACAGATGATCAGGTTTTTAAATACATCAGATAGGGATTGCATACATTAGTTAGGACTGCTCTGATAAGGGTATACCGTGAAGATTGGTAGAGCAGCTTAGTATACATTTTTTGCAAAAAACGTATCAACCAAATACCCTGTTTTTTACATCTTTTACTAGCACTTGCGGATTACTGCAACATTTTTTCAAACTGAGTGTTTTTGGTTTCACTATTCTCTTTTGTGTCTTCAGGTTTCTTGGTGGTGTGTGTACATGATCATACAGACTTGTTCACTGTGCAAGTAGCCCATGTGTTCCTGTTTCCATAATTGTTCTCTTGTGTCTACAAGACTGGGGAGTTCCACCACTCCTCTTGGGCTATCTGCACAAAAGCTGTTCTACCCTGTATGCACACATGGATTTTTCCTCTCTGAACCCTGTTCACACAGGTTATATACAGATGATCAGGTTTTTAAATACATCAGATAGGGATTGCATACATTAGTTAGGACTGCTCTGATAAGGGTATACCGTGAAGATTGGTAGAGCAGCTTAGTATACATTTTTTGCAAAAAACGTATCAACCAAATACCCTGTTTTTTACATCTTTTACTAGCACTTGCGGATTACTGCAACATTTTTTCAAACTGAGTGTTTTTGGTTTCACTATTCTCTTTTGTGTCTTCAGGTTTCTTGGTGGTGTGTGAACATTATCATACAGACTTGTTCACTGTGCAAGTAGCCCATGTGTTCCTGTTTCTATTAAAGGGGCTAGTTGGTTCACCAAGATAGATCTTCGAGGGGCGTATAATCTTGTGCGTATTAAACAAGGCGATGAATGGAAAACAGCATTTAATACGCCCGAGGGCCATTTTGAGTACCTGGTTATGCCATTCGGGCTTTCCAATGCTCCATCAGTATTTCAGTCCTTTATGCATGACATCTTCCGAGAGTACCTGGATAAATTCCTGATTGTGTATTTGGATGATATTTTGGTCTTTTCGGATGATTGGGAGTCTCATGTGAAGCAGGTCAGAATGGTGTTCCAGGTCCTTCGTGCGAATTCCTTGTTTGTGAAGGGGTCAAAGTGTCTCTTTGGAATTCAGAAGGTTTCATTTTTGGGGTTCATTTTTTCCCCTTCTACTATCGAGATGGACCCTGTTAAAGTCCAGGCCATTTACGATTGGACTCAGCTGACATCTGTGAAGAGCCTGCAAAAGTTCCTGGGCTTTGCTAATTTTTATCGGCGCTTCATCGCTAATTTTTCTACTGTTGCTAAACCGTTGACTGATTTGACCAAGAAGGGTGCTGATGTGGTCAATTGGTCTTCTGCGGCTGTAGAGGCTTTTCAGGAGTTGAAGCATCGTTTTTCTTCTGCCCCTGTGTTGTGCCAGCCAGATGTTTCGCTTCCGTTTCAGGTTGAGGTTGATGCTTCTGAGATTGGAGCAGGGGCTGTTTTGTCGCAAAGAAGTTCTGAAGGCTCGGTGATGAAGCCATGTGCTTTCTTTTCTAGAAAGTTTTCGCCTGCTGAGCGTAACTATGATGTTGGTAACCGTGAATTGTTGGCCATGAAGTGGGCATTCGAGGAGTGGCGTCATTGGCTGGAAGGAGCCAAGCATCGCGTGGTGGTCTTGACAGATCACAAGAATTTGACTTATCTTGAGTCTGCCAAACGGTTGAATCCGAGACAGGCTCGATGGTCATTATTTTTCTCCCGTTTTGATTTTGTGGTTTCATACCTTCCGGGCTCTAAGAATGTGAAGGCTGATGCCCTGTCAAGGAGTTTTGTGCTTGACTCTCCGGGTGTTCCTGAGCCGGCGGGTATTCTCAAAGAGGGGGTAATTTTGTCTGCCATCTCCCCTGATTTGCGGCAGGTGCTGCAAAAATTTCAGGCTGATAGACCTGACCGTTGCCCAGTGGAGAAACTGTTTGTCCCTGATAGATGGACTAGTAGAGTTATCTCTGAGATTCATTGTTCAGTGTTGGCTGGGCATCCTGGAATCTTTGGTACCAGAGATTTGGTGGCTCCTTCTGGTGGCCGTCTTTGTCGCGGGATGTGCGTTCTTTTGTGCAGTCCTGTGGGACTTGTGCTCGGGCTAAGCCCTGCTGTTCTCGTGCCAGTGGGTTGCTTTTGCCCTTGCCGGTCCCGAAGAGGCCCTGGACGCATATTTCTATGGATTCTATTTTGGATCTCCCCGTCTCTCAAAAGATGTCGGTCATTTGGGTGGTTTGTGATCGCTTTTCTAAGATGGTGGATTTGGTACCTTTGTCTAAATTGCCTTCCTCCTCTGATTTGGTGTCATTATTTTTCCAGCATGTGGTTCGTTTACATGGTATCCCGGAGAACATCGTTTCTGACAGAGGTTCCCAGTTTGTTTCAAGGTTTTGGCGATCCTTTTGTGCTAGGATGGGCATTGATTTGTCTTTTTCCTTGGCTTTCCATCCTCAGACAAATGGCCAAACCGAACGAACTAATCAAACTTTGGAAACATATCTGAGATGCTTTGTTTCTGCTGATCAGGATGATTGGGTGTCCTTTTTGCCGTTGGCTGAGTTCGCCCTTAATAATCGGGCCAGCTCGGCTACTTTGGTTTCGCCGTTTTTCTGCAATTCTGGTTTCCATCCTCGTTTCTCTTCAGGGCAGGTTGATTCTTCAGACTGTCCTGGTGTAGATATTGTGGTGGATAGGTTGCAGCAGATTTGGACTCATGTGGTGGACAATTTGACATTGTCCCAGGAGAAGGCTCAACGTTTCGCTAACCGCCGGTGCTGTGTGGGTCCCCGACTTCGTGTTGGGGATTTGGTTTGGTTGTTGTCTCGTTATGTTCCTATGAAGGTTTCCTCTACTAAGTTTAAACCTCGTTTCATTGGTCCGTATAAGATTTCTGAGGTTATCAATCCTGTGTCATTTCGTTTGGCCCTTCCTGCTTCTTTTGCCATCCATAATGTGTTCCATAGGTCGTTATTGCAGAGATACGTGGCGCCTGTGGTTCCATCCGTTGATCCTCCTGCCCCGGTGTTAGTTGAGGGGGAGTTGGAGTATGTGGTGGAGAAGATTTTGGATTCTCGTGTTTCGAGACGGAAACTCCAGTACCTGGTCAAGTGGAAGGGTTATGGTCAGGAAGATAATTCCTGGGTTTTTGCCTCTGATGTTCATGCTGCCGATCTGGTTCGTGCCTTTCATTTGGCTCATCCTGGTCGGCCTGGGGGCTCTGGTGAGGGTTCGGTGACCCCTCCTCAAGGGGGGGTACTGTTGTGAATTCTGTTGTCGGGCTCCCTCCTGTGGTCATGAATGGTACTTCGGCTGGTTCTGTCCATGGACTTCCTCTGGTGGGTGTTTATGAGTTTCACAGGTGACGAGGTTAATTCGTTAGCTGCTGCTCTATTTAACTCCACTTAGATCTTTGCTCCATGCCACCTGTCAATGTTCCAGTATTGGTCTGTTCACTCCTGGATCGTTCTTGTGACCTGTCTTCCCATCTGAAGCTAAGTTCCAGCTTGTATTTCTTTGGTTTGCTATTTTTCTGTCCAGCTTGCTTTTTAATTTGTTGTCTTGCCTGCTGGAAGTTCTGGGACGCAGAGGGAGCGCCTCCGCACCGTGAGTCGGTGCCGAGGGTCTTTTTGCGCCCTCTGCGTGGTCTTTTTGTAGGTTTTTGTGCTGACCGCAAAGTAACCTTTCCTATCCTCGGTCTGTTCAGTAAGTCGGGCCTCACTTTGCTAAATCTATTTCATCTCTGTGTTTGTATTTTCATCTTTACTCACAGTCATTATATGTGGGGGGCTGCCTTTTCCTTTGGGGAATTTCTCTGAGGCAAGGTAGGCTTTATTTTTCTATCTTCAGGGCTAGCTAGTTTCTTAGGCTGTGCCGAGTTGCATAGGGAGCGTTAGGCGCAATCCACGGCTATTTCTAGTGTGTTTGATAGGTTTAGGGATTGCGGTCAGCAGAGTTCCCACGTCCCAGAGCTCGTCCTTATTATCAGTAACTATCAGGTCATTCCGTGTGCTCTTAACCACCAGGTCCATTATTGTCCTGACCACCAGGTCATAACAGAGGACCACATACAAGCGTTCCATCCATCCCAGCCTAACGATGCAGCTCTTTCGCCTTCTCTCACCACAAGACATGGCAGGGAGGATGCAGATCAAGCAGTGAGTCCTACCATAATATCTTCTTCATGCACATGTCTGGGACAAATCATGTGCAAAGATATGCCTGGTGAACGTATATCACAAGGGATGACCAGAGAAAGCCACAAAGGTGTATGTCATACTGGATGATCAGAGTAAGCAATCAATTGCAAGGTCAGAACTCTTTGATCTGTTTAACTTAACCCTGCTGTTCTGTTGGTCAAAAATGACCGACTTTGAACTTCAATATTCTTTAAAATATTCAAGATGCGGCTCTGAAACCCGTGGCCGACCGACCCATCCTCATTTAAGTCAATCAACCACAAGTTTCAGAACCGCATCTTGAACACCCCAAAAAATACCAAAGTTCAAAATAGGTCTCCCCAGACCGAACAGAACAGCAGGGTTAAAGGGAAATGCTCACCGCTTCAGCCTGGGCACCTATAGTGGTGTTACGGAGGTCTCTGGGAGAAGGGCCAATGGACAATAGCATCTTCTCTCGAGAATATTGTGGAGATACCCCTACCCACTCTTGTCAAGAACAACCAGATACCACCCAACAGAGATGAGAGCCTAACCCCAGAGGCTGCTCTTCATCACCCTCATCTAAAGACTATAGCCAACAAGATACCAGCTCTTGACAAACAGGTCAAATATCCTGATTCTGCTTGGGAGACACATTCTCTGGCTACACAAGGCAAATCAACGGATCACATGGTGATCCATTTGCTCAATACTTTGATATAGGCCGGGTTATCATAGGTAATGCCTGCATAGATAAGATGATAGATTAGAGGCCTACAGGGATTTCCCCTATTCTGTTTCTTTGTTTGTTTTTGTTTTTTTCTCACAGAGTTAATGTGATGTGATTATTATTATGATATTTAATAAAATTTGTTATATTTGCAAATTTTGGCGTTTTGCTTCCATTTTGGTATATAGTCCTCAGAATTCTATTTCTTTGGGTATTTTTTGAGGATTTGGACTATATTTTTATAGGTTGATATTTCCCCATTTAAGACTCTTGTCTTGCCAAATGGTCATAGCACTTACTTTCAGTCATGCTCACATCATTACTGGGTGAAAGAGAAGCTGATTGACAGTAAGTGGCAGTAGGAAACCCCTGACAAGATGAACATGTTCCTGTCCTGTGATGACAACCTATGGTCAACAGTGTTCAATTCAAGTGAAGACAATAAGCTTGCACCTGCAATAGAGAAAAAAGAATTCATAAAGATTATGGAAAAGGAATTTGCCCGGGAAGATTCCAACAGCTGGGTATCATTTTTACACTTTTCTTTTCAAAGAGCAAGGTTGCCAAACAAACTGCAGCAAGCAATGGCAAGGTTTTCATCTTTAAAACGTACCCTAAAGAGAAAACCTGAAATGGAGAAACATTTTGTTGACTTCATGCAGAATATCTTCATTAGAAGTCATGCAGAGTCTGCACCACAATTGAAGGAAGGAGAAGAATGCTGGTACCTTCCATCCTTCAGTGTCTATCACCCTCGGAAACCTAAGCCAATCAGAGTGGTGTTTCACTCCTGTGCTCAGTATTAAGGCATCTCTCAATAGCCTGCTTCCCACTGGGCTTAACCTAAACAACAGCCTTATAGAAGTGCTGATTCACTTCAGACAAAAACCTGTTGCAGTAATGGACGACATTCAGCAAATGTTCCATTGTTTTATTGTGAGAGAAGACAGTAGAAACTGTCGTAGACTATTGGGGAACAGCCTCTCACCTGCTGTGGCAATCTATGGACTGAGATGGACAGCCCAGGAATGTGAGAGAGAGTATGCATCTGATGCTCGTCTATTTGTGGAAAACAATTACAACGTAGATGATGGGCTTAATTCTCTGCCCAAAAGTGAAGAAGCATTTGATCTGCTCTCTAGAACACAAGAAAAGCTGTAAGCAGTAGGGTTGAGCGAAACGGGTCGAACATTTTCAAAAGTCGCCGACTTTTGGCGAAGTCGAGTTTCATGAAACCCGATCCGACCCCTGTGCGTGGTCGGCCATGCGGTACGCGACTTTCGCGCCAAAGTCGCGTTTCAATGACACGAAAAGCGCCATTTCTCAGCCAATGAAGGTAAACGCAGAGTGTGGGCAGCGTGATGACATAGGTCCTGGTCCCCACCATCTTAGAGAAGGGCATTGCAGTGATTGGCTTGCTGTCTGCGGCGTCACAGGGGCTATAAAGGGGAGTTCCCGCCGACCGCCATGTTACTGCTGCTGATCTGAGCTTAGGGAGAGGTTGCTGCCGCTTCGTCAGAAGCAGGGATAGCGTTAGGCAGGGTCCATTAACCACAAAACCGCTTGTGCTGTAGCGATTTCCACTGCCCAACACCACCTTCGGTGTGCAGGGACAGTGGAAGCTCCTTTTTTTTTTTTTTTCCTCAGCGCTGTAGCTCATTGGGCTGCCCTAGAAGGCTCCCTGATAGCTGCATTGCTGTGTGTACGCCGCTGTGCAAACCAACTGCTTTTTTCAAAGCACAAATCCTCTTGTTCCTTCCTTTCTGCACAGCTATCTTGTTTGTTTGTCCACACTTTTTATTTAATTTGTGCATCAGTCCACTCCTTATTGCTGCCTGCCATACCTGGCTGAGATTACTGCAGGGAGATAGTAATTGAAGGACAGTTCCTTTTTTTTTTTTTTTTTTTTTTTGTGGGAGATTAAGATTGACATTTCTGCTAGAGTGCCATCTCTGTCTGTGTCATCTCTCACTCAGTGGGCCATAGAAAGCCTATTTATTTTTTTGCTTGATTTGGGTTCCAAAATCTACCAGAAAAAATCACAACATCAATCAGTGGGAGAAAAATATTGGCCTCAGGGCTTGTGTGCCACTCCTTACTCCTGTGTGTGCCATCTCTCACTCAGTGGGCCATAGAAAGCCTATTAATTTTTTTGCTTGATTTGGGTTCTAAATTCTACCTGAAAAAATCAATAAATCAATCAGTGGGAGATTAATATTGGCCTTTGGGCTTGTGTGCCAGTCCTAAGCGTGCCATCTCTCTCTCTCTCAGATAGTGGGCCATAGAAAGCCTATTTTTTTATTATTTTATTGGGTTTATAAATTTTCCCTGGAAAAAAAAAAAAAGTGGGAGATTAATATTGGCCTCTGGGCTTGTGTGCCAGTCCTGAGCGTGCCATCTCTCTCACAAATAGTGGGCCACAGAAAGCCTATTTATTTTTTTGGTTGATTTGGGTTCATAATTCTACCTGAAAAAATCAATCAATCAATCAGTGGGAGATTGATATTGGCCTTTGGGCTTGTGTGCCAGTCCTAAGTGTGCCATCTCTCTCTCTCAGATAGTGGGCCATAGAAAGCCTATTTATTATTATTTTTTTTATTGGGTTTATAAATTTTCCCTGGAAAAAAAAAAAAAGTGGGAGATTAATATTGGCCTCTGGGCTTGTGTGCCAGTCCTGAGCGTGCCATCTCTCTCACAAATAGTGGGCCATAGAAAGCCTATTTATTTTTGGGGTTGATTTGGGTTCCTAATTCTACCTGAAAAAATCAATCAATCAATCAGTGGGAGAAAAATATTGGCCTCAGGGCTTGTGTGCCACTCCTTACTCCTGTGTGTGCCATCTCTCACTCAGTGGGCCATAGAAAGCCTATTAATTTTTTTGCTTGATTTGGGTTCTAAATTCTACCTGAAAAAATCATTAAATCAATCAGTGGGAGATTAATATTGGGCTTTGGGCTTGTGTGCCAGTCCTGAGCGTGCCATCTCTCTCACAAATAGTGGGCCATAGAAAGCCTATTAATTTTTTTGCTTGATTTGGGTTCCAAAATCTACCAAAAAATATCACTAAATCAATCAGTGGGAGATTAATATTGGCCTCTGGGCTTGTGTGCCACTCCTGACTCCTGTGTGCGTCATCTGTCACTCAGTGGGCCCTAGAAAGCCTATTTTTTGTTTTATTTGTTTTCTAAATTCTCCCTGAAACAATCATTTTATTTTCTTTGGTTTCTAAATTATTCCTGAAAAAAATCATTTTTTTGGTATTTTTTTTTCTCTCAAGTCTCCCTGAAAAAAAAAAAAAAAAAAATCTGTGGGAGATTCATATTGCCCCTTCTGCTTGTGTGCCAGTCTTGACTCCTGGGTGTGCCATCTCTCTCTCTCTCCCCAATTGTGGGCCATAGAAAGCCTATTAATTTTTTTGCTTGATTTGGGTTCCAAAATCTACCTGAAAAAAATCACTAAATCAATCAGTGGGAGATTAATATTGGCCTCTGGGCTTGTGTGCCACTCCTGACTCCTGTGTGCGTCATCTGTCACTCAGTGGGCCCTAGAAAGCCTATTTTTTGTTTTATTTGTTTTCTAAATTCTCCCTGAAACAATCATTTTATTTTCTTTGGTTTCTAAATTATTCCTGAAAAAAATCATTTTTTTTGTATTTTTTTTTCTCTCAAGTCTCCCTGAAAAAAAAAAAAAAAAAAAATCTGTGGGAGATTCATATTGCCCCTTCTGCTTGTGTGCCAGTCTTGACTCCTGGGTGTGCCATCTCTCTCTCTCTCCCCAATTGTGGGCCATAGAAAGCCTATTAATTTTTTTGCTTGATTTGGGTTCCAAAATCTACCAAAAAAAATCACTAAATCAATCAGTGGGAGATTAATATTGGCCTCTGGGCTTGTGTGCCACTCCTGACTCCTGTGTGCGTCATCTGTCACTCAGTGGGCCCTAGAAAGCCTATTTTTTGTTTTATTTGTTTTCTAAATTCTCCCTGAAACAATCATTTTATTTTCTTTGGTTTCTAAATTATTCCTGAAAAAAATCTTTTTTTTGGTATTTTTTTTTCTCTCAAGTCTCCCTGAAAAAAAAAAAAAAAAAAAAAATCTGTGGGAGATTCATATTGCCCCTTCTGCTTGTGTGCCAGTCTTGACTCCTGGGTGTGCCATCTCTCTCTCTCTCCCCAATTGTGGGCCATAGAAAGCCTATTAATTTTTTTGCTTGATTTGGGTTCCAAAATCTACCAAAAAAATCACTAAATCAATCAGTGGGAGATTAATATTGGCCTCTGGGCTTGTGTGCCACTCCTGACTCCTGTGTGCGTCATCTGTCACTCAGTGGGCCCTAGAAAGCCTATTTTTTGTTTTATTTGTTTTCTAAATTCTCCCTGAAACAATCATTTTATTTTCTTTGGTTTCTAAATTATTCCTGAAAAAAATCTTTTTTTTGGTATTTTTTTTTCTCTCAAGTCTCCCTGAAAAAAAAAAAAAAAAATCTGTGGGAGATTCATATTGCCCCTTCTGCTTGTGTGCCAGTCTTGACTCCTGGGTGTGCCATCTCTCTCTCTCTCCCCAATTGTTGGCCATAGAAAGCCTATTAATTTTTTTGCTTGATTTGGGTTCCAAAATCTACCTGAAAAAAATCACTAAATCAATCAGTGGGAGATTAATATTGGCCTCTGGGCTTGTGTGCCACTCCTGACTCCTGTGTGCGTCATCTGTCACTCAGTGGGCCCTAGAAAGCCTATTTTTTGTTTTATTTGTTTTCTAAATTCTCCCTGAAACAATCATTTTATTTTCTTTGGTTTCTAAATTATTCCTGAAAAAAATCATTTTTTTTGTATTTTTTTTTCTCTCAAGTCTCCCTGAAAAAAAAAAAAAAAAAAAATCTGTGGGAGATTCATATTGCCCCTTCTGCTTGTGTGCCAGTCTTGACTCCTGGGTGTGCCATCTCTCTCTCTCTCCCCAATTGTTGGCCATAGAAAGCCTATTAATTTTTTTGCTTGATTTGGGTTCCAAAATCTACCTGAAAAAAATCACTAAATCAATCAGTGGGAGATTAATATTGGCCTCTGGGCTTGTGTGCCACTCCTGACTCCTGTGTGCGTCATCTGTCACTCAGTGGGCCCTAGAAAGCCTATTTTTTGTTTTATTTGTTTTCTAAATTCTCCCTGAAACAATCATTTTATTTTCTTTGGTTTCTAAATTATTCCTGAAAAAAATCATTTTTTTTGTATTTTTTTTTCTCTCAAGTCTCCCTGAAAAAAAAAAAAAAAATCTGTGGGAGATTCATATTGCCCCTTCTGCTTGTGTGCCAGTCTTGACTCCTGGGTGTGCCGTCTCTCTCTCTCTCCCCAATTGTTGGCCATAGAAAGCCTATTAATTTTTTTGCTTGATTTGGGTTCCAAAATCTACCAAAAAAAATCACTAAATCAATCAGTGGGAGATTAATATTGGCCTCTGGGCTTGTGTGCCACTCCTGACTCCTGTGTGCGTCATCTGTCACTCAGTGGGCCCTAGAAAGCCTATTTTTTGTTTTATTTGTTTTCTAAATTCTCCCTGAAACAATCATTTTATTTTCTTTGGTTTCTAAATTATTCCTGAAAAAAATCATTTTTTTTGTATTTTTTTTTCTCTCAAGTCTCCCTGAAAAAAAAAAAAAAAAAAATCTGTGGGAGATTCATATTGTCCCTTCTGCTTGTGTGCCAGTCTTGACTCCTGGGTGTGCCATCTCTCTCTCTCTCCCCAATTGTTGGCCATAGAAAGCCTATTAATTTTTTTGCTTGATTTGGGTTCCAAAATCTACCTGAAAAAAATCACTAAATCAATCAGTGGGAGATTAATATTGGCCTCTGGGCTTGTGTGCCACTCCTGACTCCTGTGTGCGTCATCTGTCACTCAGTGGGCCCTAGAAAGCCTATTTTTTGTTTTATTTGTTTTCTAAATTCTCCCTGAAACAATCATTTTATTTTCTTTGGTTTCTAAATTATTCCTGAAAAAAATCATTTTTTTTGTATTTTTTTTTCTCTCAAGTCTCCCTGAAAAAAAAAAAAAAATCTGTGGGAGATTCATATTGCCCCTTCTGCTTGTGTGCCAGTCTTGACTCCTGGGTGTGCCATCTCTCTCTCTCTCCCCAATTGTTGGCCATAGAAAGCCTATTAATTTTTTTGCTTGATTTGGGTTCCAAAATCTACCTGAAAAAAATCACTAAATCAATCAGTGGGAGATTAATATTGGCCTCTGGGCTTGTGTGCCACTCCTGACTCCTGTGTGCGTCATCTGTCACTCAGTGGGCCCTAGAAAGCCTATTTTTTGTTTTATTTGTTTTCTAAATTCTCCCTGAAACAATCATTTTATTTTCTTTGGTTTCTAAATTATTCCTGAAAAAAATCATTTTTTTTGTATTTTTTTTTCTCTCAAGTCTCCCTGAAAAAAAAAAAAAAAAATCTGTGGGAGATTCATATTGCCCCTTCTGCTTGTGTGCCAGTCTTGACTCCTGGGTGTGCCATCTCTCTCTCTCTCCCCAATTGTTGGCCATAGAAAGCCTATTAATTTTTTTGCTTGATTTGGGTTCCAAAATCTACCAAAAAAAATCACTAAATCAATCAGTGGGAGATTAATATTGGCCTCTGGGCTTGTGTGCCACTCCTGACTCCTGTGTGCGTCATCTGTCACTCAGTGGGTCCTAGAAAGCCTATTTTTTGTTTTATTTGTTTTCTAAATTCTCCCTGAAACAATCATTTTATTTTCTTTGGTTTCTAAATTATTCCTGAAAAAAATCATTTTTTTTGTATTTTTTTTTCTCTCAAGTCTCCCTGAAAAAAAATAAATAAATCTGTGGGAGATTCATATTGCCCCTTCTGCTTGTGTGCCAGTCTTGACTCCTGGGTGTGCCATCTCTCTCTCTCTCCCCAATTGTTGGCCATAGAAAGCCTATTAATTTTTTTGCTTGATTTGGGTTCCAAAATCTACCTGAAAAATATCACTAAATCAATCAGTGGGAGATTAATATTGGCCTCTGGGCTTTTGTGCCACTCCTGACTCCTGTGTGCGTCATCTGTCACTCAGTGGGCCCTAGAAAGCCTATTTTTTGTTTTATTTGTTTTCTAAATTCTCCCTGAAACAATCATTTTATTTTCTTTGGTTTCTAAATTATTCCTGAAAAAAATCATTTTTTTTGTATTTTTTTCTCTCTCAAGTCTCCCTGAAAAAAAAAAAAAAAAAAAATCTGTGGGAGATTCATATTGCCCCTTCTGCTTGTGTGCCAGTCTTGACTCCTGGGTGTGCCATCTCTCTCTCTCTCCCCAATTGTTGGCCATAGAAAGCCTATTAATTTTTTTGCTTGATTTGGGTTCCAAAATCTACCAAAAAAAATCACTAAATCAATCAGTGGGAGATTAATATTGGCCTCTGGGCTTGTGTGCCACTCCTGACTCCTGTGTGCGTCATCTGTCACTCAGTGGGCCCTAGAAAGCCTATTTTTTGTTTTATTTGTTTTCTAAATTCTCCCTGAAACAATCATTTTATTTTCTTTGGTTTCTAAATTATTCCTGAAAAAAATCATTTTTTTTGTATTTTTTTTTCTCTCAAGTCTCCCTGAAAAAAAAAAAAAAAAAAATCTGTGGGAGATTCATATTGCCCCTTCTGCTTGTGTGCCAGTCTTGACTCCTGGGTGTGCCATCTCTCTCTCTCTCCCCAATTGTTGGCCATAGAAAGCCTATTAATTTTTTTGCTTGATTTGGGTTCCAAAATCTACCTGAAAAAAATCACTAAATCAATCAGTGGGAGATTAATATTGGCCTCTGGGCTTGTGTGCCACTCCTGACTCCTGTGTGCGTCATCTGTCACTCAGTGGGCCCTAGAAAGCCTATTTTTTGTTTTATTTGTTTTCTAAATTCTCCCTGAAACAATCATTTTATTTTCTTTGGTTTCTAAATTATTCCTGAAAAAAATCATTTTTTTTGTATTTTTTTTTCTCTCAAGTCTCCCTGAAAAAAAAAAAAAAAAAAATCTGTGGGAGATTCATATTGCCCCTTCTGCTTGTGTGCCAGTCTTGACTCCTGGGTGTGCCATCTCTCTCTCTCTCCCCAATTGTTGGCCATAGAAAGCCTATTAATTTTTTTGCTTGATTTGGGTTCCAAAATCTACCAAAAAAAATCACTAAATCAATCAGTGGGAGATTAATATTGGCCTCTGGGCTTGTGTGCCACTCCTGACTCCTGTGTGCGTCATCTGTCACTCAGTGGGTCCTAGAAAGCCTATTTTTTGTTTTATTTGTTTTCTAAATTCTCCCTGAAACAATCATTTTATTTTCTTTGGTTTCTAAATTATTCCTGAAAAAAATCATTTTTTTTGTATTTTTTTTTCTCTCAAGTCTCCCTGAAAAAAAAAAAAAAAAAATCTGTGGGAGATTCATATTGCCCCTTCTGCTTGTGTGCCAGTCTTGACTCCTGGGTGTGCCATCTCTCTCTCTCTCCCCAATTGTTGGCCATAGAAAGCCTATTAATTTTTTTGCTTGATTTGGGTTCCAAAATCTACCTGAAAAAAATCACTAAATCAATCAGTGGGAGATTAATATTGGCCTCTGGGCTTTTGTGCCACTCCTGACTCCTGTGTGCGTCATCTGTCACTCAGTGGGCCCTAGAAAGCCTATTTTTTGTTTTATTTGTTTTCTAAATTCTCCCTGAAACAATCATTTTATTTTCTTTGGTTTCTAAATTATTCCTGAAAAAAATCATTTTTTTTGTATTTTTTTTTCTCTCAAGTCTCCCTGAAAAAAAAAAAAAAAAAATCTGTGGGAGATTCATATTGCCCCTTCTGCTTGTGTGCCAGTCTTGACTCCTGGGTGTGCCATCTCTCTCTCTCTCCCCAATTGTTGGCCATAGAAAGCCTATTAATTTTTTTGCTTGATTTGGGTTCCAAAATCTACCAAAAAAAATCACTAAATCAATCAGTGGGAGATTAATATTGGCCTCTGGGCTTGTGTGCCACTCCTGACTCCTGTGTGCGTCATCTGTCACTCAGTGGGCCCTAGAAAGCCTATTTTTTGTTTTATTTGTTTTCTAAATTCTCCCTGAAACAATCATTTTATTTTCTTTGGTTTCTAAATTATTCCTGAAAAAAATCATTTTTTTTGTATTTTTTTTTCTCTCAAGTCTCCCTGAAAAAAAAAAAAAAAAATCTGTGGGAGATTCATATTGCCCCTTCTGCTTGTGTGCCAGTCTTGACTCCTGGGTGTGCCATCTCTCTCTCTCTCCCCAATTGTGGGCCATAGAAAGCCTATTAATTTTTTTGCTTGATTTGGGTTCCAAAATCTACCAAAAAAAATAACTAAATCAATCGGTGGGAGATTAATATTGGCCTCTGGGCTTGTGTGCCACTCCTGACTCCTGTGTGCGTCCTCTCTCACTCAGTGCGCCCTACAAAGCCTTTTTTTTTTTTTTTCCTAAATTCTCCCTGAAACAATCATTTCATTTTATTTGTTTTATAAATTCTTCTGTAAAAAATAATTTTTTTTTAATTTTTTTTTTTCTGAAGTCTCCCTTTTAAAAAAAACAAACACAAATCAGTGGGAGATAAATATTTACATTTGCGCTTCAGTGACAGTCCTGCGTGTGTGCCATCTCATTTGTTGCCAACAACAACAGAGTGTGTAACATTGTGGCTGATTTTCGTTGTGGTCTCACCCACCTGTAAAGGGGTAGCTAAATCATACTGAAGTTATAGCTCACCGTGTAAGTTGTGTGACAGCAACAAATACCGTTCGTTTGTTAACGTTTTTAAAACAATGAGGAAGTCTGGTGGAAGAGGTCGTGGCCAGGGGCGTTCATTGTCAGCTGTTAATGAGGGTAGTGGTAGTGGTGGAGCATCAGCTGGTCGTGGGAAAAAAAATATTGCACCTAAGTCTGGAGCTGTGGAGCCAGGTTCGTCGTCTGGCTACACAAGGCCTCGAACGCTCCCTTTTCTGGGAGTAGGAAAACCGCTTTTAAAGCCGGAGCAGCAAGAGCAAGTTTTGGCTTATCTTGCTGACTCAGCCTCTAGCTCTTTTGCCTCTTCTCGTGAAACTGGTAAATGTCAAAGCAGCGCGTCGTTAGTGGATGTTCACGGTCAGGGACAAGTCGCTTCCTTGTCCTCTTCAGCAAAAACAACAACAGAGAAGAATGCAGCAGGCGACACAACGGGTTACTCCATGGAGCTCTTTACACATACCGTCCCTGGCTTAGAAAGTGAAGCAGTTAACAGTCCATGCCCATTACAAGTTGAATCTGACATGGAGTGCACTGATGCACAGCCACAGCCAGACTACTATCCTGGTCCTTTGACTCAGATCACAACATTGCCATCGCAGGGTGCTGATCAAGAATCAGACCCTGATGAGACTATGTTGCCCCATCACGAACGCTATACCACCGACCGCCACGGTGACACAGACGAAGTTGCACATGAGCTACAAGAAGAGGTAATAGATGACCCAGTTCTTGACCCCGATTGGCAGCCATTGGGGGAACAGGGTGCAGGCGGCAGCAGTTCTGAAGCGGAGGAGGAGGGGCCGCAGCAGGCATCAACATCGCAACAGGTTCCATCTGCCGGGCCCGTATCTTGCCCAAAACGCGTGGCAAAGCTAAAACCTGTTGGAGGACAGCGTGGCCATCCGGTTAAAGCTCAGTCTGCAATGCCTGAAAAGGTATCCGATGCTAGAAAGAGTGCAGTCTGGCATTTTTTTAAACAACATCCAATTGATCAGCGCAAAGCCATCTGTCAAATATGTTCAACTACCTTAAGCAGAGGACAGAATCTGAAAAGTCTCAATACAAGTTGCATGCATAGACATTTAACCACCATGCATTTGCAAGCCTGGACTAACTACCAAACGTCCCTTAAGGTTGTAGCACCCTCGGCCAATGAAGCTAGTCAGCAACGCAACATCCCTTCCGGCAGTGTAGGGCCACCATTTTCCGCACCACCTGCAGTATCTGTGCAGGTTTCTTTGCCAGGCCAAAGCCGTCAGGGTCAGGGAATCACCAGTTTCGTAGTACGAAACACTGCATCTAGGGCACCGATGGCAACAATACCATCTCCCACCGTCTCTCAGTCTGCCATGTCCACCGGCACCCCCGCTAGTTCCACGATCTCCAGCTCTCCAGTCCAGCTCACCCTACATGAGACTATGGTTAGAAAAAGGAAGTACTTAGCCTCGCATCCGCGTACACAGGGTTTGAACGCACACATAGCTAGACTAATCTCGTTAGAGATGATGCCCTACCGGTTAGTTGAAAGCGAAGCTTTCAAAGCCCTGATGGACTACGCTGTACCACGCTACGAGCTACCCAGTCGACACTTTTTTTCCAGAAAAGCCATCCCAGCCCTCCACCAGCATGTTAAAGAGCGCATCGTCCATGCACTCAGGCAATCTGTGAGCACAAAGGTGCACCTGACAACAGATGCATGGACCAGTAGGCATGGCCAGGGACGTTACGTGTCCATCACGGCACACTGGTTAAATGTGGTGGATGCAGGGTCCACAGGGGACAGCAAGTTTGGGACAGTTCTGCCTAGCCCACGGTCTAGGAAACAATTGGCTGTAGCCGTTCGCACCCCCTCCTCCTCCTCTTCGTCCTCCTGCAGAAGCGAGAGCTCGTCCACAGACCGCAGTCGCACAACCACTCCATCCGCAGCTGCCACTGTTGCACACCAGGTCTCCCATTATGGGGCAGATACTGGCAAACGTCAGCAGGCTGTATTGGCTATGAAGTGTTTGGGCGACAACAGACACACCGCGGAAGTTCTGTCCGAGTTCTTGCAGAAAGAAACGCAGTCGTGGCTGGGCAGTGTAGATCTTGAGGCAGGCAAGGTAGTGAGTGATAACGGAAGGAATTTCATGGCTGCCATCTCCCTTTCCCAACTGAAACACATTCCTTGCCTGGCTCACACCTTAAACCTGGTGGTGCAGTGCTTCCTGAAAAGTTATCCGGGGTTATCCGACCTGCTCCTCAAAGTGCGTGGACTTTGCTCACATATCCGCCGTTCGCCCGTACACTCCAGCCGTATGCAGACCTATCAGCGTTCTTTGAACCTTCCCCAGCATCGCCTAATCATAGACGTTGCAACAAGGTGGAACTCAACACTGCACATGCTTCAGAGACTGTGTGAACAGAGGCGGGCTGTTATGTTTTTGTGGGAGGATACACATACACGGGCAGGCAGTAGGATGGCAGACATGGAGTTGTCAGGTGTGCAGTGGTTGAAGATTCAAGACATGTGTCAAGTCCTTCAGTGTTTTGAGGAATGCACACGGCTGGTTAGTGCAGACAACGCCATAATAAGCATGAGCATCCCCCTAATGCGTCTGCTGATGCAAAGTTTGACGCACATAAAGGATCAGGCGTCTGCAGCTGAGGAAGTGGAAAGCCTTGATGACAGTCAGCCATTGTCTGGCCAGGGCAGTGTACAGGACGAGGTAGCGGGCGAAGAGGAGGAGGAGGACGAGGAGGATGATGGGGATGATTATATTTTTAATGAGGAAGCTTTTCCGGGGCCACTGGAAATTGGTGGCGTGGCAAGGCCGGGTTCTGGTTTTTTGAGGGACACAAGTGACGTGGATTTGCCTGAAACTGCCCCTCAACCAAGCACAACCGCAGATTTGAGAACTGGAACTTTGGCCCACATGGCGGATTATGCCTTACGTATCCTCAAAAGGGACACACGCATAACTAAAATGATGAATGATGACGATTACTGGTTGGCCTGCCTCCTTGATCCTCGCTATAAAGGCAAATTGCAAAATATAATGCCACATGAGAACTTGGAACTAATATTAGCAACCAAACAATCAACTCTTGTTGACCGTTTGCTTCTGGCATTCCCTGCACACAGCGCCCGTGATCGTTCTCACACGAGCTGCAGGGGCCAGCAGACCAGAGGAGTTAGAGGGGCAGAAATCAGAAGTGGCGTTGGCCAGAGGGGTTTTCTGACCAGGTTGTGGAGTGATTTTGCTATGACCGCAGACAGGACAGGTACTGCAGCATCAATTCAAAGTGACAGGAGACAACATTTGTCCAGTATGGTTACAAACTATTTTTCATCCCTTATCGATGTTCTCCCTCAACCGTCATTCCCATTTGATTACTGGGCATCAAAATTAGACACCTGGCCAGAATTGGCAGAATATGCATTGCAGGAGCTTGCTTGCCAGGCAGCTAGTGTCCTATCAGAAAGAGTATTCAGTGCTGCAGGTTCAATACTAACAGAAAAAAGGACTCGTCTGGCTACCCAAAATGTAGATGATCTAACCTTCATTAAAATGAACCACAACTGGATTTCGAAATCTTTTGCCCCACCTTGCCCGGCTGACACCTAGCTTTCCTATGAAAAGGTCTTGCCTGTGGACTATTCTGAATGCCTTTTCCAATCTCGTAATTTTCAGCACCTGATTGTCCAGCATACGACATGTTTACACCTCACTAAATGGCCAAACTCCCCACACGGGGCCGTGGTATCGACACTTGGCGACAGCACCCGTGAGAGTGCAGTTTGTCTGAAGAGGTGGGTGAGCCCGCTTTTGGTCGACGGCACTGCCACTGGGTCCCTCCTAGTACAATAAAGTGTCTCTGGCGGTGGTGGTGCGCACCCAACGTCAGACACACCGTTGTAATATGAGGGGCCCTGGGCCTGTACCGCCGGCCACAAGACAGTTTCCCCCCACCCCAGCTCAAACAGTGCTCTACCACTTGCAAAATTATCTCACAGCTCCACCAATGTTTAGTCTATGCGCTGACATCCTTCAATGCCTGCCACTGACAATACCATTGTATTGACATTTTTGTTATGTTAGGCCTTCGATGCCTGTCTGTGGTCACTCCTTCCACTAGGCCTCCACTGACCACACCACTGCTGCCCGTGTACCCCTGGAACCAATTTAAAATTGCCTACAGCCATGTGTTATTATTTTAGGCCTTCGATGCCTGTCTGCGGTCACTCCTTCCACTAGGCCTCCACTGACCACACCACTGCTGTCCGTGTACCCCTGGAACCAATTTAAAATTGCCTACAGCCATGTGTTATTATTTTAGGCCTTCGATGCCTGTCTGCGGTCCATTCTTTCAACTACTACTACACTGACCAGGGCACTGCTGCCCGTGTACCCCTGGAACCAATTTAAAATTGCCTACAGCCATGTGTTATTATTTTAGGCCTTCGATGCCTGTCTGCGGTCACTCCTTCCACTAGGCCTCCACTGACCACACCACTGCTGTCCGTGTACCCCTGGAACCAATTTAAAATTGCCTACAGCCATGTGTTATTATTTTAGGCCTTCGATGCCTGTCTGCGGTCACTCCTTCCACTAGGCCTCCACTGACCACACCACTGCTGCCCGTGTACCCCTGGAACCAATTTAAAATTGCCTACAGCCATGTGTTATTATTTTAGGCCTTCGATGCCTGTCTGCGGTCACTCCTTCCACTAGGCCTCCACTGACCACACCACTGCTGCCCGTGTACCCCTGGAACCAATTTAAAATTGCCTACAGCCAGCCCAATTTTTTTATTTTAGGCCTTCGATGCCTGTCTGCGGTCCATTCTTTCAACTACTACTACACTGACCAGGGCACTGCTGCCCGTGTACCCCTGGAACCAATTTAAAATTGCCTACAGCCATGTGTTATTATTTTAGGCCTTCGATGCCTGTCTGCGGTCACTCCTTCCACTAGGCCTCAACTGACCACACCACTGCTGCCCGTGTACCCCTGGAACCAATTTAAAATTGCCTACAGCCATGTGTTATTATTTTAGGCCTTCGATGCCTGTCTGCGGTCACTCCTTCCACTAGGCCTCCACTGACCACACCACTGCTGTCCGTGTACCCCTGGAACCAATTTAAAATTGCCTACAGCCATGTGTTATTATTTTAGGCCTTCGATGCCTGTCTGCGGTCCATTCTTTCAACTACTACTACACTGACCAGGGCACTGCTGCCCGTGTACCCCTGGAACCAATTTAAAATTGCCTACAGCCATGTGTTATTATTTTAGGCCTTCGATGCCTGTCTGCGGTCACTCCTTCCACTAGGCCTCCACTGACCACACCACTGCTGTCCGTGTACCCCTGGAACCAATTTAAAATTGCCTACAGCCATGTGTTATTATTTTAGGCCTTCGATGCCTGTCTGCGGTCCATTCTTTCAACTACTACTACACTGACCAGGGCACTGCTGCCCGTGTACCCCTGGAACCAATTTAAAATTGCCTACAGCCATGTGTTATTATTTTAGGCCTTCGATGCCTGTCTGCGGTCACTCCTTCCACTAGGCCTCCACTGACCACACCACTGCTGCCCGTGTACCCCTGGAACCAATTTAAAATTGCCTACAGCCAGCCCAATTTTTTTATTTTAGGCCTTCGATGCCTGTCTGCGGTCCATTCTTTCAACTACTACTACACTGACCAGGTCACTGCTGCCCGTGTACCCCTGGAACCAATTTAAAATTGCCTACAGCCATGTGTTATTATTTTAGGCCTTCGATGCCTGTCTGCGGTCACTCCTTCCACTAGGCCTCCACTGACCACACCACTGCTGCCCGTGTACCCCTGGAACCAATTTAAAATTGCCTACAGCCATGTGTTATTATTTTAGGCCTTCGATGCCTGTCTGCGGTCACTCCTTCCAATAGGCCTCCACTGACCACACCACTGCTGTCCGTGTACCCCTGGAACCAATTTAAAATTGCCTACAGCCATGTGTTATTATTTTAGGCCTTCGATGCCTGTCTGCGGTCACTCCTTCCACTAGGCCTCCACTGACCACACCACTGCTGCCCGTGTACCCCTGGAACCAATTTAAAATTGCCTACAGCCATGTGTTATTATTTTAGGCCTTCGATGCCTGTCTGCGGTCCATTCTTTCAACTACTACTACACTGACCAGGGCACTGCTGCCCGTGTACCCCTGGAACCAATTTAAAATTGCCTACAGCCATGTGTTATTATTTTAGGCCTTCGATGCCTGTCTGCGGTCACTCCTTCCACTAGGCCTCCACTGACCACACCACTGCTGCCCGTGTACCCCTGGAACCAATTTAAAATTGCCTACAGCCAGCCCAATTTTTTTATTTTAGGCCTTCGATGCCTGTCTGCGGTCCATTCTTTCAACTACTACTACACTGACCAGGTCACTGCTGCCCGTGTACCCCTGGAACCAATTTAAAATTGCCTACAGCCATGTGTTATTATTTTAGGCCTTCGATGCCTGTCTGCGGTCACTCCTTCCACTAGGCCTCCACTGACCACACCACTGCTGCCCGTGTACCCCTGGAACCAATTTAAAATTGCCTACAGCCATGTGTTATTATTTTAGGCCTTCGATGCCTGTCTGCGGTCACTCCTTCCACTAGGCCTCCACTGACCACACCACTGCTGCCCGTGTACCCCTGGAACCAATTTAAAATTGCCTACAGCCATGTGTTATTATTTTAGGCCTTCGATGCCTGTCTGCGGTCACTCCTTCCACTAGGCCTCCACTGACCACACCACTGCTGCCCGTGTACCCCTGGAACCAATTTAAAATTGCCTACAGCCATGTGTTATTATTTTAGGCCTTCGATGCCTGTCTGCGGTCACTCCTTCCACTAGGCCTCCACTGACCACACCACTGCTGTCCGTGTACCCCTGGAACCAATTTAAAATTGCCTACAGCCATGTGTTATTATTTTAGGCCTTCGATGCCTGTCTGCGGTCACTCCTTCCACTAGGCCTCCACTGACCACACCACTGCTGCCCGTGTACCCCTGGAACCAATTTAAAATTGCCTACAGCCATGTGTTATTATTTTAGGCCTTCGATGCCTGTCTGCGGTCACTCCTTCCACTAGGCCTCCACTGACCACACCACTGCTGCCCGTGTACCCCTGGAACCAATTTAAAATTGCCTACAGCCAGCCCAATTTTTTTATTTTAGGCCTTCGATGCCTGTCTGCGGTCCATTCTTTCAACTACTACTACACTGACCAGGGCACTGCTGCCCGTGTACCCCTGGAACCAATTTAAAATTGCCTACAGCCATGTGTTATTATTTTAGGCCTTCGATGCCTGTCTGCGGTCACTCCTTCCACTAGGCCTCCACTGACCACACCACTGCTGCCCGTGTACCCCTGGAACCAATTTAAAATTGCCTACAGCCATGTGTTATTATTTTAGGCCTTCGATGCCTGTCTGCGGTCACTCCTTCCACTAGGCCTCCACTGACCACACCACTGCTGCCCGTGTACCCCTGGAACCAATTTAAAATTGCCTACAGCCATGTGTTATTATTTTAGGCCTTCGATGCCTGTCTGCGGTCACTCCTTCCACTAGGCCTCCACTGACCACACCACTGCTGCCCGTGTACCCCTGGAACCAATTTAAAATTGCCTACAGCCAGCCCAATTTTTTTATTTTAGGCCTTCGATGCCTGTCTGCGGTCCATTCTTTCAACTACTACTACACTGACCAGGGCACTGCTGCCCGTGTACCCCTGGAACCAATTTAAAATTGCCTACAGCCATGTGTTATTATTTTAGGCCTTCGATGCCTGTCTGCGGTCACTCCTTCCACTAGGCCTCCACTGACCACACCACTGCTGCCCGTGTACCCCTGGAACCAATTTAAAATTGCCTACAGCCATGTGTTATTATTTTAGGCCTTCGATGCCTGTCTGCGGTCACTCCTTCCACTAGGCCTCCACTGACCACACCACTGCTGCCCGTGTACCCCTGGAACCAATTTAAAATTGCCTACAGCCAGCCCAATTTTTTTATTTTAGGCCTTCGATGCCTGTCTGCGGTCCATTCTTTCAACTACTACTACACTGACCAGGGCACTGCTGCCCGTGTACCCCTGGAACCAACATCAGAAAATATAAAAATAAGTATTTTGCTTACAAAAAAGAAGATACTGGAGAGATATCAAATGCAGACATTTTAACATTAAAAACAAACACACAACTAAAATCTGGTACAGTACTAAAAATGGCCACCAGCTACAATTACTTTCTCCTGCAAGTAGTTAACTGAAAGGTTTTTTAAATTGAAAACACACATATGGCATCCACCGAGTGTTGTCCTGTCGCGTCTTCTTTATATTATTGCCGAGAAGATGCAAAACAATGAAAATAATAAAATCATTAATTACCAAAATAATAGAGAAAGTCAACACCACATTGCAAATAAACATTCATTCCAAATAAAGAAGCAGGGCGCGTCCGAGGGTGAGTATATACCTAATAAGAATATAATCACCCTCGGACGCGCAATGCTTATTTCCAACAGCCTTCCTTCCTAAGAATCAGCCCTTCCGTGGTGTAGAGAGACGTTGTGTTACACTCCAAGGTGTTCCCCAGGTTGCCTTTCCTGAGCTTCGATCTTCCGGCTCTCGTTTAGTAGTTGTTGGAAACTACGCTGCATTAGGCCTTCAAATTGGGTATGGGGTGTAGAGAGATGGTGTGTTCCACTCCAAGGTGTTCCCCAGGTTGCCTTTCCTGAGCTTCGATCTTCCGGCTCTCGTTTAGTAGTTGTTGGAAACTACGCTGCATTAGGCCTTCAAATTGGGTATGGGGTGTAGAGAGATGGTGTGTTCCACTCCTAGGTGTTCCCCAGGTTGCCTTTCCTGAGCTTCGATCTTCCGGCTCTCGTTTAGTAGTTCTTGGAAACTACACTGCATTAGGCCTTCAAATTGGGTATGGGGTGTAGAGAGAGGGTGTGTTACACTCCAAGGTGTTCCCCAGGTTGCCTTTCCTGAGCTTCGATCTTCATGCTCTCGTTTAGTAGTTGTTGGAAACTACGCTGCATTAGGCCTACAAATTGGGTATGGGGTGTAGAGAGAGGGTTTGTTACACTCCAAGGTGTTCCCCAGGTTGCCTTTCCTGAGCTTCGATCTTCCGGCTCTCGTTTAGTAGTTGTTGGAAACTACGCTGCATTAGGCCTTCAAATTGGGTATGGGGTGTAGCGAGAGGGTGTGTGACACTCCAAGGTGTTCCCCAGGTTGCCTTTCCTGAGCTTCGATCTTCCGGCTCTCGTTTAGTAGTTCTTGGAAACTACACTGCATTAGGCCTTCAAATTGGGTATGGGGTGTAGAGAGAGGGTGTGTTACACTCCAAGGTGTTCCCCAGGTTGCCTTTCCTGAGCTTCGAACTTCATGCTCTCGTTTAGTAGTTGTCGGAAACTACGCTGCATTAGGCCTACAAATTGGGTATGGGGTGTAGAGAGAGGGTTTGTTACACTCCAAGGTGTTCCCCAGGTTGCCTTTCCTGAGCTTCGATCTCCCGGCTCTCGTTTAGTAGTTGTTGGAAACTACGCTGCATTAGGCCTTCAAATTGGGTATGGGGTGTAGCGAGAGGGTGTGTTACACTCCAAGGTGTTCCCCAGGTTGCCTTTCCTGAGCTTCGATCTTCCGGCTCTCGTTTAGTAGTTCTTGGAAACTACACTGCATTAGGCCTTCAAATTGGGTATGGGGTGTAGAGAGAGGGTGTGTTACACTCCAAGGTGTTCCCCAGGTTGCCTTTCCTGAGCTTCGATCTTCCGGCTCTCGTTTAGTAGTTCTTGGAAACTACACTGCATTAGGCCTACAAATTGGGTATGGGGTGGAGAGAGATGGTGTGTTACACTCCAAGGTGTTCCCCAGGTTTCCTTGCCATTGCTTCGGTCTTCCGACTCTCGTTTAGTAGTTGTAGAAAAGTACACTGCATTAGGCCTACAAATTGGGTATGGGGTGGAGAGAGATGGTGTGTTACACTCCAAGGTGTTCCCCAGGTTGCCTTTCCTGAGCTTCTATCTTCAGGCTCTCATTAAATTGTGGTTAAATGGAACAACTGCATTGGCGTACTAGTTGGTTTGGGGCCTACTATCGGTGTCTGCCACTCCTTGCTGTTCTCCTGGTTTCCTGTCCTGAAATTCCATTTTCAGGCTCTCGTTAAGTAGTTGTTAATGTTAGACTGCATTTGGCCTACTAGTTGGGTTGGGGCCTACTATCGGTGTCTGCCACTCCTTGCTGTTCTCCTCCACTGAACAAAGCTGTGCCGCCTGTTTACTACGGTTGCCAATTTTGAACTGCATTTCGACTACTTACTGATTTGGCCCTACTCTCTGTGTCAGCCTCTCATTCCAGTTGTCCTCCACTGCAATGCCCCCTGGTTATTCCTGTGTTACCAATTTTGAACTGCATTTAGCCCACTTTATTCTTTGGGCCTATATCTGTGTTTCCACTTCATCGTGCCCATTGCCCAGCCAGTGATAGATGAGTCTGCTGGTACATTGACCCATAACGCAACATTCCCCGTGCATGCTACACAACAACATTGTGACCCTGCTGAAAGTCAGGTTGCTCTTCCCGCATACCATACCACCTTACACGGGGACAAAGAGGAAGGTGCAGATGAAAGTGCAGGTTCCTTCATCAGGTGGGGGGAGGAATACTAGTTGGCGACGTCACTGGCACAGGGCCTCTCATAGTACGCAAAAGTGTTGCTGCCGGTGGGAGGCGCCCCCGCCGTGCAAACACACCGCTGTACTTTGAGGGGCCCTGTGCCAGTGCCAATGCCAACAAGTGGGCCCCCCTGCTTGCTCAGGATCACAGCACTTGCAAAGTTGAAATACTTACCTCTCCCTGCTCCACTGCCGTGACGTGGTCCAGATTTCCTGGGCCCACTAATTACTTGAACCAGCCCTACCCCACACAACTTTAGCCAAATGACCCCCAATTTCAAATGCCTTCCAATTATTATAAGGTAAATTACGCTTGACAAGCTTCATTAAGAAGAATGGATGGTTTTGACATTAAAATGGGCACTCTAGGTGTTTTCCTGGCCCCCACTCACTGCCGACTATGCTGCCCCATTGACTTGCATTGGGTTTCGTGTTTCGGTCGATCCCGACTTTACGTCATAATCGGCCGATTTCACTCGACCCGACTTTTGAGATAGTCGGGTTTCGCGAAACCCGGCTCGACTCTAAAAAGGTCAAGGTCGCTCAACTCTAGTAAGCAGTAAACATCAGACTTCACAAGATAATTTCCAAAAGCCAGGAGGTAATGAAAACACACACATTTGAGGACCTCAATCTGGGTTCTCGCGTTCCTCCTATGAAGCTCAGCCTTGGTCTGCTTTGGGACACTAAACAAGACACGGCAAGTAATGGTAAACTGACTGAACAGAGAACTGGTGCATAACCAAAAAACAACTTACATAGCAAATAGATAAATGGCTGCACTCAACTGTACTAAAGCAAATGAATGTGTGATACATGAAATGTGAATAGCATAAAGGCTTGTGAAATCTACAAAAAATACATGAGATGCTTAGCACAAAATTTGGCCCAAAAATGTGAGCCCATCCACCAACGTCAAGGTAATCTCAAGAATCGGATGGGTCCCTGACCTAACTGCCTAGTGTCAACACTTACCTCTGGCTAATATCATGGTAAAGCCTGTATTTATAGGAAGGTCAGAAACCAAATGTGTTTAGATGTAATTAAAATCACAGCATGGTGAAGGGTGGGGTGTTCAAGTCAGAAAAAATAGTACATAGCAAGTAATGGTAAACTGACTGAACAGAGAACTAGTCTGAACTGGTGCATAACCAAAAACAACTTACATAGCAAATAGATAAATGGCTGCACTCAATTGTATTAAAACAAATGAATGTGTGATACATGAAATGTGAATAGCATAATGGCTTGTGAAATCTATGAAAAAACACATGACATGCTTAGCACAAAATTTGGCCAAAAAATGTGAGCCCATCCACCAACGTCAAGGTAATCTCAAGAATCGGATGGGTCCCTGATCTAACTGCCTAGTGTGAACACTTACCATTACTTGCTATGTACTATTTACATATTCTATTGCTGAATATATATGTCAGCAATAGAGTATATACTATACTCTATTGCTGACTTAGTGTATGTCAGCAATAGAGTATAGTGCATTAGAAGTCTTTTTACTCTACTGACCTGAACCAAGCTGACCGAAGGTCAAAACACACAGCTGCATCCAAGCTCAATGACAACATGTGTCTGTTGCCTCAAGTACCTTACATGAGGATTCTTTTACTGCTTTTACCAAAGGAGGATATGACTTGAAAAAGAACATTGCTACTGGACACAGCTTACAACCGGAAGTATACCACCATATACTTCCAGCTGTGTTAGGACGTGGAACTTGCACCATTGGATTGTTTGGTTGGTGGAAGTGTTTGTATGTTGCAGCTTCCCGAATCCAAAGATGGGCTTCCAGTTGGTCTTGGATTACACTATTGTTGTGGACTTCAGGCCACCATCCAGAAAACTGGACTTACAACTGTTATAGTGATTGTTGAAAGCTTGTGTGTTTCTTTTTATCTTTTAGGTTACAGATCGACTGTGGACATCATCAGAAGATATAACTTCAAATGGATCATTATGAAATCTAAAGATTTCAGATGGGGAGGGTCATGTCCCATGATTTGGGAATCATACAGACCGTATTGCTTTATCATAGTGTTGTTATATAGGGTTGAGCGAAACGGGTTGGCCAGATTCAGAAGTTGCCGACTTTTGGCAAAGTCGGGTTTCATGAAACCCGACCCGACCCCTGTGTGGGGTCGGCCATGAGGTCGGCGATCTTCTGAATCTGGAATCGGAATTCCGATACCGATTCCCGATATGTTTAAGATATCGGTAATCGGTATCGGAATTCAGATTTAAGTGTAAAATAAAGAATAAAAATAAAAAATATTGCTATACTTACCCTCTGACGCACCCTGGATGTAACCGGGAGCCTTCCTTCCTAAGAATCAGCACTTGAAGGACCTTTCGATGACGTCGCGGCTTGTGATTGGTCGCGTGAGCGGTCACATGGGCGTCACGCGACCAATCACAAGCCACGACATCATCGAAAGGTCCTTCAAGCGCTGATTCTTAGGAAGGAAGGTTCCCGGTTACAACCAGGGCGCGTCCGAGGGTGAGTATAGCAATATTTTTTATTTTTATTCTTTATTTTACACAATAATATGGATCGCAGGGCCTGAAGGAGAGTTTCCTCTCCTTCAGACCCTGGGAACCATTAGAAACCCAATGCACTGCATTGGGTTTCGTGTTTCGGCCGACCCCGACCCCGACCCCGACTTTTCTATAGGATCGGCCGAATTCACTCGACCCGACTTTTGAAACAGTCGGGTTTCGTGCAATCCGACCCGATCCTATAAAAACAAAAGTCGCTCAACCCTATTGTTATATATTGCTTTTTTGTTGCAATACTTTTTTCTTTATTTTGAAATTTGTCCTTCCTCTCTCTCTGTCTCTCTTTGATGTAGCTCTGATGTCAGTAACCCCTCCCTTGTTACTAATTCTTCTTCCTCATTTACCATCTATCAGCCTAGAAGCTCATGTGCTGCAGCCCTGTTTCTTTTTTACCTGCTGTATGTGTGCATATTTTCAAGAATTCAGCTGGAAAATACACCTTCTCCTGGAATCTTTATACGTGCCTCCTACAGTCAACTTAAAACTATCTGAGAACATCACTACATGTGAGTACAGTTTAAAAGAGGCGGCCTAGAAATGGTGTCTCACAGCATCATACACTTGTAGCTTAGTCATGGAGTCAGAAAACCCACTTTTCCCAATTAAAAATAAAGAAATTAAATAGATACAAAATAAACATGGTTTTATTAATATTTACATAGTATTATAAATACAAAATAAGCCTTTTGTGCTACATATTTGAAAACTTGATTGTCTTAAGAAGGTAAAGCAGCCTGTATTCCATATAGGCCTAATATCTATCGGGTAATGCATCAACACTAAATCCATTTTACACTATAGAACTTATATAGATTTGAAATACCTTGGTGTGTATAAAATATTTTTTTTCAATGAGTTTTAAAATATTCTTCAGCTAAAAAACACTACTTGGAATTTTCTAAGCGGTTTTGGGAAATTCCCAACTCCTGTAGGCTTTAGCAAGTATGAAAATTCAAGGTGACATCATGATCCAACCCTACAATGTTTCCCCTGGAATGCAGTCCAGCCAGTTCTAGTGGGTGGAAAGCTATCTGATAGCATCACTTGTTGACTGAATTGAAATCCTTTGAAAGTGAAAGAATAAATCACTGCCTAAATTCACTCAAGAATCAAGAGGTCCACATAAATATTGAAAGACAACCAAGCTTTTATTGCATAATATTCAGTTAACTACTACTCTTATTGTTCAGTAGTTATTTTTGTTTTTTTGCATAGAAATGCCTTTAGAGCGATTTAGGCTGCTGTCAGACAAAAATGAATTAGGCCAAGGGACATTACTTCCTGATGCCCTCATAGACATGATCATTCAGCCAAGAGTGCAAAGGTTTCTAATAGGGAGTAAAAAATTAACCCCTGCGAGACAGTCAGTGACTTAAATCACCATTTATCAGTTCTCATGAGAGAGTCTAGTGATCCTCATTAGTGATGAACGATTTGATGCGTTTTTTTATGCGGATTTTCATGCGGATTTGTAAGCTAAATAAAGATATATTATTAAAAAAAATTGTGATGTCATTTCCTTGTTCAACCTCTTCAGCCAGATACCCTTATTAATATGAAATAAAGACACCCCCCCCACACACACACACACACAAAGTCACTAGCCTATGTAGGAGCATTAGCATAATTAACCTTCATATGCTGTAACAAAACAGCAACTGTTATTAGCAGGTGCGTAACTTCTGCGGTCGCAGGGGTGGCAGCTACGCCGGGGCCCGGAGTGCTTAGGGGCCATCAGGGGATTACTGCCCTGACTGGCATATGGGGCCCGATGAGCAGAGGGGGCCCGCATCAGGCCACCTCTCTTCTGCTCATCGGGCTCCAGCAGCAGGCTTCTGCTGGTGAAGTAAATTAACCTACTTCCGTGATGCAGGTTCAGTTAAGCTCTATTGCTGTGTGGACCCACACAGCAATAGTTAAAAGCCACGGGAGACACGGGGGTAGGATAGAAGACATGGGGGCAGGATGGGAGACATGGAGGCAGAATGGGAGTCATGGGGGTAGGATGGGAGACACAGGGGGAAGAATGGAGACACAGGGGGAAGAATGGAAATACAGTGGGAAGAATGGAGACACAGGGAAGTATGGAGACCCAGGATGGAAACCCAGGGGGCAGGATGGAAGCCCAGGGGGCCGGATGGGAGACACGAAAAAAAGATGAGAGATGGGGACAGGATAGGAGACACGGGGGCAGGATGGGAGACAAAGGAGCAGGATGGAGACAGATGGGGCAGGATGGGAGACACTGGGGCAGGATGGGAGACACTGGGGCAGGATGAAGACAGATGGGGCAGGATCGGAGACATAGAGGGCAGGATGGGAAACACAGGGGGCAGGATGGGAGACACAGGAGGCAGGATGGAGATATATTGGGCA
The DNA here is from genome assembly GCF_032444005.1 of Ranitomeya imitator. NCBI lineage: Eukaryota > Metazoa > Chordata > Amphibia > Anura > Dendrobatidae > Ranitomeya > Ranitomeya imitator. The sequence goes on along the minus strand of NC_091284.1, from coordinate 273,615,977 downwards.
GGATGGGAGACACGGTGGCAGGATGGGAGACACAGAGGGCAGGATGGAGGCACAGGGGGCAGGATGGAGACATAGTACTGGATGGAGATAGATGGGGCTGAAATATGGGGCAGGATGGAGACAGATTGTGCGGTCAGATAACATAGTTTTTTTAGGTTGAAGGAAGACTTAAAGTCCATCTAGTTCAACCCATATCCTAAACTAACATGTTGATCCGGAGGAAGGCAAAAAAAACATGTGGCAAACAGTAAGCTCCGCATTGGGGAACAAAAATTCCTTCCCGACTCCACATATGGCAATAAGACTAGTTCCCTGGATCAACGCCCTATCAAGGAATCTAGTGTATATAATCTGTAACATTATACTTTTCAAGAAAGGCATCTAGTTCCTTCTTAAATTTTAGTAATGAATCACTCATTACAACATCATACGGCAGAGAGTTCCATAGTCTCATTGCTCTTACAGTAAAGAATCCGTGTCTGTTATTATGATTAAACCTTCTTTCCTCCAGATGTAGAGGATGCCCCATTGTCTCCGTCTCAGGTCTAAGAGTAAAAAGATCATTAGAAAGGTCTTTGTACTGACCCCTCATGTATTTATACATTATAATAAGATCACTCCTTAGCCTTCGTTTTTCCAAACTAAATAACCCCGAGTGTAATAACTAGTGTTGAGCGATACCTTCCGATATCCAAAAGTATCGGTATCGAATTGGATCTGCCGATATTCAAAAAATATTGGATATCGCCGATACCGATACCCGATACCAATGCAAGTCAATGGACCAAAATATCGGAATTAAAGTAAACCCTTTCTTTCCTTGTAGGTTAATTCTACATGAAAGAAAACAACTAAGAATAATGTAGGATGTATTGGGGGAGATAGAGGACACATTAAAGGCATAGAGGTTTAGCCCAATCAAATGGAATAGCAGGAATTATTTTTTTTTAAGACGTTCGGAGTTACAAAGCTATTGACTATGCTATGATTTTTTATATTTAATCAGATATTTATGTTTCATTACTTCCATGCTGTTCACCTTCCTTTTAACTTATCCCACACTTTCTTCTTCATCATCCTCAGCAGCACCATATTTTCCATCAACTTCTCCTTCACCTTATTCATCTTCTTCTTCACCTTCTTGGTATTATTTTTTTTTTTACATTCTTCATATTCTTTTTATTCAACTATTCTTCTTCTTCATAATCAACTTCTTCATCATATTCTTATTTGTGACAGCCAGGCCTTCCTGTTGTTGTTATCTATAAAAGTTTGAAGATTACACCTTCTGTTCTGCTTGTCACAAAAGATTTACAACAGGATTTGTCCGCGTTCAGTTTGACCTGCAGCAGCAGGTTTTTTTCCAGGGGCACCACGAGGAGGAACGGACTCACCCCCATATACTGCTTAGTCTTCTTCTGCTTATAATTTAGATAATATCTTTTGCTCTGATTTTTAGTCTTATACTTAATGTTCTGCTTTTTTTTCTGCAGCTTCTTGTTTTTCTGCTTCTCGGTCTTCAGGGTCGTCATCTTTAGGGTCTTGAACTTGGAAATGTAGCAGAAGGTACAAGAGCAAAAGACACTGCCGAGAACCAGCAGACGGTACTGGAACCCGGATGGCTAGCCTAATGTACAAGAGCCAATGGAACAACTGAGGACCAGCTGACATTACAGAACCTGGTTACTAAGCAGGAGGTACCCGTGCCAGAAAGCACTACCAAGGACCACCTGACGTTGGTGGAACTCGGACACCCAGAAGGAGGCACCTAAGCCAAAGGCTCTGCCCGGAACCAGCTGACAGTACAGGAACCAGGATGGGGAGCAGAAGGTACAAGAGCAAAAGACACTGCCGAGAACCAGCTGACGGTACTGGAACCCGGATGGCTAGCCGAAGGTACAAGAGCCAATGGAACTACCGAGGACCAGCTGACGGTACTGGAACCCGGTTACTAAGCAGGAGGTACCCGTGCCAGAAAGCATCACCAAGGAACACCTGATGTTGGTGGAACTAGGACACCCAGAAGGAGGCACCTAAGCCAAAGGATCTGCCCAGAACCAACTGATGGTACTGGAACCAGGATGGGGAGCAGAAGGTACAAGAGCAAAAGACACTGCCGAGAACCAGCTGACGGTACTGGAACCCGGATGGCTAGCCGAAGGTACAAGAGCCAATGGAACTACCGAGGACCAGCTGACGTTACTGGAACCTGGTTACTAAGCAGGAGGTACCCGTGCCAGAAAGCACTACCAAGTACCACCTGACGTTGGTGGAACTTGGATACCCAGAAGGAGGAACCTAAGCCAAAGGATCTGCCCAGAGCCAGCTGACGGTACAGGAACCAGGATGAGGAGCAGAAGGTACAAGAGAAAAAGACCCTGCCGAGAACCAACTGATGGTACTGGAACCCGGATGGCTAGCCGAAGGTACAAGAGCCAATGGAACTACCGAGGACCAGCTGATGGTACTGGAATCCGGTTACTAAGCAGGAGGTACCCATGCCAGAAAGCACTGCCACAGACCACCTGACGTTGGTGGAACTCGGATACCCAGAAGGATTCATGGGCATGCGCAGTGCATATCTTCGCCTCTCACTCACCTCCTTCCGGCCTCTTCAGACTGTTCGGCATCACGACCGTGGCATGCTAATAGGGATCAGCTGACAGCGCACAGTCTGAAGAAGGTGGAGGGAGATGAATGAGAGCCTGAGGTGAAGATATGCACTGCGGATGCCCATGAATCCCAGGCCCGCAGTGTGATTAAATCAGAAGACACTGCGAGGTGGGATCTCGGGCAGCGCGGCCGCACAGGCACAGCCCGCCTGACACCAAATGATGTCAGAAGGCTAACTGCACATGGCCAAGGTTGAACATAACAGCGCAGGCTACAGGACAGATTCAAACAACGCTGAGGAGGCGGCGCCTGGCGCCAAGGGGGTAGGAATGATGGCTGCGTTGCGTCTCATTAAAAAGGAAAGTTCCACCTCCGGGCCGTTTTCACGGTGTGAAGGGAAACACTTTATAAATGTTAAGTTCAGCGTGTGCAAGGAGCATAACTAAAAGAGCCAACTTTTCCTTGTACAGCATTACTGCTGCACAAGTTGGCTCTTTCAGATACAAACGTCTGGGGGGAGGGGACAGGTTACCTTTAATTTCATTTGTAGTGTCAGCATGGCAGTCGCAGGACACATTGCCGGCTACACAGCAGGGGAGCAGCTGTCTTTTACTGAACCCCACTAACACAGGAGCGAGTGTTTTTCTCTGTGCAGACAGCAGTTCCGGAAAACAACTGGCGGTGTTGAAGCCCAGAGAAAGCAGGAGGAGCAGACTTTAGTTTTTGCCGCACACACAGCAGGGGAGCAGCTGGCGTTACTGAACCCCACTAACACAGGAGCTAGTGTTTTTCTCTGTGCAGACAGCACTTCTGGGCAACAACTGGCAGTGTTTGAGCCCAGGGAATGCAGGAGAAGCAGAGTGTAGGCCGAGGCTTGGAGCAAGTTTGAAGGGAACCTTTAACTCCCCCCCCAGGCGTTTTTAACTGAAAGAGCCACCTTGTGCAGCAATAAAGATGCACAAGGAAAAGGTGGCTCTTTTAATTATGCTCCTTGCAAATGCAGAACTAAACACTTCTAAAATGTGTCCCCTGTTACCGTGAAACCGTCCCGGAGGTGGGACTTTCCTTTTTAATGACACGCAGCACAGCCGTCATTCCTACCCCCTTGACGCAAGGCGCCGCTTCCTCAGCGTTGTTTGAATCTGTCCCGTAGCCTGCGCTGTTATGCAAAACCTTGGCCATGCGCAGTTAGCTCTGCCCGTCTTCTGAAAACATTTGGTGTCAGGCGGACTGTGCCAGTGCAGCAGCGCTGCCCGAGATCCCGCCTCGCAGTGTCTTCTGATTTAATCACACTGCGGGCCTGGGATTCATGGGCATGCACAGTGCATATCTTTGCCTCTCCTTTACCTCCTTCTGGCTTCTTCAGACTGTGCGGCGTCATGGCCGTGGCATGCTATTAGGGATCAGCCGACGTTGCACAGTCTGAAGAACGCGGAGGGAGATAAGTTAGAGCCTGAGGTGAAGATATGCACTGCACATGCCCATGAATCCCAGGCCCACAGTGTGATTAAATCAGAAGACACTGCGAGGCGGGATCTCGGGCAGCGCGGCGGCACATGCACAGTCCGCCTGACACCAAATGATGTCAGAAGACGGGCAGCGCTAACTGCGCATGACCAAGGTTGAACATAACAGCGCAGGCTATGGGATAGATTCAAACAATGCTGAGGTAGCGGTGCTTGGCGCCAAGGGGGTAGGAAAGACGGCTGCATTGCGTCTCATTAGGAAGGAAAGTTCCACCTTCGGGCCGTTTTCACGGTGTGAGGAGACACATTTTATATGTGTTAAGTTCATAAGTTCAGCGTGTGCAAGGAGCATAACTAAAAGAGCCACCTTTTCCTTGTGCAGCATTACTGCTGCACAAGGTGGCTCTTTCAGTAACAAATGCCTGGGGGGGACAGGTTGCCTTAAATTTCAGATGTAGTGTCAGCGTGGAGGTAGCAGGACACATTGCCGGATACACAGCTGGGGATCAGCTGACGTTACTGAAACCCAATAACCCTGGGTCATTTGTTTTGACTGTGCAGACGGCACTTCTGAGCAGCAACTGGCGGTATTGGAGCCCAGGGATTACAGTTCAGGTGGTAGAAACATGAACGCAACAGGAGACCTGGATACTGTAGCCAACCAATATTTTAATCTGGAAGAGGAGTTGCAAATTCCTGCGAGATCCAGTCCTTGTTCATTTTCAGAAAAGTAAGCCGGTCAAAGTTGTCGGAGGATAGTCACATGCGACGGTCTGTTAGTACACCACCTGCGGCACTAAAGACACATTCCGATAATACACTAGCAGCACAGTTGTGCCATACTGGTCTTGCCTTGTGCTGAGGCACTGCTTCTGCTCCCTGTTTGTGCTGACCTTCCTCCACTGTCTCGACGCACTGAGCTGCTTTGTAAAGCACTAGCAGCACTGCTCTCAGTTGGACAGGAGAAGATGATGGAATGCACCAGTGTGTCTTGGTACTCCTGCATTTTACGCTCCCAGTTCCCGGTGTTATGAAGGTTTGTAAGTTGTCCCGGTAGCATGGATCTAGGAGGGTGTACACCCAATAATCAGCCATGCTGAGAATGTGGGCGATGCAGCGGACGTTTCTCAGGCACTGCAGCATGAAATCAACCATGTGCTGCATACTGCCAACTGGCCAAGAAACGCTGTCCCCTGCTTGAGGCGTGATCTCTGCCTGCTCTGCATCACCCCACCCTCGCTCTACACACTGACTACTTGAGAATTGTGTAACTCCATCCTCTGGACCGATGTCTTCCTCCTCCATTGACTTCTCCTCATCCTCCTCACAAAGTGTCCCCTGCCTAGGCCTTTGTGAGGAACCATGTTTCGCTGACTGTCCAGAAGCAGATGGAATTGGTGACTCCTCATCCTCCACCTCTTCCACAACATCATCCCTTAGCACTTGCAGTGTTATTTCAAGCAGGAAGATAACGGAGACAGTCATGCTTATTAGTGCATCATCTGCACTCGCCATCCACGTGGAATCATCGAAGGCATGCAAAACCTGGAAGACGTCCTTCATAGTGGCCCACTCAGTGGTTGTGAAGTCTGAACGGCGCGCAGTGCGACTTCTTTGCGCCTGATGCAGCTGGTACTCCATTACTGCTTGCTGCTGCTCACACAACCGCTCCAATGTATGTAACGTGGAATTCCACCTGGTGGGTAGGTCAAATATGTTCCGGAAGACGGAATCGGCGCTGGAGAGCTGCAATGTGCGATCTTGCCATGCTGGAACAGAGCAAGCGAGCACACTCTAAGCGGACCTTGTGCAGCAGTGCATCAAGATCCGGATAGTCCCTCAAAAAACTCTGCACGACCAAGTTGAGCACATGTGCCAGACATGGGATGTGAGTGAGATTGCCTAGGGCCAGAGCTGCCACCAGATATCGGCCATTGTCACACACTACCATGCCTGCCTGGAGATTCGCTGGCACAAACCACACGACGCTCTCCTGCTTGATGGCATTCCAGAGTTCCTGCGCTGTGTGGTTTCGATTCCCCAAAGAAATTAATTTCAATACGGCCTGTTGACATTTGGCCATGGCTGTGCTAATATCGGTCGTAACAGGTAAGCGTTCACGGGTCCATGTGGAGATGGACTGTGACGGCTCCTGCAGCGATGATTCCGAGGAACTTGAGTATGAGGAGGAGTCAATGTGTACAGACTGGATTCCTGCAATCCTTGGAGTCGGCAGAATACGTCCTGTGCCACTCGCACGATTTGTACCTGGCTCCAGAACATTAACCCAATGGGCAGTGAGGGAAAGGTATCGCCCCTGTCCATGGTGACTGGTCCACGCATCGGTGGTGAGGTGGACCTTGCTACTGATGGCATTCATTAGCACATGTTTTATGTGTTCCCCTACATGCTTTTGCAGGGCAGGGACGGCTTGCCTGCTGAAATAAAAGCGGCTGGGCACAGCGTATTGTTGGACTGCCAATGCCATCAAGTTACGGAAGCTGTCAGTCTCCACCAGCCTGAATGACAGCATTTCAAGGGACAGTAGTTTTGAAATGCCAGCATTCAGAGCCTGTGCTCGGGGGTGGTTTGCCGAGAATGGCTGCCTTTTCTACCATGCCTGTGCTATCGATGGGTGTAGACTGGGAGTGTGAGGATGACTGGGAACGTGGTGCTGTGGGTGGAATTACACTGGTTCTCTGGACAACAGTGTAAGGGGTTCTTCCATGGCGATCCTGTGAGGAAGCCGAACCAGCTGTGTGTGAGCTGGAGGAAGAGGCAACAACACGAGCTGAAGAGGTGGTAGGTGCCGCTGTAGGTTGGCCTAGGTCTTAAGTGAGTTTTTGTAACTCCACCGCGTGCTTGGTCCGCACATGTTTCCACATATTTGTGGTATTGAGGTTGCTGACACTTTTCCCTCTTTTGACTTTCTGATGACACACTTTGCATTTGACTAAGCAAATGTCATCTGCAACTGTTTCAAAAAAGGACCAGGCACTGTGTTCTGTCTTCCTCCACGTAGGATGCTGTGTGGATTCCAACATACGGCTATACCTTCATCCACATCCCAGTAAACAGACTGTGTTGATGCTTAAGTCTTATTTATTAGGGTGATGATTACCAAAACTATAACGTTGAACAACAATGGTGGACAGTATTCATAGTAGATGATTGAATAGTGAATGATGTTGATGTACAAGGTGGATGTTCAGTGAATAATCATAGTTAGGGTTGAGCGAAACGGGTCGAAATTGTTCAAAAGTCGCCGACTTTTGGCAAGGTCGGGTTTCATGAAACCCGACCCGACCCCAGTGGGGGGTCGGCCATGAAGTCGGCGATCTTTTGAATCTGGAATCGGAATTCCGATCCCGATTCCCGATATGTTTAAGATATCGGGAATTGGTATCGGAATTCAGATTAAAGTGTAAAATATAGAATTAAAATAAAAAATATTGCAATACTTACCCTCTGACGCGCCCTGGTACTAACCGGCAGCCTTCCTCCTTCGAATCCGCGCTTCTAGGACCTTGCCATGACGTCGCGGTGACGTCGCGGCTTGTGATTGGCCGCGCGGCCGCCCATGTGACCGCTCGCGCGGCCAATCACAAGCCGCGACGTCACCCGCGACGTCACCGAAGGTCCTGGAAGGGCTGATTCTTAGGAAGGAAGGCTGTCGGAAGGAAGCAGGGCGCTTCCGAGGGTGAGTATATACCTAATAGGAATATACTCACCCTCGGAAGCGCCCTGCTTCCTTCCGACAGCCTTCCTTCCTAAGAATCAGCCCTTCCAGGACCTTCTGTGACGTCGCGGGTGACGTCGCGGCTTGTGATTGGCCGCGCGAGCGGTCACATGGGCGGCCGCGCGGCCAATCACAAGCCGCGATGTCACCCGCGACGTCACCGAAGGTCCTGGAAGGCTGATTCTAAGGAAGGAAGGTTCCCGGTTAGTACCAGGGCGCGTCAGAGGGTAAGTATAAGGATATTTTTTATTTTAATTCTATATTTTACACTTAAATATGGATCCCAGTTCCTGAAGGAGAGTTTCCGCTCCTTCAGACCCTGGGAACCATGGAAACCCAATGCACTGCATTGGGTTTCGAGTTTCGGCCGACCCCGACCCCGACTTTTTTATAGGATCGGCCGATTTCACTCGACCCGACTTTTCCAAAAGTCGGGTTTCGTGAAACCCAACCCGATCCTATAAAAGTGAAGGTCGCTCAACCCTAATCATAGTGGATGACTGATCATAGTGGATGACTGATCATAGTGGATGACTGATCATAGTGGATGACTGGTGAAAAACTGTAAAGAATAACAGCATTTCAGTATATGCACATACAGGGTGCAATCACATAAATAACTGGGACATTACAGCAAGAATTATACAGAGAGCATTACACAGTAATTCTAACAGCACTGCCCTATTCTATACAAGAATGCATAGATCTACATGCAGAGTACACCTGAACCTAACTGCAAGCTGCAAAGCACATCTGCCTAACTATATCTGACTGTAGGAGCTGCATAAGGCTTAAATACTAACACAAAACATAAGATGCATTAAACCTTTATAAACGTACCGAGATCTGTTATGAAAGGTAATTCAGTACCACAATGGACATAGAGGTCAGCGCACATACAGTGACCTGGCAATAACCCAAAAAACAAGAACGAGCTCTGAGACGTGGGAACTCTGTTGACCGCAATCCCTAATCCTCTCAAACCACACTAAAGGCAGCCGTGGATTGCGCCTAACGCTCCCTATGCAACTCGGCACGGCCTGAGAAACTAGCTAGCCTGAAGATAGAAAATAAGCCTACCTTGCCTCAGAGAAATACCCCAAAGGAAAAGGCAGCCCCCACATATAATGACTGTGAGTTAAGATGAAAAGACAAACGTAGAGATGAAATAGATTTAGCAAAGTGAGGCCCAACTTTCTGAACAGAGCGAGGATAGGAAAGGTAACTTTGCGGTCAACACAAAACCCTACAAAAACCACGCAAAGGGGGCAAAAAGACCCTCCGTACCGAACTAACGGCACGGAGGTAAACCCTCTGCATCCCAGAGCTTCCAGCAAGCAGTAAAAAGCAAATTGACAAGCTGGACAGAAAAAAACAGCAAACAAATAGCAAAGAGGAACTTAGCTATACAGAGCAGCAGGCCACAGGAACGATCCAGAAGGAAACAGGTCCAATAGTAGAACATTGACTAGAGGCCAGGATCAAAGCACTAGGTGGAGTTAAATAGAGCAGCACCTAACGACTTCACCACATCACCTGAGGAAGGAAACTCAGAAGCCGCAGTACCACTTTCCTCCACCAACGGAAGCTCACAGAGAGAACTGTTGTGAGTTCTGTTTTTGGGCTCCCTCTGGTGGTTACTGATGGTACTGGGTGACTTGTCTTTCCTGGGTTTCTGGGTTCTACCTGTTCCATCAGCATATGGGAGTTTCCTATTTAACCTGGCTTTGCTGGCATTTCCTCGCCGGTTATCAATGTATCCAGTGTGTCTTGTTACCTCTGCTCCCTGCTCCTAGAACCTTCTGGACAAGCTAAGTTTGGATTTTCCTGTTTTGTGTTTTGCTTAATTTGGTTTTTAGTCCAGCCTGCAGATATGTGATTCTCTGCTGCTGGTTGCTCTAGTGGGCTGAAATTGCTTTTCATGTACCATGAGTTGGCACATGAGTTCAAGTAATTTCAGGATGGTTTTTTGAAGGGTTTTTCGCTGACCGCGCAGTTCACTTTTGTATCCTCTGCTATCTAGCTTTAGCGGGCCTCATTTTGCTGAAACTGTTTTCATACTACGTATGTGCTTTCCTCTCATTTCACCGTCATTATATGTGGGGGGCTGCTATTTGCTGTGGGGTATTTCTCTGGAGGCAAGAGAGGTCTGTGTTTCTTCTGATAGGGGAAGTTAGATCTTCGGCTGGAGCGAGACGTCTAGGATCATCGTAGGCACGTTCCCCGGCTACTTTTATTTGTGTGTTAGGTTCAGGGTCGCGGTCAGCTCAGGTTCCATCGCCCTAGAGCTTGTTTGTATCTGTGCTTGTCCTTTTTGTGATCCCCTGCCATTGGGATCATGACAGTATAACCGGCCAGCAAAGTGTTAATTGTATTGGCTGAAGTAGGAGGATAAGTAGTCTGAGGAAGTTTTTTTTTTTTTTTTTTTCCCCTCAGAGTTTGCTGCCTAGCCTTATTGCAGCCTGGCTACTTCCTCCTCCTCTTAATCTTTGAATGGCTCTGATCTCAGCTGTTTATCATGGACGTCCAGAGTTTGGCTTCCAGCCTGAATAATCTTGCCACTAAGGTTCAAAATATACAGGATTTTGTTGTACATGCTCCTATGTCTGAACCTAGAATTCCTGTCCCAGAGTTTTTTTCTGGAGATAGATCTCGTTTTCTGAATTTTAGGAACAATTGCAAGTTGTTTCTTTCTTTGAAATCTCGCTCCTCTGGAGACCCTGCTCAGCAAGTCAAGATAATTATATCTTTCCTGCGGGGTGACCCTCAGGATTGGGCATTTGCATTGGCACCAGGGGACCCTGCGTTGCTTAATGCAGATGCGTTTTTTCTGGCATTGGGTTTGCTCTATGAGGAACCTAACCAAGAGATTCAGGCTGAAAAAGCTTTGTTGGCCCTCTCTCAGGGGCAAGATGAAGCAGAAATTTATTGTAAAAAATTTCGGAAGTGGTCGGTACTTACTCAGTGGAATGAGTGCGCTCTGGCTGCAAAGTTTAGAGATGGCCTTTCTGAGGCCATTAAAGATGTTATGGTGGGGTTCCCTGCGCCTGCTGGTCTGAATGAGTCTATGACTATGGCTGTTCAGATTGATCGGCGTTTACGGGAGCGCAAACCTGTGCATCATTTGGCGGTGTCGTCTGAACCGTCACCTGAGATAATGCAATGTGATAGAATTCAGTCCAGAAGTGAACGGCAAAAGTATAGGCGGAAAAAAGGGTTGTGCTTTTATTGTGGTGATTCAGCTCATGTTATATCAGCATGCTCTAAACGCACAAAAAAGGTTGATAAGTCTGTTGCCATTAGTACTTTACAGTCTAAGTTCATTCTGTCTGTGACTCTGATTTGTTCATTATCATCCATTTCCGTCGATGCCTATGTGGATTCAGGCGCTGCCCTGAGTCTTATGGATTGGTCATTTGCCAATCGCTGTGGGTTTAGTCTGGAGCCTCTGGAAGTCCCTATTCCTTTGAAGGGAATTGACTCTACACCTTTGGCTATGAATAAACCTCAGTACTGGACACAAGTGACCATGCGTATGACTCCCGTTCATCAGGAGGTGATTCGCTTCCTGGTACTGTATAATTTGCATGATGTTCTAGTACTTGGTCTGCCATGGTTACAAACTCATAATCCAGTCCTTGACTGGAAATCAGTGTCTGTGTTAAGCTGGGGTTGTCAGGGGGTTCATGATGATGCACCTCCGATTTCTATCGCGTCATCTACTCCTTCTGAGATTCCTGTGTTTTTGTCTGACTATCGGGATGTTTTTGAGGAGCCTAAGCTCAGTTCGCTTCCTCCTCATAGGGATTGCGATTGTGCTATAAATTTAATTCCGGGCAGTAAATTTCCTAAAGGTCATTTGTTCAATCTGTCAGTGCCAGAGCATACTGCTATGCGGGATTATGTTAAGGAGTCCTTGGAAAAGGGACATATCCATCCATCTTTGTCCCCTTTGGGAGCAGGTTTTTTTTTCGTGGCCAAGAAAGATGGTTCCTTGAGGCCTTGTATAGATTATCGTCTTTTGAATAAGATTACCGTAAAATATCAGTATCCTTTGCCATTGTTGACTGATTTGTTTGCTCGCATTAAGGGGGCTAAATGGTTCACTAAGATTGATCTTCGGGGTGCGTATAATCTTATACGAATAAAGCAAGGTGATGAGTGGAAAACCGCATTTAATACGCCTGAGGGCCATTTTGAGTATTTGGTAATGCCTTTTGGACTTTCTAATGCTCCTTCAGTCTTCCAGTCCTTTATGCACGATATTTTCCGTGAATATCTGGATAAATTTATGATTGTGTATTTGGATGATATTTTGGTTTTTTCTGATGACTGGGAGTCTCATGTTCAGCAGGTCAGGAAGGTGTTTCAGGTCCTGCGGGCCAATTCCTTGTTTGTAAAAGGCTCAAAGTGTCTCTTTGGAGTCCAGAAGATTTCTTTCTTGGGGTATATTTTTTCCCCTTCTACTATTGAGATGGATCCCGTCAAGGTTCAGGCTATTTGTGACTGGACGCAGCCTACATCTCTTAAGAGTCTACAGAAGTTCTTGGGCTTTGCTAATTTCTATCGTCGTTTTATAACTAATTTTTCTAGTGTTGTTAGGCCTTTGACGGATTTGACTAAGAAGGGTGCTGATGTTGCTAATTGGTCTCCTGCGGCTGTGGAGGCCTTTCAGGAACTTAAGCGCCGGTTTTCTTCTGCTCCTGTGTTGCGTCAGCCAGATGTTTCGCTCCCTTTTCAGGTTGAGGTTGATGCTTCCGAGATTGGAGCGGGGGCGGTTTTGTCACAGAGAAGCTCCGATGGCTCAGTGATGAAGCCATGCGCGTTTTTTTCTAGAAAGTTTTCGCCGGCTGAGCGGAATTATGATGTTGGTAAACGGGAACTTTTGGCCATGAAGTGGGCATTTGAGGAGTGGCGTCATTGGCTAGAGGGTGCTAGACATCGTGTGGTGGTCTTGACTGATCACAAAAATTTGATTTACCTTGAGTCTGCCAGGCGTCTGAATCCTAGACAGGCTCGTTGGTCACTGTTTTTCTCTCGTTTCAATTTTGTGGTTTCATACCTGCCAGGTTCAAAGAATGTGAAGGCGGATGCTCTTTCTAGGAGTTTTGTGCCTGACTCCCTTGGAAATTCTGAGCCCTCTGGTATCCTTAGGGATGGGGTGATTTTGTCTGCTGTTTCCCCAGACTTGCGACGTGCTTTGCAGGAGTTTCAGGTGGCTAAACCTGATCGTTGTCCGCCTGAGAGACTGTTTGTTCCGGATAATTGGACCAGTAGAGTCATCTCCGAGGTCCATTCTTCTGCGTTGGCAGGTCATCCTGGAATATTTGGTACTAGAGACTTGGTGGCCAGGTCTTTTTGGTGGCCTTCCTTGTCGAGGGATGTGCGTTCTTTTGTGCAGTCTTGTGAGGTTTGTGCTCGGGCTAAGCCTTGCTGTTCTCGGGCCAGTGGATTGTTGTCACCTTTGCCTATCCCGAAGAGGCCTTGGACGCACATTTCCATGGACTTTATTTCGGATCTCCCTGTCTCTCAAAAAATGTCCGTCATCTGGGTTGTGTGTGATCGCTTTTCTAAAATGGTTCATCTGGTACCCTTGCCTAAGTTGCCTTCCTCCTCTGAGTTGGTCCCTCTGTTTTTTCAGAATGTGGTTCGTTTGCATGGGATTCCTGAGAACATCGTTTCTGACAGGGGATCCCAGTTTGTGTCTAGATTTTGGCGGACTTTCTGTGCTAAGATGGGCATTGATTTGTCCTTTTCGTCTGCATTCCATCCTCAGACGAATGGCCAGACTGAACGAACTAATCAGACCTTGGAAACTTATTTAAGGTGTTTTGTTTCTGCTGATCAGGATGACTGGGTTACCTTTTTGCCGCTGGCCGAGTTTGCGCTTAATAATCGGGCTAGTTCTGCTACCTTGGTTTCTCCTTTCTTTTGTAATTCGGGGTTTCATCCTCGTTTTTCCTCTGGTCAGGTGGAACCTTCTGATTGTCCTGGAGTGGACATGGTGGTGGATAGGTTGCATCGGATTTGGAGTCATGTGGTGGACAATTTGAAGTTGTCCCAGGAGAAGGCTCAGCAGTTTGCTAATCGCCGTCGCCGCGTGGGTCCTCGACTTCTTGTTGGTGACTTGGTGTGGTTGTCTTCTCGTTTTGTTCCTATGAAGGTCTCTTCTCCTAAGTTCAAGCCTCGGTTCATCGGTCCCTATAGGATCTTGGAAATTCTTAACCCTGTGTCGTTTCGTTTGGATCTCCCGGCATCGTTTGCTATTCATAATGTGTTTCATCGGTCGTTGTTGCGGAAGTATGAGGTACCTGTTGTTCCTTCTCTTGAGCCTCCTGCTCCAGTGCTGGTGGAGGGAGAATTGGAGTATGTTGTGGAGAAGATCTTGGATTCTCGTGTTTCCAGACGGAAACTCCAGTATTTGGTCAAGTGGAAGGGTTATGGTCAGGAGGATAATTCTTGGGTGGTTGCCTCGGATGTTCATGCTGATGATTTGGTTCGCGCTTTTCATAGGGCTCATCCTGGTCGCCCTGGTGGTTCTCGTGAGGGTTCGGTGACCCCTCCTCAAGGGGGGGGTACTGTTGTGAGTTCTGTTTTTGGGCTCCCTCTGGTGGTTACTGATGGTACTGGGTGACTTGTCTTTCCTGGGTTTCTGGGTTCCACCTGTTCCATCAGCATATGGGAGTTTCCTATTTAACCTGGCTTTGCTGGCATTTCCTCGCCGGTTATCAATGTATCCAGTGTGTCTTGTTACCTCTGCTCCCTGCTCCTAGAACCTTCTGGACAAGCTAAGTTTGGATTTTCCTGTTTTGTGTTTTGCTTAATTTGGTTTTTAGTCCAGCCTGCAGATATGTGATTCTCTGCTGCTGGTTGCTCTAGTGGGCTGAAATTGCTTTTCATGTACCATGAGTTGGCACATGAGTTCAAGTAATTTCAGGATGGTTTTTTGAAGGGTTTTTCGCTGACCGCGCAGTTCACTTTTGTATCCTCTGCTATCTAGCTTTAGCGGGCCTCATTTTGCTGAAACTGTTTTCATACTACGTATGTGCTTTCCTCTCATTTCACCGTCATTATATGTGGGGGGCTGCTATTTGCTGTGGGGTATTTCTCTGGAGGCAAGAGAGGTCTGTGTTTCTTCTGATAGGGGAAGTTAGATCTTCGGCTGGAGCGAGACGTCTAGGATCATCGTAGGCACGTTCCCCGGCTACTTTTATTTGTGTGTTAGGTTCAGGGTCGCGGTCAGCTCAGGTTCCATCGCCCTAGAGCTTGTTTGTATCTGTGCTTGTCCTTTTTGTGATCCCCTGCCATTGGGATCATGACAGAGAACCAGTTGTGACCACAGGAGGGAGCTCTGCCACAGAATTCACAACAGTACCCCCCCCTTGAGGAGGGGTCACCGAACCCTCACCAGAGCTCCCAGGACGACCAGGATGAGCCATATGAAAGGCACGAACAAGATCGGGAGCATGGACATCAGAGGCAAAGACCCAGGAATTATCTTCCTGAGCATAACCCTTCCACTTAACCAGATACTGGAGTTTCCGCCTTGAAACACGAGAATCCAAAATCTTCTCCACAATATACTCCAACTCCCCCTCCACCAAAACCGGGGCAGGAGGATCAACAGATGGAACCATAGGTGCCACGTATCTCCGCAACAATGACCTATGGAATACGTTATGTATGGAAAAAGAATCTGGAAGGGTCAGACGAAAAGACACAGGATTAAGAACCTCAGAAATCTTATACGGACCAATAAAACGAGGTTTAAACTTAGGAGAGGAAACCTTCATAGGAATATGACGAGAAGATAACCAAACCAAGTCCCCAACCCGAAGTCGGGGACCCACACAGCGTCTGCGACTAGCGAAACGTTGAGCCTTCTCCTGGGACAAAGTCAAATTGTCCACTACATGAGTCCAAATCTGCTGCAACCTGTCCACCACAGTATCCACACCAGGACAGTCCGAAGACTCAACCTGCCCTGAAGAGAAACGAGGATGGAACCCAGAGTTGCAGAAAAACGGTAAAACCAAGGTAGCCGAGCTGGCCCGATTATTAAGGGCGAACTCAGCCAAAGGCAAAAAGGACACCCAGTCATCCTGATCAGCAGAAACAAAGCATCTCAGATATGTTTCCAAGGTCTGATTGGTTCGTTCGGTCTGGCCATTAGTCTGAGGATGGAAAGCCGAGGAAAAAGACAAGTCAATGCCCATCCTACCACAAAAGGCTCGCCAAAACCTCGAAACAAACTGGGAACCTCTGTCAGAAATGATATTCTCTGGAATGCCATGTAAACGAACCACATGCTGGAAAAACAATGGCACCAAATCAGAGGAGGAAGGCAATTTAGACAAGGGTACCAAATGGACCATCTTAGAGAAGCGATCACAGACCACCCAAATGACTGACATCTTTTGAGAGACGGGAAGATCTGAAATAAAATCCATAGAGATATGTGTCCAAGGCCTCTTCGGGACTGGCAAGGGCAAAAGCAACCCACTGGCATGAGAACAGCAGGGCTTAGCCCGAGCACAAATCCCACAGGACTGCACAAAAGTACGCACATCCCGCGACAGAGATGGCCACCAAAAGGATCTAGCCACTAACTCTCTGGTACCAAAGATTCCAGGATGACCAGCCAACACCGAACAATGAACCTCAGAGATAACTTTATTCGTCCACCTATCAGGGACAAACAATTTCTCCACTGGGCAACGATCAGGTTTATTAGCCTGAAATTTTTGCAGCACCCGCCGCAAATCAGGGGAGATGGCAGACACAATTACTCCCTCTTTGAGGATACCCGCCGGCTCAGATACACCCGGAGAGTCGGGCACAAAACTCCTAGACAGAGCATCCGCCTTCACATTTTTAGAGCCCGGAAGGTATGAAATCACAAAGTCAAAACGGGCAAAAAACAACGACCAACGAGCTTGTCTAGGATTCAACCGCTTGGCGGACTCGAGATAAGTCAAGTTCTTATGATCAGTCAAGACCACCACGCGATGCTTAGCTCCTTCAAGCCAATGACGCCACTCCTCGAATGCCCACTTCATGGCCAGCAACTCTCGATTGCCCACATCATAATTTCGCTCAGCAGGCGAAAACTTCCTGGAAAACAAGGCGCATGGTTTCATCACCGAGCAATCAGAACTTCTCTGCGACAAAACAGCCCCTGCTCCAATCTCAGAAGCATCAACCTCGACCTGGAACGGAAGCAAAACATCTGGTTGACACAACACAGGGGCAGAAGAAAAACAACGCTTCAACTCTTGAAAAGCTTCCACCGCAGCAGAAGACCAATTGACCAAATCAGCACCTTTCTTGGTCAAATCGGTCAATGGTTTAGCAATACTAGAAAAATTGCAGATGAAGCGACGATAAAAATTAGCAAAGCCCAGGAACTTTTGCAGACTTTTCAGAGATGTCGGCTGAGTCCAATTATGGATGGCTTGGACCTTAACAGGGTCCATCTCGATAGTAGAAGGGGAAAAGATGAACCCCCAAAATGAAACCTTCTGAACACCAAAGAGACACTTTGATCCCTTCACAAACAAAGAATTAGCACGCAGGACCTGAAACACCGTTCTGACCTGCTTCACATGAGACTCCCAATCATCCGAGAAGATCAAAATGTCATCTAAGTACACAATCAGGAATTTATCCAGGTACTCTCGGAAGATGTCATGCATAAAGGACTGAAACACTGATGGAGCATTGGCAAGTCCGAATGGCATTACTAGATACTCAAAATCGCCCTCGGGCGTATTAAATGCAGTTTTCCACTCATCGCCTCGCTTAATACGCACAAGATTATACGCACCACGAAGATCTATCTTGGTGAACCAACTAGCCCCCTTAATCCGAGCAAACAAATCAGATAACAATGGCAAGGGGTACTGAAATTTAACCGTGATCTTATTTAGAAGGCGGTAATCTATACAAGGTCTCAGTGAACCATCCTTCTTGGCTACAAAAAAGAACCCTGCTCCTAATGGTGACGATGATGGGCGAATATGCCCCTTCTCCAAAGACTCCTTCACATAACTCCGCATAGCGGCGTGCTCAGGCACAGATAAATTAAACATTCGACCTTTTGGGAATTTACTACCAGGAATCAAATTGATAGCACAATCACAATCCCTATGCGGAGGTAGGGTATCGGACTTGGGCTCATCAAATAAATCAGACAAGAACTCAGGAACCTCAGAAGGGGTGGATGACGAAATAGTCAGAAATGGGACATCACCATGTACCCCCTGACAACCCCAGCTGGACACAGACATGGATTTCCAATCTAATACTGGATTATGGACTTGTAGCCATGGCAACCCCAACACGACCACATCATGCAGATTATGCAACACCAGAAAGCGAATAACCTCCTGATGTGCAGGAGCCATGCACATGGTCAGCTGGGTCCAGTACTGAGGCTTATTCTTGGCCAAAGGCGTAGCATCAATTCCTCTCAATGGAATAGGATACTGCAAGGGCTCCAAGAAAAACCCACAGCGCCTAGCATACTCCAAGTCCATCAAATTCAGAGCAGCGCCTGAGTCCACAAATGCCATGACAGAATACGATGACAAAGAGCAGATCAAGGTAACAGACAGAAGAAATTTTGACTGTACCGTACCAATGGTGGCAGACCTAGCGAACCGCTTAATGCGCTTAGGACAATCAGAGATAGCATGAGTGGAATCACCACAGTAGAAACACAGCCCATTCAGACGTCTGTGTTCTTGCCGTTCAACTCTGGTCAAAGTCCTATCGCACTGCATAGGCTCAGGTTTAAGCTCAGGTAATACCGCCAAATGGTGCACAGATTTACGCTCGCGCAAGCGTCGACCGATCTGAATGGCCAAAGACATAGACTCATTCAGACCAGCAGGCATAGGAAATCCCACCATGACATCCTTAAGGGCTTCAGAGAGACCTTTTCTGAAAATAGCTGCGAGCGCACCTTCATTCCACTGAGTGAGTACGGACCATTTTCTAAATTTCTGACAATATACCTCTATTTCATCCTGACCCTGACACAGAGCCAGCAAATTCTTCTCTGCCTGATCCACAGAATTAGGCTCATCGTACAGCAATCCGAGCGCCAGGAAAAATGCATCGATATTACTTAATGCAGGATCTCCTGACGCAAGAGAAAATGCCCAGTCCTGAGGGTCGCCACGCAAAAAAGAAATAACGATCCTAACTTGTTGAACTGGGTCACCAGAGGAGCGAGGTTTCAAAGCCAGAAATAGTTTACAATTATTTTTGAAACTCAGAAATTTAGTTCTATCTCCAAAAAACAAATCAGGAATAGGAATTCTCGGTTCTAACATAGAATTCTGAACCACAAAGTCTTGAATAGTTTGTACTCTTGCCGTGAGCTGATCCACACATGAAGACAGACCTTTAATGTCCATTGCTACACCTGTGTCCTGAACCACCCAAATGTCTAGGGAAAAAAAAAAGGCAAAACACAGTGCAAAGAAAAAAAAATGGTCTCAGAACTTCTTTTTTCCCTCTATTGGGAATCATTAGTACTTTTGGCCTCCAGTACTGTTATGAAAGGTAATTCAGTACCACAATGGACATAGAGGTCAGCGCACATACAGTGACCTGGCAATAACCCAAAAAACAAGAACGAGCTCTGAGACGTGGGAACTCTGTTGACCGCAATCCTTAATCCTCTCAAACCACACTAAAGGCAGCCGTGGATTGCGCCTAACGCTCCCTATGCAACTCGGCACGGCCTGAGAAACTAGCTAGCCTGAAGATAGAAAATAAGCCTACCTTGCCTCAGAGAAATACCCCAAAGGAAAAGGCAGCCCCCACATATAATGACTGTGAGTTAAGATGAAAAGACAAACGTAGAGATGAAATAGAATTAGCAAAGTGAGGCCCAACTTTCTGAACAGAGCGAGGATAGGAAAGGTAACTTTGCGGTCAACACAAAACCCTACAAAAACCACGCAAAGGGGGCAAAAAGACCCTCCGTACCGAACTAACGGCACGGAGGTACACCCTCTGCGTCCCAGAGCTTCCAGCAAGCAGTAAAAAACAAATTGACAAGATGGACAGAAAAAAACAGCAAACAAATAGCAAAGAGGAACTTAGCTATGCAGAGCAGCAGGCCACAGGAACGATCCAGAAGGAAACAGGTCCAATACTAGAACATTGACTGGAGGCCAGGATCAAAGCACTAGGTGGAGTTAAATAGAGCAGCACCTAACGACTTCACCACATCACCTGAGGAAGGAAACTCAGAAGCCGCAGTACCACTTTCCTCCACCAACTGAAGCTCACAGAGAGAACCAGCCGAAGTACCACTTGTGACCACAGGAGGGAGCTCTGCCACAGAATTCACAACAGAGATCCGTTAGGACAGGGGTAAGGAAGTAAGCGAGACAGGAGCACGTGTGCCTCTGTTCAGATCTGAGGAAAAATGGCTACTGAAGCTTGTCTTCACAAGAAGAATGTGGGCGGAACTAACCCATAAGACATTGCTCTAGAAGGAAAAGGTTGGTAAACAACATGAAAAGTAGGCAACTAATGACCTCCAGTGGCCACAACTTGAATAGCATGATAATTAACTTTCTGCACATTAAGATGGGCAGAACACACTGCAAGTCTTGGGAGCGCCCGTTTTGGCTTTTGGAAGAGCCATGCTCCGAATGGGTGCAGAAGTGGAGGCTACAGGCACCGCAGTCTTCCCCATCCCTCTCCCTCTTTGGGCCATTCGGGGAATCTCTTCCTCAGAGCTGCTCCCACCACCTTCCTGTATCTCACGCCACGATGGGTCAAGGACCTCATCATGTACACCACCCTCTTCCACCAACTGCTTCTCCTGGGTAGTCTCAGCAGCACAGTATGCACCAGAAAGTGGCACCTGAGTCTCATCATCAGATGCGTACTGAGGTGTGCTGACCGAAGGCACTGGCCCACCCGCTTCTTCAGAATCAGAGAGACAAAGCTGTTGGGCATCACTGCATACTGCCTCTTCTTCCATTTCTCCAATATTGCTTGGCTGGCACCCTCTTTCCAAGCCAAGAGATTCAGAGAACAGAAGAAGAGATGGCTCCTGTCCCGGGCTCTCTGACTGCCTGGGCAATTTGGCAGGTGGTGAAGAGACAGATGGGTGCTCTCCAGGTCTCTGAGAGGATGTGGCACTAATTGAAGTCGATGCATTAGCTGCCATCCATCTGACAACGGCTTCAATTTGTTCTTCCCGCAGCAGCGGGGTACGGCGATCTCCTACAAAGCTGCGCATGAAGGACTTTTCCCTGCAGAAACTGGGTAATGATGAGTCACCGGTGGCCGCAGCAGGCACAGAATCCCCACGTCCTCTCCCTGCCCCATGCCCACGCCCACGTGCCTTACTCCCTGTCTTCATCTTGGTTGACTGATAAAGATAGGCAGAAAAGTACAAAGGGCTTAGTGTGCTTATTCCTGAACAGCTCCTAACAGGTATAAGAAACACTAATTTTCTAAAGTATGGACTAGACTTTTATATGACCTAATGTGGCCTACACAACTGTAAAGTGGTGTGTTTGGTGAACTTTATTATTATTATTATTATTTTTTTTTTGCAGAACAGTCTACTGAGTGAGCTGCACTCACACACAGACTGTGTAGACAGCCGTGAACGGCGCTGCAAGGCCAAAACAAGCTCCTCTATGTAATCCTATATAGTGTTTTTCCACAATCTAGCAGGATACGGATGGAAAGCCACTAATAGGATACATTTGAAAAAATGTGCAGCAGGCTGCACTAATTGCAAAAAAGGACAATGAATTGAACAATATGAGGCAGTGACGCACCCTGAGCTGACTACAACCAGCGGTGGCTGCGGACAGACTACAGAGTGAGCTGCACTCACACACACAGAGACCTTGCAGACAGCTGTGTACAGCGCTGCAAGGCAAAAGCAAGGTTCTCACACAGCGGTTGCTAAATTAGCCTGGGTAAAGCACAATGAAGCAAATCTCTAAACTGGCCCTCAGTCAGAAAACAGCGTCCTGTCCCTAACTGAATTCACAGCAGAGTGAGCCCAAAATGGCAGCGGCGACTTTTACAGTGCATCATGACATCATTTCAGCAGCCAATCACAGCCATGCCAGTAGTTACATGCCTACCATGCAGAACAGGATATGCCCACACTTATAATCATTCCTCATTGGCTGAATTCGGGCTCTTTGAATTATGGGAACTTCCGATTCCGGTATCCGATATACTGAAAGTATCGGAACTCGGTATCGGAATTCCGATACCGCAAATATCGTCCGATACTTGCAGTATCGGAATGCTCAACACTAGTAATAACCTGATGTTTGCAAGCACAGCAAGGTGGGCACTGCTACTTGTTTATTTGTTTATTTGTGTTTCAGCGCGGCAGCCCTCTGTTTTACTTTTGTTTTGGTTATTTGCTTAGGCAGGTTCGCACATCCCACCTGCCAGAGTGCCAGCAGCTCTCACAATACAGCGTATTATGACAGCGCCAGTGTACTATTGTTGTTACTAGTAATAACCTGTCTTGGTATTGCAGACCCCCCAGTCCTCTAATAACCTTGGTTGCTCTTCTCTGCATCCGCTCTAGTTCAGCTATGTCTTTCTTATGCACCGGAGACCAGAACTGTACACAGTATTCTAAGTGTGGTCGCACTAGTGACTTGTATAAAGATAATATTATGTTCTCCTCATGAGCATCTATGCCTCTTTTAATGCATCCCATTATTTTAATTGCCTTTGCAGCAGCTGCCTGACACTGGCCACTAAATGTGAGTTTGTTGTCCACCCATACACCCAGGTCTTTTTCATTGATGGTTTTGCCCAGTGTTTTACAACTAAGCACATAACTATACATCTTATTTCTTCTGCCCAAGTGCATGACCTTACATTTATCCCCATTAAAGCTCATTTGCCATTAATCAGCCCAAGATTCTAGTTTACATAAATCCTCCTGTAATATAAAATTGTCCTCCTCTGTATTGATTACTCTGCAGAGTTTAGTGTCATCTGCAAAAATGCCCCCTACAAGGTCATTAATAAATATGTTAAAAAGAAGTGGGTCTAATACTGACCCCTGTGGTACCCCACTGCTAACCGCGACCCAGTCCGAGTGAGCTCCATTAACCCCTTTCTGACCTCGGACGGGATAGTACGTCCGAGGTCAGATCCCCCGCTTTGATGCAGGGCTCCGGTAGTGAGCCCGCATCAAAGCCGGGACATGTCAGCTGTTTTGAACAGCTGACATGTGCCCGCAATAGCAGCGGGTAAAATCACGATTCACACGCTGCTATTAACTAGTTAAATGCCGCTGTCAAACGCTGACAGCGGCATTTAACCGGCGCTTCCGGCCATCCGGCCGGAAATGAGTGCATCACTGACCCCCGTCACATGATCGGGGGTCAGCGATGCATCAGAATGGTAACCTCTATGGTTACTGATCCCAGCTAGCTGTGAGTGCCACCCTGTGGTCGGCGCTCATAGCACACCTGTAATTCAGCTACATAGCAGCGATCTGATGATCGCTGCTATGTAGCTAAGCCGATTGAGTTGTGCCAGCTTCTGGCCTCCCATGGAGGCTATTGAAGCATGGCAAAAGTTAAAAAAAAATGTAAAAAAAATGTGAAAAAAATAAAAAAATATATAAAAGTTTAAATCACCCCCCTTTCACCCCATTCAAAAAAAAAAAAATCAAACCTACACATATTTGGTATCGCCGTGTTCAGAATCGCCCGATCTATCAATAAAAAAGAGGATTAACCTGTTCACTAAACGGCGTAGCGAGAATAAAATTGAAAACGCCAGAATTACGTTTTTTTGGTCACCGCGACATTGCACCAAAATGGTATCATTAAAAATGCCAGCTCGGCATGCAAAAAATAAGCCCTCAAACGACCCCAGATCATGAAAAATGGAGATGCTACGGGTATCGGAAAATGGCGCAATTTTTTTTTTCTAGCAAAGGTTTGATTTTTTTTCACCACCTAGATAAAAGAGAACCTAGACATGCTTGGTGTCTATGAACTCGTAATGACCTGGAGAATCATAGTGGCAGGCCAGTTTTAGCATTTAGTGAACCTAGTAAAAAAGCCAAACAAAAAAACAAGTGTGGGATTGCACTTTGTTTGCAATTTCACCACACCTGGAATTTTTTCCCATTTTCTAGTACACGACATGCTAAAACCAATGATGTAGTTCAAAAGTACAACTTGTTTTGCCAAAAATAAGCCCTCACATGGCCATATTGACGGAAAAATAAAAAAAGTTATGGCTCTGGGAAGGAGGGGAGCGAAAAACAAACACGGAAAAAAGGAAAATCCCAAGGTCATGAATGGGTTAATAACCACCCTTTGTTTCCTATCCCTGAGCCAGCTCTTAACCCGCTTACACATATTTTCCCTTATTCCCATTGTTCTCATTTTATTAGCAACCTTTTGTGTGGCACCATATCAAAAGCTTTTGAAAAGTCCATATACACTACATCCACTGGGTTCCCTTGGTCCAGTCCAGAACTTACCTCTTCATAGAAATTGATCAGATTAGTCTGACAGGAATGGTCCCTAGTTAACCCATGCTGATATTGGGTCATGAGGTTATTCCTCTTCAGATACTCCAGTATAGCATCCCTTAGAATACCCTCCAGGATTTTACTCACAATAGAGGTTAAGCTTACTGGCCTACAATTTCCGAGTTCAGTTTTTGTTCCCTTTTTGAATATTGGCACCACATTTGCTATACGCCAGTCCTGTGGTACAGACAGACCCTGTTATTATGGAGTCTTTAATGATTAAAAATAATGGTCTATCAATGACTGTACTTAATTCCTGCAGTACTCGGGGGTGTAATCCATCCGGACCCGGAGATTTGTCAATTTTATTGATTTTTAGATGCCGCCGTACTTCCTGCTGGTTTAAGCAGGTGACATTTAATGGGAAATACTTGATATCACTGATCATGTTGTCCGTCATGGGATTTTCTTGTGTAAATACTGTTTAAAAAAAGTCAGTCATTTAGCATTTTGGCTTTTTCCTCATACTCATCTACTACTTCACCCAGACTATTTTTGAGGGGACCAAGACGATCATTTTTTAGTTTCTTACTATTTATGTAGTTAAATAATATTTTGGAATTATTTTTACTCTCTCTGGCAATAAGTCTCTCTGTCTTAATCTTTGCTGCCTTGATTTGCTTTTTACAGAATTTATTTAATTGTCTGTATTTATTTAATGCCTCATCACTACCTACTTCCTTTAATTCTCTAAATGCTCTAAGGCTACGTTCACACTAGCATTGTGCACCGCTGCGTCGGCGACGCAACGCACAACGCACGCAAAAACGTGGCAAAACGCACGCAAAAACGCTGCGTTTTGCGACGCATGCGTCGTTTTTTGCCGAAAATCGGACGCAAGAAAAATGCAACTTGTTGCGTTTTCTTGGTCCGACGCTTGCGGCAAAAAAGACGCATGCGTCACACAACGCAACAAACAAAAACGCATGCGTCCCCCATGTTAAATATAGGGGCGCATGACGCGTGCGTCGCCGCTGCGTCGCCCGACGCTAACCCGACGCACACTAGCATAACGCTAGTGTGAACGTTACCTAAATGCTTTCTTTTTGTCACTTATTGCGCCCCTTACAGCTCTATTTAGCCATATTGGTTTCCTCCTATTTCTGGTATGTTTATCCCCATACGGTATATACTGTGCACAGGTCCTATCCAGGATGCTAATAAATGTCTCCCATTTACTTTCTGTACTTTTATGCCTCAGGATATTGTCCCAGCTTAATGCACTAAGATCATGTCTCATCCGTTGGAAATTTGCCCTCCTGAAGTTTAGTGTCCTTGTAACCCCTCTACAGAGTGACCAGTAGAAGCCAGCAGGTGAGGGGGGGGGGTCCGGAGCAGCATGATGGCAGGCAGTGCCACTGTATAGTGAGGGGGGACCTGGAGCAGCATGGTGGCAGACAGTGCCAAGGTGTGTGACAGTATAATATGAATATTTTTTGCTTTAAATACTGCATTTGTTATCTATGCCTATATTTATTAAATATTGCACTATAAAACATTGCAACAACACTATAGTGTGTGAAATGAATAGGGAAAATGTGAATTTGGATGTAAACTATTGTGGCATGGGGGGGCCCCTTTTAAAGTTTGCATCGGGGCCCATAACTTTGTAGTTACGCCACTATTTATTAGGCTACTTCCTCACGGTCAGTAATCAGCAATGCCCTGTGTCCAAAGTGCTGCTGGCTTTTGAACGCAGGTGTTCATTGAACCGTGCAGAATCACCGCGCTCTATACATTGGACAGGTGATATTTATCTTGTGGTGACTGAGCGTCTCCGCAAGATAAATAGACATGCTGTGTTCTGGAAAGATGCACCGCATGTCTGTCTCCGCAGGGAAGCTGCGGGCACCAGTGCATGCATAATGGACATTGGATTTGTTGAAATCCCGTCCACTAAACTGTAACATCTGGCCGCTGCAGATTGGACGCTGCGGATGTACGCAGCTCCAACCCGCAGCGTTTACTGACTGTGGGAACATACCCTCAGAAATCTGCGTGAAATGCAATATCTGTTTATTTAAAAAAAAAGTTTAAAAAATTGAGTTGGCTCCTGCGTGATTTTACTAACCAGCAGAAGGAAAGCCAATGGCTGAGGGCTGATGTTAATATTCTGGGAAGGAGCCAATGGCCATAAAGGTTCCCAGGCTATTAATATCAGCTAGCAGCTGTTTGCTTAGCCTTTACTGGCTTTTACTGGCTAGTTTACAGGGGAACCCCAGAAAAAAATGACATGGGGTCCCCCTATAAAATCGAACCAGCAAAGGCTAGGCAGACAGATATTAATAGCCTGGGAAGGGGCCATGAATATTGGCATCCCCCCAAGGCTAAAAACATCAGCTCTCAGCCATCTCTAAGATGCGCCAATTCTGACACTTAGCCTCACTTTTCCCACTTGCCCTGTAGCTGTGGCAAGTGGGGCAATATTTGGGGGCTTAATGTCAAATTTGTATTGTCAGATGACATCAAGCCCACAGCTTAGTAACGGAGAAGCATCTGAAAGACACCTATCCATTACTAATCCTATAGTTACATGGTAAATAAAGACACAACCAGAATAAAGTCCTTTATTTGAAATAATCACACAGACTCCTTTATTGAATCTTAATTTACCGTACTTACTGAATGCCTAATCCTTGACGCCCTCGTCTCCTGCAACAAAAATAAAATAATAAATAAACATATAATACTCCCTGTCAGCCGTAGTCCACAATAACAAGTGTCCTACGGCGATCTCATGTGTAGAACAGTCACAACAGGAGATGTGACCACTCTACTCAGCCTCCGGTGATACACTGACAGAAGGTAATCCCTCCCACAGTGTATCACTGCGCTGCCGTGAGAGTTCACTGGAGTTCATCAGCGGCGGTGCTCTCACGGCACCTATGCGTGGGAAAGTTTTCACACAGCGGTAGTGCCGTAAGTGACAGCATCGGAGCTGATCAGCTGACACACTGTACACTGTACACTGTCAGTGTATTGCCGGAGGCCGGGTAGAGCAGTCAAATCTGCTGATGTAATTGTTCTACATGTGAGATTGCCATGGGACACTTGGATTACCTAGACTACGGCAGACAGGGGGTATATCTTGGTTTATTATCTTACATTATTTCTAGGTGACGACGAGGGCGTCGGGGATTTGGTGTGAGGCAAGTATAATGGGTTTTTATCTTTATGTGAATATGTATATAATTGTACTTTTTTTTAACTGTGAGCACAGGCGCCGGCAGATGATACTACACTCCCATCAGCGGCACCTGCTGTCACTGTTATCAGTGACAGCAGACATAGCAGGATGGGAGCAGTAGTCTCTTCGGCCCACACTTGCTTTTTTACCACAGGTCACTGCTGCGGGTCACAGTCAGCTGCGGAATCATGCTGACATCTGCCACCATGATCCCGCAGCGCTGTGACCGACAGTACTGGCGGTAGCGTAACCGCACACAGCTGCACACACAGACACCCGCACAGACAGAGACATCTGCATACAGACACCTGCACACACAGACACACACAGACACCCACACACAGCTGCACACAAAGACACACACACACACACACAGACACCCACAGACAGACACACACATTCTCCGCCCACACACATATTCTCCGCCCACACAGTCTTCCTCTTTTTGACATCATTTCCTTTTCTGCAGCATTTTTGCCAGCACATCAGCATCAAATCAGCAAACCTTTTTACACCTGCTGTTTTGCTGCGGATTTGACTGTCTCAGTGGAAGTTAATGGGTGCAGAAATGCTGCAGATCCACAAAAAGAATTGGCATGAGAATAAGGACGGAAATTTCAGCAGCATGTGCACAACAATTCAGGAATGCCATTGATTAACATTGCTTTAATAATCCAGTGCGGAGTTATTGCATTTCTGCAAGAAAAAAACGCTGCAGATACACCTCAAATCCGCAATGTGTGCACATAGCCTAAGAACCCTGGAGGCATCACTGAGTCCCAGGTTGCTTGTAACAATGTTGTTGACTGACAATAAAACATACAAAACCAAAGATAAAATGGAAACATTCTTTCCAGGATAATGACTTGTATATAAGGCAAAATAAATAAATAAGAGAAAAATGCTCCTCCACACCTTTGGCTATTTTTACATGTAGTGTTTTTGCTGCGTTTTTGCACGTATACATTGCTTTCAATGGTGAAAAACACATTCACCAGGAAATGTATTTTTTACATTTTACTACCTTATCTGACCATGTGGTATGTGAGATATGATCAGACACATCCTGTTTTATTTATGGAGGGACTCTGAAAGTCAAAATTCTTTTCTCAGGGCCATATGGCGGCCCTTACTAATTTTAGAGGGCCATCAGAGAGCCCTTACTGTTGTTGAAGGGCCAGAAGTCGGCCCTCACTATTGTTAGAGGGTCAGTAGGTGTCTTGTGGACCGAGATAGAGCTTTTTGGTAAAGCACATCATTCTACTGTTTACTATAAATTGAATGAGGTCTGTATGTAAAAGAACACTGTAGTTACAGTCAAATATAGTGGAGGCTAAGATATGTTGGGGTTGTTTTGCTGTCACAGAGTGCATTGACTGTGTGTAAGGTATCATGAAATGTGAAAATTCCCAAAGGATTTTGGGTTGCAATGTAGTGCCCAGTGTCAGAAAGCTGGGTTTACATCCCAGGTCATGGATCTTCCACTAGGACAATGACCCCAAACATACTTTAAGAAGCAGCCAGAAATGGATGGAAAGAAAGCACTGGA
Organism: Ranitomeya imitator; assembly: GCF_032444005.1. Lineage (NCBI taxonomy): Eukaryota > Metazoa > Chordata > Amphibia > Anura > Dendrobatidae > Ranitomeya > Ranitomeya imitator. The sequence goes on along the minus strand of NC_091284.1, from coordinate 273,586,850 downwards.
GAGTTCAGAAGTGGTAATTGCAGCTCCAGTATTATTATTAGTATTATACTTTTTTATAGCGCCATTTATTCCATGGCGCTTTACATGTGAAAGGGGCAGATATTGACAACACAATAAGCATGAGCAAAACAAGGCACACACATGTACAGAAGGAGAGAGGACCCTGCCCGCGAGGGCTCACAGTCTACAGGGGATGGGTGAGGATACACTAGGAGAACTGGTCGTGCGGCAGTTTAGCAGACTAAGGATTACTGCAGGTTGTAGGTTTGTCGGAAGAGGTGGGTCTTCAGGTTCTTTTTGAAGGATTCCGTGGTAGGTGAGAGTCTGATGTGTTGGGGTAGAGAGTTCCAGAGTTGGGGGAGGCACGGGAGAAGTCTTGTATGTGGTTGTGGGAAGAAGAGATAAGAGGGGAGTAGAGAAGGAGATCTTGAGAGGATCGAAGGTTGCGTGTGGGTAAGTATCGGGAGACCATGTAACAGATGTATGGAGGAGACAGGTTGTGGATTGCTTTGCATGTCATAGTTAGGGTTTTGAACTTTAGCCTCTGGACAATAAGAAGCCAGTGAAGGGCTTGGCAGAGAGGAGAGGCTGGGGAATAACGGGGACACAGGTGGATTAGTCGGGCAGCAGAGTGTAGGATGGATTGGAGTAGTGCCAGAAGAGAGGCCAGAGAATAGGAGGTTGCAGCAATGGAGGTGGGAGATGATAAGGGCATGCACTAGCGTTTTTGTGGTTTCATGGTCAAGGAATGCATGGATCTGGGAAATATTTTTGAGTTTGAGTCAGCAGTAGGACACAAAAGGGCTTGGATATGAAACTTGAAAGAGAGGGCAGAGTCGAGGATCACCCCGATGCACCAAGAATGTTGGACTGGGGAAAGTGAGCAGCCATTGACATTGATGGATAGGTCTCGAGGAGGGGTAGAGTTAGATGGGGGATAGATGATGAATTCTGTTTTGTCCATGTTCAGTTTTAGAAAGCGAGCAGAAAGGAAAGCTGAATTAGCAGACATTGTGGGATTATGGTCAGTAAGGACTTGAGGTTTGGTCCAGATAGGTAGATCTGCGTGTCATTGGCAAACCATGGATACTGCAAGCCATGGGATTCTATGAGCTGTTCCAGGCCGAAGGTGTAGATGTAGAAGAGCAGGGGCCCTAGGACTGAGCCTTGGGGAACACCGACAGACAGGGGGAAAGGTGAAGAGGTGGTGTGGGAGAGGGAGACACTAAATGTTTGGTCTGTTAGATATGACAAGATCCAGGATAGGGCCAAGTTTGTGATGCCAAGAGATGAGAGAATCTGTAGCAGGAGGGAATGGTCGACTGTGTCGAAGGCAGAAGACAGGTCCAGGAGAAGGACAGAGTAGTGTTGGGGAGCAGGAGGAGAGGAAGAAGGACAGATCAAAATGGACATGCTGTTCCAGTAGTTTTGAGACATAAGGGAGAAGAGATATTGGGTGATAGCTAGACACAGAGGATGGGTCAAGGGAGGGCTTTTTGAGGATGGTTGTGATTGAGGCATGCTTGAAGGATGAGGTGAAGACACCAGTTGTGAGTGAGAGGTTGAAGAGGTGTGTTACGGTTGGGATGAAGTGGGTGGGAGTGGGTCAAGCGTGCAAGTGGTGAGATGCGATCTTGACAGGAGGGTGGAGAGCTCACCTTCTGTCATGGAAGCTGGTTTTGTAGGAACAGGGTTGAGCAGCTAAGAGGGGCATTGGGGGCTGTGGGCCAAAGCTGTCATGGGGCTACCGTGACAGAGAGGTTCCAGAGAACCACAGCGCTCTGGGCCTCATTCACACACGATGAACAGAAGCTCTTCTCCTGAATTCTAACCTGGCTGTCTTGTGCCAGCAGGGTAGGAGTTAAACCTAGTTGCTGAAGTTGCTGAGAGCTTGGTCTCTCAGCTGAATTGTTTTTTGTAATCTCCTCTCCTATATAGACTCAGCTTTGACTACAACTGTTTTCAATGTTCAGTTCTGCTGCCTGGCTTGAAGTGGGAAGGAGCGTGGTGTTGGAGCTTGGAGGTTTATCTACAGAGATTGTTGTCTGCTGTTTTGGTTGCATGTTAACCTATTATCTACCAATGTCCTTTTTTTGGGATGCTTAATCTATAGCTTCTAGCAACTAAGATTTTATAATTTTTATAATTAGGTCCAATTTTTTTGTGTTGTGTTTGTAAAATGAATGTTTTCAAAATAGGAAATCATGTCATTGACATTTTTAAATGAATATTGGGACGCCCTTTTCGGAAAAATCTGTACTTGTAAAAATTTTATTTGGCAAGTAATGGGTTAGACCTGTTTTCCTTCCTAGTTTTTCCCCCTCATCCCTTCTCTGTGTTTCCTCTGTGGCTGTGTGAGCATTTGGTGAGTTTGAGATTTTAGTTACCTTGTCTGCATAACCTGTTTACTTGTCATATTTATACACTGGTCCAGTCCTCCTCCCTGGGGGGGAGAGGGGGCCTCTGATACTGCCTGCACAGGAGACAGGGATACGCTGGCGGCTCAGGCCTCCTAACCATTAGAGGTACCCCTGAGATAAGGGAAAGCCAGGGCCCCTTTATAGTGGCAGGGACAGGTGCGGGTCCCAGTACGCCGTCCTGCCCCTTTATCATCATAAACGGCGTGACAAAAGCTTTCTCTGATTGTATCAATCTTCTGCTTAAAGAGGCAAAGTCCACAGCAGAGAAGAGAGGAGATGGGGGCTGCCTGTTGATTGCACGAGTTTTGCTATGAGTGAGGGGGCGGCCGAGTCATGTGTTGCTGTTATTGTGGTGTTATAAAACTGGACTAGTTGAAGCAGCATTTAGATGTGAAACTTCCGTCGTCCTTTAGAATTTCTGCTCCCCCAGCTTCATGTTTTAATCGTGTGTTCAAGGAATGCATCTAGCAAAGAACTCTCTGTGCATCAGGGTGCCACCTTTTTTGCTCCTATCATTTGAATTCACCCTGTATAGTTTCATGCTCTATCTCAACTTGCTTCACCAGCAAAACCTCTTCTTTAATTGTGAACATCGAGCGTTTCAGTAGACAGAGAAGTGGGATGGTTAGGCCGGAGTCACCCTAAGGGCTCTTTTCCATTTGCGAGAAACACTTCCGTGTCTCGCATGTGAAAACCAAGCTCTGACGCCGGAACTCCATAGCGGAGCGTGCGGCCGCATAGCAACACATGGAGCTGCACGCTCCGCTCCCTACTGCCGGCGCCAGAGCTTGGTTTTCACATGCGAGACACGGACGTGTTTCTCGCAAATGGAAAAGAGCCCTTTGGATATGTGCACACTATAAGGATTTGCTGCGGACCCGCACTGTGATTTACAGTACAATGTAAATCAATGGGTAAAAAAAAAGTTGTGCACATGGTGCGAAAAAATCAGTGCGGAATTGCTGCGGATTTAAAAGAAGTGCATGTCACTTCTTTTGTGCGGATCTGCAGTATTTCTGCACCCCTCCATGATAGAAATCCGCAGTGGTAAAAACCTCAGAAAATCCGCACAAAATCCGCATCAATTCCGCTGCAAATCCGCACAAAATCCGCATAAAAACCACGGCAAATCCGCAACTGCGGATTCTGCCAGGAGATGTGGATTTTTGTGCACAAATTCTGCACCACATTTCCCACGTGTGCACATAGTCTAAACGTATGAAAAATTGGTCTGAGTCTCCCTGCCGAGAGTCGCACAAGTGTAATGTGAGTGTCATTAAAGTACAATCCGATTTTTCACATCTAGCATCCGATTTACATCTGAATACAGTGCGATTTTAACATGAGCTTTCACATACAGCAATCATCTTTGTCACTTACACATCGTTTTCAAAGGAAATGTTTGTCAAAACAGACACACACGTATAGATAGATAGATAGATAGATAGATAGATAGATAGATAGATAGATAGATAGAAAAATTGGAACAGTACAATACCAATAAGCATGTGCACAAGCCTCCTCAGCAAAGCATCCAATACTTGCTCCAATCCAGATAAAGAGAAAAAAGGAAGGCAGCACTCCATAGACTTCTGGAAACAGCCACACAGCTAGTTTTCAGAGAGTCCAGTATTTCAGCTGATGTTATTTGTGGGTTTTTCTTTGCATCCCCCAAATTTTTCCTGGCAGTTGAGGATGAAATTTTTGTTGATCTACCTGACCGTGGTTTTGTTTTTACAGAGCCCCTGATTTTCTATTTGTTAATCACAGTTTGAACGCTGCTGACTGGCATTATCAATTCCTAGGATATCTTTTTGTATCCCTTTCCTGTTTTATACAGTTCAACTACCTTTTCCCATAGGTCAGTTGAAAATTCTTTTGCTTTCCCCATGACTCACAATCCAGTGGCTGGATGAAGCAAGAGGCTTTCTGGATCCGAGAAACTCACTCAGCTTTTATGCACGTGCACTAATTACAAGCAAACATGTCACAGATGAGGATGTTACCTTTAGTATCCTTATAAACCCATTTGTGTCTACTTCTGTGCATGTTATCAGGCCAAAATCACCAGGGTATGTGAACTATTGATCAGGGTAATTTGGATGTTTTGGGTTGTCATTATGAATTAATGTAACAACCCTGCCGGCATCACTGCATGGCCTTCCATTCCCCACCTGCCTGTTACATCTACTCACTCACCCAGTGCCATGCTGTGAGATCTGTCTGCTGCTGGTTCCATGCCATGTGCTTCATGGCGGCCTGCTCTGTGTACACTTCCTGGCTGTGTGCATAGGGGGCGGCGCCAGCCACTCCAGATTCTTATTGAGACTGTGTGCACCTCCCTGTGCGCCTCTGATACTTAAGGCATCCTCACCCATTGGAGGATGCCTGAGCAAACTATTCCCCTCAGTTAGCATTTGCTACTGAGCTGCCAGGTCGTGTGTTTCCTGTCTCAGAGGGCTGCAATACTGCAGGCCTTCATCTGTGTTCTGTTTGTGTATCCGTGTCCGTTCCTGTCTGTACTCTGGTCTATGTCCGTCCCTGCTCCTTCTTTGTCATTAGTCATTTCCCACTCTGCTGTGTGTACCTCCGCCTTATCTTTCTGCTCTGTTCGCCACTGTCTGTGGCTCTGCTTCTCTCTGCTCAGTTCTACCACAAACTGTGGTTCTGTGTCTCAGCTTTTCTCTCAGCTCTGCTCTCTGTAACTTTGCTCTGCACTCTGACCTTGCTTTACACTCTGTGGCTTTGCTCTCAGCTCTGCACTCAGACCTTGCTCCGCACTCTGTGGCTTTGCTCTGCGGCTCCGCTCCTTGCGGTTCTACCTGGCACCGCTCCTTGCGGTTCTACATCTTTAGCTCTTGGCGTTACCTCCTGCGGTTCCGCTCTTGGCTCCACCTCCAGCGTCTCCGCTCTTGGCTCCGCCTCCAGCGTCTCCGCTCTTGGCTCCGCCTCCAGCATCTCCGCTCTCGGCTCCGCCTCCAGCGTCTCCGCTCTTGGCTCCACCTCCAGCGTCTCTGCTCTTGGCTCTGCCTCCTGCAGCTCCGTCCTTGGCTCTGCCTTCTCCTTCTCTACTTTCTGCTCTGCCTTCTCCTTCTCTGCTCATAGCTCTGCCTTCTCCTTCTCTTCTCTTAGCTCCACCTTCTACTCGTACTCCACCTCCTGCGATTCAGCTTTGTTCCACTCTTGCTCTATCTTTATTCTGCAACTTTCCATACAGGTCTCTACCTGTTCCTTTATACTCTCCAGTCTGAACAGGTTCTTACCTGTTTCCACACATCCATCTGATTGAATACCAGTTCCTCCAAGATTATCAGTCCTGTCTGCCAGTGCCAGCCGTGCCCGCCTGTCTGCCTGAGTGCCAGCCGCGCCCGTCTGCCTGCCTGTATCTCCATCAAGCCAGTCCACCCGTCAGGGCCTCTGCCATACCCGTCTGTCAGCCAGTGTCACAGACGTGCCTGCCTGCCTGTGTCTTGTCCCCGGTGGGATCAGCATCCACAGTCCGACTCCACCCTGGAGTGGTACCTGGTGGCTTCCTATTGCACAAGTCTGACCTCACCATCAGAGGCTCCAGCGAACACCTAGGAAGCTACTTAGTTACGCCCCTTCCAGGGAAGTTCGGTCTGTGGTCCAGTGGAGCCACACCCCCAGGCGCCCGCGCCAACCAGTCTCGGCGCGAGCGTTACAATTAAAAAGAGAAAACACAGTAGTTTCACAAGAAATGGCTTCACCCAACCACTAACCATGAGTGGAGAAAAATTTTTCGTGTTATCATTCATATTCTCTGAAAAAAAGGCCAAGAAGCCAAAAATTCTGCCGGGTATGTAAACTTTTGAGCACAACTGTACTGGTTATTAAAATGGGGTACCCTAGAAAAAATGACGTAGGGTCCCCCTATACTGGGATGGATGCTGCCCCCCAGGATAAAAACATCAGCTCTCAGCCACCCCAGAGAAGGTGCATCTCTGAGACACGCCAATTCTGGCACTTAGCCTCGCTCTTATCACTGTAGCGTAGGCAAGTGGGGTGATAGTTAGGGAGGTTGATGTTACCTTTGTATTGTCGGTAATGAGCACATTCGCTCATCACTTATAGTTACCAGCAGGGCAGGCGTCAGCACCCGGCGCACCCGGGCAAGTGCCGGCGCCCTGAGCAGGCAGGGGGCCTACGCGCCGTTGGGGACACTGACACGCTATAGTGCCAGCCCCCGCGAGTGGATCCCTGCCTGCTCCGGGCCCCAGCACTTGCGATACTTACCTCTCCCGGTTCCAGCGCTGCAGCGTCTTCCATCCTGTGACTGTGACGTTCAGTTCAGCAGGCGCGATGACGTCACCAGTGCGCGCCCTCTGCCTGAGCAGTCGCAGCACAGAGAGCAGGAAGACGCCGACGGTGAGGAGTCCAGAGCAGAGCAGCGTCAAGCAACGAGAGGTGAGTATTTCATTTTTTTTTTTATATTTGGAGCAATATATGGGGTTAATTCTATATGGAGTATCTTATGGGGCCAATAATATAGGGAGCATCTTATAAAGCCAATTCTATAGGGTGCATTATATGGGGCCAATTTAATATGAAGCATCTTATGGGGTCAATTTAATATGGAGCATCTTATGGGGCCAATTCAATATGGAGCAGTATATGGGGCCAATTCAATATGGAGCAGTATATGGGGACAATTACATATGGAGCAGTATATGGGGCCAATAATATATAAGTCATCTTATGGGACTAATTATATATGGAGCATTATATGGGGCCCATTATACATGGAGCATCTTATGGGGCCAATTATTTTTGGAGCATTATATGGGACCCATTCTGTAAGGAGCATTATATGGGACCCATTCTGTAAGGAGCATCATATGGGGCCCATATGGAGCAATATATGGGACTCAGATCATATACTGTATGGAGCATTATATGAGGCCCATTGTATATGGAGCAATAGATGCGGGCCCATCATATACTGTACGGAGAATTATATGTGGCTCACTATACTGTATGGAGCATTATATCGGGTCAATTCCGTATGGAGCAATATATGCGGCTCATTCTGTATGGAGCACTCTCTGGTGCCCATTATACTGTATGGAGCATTATATGAGGCTCAATATTCTGTATGGAGCATAATATTGGGCTCATTATTCTGTTTGGAGCAATATATGGGGCTCATTATTCTGTATGAAGGACTATGTGGTGCCAATTATACTGTATGGAGCAAGATAGGGGGCCATTATACTGTATGGGGCAATATATGGGCTCATTATTCTGTTTGGAGCAATATATGGGGCTCATTATTCTGTATAGAGTACTATACTGTCCAGTTTCTGAGCTAACGTAGAATGCACAATAGATATCACTCATGTCTTCAACTCAAAAATATTTCACGAATCCGTACATTCCTCACCAAGAATCTGCAAAAACTTAAGTCCATGCCCTTATTATCTCCCGCCTCAACTACTGTAACCTCCTGTTCTGTGGCCTCCCCTCTAACACTCTCGCACCCCTCCAATCTATTCTAAACTCAGCTGCCCGACTAATCCACCTGTCCCACCGCTATTTCCCGGCCTCTCCCCTCTATCAATCCTTTCACCAGCTCCCCATTACCTATAGACTCCAGTACAAAAGCCTAACCATGACATACAAAGCCACCCACAACCTGTCTCCTCCATACATCTGTGACCTCGTCTCCCGGTACTTTCCTACACGCAACCTTCGATCCTCACAAGATCTCCTTCTCTACTCTCCTCTTCCCACAATCGCATACAAGATTTCTCTTGTGCATCACCCCTACTCTGGAACTCTCTACCACAACATATCAGACTCTCACCTACCATCAAAACCTTCAAAAAGAACCCGAAGACCCACCTCTTCCGACAAGCCTACAACCTGCAGTAATCACTGATCGACCAAACCACTGCACGACCAGCTCTATCCTTACCTACTGTATCCTCACCCTTCCCTTGTAGAATGTGAGCCCTCGCGGGCAGGGTCCTCTCTCCAACTGTACCAGTTGTGACTTGTATTGTTCAAGATTATTGTACCTGTTTTTATTATAATAACCCCTCCTCACATGTAAAGCGCCATGGAATAAATGGGGCTATAATAATAAATAATAATAATGTAATGTAAGAAGTAAGTGAAATCTTTGGCATTGTACTATACCTATATTTCTCTGCCGTATCCGTGCATTATGAATTGTGGTATGTGTTAAAGGGGCCCACCGGGACTTTTTCGGCCAGGGCCCATGACAACCTGGAGCCGGCCCTGGTTACCAGCATGACTAATCTTTAATGACTAATCATTATTTAAACATTTTTGACAACCAGCCTTGCTAAAGCTTACAGCTGGGGGCTGGAGTTCTCAGGCTGGTAAGGGGCCATTGATATAGCCCCCCCCCCCCCCTGTCTAAAAGCAGCAGCCCACATCTGCTCAGAAAAGGCGCATCTATTAGATGCACCAATTCTGGCTCTTTGCCCAGCTCTTCCCACTTGCCCTGTAGTGGTGGCAAGGGGGGTTCATATTCCTGGGGATGATGTCACCTTAGTATTGTCAGGGGACATCAAGCCCACAGCTTACTAATGAAGAGGTGTCTATAAGACACCTGTCCATTACTAATCCTATAGTTATATGTAAATAAAGACCCAGCCAGAATAAAAGTCCTTTAATTGAAAAAATGACAAAGACTGCTTTATTAATCTCAATTAAACCATATTTACGACCTCGTCTAAATCCACTGAAGCCCTCGATCTCCTTAATAAAAGTAAAATAAAAAAACAACCATACCATACATGTCCGTCGTTCTGTCCCACTCTGTATTCCATGTCTGGAGGTTAAATAGTTTTCAACCTGGACAGTGCCAAGATGCCTCCATCCAGGCTGAGAACCACTGGGAATGAGCAGCTGCAAACGGTGCATCATTGACTATCAGTGACATCATCACTGGCATTTTCCAACAGTCCTGAGGTCACCGCAGTTCAGCTCGGCCTCGATAATGTTACCGCTTGTCAATGAGGTATACCCTGATTATCCGCTCCTGCTGTTATTAGCAGCAGCAAGTGTTGGATGATGTGAGTAAGAGTCCCAAGAGCCCCCACCTGCTGTCATCATTCTGACTTTGATATGACTCTTATCGTTATCCTCTGCTCTCTCCAATCGCTGGCAGAGCAGGGGAGAATGATGAGAGCCATCTTCAGCACCTGGCGCTGGGGAACAACGATTACTGTAGCGCTTCTTCCACTGGTGCTGATGAGTGTAACACAGATGATGACATCAATTTGTGTTCTCCATGTGTATGCGTGCGGCACTTTTTTCCACCTGAGCTGATAGTAAAAAACGGACATGTCTACGTGTGGGGCAAACAGACACACAGTCTGCGGAAATACACTGACGTGCACAGACCCATGTGAATTGGTCTACTTGTGTCAGTGCCTCCGGTAGGTGTGAAAACTGTCACCACATGTACCAGAGACATGGATGTGTGAAAGAGGCCTTAGTCTGGTTCACCTAACATGTTACTTCAAATTACACATATTCAGTTTTATATGCTGCTTTCTTTCTTAAGGAGCAAAATCATTTGACACCACTTGTTGGGGGTTGAGTTCCCACCTCTGCATAGGGGGAATCTCAAGCCATCTCCGCTGCTGTCTCCTATTATTCTCCTGCCGCAGTGGAGTCTGCTCAGCGGAGACATCGGTCCCAGAGTCTCGCTCAGTCTGACTCTGTGCAAAGGGTTACTGCTGCCTTTCCAGCTCCTGCCATTGTAGCCAGTACTGGGCAGTGGCGAGCAGACGTTTTTGGGACTAAGTCCTGCTTTTCCCCTTCTGAGCATGCCCAGGGTAAGATCTCTCATTGGAGATCAAGGGTCACATGCTTAGATACTGCAGCTAATCCCATTGGTCCTCCAGGAAGGTCCTGAAGGTGCTCAACTTCTGTGGCAGCCTCCCATTGGCCCTTCTGGGAAGGTCCTGTACTTGCTGCAGCTATAAAAGGTTCGCATGACCGTACGGTCATGCGCTAGTATCAATCCAAGTATGTGCTTTGCACCAGTGTGGTTATGTGTGAATGTATTCAGGGACCCGGCTGAAATAAGCCCCTAGAATCCCAGCACCTCAGGTGAGGAGATTGTATGAGTGTATTCAGGGACCCGGCTGGAATAAGCCCCTAGAATACCGGCACCTCCGCTGAGGAGATTGCGTGTCTGCATAACCACTGACTGCTATCAGTTCGGCAGTAAGTTGTGCTCCTGTGAGGCAAACAGGGCGCAGTGCTTTCTTTTCACGGCTACTCTGTGAAGTAACAGAGCTAGTCTATAGCACCAAACAGTGCCATCATTCACTAGCAGCAGGTTCCTCCTGTACGGTGGACCCCGGGCTGCGAACGCACCAATTATAATAAACGTCTATATTTACTCGGTGTGTTCCGCTAGCCCTAACATCACTTGGTGCATATAAATATATATATATATAAATATATATATATATATATATATATACTAGATGGTGGCCCGATTCTAACGCATTGGGTGTTCTAGAATATGCATGTCCACGTAGTACATTGCACAGCCCACGTAGTATATTGCCCAGCCACATACTATATTGCCCAGCCACGTAGTATATTGCACAGTCACGTAGTATATCGTCCAGCCACGTAGTATATTGCCCAGACACGTAGTATATTGCCCAGTGACGTAGTATTTTGCCCAGACACGTAGTATATTGCCCAGCTACGTAGTATATTGCCCAGCTACGTAGTATATTGCCAAGTAACGTAGTATATTGCCCAACCACGTAGTATATTGTCCAGTGACGTAGTGCATTGCCCAGTCACGTGGTATATTGCCCAACCATGTAGTATATTGGCCAACCACGTAGTATATTGCCCAGTGACGTAGTGTATTGCCCAGTTACGTAGTATATTGCCTAGTGACGTAGTATATTGCGCAGCAACGTAGTATATTGCCCAGTTACGTAGTATATTGCCTAGTGACGTAGTATATTGCGCAGCCACGTAGTATATTACCCAGTGACGTAGTATATTGCCCAGTGACGTAGTATACAGCACAGAGCCACGTAGTATATTGCCCAGTTACGTAGTATATTGCCCAGTTACATAGTATACAGCACATAGCCACGTAGTATATTGCACAGTGACGTAGTATACAGCACAGAGCCACGTAGTATATTGCCCAGTGACGTAGTATACAGCACAGAGCCACGTAGTATATTGCACAGTGAAGTAGTATACAGCATAGAGCCACGTAGTATATTGCACAGTGAAGTAGTATACAGCATAGAGCCATGTAGTATATTGGCCAGTCACGTAGTATATTGCCCAGCTACGTAGTATATTGCCCAGCCAGGTTTGTCACAGGTTAAAAAAAAATAAACATATACTCACCATTCCGAGGGCCCCTTGTAGTCCACAGCAGCTTCCGGTCCCAGGGTTGGTATGAGCGCAGGACCTGTGATGACGTCGCGGTCACATGACCGTGACGTCATGGCAGGTCTTTCTAGCGCAGGCCCTGTGATGACGTCACGGTCACATGACCATGACGTCATATCAGGTCCTTCTCGCGCAGGCGCGCAGAGCCTGTGATGACATCGCGGTCACATGACCGTGACGTCATGGCAGGTCCTTCTCCCATACCATCTTTGCCACCGGAACCTGCAACGGAAGATGGCAGCTGGCGCAAGCGACTACGGAAGGTGAGTATAGCAGGTTTTTCTTTTTTATTATTTTTAACATTACATTTATTATTATTGATGCCGCATAGGCAGCGTCAATAGTAAAAAGTTGGGGACACACAGGGTTAATAGAGGCGGTAACGGAGTGCGTTACCCGCGGCATAACGTGGTCCGTTATCGCCGGCATTTACCCTGTGTTAGCGGTGACCGGAGGGGAGTATGCGGGCGACAGGCACTGATTGCGGGGAGTAAGGAGCTGACATTTTCTTCCGGACTGTGCCCGTCACCGATTGGTCGCGGCAGCCATGACAGGCAGCAGGCGAGACCAATCAGCGAATGAATAACCGTGACAGAAGGACAGACAGACAGACAGACGGAAGTGACCCTTATATATATATATATATATATATATATATATATATATATATATATAGTCCAAAAAAATGAAGGCAGCACTCCCATAGGAAAAATAAATGTGATTCATTTGCCCATGTGCGACATTTCAGTCCAAGGTTTTTACTTGAAAACATATATATATATATATATATATATATATATATATATCTACTATATAAAGCTGAATGTGTGTGTGTGTGTGTGTGTATGTGTGTATGTCCGGGATTGGCATCTGCACCGTCGCAGCTACAGCCACAAAATTTTGCACAGTCACACGTCTGGACCCCGAGAGCGTCATAGGCTATATTGTGAGGCGAAATTTTAACCCCGCGCGTTCCAATTCACCAAACAATTTTGCCCCTATCTACATAATGGGGAAAAAAGTGAAAGGAAAAGTGTTGGAAGCGTCGCAGCTACAGCAACGAAATTTTGCACAGTCACACGTCTGGACCCTGAGAGCGTCATAGGCTACGTTGTGAGGTGAAATATTAACCCCGCACTTTCCAATTCACCAAACAATTTTGCCCCTATCTATATAAATGGGGAAAAAAGTGAAAGGAAAAGTGTTGGAGGCGTCGCAGCTACAGAAACAAAATTTTGCACAGTCACACGTCGGGACCCTGAGAGCGTCATAGGCTTTGTTGTGAGGTGAAATTTTAACCCCGCGCGTTCCAATTCACCAAACAATTTTGCCCCTATCTACATAATGGGGAAAAAGTGAAAGGAAAAGTGTTGGAAGCGTCGCAGCTACAGCAACAAAATTTTGCACAGTCACACGTCTGAACCCCGAGAGCGTCATAGGCTATGTTGTGAGGTGAAATTTTAACCCCGCGCTTTCCAATTCACCAAACAATTTTGCCCCTATCTACATAATGGGAAAAAATTAAAGGAAAAGTGTAGGAGGCAAATTGACAGCTGCCAGATGTGAACAAGGGGGACTTAAAGAATGAGAGCGATGGCGCCAAAGAGTATATACCGTACAGTTGCTAAGGTGGGGCCTCGACATGGGATACTCACCACACACGGGGATATGAACACACACAAAATGCGCCACACACTACCACGTGCTTGAACACATATTACCCTCAGCACACATTTCACCACAAATACACCAACCTCGCCACATAAAAGTCAAAACACAAAAGTCGCCACTCAAAACTCGCCACGCGCAGAACTCGCCACATGCAAAAACTAGGCTCTTGCAAAACTCGCCACAAGTGCAAAATTCTCCTCATGAAAAACTCGCCACACGCAAAACTTGCACACGCGGAAAAATTGCCACATGCACAAAAGTTGCAACACATGCAAAAGTTGCCTCACACAAAACTTGCACATACTCAAAAGGCACCACACATAATACTCGCAACGCGCAAAACTCGCCATGCGCAAAACTTGCTGCACACAACTTGCTACACTAACCTGTCACATGTAACTCGACACACAAAAAGTTGCTACACGCATGTTGCTACACAAAACTCATCTCACAAAAGTCGCTACATGCATGTCGCCACACGCAACTCAACACACACAACTTGAGAAACGAAACTCGCCCTAAAACACACACAAGTATGGTATTATCCTTCAAAAATAAAAATCTGATTAATAAGCAGACAAACTACAACAATTGCACCATATAGGAAATACGGCAGCTGTCAGTCACATGACCTGTCTATTATGTGTATGTGTGAGCTAATATATACTGCCAGGGGGAGGGCTTCCTGTTGGCTGGGGATTTATCAGGCTGCCAATTTAGCTTACAAATACTGAGGTAAAAATACTGAGCAAATAACGTGTGAACGAGGTCTAATACAGGAGGAGATGACACACAGGTATATACTATATACAGGGGAGATGACACACAGATATATACTATATACAGGAGAGATGACACACAGGTATATACTATATAGAGGAGGAGATGACATATAGGTACATATATATACAGGAGGAGATGACATACAGGTATATACTATATACAGGAGGAGATGACATACAGGTATATGCTATATATAGAAGATGACATGCAGGTATATACTATATGCAGGAGGAGATGACACTCAGATATATACTGTATACAGGGGAGATGACACACAGGTATATACTATATACAGGAGGAGATGACATACAGGTATATGCTATATATAGAAGATGACATGCAGGTATATACTATATGCAGGAGGAGATGACACTCAGATATATACTATATACAGGGGAGATGACACACAGGTATATACTATATACAGGAGGAGATGACATACAGGTATATACTATATATAGAAGGAGATGACATTCAGATATATACTATATATAGGGGAGATGACACACAGCAGGTATATACTATATACAGGGGAGATGACATACAGGTATATACTATATACAGGAGATGACATACAGATGTATACTATATATAAGGGAGATGACAAACATGTATATACTGAGGTGATGAGGTGAAAATGAGAGGTGTGAGGTGAAAATGAAAAGGTGTGAGTGCAAAATGAGAGAAGTGAGGAAAAATAGTGGAGTGATCAGAAAATGACAGATGTGAGGTTGAAATGACAAGTGTTAGGGGGGAATGAGAGGAGTGAGGGAGAAAATGAGAGGTGTGAGGGAGAAAATGAGAGATGTGAGGGGGAAAATGAAAGATGTGATTGGGAAAATGAGAGGCGTGATGGGAAAATAAGAGAAGTGAGGTGCTATAACTAACCACAGATATTTACTATGCCCAGGCAACGCCGGGCTCTTCAGCTAGTATATATATATATATACAGTTAGGTCCATATATATTTGGACAGAGACAACATTTTTCTAATTTTGGTTATAGACATTACCACAATGAATTTTAAACAAAACAATTCAGATGCAGTTGAAGTTCTGACTTTCAGCTTTCATTTGAGGGTATCCACATTAAAATTGGATGAAGGGTTTAAGAGTTTCAGCTCCTTCACATGTGCCCCCCTGTTTTTAAAGGGACCAAAATTAATTGGACAGATTCAATAATTTTAAATAAAATGTTCATTTTTAGTAGTTTTGTTGGCAATGACTGCCTGAAGTCTTGAACTCATGGACATCACCAGACGCTGTGTTTCCTCCTTTTTGATACTCTGCCAGGCCTTCACTGCGGTGGTTTTCAGTTGCTGTTTGTTTGTGGGCCTTTCTGTCTGAAGTTTAGTCTTTAACAAGTGAAATGCATGCTCAATTGGGTTGAGATCAGGTGACTGACTTGGCCATTCAAGAATATTCCACTTCTTTGCTTTAATAAACTCCTGGGTTGCTTTGGCTTTATGTTTTGGGTCATTGTCCATCTGTAGTATGAAATGGCAACCAATCAGTTTGGCTGCATTTCGCTGGATCTGAGCACACAGTATGGCTCTGAATACCTTAGAATTAATTCGGCTGTTTCTGTCCTATGTCACATCATTAATAAACACTAGTGACCCAGTGCCACTGGCAGCCATGCATGCCCAAGCCATCACACTGCCTCTGTTGTGTTTTACAGATGATGTGGTATGCTTTCTACCATGAGCTGTACCACGCCTTCGCCATACTTTTCACTTTCCATCATTCTGGCAGAGGTTGATCTTGGTTTCATCTGTCCAAAGAATGTTCTTCCAGAACTGTGCTGGCTTTTTTAGATGTTTTTTTGCAAAGTCCAGTCTAGCCTTTTTATTCTTGATGCTTATGAGTGGCTTGCACCGTGCAGTGAACCCTCTGTATTTACTTTCATGCAGTCTTCTCTTTATGGTAGATTTGGATATTGATACGCCGACCTCCTGGAGAGTGTTGTTCACTTGGTTGGCTGTTGTGAAGGGGTTTCCTTTCACCATGGAGATTATTCTGCGATCATCCACCACTGTTGTCTTCCGTGGGCGCCCAGGTCTTTTTGCATTGATGAGTTCACCAGTGCTTTCTTTCTTTCTCAGGATGTACCAAACTGTAGATTTTGCCACTCCTAATATTGTAGCAATTTCTCAGATGTTTTTTTTTATGTTTTTGCAGCTTCAGGATGGCTTGTTTCACCTGGATGAAGAGCTCCTTTGACCGCATGTTTACTTCACAGCAAAACCTTCCAAATGCAAGCACTACACCTCAAATCAACTCCATGCCTTTTATCTGCTTAATTGAGAATGACATAACGAAGGGATTGCCCACACCTGTCCATGAAATAGCCTTGGAGTCAATTGTCCAATTACTTTTGGTCCCTTTAAAAACAGGGTGGCACAAGTTAAGGAGCTGAAACTCCTAAACCCTTCATCCAATTTTAATATGGATACCCTCAAATGAAAGCTGAAAGTCTGAACTTCAACTGCATCTGAATTGTTTTGTTGAAAATTCATTGTGGTAATGTCTATAACCAAAATTAGAAAAATGTTGTCTCTGTCCAAATATATATGGACCTAACTGTATATATCTATACACTGCTCAAAAAAATAAATGGGGAACACTAAAATCCCACATCCTAGATGTCCGTGAATGAAATATTCCAGTTGTAAATCTTTATTCATTACATAGTGGAATGTGTTGAGAACAATAAAACCTAAAAATGATCAACGTAAATCACAACTAATATTCCACGGAGGTCTGGAGATGGAATGATGCTCAAAATCAGAGTGGAAAATGAAGTTACAGGCTGATCCAACTTCAGCGGAAATGCCTAAAGACAAGGAAATGATGCTCAGTAGTGTGTGTGGCCTCCACGTGCCTGTATGATCTCCCTACAATGCCTGGGCATGCTCCTGATGAGACGGCGGATGGTCTCCTGAGGGATCTCCTCCCAGACCTGGACTAAAGCATCCATCAACTCCTGGACAGTCTGTGGTGCAACGTGAAATTGGTGGATGGTGCAATACATGATGTCCCAGATGTGTTCAATTGGATTCAGGTCTGGGGAACGGGTGGCCAGTCCATAGCTTCAATGCCTTCATCTTGCAGGATCTGCTGACACACGCCAGCCACATAAGGTCTGGCATTGTCCTGCATTAGGAGGAACCCAGGTGTTGTGAATTCTGTGGTCAAGCTCCCTCCTGTGGTCATGAGTGGTACTTCGGCTGGTTCTGTCCATGAGCTTCCTCTGGTGGATGTGAGTGGGGCTGCGGCTTCTGAGTTTCCTTCCTCAGGTGACAAGGTTAAGTCGTTAGGTGCTGCTCTATTTAACTCCACCTAGTTCTTTGTTCCTGGCCTCCAGTCAATGTTCCAGTATTGGTCTTGCTCTCTCCTGGATCGTTCTTGTGACCTGCATAAGCTAAGTTCTGCTTGTGTTACTTTGGTTTGCTATTTTTTCTGTCCAGCTTGCTATATTGGTTTGTCTTGCTTGCTGGAAGCTCTGGGACGCAGAGGGAGCACCTCCGTACCGTTAGTCGGTGCGGAGGGTCTTTTTGCGCCCTCTGCGTGTTTGTTTGTAGGTTTTTGTGCTGACCGCAAAGCTATCTTTCCTATCCTCGGTCTATTCAGTAAGTCGGGCCTCACTTTGCTAAAATCTATTTCATCTCTGTGTTTGTATTTTCATCTTTACTCACAGTCATTATATGTGGGGGGCTGCCTTTTCCTTTGGGGAATTTCTCTGAGGCAAGGTAGGCTTATTTTTCTATCTTCAGGGCTAGCTAGTTTCTCAGGCTGTGCCCGAGGCGCCTAGGTCTGGTCAGGAGCGCTCCACGGCTACCTCTAGTGTGGTGTGATAGGATTAGGGATTGCGGTCAGCAGAGTTCCCACGTCTCAGAGCTCGTCCTATGTTATTAGTAACTATCAGGTCATTTTCAGTGCTCTTAACCACCAGGTCCATTGTGGTTCCAAATCACCAGTTCATAACACCCAGGGCCAACCGCACCAGCATATGGTCTCACAAGGGGTCTGAGGATCTCATTTCGGCACCTATTGTCAGTCAGGCTACCTCTGGCGAGCACATGGAGGGCTGTGCGGCCCTCCAAAGAAATGCTACCTCACACCATTACTGACCCACTGCCAAACTGATCATGCTGAAGGATGTTGTAGGCAGCAGATCGCTCTCCACGGCGTCTCCAGACTCTGTCACGTCTGTCACATGTGCTCAGTCTGAACCTGCTTTCATCTGTGAAGAGCACAGGGCGCCAGTGGAGAATTTGCCAATCCTGGTGTTCTGTGGAAATGCCAAGCATCCTGCACGGTGTTGGGCTGTGAGCTCAAACCCCATCTGTGGACGTCAGGTAATTTTCAGTGCTCTTAACCACCAGGTCCATTGTGGTTCTAAATCACCAGTTCATAACAGTACTGGAGGCCCAAAGTACTAATGCTTCTCAATAGAGGGAAAAGAGAAGTTCTGAGACCATTTTTTTTTTCTCTGCACTGTGTTTTGCCTTTCTTTTCCCCTAGACATTTGGGTGGTTCAGGACACAGGTGTAGTGATGGACATTAAAGGCCTGTCTTCTTGTGTGGATCATCTCACTGCAAGAGTACAAAATATTCAAGACTTTGTGGTTCAGAATTCTATGTTAGAACCTAGAATTCCTATTCCTGATTTGTTTTCTGGAGATAGAGCTAAGTTTCTGAGTTTTAAAAATAATTGTAAACTATTTCTGGCTTTGAAACGCCGCTCCTCTGGTGACCCAGCTCAACAAGTTAAGATCATTATTTCTTTATTACGCGGCGACCCTCAAGACTGGGCATTTTCCCTTGCGCCAGGAGATCCTGCATTATGTGATATTGATGCGTTTTTTCTGGCGCTCGGATTGCTGTATGATGAACCTAATTCAGTGGATCAGGCAGAGAAAAATTTGCTGGCTCTGTGTCAGGGTCAGGATGAGGTAGAGATATATTGTCAGAAGTTTAGGAAGTGGTCTGTGCTCACTCAATGGAATGAATGTGCGCTGGCAGCAATTTTCAGAAAGGGGTCTCTCTGAAGCCCTTAAGGATGTCATGGTGGGATTTCCTATGCCTGCTGGTCTGAATGAGTCTATGTCTTTGGCCATTCAGATCGATCGACGCTTACGTGAGCGTAAAACTGTGCACCATTTGGCGGTATTATCTGAGCATAAACCTGAGCCTATGCAATGTGATAGGACTTTGACCAGAGCTGAACGGCAAGAACACAGACGTCGGAATGGGCTGTGTTTTTACTGTGGTGATTCCACTCATGCTATCTCCGATTGTCCTAAGCGCACTAAACGGTTCGCTAGGTCTGCCACCATTGGTACGGTACAGTCAAAATTTCTTTTGTCCGTTACTTTGATCTGCTCTTTGTCATCCTATTCTGTCATGGCATTTGTGGATTCAGGCGCTGCCCTGAATTTGATGGACTTGGAGTTTGCTAGGCGCTGTGGGTTTTTTTTGGAGCCCTTGCAGTATCCTATTCCATTGAGAGGAATTGATGCTACGCCTTTGGCCAAAAATAAGCCTCAGTACTGGACCCAACTGACCATGTGCATGGCTCCTGCGCATCAGGAGGATATTCGCTTTTTGGTGTTGCATAATCTGCATGATGTGGTCGTGTTGGGGTTGCCATGGCTACAAGTCCATAACCCAGTATTGGATTGGAAATCTATGTCTGTGTCCAGCTGGGGTTGTCAGGGGGTACATGGTGATGTTCCATTTCTGCCTATTTCATCATCCACCCCTTCTGAGGTCCCAGAGTTCTTGTCGGATTACCGGGATGTATTTGATGAGCCCAAGTCCAGTGCCCTACCTCCGCATAGGGATTGCGATTGTGCTATCGATTTGATTCCTGGTAGTAAGTTTCCTTAAGGTCGACTGTTTAATTTGTCTGTGCCTGAGCACGCCGCTATGCGGAGTTACGTAAAGGAATCCTAGGAGAAGGGTCATATTCGCCCGTCGTCATCACCATTGGGAGCAGGGTTCTTTTTTGTGGCCAAGAAGGATGGTTCGTTGAGACCTTGTATTGATTACCGCCTTCTAAATAAAATCACAGTCAAATTTCAGTACCCCTTGCCGCTGCTATCTGATTTGTTTGCTCGGATTAAGGGGGCTAGTTGGTTCACCAAGATAGATCTTCGTGGTGCGTATAATCTCATTCGTATTAAAGAGCGATGAATGGAAAACAGTATTTAATATGCCCGAGGGCCATTTTGAGTACCTGGTTATGCCATTCGGGCTTTCCAATGCTCCATCAGTATTTCAGTTCTTTATGCATGACATCTTCCGAGAGTACCTGGATAAATTCCTGATTGTATATTTGGATGATATTTTGGTCTTCTCGGATGATTGGGAGTCTCACGTGAAGCAGGTTAGAATGGTGTTCCAGGTCCTGTGTGCGAATTCTTTGTTTGTGAAGGGGTCAAAGTGTCTCTTTGGTGTTCAGAAGGTTTCATTTTTGGGTTTCATTTTTTCCCCTTCTACTATCGAGATGGACCCTGTTAAAGTTCAGGCCATTTATGATTGGACTCAGCCGACATCTCTGAAGAGTCTGCAAAAGTTCCTGGGCTTTGCTAATTTTTATCGTCGCTTCATCAATAATTTTTCTAGTATTGCTAAACCGTTGACTGATTTGACCAAGAAGGGTGCTGATGTGGTCAATTGGTCTTCTGCTGCTGTGGAAGCTTTTCAGGAGTTGAAGCGTCGTTTTTCTTCTGCCCCTGTGTTGTGCCAGCCAGATGTTTCGCTCCCGTTCCAGGTCGAGGTTGATGCTTCTGAGATTGGAGCAGGGGCTGTTTTGTCGCAAAGAAGTTCTGATGGCTCGGTGATGAAACCATGTGCCTTCTTTTCCAGGAAGTTTTCGCCTGCTGAGCGTAATTATGATGTTGGCAGTCGAGAGTTGCTGGCCATGAAGTGGGCATTCGAGGAGTGGCGTCATTGGCTTGAAGGAGCTAAGCATCGCGTGGTGGTCTTGACTGATCACAAGAACTTGACTTATCTCGAGTCTGCCAAACGGTTGAATCCTAGACAGGCTCGTTGGTCGCTGTTTTTCTCCCATTTTGACTTTGTGGTTTCGTACCTTCCGGGCTCTAAGAATGTGAAGGCGGATGCCCTGTCTAGGAGTTTTGTGCCCGACTCTCCAGGTTTGCCTGAGCCGGCGGGTATTCTCAAAGAGGGGGTAATTTAGTCTGCCATCTCCCCTGATTTGCGGCGGGTGCTGCAGAAATTTCAGGCTGATAGACCTGACCGTTGCCCAGCGGAGAAACTGTTTGTCCCTGATAAATGGACGAGTAGAGTCATCTCTGAGGTTCATTGTTCGGTGTTGGCTGGTCATCCTGGAATTTTTGGTACCAGAGATTTGGTGGCTAGATCCTTTTGGTGGCCGTCTCTGTCGCGGGATGTGCGTTCGTTTGTGCAGTCCTGTGGGATTTGTGCTCGGGCTAAGCCCTGCTGTTCTTGTGCCAGTGGGTTGCTTTTGCCTTTGCCGGTCCCGAAGAGGCCCTGGACACATATCTCTATGGATTTTATTTCGGATCTCCCCGTCTCTCAAAAGATGTCGGTCATTTGGGTGGTTTGTGATCGCTTCTCTAAGATGGTCCATTTGGTACCCTTGTCTAAGTTGCCTTCCTCCTCTGATTTGGTGCCATTGTTTTTCCAGCATGTGGTTCGTTTACATGGCATTCCGGAGAACATCGTTTCTGACAGAGGTTCCCAGTTTGTTTCGAGGTTTTGGCGAGCCTTTTGTGCTAGGATGGGCATTGATTTGTCTTTTTCCTCGGCTTTCCATCCTCAGACAAATGGCCAAACCGAACGAACCAATCAGACCTTGGAAACATATCTGAGATGTTTTGTTTCTGCTGATCAGGATGATTGGGTGTCCTTTTTGCCTTTGGCTGAGTTCGCCCTTAATAATCGGGCCAGCTCGGCTACTTTGGTTTCGCCATTTTTCTGCAATTCTGGTTTCCATCCTCGTTTCTCTTCAGGGCAGGTTGAATCTTCGGACTGTCCTGGTGTGGATACTGTGGTGGATAGGTTGCAGCAGATTTGGACTCATGTAGTGGACAATTTGACATTGTCCCAGGAGAAGGCTCAACGTTTCGCTAACCGCAGGCGCTGTGTGGGTCCCCGACTTCGTGTTGGGGATTTGGTTTGGTTGTCGTCTCGTTATATTCCTATGAAAGTTTCCTCTCCTAAGTTTAAGCCTCGTTTCATTGGTCCGTATAGGATTTCTGAGGTTCTTAATCCTGTGTCTTTTCGTTTGACCCTTCCAGCTTCTTTTTCCATCCATAATGTATTCCATAGGTCATTGTTGCGGAGATACGTGGCACCTGTGGTTCCATCCGTTGATCCTCCTGCCCCGGTTTTGGTTGAGGGGGAGTTGGAGTATATAGTGGAGAAGATTTTGGATTCTCGTATTTCGAGACGGAAACTCCAGTACCTGGTTAAGTGGAAGGGTTATGGTCAGGAAGATAATTCCTGGGTCTTTGCCTCTGATGTTCATGCTGCCGATCTGGTTCGTGCCTTTCATTCGGCTCATCCTGGTCGGCCTGGGGCTCTGGTGAGAGTTCGGTGACCCCTCCTCAAGGGGGGGGTACTGTTGTGAATTCTGTGGTCAAGCTCCCTCCTGTGGTCATGAGTGGTACTTCGGCTGGTTCTGTCCATGAGCTTCCTCTGGTGGATGTGAGTTGGGCTGCGGCTTCTGAGTTTCCTTCCTCAGGTGACGAGGTTAAGTCGTTAGGTGCTGCTCTATTTAACTCCACCTAGTTCTTTGTTCCTGGCCTCCAGTCAATGTTCCACTATTGGTCTTGCTCTCTCCTGGATCGTTCTTGTGACCTGCATGAGCTAAGTTCTGCTTGTGTTACTTTGGTTTGCTATTTTTTCTGTCCAGCTTGCTATATTGGTTTGTCTTGCTTGCTGGGACGCAGAGGGAGCACCTCCGTACCGTTAGTCGGTGCGGAGGGTCTTTTTGCGCCCTCTGCGTGGTTGTTTGTAGGTTTTTGTGCTGACCGCAAAGCTATCTTTCCTATCCTCGGTCTATTCAGTAAGTCGGGCCTCACTTTGCTAAAATCTATTTCATCTCTGTGTTTGTATTTTCATCTTTACTCACAGTCATTATATGTGGGGGGCTGCCTTTTCCTTTGGGGAATTTCTCTGAGGCAAGGTAGGCTTATTTTTCTATCTTCAGGGCTAGCTAGTTTCTCAGGCTGTGCCCGAGGCGCCTAGGTCTGGTCAGGAGCGCTCCACGGCTACCTCTAGTGTGGTGTGATAGGATTAGGGATTGCGGTCAGCAGAGTTCCCACGTCTCAGAGCTCGTCCTATGTTATTAGTAACTATCAGGTCATTTTCAGTGCTCTTAACCACCAGGTCCATTGTGGTTCCAAATCACCAGTTCATAACACCCAGGGCCAACCGCACCAGCATATGGTCTCACAAGGGGTCTGAGGATCTCATTTCGGCACCTATTGTCAGTCAGGCTACCTCTGGCGAGCACATGGAGGGCTGTGCGGCCCTCCAAAGAAATGCTACCTCACACCATTACTGACCCACTGCCAAACTGATCATGCTGAAGGATGTTGTAGGCAGCAGATCGCTCTCCACGGCGTCTCCAGACTCTGTCACGTCTGTCACATGTGCTCAGTCTGAACCTGCTTTCATCTGTGAAGAGCACAGGGCGCCAGTGGAGAATTTGCCAATCCTGGTGTTCTGTGGAAATGCCAAGCATCCTGCACGGTGTTAGGCTGTGAGCTCAAACCCCATCTGTGGACGTCGGGCACTCATACCATCCTCATGGAGTCGGTTTCTAACCGTTTGTGCAGACACATGCACATTTGTGGCCTGCTGGAGGTCATTTTGCAGGGCTCTGGCAGTGCTCCTCCTGTTTCTCCTTGCACAAAGGCTGAGGTAGTGGTCCTGCTGCTGGGTTGTTGCCCTCCTACGGCCCCATCCACGTCTCCTGATGTACTGGCCTGTTTTCTGGACACTATGCTGACAGACACAGCAAACCCAAATTCCATGACAGACAACATGATTAGTGATAACAAAAATTTCCCATTAAATCTCACCTGCTTAACCCAGCATCTAAAAATCACTAAAGTTGACAAATTCCCTGGCCCAGATGGGATACACCCCAGAGTACTGCAGGAATTAAAGGGAACCTGTCACCCCGTTTTTTCAGTAGGAGAAAAAAATACCGTTAAATAGGGCCTGAGCTGTGCATTACAATAGGGTATTTTTTGTACCCTGATTCCCTACCTATGCTGCCGAAATACCTTACAAAAGTGTCCTTTTTCGCCTGTCAATCAGGCTGGTCAGGTCAGATGGGCGTGGTCACAGCGCTGTTTCTCCCCCACATCTTGCTTATGTTCCAGTTGGTGGCGTAGTGCTTCTCACATGCGCAAGTGCCGAATGCACTGCCCAGCTGTAGAAAAAGAGCGCGCTCGCCGCTATTCAGCGGTTTTTCGGTGGGCGCGGCCATCTTCCTGAGGCCGCGCGTGCGCAGATGGAGTCTACTGCTTCCTGGGGCTTCAGGAAAATTGCCGCAGGATGCTGCGCGTGCGCAGATGGACATCGCAGCGGCCATTTTCCTGAAGCCGAGATTCGAACTCGGCTTCAGGAAAATGGCCACCGCGATGTCCATCTGCGCACGCGCGGCATCCCACGGCCATTTTCCTGAAGCCTCGGGAAGCAGGAGACTCCATCTGCGCACGCGCGGCCTCAGGAAGATGGCCGCGCCCACGAAAAACCGCTGAATAGCGGCGAGCGCGCTCCTTTTCTACAGCTGCGCAGTGCATTCGGCACTTACGCATGCGAGAAGCACTACGCCACCAACGGGAACATAAGCAAGATGTGGGGGAGAAACAGCGCTGTGACCACGCCCATCTGACCTGACCAGCCTGATTGACAAGCGAAAAAGGACACTTTTGTAAGGTATTTCGGCAGCATAGGTAGGGAAGCAGGGGACAAAAAATACCCTATTGTAAAGCACAGCTCAGGCCCTATTTAACGGTATTTTTATCTCCTACTGAAAAAACGGGGTGACAGGTTCCCTTTAAGTACTGTCATAGATAGACCATTATTTTTAATCTTTAAAGACTCCATAATAACAGGGTCTGTACCACAGGACTGGTGTATAGCAAATGTAGTGCCAATATTCAAAAAGGGGACGAAAACTGAACTTGGAAATTATAGGCCAGTAAGCATAACCTCTACTGTGGGTAAAATCCTGGAGGGTATTCTAAGAGATGCTATATTGGAGTATGTGAAGAAAAATAACCTTGTGACCCAATATCAACATGGGTTTACTAGGGACCATTCCTGTCAGACTAATCTTATAAGCTTCTATGAAGAGGTAAGTTCCGGACTCGACCAAGGAAATGCAGTGGATGTGGTGTATATGGACTTTTCAAAAGCTATTGATACAGTGCCACACAAAAGGTTGATACATAAAATGAGGACAATGGGAACAGGGAAAAATATGTGCAAGTGGGTTGAGAGCTGGCTCAGGGATAGGAAACAAAGGGTGGTTATTAATGGGGCACACTCGGACTGGGTAGCGGTTAGCAGTGGGGTACCACAGGGATCAGTACTAGGCCCACTTCTTTTTCACATATTTATTAATTACCTTGTAGGGGCATACAGAGTAGAATTTCAATATTTGCAAATGACACTAAACTCTGCAGGGTAATCAATACAGAGGATGACAATTTTGGATTACAAGAGGATTTATGTAAACTGGAAGCTTGGGCAGATAAATGGCAAATGAGCTTTAATGGGGATAAATGTAAGGTCATGCACCTGGGCGGAAGAAAAAGATGTATATAACCTCACTGAGCTTGAGCTGTTTGCCAAGGAAGAATGGGCAAGAATTTCAGTCTCTCGATTTACAAAACTGATAGAGACATACCCCAAGCGACTTGCAGCGGTAATCGCAGCAAAAGGTGGAGCAACAAAGTATTAAGTTAAAGGGGCCGAATAATATTGCACGCCCCACTTTTCAGTTTTTGAATTTCCACAAAAATTTTAAACAACCAATACATTTCGTTCAACTTCACAATTGTGTTCCACTTGTTGTTGATTCTTTACCAATAATTTACATTTGGTATATTTATATTTGAAGCATGATATGTGGGGACAGGTTGAAAAGGGGTTGCCCAAACCCCATAACCTCCCTATCCAACATCACTGAAGGGGGGCTTAATTGTCTCCTCTCCAAATCCCACCTCACAACCTGTGGCTCGAACCCATCCCACCTCCTCTCCAACCTCACCACCACTTTTATCCCATCCCTAACCCACCTCTTCAACCTATTACTAACTTCTGGCACCTTCTCTTCTGCTTTCAAACATGCCACAATCACGCCTATCCTTAAAAAGCCAACCCTTGATCTAACAGCTGTGTCCAGCTATCGCCCAATATCGTTGCTCCCACTCACTTCCAAACTCCTTGAACAGCACGTTGTGGTGCAGTAAAAGGTGTAGTGCTGGACGGAAGATCTATTTCTCCCAGCAGGATAAGTTTTGGCCTGTTATTTTCCTAAGGTTGAGGACCTGCAGTGATGTCACGATCACGTGATCAGCCCATGTGATAGGTACCTCACCTGTGGGTGTGGCTATAGACTATGTAATGGAGTTTCTTTCTTTTGTTTGGCACATGTTATTCTGGTTTTGGAGCTGGGGTGGAATGAGTCTGAACTGTTTTTCTCTGCCATATATGCCACAAAGGACGGTGACATGACTGTTAGCAACCCTGGGAATGGCACCTTGCGGAAGCCGCTGACTTGGCAGCCGCTTAGTTAAGCCCGTCCCGTGTAAGGGTGAGTCTGAGACCAGTGGTTCTCCAAGCTGGAGTATGTTTGTTTTTTTTCTCTTACTTTCTGTCACGGACTGTTTAAAGTGCCAATAAACCACTGAAGTTTGGACTGTAAGCCTGTGTGTTGCCTCATTACTGTGGCCCTACCTCTGCTCACCCGAGCCAATTCCTACATTTTGGTGTTCGAATGCGGGCAGACGTAGTGAGGCCAGGCTATTTTTGCTTATTTTTACTCTGAACTCCAATTTATGTCCTGGGTGAAAGGAGTAGCGCAGACCCAGTCGGGGAACTCTGCAGAAATGGAGGCCACAATAAAAGTGCTTGTGGATGCTATGCAACAACAGCAGCAGGCTACGCAGCAGCAGCAGGAAACCAACCAGCTGTTGATACAGCATATCACGGCATCGCAGACAAGAGAAGCTTCACGGGGAATCCATGATGTCCGGAAAGCGGTTCGTACAGCGATCCCCAAAATGGAGAAATCTGATGATGTCGAGACATACCTGGAGATGTTTGAGTGAGTGGCTGAGCGCGAGAGACTACCCCGGGACCAGTGGGCAGAAGTCATTGCTCCGTTTCTGGCTCCAGGACCTATGAAAGCCTATCAAGACCTACCCCCCGAGCAGAGGGAGGACTACGCAGTCGTCAAGGGTGAGATACTGGCACGTCTTGGGGTAAATGTGTTGGTCCGGGCCCAGCGGGTACATCAGTGGGAGTTTAACCCCTCCAAGCCAGCTCGCTCTCAGTATTATGACCTGTTGCACTTATTTCAGAAATGGTTGCAGCCTGAGGTACTGTCTCCCGTGGCCATGCTGGACTGCATAGTGACTGATAAATTTTGGAGGGGTTTGCCCCACTCCCTCTAATCATGGGTCGGGCAAGCATCCCCTGCTAATGCGCTCCAGATGATGGACCTGATAGAACGATATGGGGCCACCAAAGAGCTCCAGGGAGGGACTCCCCGGAAGGTGTCCAGAAGGTTCCCTAAATCTCCACCCCTGGCTCGGAGAGCAGAGCCTAGGAAGGCCACTCAAGACTTGTCTGGAGGAGAAAGAAGCCCCATAGTCTGCTGGCGGTGCCAGGAGCCTGGTCATATGAGAGCTGATTGCCCCCACCTGGCTGAGCCCATGGAGACAAACTTTGGGTATCGCCAATCCCATTATGCTGAACTGATTTGCGCTACAGGCATCCAGGCGGGATCCAATATGGGACATTTGTGTAAGGTGGATGTTGAGGGTACCCCAGCCGTGGCCCTAC
Organism: Ranitomeya imitator; assembly: GCF_032444005.1. Classification (NCBI taxonomy): domain Eukaryota; kingdom Metazoa; phylum Chordata; class Amphibia; order Anura; family Dendrobatidae; genus Ranitomeya; species Ranitomeya imitator. The sequence goes on along the minus strand of NC_091284.1, from coordinate 273,558,451 downwards.
TGGACTCAGGGAGTCTGGTGACTCTGGTACGAGCCAGTTTAGTTCAGTCCAATGAGTACACTGGTCGGAAAATTGGGGTGTTATGTATACATGGAGACTTAAAAGACTATCCTACCGCACTAGTGGTGATAAACACACCAGCGGGGAGGCGGTGCCACGAGGTGGGGGTTGTGGTTAACCCCTTCCCGACCTTTGACGCCACGTAGGCGTCATGAAAGTCAGTGCCAATCCGACCTATGACGCCTATGTGGCGTCATGGAAAGATCGCATCTCTGCAGATCGGGTGAAAGGGTTGACTCCAATTTCACCCGATCTGCAGGGACAGGGGGAGTGGTACTTTAGCCCAGGGGGGTGGCTTCACCCCCCCCCCCCCCCCGTGGCTACGATCGCTCTGATTGGCTGTTAAAAGTGAAACTGCCAATCAGAGCGATTTGTAATATTTCACCTAAAAAGCTGGTGAAATATTACAATCCAGCCATGGCCTATGCTGCAATATCATCGGCCATGGCTGGAAACACTGGTGTACCCCCCACCGCCACCGATCGCCTCCCCAGCCCTCCGATCTATGTTTTGCTCCCCTCCGCCGTCCTGTCCGCTCCCCCGTCTTCCTGCCCGCTCCCCCCGTGCTCCGATGCCACCCCCGTCCTCCGATCCACCCCCCATGCTCAGATCTCCCCCCTTATTCTTACCGGGCCTCCCGGTGTCCGTCCGTCTTCTCCCTGGGTGCCGCCATCTTCCAAAATGGCGGGCGCATGCGCAGTGCGCCCGCCGAATCTGCCGGCTGGCAGATTCGTTCCAGGTATATTTTGATCACTGTCATGTAACCTATCACAGTGATCAAAATAAAAAAAATAGTAAATGACCCCCCCCTTTGTCACCCCCATAGGTAGGGCCAATAATAAAATAAAGAAAATATATATTTTTTTTCCACTAGGGTTAGGGTTAGAACTAGGGTTAGGGCTAGGGTTAGGGTTAGGGCTAGGGCTAGGGCTAGGGTTAGGGCTAGGGTTAGGTTTAGGGTATTTGCACACAGTACGGATTTGGTTGCGGATCCGCAGCGGATTGGCCGCAGATCCGCAGCGGATTGGCCGTGGATCCGCAGTGGATTGGCCAGGAATCCGCAGCGGATTGGCCGCTGCGAATTCGTAGCAGTTTTCCATCAGGTTTACAGTACCATGTAAACCTATGGAAAACCAAATCCGCTGTGCCCATGGTGCGGAAAATACCGTGGTGCGTTGTATTTTCAGCAGCATGTCAAATTTGTGCGGATTCCACAGCGTTTTACACCTGTTCCTCAATAGGAATCCGCAGGTGAAACCCGCACAAAAAAACACTGGAAATCCGCTGTAAATCGGCAGGTAAAACACAGTGCCTTTTACCTGCGGATTTTTCAAAAATCATGCAGAAAAATCTCACACGAATCCGCAACGTGGGCACATAGCCTCAGGGTTAGGGTTGGAATTAGAGTTAGGGTTGGAATTAGGGCTAGGGTTGGAAATAGGGTTAAGATTAGGGTTAGGGTTATGGATAGGGTTAGGGGTGTGTTGGTGTTAAAGTTGTGGTTAGGGTTGGGATTAAGGTTAGGGTTGGGATTAGGGTTAGGATTAGGGTTAGGTTTGGGTTTAGGGTTACAGGTGTGTTGGGGTTAGGGTTGTGGTTAGGGGTGTGTTGGGGTTAGGGTTATGATTAGGGTTATGGCTACAGTTGGGATAAGGGTTAGGGGTGTGTTGGGGTTAGTGTTGGAGGTAGAATTGAGGGGTTTCCACTGTTTAGGCACATCAGGGGTCTCCAAACGCAACATGGCGCCACCATTGATTCCAGCCAATCTTGCGTTCAAAAAGTCAAATGGTGCTCCCTCCCTTCCGAGCCCCGACGTGCGCCCAAACAGTGGTTTACCCCCACATATGGGGTACCAGCGTACTCAGGACAAACTGGGAAACAACTATTGGGGTCCAATTTCTCCTGTTACCCTTGTAAAAATAAAAAAATTGCTTGCTAAAACATCTTTTTTGAGGAAAGAAAAATTATTTTTTATTTTCACGGCTCTGCGTTATAAACTTCAGTGAAGCACTTGGGGGTTGAAAGTGCTCACCACACATCTAGATAAGTTCCTTGGGGGGGTCTAGTTTCCAAAATGGGGTCACTTGTGGGGGGTTTCTACTGTTTAGGCACATCAGGGGCTCTGCAAATGCAACGTGACACCCGCAGACCATTCCATCAAAGTCTGCATTTCAAAAGTCACTACTTCCCTTCCGAGCCCCGACGTGTGCCCAAACAGTGGTTTACCCCCACATATGGGGTATCAGCGTACTCAGGACAAACTGGGCAACAACTTTTGGGGTCCAATTTCTCCTGTTACCCTTGTGAAAATTGGTCACCGCACATCTAGATTAGTTCCATGGAAGGTCTGGTTTCCAAAATGCGGTCACATGTGGGGGAGCTCCAATGTTTAGGCACACAGGGCCTTTCGAAACGCGACATGGTGTCCACTAATGATTGGAGCTAATTTTTCATTCAAAAAGTCAAATGGCACTCCTTCCCTTCCGAGCCCTGCCGCGTGCCCAAACAGTGGTTTACCCCCACATGTGAGGTATCAGTGTACTCAGGAGAAATTGCCCAATAAATTTTAGGATCCATTTTATCCTGTTGCCCATGTGGAAATAAACAAATTGAGGCTACATGAAATTTTTTGTGAAAAGAAAGTACTTTTTCATATTTTCGGATCAATTTGTGAAGCACCTGGGGATTCAAAGTGTTCACTATTCATCTAGATAGGTTCCTTGGGGGGTCTAGTTTCTAAAATGGGGTCACATGTGGGGGAGCTCCAATGTTTAGGCACACAGGGGCTCTCCAAACGCGACATGGTGTCCGCTAACGATTGGAGCTAATTTTTCATTCAAAAGTCAAATGGTGCTCCTTCCCTTCCGAGCCTTGCCGTGTGCACAAACAGTGGTTTGTGACCACATATGAGGTATCGGTATACTCAAAAGAAATTGTCCAACACATTTTAGGATCCATTTTATCCTGTTACCCATGTGAAAATGAAAAAATTGAGGCTAAAATAAATTTTTTGTGAAAAAAAATACTTTTTGATTTTTACGGATCAATTTGTGAAGCACCTGGGGGTTCAAAGTGCTCACTATGAATCTAGATAAGCTCCTTGGGGGGTCTAATTTCCAAAATGGGGTCATTTGAGGGGGAGCTCCAATGTTTAGGCACACGGGGGCTCTCCAAACACGACATGGTGTCCGCTAAAGATTGCAGCCAATTTTTCATTAAAAAAGTCAAATGGCGCTCCTTCCCTTCAGAGCCCTGTCGTGCGCCCAGACAGTGGTTCCCCCCCACATATGAGGTATCGGCGTACTCAGGACAAATTGTATAATAATGTTTGGTGTCCAGTTTCTCTTTTTACCCTTGGGAAAATAAAAAAATTGTTGCTAAAACATCATTTTTGTGACTAAAAAGTTAAATGTTCATTTTTTCCTTCCATGATGCTTCTGCTGCTGTGAAGTACCTGAAGGGTTAATAAACTTCTTGAATGTGGTTTTAAGTACCTTGAGGGGTGCAGTTTTTAGAATGGTGTCACTTTTGGGTATTTTCAGCCATACAGACCCCTCAAACTGACTTCAAATGTGAGGTGGTCCCTAAAATAAATGGTTTTGTAAATTTCGTTGTAAAAATGAGAAATCGCTGGTCAAATTTTAACCCTTATAACTTCCTAGCAAAAAAAATTTTGTTTCCAAAATTGTGCTGATGTAAAGTAAATATGTGGAAAATGTTATTTATTAACTATTTTGTGTCACATTACTCTCTGGTTTAACAGAATAAAAATTCAAAATTTGAAAATTGCAAAATTTTCAAAATTTTAGCCAAATATCCATTTTTTTTCACAAATAAACGCAAAAAATTACTGACCTAAATTTACCACTAACATGAAGCCCAATATGTCACGAAAAAACAATCTCAGAACCGTTAGGATCCGTTAAAGCGTTCCCGAGTTATTACCTCATAAAGGGACACTGGTCAGAATTGCAAAAAATGGCCAGGTCATTAAGGTCAAAATAGGCTGGGTCATGAAGGGTTTAACCTACATTATGAATTGATACTTCGTAGAGATTTTCCTTTATTTTCTGTACTTTGGCCAACAGTTGTCTCACCCAGTGGACAACTGCCGACACCGGTGACAACCAGGTTACATTCTCCAGAAGTGGGGTATGAACGTGGTAGCCCAGAAGAAGAAGTGTTGGCGGTGGGGGTGGCCTCCCCTTCGGTGGAGGAGGGGGAAAATTCTCCCATAGAAGTGTTGGCTGGGGATGTGGAAGACTTGCCGCCAGGACCTGAATTGTTAGACTTAAATGTATCGTGCGATAATTTTGGTACAGCGCAACTCCGAGACCCTACTTTGACTTGGGCCAGGGAAAATGTACTGTTTGCTGACGGGGAACCCCAACAACCTGGGGCAGCCACCGAGTTGCCACACTTTGAGCTAAACCGAGACCTGTTGTATCGAGTTGAGAAAGTACGTGGGGAAATGGTAGAGCAGTTATTGGTACCTCAGGCCTATCGTAGGTTGGTAATGGACCTAGCGCATGCGCATGTACTCGGTGGGCATTTGGGCCAAAAGAAAACCCTCGACCGAATTTTGCAGCGGTTTTACTGGCTAGGGGTCCATGAAGAAGTTAAACGGTATTGTAATTCCTGTCCTGTGTGCCAGGTAACCAGTCCCCAGCCACAATTTCGGAGTCCTTTAGTGCCTTTACCTATTATAGAGGTGTCTTTCGAAAGAATGGCAATGGATCTGGTCGGTCCTGTCAATAAGTCAGCAAGGGGGTAACAACACATCCCAGTAGTTCTAGATTATGCCACCCGGTATCCTGAGGCTGTTCCGCTGTGCCACACGTCAGCTAAGATCATAGCAAAGTAACTCATGGGTATGTTTTCTAGGGTGGGGATTCCGCAAGAGATTTTAACAGACCAAGGAAACCCCTTTATGTAAAAAATTATGAAAGAGCTCTGCCGCTTGTTAAATGTCAAACAGTTGCGCACCTCATTTTATCATCCCCAAACAGATGGGCTGGTAGAAAGATTCAATAAGATGCTAAAGAGCATGCTAAAAAAAGTTTCTAAAGATGGGAAGGATTGGGATCTTTTACTCCCATATTTGTTGTTTGCAGTACGGGAGGTGCTGCAGGCATCTACGGGGTTCTTGCCCTTTGAATTATTGTATGGCCGACATCCCCGGGGCTTACTTGATATAGCCAAAGAGGCTTGGGAGAACCAACCAACCCCTCACAAGAGTGTAATAGAGCATGTTGCAAAAATGCAGGAAAGGATGGAGACAGTCCTACCATTGGTCCGGGAACATATGGAAGCAGCACAACGGTCTCAAAGTCGGGTCTATAACCGGGAGGCTCGGGTAAGAACCTTTAGTCCTGGGGATCGGGTATTGGTACTTGTGCCCACAGTGGACAGCCAATTTCTGGCAAGGTGGCAGGGGCCCTATGAGATTATGGAGAAGGTGGAACCGTTAGACTATAAAGTACACCAACCAGGTCGGAGGAAGCTAGAGCAGGTTTATCATATTAATTTGCTTAAACTGTGGAAAGACAGAGGCCACCTTGGCGGGAATCGTCCACTGCCTGCATTTCCTGTAGAGAAGGCTCCATTACCCCTGAGTGAGTCAGGAGAAGCCTTGTCTGTAGTCAAAATACCAGATACTTTGTCTCCTAAATAGGTTAAGGAGGTCCAGGAGTTTGTCAGCCGAAATACGGACGTTTTCTCTGAGCTCCCTGGACGTATCTCCATAGTCCAACATGACATTGTTACGGAGCCACAGGTCAAAGTCCGATTAAAGCCATATCGTGTGCCTGAGGCCCAGCAACAAGCCATATCACGGGAGGTGGAAAATATGTTACAATTAGGGGTCATAGAAGAGTCGCAGAGTGACTGGGCCAGTCCAATAGTCCTAATACCTAAGCCGGATGGGACACTAAGATTCTGTAATGACTTCAGAAAACTTAATGAAGTTTCAAAATTTGATGCTTACCCCATGCCCCGGGTGGATGAGTTGATTTGAGCGGTTTGGGCAGGCACGGTATTTTTCAACCCTTGACCTTACAAAAGGGTATTGGCAGGTGCCCTTAACAAAGGCAGCTAAGGAAAAAAATGGCCTTTGTAATGCCCGAAGGGCTGTTTCAGTATAAGGTATTATCCTTTGGTTTGCATGGCGCACCGGTGACGTTCCAACGGCTAATGGATATTGTTCTCCGTCCCCATCGCCGCTATGCCTCAGCCTATCTGGATGATATTATTGTGTACAGTGCAGACTGGGAAAGTCACTTACCCAAGGTACAGGCAGTGATAGATTCCCTCCGACAAGCAGGGCTAACAGCCAATCCAAAGAAGTGTTCCATAGGGTTGGAGGAAGCTCGGTACTTGGGTTATGTCATTGGGAGGGGGGTCCTTAAGCCCCAAAATAAACAAAGTGGAGGCAATTCAGAACTGGCCCCGTCCCCTCACAACAAAGCAGGTAAAAGCCTTTTTAGGCTTAGTGGGATATTACAGGCGATTTGTTTCCAACTTTGCAACATTGTCCGCACCTCTAACAGACTGCTTGAAAGGGAGGAAGTCTGTGATGGTCCAATGGAATGATCAGATAGAAGAGGCCTTTGTAAAGTTAAAATCAGTAATGTGTGGTACACCCGTTCTGATTACACCCGATTTCAAAAGAGAATTCATCGTGCAAACCGATGCCTCTGAGATTGGTCTTGTGCCGTGTTGTCTCAAGAAATTAACGGAGAAGAGCATCCCGTTAGTTTCCTGAGCCGGAAGCTTACCCCAGCCGAAAGCAGAAACAGTATTGTGGAGAGAGAGTGCCTGGCCATTAAATGGCCACTTGAGTCTCTTCGCTATTATTTGCTGGGGAGAAAATTTTGCTTGGTGACAGACCACTCCCCTCTTACATGGATGAGTCAAGCTAAGGCTACGTTCACATAAGCGTTTCCCAACGCAGCGTCGGGAAATGCTGCGGCGACGCATGCATCATGCGCCCCTATATTTAACATGGGGGACGCATGGACATGCGTTGTGCTGCGTTGTGCGACGCATGCGTTTTTTTTGCCGCAAGCGTTGGGCGCAGAAAACGCAACAAGTTGCATTTTTTTTGCGTCCAAATTTCGGCAAAAAAGGACGCATGCGTCGCAAAATGCAGCGTTTTTGCGTGCATTTTTGTGCATTTTTATTTGCGTTGTGCGTTGCGTCGCCGACGCAGCGGCGCACAACTCAAATGTGAACGTAGCCTAAGGAGAGAAATGCACGAGTCACCAGATGGTTTCTGTCCCTGCAAAATTTTAAATTTTCAGTAGAACATAGGGCAGGCAGACTACAGGGGAATGCAGATGCCCTGTCCAGAGTCCACTGTATGTCATGTGTCCACCCCCATAGGGTTGAACAAAGGGGGAGGTATGTTGTGCAGTAAAAGGTGTAGTGCTGGACGGAAGATCTATTTCTCCCAGCAGGATAAGTTTTGGCCTGTTATTTTCCTAAGGTTGAGGACCTGCAGTGATGTCACGATCACGTGATCAGCCCATGTGATAGGTACCTCACCTGTGGGTGTGGCTATAGACTATGTAATGGAGTTTCTTTTGTTTGGCACATGTTATTCTGGTTTTGGAGCTGGGGTGGAATGAACCTGAACTGTTTTTCTCTGCCACATATGCCACAAAGGACGGTGACATGACTGTAAAGGTACCTTCACACATAACGATATTGTTAATGATATCGTTGCTTTTTGTGACGTAGCAACGATATCGTTAATGAAATCGTTATGTGTGACAGCGACCAACGATCAGGCCCCTGCTGTGATGTCGTTGGTCGCTGAATAAAGTCCAGAACTTTATTTCGTCGCTGGACTCCTGCTGACATCGCTGGATCGGCGTGTGTGACACCGATCCAGCGATGTCTTCACTGGTAACCAGGGTAAACATCGGGTAACTAAGCGCAGGGCCGCGCTTAGTAACCCGATGTTTACCCTGGTTACCATCCTAAAAGTAAAAAAAAACAAACACTACATACTTACCTACAGCCGTCTGTCCTCCGGCGCTGTGCTCTGCACTCCTCCTGTACTGGCTGTGTGCGTCGGTCAGCCGGAAAGCAGAGCGGTGACGTCACCGCTCTGCTTTCCGGCCGCTGTGCTCACAGCCAGTAGAGGAGGAGTGCAGACCACAGCGCTGGAGGACAGACGGCTGTAGGTAAGTATGTAGTGTTTGTTTTTTTTTACTTTTAGGATGGTAACCAGGGTAAACATCGGGTTACTAAGCGCGGCCCTGCGCTTAGTTACCCGATGTTTACCCTGGTTACCGGCATCGTTGGTCGCTGGAGAGCGGTCTGTGTGACAGCTCTCCAGCGACCAAACAGCGACGCTGCAGCGATCCGGATCGTTGTCGGTATCGCTGCAGCGTCGCTTAATGTGAAGGGGCCTTTAGCAACCCTGGGAATGGCACCTGGCGGAAGCCGCTGACTTGACAGCCGCTTAGTTAAGCCCGTCCCGTGTAAGGGTGAGTCTTAGACCAGTGGTTCTCCAAGCTGGAGTATGTCTGGTTTTTTTCTCTTACTTTCTGTCACAGGCTGTTTAAAGTGCCAATAAACCACTGAAGTTTGGACTGTAAGCCTGTTTGTTGCCTCATTACTGCGGCCCTACCTCTGCTCACCCGAGCCAATCCCTACAACGTCCATGCTGAACTTTCCTTCCACCTCTCATCTAACTTGCTCTTTGACAGTCTGCAATCTGGTTTCAGCCCCCATCACTCAACTGACACAGCCCTGATCAAAATCACTAGCGACCTACTTGCAGCCAAAGCTAACGGACAATATGCTGTACTCCTCCTTCTAGACCTGTCCTCGTCTTTTGACACAGTTGACCCCTGCCTCCTACTACAGATCCTCTCCTCCTTTGGCATCAAAGACCTCAGATCTACCTTTCTGGCCCAGACATCACCTCTCTGCTGTCCAGAATCCCAGAGTGTCTATCAGCCATATCCTCCTTCTTCTCCTCTCGTTTCCGCAAACTCAATGTGGACAAATCTGAACTCATCATATTTCCTCCATCTCATAGATCTTCCTTACCTGACCTATCTATCGCAATTAACGACATCATGGTTTCCCCAGTACCGAAAGTCCGCTGCCTCGGAGTAACCCTGTCCTTCAAACCGCATATCCAAGCTCTTTCCACCTCCTGTCGCCTCCAGCTCAAAAATATCTCCAGAATCCGTCCTTTCCTCAACCGTCAATCTACTAAAATGCTTGTGCATGCCCTCATCGTCTCCCACCTTGACTACTGCAACATCCTTTTCTGTGGCCTCCCTGCTAACACCCTTGCACCTCTCCAGTCCATCCTTATCTCTGCTGCCCGACTAATTCATCTCTCTCCTCGCTACTCCTCCCCTTCCCCCCTCTGCAAATCTCTTCACTGGCTCCCATTCCCTCAGCGTATCCAGTTCAAATTACTAATACTATCCTACAAAGCCATCCATAACCTGTCTCCTCCATATATCTCTGAACTAATCTCCCGATATCTTCCCTCATGTAATCTCCGGTCCTCCCAAGACCTCCTTCTCTCCTCCACACTTATTCGATCCTCACCCAACCGCCTCCAAGACTTCTCCCGAATATCCCCCATCCTCTGGAATTCTTTGCCCCAACACATCTGACTATCAACCACATTCGGATCCTTCAGACGGAACCTGAAACCCACCTCTTCAGGAAAGCCTACAGCCTTCACTGACCCCGCTGCCGCCTCACCAACACCGGAGCTCCTGCAACTCTCAACCTATTGTCTCCTTCAACCATCCTGTAGAATGTAAGCCCGCAAGGGCAGGGTCTTCGCCCCTCTGTATCAGTCTGTAATTGTTAGTTTGCTTACTGTAAGTGATATTTGTAATTTGTATGTAACCCCTTCTCATGTACAGCACCATGGAATCAATGGTGCTATATAAATAAATGATAATAATAATAATAATAATAATAATAATAATAATAAAAAAAGTTCCAGGGAGCCGAATGCTTTCGCAAGGCACTGTATATATTGCAGCAGGGCACATAGCAGATGTAGAGACATGCTACAAGTACCTCGGCATCCCACAGGGATATGGTAACCGTGATAAGAAGGCAAAGAAAGCAGCAACATCCAAATGCCATCAAAGGGTAAGACAAGTCCTGAAGAGTCAGCTCAATGGAAAGAATAAAATCCATGCCATCATTACATATGCCCTGCCAGTTATCAGATACCCTGCTGGCATAGTGTGCTGGCCAAAGAAGAGATGGAAGCTGCAGCTGTGAAGACATGAAAGCTCCTCACAATGCATGGAGGTCTCCACCCTAAGTCTAACACACAAAAAAAGCGAGGTTGTGGTGGGAGGGGGAATACGCTTGGTGTTTGAGGTGACGGTGTCAATGTGGGTTAGGTGTCAATGTAAATGAAAGCTCAACTGAACAAAAACTGTCTGATCCTATCCAAAGACCACTGACAACATCTGTTACTGGCCGGCCTATTCCAATCCCTTTCTTTGGCAGCCGCACAACAGTACGTCTTGTAGATGAGGCTCAGAAAGAGCATGTGGCTTGGAGTTTTTCAAAAAAATTTAACTCCAAAATACTGTATAGACCAAGGGTAGCAGACAGACAAAAAAGTGGAATGTATGCCTGAAAAGCAAGTATTTGTACAGCACAGATAGACCAGGCATCGGACAGAGAGAACAGACTGTTTCAATATGTGGCCTGGAGTTTTTTAAATTTTTTTAACCCCAAAATACTATGTAGACAAAGGGTAGCAGACAGACAAAAAAGTGGAATGTATGCCTGAATAGCAAGTATTTGGAGACCACAGATAGACCGGGCATCTGACTGAGATAACAGACTGTTTCAATATGTGGCTTGGAGTATTTTAAATTTTTTTAACCCCAAAATATGGAAGTGGACATGACTGCTGTTTTTGTGTCACCTAGCACAACACATCTTTCTCAATCCACTATAACATCTCCACCTGCACCTCACTTACAGTCCAGCAGTTTGTCCTTTAATCCGTACTCCACCCTCCCTCAACCCAGCAGCCAGCCCTTGGTTCCGCAGTTGTGGTTACATAAAAGAATGTTTCCTCCTACACTTGCCAAAACTAAGAGCTTGAATTCCACCATCTCCAATCTGTTGGCCACGGAAATGCTGTATTTTTTGCTTGGTGGATACAAACGGTTTCAGAAAGTTCATGGCCGTCGTAGTCCCCCAGTACCAGCTGTCCAGTCACCATTACGTCTCAAAAAAGCTGTGCCTGCGCTATACCAGCATATCACAGACAACATCTTCCGTTCCCTGAAAAAACTCTATTTCTGCCAGGGTGCATTTCATCACTGAAACCTGGATGAGCGAACATGGGCAGGGGCGTTACATCTCACTGACTGGGCACTGGGTGAATTTGGTGGCTGTGGGGGCAGGCGGTCAAGGGGCTGCTCCACAAGTCTTTGACTCCCCAAGGCTTACGGGACAAACCTCTGTATCTAACACTTCCTCCATTGCTCTGACTTTGGATCCTTTAGCATTTTGGACTTCAAAAATGGAAGAGAGGCCTGAGCTTGCCTGTTACGCCTTGGAGGTTTTGTCATGCCTGGCAGCCAAGGTTTTCTCAGAATATGTCTTCAGCACTGCCAGATAAGCTCATCCGGCTGTCTCTGAAAGTGTGACCACCTAACTTTCATCAAAATGAACAAGTCATGGATCTCCAATGACTTTTGCACCCCAGTCACACACTGGGCAAACTAGACAATGCTGTAGTTTTATTGTCATGTATTGCTCTCACGCTATTGCAGTCTGTGCCATCTTTTTTGTGTCTTCTGTGCCTGCTGTTGTTACTGCTTCTGATGTTACAATTTTTTGAAATGTGGAGATTCCAAGTTGGGTCTCCATGTGGGGGGTTGCCTGTAGTAGAAGCTGTGTCAGAGGACTATTATACTGTCTCTATTCTGTGAAAATTGATGTCACTTTAGTGGTGTGTGATAATAATTTTTTGAAATTTTGAGACTACAAGTTGGATCTTCATCTTGTGGGTTGCTTGCGCAAGTAAGGTGCCCAGAACGGCAGGTCTGCACTTACTTTTAGTCAACCACAAGTGTTACATCCTTGCATTTGTGTTTGCAATCATTTTCAGGAAGAAAATGAGTATTATCTGACAGAATTGCAGGGGTGTAAATACTTTTGACCATGACTGTACATACAGTGCCTTGCGAAAGTGTTCGGCTCCCTGGAACTTTTCAACCTTTTCCCACATATCAAGCTTCAAACATAAAGATACCAAATGTAAATTTTTGGTGAAGAATCAACAACAAGTGGAACACAATTGTGAAGTTGAACGAAATTTATTGGTTATTTTAAATTTTTGTGGAAATTCAAAAACTGATAAGTGTGGTGTGCAATATTATTCGGTCCCTTTACTTTCAGTGCAGCAAACTCACTCCAGAAGTTCATTGTGGATCTGTGAATGATCCAATATTGTCCTAAATGCCTAATGATGATAAATATAATCCACCTGTCCACCTGTGTATAATCAAGTATCCCTATCAATGCACCTGCTCTGTGATAGTCTCAGGGTTCTGTTTGAAGCACAGAGAGCATCATCAAGACCAAGGAAAATAGGCAGGTCCATGATACTGTTGTGGAGAAGTTTAAAGCCGGATTTGGATTCAAAATGATTTCCAAAACGTTAAACATCCCAAGGAGCGCTGTGCAAGCGATCATATTGAAATGGAAGGAGTATCATACCACTGCAAATCTAACAAGACCCAGCCATCCCACTAAATTTTCATCTCAAACAAGGAGAAGACTGATCAGAGATGCAGCCAAGAGGCCCATGATTACTCTGGATGAACTGCAGAGATCTACAGCTGCGGTGGGACAGTCCGTCCATAGGACAACAATCAGTCGTACACTGCACAAATCTAGCCAAAGATGTGGAAGAAGGTGCTCTGGTCAGATGAAACCAAAATCGAACTTTTTGGCAACAATGCCAAAGGATATGTTTGGCGTAAAGGCAACACAGCTCATCACCATGAACACACCATTCAAACTGTCAAACATGGTGGTGGCAGCATCATGGTTTGGGCCTGCTTTTCTTCAGCAGGGACAGGGAAGATGGTTAAAAAGATGGGAAGATGGATGAAGCCATATACAGGACCATTCTTGAAGAAAACCTGTTGGAGTCTGCAAAAGACCTGTGGCTGGGACAGAGATTTGTCTTCCAACAAGACAATGATCACAAACATAAAGCAAAATCTACAATGGAATGGTTCACAAATAAATATATCCAGGTGTTAGAATGGCCAAGTCAAAGTCTAGACCTCAATCCAATCGAAAATCTGTTGAAAGAGCTGAAAATTGCTGTTCACAAACGATCTCCATCAAACCTCACTGAGCTCGAGCTGTTTGCCAAGAAAGAATGGGCAAGAATTTCAGGCTCTCGATTTACAAAACTGATAGAGACATACCCCAAGCGACTTGCAGCTGTAATCGCAGCAAAAGGTGGCACAACAAAGTATTAAGTTAAAGGGGCCGAATAATATTGCACGCCCCAGTTTTTGAATTTCCACAAAAGTTTAAAATAACCAATAAATTTCATTCAACTTCGCAATTGTGTTCCACTTCTTGTTGATTCTTCACCAAAAATTTGGTATCTTTATGTTTGAAGCATGATATGTGGGAAAAGGTTGAAAAGTTCCAGGGAGCCGAATACTTTCGCAAGGCACTGTATATATACAGCTCTGGCAAAAATTAAGAGACCACTGCAAAATATTCAGTTTGTCTGATTTTTCTCTTTATGGGTATATTTTTGAGTAAAATGTATATTGTTCTTTTATTCTATAAACTACTGACAGCATGTCTCTGAAGTTCCTAAGCAATAGATTTTGTATTTATTTTCTGAAAGTGAGAAATGGTCAAAATAACAAAAAAATGCATTGCTTGCAGACATCAAATAATGCAAAAAAAAAAAACAAGTTCATATTCATTTAGAAACAACAATAGTAATGTTTTAACTTCCGAAGAGTTCAGAAATCAATATTTTGTGGAATAACCATGATTTTTAATCACAGCTTTCATGCGTCTTGGCATGCTTTCCACCAGCCTTTCACACTGCTTTTGGGTGACCTTATGCCACTCCTAGTACAAAAATGTAAGCAGTTCTTCTCTGATAGCTTGTGATTATCAGTCTTCCTCTTGATTACATTCCAGAGGTTTTCAATGGGGTTCAGGTCTGGAGATTGGGATAGCTATAACCGGGATTTGATGTGGTGGTCCTTCATCAACACCTTGATTGACCTGGCTTTGTGGCATGGCACATTGTTCTGCTGGAAAAAAACAGTCCTCAGAGTTGGGGAACATTGCCTGAGCAGAAGGAATCAACTGTTTTTCCAGGATAACCTTGTATGCGGCTTGATTCATACGTCCTTCGCAAAGATTAACCTGCCCAATTCCAGCCTTGCTGAAGCATCCCCAGATCATCACCCATCCTCCACCAAATTTCACAGTGGGTGCAAGACACTGTGGCTTGTACGCCTCTCCAGGTCTCCGTCTAACATTAGATGACCAGGTGTTGGGCAAAACTGGAAGTTAGACTCATCAGAGAAGATTACCTTACTCCAGTCCTCTATAGTCCAGTCCTTATGGTCTTTGGCAAACTTCATCCTGGCTCTCCTTTGCTTCTCATTGATGAAAGGCTTTTATCTAGCTTTACATGACTTCAGCGCTGCCATGCCTTGACCTTGTTGTAATGGACAGCCGTCTTAGAAATTTTAAGGATGGAGGCAACATGACGCTCACTGTGTCCCTCTGCCAGTAAAGCCAGCATTTAGCCCTTTTTTTACTCACTCAAGACTTTTCTTTTCAACTCCTTTGGCATGGTTAAAAGTTATTTTTTCATTCCTATTACTTTTGGGATATTACTAGCATTTTTTTGCCATCCAGTTGTCCTATTGCAAGAGGATTGTGAACACCACAGCAGTGTTTTTTATACTTTCCTTCGTTAAATAAGATTTGGTTCAGTTGATCACCTAATCAGAAGCACATTAAGTAGAATGAGGTGTACTCTGGTTGGAATTCAACTGACACTGGAATGGAATGGCTGTCAGACATGTAGAGAAGCTGATTTTTATAAAACTGTGCAGTGGTCTCTTAATTTTTGCCAGAGCTGTATATATTACAGTCTCCTTTATTATGTATATTTTGCTGTCCATTATTACACAGTGCCCTCTCTTGTCATATACAGCTCTGTCCCTTACATATCGGATTATATAGTGCCCTCTTTTTTTTACATACCAACCTGTCTTGTTAGATATATGATGCAATGACGGCTCATGGAACATGGGAAAGCTTCTTTTCTAATGGAGGAGTTGATGGACTGGTCACCGGTTGCTCCATCAGCAATCATTTTAAATCTAAGAAGAGAGGATTATGTAATAAAAACAAAAATAACAAGAATACACTATGTAAGGGACAGCACTGTACATAGCAGCAGAGGAAACTATATAAGGGAAGGCACCATAGTAAGTGAGTACACTATATAGTAAGTGACTGTGCTATACATAATGTGTACACTAAATACTAGGGGACTGTGCTATACATAATAAATCAGTACTCTATATAATAAGGGACTGTGCTATACATAATAAATCAGTACACTATATGATAAGGGACTGTGCTATACATGAGTACACTATATACTAAGGGACTGCTATACATAGTGAGTACACTATATACTAAGGGACTGTGCTATACATACATACATAATAAGTCAGAACACTATATAAGGGACTGTGCTATACATAATAAGTGAGTACACTATATACTAAGGGACTGATATACATAATAAGTAAGTACACTATTTACTAAGGGACGGTCCTATACATAATAAATGAGTACACTATATACTAAGGGACTGTGCTATACATAATAAGTCAGCACACTATATACTAAGGGACTGTGCTATACATAATAAGTGATTACACTATATACTAAGGGACTGTGCTATACATAATAAGGCTACATTCCTGTATCTGCGTGCCGTGTCAGTGTGCTGCGCATTTTTACTGATGCGTTGAGCATGTCCTATTCTGATCCTCAAAATTGCATCAGACGAGGACATTCTTTGACCCTTACAGATCATATTATCAGAATGGATCTATAAAACTCCTAAGACTCTGTGTGCCGTCTGATAAAAAAATCTGCAAGCACACTGACATATCACACAAATGTGAGAATGTAGAATGAGGGATTTTACAGATAACATTATCACTCCACGTCACACAGTGCAGATACAGAATTATATTCACATCCAGGAACTTACCGCTGATGTCTCGTCTGATTACAGCCATTTTCTGCTGCTTTTTCTCCATCTGGACATACCTTCATGTTGATATCTCCCAGCCACAACTAATCTTGCATTGATGATCGTCGCAGACCTGAAAATAACAAGGTCACATATATTGTATATACACATGGGTCTCCCCCTGAATGTATGTATCCCGCCATTAAAATATAAGGTGATAAGTAGCACTGTGCCCCATTAACTATAATCTCTGACTCCCAATATTATAAACTATTCAGGTTGTGACTCTCCCCAAGTAAGTTTATGTGCATGCGGAAAATATGCAAGGTTTTACAGTATAGGCAAAGTGAATGAGATGCCTGAAGTCTCATGCACACACTGCTTATTTTTCCTTGCAGATTTGATGCAGATTCAAATCTGCATAATGTCAATTCTTGAAGTGTATTTCACCCACACTAATGAGTGGAGGAAAATAAACAACAAAAGCATGGCAAAAACGTTGCAAAAGAAAAACATATTTAACGCAGTGTTCTTTCTGCCAACACATTAGGACATGCAGTAGAATTTTCTCCTGCAATTCCTGAATGTGTGCACATAGTCTTAGTCCCTGTCCTGTGTCCCTCCCCATAAGTCATTGATAGTATAATAATGAATTTGGGGGTGAGAGAAGACATTATCAGGTACTGAGCATCCTCCGCCACCTCCCAATTCATTACAAGTCCCTGACAGTGTCTTCTCTCACCTTTCAGCTCATTCTAAAGGGTCCTATGCAGCTTACCCCCTCCTCTACTCTCCTTTTAAGTTCCTGATAACATCACAATGAATTGTGAGATAGGGGAGGACACTATCAGGGGCTTAGCACTCTCTTCCAACACCCAATTCATTTTACATCCATATCTAACTTCCTCCTCCACCTCCCCTCTAAAGGTACCTTCACACATAACGATATCGTTAACGATATCGTTGCTTTTTGTGACGTAGCAACGATATCGTTAAGGAAATCGTTCTGTGTGACAGCGACCAACGATCAGGCCCCTGCTGGGAGATCGTTGGTCGCTGAGGAAAGTCCAGAACTTTATTTCGTCGCTGGACTCCCTGCAGACATCGCTGGATCGGTGTGTGTGACACCGATCCAGCGATGTCTTCACTGGTAACCAGGGTAAACATCGGGTTACTATGCGCAGGGCCGCGCTTAGTAACCCGATGTTTACCCTGGTTACCAGCGTAAAAGTTAAAAAAACAAACACTACATACTTACCTACCGCTGTCTGTCCCCGGCGCTCTGCTTCTCTGCACTCCTCCTGCTGGTAACCCGATGTTTACCCTGGTTACCCGGGGACCTCTGGATAGTTGGTCGCTGGAGAGCGGTCTGTGTGACAGCTCTCCAGCGACCAAACAGCGACGCTGCAGCGATCGACATCGTTGTCGGTATCGCTGCAGCGTCGCTGAGTGTGAAGGTACCTTAAGTCCATTATAAGTCCCCCTTCCTCCCATCCCAATCCCCCACATCCCTCATTGTCATCCTCCCCCCGCATTTCATCACAACACTTTCCTCCACCTCCATCATTGTCCTCTCCACCATTTCCCTCATTGCCCTCTCCACCACCTCCATCTTGCCCTCTCCACCACCTCCATCATTGTCCTCTCCCCTGCCTCCATCATTGTCCTCTCTCCACCTCCATTATTGCTCTCTCCACCTCCACAATTATGTTTCTCCCCTATCACCTCCATTAATGCACTCTTCACCACCCCAATCATTGCTCTCATTCAGCACCCTGATCATTGCCTCCTCCACCACCCCAATCATTGTTTTCCTCCACCACCCCATCATTACCCTCTCCACCACCTCCATCATTGCCCTCTCCACCTCAGCAATCATTGTTCTCCTCCACCAACTCCATCATTGCCCTCGCCACCACACCAATCACTGTTCTCCTTCCCTCCAATGTATTGTTTAAAAAAAACACACATCACCACTCACCTCTCCACATGTTACCTGGCAGCTGCAGCATCATCGTCACCGGCTGCTTTCTCTCTGACACAGGAGCGCGGAGAACTGACATCATCCAGCCACATGACTGTGTCAGACAGAAAGCTGCTGGGCAGGAAGCAGAAGACAGATCCCTGCAGCTCCGCTCCGCTGCCATTTTCTCCTGTAGGCAGCATGGCTGCAGGGATCTCCCCCTGCCTACCACATATGAGGACAATTTGGCCATGGGCCACATGGAGCCTTGATCCCAAAGAAACAGGCCAGGTTACCCTCATTTTTAACCTGATGGCCCCCTTCACCTCTGGGACCCAGGTGCAGATGCACTGGATGTACCAGCTGTATGTCTGCCCCTGCTTTCCTTACATTTTTCTACCAATAGTACTGTATGAAACTGATGTTTGTGCCACCTGAGTGTGGCTGGAGTTAAAAAAAAAATTGGAAGTGTTGCATGAGGTATCAGGTCCCCCAGCTAAGAAGGCTTACACACGCACTTAACCAGATCCTCCTTGAAACTTCAATTCCAAGCTGTAAATGCTGGGCCAGACACTAATACCTCATGTATGGCACATGGCTGATTGCTGCTCTGACATTTGCAAATTTCTACTGTGGGTCAATTGATGCTACTTTTCATGGTGTCTGTCCCTAGTTTTAGCTGTTTGGGAAGCTTTTGGTCAATCCTTAAGGCAGTGGTGGGGAATCTTTTTTTCTGCAAAGGGCCATTTGGATATTTATACCATCCTTGGGGGGCTGTAGAAACTCCACCCACAAAGTACATCCTGACTCTGGTACTGGTTTCAGGACGTAATCTTTCATTGCATGCCCTTCAATGCTCAGTAGTGAACATTGCGTGTGCTAACAGAGCAAGAAGAAATTAATGAGCTTGGTACAATCAAAATACAGCTCCTTGCTCAAGAATGCGGTCCCTGAGAATCTGTTCGGGGGCCTGATAAAAGGTCATCGATGGCCGTAAATGGCCCTGGGGCCTGAGGTTCCCAACCCCTGCCTTAAGGTGTTGTGTATACATTTGGTTTAGCCTCCCATTGGGTTCGGGAACATTCGTTGAACATGTTTGGAGGGCATCTAACAGGTTGGTGATTCGAACCGAACCTTGAAAGGTTCTCTCATCTCTAGTGGTGACTACCTGATAAAGCTGCTTGAGAGAATGCGAAAGGGGTGCAAAGCTGCTTTCAGAGCAAAAGGAGGGAACATTGAGGAATCTAATGTTTAATACATATTCAGGTTTATCTCACAAGCATTTCTTTACTCCTTGTTTCTATATATCTTTGTGATTTTCCAATAATAACAAGGTAAACCATTATAAGATCAGGCTTGTTCCACGTTTTAACGAGTATTTTATGTAACTATGTAACTAACAACCAATAAGAGTAAAAATATACTGAAAAACATACCTGAACTTGTATATGCTCTATATGATGGGAAAAAATTTGAAAAACAAGATGGACACAAAATCTAAAGAAACTGTAAGCATTTATGTTGCATGTACACCTATTCATTGGCTATGATAAAGTGTATAAAAAACTATATGGAGATATAGCAAATTGGGAAGGGGCTCACATTATGTATAATGAAAATAGATAATTAGTGGCTAAGGGCTAGCTAACCTTATATTGTATGGTAGTCTGTGCAGTAATTTCCCTTGGTGTATGCCACCCTATTATAGTTCAGTATCATTTTCCAAACAAAACACTTCCCAATAAATATACAGTAGTTTATGGATTATGTTTGGAACTAAAGGGTGCAAACTCCAGGTAATGTAACATCCATTGCTGCTATCCACATGCGGGGACCCCAACATAGTCATCACTCAAGCAATACTTGAACCCTGTAAAAAAAAGTGTATTGAAAGTAATAGGAAACACAATTGTGCTCATATACTCCCTGACAGAAGTTATGTCGCTTATCCATGTTATGTAAATAAAAGCTGATAACCTGACGTTAAATTCATCCATTGGTTGTATAAATTATTCTTTTGAAAGCTGAAATCCTCCGAAATGTGGTTTAGGTTAAGAAAATAAATTGGCATCAATGCAGAAATATTGATCAGTTAATGGACACAGAATGGTCAGATTTTGGCAAGACAAACGTTTTGTCGCCTGGTCATATAATGCACCCAATCTTAGTTTACATCCTCACCTGTGCTGAGTGAATGATAGGTTAATTAGTGTGTGTGTATATAAAAAGAAACCCAGTACCCCAGACCATCACTTGAACTGCAACGTGAGCTCGGACAACATGCCAAAAATCCACCTTGCGACCAAAGCCAGGATTATCAAGAGGCTGAAGACCAGATCCACTGCAGAGGTGGCTGGCACCTTTAATGTGTCTCAGCATCAAGTACAAAGAATTAAAAAAAGATTTGAAGAGACTGGAAATGTGTTTAACAAGCCCAGGTCCGGCAGACCCCGCTAGACAACTGCTCGGGAGGAACGTTTGTTGGTTAGAAAATCCAAAGCAGTGGCGTAGGAAGGAGGGTGCGGGGGGCGGGTCACCGGGCCGCGGCCGGCGCTGCAGGAGGAGGGAAAAAAAAAAAAGATGTGTGCCCTTTAAATCTTCGGGCGCCCCCCCCCCCCCCCGTGCCAGCGCTAATACTCACCTCTCCTGGTTCCTGCGGCTGCGCGGTAGCTGCAGCGTCTTCAGCACCCTCTGACTCTGTGACGTCTCAGGGCAGAGGGTGTGATGAGGCCATCACTGCGCGCTCAGCCTCTGTCCTGAGCGTTGCAGAGCCGGAGAGACGTTGAGTGCACCGGACCTGCGCTGGGAACGGGAGAGGTGAGGATTTTACTTTTTTTTTTTCTTTGTCTGACTCTGTCTGTCTGGGGGCAATGCTGGAGACCCTGGGACAGATTTCTGGACAGACTGGGGCAGATTTCTGGACAGACTGGGGCAGATATCTGGACAGGCTGGGGCAGATTTCTGGACAGACTGGGGCAATGCTGGAGACCCTGGGGCAGATTTCTGGACACTGGGGCAATGCTGGACACTGGGGCAGATTGCTGGACACGCTGGGGCAATGCTGGGCACACTGGGGCAGATTGCTGGACACACTGGGGCAATGCTGGACACTGGGGCAGATTGCTGGACACACTGGGGGCAATGCTGGACACACTGGGGCAATGCTGTAGACCCTGGGGCAGATTGCTGGACACACTGGGGCAATGCTGGACACTGGGGCAGATCGCTGGACACACTGGGGCAATGCTGGACACACTGGGGCAATGCTGGAGACCCTGGGGCAGATTTCTGGACACACTGGGGGCAATGCTGGACACACTGGGGGCAATGCAGGACACACTGGGGCAATGCTGGACACACTGGGGCAGATTGCTGGACATACTGGGGCAGATTGCTGGACACACTGGGGGTAATATGCTGGACACACTGGGGCAGATTGCTGGACAACCTGGGGGTAATATGCTGGACACACTGGGGGTAATATGCTGGACACACTGGGGCAGATTGCTGGACAACCTGGGGCAGATTGCTGGACACACTGGGGGCAGGACTTGAGGCATGGGCAGAATGTAGATACGTGGCATGATTGGAGACACGGGGCAGAATGAAAGACATGGGCAGGATTGGATCATGGGGCAGGATGGATACGATGGAGACTGATGGGGCAGGATGGGGAGATCATATGGTGTAGAATGGATACTCATGAGGGCAGGATGGGAGAACATATGGCTGGAGCCAGGAATGAGATAAACGGGGCCAGGGTGGAGAATAGTATTACCATAGGGGCTAATTAAGGGATGTTATACTGCAGTGATGTATTTATTTTATTTTTTGAGTATACTGTTTTAAATGGTGGGGCGGTCCTGTTAGTGTGCAGAGTGACACTATATCACCTTTTTTTCTTCATGTGGTGTAATGTAGAAGTTGTTAAAAATTAAGTAATGTGTTCTGCAAGCGGAGCTCAAGATAACTGTGTTATTTCCAGCAGAAACGAGTGCTGGCTGGGAGAAATGATGGCGGTATGTGCTGGATGAAAGATGAATGAAGGACTTCACCTAGAGACGTCACTGGTGAGTCAGTGTTACCTATACACTGACACTATACACTATATACTATATACAGCGGTCCTGTGTACAATGTCACCAGTAGTGTTGAGCGATACCTTCCGATATCGGAAAGTATCGGTATCGGATAGGATCGGCCGATATTCAAAAAATATCGGATATCGCCGATACCGATACCCGATCCCAATGCAAGTCAATGGGACCAAAATATCGGAATTAAAATAAACCCTTTCTTGCCTTGTAGGTTCATTCTACATGAAGGAAAACAACTAAGAATAATGCCGGATGTATTTGGGGAGGTGGCGGAGACATTAAAGTCATAGAGGTTTATCCCAATCAAATAGAATAGCATGTTTTTTGTTTTTTTTTAAGACGTTCGGAGTGACAAAGATATTGACTATGTAAATTTTTTTTTTTATTTTGTCAGATATTGATGTTTCACTATTCCACGCCCTTCCCCTTCTTTTTTTTCTTTTTTTTTTTCTTCTCCCACACTTTCATCTTCATCATCATCAGCATCTTTGACATCAACTTCTTCTTCACCTTATTCATCTTCTTCTTCATCCTTTACCTTTTTTTTTTTTTTTTTGATTACATTCTTCATATTCATTTTATTCAACTATTATTATTCTTCCTATTCTACATATTCTTTTTATTCCACTGTTATTATTCTTCCTATTCTACTTCTTCATCATATTCTCATTTGTGACAGGCATTCCCGTAGTTGTTATCTATAAAAGTTGGAAGATTACACCTTCCGTTCTGCCAGTCACAAAAGTTACATTTGTCCGCGTTCATTTTGGGCTGCAGCATCATGCTTTATCCAGGGGCACCACGAGGAGGAACGGACTCACCCCCATACACTGCTTAGTCTTCTTCTGCATATAATTTAGATAATATCTTTTGCTCTGATATTAAGTCTTATGCTTAATGTTCTTCTGCTCTTTGTTCTGCAGCCTCTTGTTCTTCTGCTTCTCGGTCTTCCATGTCGTCGTCTCCAGGGTCGTCGTCTCCAGTGTCGTCATCTCCGCCGTCGTCGTCTCAGCCGTCGTCGTCTCCGCCGTCGTCATCGGGGTGGTCTTCAGGGTCGTCGTCGTCGTCGTCATCGGGGTGGTCTTCCGGGTCGTCGACTTTAGGGTCTTCAACTTGGAAATGTAGCAGAAGGTACAAGAAGGCTGAGAAAATGCCAAGAACCAGCTGATGGAACTGGAAGTTGGATGGCTACCCGAAGGTTCAAGAGCCTATGGAACTACCGAGGACCAGCTGACGTTACTGGAACCCGGTTACTAAGCAGGAGGTACCCGTGCTAAAAAGCACTACCAAGGACCGCCTGACGTTGGCGGAACTCGGATACCCAGAAGGAGGCACCTAAGCCAAAGGCTCTGCCCGGAACCAGCTGACGGTACTGGAACCAGGATGGGGAGCAGAAGGTACAAGAGCAAAAGACACTGCCGAGAACCAGCTGACGGTACTGGAACCCGGAAGGGTAGCCGAAGGTCCAAGAGCCAATGGAACTACCGAGGACCAGCTGACGTTACTGGAACCCGGTTACTAAGCAGGAGGTACCCGTGCCCGAAAGCACTACCAAGGACCACCTGACGTTGGTGGAACTTGGATACCCAGAAGGAGGCACCTAAGCCAAAGGCTCTGCCCGGAACCAGCTGACGGTACTGGAACCAGGATGGGAAGCAGAAGGTACAAGAGCAAAAGACACTGCCGAGAACCAGCTGACGGTGCTGGAACCAGGTGGTGGACCTGAAGGTCCACAGGAGAGGAGAGAAAAGCTAGGCCGCGAGGCAGCCGCAGTTACCGAACCCCAACAGTCTTACAGGGGGAGCTGGGCCTACTGGCACTACAGAACCAGCCTTGACTACCAGTTCACGCAGCCCACATAGGAAGCTCCTAAACTGGAGGCACCCTGGAGTTGGCTAACCCGACCGCAACACGACGGGGCATGCATAGGCGTCTCAGCGAGTTTGACACAACCCGGAAACAGCTGACGGTGCTGAAACCAGGTTTGGCACGAGGGAGTACCTGTGACAAAAACACTGCCGAGAACCAGCTGGCGGTGCTGGAACCCAGATGCGTTGCCCCAGTGTGCAAGAGCCAATGGCACGACCGAGGACCAGCTGACAGTGCTGGAACCCGGTTACTAAGCTGTAGGTGCCCGCGCTTAAAAGCACTACCAAGGACCGCCTGACGTTGGCGGAACTCGGATACCCAGGAGGAGGCACCTAAGCCAAAGGCTCGGTCTGGAACCAGCTGACGGTGCTGGAACCAGGTGGTGGACCCCAAGGCCCACAGGAGAGGAGAGAACAGCTAGGCCGCGAGGCAGCCGCAGTTACCGAACCCCAACAGTCCTACAGGGGGAGCTGGGCCTACTGGCACTACAGAACCAGCCTTGACTACCAATTCACGCAGCCCACATAGGAAGCTTCTAAACTGGAGGCACCCTGGAGTTGGCTAACCCGACCGCACCACGACGGGGCAAGCATAGGCGTCTCAGTGAGCTTGACACAACCCGGAAACAGCTGACGGTGATGAAACCAGGCTTGGCACGAGGGAGTACCTGTGTCAAGAACACTGCCGAGAACCAGCTGGCGGTGCTGGAACCCAGATGCGTTGCCCCAGTGTGCAAGAGCCAATGGCACGACCGAGGACCAGCTGACGGTGCTGGAACCCGGTTACTAAGCTGTAGGTGCCCGCGCTTAAAAGCACTACCAAGGACCGCCTGACGTTGGCGGAACTCGGATACCCAGGAGGAGGCACCTAAGCCAAAGGCTCGGCCTGGAACCAGCTGACGGTGCTGGAACCAGGTGGTGGACCCGAAGGCCCACAGGAGAGGAGAGAACAGCTAGGCCGCGAGGCAGCCGCAGTTACCGAACCCCAACAGTCCTACAGGGGGAGCTGGGCCTACTGGCACTACAGAACCAACCTTGACTACCAATTCACGCAGCCCACATAGGAAGCTCCTAAACTGGAGGCACCCTGGAGTTGGCTAACCCGACCGCACCACGACGGGGCAAGCATAGGCGTCTCAGTGAGCTTGACACAACCCGGAAACAGCTGACGGTGATGAAACCAGGCTTGGCACGAGGGAGTACCTGTGACAAAAACACTGCCGAGAACCAGCTGGTGGTGCTGGAACCCAGATGCGTTGCCCCAGTGTGCAAGAGCCAATGGCACGACCGAGGACCAGCTGACGGTGCTGGAACCCGGTTACTAAGCTGTAGGTGCCCGCGCTTAAAAGCACTACCAAGGACCGCCTGACGTTGGCGGAACTCGGATACCCAGGAGGAGGCACCTAAGCCAAAGGCTTGGCCTGGAACCAGCTGACGGTGCTGGAACCAGGTGGTGGACCCCAAGGCCCACAGGAGAGGAGAGAACAGCTAGGCCGCGAGGCAGCCGCAGTTACCGAACCCCAACAGTCCTACAAGGGGAGCTGGGCCTACTGGCACTACAGAACCAGCCTTGACTACCAGTTCACGCAGCCCACATAGGAAGCTCCTAAACTGGAGGCACCCTGGAGTTGGCTAACCTGACCGCAACACGACGGGGCAAGCATAGGCGTCTCAGCGAGTTTGACACAACCCGGAAACAGCTGACGGTGCTGAAACCAGGTTTGGCACGAGGGAGTACCTGTGACAAAAACACTGCCGAGAACCAGCTGGCGGTGCTGGAACCCAGATGCGTTGCCCCAGTGTGCAAGAGCCAATGGCACGACCGAGGACCAGCTGGCGGTGCTGGAACCCGGTTACTAAGCTGTAGGTGCCCGCGCTTAAAAGCACTACCAAGGACCGCCTGACGTTGGCGGAACTCGGATACCCAGGAGGAGGCACCTAAGCCAAAGGCTTGGCCTGGAACCAGCTGACGGTGCTGGAACCAGGTGGTGGACCCCAAGGCCCACAGGAGAGGAGAGAACAGCTAGGCCGCGAGGCAGCCGCAGTTACCGAACCCCAACAGTCCTACAAGGGGAGCTGGGCCTACTGGCACTACAGAACCTGCCTTGACTACCAGTTCACGCAGCCCACATAGGAAGCTCCTAAACTGGAGGCACCCTGGAGTTGGCTAACCTGACCGCAACACGACGGGGCAAGCATAGGCGTCTCAGCGAGTTTGACACAACCCGGAAACAGCTGACGGTGCTGAAACCAGGTTTGGCACGAGGGAGTACCTGTGACAAAAACACTGCCGAGAACCAGCTGGCGGTGCTGGAACCCAGATGCGTTGCCCCAGTGTGCAAGAGCCAATGGCACGACCGAGGACCAGCTGGCGGTGCTGGAACCCGGTTACTAAGCTGTAGGTGCCCGCGCTTAAAAGCACTACCAAGGACCGCCTGACGTTGGCGGAACTCGGATACCCAGGAGGAGGCACCTAAGCCAAAGGCTCGGCCTGGAACCAGCTGACGGTGCTGGAACCAGGTGGTGGACCCCAAGGCCCACAGGAGAGGAGAGAACAGCTAGGCCGCGAGGCAGCCGCAGTTACCGAACCCCAACAGTCCTACAGGGGGAGCTGGGCCTACTGGCACTACAGAACCAGCCTTGACTACCAATTCACGCAGCCCACATAGGAAGCTCCTAAACTGGAGGCACCCTGGAGTTGGCTAACCCGACCGCAACACGACGGGGCAAGCATAGGCGTCTCAGCGAGTTTGACACAACCCGGAAACAGCTGACGGTGCTGAAACCAGGTTTGGCACGAGGGAGTACCTGTGACAAAAACACTGCCGAGAACCAGCTGGCGGTGCTGGAACCCAGATGCGTTGCCCCAGTGTGCAAGAGCCAATGGCACGACCGAGGACCAGCTGACGGTGCTGGAACCCGGTTACTAAGCTGTAGGTGCCGGCGCTTAAAAGCACTACCAAGGACCGCCTGACGTTGGCGGAACTCGGATACCCAGGAGGAGGCACCTAAGCCAAAGGCTCGGCCTGGAACCAGCTGACGGTGCTGGAACCAGGTGGTGGACCCCAAGGCCCACAGGAGAGGAGAGAACAGCTAGGCCGCGAGGCAGCCGCAGTTACCGAACCCCAACAGTCCTACAGGGGGAGCTGGGCCTACTGGCACTACAGAACCAGCCTTGACTACCAGTTCACGCAGCCCACATAGGAAGCTCCTAAACTGGAGGCACCCTGGAGTTGGCTAACCCGACCGCAACACGACGGGGCAAGCATAGGCGTCTCAGCGAGTTTGACACAACCCGGAAACAGCTGACGGTGCTGAAACCAGGTTTGGCACGAGGGAGTACCTGTGACAAAAACACTGCCGAGAACCAGCTGGCGGTGCTGGAACCCAGATGCGTTGCCCCAGTGTGCAAGAGCCAATGGCACGACCGAGGACCAGCTGACGGTGCTGGAACCCGGTTACTAAGCTGTAGGTGCCCGCGCTTAAAAGCACTACCAAGGACCGCCTGACGTTGGCGGAACTCGGATACCCAGGAGGAGGCACCTAAGCCAAAGGCTCGGCCTGGAACCAGCTGACGGTACTGGAACCAGGTGGTGGACCCGAAGGCCCACAGGAGAGGAGAGAACAGCTAGGCCGCGAGGCAGCCACAGTTACCGAACCCCAACAGTCCTACAGGGGGAGCTGGGCCTACTGGCACTACAGAACCTGCCTTGACTACCAATTCACGCAGCCCACATAGGAAGCTCCTAAACTGGAGGCACCCTGGAGTTGGCTAACCCGACCGCACCATGACGGGGCAAGCATAGGCGTCTCAGTGAGCTTGACACAACCCGGAAACAGCTGATGGTGCTGAAACCAGGCTTGGCACGAGGGAGTACCTGTGTCAAGAACACTGCCGAGAACCAGCTGGCGGTGCTGGAACCCAGATGCGTTGCCCCAGTGTGCAAGAGCCAATGGCACGACCGAGGACCAGCTGGCGGTGCTGGAACCCGGTTACTAAGCTGTAGGTGCCCGCGCTTAAAAGCACTACCAAGGACCGCCTGACGTTGGCGGAACTCGGATACCCAGGAGGAGGCACCTAAGCCAAAGGCTCGGCCTGGAACCAGCTGACGGTGCTGGAACCAGGTGGTGGACCCCAAGGCCCACAGGAGAGGAGAGAACAGCTAGGCCGCGAGGCAGCCGCAGTTACCGAACCCCAACAGTCCTACAGGGGGAGCTGGGCCTACTGGCACTACAGAACCAGCCTTGACTACCAATTCACGCAGCCCACATAGGAAGCTCCTAAACTGGAGGCACCCTGGAGTTGGCTAACCCGACCGCAACACGACGGGGCAAGCATAGGCGTCTCAGCGAGTTTGACACAACCCGGAAACAGCTGACGGTGCTGAAACCAGGTTTGGCACGAGGGAGTACCTGTGACAAAAACACTGCCGAGAACCAGCTGGCGGTGCTGGAACCCAGATGCGTTGCCCCAGTGTGCAAGAGCCAATGGCACGACCGAGGACCAGCTGACGGTGCTGGAACCCGGTTACTAAGCTGTAGGTGCCGGCGCTTAAAAGCACTACCAAGGACCGCCTGACGTTGGCGGAACTCGGATACCCAGGAGGAGGCACCTAAGCCAAAGGCTCGGCCTGGAACCAGCTGACGGTGCTGGAACCAGGTGGTGGACCCCAAGGCCCACAGGAGAGGAGAGAACAGCTAGGCCGCGAGGCAGCCGCAGTTACCGAACCCCAACAGTCCTACAGGGGGAGCTGGGCCTACTGGCACTACAGAACCAGCCTTGACTACCAGTTCACGCAGCCCACATAGGAAGCTCCTAAACTGGAGGCACCCTGGAGTTGGCTAACCCGACCGCAACACGACGGGGCAAGCATAGGCGTCTCAGCGAGTTTGACACAACCCGGAAACAGCTGACGGTGCTGAAACCAGGTTTGGCACGAGGGAGTACCTGTGACAAAAACACTGCCGAGAACCAGCTGGCGGTGCTGGAACCCAGATGCGTTGCCTATTAAAGATTGTCTTCCTAGAGCCCCAACTAGCGGTGCTGGAGCAAAGGGTAAGCAGGGGGAGCAGAGTGTAGGCCGAAGCCTGCACTGGAGGCAGCTTTGTGTCAGCGTTGCGTTTGCAGGACACTTTGCCGGCTACACAGTGTGGGAACAGCTGGCGTTGCTGAACCCCACTAACACAATGGCGGGTGTTTTTCTCTGTGCAGCTAGCACTTGCGGGCAAAAACTTGCGATGTTAGAGCCCGTGGTGAAGCAGGAGGAGTTGGAGAGGAGCAGAGTGTAGGCCGAAGCCTAGTTGAACCAATTTCAAAGGAAACCTTTAACCCCCCCTCAGGTGTTACAAAGTACAAGAGACACACCTTGTGCAGTATTAATGCTGCACAAGTGAAAGGTTGCTCTATTAATTTGTCTACTTGCACACGCTGAATGAAAGACGTACACAATTTAGCCCATTCTACAGTCAAACTGTAGTGGATGCGTGACTTGGCTTTTTAAGGAGACGCAGCACAGGTGTCCCAAATAACGCCTTGGTGCTTGGCGCAGCTTCCTGAGCGTTGTTATTTGCTGTACAGGAGTCTGCACTCTTGTGTTATCCCTTGGCAATGCCCTGTTAGAGCTGCCCGTCTTATGACCTCATTTCATGTTGGCCGGTGCGGTTAACGATGGCCATAAATCCCAGACACACAGTGCCTTTTCATAAAGTCACACTGCGGTGCTGGGATTCATGGCATTGAGCAGTAAATATTTTGGCCGCTCACACACGTCCTTACACCTGCTTCAGACTGGGCGGCCTCTGCTGATCCCTTCTCGCATGCCGCGGCCATGAGGCTGCACAGTCTGAAGAAGGCGGAAGGAGATGAGTTAAGACAGGCGAAGATATGCACTGCTCGTGCCCATCAATCACACCCTCGCAGTCAAAATAAGTAAGACAACGAGGAGCATTGTTTCAGGCAGGGCGGACGCACAGGCGCAACAAGCCAATCAATGATGTCAGAAGATGGGCAGCGCTACCAAGGGGGGTGCTGCGTGTCATTAGAAAGGAAAGTCACACCTCAGGGACAGTGGAATGGTCTCTAATGAGACACATTTTGTACGTGTTGAGTTCCACGTGGGCAAGGAGAAAAAGTCAGCCACCTTGTACAAATGCAGCAGTACTGCTGTACAAGGTGGCTGTTATACATAGAAACACCTGGGGGGGTGGGGCCAGTTTCCCTTTAATTTCAGTTCATGTGCCTGCGTGGCGTTTGCAGGTCACGTTGCCGGCTACACAGCAGGGGAACAGCTGGCGGTGCTGAACCCCACTAACACATTGGCTGATGTTTTTCTCTGTGCAGCTAGCACTTCCCGGCAGAAACTGGAGGTGTTTGAGCCCAGGGTCAGCAGGAGGAGGAGAGGAGCAGAGTGTAGGCCGAAGCCTGCACTGGTGGCAGCTTTTGGTCAGTTGTGCCAGCGTGGCTTGTGCTGGACACGATGCCGGCTACACAGCGGGGGAACAGCTGGCGGTGCTGAACCCCACTGACACAATGGTGGGTGTTTTTCTCTGTGCAGCTAGCATGTCCGGGCAGAAACTGGCGGTGTTTGAGCCCAGGGTCAGCAGGAGGAGGAGAGGAGCAGAGTGTAGGCCGAAGCCTGCACTGGTGGCAGCTTTTGGTCGGTTGTGTGGCTTGTGCTGGACACGATGCCGGCTACACAGCAGGGGAACAGCTGGCGGTGCTGAACCCCACTAACACATTGGCTGGTGTTTTTCTCTGTGCAGCTAGCACTTCCAGGCTACAACTGGTGGTGTTATAGCCCAGGGTCAGCAGGAGGAGGAGAGGAGCAGAGTGTAGGCCGAAGCCTAGTTGAACCAATTTCAAAGGTAACCTTTAACCCCCCCTCAGGTGTTGCAAGGTACAAGAGCCACACCTTGAACTGCATTAATGATGCACAAGTCAAAGGTTGCTCTCTTAATTTTGCTCCTTGCACACGCTGAATAAAACACGTACACTATTTAGCCCATTATACTGTCAAACAGTAGTGGAGGCGTGACTTGTCTTTTTAAGGAGACGCAGCACAGGTGTACAAATACTCTAAACTGCATGCTTGCAAACGCCAGAAGCCTGACAAACAAGATGGAAGAACTAGAAGCAGAAATATCTACAGGTAACTTTGACATAGTGGGAATAACCGAGACATGGTTAGATGAAAGCTATGACTGGGCAGTTAACTTACAGGGTTACAGTCTGTTTAGAAAGGATCGTAAAAATCGGAGAGGAGGAGGGGTTTGTCTCTATGTAAAGTCTTGTCTAAAGTCCACTTTAAGGGAGGATATTAGCGAAGGAAATGAGGATGTCGAGTCCATATGGGTCGAAATTCATGGAGGGAAAAATGGTAACAAAATTCTCATTGGGGTCTGTTACAAACCCCCAAATATAACAGAAACCATGGAAAGTCTACTTCTAAAGCAGATAGATGAAGCTGCAACCCATAATGAGGTCCTGGTTATTGGGGACTTTAACTACCTGGATATTAACTGAGAAACAGAAACCTGTGAAACCCATAAAGGCAACAGGTTTCTGCTAATAACCAAGAAAAATTATCTTTCACAATTGGTGCAGAATCCAACCAGAGGAGCAGCACTTTTAGACCTAATACTATCTAATAGACCTGACAGAATAACAAATCTGCAGGTGGTCGGGCATCTAGGAAATAGCGACCACAATATTGTACAGTTTCACCTGTCTTTCACTAGGGGGACTTGTCAGGGAGTCACAAAAACACTGAACTTTAGGAAGGCAAAGTTTGACCAGCTTAGAGATGCCCTTAATCTGGTAGACTGGGACAATATCCTCAGAAATAAGAATACAGATAATAAATGGGAAATGTTTAAGAACATCCTAAATAGGCAGTGTAAGCGGTTTATACCTTGTGGGAATAAAAGGACTAGAAATAGGAAAAATCCAATGTGGCTAAACAAAGAAGTAAGACAGGCAATTAACAGTAAAAAGAAAGCATTTGCACTACTAAAGCAGGATGGCACCATTGAAGCTCTAAAAAACTATAGGGAGAAAAATACTTTATCTAAAAAACTAATTAAAGCTGCCAAAAAGGAAACAGAGAAGCACATTGCTAAGGAGAGTAAAACTAATCCCAAACTGTTCTTCAACTATATCAATAGTAAAAGAATAAAAACTGAAAATGTAGGCCCCTTAAAAAATAGTGAGGAAAGAATGGTTGTAGATGACGAGGAAAAAGCTAACATATTAAACACCTTCTTCTCCACGGTATTCACGGTGGAAAATGAAATGCTAGGTGAAATCCCAAGAAACAATGAAAACCCTATATTAAGGGTCACCAATCTAACCCAAGAAGAGGTGCGAAACCGGCTAAATAAGATTAAAATAGATAAATCTCCGGGTCCGGATGGCATACACCCACGAGTACTAAGAGAACTAAGTAATGTAATAGATAAACCATTATTTCTTATTTTTAGGGACTCTATAGCGACAGGGTCTGTTCCGCAGGATTGGCGCATAGCAAATGTGGTGCCAATATTCAAAAAGGGCTCTAAAAGTGAACCTGGAAATTATAGGCCAGTAAGTCTAACCTCTATTGTTGGTAAAATATTTGAAGGGTTTCTGAGGGATGTTATTCTGGATTACCTCAATGAGAATAACTGTTTAACTCCATATCAGCATGGGTTTATGAGAAATCGCTCCTGTCAAACCAATCTAATCAGTTTTTATGAAGAGGTAAGCTATAGGCTGGACCACGGTGAGTCATTGGACGTGGTATATCTCGATTTTTCCAAAGCGTTTGATACCGTGCCGCACAAGAGGTTGGTACACAAAATGAGAATGCTTGGTCTGGGGGAAAATGTGTGTAAATGGGTTAGTAACTGGCTTAGTGATAGAAAGCAGAGGGTGGTTATAAATGGTATAGTCTCTAACTGGGTCGCTGTGACCAGTGGGGTACCGCAGGGGTCGGTATTGGGACCTGTTCTCTTTAACATATTCATTAATGATCTGGTAGAAGGTTTACACAGTAAAATATCGATATTTGCAGATGATACAAAACTATGTAAAGCAGTTAATACAAGAGAAGATAGTATTCTGCTACAGATGGATCTGGATAAGTTGGAAACTTGGGCTGAAAGGTGGCAGATGAGGTTTAACAATGATAAATGTAAGGTTATACACATGGGAAGAAGGAATCAATGTCACCATTACACACTGAATGGGAAACCACTGGGTAAATCTGACAGTGAGAAGGACTTGGGGATCCTAGTTAATGATAAACTTACCTGGAGCAGCCAGTGCCAGGCAGCAGCTGCCAAGGCAAACAGGATCATGGGGTGCATTAAAAGAGGTCTGGATACACATGATGAGAGCATTATACTGCCTCTGTACAAATCCCTAGTTAGACCGCACATGGAGTACTGTGTCCAGTTTTGGGCACCGGTGCTCAGGAAGGATATAATGGAACTAGAGAGAGTACAAAGGAGGGCAACAAAATTAAT
This sequence comes from Ranitomeya imitator, assembly GCF_032444005.1. NCBI lineage: Eukaryota > Metazoa > Chordata > Amphibia > Anura > Dendrobatidae > Ranitomeya > Ranitomeya imitator. The sequence goes on along the minus strand of NC_091284.1, from coordinate 273,524,659 downwards.
AAAGGGGATGGGAGAACTACAATACCCAGATAGATTAGCGAAATTAGGATTATTTAGTCTAGAAAAAGACGACTGAGGGGCGATCTAATAACCATGTATAAGTATATAAGGGGACAATACAAATATCTCGCTGAGGATCTGTTTATACCAAGGAAGGTGACGGGCACAAGGGGGCATTCTTTGCGTCTGGAGGAGAGAAGGTTTTTCCACCAACATAGAAGAGGATTCTTTACTGTTAGGGCAGTGAGAATCTGGAATTGCTTGCCTGAGGAGGTGGTGATGGCGAACTCAGTCGGGGGGTTCAAGAGAGGCCTGGATGTCTTCCTGGAGCAGAACAATATTGTATCATACAATTAGGTTCTGTAGAAGGACGTAGATCTGGGGATTTATTATGATGGAATATAGGCTGAACTGGATGGACAAATGTCTTTTTTCGGCCTTACTAACTATGTTACTATGTTACTATGTTACTAATGTTACCTAGGTGCTGGGCGCAGATTCCTTACCGTTGTTATTTGCAGTACAGGAAACTGCGCTCTTGTGTTATCCCTTGGCAATACCCTGTTAGTGCAGGCCGTCTCATGACCTCATTTCATGTTGGCCGGTGCGGTTAACGATGGCCATAAATCCCAGACCCACAGTGCCTTTTCCTAAAGTCACACTGCGGTGCTGGGATTCGTGGCCTTGTGCAGTAAATATGTTCGCCGCTCACACATGTCCTTACACCTGCTTCAGACTGGGCGGCCTCAGCTGATCCCTTATCGCATGCCGCGGCCATGAGGCCGCACAGTCAGAAGAAGGCGGAAGGAGGGGAGTGAAGACAGGGGAACATATGCACTGCTCGTGCCCATCAATCACACCCTCGCAGTCAAAATATATGAGACAACGAGGGGCGTTGTGTCGGGCAGGGCGGACGCACAGGCACAGCCAGCCAACCAATGATGTCAGAAGACGGGCAGCGCTAACAATGGGGGTGCTGCGTGTCATTAGAAAGGAAAGTCACACCTCAGGGACAGTGGAATGGTCTCTAATGAGACACATTTTGTACGTGTTGAGTTCCACGTGGGCAAGGAGAAAAAGTCAGCCACCTTGTACAAATGCAGCAGTACTGCTGTACAAGGTGGCTGTTATACATAGAAACACCTGGGGGGGTGGGGCCAGGTTCCCTTTAATTTCAGTTCATGTGCCTGCGTGGCGTTTGCAGGTCACGTTGCCGGCTACACAGCAGGGGAACAGCTGGCGGTGCTGAACCCCACTAACACATTGGCTGGTGTTTTTCTCTGTGCAGCTAGCACTTCCGGGCAGAAACTGGAGGTGTTTGAGCCCAGGGTCAGCAGGAGGAGGAGAGGAGCAGAGTGTAGGCCGAAGCCTGCACTGGTGGCAGCTTTTGGTCAGTTGTGCCAGCGTGGCTTGTGCTGGACACGATGCCGGCTACACAGCAGGGGAACAGCTGGCGGTGCTGAACCCCACTGACACAATGGTGGGTGTTTTTCTCTGTGCAGCTAGCATGTCCGGGCAGAAACTGGCGGTGTTTGAGCCCAGGGTCAGCAGGAGGAGGAGAGGAGCAGAGTGTAGGCCGAAGCCTGCACTGGTGGCAGCTTTTGGTCGGTTGTGCCAGCGTGGCTTGTGCTGGACACGATGCCGGCTACACAGCGGGGGAACAGCTGGCGGTGCTGAACCCCACTAACACATTGGCTGGTGCTTTTCTCTGTGCAGCTAGCACTTCCGGGCAGAAACTGGAGGTGTTTGAGCCCAGGGTCAGCAGGAGGAGGAGAGGAGCAGAGTGTAGGCCGAAGCCTGCACTGGTGGCAGCTTTTGGTCAGTTGTGCCAGCGTGGCTTGTGCTGGACACGATGCCGGCTACACAGCGGGGGAACAGCTGGCGGTGCTGAACCCCACTAACACATTGGCTGGTGTTTTTCTCTGTGCAGCTAGCACTTCCGGGCAGAAACTGGAGGTGTTTGAGCCCAGGGTCAGCAGGAGGAGGAGACGAGCAGAGTGTAGGCCGAAGCCTGCACTGGTGGCAGCTTTTGGTCAGTTGTGCCAGCGTGGCTTGTGCTGGACACGATGCCGGCTACACAGCGGGGGAACAGCTGGCGGTGCTGAACCCCACTGACACATTGACTGGTGTTTTTCTCTGTGCAGATCGCATGTCCGGGCAAAAACTGGCGGTGTTAGAGCCCAGGGTCAGCAGGAGGAGGAGAGGAGCAGAGTGTAGGCCGAAGCCTAGTTGAACCAATTTCAAAGGTTACCTTTAACCCCCCCTCAGGTGTTGCAAGGTACAAGAGCCACACCTTGTGCAGCATTAATGCTGCACAAGTAAAAGGTTGCTCTATTTAGTTTGCTCCTTGCACACGCTGAATAAAACACGTACACTATTTAGCCCATTATACTGTCAAACAGTTGTGGAGGCGTGACTTGTCTTTGTAAGGAGACGCAGCACAGGTGTCAAAATTTGCACCTAGGTACTGGGCGCAGATTCCTGAGCGTTGTTATTTGCTGTAAAGGAGTCTGCGCTATTGTGATCCCTTGGCCATGCGCTGTGAGCGCTTCCTGTCTTCTGACCTCATTTCATGTCGGCCGTTGCGGTTAGCGATGGACATGAATCCCAGACCCACAGTGTGTTTTCAAAAAATCACACTGCGTGGCTGGGATTCGTGGCCTTGTGCAGTAAATAGGTTTGCCGCTCACACATGTCCTTACACCTGCTTCAGACTGGGCGGCCTCAGCTGATCCCTTATCGCCTACCACGGCCAGGAGGCCGCACAGTCTGAAGAAGGCGGAAGGAGATGAGTTAAGACAGGCGAACATATGCACTGCTCGTGCCCATAAACCACACCCTCGCTGACAAAATAAATATGACAACGAGGGGCGTTGTTTCTAGCAGGGCGGATGCACAGGCGCAGCCAGCTAACCATGATGACAAAAGACGGGAAACGCTACCAAGGGGGGTGCTGCGTATCATTAGAAAGGAAAGTCACACCTCAGGGACAGTGGAATGGTCTCAATGAGACACATTTTGTACATGTTGAGTTCCACGTGGGCAAGGAGAAAAAGTCAGCCACCTTGTACAAATGCAGCAGTACTGCTGTACTAGGTGGCTGTTATACATAGAAACACCTGGGGGGTGGGGCCAGGTTCCCTTTAATTTCAGTTCATGTGCCTGCGTGGCGTTTGCAGGTCACGTTGCCGGATACACAGCAGGGGAACAGCTGGCGGTGCTGAACCCCACTAACACATTGGCTGGTGTTTTTCTCTGTGCAGCTAGCACTTCCGGGCAAAAACTAGCGGTGTTTGAGCCCAGGGTCAGCAGGAGGAGGAGAGGAGCAGAGTGTAGGCCGAAGCCTGCACTGGTGGCAGCTTTTGTTCTGTTGTGCCAGCGTGGCTTGTGCTGGACACGTTGCCGACTACACAGCAGGGGAACAGCTGGCGGTGCTGAACCCCACTGACACATCAGCTAGTGTTTTTTCTGTGTAGACAACACTTCCAGGTGGCAACTGACAGTGTTGAAACCCAGGGAATCAAAGAGGAGCAGAGTGTAGGCCGAAGCCTGCAGTGGAGCAAGTTGAAAGGGAACCTTTAACCCCCCCCCAGGCATTTGTTGCTGAAAGAGCCATCTTGTACAGCAGTAATACTGCACATGGAAAATGGTGGCTCCGAAAATTATGCTCCTTGCAAACGCTGAAGTACACACTCATATAATGTGTCCCCTCACACCGTCAAACCATCACGGAAGTGGGACTTTCCTTTGTAATGTGACACAGCACAGCCGTCATTCCAACCCCCTTGGTGCCGGGCGCCACCTCCTCAACGTTGTTTGGTTTTGTCACGTAGCCCGCGCTGTAATGTTATCCCTTGGCCATGCACAGTTAGCGGTGCCCGTCTTCTGACATCATGTAGGTGTCAGGCTGGCAGTGCCTGTGCGTCCAAGCTGCCCGAGATCCAACCTTGCAGTGTCATCTAATGTAGTCCCACTGCAGGCCAGGGATCCATGGGCATGCACAGTGCATATCATCGCCTCTCACTCACCTCCTTCCTGCTTCTTCAGACTGTGCGGCGTCACGGCCGTGGCATGCTATTAGGGATCAGCTGACGCCGCCTAGTCTGAAGAAGCGTGAAGAAGGGGAGTGAGAGGCTAGTATATGCACTGCGCATGGCCATGGATACCAGGCCCACTGTGGGATCACATTAGACGACACTGCGAGGTGTGATTTCGGGCAGCGTGGACGCACAGGCGCAGCCAGGACGACAACAAATGATGTCAGAGGACGGGCAGCGCAAACTGTGCATGGCCAAGGGATAACATAACAGCGCAGGGTCCATGATGGAATCAAACAACGCTAAGGAGGCAGCGCACGGTGCCAAGGGGGTAGCAATGACGGCTGTGCTGCGTCACATTACAAAGGAAAGTCCCACCTCCGGGACGGTTGGACGGTGTGAGGGGACACATTACATGAGTGTGTAGTTCAGCGTTTGCAAGGAGCATAATTTCAAAAGCGACCTTTCCCTTGTGCGGTATTAGTGCTGCACATGGTGGCTCTTTCAGTAACAAACGCCTAGGGGGGGGGGGACAGGTCCCCTTACATTTTAGTTGTGCCAGCGTGGCGGTCGCATGACACGTTGCCGGACACACAGCTGGGGATCAGCTGACGTTACTGAACCCCAATAACAGAGGAGCGACTGTTGACTGTGCACACAGCACTTTCAGGCACCAACTGGCGGTGTTAGAGCCCAGGGACAGCAGGAGGAGCAGATTGGAGGTATTGCCGCACACACAGCTGGGGATCAGCTGACGTTACTGAACCCCAATAACAGAGGAGCGACTGTTGACTGTGCACACAGCACTTCCAGGCACCAACTGGCGGTGTTAGAGCCCAGGGACAGCAGGAGGAGCAGATTGGAGGTATTGCCGCACACACAGCTGGGGATCAGCTGACGTTACTGAACCCCAATAACAGAGGAGCGACTTTTGACTGTGCAGACAGCACTTCCAGGCACCAACTGGCGGTGTTAGAGCCCAGGGACAGCAGGAGGAGCAGATTGGAGGTATTGCCGCACACACAGCTGGGGATCAGCTGACGTTACTGAACCCCAATAACAGAGGAGCGACTGTTGACTGTGCACACAGCACTTCCAGGCACCAACTGGCGGTGTTAGAGCCCAGGGACAGCAGGAGGAGCAGAGGAACAGAGTCTAGGCCGAAGCCTGATTGGAGCAAGTTGAAAGGGAACCTTTAACCCCCCCCCCAAGACGTTTGTAGCTGAAAGAGCCATCTTGTGCAGCACTAACGATGCAAAAGGAAAAGGTGGTTCTTTTAATTATGCTCCTTGCAAACACCGAAGTAAACACTAAAAATGTGTCCCCTTATACCGTTAAACCGTCCCGGAGGTGCGAATTTCCTTCGTAATGGGACACAGCACAGCTGTCATTCCTATCCCCTTGGTGCCGTGCGCTGCCTCCTCAGCGTTGTTTTAAGCTGTCACGGAGCCTGCGCTGTTCTGTTAGCCCTTGGCCATGGCCAATTAGCGCTGCCTGTCTTCTGACATAATTTGGTGTCAGGCTATCACTGCCTGTGCGTCCACGCTGCTCCAGATCCCACCTCGCAGTCTCGTCCAACGTAATCCCACTGCGGGCCTTGGAACCATGGACATGCACAGTGCATATCCTCGACTCTCACTCCCCTCCATCCCTCTTCTTCAGACTGTGCGGTGTCACGGCCGTGGCATGCTATTAGGGATCAGCTGATGGCGCACAGTCTAAAGAAGGCGGAGGGAAATGAGCGAGAGCCCGAGGGGAAGATATGCACTGCGCATGCCCATGGATCCCAGGCCCGCAGTGTGACTCAATCAGAAGACACAGCGAGGCGGGATCTCGGGCAGCGCGGCCGCACAGGCGCAGCCAGCCTGACACCAAATTATGTCAGAAGACAGGCAGCGCAAATAGGCCATGCCCAAGGGATAACAGAACAGCGCAGGCTCCGTGACAGCTTAAAACAACGCTGAGGAGGCAGCGCATGGCACCAAGGGGGTAGGAATGACGGCTGTGCTGCGTCACATTGCGAAGGAAAGTCCCAGCTCCGGGACAGTATAACGGTATCAGTGAACACATTTTATAAGTGTTAAGTTCTGCGTGTGCAAGGAGCTAAAAAAAAAGAGCTACCTTTTCCTTGTGCAGCATTAATGCTGCACAAGATGGCTCTTTCAGTAACAAACGACGGGGGGGGGGGGGGGCAGGTTCCCTTCCATTTTGGTTGTTGTGCCAGCGTGGCGGTCGCAGGACACATTGCCGGCTACACAGCTGGGGATCAGCTGACGTTACTGAAACCCAATAACACTGGGTCGTATGTTTTTACTGTGCAGCCTGCACTTCTGAGCCGCAACTGGCGGTGTTGGAGCCCAGGAATAGCAGTTCAGGTGGTAGAAAGATGAACACAGCAGGAGACCTGGATGACACCCAATTACTTAATCAGGCAGAGGAGTGGCAAATTCCTGCGAGATCCAGGCCTGGTTCATTTTCAGGAAAGTAAGCCGGTCAACGTTATCGGAGGATAGTCGCATGCGACGGTCTGTTAGTACACCACCTGCGGCACTAAAGACACGTTCCGATAAGACACTAGCCGCAGGGCAAGCCAGCACCTCCAATGCATACTGGTTTAGCTCTGGCCATGTATCCAGCTTAGAGACCCAAAACTTGAACGGGGAAGAGCCGTCTGGGAGTACAGTAAGAGGGCAAGCCATGTAGTCTGTCACCATCTGACGGAACCGTTGCCTCCTGCTGACTGGAGCCGCTGGTGATGGTGTAGACATTTGGGGCGGGCACACAAAAGTGTGCCAGAGTTGTGCCATACTGGGCTTGCCTTGGGCAGAGGCACTGCTTCTGCTCCCTCTTTGGGCAGAGCCTCCCCCACTGCCTCGACGCACTGAGCTGCTTTGTAAAGCACTAGCAGCACTCCTCTCAGTTGGACAGGAGAAGATGATGGAATTCACCAGTGTGTCGTGGTACTCCCGCAATTTACGCTCCCGGGTCAACGCAGGGATGAGGGTTTGGACGTTGTCCCGGTAGCGAGGATCGAGGAGGGTGAACACCCAATAATCAGGCATGTTGAGAATGTGGTCGATGCGGCGGTTGTTTCTCAGGCACTGCAGCATGAAATCCACCATGTGCTGCAGAGTGCCAACTGGCCCAGAAACGCTGTCCCCTGCTTGAGACATGATCTCTGCCCGCTCGTCATCACCCCACCCTCGCTGTACACACTGACCACTGGACAATTGTGTCACTCCCTCCTCTGGACGGAGCTCTTCCTCCTCCATTGACTCCTCCTCATCCTCCTCACAAATTGGCCCCTGCGTACCCCTTTGTGAGGAACCACGTGGCGCTGACTCTCCAGAAGCTGATGGAAAAGGTGACTCCTCATCCTCCACCTCTTCCACAACATCATCCCTTAACCCTTGCAAAGTTTGCTGAAGCAGGCAGATAAGGGGGACAGTCATGCTGACTAGTGCATCATCTGCACTTGCCATCCGCGTGGAATAATCAAAAGGACGCAAAACCTGGCAGACGTCCTTCATAGTGGCCCACTCTGTGGTTGTGAAGTCTGATCGGCGCTGACTGCGACTTCTTTGCGCCTGATGCAGCTGGTACTCCATAACTGCTTGCTGCTGCTCACACAACCGCTCCAACATATGTAACGTGGAATTCCACCGGGTAGGTAGGTCACATATGATGCGGTGTTCCGGAAGGCGGAATCGGCGCTGCAGAGCAGCAATGCGGGATCTGGCCAAGCTGGAACGCCGCAAGTGAGCACACTCTAGGCGGACCTTGTGCAGCAGGGCATCAAGATTCGGATAGTCCCTCAGAAAACTCTGCACAACCAAATTGAGCACATGTGCCAGACATGGGATGTGAGTGAGGTTGCCAAGGGCCAAAGCTGCCACCAGATTTCGGCCATTGTCACACACTACCATGCCTGGCTGGAGATTCGCTGGCAGTAACCACACATCGCTCTCCTGCTTGATGGCATTCCAGAGCTCCTGCGCTGTGTGGCTTCGATGCCCCAATGAAACTAGTTTCAAGACGGCCTGCTGACGTTTGGCCACGGCTGTGCTCATGTCGGTCATAGGTAAACGTTCACGGGTCCATGTGGAGGTGGACTGTGACGGATCCTGCAGAGAGGAATCTGAGGAACTGGTGTAAGAGGAGGAGTCGATGCGTACAGACTGGATTCCTGCAATCCTTGGAGTGGGCAGGACACGTCCTGCGCCACTCGCACGATCTGTACCTGGCTCAACAACATTAACCCAATGGGCAGTGAGGGAAACATATCGCCCCTGTCCATGCTGACTGGTCCACGCATCGGTGGTGAGGTGGACCTTGCTACTGACGGCGTTCAGTAGCGCATGTTTTATGTTTGCCTCAACATGCCTGTGCAGGGCAGGGACAGCCTGCCTGCTGAAGTAAAAGCGGCTGGGCACCTTGTACTGTGGGACTGCCAATGCCATCAAGTCACGGAAGCTGTCAGTCTCCACCAGCCTGAACGAGAGCATTTCCAGGGACAACAGTTTGGCAATGCCTGCATTCAGAGCCTGTGCTTGGGGGTGGTTGGCTGAGAATGCCCGCCTTTTCTCCCATGCCTGTACTACCGATGGCTGTAGAGTAGACTGGGAGTGTGAGGATGACTGGGAAGGTGGTGCTGTGGGTGGAATTACACTAGGTCTCTGGACAACAGTGGAGGAAGAGGCAACACGAGATGAAGAGGTGGTAGCTGCCGCTGTTGGTTGGCCTACGTCTTCACTGTGTTTCTGTAACTCCACCGCGTGCCTGGTCCGCACATGTTTCCACATATTTGTGGTATTGAGGTTGCTGACACTTTTACCTCTTTTTACTTTCTGATGACACAGCTTGCATTTGACAAAACAAATGTCATCTGCAACTGTGTCAAAAAAGGACCAGGCACTGCAAGTCTTGGGAGCGCCCTTTTTGGCTTTGGAAAGAGACAGGCTCCTAACGGGTGCCAAAGTGGAGGCTACAGGCTCCGCAGTCTTCCCCCTCCCTCTCCCTCTTTGGCCCGTAAGGGGAAGCTCTTCCTCAGAGCTGCTCCCACCACCTTCCTGTTCCTCACGCCACGATGGGTCAAGGACCTCATCATCTCCACTACCCTCTGCCACCAACTGCTCCTCCTGGGTAGTCTCGGCAGCACAGTACGCATCAGAAAGCGGCACCTGAGTTTCATCATCAGATGCGTACTGCGCTGTGGTCACCGGAGGCACTGGCCCACCTGCCTCTTCAGAGTCAGAGAGAAAAAGCTGTTGGGCATCACTGCACACTGCCTCTTCTTCCATTTCTCCAATGCTGCTTGGCTGGCCCCCTGTTTCCAAGCCAAGAGATTCAGAGAACAGAAGTAGAGACGGCTCCTGTCCTGGGCTCTCTGACTGCCTGGCCAATTTGGCAGGTGGTGAAGAGACAGATGGCTGCTCTCCAGTGCTCTGTGCCTGAGAGGATGTGGCACTAACTGAAGTCAATGCCGAGGCGTTAGCTGCCATCCACCCGACAACGGCTTCAATTTGGTCTTCACGCAGCAGCGGTGCACGGCGCTCTCCGACAAAGCTGCGCATGAAGGACTGTTCCCTGCTGAAACTGAGTGACAAACGAGTCACCGGCGCCCGCAGCAGGCACAGAATCACCACGTCCTCTCCCTGCTCCTCTACCTGCTCCGCGCCCACGCCCACGTGCCTTACTCCCTGCCCTCTTCATCTTGGTTGACAGATAAAGATAAGCAGAAAAGTACTAAGGCCTTAGCGTGCTTATTCCTGAAATGCTCCTCCTAACAGGTGTAAGAAACACTAATGTTGTAAAGTGTGGACTAAACTTTATTATTTTTCAAATGTGGCCTACACAAGTGTTAAGTTGTGTTTGGTGAACTTTACTTTTTTTTTTGTGCAGATCGGGCTACAGAGCTAGTTTAAATCACACGGAGACCGTGCAGACAGCCGTAAACGGCGCTGCAAGGCCAAAAAACCCTCCTCTAGGTTATCCTATGTAGTGTTTTTCCACTATTTAGCTGGAGACGGGTGGAAAGACACTAATAGGAATTTTTTTTTTTAAATTTTAAACAGGCTGCACTATTTGAAAAAAAGGAAATTGTTTTTCAAGGTATGAGGCAGTAACGCACCCTGAGCTGAATCCAACCGGCTATAGCTGCACACAGACTACAGGGCGAGCTGCGGTCACACAGAGACCGTGCAGACAGCCGTAAACGGCGCTGCAAGGCCCAATAAACCCCCTCTAGGTTATCCTATGTAGTGTTTTTCCACTATTTAGCTGGAGACGGGTGGAAAAACACTAATAGGGAATTTTTTTTAAAATTTTTAAACAGGCTGCACTATTTGAAAAAAAGGAAAATTTTTCTCAAGGTATGAGCCAGTAACGAACCCTGAGCTGAATCCAACCGGCTATGGCTGCACACAGACTACAGGGCGAGCTGGGCTCACACGGAGACCGTGCAGACAGCCGTAAACGGCGCTGCAAGGCCCAAAAAAACCCCTCTAGGTTATCATATGTAGTGTTTTTCCACAATTTAGCTGGAGACGGGTGGAAAAACACTAATAGGGAATTTTTTTTAACATTTTTAAACAGGCTGCACTATTTGAAAGAAAGGAAAATTTTTCTCAAGGTATGAGCCAGTAACGATCCCTGAGCTGAATCCAACCGGCTATGGCTGCACACAGACTACAGGGCGAGCTGGGCTCACACGGAGACCGTGCAGACAGCCGTAAATGGCGCTGCAAGGCCCAAAAACCCCCCTCTAGGTTATCCTATGTAGTGTTTTTCCACAATTTAGCTGGAGACGGGTGGAAAAACACTAATAGGAAATTTGAGAAAAAATGTGCAGCAGGCTGCACTATGAGCAAAAAAGGACAACTGTGTGAGGCAGTGTGAACCCCCCCTGAGCTGAATACAACCGGGTATATGGCTGCGCACAGACTACAGAGTGAGCTGCACACACACACACACACACACACACAGAGACCTTGCAGAACGCTGTTAAAACAGCGCTGCAAGGCAAGAGCAAGGTGAACAGTGAAGAACACACAGCGTTTTGCTAAATTAGCCTTTGGAAAGGAAAATAAAGCAATTAGCTAGCTCAACTGGCCCTCAGTTAGAACACAGCGTCCTGTTCCTAACTGAAATCACAGCAGAGTGAGCGCAAAATGGCGGCAGCGTTTTTTATAGTGCAGAGTGACATCATTTCAGCAGCCAATCACAGCCTTGCCAGTACTTACATGCCCACCATGCTAAACAGGATGTGCCCACACTTCCAATCATTCCTCATTGGCTGCTGCGTTCTGTTTGAATTCTGGGAACTTCCGATTCCGGTATCCGATACGCGGGAAGTATCGGAATTCGGTATCGGAATTCCGATACCGCAAATATCGGCCGATACCCGATACTTGCGGTATCGGAATGCTCAACACTAGTCACCAGTGATCACTGTATTACCTATACATTATATACAGAGCTCCTGTGTATAATACCACCAGTGATCTTTGTATTACCTCTACTGCATACAAAGTACAGATCTCCTGTGAATACTGGCACTTATGGTGATAGTATTGTGTTTTTTTTTCTTTATTACTGATCAGTATTGTAGTATTCAGTCACTATGTGGTGGTAATATGTGGTCTGGAAATGGTGTTGTGGTATTTGTCCCTTGTATGTGCTATTTGGTCACCAAGTGGTGGTAATATGTGATCTGGTCATGGTGAGGCGGTATTTGTCCCTTGTATATAGTATTATTCGGTCACTATGTGGTCGTGGTATAGTGGATTCTGTTGTGTATGGCGGTCATTTGTTCTCTCTGATATTAATTAATTAAAAGTCACAGGTTTGGCATGTGGGGGTGACACCATTAGGCCCAGTTTAAGTTCTACAAAACAGGAAAACTATTTTTGGTAAACTTTGTGTGTATTGAGCTGGGAGGGGGGGGGGGAAGGCGCCAAACTTGGGAGCAGCCCCGGGCGGCAAAAGCTCTAGCTACGCCTCTGATCCAAAGCAAACCCCTCTTCCACTGCAGCAGAGCTCCAACAGGCCTGGTCACCTCAATTCCCTGTGTCAACTAGAACAGTTTGTAGGATTCTGTCTCGAAATGGCCTCCGTGGTCGAATCAGTGCCCCGAAGCCAGCACTAAACAAAAGGCAAAAAACTGTGTGGCATTTGCAAAGTCCCACAGCCTGCTAAACAGATGGACGCTGGAAAAGTGGCAGAAGGTGGATTTCTCTGATGACTCTTCAGTAGAATTACACCACAGCTGCCACAAATGCTGGCATGTAAGACTGCATTCTTTGCTATTCCTGATGACTTCATTAATAAATTGTATGAATCATTGTTGAACCGCATGGATGCAGTCCTTCAAGCTCATGGAAGTCACACAAAATATTAAATATAACTCTAATAACACCACAACTTCATTCACCAATGTTATGCAACATATATTTGGATATTAAGTTCATTATTTGTTTGAATATCACATTACTTTCTGTGGGCGACAAAACTTTTGTCTTGCCAAAATCTGACCACTCTGTTTCCATTAAATGATCAATATTTCTGCATTGATGCCAATTTATTTTCTTAACCTAAACCACATTTCGGAGGGTTTCAGCTTTCAAAAGAATAATTTATACATCCAATGGATGAATTTAACGTCAGTTTATAAGCTTTTATTTACATAACATGGATAAGCGACATAACTTCTGTCAGGGAGTGTAGGCTGTATATAGGCTGAAGCTGCTGGAGGTTTGACAGGCTCTATGTGCAATCCTGTGTCATTTCCACATGTACCAAATTGTATAAAACACACAATTATCATGCAACAGACCTGCTGAAACTTTAAAAATGCATATAAAATATGTGATGGCCCTTGGTCGGTAACTATATAAGGAATGCAGCACTTTGCATCCTAGTTGTCCGGTGCTAGGGTGGTCTTCGTGGAGTGAATGTTGCGCAGTGGGAATGTCCTCCTGTTGCTATGCCTCCCCTAGTGCTAGCAGAGACTGAATAGTGTGCTCTGGCTGGAAGCGCCATCGTTTAGTGGCGAGGTGAGCGGTGGGCGTTGTAGAAGTGACGTCACCAATCTTCAGCGACGGGCTGGTGGATGGGCCAAAAAACAATGCACACACCGCTATTCTGTGTCCCTGCTAGCACTAGGGGAGGCATAGCAACAGAAGGACGCTCCCACTATGCGCCGCTCACTCCACGAAGACTGCCCTAGCATCGGACAAGGATGCAAACCCCACTCATCTGGAGGAGAGTAGGTGCTGCATTCGTTATATAGTTACCGACCAAGGGCCGTCCCATATTTTATATGCATTTTTACAGTTTCAGCAGGTCTGTAGCGCGGTAGTTGTGTGTTTAATTCAATTTGGTACTTGCACCCTGTAGCCGCACGGCAGTACCTGAACCGTTTTTCGAGACCTGTGTGTCTGAACGAGACCCTATCCCTGAAGTCCAATTTGTCTGGACAGTCCCCCAGTTTCCAAATCTTGCCTGTCTGTGACTCTGCTCCCATGTTCCCATCCAGTGAACCCGACCCCTGGGATCAGCAGCTGCGGTACCAGAGTCTGCCTAAGAGTGGTACATGGCAACTACCTGCAGCTCAAACCTGACCCACCATCAGGAGCTCCAGTGAACTCCAGGTAGCCGCTTAGCTGTGCCCTTCCTAGACAAGCATGGCCCTGTGGTACAGTGTGAGGCTACGGTCACACTATAAGTATTTGGTCAGTATTTCACATCAGTATTTGAAAGCCAAAACCAGGAGTGGGAGAAAAAATCAGAAGTGTTGGATACGATTCTATTATACTTTTTCTCTGTTTGTTCCTCTCCTGGTTTTGGCTTAAAAATACTGATGTGAAATACCGACCAAATACAGCTAGTGTGACAGTAGCCTGACAAGTATCAAAGCCATAAGGGCCGAGGTTGCCTCTTTCAGTAGTGACATGTTATATTTTCTGTGGGACCTCACAGGAACTAAGCATCATAAGGGAAGTAGATACATCATAAAAGTTAGCCTTATTATATAACTAAAGGACAAAGCAAAAGAAAAAAGACAAGAGAGGAGTATAATAACAGTGGATACTAAACACTGACAAACACCTTACTAGAAAATAAGATAAGTTGATAACACATGGATTCTGTAATAAGTCTGTAAAGCAAAGATAAGAATTAGATGCCCTTATACCAACGTTCAGTAGTTAGATAATAAATGTTGCCACATACAATGGATGATATAATACTGACCTCTAGTGGATACATGTTGAAGTGTTACCACTATTATTTACTGATAAAAATGTAAATTTCGCTGTGTGAACTTGAAAATATCTCCAATTAATAACATATATAAGTGATCATACCCTGTTAGATAGGATGATCCTATGAAAGGTGTCATTAAGAGCCCAAATGTATTGCCGTTTGGTAATGAACCAATCAACAAAGATAAAGGTAATATATCCCGATTGTCTCTTTATATGAAGAGGCAATATCAACAAAAAAAATGTCCCTTGATTCTCACTTTGTCTAAAGACAATCAGTGTACATGAAAATAATACTTCCTGAAGCCCTCTTTATAAATGAATGAACAATATGGGTATGTGCACACGTTTGGATTCTCTGTGGATCCGCAGCGTTTTTTGCAGTGCAGAAAAGCTGCAAATCCGCAATTGATTTACAGTACAATGTATATCAATGAGAAAAAAAAATGCTGTGCAGACGGTGCGGAAATTTCAGTGCGGAAACGCTGCGGATTAAAAGAACTAGCATGTCACTTATTTATTGCGGATCTGTAGCGTTTTTGTACCCATTCCATTATAGAAAACCGCAGGGGTAAAAAACCATGGAAATCCGCAAAAAATCTGCAGCAAAACCGCACCAAAAACGCTGCAGATCCGCACAAAAAATGCAACAAATCTGCAGCTGCGTTTTTTGCCAAGAGATGCAGAATCCGCACCAGAAATTCCTAAGGCTAATCTGCAACCTGTGCACATACCCTAAAAGTGGCTGCGTGCAGTAATCCGGCTGGCAACGTACACTAGGCTAATCGCACAGTCCAAGTGAAGCGATCCACCTGAGACGGACGTCACCCACTACGGAACAGTCGTTTGAACTGTGTTTAGTACTTACTGTCATAATGTTATGAGAAAATTTAACTTACTACTTTTCAATGTAATCCTCCTTGACTTCACACTTGTTCCACTTCATATCCAGTGATTTGATAAAAATCGGATTGCACTCTGAACAATGTTATTCTATGTATCCCTGCTCACCTGTGATTTTTTTCTCAGCTCAAATCAGACTGGTAAAAAAATAGCAGCATGCTGCAATTGTCCTCGAGTATCGGACAAGACTTGTCAATGCAGGTCAATGGGTGCGATAAAAAAATCGCACTGCACACGGACCATATGAGTGCCATCTGATTTTTACACAACCATGTCCTTGAAAACATGAAGACATTTCATCTTCCACATACAGCAAAATCACAGTGTGACCCGACAAAATAGAATAGATATACACTGCTCAACAAATAAAGGGAATATTAAAATACCTCATCCTAGATATCACTGAATGAAATATTCCACTTGTAAATCTTTATTCATTACATAGTGGAATGCATTGAAAACAATAAAACATAAAAATTATCCATGTAAATCAAAATTAATATCCCATGAGGTCTGGATTTGGAATAATACTCAAAATTAACCCCTTTCTGACATATGACGTACTATCCCGTCGAGGTGGGGTGGGCCCATATGCCCACCGCCGGGATAGTACGTCATACGTAATCAGCCGCGCTCACGGGGGGAGCGCGGCCGATCGCGGCCAGGTGTCAGCTGCCTATCGCAGCTGACATCCGGCACTATGTGCCAGTTGCGGTCACGGACCGCCCCCGGCACATTAACCCCCAGCACACCACGATCAAACATGATCACAGTGTGCCGGAGATAAAGGGAAGCATCGAGCAGGGAGGGGGCTCCCTGCGGGCTTCCCTGAGACCCCCGCAGCAACGCGATGTGATCGCGTTGCTGCGAGGGTCTCTTACCTCCTCCTTCTCCTTGCAGGCCCGGATCCAAGATGGCCGCGGCATCCGGGTCCTGCAGGGAGGGAGGTGGCTTACCAAGTGCCTGCTCAGAGCAGGCGCTTGGTAAGCCTGCACTGCTGTAAGTCAGATCGCTGATCTGACAGAGTGCTGTGCAAACTGTCAGATCAGCGATCTGTGATGTCCCCCCGTGGGACAAAGTAAAAAAGTGAAAAAAAATTTTTTCCACGTGTGTAAAAAATTCCTAAATAAAGAAAAAAAAATATTATTCCCATAAATACATTTCTTTATCTAAATAAAAAAAACAAACAATAAAAGTACACATATTTAGTATTGCCACGTCCGTAACAACCCAACCTATAAAACTGTCCTACTAGTTAACCCCTTCAGTAAACACCGTAAGAAAAAAAAATAAAAACGAGGCAAAAAACAACGCTTTATTATCATACCGCTAAACAAAAAGTGGAATAACACGCGATCAAAAAGACAGATATAAATAACCATGGTACCGCTGAAAGCGTCATCTTGTCCCGCAAAAAACGAGCCACCATACAGCATCATCAGCAAAAAACTAAAAAAGTTATAGTCCTGAGAATAAAGCGATGCCAAAATAATTATTTTTTCTATAAAATAGTTTTTATCATATAAAAGCGCCAAAACATTAAAAATGATATAAATGAGGTATGGCTGTAATTGTACTGACCCAAAGAATAAAACTGCTTTATCAATTTTACCAAACGCGGAATGGTATAAACGCCTCCCCCAAAAGAAATTCATGAATAGCTGGTTTTTGGTCATTCTGCCTCACAAAAATCGGAATAAAAAGCGATGAAAAAATGTCACGTGCCCGAAAATGTTACCAATAAAAATGTCAACTCGTCCCGCAAAAAAACAATACCTCACATGACTCTGTGGACTCAAATATGGAAAAATTATAGCTCTCAAAATGTGGTAATGCAAAAAATATTTTTTGCAATAAAAAGCGTATTTCAGTGTGTGACGGCTGCCAATCATAAAAACCCGCTAAAAAACCTGCTATAAAAGTAAATAAAACCCCCCTTCATCACCCCCTTAGTTAGGGAAATATAAAAAAATTAAAAAAATGTATTTATTTTCATTTTCCCATTAGGGTTAGGGTTAGGGCTAGGGTTAGGGTTAGGGCTAGGGTTAGGGTTGGGGCTAGGGTTAAATCTACAGTTAGGGTTGTGGCTAAAGTTAGGGTTAGGGTTACATTTACGGTTGGGAATAGGGTTGGGATTAGGGTTAGGGGTGTGTCTGGGTTAGAGTTGTGGTTAGGGTTACCGTTGGGATTAGGGTTAGGGGTGTGTTTGGATTAGGCTTCAGTTATAATTGGGGGGGTTTCCACTGTTTAGGCACATCAGGGGCTCTCCAAACGCGACATGGCGTCCGATCTCAATTCCAGCCAAGTCTGCATTGAAAAAGTAAAACAGTGCTCCTTCCCTTCCAAGCTCTCCCGTGTGCCCAAACAGGGGTTTACCCCAACATATGGGGTATCAGCGTACTCAGGATAAATTGGACAACAACTTTTGGTGTCCAATTTCTCCTGTTATCCTTGGGAAAATACAAAACTGGGGGCTAAAATATAATTTTTGTGGGAAAATTTTTTTTTTTTAATTTTCATGGCTCTGCGTTATAAACTGTAGTGAAAGACTTGGGGGTTCAAAGTTCTCACAACACATCTAGATAAGTTCCTTGGGGGGTCTAGTTTCCAATATGGGGTCACTTGTTTCTACTGTTTAGGTACATTAGGGGCTCTGCAAACGCAATGTGACGCCTGCAGACCATTCCATCTAAGTCTGCATTCCAAATGGCGCTCCTTCCCTTCCGAGCCCTCCCATGCGCCCAAACGGTGGTTCCCCCCCACATATGGGGTATCAGCGTACTCAGGACAAATTGGACATCAACATTTACGGTCCAATTTCTCCTGTTACCCTTGGAAAAATACAAAACTGGGGGCTAAAAAATAATTTTTGTGTAAAAAAAGTTTTGTTTTATTTTTATGGCTCTGCATTATAAACTGGTGCTCACCACACCTCTAGATAAGTTCCTTAGGGGAGACATAACACAATTAATAACATTTTTATTAAAATATATATATATATATATATATATATATATATATATATATATATATATATAATCTAAGATAAAACACATATAAACAAAAAAATATATAATATATATAATATAGACCAGTATGTGGGGGGGCTATGGCACACCAGAGCTGATTGATACAAAAAGCAATAATATATAACAAATAAGTAAAAATATGATCACATAAAAATATATAAACATACATAAAACATATCTAAAAATAATATTCGATAAATAATATTTCATATGATAAATAAAAGATAAATAATAAAAATTGCAATTTAATATGTGCACATAAACCAAATCTAGAAGTTTTTTAATGATATCCAATAATAATCAAATGCATATCCATGTTTGATGAACCTATGATTGATACATAATTGGCGATATGACGAAGAGATATCTAATATGATGAGGAGAGAAATTAAAAAAGTACGCATACACTGGTTGGTATACATGGCTTACATCTTGCTATTTACATTGTATCTGTTTCTTATTCATACCATTCATGTGCCTACCTTGTGCAGGACTCATATGAGATCAAGCTTCATCAAATGCCATATCCATAATTTTGATATATAACTGGTTACTTATTAAGTTATATATTATTTTTATATTATTCCACACCTTATTCACTTATTATTATTACATCACTACATTGGCAGCACATTACTTTCACACTTCAGCATACATACATTTTTCATGCATTTTTTTATTTATTTTTTCACATTTTATATATTTAACTAATTCTTTTGTTCGTCTTATTTCATCCACATAGTACTATCACTATATTCATACATATTGTATTATTTAAAGGGAACCTGTCACCCCGTTTTTTGAGATTGAGCTATAAATACTGTTAAATAGGGCCTGCGCTGTGTGTTCCTATAGTGTATGTAGTGTACCCCGATTCCCCATGTATGCTGAGAAATAACTTACCAAAGTCGCCGTTTTCGCCTGTCAATCAGGCTGGTCAGGTCGGGAGGGCGTGGTGACATCGCTGGTTCTTCCTCAGCTTTACGTTGGTGGCGTAGTGGTGAAGACACAGCGCGCGATCTGCGCTGTCATCCCTTTCGTCGGTGGGGGCGGCCATCTTCCTGGGGCCGCGCGTGCGCAGATCGAGTGCTCTGCTGCACGGGGCTTCAGGAAAATGGCCGCGGGATGCCGCGCGTGCGCATTAGAGATCGCGGCGGCCATTTTCCCAAAGCCGAGTTTGCATCTCGGCTTTGGGAAAATGGCCGCCGCGATCTCTAATGCGCACGCGCGGCATCCCGCGGCCATTTTCCTGAAGCCCCGTGCAGCAGAGCACTCGATCTGCGCACGCGCGGCCCCAGGAAGATGGCCGCCCCCACCGATGCAAGGGATTACAGCGCAGATCGCGCGCTGCTTGTTCACCACTACGCCACTACGCCACCAACGTAAAGCTGAGGAAGAACCACCGATGTCACCACGCCCTCCCGACCTGACCAGCCTGATTGACAGGCGAAAACGGCGACTTTGGTAAGTTATTTCTCAGCATACATGGGGAATCGGGGTACACTACATACACTATAGGAACACACAGCGCAGGCCCTATTTAACAGTATTTATAGCTCAATCTCAAAAAACGGGGTGACAGGTTCCCTTTAACACATATATAGTCACATTTAATTATTCATCATATATATTTTTTTATTACTTTTTACCACTTAATTATTTATATATATATAATATATAATAGTCACATTTAATTATTCATCGTATATATTTTTTTATTACTTTTTACCACTTAATTATTTATATATATATTTATATAAATTCATAGATTTATTATCACGCACACTTTTTCATCAAACCCCTTTTTGTATGATTTATAGTATTTTTTACAGTCGTTTTCACTTATTCATTTTCACACTGATATTTATTTTTTATTTTACACTCTTTACACACATATATTTTATATATATTTTTTGTTTATTCACTTATATTACTTATTTCTATTACTTTTTGAATTTCTCTCTTCATCATATTAGATATCTCTTCGTCATATCGCCAATTATGTATCAATCATAGGTTCATCAAACATGGATATGCATTTGATTATTATTGGATCTCGTTAAAAAACTTCTAGATTTGGTTTATGTGCACATAATAAATTGCAATTTTTATTATTTATCTTTTATTTATCATATGAAATATTATTTATCGAATATTATTTTTATATATATTTTGTATATTTCATTGTGAATAATTGTCATATATGTTTAGCCGTGTTATTATTTAATTCTATATATTTTTATGTGATCATATTTTTACTTGTTATATATTATTGCTTTTTGTATCAATCAGCTCTGGTGTGCCGTAGCCCCCCCACATACTGGTCTATATTATATATTTTTTTGTTTATATGTGCTTTATCTTAGATTATGTATATATATATATATATATATATATATATATATATATATTTTAATAAAAATGTTATTAATTGTGTTATGTCTTTCTTAATAATAAAATTTATCAATTAAACTTTTGTATTTGTTGTCAGTAAATATTTTTCTTTGGGGTATATGCTTTTTGTGGAATATTTACTTTTTTAGATTTATTTTCAATACTATTTGGTATTTCTTTTCTATATAGGATTTGTAAGTTCCTTAGGGGGTCTACTTTCCAAAATGGTGTCACTTGTGGGGGGTTTCAATGTTTAGGCACATCAGTGGCTCTCCAAACGCAACATGGCGTCCCATCTCAATTCCTGTCAATTTTGCATTGAAAAGTCAAACGGTGCTCCTTCCCTTCCGAGCTCTCCCATGCGCCCAAACAGTGGTTTACCCCCACATATGGGGTATCAGCGTACTCAGGACAAAATGTACAACAACATTTTGGGTTCCAATTTCTTCTCTTACCCTTGGAAAAATAAAAAATTGGGGGCGAAAAGATAATTTTTGTGAAAAAATTGGATTTTTTATTTTTACGGTTCTGCATTATAAACTTCTTTAAGTTGATGTTTGGTAGAGCAGCTTAGTATACATTTTTTGCAAAAAACGTAACAACCAAATACCCTGTTTTTTACATCTTTTACTAGCACTTGCGGATTACTGCAATTTTTTTCAAACTGAGTGTTTTTGGTTTTACTATTCTCTTTTGTGTCTTCAGGTTTCTTGGTGGTGTGTGAACATGTTCCTACAGACTTGTTCACTGTGCAAGTAGCCCATGTGTTTCTGTTTCCATAATTGTTCTCTTGTGTCTACAAGACTGGGGAGTTATCCACCACCACTCCTCTTGGGCTATCTGCACAAAAGCTGTTCTACTCTGTATGCACACATGGATTTTTCCTCTCTGAACCCTATTCACACAGGTAATATACAGATGATCAGGTTTTTAAATACATCAGATAGGGATTGCATACATTAGTTAGGACTGCTCTGATATGGGTATACCGTGAAGTTTGGTAGAGCAGCTTAGTATACATTTTTTGCAAAAAACGTATCAACCAAATACCCTGTTTTTTACATCTTTTACTAGCACTTGCGGATTACTGCAATTTTTTTCAAACTGAGTGTTTTTGGTTTTACTATTCTCTTTTGTGTCTTCAGGTTTCTTGGTGGTGTGTGAACATGTTCCTACAGACTTGTTCACTGTGCAAGTAGCCCATGTGTTTGTTTCCATTATAAACTTCTATGAAGCACTTGGTGGGTCAAAGTGCTCACCACACCTCTAGATAAGTTCCTTAGGGGGTCTACTTTCCAAAATGGTGTCACTTGTGGGGGGTTTCAATGTTTAGGCACATCAGTGGCTCTCCAAACGCAACATGGTGTCCCATCTCAATTCCTGTCAATTTTGCATTGAAAAGTCAAATGGCGCTCCTTCGCTTCCAAGCTGTCATGCGCCCAAACAGTGGTTTACCCCCACATATGGGGTATCGCCGTACTCAGGACAAATTGTACAACTTTTGGGGTCCATTTTATCTTGTTACCCATAATAAAATAAAACAAATTGGAGCTGAAGTAAATTTTTTGTGAAAAAAAGTTAAATGTTCATTTTTATTTAAACATTCCAAAAATTCCTGTGAAACACCTGAAGGGTTAATAAACTTCTTGAATGTGGTTTTGAGCACCATGAGGGGTGCAGTTTTTAGAATGGTGTCACACTTGGGTATTTTCTATCATATAGACCCCTCAAAATGACTTCAAATGAGATGTGGTCGCTAAAAAAAAATGGTGTTGTAAAAATGAGAAATTGCTGGTCAAATTTTAACCCTTATAACTCCCTAACAAAAAAAAATTTTGGTTCCAAAATTGTGCTGATGTAAAGTAGACATATGGGAAATGTTACTTATTAAGTATTTTGTGACATATCTCTGATTTAATTGCATACAAATTTAAATTTGGAAAATTGCGAAATTTTCAAAATTTTCGCCAAATTTCAGTTTTTTTCACAAATAAACGCAGGTAATATCAAAGAAATTTTACCACTGTCATGAAGTACAATATGTCATGAGAAAATAATGTCAGAATCTCTGGGATCCATTGAAGCGTTCTAGAGTTATAACCTCATAAAGGGACAGTGGTCAGAATTTTAAAAATTGGCCTTGTCATTAACGTGCAAACCACCCTTGGGGGTAAAGGGGTTAAAGTGGAAAATCAAATTACAGGCTGATCCAACTTCAGTGGAAATGCCTCAATCTTTAACCTTCATCATGCAGAAACTGCTGACAAACCCAGGGACCAGTGCACCTTCAAATGGTGTCAAAATGGGTCTGAGGATCTCCTCCTCCTAATGGTAGTCAGGGTAGCTGAAATGCCTCCCCACACCATTACTGACCCACTGCCAAACTGGTCATGCTGGAGGATGTTGGAGGCAGTAAAATGTTCTCCTCGGCATCTCCAGACTGTCACGTATGTCACGTGCTCAACATGAACCTGCTCTCATCCGTGAAGAGCACAGTGTGCCAATGTCGAATCTGTCAATCTTGGTGTGCTCTGGCAAATGCAGGTTGTTAAACTGTAAGGACAACATCCAGTTGTGGGTGTAAGGCCCTCATACCACCCTCATGGAGTCTGGGAGTCTGTTTCTGACAGTTTGAGCAGACTCATGGATGTTAGTGGCCTGCTGGAAGTCATTTTGCAGGGCTCTGGCACTGCTGCTCCTGTTCCTCTTTGCACAAAGGAGGAGGTAGCGGTCCTGCTGCTGGGTTGTTGCCCTCCTATGGCCCCTTCCACATCTCCTGTTATACTGACCTGTCTCCTGGTGTCTGCTCCTTGCTCTGGACAATATGCTGTCAGACACAGCTACACTTCTTGCCAAAGCTCACATTACCTGGATTACCTGAACTACCTGAGAAACGTCTGTGGATTGTAAACACTGCCTCATACTACTGTACAGTACCTTTAGGGGTGAGAGCAACAACAAAATGCAAAAGTGACCAAAACAACCATCAAAAAGGATAAGAACAGAGAAATTGTGGTCACCCCTTGCAGAATCACTCCTTTATAGAAGTTGTCTTGCTAATTGCCTATCATTTCTACTTGTTGTCTGTTCCATTTGCACAACAGCAGGAGAAATTGATTCGCAATCAGTGTTGCTTCATAACTAGACAGGTTGGTTTCACAGAAGATTGATTGGAGTTACATTGTGTTAAGCGTTCCTTTTATTTTTCTGAGCAGTGTATATACATAGAATAGATGTAAGGATGTCAGTGACATATATTAGTACAGTGCTTGTGTAGCTTACTGTACATGTATTTAATAAATAAATATCTGTAAGGGTCCCCCATTATAACAGCTGTGAGCTAATATTAATAGCCTAGGAAGCTCCATGGGTATTACCCTCTTCCCAAGCTATAAACATCTGCCCCCAGCTGTCCACTTTCCCACTGCTGGTTAATCAAATTTTGGGGGATCCCACGCCATCTTTTTCATAAAATACATGTAAAGTAAGCTACACACACAAAGCACTGATTATATATATCTTTAAATTACAGAGTAATTCTCTATGTAAAAGCTTATGTTAAAATCCCATCACAAACTCATCACATTTGTATGTCACTCAGATGCTAGGTGCCAAAAATCACATTGTACTTGCATGAAAATTGCATGCCACTTGTCCAACTTTTCAGGAATATCGGACCGATTTTTCTTTTAATTTTTAACAGTGATGGGATGAGCCCGGAGCCACATTCTCTGATAGCGGCCATGGATTTGGGAAACTTGTGAGCTGGTGCATTGTCGTAAAGCAACAGCACACCTGTCGACAACTTAACATGGCGTTTCTCTTTGTCTCCCATGCCTTCATTGTTAAAGCATAGATGTCTTCAGTAATTATTGTCTCGTGTGGCACAAATTCTAGAAATAAAAACACCGAAAAACTATTGCTATGATCTTTCCAGCTGACTGAAGGACATTTACATTTTTTACGAGTTGGTCACCTCTTGTGATTCTTTTGTATGGACTCTTATTTGGTCTCAGGCTTATGATGGTAGACCCACCTTTTATCACTCGTACAAATTTAAAGATTATAGCCTCCTGGATTTTCTCCAAACATGTCTAAATTTCTTGGCTAAATTGCTGGTGATATGTTTTTTGCTCAGGTGTGAGGATTTGTGACACATTTTAAATCTTGTTCACTGAAGATTGCTGTGCATCTCTGGATGGTCCAGATGGATGGAGTGGTGGATAATTGATGGATGGCCACAATGTTCCATGGGGAAAGAGTTGGTAGGCTCGTTAAGGCTCCCCTGTGCGAAAATAACTTGTGAAAAGTATATATAGTTGCTGACTGACCACTTTCTTCCATAGGACAAAAAGAACTATGCCACCCATAGCAAAATTATCTTCATGCATGACAATGCACCATTTCATGCTGCAAGGAATACCTATACGTCATTGACTGTTAGGCTAGGGTCACATTGCGTTAGTGCAACCCGTTTAGCACTAGTGGGTTGCGCTAACGCAATGTTTTTAATGTGGCCGCGTCCCGGGGTTGCGGTAACGTCCCCGCTCTCGCAGATCCCCAATCTGCGAGAGCGGAGAACGGACCGCGGGCGCGCCTCGGACGCTGCAAGCAGCGTCCGCGGCGCGCCAGGAAACACCGGACATGGCACGCGCTAGTGCTGCGCGTTCCCATTGTTGTGAATGAGCGTACTAACGGACGCGTTGCACGGCGTTAATTTCGCCGTGCAACGCTGTCCGTTAGCGCTTTCCCATTAACGCAATGGGAACCAAGCCTTAGGGCTCATACCCATATGTGAGAAAAAAACAATCCAATTTCCGGACTGAAAAAACGGACGAGTGCTATGCGAGTGCCATTCGAGCACAATGCGATTTTTACACCTAGCATCTGATTTACATCCGAGTGCATTGCGATTGCAATACAATTTTAACATGAGCTTTTACATACAGCAGTTCTCTGTATGTTAAAGTTCATGTTAAAATCACATTGTAATACACAACTGTACACATCCTTTTAAAACCAAATATTCTGCAATATATACTGTACATATATCTTTATATATACTTACCTTGTAATGTCTTCACATCCTGTTCTGTTACAGATGTGTCCGGATCCCAGAATTCCAAGTGGTGGAAGTTCACCGACCTCCATATTAGGACACCCAAGTGATGGGTGTCTCAATATGGAAACTGCTGGTGGTACCAGCCTCTTGCGCGGTACCACCAGTGGAAAACTGTCTCACCACACACACACACACAATGTATACGCCGTAAGCACCACACATACACACACTGCATATGCAGTACGCACCACACACACTGTATATGCCGTACGCCACACACACTGTATACCCTGCGTAGCCTCTTGCACTGTACCACCAGAACACCGTTGTGATCACGCCGCCGCTGGGATCTGCCGAATAATTCACTGACCGCCGCCATCTTTGTACAGGAGGAGCGCATGCACAGTTTTAATGTGACTGTCGCTATCTGTCATTCGGCTGATCCCGGTGGCAGATGCGCGACGTTTCTACAGGCAGAGGAAGCCGGTCACATTAAAGAGGTTTTCCCATGAACGAAAGTTTATTTTAAAAATTGTGTGTGTCTGACCGTGTACGGAGCATACAACATCTCCTGGGCAGGGGAGGAAGCGAGACAGCAGACAAGGGGGATAGCACAAGTCAAAGAAGAGAGCACAGATAGGAGAAGTCAGCACATGGGGAAAGAGACAGTGGATAGGTGGTTGAGCACAAGGGGAGAGATTGTCAACGCTGCAAAGCCTGCCCCCATCGTGACATTACCGCCCTCCATCTAGTATATATATACAGTGCCTACAAGTAGTATTCAACCCCCTGCAGATTTAGCAGGTTTAATAAGATGCAAATAAGTTAGAGCCTTCAAACAAGAGCAGGATTTATTAACAGATGCATAAATCTTACAAACCTAAAAGTTTTGTTGCTCAGTTAAATTTTTATAAATTTTAAACATAAAAGTGTGGGTCAATTATTATTCAACCCCTAGGTTTAATATTTTGTGGAATAACCTTTGTTTGCACTTACAGCTAATAATCGTCTTTTATAAGACCTGATCAGGCCGGCACAGGTCTCTGGAGTTATCTTGGCCCACTCCTCCATGCTGATCTTCTCCAAGTTATCTAGGTTCTTTGGGTGTCTCATGTGGACTTTAATCTTGAGCTCCTTCCACAAGTTTTCAATTGGGTTAAGGTCAGGAGACTGACTAGGCCACTGCAACACCTTGATTTTTTGCCTCTTGAACCAGGCCTTGGTTTTCTTGGCTGTGTGCTTTGGGTCGTTGTCTTGTTGGAAGATGAAATGATGACCCATCTTAAGATCCTTGATGGAGGAGCGGAGGTTCTTGGCCAAAATCTCCAGGTAGGCCGTGCTATCCATCTTCCCATGGATGCGGACCAGATGGCCAGGCCCCTTGGCTGAGAAACAGCTCCACAGCATGATGCTGCCACCACCATGCTTGACTGTAGGGATGGTATTCTTGGGGTCGTATGCAGTGCCATCCAGTCTCCAAACGTCACGTGTGTGGTTGGCACCAAAGATCTCGATCTTGGTCTCATCAGACCAGAGAACCTTGAACCAGTCAGTCTCAGAGTCCTCCAAGTGATCATGAGCAAACTGTAGACGAGCCTTGACATGACGCTTTGAAAGTAAAGGTACCTTACGGGCTCGTCTGGAACGGAGACCATTGCGGTGGAGTACGTTACTTATGGTATTGACTGAAACCAATGTCCCCACTGCCATGAGATCTTCCCGGAGCTCCTTCCTTGTTGTCCTTGGGTTAGCCTTGACTCTTCAGACAAGCCTGGCCTCGGCACGGGAGGAAACTTTCAAAGGCTGTCCAGGCCGTGGAAGGCTAACAGTAGTTCCATAAGCCTTCCACTTCCAGATGATGCTCCCAACAGTGGAGACAGGTAGGCCCAACTCCTTGGAAAGGGTTTTGTACCCCTTGCCAGCCTTGTGACCCTCCACGATCTTGTCTCTGATGGCCTTGGAATGCTCCTTTGTCTTTCCCATGTTGACCATGTATGAGTGCTGTTCACAAGTTTGTGGAGGGTCTTAAATAGTCAGAAAAGGCTGGAAAAAGAGATAATTAATCCAAACATGTGAAGCTCATTGTTCTTTTTGCTTGAACTACTTCTTAATACTTTAGGGGAACCAAACAGAATTCTGGTGGGTTGAGGGGTTGAATAATAAATGACCCTCTGAAAAGACTTTTCACAATTAAAAAAAATAAATAAATAAACAAAGAAATAACATTCTTTTTTGCTGCAGTGCATTTCACACTGAATGAAATATTCCGGTTGTAAATCTTTATTCATTACATATTGGAATGTGTTGAGATCAATAAAACCTCAAAATGATCAATGTAAATCACAACTAATATCCCACGGAGGTCTGGAGTTGGAATGATGCTCACAATCAAAGTGGAAAATGAAAGTTACAGGCTGATCCAACTTCAGTGGAAATGCCTCAAGACAAGGAAATGATGCTCAGTAATGTGTGGCCTCCACGTGCCTGTATGATCTCCCTATAATGCCTGGGCATGCTCCTGATGAGGCGGCGGATGGTCTCCTGAGGGATCTTCTTTCAGACCTGGACTAAAGCATCCGCCAACTCCTGGACAGTCTGTGGTGCAACATGATGTTGGTGGATGGTGCGAGACATGATGTCCAGATGTGTTCAATTGGATTCAGGTCTGAGGAACGAGTGGGCCAGTCCATAGCTTCAATGCCTTCATCTTGCAGGAACTGCTGACACACTCCAGCCACATGAGGTCTGGCATTGTCCTGCATTAGGAGGAACCCAGGGCCAACCACACCACCATATGGTCTCACAAGGGGTCTGAGGATCTCATCTCGGTATCTAATGGCAGTCAGGCTACCTCTGGCGAGCACATGGAGGGCTGTGCGGCCCTCCAAAGAAATGCCACCCCACAGCATGCTGAAGGATGTTGCAGGCAGATCGGTCTCCACGGTGTCTCCAGACTGTCACATGTGCTCAGTGTGAACATTGCTTTCATCTGTGAAGAGCACAGGGCGCCAGTGGAGAATTTGCCATTCCTGGTGTTCTGTGGCAAATGTCAAGCATCCTGCATGGTGTTGGGCTGTGAGCACAACCCCCATCTGTGGACGTTGGGCCCTCAGACCATCCTCATGGAGTCAGTTTCTAACCGTTTGTACAGACACATGCACATTTGTGGCCTGCTGGAGGTCATTTTGCAATGCTCTGAGTGCTCCTCCTGTTCCTCCTTGTACAAAGGCTGAGGTAGCAGTCCTTCTGCTGGGTTGTTGCCCTTCTATGACCCCCTCCACGTCTCCTGGTGTAATGGTCTGTCTCCCGGTAGCGCCTCCAGCCTCTGGACACTACGCTGACAGACACAGCAAACCTTCTTGCCCCAGCTCGCATTGACGCGCCATCCTGGATGAGCTGCACTACCTGTGCCACTTGTGTGGGTTGTAGAGTACATCTCATGCTACCACGAGTGTGAAAGTACAACCAACATTCAAAAGTGACCAAAATATCAGCCAGAAAGCATTGGTACCAAGATGTGGTCCGCGGTCCCCATCTGCAGAACCACTTCTTTATTGAGTGTGTCTTGATAATTGCCAATAATTTCCATCTGTTGTCTATTCCATTTGTACAAAATCATGTGAAATTGATTCTATTCTCTTGTTTAAATGTTCCGTTTATTTCTTTGAGCATTGTATGTAAATATTATATATGTAGAATAAAAGCTGGCAAATGATCTGCCGTGCACAGTATAGAATAGGGTTAGATAGAATAGATATATACACATAGAATATATATATATATATATATACATATATATATATATATATATATATATATATATATATACATACACATACACAGTACAGACCAAAAGTTTGGACACACCTCATTTAAAGATTATATTTTCATGACTATGAAAGTTGTACATTCACACTGAAGGCATCAAAACTATGAATTAACAAAATTTGGAATTATATACTTAACAAAAAAGTGGGAAACAACTTAAATTATGTCTTATATTCTAGGTTCTTCAAAGTAGCCACCTTTTGCTTTGATGACTGCTTTGCACATTCTTAGAATTGATAGTCCTCAGTGGTTGATACCTTTTAATGGCTAACTGAAAAGATGGTAACAAACTGCAAGATTTCGAGACTACACAGGTCTCTTCATCAGGCAAAGACTAAAACAAATTCTGGAGAATCACATATTTATGCACAACATAGCATAGAAGAAAAAAAAAGGAAAAACCATGGATAAGACAGGTGACATGAAGCAGAATTACAATGGGTGATAAACCATGTGTAGACCTGTGTAGTCTCGAAAGCATGCAATTTGTTACCATCTTTTCAGTTAGCCATTAAAAGGTATCAACCACTGAGGACTCTCAATTCTAAATATTTTTCTATATACTGGGTAACACAGTACCAAGATATATTTCTTTCCTGTTGCACATTCTTGGCATTCTCTTGATGAGCTTCAAGAGGTAGTCACCGGGAATGGTTTTCACTTCACAGGTGTGCCCTGTCAGGTTTAATAAGTGGGATTTCTTGCCTCATAAATGGGGTTGGGACCATCAGTTGTGTTGTGCAGAAGTCTGGTGGATACACAGCTGATAGTCCTACTGAATAGACTGTTAGAATTTGTATTATGGCAAGAAAAAAGCAGCTAAGTAAAGAAAAATGAGTGGCCATCATTACTTTAAGAAGTGAAGGTCAGTCAGTCTGAAAAATTGGGAAAACTTTGAAAGTGTCCCCAAGTGCAGTGGCAAAAACCATCAAACACTACAAAGAAACTGGCTCACATGAGGACCACCCCAGGAAAGGAAGACCAAGAGTCACCTCTGCTTCTGAGGATAAGTTTATCAGAGTCACCAGCCTCATGAATCGCAGGTTAACAGCAGCTCAGATTAGAGACCAGGTCAATGCCACAGAGTTCTAGCAGCAGACACATCTCTACAACAACTGTTAAGTGAAGACTTTGTGCAGCAGGCCTTCATGGAAAAATAGCTGCTAGGAAACCACTGCTAAGGTCAGGCAACAAGCAGAAGAGACTTGTTTGGGTTAAAGAACACAAGGAATCGACATTAGACCAGTGGAAATCCGTGCTTTGGTCTGATGAGTCCGATCTTTGGTTCCAACCACCGTGTCTTTGTGCGACGCAGAAAAGGTGAATGGATGGACTCTACATGCCTGGTTCCCACCGTGAAGCATGGAGGAGGTGCGATGGTGTGGGGGTGCATTACTGGTGACTCTGTTGGGGATTTATTCAAGATTGAAGGCATACTGAACCAGCACGGCTACCTCAGCATCTTGCAGCAGCATGCTATTCCAACTGGTTTGCCTTTAGTTGGACAATCATTTATTTTTCAACAGGACAATGACCCCAAACACACCTCCAGGCTGTGTAAGGGCTATTTGACCAAGAAGGAGAGTGATGGGGTGCTATGCCAGATGACCAGGCCTCCACAGTCACCAGACCTGAACCCAATCGAGATGGTTTGGGGTGAGCTGGACCACAGAGTGAAGGCAAAAGGGCTAACAAGTGCTAAGCATCTCTCGGAACTCCTTCAAGATTGTTGGAAGACCATTCCCAGTGACTACCTCTTGAAGCTCATCAAGAATGCCAAGAGTGTGCAAAGCAGTCATCAAAGCAATTAATTCATAGTTTTGATGCCTTCAGTGTGAATGTACAATTTTCATAGTCATGAAAATACAGAAAAATCCTTAAATGAGAAGGTGTGTCCAAACTTTAGGTCTGTACTATAAATATATATACACACACACACACATACACACACATACATGCATACATATATACACACTGCTCAAAAAAATAAAAGGTCACTGATGCTGCAGTGACTCACAGCTTGACCGGCGGTGAACTCTTCGGCGTGGGAAAATGAACTGGTATTTTCCCACGCTACCGAGGTCATCCCAGTTCAGGCCGTGAGAAAGAGCAGCTTCAGTGATTAGCGGTGCCATCACTGAAGCTGCCGCTTGGATGTTTGATGGTGTTGTGTGGGAGAGGAGGTGTTTTCAGTTCATGGAGCACTACAGCATTAAAAAAAAAAAGGTCTGTCAAAGTTGTGACAGTAGTAGTAGCAGCTCCATTCCATCTGTTAATCAAACTATTTTTCCCTCGAAGATTGGGCCAGAAGTTAGTATGGTCCTTTGAATTCACAGGCTTCTGTTTTCATAAAAGATCATATTGTACTTAAAGCGGTCTTGTTACCAGGTTAAAAGTGGCCAGTTTTTGCCCTTATCTTTTGCCTCATTTTGAATCCACCACACAGTACCAGTGACTTGTTGTTTTTTTTTCTGTATTTTTTATGGTCTTTACTGAGGTGTGTGTGTGGCCCACATGATAATAATGCAGATGGAGGTTTGAGGTCTGTGAGTGCCTGTTCTTCAGTCTACACAGTGATCACTATACTTGCATATAATAACAGGGCTTTTGAACAAGTCCATTGCTTGAAAATAGAAGCAGCAATTTGGAGAACTGCTCTGGCAGGAGAGACAGGTGGAATCAGGTGCTTGTGATTTTGAACTACCGATAGCCTCTGACATGCAGCTGATGTCGAGGAGGTGAGCAGTTTACTGCTTTATAAAAATTAAAAAAGACCTTTTACCAATTCTTTCAAGTTGAAAGTGTTTGGAAGGATGTATGACTTACAGAAGAAAAAAAAATAAAGAATTCAGCCGTCCCACCATTCCTGATCTATCAGTGGACCACTCTGATGCAGATGGATAGTGGAAAATAAGGACAGAATGTGACGGAAAAAAAAAAGAAAAAAAAAAATCTTTGTAGCTTTACCAAATTAATTTCAAAATCACCCAAGCATGCTGTAAACTGGCGACCTAGGTGGCTGCCTACTCCCGCCAACCCTTAATCCCAGCCCTACCTAGATGACAGTCGTACATCAATTGTGTTTTTTTTTTTGTGATAACGTATAACACCATGCAACAGTGATAAAATCAATCCATCTTTATGGCTTTATAGTTGAATAGCATGGTTAGCACTGGGGTCCTGGGTTCACATCCCACCAATGACAACATCTGCAAGGCGTTTGTATGTTCTCCCCGTGTTTGCGTGGGTTTCCTCCGGGTACTCCGGTTTCATCCCACATTCCAAAGACATACTGATAGGGAATCTAGATTGTGAGCCCCATTGGGGACAGCAATGATAATGTATGTAAAGTGCTGTGGACTATGATCGAGCAATATAAGCGAGTAAAATAAATAAATACGTGAACTGAATACTGCACAGAATACATTCAATTAATATTTTATCTTGATATGTGTCTGGTGTTATGAAACAAGATATGAATGACAAATTCCTTACTATATTAATTCTATATAAAGCATTGATATTGCGTATATATTATCTGAAAACATCAGACACAAATATACTCAATTTTGAAAACGTGCCTTTTCAGATGAAAGCATACAGGTCCTTGGTTCATGCTTCCTATAGTATGAGTACCACGAGTCACCAAACAAGTTCAACTTACCAAGAGCCCTTGCCACCAGGAGAGTATATAAGTATAGTGCTATAGACCCTGTTTTATGATATTTCATATGTATATAAATGATTATTACAGCATCAACAATAGCTAGTGGCTCCATTAAGTGTCATGAACAGCACTGGAATTACCAAACATGAGGTACCAAACAGGACAGATCTACAATAGCAAACATTAACTGAAGGCATTTTCCTGTAGAATAGGAGATGCTACTTGGATAAAAGGCATTGTGAATCGTTTATTTCATTCTGTTAATTACTCATTACAGATTGTTTACCAGAACTGTGCAAATGACAAATGTTAAGATTTTAATGAGGTCTCCGCAAATGGAGAAATATTTGGAAACTAGCAAAGCCACATAAAATCAATATCTAATACTTTCTTATAAAGTATTCAGTAACATATGACTTTTCACAAGCCCATGATCTTTTTCACATAATTACGGACATTAGAGTGAAGCTGTGAAGAGGTTTGCTTGAAGGTCTCAATGGCTAGTGCACGAGCAGACTCTGACCCAGCTTGCATCGCACGGTACAACGGCAATGTATACTTCTGTTTTCCCTAAAAGTATATTAGGTAGAAGGAGGAAAAAGGAAAAATTGTGTTAATTAAATGTGTGTAAGTTGTGTCTTCAGAGAGGAAGAGCACTAGAACTCTAGTGCCACCTATTGGAAGTAGCAATCCTAACAGTCAATGTCGACCCTTTAACGAGCCTTGTCACATGACTTAGGGTAAAAGCCAAACCAGATCTCAATTTGACTGTTTCGGGGTACTGCCCCTCGTCAGTGCAAAGAGGAGATTTGGTTTGGCTTCACTGTGTGTACAAATACACATGAAAATGTTATACGTAGATGTGCTAACAATGCTGCAAAGTAAGAATGCTTTAAATAATAGAAGTGTTAATAGTTTATATACATCAGTTAACCCCTTTCCGACATCCACAGCGCAAGTTAGAAGCAGGTGTATGAAGAGGGCTCACAGGGTGAACCTGACAGATACCTGGCAGATAAAAGCTGCAAGGCCACATTCACACTTTCAGTATTTTGTCAGTATTTTACCTCAGTATTTGTAAGCCAAAACCAGGAGTGGAACAATCAGAGGAAAAGTATAATAGAAACATATGCACCACTTCTGTAGTTATCACCCACTCCTGATTTTGGCTTACAAATGAGGTAATATACTGACCAAATACTGAACGCGTGAACGTGGCTTAAAGGGAAGGTACCGCGTTTGTAGGTCATTAATAAATCACTGTAATGTAGCATAACATGCTGCTATAAGCAAGTTTGAAATGCATGTGAAACAGATTTCATATGTTATATGAGTTTAAAGAATGCACTGGGGGCTGACATCTTGGTTTTGCAGCAGTAGCAGGGCGCTATCAGTGTCAGATTACGGCACCCCATGGACATAGGAGATAATAGACCGCCGAGGACCCTATCTGTAACATTGCAGCAGCATTAGCAGTGAGCTGGGCACGCCTCTGTGGGCTGCACAACTCACTGCTGTAGGTGTGACTAGCTGCCATTTTATGATAGCCCTGTGCTCTCTATCGCAGGACAGAAGAAGCCCTCCCTGCTCCTCTGTACTCCAAGCATGCACACATCCTCTGCTCCTCACATGCTGCCCTGTGTGCTTCTCCTGCTGTGTCTCCCCCTCCCCCCACACACAGTCCCTGTGATCTCCTGTAAGCTGCACTCACAGCCTGCAGAGAGGG
The DNA here is from genome assembly GCF_032444005.1 of Ranitomeya imitator. Classification (NCBI taxonomy): domain Eukaryota; kingdom Metazoa; phylum Chordata; class Amphibia; order Anura; family Dendrobatidae; genus Ranitomeya; species Ranitomeya imitator. The sequence continues at coordinate 273,489,751 of NC_091284.1, read as the reverse complement.
AGCAGGGCAGCTGACAGGACAGGGATTAAGGTGGGGGAAGGGGGATGGCAAGAATGTTATTCACAAAAAATGCTGCTGAGCCCACTGTGTTCTGCTCCTCTGTAAACAAGCTGTGCCTCTGATGCAGTAACTGCTGGTGATAGCAGGTCACAGGGCAGTCACACACAAAATGGTGCTGCCCTGTGATGCTGCTCTTCATTCTTACTGTTGGGGCAGTAACTGCTGACATCATCATTTCCCTCCCCTTTTGGGTGGTCTAATATCCCTGGGGCAGAGCTGCTAAATCTTACTATAGCTGCTTGAGGTCTAAAACGGAAAATTCTCCCCCTAGTGGTAAATATGTATATTTGTAGAAAGATATATAATATTTTCCATATAGAAATGTTTGCAAACAGTGCAAACATTGCATTAATACATTTTAATTACTATTTTAAGCTTAATTTCACAAAAAAACAAAATACAAGAAAACTGGTGGCACCTTCCCTTTAACAGACAGCCAGGACTCGCCAAGAACAACTGCAATTTTTACTATGATGTACAGTCATGGCCAAAAGTATTGACACCTCTGTAATTCTGTCAGATAATACTCATTTTCTTCCTGAAAATGATTGCAAACACAAATTGTTTGGTATTATTATCTTCATTTAATTTGTCTTAAATGAAAAAACACAAAAAGAATTGTCCTAAAGCCAAATTGGATATAATTCCACACCAAACATAAAAAAGGGGGTGGACAAAAGTATTGGCACTGTTTGAAAAATCATGTGATGCTTCTCTAATTTGTGTAATTAACAGCACCTATAACTTACCTGTGGCACCTAACAGGTGTTGGCAATAACTAAATCACACTTGTAGCCAGTTGACATCGATTAAGGCCATGTTCACACAGTGCGTTTTTTACTGCGGAACCGCAGCGGTTTTGCCGCTGCGGTTCCGCAGCTGTTTTCCATGCAGGGTACATAACAATGTAACCCTATGGAAAACAGTCACTGCTGTGCACATGATCCGGAATTTCGTTTAAAAAGCCGCGCAGAATAGCTGCGGCAAAAAAGAAGGAGCATGTCACTTCTTTTTCCTGAACCGCAGCGGTTCTGCACCCATAGACCTCCATTGTGAGGTCAAAATCGCAGTAAAACCCGCAGATCAAAAATATATCTGCGGGTTTTACTGCGATTTGATGTGCAGAACCGCTGCAGCAGGAAGTGCGGGGGAGCGGGCGGAAGTGCGTGGGCGGAGTGTGGCTGCCCCCCCGTGCTCCAATCCCGCCCCCCCGTGCTCCGATGCCCTCCCCCCGTGCTCCGATGCCCCCCCCCAGTGCTCCGATCCCCCCCCCGTGCCCTAATCTCCCCCCCTTATACTTACCCGGCGTCCCGGTGTCCGTCCGGCCGTCTTCTCCCTGGGCGCCGCCATCTTGCAAAATGGCGGGCGCATGCGCAGTGCGCCCGCCGAATCTGCCGGCCGGCAGATTCGCTCCAAAGTGCATTTTGATCACTGAGATATAACCTATCTCAGTGATCAAAATAAAAAAATAGTAAATGACACCCCCCCCACTTTGTCACCCCCATTGGTAGGGACAATAAAAAAATTAAGAATTTTTATTTTTTTTTCCACTAAGGTTAGAATAGGGGTAGGGGTAGGGTTAGGGGTAGGGGTAGGGTTAGGGTTAGGGGTAGGGTTAGGGGTAGGGTTAGGGTATTTTCAGCCATTTTAGCCCTAAAAAGCTTCCTAGGAAACACACAGTCTCTGCATAGAAAACTGCATAAAAAAAGGATAAAAAAACGCATCAAAAAACACATCAAAAAAGGACAAAAAAAGGACCAAAAAAAGGACCTGCGTTTTCTGCCAAGAGCTGCAGTTTTTTAAAAAAACTGTCCTGAAAAAAAAAGGATGGAAATCCTGAACGTGTGAACGTACCCTAAAGTTGACTCAACCTCTGTCCTGTTACCTTGTGTGTACCACATTGAGCATGGAGAAAAGAAAAGACCAAAGAACTGTCTGAGGACTTGAGAAACCAAATTGTGAGGAAGCATGAGCAATCTCAAGGCTACAAGTCCATCTCCAAAGACCTGAATATTCTTGTGTCTACCGTGCGCAGTGTCATCAAGAAGTTTAAAGTCCATGGCACAGTGGCTAACCTCCCTGGATGTGGACGGCAAATAAAAATTGACAAGAGATTTCAACGCAAGATTGTGCGGGTGTTGGATAAAGAACTTCGACTAACATCCAAACAAGATCAAGCTGCCCTGCAGTCCGAGGGTACAACAGTGTCAACCCATACTATCCGTCGGCGTCTGAATGAAAAGGGACGGTATGGTAGGAGACCCAGTTAGACCCCACTTCTTACCCCGAGACATAAAAAAGCCAGGCTGGAGTTTGCCAAAACTTACATGAAAAAGCCTAAAACGTTTTGGAAGAATGTTCTCTGGTCAGATGAGACAAAAGTAGAGCTTTTTGGGCAAAGGCATCAACATAGAGTTTACAGGAGAAAAAAAAAAGAGGCATTCAAAGAAAAGAACACGGTCCCTACAGTCAAACATGGTGGAGGTTCACTGATGTTTTGGGGTTGCTTTGCTGCCTCTGGCACTGGACTGCTTGACCGTGTGCATGGCATTATGAAGTCTGAAGACTACCAACAAATTTTGCAGCATAATGTAGGGCCCAGTGTGAGAAAGCTGGGTCTCCCTCAGAGGTCATGGGTCTTCCAGCAGGACAATGACCCAAAACACAATTCAAAAAGCACTAGAAAATGGTTTGAGAGAAAGCACTGGAGACTTCTAAGGTGGCCAGCAATGAGTCCAGACCTGAATCCCATAGAACACCTGTGGAGATGTTGGCAGTTTGGAGAAATGGCAGTTTGGAGAAGGCACCCTTCAAATATCAGGGACCTGGAGCAGTTTGCCAAAGAAGAATGGTCTAAAATTCCAGCAGAGCATTGTATGAAACTCATTAATGGTTACCGGAAGCGGTTGGTCGCAGTTATTTTGGCTAAAGGTTGTGCAACCAAGTATTAGGCTGAGGGTGCCAATACTTTTGTCTGGCCCATTTTTGGAGTTTTGTGTGAAATGATCAGTGTTTTGCTTTTTGCTTCATTCTCTTTTGTGTTTTTTCATTTAAGACAAATTAAATGAAGATAATAATACCAAAGAATTTGTGATTGCAATCATTTACAGGAAGAAACTGAGTATTATCTGACAGAATTGCAGGGGTGTCAATACTTTTGGCCATGACTGTATGTAGCAATACTGTGGTATCGCTGTATATAGCACAAACGATCACATGGTCACAGATTCAAGACCTTTGAAAGAAGGACTAAAATTAAAAGTAAAAAAAAACAAAAAAAAAACATAAGTTTGAATTTCCACCATCAAAAATAAAGATAATAAAAAAATGAAATACATGTGGTATCACCACGTCTAAAAATGTCCAATCTATTAAAATATAAAAATGATTGTCCTGTTATAATAATTGTATATATTGATATTTACTGATATCAAAACTTATAAAATGCATTTACATCTCTTAGATTTAGTTGAAATAAGATTGACACGTCCCTATCGGTAAATACCGTAAACAGAAAAAAAAAAAAAAAAAGAAAAACCGTCAAAATTGTGAGTTTTCTTGGTCACTGCATTACCACAAAAAATACTGTAAAGAGTATTTTGAGGGAATTTTTGCCAGTTTTCCTGTACACTATGTTGTAGAATGAATGGAGTCATTTAAAGCTACAGCTGACGAGCAAAAAAAAAAACAAAGAAAACAAGCCCCTTACTTCTAAGTGGAAAGAAATACACAGCTCAAACAAAATAAAGGGAACACTTAAACAACATAATATAACTCCAAGTAAATCAAACTTCTGTGAAATCATCAAACTGTCCACTTAGGAAGCAACACTGTTTGACAAACAATTTCACATGCTGTTGTGCAAATGGAATAGACAACAGATGGAAATCGTTGGCAATTATCAAGACACACTCAATAAAGGAGTGGTTCTGCAGGTGGGACCACAGTCCACATCTCAATACCAATGCTTTCTGGCTGATGTTTTGGTCACTTGAATGTTGGTTATGCTTTCACACTCGTGGTAGCATGAGACGGACTCTACAACCCACACAAGTGGCTCAGGTAGTGCAGCTCATCCAGGATGGCACATCAATACGAGCTGTGGCAAGAAGGTTTGATGTGTCTGTCAGTGTAGTGTCCAGAAGCGCTACCAGGAGAAAGGCCAGTACACCAGGAGATGTGGAGGGGCCGTAGGAGAGCAACAACCCAGCAGCAGGACTACTACCTCAGCCTTTGTGCAAGGAGGAACAGAAGGAGCACTGCCAGAGCCCTGCAAAATGACCTCCAGCAGGCCACAAATGTGCATGTGTCTGCACTGACAGTTAGAAACCGACTCCATGAGGTTGGTCTGAGTGCCCAAAGTCCACAGATGGGGTTGTGCTCACAGCCCAAAACCGTGCAGGACGATTGGCATTTGCCACAGAACACTAGGATTGGCAAATTCATCACTGGTGCCCTGTGCTCTTCACAGATGAAAGCAGGCTCACAATGAGCACATGTGACAGACGTGACAGTCTGGAGACGCCATGGAGAGCGATCTGCTGCCTGCAACATCCTTCAGCATGACCTGTTTGGCAGTAGGTCAGTAATGGTGTGGGGTGGCATTTCTTTGGAGGGCCACACAGCCCTCCAAGTGCTCACCAGAGGTAGCCTGACTGGCATTAGGTACCGAGATGAGATCCTCAGACCCCTTGTGAGACAATATGCTGGTGCGGTTGGCCCTGGCTTCCTCCTAATGCAGGAGAATACCAGACCTCATGTGGCTGTAGTGTGTCAGCAGTTCCTGCAAGATGAAGGCATTGAAGGTATGGACTGGTCCGCCCGTTCCCCAGGCCTGAATCCGATTGAACACATCTGGGACATCATGTCTCGCACCATCCACCAACATCACGTTGCACCACAGACTGTCCAGGAGTTGGCGGATGCTTTAGCCCAAGTCTGGGAGGAGATCCCTCAGGAGACCATCCACCGCCTCATCAGGAGGATGCCCAGGCGTTGTAGGGAGATCATACAGGCACGTGGAGGCCACACACACACAAAATGAACATCATTTCCTTGTCTTGAGGCATTTCCACTGAAGTTGGACCAGCCTGTAATTTGATTTTCCACTTTGATTTTGAGTATCATTCCAAATCCAGACCTCTAAGGGTTATTAATTTTGATTTACATTGATCATTTTTATGTTTTATTCTTCTTAACACATTCCACTATATAATGAATAAAGATTAGCAACTGAAATATTTCATTCAGTGATATTCAGGATGTGGTATTTTAGTGTTCCCTTTATTTTTTTGAGCAGTGTTTAAAAAAGTAATGGAGGAAGGGGAGGAAAAAAAAACTAGACATGTCGGGAAGGGGTTAATATTCTCACAACTTTTTAGTAACCTATCCCACAAACTTACTTGGCTAAGCAGGAAATCTCTGACTTTGTGAAAATGATCTTGATAATCATTTTTCAAAACAATCTGGGCCCAACGGAGTCGCAGTTCAGCATTAGTTGCTTCAGAAATCTTGGTGTACAATTTTCCAAGCTCTTCAACATTGCCTACATAACAAAAATGATCATAATCTGTTCATTACGCCAATAAATTATATATGAAACCAATAAAACAAAAGAAAATTATAAACATCACACAACAGGCTGCTTTCATTTCTGACTTTCTTCTTCCGGTAATTTCAGGAGTTTGCGCCTTTACTTTGAAAAATATAAGTTTAGGAAAGTGGACATGCAGTGAGGGTTTAATATATAAACTTTCTTTACTTACTGATATACCCAAATTAAGAAAGAAGAGCCAATTCTTGCTTGCTGCGTTTGCTCCAGACTAGTGCAGAGTCTGCGGTGGGCTGACGATTGGCTTAATTCTCCTGCCAACATTGTAATTGCTTTGTAATCACAAGAAAGGGGGCTAGCTTGGGGGTTTTTGGTTCGTTTTCTTCACCCCAGCGATGATCAGTGATCAGGTGTTTTTTTTTTTGTAAACTGAAACGGCATGGTCTTAACCCCTATCTGACCTCGGACGGGATAGTACGTCCGAGGTCAGATCCCCTGCTTTGATGCAGGGCTCCGCGGTGAGCCCGCACCAAAGCCGGGACATGTCAGCTGTTTTGAACAGCTGACATGTGCCCGTAATAGGCGCGGGCAGAATCGCGATCTGCCCGCACCTATTAACAAGTTAAATGCCGCTGTCAAACGCAGACAGCGGCATTTAACTACCGCTTCCGGCCGGGCGGCCGGAAATGACGTCATCGCCGACCCCTGTCACATGATTGGGGGTCGGCGATGCGTCTCCATTGTAACCATAGAGGTCCTTGAGACCTCTATGGTTACTGATGACCGGTGGCTGTGAGCGCCACCCTGTGGTCGGCGCTCACAGCACACCTCCATTTCTGCTACATAGCAGCGATCAGCAGATCGCTGCTATGTAGCAGAGGCGATCGCGTTGTGCCTGCTTCTAGCCTCCCATGGAGGCTATTGAAGAATGGCAAAAAAAAAAAAAAAAAAAGTTGAAAAAAATGTTAAAAAAATAAAAAAAATATAAAAGTTTAAATCACCCCCCTTTCGCCCCAATCAAAATAAATCAATAAAAAAAATATAAAATCTACACATATTTGGTATCGCCGCGCTCAGAATCGCCCGATCTATCAACTAAAAAAAGCATTAACCTGATCGCTCAACAGCGTAGCGGGAAAAAAATTCAAAACGCCAGAATTACGTTTTTTTGGTCGCCGCGACATTGCATTAAAATGCAATAACGGGCGATCAAAAGAACGTATCTGCACCGAAATGCTATCATTAAAAACGTCATCTCGGCACGCAAAAAATAAGCCCTCAACCGACCCCAGATCACGAAAAATGGAGATGCTACGGGTATCGGAAAATGGCAAAATTTTTTTCTTTTTTAGCAAAGTTTGGAATTTTTTTTCACCACTTAGATAAAAAATAACCTAGTCATGTTAGGTGTCTATGAACTCGTACTGACCTGGAGAATCATTATGGCAGGTCACTTTTAGCATTTAGTGAACCTAGCAAGTGTGGGATTGCACTTTTTTTGCAATTTCACCACACTTGGAATTTTTTTCCCGTTTTCTAGTACACGACATGCTAAAACCAATGATGTCGTTCAAAAGTACAACTCGTCCCGCAAAAAATAAGCCGTCACATGGCCAAATTGACGGAAAAATAAAAAAGTTATCGCTCTGGGAAGGAGGGGAGTGAAAAACGAACACGGAAAAACGAAAAATCTCAAGGTCATGAAGGGGTTAAAATATGGTGACGGCCATTCTGTTACTCCCCGTCGCCGCTGTTGTGAAGTAGCTGTCCTGCCCTTTCCTTCCCCTTAACTACTATTTCATCACGGCATTGTGTTATAGTTTTGAAATAATTAAAAGTAAGGTTATTAGAGTTTTTGTGATCGCTGTATGTTCAAGAAAATGTATTAAAAGGCAGTGGTAAAGTTTAATCCACCAATTCAACGTGCACTCAAAATCTCACGATACATGGCCCCATTCATTCTTTCATGTACCCGGATCAGTCGTCCTGGCCCCTTTGCAGAGAAACAGCCCCAAAGCATGATGTTTCCACCACCATGCTTTACAGTAGGTATGGTGTTTGATGGATGCAACTCAGTATTCTTTTTCCTCCAAACACGACAAGTTGTGTTTCTACCAAACAGTTCCAGTTTGGTTTCATCAGACCATAGGACATTCTCCCAAAACTCTTCTGGATCATCCAAATGCTCTCTAGCAAACTTCAGACGGGCCCGGACATGTACTGGCTTAAGCAGTGGGACACGTCTGGCACGGCAGGATCTGAGTCCATGGTGGCGTAGTGTGTTACTTATGGTAGGCCTTGTTACATTGGTCCCAGCTCTCTGCAGTTCATTCACTAGGTCCCCCCGCGTGGTTCTGGGATTTTTGCTCACCGTTCTTGTGATCATTCTGACCCCACGGGGTGGGATTTTGCGTGGAGCCCCAGATCGAGGGAGATTATCAGTGGTCATGTATGTCTTCCATTTTCTAATTATTGCTCCCACTGTTGATTTCTTCACTCCAAGCTGGTTGGCTATTGCAGATTCAGTCTTCCCAGCCTGGTGCAGGGCTACAATTTTGTTTCTGGTGTCCTTTGACAGCTCTTTGGTCTTCACCATAGTGGAGTTTGAAGTCAGACTGTTTGAGGGTGTGCACAGGTGTCTTTTTATACTGATAACAAGTTTAAACAGGTGCCATTACTACAGGTAATGAGTGGAGGAAAGAGAAGACTCTTAAAGAAGAAGTTACAGGTCTGTGAAAGCCAGAAATCTTGATTGTTTGTTTCTGACCAAATACTTATTTTCCACCATAATATGCAAAAAAAATGATAAAAAAACAGACAATGTGATTTTCTGGATTTTTTTTTCTCAGTTTGTCTCCCATAGTTGAGGTCTACCTATGATGTAAATTACAGACGCCTCTCATCTTTTTAAGTGGTGGAACTTGCACTATTGCTGACTGACTAAATACTTTTTTGCCCCACTGTATATAAAAAAAATTTAAATGAACCCCTTTTGCCCCATTCAAAATAGAAATATATCAAGAGAATTTATCCAATCGGGCTGCGTGTATATATGTGTGTATGTGTGTGTGTATATATATATATATATGTATATGTGTATATATATATATATATATATATATATATGTATATGTGTATATATATATATATATATATGTATATGTGTGTATATATATACACATGTATATGTGTGTATATACAGTGGGGCAAAAAAGTATTTAGTCAGTCAGCAACAGTGCAAGTTCCACCACTTAGAAAGATTAGAGGTGTCTGTAATTTACATCATAGGTAGACCTCAACTATGGGAGACAAACTGAGAAAAAAAAAATCCAGAAAATCACATTGTCTGTTTTTTTATCATTTTTTTTGCATATTATGGTGGAAAATAAGTATTTGGTCAGAAACAAACAATCAAGATTTCTGGCTCTCACAGACCTGTAACTTCTTCTTTAAGAGTCTCCTCTTTCCTCCACTCATTACCTGTAGTAATGGCACCTGTTTAAACTTGTTATCAGTATAAAAAGACACCTGTGCACACCCTCAAACAGTCTGACTCCAAACTCCACTATGGTGAAGACCAAAGAGCTGTCAAAGGACACCAGAAACAAAATTGTAGCCCTGCACCAGGCTGGGAAGACTGAATCTGCAATAGCCAACCAGCTTGGAGTGAAGAAATCAACAGTGGGAGCAATAATTAGAAAATGGAAGACATACAAGACCACTGATAATCTCCCTCGATCTGGGGCTCCACGCAAAATCCCACCCCGTGGGGTCAGAATGATCACAAGAACGGTGAGCAAAAATCCCAGAACCACGCGGGGGGACCTAGTGAATGAACTGCAGAGAGCTGGGACCAATGTAACAAGGCCTACCATAAGTAACACACTACGCCACCATGGACTCAGATCCTGCAGTGCCAGACGTGTCCCACTGCTTAAGCCAGTACATGTCCGGGCCCGTCTGAAGTTTGCTAGAGAGCATTTGGATGATCCAGAGGAGTTTTGGGAGAATGTCCTATGGTCTGATGAAACCAAACTGGAACTGTTTGGTAGAAACACAACTTGTCGTGTTTGGAGGAAAAAGAATACTGAGTTGCATCCATCAAACACCATACCTACTGTAAAGCATGGTGGTGGAAACATCATGCTTTGGGGCTGTTTCTCTGCAAAGGGGCCAGGACGACTGATCCGGGGAAATGAAAGAATGAATGGGGCCATGTATCGTGAGATTTTGAGTGCAAACCTCCTTCCATCAGCAAGGGCATTGAAGATGAAACATGGCTGGGTCTTTCAACATGACAATGATCCAAAGCGCACCGCCAGGGCAACAAAGGAGTGGCTTTGTAAGAAGCATTTCAAGGTCCTGGAGTGGCCTAGCCAGTCTCCAGATCTCAACCCTATAGAAAACCTTTGGAGGGAGTTGAAAGTCCATATTGCCAAGCGAAAAGCCAAAAACATCACTGCTCTAGAGGAGATCTGCATGGAGGAATGGGCCAACATACCAACAACAGTGTGTGGCAACCTTGTGAAGACTTACAGAAAATGTTTGACCTCTGTCATTGCCAACAAAGGATATATTACAAAGTATTGAGATGAAATTTTGTTTCTGACCAAATACTTATTTTCCACCATAATATGCAAATAAAATGTTAAAAAAACAGACAATGTGATTTTCTGGATTTTTTTTTCTCAGTTTGTCTCCCATAGTTGAGGTCTACCTATGATGTAAATTACAGACGCCTCTCATCTTTTTAAGTGGTGGAACTTGCACTATTGCTGACTGACTAAATACTTTTTTGCCCCACTGTATATATATATATGTATATATGTACCCCCTGCAGACTGTGAGCCCTCGCGGGCAGGGTCCTCCCTCCTTATGTACTCGTGTGCCTTGTTATCTGCTCATGTTTAATGTATTTGTCTATATTTGCCCCGTATTCACATGTAAAGCGCCATGGAATAAATGGCGCTATAAAAATGTATAATAATAATAATAATGTGTGTATATATATATATATATATGTATATGTGTGCATATATATATATATATGTATATGTGTGCATACATATATATATATATATATATGTATATATATATATATATATATATATATATATATATATATATATATATATACATACACACACTTGCACCCACTTATGCAGGTTGTCTATGGCTTCCTGTTATACAATGTTAGAGCTGTAAAAAGAATATGTGTATTTTTTCACTTTATTAACAGCTCTAGAATTGTAACACAGGAAGTGTTTTTGATCTCATGATTTGTCTGAGAATTTCTGTAATGTGACCAGTCTCACCCTAGTGTTCAAGTGGTTGTGAAATGGTCAAACATAATTAATGAGTTAATTAATCTCTTACCCACTGGAAGCGGTGACTTGTCAAGTACTCTATCCAAAAAATAGACAAGCTGATAGGTTTTCCATTGTGTGATATCCACTTTGGTAATAGACTCAAAGTCAAGCGGTGAAGAAGCCAAGAGTTCAGCCAAAGCTTCAGATGGCTTCATCAGAGAGTTGCCTGAAGACAAATCTGGAAGAAATGGTGGCCAGCCAGGCGTGTTCAACCAATGGTCAAATTCAAAGCCTAGTTTGAGAAAATCACGTTTTTGTTTAGGAAATACGGTAAATATAGACATGCTCGAAGTTCTCAACTTTAGGTGTACAAAGCGCAGAAAATCAATACAAAGAAAATGGAGAAAGACAAATAAAAATATCAACAGCTTCGGTGATAAGTACATGTTGATCTTCAGATTAGTGTTAAGGTGGTCTGTATCTTCACGTACTGTAGAGTAACATTTTTCTCCATCAACAATATTTCACAGTGAAGCAAACTTCATTAGTTTATTTTAACTAGACCATATTTTTCCAGTGATCACAAGTTCACAACTTCAATATAGAAATAATTCTTGTGATCTTGCACTAATCCTTCAACATGACCGAATCTTACTTGTGCACATAGTTCAGTGGCTTTCTCTTCAGTCCATCATACTTTATGACCAGTGATGGGGTTATGACGTATATTTTTTATTCTCTCATCCCTAATGCCTTCATAGCAACTTCAGAGATTATTTAACCATATTGTTAATCTTCTCCCAGGTCAAAGATAATACGGTGTTGGACATTTGCAGCCCTGTGAAGCACCTCCTACCTGCCAGCACGCACAGCTCTGTTTTGATTTTTCTCCTGGCATAACGTCATTATTGTAACATGACGCATGGGCAACTGCAGCTAGACACATTAATGATTTTGAGCCAGGACTACAAATTAAAAGAAGAGCCAGGGATGCCAACATGGAGGGCACATTATGCAAGGTACCGTAGACTACCGACGATGCTGGTGAACCAGGGACCTAAGCCAAGACCAATTTTCCTTGCTTTCCATTATAAGACACCTCCTTTGCCTTCAAAACTAGTGTTCCAATATTCTTAAGAATGTGAAACGCACAACTGGGTCCCATATTCACTATGTGGCCTTACAAACGATTTATAAATGGGTAACGTTACATTGAGATTACACGGTTTTCTCACTCTTGAAATACATCCTAAAATCCCATTTGCTTACATAGCTACTGCCTGACATTGAGTACTGACACTTTCCTGCCTTGTGACCAGAATAGTCATGTTCTTGTCCCGTTTTCCCCAGTTTAATCCTATTTAAACTATTAATGCAGTCGTGGTGCGTTATTTTACATTTAACAACACTAAAATTAATCTATGTTTTTTGACGTGTGGTCAGATTATCTACGTCATTCTACAAAACCAAGCAGAACTTTTATTATCCAGAAAAATTTTGAATCCGCAAAATATGCCACTTTACTTTCTCATCAACAAGGTCATTAATAAATAGATTAAAAATAAATGATTTAACATCATTTAATTTAAGCATCAGATTTAAAATGATCCTTATTGGCAACAAGGGGTTTACAAAATACAAATAAGTTACAAATACGAAAATGATGAAACTATTGCATTGTGTATGTATCATAGTTCTGAGTAGGTGGTATAATATTTACAGCGTTAGATACCAATTACTTGAAACTTACCCTTGATTTTATCAACACCCTTTTCCTTAAGTTCTGGAAAATAATCCAAATAAAAGGCCAACGCTTCATCAGCAGTGATGCTCTGAAACTTAAATCTGTCAACATAAGCCTAAAAATGCAAAAACACGTTATTCATCACAGCGTTAATAGGTGTTGAACATAATCAATCCTGTTAAAATATGTATCCTTTAACTCCTTCACGACCTTGGGATTTTCCATTTTTGCAGTTTCATTTTTTGCTCCCCTTCACTTGAGCCATAACTTTTTTTATTTTTCCGTCAATATGACCATGTGAGGGCTTCATTTTTGAAGAATGTTATATAGCGTACTGGAAAAAAACAGGAAACAGGAAAAAATTCCAAGTGTGGTGAAATGGCAAAAAAAAGTGCAATTCCACATTTTTTTTTTCTCTTACCATATTCACTAAATGCTAAAACTGACCTTCCATTAAGATTCTCCAGGTCATTACGAGTTCACAGATACCAAACATGTCTGGGTTATTTTTTTATTTGAGTGGTGAAAATAAAGTCACAATACTATAAGAAAAAAAAAATGGCGCCAATTTCAAAGATTTGCACTATCTCCATTTTTTTAAGATCTGGGGCTTATTTTTTGTACAATGAGCTGACATTTTTATTCATTCCATTTTGGGGTAGAAACAATGTTTGATGGCCTGTTACCGTTTTTGGTCGCCACAATATTGCAATAAAATGCAGTAATTCTGATTATTTGTTTTATCTCTTTACACTGTTTACCGATCTGATGAATTTAGTTTATATTTTCATAAATTGGATATTTCTGAACGCTGGGTTACCAAATGTGTATTTTTTTATTGTTTTATTTTGAATGAGGCAAAAAAAGGGGGGGGCGATTTGAACTTTTAAATATATTTTTTTTAAATATATTTTTTACTTGGTTCAATAGTCCCATTAGGAGACTTGAAGCTGTGATCAACCCAAAAAAATCATCATCTCCTATGAACGAAGGCCATGGGCCGGCGTTCATACCAGGTCTGCAATGACAAGCACAGTGGTCTTCTGTAGACCCCCAGTTGTCATGCCAACCCATCAGGGCCCAGGCCACATAATCACGGGGTTTGTGACTGGCTTATTTGTAAGTGAGAGTTAAATGCCGCTGTCAGAAATTGACAGTGACATTTAGCATGTTAACTGCCGTGGGTGGATCGAGATTCCACCTGAGGCTGTTAGGGGCACCTGACCGCTGATCAAATCAAGTGACACTGCCGCAGTTCCTTATGGGATTCGGGGACAGCGGCTGGAAGTCCCAACTGGTGATTCTATATCATCAGAGACAGTTTTGGTCGACAACCCCCAGAGGCCTTCCTGCCAACTGCCCAGCCCTCCAACTCCAAAACCAACTTCTCCACCATTACAGAAGATAAACTCTCCACTCTACTCTCAAGATCGCATCTCATCACCTGTGCACTTGACCCGATCCCATCCCACTTCATCCCAAACCTCGCCACAGTCTTCATCCCAACCCTAACCCATCTCTTCAACCTATCACTAACAATTGGTGTTTTCCCCCCTCAAGCTTTAAACATGCCTCAATCACACCTATCCTCAAAAAGCCCTCTCTTGACCCATCCTCTGTATCTAGCTATCACCCTATATCACTTCTCCCCTATGCCTCAAAACTACTGGAACAACAAGTCCATCTTGAACTGTCCTCCCATCGCCCTTCCTGCTCCCTCTTCAACCGCTTACAATCTAGCTTCATGTCACACCACTCCACTGAAACTGCCCTAACTAAGGTCACCAATTACCTATTAACCGCCAAGAGCAAGCGACACTACTCTGTCCTTCTCCTCCTAGACCTGTCCTCTGCCTTTGACACAGTGGACCATTCCCTATTATTACAGACCCTCTCATCTCTTGGCATCACAGACTTGGCCCTATCCTGGATCTCGTCATACTCAACAGACCGGACATTCCGCCATTTCATCCTTCTTCTCCGCTAGATTTCTAAAACTTAACATGGACAAAACAGAATTCATCATCTTTCCTCCATGTCACGCGCCCCCCTCCCCCAACGGACCTATCCATTACAGTAAACGGCTGCCCACTCTTCCCAGTCCCACAACCTAAACCAAGAATCTGCAAAAACCCTAGTCCATGCCCTGATCATCTCCCGCCTTGACTAAACCTCCTGCTCTGTGGCCTCCCCTCATATCTATTCTAAACTCTGCTGCCCGACTAATCCACCTGTCCCCTCCCCCTCTGTCAATCCCTTCACTGGCTCCCCGTTGCCCAGAGCCTCCAGTACAAAATCCTAGCCAAGACATACAAAGCCATCCACAACCTGTCTCCTCCATACATCTGTGACCTCATCTCGGGGTACTTACAGTACAGACCAAAAGTTTGGACACCTTCTCATTTAAAGATTTTTCTGACTATGAAAATTGTAAATTCACACTAAAGGCATCAAAACTATAAATTAACACATGTGGAATTATATACTTAACAAACAAGTGTGAAACAACTGAAATTATGTCTTATATTCTAGGTTCTTCAAAGTAGCCACCTGTCACGCCGTAAGCGGCGTTAAAGGGGCAGGACGGCGTACTGGGACCCACACCTGTCCCTACCACTTTAATGGGGCCCTGGCTTTCCCTTATCTCGGGGGTACCTATGATGGTTAGGAGGCCCGAGCCGCCAGCGTATCCCTGTCTCCTGTGCAGGCCCTATCAGTGGCCCCCTCTCCCCCCAAAGGAGGTGGACTGCACCAGTGTATAAATACAACAATAAACAGGGTATACAGACAAGGTAACTAAAAGTCTCAAACTCACCAAATGCTCACACAACCACAGAGGAAACACCGAGAAGGGAAGAGAGGGAATAAACAAGGAAAGAAAACAGGTTAAACATGCAACCAAAAACGCAGACACCAATCTCTGTAAATAAACCTCCAACACCAACACTACGCTCCTTCAACCTCCAAGCCAGGCAGTAGAACTGATCACTGACAATAGCTGAAGTCAGGACTGGGTCTATATAGAGGATCAGATTACAAAATCCACTTCAGCTGAGAGAGACCCAGCTCTCAGCAATAAGGTTAACTCCTGCACTGCTGGCACAAAGAAGCCAGGTCAGAATATAGGTGAAGAGCTTCTGTTCACTGTGTGTGAACGAGACCCAGAGCGCTGCGGTTCTCTGGAACCTCTCTGTTGCGGTAGCCCCGTGACAGTACCTTTTGCTTTGATGACTGGTTTGCACACTCTTGGCATTCTCTTGATGAGCTTCAAGAGGTAGTCCCCGGAAATGGTCTTCCAACAATCTTGAAGGAGTTCCCAGAGATGCTTAGCACTTGTTGGCCCTTTTGCCTTCACTCTGCGGTCCAGCTCACCCAAAACCATCTCGATTGGGTTCAGGTCTGGTGACTGTGGAGGCCAGGTCATCTGGCATAGCACACCATCACTCTCCTTCTTGGTCAAATAGCCCTTACACAGCCTGGAGGTGGGTTTGGGGTCATTGTCCTGTTGAAAAATAAATGATGGTCCAACTAAATGCAAACCGGCATGCCGCTGCAAGATGCTGTGGTAGCCATGCTGGTTCAGTATGCCTTCAATTTTGAATAAATTCCAAACAGTGTCACCAGCAAAGCACCCCCACACCATCACACCTCCTCCATGCTTCACAGTGGGAACCAGACATGTAGCGTCCATCTGTTCACCATTTCTGCGTCGCACAAAGACATGATGGTTAGAACCAAAGATCTCAAATTTGGACTCAAACCAAAGCACAGATTTCCACTGGTCTAATGTCCATTCCTTGTGTTCTTTACCCCAAACAAGTCTCTTCTGCTTGTTGCCTGTCCTTAGCAGTGGTTTCCTAGCAGTCATTTTACCATGAAGGCCTTCTGCACAAAGTCTCCTCTTAACAGTTGTTGTAGAGATGTGTCTGCTGCTAGAACTCTGTGTGGCACTAACCTGGTCTCTAATCTGAGCTGCTGTTAACCTGCGATTTCTGAGGCTGGTGACTCGGATAAACTAATCCTCAGAAGCAGAGGTGGCTCTTGGTCTTCCTTTCCTGGGGCAGCCCTCATGTGAGCCAGTTTCTTTGTAGCGTTTGATGGTTTTTGCAACTGCACTTGGGGACACTTTCAAAGTTTGCCCAATTTTTCAGAGTGACTGACCTTCATTTCTTAAAGTAATGATGGCCACTCGTTTTTCTTTACTTAGCTGCTTTTTTCTTGCCATAATACAAATTCTAACAGTCTATTCAGTAGGACAATCAGCTGTGCACCCACCAGACTTCTGCTCAACACAACTTATGGTCCCAACCCCATTTATAAAGCAAGAAATTCCACTTATTAAACCTGACAGGGCACACCTGTGAAGTGAAAACCATTTCCGGTGACTACCTCTTGAAGCTCATCCAAGAGTGTGCAAAGCAGTCATCAAAGCAAAAGGTGGTTACTTTGAAGAACCTAAAATATAAGACATATTTTCAGTTGTTTAAAAAATTTTTTTTAAGTATATAATTCCACGTGTCAATTCATAGTTTTGATGCCTTCAGTGTGAATTTACAATTTTCATAGTCACAAAAATACAGAAAAACCTTTAAATGAGGTGTGTCCAAACTTTTGGTCTGTACTGTACCTGCACGCAACCTCAAATCCTCACAAGATCTCCTTCTCTACTCCCCTCTTATCTCCTCTTCCCACAATCGCATATAAGATTTCTCTCGCACATCACCCCTACTCTGGAACTCTCTACCACAAAATATCAGACTCTCGCAGTACCATCGAAACCTTCAAAAAGAACCTGAAACCTGAACACCTACCTCTTCTGACAAGCCTACAACCTGCAGTAACCACCAATCGACCAAACCGCTGCATGACCAGCTCTACCCTCACCTATTGTATCCTCACCCATCCCTTGTAGATTGTGAGCCCTGGCGGGCAGGGTCCTCTCTCCTACTGTACCAGTCGTGACTTGTATTCTTTAAGATTATTGTACTTGTTATTACTATGTATACCCCTCACATGTAAAGCGCCACTGAATAAATGGCGCTATAATAATAATAAATAATATCTGAGACTGGGTAATAAAAGGAACAGATAAATATGGGCAAAAGAACACATACACTGGACTGAGGAAGATTGGAAAAAAGTATTATGGACAGACGAATCCAAGTTTGAGGTGTTTAGATCACACAGAAGAACATTTGTGAGACGCAGAACAACTGAAAAGATGCTGGAAGAGTGCCTGACGCCATCTGTCAAGCATGGTGGAGGTAATGTGATGGTCTGGGTTTGCTTTGGTGCTGGTAAAGTGGGAGATTTTACAAGGTAAAACGGATTTTGAATAAGGAAGTCTATCACTCCATTTTGCAATGCCATGCCATACCCTGTGGACAGCGCTTGATTGGAGCCAATTTCATCCTACAACAGGACAAGGACCCAAAGCACACCTCCAAATTATGCAAGAACTATTTAGGGAAGAAGCAGACAGCTGTTATTTTATCTGTAATGGAGTGGCCAGTGCAGTCACCAGATCTCAACCCCATTGAGTTGTTGTGGGAGCAGCTTGACCGTATGGTACGCAAAAAGTGCTCATCAAGCCAAACCAAGTTGTGGGAGGTGCTTCTGGAAGCAAGGGGTGAAATTTCTCCAGATTACCCCAGCAAATTAACTGCTAGAATGCCAGAGGTCTGCAATCCTGTAATTGCTGCAAAGGGAGTATTCCTTGATGAAAGCAAAAGTTTGAAGGAGAAAATTATTATTTCAAATAAAAATCTTTGTTTCGAACCTTGTCAATGTGTGGACTAGATTTTAAATTCATTCGGCAACTCGTTTGATTAAAAAAAAAAAATAAAAAAAAATACATGAGTTTTCATGGAAAACACGAAATTGTCAGGGTCATTCTAAACATACGTACGTGTGTGCTTTTTATTTGTTATAACTAATTTGTTGCTATTTATTTTTCCACCATCACCATACTTGCACTAATTTGGTAAATCAAATTGCTGAGTAAAACCATACAAAGCCCCTCCTCCCCCCCAAAAAAAGAAAAGGGAATTGACTTTTTAACCATTCCACTACCCTTGAGATTTTTTTTTAATTTTCCAGTACAGTAAAATAATCAGTCTTTCAAAACTACAACGCATTCCTTCTCCAGCAAAATAAGCCCTCATATAGATATTTGTCAGAAAAAAAAAGTTAAGCCTCAAAAAGGGAAGAAAAAACAAAAAAGCACAAATGAAAAACTGCAATGTCGTTCTCGTTCTCAAGTTGCTGAGTGTGACGGTACCTTTAGGCTGCCATCAGACTAGCAGTATTTGGTCAGTATTTTACATCAGTATTTGTAAGCCAAAACCAGGAGTGGAACAATCAGAGGAAAAGTATAATAGAAACATATGCACCACTTCTGTATTTATCACCCGCTCCTGGTTTTGGCTTACAAATACCGATGTAAAATACTGACCAAATACTGATAGTGTGACGGCAGCCTAAAGGTACCGTCACACTCAGCAACTTTGCAACGAGAACGACAACGATCCGTGACGTCCTGGATAGCGATCTCGTTGTGTTGGACACGCAGCAGTGATCTGGATCCCGCTGTGACATCGCTGGTCGGAGCTAGAAGTCCAGAACTTTATTTCGTCGTCAGGTCAGCGTGTATCGTCATGTTTGACATCAAAAGCAACGATGCCTGCAATGTTTTACATGGAGCTAACAACCAGCGAGAACGATAAGCGAGTCGCCGTTACGTCACTGGATCGCTCCTGCATCGTTCTGGAGTTGCTGTGTTTGACGTCTCTACAGCGACCTAAACAGCGACGCTGCAGCGATCGGCTCGTTGTCTATATCGCTGCAGCATCGCTGAGTGTGACGGTACCTTAAGGATTAAATATATAATAGGATTAGTAAAGCTATCATTAAAGAACAGAAGCAGAGAGAGCGCATCCTCATAGCAACAATGGTGCAGGATATTGATAGACATATCCAGACTACAGGCTTTACAGCTTTTACTGTAACAGACATTTCACATACACAGAAAAAAAAATTATTTGCATTTGAACTGTTTTTGCAAGACTGCAAAGATATTTAAGAAAAAAATAAAAACGGTGTTTGTTGGAAAAGATGCAATCATTTATTAATTAATATCAGGTTTCTTTTTCTCCTATATGCATGTATGAGTCGAGGCGTCCTACTCAGTGATTGCTAGCCATCTTTGCACGCGCAGTCACAAAGGCAAAACGGTCAACAGCCAGTAGGACTGGACTCGTGTGCATACCAACACTGGGGATTTCAATGAATGAAATGCAAGTTTTAGTGAATCTTTTCCGGCGCACAAAAAAAAATAATTTATAATCAATCTGACCTCCTCCTGCTCTATAACATGATGCCTGCAGATCAGACACCATTTTCAACAAGTTCCCAAAAATGTGCTCCCAAAATATTAATATATGAAAAAATACCTTTAGAAAGTCATCAAATTTTTTCTGATCTCCAACCAGGTGGGCGAGGTAAGAGACAAAGCAAAATCCTTTTTCATATGGAGTTTCATTGTAAGTGTCATCCGGATTTACCCCTGTTGAGCAAATTATTTAAACACTTGAGTCTTGGAGCATTCACATCCCGCATCACGTTTGTCACCGGCAGTAAACCTTTGTTTTTGCGGTGTCACATTACGAGCATATACAATGTTCAAAGTGCTGCACTTAAAACATCCATCAGATCTCTACGAACAAGATGCTCAAGTTGAATAACTACCGTAATTGTGTGATCTTTACGGACAGTATAATTCTATGTGCGAACGGAATCCCTTTCAGGCCATAACCCACCAGAAAAAGTATTTAATAAAGAGTAAAAAAGTATGAACATATGCACCGCAAAGTAAAAATGACTTAGGCTACGTTCACATTTGCGTTGTGCAGTGCTGCGTCGGCGATGCAACGCACAACGCATGCAAAACGCAGCTTTTTGTGGCGCAAGTGCAGCGCCCCAGAGATCTGGTCGTTGCAGTATGACACTCTGCCACTAAGGGGAGTGATGGTACGTCTGATGGCACTGAAGGAATTCTACTGACCAGGTATCACCAGCACACATTACACTTCACACTCCGGCCACTAGGGGGAGAAAAAAGCTTTATTTATTGGGCCACTCCTCACACTGGTAAAACTAGGGGTTGGATAGGAAGTTAGTCAGAAGCTGACTGGGTTGGATTCAGGCAACATCCCGTGGCAGGGGGTGTTGCAGGGAGA
Organism: Ranitomeya imitator; assembly: GCF_032444005.1. Taxonomy (NCBI): domain Eukaryota; kingdom Metazoa; phylum Chordata; class Amphibia; order Anura; family Dendrobatidae; genus Ranitomeya; species Ranitomeya imitator. The sequence continues at coordinate 273,468,850 of NC_091284.1, read as the reverse complement.
AGACACAGGGGGGCCCCTGTCAGGCGTGGGAACCTGGCAGGTGCCTGGCGAACAGAGCAGAACGTTACGGAACCGCGCCTGCACACCCCGCGGCGGTATCCTAAGAAAGTGACACGAAGGGAAGGATATTGTGGAACAGTGAGAAACGAGATCAAGCACAAAGGAGAGCCAGTAGGAGTCGTGCCGTGAGACCGAGGCAACATCCTACTGAGGCGCGTAGCCGGTGGCCGGAACACCGCCGGAGTAACTGACTCTAGGCCTTACTTCGAACTCCGCAGGACAGTTATTTATAGGTTGGCTGTCTACCTTAAATTTCCTACGAAGACATAGGGGGCAACGTGTGGAGAGGGGCGTCTCTAGGGTCCCGGAAGAGCTCCGAGCCTTCACGTCATACGGGTGCGTCCTAGCCATAACATACCTGGGGGACGAGAAACTAGTAACATCTGGAACAAGCGAGAGAGAGAATTAGAAAGAACGAACGAACGAGAGCAGCAGTTGTGAGGACTATTCCGAATGCTCAGCAGGGTAGCACTACAACACACAGGCGCTAGTGGTAGGCACTGATTTCCACCTGAAAAGGGAACTCTGGAAGTGCCCATCGGACCGGCCGGTCTCAGATAGCCCTGTTAAGCGTGCTCTGGATTGAGGATCCTGAAGTCTTCAGTAAAGAGACTGCAACCTTGTGTCCTCGTTATTGACTGCACCTCACACCATCACCATCGACCTGACTGGGAAGCCCTGGGGACATACTTCACCTGTGAGAAGGTATACCATCCAGTTGCCATTCCATCACCCCAGCAGACCCCACAGCAGCGTCGGTCACCCTGACCGAACACCACAGATGGCGTCACGAATCCCTGACAAACTGCACCACCTTTATTGGACGCCCCTTAGCAAGGTCGTGGACCGGGTCTAGCCACCATGACAGCCTCAGAACCGAACCAGAGAGGCCCGGTACCGAGAACTCATGGCCCCCTGTCTGTGGGCCTCCACATGCGTTCATTTTTTCATAATTTTTGGCGCAGAAAAAACTGTATCATGCGTTTTCTGTTGCGCCAAAAAAACGCATGCATCACAAAACGCAAGACAACGCATGTCCATGCGCCCGCCATGTTAAATATAGGGGCGCATGCGTCGCCGCGGCTGCGCCCAACGCAGCCCGGCAAAACGCTAATGTGAACGTAGCCTTAGTATTTCTTATCGTTTTAACTGCTACACATTTGTAAAGACGTGAAGTGTTTAAAAATAGTGAACAGCCCATTCTTCTGGCAGCGCCCACTTGGTAAACAGCCACTAGTTACACTTTCAAGGCAACTATATAAAAAAAGAAAGTAAATTGGCTGACAGCAAAAAACAGAAAAGACAACAAAGATGCTTTAGGAATAATACAGCCAGCGTTTTCTTGAAGCTTCTTCCTGTAGCAAAACTCGGCGGGTACTCAGGCATCCAAGAAACACCGTGTGAACATAGCCCAATGAGAACAAAAGGAAGTATCAATGGTCAATTAAGACCAACATCATCAACTAATTGAAGGAAGGATTCCAAATCTGAAAAAACATCAATGTAAAAAATAAATGCAATTACAAGCATATTGTGCAAATTTCATCCCGTCAACTAATACAGTGTGAACAGCCCCCATGTGCCTACATAATATCCCAGAGTTCTCAGTTGAATTCAGTCCTGGGAAATGTGAGGGCCAGTCAATGGCATCAAAGCCTGGGTCATCCCAAGAACAGTTTATACACTTTAGCCACATGAGGCCAGGCACTGTCCTGCACCTGGCAGCACCCAATACCCACTGCAATGATAGGACTTTGGCTCAAAGGATTTTGGTTACCATGTGGTAATTTGTGCAACCCGAGAATATGCCTCCCCTTCAGGCTAGATAATGTTGTAGGCAGCATAATAACCACCAAGGTGTCTTCAAACTCTTTCATAGGTTGGTCTAATGTGCTCAGTGTAAACCTCCTCATTTTTGAGAACTAAGCACTGCGGTTGGCTAAGAGCACAGTTCTCAATGCAGGATGTTGAGCCCTCATACCACCATCATGTAGTTTATTTCTGATAGTTTGATTAAAAACATGCAAAGTAGTCGCATGCTAGAGGTCACTTAGCAGGCCTTTGGCAGAGTTCTTCCTATAATTATTATTATACATTTTTATAGCGCCATTTATTCCATGGTGCTTTATGGAGCGCCCCCAGACACAGGGCCACGGGTTCTCGGTACCGGGCCTCTCTGGTTCGGTTCTGAGGCTGTCACGGTGGCTAGACCCGGTCCGCGACCCTGCTAAGGGGCGTCCAATGAAGGTGGTGGTACAGTCTGTCAGGGGTTCGTGTCGCCACTTGTGGTGTTCGGTCAGGGTGACCGACGCTGCTGTGGGGTCCGCTGGGGTGATGGAATGGCAGCTGGATGGTATAACTTCCCACAGGTGAAGTATGTCCCCAGGGCTTCCCAGTAAGGTGGATGGTGATGGTGTGAGGTGCAGGCAATAACGAGGACATAGGGTTGCAGTCTCTTTACTGAAGACTTCAGGATCCTCAATCCAGAGCACGTTTAACAGGGCTATCAGATTGCCCTCTATGTTTTCGTAGGTGTAGTAAGGTAGACAGCCAACCTATAATTGACTGTCCGGCGGAGTTTGAAGGCCTGAAGTCAGTTACTCCTGCGGTGTTCCGGCCACCGACTACGCGCCTCAGTAAGATGTTGCCTCTCTCTCTCGGCACAACTCCTACTGGCTCTCCTTTGTGCTTGATCTCGTTTACACTGTTCCACAATATCCTTCCCTTCGTGTCTCTCTCCTGGATACCGCTGCAGGGTGTGCAGGCTCGGTTCCGTTCCGTTCTGTTCGCTAGGCACCTGCCAGGTTCCCACGCCTGACAGGGACCCCCTGTGCCTTCTGCCTGCAACACCCCCTGCCACGGGATGTTGCCTGAATCCAATCCAGTCAGCTTCTGACTAACTTCCTCCACAGCCCCTAGTTTTACCAATGTGAGGAGTGGCCCAATAAATAAAGCCTTTTTCTCCCCCTAGTGGCCGGAGTGTGAAGTGTAATGTGTTCTGGTGATACCTGGTCAGGAGAACTCCTTAGTGCCATCAGACGTACCGCCACTCTCCTTAGCGGCAGAGTGCCATAGTGCAACGACCAGGTCTCTGGGGCGCTGCACTTTACATGTGAAAAGGGGGCAGATAGACAAATACATTAAACATGATCAAAAACAAGGCACACAGGTACATAAGGAGGGAGGACCCTGCCCATGAGGGCTCACAGTCTACAGGGGATGGGTGAGGATACACTAGGGGAGAGTAGAGCTGGTTGTGTGGCAGTTCAGTAGGTTGAGGATCACTGTATGCTGTAGGCTTGTCGGAAGAGTTGAGTCTTCAGGTTAGTTTTGAAGGTTTCTATGGTAGGCGAGAGTTTGATGTGTTGTGGTAGAGAGTTCCAGAGTATAGGGGAAGCACGGGAGAAGTCTTGGATGCGGTTGTGGGAAGAATAGATGAGAGGGAAGTAGAAAAGGAGGTCTTGAGAGGATCGGAGGTTGCGTGTAGGTAAGTACAGGGAAACCATGTCACAGATGTATGGAGGAGACAGGTTGTGGATGGCTTTTTATGTCATTGTAAGGGTTTTGAGCTGGAGTCTCTGGCCGATGGGAAGCCAGTGAAGGGCTTGGCATAGGGGAGAGTCTGGGGAATAGCGGGGAGACAGGTAGATTAGTTGGGCAGCAGAGTGTAAGATCGATTGGAGTGGTGCCAGAGTGCTAGAGGGGAGGCCAGAGAGTAGGAGGTTGCAGTAGTCAAGGCAGGAGATGATATTCACTTGGTACTACTGCTGGTTTGATGCCATTAAGCGGCCCAGTCTGTCTCCTATCGGGCGGCAACTGTTCCATTCTCTGAAGATTATAATGAGACATGGCAGTATTTCTTACAATGGTGTTTATAGATGTTCCATACTGGAGGATCTGGACTACCGCTGCAACCTGGGCTGCAGGTACCACCACCTCATGATACCAGTACTGACAAGGACACTAACAAAACTAGATAAGAATCAGTCAGCATGGATAAGATAGTAATACCAATTTTCAACTGGACAGATTGTAATGGCTGAAGATTAAGTGACTTGGGGTTACAATATGCTTAAAATGACGCTTGGTAATGTCCAGAAACACTATTTACTTACAAATGTAAGGTTAAATCTGCAGGTAAATAGGATTCAAATGATGTTAGGCTGCTAACTGGAGCAGCAGTTACAAGGAGAAAACTAATTTATATCCTCCCTGCAGCCACTAGCTTCCAGTCATCGAGGTGGCACAGGTAGCTCTTAACATAATGAGAATGCTGTAATCGCACCCTAGCACTTTGATTAACAAGAGATCACCATATGTGTTCAGAGCAGGTGGTCAGTGAAGGTGCAGGAGAGTGACTACAGTTTTGCTCACAGTATCTTGATTGTTGAGAGTAATCGCTCTTTGTTGCGTTCCTATAATCTGAAGCTAATTGGAAGATAAATGCTAATTTTCTCCCTGTAGCTGCTGCCCCAGTAATGCAGCCTAACAAGATTTAGGGGCCATCTACCTGCAAATTACCTGTTTAATTGGATGTAAAAAGCGTTTCTAGACATGACAGTTTCCCTTAAAGTGTTCCCTAACTTTTTTTTTTGGAGCAGCATAGATACCCTTATGTTGTATAGGCTGAACTGGATGGACAAATGTCTTTTTTCGGCCTTACTAACTATGTTACTATGTATGTTGTAATGTTTTGGTATACTGGGTTCATACCCTTGGCAGGCTTAACCCCTTAATGACCGCCAATACGTCTTTTAACTGACCTGAGATGTAAGAGAATAGCCTCCCCATACAGGTAACAATCCAGCATCTGTCGGTTGTACACTATAGCTGACAACTTGCTGTACCAGCCACGATCAGTATTTGCACCATCTAAATCTGTTTAACCCCTTAGATGCTGCTGTCAATAGTGACTACATCATTATAAATGGTTAACAGAGTGTGGGGGCTTCTTCTTTGTCACAATTGGTGCCCTCAGATCATGATTTTGCGGTCCTGATGTTTGCCATGGCAATTCATGACCAAATAGCGACCTTAGAATCTGACGGCTGTAGTAATCTGTTTAGAAGTTAGCAACATTTAGGTGGTAAAAATACACATTTTCATTTCTGTCATACCACTTTGCATTAATTCCTGTAAAGCACCTGAAGGGTTAATAAACTACCTGACAGCAGTTTTCAATATGTTTAGGGGTGCTGTTTTTAAAATGGTATCATGTGTGTGGGTTTCCCAATATATGGGACCCCTAAAGTCACTTCAAACATAGATAAGTCCCTAAAAAAATAAATGTGGTAAATTTCTTTGAAAAAATGAAAAATTGCTGCTACATTTTTAAACCTCCTAAAATGCTAACAAAATAAAATAACATTTTACAAATGGTGCTGATGTAAAGCAGACATGTGGGAAATGTTATTTATTAATGGTTTGCTGTTGTATGACTATCTGGATTAAAGGGATAATCATTCAAATTTAGAAAATTGCTAATTTTTTAACATTTTTCTCAAATTTTTGATATTTTTTATAAATAAACACAAAAAATGTTGAACTAAATTTACCATTATCATAAAGTATAATGTGTCACGAAAAAAACAATCTCAAAATCACTGGGATTTGTTGAAGCGTTGCAGAGTTATTACCACATAAAGTGACACTGGTCAGATTTCAAAAATTTGGCTCGGTCACTAAGGGGTTAAAGCTTTTGTTAAACCACCTGCTGCTACATCAACTATTGGCACCCAGCGCTGCACTGCTAGGGATGATGGCATGATGGAGCGTTCTTTCTCAGTCTATACCCACAGATGCAGTGGTTGCTATTGATGACTACATCAAAGGTTTTAACAACTGTAGTGGTGGCCTGCTGTAGGTTCTCTGTAACTGCTGCAGTTTATTAACAGCAGGGGCATGAGCCGCATCAGCTGCACCTTTCACCTGCACTGTTTTTGTTCTGTAGCCTCTTTAAATGCTGAATAGAGGAGACCCCTGGACGAAGCATTTCATTACGAAACGTGCGGAAGGTGTGATGGGTTCCTGGTTTCAAACACTGCAGGTAATGTTAGCTTTACTATTAGTCCTATAAGTGTGGTCAATATGCTTTAAGATTTGTGCTATGCAGGATTGTTACTGTGACTTATTTACGCTTCACTCAGCACTTTTTATTTTCTATATGGACACTTTCTGGCATAAAAAAATCTTGCAAAATTTAGGTTATAATTTATAATAAATTCAACTGGCTGTTACCATAGATTTGTCTTTTGAGCCATGTACTTCTTCCCCTGCATGAGACGGACCAATCATAAGTCAGGCAGGAAAATACAGAGAGGAAAATGAAAATGCCCCACAATAGTTTAGAACAAGCCATCGCCTGTGTGATACACAAAAATGACAGAGCCTTTTTTTTTTCTCCTCCCTGCAGAATGACTACAAGTGTCAGGAGCAGAGCAGAGATTACAAACACCTTTCATCTCACAGCACTTAGTATGGGGAGAGGGGAATATCGCAGAGCTGACAGCACTGTGACAACACAGCTGTACCTGCAGCCATGTTTGTAATGAAACAAAGCTCAGCTGTGCTAGACTGCTCTACCCTCACCCCAGCAGTGGATAGAGGTAGTATCAGTTATTGCAATCCTGTCTGTGATAAGGAAACTACTGAAAGACAGGAAGTATGAGGTTAAAATTATAATAGTGGCAAGTGTGCAAATTGCAAGAGTATTACAGTAATGTTTTTATTTTTATTTATTTTTTTAATATGGATCGTGATAGAAAGAGTTAAATTTAATGAAAAAACAAACAAACAAACAAAAAAAACACATACATTTAAATAGGTCATTTTCTGATTAAAGGGACCCCGTCACCCCCAAAACCGAGGGTGAGGTAAGCCCACCATCATCAGGGGTTTATCTACAGCATTCTGGAATGCTATACATAAGGCCCCGATGTACCCTAAAAGATGAGAAAAAGAGGTTAGATTATACTCACCCAGGGGCGGTCCCGGTCCGGTCCGGCGCCTCCCATCTTCATCAGATGACATCCTCTTATGGTCTTCACGCTGCCGCTCCGGCGCAGGTGAACTTTGTCTGCCCTGTTGAGGGCAGAGCAAAGGACTGCAGTGCACAGGTGCTGGGCCTCTCTGACCTTTCCCGACACCTGCGCACTGCAGTACTTTGCTCTGCCCTCGACAGGGCAGACAAAGTTCGCCTGCGCCGGAGCCGCAGCATGAAGACAAGAAGAGGACGTCATCCTATGAAGATAGGAGGCGCCGGACCGGACCGCGACGCCCATCGGATCAGACCGCTCGCCCAGGTGAGTATAATCTAACCTCTTTTTCTCATCTTGCAGGTTACATCGGGGGCTTATCTACAGCATTCCAGAATGCTGTAGATAAGCCCCTGATGCCGGTGGCCTTAGCTCACCGTCGATTTTGGGGGTGACAGGTTCCCTTTAAGAATAGGCCTAAACCATATTTAGTTACTGAAGTTCATATTTTGCTTGCTCAAATTCTGTGCATTGAACTCGTGTGTGATTGCCACTTAATCCAGACATCCCATACTGTACAAAATCTTTTCCATGCCCGCTTAAACATTTTGCAAAGTAAAATGGTTTCAAATAAAGAAGTGTTCATTCATAATTGATAAAAATAAACTAACGAAATGCAAAATGAACAAACATAAGAGAAATCTAAATCATATCACTATTTGCGGTGACCACACATTACCTTCAAAACAGCAGCAGTTCTTTCCAAGTACACTAGCACACAGTTTTTTGAAGTAAAGGTACCTTCACACTGAACAACTTAACAACGATAACGATAGCGATCCGTGACGTTGCAGCGTCCTGGATAGCGATATCGTTGTGTTTGACACGCAGCAGCGATCAGGATCCTGCTGTGACATCGCTGGTCGGAGCTAGAAGGCCAGAACTTTATTTCGTCGCTGGATCACCCGCTGACATCGCTGAATCGGCGTGTGTGACGCCGATCAAGCGATATCTTCACTGGTAACCAGGGTAAACATCGGGTTACTAAGCGCAGGGCCACGCTTAGTAACCCGATATTTACCCTGGTTACCACTGTAAATGTAAAAAAAAAAAAAAACACTACATACTTACATTCCGGTGTCTGTCGCGTCCCCTTCCCTGCACTGTGTCAGCGCCGGCCGGCCGTAAAGCAGAGCACAGCGGTGACGTCACCGCTCTGCTTTACGGCCGGCGCTTACACAGTGCAGGGAAGCTGAGGCCGGGTGACGCGACAGACACTGGAATGTAAGTATGTAGTGTTTGGTTTTTTTTACATTTACAATGGTAACCAGGGTAAACATCGGGTTACTAAACGCGGCCCTGCGCTTAGTAACCCAATGTTTACCCTGGTTACCCGGGGACTTCGGCATCGTTGGTCGCTGGAGAGCTGTCTGTGTGACAGCTCTCCAGCGACGAAACAGCGACGCTGCAGCGATCGGCATCATTGCCTATATCGCTGCAGCGTCGCTTAATGTGACGGTACCTTAACTCTTGAGAGGTTGTTACAAACATCTAGGAGAACTAACCCCAGATCTATGATTGTAGGCTTGTGCAAATCCTTTTAGCTCTTTTAATCCCAGACAAATGCAAATGTTGAGATCAGAGCTCTGTGAGGCCACACTATCACTTCCAGTACTTTTTTTTTTGCTTTTTTTTACATTGGCTTAAATAAAATGGAGAATAAAATGGCCAATCCGCCACAGTGTCGTAACGAGTCAGATGGGCTCCCAATGCAAAGTGTGGACTTGCCCCCTCCTCATGTTGGTCAGATGTATGGGTCCTTCTAGCATTCTAAAATCCTAAAAGAACAGATGTGTTGCCCTCCCCTATATGTAGTAATGTCCCCCATCCTGGGCCCTTTCCATGTATATATGCCCCGGATCTTGGGCTCCTTACCGGTATAGATTTCCCCCATCCTGAGCCTATCATGATATACAAGTCCCCCATCCTGGGCCCACCCTGGTATACAATCTCCCTTCCTGGTATATATGTTCCCCATTCTGATTCTGTTCTTTAATGCAGAAAAAAAAGATTTATTTCCCACAAAGGGCGGTGACCTCTTCTGTAGCCAGTGAAGAAGCCAGCAGCTAACTTCAGTGTTAAAGCAGATGGGCAGCGCGTGTAGTCAGTGCCATGTGCAGCCAGTGACTACCATACCTACGTCAGCTGCCGGCCTCCGATTGATAGTCAGCAGGTATTCTGGTGCAGGGATCCGACAGGCCTCTGCGCAGCATAGCATTTCAGCTGAATGTGTGTCCTCGGGTGCATACCCAGCAGAAACTTGAGCTGGTGTCAGCGTGCCCCCCTGCACCTCTGGGCCTGGTCACACAATCAGTCTATTACAGTAGCTGGAACAGGTGTAGACACCACAGGCCGAGGCCCAGAGTCCAAAAATCAAATCATAGAGATACTGTGCAAGCAACAGAGAAAAAATTAGCTGGAGGTGTCAGGATCTTATACAGGAGTTTCCATGTACCACAACCAGGCTCTGAATAGCAGACATGGAGATGAAATCTTCAGCAACACATAGATGTAAAATTTCCACTGATCTAATTTGTGGACAAAGCCTCCAGTAGTGAACCGCTAATAGTGAGGATAACAATAGGACCCCAAAGCTTTTATTATACTCACAGAATTGCTATGAATAAAAACACTCTGGGGCTGTTATCCTGCTGCAGAGGAAGTTTGGAAACAATCAGACATCTTTCTGATGGCACAGCATGAAGGGGAAGTGTCTGCCTGCATTTATCAGCATGAAAAACACCAAGAAAAGAGCAACATGGAGGACAGAAGACGTATCATACTTACCGTACATACTCAAGGAGAACCAGAGTTTTCCAGCACATTTGTTTGTGCTAAAAAAGCCCCCCCAGCTTATACTCGAGCGAGGGTCCAAGAAGACGGAGGGGGAGCGGCAGACCAGTGGGTCACAGGAGGCGGCTACTGCACTGGCAGTGAATATTCATTTCTCTATAATAGCACACACAGTGTCAGCCGCAGCCCCCAGCATCAGCGGGCAATCATGTGCGCCCATTACTTATGGAAAATTTATTATTTGTATTATGTTTTTCTGATGGTGGCCATGCAGACCAGGCTGGGGGATGAGGAGGCCGTGCATACCTGGCTTATATGTGAGTAGATACGGTACGTCCCTTGATTTCAGTAAGTGGAGTTGGAGATTTGGCAAAGCTTAATGGTGTCCTCAATGTGGAGAAATACAGGCAGATACTTATACATCAGCATCAGGGAGGCAACTGAATGGGTCCAAATATACTCTGCATTAGGACAAGCCCAAATATACAACCAATGCTACTAAGAGTGCTTCCACGCTGCGTTTTGCCACCCGTTCGTTAGTCCCATCAGGGCTTATGTCGGAACCCTCGTACAACAGGGTATAATGGTGCAGACAGAGTGAACGTGCGTGCATCATTCGAAGGCGTGTACACCTACTGGAGGCAGACACTCAGACGCATTATCGTCAGCATCAGTCCGGAGTCACACTACTGTCAATTCTCTCTGCGCGAGAATCGGGCCGATTATGCAAATGATACTCTTCTCAAACACTGACAGAGTTTGAGCTGAGTGTCCGTGCGCCGTGTTCAGATTTTCTCGCACGTGAGTGAGTATTTAAGTACAGGTGTGGAGAAGATAAAAGATTGAGAAAGCAATTTCCTTCCACTGCCGACATCCAAGGTAATTGGACTGCACTCGGATGACAACCAAGTGCAGTCCAAAGTTTCAGACGCACCCATAGACTTGTATGGGTGCATGTGATCCTATTATGGGATGCACTTGCAGTATCATGTGATTATTTTCTCATGAATTGGCATGAGAAAATAATCGCAGATCTCCACTGCCCCATAGCATAACACTGGCCGAGTGCTATTAGATAAAATATTGCATAGCACTTGGCCGTGTTATACGGTAGTATGAGAGAGCCCTTAAGATGAGCAAGGAGTCCTGGGAGTGATGCTATGCCCCCACAGAGCCCTGATCTATACAGTCTGTCTGGGGCTTTATTTAGCTGCAGAAGGATTTGCACAAGTCCATATCCATAGATTTGTAGTTCGTTCTCAAACATGTTTGAAACAACCTTGCTGCAGAGTTCCATCAAATATTGTGTGAAAGTGTAACTAGAAGAATTGAAGAGTTGATGCAGTTTTCAATGGTAACAGGTGGTCACCCCAAATATTGATTTCATTCTTCTCCTTTATTCACTTTATTGATGGGGAAAAAAAACACTTTTTTTTTTTAAAGCATCTTAACTTTCTAGTATATTTTCCACTCCAGCATAAAACTTGTACAGTATATACAAACACTATTAAAGAATATATAAACCCCACTATTTCTATGCAAGTAAAAAAAAATGTGAGGAACTTGGCTAGTTTTATGTTATTGTGCATTGACAGAGGGGTTGTGAAAGCCTCCTGGGCTGAGCAGGCAGGTTTCAATCAGAGCAAAGCTGGATCCGCTCTCACACCAAAAGATGGCACTTTGAGGCCGGCGTCACACTCAGCGTAAGACAATACGGTCCGTATATTACGGCCGTAATACGCAGAAAAGTCCCCAAAATAGTGGTCCGTAGCTCCTCCGTAGGCAGGGTATGTCAGCGTATTTTGCGCATGGCATCCTCCGTATGTAATCCGCATGTCATCCGTACTGCGTGTTTTTCTCGCAGGCTTGCAAAACCGACATACAAGGGATCCATGTGTAAAAAAAAAAAAAACCACAAAAAATCTATATTATATATATTTTTATATTAATATTTCATACAGCGCGAGAAAGCTTTAAAGCCGGTAATTCAATTACCGGCTTTTGCTTTCTCCTTCCTAAACCCAACATGATATGAGACATGGTTTACATACAGTAAACCATGTCATATCACTTTTTTTTTTGCATACTACTGTTAGTAGTGTGTATATGCAAAATTTGGCCGTTCTAGCTATTAAATTAAAGGGTTAAATGGTGGAAAAAATTGGCGTGGGCTCCCGCGCAATTTTCTCCGCCAGAGTAGTAAAGCCAGTGACTGAGGGAAGATATTAATAGCCTGGAGAGGGTCCACGGTTATTGCCCCCTCCCCACCCCCCCGGCTAAAAACATCTGCCCCCAGCCACCCCAGAAAAGGCAAATCTGGAAGACGCGCCTATTCTGGCACTTGGCCACTCTCTTCCCATTCCCGTGTAGCGGTGGGATATGGGGTAATGAAGGGTTAATGCCACCTTGCTATTGTAAGGTGACATTAAGCCAAATAAATAATGGAGAGGCGTCAATTATGACACCTATCCATTATTAATCCAATAGTAGTAAAGGGTTAAAAACAAACAAACACATTATTAAAAAGTATTTTAATGAAATAAACACAAAGGTTGTTGTAATATTTTATTCTACGCTCAATCCATCTGAAGACCCTTGCTCTGTAACAAAGAAAAAAATAATAAACCAACAATATACATACCTTCCAAAGATCTGTAACGTCCCACGATGTAAATCCATCTAAAGGGGTTAAAATATTTTACAGCCAGGAGCTCTGCTAATGCAGCGGTGCTCGTGGCTGCAAAACCCCGGGGAATGAAGGTAAAGTAGGTCAATGACCTATATTTACGTTCATTTGCGGTGAGGCGCCCACTGCTGGTTGTCCCTCGAGCGTGGGAACTTTCCTAGAAAGCTCCCAGGCTCGAGTTCATATGAGGACAACCAGCAGAGGGCGCCACAAGGAAGCCACATGTACAGGAAACAGTGTGAAGGGCCTTAAACGGTGCACAAGTTAGATCCAAGTGTTTATGTGAATGATAATTTAATGATTCCCATATGAAAACTGCACCACCCCTCACACTTCATCCACTGACTAGCACCATTTAACATCAACATTAATGTTTTCAGCTAATTCTGCTGCAGTAGTTTTTCTGTGGCACAGAACCAGGCATGGCAGTTTTGCCTTTACATGAAAGGAGTGAGATTTGTATGCCATGACCCGGTCAATGCAGTTTTAAAAGGGGCTAAACCACTGCATCATTAGAACGCTCCAATAGACCTTGGACTGATTGCGCTGATCCAGTTATTTAGCCAACACAACTTGGCCTTGTCATGGATACTCTGATCCTTATACTCTCCATTTTAGCAGCTTTCCAATGACAAGAACGTAGTGTTCATTTTCTGCCTACCCACAATAGCCTACCCCTTAGCAGAGGCTATTTCAATGAGATCAGCAACATTATTCATTTCTCACATCAGAGGTTTTCAGGATACGGCTTGTCAATGTAAACATCTGAAAGGTGCATGCACCCTACCTCTTTGCTCTTTACTCCTGTTCCATTATATGCATTTTTTTTCTCATATAAAACTTTATCCCTTGATATCAATAGAACATTAATCTAAATTTTCTTCAATGAGTCAATTCATTTTAGAACTTAAAATGCTGCGAGTACAATACAATAAATGCTTTTAGAAACGCACCAGGCTCAATTTTGACTCTTAGTCTGTTCAATGCATGATCTTCTCCTGATGAATCCATGTGTTGACGAAGAAGGGCTCTCCCAATCGCTGCTTCTAGACAACTGTATGCAGCTCCTGTAGAAAATTTAGATAATTTAAAAGATTAAATGATTTTCTCTTCTCTACCATATAAAGTTAATTCCCTACACAACCACCTGCCACAGCATTCATTGCTTCCTCTTAGGCTACTTTCACACTGGCTTTTTTTAATACGTCGCAATGCGTTGTTTAGGGGAAAAAAACGCATCCTGCAAAGTTGTTTGCAGGATGCGTTTTTGCCCCATAGAGTTACATTACCGATGCACTGCAACGTATTGATATACGTCGCAACCGTCTTGCGACGGTTGCGCCGTGTTGTGGCGGACAGCAGGGAGCAACAAACGTTAAATGTAACTTTTTTTGCAGCCGACGGACCGCTTTTTCTGACCGCGCATGCACGGCCGGAACTCCGCCCCCACCTCCCCGCACCTTACAATGGGGCAGCGGATGCGCCGGAGAAATGCATCCACTAGCGTCAGAATCTCGGCCCGACGCAATGCGACGGGCCGAATTCGACGCTAGTGTGAAAGTAGCGTTACGCAGCAAGTGCTCAACAATAAGGTACCACCTTGAAACAAGAGGGGCTTAGTGCACTGGTATGTGCTCACTAGTCTTGCAGTGAGCTTTCCAGTAAGAGGAGCCAATGTGTCAGCTAAAACTGTACACCAGTCCCTTTTGACTCAGGACAGAAGTACACTGCTCATATAAAAGGGAACACTTAAACACAATGCATCTCCAAGCCAATCACTTCTGTGAAATCAGCCTGTCCAGTTATGAAGCAATACTAATTGAGAATCAATTTCTCCTGCTGTTGTGCAAATTCAACAGACAAAAGGTAGAAAAGATAGGCAGTTAGCAAGACACTTCTATAAAAGAAGTGGTTCTGCAGGTGGTGACCACAGACCATTTCTCTGTTCTTCCTTTTTGGCTGTTTTGGTCACTTTTGCATTTTGGCATTGCTCCCACCACTAGAGGTAGAGTAGCATGAAATGGTGTCTACAACCCACAAAAGTTCATTCAGGATGGCACATCAATGCGAGCTGTGGCAAGAAGGGTAACTGTGTGTCAGCACAGTGTCCGTAGTATGGAGCAGATACCGCGATACAGGCAAGTACACCAGGATACGTGAAGGGGCCATAGGAGGGCAACAACCCAGCAGCAGGACCACTACTTCCTCCTTTGTGCAAGGAGTAACAGGGATGAGTAGTGCCTGAGCCAAGCAAAATTACCTCCAGCAGGCCACTAACATCCATGTGTCTGCTCAAACTGACTCCATGAAGGTGGCAGGAGGGCCAAACATCCACAAATGGGTGTTTTGCTTACAGCTCAACATGGCAGATTCAACATTTGTGTCCTGTGCGCTTCACGGATGAGAGCAGATTCACATTGAGCAGATGTGACAGTCTGGAGACGCCGTGGGGAATGTTTTTTTGCCTGCACCATCCTCCGCTATGACCAGTTTTCTTAGTGGGTCAGTAATGGTGTGGGGAGGCATTTCTTTGGAGGGTCACACAGCCCTACAATGTGCCAGACAGAGGTAGCCTGACGAATTGAGTCTGAATATTTAATCCCGGGACCTACTGTGAGACCATATGTAGGTGCACTCGGATGTGGGATCATTCTGGTGCATGGCAATGCAAGGCTTCATGTGGCTAAAGTGTATCTGAATCCAATCGAGCACATCTGGGACATCAAGTCTTATTCCATCCACCATTGCACCCCAGACTGTCCAGTTGACTGATGCTTTAATCCCGATATGGTAGAAGATTCCTCAGGAGAACATCCACCGCCTCATCAGGAGCATGTCCAGGCATAGTAGGGAGGTCAAACAGGCACGTGGAGACCACATATTACCAAGCATCATTTCCTAGTCTTGAGACCATGCCACTGAAGCTAGATCAGCCTGTAATTTCATTTTCCACTTTGATTTTGAAAATCATTTCATATCCTGACCTCCATGGCACATTAATTGTGGATTTACATTTATAACTTATATGCATTATTGTTCTCAATGCATTTCACTATGTAATGAATAAACCTTTGAAACTGGAATATTTAATTCAGTGATATTTAGGACACGGTATTTTAGTGTTCCCTTTATTTTTGAACAGTTAAATAAGAATATAGCCAACATGAGAGCTAATAGAACCAGAGATTGGCGGAGGTAGAGTGAAATTGCACTTAAATGTTTGTTCATGCCAAGGGTGCGCCAAGCACCTGAACTTTGTTAGAACATTCTGTGCTTTGACAGACTTTCATTAAAGCGTTTTTACCCCACTTTTAGAAAAATCCAAACCATGGGCAAAGTTTGTTACAAAAAATAAACTGGTGTATGCACACCCTCCCTCAGGCCTACGCGGAGTCTCCACTGCTGCTCCTGGTATTTGCTGTTACACGGATGTCACACAGACAGTGCAGCAGCCAATCGCATTACAAAGCTCAGGGACTCTTGTGAACGGAAAGCTCCGCTTGGAATCGCGAACGTCAGTGTTGCAGCCAATATCATAGACTGGGAGAAGTGGCAAAGACTTTGTACTTCTCACTAATCCCAGATCTAGTGCAATGTTAAATTTGAAAAAATAAATAAAAAAAGGGCCCAGGCACCAGGATTTTCAGAAAATAGATAACCCCTTTAATCTCACCATGAAATGTACCATACAGTTTAAAGAAAATACATTTTTCATGCATAGAAAGAAAGGAGAAAAAAAAATTAAATTACCATAGAGCTCTGTGGTTATCCTTCGCTGAGCGTACATGGTGAAACCCTCATTTAGCCAAAACTCGCCCCAATGAGCATTGGTCACCAAGTTTCCAAACCAACTGTGGGATATTTCATGAATAATGACATCAGCCAGAGAACGATCACCAGCTAGCAGACAGGGGGTGACAAATGTTATACATGGATTCTCCATACCACCAAATGGGAAAGATGGGGGCATAAACAAAACATCATACCTTGAAAAAAAAAAGAAAGAAAAAAAATTTGACAGCAGATATTTATATGTACTACAGACCAGAATTTGAAAATGGACACTTATAAAGGATTGTATGTTGGACAACCTTGCTTAATAAATTCAGAACCTAAAGTAAAATAAAGACCATGGATACTGGCCACCTGCAGTGGCACCATTCCAGCGTTGTCGGCGCCTCTGTTCTCAGAATAACGTGACTTGTATCATGTGCAGGCTGCAGCCAATGAGCAGACTGGCTGCAGCTCATCAATATTCCGTCAGGGCGGCTTCTTGAATGTCATCAAGCAAACCGCAGCTGTTCATTGGCAGCAGCCAGCAAGTGACACAATAAGCCAAGTCACTCTCTAGGAACCCAGGAGACGAGTTCGTTTTTTATTTAATTGGGTTCTGAATTGATTAAGCAGGGGCTGTAATGGACAAAGTCTTTTGTACCAAGTTAATAGCTTATCCCCCATTACTAGCTTATTGAGAAACTTAAAATAGGTTTTCCTAGATCCATTTTCATAGTGTAAAAACGGTCAAAAATGTTTTAATATTGATTGCTTGAACTTTAAACAATTATATTAGTCAGAAAATGATTTTATACAGGCAAATAGAGCCCTCACGATTGCTTGGATACTTTCTGATGGTGGGCGTTCCTACATGTCTCATTCGTCTTTTGTTTGTCTGAGTGTTTTCACCTCACCCCAACCCATGAAAAAAAAAAAAAAAAAATCAAAATCCCTTCATAAACATTAAAGTCGAATGAAGACAATTATTGTTGGAAAGGCCAACCGTGTGTATGGGGGAGGGTATGTGATGGGTCTCATGACTTAACTGAAATATACAGGTCCTTCTCAAAAAATTAGCATATAGTGTTAAATTTCATTATTTACCATAATGTAATGATTACAATTAAACTTTCATATATTATAGATTCATTATCCACCAACTGAAATTTGTCAGGTCTTTTATTGTTTTAATACTGATGATTTTGGCATACAACTCCTGATAACCCAAAAAACCTGTCTCAATAAATTAGCATATCAAGAAAAGGTTCTCTAAACGACCTATTACCCTAATCTTCTGAATCAACTAATTAAAGGGAACCTGTCACCCCGTTTTTTGAGATTGAGATATAAATACTGTTAAATAGGGCCTGCGCTGTGCGTTACTATAGTGTATGTAGTGTACCCTGATTCCCCATGTATGCCGAGAAATACATTACCAAAGTCGGCGTTTTCGCCTGTCAATCAGGCTGGTCTGGTCAGGTGGGCGTGTTCACAGCGTTCTTTTCTTCCCCAGGTTTCCGTTGGTGGCGTAGTGGTGTGCGCATGTCCAAGGTCCGGATTCCCTGTGCCCACGTGAAGACACAGCGCGCGATCTGCGCTGTCATTCCTTTCATCGGTGCGGGCGGCCATCTTCCTGGGGCCGCGCGTGCGCAGATGTAGTGCTCTGCTGCACGGGGCTTCAGGAAAATGGCCGCGGGATGCCGCGCGTGCGCAGAAGAGATCGCGGCGGCCATTTTCCCAAAGCCGAGATGCACTCGGCTTTGGGAAAATGGCCGCCACGATCTCTTCTGCGCACGCGCGGCATCCCGCGGCCATTTTCCTGAAGCCCCGTGCAGCAGAGCACTACATCTGCGCACGCGCGGCCCCAGGAAGATGGCCGCCCGCACCGATTAAAGGAATGACAGCGCAGATCGCGCGCTGTGTCTTCACGTGGGCACAGGGAATCCGGACCTTGGACATGCGCACACCACTACGCCACCAACGGAAACCTGGGGAAGAAAAGAACGCTGTGAACACGCCCACCTGACCAGACCAGCCTGATTGAAAGGCGAAAACGCCGACTTTGGTAATGTATTTCTCGGCATACATGGGGAATCAGGGTACACAACATACACCATAGTAACGCACAGCACAGGCCCTATTTAACAGTATTTATATCTCAATCTCAAAAAACGGGGTGACAGGTTCCCTTTAACTCTAAACACATGCAAAAGATACCTGAGGCTTTTATAAACTCCCTGCCTGGTTCATTACTCAAAACCCCCATCATGGGTAAGACTAGCGACCTGACAGATGTCAAGAAGGCCATCATTGACACCCTCAAGCAAGAGGGTAAGACCCAGAAAGAAATTTCTCAACAAATAGGCTGTTCCCAGAGTGCTGTATCAAGGCACCTCAATGGTAAGTCTGTTGGAAGGAAACAATGTGGCAGAAAACGCTGTACAACGAGAAGAGGAGACCGGACCCTGAGGAAGATTGTGGAGAAGGACCGATTCCAGACCTTGGGGAACCTGAGGAAGCAGTGGACTGAGTCTGGTGTGGAAACATCCAGAGCCACCGTGCACAGACGTGTGCAGGAAATGGGCTACAGGTGCCGCATTCCCCAGGTAAAGCCACTTTTGAGCTACAGAGAAGCAGCACTGGACTGTTGCTAAGTGGTCCCAAGTACTTTTTTCTGATGAAAGCAAATTTTGCATGTCATTCGGAAATCAAGGTGCCAGAGTCTGGAGGAAGACTGGGGAGAAGGAAATGCCAAAATGCCTGAAGTCCAGTGTCAAGTACCCACAGTCTGTGATGGTGTGGGGTGCCATGTCAGCTGCTGATGTTGGTCCACTGTGTTTCATCAAGGGCAGGGTCAATGCAGCTAGCTATCAGGAGATTTTGGAGCACTTCATGCTTCCATCGGCTGAAATGCTTTATGGAGATGAAGATTTCATTTTTCAGCACGACCTGGCACCTGCTCACAGTGCCAAAACCACTGGTAAATGGTTTACTGACCATGGTATTACTGTGCTCAATTGGCCTGCCAACTCTCCTGACCTGAACCCCATAGAGAATCTGTGGGATATTGTGAAGAGAAAGTTGAGAGACGCAAGACCCAACACTCTGGATGAGCTTAAGGCCGCTATTGAAGCATCCTGGGCCTCCATAACATCTCAGCAGTGTCACAGGCTGATTGCCTCCATGCCACGCCGCATTGAAGCAGTCATTTCTGCCAAAGGATTCCCGACCAAGTATTGAGTGCATAACTGAACATTATTATTTGTTGTTTTTTATGTTTGTTATTAAAAAACACTTTTATTTGATTGGATGGGTGAAATATGCTAATTTCTTGAGACAGGTTTTTTGGGTTATCAGGAGTTGTATGCCAAAATCATCAGTATTAAAACAATAAAAGACCTGACAAATTTCAGTTGGTGGATAATGAATTTATAATATATGAAAGTTTAATTGTAATCATTACATTATGGTAAATAATGAAATTTAACACTATATGCTAATTTTTTGAGAAGGACCTGTAATGTTGGTAGAGTAGAATCTGGAATGGTGGATTTCCAAAGACCGATGCTTTTCTTCAGCGCCAAGATAAGCTGCTGTCATAAGGGTCTGGTAGTGTCTCTCTGAGAATACAAGAACGCTCGACCGCATGTGAGGTATGGGTGTGTATAGGCGAGTGGTAAAAGATAGCTGGTAGCGAAACGATTGTTCAGAAGACACCTATCTAATGTATAAGGGTGCCTTAAATTCTTCGTAACTTTTTCACGCACATGTGCTAGGAGCCTGGCCTCAGCTCTTCCATTGCCTGTGTCTGGCTTTATCTCGTCTGATTTGGTGGCCGGCCTGAGATGGTGTGTTATAATCAACTGGAATTGAACTGGAAAGGAAGACTAACTTTGCTGACGACAGCACCCGGGCAAGTAGTGGGGCCTTGAGAAGGTGGGCCCCTGGTACACCATGTGGGCTTGCAAGGGCACCCAAGCTTGCTCAGGGCCCCAGAGCATGCAATACTTACCTCTCCCCATTCCTACGCAGCTGTGGCATCTTCCGTGTCTGACGTTTCAGGTCAGATGAAATCAGTAGTGTGTGCTCTGAAGTCACAGTGCAGAAGGACGGAAGACAGCGATGCTGAGGAGTCCAGAGCAGAGGCCAGTTAGGAGAGGCAATTTCATTTTTTTTTATGTTTCAAGCAATATACCGTATATACTCGAGTATAAGCCGAGATTTTCAGCCCACTTTTTTGGGCTGAAAGTGACCCTCTCGGCTTATACTCGAGTCAGTGCCGGTGGGGGAGGGGGGGGTCAGTGGGTGAGGGGGAGCGGCGGCTGTGATATACTCACCTGCTCCTGGCGCGGTCCCTGCATGTCAGATGGTCTCCGGGCAGCTCTTCCTGTGTTCAGCGGTCACGTGGTACCGCTCATTTAAAGTAATGAATATGCACGCATATTACTTTAATCAGCGGTACGTGACCGCTGAACACAGGACGATGCTGCCGGCTCCCGGAGACCATCTGACAGTGAGACGCTGCCAGGGACCACGTCGGGAGCAGGTGAGTATGACGGGGGAGGGGAGCATTGCGCGATAGTCACCTGTCCTCCGTTCCATCGCTGCTCGCTGCTGTCTTCCGTCCTCTGGCTGTGACTGTTCAGGTCAGAGGGCGCGATGACGCGACTAGAGGGCGCGATGACGCGACTAGTGTGCGCGCCGCCCTCTGCCTGAGCAGTCAGTGCGGAGGATGGAAGACAGCAGCACGCAGTGATGGAACGAGGAAGGTGACTATCGCTGGTGCCGGGGGCCTGAGCGAAGAGAGGCGAGTATGTGATTTTTTTTATTTTAATCACAGCAAATGGGGCAAATGTGTGGAGCATCTCATGGGGCAAATGTGTGGAGCATCTCATGGGGCAAATGTGTGGAGCATCTCATGGGGCAAATGTGTGGAGCATCTCATGGGGCAAATGTGTGGAGCATCTCATGGGGCCATCAACCTTTATGCAGCACTATATTGGGCAAATGTTTCTATAAAGTATCTTATGGGGCCATTATTAACCTTTGATACGGCATTATACGGGGTATATTTTAATATGGAGCATCTTATGGGGCCATCAAACTTTATGGAGCATTATATGGGGCTCCTGATTCAATATGGTTATTCAAAAACACTTAACCTACTGATGTCTCAATTAATTTTACTTTTATTGGTATCTATTTTTACTTTTGACATTTACCGGTAGCAGCTGCATTTCCCACCCTAGGCTTATACTCGAGTCAATAAGTTTCCAAGTTTTTTGTGGCAAAATTAGGGGGGGGGGTCGGCTTATACTCGAGTATATACGGTATGAGGCCCATCATGTACTGTATGGAGCATTACATGGGGCCCATCATACTGTGGGGAGCATTATATATGAAGCAATATGTAGGGCCCATCATCTACTGTATGGAGCATTATATGGGGCTCATTAATCTGCCCACGAAAACCTTGTTACAGCCTTACTTTGGAAAAAAGCTGCTGGAGGAACAAGCAGGATACAGAAAAGGAAGAGGAACAAGAGATGTAATTTCCAACATTAGATAATGGAAAACGCCAAAGAATACAACAAGATCTATTTTTGCTTCATCGACACCAGCAAAGCTTTCAACAGTGATCACCAGAAACTTTGGACTACTATGAAAGATATGGGTGTGCAGAACCATCTGATTAGTCTCATTAGGGACCTTTACAAGAAGCAACAGTCTGAACGGAAAACGGTGACATGAAAGTTCTCACGCAGCAGTGGGGCCGTAAGTGAGAGCACCGGAGCTGATCAGTTGATGAACTCAGGTGACCGCTCTCAAGGCAGTTCAGTTATACACTGACAGGAGGTAATCGCTCCTGAAGTGTATCGCCGGCAGCCAGGTAGAGAAGTCACATCTCCCAATGTGACTGGTCTACACGTGAGATCACCGTCGAACACTCGGGATTATGTGGACAGGTGAGTATATGGTGCTTTATTAATTTTTAATTACTTCTAGGAGACATGGACATCGAGGACTAGGCCTTAAGGGGAGCAGATTTTTTTTTTAAATTTACATTTTTTTCTAGGAGACAAGGGCATTGGGGAATAGGCATTAGGGGAGTATAATTTTTTTTATTTCAATATGCATGTCATTATTTTACTTTTTTTTTTTTTCTTTTTTTGTGTAAGCACAGGCGCCGGCTGACTACTTCTCCCATCAGCGGCTCCTGCCATCTCGCTTATCAATGGCAGCAGACATAGCCTGATGAGAGGAGTAGTCTCATCAGCTGACCTGCGGTAATCACAGCATCTCTGATGGATCACACTGACATCTGACAGTATGACCCCACAGCACACTGATTAATTGTCATACCGGCAGTAAGGTTACTGCAAATAAGAACCACCGTGCAGGTGTTTCCCACACCATCACACAGATGAAAGAGTGGGAAACACCATAGGAAGCCAGTAAAAAAAAAAAAATGCAACAAAAACTCAGCAAACATTTTTATACCTGTATTTTTGCTGCAGATTTGACTTTGACTGACTCATTTGAAGTCAATGTGCGGAAAATGCTACAAACCAGCACATAGAGTTGACATGCTGCAGAAAAAGAAAAAGAAAAAAAAAAAAACAAACACATGCACTGCAAATACTCAAGGTAATTTACTGATCATGTGCCCAGTGTTCTTTGCCCATTTCCACACAGAAAATGCACCGTGTACACAGCCTTAACAGTCGAAAGAAGCACTTGAATTTATCAAACAGCATAAGAAGCTTTGATAAGTTCTTGTGCAGTTTAAAATGGTTTTTCAAGTTTGGATTGTCTATGGCCTCAGTCAGAGAAAATTTTCAGGTGTACAGAAAATGGTCACAACGTGAGTTTTTGTAACCCATTTTATCAGTGATTGATATGCTGACCAATGTTACTATCAGCGATTTGCACTGATGAATAAAGTTAGTTGCAATGCTTCTCCTATTCATTGCAATGTTAATCACAGACAGCATATTGACAACATCCATTGTGTTGTCATTGATTAGACTGATTTTGATTATTTTAAATTTGTGATTCAAATGAAAAATTTAGAACTTGGCACTCCATTATGTGTAATAGATGCAAGAATTTACTTGTAGGCAATCCCAAACAATAAAGTAAGGTTTCAATCTGCTTTCTTTACCTAGGTCTAACAAAGGGGTTGCACAAGAGGAGAATGCAATTAAAAAAAAAAAAAAAAAAAAAAGTGTATACCGTATATACTAGAGTATAAGCCGAGACCCAGTTTTTTGCGCCAAAATTAGGGGAAAACTTGATTCGAGCATAAGCCTAGGGTGGAAAATGCAGCAGCTACGGGTAAATTTCAAAAATAAAGATGGATACCAATAAAAGTAAAATTAATTGAGACATCAGTAGGTTACGTGTTTTTGAATATCCATATTGAATTAGGAGCCCCATATAATGCTCAATACAAAATACGCCACATATAATGCTCCATAGTTTGATGAGCCCTATAAGATGCTCCATACAAAAATATGCCCCATATAATGCTGCATAAAGGTTGATTGTGGCCCCATAAGATGCTCCATACAAAAATATGCCCCTATGGGAGGTGGAGCCGCATATTCATGACTAATCGGCGGCACCATGTGACCGCTCATACAGGAGAAGGTGCGGCGAGGACAGGACACTGCGAGGGAGCCGGGTGAGTATTTTATTAACAGCGGGCAGGCGCACAGGGGGTGGGAGGGGGGTGGGGACAGGGATCTTTATTTTAAACACGAGAAAAAAAAAAAAGGATTATTCATATCTTCTCTGCAGCGAACGCTGCTGGAGAGAAGATATGAATGGCGGCTTCAGCAGCATGTGGGGGGGGGACAGCGCTTACTGTAGCGCTGTCTCCTGCACGGCACACGGACTGCACACGGACAGCGTCCGTGTGCGGTACGTGTTTTACACGGACCCATTGACTTTAATGGGTCCGTGTAATCCGTGCGCTCCCACGAACACGGACATGTCTCCGTGTTTTGCACACGGACACATGGTCCGTGAAAACACGCTGACATGTGCAGAGACACATTGATTTCAATGTGTCTACGTGAGTCAGTGTCTCCGGTACGTGAGGAAACTGTCACCTCACGTACCGGAGCCACTGACCTGTGAAACCGGCCTAAGCCCCAAAACCTTAAGTGCTTCTCGCATTCTGATCTCACATTGGCCGAGCATGTACATTGTAAAAACACAAATGAGGCATCACTCCCACATCACTCCCATGAGCCACATACAGTAATAGTCAGACAGTTACCTATGCTTATGTTTGACTTTCATTATGCCAGATATACATTTATTTCTAAACCTATAGTAAATCACAGCACACTTCTAAAGGGGAAAAAAAACAAATATATAAATAAGTGAAAATTGTACATTCACACTGAAGGCATCAAAACTATGAATTAACACATGTGTACTTAACCAAAAAGTGTGAAACAACTGAAATGTCTTATATTCTAGGTTCTTCAAAGTAGCCACCTTTTGCTTTATGACTGCTTTGCACACTCTTGGCATTCTCTTGATGAGCTTCAAGAGGTAGTCACCGGGAATGGTCTTCCAACAATCTTGAAGGAGTTCCTAGAGATGCTTAGCACTTGTTGGCCCTTTTGCCTTCACTCTGCGGTCCGCCTTACCCCAAACCATCCCGATTGGGTTCAGGTCTGGTGACTGTGGAGGCCAGGTCATCTGGCGTAGAACCACATCACTCTCCTTCTTGGTCAAATAGCTCTTACACAGCCTGGAGGTGGGTTTGGGGTCATTGTCCTGTTGAAAAATAAATGATGGTCCAACTAAAGGCAAACCAGATGGAATAGCATGCCGCTGCAAGATGCTGTGGTAGCCATGCTGGTTCAGTATGCCTTCAATTTTGAATAAATCCCAAACAGTGTCACCAGCAAAGCACCTCCACACCATCACACCTCCTCCATGCTTCACAGTGGTAACCAGACATGTAGCGTCCATCCATTCACCTTTTCAGAATCACACAAAGACACGGTGGTTAGAACCAAAGATCTCAAATTTGGACTCTTCAGACCAAAGCACAGATTTCCACTGGTCTAATGTCCATTCCTTGTGTTCTTTACCCCAAACAAGTCTCTTCTGCTTGTTGCCTGTCCTTAGCAGTGGTTTCCTAGCAGTAATTTTACCATGAAGGCCTGCTGCACAAAGTCTCCTCTTAACAGTTGTTGTAGAGATGTGTCTGCTGCTAGACCTCTGTGTGGCATTGACCTGGTCTCTAATCTGAGCTGCTGTTAACCTGCGATTTCTGAGGCTGGTGACTCGGATAAACTTATCCTCAGAAGCAGAGGTGACTCTTGGTCTTCCTTTCCTGGGGCAGTCCTGTGAGCCAGTTTCTTTGTAGTGCTTGATGGTTTTTGCCACTGCACTTGGGGACACTTTCAAAGTTTGCCCAATTTTTTGGACTGACTGACCTTCATTTCTTAAAGTATTGATGGCCACTCGTTTTTCTTTACTTAGAATTTGTATTATGGCAAGAAAAAAGCAGCTAACACTCTATTCAGTAGCACTATCAGCTGTGCATCCAGAAGACTTCTGCACAACACAACCAATGGTCCCAACCCCATTTATAAGGCAAGAAATCCCACTTATTAAACCTGACAGGGCACACCTGTGAATTGAAAACTATTCCCGGTGACTACCTCTTGAAGCTCATCAAGAGAATGCAAAGAGTGTGCAAAGCAGTCAAAGCAAAAAGGTGGCTACTTTGAAGAACCTAGAATATAAGACATTTTCAGTTGTTTCACACTTTTTTTTTTAAGTATATGATTCCACATGTGTTAATTCATAGTTTTGATGCCTTCAGTACTAGATGGTGGCCCGATTCTAATGCATCGGGTATTCTAGAATATGCATGTCCACGTAGTATATTGACGAGCCACATAGTATATTGACGAGCCACGTAGTATATTGCCCAGTCACGTAGTATATTGCCCAGTCACGTAGTATATTGCCCAGTCACGTAGTATATTGCCCAGTCACGTAGTATATTGCCCAGTCACGTAGTATATTGCCCAGTCACGTAGTATATTGCCCAGCCACGTAGTACATTGCAGAGCCATGTAGAATATTGCCCAGTCACGTAGTATATTGCCCAGTCACGTAGTATATTGCCCAGTCACGTAGTATATTGCCCAGTCACGTAGTATATTGCCCAGTCACGTAGTATATTGCCCAGTCACGTAGTATATTGCCCAGTCACGTAGTATATTGCCCAGTCACGTAGTATATTGCTCAGCCACGTAGTACATTGCAGAGCCATGTAGAATATTGCCCAGTTACGTAGTATATTGCCCAGTTACGGAGTATATTGTCCAGCCACATAGTATATTGCCCAGCACAGAGCCACGTAGTATATTGCCCAGTCACGTAGTATATTGCCCAGCACAGAGCCACGTAGTATAGAGACGTAAAAAAAAAAAAACATATACTCACCTTCCGAAGGCCCGTTGGAAGTCCTGCTATACTTACCATCTGCCGCCTTTGCCGCTCCTCACCACGCTCCCGGGACCTCTCCATTGCAAGCGGCAAGGTCTTTGTCGTGCAGGACCTGCCGTGACGTCGCGGTCACATGACCGTGAAGTCACGGCAGGTCCTGCTCGCGTAGGCGCGCAGGGCCTGTGATGACGTCGCGATCACATGACCGTGACGTCACGGCAGGTCCTTCTGCCACACCATCCGTGCGACCGGAACGTGGCGGTTGTATCGCGAGGAGCGGGAAAGGCGGCGTAGGAGTGTATCTAATCTTTTTTTTTTTTTATTATCATTTTTAACATTAGATGTTTTTACTATTGGTGCTGCATAGGCCGCGTCAATAGTAAAAAACTTGGTCACACAGGGTTAACAGCGGTAACGGAGTGCATTACCCGCGGCATAACGCGGTCCGTTAACGCGGGCATTAACCCTGTATGAGCGGTGAGCGGAGGGGTGTATGCGGGCGCCGGGCAGTCAGTGCGGGGAGTAAGGAGCGGCCACTGAAGGGCATGCAATGCAAGATTACGTCCTGACACCAGTGCCACAGTCAGGATGTACTTTGTGGGTGGAGTTTGTACGGCCCCGGAAGGATGGTTTAAATATCAAAATGGCCCTTAGCAGAAAGAAAAAAAAAAAAAAAAAAAAAAAAAAAAGATTCCCTACCCCTGCTCTAAAGGTATTGTCTAGGACATTTGTGGGATTCCACACTGACTCAAACATGTGGAATTCTAACACTGGGGAAAGTATTGGTAAGATTTGGCTGTTTTCATACTCTCAGCACCAGCGCAAAGAGTGAAAACAGCCGAATCCCAATACTACGCCAGATTTTTTTTTTCCACAGAAGAAAAAAAAAAGTTTCCAAATGTGTTTCTAAGAAGGTGGTATACAAAGAGCGCCTCACTGTGTAACTTTTGAAGAGTTTTCAGCTTTTGTCAGCCCAACATGCGGTTTGATGAGTTAGGCAAAACTACAAGGAGAATAAGCAATTTCTAAGGCACATACTTTTTCTTCTCCAGTCTGGTTCTGTTCTTGGCATGCTTACATTTGTTCCCTTTTCGAATTAGCAACTGGCAGTTCTGTGTTGAATGTGATTCTATGTAAAGTCTGAATTTGGTGTATTTGGTATTGAATTTGGTGTAGTGAACTATTATATTTGTATCTCGGACGGTGATGTTCCACATCGGAGACAGACAACTAGTAAAAAGGTTATCATGGTCAGAAGGAGGAGCTGGCCAAGGACTAAAGACTATTGGACCAAAGCACATAGAGCAGAATGCTCTGAAAGATGCAGACTTTTTACAACACGGAGCACCGGTTACATCAATATTATTGTGGTGTCCTATTAGAGATTTGCTTGTTTGTAAATTCAGCCTCAGGAATCAATGTTTCTATTCAGTGATAGTAAGCAGAGGAAGACGTGCAGGTTGGATCTTATGCATACATAAAGCCAGACCCAAGACTGGTAATCAGCAAAGCAATCATTCCATTACTCTAGTTAGCATCTGTGGGGCCTCAATCAGTTATTTCCCCAATAACTAGTTTCACTGTGGATGGTGATCGTAGACCCAGCAAAAATGTCTCCACAGGTGGTTTCACATGCAGTCCCAGGTGAGGAGTTCGGCATGAGGAAAACACCTACACCAATGCACAGTTAGCTTTGGGGGGAGAACCACTTCTGCACATTCAGGGGGCTGATCGCAGGAGAGGGAGAACAATAAGCTACATGTTTAGAGAGTGAGTTGGTGAAGTGACACTGAGGATCTATTGAGGAGGTCCTGGTGCCCATGTATGGATGGCCTATGGAGTTTCGAGATCGGTTGCTGGCTGGGTATATATTTAAATAAATTAATAAATGATAAACAGACCACTCTATTCTTGATGAACAGCATTGCTAATGCCAACAGCTGAGGGTTGCAGCCCTCAGCTGTCAGTTTTGCATGGATCGTTATCAAAATACAGAAGAACCCACTTTTTTATTTATTTATTTATTTACCCATTTATAGAGCAGGTGGTGGCTAATGGGATTATTCATCAGCCATGGCCTGCTCTATAAATTATTGTTATTAGCGGCAGCAGGTGTAGGCCGATTGAGTAAGTCCCATCAGACGCCGCCTGCTCTCGCTGTTGTTATCAGTTGAATACAACTCTCAACAGTCTCCCCTGCTAGCGCTGATAGCAGTGCAAGCAGGGGAGAATGATGATAGCGGTCTTCAACACCTGGCCCCGGGGGAACAGCGCTAACTGTATCGCTGCTTCCCAGGCACCAGTACGTGTCACACTGATGTGTGTGCGGGAAGTTTTGTGGCCCGTGCGGCTGTTAAGAAGACGCATCAGCATATTATCCCCATGGTCACATGGCCCGTGGAAACACACTGACATGTGCACAGACCCATTCACTAAAATGTGTCTGTGCGTGTAAGGGTCTCCAATACGTGTGAAAACTCATCACACGTACCAGACATACTGACGTTTGAAAGAGGTCGTAATGTGTATAGGAGCCATTATACGCCATCACATGGTCACCATTGGAATGAATGAATGAATGAATGAATGACTAATCGAGCATGCGCACTGCTATTATATTTAGATGGGAGACAAAAACTCCACGGTCTGGTGATAGATGAGGTCTCATGAGGTTAGATGCCCACCAACTTAGAAGTCATCATTGTGGACAGATTTAGTGGTTCAACTTCATGTGTTTTATATAAAGAAAAAAAAATCCCTTTATAAATATTTGACGAACAAAGCTTACCTTCCCCAAACATATGGTCCAAAGAGTTTCTCCCCAACACTTAAGAATTCTTCTATAACACCGTCATACTCTTTTTTTGCAGCTTGAATTAGGCATGGTTCTGCCCAAACCCTGCTCCTAAGAGGAAACAGATTTGCAACAGTTACACACTAAAAAGGATTACAATTAGAAAGCAAAAAAAAAAAAAAAATGCAGATTAAACAAAAAATATTTTATGACCCAAGTCATATTACTAACCTTGGTCCAACTTCTGCAGACACTATATCCCCAACAACCAGGGCCACAAGGTAAGAAGGAATCGGATGTGTCATTTTAAAAGTAGAAGAAGAACCTTGATAATCCCAAACATCAGCACTCATGACTGCAGTAAATCCATCTGGAACCTTCACAACCAAAAATAAATGAAAAAATACGGTAAATGAAAACTGATGCCAGTATTAAATTCTCACCACTAGTGAGCAGTGTTTCACATTAGATGTTACATAGATGCAAGAGAAAAAAAATATTTAGTTAAGGGGAGATCAAAACTTATTGTTGAAAAAGATAGAGAGACATTGTACAGATGCTATGCTTCGCTCCATTTCAGATGTTTCAAGGAATCATGCAATAATTTGTTATTTCCTTTGTGTATCGGAGCACAAAAAACAGAAATAAGGCAAATTGGACATAAACCCCAAAAATGGTCAGGACAAAAATTGTTGGCACCCTCAACTTACCGTAATATTTGGCCACATGAAAGGTACTAAAAAAGGTGCTTGTTACATTAAATATCTGCAGGACATCCATCCGTATACAAGATTGTTTTATAAACTTCGAAAACCAACTTTAAATGACAGAATTAGTGTATGTAAAAGTTGATGTTAAAAACGAATTGCATACGGATGCCACTTAATTTAAAAAAAACAAACAAACAAAAAACCACCAGGTTCACTAATTCAGTGGCAATTTGTACTTTTTCACTTTTTTTTTTTTCCAATTTTTTTTTTTCAGGGTAGCAATAAACCATGACAGGCTGCCTGTCTAGCACCCTGTGCTGGGCTTCCCCCACAAAATTTAACTAGAGCATTGCAGCAGCACCCTTGGGCAAGATTAAATGGCACCCCAGCTTGAAAACTGATTCTATTAAGCCGTGGTCAGCAAAGAGGTTAGCTGTCATCATGGGGAGCTACAGTATAGCACTGCTTGGAGAGGAGATAAAAGGGGCTCAGGATATACAGTGGTCAGAATAAGTACAGTATGTGATACATTGCCGATTTTGGAAGTCTTCCATCCTACAAACAATGGAGAGGTCAGTATTTTTTTTTTCCTTACGTACACTTCATTTGTGAGAATCTAAAAAAAAAAAAAAAACCCAGAAAATCATATTGTATGATTCTTAAATAAATTGCATTTTATTGCATGAAGCAAGTATTTAATCAGCTACCAACCAGCAAGAATTCTGGCTCTCACAATCCTGTTAGTTTTTCTTTAAGAAGCTTCCTACACTTCACTCATTACCTGTAGAATGTAAGCCTCGCCCCTCTGTATCAGTCTGTCATTGTTAGTTTTGTTTACTGTCAGTGATATCTGTAATTTGTATGTAACCCCTTCTCATGTACAGCACCATGGAATCAATGGTGCTATATAAATAATAATAATAATAATAATAAATAATTGCACCCGCTTGAATTCATTACCTGTATAAGAGACACCTGTCCACAAACTCAATCAATCACAATCCAACTCTCAACCAGGCTGGCATGGGCTACAGGACAATAGGTAAGCAGCTTGGTAAGAATTCAACAACTGTTGGCACAATTATTAGAAAATGGAAGAAACATGAGATGACTGACAATCTTCATTGGTCTGGGGCTCCATTCAAGAGCTCACCTCGTGGGGCAAGGATGATTCTGAGAAAGGTCAGGAATCAGCCCAGAACTACATGGGATGACTGGGACAGCGACCTGAAGAGAGTTGGTCCACAGTATCAAATATTACTGTTAGTAACACACTACCCAGTCATGGATTAAAGTTCTGCAGGGCTGGCAAAGTCCCCCTACTCACACCAGCACATGTCCATGCCCGTAAGCAGTTCACCAATAACCATCTGAATGATCCAGAGGACGCATGGGAGAAGGCTACGTGGTTAGACGAGACAATCATGGAACTTTTTGGTATTAACTCCACTTGCCGTGTTTGGAGGAAGGAGAATGATGAGTACAAGCCCAAGAACACCGTCTGAACCAGGAAGCATGGTGGGGAAAAAAAAATAAATGTTTTTTTAAATCATACTTTGGGGGGTGCTTTTCTGCAAAGGGGACAGGACGACTGCACCTTATTGAAGGGAAAATGGATGGGGCCATGTTTTGCCGGATTTTGGGCCACAACCCTCCTTCGATCACTAATAGCATTGAAGAGGAGTCTTGGCTGAGTCTTTCAGCAGGACAGTGGCCCTAAACACACACAGCCTAGGCAACTAAGAAGTGGCTCCATAAGAAGCATTTCAAGGTGCTGCAGTGATCTAGCCAGTCTCCAGTCCTGTACCCAATAGAAAATCTTTGGAGGGAGCTCAAACTCAAAGTTGCCCGAAACCTGAAAAATCTGGAGAAGATCTGTATGGAGGAGTGGGTCAAAATCCCTCCTGCAGTGTGTGCAAACTTGGCCAAGAACTACAGGAAACGTCTGACCTGTAATTGCAAACAAAAGTTTCTGTACCAAAATTTTATTTTCTGTTTATCTACTGTCTGAAACTTATTTCATGCAATAAAATGCTATTTCATTATTTAAAAGTCATACAATGTGATTTTTTTGATTTTTAGATTCTGTCTAGCACAGTTAAAGTGTAACTACAACAAAAATTACAGAACTCTCCATTCTTTGTGCAAAATTGGCAGTGTATCAAATACTTATTTTCCTCACTGTATGGCGAAAACGGCATGGGTCTAGAGTCTGAATTTTGCATTCTTGTTTTACCTGGGGGCCAAATTAGTTTTGAAGAATGGCCTAGGACACTGCTATAATCGCAGGCTCTGGTGTAGGGTATGAGTGATATTTAGTCCTTCCACACCTGTCTTGCATTTTCTAATGTGTGTGATACAATGGTTTCACAAAATTGTTGGTTTTTATTTTAATGTGACTCAATGACCAAGATAGCCTTCAAAGTTTACATGAAACAGGTAAGCACTAGGGGTGAGCTATAGCACTTACTGAAGAGCTGCATCGGGGACCCGGATACCTGAGTGCTCCCGATGATCAGCTGTTCGGACCACAACTGGATGTCGCGGCTGTGTGACAGTCACACCACATGCATGGATGGCCTGTGTGTTGGGCACAGCTCTACTGTAATGTCCCTCCCCACACTGACTGCTGTGAGAGGAGCGCTCAGCTCTACTCTATTCCCTTGTAACCACTCTGCAGTGAGATCAGACTCCCTACATGTATCACAAGGGGAAAACCTCTGAGCAAATGTGGGGACATCATTTTATTCCCCCCTGTATGTTGCTGACTGCTTATGGTTGGTCAAAGCCATACAGGGAATGAAGTACACCCCCACCTCACCCCGAGAGAAAAATCTCTAACATCCAGCTGGGCTCAACAAAAAACTATAACCTAAACTCTACCAGCTAATATCTTTGCCACGGAGAAGAGAAATTAAACAATAAACTACATTTTATTCAGCTCTGCAGCCATTATTCCATAATGTGTATTTTTAATAAGTGCACACTAGTGAAAGGTCCTCTTTAACCCCTTCAAGACCCAGCCTATTTTGACCTTAAAGACCTTGCCGTTTTTTGCAATTCTGACCAGTGTCCCTTTATGAGGTAATAACTCAGGAACGCTTCAACGGATCCTAGCGGTTCTGAGATTGTTTTTTCGTGACATATTGGGCTTCATGTTAGTGGTAAATTTAGGTCAATAAATTCTGCATTTATTTGTGATAAACACGGAAATTTGGCGAAAATTTTGAAAATTTCGCAATTTTCACATTTTGAATTTTTATTCTGTTAAACCAGAGAGATATGTGACACAAAATAGTTAATAAATAACATTTCCCACATGTTTACTTTACATCAGCACAATTTTGGAAACAAAATTTTTTTTTGTTAGGAAGTTATAAGGGTTAAAATTCGACCAGCGATTTGTCATTTTTACAACGAAATTTACAAAACCATTTTTTTTTAGGGACCACCTCACATTTGAAGTCAGTTTGAGGGGTCTATATGGCTGAAAATACCCAAAAGTGACACCATTCTAAAAACTGCACCCCTCAAGGTACTCAAAACCACATTCAAGAAGTTTATTAACCCTTCAGGTGCTTCACAGCAGCAGAAGCAACATGGAAGGAAAAAATGAACATTTAACTTTTTAGTCACAAAAATTATCTTTTAGCAACAATTTTTTTATTTTCCCAATGGTAAAAGGAGAAACTGAACCACGAACGTTGTTGTACAATTTGTCCTGAGTACGCTGATACCTCATATGTGGGGGTAAACCACTGTTTTGGCGCACGGCAGGGCTTGGAAGGGAAGGAGCGCCATTTGACTTTTTGAATCAAAAATTGGCTCCACTCTTTAGCGGACACCATGTCACGTTTGGAGAGCCCCCGTGTGCCTAAAAATTGGAGCTCCCCCACAAGTGACCCCATTTTGGAAACTAGACGCCCCAAGGAACTTATCTAGATGCATAGTGAGCACTTTGAACCCCCAGGTGCTTCACAAATTGATCCGTAAAAATGAAAAAGTACTTTTTTTTCACAAAAAAATTCTTTTAGCCTCAATTTTTTCATTTTCACATGGGCAACAGGATAAAATGGATCCTAAAATGTGTTGGGCAATTTCTCCTGAGTACACCAATACCTCACATGTGGAGGTAAACCACTGTTTGGGCACATGGTAAGGCTCGGAAGGGAAGGAGCGCCATTTGACTTTTTGAATGAAAAATTATTTCCATCGTTAGCGGACACCATGTCGCGTTTGGATAGCTCCTGTGTGCCTAAACATTGGCGCTCCCCCACAAGTGACCCCATTTTGGAAACTAGACCCCCCAAGGAACTAATTTAGATGCCTAGTGAGCACTTTAAACCCTCAGGTGCTTCACAAATTGATCTGTAAAAATGAAAAAGTAATTTTTTTTTCACAAAAAAATTCTTTTCGCCTCAATTTTCTCATTTTCACATGGGCAGTAGGATAAAATGGATCATAAAATTTGTTGGGCAATTTCTCCCGAGTACGCCGATACCTCATATGTGGGGGTAAACCACTGTTTGGGCACTCGGCAGGGCTCGGAAGAGAAGGCGTGCCATTTGACTTTTTGAATGGAAAATTAGCTCCAATTGTTAGCGGACACCATGTCGCGTTTGGAGAGCCCCTGTGTGCCTAAACATTGGAGCTCCCCCACAAGTGACCCCATTTTGGAAACTAGACCCCCCAAGGAACTTATCTAGATGCATATTGAGCACTTTGAACCCCCAGGTGCTTCACAGAAGTTTATAACGCAGAGCCATGAAAATAAAAAATAATTTTTCTTTCCTCAAAAATGATTTTTTAGCCTGGAATTTCCTATTTTGCCAAGGATAATAGGAGAAATTGGACCCCAAATATTGTTGTCCAGTTTGTCCTGAGTACGCTGATACCCCATATGTGGGGGTAAACCACTGTTTGGGCGCACGGCAGGGCTCGGAAGGGATGGCACGCCATTTGGCTTTTTAAATGGAAAATTAGCTCCAATCATTAGCGGACACCATGTCACGTTTGGAGAGCCCCTGTGTGCCTAAACATTGGAGATCCCCCAGAAATGACACCATTTTAGAAACTAGACCCCCAAAGGAACTAATCTAGATGTGTGGTGAGGACTTTGAACCCCCAAGTGCTTCACAGAAGTTTATAACGCAGAGCCATGAAAATAAAAAAAAAAATTATTTTCTCAAAAATGATCTTTTAGCCTGCAATTTTTTATTTTCCCAAGGGTAACAGGAGAAATTGACCCCAAAAGTTGTTGTCCAGTTTCTCCTGAGTACGCTGATACCCCATATGTGGGGGTAAATCACTGTTTGGGCACATGCCGGGGCTCGGAAGTGAAGTAGTGACGTTTTGAAATGCAGACTTTGATGGAATGCTCTGTGGGCGTCACGTTGCGTTTGCAGAGCCCCTGATGTGGCTTAACAGTAGAAACCCCCCACAAGTGACCCCATTTTGGAAACTAGACCCCCAAAGGAACTTATCTAGATGTGTGGTGAGCACTTTGAACCCCCAAGTGCTTCATAGAAGTTTATAATGCAGAGCCGTGAAAATAATAAATACGTTTTCTTTCCTCAAAAATAATTATTTAGCCCAGAATTTTATAATTTTCCCAAGGGTAACAGGAGAAATTTGACCCCAATATTTGTTGTCCAGTTTCTCCTGAGTACGGTGATACCCCATATGTGGGGGTAAACTACTGTTTGGGCACATGCCGGGGCTTGGAATTGAAGTAGTGACGTTTTGAAATGCAGACTTTGATGGAATGCTCTGCGGGCGTCACGTTGCGTTTGCAGAGCCCCTGATGTGCCTAAACAGTAGAAACCCCCCACAAGTGACCCCATTTTGGAAACTAGACCCTGAAAGGAACTTATCTAGATGTGTGGTGAGCACTTTGAACCCCCAAGTGCTTCATAGAAGTTTATAATGCAGAGCCGTGAAAATAATAAATACGTTTTCTTTCCTCAAAAATAATTATTTAGCCCAGAATTTTTTTTTTTCCCAAGGGTTACAGGAGAAATTGGACCCCAAAAGTTGTTGTCCAGTTTCTCCTGAGTACGCTGATACCCCATATGTGGGGGTAAACCACTGTTTGGGCACACGTCGGGGCTCAGAAGGGAAGTAGTGACTTATGAAATGCAGACTTTGATGGAATGGTCTGCGGGTGTCACGTTGCGTTTGCAGAGCCCCTGGTGTGCCTAAACAGTAGAAACCCCCCACAAGTGACCCCATTTTAGAAACTAGACCCCCCAAGGAACTTATCTAGATATGTGGTGAGCACTTTGAACCCCCAAGTGCTTCACAGACGTTTACAACGCAGAGCCGTGAAAATAAAAAATCATTTTTCTTTCCTCAAAAATTATGTTTTAGCAAGCATTTTTTTAGATTCACAAGGGTAACAGGAGAAATTGGACCCCAGTAATTGTTGCGCAGTTTGTCCTGAGTATGCTGGTACCCCATATGTGGGGGTAAACCACTGTTTGGGCACACGTCAGGGCTCGGAAGTGAGGGAGCACCATTTGACTTTTTGAATACGAGATTGGCTGGAATCAATGGTGGCGCCATGTTGCGTTTGGAGACCCCTGATGTGCCTAAACAGTGGTAACCCCTCAATTCTACCTCCAACACTAACCCCAACACACCCCTAACCCTAATCCCAACTGTAGCCATAATCCTAATCACAACCCTAACCCCAACACACCCCTAACCACAACACTAACCCCAACACACCCCTAACCCTAACCACAACCCTAATTCCAACCCTAACCCTAAGGCTATGTGCCAACGTTGCGGATTCGTGTGAGATATTTCCGCACCATTTTTGAAAAATCTGCGGGTAAAAGGCACTGTGTTTTACCTGCGGATTTTCCGCGGATTTCCAGTGTTTTTTGTGCGGATTTCACCTGCGGATTCCTATTGAGGAACAGGTGTAAAACGCTGCGGAATCCGCACAAAGAATTGACATGCTGCGGAAAATACAACGCAGCGTTCCCGCGCGGTATTTTCCGCACCATGGGCACAGCGGATTTGGTTTTTCATATGTTTACATGGTACTGTAAACCTGATGGAACACTGCTGCGAATCCGCAGCCAAATCCGCACCGTGTGCACATAGCCTAATTCTAAAGGTATGTGCACACGCTGCGGAAAACGCTGCGGATCCGCAGCAGTTTCCCATGAGTGTACAGTTCAATGTAAACCTATGGGAAACAAAAATCGCTGTACACATGCTGCGGAAAAACTGCACGGAAACGCAGCGGTTTACATTCCGCAGCATGTCACTTCTTTGTGCGGATTCCGCAGCGGTTTTACAACTGCTCCAATAGAAAATCGCAATTGTAAAACCGCAGTGAAATGCGCAGAAAAAAACGCGGTAAATCCGCCATAAATCCGCAGCGGTTTAGCACTGCGGATTTATCAAATCCGCAGCGGAAAAATCCGCAGAGGACCAGAATACGTGTGCACATTCCTAACCCTACCCCTAACCCTACCCCTAGCCCTACCCCTAACCCTACCCCTAACCCTACCCCTAACCCTAACCCTACCCCTAACCCTAACCCTACCCCTAACCCTATTCTAACAGTGGAAAAAAAAAAAATTCTTTATTTTTTTATTGTCCCTACCTATGGGGGTGACAAAGGGGGGGGGTAATTTATTATTTTTTTTATTTTGATCACTGAGAGAGATTATATCTCAGTGATCAAAATGCACTTTGGAACGAATCTGCCGGCCGGCAGATTCGGCGGGCGCACTGCGCATGCGCCCGCCATTTTGGAAGATGGCGGCGCCCGGGAGAAGACGGACGGGACCACGGCTGGATCGGTAAGTATGATAGGGTGGGGCGGGACCACGGGGGGGGGGATCGGAGCACGGGGGGGGGAAATCGGAGCGCGGGAGGGGTGGAACGGAGCGCGGGGGGCGTGGAACGGAGCACGGGGGGGCTGGAATGGAGCACGGGGGGGTGGAACGGAGCACGGGGGGGGGTGGATCGGAGTGCAGGGGGGGTGATTGGAGCACGGGGGGGTGATTGGAGCACGGGGGGAGCGGGCACGAGCACGGGGGGGAGCGGAGCACAGGACGGAGGGGAGCCGGAGCAGTGTACCGGCCAGATCGGGGGGGTGGGGGGGCGATCGGAGGGGTGGGGTGGGGGCACACTAGTATTTCCAGCCATGGCCGATGATATTTCAGCATCGGCCATGGCTGGATTGTAATATTTCACCCGTTATAATGGGTGAAATATTACAAATCGCTCTGATTGGCAGTTTCACTTTCAACAGCCAATCAGAGCGATCGTAGCCACGAGGGGGTGAAGCCACCCCCCCTGGGCTAAACTACCACTCCCCCTGTCCCTGCAGATCGGGTGAAATGGGAGTTAACCCTTTCACCCGATCTGCAGGGACGCGATCTTTCCATGACGCCGCATAGGCGTCATGGGTCGGAATGGCACCGACTTTCATGACGCCTACGTGGCGTCATGGGTCGGGAAGGGGTTAAAAAGAGAAAGCAAACTAATGAGAGACAAGGGTTGTAGAAAATGAGAAGAGTTCAGGACAGTACTCAGCGGTCATTATAGAAAGACAACCAGGCCGGATAGGGAAAAACAGGAGGAACTTACAGCCACAATTAGAAACTATCCCCAGCAGTCACATGCAGAACTTACACAGCAGTGTCAGCACTAAACACACACTCAGATGAGAAAAAAAGATTCATGTTAACAACTGGAGAACTGCTTTGTTAAATTGTTGTTGCAGTGATAGGCTACATTCACATGTTGCTTTTTTGACACTTTTTTGCAGACAAAACCTGACTTCGGGGGGGGGGGGGGGGGGGTAAGAGCCTCGGGAGTTTTGCTGGCTTTTCAGGATCCTAAAGTTCTGCTTTGCTTTCATCATACAAGCATGAACAATGCAAGTTGTTAGGCCACCAATGCAAGACATATGGTGAACCACAAAAGGGCACATTGGCCAGATTTAGTGGAAAAAAGATTTGTTTTAGGTCTGAAAAAATAGTGACTATTCTGAACAAAAGTTCGTGAAAAAAAAAAAATTCATAATTGCAAATGTAACAGCGGGGAGAGTTGAATTGGCGGGGAATAGTATACCTAAGGGTATGTGCACACGCTGCAGATTACTCTGAGGATTTTTATGGACTGATTTTGGTAAATCCGCAGGTAAACAGCACTGTGGATTTCCTGTGGAATTACCGCAATTTTTTTGCGGATTTTGTGCGGATTCCACCTGCGGTTTAACACCTGCGGATTCCTATTGAGGAGCAGGTGTAAACCGCTGCGGTATCCACACAAAGAATTGACATGCTACGGAATAAACAACGCTACGTTTCCGCATGTTTTTTTCCGCAGCATGTGCACTGCGGATTTTGTTTTCCATAGGTTTACATGGTACTGTAAACTCAGGGAAAACTCCTGCGAATCGACAGTGGCCAATCCTCTGTGGATCTGCAGCAAAATCCGCAACGTGTGCACATACCCTAAGACATGGGCAGTGCATTTTGTAAAGGAGGAAACTTTACTTTCACACATTGGTCAGGGCCATTGAGATGGTCAGGCATTGTTCTATGCAACACATACAGATTGGCCATTGAATTGCTCAACTAGTTCACTTTAGCTCATCCCTGCTTTCACTAAATTGCACCAACGCTTGGGTTAGGACACCAAGACATTTTGGTTTAAACTTGAGAAAAAAAAAATAAAATTGAAAAAATAAATGAGTTTCATATCCTGCTTTGTTTCACACAAAAAAAAAAAAAAAAAAAAAAAAAAAACACACACACACACACTGTGCGCATGATCTCTAAAATCTCAGACTTTGCCGCTACAGTAAAACAGCTTTTAATGTGCATTAAAAAATGCAACATGTTAACATAGCGTTAGAATATGGCCGGAGTCAGACGAGCGTATGAATCGGATGTGATATGCTAATGACCCTCGGCTCTGCTCTGCTGTGAGTGGGAGCCGAGTGTTATGCGTCTGTGCTCCGAGCCTCTCGCACAGAATGAATTTCTCCATCTTCTCCATTGCCGGGGTCAGCATGATATCCGAGTGATGTTGCCTCACTTATATAGGCTTATATGGGTGCGAGTGAGCCAAGACTCGGTGACAACCACATGATGCTGAGATTTCACTCGCACGTTGAAAACGGCTGAGCAAAAAAAATAAGATTTAAAAAAAAAAAAAAAACGCTGATGGGAGCTGCCCCATAGATGAATACTGGTGCGAATGCTATGCAATGTTTTATCGCATTCATCACCAGTGTGACCCCGGCCAATGGAGAGCCTCTGTAGAGATGGTATTGAACCATTATATAATGTTTGTGCAGTGCATACCTCTCCCTGGCTGCATGATTCTGGGTTTCTATATTCCACTTTTATCTCCCTTCCTGGGTTGATAGCGTAACATACATATTTCAAGAAGAAACATCAATCAGCATGAGCCCTTATAATATGGTGAAAATAAGAATGAGCAAAGAAATAGAAATCCATACCGACACACATTTACCTACAATATTTTCAGTACATACGGTACTTGCCTTGACATCTGCAGAATACGTGCATTTAACAGCAGGTGTATCAAAACAAGGGAAAAAGCAGCGATTTAAAACAGCCTGACCCTGTGTATACAAGTAGGGCTTCTTCTTTCCAGCAGTCTGTTCAGGTTCTAACCAACATACCTGGAAAAATAAGAAACAAATACATATTACATCAAGTAACCTGATACCATAATCATTTCACATTGGGGGGAGGGAACACATCTCCAGGTACAGATCACACAGCGCCATTTTACAACATACCCCATTTAACAACCGGAACCAACTAGCAGCGCACTCCTGCAAACTTATAGCACTGATATACGGTAACTGAAAGGTGTCCTCCCATGCATATTTTTCTTCATTAAAAGGGTGGTCCAAAGGAAAGGCACTTTTCATTCTAGATCCCCATTTGATGCTATAATCTGAAACTATTTTCTAACATACTTGCATTAACCCCTTCATGACCCAGCCTATTTTGACCTTAAAGACCTTGCCGTTTTTAGCAATTCTGACCAGTGTCCCTTTATGAGGTAATAACTCAGGAATGCTTCTGGATCCTAGCGGTTCTGAGATTGTTTTTTCGTGACATATTGGGCTTCATGTTAGTGGTAAATTTAGGTCAATAAATTCTGCGTTTGTCATAAAAACGGAAATTTGGCGAAAATTTCGCAATTTTCACATTTTGAATTTTTATTCTGTTAAACCAGAGAGTTATGTGACACAAAATAGTTAATAAATAACATTTTCCACATGTCTACTTTACATCAGCACAATTTTGGAAACAAAAAAATTTTGGAAACATTTTTTGCTAGGAAGTTATAAGGGTTAAAATTTGACCAGCGATTTCTCATTTTTACAACGAAATTTACAAAACCATTTTTTTTTAGGGACCACCTCACATTTGAAGTCAGTTTGAGGGGTCTATATGGCTGAATATACCCAAAAGTGACACCATTCTAAAAACTGCACCCCTCAAGGTACTCAAAACCACATTCAAGAAGTTTATTAACCCTTCAGGTGCTTCACAGCAGCAGAAGCAACATGGAAGGAAAAAATGAACATTTAACTTTTTAGTCACAAAAATTATCTTTTAGCAACAATTTTTTTATTTTCCCATAAAAGGAGAAACTGAACCACGAAAGTTGTTGTCCAATTTGTCCTGAGTACGCCGATACCTCATATGTGGGGGTAAACCACTGTTTGGGCGCACGGCAGGGCTTGGAAGGGAAGGACCGCCATTTGACTTTTTGAATCAAAAATTGGCTCCACTCTTTAGCGGACACCATGTCACGTTTGGAGAGCCCCCGTGTGCCTAAAAATTGGAGCTCCCCCACAAGTGACCCCATTTTGGAAACTAGACCCCCCAAGGAACTTATCTAGATGCATAGTGAGCACTTTAAACCCTCAGGTGCTTCACAAATTGATCCGTAAAAATGAAAAAGTAGTTTTTTTTTCTTCACAAAAAAATTATTTTCGCCTCAATTTTTTCATTTTCACATGGGCAATAGGATAAAATGGATCATAAAATTTGTTGGGCAATTTCTCCCGAGTACGCCGATACCTCATATGTGGGGGTAAACCACTGTTTGGGAACACGGCAGGGCTCGGAAGGGAAGGCGCGCCATTTGGCTTTTTAAATGG
Organism: Ranitomeya imitator; assembly: GCF_032444005.1. Taxonomy (NCBI): domain Eukaryota; kingdom Metazoa; phylum Chordata; class Amphibia; order Anura; family Dendrobatidae; genus Ranitomeya; species Ranitomeya imitator. Next base: position 273,426,327 of record NC_091284.1, on the reverse strand, counting down.
AAAATTAGCTCCAATCATTAGCGGACACCATGTCACGTTTGGAGAGCCCCTGTGTGCCTAAACATTGGAGATCCCCCAGAAAGGACCCCATTTTGGAAACTAGACCCCCAAAGGAACTAATCTAGATGTGTGGTGAGGACTTTGAACCCCCAAGTGCTTCACAGAAGTTTATAACGCAGAGCCATGAAAATAAAAAAATTATTTTCTCAAAAATGATCTTTTAGCCTGCAATTTTTTATTTTCCCAAGGGTAACAGGAGAAACTGGACAACAACTTTTGGGGTCAAATTTCTCCTGGGTACGCTGATACCCCATGTGTGGAGGTAAACCACTGTTTGGGCACACGTCGGGGCTCAGAAGGGAAGTAGTGACTTTTGAAATGCAGACTTTGATGGAATGGTCTGCGGGCGTCACGTTGCGTTTGCAGAGCCCCTGGTGTGCCTAAACAGTAGAAACCCCCCACAAGTGACCCCATTTTAGAAACTAGACCCCGAAAGGAACTTATCGAGATATGTGGTGAGCCCTTTGAACCCCCAAGTGCTTCACAGACGTTTACAATGCAGAGCCGTGAAAATAAAAAATCATTTTTCTTTCCTCAAAAATGATGTTTTAGCAAGCAATTTTTTATTTTCACAAGGGTAACAGGAGAAATTGGACCCCAGTAATTGTTGCGCAGTTTATCCTGAGTATGCTGGTACCCCATATGTGGGGGTAAACCACTGTTTGGGCACACGTCGGGGCTCGGACTTGAGGGAGCACCATTTGACTTTTTGAATACGAGATTGGCTGGAATCAATGGTGGCGCCATGTTGCGTTTGGAGACCCCTGATGTGCCTAAACAGTGGTAACCCCTCAATTCTACCTCCAACACTAACCCCAACACACCCCTAACCCTAATCCCAACTGTAGCCATAACCCTAATCACACCCCTAACCACAACCCTAATTCCAACCCTAACCCTAAGGCTATGTCCCCACGTTGCGGATTCGTGTGAGATTTTTCAGCATCATTTTTGAAAAATCCGCGGGTGAAAGGCACTGCGTTTTACCTGCGGATTTTCCGCGGATTTCCAGTGTTTTTTGTGCGGATTTCACCTGCGGATTCCTATTGAGGAACAGGTGTAAAACGCTGCGGAATCCGCACAAAGAATTGACATGCTGCGGAAAATACAACGCAGCGTTACCGCGCGGTATTTTCCGCACCATGGGCACAGCGGATTTGGTTTTCCATAGGTTTACATGGTACTGTAAACCTGATGGAACACTGCTGCGAATCCGCAGCGGCCAATCCGCATCGTGTGCATATGGCCTAATTCTAAAGGTATGTGCACACGCTGCGGAAAACGCTGCGGATCCGCAGCAGTTTCCCATGAGTTTACAGTTCAATGTAAACCTATAAGAAACAAAAATCGCTGTACACATGCTGCGGAAAAACTGCACGGAAACGCAGGGGTTTACATTCCGCAGCATGTCACTTCTTTGTGCGGATTCCGCAGCGGTTTTACAACTGCTCAAATAGAAAATCGCAGTTGTAAAACCGCAGTGAAATGCGCAGAAAAAACGCGGTAAATCCGCAGCGGTTTAGCACTGAGGATTTATCAAATCCGCTGCGGAAAAATCCGCAGAGGAGAAGAATACGTGTGCACATACCGAAACCCTATTCTAACATTAGTGAAAAAAAAAATTCTTTATTTTTTTATTGTCCCTACCTATGGGGGTGACAAAGGGGGGAGGGGGGGGGGGGGGGGGTGGAGTCATTTATTATTTTTTTTATTTTGATCACTGAGATATAATCTCTCTCAGTGATCAAAATGCACTTTGGAACGAATCTGCCGGCCGATTCGGCGGGCGCACTGCGCATGCGCCCGCCAGTTTGGAAGATGGCGGCGCCCAGGGAGAAGACGGACGGACACCGGCAGGATCGGTAAGTATGATGGGGTGGGGGGGAGGGAGATCGGAGCATGGGGGGTTGGATCGGAGCGCGGGAGGGGTGGAACGGAGCACGGGGGGGGGGGGGGGGTGGAACGAAGCACAGGACGGAGGGGAGCCGGAGCAGTGTACCGGACAGATCGGAGGGCTGGGGGCACATTAGTGTTTCCAGCCATGGCCGTTGATATTGCAGCATCGGCCATGGCTGGATTGTAATATTGAAAATACAGAGAGTAAAACGGCACTAGAGTAGAACGTCTCCAAGCAGTCAGGACTATTAGCGGACAGCTGTGTATACAGGCGCCACAATCAGTATGGGAACCGGTGCTCTGCATAAATGTCCAACAAGAAATCCATCAACAGCAGAGAAGAAGAAAATATGCGGCACTCACCCCGGGATAACTGTGAAGATTGTGGTCTTTATTGGAGAAAAATGCAAGTTACATCCATCAGGACATCAGGTATATACGAGGGTGCGGTATAGGAGCTCGGACGACGGCCGTTTCGCACACACAGGTGCTTCGACGGGTCCGGACCCGTCGAAGCACCTGTGTGTGCGAAACGGCTGTCGATTTTTTAGCGCACTTTTTTTTCCCCCGTGCGCGACGTCCTGCGCAGAACATTTGTGCTCTTCCTGTGTCCGCAGCGCTTTAATCAGTATCGCTGCTCATCAGACTGCGCCACAGGAATTTCTCTTTTTTTTAAGCTAGTTAGCGTAGCGGACTTCGCAGTCTAAGCGACGTCCGTTTTTTTTTGTTTTTTTTTAATTAGTTAGTACAGCGTACTTTTAGACATAGCAAGGTTGCATAGCCGGCATCACATCATTAGTGACGACCAATGTTGTTTTAGAAAAAAAAAAAAAAAAAAAAGTAGTTTTATAAGTAGGGAGGTAGCTTTTTTCTTGCATAAAAAGTGCATTAGGGGAGTGTACGTCACATTGACAACATCCATTTTTCTTTTGTAAAAAAGAATTTGCGTCGTAAATTTATAGGGAGGGCATTAGTGTAGTGAACGTCTATTTTATACAAACTTTTTTTTTTTTTTTTATTTTTTTTTTTTACATCTGATCTTTCTTTCCATTTTTTCTTCTACATTTTATCTTTTTTTCCCCCTCTGTTTTGTTATAATAAAGAGTACCCTATACACAAGCACCACACATTACACGTGTAAAAGCACCACTTAAATACACATCCGAGGTTTGGAAAAATTAAAAAAATGGCCCATTCGTCAACAAGGCGATATTCACCAGAGGAGGCTTACACCATCCTTGCATCCAACACGGATTCAGCCAGTGAGGAAGATCCCACATTCCTCTATTCCTCCTCCTCATCCGGTGAGGAAGGACCCCCAACAAGGCACCCTAGGACCCAGGCAACTCCTGCAGAAATCGATCCTGTATGGATTACACCCCCTGAAAATGTTCAGCCCGTCATTCCGGATTTCAGCAGCAGCTCAGGAATCCAGTTTGATACCACTGGCCTCACTGAAATGGACTTCTTCAAATTCTTTTTCAGTGATGAAATAATAAATCTTATGGTGGCCCAGACAAACTTGTATGCCCAACAATTTTTCACCCAAAATCCAACGTCGTCATACTCCAGATGGACCCCCGTAAATGCAGCAGAGATGACATTTTGGAGAATTGTGCTGCATATGGGCATAATTAAACAAAAAAAAACAGAGCTTTGGCAATACTGGAGTACTGATATTCACTACAGTACATCGGCATTCCGCATGGCCATGACAAGGACACAATTTGAAGGGATCCAAAGATTTTTGCATTATAGTGATAATGCAGTGTCCTTCCCAAGACGATCCTAACTTTGATCGTCTATATAAAATTCGGCCAGTGGTTGAACACTTCAGCAGAAAATTTGTTGAGGCGTACACACCCCAGAGGGACATCGCTATTGATGAATCTCTCGTTCACTTCAAAGGGAAGCTAAAATTCCGACAATACCTGCCCAGTAAGAGGTCCAGGTACAGAATAAAACTGTACAATCTGTAATAGAGTATCTCAGGGTACACCCACAGATTTAGGGTCTACGAGGGGGAAGGACACCCAAGCTTCCCCCCCATTGGGAAGGGGTGCCTTCAGGGGAGGTTGAGTGGGAAAATTGTGTGATAATTGCTGCACCCACTGCTGGGTAAGGGTTATCACCTCTACATTGATAACTTTTACACCAGCGTCCCACTCTTCAAGGCCCTCTCTGCCAGAGGTACAGCTGCATGCGGCACCATGCGAAAAAAAATAAAATAAAAATAAATAAATCAGCGAGGCCTCCCTAAGTCGCTAATTGGGCAAACGCTGAGAAAAAGGGAAAGTAGAGCCCAATGCAGCAACAAAATGCTGGTGGTCAAGTATAAAGACAAAAGGGATATCCTTATCCTGACCACCATACACCATGACAACAGCACCCTTGTCACTGTTCGTGGGACCACAGCACAAGTCAGAAAGCCAGATTGTATCTTGGAATACAATTGGTTCATGGGGGGTGTGGATCATTCAGATCACGTAGTATGTTGCCCAGCCACATAGTATACTGCGCAGCCACGTAGTATATTGCCCAGTGACGTAGTATACAGCACAGAGCCATGTAGTATATTGCACTGCGAAGTAGTATACAACACAGAGCCATGTAGTATATTGCACAGCGAAGTATTATATAGCACAGAGCCATGTAGTATATTGGCCAGTCACGTAGTATATTGCCCAGCTACGTAGTATATTGCCCAGCCAGGTTTGTCACAGGTTAAAAAATAAACATATACTCACCTTTCCGAGGGTCCCTTGTAGTCCACGGCAGCTTCCGATCCCAGGGTTGGTATGAGCGCAGGACCTGTGATGACGTCACGGTCATATGACCGTGACATCATGGCATGTCCTGCTCCCATACCATCTTTGCCACCTGAACCTGCAACAGAAGATGGCGGCCGGCGCGAGCGTCAACAGAGGGCGAGTATAGCAGGTTTTTTTTTTTTTATTATTATTACTTTTAACATTACAATTTTTACTATTGATGCCACATAGGCAGCGTCAATAGTAAAAAGTTGGGGACACACAGGGTTAATAGCGGCGGTAACGGAGTGCGTTACCGCCGGCATTAACGCTGTGTTAGCGGTGACCGGAGGGGAGTATGCGGGCGACAGGCACTGACTGGGGAGTAAGGAGCAGCCATTTTCTTCCGGACTGTGCCCGTCGCGGATTGGTCGCGGCAGCCATGACAGGCAGCTGGCAAGACCAATCAGCAAATGAATAACCGTGACAGAAGGACAGACAGACGGGAGTGACCCTTAGACAATTATATATAAGATACTATGAAACTATGCCTCTAGATAAATTCCTTTAGGAGGTGTAGTTTCCAAAATGGGGTCAATTGTGGAGGATTTCCAGTGTTTAGGCACATCAGCGGCTCTGTAAATGCAACATGACGCCTGAAGACAATTCCATGCAATCCAAAATGTCACTCCTTCCATTCTAAGACCTGCCGTGTACACAAACAGTGGTTTTCCCCCACATATAGGGTATCGGCATACTCAGGAGAAAATGTGCAACAACTTTGTGGTCTATTTTCTTTTGTTACCTTTGTGAAAATTTAAAAAAAAAAAAATTGGTGCTAAAAGATCATTTTTGTGGCAAAAAAAATTTATTTATTTTTTTTCAATGCTCTACGTTATAAACTACTGTGAAGAGCCCGAGGGTTCAAACTGCTCACCACATAGCTACATAAGTTCGTTAAAGGGTCTAGTTTCCAAAATGGGGTCACTTGTGGGGGTTTTCCAATGTTTAGGCATATCAGGAGCTCTTCAAATGCGACATGGTGTCCGCTCAATTCCAGCCAATTTTGCGTTCAAAAAGTCAAAAGGTGCTCCTTCCCTTCCGAGCTCTGTCGTGCGCCCAAACAGTGGTTTACCCCACATACGGGACATAGGCGTACTCAGGAGAAATTGCTCAACAATTTTAGTGGACCATTTTCTCCTCTTACCCTTGTGAAAATAAACTAATTGTTGCCAAAAGATCATTTTTGTGACATAAAAGTTAAAATGTTCATTTTTTCCTTCCACATTGCTTCAGCTCCTGTGAAGTACCTGAAGGGTTAATAAACTTCTTGAATGTGGTTTTGATTACCTTGAGGGGTGCACTTTTTGGAATGGTGTCACTTTTGGCTATTTTCTGTCCTATAGACCCCTCAAAGTGACTTCAAGTGTGAGGTGGTCCATAAAAAAAATGGTTTCGTAATTTTATTTAAAAAAAAAAAAAAATGCTGGGCAACTTTTAATCCTTATAATTTCCTGACAAAAAATATTTTGGTTCCAAAACTGCTGATGCATACACTGTGTTCCAAATTATTATGCAAATGATATTTTTCTCGGATTTTCCTAAATGGTGGGTGCAAATGGCAGTCAGTCTAATAAAAGTCATCACCCGTTAGATTATACATCGAATTTTATTGAAGAAACCTCCCAACAGTATAATCTCCAAAATGAATAAAAACTCAAAATGCACTGTTCCAAATTATTAGGCAGAGTAGAATTTCTAAACATTTGATATGTTTTAAAGAACTGAAAATGCTCATTTGTGGAATTTGCAGCATTAGGAGGTCACATTCACTGAACAAAAAAGCTATTTAACTCCAAAACCTCCTAACAGGCCAAGTTACATGTTAACATAGGAACCTTTCTTTGATATCACCGTCACAATTCTTGCATCCATTGAACTTGTGAGTTTTTGGAGAGTTTCTACTTGTATTTCTTTGCATGAAGTCAGAATAGCCTCCCAAAGCTGCTGTTTTGATGTGAACTGCCTCCCACCCTCATAGATCTTTTGCTTGATGATACTCCAAAGGTTCTCTGTACGGTTGAGGTCAGGTGAAGATGGTGGCCACACCATGAGTTTATCTCCTTTTATGCCCATAGCAGCCAATGACTCAGAGGTATTCTTTGCAGCATGAGATGGTGCATTGTCATGCATGAAGATGATTTTGCTCCTGAAAGCACATTTCTGCTTTTTAGACCATGGAAGAAAGTTGTCAGTCAGAAACTCTAAATACTTTGCAGAGGTCATTTTCACACCTTCAGGAACATTAAAGCATCCTACAGCTGTTTCCCCGTAATTCTGGCCCAAAATGTGACTCCTCCACCTCCTTGCTGACATCGCAGCCTTGTTGGGACATGGTGGCCATCCACTACTCCATCCATCTGGACCATCCAGGGTTGCTTGACACTCATAAGTTAACAAGACTATTTGGAAATTAGTGTTCATGTATGTCTGGGCCCACTTTAACCATTTCTGCTTGTGAACACTGTTTAAGGGTGGCTGAATATTAGGTTTATGCACCACAGCAAGCCTTTGAAGGATCCTACACCTTGAGGTTCGAGAGGCCTGGATGTCTTCCTGGAGCAGAACAATATTGTATCATACAATTAGGTTCTGTAGAAGGACGTAGATCTGGGGATTTATTATGATGGAATATAGGCTGAACTGGATGGACAAATGTCTTTTTTCGGCCTTACTAACTATGTTACTATGTATGTTACTATGACTCCAGAGGCACCAGCAGCTTCAAATAACTGTTTGCTGCTTTGTAATAGTATTTTGGCAGCTGCTCTCTTAATCCCATGAATTTGTCTGGCAGAAACCTTCCTCATTATGCCTTTATCTGCATGAACTCTGTCTGTGCTCTGTTTTAGTCACAAACCTCTTCACAGTATGATGACCACTCTTAAGTTTTTGTGGAATATCTAATGTTTTCATACCTTGTTCAAGGCATTGCACAATTTAATGCTTTTCAGCAGCAGAGAGATCCTTTTTAGTTCCCATATTACTTGAAACCTATGGCCTACTTAATAATGTGGAACATAATTTTTAAGTAGTTTTCCTTTAATTAGAATCACCTGGAAAACTAATTATCACATGTGTTTAACATTGATTTCAGTGATCCATTGAGCCCTGAGACAATACCATCCATGAGTTTATTTGAAAACCAAAACAATTAAATCTTTGTGTACTTAAATCCAATTTGCATAATAATTTGGAACAGTGTAGTACACATGTGGGAAATGTTATTTATTAACTAATTTTTGTGACATATCCCTCTGATTTAAGGACATAAAAAAAAAAAAAAAAAATCAAACTTCAAAAATTGCAAAATTTTCAGAATTTGCACCAAATTTACGTTTGCTTTTTTTCACAATTACATGTAAGTCATATCGAAGAAATTTTACCAGTATCATATGGTACAAGAAAACAATCTCAGAATCACCTGGATCCGTTGAAGCGTTCCAGAGTTATGGCCTCAAAGTGACGGTGGTCAAAATTGAAAAAAATGGCCTGGCCAGGAAGTTGAAGACAGGCTTCGGGGTCAAGCGGTTAAAATAACACTTACCGTATATACTCGAGTATAAGCCGAGATTTTCAGCCCACTTTTTTGGGCTGAAAGTCTCCCTCTCGGCTTATACTCGAGTAATACCCAGGGGTCGGCAGTGGAGGGGGGGCTGTCTAATTATACTCGCCTACTCCTGGCGCAGTCCCTGCTTCTTCCAGCGCTGCAGCTTCTTCCTGTAGTGAGCGGTCACATGGTACCGCTCATTACAGTATTGAATATGCGGCTCCACCTCTATGCCTGAGAGGTGAGTATGTATTTTTTTTTTTTAAATCGTAGCAACAGCATATGGGGCAAATATCTGTATGGAGCATCTTATGTGGCCATGTGCAACATGATATGGGGGCAAATATCTGTATGGGGCATCTGTATGGGGCCATGTGCAGCATGATATGGGGGGCAAATATCTCTATGGAGTATCTTATGGGGTCATAATCAACAATTGTGGAGCATTATACGGGGCAAATATCTGTATGGAGCATCTTATGCGGCCATGTGCAGCATTATACGGGGCAAATGTATGTATGGAGCATCTTATGTGGCCATGTGCAACATTATATGCGGCAGTTATCTGTATGGAGCATCTTATGGGGCCATAATCCACATTTGTGGAGCATTATACGGGGCATAGTTTAATATGGAACATCTTATGGAGCCCATCATAAACTTTATGGAGCATTATATGGGGCTCCTGATTCAATATGGATATTCAAAAACACTTAACCTACTGATGTCTCAATTAATTTTACCTTTATTGGTATCCATTTTTATTTTTGAAATTTACCAGTAGCTGTTGCATTTTCCACCTTAGGCTTATACTTGAGTCATTAAGTTTTCCCAGATTTTTGTGGCAAAATTAGGGGGGGGAGGGGGGGGGTCGGCTTATACTCGAGTATATACAGTATACTCATCTGTGGTGCAGATGCTGGCACTGTCTCTCCCAACAATCATGTAACAGTGTGTTGTCACAAACCCCGCTGCCAATCACCGGCTACTTCAATCTGTGCCTGAATCATTAGGAGGTGTGTGCCACTTACTGTATTCAGCAAATCTCACAGGTGCGGTGTGTCTCCACAACAGTTGATGACATTTTTTGTTCTGATGAAGAGACCTTTGTTAAATCGGGCTCCATATTTTTATACCACTGTGTGCGGGAGAGATCAGTCACAAAACCTCATTCTCAGAGTGCTCCTGGTGGAAAACTGCGTAGAGAAACCGTGGAGTACAAAGTAGCACTAAGGTAAGGTGCTAGTACGTCCGCCATCTGGAAACATCTGCCTGTAGTACGACATTCTGCTCTCCATGGAATATAGATTTATGGAAGGGAAAAGTTTGGCCATACACATTACATGGCTATCGGCAGAAGAGCGTTTTGGCTGATCGTTCAACCAAAAGCCATCACTTCCACATACAAGAACGCTCACTTGGCCAGCTGCTTATCTCTGGGAGAACAATGCGACCGACAGTCCAAAATCAGATAAATTCAATTGACATTTCTCTCAACCACCAAACAGCCGGCACCCCCATACACAAACCGCCGGCCGAAGCAGTCAATGTCGTTGTTCACACATCAGTATCTGCACGCCAGAACCAAGAGCGGGTGAAAAACGCAAAAATGGTCGTGTTTCTATTATACTTTTCCTCTGATTGTAAGCCAACACAAGAAATGGAACAATTATGTAAAACACTGACGTGAATGTGGCCTGAACGGGCTCTGGAGGTAACCATGTGGTTCTGATAGCGTAATCTTAAGTAGCAAGATAATAACTAAAGACATGTTTATTTGTACCCTCCAACTGCTCGTCAATGATCTACAGCCACATTGTAAAGACAAATAAATAACAGAACCAACTCACTGAAGAGTCAAATCAGCAAAAGAGACTCACAGTATATGGTGCAAGGAGAGGGCAAAGGTTAGATGCGAGCCCTTCACGGTGCAAGAAAAGGGCACACGTTGGGTGCAGACCCCACTGTGGGGCTACAGCAGCGGGCACACGTTGGGTGCAGACCCCACTGTGGGGCTACAGCAGCGGGCACACGTTGGGTGCAGACCCCACTGTGGGGCTACAGCAGCGGGCACACGTTGGGTGCAGACCCCACTGTGGGGCTACAGCAGCGGGCACACGTTGGGTGCAGACCCCACTGTGGGGCTACAGCAGCGGGCACACGTTGGGTGCAGACCCCACTGTGGGGCTACAGCAGCGGGCACACGTTGGGTGCAGACCCCACTGTGGGGCTACAGCAGCGGGCACACGTTGGGTGCAGACCCCACTGTGGGGCTACAGCAGCGGGCACACGTTGGGTGCAGACCCCACTGTGGGGCTACAGCAGCGGGCACACGTTGGGTGCAGACCCCACTGTGGGGCTACAGCAGCGGGCACACGTTGGGTGCAGACCCCACTGTGGGGCTACAGCAGCGGGCACACGTTGGGTGCAGACCCCACTGTGGGGCTACAGCAGCGGGCACACGTTGGGTGCAGACCCCACTGTGGGGCTACAGCAGCGGGCACACGTTGGGTGCAGACCCCACTGTGGGGCTACAGCAGCGGGCACACGTTGGGTGCAGACCCCACTGTGGGGCTACAGCAGCGGGCACACGTTGGGTGCAGACCCCACTGTGGGGCTACAGCAGCGGGCACACGTTGGGTGCAGACCCCACTGTGGGGCTACAGCAGCGGGCACACGTTGGGTGCAGACCCCACTGTGGGGCTACAGCAGCGGGCACACGTTGGGTGCAGACCCCACTGTGGGGCTACAGCAGCGGGCACACGTTGGGTGCAGACCCCACTGTGGGGCTACAGCAGCGGGCACACGTTGGGTGCAGACCCCACTGTGGGGCTACAGCAGCGGGCACACGTTGGGTGCAGACCCCACTGTGGGGCTACAGCAGCGGGCACACGTTGGGTGCAGACCCCACTGTGGGGCTACAGCAGCGGGCACACGTTGGGTGCAGACCCCACTGTGGGGCTACAGCAGCGGGCACACGTTGGGTGCAGACCCCACTGTGGGGCTACAGCAGCGGGCACACGTTGGGTGCAGACCCCACTGTGGGGCTACAGCAGCGGGCACACGTTGGGTGCAGACCCCACTGTGGGGCTACAGCAGCGGGCACACGTTGGGTGCAGACCCCACTGTGGGGCTACAGCAGCGGGCACACGTTGGGTGCAGACCCCACTGTGGGGCTACAGCAGCGGGCACACGTTGGGTGCAGACCCCACTGTGGGGCTACAGCAGCGGGCACACGTTGGGTGCAGACCCCACTGTGGGGCTACAGCAGCGGGCACACGTTGGGTGCAGACCCCACTGTGGGGCTACAGCAGCGGGCACACGTTGGGTGCAGACCCCACTGTGGGGCTACAGCAGCGGGCACACGTTGGGTGCAGACCCCACTGTGGGGCTACAGCAGCGGGCACACGTTGGGTGCAGACCCCACTGTGGGGCTACAGCAGCGGGCACACGTTGGGTGCAGACCCCACTGTGGGGCTACAGCAGCGGGCACACGTTGGGTGCAGACCCCACTGTGGGGCTACAGCAGCGGGCACACGTTGGGTGCAGACCCCACTGTGGGGCTACAGCAGCGGGCACACGTTGGGTGCAGACCCCACTGTGGGGCTACAGCAGCGGGCACACGTTGGGTGCAGACCCCACTGTGGGGCTACAGCAGCGGGCACACGTTGGGTGCAGACCCCACTGTGGGGCTACAGCAGCGGGCACACGTTGGGTGCAGACCCCACTGTGGGGCTACAGCAGCGGGCACACGTTGGGTGCAGACCCCACTGTGGGGCTACAGCAGCGGGCACACGTTGGGTGCAGACCCCACTGTGGGGCTACAGCAGCGGGCACACGTTGGGTGCAGACCCCACTGTGGGGCTACAGCAGCGGGCACACGTTGGGTGCAGACCCCACTGTGGGGCTACAGCAGCGGGCACACGTTGGGTGCAGACCCCACTGTGGGGCTACAGCAGCGGGCACACGTTGGGTGCAGACCCCACTGTGGGGCTACAGCAGCGGGCACACGTTGGGTGCAGACCCCACTGTGGGGCTACAGCAGCGGGCACACGTTGGGTGCAGACCCCACTGTGGGGCTACAGCAGCGGGCACACGTTGGGTGCAGACCCCACTGTGGGGCTACAGCAGCGGGCACACGTTGGGTGCAGACCCCACTGTGGGGCTACAGCAGCGGGCACACGTTGGGTGCAGACCCCACTGTGGGGCTACAGCAGCGGGCACACGTTGGGTGCAGACCCCACTGTGGGGCTACAGCAGCGGGCACACGTTGGGTGCAGACCCCACTGTGGGGCTACAGCAGCGGGCACACGTTGGGTGCAGACCCCACTGTGGGGCTACAGCAGCGGGCACACGTTGGGTGCAGACCCCACTGTGGGGCTACAGCAGCGGGCACACGTTGGGTGCAGACCCCACTGTGGGGCTACAGCAGCGGGCACACGTTGGGTGCAGACCCCACTGTGGGGCTACAGCAGCGGGCACACGTTGGGTGCAGACCCCACTGTGGGGCTACAGCAGCGGGCACACGTTGGGTGCAGACCCCACTGTGGGGCTACAGCAGCGGGCACACGTTGGGTGCAGACCCCACTGTGGGGCTACAGCAGCGGGCACACGTTGGGTGCAGACCCCACTGTGGGGCTACAGCAGCGGGCACACGTTGGGTGCAGACCCCACTGTGGGGCTACAGCAGCGGGCACACGTTGGGTGCAGACCCCACTGTGGGGCTACAGCAGCGGGCACACGTTGGGTGCAGACCCCACTGTGGGGCTACAGCAGCGGGCACACGTTGGGTGCAGACCCCACTGTGGGGCTACAGCAGCGGGCACACGTTGGGTGCAGACCCCACTGTGGGGCTACAGCAGCGGGCACACGTTGGGTGCAGACCCCACTGTGGGGCTACAGCAGCGGGCACACGTTGGGTGCAGACCCCACTGTGGGGCTACAGCAGCGGGCACACGTTGGGTGCAGACCCCACTGTGGGGCTACAGCAGCGGGCACACGTTGGGTGCAGACCCCACTGTGGGGCTACAGCAGCGGGCACACGTTGGGTGCAGACCCCACTGTGGGGCTACAGCAGCGGGCACACGTTGGGTGCAGACCCCACTGTGGGGCTACAGCAGCGGGCACACGTTGGGTGCAGACCCCACTGTGGGGCTACAGCAGCGGGCACACGTTGGGTGCAGACCCCACTGTGGGGCTACAGCAGCGGGCACACGTTGGGTGCAGACCCCACTGTGGGGCTACAGCAGCGGGCACACGTTGGGTGCAGACCCCACTGTGGGGCTACAGCAGCGGGCACACGTTGGGTGCAGACCCCACTGTGGGGCTACAGCAGCGGGCACACGTTGGGTGCAGACCCCACTGTGGGGCTACAGCAGCGGGCACACGTTGGGTGCAGACCCCACTGTGGGGCTACAGCAGCGGGCACACGTTGGGTGCAGACCCCACTGTGGGGCTACAGCAGCGGGCACACGTTGGGTGCAGACCCCACTGTGGGGCTACAGCAGCGGGCACACGTTGGGTGCAGACCCCACTGTGGGGCTACAGCAGCGGGCACACGTTGGGTGCAGACCCCACTGTGGGGCTACAGCAGCGGGCACACGTTGGGTGCAGACCCCACTGTGGGGCTACAGCAGCGGGCACACGTTAGGTGCAGACCCCACTGTGGGGCTACAGCAGCGGGCACACGTTAGGTGCAGACCCCACTGTGGGGCTACAGCAGCGGGCACACGTTAGGTGCAGACCCCACTGTGGGGCTACAGCAGCGGGCACACGTTAGGTGCAGACCCCACTGTGGGGCTACAGCAGCGGGCACACGTTAGGTGCAGACCCCACTGTGGGGCTACAGCAGCGGGCACACGTTAGGTGCAGACCCCACTGTGGGGCTACAGCAGCGGGCACACGTTAGGTGCAGACCCCACTGTGGGGCTACAGCAGCGGGCACACGTTAGGTGCAGACCCCACTGTGGGGCTACAGCAGCGGGCACACGTTAGGTGCAGACCCCACTGTGGGGCTACAGCAGCGGGCACACGTTAGGTGCAGACCCCACTGTGGGGCTACAGCAGCGGGCACACGTTAGGTGCAGACCCCACTGTGGGGCTACAGCAGCGGGCACACGTTAGGTGCAGACCCCACTGTGGGGCAAGCAGCGGGCACACGTTAGGTGCAGACCCCACTGTGGGGCAAGCAGCGGGCACACGTTAGGTGCAGACCCCACTGTGGGGCAAGCAGCGGGCACACGTTAGGTGCAGACCCCACTGTGGGGCAAGCAGCGGGCACACGTTAGGTGCAGACCCCACTGTGGGGCAAGCAGCGGGCACACGTTAGGTGCAGACCCCACTGTGGGGCAAGCAGCGGGCACACGTTAGGTGCAGACCCCACTGTGGGGCAAGCAGCGGGCACACGTTAGGTGCAGACCCCACTGTGGGGCAAGCAGCGGGCACACGTTAGGTGCAGACCCCACTGTGGGGCAAGCAGCGGGCACACGTTAGGTGCAGACCCCACTGTGGGGCAAGCAGCGGGCACACGTTAGGTGCAGACCCCACTGTGGGGCAAGCAGCGGGCACACGTTAGGTGCAGACCCCACTGTGGGGCAAGCAGCGGGCACACGTTAGGTGCAGACCCCACTGTGGGGCAAGCAGCGGGCACACGTTAGGTGCAGACCCCACTGTGGGGCAAGCAGCGGGCACACGTTAGGTGCAGACCCCACTGTGGGGCAAGCAGCGGGCACACGTTAGGTGCAGACCCCACTGTGGGGCAAGCAGCGGGCACACGTTAGGTGCAGACCCCACATGGGGCAAGCAGCGGGCACACGTTAGGTGCAGACCCCACATGGGGCAAGCAGCGGGCACACGTTAGGTGCAGACCCCACATGGGGCAAGCAGCGGGCACACGTTAGGTGCAGACCCCACATGGGGCAAGCAGCGGGCACACGTTAGGTGCAGACCCCACATGGGGCAAGCAGCGGGCACACGTTAGGTGCAGACCCCACATGGGGCAAGCAGCGGGCACACGTTAGGTGCAGACCCCACATGGGGCAAGCAGCGGGCACACGTTAGGTGCAGACCCCACATGGGGCAAGCAGCGGGCACACGTTAGGTGCAGACCCCACATGGGGCAAGCAGCGGGCACACGTTAGGTGCAGACCCCACATGGGGCAAGCAGCGGGCACACGTTAGGTGCAGACCCCACATGGGGCAAGCAGCGGGCACACGTTAGGTGCAGACCCCACATGGGGCAAGCAGCGGGCACACGTTAGGTGCAGACCCCACATGGGGCAAGCAGCGGGCACACGTTAGGTGCAGACCCCACATGGGGCAAGCAGCGGGCACACGTTAGGTGCAGACCCCACATGGGGCAAGCAGCGGGCACACGTTAGGTGCAGACCCCACATGGGGCAAGCAGCGGGCACACGTTAGGTGCAGACCCCACATGGGGCAAGCAGCGGGCACACGTTAGGTGCAGACCCCACATGGGGCAAGCAGCGGGCACACGTTAGGTGCAGACCCCACATGGGGCAAGCAGCGGGCACACGTTAGGTGCAGACCCCACATGGGGCAAGCAGCGGGCACAGGTTAGGTGCAGACCCCACATGGGGCAAGCAGCGGGCACACGTTAGGTGCAGACCCCACATGGGGCAAGCAGCGGGCACACGTTAGGTGCAGACCCCACATGGGGCAAGCAGCGGGCACAGGTTAGGTGCAGACCCCACATGGGGCAAGCAGCGGGCACAGGTTAGGTGCAGACCCCACATGGGGCAAGCAGCGGGCACAGGTTAGGTGCAGACCCCAGTGTGGGGCTACAGCAGCGGGCACAGGTTAGGTGCAGACCCTACATGGGGCAAGCAGCGGGCACAGGTTAGGTGCAGAACCTACATGGGGCATGCAGCGGGCACAGGTTAGGTGCAGACCCTACATGGGGCAAGCAGCGGGCACAGGTTAGGTGCAGACCCTACATGGGGCAAGCAGCGGGCACACGTTAGGTGCAGACCCTACATGGGGCAAGCAGCGGGCACAGGTTAGGTGCAGACCCTACATGGGGCAAGCAGCGGGCACAGGTTAGGTGCAGACCCTACATGGGGCAAGCAGCGGGCACACGTTAGGTGCAGACCCCAGTGTGGGGCTACAGCAGCGGGCACAGGTTAGGTGCAGACCCTACATGGGGCAAGCAGCGGGCACAGGTTAGGTGCAGACCCTACATGGGGCAAGCAGCGGGCACAGGTTAGGTGCAGACCCTACATGGGGCAAGCAGCGGGCACAGGTTAGGTGCAGACCCTACATGGGGCAAGCAGCGGGCACAGGTTAGGTGCAGACCCTACATGGGGCAAGCAGCGGGCACAGGTTAGGTGCAGACCCTACATGGGGCAAGCAGCGGGCACAGGTTAGGTGCAGACCCTACATGGGGCAAGCAGCGGGCACAGGTTAGGTGCAGGCCCCAGTGTGGGGCTACAGCAGCACAATACACACGGCGCAGCACAGCAGGTCTCACCCCAGGGTTGTCCCCGACCTCATACTCCACACCGACCACAAGGTGCGCTCCGGCGCTGCCAGCCTCGGGCAGTCTGATGACCAGGGCGCTGCCATAGCTGGTGAAGGGCTTCTCCTCCCAGGTCAGCTCCTTCCGCTGCCCGGCTGCCGCCTCCAGCCACACGCGCAGGACTTGCAGGCTGGGGAAGGAGTCCAGCCGCAGCTCAGTGGCCTCAGTGAGCACTCGCAGCTCCAGCCTCTCACAGCCCCGCAGCTTCTTGGCCTCCATGTCCACCTGCAAGTCCAGGTGAAAGTGCTCCAGCTGGAACTCGCGGTAACTGGAAGCGGTCGCCACATCTCCCACCAGCAGCGCTGCCATCCTGCCTCCCGGGGAATAGGAAGTGCAGCTCCGCGCTTTGTGCTTATGGCTTCCGCTGGAGACGCGCTCTGCAGCCTCCTGGGTCCTAACGCTGCCCTCCGCCTTCAGTGGGGTCATTAGCGGACGCTGCCCTCAGCGCATGTGCAGTGCACACTGCAGGGCAGGAGGACAGGAGGGCGCCCCCTGTAGGCAGCACACTATAGGGCAGGCTAGAATGGAGGCATTACAGGAAGGTCCTTGGCAGTATTGGGGTACACAGTGTATGGGGGGTTACAGAATGGGTTCAGGGGCACACCGGAGGCATGAGGTGAGTGTGTGGAGGAGGGGAGTTTCGAGAGGGCGCATAGAGGGAGAGCAGGGGTGCACAGATGTATAGGGGTGGTGGGGGGCACATAAAATGAGGGGCTGGTGCTAATCTGTGCTCTGTACATTCATTACTCATACTCTGATCGCCCCAGGATTCAAACTCCCATTCTCCTCTGCTTGTAGTAGCGGGGGCAGAGGCAGTGGCGATGATGAGCCCCAGGCTGCACTGCCAGTACCGGAGCCTGTCCTCTGCTTGGATGTGCAGTGCATGTCCACATAAGACCCATACCCCAAATAATGACACATACACAAGCTGGCATAAAAATGGCCGTGAGGTTTTATTTAGGGTTACATAAATACCTTTAAAAAATTCTCCAAATAACATATTTCCAACAACCATAAATTTCCAAATGACCAAATCCACCCATAACAGTGATTTTTCCCCACAAGCGAAACCTCACGACAATAAAATAAATAAATAAGGGTGGGTGGGCTCTTCTTTTCTTCTTGCACCAGCAACTGAGGTAACCCGGGCAGAGCAGGGGGGGTTATATGCCGCAAAAAAACGCCAAAACGCTTATGGCCAATCAGATTGCCATAAAAGGAGCGCGCAAAAAGCAGGCTAAAACCAGTTTAATAGACTCAGAGCCAATCAAAGCGCCAGCCTTAATTAAACATTAAAATGAACCGAAATTAACCTTAAGTAACCTTTGCACTATGAGGACATGAGACCCCCGCTATATTTCTTATCATCAAACGCGGGGGGGCTAACATTCTATTACAGGCACAGTGTGCACTAATAGAGATGTATATGTCACACACGCCAGGGCATTTCTTTCAATCTGTATTCTAGGAGTAAACTAAAAGTCTGGCTATTTTTTTTTACAGAGGAAAAATAAAATCTGGTAGGTTCTCTCTAAGTCCGGGGTCACACTTGCTTGTGCAATACGAGAAGCTCACACATCCATATCCGGCACTCAGGAGCGGAGTGTGCGGCTGCATGTATTTCTATACAGCCAAACGCTCTGGTCCCGAGTGCCAGCGGCAGTGCCGGGTATTGAGGAGAGAGACTCGAGTGAGTTTCTCACATTGCACTCGCAAGTGTGACCCCCAGTCTAAGGCTGGGTTCACATTGCGATAGTGGGTATCCGCTAACGGAATCCGTTACATAGCGCCACTAACGCAACAAATCCGTTAGCGCACCCATTGACCGCAATGTATGTAACGCATCCCTAACGCATGCCATTTTTGGCATGCGTTAGCAATGTTCCGTTATTTTGTGACGGACCTCGAACGCTGTCTGCAGCGTTTTTGGGTCCGCTCTCGCTAGCGCAGATCGGGCATCTGCGCTAGCGCGATCGCTAAACGCGATCCTTTTTGGACATTGCGTTAGCGCAGTCCGTTAGCGTATGCGCTACACGGACTGCACTAACGCAATGTGAACCTAGCCTAAGGTGCGAAAACCACTAATGGTTTAAGAGACTTCATCTTGTAGGTCTTCCGTCCTTATAGGTGCAGCCTCTCACAGGTGCTGTCATGGGTGAAAGGAAAAAAATTGCAATAATGACATTTTTTAGATGAAGAAAAAAAATTACAAAGCAGTAACAAGCACAAAACATATTTGATATCCCTGTAATTTTAACAACTTCTACAATGCGGTGAAGTCAGAGTCTGTGTCCATTTTGGTGGAGTCAGAATAATATGGACAGTAATTCTGTGCAGGACGTGCTGTAAATGTTTTCACCAGAATTTGGGAAAGTTATGAAATGTCCTTTAACCCCTTAGTGACAGAGCCAATTTGGTACTTAATGACCGAGCCAATTTTTGCAATTCTGACCACTGTCAATTTATGAGGTTATAACTCTGGAACGCTTCAACGGATTCCACTGATTCTGAGATTGTTTTTTCGTGACATATTGTACTTCATGTTAGTGGTAACATTTCTTCGATATTACTTGCGATTATTTATGAAAAATACGGAAATATGGCGAAAATTTTTAAAATTTTGCAATTTTCAAACTTTGTATTTTTATGCCCTTAAATCAGAGAGATATGTCATGAAAAATAGTTAATAAATAACATTTCCCACATGTCTACTTTACATCAGCACAATTTTGGAAACAAAATTTTTTTTTGTTAGGGAGTTATAAGGGTTAAAAGTTGACCAGCAATTTCTCATTTTTACAACACCATTTTTTTTTAGGGACCACATCACATTTGAAGTCATTTTGAGGGGTCTATATGATAGAAAATAATGAAGTGTGACACCATTCTAAAAACTACACCCCTCAAGGTTCTCAAAACTACATTCAAGAAGTTTATTAACCCTTTATGTGCTTCACAGGAACTGAAACAATGTGGAAGGAAAAAATGAACATTTAACTTTTTTTTGCAAACATCTTAATTCAGAACCATTTTTTTTATTTTCACAAGTGTAAAAACAGAAATGTAACCATAAATTTTGTTATGCAATTTCTCCTGAATACGCCAATACCCCATATGTGGGGGTAAACCACTTTTTGGGCGCACCGCAGAACTTAGAAGTGAAGGAGCGCCGTTTGACTTTTTCAATGCAGAATTGGCTGGAATTGAGATAGGATGCCATGTCACGTTTAGAGAACCCCTGATGTGCCTAAACAGTGGAAACTCCCCACAAGTGACACCATTTTGGAAACTAGACCCCTTAAGGAACTTATCTAGATGTGTGGTGAGCACTTTGAACCCCCAAGTGCTTCACAGAAGTTTATAACGTAGAACCATGAAAATAAAAAAATCGCTTTTGTTTACACAAAAATGATCTTTTCGCCCACAAATTCTTATTTTCACAAGGGTAACAGGAGAAATTAGACCACAAAAGTTGTTGTGCGATTTCTCCTGAATACGTCGATACCCCATATGTGAGGGTAAACCACTGTTTGGGCGCACCGCAGAGCTTGGAAGTGAAGGAGCGCCGTTTTACTTTTTCAATGTAGAATTGGCTGGAATTGAGATTGGACGCCATGTCGCGTTTGGAGAGCCCCTGATGTGCCTAAACAGTAGAAACACCCACAAGTGACACCATTTTGGAAACTAGACCCCTTAAGGAACTTATCTATATGTGTGGTGAGCACTTTGAACCCCCATGTGCTTCACAGAAGTTTATAACGTAGAGCCGTGAAAAAAAAAAATCGCATTTTTTCTACAAAAATGATCTTTTGGCCCACAAATTTTTATTTTCACAAGGGTAACAGGAGAAATTAGACCACTAAAGTTGTTGTGCAATTTCTCCTGAGTACGTCGATACCCAATATGTGGGGGTAAACCACTGTTTGGGCGCACCGCAGAGCTTGGAAGAGAAAGAGTGCCGTTTTACTTTTTCAATGTAGAATTGGCTGGAATTGAGATCGGACGCCATGTCGCGTTTGGAGAGCCCCTGATGTGCCTAAACAGTAGAAATCCCCCACAAGTGACCCCATTTTGGAAACTAGACCCCCCATGGAACTTATCTAGATGTGTGATGAGAACTTTGAATGCCCAAGTGCTTCACAGAAGTTTATAATGCAGAGTCGTGAAAATAAAAAATATTTTTTTTTCCACAAAAAAGATTTTTTAGCCCCCAAGTTTTTATTTTCACAAGGGTAACGAGAAATTGGACCCCAAAAGTTGTTGTCCAATTTGTCCTGAGTATGCTAGTACCCCATATCTGGGGGTAAACCACTGTTTGGGCGCACGGCAGAGCTCGGAAGGAAGGAGCGCCGTTTTGGAATGCAGACTTTGATAGAATGGTCTGCGGGCATTATGTTGCGTTTGCAGAGCCCCTGATGTACCTAACCAGTAGAAACCCTCCACAAGTGACCCCATTTTGGAAACTAGACCCCCCAAGGAACTTATCTAGATGTGTGGTGAGAACTTTGAATGCCCAAGTGCTTCACAGAAGTTTAGAATGCAGAGTCGTGAAAATAAAAAAAAAATTTTTTTCCACAAAAAAGATATTGTAGCCCCCAATTTTTTATTTTCACAAGGGTAACAGGAGAAATTGGACTGCAATAGTTGTTGTCCAATTTATCCCGAGTACGCTGATGCGCCATATGTGGGGGTAAACCACTGTTTGGGCGCACGGCAGAGCTCGGAAGGGAAGGAGCGCCTTTTTGGAATGCAGACTTTGATAGAATGGTCTGTGGGCATTATGTTGCGATTGCAGAGCCCCTGATGTACCTAAACTGTAGTAACCCCCCACAAGTGACCCCATTTTGGAAACTAGACCCCCCAAGGAACTTATCTAGATGTGTGGTGAGAACTTTGAATGCCCAAGTGCTTCACAGAAGTTTAGAATGCAGAGTCATAAAAAAAATATATATATATATTTTTCCACAAAAAGGATTTTGTAGCCCCCAAGTTTTTATTTTCACAAGGGTAACAAGAGAAATTGGACCCCAGAAGTTGTTGTCCAATTCATCCCGAGTATGCTGATGCCCCATATGTGGGGGTAACCCACTGTTTGGGCGCACGGCAGAGCTCAGAAGGGAGGGAGCACCATTTGACTTTTTGAGCGCAAAATTGGCTATCGTGTTTGGAGACCCCCTGATGTACCTAAACAGTGGAAACCCCCCAATTCTAGCTCCAACCCTAACCCCAACACACCCCTAACCCTAATCCCAACCTGATCCATAATCCTAATCACTAACCCTAACCATAATCACAACCCTTACCCCAAAACAACCCTAATGTCAACCCTAACCATAACCCTAATCAAAACCCTAAATCCAACACACCCCTAATCCTAATCTCAACCCTAACCTCAAACCTAACCCTAATCCCAATACACCCCTAATCACAACCCTAACCTTAACCCTAATCCCAAACCTAACCCTAATCCCAAGCGTAACCCTAATGCCAACCCTAACCCTAATACCAACCCTAATCCAAACCCTAACCCTAATCCCAACTCTAACCCTAACTTTAGCCCCAACCCTAGCCCTAACTTTAGCCCCAACCCTAACCCTAGCCCTAAGGCTACTTTCACACTTGCGTTGTTTGGCATCCGTCGCAATCCGTCGTTTTGGACAAGAAACGGATCCTGCAAATGTGCCCGCAGGATGCGTTTTTTGCCCATAGACTTGTATTGCCGACGGATCGTGACGGATGGCCACACGTCGCGTCCGTCGTGCACTGGATCAGTGTTTTGGCGGACCGTCAGCACAAAAAAACGTTCAATGTAACGTTTTTTTGTACGTCGCATCCGCCATTTCTGACCGCGCATGCGTGGCCGTAACTCCGCCCCCTCCTCCCCAGGACATAGATTGGGCAGCGGATGCGTTGAAAAACTTCATCCGCTGCCCACGTTGTGCACAATTTTCACAACGTGCGTCGGTATGTCGGGCCGATGCATTGCGACGGCCCCGTACCGACGTAAGTGTGAAAGAAGCCTAACCCTAAATTTAGCGCCAACCCTAACTCTAAATTTAGCCCCAACCCTAACCCTAAATTTAGCCCCAATCCTAACCCTAAATTTAGCCCTAACCCTAATCCTAGCCCTAACCCTACCCCTAACCCTACCCCTAGCCCTACCCCTAACCCTAACCCTACCCCTAACCCCAACCCTACCCCTAACCCTAGCCCTAACCCTAAACCTACCCCTAACCCTACCCCTAACCCTACCCCTAACCCTACCCCTAACCCTACCCCTAACCCTAATTTTAACCCCAACTGCTCTTCTCCGGCCGGCAGATGGAGACAGATGGCGGGCGCACTGCGCATGCGCCCGCCATTTTCTTTTACCGGCGGCCAGGAGGAGCAGCAGGAGGACCCAGGGACACAGGTGAGTATGGCAGGGTCCCCGAATCCCCCTATTTCTCTGTCCTCTGATGTGCGATCACATCAGAGGACAGAGAATTACACTTTGACTTTTTTTTTTTTTTTGCGGTCGCCGGTAAACAGTTAATTACCGGCGATCGCAAAACAGGGGTCGCTAAAACCGACCCCGATCATGCTCTTTGGGGTCTCGGCTAACCCCGGCAGCCGAGACCACAAAGATCCTCGCGGGGCCGGCCGGCGGGCGCACTGCACATGCGCCCGCCATTTTGAAGATGGCGGCGCCCACCGGGAGACACGAGGAGCATCGGGGGAGATAGGTGAGTATTGGGGGGCTACCTGGGACCCCTTTTCTCTGTCCTCCGATGTGCGATCACATCGGAGGTCAGAGAAATTAAAAAGAGATCGCGTTTTTTTTGCGATCGCCGGTAAACGGTTAATTACCGGCGATCGCAAATGCGGGGTGGGTTAAAACCCCCCCCCGAATCATGTTCTCTGGGGTCTCGGCTACCCTCGGCAGCCGAGACCCCGGAGAAAATCCGACTCTGGGGGGCGCTATTTACTTTTTCCACAGCTGTGGTTTAAGTACCTTAGCGGCCGCCGTTAAAAGGCGTATCGGCGGTCGCTAAGGGGTTAAATGTCTGTTCTGCTCCTGATCTAAGGATCTCGGCTTTTAGCTGAGATGAATCTGTGCTGCACTTTATGTACATGCTCAGTAGTGACCAGTGCTGTGGAGTCGGGAGACATGGAATTTGAGGAGTCTTGAGATTTTGCTTCCCAACTCCGCAGTCCTGCCATGAATGGATTATTTACAGTGATCATTAAATTGCATGGTTAACATGTTTTCTTTTTTAAACCTTTTTTTTTAAATAAAAATGTAAGTCTGAAGCTGTGTTCACATGTAGTGTACAGTACAGATCAAAAGTTTGGACACACCTCATTTAAAGATTTTTCTGTATGAAAATTGTACATTCACACAGAAGGCATCAAAACTATGAATTAACACATGTGGAATTATATACTTAGCAAAAAGGTGTGAAACAACTGAAATTATGTCTTATATTCTAGGTTCTTCACAGTAGCCACCCTTTGCTTTGATGACTGCTTTGCACACTCTTGGCATTCTCTTGATGAGCTTCAAGAGGTAGTCACCGGGAATGGTTTTCACTTCACAGGTGTGCCCTGTCAGGTTTAATAAGTGAGATTTCTTGCCTTATAAATGGGGTTTGGACCATCAGTTGTGTTGTGCAGAAGTCTGGTGGATACACAGCTGATAGTCCTACTGAATAGACTGTTAGAATTTGTATTATGGCAAGAAAAAAGCAGCTAAGTAAAGAAAAACAAGTGGCCATCACTACTTTAAGAAATGAAGGTCAGTCATTCCGAAAAATTGGGAAAACTTTGAAAGTGTCCCCAAGTGCAGTAGCAAAAACCATCAAGCGCTACAAAGAAACTGTCTCACATGAGGACCGCCCCAGGAAAGGAAGACCAAGAGTCACCTCTGCTTCTGAGGATAAGTTTATCCGAGTCACCAGCCTCAGAAATCGCAGGTTAACAGCAGCTCAGATTAGAGACCAGGTCAATGCCACACAGAGTTCTAGTAGCAGACACATCTCTACAACAACTGTTAAAGGGACACTGTCACCTGAATTTGGAGGGAACAATCTTCAGCCGTGGAGGCGTGGTTTTTGGGTGTTTGATTCACCCTTTCCTTACCCGCTGGCTGCACGCTCGCTGCACTATTGGATTGAAGTTCATTCTCTGTCCTCCGTAGTACATGCCTGCACAATGCAATCTTGCCTTGCTCAGGCGTGTACTATGGAGGACAGAGAATGAACTTCAATCCAATATTGCAGCCAGCATGCAGCCAGCGGGTAAGGAAAGGGTGAATCAAACACCCAAAAACCCTGCCTCCATGGCTGAAGATTGTTCTCTCCAAATTCAGGTGACAGTATCCCTTTAAGTGAAGACTTTGTGCAGCAGACCTTCATGGTAAAATAGCTGCTAGGAAACCACTGCTAAGGACAGGCAACAACCAGAAGAGACTTGTTTGAACTAAAGAACACAAGGAATGGACATTAGACCAGTGGAAATCTGTGCTTTGGTCTGATAAGTCCAAATTTGAGATCTTTGGTTCCAACCACTGTGTCTTTGTGCGACGCAGAAAAGGTGAACGGATGGACTCTACATGCCTGGTTCCCACCGTGAAGCATGGAGGAGGAGGTGTGATGGTTTGGGGTGAGCTGCACTGCAGAGTGAAGGCAAAAAGGCCAACAAGTGCTAAGCATCTCTGGGAACTCCTTCAAGATTGTTGGAAGACCGTTCCCGGTGACTACCTCTTGAAGCTCATCAAGAGAATGCCAAGAGTGTGCAAAACAGTCATCAAAGCAAAAGGTGGCTACTTTGAAGAACCTATAATATGACTGTCATGATCTGTACTTTTGCCCTGTCCTGTATTTGAATAATATGCCATTTGATGTATGTAACTGTTCTCTGGTTTCTATTAGCTGTAATTTATGTATTTTCTTGTGCTGGGAGTTCACCTGTAACAATATGTCTCCTTCCCCCAATACTTGCAGCCCTAAGCTATAATGTAATTAAGCTTTGTCAACACCACTAGTGAAGAATAGCCATTCTTCCTCACAGCAGGTGGCTAGTCAAATGTACATACTAGATAGACTAAGCGGAGCCCACCAGTCTAGAATCTTCTGGTGGACCCAACCATTGAATAGAAGGTGTGACCCCTACCCCCCTTCATGGGCTGATCCCAGGAGCTCAGACAATCCATTCTTATTTTTGAGATCAGATGTGAGTTGATCCTTAAAGGAGAAGGAGTGGGGATTCTTAGCTGAGGCAAGACCACACGTCCATCTGTGACTGCGGAAGCGAACGGGGCGAGACTTGAGCTGAGGACATATCTCGTCGTTCGTGAGATTGTTTTGGGATCCATTGGACTCGTGTGGACTATTGCTTTGTTAGCTGGCACAAGAATTATCGGGAGGTGCCCCCGAATCTGTTCTGTTGGACTCGTGGAAGGACTATTGTTTCGTTTATCGGGTGCGGGATTACTGGAAAGCACCTCCAGATCTGTTTCTTTACATGGACTTATTGTGGACTTCTCGTGGACTTGAAGGACATTATGGATATTTGATGTTGTATGCTCCCTGCTTTAATAAATCTCGTTGGATCGTCCCTCGGCCTGTTGTCCCTTCCTGCTCTGCCGTACACCCCGTCACAATGACATAATTTCAGTTGTTTCACACTTTTTTTGTTCAGTATTTAATTCCACATGTGTTAATTCATAGTTTTGATGCCTTCAGTGTAAATGAACAATTTTCATAGTCATGAAAATACAGAAAAATCTTTAAATAAGGTGTGTCCAAACTTTTGGTCTGTACTGTATATACTGCATTTTGTTATTCTGCGTGACCGACAACTACTTTGCCTGAAGCTACACAGCATAGAGTCTGTCAGTCCAGCATTATGAGGCCAAGGGAGAGAGCTGGAGTGACTGACGCTTCAGATCTACAGTAGCTCTTCAGCCCAAATTCCATATTAATTCATACAGGAGGAATGGATTGGCCAAGTAAAGATGTACTGGGCTTGTGTATAAGGCTACTTTCACACTAGCGTCGGAATCTCCCCGTCGGAATGCGTTGGGCAGAGATTCCGACGCTAGCGTTTGACGCACTGCACAACGGGTGCAACGGATGCATTTCTCCGGCGCATCCGCTGCCCCATTGTGAGGTGCGGGGAGGTGGGGGCAGAGTTCCGGCCACGCATGTGCGGTCGGAAAAAGCGGTCCGCCACAACACGGCGCAACCGTCGCACGACGGTTGCGACGTGTGGCAAAGCGTCGCAATGCATTTCTAATGTTAATCTATGGGGCAAAAACGCATCCTGCAAACAACTTTGCAGGATGCGTTTTTTGCCATAAACGACGCATTGCGACGTATTGCAAAAAATGCCAGTGTGAAAGTCGCCTAATAGAGGTAAATGCACATATAAATAGGTTAGTGGGGGACATCCTGCTCACAGATTCCATTTAACTGAGCGTGCAAAGTGGATGCTTTCATGAAAGTCTAATGACCTTGCTGAAGTTGAACTGCGTGGTGTTGCTTCTTCCTGCCTCCTCTTCACTGAAAAAAATACATTAAAAAAAATATATAATAATTGCAAATGTGTTTTAAAGGGAATCTGTCCCCACATCTGACCTATTAATAAGGACATACAGGTGATAGAATGCTGAAAAAAGTGATATCTGTGTGTCTCATATCAGATGTGTTGTTAATAAATAATCTTTTATCACTTCATGTAAATTACCTCTTCCAGGGTTTGGGGCGTATGCTGCCCAGAAGATACCACTACCTCCTCTCTATTATCCTTTCTCCTCCCACATGATCATAATGTCCCTGTGACATCAGGTGCGCAACCAGAGATCTTGCGCTTTTGCTTTCTGACTGCGTCGCTCCTCTTCACTGTTCCGCCCCTCTATGAGCATTAGCTTCACTTTTGTTCTGCGCAGGCTCCGGAGAGTCACTGTAAGACCGGGGTCACACTACCGTAGAATACGGTCAAGTGCTATGCGAGAAAATATCACATAGCACTCAGCCCAGTGTTAATCTATGGGGAAGCTCACATCACCGTTTATTTTCTCAGGCGTATTCGGCGTGTGTGTAAAATTGCAGCATGCTGCGATTGCCACCGAGACCTGGCCCAGACCAATGCAAGACTATTGGTGCGAGGAAACAAAAAACGCACTCAGACCATGCGGTGCTGCCAAGTTTTATGCACCAGTGTCCTTTGAAAAGCCGGCAATTCCTGTGCCACATACAGTAAAATCACGCTGACAGGTTAGAGTAGAATAGATAGAATAGATATACCGTATATACTCGAGTATAAGCCGAGATTTTCAGCCCAAATTTTTGGGCTGAAAGTGCCCCTCTCGGCTTATACTCGAGTCACGGTGGGTGGCAGGGTTGGCGGGGGAGAGGGCGCTGAGGCATACTTACCTAGTCCCGGCGATCCTGGCGCTCCCCCTGCCCGTCACACGGTCTTCGGGTGCTGCAGCTCTTCCCCTGTTCAGCGGTCATGTGGGACCGCTCATTAGAAAAATGAATATGGACTCCACTCCCATAGGGGTGGAGCCGCATATTCATTTCTCTAATCAGCGGTAACAGTGACCGCTGATAGAGGAAGAGGCACCGAAGACCGTGGGACGGCAGGGGGAGCGCCAGGATTGCCGGGACTAGGTAAGTATGTCATAGTCACCTGTCCCCGTTCCACACGCCGGGCGTCGCTCCATCTTCCCAGTGCCACTCCATCTTCCCGGCGTCTCTCCGCTCTGATTGTTCAGGTCAGAGGGCGCGATGACGCATATAGTGTGCGCGGCGCCCTCTGCCTGATCAGTCAGTGCGGAGAGACGCCGGGACCGGACGCCGGGAGCTGCAAGCAAGAAAGGTGAGTATGGCTTTTTTTTTTTTTTTTTTTATTGCAGCAGCAGCAATGGCACAGATTTATATGGTACATCAATGGGGCAATAATGAACGGTGCAGAGCACTATATGGCACAGCTATGGGGCAATAATGAACGGTGCAGAGCACTATATGGTACATCAATGGGGCAATAATGAACGGTGCAGAGCACTATATGGCACAGCTATGGGGCAATAATGACCGGTACAGAGCACTATATGGCACAGCTATGGGACAATAATGAACGGTGCAGAGCACTATATGGCACAGCTATGGGACAAAAATGAACGGTGCAGAGCACTATATGGCACAGCTATCGGGCAATAATGAACGGTGCAGAGCACTATATGGCACAGCTATGGGACAATAATAAACGGTGCAGAGCACTATATGGCACAGCTATGGGGCAAAAATGAACGGTGCAGAGCACTATATGGCACAGCTGTGGGGCAATAATGAACGGTGCAGAGCACTATATGGCACAGCTATGGGGCAATAATGAACGGTGCAGAGCACTATATGGCACAGCTATGGGGCAATAATGAACGGTGCAGAGCAGGGCTGCCACTAGAGATTTCGGGGCCCCATACTGGCAAATTTTTGGGGCCCCCTTGAGACTCCGCCCAGGCTCCACCCCAGCCCCACCTCCACACTCCACCCCTCGAACTGTCCACAGTCCCACCGCTCTCTCTTGGAAAAACTCCACTTCTCACCTATCACACATTAACAGTTCCCATCACCAGATCACACATATAGCCGGCAGCTTTTGTTTTGGCCAAAAGATTTTTTAAGCCGCCACCACAACAGGGTAGACACTTTTGGCCGGGCCCTACTCTACTGTAACCTATTAAATATTTGTTAAAATATGCAATACAATTTAGGTATATTTTTATTTATTTTTCAATGTTTAAAATGACCAATAATATCACATACAAGGAACAAATACCACAACACCATGTCCAGACCACATATTACCACCACAGTGATCGAATAATATCACATACAAGGAACAAATACCACAACACCATGACCAGACCACATATTACCACCACAAAGTGACCGAATACTACAATTCTGATCAGTAATTAAAAAGAAAGCACCATACTATCACCATAAGTGCCATTATACACAGATCTGTACTTAGTATGCAGTGTCTGTGTACAGATAATACAGTGATCACTAATGAAATTATACACAGGAGCTCTGTATATAGTATACAGTGTATAGTGTCAGTGTATAGGTAACACACTGACTCACCAGTGACGTCTCTAGGTGAAGTCCTTCATCTTTCATCCAGCACAGACCGCCATCATTTCATCCAGCCAGGGCTCGTCTCTGCAGGAAATAACACAGTTATATCGAGCTCCGCTTGTAGAATACATTACTTAATTTTTCACAACTTCTACATTACACCACATGAAGAAAAAGAGGCAACATAGTATCACTCTATACAGTAACAGGACCGCCCCCTCATTTAAAACAGTATACTCAAAAAATAAAATAAATACATCACTGCAGTAATAATATCCCTAATTTAGCCCCTATGGTAATAATATTCCCCATCCTGGCCACCGTGTGTCTCATTCCTGGCGTCAGCCATATGTTCTCCCATCCTGCCCTCATGAGTATCCATTCTGCCCCATATGATCTCCCCATCCTGCCCCATATGATCGCCCCATGTGATCTCTCCATCCGGCCCCATCTGTCTCCATCATATCCATCCTGCCCCATGATCCTGCACGATCTGTCTCCAAATCTGCCCCCAGTGTCTCCAATCATGCCCCATGTCTCCATTCTGCCCCCTATGTCTCCAACCATGCCCCTGTTTCTGCAATTCTGCCACTTGTCTCCAATTATGCCCCCTGTGTCTCCATTCTGCCCCATCTGTCTCCAATCCTCCCCCATTTGTCTCCAGTCATGCCCCCATGTCTTTCATCCTGCCCCGTGTCTCCAATCATGCCCCATATCTCCATTCTGCCCCGTGTCTCGCATTCTGCCTTAATGTCCAGCATTCTGCCCCAATGTCCAGCATTCTGCCCCCGAGTCTCACAGTCTGCCCCTGTGTCCAGCATTCTGCCCCTGTCACTGTGTCCAGCATTCTGCCCCTGTCACTGTGTCCAGCATTCTGCCCCTGTCACTGTGTCCAGCATTCTGCCCCTGTCACTGTGTCCAGCATTCTGCCCCACTGTGTCCAGCATTTCTGCCCTTGTGTGTCGAGCATTTCTGCCCCACTGTGTCCAGCATTCTGCCCCACTGTGTGTCCAGCATTTCTGCCCCACTGTGTCCAGCATTCTGCCCCACTGTGTCCAGCATTTCTGCCCCACTGTGTGTCCAGCATTTCTGCCCCACTGTGTCCAGCATTCTGGCCCACTGTGTCCAGCATTCTGGCCCACTGTGTCCAGCATTTCTGCCCCTGTGTGTCCAGCATTTCTGCCCCACTGTGTCCAGCATTCTGCCCCACTGTGTCCAGCATTTCTGCCCCACTGTGTCCAGCATTTCTGCCCCACTGTGTCCAGCATTTCTGCCCCACTGTGTCCAGCATTTCTGCCCCACTGTGTCCACCATTCTGCCCCACTGTGTCCAGCATTTCTGCCCCACTGTGTCCAGCATTTCTGCCCCACTGTTTCCAGCATTCTGGCCCACTGTGTCCAGCATTCTGCCCCTGTGTGTCCAGCATTCTGCCCCACTGTGTCCAGCATTCTGGCCCACTGTGTCCAGCATTCTGCCCCTGTGTGTCCAGCATTTCTGCCCCTGTGTGTCCAGCATTTCTGCCCCACTGTGTCCAGAATTTCTGCCCCACTGTGTCCACCATTCTGCCCCACTGTGTCCAGCATTTCTGCCCCACTGTGTCCAGCATTTCTGCCCCACTGTTTCCAGCATTCTGGCCCACTGTGTCCAGCATTTCTGCCCCTGTGTGTCCGGCATTCTGCCCCACTGTGTATCTGGCATTTCTACCCCACTGTGTCCAGCATTTCTGCCCCACTGTGTCCAGCATTTCTGCCCCACTGTGTCCAGCATTCTGCCCCACTGTGTCCAGCATTTCTGCCCCACTGTGTCCAGCATTTCTGCCCCACTGTGTCCAGCATTTCTGCCCCTGTGTGTCCAGCATTCTGCCCCACTGTGTGTCCAGCATTTCTGCCCCACTGTGTGTCCAGCATTCTGCCCCACTGTGTCCAGCATTCTGCCCCACTGTGTGTCCAGCATTTCTGCCCCACTGTGTCCAGCATTCTGCCCCACTGTGTCCAGCATTTCTGCCCCACTGTGTCCAGCATTTCTGTCCCCCCCTCTGTCCAGCATTCTGGCCCCCGTGTCCAGCTTTCTGCCCCCCCCCCTGTGTCCAGCTTTCTGCCCCCCTGGGTCCAGCTTTCTGCCCCCCCTGTGTCCAGCTTTCTGCCCCCCCCCCTGTGTCCAGCTTTCTGCCCCCCCTGTGTCCAGCTTTCTGCCCCCCCGTGTCAAGCTTTCTGCCCCCCTGTGTCCAGCTTTCTGCCCTCCCTGTGTCCAGCTTTCTGCCCCCCTGTGTTCAGCTTTCTGCCCCCCCCTGCGTCCAGCTTTCTGCCCCCCGTGTCCAGCTTTCTGCCCCCCTGTGTCCAGCTTTCTGCCCTCCCTGTGTCCAGCTTTCTGCCCCCCCTGTGTCCAGCTTTCTGCCCCCCCTGTGTCCAGCTTTCTGCCCTCCCTGTGTCCAGCTTTCTGCCCCCCCTGTGTCCAGCTTTCTGCCCCCCCTGTGTCCAGCTTTCTGCCCTCCCTGTGTCCAGCTTCCTGCCCCCCGTGTCCAGCTTTCTGCCCCCTCTGTGTCCAGCTTTCTGCCCCCTCTGTGTCCAGCTTTCTGCCCCCCCTGTGTCCAGCCTTCTGCCCCCCCTGTGTCCAGCTTTCTGCCCCCTCTGTGTCCAGCTTTCTGCCCCCCTGTGTCCAGCTTTCTGCCCCCCCGTGTCCAGCTTTCTGCCCACGTGTCCAGCTTTCTGCCCCCCCTGTGTCCAGCTTTCTGCCCCCTCTGTGTCCAGCTTTCTGCCCCCTCTGTGTCCAGCTTTCTGCCCCCCCTGTGTCCAGCTTTCTGCCCCCTCTGTCCAGCTTTCTGCCCCTTCTGTGTCCAGCTTTCTGCCCCCTCTGTGTCCAGATTTCTGCCCCCTCTGTGTCCAGCTTTCTGCCCCCCTGTGTCCAGCTTTCTGCCCCCCCCTGTATCCAGCATTTCTGCCCCACTGTGTCCAGCATTTCTTCCCCACTGTGTCCAGCATTTCTGCCCCACTGTGTGCAGCATTCTGCCCCACTGTGTCCAGCATTTCTGCCCCTGTGTGTCCAGCATTCTGCCCCACTGTGTCCAGCATTTCTGCCCCTGTGTGTCCAGCATTCTGCCCCACTGTGTCCAGCATTCTGCCCCACTGTGCCCAGCATTTCTGCCCCACTGTGTGTCCAGCATTTCTGCCCCACTGTGTACAGCATTCTGCCCCACTGTGTCCAGCATTCTGCCCCACTGTGTGTCCAGCATTTCTGCCCCACTGTGTCGAGCATTCTGCTCCACTGTGTCCAGCATTTCTGCCCCACTGTGTCCAGCATTTCTGCCCCCCCCTGTGTCCAGCATTCTGGCCCACTGTGCCCAGCTTTCTGCCCCCCCCCGTGTCCAGCTTTCTGCCCCCCCCCCGTGTCCAGCTTCCTGCCCCCCCCGTGTCCAGCTTTCTGCCCCCCCCTGTGTCCAGCTTTCTGCCCCCCCCGTGTCCAGCTTTCTGCCCCCCCCGTGTCCAGCTTTCTGCCCCCCGTGTCCAGCTTTCTGCCCCCCCCCTGTGTCCAGCTTTCTGCCCCCCCTGTGTCCAGCTTTCTGCCCCCCCTGAGTCCAGCTTTCTGCCCCCCCCGTGTCCAGCTTTCTGCCCTCCCCTGTTTCCAGCTTTCTGCCCTCCCCTGTTTCCAGCTTTCTGCCCCCCCTGTGTCCAGCTTTCTGCCCCCCCTGTGTCCAGCTTTCTGCCCCCGTGTCCAGCTTTACTGCCCCACTATGTCCAGCTTTCTGCCCCCCCTGTGTCCAGCTTTCTGCTCCCTCTGTGTCCAGCTTTCTGCCCCCCCCCCCTGTGTCCAGCTTTCTGCCCCCTCTGTGTCCAGCTTTCTGCCCCCTCTGTGTCCAGCTTTCTGCCCCCCCTGTGTCCAGCCTTCTGCCCCCTCTGTGTCCAGCTTTCTGCCCCCCCCCGTGTCCAGCTTTACTGCCCTGGGCTCATACAGTAGGTAACAGGGAACTTTTGGCAATCAATTGGGATTTGAAGGATGGCGTGATTTCTTGGTGGGAGCAGTTCATCCGGTTATGGTGAACACGGATCATAAGAATCTTGTATGTTTAGAAGCTGCAAAATGTCTAACACCCCAGCAGGCAAGATGGGCATTGTTCTTCACCAGGTTTGACTTTTTGTAATTTATATGCCCGGGAACTAAAAAATTAAAGGCAGTTGCCTTATCTCATTGCTTTCCTGGGGGAGGAAATAATTGTGAACCACAAAAATACAAAAAAGGGTGGTTATAGCATCTATATGTTCCGATCTTGAAAAGAGATTGTTGACGCTCAGAGAGATGCCCCTGCTGCCTGTGCATTAGGGAAACTGATTATACCTGTGAATCTTCCTCTAAGAATCCTTAGTGAACATCACGATTCGGTCTTGGCCGGACATCCTGTAACAAAGCCACCACTGATATTCTTATGTGGTGTTACATCAGGATGTCCAGGAGTATGTAGCTGCCTGCATAGTCTGCATGCATTCTAAGACCTCTCGTACTCATCCGTCGGTGTCCGTTGGAGATTCCCAGTAAACTTTGGACTTACTTGTTGGTCGATTTTTCACGGATCTACCCGTTTCAGCGAGGAAAACTGTAATTTTGCTGGTGGTGGATAGATTCAGTCAGATGTCTCATTTTATTGTGGCAGGGGGTTACTAATAACTTGAGGAAGATAGGGTCAAAATATAACAGTGTGGCTGATTGGAGACGTTTGGTGTGTCCGGACATGTGTGTTGGTGACTTGGTGTGGTTGTCCTCTAGGAACATTAAGTTGAAGGTTCCATCTTGGAAACTGGGTCCCTGGTTTATCGGTCCTTATAAGTATAACACCCCAGGTAACCGGTTGTTACAGTGGTATTGCCTTCCTCACAGGGAGGGTGATGCCATACTTGGAAGCTTAGGAAGGATCCCTTTAGCAGGTAACAAGTACATGCAACACTGTTCTGACTCCAGGCCAGAAGGGGGAGCTCGAGACCCGATTCAGGGGAACTTCCTTATATATTCTGGCTGGAGGAGGAATTAGTTGGTTAGTCTGTGAGACGAGATTGTGAGAGGAGAGAGAAGGGAGAGGAAGCAGACAGAGAGTCAGAGAGGAAAGCTTGGGCCGTGCAGACCCGTGGATCTACAGCTGGAAGGAGAGAGAAACAGCATTCTGTAGGAGACTGAAAGGGGAAGAGAAGCACTGGAGAAGTAAAGAGCTGCAGGGAAGCTGCGACTGAGCTTAAGGCCGGGATCACACATACGCGAGATATGGCCGAGTCTTGCAGGTGAAAACCCAGCTCTAGCGCCTGCACTCCGGAGCGGAGCGTGCAGCCGCACAGCAATACATGGAGCTGCATGTTCTCCACTCCGGAGTGCCAGCACCAGAGCTTGGTTTTCACCTGCGAGACTCGGCCGTATCTTGCGGATGTGTGATCCCGGCCTAATCCACGCTGAAGCGCAGAATTCCGGTAGCCGTAAGACCGAGATTGTGGGGGTCTCTATGCCCCACGGCAGAAACCAGCAGACAGGAGATAGCAGGTCGTCTGCCCACCATTATCACCCGAAGGCACACTAGCACATGGAGCCCGGAGTCATCCTGAGAGACCCCTGTAAAAAGGCTTGCGCTGCTTGCCATGCGGGTAGTGTCCTACCAACAAGGGGGGCAGAGAGAAAGTGAGGACCTTGTGTGAGGCCTAAGGCAGCAAGGGACTACAACACAGCGCAGAGAGGAAGACTTCAAACCATCCCCCCCCCCCTCCCTGGCTAGGGGGATTCCGGAGTCGCTTCCTAGCCGGCCGGACCACACCAGCACCTGTGATCTGTACCCTGGACTGTGGCTGCCTTACAACAGTAAAAATGTAAAGAGACTGCAACCTCGTGTCCGCTAGTTCTTTCTGGCACTACACCATCTTTATCTACTACACCGGGAGCCCTCAGGACCCAGCTTCACCTGTGGGGAGCCATACCATCCCTACTGCCATAAAATCACCCCAGTGGACCCCTTTAAGCAGCGTTGGTCATCCCTGATCAAATACCAAACAAACGTTATTCTTTATTCAATAATCCCTTTAATTTGGATGCCCAGGGCCACGGAGCAGGTCGCTGACACCGTGACCACCCCTTTAACAATCCCTGGACCCAGTACTGAGTATCTCCTAGGCCCTGGCGAGCGCTCCATAAGAATGTAGCCATTTGTAGCATTCCGCCTTGCTTTGCCACCTACCTTTAGGATCCATAATGTATTTCATTGATCTCTCCTCAAAAAATATGTTGCGTCTTCAGTACCATCACTGCTACCACCATCTTCTGTCATTGTGGATGGAGACTTAAAATTTCAGATAGCAAAAATCATGGATTCTCTTTTAGTTCAACGGTCGCTTCAGTATCTGGTACATTGGAGGGGATACGGTCCTGAGGAGAGGATGTGGGTACCAGCATTTGACGTTTATGCAACCAGACTGATCCAGTCCTTTCACGTTGCACACCCCAATAAATACGGTCCTGAGGTTCTGGGAGTCCCTTCTAGAAGGGGGGTACAGTCACAGGATTGCCACAACAGGGAGGAGCCAGAAGACCGCAGCATCTGATTGTTCTTACTCCTGCACTGAAAAGAAGCACTACACCTTTTTAAATTGTGCTAATTTCTTTAGGCCGTATAGGGGTTAATCGGCCATGTTGGGTGCTCGGGGAGTCTGATCTCTCAGCTGAGCACGGTTAGCCACTCCTATCCCCAACTTAATCTGGATCCTGACTGACACACATCGTCAGAGATAGCTTATGCTGCATGGCTAGGAGGATAGTTCTTTGGTGGCTGTATGAGAAGGAATTTGGTGGATTTATCTGTGATTGTTGCCTGGGCTTGTAATAGTGATATTTCCTTTACCTTCTCCTACTTAGGTTTTTTCCCACCCTCCACTCCCTGGTGGATTCTTCTGTAATATGTGAGTGAATAATTGTATGCCTGGTATTTTCAGTTGCCCTTGTTCATGTTACCTTGTTCTTCTGGTTGGTGTACTGCGGTGCGCAGCTGCTCTTCTCTTCCTTGGGTGGGTGAAGGGAACAGGCGGAGGTCAGATACAGGAGATAAGGCAAGGTAAGTGGCCCCGGCATCTTCACCTTCAGAAGTAACTAGGGGAATAGGCTTAGCTAGGATGCCCCCTATTGTTAGGGACAGGGAAGGAGCCCCTGGTCCCGTGTCACCCGACAACCGAGTCGTGACATATGGTTTGTGGATGTACTGGTAATATGTAGGTGAAGAATTTGGGGCCTCACTTATTTTCTGCCTGGGGCCCCACTTTGTCTAAAATAGGCCCGATTTTAATTGGTTGCTGCATAGCCACAATTAAATTTAAAACACTAACCACACTTTAATTTTATTATGCCTTTATTGTATTTAGAAACAATATTTTAAGAGTGCTGAAAGGAACATGTGAGCAAAAAGATAGTAATCCAAACTGTGCAACTTACTTGTTAAAATGATTCTTCACCTAAATGTATTTCTAAAAAAATTCTATGTATCACTAGTCAATATAAAAATATTTTCTCTTTATTTTTCCTTTTAGTGCTATATAATAGGCTGTAGTATTCACTTTTCCTTTTGATATAGCAGCCATACTTTTGACATGATTTATATTGCTTATATAGAGGCTCCTGTAGAGTTGGTACTGTACGCACAAGCATGACGGTACAGCTTAACTGTCAAGCCATGTAATCATCCCATCTCAGCCCACCGTAGTTACCATCTTTTTAGTATTCAATTTACGTGAAGACCCTCTGTTAATGTTTTTAAGTCTAGACATGCTACAGTATGTGCATTGAGTGTTTACAACCAAGTAAAATCAACTCACTATAGGTATTAGGTGAAAGCAGTAAAATATATCTGCTCAGTTACGGCATAGAAGCAATAGCATTAATAAGTTCATTGCATAATTCTCATAATAATGATGATGAAATACAAATAGAAATGGAATGTTCATCCTGTGTGAGCCAGAGCTCCAGCACCTTGACCAAATCCAAAGCCTTTTGGACCAAAATTCTTGGCGTAACATCCTAAAAAGGAAAAATATGCAATTAATGGGTTTTTCCCAAGAAAACATGTTGTTAGGTGATAACTAGGGGGTCCAACACCTAAAACCCCCAGTGATCATCTTTGATCTATGCTCTAATCAATGTCTATAGGACTGTCGGAAATAGCAGAGCTCTGTACTAAGCAGTCCCATAAACAATGAATAGAGCGGACACTGAGCATTCATATTTCTTCTCCATTCAGGAAAAGGACAAGGTTTTAGCAGACTGGACTCCTAACAAACCGAAAATTAGCCAAAAAAAACCACCAAATTTTTTGTTGTTGCCTGTAAAACTTTTCATCCTCATTTAGACTTCTGTTTTTCTCTTGAATGTGATAAAAAATGGACAGATTTTCATCAGTGTTTGTCCATGCATCAGTTTTTATCATCATTGTTCATTCAATGTTTATTGTATGCAAAAGCAAACTAAGGCTACGTTCACACATTGCTCTTTTGCTGCATTTTTTGTTGATTTTTAATGCAAATTGTATCTGCGTTTTGCAGTACCAGCTAAAGCTACGAAATTTCAGAAGTCTGCACACACATTGGTCTCTTTTCTTGACTGAATGTGAAAACTGCTGCTGAAAATCTGCGGTCTGCAATCAGATGATATCTCATTCTCGTGCATTCACCCAATGCAAAAGAAGGAGAAATTTTGTTCTCCATCTGTTCCTCACAATGTGCTCTGCTTCTTTCATCTGAGAGAACGGACCACACTATGTTGATCAGAGTGCTTTGCAGAAACTTGGTCCGCAAAAAACAGATATCTGAAAATGTCCATAGACTATAATACATATGTGTTCTATTTGAATGAGGCGAAGTTCAAATGAGTGCATGAAAAATCATTTGTCTTTCAACCAAAATATTTAATTTATATTGTCACCCATATGTTGATGGTACAGTTTTTTTAAATTTTACTGCAAGAAGCATTTACATTGTCTTGGTAACCAGGGGTTAAAATTAGCCAAAGTAAATCTGTGTTGAGATCGGAATTGTTTAAAGAAAAAAATCATACATTAGTTACATAATTAGTGACCGAGCCAATTTTAACCTTAATGACCAGGCCAAATTTTTACAATTCTGACCAGTGTCACATTATGTGGTAATAACTCTGGAATGCTTCAACGTATCCCAGTGAGTCTGAGACTGTTATTTCATGACACATTGTACTTTCTTGACACATTTTACTTTGTTAATGGTAAAATTAGGGTTATATGTTTTGCATTTATTTCTGAAGATATTGGAATTTTGGCTAAAATTTTAAAAAATTCTCAATTTTCAAAACTTTCAATTTTTATATATTTAAGTCTGAGAATGCTGTGCAACATAAATAATAAATAACATTTCCCATATATCTCCTTTACATCTGCATACATTTTTAAACGTCATTTTATTTTGTTAGGATGCTACAATGGTTAAAAGTTTAGCAGCAATTTCTCATATTTTCAAGACATTTACATTTTACTGCTTCTTTGTAGATCTTTGCAGATTTAAGTGGACTTTGCGGTACCTATGTATTGGAAAGACCCCAAAAGTGATACCATTTTAAAAATCACAGCCCCTAAAATACTTCAAAACTGCTGTCAGGAAATTGTTTAACCCTTCAGGTTTTACACAGGAATTAATGCAAAGTTGAATGAAAAAAATATATTTATTGGAATTTTTCCTCTAAGGGTGGTTTCACACTTGCGTTTTTGTCTGCAGCGTTTTTCTGCAAAAAAAAGCATGCGTTTTTTTTCCCTATACTTAACATTGAAAACGCATGCGTTTTTTTGTGTACGCGTTTGGTCGCGTTTTCAATCGCATGCGGTTTTTTTACTGCATGCGTTCATTTTCCAAAATGCAACTTGTAGTATTTTTGAGAGGCGTTTTTTGGACCCAAAAAAACGCATGCGTTTTCATGCGTTTTTTTTTGGACCAAAAATGCATTGGCGTCAATGGGGACGCATGCGTTTTTTTGTACATGTGTTTGCATGCGTTTTTTTGACGCATGCTTTTTTTTAACAAAGGTTGAATAGACTGTAGATAAGGTTGTCTAGACACTCATAAGCCTCCCCCATAGCAGCAGGGTTATAAAAGGAAGGTTGGGGGAAGTTTTTGGTCACTTCTCATCAGACTCCAAAGAAGACAAGACACTGCTCGGACGCATTGGTGGACAAGACCCAGAGCAATGTGAGTATATCCTAGCCAATGCATTTTTTTTTAATTTTTTGGATCTACATGTCCTAATTCCTTTTTTTTTTTATTTCAACATGCATCAGAATGTCTTCTGCGGAGTCTTCATCTGATGAGGAGTTTGAGCCACGTCAGTCAGAAGTGGATCATGTCAGTGAGGTTAGTTTTTTGTCCTTCAGCTTGGTAAGTATTGACTGTCACATCGACACAATTTGATTTTTTTTTTTTTATAGAGCACTTCAACTGAGGGACAGACGGAGCAGCGGAGTCAAGGTCCGGTGGGAAGACGTCAGCGGGTATGTATACAAGGCAGACTGTCCTCATTGTAATATTCTTGAATCTTCCTTTCTGTACCCTTGATTTTCTTTTAATTTTTCTTGTATGATCCTTTTCTGAAAGTTGACTTTCATATTCCTGCCCTTTCTCATCTTCTTTTTTTTTTCTTTTTTCCCAATGTGATTGAGCAAACTTATATGATTTTCTTTTACTTTTAGGTTTCACAACGGGACGACGACCGGATCGATAATGACCTCCTGATCACCCTGGTCCAGGAGCGAGTCCCGTTGTGGGACGGCCGGGATCCACAGCACGCAGTCAATAGTACGCTACGTCGGTTGTGGAGTGAGGTGGCCCAAGCGTTGTGGGATGGCTGGGAGAATGCCCCACCACGGGTCCGTAATGCATTTGGTAAGTATTGCACTGCAGTGTGAAGCAGCAGAAACCTTGGCCGGGCTCTCTTGACTGTGTGTGATGAAAGAAACTTTTTGGAGTTTCTGTCATCACACACAGTCAAGAGAGCACAGCCCAAAGTACTTTTTCTGACCATTATATGTTTTTGTTATTTCACAGTGGACAAAATAAGAACACGTTGGCGTTCCATGAAGGACCGCTTCAACAAGGACCTGCGTGCAGAGAAGAGTGCAGCTAGTGGTTCCGGAGCAAGGCACCGGCTCTACAAATATCACCGTGTGCTGGCCTTTTTAAGACCGGTCCTTCTCATGAGAATGTAAGTATTTCTTACATGCTTCCGGTTGTATTGCATTGACATAATCTGTGATTTTAAATTCCACAGGATGTACCGTCTTGTAATATTTTGGTATTAATTTTCTGTGCTCTTTTTTCACAGCACACACTGCACGACTGTCGCAACAGGTTCTGGAGCAGTCCTTCAGCCGGCAGCCACGGACCCGTCCCAGCCATCCAGCAGCGCAGCAGCAGGTGGGTCTTCCACACTCACTGGAGACCAGGGGGCTGGCCCATCAGGTCTTCCCCTTTCGCAGTCCTCTTTCACTGCACCCATATTTGCGGGCTCATCCCAGCAGCGACAGAGGGCTTCGGATAGGTCCCTCATGCCCGAGTTTTTGCACTTGAGCTCGGTTTTACACGAAGCAATCAAGGCTTTAGGTGACAGAATGGATGTGTCCCATAATCTCTTGGATTGCCGCATCCAGGATGTCGCCAAAAGCATTGATCAAGTTAAAGCCGACCTCCAGAAGCCAGCTCATCATTTTTTTAATCAAATTCAACAGGGCATGTCGGAACACCTTAGCCCTGATCTCCAGCTGAGTGTGATGCAGGCCTGCAATGTTGCTTTTGTGCAGGCTATGCAGCAGAGTCAGAGTTGTAATGTGGCGGCATATCCAACTGTGCCGTCACTGTCATGATTAACCAACATTCCTACCTCTGCTGCATACCACTGCACGGCCACCTCTATTCCCTCCACAGGTGTACTCCACTACAGCGCCAACACGATGACGAGTGCTGTTGGACATCCCACCGCCACCACCGTGACAACCGCTGCTCCGGCTTGGACCTCCTCCGCTGACACCACGATGATGCAGGACCCTGGCGTGGCTTATCGGCCCGGCCCCCTCCCGATGCAGCAGGAGCCAGGCATGGCATATCGGACCGGCCCCCCCCCCCCCGATGCAGCAGGACCGAGGCATTGCTTTCCGGGCAGGACACCACCCGATGCAGCAGGACCCAGGCCAGGCGTATAGGACGGCCCCCACCCCCATGCAGCAGGACCCAGGCATGGCGTATCGCACTGCCCCCCCCGCGATGCAGCAGGACCAAGCCATGGCTTTCCGGGTAGGACCCACCCCGATGCCGCAGGACCCTGCCAGGGCTTTATGTTCCCCCCCACCAGCAATGCAGCAGGACCCTGGGAGGGGTTTCGGTCACCCCCCTCAACGATGCACCAGGACCCTGGTATGGGCTTATGTTCCCCCCCAATGATGCACCAGGACCCTGGGAGGGTTTTATGTTCCCCCCCCCCCAAACAATGCACCAGGACCCTGGGAGGGTTTTATGTTCCCCCCCCCCCCCAACGAGGCACCAGGACCCTGGCAGGGCTTTATCTTTCCCCCCCACTGCGATGCAGTTGGACTCTGACATTGCCGAGCGCTCCACAATGGAGACGGACTGTGTTATTGTGGAGCCGGATCCTGACGTGTCTCCCGCCAACACTCAACAGCCAATTACCCAAAGAAGACATCCCCCTCCAAAAAAACCCAAAAGAAAACCCCCAAAACACACAAAAAACAAAAAACTCTGAGTATTCCTCCCCCATCACCTACCGATGTGTCTGTATTGTCTGTTGTGTCTCACCCTTCCAGTGTGTCTCAAGCCCCTCATGTGTTAAGCCCCATCCCCGAACTGCCAGACCCTTCCAGTTTTATTGCCCCTTCTCCTGCCACCTCTGCCTCCTCCACGGTGAGCCAGGCTTCAGTTCTCAACACCCCCCGGTTACGTCACTCAACCCCAAGCCGTCGCGGTACAACCCGGCGCGGTACCAAAAAATAAATTTGGTTGTTAAAACTCAATAAAAAAAAAAGTTTATTTGCAACAATTATGTTTGGTTTATTGTGTCTTTCACCGCTCTCAATACACACCAATAAACTTCGCCACACACTTATTCTTTTGGCCAAAACATATCTCCAGTAGTATAAAATACAAGACTACATCTATATGTGTTTCTTCAGTATACAGATATGAGTTGGCCAAAAAAATATTAGTTATTTCCATACTCTTATTATTGTACCTAGTGTAGTGTCACTGTACAAAGAGAAAATGGTGGAAATCAAGTTCAGTACTCAACTGAACCGGTCAGATGTCAAAATAGACACCTGACCTATTTAGTTGATTACTGACTTGTATATTCACCATATTCTATATAGCACATTATGTGACAATGGTTGTCAAACTGATGGGACAATGGTTGTCACACGCTACATATCTATGCTCACCTGGACAGGTGTAAGAAATTGTGAATTAATGAGCATGTATATGTTTATCATGAATTCATTATTTCTTACACTTGACTTGATGGGTATAGATAGCGTGACAGTCTTGACGCAATGATGTCAAGAAGATTACCAATAAATCAACATTTTTTTCCATTATTATAAGTATGCGGCCTGTGTTTTATATCATTATTTGTAAACCAAAATAGGGAGTGCAACAAGAGGTCAATTATGAAAAAAAAAAAATTACCTCATCATCTATCACCCACTCCTGGTTTTGGATTACAAAATATGTTATACATATCTACTGCCCATCTTTGGTCAACCTTTGTTTATAGAGGAAAAAGATAGGAGACATGGTCAACACAACCAACACTTAAGTTTATTAATTTGTAAAATTTGTATCTGTATTTAATAATTTGTAAAGATAAACATACAACAGGACATTTACACAACATTGTCCTGCCATGACACCCGTCCAATATCGGACACAAAATAG
Source organism: Ranitomeya imitator (assembly GCF_032444005.1). Taxonomy (NCBI): domain Eukaryota; kingdom Metazoa; phylum Chordata; class Amphibia; order Anura; family Dendrobatidae; genus Ranitomeya; species Ranitomeya imitator. Next base: position 273,382,384 of record NC_091284.1, on the reverse strand, counting down.
GCCGCAAATTGGTCCCGCATAAGACCAACGGCTGCAGTTGACCGCATCGGGTGATGCTGAAAATCAGGCAATGGGTGTGAAACTGGTTCATCAAGTTCAATGTGGGGTCGCTCCTTAGCCATTATATAATTGTGTAGAACCACACAGGCTTTGACCACCTCGTCCACTGTTTCAACGTTTAGATTGATGGCTGTTGCAAGAATGCGCCATTTAGCAACCAGAATGCCAAAGGCGCACTCTACGGTTCTTCTGGCCCTGGTCAGTCTGTAGTTGAATATTCTTCTAGTGTGGTCCAAGTCCCTACTAGAATATGGCTTAAGGAGATTTTCACACATCTGGAAGGCCTCATCCCCAACCATAACAAATGGCAGCGGTGGGCCTTGAGTGTTGGGGAGAGGCTGTGGAGGGGGAAAATTAAAATTGTTGCCATACACACGACGACCCATATCCGAGCTCTTAAAAGTCTGGGAATCATTGCCACGGCCAAAAGCTCCAATGTCCACGGCGATGAAGCGACACTCCGCATCCGCTATTGCCATGAGAACTACCGAAAAATATTTTTTGTAGTTAAAAAAACTCAGATCCGGTTCTGGCAGGTTTTATAATGCGGATGTGCTTTCCATCCACCGCCCCTATACAGTTGGGGAAATCACACACGTTGAAAAATTATTCAGAAATTTCCCGCCACATGTCCACGGTGGGTACTGGTATAAACTCCTCACGGAGTACATTCCATAACGCACGACAAGTGTCCACAACAATTCCGGACAGGGTTGAGATTCCAAGGCGGTATTGGAAGTGGAGGGAAGATAAACTCTCTCCTGTGGCAAGAAATCTAGAAGAAAAAGAAACAAAAAAAAACATTTAAAAATCGGCTCTTTTAATGGTGTGTTTAAAAAACAAAAAAGAAAAAAACAACATAAAAAACATGTCATAACCAAAAATTTGACGGTCATTGGTTTAGTTTGGGAACGTACCGTAATGTCACTAACAGACGTTCCTTAGGTGGAATCGCTCTACGGAGCCGTGTGTCCTGTCGCCGTATGGATCCTTCGACACGAGACAGTAAATCCCGGAAAGAATTTTGAGACATTCTCGTGTAATCCTGGAATTTCTCCGGGTTGCCATTCAGCTCCGCATAGAGCGTGTGATATGCTCCACGGCTCTCACGCACTTCAATGATGGGGTGCCTCCAAAAACGCCGACGCTGTCTCCTTCTCCATCTTTGGCGGTTTCGGTCTTGCTCCCAAGCAAAAACACAGGCAAGGAAAATCTTGAAGCTGAACTCCAGTTTGAAATAAAAGTTCTCCATTGAAAGATCCATCTTGACACCGGAAACAGTAGCAAGCTCTGAACATTTCTGTACCCCTAGGGTCTATATATTGAGAGACAATCATATACGCCCTCTGTATTCCCATTGGTTGTGTCTGGTAACCTTTTTTTTGCATTTTTTTTTTTTTTTTTTTGGAAACTGCTCAAAAAAACGCAAACGCATGCAAAAACGCATGTAAGGCTACGTTCACACTAGCGTTGTGCGCCGCTGCGTCGGCGACGCAACGCACAACGCACGCAAAAACGCGGCAAAACGCACGCAAAAACGCTGCGTTTTGCGACGCATGCGTCGTTTTTTGCCGAAAATCGGACGCAAGAAAAATGCAAGTTGTTGCGTTTTCTTGGTCCGAAGCTTGCGGCAAAAAAGACGCATGCGTCGCACAACGCAACAAACAAAAACGCATGCGTCCCCCATGCTAAACATAGGGGCGCATGACGCGTGCGTCGCCGCTGCGTCGCCCGATGCTAACCCGACGCACACTAGCATAACGCTAGTGTGAACGTTACCTTTACGCGTGTAAACGCTGCGTTTTTTTGACGCACGCGTTTAACGCGTGCGTCAAAAAAACGCAGCGTTTACACACGTTTACATGCGTTTTTGCACCATGCTTTTTTTTAAAAAAACGCATGAGTTCAAAAACGCAAGTGTGAAACCAGCCTAAAATGTTGCTTTTGTCCCAAATTCTTTCACTTTTACAAGAAATAGCATGACAAAAATGGACCATTCAATTTGTTACCCACTTTCTTCTGTGATCGCTGATACCCCATATGTGGTCAGAAACCTTTAGACAAATGGCAGGGCTCAGAAGGAAAGGAGCACCATTTGAATTTTGGTAATCAAATTTGGGTGAAATAGATTGTGGGCACCATGTTGCATTTGCAGGACCCCTAAGGTGCCTAAACAGCAGAAATCCCCCACAACTGACCATATTTTGAAAACTACACCCCCGAAGGAATTTTTTCCATGGGTATAGTGAACATTTTGGACTCCACAGGTACTACATAGAGTTTGTTAACCCCTTCCCGACCTTTGACGCCATGTAGGCGTCATGAAAGTCGGTGCCAATCCGACCCATGACGCCTATGCGGCGTCATGGAAAGATCGCGTCCCTGCAGACCGGGTGAAAGGGTTAACTCCCATTTCACCCGATCTGCAGGGACAGGGGGAGTGGTAGTTTAGCCCAGGGGGGGTGGCTTCACCCCCTCGTGGCTACGATCGCTCTGATTGGCTGTTGAAAGTGAAACTGCCAATCAGAGCGATTTGTAATATTTCACCCATTATAATGGGTGAAATATTACAATCCAGCCATGGCCGATGCTGCAATATCATCGGCCATGGCTGGAAATACTAGTGTGCCCCCACCCCACCCCTCCGATCGCCCCCCCCACCCCCCCGATCTGGCCGGTACACTGCTCCGGCTCCCCTCCGTCCAGTGCTCCGCTCCCCCCCGTGCTCGTGTCCGCTCCCCCCGTGCTCCAATCACCCCCCCGTGCTCCAATCACCCCCCCTGCACTCCGATCCACCCCCCCGTGCTCCGTTCCACCCCCCCCGTGCTCCGTTCCACCCCCCCCGTGCTCCGTTCCAGCCCCCCCGTGCTCCGTTCCACGCCCCCGCGCTCCGTTCCACCCCTCCCGCGCTCCGATTCCCCCCCCCGTGCTCCGATCCCCCCCCCCGTGGTCCCCCCCCACCCTATCATACTTACCGATCCAGCCGTGGTCCCGTCCGTCTTCTCCCGGGCGCCGCCATCTTCCAAAATGGCGGGCGCATGCGCAGTGCGCCCGCCGAATCTGCCGGCCGGCAGATTCGTTCCAAAGTGCATTTTGATCACTGAGATATAATCTATCTCAGTGATCAAAATAAAAAAAATAATAAATGACCCCCCCCCTTTGTCACCCCCATAGGTAGGGACAATAAAAAAATAAAGAAATTTTTTTTTTTCCACTAATGTTAGAATAGGGTTAGGGTTAGGGGTAGGGTTAGGGTTAGGGGTAGGGTTAGGGTTAGGGTTAGGGGTAGGGTTAGGGGTAGGGTTAGGGTTAGGGTTAGGGGTAGGGTTAGGGTTAGGGTTAGGGGTAGGGTTAGGGGTAGGGTTAGGGATAGGGTTAGGGTTAGGGGTAGGGTTAGGGCTAGGGTTAGGGCTAGGGTTAGGGTTAGGGTTAGGGTTAGGAATGTGCACACGTATTCTGGTCCTCTGCGGATTTTTCCGCTGCGGATTTGATAAATCCGCAGTGCTAAACCGCTGCGGATTTATGGCGGATTTACCGCGTTTTTTTCTGCGCATTTCACTGCGGTTTTACAATTGCGATTTTCTATTGGAGCAGTTGTAAAACCGCTGCGGAATCCGCACAAAGAAGTGACATGCTGCGGAATGTAAACCGCTGCGTTTCTGTGCAGTTTTTCCGCAGCATGTGTACAGCGATTTTTGTTTCCCATAGGTTTACATTGAACTGTACACTCATGGGAAACTGCTGCGGATCCGCAGCGTTTTCCGCAGCGTGTGCACATACCTTTAGAATTAGGCTATGTGCACACGGTGCTGATTTGGCTGCGGATTCGCAGCAGTGTTCCATCAGGTTTACAGTACCATGTAAACATATGAAAAACCAAATCCGCTGTGCCCATGGTGCGGAAAATACAGCGCTGAAACGCTGCGTTGTATTTTCCGCAGCATGTCAATTCTTTGTGCGGATTCCGCAGCGTTTTACACCTGTTCCTCAATAGGAATCCGCAGGTGAAATCCGCACAAAAAACACTGGAAATCCGCGGAAAATCCGCAGGTAAAACACAGTGCCTTTTACCCGCAGATTTTTCAAAAATGGTGCGGAAATATCTCACACGAATCCGCAACGTGGGCACATAGCCTTAGGGTTAGGGTTGGAATTAGGGTTGTGGTTAGGGTTAGGGGTGTGTTGGGGTTAGTGTTGTGGTTAGGGGTGTGTTGGGGTTAGGGTTGTGATTAGGATTATGGCTACAGTTGGGATTAGGGTTAGGGGTGTGTTGGGGTTAGTGTTGGAGTTAGAATTGAGGGGTTACCACTGTTTAGGCACATCAGGGGTCTCCAAACGCAACATGGCGCCACCATTGATTCCAGCCAATCTCGTATTCAAAAAGTCAAATGGTGCTCCCTCACTTCCGAGCCCTGACGTGTGCCCAAACAGTGGTTTACCCCCACATATGGGGTACCAGCATACTCAGGACAAACTGCGCAACAATTACTGGGGTCCAATTTCTCCTGTTACCCTTGTGAATCTAAAAAATGCTTGCTAAAACATAATTTTTGAGGAAAGAAAAATGATTTTTTATTTTCACGGCTCTGCGTTGTAAACGTCTGTGAAGCACTTGGGGGTTCAAAGTGCTCACCACATATCTAGATAAGTTCCTTGGGGGGTCTAGTTTCTAAAATGGGTTCACTTGTGGGGGGTTTCTACTGTTTAGGCACACCAGGGGCTCTGCAAACGCAACGTGACACCCGCAGACCATTCCATCAAAGTCTGCATTTCAAAACGTCACTACTTCAATTCCAAGCCCCGGCATGTGCCCAAACAGTAGTTTACCCCCACATATGGGGTATCACCGTACTCAGGAGAAACTGGACAACAAATATTGGGGTCAAATTTCTCCTGTTACCCTTGGGAAAATAAAAAATTCTGGGCTAAATAATTATTTTTGAGGAAAGAAAACGTATTTATTATTTTCACGGCTCTGCATTATAAACTTCTATGAAGCACTTGGGGGTTCAAAGTGCTCACCACACATCTAGATAAGTTCCTTTGGGGGTCTAGTTTCCAAAATGGGGTCACTTGTGGGGGGTTTCTACTGTTAAGCCACATCGGGGCTCTGCAAACGCAACGTGACGCCCACAGAGCATTCCATCAAAGTCTGCATTTCAAAACGTCACTACTTCACTTCCGAGCCCCGGCATGTGCCCAAACAGTGATTTACCCCCACATATGGGGTATCAGCGTACTCAGGAGAAACTGGACAACAACTTTTGGGGTCAAATTTCTCCTGTTACTCTTGGGAAAATAAAAAATTGCAGGCTAAAAGATCATTTTTGAGAAAATAATTTTTTTTTTTATTTTCATGGCTCTGCGTTATAAACTTCTGTGAAGCACTTGGGGGTTCAAAGTCCTCACCACACATCTAGATTAGTTCCTTTGGGGGTCTAGTTTCTAAAATGGTGTCATTTCTGGGGGATCTCCAATGTTTAGGCACACAGGGGCTCTCCAAACGTGACATGGTGTCCGCTAATGATTGGAGCTAATTTTCCATTTAAAAAGCCAAATGGCGTGCCATCCCTTCCGAGCCCTGCCGTGCGCCCAAACAGTGGTTTACCCCCACATATGGGGTATCAGCGTACTCAGGACAAACTGGACAACAATATTTGGGGTCCAATTTCTCCTATTATCCTTGGCAAAATAGGAAATTCCAGGCTAAAAAATCATTTTTGAGGAAAGAAAAATTATTTTTTATTTTCATGGCTCTGCGTTATAAACTTCTGTGAAGCACCTGGGGGTTTAAAGTGCTCAATATGCATCTAGATAAGTTCCCTGGGGGGTCTAGTTTCCAAAATGGGGTCACTTGTGCGGGAGCTCCAATGTTTAGGCACACAGGGGCTCTCCAAACGCGACATGGTGTCCGCTAACAATTGGAGCTAATTTTCCATTCAAAAAGTCAAATGGCGCGCCTTCTCTTCCGAGCCCTGCCGAGTGCCCAAACAGTGGTTTACCCCCACATATGAGGTATCGGCGTACTCGGGAGAAATTGCCCAACAAATTTTATGATCCATTTTATCCTACTGCCCATGTGAAAATGAAAAAATTGAGGCGAAAATAATTTTTTTGTGAAAAAAAATTACTTTTTCATTTTTACAGATCAATTTGTGAAGCACCTGAGGGTTTAAAGTGCTCACTAGGCATCTAAATTAGTTCCTTGGGGGGTCTAGTTTCCAAAATGGGGTCACTTGTGGGGGAGCGCCAATGTTTAGGCACACAGGAGCTATCCAAACGCGACATGGTGTCCGCTAACGATGGAAATAATTTTTCATTCAAAAAGTCAAATGGCGCTCCTTCCCTTCCGAGCCTTACCATGTGCCCAAACAGTGGTTTACCTCCACATGTGAGGTATTGGTGTACTCAGGAGAAATTGCCCAACACATTTTAGGATCCATTTTATCCTGTTGCCCATGTGAAAATGAAAAAATTGAGGCTAAAAGAATTTTTTTGTGAAAAAAAAGTACTTTTTCATTTTTACGGATCAATTTGTGAAGCACCTGGGGGTTCAAAGTGCTCACTATGCATCTAGATAAGTTCCTTGGGGCGTCTAGTTTCCAAAATGGGGTCACTTGTGGGGGAGCTCCAATTTTTAGGCACACGGGGGCTCTCCAAACGTGACATGGTGTCCGCTAAAGAGTGGAGCCAATTTTTGATTCAAAAAGTCAAATGGCGCTCCTTCCCTTCCAAGCCCTGCCGTGCGCCAAAACAGTGGTTTACCCCCACATATGAGGTATCAGCGTACTCAGAACAAATTGGACAACAACTTTCGTGGTTCAGTTTCTCCTTTTACCATTGGGAAAATAAAAAAATTGTTGCTAAAAGATAATTTTTGTGACTAAAAAGTTAAATGTTCATTTTTTCCTTCCATGTTGCTTCTGCTGCTGTGAAGCACCTGAAGGGTTAATAAACTTCTTGAATGTGGTTTTGAGTACCTTGAGGGGTGCAGTTTTTAGAATGGTGTCACTTTTGGGTATTTTCAGCCAAATAGACCCCTCAAACTGACTTCAAATGTGAGGTGGTCCCTAAAAAAAATGGTTTTGTAAATTTCGTTGTAAAAATGACAAATCGCTGGTCGAATTTTAACCCTTATAACTTCCTAACAAAAAAAAATTTTGTTTCCAAAATTGTGCTGATGTAAAGTAAACATGTGGGAAATGTTATTTATTAACTATTTTGTGTCACATATCTCTCTGGTTTAACAGAATAAAAATTCAAAATGTGAAAATTGCGAAATTTTCAAAATTTTCGCCAAATTTCCGTGTTTATCACAAATAAATGCAGAATTTATTGACCTAAATTTACCACTAACATGAAGCCCAATATGTCACGAAAAAACAATCTCAGAACCGCTAGGATCCGTTGAAGCGTTCCTGAGTTATTACCTCATAAAGGGACACTGGTCAGAATTGCAAAAAACGGCAAGGTCTTTAAGGTCAAAATAGGCTGGGTCTTGAAGGGGTTAACATTAGGTCGTCATACTGAATTTTTTTTTTCACAAAATGTTGCTTTAGCTCCAAATTTGTAATTTTCACAATTTCTCCCATACATGAAGATATCCCATATGGTCAAAACTACTGTTTGGGCACATGGCAGGGCTTGGAAAGGAAAGACTGCCATTTTGATGTTTGGAGCATAAATACGTATAACTTTCTCCATGGCTCCACCAGCCTCCACATCTTCCTGCTGCTCCGTGTTTAAAACCTGTTACTAGCACCTGAGGGGAGGACTGTGGAGCCGGAAGGAGGAGTCACTTAGGTACCCTCTATGCACACTGCGTCTGCCAAAGCCAAGCTGCCTCTGTTCAAGTTGTCCTTTGGGGCATTACTCATCAGATCCAGGGTTGGAGCCCCAGAAATAAGTGCCTAGTGATGCCCCTGGAACTATGTGTAGGAGTGCAGCTTCATCCTGGGCACTTTGTTGTGTTTAATTATAATTTTTCAAAGCAGAGTCGGGACATGAGATAACAGATGAGTGTCAGATGGGGAGAAGGGATTTATCCATAGTGATGTTAAAGTACCCCAACATGAGAGTGGAAATTTCACAGGATAGAAAGTATGGAAGACAGGTTGCAAACTGATCGAGTAACTGACAAGAGGGCGATACACTACGCGCAGCAAGAAAAGTGTGGAACTCAAAAGAAGGTAAGAAAAGCGAGGGTACTTTGGGGATAACATGAAATGCATATTTTTTTAAAGGAGCAGACTAACAACTCATCTGGTTTGTTCTAAGGTCTGGGAGTACGGGAAAAATGTAGGACCCCATATGAGAGAGCAGCAGTGGTGGTGTCCGACTGCTGGATCCTGGATTAAGAAAGAGCTAGAAAGTTGAGGGAATTTGAAAGGAAAAAGTAATGGATGTAGGAGAGTTTGTTATATACTGATAGTTAGTCCACAGAGCACAATTAAGGGAGAAGGCAAAAGGCATGCAAAGAATATTACTGAGATTAGCAGGGTTTCTGAGTTCAGCAGTGAAGGAGTTAAACCTAATATTACAAGAAGGGCCTGGGTTAGGAGTGATATCTCTTGATACTAGGAGAAGGAAAATAGAGAGAGAGTGAGCAGATGGTTCAGTGATTTGTGAGAGATTGTCTTGTGTTGTACAATGGGAGTGAAAGGGCAATAGATACGAGTGACTGCAGTAGCCAGGACATAACTGATACAAATATGAAGCGTGAATACATTTTGCAGCACAAATGAACTGGGAACATGTTTGTTTGAATGTGTTGCATGTCTTAGGCCGGTTTCACATTAGCGGCCTGCATGTTACCTGCGTACCTATCTTTAACATATGGTACGCAGGTCGTGCGGCTGTATGCGGATGCTTCCGCATGCATCGTTTTGACGATACGGAGAAAAAAAAAATTGCAACCAGCTGCGTCCTACGCTGATTGCTGCATCGTCAAAACGACGCATGCGGAAGCATCCGCATACAGCCACACGACCTGCGTACCTAATGTTAAAGATAGGTACGCAGGCCGCATGCAGAATTAGACGGAGCTAGTGGCGGAGGTGCGGCAGAGGGCGGGGCTTCACGGAGGAAGTCCGCAGCCCTCCGCAGCTCTTCAAAACGCTAGTGTGAAACTAGGCTACTTTCACACTAGCGTTAACTGCAATCCGCCGCAATGCGTCGTTTTGCAGAAAAACGCATCCTGCAAAAGTGCTTGCAGGATGCGTTTTTTCCCCATAGACTTGTATTGACGACGCATTGCGACGGATTGCCACACGTCGCATCCATCATGCAACGGATGCGTCGTGCTTCTGTGGACCGTCGGGAGCAAAAAACGCTACATGTAACGTTTTTTGCTCCAGACGGACCGCTTTTTCCGACCGCGCATGCGCGGCCGGATCTCCGCCCCCACCTTTCCGCACCTTACAATGGGGCAGCGGATGCGCCGGAGAAATGCATCCGCTGCCTCCATTGTGCAATGCGTTAAACGCTAGCGTCGGAATCTCTCCCCGACGCATTGCGACGGGGAGATTCTGACGCTAGTGTCTCATGCCCTGTCCAAATTCCATACTTAACTTCCCTGGCACTTCGATAAAATCTGCACAAGTGCCCCTACTACACAAATGATCAACTTTATATTCAGCAATGGCTTAAGTGAGATAGCCTTTGGTGACAAGTTATCAACATGGTACATTGTGAATCATGATAGCCTTTGCTACATCTGTAGTTCCACACAGCTGGGGCCATATTAGCTCTTGGTTGAACCGATAGGATTTCAGGTATTTTGGTTTCACAATGACACTTCACACTTTCAAACCACTACAACTTTGTTTTCTAAGGGTGCAGACTGACGGCCATATAAATCGGATAGAACCACAATGTATGGACGAGCCGGAGGCTCTTGCAACCCGAGTGTGACAGCTTCGTAGAAATGTATGACGCTGTCATGCTTAGAGCGGGAGATTGTCCAGCCAGTCTGTGCATTGCAATCAATTTTCCGTCTGATTTATATGGCTGTCTGACTATGCCCTTACAAAGAGCATTTGTCAGTTACGGTAAATCAGTGTGCACTTTTTTTTCAAATTAATAGGCACATGCTTGGGAAACAGAGTTTATGCTATCATATACAATTTCAGTATTCTCCCAGACAACAATACACAAACAATAATACTAGAACAGATATCAGTCATACAGACCATCAGAGTAAAGACCCTATACCTATAGGTTAAGATGCCTAATGTATTATGGACACTCCATAAATCCTAATCAAAACATCAAAAAATGTAGTAACCGTCCATTTAAAAAAATTTAACAAAGTTTTATTCAAAAGGCACATATAAATACAGGTAAATAAATATGTACATTATATGTATGAGGACAAGGTGATATGAAGGGCTCAGTGAGAACAGGGAGACGTTCTCATCCATAAAACTAGTATGGTGGATATGAGGAACGAACCATGGGAAAAATTATAACAATATCCTGCACCTGTCCTTCATTCTGTCTCACGCCGTAGTCCATGTCTGAGGGATAAACAGTTTTCAACCTGCACGGTGCCACTATGCCACTGTCCAGGCTGAGAACCAGTGGGGAATGAGCTGCTGTGAGTGCAGCATCAGTGACTAGCGGTGATATCATCGAGGTTACTGCCGCTCACTGAGGCTGCGTTCCAAACCGGGCCAATGAACTGTGGAAGGCGCAGGTTACAGTTCCTCTATTCTATGTTGTGCCCAAGAAGCTGGTTGTTGTCAGATATCTTCATTAGCCCCCATAATGTTTTGGCCTTGGGAATGAGGGTCCAGATACAAAACAGATGTCCTCAGTGATAGAATTCAAAGTCAATATTTGAAAATATGATCTGGCAGAGGAGAAATGTGCAGAATATTGTCTCAAACTGACGGTGTCACTGTTAGGCTGGCGACACACACAGCGTATGAAAATACGGTCCGTATATTACGACCGTAATACGCTGAAAAGTCCTGAAAATAGTGGTCCACAGCTCCTCCATAGGCAGGGTGTGTCACCGTTTTTTGCGCATGGCATCCTCCGTATGTAATCCGTATGGCATCCGTACTGCGTGTTTTTAGCGCAGGCTTGCAAAACCGACATACCGCTATACAAGGGATCCATGTGTTAAAAAAAAAAAAAAACCATATATACTGTATAATATATATATATATATATATATATATATATATATATATATATATATATATATATATATATATATATATATATATATGTATGTATGTGTGTATATATATATATATATATATATATATACACATACATACACACACACACACACACATACAGTAGACACATATATGTATATATATTATTGCTTCATACAGCGTGAGATAGCAGAAAGCCGGTAATTCAATTACCGGCTTTTGCTTTCTCCTTCCTAAACCCGACATTATATGAGACCTGGTTTACATACAGTAAACCATCTCATATCACCATTTTTTTTGCATATTCCACACTACTAATGTCAGTAGTGTGTATGTGCAAAATTTGGCTGTTCTAGCTAGTAAATTAAAGGGTTAAATGGCGGAAAAAATTGGCGTGGGCTCCCGCACAATTTTCTCCGCCAGAGTAGTAAAGCCAGTGACTGAGGGCAGATATTAATAGCCTGGAGAGGGTCCACGGTTATTGCCCCCCCCCCCCCCCTGGCTAAAAACATCTGCCCCCAGCCACCCCAGAAAAGGCGCATCTGCGCAAGCTTCATTTGCGGTGAGGCGCCCTCTGCTGGCTGTTCCTAGATCGTGGGAACTTTCCTAGAAAGCTCCCAGGCTCGAGATCATAAGAGGCGCCCTCTGCTGGTTGTCCTCATATGAACTCGAGCAAGGGAGCTTTCAAGGAAAGTTCCCACGATCTAGGAACAGCCAGCAGAGGGCGCCTCACCGCAAATGACGCTAAATATAGATCATTGACCTATATTTAGCTTCATTCGCCGGGGTATTGCAGACATGAGCAGCCTGCATTAGCGGAGCTCGTGTCTGCAAAATATTTTAACCCCTTCAGATGGATCTACATCGTTGGACCTTACAGATCCTCGGAAGGTATGTATATTGTTGGTTTATTATTATTTTTTATTTACAGATCGAGGGTCTTCAGTGAGTGGATTGAGAGTAGAATAAATTAATACAACAACCTTTGTGATTTTTTCATTAAATTAATTTTTAATAATGTGTGTGTGTTTTTTTATTTAACCCTTTACTAGTATAGCAAGGTGGCATTAACCCTTCATTACCCCATATCCCACCGCTACACGGGAATGGGAAGAGAGTGGCCAAGTGCCAGAATAGGCGCATCTTCCAGATGCGCCTTTTCTGGGGTGGCTGGGGGCAGATGTTTTTAGCCGGGGGGGGGGGGGGGGGCCAATAACCGTGGACCCTCTCCAGGCTATTAATATCTGCCCTCAGTCACTGGCTTTACTACTCTGGTGGAGAAAATTGTGCGGGAGCCCACGCCAATTTTTTCCGCCATTTAACCCCTTATTTTAATAGCTAGAACGGCCAAATTTTGCACATACACACTACTAACATTAGTAGTGTGGAATATGCAAAAAAATGGTGATATGAGATGGTTTACTGTATGTAAACCATGTCTCATATCATGTCGGGTTTAGGAAGGAGAAAGCAAAAGCCGGTAATTGAATTACCGGCTTTTCTCTCTAACAGCGCTGCGTATTCCTCGCAATTCACACTGCTGGTCCGTGTGTAATCCGTATTTTTGGGGCTTCCATAGACTTTCATTGACGTTTTATTTGTGCAATACGGTGACAAACGCAGCATGCTGCGATTTTCTACGGCCGTAGAAAGCTGTATAATACGGATCAGTTTAATACGGCAGATAGGAGCAGGGGCATATAGAATAATTGTGCCGTATTTTTTGCGAGTTTTACGGACGTAGTTTCTGCGCTCTTACGTCCGTAAAACTCGCAAGTGTGACGCCGGCCTTAAAGGTAGTATTATCCTGCTGTGACTTAGACGAGTGATGTTCCACTTATTTCATAATTTGGTAAATGTCTTCCAAACCAATATGTAAAGGAGAAAAATTGTGGACTACATTTGATAGTACTTCAATTCGGACAGCTTGTGTCATTGCTGGTGGTGCGTTATGTGACTTACCTATTTTTGGATGTCATTGTATGCTTTGTTTTTTGCATTCCACTGCCACTTTTTTACCATACATTTTTAATAAACTAGAATTAACTTTTATCTCTTTTCAACCACATTTGCGCTCAATAAATGACAGACCAAGAAATACTGGCTTCATGAAAAGGCCAAAAAGCAACAGTGGCAACAGACTGCAGTTGCAACAGCATTGGTGTAGCATGTGGAACACCCACCAGGGCCTTGGGGTACTTGGTACCGGGTCCAATACTCGGCGGCGGTGACCCAGTCCGTGGGCCTGGGCACCCATGTTAAAGGAAATGTCTTTAAAGGGGTTTGTTGAATAATAAAAGTTCATGATGCCACCTGTGGTAATAATAATAATAATCTTTATTTTTATATAGAGCTAACAAATTCTGCAGCGCTTTACAGTTCTGCACACATTATCATCACTGTCCCCATTGGGGCTCACAATCTAAATTCCCTATCAGTATGTCTTTGGAATGTGGGAGGAAACCGGAGAACCCAGAGGAAACCGACGCAAACACAGAAGAGAACATAAACTCTTTGAAGATGTTGTCCTTGGTGGGGTTTGAACCCAGGACTTTAGCGCTGCAAGGCTGTATTTGGTCAGGGATGACCGACGCTGTTTAAAGGGGTCCGCTGGGGGGATGTTATGGCAGCTGGGATGGTATGGCTTCCCACAGGTGAAGCTGGGTCCCCAGGGCTCCCGGTGTAGTAGAAACAGGTGGTAGGTGGTGCAGAAAGAAACGGAGGACACAGAGTTGCAGTCTCTTTACCTCTTTACTGTAGAGTTCAGGCAGCCACAGTCCAGGGTACCGGATCACAGGTGCTGGTGGTGGTCCGGCTGGCTTGGAAGAGAATTTGGAATCCCCCTTACCAGGTAGGGTTGGAAGCCTTTCACTACGCGCTGTGTTGTAGTCCCTTGCTGCCTTGGGCCTCATATTCTCTCTGTCCCCCAGGTTGGTAGGACACTACCTGTACGACAGGTAACTCAAGCCTTTTTACAGGATCTCAATCACGACCCGGTCTCTATCTGCTACTGTGTCCTTGGGTGTTAATGGTGAACAGGTGACTTGAAGTCCAGCCGTCTGCCGGTTTCTGCTGACATAATGTACTGCACAACCTCGGCCTTCCGGCTACTGGTATCTGCGCTCAGCGTGGAGGAAGCTCAGTTGCAGCTTCTCTCTCCAGCTCTTCTCTCCTGTGCTTCTCCTCCTTCTCGCTCTCTACAACGTATTCCGTCCTTCTCTCTCCCTTCCAGGAGCTGCAGCACCTCATGTGGCTGCACGGCCCCTCTGTCTTCCTGACTCTCTCTGTTCCTCTGACAGACTTTCTGACTAACTCTCCCTCCAGCCAGAATATATATATAGGGGAGCCACCCACAAGCTGGATCAGAGCTCCCCCTTCTGACCTGGAGTAAGAACATGTTGCATGTTTGTGAATACCTGATAAAGGGATCCTGTCTCGCTTCCAAGCATGACATCACTCTCCCTTTGAGGAAAGCAATGCCACTGTAACAACCAGGAACCTGGGGTGTTACACATGTACTTACAATAAATGACTTGTTAAAAAAAAGTTTAAGTACAAACGTGAATTAAAAAAAGGAATGTCTAACAAAATTCTCCTCTTATCCAAAAATATTGCATAAAAAAACAGTAGGATACAAAAAAAAACCCCAGCAGCATCAGGAGTGTGTGGTGTGCACGCATGTCAAGTTAGAGTAAAAGCTGTGCAAAAAAAGCTGCAGTTTCTGAAATGCACACTTTGTGACGCAGCCACAGTTATTTTTCTTCTTTCAGCGATATTGGTCACCTACTACTGCATGAAGCATGAAAAAATTGCAATTTAAATGCAGCCTAGGCACTCTAAAAATCATGATCTTCAATAACTGACAGCTCTCCTATCTCTCATTTACTGTGTTGACCTAGTGCTACATTCGCATGTAATACTATCGTTGTCCCTTTTCTCTCTGGTTTTGGGCAACCCACAGTTCATTCATGGGTTATATGATCCAGTATTCCAGTCATTGTTGTTTTTTGTGATATTTATTTGCGATCCAATATATAATGCTTTGGTCAGTAACTCAAACCTTCTCTAGATGTGCAGGCTGCATATAGGAGAAGGTTTTATGATACAGAAGCAGACGTGGCAAGGCAACATGATCGAATTAATGAGGTGCCTAACCTCTGAGGTCATGCCCCCTTGCCACTTGGACTTAGCTATTATACATGCTTCTCCTATATGCAGTCTTTATATCTTGAGAAGGTTTGAATTATTGACTGAAATATTATAGATTTGATTGCAAACCAATAAAACAGAAGACAGCAAACAAGATTTAAAGATGTATAAAAAGAGAATTAAAATGCTGTGATCCAAATGTATTGTTATCTCTCTAAATCACTTGTGAGGCCACATCTAGAATATGGGATCCATTTTTGGGCTCCCCATTTTAAAAAAGATATTTGGAAGTTAGAGTTAGTCCAAAGGTAGGGAACTAGATTACTACAAGCAGCAATGAGCAAACCTTTTAAGGTTCGGTTTGATTTGCCGAACCTTTAGACTGGAGTCACACACAACATATAAAAATACGGTCCATTTTTTTTACAGACCAAATACGCAGAAATGTTCCCTGAACAGTGATCCGTATGTCAACTGTAGGCTAGGTGTGGCTGCGTATTTTGCAAATGTCATCCTTCGTTTGGCATCCGCCGGCTTGCAAAATGGACATATCATGGATGCATGGGCTCAAATATTTATTATATATATATATATATATATATATATATATATATATATATCCCTTTTCCCCATAGTTTGTAAGCTTGCGAGCAGGGCCCTCATTCCTCCTGGTATCTGTTTTGAACTGTATTTCTGTTATGCTGTAATGTCTATTGTCTGTACAAGTCCCCTCTATAATTTGTAAAGCGCTGCGGAATATGTTGGCGCTATATAAATAAAAATTATATATATTGTTCTGTGGAAATTTGCATCGGATTATTTTTTCTACCATCTTTATTTGCTCATTATTGTTTTGGACTTATTTTTTGAGTACTTTTTGCTTTGTATATTTTCCAGTGTGGGCTATGGAAAAAGCTATGCCTGATTCGGGGTTTTTGGCATACACTAATGAAGATGGGGAAAGGATACTTGAGGGGGTGGAAAGTAATGCCACTTTCTTAAGTACACCATCGTTATATGACTTGAAAGTGAAATATGAAAATACTATAAGAAAATTAACTACAGCTCAATTACATCTGGTAACCCTTAGTGAATACTATAGGGTTAAAAAAATCCCTAGAGGTCTTCGCTCTAATATCCGTCCTAATCTTATGCTAAGTGATACGTCTTTTTGCGTTAAATTTGGTATGATCTCAAATAAATATGGCTTGGACATAATCCTCCTGAATATTGAGTATCTGCAGCAGGAAACAAAAAAATTGAAGTGTGATATATCATTGGTGGAAACGGAACTCAAAGGTCTGATGGGAGAGGAAGAATGGACTAATTTTAAAGATTCTGTAAATGTCAAAATTGACAAGTTGCGTCTTGAACTAGAGGATGTAAAACGTAGAAAATGGAACCGTGATATGGACGATTACAAAGATGGAAACATTTATAATTGGCAAAGAGATAATGCAGGCAATTGGAGGAAAAAAGGTTACTGGACATTGAAAAACGGACTGAATTGTTTTTATAATGAAAATTTGTTACCTCATGTTGATTTTTCTAGGAACGGACCCTATGAAAGAAAAAATGAAAATAGCAGGAAAAGGGGAGGAAAAAAGCATCGGCGACAACAGAAAAGAGAGAAAAGGGAAAAACAAGTCACCCGTAGAGAAACAGATGACAACAAGGAGCAAAGAACAGACTTAATTGTAAATATCTCAAGTAAGATCCTCACTGAAAATCAGGTATCAGTTTTGAATAAGGGGTTATCCTTTGGGCTAAGCACACATGTGGATTGGTTCCAACTTAATATGGACTTCCAGCAATTCTTCAGGTCTATCAAACTCAAAGAGTGGTTTTGGAATAAGCCTAATATAGAGAAACCTCTTAGCTGCAATTTAAGCTTACAACAACTAAATTTGAAGAAAACTAGTCACTTTATCCCACCAGATAATTCACCTGTTATTGAAGCCTTCATTTTGGCCGTCAATCATGATATAGAAAAGTTAAAAAAAGAATGTACTAACCAATTTTTGTACCCAAACATGACAGCAGGTGAAATGGAGGCTCTATATGAGTTGGCGCATGATGACGAAATAATCGTCAAAAGTGCAGATAAAGGTGGCGCGGTCGTCATCATGAATAAGAAAGATTATATTGATGAGATTGACAGTTGGCTGACCCGGAGGTGTACGAGAGACTTACTCATGACCCAAAATTTGACATTGCGAGGGACATTAAATCCATTTTGGATGGTGCCCTGAATATGCAAATTATTGACCAAGATATATTTGATTTTTTGACAGTTAAATTTCCCATCACTCCTGTGATGTACATACTACCTAAGATACATAAGTCTCTCGTGCATCCTCCGGGCAGGCCTATTGTTTCAGGCTGCGATTCCATTTTTTCCCACATTGGGATTTTTTTGGATAAGATCTTAAATCCAATCGCTAATCATACAGAGTCTTTTGTGAGGGATACCACAGATTTCCTTGAAAAGATTGGTGGGATTGAAGTGACGGGTGAAGTCATATTGGCTTCGTTCGACGTAATATCCTTATATACGTCGATTGAAAACAATAAAGGCTTGAAGGCAGTCAGTAGGAAGCTGCAGAACACCCAATATTCTGAGGGCACTAAAATGTTTGTTTTACAACTGCTTGAATTAATATTGACCAAGAACTACTTTTTGTTTGGAGATGTTTATTATTTTCAATTGCGAGGAGTTGCCATGGGCGCTAATATGGCGCCAGCTTATGCTAATATTGTCATGAGCACCCTCGAGGAGGATTTCGTCTATGTGTCTCCCCACTTCAGTTATGTTGCTGCGTGGTGGAGATACATAGACGATATCTTTCTGATTTGGACTGGCCCGGAGGATACACTGATTGAGTTCCATCAATACTTAAATACGGTTGATGACACAATCAAGTTCACCTTGGTACATTCAAATACAGATATTCAATTTTTGGATGTGAATGTGAAAATTGACAACAATAGATTGACCACTCAACTGTATTCTAAGATGACTGACAAAAATGACCTACTTCTCTTTAATAGTCAACATCCGAAAAAAACAAAAGAGTCGATCCCCTTGAGTCAACTAATTAGGGTCAAAAGAATTGAGAGTGGGGAGGAGTCTTTAAAAGAATCTATGGAAAATATCCTAAGAAAATTTTCAGATAGAGGTTATCCAAAAAACCTCTTAAAAATACAAAAAAGTAAAGTGGATTTATTAAAAAGAGATGACCTTCTTCAAAAAAAGCCCTCCAAAAAAGAACTGAAACGTATACCATTTGTGACGTCTTTCTGCGAAGAGAGTAACAAAATTTCAAAAATTATATATAAACATTGGGGAATGTTGTCCAAATGTTTACCACATGTGACAGAATTCTCCAATCCTCCAATATTCTCTTACAAACGTAACCGCACTATTGGTTCCACTATAGTTAAATCTGACATTGGACCCCTTAGAAAGTCCGGCCAAACAACTATATCCGGTCAAGATAGGAAAGGATGTTTCCCATGTCTATCATGCGTCAACTGTTCCCTGATGCTTAAAGGATCAAGTTTTCTTCATCCTATTACTCAAGAAAAATTTAAAATACAGTATTTCTTGACTTGCAATTCTGAATTTGTTGTGTACCTGTTGCAGTGCCCCTGTTCCTTATGGTATGTCGGTGAAACAACTTGTGATTTTAAAACTCGTATCAATCAACACCGACATACCATAAGGAAGGGGCGTATGGATTTGCCTGTTTCCAAGCACTTTGTAGAGAAATCGCACACAGAAAAACAACTACGATTTCGTATCATTGACATGATTCCTCCTCAGAGAAGAGGGGGAGATCGCGTGCGACTACTTAAAAGGAGGGAATTAGAATGGATCGTGAAACTCAATACACTAAAACCATATGGATTAAATGTAGATTTTAAAACGAATCAAGTCCTGTAAAATTTGGTAAATTTTCTCTTTTCATTTGTATGTGGGAAAATTGTTTTTAATTTTTTACATTTTTTTCAGATGTCCCAATCTATGAAGGGAAAGATACATCTTGCATGGAAAATGATGTCCCTTAGCAATTTTCCTGTTTCAAAATGAATACTCTGCAAAAAATTTCAATAAATTTTTGGATGGCACTCACCTGTCTTTATGGTTTATTGGTTGATAGTATCACGATAAATGTTTACTATGGTCTTAGCAATTAAGGGTATATGAGAACATTGGAGGATTTTTACCTCTTTATATTTGAGTCCTGACTTATAATATCCCTTGAGGTAAGGTGAATTGTTTGGATCCCTTGTGGACTTCTGTCCGGACCATTATGTAAATATGATACGATTAAGCCTTTTTTAGTAAGACATTGTGGGTGCGTCCTAATATACAGCCAATAGCACTTACTTTAACTCAACAAGTTTACATTGTGATCTTTAATATTGATATACTCATAAGACACTTATGTGGCTAGCGCTGTCTTGAATATAGAAATTCGCTATGAAATTGCAGAGTTCTCCTGTTTTCCTTTGAAATCAAGATTATTCCCTTTTCCAAAATGGCGCCGAGGTCCTCGGAGCACTAGTGCGCAGGCGCTGACCACAATGCGATGCGTCTTGGGTGAAATGCCATAGACATGCGCAGTGACTCCAGGAAGACGCCGAGAATTGTACACAAGCGGCGATTTGCCTGTAAGTGTGCTGTTTGCTTAATTATGTATTAGATTGGGACATCTGTGTAGGTCTAATTGCTTATTATGATATTTATGTGATATATATGGTGCACTGTACATGATGGTTATTGTCCAAATAGTATTTTGGAGAGATATGCACGTTGACACTGATGCACTTTATTTGGATATGAAACTCATTAGCACTATTGTCAGAAATGTAAATATTATTTTAATGATGATTAATAGAGAACATATGTATTATCTATATATACTCACTTCATTTGTATGTTCACTGCTTGAAAAAGGATTGGAAATCCGAAACGTTGCCACGCCGTCCAGGCATTAAAGCCCACTTTTTTCTATTTTTTTTGTGTGCTGTTTTCCTTTTTTTCATATATATATATATATACACACTGTATATATACCGTATATACTCGAGTATAAGCCGAGATTTTCAGCCCATTTTTTTGGGCTGAAAGTCCCCCTCTCGGCTTATACTCGAGTCATATACCCGGGTGTCGGCAGGGGAGGGAGAGCGGGGGCTGTGTAATCATACTTACCTGCTGCGGCGCGGTCCCTGCAGTCCCTGGCTTCTCCGGCGCTGCAGATTCTTCCTGCACTGAGCGGTCACATGGCACCGCTCATTACAGAAATGAATAGGCAGCTCCACCCCCATAGGGGAGGAGCCGCATATTCATTTCTGTAATGATCGGTGCCACGTGACCGCTCAATTACAGGAAGAAGCTGCAGTGCCGGAGAAGCCAGGGACTGCAGGGACCGCGCCGCAGCAGGTAAGGGGAGCGCAGCGCTATAATTACCTGCTCCTCGCTCCGGCTCCGTCTGCAGCGTCCTCTAGCAATGACGCTCAGGTCAGAGGGCGCGGTGACGTAGTCAGTGCGCGCCCTCTGCTGAGCGTCAGTGCTGGAGACGGAGCCGCAGAGGAGCAGGTAATTATTGAAAGCGCCGGCGTCCTGAGAAGAGAGGTGAGTATGTGATTTTTTTTTTTTTTTATGGCAGCACCAGCAGCATTCTAAGGAGCACCTATGGGGCCATAAAGGTGCAGAGCATATATGGGGCACAGCATTATAAGGAGCACCTATGGGGCCATAAAGGTGCAGAGCATATATGGGGCACAGCATTATAAGGAGCACCTATGGGGCCATAAAGGTGCAGAGCATATATGGGGCACAGCATTATAAGGAGCACCTATGGGGCCATAAAGGTGCAGAGCATATATGGGGCACAGCATTATAAGGAGCACCTATGGGGCCATAAAGGTGCAGAGCATATATGGGGCACAGCATTATAAGGAGCACCTATGGGGCCATAAAGGTGCAGAGCATATATGGGGCACAGCATTATAAGGAGCATCTATGGGGCCATAAAGGTGCAGAGCATATATGGGGCAGCATTCTAAGGAGCACCTATGGGGCCATAATGAAAGGTGCAGAGCATATATGGGGCAGCATTCTAAGGAGCACCTATGGGGCCATAATCAAAGGTGCAGAGCATATATGGCACAACATTATAAGGAGCACCTATGGGGCCATAATCAAAGGTGCAGAGCATATATGGGGCACAGCATTATAAGGAGCACCTATGGGGCCATAATCAAAGGTGCAGAGCATATATGGCACAGCATTATAAGGAGCATCTATGGGGCCATAATCAAAGGTGCAGAGCATATATGGCACAACATTATAAGGAGCACCTATGGGGCCATAATCAAAGGTGCAGAGCATATATGGCACAACATTATAAGGAGCACCTATGGGGCCATAATCAAAGGTGCAGAGCATATATGGCACAACATTATAAGGGGCATCTATGGGGCCATAATCAAAGGTGCAGAGCATATATGGCACAACATTATAAGGAGCACCTATGGGGCCATAATCAAAGGTGCAGAGCATATATGGGGCACAGCATTCTAAGGAGCATCTATGGGGCCATAATCAAAGGTGCAGAGCATATATGGGGCACAGCATTCTAAGGAGCATTTATGGGGCCATAATCAAAGGTGCAGAGCATATATGGGGCACAACATTATAAGGAGCACCTATGGGGCCATAATCAAAGGTGCAGAGCATATATGGGGCACAGCATTCTAAGGAGCATTTATGGGGCCATAATCAAAGGTGCAGAGCATATATGGCACAGCATTATAAGGAGCATCTATGGGGCCATAATCAACGGTGCAGAGCATTCTATATAGCACAGTTGTATATGGAGCAATAATGAACGGTATGGAGCATCTATTTTTATTTTTGAAATTCACCGGTAGCTGCTGCATTTTCTACCCTAGGCTTATACTCGAGTCAATAAGTTTTCCCAGTTTTTTGTGGCAAAATTAGGGGGGTCGGCTTATACTCGGGTCGGCTTATACGGGGTATATATATATATATATATATATATATATATATATATATATATATATATATATATATATATATATATATATATATATATATATATATATATATATATATATATATATATATATATATATATATATATATATATATATATATTATATATTTTTTTTTTTTTTCATAGATTTGCGGTGATGCGCCCCCTGGTGGCATAAACTTATATGAACTGTAACGTGGGACTTTTTCTGAATATTTTCCCATGCTAGAGTTCATATGAGTTTATGTCACCAGGGGGCGCATCACCGCAAGTCTACAAAGCTACGTTCCCCTGCATTCCATTCATTCCCCAGTTTTTACAGCCAGGGGCAGCTGCATTAGCAGGCTCCAGGATGGAAAATTATTTAACCCCTTCAGATGGGTTTACATCGTGGGACATGACTGTACGGCGAACAGGTATGGGATATTGTTGCTTTTTTATTTTCCCTTTTTTTCAGATGACAAGGGTCATCAGTTGGATTGAGAGTACAATAAAGATGTTAAAACCCCATGTGTATTTATTTCATTAAAGTACTTTATTCATAATGTGTGTGTGTTTTTAACCCTTTATTACTATTGGATTAATAATGGATAGGTGTCTTATTGACATCTCTCCATTATTAACCAAGCTTAATGTCACCTTACAATAGCAAGATGACATTAACCCTTTATTACCCCATATTCCACTGCTACAGGAGAGTGGGAGGAGAGTGGCTAAGTGCCAGAAGTGCCCTCTGGGGGAAGGGGGTGCTGGGGGCAGATGTTTTTAGCCAGGGGGGGGAGGGCCAGTATCCATGGTCCCTCTCTAGGCTATTAATATCGGGAGCCCACGCCAGTTTTTTCCATGATTTAACCCTTTATTTTAACACCTAGAGCTCCCAAAGTTTGCACACAGACACTTCTAACATTAGTAATAATAATAATAATCTTTATTTTTATATATCGCTAACATATTCCACAGCGCTTTACAGTTTGCACACGTTATCATCACTGTCCCCGATGGGGCTCACAATCTAAATTCCCTATCAGTATGTCTTTGAAATGTGGGAGGAAACTGGAGTATCTGGGGGAAACCCACGCAAATACAGGGAGAACATACAAACTCCTAGTGAGGAATATGTAAAAAATAAGGGATATGAAATGGTTTACTGTATGTAAACCATGTCTCATATCCTGTCGGGTTTGAGAAGGAGATAGCAAAAGCCGGAAATACCGACTTTTATGCTATCTAGCTCTGTAATATATATATATATATATATATATATATATATATATATATATATATATATATATATATATATATATATATTATATATATACACACACACATATATACACACATATATACACACATATATACACACATATATACACACACATATGCTATGTGTAGACATTTATTTTATCTATTCTATTCTAACCTGTCAATTTGATTTTACTGTACACATCACTGAATTACCGGCTTTTCTATGGAACACCGGTGTGTATTTCTTGCAAGTCACACGCATGGTTCGTGCGTAATCCGTATGTTCCTCGCCCTATAGACTTTCATTGTTGGAATGTTAGGGCATGTTAGGTTAGGCTATGGGTTGAACTAGATGGACTTAAAGTCTTCCTTCAACCTTAATAACTATGTTACTATGTTACTATGATTTTTTGCACAATAAGCTGACAAACGCAGCATGCTGCGATTTTCTATGCCAGTAAAATACAGCTGAGAAATATATGGCAGATAGGTGCTGCCCCATAGAGAAACATTGGTCAGTGTGCAATGCGTTGCTTTTGCGCCTCTCATATGTCCGTATTCCTCTCTAGTGTGACCCCGGCCTTAGACGTTCGCCGAACAGTTCCAATGAATGTACCCAAACCCCATTAAATTCAATGAAAGGCCAAACCAAATGTATATGTAACAACTTAAGGGTTGACAAATAGCGTCCCAAACAGCGGGATCCAAGAAGTATCGTTTCTCCTTGTGGAGAGTGACATGATAAGCATGTCGAGGTGAGGAGACTTAAAGCCGCAATGCTCCTCTGGGAACAAACAGCTAAAATTAGAGACAGACACCATGAAAAGTGGCATCAATTGACCCACAGTAGAAATTTGCAAATGGCACAGCAGTCAGCCATGAAAAAATGCATGAGGTATCAGACCCAGCATTTACAGCTCAGAATTGAAGTTTCAATGAGAACCAGGTGGTTAAAGGGAACCTATCAGCAGGATTTTGCACAGTAACCTACAGACAGTGTCAGGTCGGCGCCATTATACTGATTACAATGATACCTTGGTTGATGAAATCCTTCTTGTGGTTGTTTAATATTTATTTGCAGCTTTCAGTTAATGAGTTGCTCGTGTCTCAGGGCGGGCCTGTGGGGGGTTGGGGGGGGCGTTATTTCGTGCTCTGCTTACATATGCATCTGTATGGCTTATGACAAGTCACTGATCCCTCAATGACATGCCCCCTATTTTACATACTGAACATAATATGTATTTTTTAAAAATCACATTCTGCAGAGCACCACATGAAGGCCCCTGCCCACTGGCCGCCCCGAAGCACGAGCATCTCATTAACTGAAAATAAAGATTAAACAACAATCACAGGACGGATTTCATCAACTACAACTAAGCTATCATTGTAATCAGTATAGTTGCACCAACCTGGCACTGTCTGTAGGTTACTCAGCTCAATCCTGCTGACAGGTTCCCTTTAAGGGAATGGGGCTGCCCCCAGAAGAAGCGGATTGTGAAATGTGCTTTGGGATGAGGGAGAAAATGTCTGGTCTGTCCTGTATGTGATACCTCCTTGTTCTCACTAAGGTAACAGGTTTTCTATTTTTCCTATTTTTGCTTTAGTTATATGTGTACTGTATAACTGCGTTCCCGTGCGGTCGGCGATGAAAAAGAGGAAAGAAACCACTATAAGGTATGCACACCACCAGTATAAGTATTCTAAAAATAAAAAGCTTTATTGACAAAAATGATTAAAACAACCTAAAAACAGTACATCAAAAACCCTCATGAATCCCGCTTCTATATGAACCAATAAATGTGTAACAACTCACAACTAATTTCCACACAGAGTACTACGCATGGTAATCTTGTCTGCAGAATAAACTCAACACATAGTCACACAATAATGACAAGTGAAAATGAAATCACACCTGGGGATTTAAAAAGTGAATAAATAACCCCCAATGGTAAAGAGGTGTCAAATCAATTGTGCCAAGGTGTGTGTTGAAACCAGCCACACAAAATGTGTGTGCCATCCAAATGCCTATGCGTAAGTTTTTACGGTCCAACCCCTGGAGCAGGTGGGAGACACTGCTCACATGCATAGCAAGATGTCCTTTGGGAAAGATCCATGTTAGGAAGCCAGTGAGTGAGATTCAGGGTAAAACAGAGGGAAGAACCCAACGCGTGTCGCCGTTATCCGGTCGATGGGCACGTCAAGATCGTTACTCCATGCCAGCTGTCAATGTTTTTGCATTGGTTCAGTTCGCTCCTGGATCTCTCTGGTGACCTGCCTTCTCCCGCAGAAGCTAAGTTCCTGATAGTCATTATTTGTTCATTGTTTTCTTGTCCAGCTGGTTTTCATGATATTGTCTTGCTAGCTGGAAGCTCTGGGATGCAGAGTGGCCCCTCTGCACCGTGAGTCGGTGCGGAGGTCTTTTTTGCACACTCTGCGTGGTCTTTTGTAGGTTTTTGTGCTGATCGCAAAGTTACCTTTCCTATCCTCTGTCTATTTAGTAAGTCTGGCCTCCCTTTGCTGAAACCTGTTTCATTTCTGCGTTTGTGACTTTCTTCTTACTCACAGTCAATATATGTGGGGGGCTTCCTTTACCTTTGGGGAATTTCTCTGAGGCAAGGTAGGCTTTATTTTCTATCTCTAGGGCTAGATAGTTCTTAGGCTGTGACGAGGCGCCTAGGTCTGGTCAGGAGCGCTCCACGGCTATTTTTAGTGTGTGTGATAGGATTAGGGCTTGCGGTCAGCAGAGCTCCCACATCCCAGAGCTTGTCCTGTATGAGGTTTAACTATCATTAACTATATAACTGTCATTCCGGGTGCTCCTAACCACCAGGTCATAACATTTCACACACATCCGTCAGTACGGGGCCGTCGCAAACCGTCGGCCCGACGTACCGACTGACGTTGTGCTAATTAGCACAATGTGGGCAGCGGATGCAGTTTAACAACGCATCCGATGCCCATTATGAGTTGCGGGGAGGAGGGGGCGGAGTTTCAGCAACATGCGCGGTTGAAAATGGCGGACTCAACGCAAAAAAAAAAGTTACATGCAACTGTACGTGTGGCCATACGTTGCAATGCGTCGGCTAATGCTAGTCTATGGAAAAAAAAACGCATCCTGCGGGCAAATTTGCAGGATGCTTTTTTTCTCCAAAACGACACATTGCGACGTACGTCCAACGATGCTAGTGTGAAAGTAGCCTTAGTCGTGATGTCACTGTTACCCCAGCCATCAAACCAATGTGGATTGTGTTTACACCAGATCACGGCACCAATCACAGGCCGGCGGTCCGGCATTTGGTTTCAGGAGGTTTTTTTTATTTCCTTACAAATCCAGTTCCCTTAGGCAAATTTTTATTTTGGACAACCGCTTTAATACCACTTTAATCTTCAACTTTGGATTTATGTCCACTCTTATATTGATGTTACTTCTCCCAAATGTTCATGTATGCAGTAACTACGTTACAAAAATGTACCAAAATGTAGTATCTACTTACCTTTGCAGTAGATTTCCCCATCTTTATCTGCCAATGTTGTGGACTCCAAACCTTTCCCACACTTGGCACAACGGAAGCAGGCCTTATGCCATGACTGAAAGAGAAAGAATACCTTTAAGCCAAGTGAATTTTCTGAAGCAGATTTGTGACTAGCACAACCACGGCCACCACACTGTCAAGTTCATTGAAGGGAATCTGTCAGCTTGTTTTTACTCTGTAAGTTGAGAACAGCATGATATAGGGACAGAGACCCTGATTACAGCGATACTGTATATCACTTATTGGGCTGTATTTCGATTAAATTTGTGTTATCATTAGAGGACTAGTTGTCTTGTGACATGTATTCCTCCTACTTAACCATGCCCCTACGACTCATTTAAAGAAATCTACCAATGCTCAGTGTACACAGAAGCTGGCAATCATTGGTGTGGGTGGAATTTTACAAAGCTCAGTATTCAGAGAACTGCTAGATCTACAGCAGAAAACCAGTGATATAATCAAAATTACAACACACTTACTAGTAAGTGATACATCACTGGAATTAGGGTTTTTGTCCCTACATTATGCTACTCTCAAATTACATAGCAAAAACCTATTGACAGATTCCCTTTAAGCACTGCACACAGTAGTTATTGCAAGGTTTCAAAACTTCATCCGTCCTTTGAAAACCATTTATTCCTGTTTTCTCAGAAACCATATAAGTCATGTTAAGGGGTTGGTTCAGCAGTCTTGTATATGGTACAGACCCGTGGAAGCGCAGAGATAGCGCGAAACGGCCGTCGTCGTTACACTGCTCACATGAGCTCCTTGTTCACTCTCCCGGCCATGACATTTTAATGGATTTCCAATAAATAATAATTTTCTCTTGCAATAAGTTGATTTCCATGTGGTTTTCCGGAGGAGCACCCGGCAGCTTGAGGTGGAATTGGGACTGCGGTTCTGAATGAATGCACTTAATGTGCACAGAAGCTGAAGGTCTCTATGTGGAGGGTAGTGCCGTCCCCTTCTTTTTTTACTTTCCTTTCATGCTAAGAATCTCTTTAACCCCTTAACCCCCAGAGCTTTTTTTTATTTGACGTTTTGGTTTTTCACTCCCCTCCTTCCCAGAGCCATACCTTTTATTTTTCCGTCAATATGGCCATGTGAGGGCTTATTTTTTTATGGGACAAGTTGCACTTTTCAACGACACCATTGGTTTTACCATGTCGTGTACTAGAAAATGGGAACAAAATTCCAAGAGAGGTGAAATTGCAAAAAAAGTGCAATCCCACACTTGTTTTTTGATTGACTTTCTTGCTAGGTTCACTAAATGTTAATTTACAGAAAAAACCCATTCCTTAAAAAATTACCTTTTATTAATCATATATATAAAAACTGGTGCACACAAAACCATCACCAACACAAAGAAAACTTGATAAAAAAGCGAATGAGAAAAGCCTTAGGGGGTGCCTGTCCCTATAGCCTGATACTCACTGGCACCCTACCTAACAGCGGAGGTTGGCATCCTACAACCTACGTCGTGGCGCCCCCGCTCACCGTCGGCTGTCCCTTCTATTCTCAAGGTCCCTATAGGACAAGGGGTAGAAAAATAAAGAAATCCAATAGCAATAATGATAAATATGATGTATGCAAATTGTTAGGGGCCAGGTAAAGTAACACTAACCCTATATCCTGACCCTACCGCACAGCGGGGGTTGGCACCCTAAAATAGTCACGACATATGGCGCCCCCACTCCGACGGCTATCCCATGGCTCACCCTATAAGAAGAAGTAGAAAGTGCTGGAGTACAAGAAAATGTAGCACAGAGAGGGCCTATAATAGCAATATGGGTTGAGCTTCTAACTGCTATTTGTTGTAATTATAACAAAGTGCAATATTAGCAGTAATTCCTCAATGGGCCTATAACAGGGGAACTGATTGGCAATCTCGATATAAGGCCCCCCACCTCCAAAGGGACCCAGCCAAACAAAAGGATAGTTGTGTAGGAACAATGCCCCATAACATTTACCAACCCTGTTTTTCACATTCTTAAATCATCATAATACAATATGCCACACTATATGTATACATCAACATAACTCGACGCGTTTCCCCTCTTTTAAACTGAGGTTCATCAGGAGTATATACATATTATTAATGACTGCTACTTAGCTCCACAGGATTTGATGTCCATAGCATTAGTCATCTACACATAGGGCAGATCCCCTCCAGATAGTGTGCCTTGGCACAAACGCTTCGAGTTATGTTGACCACAGGGTGGCACTCATAGCAATCGTGCATCAACAACCATAGAGATCTCAAGGAGACCTCTGGTTGTCATGCTGACGCACTGATGACCCCGATCATTTGACAGGGGTTACCGGTGCGCGCATTTCTAGCTGGAAGCGCTTGTTAACTAGTTAATAGGCATGGGTGGATTGCGATTCTGCCCGCGCCTATTGCGGGCACAGGTCAGCTGTTCAAAACAGCTGACATGTCCTGGCTTTGATGCAAGCTCACTGCCAGAGCCCACATCAAAGCGGGGATGCTGCCATCGGACGTACTATTCCGTCCAATGGCAGAAAGGGGTTAAATTTCATATAAACCTCAAAAGAGCAGGTCATCTACCCTTGGATCCTTTCTCGTAGTTAATTTTCATGAGGCCTCAGTCACACATCCGTGTTAAACCAGGGCTTGGAAGGGAAGGAGCACCATTTCACTTTGGAGTGCAAAATTGGCTGCGAAAGATGGCAGACCCAATGTCGCATTTGCACAGCCCTTGAAGTGCTGAAACAGTGGAAACCCCCACAAATAACCACATTTTGTAAACTATACCCCACACGTAATTTATCCAGAGGTGTGGTTGTGGCACCCCAGGAGTTCGAGTACCACAGTAGTGCTGTCTTCCTCACGGGGAGGATAGTGCTATGTCTGGAGACAAGTGAGATTTCCTTTGGTAGGTTTACACACACACACACACACAACACCTTCCACTTCCAGGCCAGGAGGGGGAGCTCCAAGCCCTGTTTTAGGGCAGCTTACCTGACTAAAGATCTTGGTTTGGAGGCGGAGAGAGCTCAGTTTGTAGCAGGAGTCTGTGTGCGAGGACAGACAGGAGTGGAGCACAGAGGAAAGAGAGCGAGCTCCAGGAGGCCATGAGCAGGCCTCTGAAGAGTTACAGCGCAAGAATCCGGGTACCGGGAGCCCAAGGCATTTGTGGATTATAAAACACAGAGAAGAACCGGAGGGTATTGTTCTACAAGGACTTCGCCCATAATTACCTGTGGCACAGCAGCACCTAGGAGCCTGGAGTCACCGAGAACAGACCCCAGTTCACACGGCCCGAGCTGCCTGCCATACAGGTACCTGTCCTAGGACAGCAGAACGATTAAAGACCTTATTGAGACACTTGGTGGCAGCGGGGACCTAGAGACAGAAAGTGCAGAGTGGTAGGCTCCCACCTGACTTACCCAGGGGAACTTGCTTGTCTCTGGACTGCCCGGACTTCTCTGCCTGCCCTGTGGTCTGGTGCCCTGGATTGTGGCTACTGAAACCAACAGAAAACAAGGTAAAGAGACTGCAATCATGTGTCCTTGTTCTTCTCTGCATCTCTCACCATACCACCATCTACACACCGGGAGCCCTGGGGATATACTTCACCTGTGGATGGTATACCATCTAGCTGCCCTAACATCCCCCAGTGGACCCCCTAAAGCAGCGTCGGTCATCCTGACCGAATACCACAGGTGGCGTCATGAACATAAACTCTATCCCTTTAAAGACCTTTCCCTTTTACATGGCCGTCCTGGGCCACGGACCGGGTTGCTGCCACCGTGACATCCCCCCTGTGAACACCAGACCTGGTACCGAGTACCCCCTAACCCGCGGGGCGACTCATCTTGGCGTCATGAACAGGATCTACTGACCCTGAAAATTGGGTCATGTGCGCCTAAAGGACTGTGCTTAACAGTTTTGTGCCATAGTCTGTGTATTGTGAATTGCCGCCAAGATCCGCCATTGCCGCGCCACGTGGAGCGTGAGGAGGAGGGGGCGAGACCTTCGTGGGCGGAGCCAGCCAAAAAGAGCGTAAAGCAGGAAAACGGGTGCTGCGCTGCTGAGAAGAATGCTGGAAGTGAAGACGTCGCACAGCAAAGCCGGAAGAAAAGACGCTGCAAAGTGCCGAAAGGAGCACTGGAGGAACCGTCGCAGATTCTGGAGAGGAGATCCGAATTCTACCAGGTTAGCAAGGGGAAAGAGCCATGTCCTGTCCGGGAGGGGAGTTGGCGGCGGTTGCAGCCGCATACCTCATAGCACCCCCAGGCCCAGCAGCGGACGCACCTGCCGACCTAGTGATGCCCCTGGGTCCCGCGGAGAACGCAGCCGCTGTCACTGTACCGGTAATCGAGACCGCAGCTCTCATAAGCCGACTGGACACCACCACAGCTACAGCGGCCATCATGCCCTTGTCCATGCCATGCAGTCTGGCTCCCGCAATATTCTGGCGAACCACATATGTTCACCGATTTTAAAGAAAGACACTGTAGCCTGTTTGAAGTGTATCCCCTGACAGAGCATCAGAAGATTAATATTCTAACTGGCCAACTGTCTGGAGCGGCCCTGAGGGAGGTAAAATCCTGGCCGGATGTGGATGAAGGGACTGTGCAGCAGATCTTTGCTAAGCTCAAAGTTACTTTTGATACCCACACCGCTGCAGAAATAAAAATGAAGTTCTTCGGATGTAAGCAAAAAGCCCAAGACAGCATACGGGACTATGCTCTTAATTTGCAGGAGGCAACCCGGGCTGTTAATCAAGTAGACCCTAACAGCGTACAGGATGCAGATAAACTCTTGAAAGAGCAGTTCATTGAGGGGCTCCTGTCCCACACCCATAGGGCTCAATTACGTATCCTGGCTTTGCAGAACCCTAACCTAGACTTTGCGCAATTTAAGGACAATGCCATCCGGGTGTTACACAAATCTCCAACCAGACGCGCAATACCTCCTAGGCATCCAGCCCTCATGTACCACCAGGAGGTAGTGCCATATCCTCAAGTCCCTGCTGTGGCTGATGCCCAGGTCCTCGATGATGATTCTCCCGCAGGACTACATCTCCAGATGCAGGAGCTGACAAAGAACTTTGCAGCATTAGCCGGGACCGTGCAGTCCCTACAGGAGGCCCCCAGGAGAAGATCAAGCTGGCTTCCAGACCAGAAGATGTCCTCTGGCGACGACAGAAGAAGATCCCGCCGACCAGAGGAAGAGACGACGATCGCTATCATCAGGAGGGACGACCCATCTGCCGCCGCTGCAACCAGGCAGGCCACATTGCAAGGTACTTTCATTTAAACGATCAACCCCTGGGACAGAGGGCCAATCCCCAGGAGTAGGACGACCAGGCCCAAACAATTGGTGAGCCAAATACGTTGGAGGATGACCTGGTCTCCCCATTGTGATCGACGGTATCCCCATGAAAGCTTTGTTGGACACTGGTTCTCAGGTGACAACTATGCCTTACAAACATTACGCCTATATAAACGTTATTGGGCTGACACAGACATTACCCGTGGCCCTGATGATGATTTCACCATAGTAGCCAGTAACGGTCAGCCATTACCACAAGTGGGATACAAAGAGGTCACCATTAAAGTGGGACGGGTAGAGTTAAAGTCCCAAGGATTGTGATTGTTGATATTGATTGACGTGAATGTAACCCCATGATGACCATTGGCACTAATGTTATTGAAAATTGTCTGTCCAAGGTTATTGTCTTGTTACAGCAGGTGGCCGAAACAGCTGGTTCCAGTGAACAGAGAGTCTTACAGAAAGAAATCAGGGCTCTGTTACAAAGACAACAGGTACAACTGTCTGGTGGAGAAATTGGCAGAGTCACAGTGAGTGATCCAATCCCCATTGCAATACCCCCCAGAAGTGAAATGTTGATATGTTGTCGGGCATCAATAGGTATCAGAGGTAAAGACTACCAGGCGCTAGTAGAACCTGTGTATTCTGATAGTAGATCTACGATCCTGACAGCCATAGGGGTGGTTGAAGTCCACAAAGGGAGAGTACCAGTATGTGTTCTCAACTGCGGAGAGAAAGAGGTTCACTTAACCAGATATGTCACAATTGCCAAACTGTTTACTGTCAACAACAATGTAATACAGGTGGCAGAACCCTTGGTCCCGTCCACCCAGGCGGAGGACAATGGCTCTGCAGGTAGAATGGAAGATTGGTGTCAAAAATTAAACGTGGGCATTGATTCTACACCTGCACACGAGAAACAAGGGGCTTACAGAGTGGTTCAAGAGTATGAACGAGTCTTCAGTAAACACCCCCTAGATTTTGGGCAGGTATAAGGGGTACAATATCACATCCCCACGGGCAGTCAGCCACCCATTAAAGATGACTTTTAGCTTGTCAGCAACACACAGGAACCGTGGGGTTGAGCAGAGATTGGTAATGAGCTGGAGGTATAGGCTGGAACAGTGTGCCAAAAGTATGTTGCGAGAGATGAAGGAGGCTGGCGTAATCAGAGATAGTTGTAGCCCCTGGGCAGCTCCATTAGTCTTCGTCAGAAAGAAAGACGGCACCATGAGAATGTGTGTAGATTATAGGCAGATAAACCGCATTACACAGAAGGATGCATATCCGCTACCCAGAATAGAAGAATCCTTAGCTGCTTTAAAATCAGCTAACTACTTTTCTGCCTTGGATCTCACCAGTGGGTACTGGCAGTTTCCAGTAGCAGAGGCTGACAAGGAGAAGACAGCCTTCACAACACCGATGGGTCTCTCCGAGTTCAATTACATGCCGTTTGGACTGTGCAACGCCCCAGGAACGTTTCAGAGGATGATGGAATGCTATCTTGGACACAAGAACTTGGAAACTGTCTTGTTGTACCTGGACGACGTCATTGTCTTCTCCAAGACGTATGAGGATCATCTGAAGCACCTGGCCGAGGTGTTTGAAGCCTTGTCCAACTTTGGCTTGAAGGTAAAACCCTCAAAATGTCATCTGTCGAAATCCAAAGTGCAATACCTGGGCCATGTGGTGAGCTCAGAAGAAGTGGCCCCAGATCCAGACAAGATCACCGTCATCAAGAACTGGCCAAAACCCAGTAACCTCCATGAAGTCCGACAGTTCCTCGGGTTGGTAGGCTATTGCTGAAGATTTGTGAAAGACTTCTCTAAGATAGCTGCACCACTGCAAAACCTGTTAGTGGGCCAATCCAAGAAAACCAAGGGTAAGAATAGCCCATTTGACTGGGACGACGGGCTGGAGAGATCCTTCACTTGATTGAAGTTGGCTCTCACAGGAGAAGAAGTACTGGCCTACCCAGAATACGACCAACCGTTTGTGCTGTACACGGATGCCAGCAACGTGGGATTGGGAGCAGTATTGTCCCAAGTACAAAAAGGCAAAAAGAGAGTAATCGCGTACGCCAGCAGGAAGCTGCGCCCCACAGAAAGGAACCCCGAAAATTACAGCTCCTTTAAGCTGGAATTCCTCGCCATCATCTGGGCAGTGACAGAGAGATTTAAACATTATCTAGCCTCTGAAAAATTTACAGTCTACACGGATAACAACCCGCTGACCCACTTAGAGACTGGAAAACTCGGTGCTTTGGATCAGCGATGAATGGCTCGGTTGTCCAATTACGACTTCATCATCAAATACCGTGCAGGGCACAAGAATGCCAACGCAGATGCGTTGTCCAGAATGCCCAACCTACCAGACGTGGGAGAGGATCCAGAAGAACTTGAAGTAGAGCTGGCAGCGTTCCAACGCCCTGGGGCGACTCAATACTCTCATTATGTGAGAAAGACGGAAAAACAAATGCAAAGCCACGCTGAATCCGTTGCCCCACCATGGATGGGCAGAAACGCAGGATAGCGACCCCGTAATCCGTCTGGTGAAAGAACTTCTAACACAGGCAGACTCGCACCCTGGTCCAGATGATCCACAAGAGACACAGAGACTCTGGAAGGAAAAAGGAAAACTATTCATCTACGATGGTAAACTGTGCAGAAGAAACATTGATCCACGCACACACGAGCTAGTCTGCAGATAGTGGTCCCAAGACGAGATGCGCCCATGGTTCTAGAAGCGTACCACGACGGAGCAGGACACTTTGGATGGAAGAAATTGAAGAACCTGTTACATGGAAGATTCTACTGGCCTGGCATGAGGAAAACCATCGAAAAGTGGTGCCGTGAGTGTGGCCCATGTAACCTACGCAGAAAGCAACGTCACAGCCAAAGGGCTCCCCTACGGCCCATAGTCACCAAAAAGCCACTTGAACTGGTGGCCTTAGAACATGTGAAGCTGGATTTAACAGGGGGGGAATGTGGCACCCCAGGAGTTCGGGTTCCACAGTAGTGCTGTCTTCCTCACGGGGAGGATAGTGCTATGTCTGGAGACAAGGTAGATTTCCTTTGGTAGGTTTACACACACACACACACACAACACCTTCCACTTCCAGGCCAGGAGGGGGAGCTCCAAGCCCTGTTTTAGGGCAGCTTACCTGACTAAAGATCTTGGTTTGGAGGCGGAGAGAGCTCAGTTTGTAGCAGGAGTCTGTGTGTGAGGACAGACAGGAGTGGAGCACAGAGGAAAGAGAGAGCTCCAGGAGGCCATGAGCAGGCCTCTGAAGAGTTACAGCGCAAGAATCTGGGTACCGGGAGCCCGAGGCTTTTGTGGATTATAAAACACAGAGCAGAACCGGAGGGTATTGTTCTACAAGGACTTCGCCCATAATTACCTGTGGCACAGCAGCACCTAGGAGCCTGGAGCCACCGAGAACAGACCCCAGTTCACACGGCCCGAGCTGCCTGCCATACAGGTACCTGTCCTAGGACAGCAGAACGATTAAAGACCTTATTGAGACATTTAGTGGCAGCGGGGACTTAGAGACAGAAAGCGCAGAGTGGTAGGCTCCCACCTGACTTACCCAGGGGAACTGGCTTGTCTCTGGACTGCCCAGACTTATCTGCCTGCCCTGTGGTCTGGTGACCTGGACTGTGGCTGGGGGCCATAAACCTTTATGGAACAGCGTACAGGGCATACACTATGGAGCATCTTATTGGTGCCATAAACCTTTATGGAGCAGTGTACGGGGCATATACTATGGAGCATCTTATGGGGCCATAAACCATAATGGAGCAGTGTACGGGGGCATATACCATGGAGCATCTTATGGGGGCCATAAACCTTTATGGAACAGCGTACGGGGCATACACTATGGAGCATCTTATAAGGGCCATAAACCTTTATGGAGCAGTGTACGGGGGCATATACTATGGAGCATCTTATGGGGGCCATCAACCTTTATGGAGCAGTGTACGGGGCATATACTATGGAGCATTTTATGGGGGCCATAAACCTTTATGGAGCAGCGTATGGGGCATATGGATGGGAGCAGCAAATTAAAGAACGGGGGCGCAGGATGGGAGCAGCACATGACAGGATGGGGGCGCAGGATGAGAGCAGCACATGACAGGATGGGGACTGTTATGACCTGGTGGTTAGGAGCACCCGGAATGACCCGATAATTAAACCTCATACAGGACGCGCAGGATGGGTGCAGCACATGTCAGGATGGAGGCGCAGGATGGGTGCAGCACATGACAGGATGGGGACGCAGGATGGGAGCAGCACATGACAGGATGGGGACTGTTATGACCTGGTGGTTAGGAGCACCCGGAATGACCCGATAATTAAACCTCATACAGGACGAGCTCTGGGATGTGGGAGCTCTGCTGACCGCAAGCCCTAATCCTATCACACACACTAGAAATAGCCGTGGAGCGCTCCTGACCAGACCTAGGCGCCTCGTCACAGCCTAAGAACTATCTAGCCCTAGAGATAGAAAATAAAGCCTACCTTGCCTCGGAGAAATTCCCCAAAGGTAAAGGAAGCCCCCCACATATATTGACTGTGAGTAAGAAGAAAGTCACAAACGCAGAAATGAAACAGGTTTCAGCAAAGGGAGGCCAGACTTACTAAATAGAGGGAGGATAGGAAAGGTAACTTTGTGATCAGCACAAAAACCTACAAAGACCACGCAGAGTGTGCAAAAAAAGACCTCCGCACCGACTCACGGTGCGGAGGGGCCACTCTGCATCCCAGAGCTTCCAGCTAGCAAGACAAAATCATGAAAACCAGCTGGACAAGAAAACAGAACAAAATAAGACTATAAGGAACTTAGCTTCTGCAGGAGAAGGCAGGTCACCAGAGAGATCCAGGAGCGAACTGAACGAATGCAAAAACATTGACAGCTGGCATGGAGTAACGATCTGAGAGGAGTTAAATAGAGCAGCCAACCAAAGGATAAACCACGTCACCTGTGTAAGGAACCTCAGAAGCAGCAGCTTCACTCAAAGCCACCAGAGGGAGCCCATAGACAGAACTCGCCGAAGTACCATTCACGACCACAGGAGGGAGTTCGACAACAGAATTCACAACAGTACCCCCCCCTTGAGGAGGGGTCACCGAACCCTCACCAGAGCCCCCAGGCCGATCAGGATGAGCCAAATGAAAGGCACGAACCAGATCGGCAGCATGAACATCAGAGGCAAAAACCCAGGAATTATCTTCCTGACCATAACCCTTCCACTTGACCAGGTACTGGAGTTTCCGTCTCGAAACACGAGAATCCAAAATCTTCTCCACCACATACTCCAACTCCCCCTCAACCAACACCGGGGCAGGACGATCAACGGAGGGAACCATAGGCGCCACGTATCTCCGCAATAACGACCTATGGAACACATTATGGATGGCAAAAGAAGCTGGAAGGTCCAAACGAAATGACACAGGATTAAGAACTTCAGAAATCTTGTATGGCCCAATGAAACGAGGCTTAAACTTAGGAGAGGAAACCTTCATAGGAACGTGGCGAGATGACAACCAAACCAAATCCCCCACACGAAGTCGGGGACCAACACAACGCCGGCGGTTAGCGAAACGTTGAGCCTTCTCCTGGGACAATGCCAAATTGTCCACCACATGAGTCCAAATCTGCTGCAACCTGTCCACCACCGCATCCACACCAGGACAGTCCGAAGACTCAACCTGCCCTGAAGAGAAACGAGGATGGAAACCAGAATTACAGAAAAAAGGAGAAACTAAAGTAGCCGAGCTGGCCCGATTATTAAGGGCGAACTCAGCCAAAGGCAAGAAGGACACCCAATCATCCTGATCAGCAGAAACAAAGCATCTCAGATGTGTCTCCAAAGTCTGATTAGTTCATTCGGTTTGGCCATTAGTCTGAGGATGGAAAGCCAAAGAAAAAGACAAATCAATGCCCATCTTAGCACAAAAGGACCGCCAAAACCTCGAAACAAACTGGGAACCTCTGTCCGAGAAGATGTTCTCTGGAATGCCATGCAAACGAACCACATGCTGGAAAAACAATGGCACCAAATCAGAGGAGGAAGGCAATTTAGACAAGGGTACCAAATGGACCATCTTAGAGAAGCGATCACAAACCACCCAAATGACCGTCATCTTTTGAGAAACAGGGAGATCAGAAATAAAATCCATGGAAATATGCGTCCAGGGCCTCTTCGGGATCGGCAAAAGCAACCCACTGGCACGAGAACAGCAGGGCTTAGCCCGAGCACAAGTCCCACGGGACTGCACAAAAGAACGCACATCCCGTGACAAAGAAGGCCACCAAAAGGATCTAGCCACCAAATCTCTGGTACCAAAGATTCCAGGATGACCAGCCAACACTGAACAATGAATCTCAGAGATAACTCTACTAGTCCATCTATCAGGGACAAACAGTTTCTCCGTAGGACAACGGTCAGGTCTATCAGCCTGAAACTTTTGCAGCACACGCCGCAAATCAGGGGAAATGGCAGACAAAATTACCCCTTCTTTAAGAATACCCGCCGGCTCCGGAACACCCGGAGAGTCAGGCACAAAACTCCTTGACCGGGCGTCAGCCTTCACATTCTTAGATCCCGGAAGGTATGAAACCACAAAATCAAAACGGGAGAAAAAGAGCGACCATCGAGCCTGTCTAGGATTCAACCGTTTGGCAGACTCGATATAAGTCAAATTCTTGTGATCCGTCAAGACCACCACACGATGTTTAGCTCCTTCAAGCCAATGTCGCCACTCATCGAACGCCCACTTCATGGCCAACAACTCCCGATTGCCCACATAATAATTGCGCTCAGCAGGCGAGAATTTCCTAGAAAAGAAGGCAAAGGGTTTCATCACCGGGCCATCAGAACTTCTTTGCGACAAAACAGCCCCTGCTCCAATTTCAGAAGCATCAACCTCAACCTGAAAAGGGAGCGAAACATCTAGCTGACAACACAGGGGCAGAAGCAAAACGACAATTCAACTCCTGAAAAGCCTCTACAGCTGCAGAGGACCAATTGACCACATCAGCACCTTTCTTAGTCAAATCAGTCAACAATTTAGCAATACTGGAAAAATTAGCGATGAAGCGGCGATAAAAATTAGCAAAGCCCAGGAACTTCTGTAAGCTCTTCACAGATGTCGGCTGAGTCCAATCGTAAATGGCCTGGACTTTAACAGGGTCCATCTCGATAGTAGAAGGGGAAAAAATGAAACCCAAAAATGAAACCTTCTGAACTCCAAAGAGACACTTTGACCCCTTCACAAACAAGGAATTCGCACGAAGGACCTGGAACACCATTCTGACCTGCTTCACATGAGACTCCCAATCATCCGAAAAGACCAAAATGTCATCCAAATATACAATCATGAATCTATCCAGGTACTCTCGAAAGATGTCATGCATAAAGGACTGAAACACAGATGGAGCATTAGAAAGCCCGAATGGCATAACCAGGTACTCAAAATGGCCCTCGGGCGTATTAAATGCCGTTTTCCATTCATCACCCTGTTTAATTCGCACAAGATTATACGCACCACGAAGATCTATCTTGGTGAACCAACTAGCCCCCTTAATCCGAGCAAATAAATCAGACAGCAGCGGCAAAGGATACTGAAATTTGACTGTGATCTTACTAAGAAGGCGGTAATCAATACAAGGTCTCAAAGAACCATCCTTCTTGGCCACAAAGAAGAACCCTGCTCCCAATGGTGACGACGACGGACGAATATGACCCTTCTCCAAGGATTCCTTTATATAACTCCGCATAGCGGCGTGCTCTGGCACAGATAAATTAAACAGACGGCCCTTAGGAAACTTACCACCAGGAATTAAATTAATAGCACAGTCGCAATCCCTATGAGGAGGTAGGGCACCAGATTTGGGCTCTTCAAATACATCCCGGTAATCTGATAAAAACTCAGGGACTTCAGAAGGAGTAGATGGCGAAATTGACAGCAATGGAACATCACCATGTACCCCCTGACAACCCCAGCTGGACACAGACATAGATTTCCAATCCAACACTGGATTATGGACCTGTAGCCATGGCAACCCCAAAACGACCACATCATGCAGATTATGCAACACCAAAAAGCGAATATCCTCCTGATGTGCAGGAGCCATGCACATGGTCAATTGAGTCCAGTACTGAGGCTTATTCTTGGCCAAAGGCGTAGCATCAATTCCTCTCAATGGAATAGGATACTGCTAGGGCTCCAAGAAAAAACCACAGCGCCTGGCAAACTCCAAGTCCATCAAATTCAGGGCAGCGCCTGAATCCACAAATGCCATTACAGAATAGGACGACAGAGAGCAAATCAGAGTAACGGACAAAAGAAATTTAGACTGTACCGTACCAATGGTGGCAGACCTAGCGAACCGCTTAGTGCGCTTAGGACAATCGGAGATAGCATGAGTGGATTCACCACAGTAAAAACACAGCCCATTCCGACGTCTGTGTTCTTGCCGTTCAGCTCTGGTCAAAGTCCTATCACACTGCATAGGCTCAGGCCTATGCTCAGAGGATACCGCCATATGGTGCACAGCTTTGCGCTCACGCATGCGCCGATCAATCTGAATGGCCAAAGACATAGACTCATTCAGACCAGCAGGCGTGGGAAATCCCACCATGACATCCTTAAGGGCTTCAGAAAGACCCTTTCTGAAAATTGCCGCCAGGGCACATTCATACCACTGAGTAAGCACAGACCACTTTCTAAACTTCTGACAGTACATCCTGACCCTGACACAAAGCCAGCAAGATTTTCTCTGCCTGATCCACTGAATTTGGTTCATCATAAAGCAATCCAAGCGCCAGAAAAAACGCATCAACATCACGCAATGCAGGATCTCCTGGCGCAAGGGAAAATGCCCAGTCTTGAGGGTCACCACGTAACAAAGAAATAATGATTTTTACCTGTTGAACGGGGTCACCAGAGGAGCGGGGTTTCAAAGCTAGAAACAGTTTACAATTATTTTTGAAATTCAAGAACCTAGATCTATCCCCAGAAAATAAGTCAGGAATAGAAATTCTAGGCTCTAACATAGGATTCTGAACCACAAAATCTTGAATGTTTTGCACCCTTGCAGTGAGATGATCCAAACAAGAGGACAGACCTTGAATGTCCATATCTACACCTGTGTCCTGAACCACCCAAAGGTCTAGGGGAAAAGAAAGACAAAACACAGTGCAAAGAAAAAAAAATGGTCTCAGAAGTTCTCTTATCCCTCTATTGAGATGCATTAATACTTTTGGCCAGCTGTACTGTTATGACCTGGTGGTTAGGAGCACCCGGAATGACCCGATAATTAAACCTCATACAGGACGAGCTCTGGGATGTGGGAGCTCTGCTGACCGCAAACCCTAATCCTATCACACACACTAGAAATAGCCGTGGAGCGCTCCTGACCAGACCTAGGCGCCTCGTCACAGCCTAAGAACTATCTAGCCCTAGAGATAGAAAATAAAGCCTACCTTGCCTCGGAGAAATTCCCCAAAGGTAAAGGAAGCCCCCCACATATATTGACTGTGAGTAAGATGAAAGTCACAAACGCAGAAATGAAACAGGTTTCAGCAAAGGGAGGCCAGACTTACTAAATAGACAGAGGATAGGAAAGGTAACTTTGTGATCAGCACAAAAACCTACAAAAACCACGCAGAGTGTGCAAAAAAAGACCTCCGCACCGACTCACGGTGCGGAGGGGCCACTCTGCATCCCAGAGCTTCCAGCTAGCAAGACAAAATCATGAAAACCAGCTGGACAAGAAAACAGAACAAAATAAGACTATAAGGAACTTAGCTTCTGCAGGAGAAGGCAGGTCACCAGAGAGATCCAGGAGCGAACTGAACAAATGCAAAAACATTGACAGCTGGCATGGAGTAACGATCTGAGAGGAGTTAAATAGAGCAGCCAACCAAAGGATAAACCACGTCCCCTGTGTAAGGAACCTCAGAAGCAGCAGCTTCACTCAAAGCCACCAGAGGGAGCCTATAGACAGAACTCGCTGAAGTACCATTCACGACCACAGGAGGGAGTTCGACAACAGAATTCACAACAGGGGACGCAGGATGGGTGCAGCACATGACAGGATGAGGGCGCAGGATGGAGCAGCACATGACAGGATGAGGGCGCAGGATGGAGCAGCACATACCAGGATGGAGACCATATACCAATATAAATGCTCGCCACCCTGGCGTAGAACGGGTTCAATAGCTAGTACAAATATAGTCACACAAACAACAGAGGTAAACATCAGGGAGTGGAAGATTAGGAAGAAACAAGTAGGAGATGGAGGGGATTAGTACACAACCAAAACCTCATAACAGTCTCATATATATCCACCAAATGCCTTCTCAAACAACAACAAATCACCATCTCCTAAACTATGCAGCAATGATGCTACTCTGGCAATGAGTACTAGCCAGGCCCCAGAATATATAGGAGAGGGGAGTGGCTAACAGTGAACAGCTGAGATCCCCAGATCTACGTCCTTCTAAAGAACCTAATAACTGTAAGATACAATATTGTTCTGCTCCAGGAAGACACCCAGGCCTCTCTTGAACCCCTCGACTGAGTTCGCCATCACAACCTCCTCAGGCGAGGAATTCCAGATTCTCACTGCCCTG
This sequence comes from Ranitomeya imitator, assembly GCF_032444005.1. NCBI lineage: Eukaryota > Metazoa > Chordata > Amphibia > Anura > Dendrobatidae > Ranitomeya > Ranitomeya imitator. Next base: position 273,339,217 of record NC_091284.1, on the reverse strand, counting down.
AATAAAATCCTCTTCTATGTTGGTGGAAAAACCTTCTCACCTCCAGATGCAGAGAATGCCCTCTTGCGTCTCTCACCTTCCTTGGTATAAACAGATCCTCGGCGAGATATTTGTATTGTCCCCTTATATACTTATACATGGTTATTAGATTGCCCCTCAGTCGTCTTTTTTCTAGACAAAATAATCCTAATTTCGCTAATCTATCTGGATATTGTAGTTCCCCCATCCCGTTTATTAATTTTGTTGCTCTCCTATGTACTCTTGTTCCATTATATTCTCCCTGAGCACTGGTGCCCAAAACTGTACACAGTACTCCATGTGCGGTCTAACCAGGGATTTGTACAGAGGCAGTATAATGCTCTCATCATGTGTTTCCAGACCTCTTTTAATGCACCTCATGATCCTGTTTGCCTTTGCAGCCGCTGCCTGGCACTGGCTGTTCCAGGTAAGTTTATCATTAACTAGAATCCCCCCAAGTCCTCCATGTCAGATTTACCCAGTGGTTTCCCGTTCAGTGCGTAATGGCGATATTGATTCCTTCTGTAAGGACTTGGACTGTACATCTGTTTCTGTCTGCTGTTGCCCTCAGTTCTGTTACTTTTGCCCTTATCTAAGATGGAGTCACTGGCCTCACAGGGGGCCATCTTGTTTCCTGTCAGATTTTCCTTGTTCCTGTCTGTGGTGTATTTAAGGGAGCTCTGTATAGATACTCATTGCTTGAGTATCTTGTTCCTGACTTGTGATCAAGCTGGAAGAACTGCTGTCTTGCTGGTTTATTCGTTACTTTGGGATACCCGTCTGTTTCCGGATCTATGTGTCTTCGCCGTAAGACTTGTTTCTCTGGATCTGTGCTGCACTAATCTCTGCTGCTGGACTGCTCCTTGCTAGGAGGCCTGCTCTGGTCTCCAGGTCTCTGACCTGACATACTTGGACTTCCACGGTCTGTACACGTGCTTACTGCCTATTCAGCTCTGTCTGCTACTAGCCTGCTGTGTCATAGCTGTTTACCTGCATACCATCATAAATATTCTTGAACTCGTAACCTGTTGTCTCTTGGCCTCTTTTCTGACCCATGATACTGATCTCCACTGCATTTATTACACCTTCTTCCTATGTGTATAACCTTACATTTATCATTGTTAAACCTCATCTGCCACCACTCGGCCCAAGTTTCCAACTTATCCAGATCCATCTGTACCAGAATACTATCTTCTCTTGTATTGACTTCTTTACATAGTTTTGTATCATCTGCAAATATCAATATTTTACTATGCAAACCTTCTACCAGATCGTTAATAAATATATTGAAGAGAATAGGTCTCAACACCGAACCCCAGTCACAGCGACCCAGTTAGAGAATATACCATTTAAAACCACCCTCTGCTTTCTATCACTAAGTCAGTTACTTACCTATTTACACACATTTTCCCCCAGACCCAGCATTCTCATTTTGTGTACCAACCTCTTGTGCGGCACGGTATCAAACGCTTTGGAAAAATCGAGATATACCACGTCCAATGACTCACCGTGGTCCAGCCTATAGCTTACCTCTTCATAAAAACTGATTAGATTGGTTTGACAGCAGCGAATCCTCATAAATCCATGCTGATATGGAGTTAAACAGTTATTCTCATTGAGGTAATCCAGAATAACATCCCTCAGAACCCCTTCAAATATGAGCTTCTAAGTACTTCAAATCAGTGAAGGAGTAGGAGAAATCGGATGCCGCTGTCTTTTCAGCTCCTCTCTCATGCGTTAATCCCGTGACACAGTATTTATCTAAAGGTTTTACTAAAGCAGCAAGAGCTGACTTTTAGTTGTACTTACATTTCCTCCTCCGATAACTTTTTCGGCAGCATACACAGACTTCGAGCAACGTGGACAAACATCAGCATGTGACGCTTTCTGAGCAAACTTAGAAGCATTTGGGTTGTTCGTCGGCTGGAAACTGGAAGCCCTGAAAAATTTACCAAATTTAAGTATTGAAATAAAGTAAAATTCCATTAATATAAAAGAATTTGAAGAGGACCTTTCACCAGTTTTAGCATGCTAAACTGGCCACATAGTACAATAGTGGCTGGAGTTCAGTAGCTGCAGAGATCAGGCCTTAGACCAGAGCTGGCTATCATTACATCTAACAGGAGAAAGTATGTCCTAATCTTCTTGGGACATATTATTTTTTCCCCTGCATGATACCTCACGCGTATGATTGGTGAATGCTGTGCATAGGACAAAGTATACGCCCTCAGATAAAAATTTATTCTAACATCGCCTTGGACTTATAATAAATTATAACATAAATTTTACAATCTAATATCTCTGCAACAGAGATGAGAAAAAAAAATGATGATTAAGGGGTTTTCCAGGTTTAACAATTTTTACTTCACAAAACAAGAAAATGAGCCTCTCTGCTGCTGCCCTTAGTGTTCCTTGATAAGGCTGCAAAATGTCAAAACTGATACATGTGACCACTACAGGCTCAGATTTCATGCAGTAGACCACTGAGCCCAGTAATTTTCTGCAACAGTCACAAGCCCAGGTCTTCCACTTGTCTCTTTGTTTACACTCCAAGAGGAAAAGGAGGAGTTAGTTAGTGGCCGCAGCATTGACCATTGTGTCACCATTGACATGTGATTTGTTTATTTTGGAACATATGACTTATATGTCTCATCATAACTAAGCTTTTATTGTTTATTTTGCCCTCCTTAATATTTGTTTTACATATACAAGTAATAAAAACATATCAAAAATAAAAAAAATTGCTATAAAAATGTTTGAAAGGGATGTCCCAGCTGTTTCATGTATGGCACATTAGCACCTATAAATATGATACACAACTGTAAAATAATTTAAACATTTTTTTATTGAATCTCAGAAACTCAAATACATGAAGGGAGAAAAAAATAAAGGGGAAGGCAAAATCAGGTAGAAAAATTTTGCAGGGAGGTGGGGGTAAATATGCACCAAACAATTACAATAACACCAATGATAACCAAAAATTATCCATACATAATTGATGATAGTAACAAATAGTAATCAATGAATATTATAATATAACAAAAAATTTATTCATCATGTAGGAACAATAAAACAATTTAAGGTGCAGAGTAATAAAAAATAAATAAATGGTAGACAATCAGATGCTGAAGCATAAAATACTCCCAACAATAAAATAACAATAAATAAATAAGGCTGGCGTGTACTGAAATAAAATATTTCCCTTTGGTAGCGACCCACAATGTCAAGGGAACTCAAAGCAAAGCAGTGCAATCAGTGAAAAGTGCCAATGCGTAATAGAAAGTGCATATGCAGGAAAATAAGCAGCAGAATACTGACCAGTAGTGAGACCCCACAGCAGACCAGACCTGCCCGACACCTGAGATTTGATGGTGACTGCACCGCCGTGTCACGCTGAGGATTGCCAGGCCTTTTGGCTCCACTTGGCTCTGTGTTACTTCACACAGGCTGAAGCTTTGCAGAGCCTCCTGCTCAGCAAGTTTGCAAACCAAGAATGACACACCCATCCCTTTACTGCAGGGTTTTTACAAGGAACCTGTGGCCATTTGTAAGACGTGGTCGGGAGAAAGCGGACAGCACCACTACCATCCCATAGTCCACTCCTTTTAACAGGTCAGTTAGGGGTGCTGATCTCCCCGCAAAAATGGGTATAAACCAGAGGTAGAACCCAATGTTGTTGAGGAACACCCTTACCTGTTTGGTACTTAACGGTTTGGGCCAGTTTTGGATGGCATCAATCTTATTTATTTGGGGTTTGATAACCTCGTGTCCAATCACATAACCTAAGTACCGGGCTTCCGTGAGTCCTATCGCACATTTCTTTGGGTTCGCTGTTAACCCTGTGATTCGGAGAGACTCCAGCACTGCTTGTACCTGGGACAGGCGGGTATTCCAGCCAGCACTAAAGATGACTGTCGTCTACCGATGAGTATTTATGATGAGGTTCTAACACTATGTCCATCAGGCTCTGGAATGTGGCCGGAGCCTCATGTAATCTGAAAGGCAAGATGACATAGTGATAGAGACCCTCTGGTGTTATAAAAGTGGTCTCTTCTTTCGCCGATTCTTTCACTGGGACCTGTCAGCAACCTTTGGTGAGATCAAGCGTGGTGAAGTACTGGGCCTCCCCCAGTCTCTCAATTAGCTCTTCCACCTGGGGCATTGATAGAGGTCAAATTTTGACACCTCATTTAATTTTCTGAAGTCATTACAAAATCGTAATGACTCATCTGGCTTTGGAATTAGCACAATTGGCTAGCCTACTCACTCCGGGACTCCTTGATGATTCCCAACTGAAGCATTTACTTCACTTTGGTGGCGATGGCTTGCCTCTGGGCTTCTGGTACTCGGCATAGTATCATCCATACCCTTACATGGGGCTTGGTGACAATGTCTTGCTGGATCACCGAGGTCCACCCCAGCAGCTCTGAGAATACATCCATATTCTGCTGCACCAGAACCCGAGTCTTCCGTAGCTGCTGTTTGCTGAGAGTCATTTATTTTAACCTTACCCCGGGTGCAACTTTGGGCGAGGCTAGAGGGTTCCCTGTTGGTACAACTGTAGTCACCTCTATGACCAAATATTCCTGATCCTTCAAGGCTTTTAACAGGTTTACATGGTACAGTTGTTCCGGGTTGGTACATTCTATAATTTATTTCTGCCACCTTCCCCTGTATCTAATATGGCCCTTGCCACTTGGCCATGAGTTTACTCTCTGTGGTGGGTAATATTATCAACACCCAGTCCCCTTCTTTAAGGGACCTGACCGTGGCCCTTTTATTATATGTGCAGCTCTGCGCAGCCTGGGCATCCATTAGATGCTCTTTTACTATGGGCCTGACTGCCGCAGTACGGTTCTGCATGCTTGCCACAGGCTCGATCACACTTCGATGCAGCATTGGCTCCTGTTCCCACGTCTCCTTAGCCACATTGAGCAGTCCTCTCGGATGCCTGCCATACAATAGCTCAAATGATGAAAAACCTGTGGACTCCTGTGGTACCTCGCAAATAGCGAACATTAGATAGGGTAATAAAATGTCCCAGTTTCTCCCCTCCTTGGAGACCACCTTTTAAGTATGGATTTAAGGGTCTTATTAAATCTCTACTAACCCATCGGTTTGTGGGTGGTACACGGTCGTGCGTAGCTGTTTGATCCATAGCAGCTTACATAGCTCCTTGGTCACCTTAGACATAAAAAGAGTCCCCTGATCTGTGAGGATCTCCTTTGATAGCTGAAGGCAACAAACCATGGCAAATAGCTTGCGTGCTATTAGTTTTGCCGAGGTGTGACAGAGAGGTATCGTCATTGGGTACCGTGGCATAGTCCACTTTGACCAAAATATGCTGATGGCCATGGGTGGATTTCATTATGGGTCCCACCAAATCCATTGCTATCCACTCAAATGGTACCTCTATGATGGGCAGAGGTACCAATAGACTCTGGTAGGTCGCGATGGATGAGATTAGTGGACACTCTGGACACGTGTCTCAGTGCCTCTGGACCTCCGCTGCAGTGTGCGCTCCTGCGTCTTTTTGGTCCCCAAGTGCCCTCCCAGCAGGTGGGTGTGAGCCATTTCGAGCACCGCCTGACAGTAGCATTGGGGCACTGTCAGTTGTTCCACCACCTCATCCCTGATTCTATACACCCTGTATAACAACTCCTGGTGTATAGCTATGTGGGGATAAACTGCCTCAGCACCCGGGTGCTTGGCCACTCCATTTATCTCTATCACCCTTTCTCGTGCCTGGGCCAGAGTGGATTCCTGGTAATTTCTAGGGCATTTCTGAAGGCAAGGAACAAGGATCGCTTTCAATTATTACAACCACACTAGCGTTGTACCTCCAAACCGCTTAGCATCCTTATCACCTACAATAATCAGTGGTAAGATGTTCGGGGTATTCTGTCCAAGTATTGGGGTATCCTACTCAATGAACCAAAATTAACACCTCATAATGCATTACAGGGTGCCTTGTGGCCAGAAAGGTGAAGTGTCTTAAGCAGAGATGTCAAACTGCATTCCTCGAGGGCTGCAAACAGGTCATGTTTTCAGGATTTCCTTAGTATTGCACAGGTGATGGAATCATTCTGTGCAGGTGAATAAATTATCACCTGTGCAACACAAGGAAATCCTGAAAACACGACCTGTTTGCAGCCCTCGAGGAATGCAGTTTGACACCTCTGGTCTTAAGGACAATCTCAGCCAGAGCCACTTTACATGGTCTACACAAAAACTCAATAGGGGGTTTCGTCTATGTGGCACTTTTCACTGTGGAGGCTGTAATATTTGCCCTTTTATTATTGGATCTAACAGGATTTCGTTATCTATTTTTCCCTTTCAGATTAAGTCTAAAACCTACTTCAACTGCAAATCTAGAAATTTGGTCTACACCTTGATTTGTGGATGTCCAAAGATCTACGTGGGACAGACCATGCACGAATTGAGAAAGAGGATACAACATTTCTCTAATATCACAAAAGCTAAGAAAGATAAGGACAAAAGGTAAAACCTTGACCCCAGTGGCAGCACACTTCTTATGCCAGCATGGTGGCAGCACAACTGGGGCCAGAATCTTGGGTTTGGATTCTATACGGACGCATATTAGAGGTGGCAATGTCACACTTGAATTATTGAAATGTGAGTCCAAATGGATTTATAATTCACGCAGTTTGACACCTTCAGGATTGATCGAAGATCTATTATTTACAGGTTTTTATAAGTAGCTGTAATATTGACCTGAATTTTAAAGTTCTCTTTGTTCTGTTTTTTCATACTAGATAAAAGAAGCAAGATATGAGAGACTATACTCCACATGAATCTTCTATGACCTTTTTGACCTTGTCTTTTCTAGATGCGACACTCTTATTCCTTCATGTCCACCATCTGATCAGCACATTGCAAAAAAATAGGCCTGGTAGTGTTATGGACGTTTGTTTGATCCTGTCGTTAATTTTGTGTCATACATCATGATTTGAGCGACAAATCTTAAAATGGTTGTGGCCCTTTTTATTTTTATTTTGAGGCCTATCTGTGGTTTTTGTGATCAGCATACCAAAAATAGTGTCATTTTTGGTCTATAGTATTGTTTTTGATTGTTTGGAGACCACTTGACTGCTCCCTCACATTTGTGAATATCTTGATATCATTGCTAAATGAGAACGATTCCTTACTATTGCTTGGATTTATTTATATTTGGCCATCATCAATACCTTACTCTGTACCTTCAGGTTTATTGGCATTTGTCCAAATTCACCATCTTGTCTCATTGAAATGAGATTCTGGAGCTTTGCAGTCATTCGGATGTTTCCCTGTATGGGACATACTTTAGGGCACATGCCAATCCGTGCCCATCTTCTCAATATCTGGTTCATTAGTTTGGCGGACTTATTGATTGATTTTTTTAATAAATATTTATATTGTATAACACATTTACTGCTGATTTAATTTTCTATTGAAATGTTCTATTTATTCAGCTTTTGAATTTTTTTCTATTTTTTTTTTAACGCCATTCACGTTACATTTACATTAGGCTGCTATGGTTCAATCGAGCACTGGTATCCTTTTGGTTGGGTTTATTATTGATACCCCGGCCTCGAGTGACATCTCTCACGTTTGTGCAACAGAGATATTACAAATAATTATGGTTTATCATTGAGTACTTTAACAATAAATTATACTTTTGGTACATCTTTTACTAAATTCTGACATGTGTGTCTACATGCTATCTGCTCTATGCCTATTGTGCCTGTGTATTGCCTATTTATTTATATCCAGTGCTGTGGTGCAGACGGGCTGGGCGTACATAGAGACTCTGCGCATTAACCCGCAGTCCATAGGTTCAGCTGTCAGGGGGCAGTTGGCAGCCACATGTCCGGGCCCTTGGCATCACCAACACCTTATAGCAGCTGCACTACTGGACCTCGGGGCCAGTTTAGGGGAAACAGGACTTTTGCCACCCTCGCTCTCAGTACAGGCTTGGATCTGATTAGCCCAAACAGAGGGTTGTAGACTTTTCCCCGGCCCCTGGCCTGTGGTGCCCGATGTGACAGCCAAAGTGGAGCAGTGTCCTCTATAAAGCCTTGAGTGGCCGTATACCGATCAACTAGTCCAATCACCTGGTCCAGAGTGCCTGGGTTGCCTTGCCTCACCCAACGCTGTATGGCTGCTGACAGAGCTCTCACCAACCAGTCAACACCACCCTCTCTACCATCTGGAACTGGGTTAAAGTCTCAGGCTGAAGACATTTTTTTACCAGCTGCAACAAGTCATAGGCCTGAGACCTGGCAGGGTGAGACTCAGCAAAGGACCACCCCTTGGGCCCTCAGATATGTATTAACCCCCAGTCAGGCAAGGATCTCACCTCTTAGTTTCTCATAGTCTAGGGCATCCTCCCGACTGAGGTCCAAGTAGGCCTTCTGGGCATCTCCCATCAGGAAGGGGGCCACCACTTCAGGCTCTCCCTCTCTGCTGTGCATTCAAACATGGTGAGGAAAGCCTCCAAATCATTCTCAGGACTTATCTTCCTCAGCTCTGACAGGACTTTTTACTGTGCCTCTGAACAGAAAGTGGTTGCTGGTGTGGACGACTCTCGCAGAGCCACGATCTGCTGCATCAGCAGGTGTTTTGTCTACTGCTGCTGCTGCTGCTATAACTGAAGCTGCTGCTGCTGCTCCTGCTGCAGTTGCTAAGTCAGGACCAACTGTTACAAAAGCTCCTCCATTTTGTCGGCAAGTTTGTGCTGTAGCATTGCAGGCTTAATCACTGGCATGCAGCATGCTTTGGAGTATGCCTCAGTTCACATTACCGGCATTCTCAAACCATATGTAGTGCAGCGGGGTTAGTGCAGTGTGACAGACAGGCAGTGACCACAGGAAAGTTCAAAACAAATGTCTTTAAATGTCCAAAGAAACAACTGGAAAATAAAAGTTATCCTCCGGATCGCAGCCGGGAAACAAGACAGCCAGTAACCGAGACCGGTTGCCGTGGGTGACTGCACCACCATGTCATGCTGAGGGGTGCCAGGCCTTTTGGCACTACTTGGCTCTTTGCTACATCACACAGGTTGAAGCTTTGCAGAGCCACCTGCTCTGCAAGTTTGCAAACCAAAACTGACACACCCAACCCTTTGCTGCAGGGTTTTACAATGAACCTGTGGCCATAGGCCACTTGTAAGAAATGGCCAGGAGACTCTAAATGTGCTCTAAATTTTGCTCAAAATTTTTGGCGAGAGGTTATCCTGGGAAAGATTTTCTTATAGGAGAGGTACACCTGTGCGTCAAATTATGTTGTGTATATGATTGTGTGCCCTTGTGGGCTCACCTATGTGGGCGAGACAACCATGGAGGTTAGGGCCCGCATTAGTAAGTACAAGAGTACTGTTAGGACGGGTTTAACGGAATTACCGGTACCAAAACATTTCCTTGAAGATAAACACTCAGTGAATCAGTTGAGGTTTAGGGTTATTGATAGTGTTCCATTACTTAGGAGGGGGGGGGGGGAGATAGACTGCAGTTACTTAAAAAGAAGGAATTAAGATGGATCTATATGTTGGGATCCCTACAACCTAGGGGCCTAAACATAGATTTTAATTAATATTATTATTATTTATTGTTATAGCGCCATTTATTCCATGGCGCTTTAGATGTAAGGAGGGGTATACATAATAAAAACAAGTACAATAATCTTAAACAATACAAGTCATAACTGGTACAGGAGGAGAGAGGACCCTGCCTGCGAAGGCTCACAATCTACAAGGGATGGATGAGAATACAGTAGGCGAGGGTAGAGCTGGTCATGCAGCGATTTGGTCAATCGGTGGTTACTGCAGGTTATATGCTTGTCGGAAGAGGTGGGTCTTCAGGCTCTTTTTGAAGGTTTCGATGGTAGGTGAGAGTCTGATATGTTGTAGTAGAGAGTTCCAGAGTAGGGGTGATGCGTGAGAGAAATCTTGTATGCGATTGTGGGAAGAGGAGATAAGAGGGGAGTAGAGAAGGAGGTCTTGTGAGGATCGGAGGTTGCGTGCAGGAAAGTACCGGGAGATGAGGTCACAGATGTATGGAGGAGAAAGGTTGTGGATGGTTTTGTATGTCATGGTTAGGGTTTTGTACTGGAGTCTCTGGGTAATGGGGAGCCAGTGAAGGGATTGACAGAGGGGAGAAGCTGGGGAATAGCGGGGGGACAGGGGGATTAGTCGGGCAGCAGAGTTTAGAATAGATTGGAGGGGTGCAAGAGTGTTCGAGGGGAGGCCACAGAGCAGGAGGTTGCAGTAGTCAAGGCGAGAGATGATGAGGGCATGGACTAGGGTTTTTGCAGATTCTTGGTTGAGGAATGAACGGATTTGTGAAATATTTTTGAGTTGAAGTCGCAGGAAGTGGAAAGGGCTTGGATATGTGGTTTGAAGGAGAGATCAGCGTCAAGGATTACCCCGAGGCAGCGAGCTTCTGGGACTGGGGAGAGTGGGCAGCAATTTACTGTAATGGATAGGTTCGTTGGGGGGGGGGGGGGTGTCACGTGAGATGGAGGACAGATGATGAATTCTGTTTTGTCCATGTTAAATTTCAGAATTCTAGCGGTGAAGAAGGATGAAATAGTGGACAGACATTGAAGGATTCTGGTTAGTAGGGAGGTGATATCTGGTCCAGAGATGTAGATCTGTGTGTCATCAGCACAGAGATGATACTGAAAGCCATGAGATTCTATGAGTTGTCCCAGGCCAAAGGTGCAAATGGAGAAGAGCAGGGGCCCTAGGACTGAACCTTATGGGACTCCGACAGATATGGGGCGAGGTGAGGAGGTGGTGGGTGAGTGGGAGATGCTGAATGTCCGGTCTGTTAGGTACGATGAGATCCAGGATAGGGCCAAGTCTGTGATGCCAAGGGATGAAAGGGTCGGTAATAATAGGGAATGGTCCACTGTATCAAAGGCTGCCGACAGGTCCAGGAGGAGGAGGAGGAGGACAGAATAGTGTCACTTGCTCTTGGCAGTTAAGAGGTCTGTTATGAACTGGTGATTCAGAACCACAATGGACCTAGTGGTTAAGAGCGACCTGATAGTTACTAACATAGGACGAGCTCTGAGACGTGGAAACTCTGCTGACCGCAATCCCTAATCCTATCATACCACACAAGAGGTAGCCGTGGAGCGCTCCTGATCAGACCTAGGCGCCTCGGGCACAGCCTGAGAAACTAGCTAGCCCTGAAGATAGAAAAATAAGCCTACCTTGCCTCAGAGAAATTCCCCAAAGGAAAAGGCAGCCCCCCACATATAATAACTGTGAGTAAAGATGAAAATACAAACACAGAGATGAAATAGATTTTAGCAAAGTGAGGCCAGACTTACTGAATAGACCGAGGATAGGAAAGATAGCTTTGCGGTCAGCACAAAAACCTACAAACAACCACGCAGAGGGCGCAAAAAGACCCTCCGCACCGACTAACGGTACGGAGGTACTCCCTCTGCGTCTCAGAGCTTCCAGCAAGCAAGAAAAACCAATATAGCAAGCTGGACAGAAAATATAGCAAACAAAAGTAACACAAGCAAAACTTAGCTTATGCAGGGCATACAGGCCACAAGAACGATCCAGGAGAGAGCAAGACCAATACTGGAACATTGACTGGAGGCCAGGAACAAAGAACTAGGTGGAGTTAAATAGAGCAGCACCTAACGACTTAACCTCGTCACCTGAGGAAGGAAACTCAGAAGCCGCAGCCCCACTCACATCCACCAGAGGAAACTCATAGACAGAACCAGCCGAAGTACCACTCATGACCACAGGAGGGAGCTTGACCACAGAATTCACAACAGAGGTCATTGGTGACCTTAGTAAGGGCAGTTTCAGTGGAGTGGTGTGACCGGAAGGCAGATTGTAAGCGGTCAAAGAGGGAGCAAGAAGAGAGATGGGGGGACAGTTCAAGGTAGACGTGTTGTTCCAGTAGCTTGGAGGCATAGGGGAGAAGTGATATAGGGCGATAGCTAGATACAGAGGATGGGTCAAGAGAGTGCTTTTTGAGGATAGGTGTGATGGAAACATGTTTAAAGCTTGAGGGGAAAACACCAGTTGTTAGTGATAGGTTGAAGAGATGGGTTAGGGTTGAGATGAAGACTGTGGTGAGGTTTGGGATGAAGTGGGATGGGTGTTGTGAATTCTGTTATCGAACTCCCTCCTGTGGTCATGAATGGTACTTCGGCGAGTTCTGTCCATGGACTCCCTCTGTTGGCTGTAAGTGGTGCTGCTGCTTCTGAGGTTCCTTCCACAGGTGACAGAGTTTATTCGTTGGCTGGCTGCTCTATTTAACTCCACTCAGATCGTTACTCCATGCCAGCTGTCAATGTTCTTGTACTGGTTCAGTTCGCTCTTGGATCTTTCTGGTGACCTGTCTACTCCAGCAGAAGCTAAGTCCCTGCTAGTTATTATTTGTTCATTGTTTTCTGGTCCAGCTTGCTATCATGATTTTGTTTTGCTAGCTGGAAGCTCTGGGATGCAGAGTGGCACCTCCGCACCGTGAGTCGGTGCGGAGGTCTTTTTGCACACTCTGCGTGGTCTTTTTGTAGTTTTTTGTGCTGACCACAAAGATACCTTTCCTATCCTCAGTCTGTTTAGTAAGTCTGGCCTCCCTTTGCTGAAACCTGTTTCATTTCTGTGTTTGTGACTTCATCTTTACTCACAGTCAATATATGTGGGGGGCTGCCTTTTCCTTTGGGGAATTTCTCTGAGGCAATGTAGGCTTTATTTTCTATTTCTAGGGCTAGTTAGCTCTTAGGCTGTGAAGAGGCGTCTAGGCCGTGTTAGGTACGCTCCACGGCTATTTCTAGTTGTGTGATAGGATTAGGGGTTGCGGTCAGCAGAGTTCCCACTTCCCAGAGCTTGTCTTGTGTGAGTTTAACCATCTGGTCGTTCCTGGTGCTCCTAACCACCAGGTCCATAACAGATGGGATCGGGTCAAGTGCACAGGTGGTGAGATGTGATTTTGAGAGTAGAGTGGAGAGTCGATCTTCTGAAATGGTGGAGAAGTTGGTTTTGGAGGTGGAGGGCTGGGAAGTCGGGATAAAGGGCTCTGGGGGTGATTGACCAAAACTGTCTCTGATGTTATCAATCTTCTGCTTGAAAAATGAGGCAAAGTCTTCAGCTGAGATGAGTGGGGAGGGAGGAGGTGCTGGGGGATGGAGGAGACAATTGAAGGTGTTGAATAACCTACTTAGGGTTGTGAGACAGGGAGGATATGAGAGATGAGAAGTAGGTTTGTATATCTGTAGCGAGTGTGGTCTTGAAAGTAGTGAGGGATTGTTTGAATGCGATGAAGTGCTCATTGGAGTGCGGTCTTTTCCATCTGCGCTCAGCAGCCCTGGAAGCTCGCCTCAGTTCTTTGGTCAGGCTGGTGTGCCAGGGCTGTCTGTTGATTTTGCGAGCTTTGGTATGTGTAAGTGGGGCAGCAGATTCCAAAGCTGCAGCTATTGTGGTGTTATATAGAGCGGCAGCGTCATCCGCATTGTGTAAGGAACTTATATCTGTGAGAGGGAGTAGGGATTCAGAGAATGAGTGTAGGTCAAGGTGTTTAAGATTTCTGCGAGGGTGTGAAAGTTTGTGGGGTGGGGATTGTAGACATAAAGTGGAGAGGGAAGAGAATGTGAGAAGGTTGTGGTCAGAGAGAGGAAGAGGTGAGTTAGAGAGGTTAGATAGGGAGCAGAGGCGGGTGAAGATGAGGTCCAGTGTGTGGCCATCATTGTGGGTGGCTGTAGAAGACCATTGAGTGAGGCCGAAGGAGGAAGTGAGAGATAGAAGTTTAGTGGCAGCTGAGAGGGAAGTGTCAATAGGGATGTTGAAGTCGCCCATGATGATAATAGGGATGTCCGCGGGAAGGAAATGAAGTAGCCAGGTGGTGAAGTGGTCAAAGAAGGTGGTGGCTGGCCCTGGGGGGCGGTAGATGACAGCTAGTTGGAGGTTGGAGGGGGAGTAGATGCGCACAGAGTGCACCTCAAAGGAAGGGAGGGTAACAGAGGTTGGCAGTGGGATTGGGGTGAAGGAGCAGGTATCTGACAGGAGAAAACCAACTCCTCCGCCATGTTTGCTGCTGGGGCGGGGGGTGTGAGATAGGTGGAAGCCACCATACGAAAGTGCAGCAGGAGAGGCTGTGTCAGAAGGGGTGAGCCAGGTTTCGGTGATGGCGAGGAAGGAAAGTTGGGTAGTAACAAAAAGATCATGGATGTAGGAAAGCTTGTTGCAGACTGAACGAGCGTTCCACAGAGCTCCTTTTAGTGGGACTGGGGAAGCGGGGGCTGGGTGAATGGGTATAAGGTTAGAGAGGTTACGGAAGGTTGTGATAGAGCGTGAATGGGAGGTAGAAATGACTGTGGGAATGTGGTGAGGAGGACCAGGATTTGGAGAGATATCACCAGCAGTGAGAAGGAGCAGAGAAAGTGTTAGCAGTTGGGGGCAGGAAAGGGTATGAGAGGCTGTCTGTGTTTGGAGACAGAGGATTGTATGTTAAGGAATAGTTTTGAGGAGGAGGTGAGGTGGATGGGGAGGATTGAAGAAGAGATGAACAGTTCTTTACTAGGAATAGGGATTAGGTGATTTTGCAGAAAGTGAAGAATTATAGGGGTGAAAGTGAAAACAAACAGAAACATTGTTTTCAGTGACTGGCCAGTTACCTTCAGTTCCCTTCGGGTTCAATTCTGGTTTTAATTCTAAAATTAATCTTCACACTTCTAGGACACACTTATAGGAATTACACTGCAGACTAAAGTCATTGCAGACTTTTGCTATGCAATATATGTACAACTAAGTGCATTCAGGTGTGAAGCAGAGGGGAGTGGTCTCTGCTCATCTTCGTCAGAGAATTAAGGGTGGACCAGATGCATACAATCAAGCATTGAGTAAACAAGCTCATAAATAACACAGGGTAAGCTGGGGTTAGCTGAAATGCATACCATGTGGAAGCTAGGAGCAGAGGGAAGTCTATGTGCAAAGCTGGGTGATGTACTATGTGCACTTCATAGACGGAGAGCAGGAGAGCTGGGTGGATGAACATACCATGTGAAAGCTAGGAGCAGAGGGAAGTCTATGTGCAAAGCTGGGTGATGTACTATGTGCATTTTAATTTACAGACCTGTGTTTTCTAGAATTACTTTTTCATGATCTGGGTAGTGTACATTGGTGGTTGTTTTTATTTGATTTTAAGTATCTCTTCCGCTGTTTGGGTTTTATATATTCACCTTATTTTTGTTTTTCAGGTGGTTATTGGTACAGTCGGCTGACAGAAGGACTGGGGCCCCTGAGGATGATTTACACAAAATATATATTATAATTGAGATACAGATGAAGGTGTAGATATAGGATCCACTCCTTGTGCCCTCCTACTGTTTTTTGCGGTTTCTTTTGAATTATATATAGCATAGGTTAAATGTGCGACATATGATGTAGTTCTATCCTTTTCCTGAGGTCTTTATATGCTTTGATTCCTTTAATATGTGGTTTATCATAGATCAGCAACGGTGTTTGCGGCTTTGTTGTTGTTTACCCATGTCACCTAGGTGATCCGTCATGGCCGTGGTCACGTGATGCTGCTGATAGGGATGTGGGCGAGCACTTTTGCTGGTCGAGTCCTCGCTGCGTTCATGCGATGCGGTCTCTTCCGGTTTAGTGTGCGCTTGAGCGCCCATGATGTGGCTTCTTTTTGACGTATGGCTGGTTGGCGGACCGCTGTAGATGACGTGGGGATGACGCTGATATATGTGGACATGAGGGAGGTATGATATGTGGTACCCTATTGGTGGGACTATGAACACCTTTCTGTATAGAGATCGGGGATAGGCATTTGATACATTTGGGCGCCGTATTGATATGAGACCCATTGGTTTGTCCTATTTTGAATAAATTAATATGGATCCCCACGGATTGGGTGACTATCTCTATGGAAACCGTTGATCCACTGTGCCGATTGGTTAGAGGGACTATAAATATGTTGTGAAACACCGAATGTATGTATATTATCTATATTATGTATATGGTGAATATATCAGCGGTTGTTGATTTTTATCTTATGTGTGTCTGCCGTTTGTTATTATATTTCTATATGTGATATGTTTATTGTGGGAGGTGGCTTGATAGTGATTGGTGCACTGTGTGGCATTCACACTATTTAAAGCTGGTCCTTCACACTGTATGTTATGCTTGAGAAAGACCTTTATGGTCGAAACTTTGCTCTGATATGGCAGAATAAACTTGCTCTTTAATTACTACACCTGGATGGAACGCTGGTCCTTTACTATTTCTGGTGGCCGGGAGGAAGCGGAACGCACCACTACCATGCTGTAGTCAGCTCAAAAAATAAAAGCACATGGCAGGCTTTCTTAAATCTGCCTTGGGCAAATAGTTTGCCCAAGACCAACACTTACTTTTATTTTGCACTGCAATCACAGCTATGCCTGTGACAGCAATGCACTCCTGCGGCCTCAGTATGCTTCTGTGCACATCCCGGGGGACATATAACACTAGTCACTGCCTCACAAGTGTGACTTTGCTTTTCAAAGTGCCTTGCAAAGGTTAACTTACTCTTCTGAAGTGATACCCAAGCTTTCTCCTCGGTCCATACTTAGGGTTCCGGCTCCTTGTCCAAATCCATATCCTTTGGGGCCATATTTCTTTCCATAGCATGATTTACAATATATTTCATTTCCATGAATAGCAACTGTAGTGCTGTCAAGATTCTTCTTGCATACCACTGCAAAGAAAAATAACAAAGATAGTGCCAAACTGATCTCAAATTTATATAATTCAAAAGTTATCATTTTAAGCAAATACATTTGCAAGGCAAAATATTATTTATTAAATATATGTGTTATGTATATGCAATGTGCGTTAGTTTAGATCACTGCTGAACTTATCTGACAAGTCAAGTCCGCAAATTGTGGATATGACTGACTTTGTGTGCAGTTCCATGTGCTCGTTTGCTTAGCACTCCCTAGAATTAACTAATTTGGCTCCACCTTTGATTTATATTATGGAGCATCTTATTGGAGCCATAAACCATAATGGAGCAGTGTACGGGGGCATATATTATGGAGCATCTTATGGGGCCATCAACCATAATGGAGCAGTGTACGGGGGCGTATACTATGGAGCATCTTATGGGGGCCATCAACCTTTATGGAGCAGTGTACGGGGCATATAATATGGAGCATCTTATGGGGGCCATAAACCTTTATGGAGCAGCGTATCATCAATATATCTTCCCATCCACACCAGATTATCTCTGAATGGATTTGAAGATATATAGATAAAATTCTCTTCCCAGGTTGCCATTACAATATTAGCGAGTGAAGGGGAGAATTTTTTCTCCCATACTTACACCACTAGTCTGTAAAAAATACCTATTGTCAAACATGCAATAATTATGACTCAAAAGAGGAATTTAGTTGCTTCAAGTATAAAGCTCACATAAAACCTCCGAATAACTGCTATATTTCCTGAGATAGAAGGATAAACATTTGAGAGCTACATTGTGGAGAATAGAGGGATACAGACTAATTACATCACACGAAAACCATGTCAAACCAGCATCCCACTTAAAGGGACTCTGTCACCTGAATTTGGAGGGAACAATCTTCAGCCATAGGGGCGGAGTTTTCGGGTGTTTGATTCACCCTTTCCTTACCCGCTGGCTGCAATATTGGCTACAATCTTCAGCCATAGGGGCGTAGTACACGCCAGCACAAGGCAATCTTGCCTTGGGCAGGCGTGTACTATTGAGGACAGAGAATGAACTTCAATCCAATATTGCAGCCAGCGGGTAAGGAAAGGGTGAATCAAACACCCAAAAACTCCGCCCCTATGGCTGAAGATTGTTCCCTCCAAATTCAGGTGACAGAGTCCCTTTAATCTGGTGTGGATGGGAAGATATATTGATGATCTGGTCTTTGTGCTGAAAAATATGGAGGATGATGCCCAATCTTTTCTCAAATATTTAACCCCTTAACGACCACCGATACGCCTTTTAACGGCGGCCGCTAAGGGTACTTAAACCACAGCGCCGTAAATTAACGGCGCTGTGGAAAAAGTAAATAGCGCCCCCCAGAGTCTGATTTTCTCAGGGGTCTAGCCGAGACCCCAGAGAACATGATTCGGGTCGGTTTTACCGACCCCGCTTTTGCGATCGTCGGTAATTAACCGTTTACCGGCGATCGCAAAAAAAAAAAAAAACGCGATTTCTTTTTAATTTCTCTGTCCTCCGATGTGATCGCACATCAGAGGACAGAGAAATGGGGTCCCAGGTAGCCCCCCAATATTTACCTGTCTCCCCCGGTGCTCCTCGTGGCTCCCGATGGGCGGCGCCATCTTTTTCCGGCAAAAAAATGGCGGGCGCATGCGCAGTGCGCCCGCCGGCCGGCACCGGGAGAATCTTTGGGGTCTTGGCTGTCGGGGGTAGCCGAGACCCCAAAGAACATGATCGGGGTCAGGTTTACCGAACCCTGTTTTGCGATCGCCAGTAATTAACTGTTTACCGGTGACCGCAAAAAAAAAAAGTAATGTGTAATTCTCTGTCCTCTGATGTGATTGCACATCAGAGGACAGAGAAATAGGGGGATTCGGGGATCATGCCATACTTACCGGTGTCCCTGGGTCCTCCTGCTGCTCCTCCTGGCCGCCGGCGTCTTCATGGCAAAAGAAAATGGTGGGCGCATG
The DNA here is from genome assembly GCF_032444005.1 of Ranitomeya imitator. Lineage (NCBI taxonomy): Eukaryota > Metazoa > Chordata > Amphibia > Anura > Dendrobatidae > Ranitomeya > Ranitomeya imitator. Next base: position 273,320,520 of record NC_091284.1, on the reverse strand, counting down.
CGCAGTGCGCCCGACATCTGTCGCCATCTGCAGGCTGGCAGGAGAAGAGCAGTTGGGGCTAAAATTAGGGTTAGGGTTATGGTTAGGGTTAGGGCTAGGGTTAGGACTAGGGTTAGGGTTAAATTTAAGGTTAGGGTTGGGGCTAAATTTAGGGTTAGGGTCGGGGCTAAATTTAGGGTTAGGGTAGGGCTAAATTTAGGGTTAGGCTTCTTTCACACCTACGTTGGTACGGGGCCGTCGCAATGCGTCGGCCCGACATACCGACGCACGTTGTGAAAATTGTGCACAACGTGGGCAGCGGATGTAGTTTTTCAATGCATCCGCTGCCCAATCTATGTCCTGGGGAGGAGGGGGCGGAGTTACGGCCATGCAAGCGCAGTCAGAAATGGTGGACGCGACGTACAAAAAAACATTACATTGAACTTTTTTTGTGCCGACGGTCCGCCAAAACACAACTGATCCAGTGCACGATGGACGCGACATGTGCCCATCCGTCACGATCCGTCGGCAATACAAGTCTATGGGCAAAAAACGCATCCTGCGGGCATATTTGCAGGATCCATTTTTTGGCCAAAACGACGGATTGCGACGGATGCCAAACGACGCAAGTGGGAAAGTAGCCTTTGGGCTAGGGTTAGGGCTAAAGTTAGGGTTAGAGTTGGGATTAGGGTTAGGATTAGGGTTGGTATTAGGTTTAGGGTTGGCGTTAGGGTTACGCTTGGGATTAGGGTTAGGTTTGGGATTAGGGTTAAGGTTAGGGTTGTGATTAGGGGTGTATTGGGATTAGGGTTAGGTTTGAGGTTAGGGTTGAGATTAGGATTAGGGGTGTGTTGGATTTAGGGTTTTGATTAGGGTTTTGATTAGGGTTGACATTAGGGTTGTTTTGGGGTAAGGCTTGTGATTATCGTTAGGGTTAGTGATTAGGATTGTGGATCGGGTTGGGATTAGGGTTAGGGGTGTGTTGGGGTTAGGGTTGGAGCTAGAATTGGGGGGTTTCCACTGTTTAGGTACATCAGGGGGTCTCCAAACACGACAGCCAATTTTGCGCTCAAAAAGTCAAATGGTGCTCCCTCCCTTATGAGCTCTGCCGTGCGCCCAAACAAAGGGTTACCCCCACATATGGGGCATCAGCGTACTCGGGATAAATTGGACAACAACTTTTGTGGTCCAATTTCTCCTGTTACCCTTGTGAAAGTAAAAACTTGGGGGCTACAAAATCTTTTTTGTGGAAAAAAATATTTTTTATTTTCATGACTCTGCATTATAAACTTCTGTGAAGCACTTCGGCATTCAAAGTTCCCACCACACATCTAGATAAGTTCCTTGGGGGTCTAGTTTCCAAAACGGGGTCACTTGTGGGGGGTTACTACTGTTTAGGTACATCAGGGGCTCTGCAAACGCAACATAATGCCCACAGACCATTCTATCTAAGTCTGCATTCCAAAACGGCGCTCCTTCCCTTCCGAGCTTTGCCTTGCGCCCAAACAGTGGTTTACCCCCACATATGGGGCATCAGCGTACTCGGGATAAATTGGACAACAACTTTAGTGGTCCAATTTCTCCTGTTACCCTTGTGAAAATAAAAACTTGGGGGCTACAATATCTTTTTTGTGGAAAAAAAATATTTTTTTATTTTCACGACTCTGCATTCTAAACTTGTTATGATCTGGTGGTATAGGAGCAACATGAGACGAGCTCTGAAGGAAGTGGTACCTGTACTGACCGCAGTCCCTAAGCTCAACACAACACTAGAAGTAGCCGTTGGATGCTCCTAACACTCCCTAGGCACCTCGTCACAGCCTGAGAACTAACTACCCATAAAGATAGAAACAGGAAAACTATCTTGCCTCAGAGAAAATCCCCAAAGGATAGATAGCCCCCCACAAGTAATGACTGTGAGTGGAGAGGGAAAAGACATACACATAAAGAAACCATGATGAGCACAGGAGGCCAGTCTAGCTAGATAGGATGGAATACTGTGCGGTCAGTATAAATCACTACAAAAAATCCACACAGTTTACAAAAATCTCCACACCTGACTAAATGTGTGGAGGGTAAATCTGCTTCCCAGAGCTTCCAGCATCACTGAATTAATTCATACTGAGAAGCTGGACAAACATAGAAAGCACAGAACGTATAAGTCCACAACCTGTGGACAGAAAAGAGCAAGCAAGGACTTAGCTTTGCTGAACTGGTCAGGATAACAGGGAAATCCAAAGAGATGTGAATCCAACCAGGAACCATTGACAAGTGGCACAAGCTGAAGGAAAGAGCCAGCCTAAATAGCCGAGCAGAATAGACAATCAGTGGAAGCAGCTGCTGACTGCTAAATCCAAGGAGCAGCCATTCCACTTACAACCACCGGAGGGAGCCCGAGAGCGGAATTCACAACAAAACTTCTGTGAAGCACTTGGGCATTCAAAGTTCTCACCACACATCTAGATAAGTTCCTTGGGGGGTCTAGTTTCCAAAACGGGGTCACTTGTTGGGGGTTACTACTGTTTAGGTACATCAGGGGCTCTGCAATCGCAACATAACGCCCACAGACCATTCTATCAAAGTCTGCATTCCAAAACGGCGCTCCTTCCCTTCCGAGCTCTGCCGTGCGCCCAAACAGTGGTTTACCCCCACATATGGCACATCAGTGTACTCGGGATAAATTGGACAACAAATATTGTGGTCCAATTTCTCCTGTTACCCTTGTGAAAATAAAAACTTGTGGCTACAATATCTTTCTTGTGGAAAAAAAATATTTTTTATTTTCACGACTCTGCATTCTAAACTTCTGTGAAGCACGTGGGCATTCAAAGTTCTCACCACACATCTAGATAAGTTCCTTGGGGGGTCTAGTTTCCAAAATGGGGTCACTTGTGGAGGGTTTCTACTGTTTAGGTACATCAGGGGCTCTGCAAACGCAACATAACGCCAGCAGACCATTCTATCAAAGTCTGCATTCCAAAACGGCGCTCCTTCCTTCCGAGCTCTGCCGTGCGCCCAAACAGTGGTTTACCCCCACATATGAGGTACCAGCATACTCAGGACAAATTGGACAACAACTTTTGCGGTCCGATTTCTCTTGTTACCCTTGTGAAAATAAAAATTTGGGGGCAAAAATATCATTTTTGTAGAAAAAATGTGATTTTTTATTTTCACCGCTCTACGTTATAAACTTCTGTGAAGCACCTGGGGGTTTAAAGTGCTCACCACACATCTAAATAAGTTCCTTAACTGGTCTAGTTTCCAAAATGGGGTCACTTGTGGGGGGTTTCCACTGTTTAGGCACATCAGGGGCTCTCTAAACGTGACATGGCGTCCGATCTCAATTCCAGCCAATTCTGCATTGAAAAAGTCAAACGGCACTCCTTCAATTCCAAGTTCTGCGGTGCGCCCAAAAAGTGGTTTACCCCCACATATGGGATATTGGCGTATTCAGGAGAAATTGCATAACAAAATTTATGGTTACATTTCTGTTTTTACACTTGTGAAAATAAAAAAAATGGTTCTGAATTAAAATGTTTGTAAACAAAAAGTAAATGTTCATTTTTTCCTTCCACATTGTTTCAGTAACTATGAAGCACGTAAAGGGTTAATAAACTTCTTGAATGTGGTTTTGAGAACCTTGAGGGGTGTAGTTTTTAGAATGGTGTCACACTTTGTTATTTTCTATCATATAGACCCCTCAAAATGACTTCAAATGTGATGTGGTCCCTAAAAAAAATGGTGTTGTAAAAATGAGAAATTGCTGGTCAACTTTTAACCCTTATAACTCCCTAACAAAAAAAAATTTTGTTTCCAAAATTGTGCTGATGTAAAGTAGACATGTGGGAAATGTTATTTATTAACTATTTTTCGTGATATATCTCTCTGATTTAAGGGCATAAAAATACAAAGTTTGAAAATTGCAAAATTTTAAAAATTTTCACCATATTTCCATTTTTTTCATAAATAATCGCAAGTAATATCGAAGAAATGTTACCACTAACATGAAGTACAATATGTCACGAAAAAACTTTCTCAGAATCAGCGGGATCCGTTGAAGCTTTCCAGAGTTATAACCTCATAAAGTGACAGTGGTCAGAATTGTAAAAATTGGCTCGGTCATTAAGTACCAAATTGGCTCTGTCACTAAGGGGTTAAACAACAATGATTATAATATCCAATTTACTGGTTTTCCTGAGAAGTCACAGATTGATATTTTAGATGTAACATTTGTTTCTAGTATTGAGAAGAACAGGGTATTGGTACTCCCTTACCGAAAATCAACTGCTTCAAACAGTATACTGGCAGCTACATCTTGCCACCCCCCACATGTTATGAGAAACCTACCTGTGGGTGAACTCATCAGGACTAAACTCAATAGTTCGGATGATTCTATATATATATATAAGTGAAAGTAAAAAAGTTTGCAGCAGATTACAAAACCGAGGTTACCCTAAATGGTGTTTGGAAAGAGCCCATTCGATTGTCAGTAATATTAGCAGAGACTCTTTTCTTAAACATAAACGTAAGAAAAATAAAACTGATAATATTATTACATTCACCAAGGGGTACAGCCCACAATTTAACCAGATCACTGACATAATACGGAAGTACATACCTATTTTGCGACAAGATACAATTCTCAGAAATATCTTGGATAATCACATGGTCCGATTTGTGCCAAAAAGAGCAACTACATTAAAAAACCTTTTGTCTCCCAGCGTATTTGTGGATGTAGAACGAGATCAAAGGAAAAACTGGCTTAGTGCCGTTGGTTTCCACAAATGTGGAGCTAACGTGTGCAAATGTTGCCAGTATGCTACAAAGGATACATTTTTTTCCTCTTTTACAAACAAAAAAGTGTTTCCAATACGCAGTTTTATAAATTGCAATACGGACAATGTTATTTATCTAATTCAGTGCAATATTTGTCAACTTCAATATGTGGGTTGTACCATGAACCCTCTGAAAAAACGCATCCGTAAACATTTGTCCGATGTGGTTAATTTGCCTTCAGCAGGTTTCTCTGCAGTTTCACGACATTTCGCCAATAAGCATAATGGGGATCTAAAATCTTTTTCCTTCAAAGGAATAGAGAAGGTGTCTAAGCCCGTTAGGGGGAGCAATTTACATGAAAAAATCCTGGCAAGGGAAAGTAAGTGGATTGTTTTACTGGAAACTAGAGTGCCATGTGGTTTAAATAGCAGCATGGACTTGATAATGCAATATTAAATATATATTGAGATGTTATAATAGAAGCTCTATAGTCACAGTAATTTATTTAATATGAAATAATTCCACTATTTACCAACTTTTTTTCTTGTTTTGTGCTGTGAGCATCTAAATATTTAATATGAATTTTTTTGTATCCTATAGATATGGTTGATTTTAATTTGTATTTAATGTGGATTTTAATCATTTGTTTTTTTCATGTTGTTGAAATCCTTGGGGAAGGATCAATACCGCAAGGGGTTACTGTTGGCTATGGGGTTAACCGGGTTAAATCAAATCTATTGGAATTCTCTATACACACCTGTGACACCCAGCAACTCACATGGGCTTTTTTTTTTTTCTTTTGCTTCCCTATACTACATATGCGGTCTTGATTCAGTACTCATTTGGACCTGGAGGAAGACACATGTGGTGTCGAACACATGTCATCCATAAGGGATTGAATGTATGCAATATTGTATATTTTACTCTACCATTGGACTGATCGCTGGAGAAACAAAAAGTTTTTTCTCTTTCTCTCTCTCTCTCTATATATATATATATATATACATACAGTATACTGGATATATATATATATATATATATATATATATATATATATATAATTTTTTAATTCTTTTTGTGACATTGGATAACCCCTTGTAACACAAATACACTAATCCATGCCTTGCTACAACAGCTTACAATTGGTGCTTGTCAAATTATCACATTCTTTCTGGCGCCCTGTCATTCATTTCCTGCTACAATGTCACATGGTAGCAAAGGTAGAGCTGTAATGCATCAAGTCATATTACTTTACTGCAAACTCTGTCTGATGGGTAAGAGAGCTGTGTGAGCCTTCCCACTGCACTGACAGTATGAACTACTAGATGGTGGCCCGATTCTAACGCATCGGGTATTCTAGAATATGCATGTCCACATAGTATATTGCCCAGCCACGTAGTATATTGCCCAGCCATAGGCAGCATCAATAGTAAGTAGTTGGGGACATACAGGGTTAATAGCAGCAGTAACGGAGTGCGTTACACTGCGGGCCGTTACCGCTGCCATTAACCCTGTGTGAGTGGAGGGGATTATGGAGCGGGCGCCGGGCAGTGAGTGCAGGGGAGTAGGGAGGGACTAATCAGACTGTGGCTGTCGCTGATTGGTCGCGGCAGCCATGACAGGCAGCTGCCGTGACCAATCAGCGAACGAATAACAATGACAGAAAGAAAAACAGACAGACGGAAGTACCCCTTAGACAATTATGTATATAGATGTAATATGCAAATTGCCTCTTCTGAGAAAAAGAGGACTTAAACTCTATAGCGCCACCTGTTGGAAGTAGCGATCCTACAAGTCACAATCAACTCTTTAACGAGTCGTGCAATATAACTTAGGAGGCAATTTGCATATTATATTTCCCAGAGGAGCATTGCACGGCAAATAAGCCTCCTTACCTTGACAAGCCAGAGATGGTATGTCACTCTCCATAAGGAGAAACGATACCCCTTAGACCCTATGAACTATGTAGCAATTACAAGTTAGATATCTCTACTAATGTTATACTAAAAAAGATGTGCCTTTTATAATTTCTATGAATAGAACACAGATAAATAGTTAACCAATGCTGGCTTAGAATGCTAATATATACGGTACTTTGCAAACTAGGCCAATTGTTCACACAAATAGTATGATAGCTGTAAGTCTACAACTAAAGTAGTCTAGAACATTGTTTATCTCAATATTACTTTCCCAGCCAGTAAGCATTTAACTGCTGTTGGAATCAGGTAAAAGAGAGCATAGTATGACACTCCACTCGGTAGTGCTGGTACAGGTATTGGTAGCCTTAAACGGAACCTGTCACCTCCCCATGTGTTTTTAACAAAAAAGCCAACTTGTGCAGCACTAATGCTGCATTCTGTCAAGGTGGTTCTTTTAGTTCTGGTCCCTGCCAACGCTGCAATAATCGCTTTTATAATGTGCACCTCATACCTCAAATTAGACCTGGGGGCAGGTCTTTCTCCCGTAACACAGACGCACATTGAACGTTTTTTTGTGCCGACGCTCCGCCAAAACACAACTGATCCAGTGCACGACGGACGCGACGTGTGGCCATCCGTCACGATCCGTTGGCAATACAAGTCTATGGGCAAAAAAACGCATCCTGCGGGCACATTTGCAGGATCCGTTTCTTGTCCAAAACGACGGATTGCAACGGAATGCCAAACGACGCAAGTGTGAAAGTAGCCTTAGGGCTAGGGTTAGGGTTGGGGCTAAAGTTAGGGCTAAGGTTGGGGCTAAAGTTAGGGTTAGAGCTGGAATTAGGGTTAGGGTTTGGATTAGGGTTGGTATTAGGGTTAGGGTTGGCATTAGGGTTACGCTTGGGATTAGGGTTAGGTTTGGGATTAGGGTTAAGGTTGTGATTAGGGGTGTATTGGGATTAGGGTTAGGTTTGAGGTTAGGGTTGAGATTAGGATTAGGGGTGTGTTGGATTTAGGGTTATGGTTAGGGTTGACATTAGGGTTGTTTTGGGGTAAGGGTTGTGATTATGGTTAGGGTTAGTGATTAGGATTATGGATCAGGTTGGGATTAGGGTTAGGGGTGTGTTGGGGTTAGGGTTGGAGCTAGAATTGGGGGGTTTCCACTGTTTAGGTACATCAGGGGGTCTCCAAACACGACAGCCAATTTTGCGCTCAAAAAGTCAAATGATGCTCCCTCCCTTCTGAGCTCTGCGGTGCGCCCAAACAGTGGTTTACCCCCACATATTGGGTATCGACGTACTCAGGAGAAATTGCACAACAACTTTAGTGGTCTAATTTCTCCTGTTACCCTTGTGAAAATAAAAATTTGTGTGCAAAAAGATCATTTTTGTAGAAAAAATGCGATTTTTTTTTTTCACGGCTCTACGTTATAAACTTCTGTGAAGCACATGGGGGTTCAAAGTGCTCGCCACACATCTAGATAAGTTCCTTAAGGGGTCTAGTTTCCAAAATGGTGTCACTTGTGGGGGGTTTCCACTGTTTAGGCACATCAGGGGCTCTCCAAACGCGACATGGCGTCCAATCTCAATTCCAGCCAATTCAACATTGAAAAAGTAAAACGGCGCTCCTTCACTTCCAAGCTTTGTGGTGCGCCCAAACAGTGGTTTACCCTCACATATGGGGTATCGACGTATTCAGGAGAAATCGCACAACAACTTTTGTGGTCTAATTTCTCCTGTTACCCTTGTGAAAATAAGAATTTGTGGGCGAAAAGATCATTTTTGTGTAAACAAAAGCGATTTTTTATTTTCACGGCTCTACGTTATAAACTTCTGTGAAGCACTTGGGGGTTCAAAGTGCTCACCACACATCTAGATAAGTTCCTTAAGGTGTCTAGTTTCCAAAATGGTGTCACTTGTGGGGAGTTTCCACTGTTTAGGCACATCAGGGGCTCTCTAAACGTGACATGGCGTCCGATCTCAATTCCAGCCAATTCTGCATTGAAAAAGTCAAACGGCGCTCCTTCACTTCTAAGTTCTGCGGTGCGCCCTAACAGTGGTTTACCCCCACATATGGGGTATTGGCGTATTCAGGAGAAATTGCATAACAAAATTTATGGTTACATTTCTGTTTTTACACTTGTGAAAATTAAAAAAATGGTTCTGAATTAAGATGTTTGCAAAAAAAAGTTAAATGTTCATTTTTTCCTTCCACATTGTTTCAGTTCCTGTGAAGCACGTAAAGGGTTAATAAACTTCTTGAATGTGGTTTTGAGAACCTTGAGGGGTGTAGTTTTTAGAATGGTGTCACACTTCATTATTTTCTATCATATAGACCCCTCAAAATGACTTCAAATGTGATGTGGTCCCTAAAAAAAAATGGTGTTGTAAAAATGAGAAATTGATGGTCAACTTTTAACCCTTATAACTCCCTAACAAAAAAAAAATTTTGTTTCCAAAATTGTGCTGATGTAAAGTAGACATGTGGGAAATGTTATTTATTAACTATTTTTCGTGACATATCTCTCTGATTTAAGGGCATAAAAATACAAAGTTTGAAAATTGCAAAATTTTAAAAATTTTCGCCATATTTCCGTTTTTTTCATAAATAATCGCAAGTAATATCGAAGAAATGTTACCACTAACATGAAGTACAATATGTCACGAAAAAACATTCTCAGAATCAGCGGGATCCGTTGAAGCGTTCCAGAGTTATAACCTCATAAATTGACAGTGATCAGAATTGCAAAAATTGGCCTGGTCATTAAGTACCAAATTGGCTCTGTCACTAAGGGGTTAAGGTACCTTCACACTAAACGACGCTGCAGCGATCCAGACAACGATCCGGATCGCTGCAGCGTCGCTGTTTGGTCGCTGGAGAGCTGTCACACAGACAGCTCTCCAGCGACCAACGATGCCGGTAACCAGGGTAAACACCGGTTTACTAAGAGCAGGGCCGCGCTTAGTAACCCGATGTTTACCCTGGTTACCAGCGTAAAAGTAAAAAAAACAAACGCTTCATACTTACCTTCCGCTGTCTGTCCCCGGCGCTCTGCTTCTCTGTACTGGCTGTGAGCACAGCGGCCGGAAAGCAGAGCGGTGACGTCACCGCTCTGCTTTCCGGCCGCTGTGCTCACAGTGAGTGCAGGAAAGCACAGCGCCGGAGGACAGACAGCGGAAGGTAAGTATGAAGCGTTTGTTTTTTTAACTTTTACGCTGGTAACCAGGGTAAACATCGGGTTACTAAGCGCGGCCCTGCTCTTAGTAACCTGATGTTTACCCTGGTTACCAGCGAAGACATCGCTGAATCGGTGTCACACACGCCGATTCAGCGATGTCAGCGGGAGAGCCAGCGACCAAATAAAGTTCTGGCCTTCTAGCCCCGACCAACGACTTCACAGCAGGATTCTGATCGCTGCTGCGTGTCAAACTGAACGATATCGCTAGCCAGGACGCTGCAACATCACAGATCGCTAGCGATATCGTTTAGTGTGAAGGTACCTTTATGCAGTGGATCAACAGAGTGGCAACCCAGTAGTCAGCACTATTTCTAATGCTAACAATACGGTATTTTGTTGCAGATAGTGCAGCAAGAAGGTGCTCATGTGTCAGGTGCTTCTGCAGCACCCCAGGTGGCAAGCTGCTGCAGTGATTAAAAAAAAAAAAAAAAAAGTGGTTAGCACTCACCAAACCCGATGCTGTAAAAAGTCTTTATTTGGACATGGACATGGAGAACATGATGTCTGGAGGATGACAGCTGTTTCGCGCTACATGCGCTTCCACAAATCCCGATGTCAGAGGGGGGAAGTGAGGCAACTAATAAAGCAGCCCTAACACCTCCCCACTTCTGACACCACACCTGACACCTCCAATTGAACCAACTGTGAAACACCTAACACATTACTGGACAATATAGCAAACAAAGTGTATAATATAAATAAAACAAGGATACAGACGATTCATAAAACAGTATAAACAGTAATTGCAATAACGGCAGGAAAAAAAACTCACAAGAAGACCGACATGTCGATCTTCTCATTAACCCCTTAATCCCATATGACGTACTATCCCATCCAGGTGACCTGGGACTTAATTCCCAGTGACGGGATAGTACGTCATATGCGATCAGCCGCGCTCACGAGGGGAGCGCGGCCGATCGCGGCCAGGTGTCAGCTGCCTATCGCAGCTGACATCCGGCACTATGTGCCAGGAGCGGTCACGGACCGCTCCCGGCACATTAACCCCCGGCACACCGCTATCAAAGATGATCGCGGTGTGCCGGCGGTGCAGGGAAGCATCGCGCAGGGAGGGAGCGTGCTTCCCTGAGACCATCGGTACACGGTGATGTACTCACCGTGTACCGAGCGTCTTCTCCCTGCAGTCCCCGGATCCAAAATGGCCGCCGGGCTGCATCCGGGTCCTGCAGGGAGCAATTCCGGGTCAGGATCAGGCTGCAGCTGCAGCTCTAATCCTGCCCAGCTGTATGTCAGATCACCGAACTGACAGAGTGCTGTGCATACTGTCAGATCGGTGATCTGTGATGTCCCCCCCTGGGACAAAGTGAAAAAGTAAAAAAAAAAATTTCCACACTTGTAAAAAAAAAAAAAAAAAAAAATTCCTAAATAAAGCAGAAAAAAAAAATATTATTCCCATAAATACATTTCTTTACCTAAAAAAAAAACAATAAAAGTACACATATTTAGTATCGCCGCGTCCGTAACGACCCGACCTATAAAACTGGCCCACTAGTTAACCCCTTCAGTGAACACCGTAAGAAAAAAAAAAAAAAAACGAGCCAAAAAACAACGCTTTATTATCATAACGCTGAACAAAAAGTGGAATAACACGCGATCAAAAAGACGGATATAAATAACCATGGTACCTCTGAAAACGTCATCTTGTCCCGCAAAAAAAGAGCCTCAATACAGCATCATCCCGCAAAAAACGAGCTGCCACATAGCATCATAACCAAAAATTTTAAAAAGTTATAGTCCTCAGAATAAAGCAATGCCAAAATAATTATTTTTTCTATAAAATAGCTTTTATCGTATAAAAGCGCCAAAACATAAAAAAAATGATATAAATGAGGTATCGCTGTAATCGTACTGACCCGAAGAATAAAACTGCTTCATCAATTTTACCAAACGCGGAACGGTATAAACGCCTCCCCCAAAAGAAATTCATGAATAGCTGGTTTTTGGTCATTCTGCCTCACAAAAAATCGGAATAAAGAGCGATCAAAAACTGTCACGTGTCCGAAAATGTAACCGATAAAAACGTCAACTCGTCCCGCAAAAAACAAGACCTCACATGACTCTGTGGACCAAAATATGGAAAAATTATAGGTCTCAAAATGTGGAGACGCAAAAACTTTTTTGCTATAAAAAGCGTCTTTTAGTGTGTGACGGCTGCCAATCATAAAAATCCGATATAAAAAACGCTATAAAAGTAAATCAAACCCCCCTTCATCACCCCCTTAGTTAGGCTAGGTTCACATTGCGTTAATGGGTTAACGCTAACGGACAGCGTTGCACGGCGAAAATGTCACAATTAACGCCGTGCAACGGGTCCGTTAGCACAACCATTGACAGCAATGTGATTTTCGCGTGTAGCGCATCGCTAGAGCGTGCCATTTTCGGCTCGCGCTAGCAAGGTGCCATTCTTTTGTGGCGCGCCTCAGACGCTGCTTGCAGCGTCCGCGGCGCGCCCGAGGTCCGATCCCCGATCTTCCAGAGCGGGGACGTTAACGCGACCACTAAACACGACACCTAAAAAGACATTGCGTTAGCGCAATCCGCTAGTGCTAAACGGATTTCCCTAACGCAATGTGAACCTAGCCTTAGGGAAAAATAATAAAATTAAAAAAAATGTATTTATTTCCATTTTCCCATTAGGGTTAGGGCTAGGGTTAGGACTAGGGTTAGGGCTAGGGTTAGGGTTTGGATTACATTTACGGTTGGGATTAGGGTTGGGATTAGAATTAGGGGTGTGTCAGGGTTAGGTGTGTGGTTAGGGTTACAGTTGGGATTAGGGTTAGGGGTGCGTTTGGATTAGGGTTTCATTTATTATTGGGGGGTTTCCACTGTTTAGGCACATCAGGGGCTCTCCAAACACGACATGGCGTCCGATCTCAATTCCAGCCAATTCTGCATTGAAAAAGTAAAACAGTGCTCCTTCACTTCCGAGCTCTCCCGTGCGCCCAAACAGGGGTTTACCCCAACATATGGGGTATCATCGTACTCGAGACAAATTGGACAACAACTTTTTGGGTCCAAGTTCTCTTGTTATCCTTGGGAAAATAAAAATTTGGGGGGCTAAAAATCATTTTTGTGGGAAAAAAAAGCGTACTCAGGACAAATTGAACAACAACTTTTGGGGTCCAATTTATTCTGTTACCCTTGTAAAAATACAAAGCTGGGGGCTAAAAAATCATTTTTGTGAAAAAAAGAAGAATTTTTATTTTCACGGCTCTGCGTTATAAACTGTAGTGAAACACTTAGGGGTTCAAAGTTCTCACAACACATCTAGATAAGTTCCTTGGGAGGTCTAGTTTCTAATATGGGGTCACTTGTGGGGGGTTTGTACTGTTTGGGTACATCAGGGGCTCTGCAAATGCAACGTGACTCCTGCAGACCAATCCATCTAAGTCTGCATTCCAAATGGCGCTCCTTCCCTTCCGAGCTCTGCCATGCGCCCAAACAGTGGTTCCCCCCCACATATGGGGTATCAGCGTACTCAGGACAAATTGAACAACAACTTTTGGGGTCCAATTTATTCTGTTACCCTTGGGAAAATAAAAAATTGGGGGCGAAAAGATCATTTTTGTGAAAAAATAAGATTTTTTATTTTTACGGCTCTGCATTATAAACTTCTGTGAAGCACTTGTTGGGTCAAAGTGCTCACCACACATCTAGATAAGTTCCTTAAGGGGTCTACTTTTCAAAATGGTGTCACTTGTGAGGGGTTCCAATGTTTAGGCACATCAGGGGCTCTCCAAACACAACATGGCGTCCCATCTCAATTCCAGTCAATTTTGCATTGAAAAGTAAAATGGTGCTCCTTCCCTTCCGAGCTCTGCCATACGCCCAAACAATGGTTTACACCCATATATGGGGTATCAGCGTACTCAGGACAAATTGGCCAACAATTTTTGAGGTCCAATTTCTTCTCTTACTCTTGGGAAAATAAAAAATTGGGGGCGAAAAAATCATTTTTGTGAAAAAATATGATTTTTTATTTTTACGGCTCTGCATTATAAACTTCTGTGAAGCAATTGGTGGGTCAAAGTGGTCACCACACATCTAGATAAGTTCATTAGGGCGTCTACTTTCCAAAATGGTGTGACTTGTGGGGGGTTTCAATGTTTAGGCACATGAGGGGCTCTCCAAACGCAACATGGCGTCCCATCTCAATTCCTGTCAATTTTGCATTGAAAAGTCAAATGGCGCTCCTTTCCTTCCGAGCTCTGCCATGCGCCCAAACAGTGGTTTACCCCCACATATGGGGTATCAGCGTACTCAGTACAGATTGTACAACAATGTTTGGCATCCATTTTATCCTGTTACCCTTGGTAAAATAAAACAAATTGGAGCTGAAATAAATTTTGTGTGAAAAAAAGTTAAATATTCATTTTTATTTAAACATTCCAAAAATTCCTGTGAAACCCCTGAAGGGTTAATAAACTTCTTGAATGTGGTTTTGAGCACCTTGAGGGGTGCAGTTTTTAGAATGGTGTCACACTTGGGTATTTTCTATCATATAGACCCCTCAAAATGACATCAAATGAGATGTGGTCCCTAAAAAAAAATGGTGTTGTAAAAATGAGAAATTGCTTGTCAACTTTTAACCCTTATAACTTCCTAACAAAAAAAAATTTTGGTTCCAAAATTGTGCTGATGTAAAGTAGACATGTGGGAAATGTTACTTATTAAGTATTTTGCGTGACATATCTCTGTGATTTAAGGGCATAAAAATTTAAAGTTGGAATATTGCGAAATTTTCTAAATTTTCGCCAAATTTCCGTTTTTTTCACAAATAAACGCAAGTTATATCGAATAAATGTTACCACTAAAATGAAGTACAATATGTCACGAGAAAACAATGTCAGAATCGCCAAGATCCGTTGAAGCGTTCCAGAGTTATAACCTCATAAAGGGACAGTGGTCAGAATTGTAAAAATTGGCCCGGTCATTAACGTGCAAACCACCCTCGGGGCTTAAGGGGTTAAGTCCCAACGGTCCTTGTGCATTTGTGCGTATGATCCACATCGCTTCTTTTCTCAGAAGAGTCCTATTCAAGTCTCCGCCACCAGGTGGCAGTGAAACTCTTTCTAAACCTGCAAACGAAAGCAACTTAACCCCTTAAGCCCCGAGGGTGGTTTGCACGTTAATGACTGGGCCAATTTTTACAATTCTGACCACTGTCCCTTTATGAGGTTATAACTCTGGAATGCTTCAACAGATCCCAGTGATTCTGACACTGTTTTCTCGGGACATATTGTACTTCATGATAGTGGTACAAATTCTTTGATAGTACCTGCGTTTGTTTGTGAAAAAAACGGAAATTTGGCGAAAATTATGAAAATTTCGCAATTTTCCAAATTTGAATTTTTATGCAATTAAATCACAAAGATATGTCACACAAAATACTTAATAAGTAACATTTCCCACATGTTTACTTTACATCAGCACAATTTTGGAACCAAAATTTTTTTTTGTTAGGGAGTTATAAGGGTTAAAAGTTGACCAGCAATTTCTCATTTTTACAACACCATTTTATTTAGGGACCACATCACATTTGAAGTCATTTTGAGGGGTTTATATGATAGAAAATACCCAAGTGTGACACCATTCTAAAAACTGCACCCCTCAAGGTGCTCAAAACCATATTCAAGAAGTTTATTAACCCTTCTGGTGCTTCACAGGAATTTTTGGAATGTTTAAATAAAAATGAACAATTAACTTTTTTTCACAAAAAATTTACTTCAGCTCCAATTTGTTTTATTTTACCAAGGGTAACAGGAGAAAATGGACCCCAAAAGTTGTTGTACAATTTGTCCTGAGTACACCGATACCCCATATGTAGGGGTAAACCACTGTTTGGGCGCATGACAGAGCTCGGAAGCGAAGGAGCGCCATTTGACTTTTCAATGCAAAATTGACTGGAATCAAGATGGGACACCATGTTGCGTTTGGAGAGCCCCTGATGTGCCTAAACATTGAAACCCCCCATAAGTGACACCATTTTGGAAAGTAGACCCCCTAAGGAACTTATCTAGAGGTGTGGTGAGCACTTTGACCCACCAAGTGCTTCACAGAAGTTTATAATGCAGAACCGTAAGAATAAAAAATCATATTTTTTCACAAAAATTATCTTTTCGCCCCCAATTTTTTATTTTCCCAAGGGTAAGAGAAGAAATTAGACTCAAAAAGTTGTTGTCCAATTTGTCCTGAGTGCGCTGATACCCAATATGTGGGGGGTAACCACTGTTTGGCCGCATGGGAGGGCTCGGAAGGGAAGGAGCGCCATTTGGAATGCAGACTTAGATGGAATGGTCTGCAGGTGTCACATTGCGTTTGCAGAGCCCCTAATGTACCTAAACAGTAGAAACCCCCCACAAGTGACCCCACATTGGAAACTAGACCCCCCAGGGAACTCATCTAGATGTGTTGTGAGAACTTTTAACCCCCAAGTGTTTCACTACAGTTTATAACGCAGAGCCTTGAAAATAAAAAATCTTTTTTCCAGAACATCCCCCTGACAGCACATTGGAGGACGTCCTCCTCCTCCTTGCAGGGACAGGAAACACAACACGAGAGCTTTTCCTCAGTGTTTTTCCTGTCCCTGCATGGACGGACACACGAGAGAAGGAGCGCTATACTAGCGTGAAGACTCACCAGTCCGGAGGCTCGGGGGATCGTGCGGCTAACGCCAATATCCTTTCCCCGCTCCACTAAGCCCCAGGCAGAAACTTCCCGGTGGGGAGTCCCTCTGCCATAAAGACCAGTAGAGCGGATGAGCTCCTGGGTCGAACCGCTTCCTCCCGGTGGGGGGCTCTCGGTTCGGGCGCCAGGAGAAGAGGCGCCGCTAGAGGATCCGGCAGCAGCAGCAGCGTGCGTTCCACTGTGTGGAACGCGGAAGTAGGACTAATAAGACAGGCGCGATACTTCCGGTGTCAGGCGCAGGTAAGGTGACGTCACATCCGGGGTCGGGGCCATCTCGGCGTGCGTTCCACCTGGTGGAACGCGGAAATGAGCAGGCTTAAGAGCGCAAAGAGGGGCTCTCGCAGATATTATCCAATGCTTCCTCTGGTGGTAAGAAGCGCTAGAGGGCATCCCTGGAGAAATTGGCTACAGGACACAGTAAGGTCCGTACGACCAGATTGCTGCAGACATGCCGGAGTCTAAGGGTGAGTGCAGCAGTCGCTGCTATATCCCTTTTTTACATCTGTTACCATAAGGATCTCTTACTTATAGTGGCATTTCTCCACAGAAGATATGGAGAACAGGAATGAGGAAATGGGGGTAAGTGCGCAATGCGCAGAGTACTCAAATATACGCCTGCACACACTGAGCCATTCTTGTCCTTATTATTACATTTAGGATAAAGAGGCCAGTCAAGCTTCCCTCCCTCAGTCTAAAAAGTCTGGCAAGGTATTGACTAAATCTAAGAGGTGCTCTCTTTGTAACACAAAACTGTCAGAAACATACAAGAAGGATCTGTGCAGCTCTTGTATTAAGAAAATTGTCAGAGAAGAACAACCATCAATGTTGTCCGAAATGAGGAATATAATCCGGGAGGAGGTCCAGAATTCCTTAGCTTCAATGTCACAACGGGAAGTGTACAGTCCGGGCCCGGCTCGTAAAAGACCAAGGAAAGATCCAGAACAGGAGGATCAGGATGGTTCGTCGGAGGCGGAATTAGAATATAGAGGTTCTGATCAAGAAGAATGAGAACTGCCAGTAGAAGAACAAGAAGGGAAAAGGTACTACTTTCAAGTCGAAGAAACAGAAGAACTGGTCCAGGCGGTCAGACGTACTATGCAGGTGAAAGAAGATCCACAGCCGAGATCTAGACAAGATCAGATGTTCGGAGGGCTCACATATCAGGAACGGACGGTGTTCCCGGTGAGTGAACACATACGTAAGATGATCTCACAAGAATGGAAAGATGCGGAGCGAAGATTGGTGATGTCCAGAGAGTTTAAAAACCGTCTTCCGTTTGATTCAGAAGAGATCAAGACATGGGAAGAGATTCCGAAGGTAGATGTCCCTTTAGCCAAGGTGGCAAAGAAAACATCCATACCTTTCGAAGATTCATCTAGTCTTAAGGATGCAATGGATCGCAAGGCGGATATCCTTTTACGTCGAGCCTGGGAGACTTCAGCAGCTTTAATAAAAACTAACATCGCAGCTACTTCTGTAGCGAGATCCATGTTCCTGTGGATGGAACAGCTGGAAGAACATTTAATTAATAAGACTTCACGGGCGGATATAATTGCTTCTCTGCCTATCATTAAGTCAGCCACGGCCTTTATGGCAGATACATCAGCTGAATCTGTGAGATTTGCGGCTAGGAATAGCTCCTTGTCCAATGCAACACGAAGGGCTATTTGGCTTAGATCTTGGTCGGGGGATAATGCATCCAAAAATAAATTATGCGCCATTCCATTTTCAGGTTCCAGAATATTTGGTCAGGCTTTAGATGACATCCTAGAGTCAGCAGCTGATAGTAAAAGAGGGTTTCCCGAGGATAAACCCAAGAAGTTTCAGCCCTTTCGGAGGAGGCCTCTCCCCCCTCCCCCTCCCCCCCGCAGATTTCCAGAGTATAGAGAACAATGGAGATCAGGTAGAGGATCCTTTAGGAGTTCCTACGCTCAGAATAGAAGGGGTAGGAATTCCTTGTTCGGTTCTGGCTATAGACCAAGGAAACAATGACGCCATAGGGATAGGCGGGAGATTAAGTTTCTTCCTCAAACAATGGAGTCAGATCTCAGACAACGATTATGTCCTCAAGATAATCTCAGAGGGTTACAGAATAGAGTTAATATCCCGCGTACCTCAAAGGTGTATCTTACCAACAATGATAGCCAAAGATTCCCCTATGTTTCTAGACCTACAAAAACTGTTCGACTCCGGGGTTATAGTTCGGGTTCCTACTCCAGAAATAGGTTCAGGTCACTATTCCTCTCTTTTTTCTATTCCAAAACCGTCGGGGGAATCCCGTACAATAATAAATTTAAAACCTCTGAACGTTTTCGTCAAATACAAACGGTTCAGAATGGAGTCGATCAGGTCCATCATTCATCTTATAAACAAAGATTCGGTAATGTGCACTCTCGATCTGAAGAGTGCGTATTATCAGGTCCCGATACATCTCTCTTCTCAGGAGCTTCTGAGATTCTCGGTAAGTCTCCCGGACATGACCTGCCACTTCCAATTTCAATGCCTCCCTTTCGGTCTAGCATCCGCCCCAAGAATTTTCACCAAATTGGTAGCAGAGGTGGTGGCTTTCTTAAGAAACCAAGGAATAACAATAATTCCATACTTGGACGATTTTCTGGTTGTGGCACGATCAAGGGCCATTCTGCTACAACACAGAGATCGGGTCATAGCAGTATTAGAGGAAATAGGATGGGTGGTCAACAGGAAAAAGTCACATTTAAAGCCAGAATCCCAGAAGATATTTCTAGGAGTACTCTTGGATTCTACAACCAGGCAGTCCTTCTTACCAAGGGACAAACGAACCTCATTAAAAAAGATGATCTTAGAATTCCAAAGAAGTCCAGTGACGATAAGAGCAGCTATGAAAGTCTTGGGGAAGATGACAGCATGCATTCCGTGTGTCAGATGGGCTCAGGCTCATTCAAGGCCTTTACAAGAACAGATACTCATGGTATGGGATCGACGTCGTTCCACATTAGACAAGAGGCTAGAGCTATCAATGAAGACAAGAAGATCACTACGATGGTGGATCCAGGACTACAATCTAAAAAAGGGCATCCCTTGGATATCAACCCCTTGTGTGATAATCACCACAGATGCAAGTCAGTGGGGATGGGGAGCGCACCTGGAAGGAAAATTCTTTCAGGACAAGTGGCCCGAGGAGATCAGTCAGATGTCGTCAAATTACAGAGAATTATACGCAGTCTGGGAAGCTCTCAGAAGAAACCGTTCACGCCTAAAGGACAAACATGTAAAAATCCTATCCGACAATGTAACAGCGGTATCCTTTTTGAGGCATCAGGGAGGTTCCAAACACAAAGCGCTTCAAGGTCTAGCGCAGAGAATATTTGCCTGGGCAGAAGACGTTGTCTTATCTATAACAGCAGTACATCTAGAAGGGTCACAGAACATACTAGCCGACTATCTAAGCAGAAAGAAAGTTTCTCCAACCGAATGGGAACTAAGTCAAGAAATGTTCCAAATTCTTTGCCACCGTTGGGGAACGCCCAGGATAGATTTATTCGCCACAAGGAAATATTCAAAGGTTCCCAGATTTTATTCCCTCAACCCTCTAGACATGCCGGAAGCAGTCGACGCCTTAAGTCAAGCATGGAGCGAACCTCTGTATTACGCATTTCCACCAATAGCACTTATTCCAGTAGTGCTCAGGAAGATTCAGGAAGACCAGGCAACAGTGCTGACGATTGTACCATTCTGGCCAAAGAGAAGTTGGTTCCCATTGTTGGGGGCCATGGCAACGGAAGACCCTATCATACTCCCGTCATGGAAGGATATAATTCATCAAGGGCCTGTTTTACACCAAAACCCGGAGAGACTGCATCTATCAGCATGGATCCTGAGAGGGACATCTTGAAATCCAGAGGTCTTTCAGATGAAGTAATTACAACCATCCAGGCTAGTAGGAAGCCTGTCACCTCAGCCATCTACCACAAAATCTGGAAAAAATTTTGTATGGGAAGTGGCGGGTCAGCTGTGATTCCGGGGGTCTTAGATGTTCCTAGAGTCTTAAAATTCTTACAGGCAGGCTTTGACTTGGGGCTCAGGCCAGGTACAATTAAAGTCCAGATCTCGGCCCTTAGTACTTTTCTGGATTATCCATTAGCTTCCCACCCCTGGATAATCAGATTTGTGAGGGCTATCCAAAGATTACGGCCTACCTTGAGACAGCTAGCTCCCACATGGGACTTAAATTTAGTCCTTAGGGCTCTATGTAAAGATCCCTATTCTCTAGAGGAGGACATGCCTATTTCAGTTCGTACCTGGAAGACGGCCTTCCTAGTAGCGATTACAACAGCTAAACGCGTAGGGGAAATTCAGGCTCTATCAATTAAGGATCCATATCTTCAAGTCAGAGAGGATCATATAATCCTAAAATTAGACCCAGCTTTTATCCCAAAAATAGCTTCAGCAAAAAATCGAGATCAGGAAATAATTTTACCTTCCTTTTGTGAGAACCCTTCTAATGAAAAAGAACAGGCTTTACACTCCCTGGATGTTAGGCAGGCAGTATTAAACTATCTAGAGGCCACTAGCTCCTGGAGGAAGGATTCTAATCTTTTTATCCTATTTGGAGGTAAGAATAAAGGTAAAAAAGCTTCCAAGGCGTCTATAGCTAGATGGATTACTACTATAATTTCAAAAGCCTACGCATCAGAAGGGATAGCGTGCCCAACAGGGATTAAAGCTCACTCTACTAGGGCTGTTTCAGCATCATGGGCTGAGCGAGCAGGAGCGTCACTAGATCAGATTTGCAAGGCAGCAACTTGGGCCAGAGTAAACACGTTCTGTAAGCACTATAAGCTAGACGTAGTAGCAGCTCAGCAGACGTCTTATGGGAGGAAAGTTCTCCAAGCAGTTGTCTCACCCTAAACGTAGTTTTCTTTGGTATTCTCCAATGTGCTGTCAGGGGGACGTCCTGGAAAATGGGTATTATTACCTACCGATAATTCGGTTTCCAGGAGTCCATCCTGACAGCACCGTTATTTCCCCCCCTATGCATGCCAGTTCATATGCTGTAATATGTTTGGTCAAATAAAGTTTTCAAAAGTATATCTATCCATGGTGTGGTACTTGTCAAAACACTGAGGAAAAGGGGGTGGAGTGGGACCTTTTAACCTCTCGTGTTGTGTTTCCTGTCCCTGCAAGGAGGAGGACGTCCTCCAATGTGCTGTCAGGATGGACTCCTGGAAACCGAATTATCGGTAGGTAATAATACCCATTTTTTCCCACAAAAAATATTTTTTAGCCCCCAGTTTTGTATTTTCCCAAGGATAACAGGAGAAATTGGACACCAAAAGTTGTTGTCCAATTTGTCCTGAGTACGCTGATACCCCATATGTTGGGGTAAACCCCTGTTTGGGCACACGGGAGAGCTCGGAAGGGAAGGAGCACGGTTTTACTTTTTCAACGCAGAATTGGCTGGAATTGAGATCGGACGCCATGTCGCGTTTGGAGAGCCCCTGATGTGCCTAAACAGTGGAAACCCCTCAGTTATAACTGAAACCCTAATCCAAACACACCCCTAACCCTAATCCCAACAGTAATCCTAACCACACCTCTAACCCTGACACACCCCTAACCCTAATCCCAACCCTATTCCCAACTGTAAATGTAAATTAAACCCTAACCGTAACTTTAGCCCCAACCCTAACCCTAACTTTAACCCTAGCCCTAACCCTAGCCCTAACCCTAATGGGAAAATGGAAATAAATCCTTATTTTAATTTTTTTTTCCCTAACTAGGGGGGTGATGAAGGGGGGTTTGATTTACTTTTATAGCATGTTTTTTAGCGGATTTTTATGATTGGCAGCCGTCACACACTGAAAGACGCTTTTTATTGCGAAAAATAATTTTTGCGTTACCACATTTTGAGAGCTATAATTTTTCCATATTTTGGTCCACAGAGTCATGTGAGGTCTTGTTTTTTGCGGGGCGAGTTGACGTTTTTAATGATAACATTTTCGGGCACGTGACAATTTTAGATGGCTTTTTATTACGATTTTTGTGAGGCAGAATGAGCAAAAACCAGCTATTCATGAATTTCTTTTGGGGGGAGGCGTTTATACCGTTCCGCCTTTGGTAAAATTGATAAAGCAGTTTTATTCTTCGGGTCAGTACGATTACAGCGATACCTCATTTAAATCATTTTTTTATGTTTTGGCGCTTTTATACGATAAAAACTATTTTATAGAAAAATAATTATTTTTGCATCACTTTATTCTCAGGACTATAACTTTTTTATTTTTTTGCTGATGATGCTGTATTGAGGCTCTTTTTTTGCGGGACAAGATGACGCTTTCAGCGGTACCATGGTTATTTATATCGGTCTTTTTGATCGCGTGTTATTCCACTTTTTGTTCGGCGGTATGATAATAAAGCGTTGTTTTTTGCCTCGTTTTTTGCTTTTTTTCTTACGGTGTTTACTGAAGGGGTTAACTAGTGGGCGAGTTTTATAGGTCGGGTCGTTACGGACGCGGCGATACTAAATATGTGTACTTTTATTTTATTTTTTTATTATTATTTAGATAAAGAAATGTATTTATGGGAATAATATATATATATTTTTTTCATTATTTAGGAATATTTTTTTTAATTTTTTTTACACATTTGGGATTTTTTTTTTTTTACCTTTTTACTTTGTCCCAGGGGGTGACAGTACAGATCGGTGATCTGCCAGTTTGCACAGCACTCTGACAGATCACCGATCTGTCTGAGAGCAGTGCAGCTTTACCAAGTGCCTGCTCTGAGCAGCCACTTGGTAAGCCACCTCCCTCCCTGCAGGACCCGGATGCCGCAGCCATCTTGGATCCGGGTCCAGCAAGGCGGAAGGAGGTAGGAGACCCTCGCAGCAACACGATCACATCGCGTTGCTGCAGGGGGCTCAGGGAAGCCCCCTCCCTGCGCGATGCTTCCCTATACCGCCGACACGCCGCGATCATGTTTGATCGCGGTGTGCCGGGGGTTAATGTGCCGGGGGCGGTCCGTGACCGCTCCTGGCACATAGTGCCGGATGTCAGCTGCGATAGGCAGCTGACACTCGGCCGCGCTCCCCCCGTGAGCGCGGCCGATCGCCTATGACGTACTATCCCGTCGGTGGGAATTAAAGCCCACCCCACCTCGATGGGATAGTACGTCATATGGGATTAAGGGGTTAATATCAGCATTGTGAAACTGTCTGACATGATGAATGAGACCTGTTGGTGCACAATCGGAGACGCTCCCAGAGTAACAATTGGTTGTCTGAGAGCATTCTAAAAGGTAATTACAAGTGCGGGCACTGAAATTTTTGCCCCTACCATCTAACTTGAAAAACATGTAAAATAGGCCCTATCGACCATCGGGTATGGGATTTTCTCTTGCAGAAGCACACATGTAGTGTATGCAATATTTTGCCCTTGCGGCTTCTACTATATAGGTAAAACTTTTCGCCCACTTTTTGTGCGCATACGGGAACATTTTAACTCTGTACGAATCGGCAAAGGGGTCCCTCGTCTCATTCATCATGTCAGACAGTTTCACAATGCCGATATTAAAGGGACACTGTCACCTGAATTTGGAGAGAACAATCTTCAGCCATGGAGGCGGGGTTTGGGGGTTTTTGATTCACCCTTTCCTTACCTGCTGGCTGCATGCTGGCTGCAATATTGGATTGAAGTTCATTCTCTGTCCTCCTTAGTACACGCCTGAGCAAGGCAAGATTGCATTGTGCAGGCATGTACTACGGAGGACAGAGAATGAACTTCAATCCAATATTGCAGCCAGCATGCAGCCAGCGGGTAAGGAAAGGGTGAATCAAAAACCCCAAAACCCCGCCTCCATGGCTGAAGATTGTTCCCTCCAAATTCAGGTGATAGTGTCTCTTTAAGTTGCTTTCGTTTGCAGGTTTAGAAAGAGTTTCACTGCCACCTGGTGGCGGAGACTTGAATAGGACTCTTCTGAGAAAAGAAGCGATGTGGATCATACGCACAAATGCACAAGGACCGTTGAGACTTAATGAGAAGATCGACATGTCGGTCTTCTTGTGAGAGGTTTTTTTTCCTGCCGTTATTGCAATTACTGTTTATACTGTTTTATGAATCGTCTGTATCCTTGTTTTATTTATATTATACACTTTGTTTGCTATATTGTCCAGTAATGTGTTAGGTGTTTCACAGTTGGTTCAATGGGAGGTGTCAGGTGTGGTGTCAGAAGTGGGGAGGTGTTAGGGCTGCTTTATTAGTTGCCTCACTTCCCCCCTCTGACATCGGGATCTGTGGAAGTGCATGTACACTCGGAACCACTCGGATCACCAGGAACAGGGGATACAGACCTCCATATCACAACAAACGGATGAAACAACGCAAGTGATCCCGTCATCAACCAACAGTGATGGTGAGTCTGATGTTCGGGTTAAACATGATTCATTGCAGATTGTCAACTTGTCTCAACACCAACTAACACCTATTGAAACTGCAGTATTAAGCAGGGGTCTGACTTTCTCGCCGGCACAACGGGCTGATAATTTCACTTTGATCAAGGATCTTTTCTTATTCTGTAGGAAAATCGTCCTCCAGGTTTTGCACATACAACCACAGGCGATTTCCTCTCTTGATCAGACTGAACATGGAGTTTTTCAAGATCTGATGGAGCTCCTACAAGAGGGTGAATCTAACACAGGTAGGCGTAATTTTCCTCACAAGAACAAATCCACTGTGTGTCCACCCCTGTCCACTATACCAGCTGTCAAAATCTTCTTCGAGATGGTCAAACAAGATATTGAAGCACTCCCCCCTAGGATAGGCCTCATGCCTAATTTGACTACTCAGGAACGACGGGCTCTATCTGACCTACGGTCAAATAAAGAATTCTTGATCAGGGAGGCGGACAAGGGGGGTAATGTTGTCCTGTGGCCCCATAGCTTGTATCTCGAGGAAGCAAGTAGACAACTTGGTAACCAGCATTTTTATCGAAGACTCCCCTCCAATCCTACGGGGGTTTTCTCTACGAAATTGAGAGCTCTCTTGGATAGGGCTTTTGAACTGGGGGTTATCAGTGTTCAGGAACGGGACTTTATTTGGGTAGAGGAACCAACTACATCTACGTTCTATATGCTACCCAAGGTTCACAAAGATTTGAGTAAACCCCCAGGCCGACCTATCGTGTCTAGTATTGGGAGTCTGTGTGAGAAGGCGTGTATTTACATTGATTTTTTTCTACAGCCATTTGTGCTTAAATTGCCTTCTCACATTAGGGACTCCTCACACTTTATCAGCATATACAAAGGGTTGGATTTATCATCAGGGGAGATTATGGTTACCTGTGACGTGGAATCCCTTTATTCGAATATCAGTCACGATGATGGCCTACAGGCAGTCATGTTTTTCCTCGATCAACAAACCAATTCTGACAGAATGCATGACTCCTTCATTATTGATTTATTAGATTTTGTTTTGAGACACAATTTTTTCTTATTTGACAGAACCTTCTATATTCAAACATCAGGCGTGGCAATGGGAGCGCGCTGCGCCCCAGCTTTTGCAAACCTTTTTTTAGGGTGGTGGGAGCACACTGTCGTCTATGTCTCTAATTTCTTCATCAATAAGGTACGGCATTGGTCGCGATTCATAGACGACATTTTCTTTATTTGGTCAGGCTCTATTGAGGAATGTCTGGAATTTCTGGACGTCCTCAACCATAATCCTTTTAATATTTTTTTGACTCACCAGTTTTCTTCTGTTGCAGTGCAATTTCTGGATCTTGAGGTTAAATGTCAGAATGGCAAATTATCTACTTGTCTCTATCGCAAGCCCACAGCGGTTAATAGTCTGTTGGAGTATCGTAGCTTCCATCCAAAACATACGAGGGATGGCATTCCGAGGGGACAATTCCTCAGGGCACGACGAAATTGTACCGATGACGAGGATTTTCGTAGGGAAGCCCATGATCTTACGGAGAGATTTAGGAGGAGGAATTACCCCAAGAAATGTATCTCTCGGGCCTATCAGAGAGCAAAAATACAGACACAGGACACCTTACTGGTCCCTACAAAGAAGGAAACGGACAAATTTGTGCGCTTCATTACCGGATACCATACTCAGTGGAACCAGGTAAGGGACATCCTGAACAATCACTGGAGAATCCTGACTGCTGACACGCAAACAGCGCAGGTGATCAGCCCACGACCCTTAGTGACCGCAAAAAGGGCTCCCAATTTTAGGGACATACTTACGAGGAGCCATTATTCTAGGTCCATGCATTGCAGGACTGTCACCACATCTGCTCCCGGGAGCTGCGCTGTCATAAACACTTACGTTTCTTCAGGCTTTTTGCCTGTATCCATTCTGCTGTTTTGACCTTCCATTTGCACATGCTCAGTGTGTTATTCAGGACACTTTCATTTTCCCTTCTTCCTGGTGAGTCACTTCCGGTTTTCCGGCCCCCATGCTCTGCCAGCCATACCTGACCTGACCACACAATTGATTATAAGGTATTTAAGCGCTATTGGGGGTATTTGCACTACTTCCCCTGACGAAGCTGTCCTAGAACAGCGACACGCGTTGGGCTTCTCCTCCGGTCGCATTTGCCCTGTGACTATTCAGCCTCACAGCCTCCTGCAGCAGGATTTATCCTATGGTGCTTTCTCCAGCACTATTTTCACCTTTTGACCACTCCTAGGATCAGACTATGCAGGGTGTTTCAGGGTATATATTTGGACATCCTCCCCTGTCCCTTTCTCTGGATATCTAGGGCAGTTTATTTTATCTGCTCCTCTGGGTCCATAGGGGTTTTTTGCTGGAAGCTGCATATTGTGGTGGGGTGTTGCATGCTATTTGCATGCTGTGTGGCTTGTATTATGCTTGACTGTGTGCATAATTGTTGTTATATGGTTGTATACAGCGTGTTCATTCCAAATTTTGACTATATATAGTTACATTAATAATATTAAGTGCAGAGGGCAGGGACACGTCTGTAAGATTTCATACGTTTATATATCTATGTATATTTTGGCATACAGTGTTCACAGGGGCATCTGCACGGAGGTTATGTGTGATTTTAGATGTTTTTAATTATGTTCCCAATAAAGCTTATATTATTTTTATCATAACTTTGGTGGTGTGCAGATATTTTGATGGCTCTTGTTTCTTGTGCTTTTGTCAGTTTGCATTATTAGCCATCAGTCTTGCACCCCCTCTATATATCTGCATATTGCAGTGGTGCGTCAGCTATCCCATATGTTACAGTGCATGTACACATGTAGCGCGAAACAGCTGTCATTCTCCAGACATCATGTTCTCCCTGTCCATGTCCATGTCCAAATTAAGACTTTCTACAGCATCGGGTTTGGTGTTGTGAATTCTGTTGTCAAGCTCCCTCCTGTGGTCATGAATGGTACTTCGGCTGCGGCTTCTGGGTTTCCTTCCACAGGTGACGGGGTTGGTTCGTTGGCTGGCTGCTCTATTTGACTCCACTTAGATCATTGCTCCATGCCACCTGTCAATGTTCCAGTATTGGTCTAGTTCTCTCCTGGATCGTTCTTGTGACCTGTCTTCCCAGCAGAAGCTAAGTTCCTGCTTGTTTTTCTTTGTTTGCTATTTTTCTGTCCAGCTTGCTATTTTGATTTTTGTCTTGCTTGCTGGAAGCTCTGGGATGCAGAGGGAGCGCCTCCGCACCGTGAGTCTGTGCGGAGGGTCTTTGCGCCCTCTGCGTGGTCTTTTTGTAGTTTTTTGTGCTGACCGCAAAGTTACCTTTCCTATCCTCAGTCTGTTCAGTAAGTCGGGCCTCACTTTGCTAAATCTATTTCATCTCTGTGTTTGTATTTTCATCTTTACTCACAGTCATTATATGTGGGGGGCTGCCTTTTCCTTTGGGGAATTTCTCTGAGGCAAGGTAGGCTTTATTTTTCTATCTTCAGGGCTAGCTAGTTCCTTAGGCTGTGCCGAGTTGCATAGGGAGCGTTAGGAGCAATCCACGGCTATTTCTAGTGTGTGTGATAGGATTAGGGATTGCGGTCAGCAGAGTTCCCACGTCTCAGAGCTCGTCCTATAATATTTGTAACTATCAGGTCATTCCGTGTGCTCTTAACCACCAGGTCCATTATTGTCCTTACCACCAGGTCATAACAGTACAGGTGGCCCAAAGTATTAATGCATCTCAATAGAGGGATAAGAGAAGTTCTGAGACCATTTTTTTTTTCTTTGCAGTGTGTTTTGTCTCTCTTTTCCCCTTTACCTCTGGGTGGTTCAGGATACAGGTGTAGATATGGACATTCAAGGTCTGTCCTCTTGTGTGAATAATCTCACTGCAAGGGTACAAAACTTTCAAGATTTTGTGGTTCAGAATCCGATGTTAGAGCCTAGGATTCCAATTCCTGATTTGTTTTTTGGGGATAGATCTAAGTTTCTGAATTTCAAAAATAATTGTAAATTGTTTCTTGCTTTGAAACCTCGCTCCTCAGGTGACCCTGTTCAACAAGTGAAAATCATTATTTCTTTGTTACGGGGCGACCCTCAAGACAGGGCATTTTCCCTTGCGCCAGGAGATCTGGCATTGCGTGATGTTGATGCGTTTTTTCTGGCGCTCAGATTGCTTTATGATGAACCAAATTCAGTGGATCAGGCAGAGGAAATCTTGCTGGCTCTGTGTCAGGGTCAGGATGAGGTAGAGATATATTGTCAGAAGTTTAGGAAGTGGTCTGTACTCACTCAGTGGAATGAATGTGCCCTGGCAGCAATTTTCAGAAAGGGTCTCTCTGAAGCCCTTAAGGATGTCATGGTGGGATTTCCCATGCCTGCTGGTCTGAATGAGTCTATGTCTTTGGCCATTCAGATCGATCGACGCTTGCGTGAGCGTAAAGCTGTGCACCATTTGGCGGTATTATCTGAGCATAGACCTGAACCTATGCAATGTGATAGGACTTTGACCAGAGCTGAACGGCGAGAACACAGACGTCGGAATGGGCTGTGTTTTTACTGTGGTGATTCCACTCATGCTATCTCCGATTGTCCTAAGCGCACTAAGCGTTTTGCTAGGTCTGCCACCATTGGTACGGTACAGTCGAAATTTCTTTTGTCCGTTACTCTGATTTGCTCTTTGTCATCCTATTCTGTTATGGCATTTGTGGATTCAGGCGCTGCCCTGAATTTGATGGACTTGGAGTATGCTAGGCGCTGTGGTATTTTCTTGGAGCCCTTGCAGTATCCTATTCCATTGAGAGGAATTGATGCTACACCTTTGGCCAAGAATAAGCCTCAGTACTGGACCCAATTGACCATGTGCATGGCTCCTGCTCATCAGGAAAATATTCGCTTTTTGGTGTTGCATAATCTGCATGATGTGGTCGTTTTGGGGTTGCCATGGCTACAGGTCCATAATCCAGTATTGGATTGGAAATCTATGTCTGTGTCCAGCTGGGGTTGTCAGGGCGTACATGGTGATGTTCCATTTTTGTCTATTTCGTCATCCACCCCTTCTGAAGTCCCGGAGTTTTTGTCGGATTACAGGGATGTATTTGATGAGCCCAAATCCAGTGCCCTACCTCCTTATAGGGATTACGATTGTGCTATCAATTTGATTCCTGGTAGTAAGTTTCCTAAGGGCCGACTGTTCAATTTATCTGTGCCAGAGCACGCCGCTATGCGGAGTTATGTAAAGGAATCCTTGGAGAAGGGTCATATTCGCCCATCGTCGTCACCATTGGGAGCAGGGTTCTTTTTTGTGGCCAAGAAGGATGGTTCTTTGAGACCTTGTATTGATTACCGCCTTCTTAATAAGATCACAGTCAAATTTCAGTATCCTTTGCCGCTGCTGTCTGATTTATTTGCTCGGATTAAGGGGGCTTGTTGGTTCACCAAGATAGATCTTCGTGGTGCGTATAATCTTGTGCGTATTAAACAGGGCGATGAAAGGAAAACAGCATTTAATACACCCGAGGGCCATTTTGAGTACCTGGTTATGCCATTCGGGCTTTCCA
The DNA here is from genome assembly GCF_032444005.1 of Ranitomeya imitator. NCBI lineage: Eukaryota > Metazoa > Chordata > Amphibia > Anura > Dendrobatidae > Ranitomeya > Ranitomeya imitator. The sequence continues at coordinate 273,289,934 of NC_091284.1, read as the reverse complement.
ATGCTCCATCAGTATTTCAGTCCTTTATGCATGACATCTTCCGAGAGTACCTGGATAAATTCCTGATTGTATATTTGGATGATATTTTGGTCTTTTCGGATGATTGGGAGTCTCACGTGAGACAGGTCAGAATGGTGTTCCAGGTCCTTCGTGCGAATTCTTTGTTTGTGAAGGGGTCAAAGTGTCTCTTTGGAGTTCAGAAGGTTTCATTTTTGGGTTTCATTTTTTCCCCTTCTACTATCGAGATGGACCCTGTTAAAGTCCAGGCCATTTATGATTGGACTCAGCCAACATCTGTGAAGAGTCTGCAAAAGTTCCTGGGCTTTGCTAATTTTTATCGTCGCTTCATCAGTAATTTTTCTAGTGTTTCTAAACCGTTGACTGATTTGACCAAGAAAGGTGCTGATGTGGTCAATTGGTCTTCTGCAGCTGTGGAAGCTTTTCAGGAGTTGAAGCATCGTTTTTCTTCTGCCCCTGTGTTGTGCCAGCCAGATGTTTCGCTCCCGTTTCAAGTCGAGGTTGATGCTTCTGAGATTGGAGCAGGGGCTGTTTTGTCGCAAAGAAGTTCTGATGGCTCGGTGATGAAACCATGTGCCTTCTTTTCTAGAAAGTTTTCACCTGCTGAGCGCAATTATGATGTTGGCAATCGAGAGTTGTTGGCCATGAAGTGGGCATTCGAAGAGTGGCGTCATTGGCTTGAAGGAGCCAAGCATCGCGTGGTGGTCTTGACGGATCACAAGAATTTGACTTATCTCGAGTCTGCCAAACGTTTGAATCCTAGCCAGGCTCGTTGGTCGCTGTTATGGCTGGCAATCAGGCAACACAGCGTGCAGTAATCAGCGCACATACAGAGATCTGGCAAAAACCAAAAACAATAGGACGAGCTCTGAGACGTGGAATCTCTGTAGACTGCAGTACCTGATCTATCCTCACACAACTATAAGCAGCAGTGGATTGCGCCTATCACTACCTATGCAACTCGGCACTGCCTGAGGAGCTGACTAGCCTGAAGATAGAAATACAAGCCTGACTTACCTCAGAGAAATACCCCAAAGGAATAGGCAGCCCCCCACATATAATGACTGTTAGCAAGATGAAAAGACAAACGTAGGAATGAAATAGATTCAGCAAAGTGAGGCCCGATATTCTAGACAGAGCGAGGATAGCAAAGAGAACTATGCAGTCTACAAAAAACCCTAAAACGAAAACCACGCAAAGGGGCAAAAAGACCCACCGTGCCGAACTAACAGCACGGCGGTGCACCCCTTTGCTTCTCAGAGCTTCCAGCAAAAGTTAATAGCAAGCTGGACAGAAAAAACAGAAAACAAACTAGAAGCACTTATCTAGCAGAGCAGCAGGCCCAAGGAAAGATGCAGTAGCTCAGATCCAACACTGGAACATTGACAAGGAGCAAGGAAGACAGACTCAGGTGGAGCTAAATAGCAAGGCAGCCAACGAGCTCACCAAAACACCTGAGGGAGGAAGCCCAGAGACTGCAATACCACTTGTGACCACAGAAGTGAACTCAGCCACAGAATTCACAACAGTACCCCCCCCTTGAGGAGGGGTCACCGAACCCTCACCAGAACCCCCAGGCCGACCAGGATGAGCCACATGGAAGGCACGAACAAGATCTGGGGCATGGACATCAGAGGCAAAAACCCAGGAATTATCTTCCTGAGCATAACCCTTCCATTTGACCAGATACTGGAGTTTCCGTCTAGAGACACGAGAATCCAAAATCTTCTCCACAATATACTCCAATTCCCCCTCCACCAAAACAGGGGCAGGAGGCTCCACAGATGGAACCATAGGTGCCACGTATCTCCTCAACAACGACCTATGGAATACATTATGTATGGAAAAGGAGTCTGGGAGGGTCAGACGAAAAGACACCGGATTGAGAATCTCAGAAATCCTATACGGACCAATAAAACGAGGTTTAAATTTAGGAGAGGAAACCTTCATAGGAATATGACGAGAAGATAACCAAACCAGATCCCCAACACGAAGTCGGGGTCCCACACGGCGTCTGCGATTAGCGAAAAGCTGAGCCTTCTCCTGGGACAAGGTCAAATTGTCCACTACCTGAGTCCAAATCTGCTGCAACCTGTCCACCACAGAATCCACACCAGGACAGTCCGAAGACTCAACCTGTCCTGAAGAGAAACGAGGATGGAACCCAGAATTGCAGAAAAATGGAGAGACCAAGGTAGCCGAGCTGGCCCGATTATTAAGGGCGAACTCAGCCAACGGCAAAAATGACACCCAATCATCCTGGTCAGCGGAAACAAAACATCTCAGATATGTTTCCAAGGTCTGATTGGTTCGTTCGGTCTGGCCATTAGTCTGAGGATGGAAGGCCGAGGAAAAAGATAGGTCAATGCCCATCCTACCACAAAAGGCTCGCCAGAACCTCGAGACAAACTGGGAACCTCTGTCAGAAACAATATTCTCAGGAATGCCATGTAAACGAACCACATGCTAGAAGAACAAAGGCACCAAATCAGAGGAGGAAGGCAATTTAACCAAGGGCACCAGATGGACCATTTTAGAAAAGCGATCACAGACCACCCAAATGACCGACATTTTTTGAGAAACGGGAAGGTCAGAAATGAAATCCATCGAAATATGTGTCCAAGGCCTCTTCGGGACCGGCAAGGGCAAAAGCAACCCACTGGCACGTGAACAGCAGGGCTTAGCCCTAGCACAAATTCCACAGGACTGCACAAAAGCACGCACATCCCGTGACAGAGATGGCCACCAGAAGGATCTAGCAACCAACTCCCTGGTACCAAAGATTCCTGGATGACCGGCCAGCACCGAACAATGAAGTTCAGAGATAACTTTACTAGTCCACCTATCAGGGACGAACAGTTTCTCGGCCGGACAACGATCAGGTTTATTAGCCTGAAATTTCTGCAACACTCTCCGCAAATCAGGGGAGATGGCAGACACAATGACTCCTTCCTTGAGGATACTCGCCGGCTCAGATAACCCCGGAGAGTCGGGCACAAAACTCCTAGACAGAGCATCCGCCTTCACATTTTTAGAGCCCGGAAGGTATGAAATCACAAAATCAAAACGAGCAAAAAATAACGACCAACGGGCCTGTCTAGGATTCAAACGCTTGGCAGACTCAAGATAAGTAAGGTTCTTATGATCAGTCAAAACCACCACGCGATGCTTAGCACCCTCAAGCCAATGACGCCACTCCTCGAATGCCCACTTCATGGCCAGCAACTCTCGGTTGCCCACATCATAATTACGCTCAGCAGCAGATAATTTCCTGGAAAAGAAAGCACATGGTTTGAACACTGAGCAACCAGAACCTCTCTGTGACAAAACCGCCCCTGCACCAATCTCAGAAGCATCAACCTCGACCTGGAACGGAAGAGAAACATCAGGTTGACACAACACAGGGGCACAGCAAAAACGACGCTTCAACTCCTGAAAAGCTTCCACGGCAGCAGAAGACCAATTAACCAAATCAGCACCCTTCTTGGTCAAATCGGTCAATGGTCTGGCAATGCTAGAAAAATTACAGATGAAGCGACGATAAAAATTAGCAAAGCCCAGGAATTTCTGCAGACTTTTTAGAGATGTCGGCTGAGTCCAATCCTGGATGGCCTGAACCTTAACCGGATCCATCTCGATAGTAGAAGGGGAAAAGATGAACCCCAAAAATGAAACTTTCTGCACACCGAAGAGACACTTTGATCCCTTCACGAACAAGGAATTAGCACGCAGTACCTGGAAAACCATTCTGACTTGCTTCACATGAGACTCCCAATCATCTGAGAAGATCAAAATGTCATCCAAGTAAACAATCAAGAATTTATCCAGATACTCACGGAAAATGTCATGCATAAAAGACTGAAAAACAGATGGAGCATTGGCAAGTCCGAACGGCATCACCAGATACTCAAAATGACCCTCGGGCGTATTAAATGCCGTTTTCCATTCATCTCCCTGCCTGATTCTCACCAGATTATACGCACCACGAAGAACAATCTTAGTAAACCAACTAGCCCCCTTAATCCGAGCAAACAAGTCAGAAATCAATGGCAAGGGATACTGAAACTTAACAGTGATCTTATTAAGAAGGCGGTAATCAATACACGGTCTTAGCGAACCATCCTTCTTGGCTACAAAAAAGAACCCTGCTCCCAATGGTGACGACGATGGGCGAATATGTCCCTTCTCCAGGGATTCCTTCACATAACTGCGCATAGCGGTGTGTTCAGGCACGGACAAATTAAATAAACGACCCTTAGGGAATTTACTACCAGGAATCAAATCGATAGCACAATCACAATTCCTATGCGGAGGTAGGGCATCAGACTTGGACTCTTCAAATACATCCTGAAAGTCCGACAAGAACTCTGGGATGTCAGAAGGAATGGATGACGAAATAGACAAAAATGGAACATCACCATGTACTCCCTGACAACCCCAGCTGGTTACCGACATAGAGTTCCAATCCAATACTGGATTATGGGTTTGTAGCCATGGCAACCCCAACACGACCACATCATGCAAATTATGCAGTACCAGAAAGCGAATAACTTCCTGATGTGCAGGAGCCATGCACATGGTCAGCTGGGCCCAGTACTGAGGCTTATTCTTGGCCAAAGGTGTAGCATCAATTCCTCTCAACGGAATAGGACACCGCAAAGGCTCCAAGAAAAATCCACAACGTTTAGCATAATCCAAATCCATCAGATTCAGGGCAGCGCCTGAATCCACAAACGCCATGACAGAATACGATGACAAAGAGCACATTAAGGTAATGGACAAAAGGAATTTGGACTGTACAGTACCAATAACGGCAGAGCTATCGAACCGCCTAGTGCGTTTAGGACAATTAGAAATAGCATGAGTAGAATCACCACAATAGAAACACAGTCTGTTCAGACGTCTGTGTTCGTGCCGTTCTACTTTAGTCATAGTCCTGTCGCACTGCATAGGCTCAGGTTTACTCTCAGATAATACCGCCAGATGGTGCACAGATTTACGCTCGCGCAAGCGACGACCGATCTGAATGGCCAAGGACATAGACTCATTCAAACCAGCAGGCATAGGAAATCCCACCATTACATCCTTAAGAGCTTCAGAGAGACCCTTTCTGAACAAAGCCGCTAGTGCAGATTCATTCCACAGAGTGAGTACTGACCACTTCCTAAATTTCTGACAATATACTTCTACATCATCCTGACCCTGGCATAAAGCCAGCAGATTTTTCTCAGCCTGATCCACTGAATTAGGCTCATCGTAAAGCAATCCCAGCGCCTGGAAAAATGCATCAACATTACTCAATGCAGAATCTCCTGGTGCAAGAGAAAACGCCCAGTCCTGTGGGTCGCCGCGCAAAAAAGAAATAATAATCAAAACCTGTTGAATAGGATTACCAGAAGAATGAGGTTTCAAGGCCAAAAATAGCTTACAATTATTTCTGAAGCTCAGGAACTTAGTTCTGTCACCAAAAAACAAATCAGGAATCGGAATTCTTGGTTCTAGCATCGATTTCTGATCAATAGTATCTTGAATCTTTTGTACATTTACAACGAGATTATCCATTGAGGAGCACAGAGCCTGAATATCCATGTCCACAGCTGTGTCCTGAAGCACTCTAATGTCTAGGGGAAAAAAAAGACTGAAGACAGAGCTAAGAAAAAAAAATGATGTCAGGATTTCTTTTTTCCCTCTATTGGGAATCATTGGTGTGGCTCCTTGTACTGTTATGGCCGGCAATCAGGCAACACAGCGTGCAGTAATCAGCGCACATACAGAGATCTGGCAATAACCAAAAACAATAGGACGAGCTCTGAGACGTGGAATCTCTGTAGACTGCAGTACCTGATCTATCCTCACACAACTATAAGCAGCAGTGGATTGCGCCTATCACTACCTATGCAACTCGGCACTGCCTGAGGAGCTGACTAGCCTGAAGATAGAAATACAAGCCTGACTTACCTCAGAGAAATACCCCAAAACTAATCCCAAACTGTTCTTCAACTATATCAATAGTAAAAGAATAAAAACTGAAAATGTAGGCCCCTTAAAAAATAGTGAGGAAAGAATGGTTGTAGATGACGAGGAAAAAGCTAACATATTAAACACCTTCTTCTCCACGGTATTCACGGTGGAAAATGAAATGCTAGGTGAAATCCCAAGAAACAATGAAAACCCTATATTAAGGGTCACCAATCTAACCCAAGAAGAGGTGCGAAACCGGCTAAATAAGATTAAAATAGATAAATCTCCGGGTCCGGATGGCATACACCCACGAGTACTAAGAGAACTAAGTAATGTAATAGATAAACCATTATTTCTTATTTTTAGTGACTCTATAGCGACAGGGTCTGTTCCGCAGGACTGGCGCATAGCAAATGTGGTGCCAATATTCAAAAAGGGCTCTAAAAGTGACCCTGGAAATTATAGGCCAGTAAGTCTAACCTCTATTGTTGGTAAAATATTTGAAGGGTTTCTGAGGGATGTTATTCTGGATTATCTCAATGAGAATAACTGTTTAACTCCATATCAGCATGGGTTTATGAGAAATCGCTCCTGTCAAACCAATCTAATCAGTTTTTATGAAGAGGTAAGCTATAGACTGGACCACGGTGAGTCATTGGACGTGGTATATCTCGATTTTTCCAAAGCGTTTGATACCGTGCCGCACAAGAGGTTGGTACACAAAATGAGAATGCTTGGTCTGGGGGAAAATGTGTGTAAATGGGTTAGTAACTGGCTTAGTGATAGAAAGCAGAGGGTGGTTATAAATGGTATAGTCTCTAACTGGGTCGCTGTGACCAGTGGGGTACCGCAGGGGTCAGTATTGGGACCTGTTCTCTTCAACATATTCATTAATGATCTGGTAGAAGGTTTACACAGTAAAATATCGATATTTGCAGATGATACAAAACTATGTAAAGCAGTTAATACAAGAGAAGATAGTATTCTGCTACAGATGGATCTGGATAAGTTGGAAACTTGGGCTGAAAGGTGGCAGATGAGGTTTAACAATGATAAATGTAAGGTTATACACATGGGAAGAGGGAATCAATATCACCATTACACACTGAACGGGAAACCACTGGGTAAATCTGACAGGGAGAAGGACTTGGGGATCCTAGTTAATGATAAACTTACCTGGAGCAGCCAGTGCCAGGCAGCAGCTGCCAAGGCAAACAGGATCATGGGGTGCATTAAAAGAGGTCTGGATACACATAATGAGAGCATTATACTGCCTCTGTACAAATCCCTAGTTAGACCGCACATGGAGTACTGTGTCCAGTTTTGGGCACCGGTGCTCAGGAAGGATATAATGGAACTAGAGAGAGTACAAAGGAGGGCAACAAAATTAATAAAGGGGATGGGAGAACTACAATACCCAGATAGATTAGCGAAATTAGGATTATTTAGTCTAGAAAAAAGACGACTGAGGGGCGATCTAATAACCATGTATAAGTATATAAGGGGACAATACAAATATCTCGCTGAGGATCTGTTTATACCAAGGAAGGTGACGGGCACAAGGGGGCATTCTTTGCGTCTGGAGGAGAGAAGGTTTTTCCACCAACATAGAAGAAGATTCTTTACTGTTAGGGCAGTGAGAATCTGGAATTGCTTGCCTGAGGAGGTGGTGATGGCGAACTCAGTCGAGGGGTTCAAGAGAGGCCTAGATGTCTTCCTGGAGCAGAACAATATTGTATCATACAATTATTAGGTTCTGTAGAAGGACGTAGATCTGGGTATTTATTTATTATGATGGAATATAGGCTGAACTGGATGGACAAATGTCTTTTTTCGGCCTTACTAACTATGTTACTATGTAAAGGAATAGGCAGCCCCCCACATATAATGACTGTTAGCAAGATGAAAAGACAAACGTAGGAATGAAATAGATTCAGCAAAGTGAGGCCCGATATTCTAGACAGAGCGAGGATAGCAAAGAGAACTATGCAGTCTACAAAAAACCCTAAAACGAAAACCACGCAAAGGGGCAAAAAGACCCACCGTGCCGAACTAACAGCACGGCGGTGCACCCCTTTGCTTCTCAGAGCTTCCAGCAAAAGTTAATAGCAAGCTGGACAGAAAAAACAGAAAACAAACTAGAAGCACTTATCTAGCAGAGCAGCAGGCCCAAGGAAAGATGCAGTAGCTCAGATCCAACACTGGAACATTGACAAGGAGCAAGGAAGACAGACTCAGGTGGAGCTAAATAGCAAGGCAGCCAACGAGCTCACCAAAACACCTGAGGGAGGAAGCCCAGAGACTGCAATACCACTTGTGACCACAGAAGTGAACTCAGCCACAGAATTCACAACAGGTCGCTATTTTTCTCCCGCTTTGATTTTGTGGTTTCGTACCTTCCAGGTTCTAAGAATGTGAAGGCTGATGCCCTGTCAAAGAGTTTTGTGCCCGACTCTCCGGGTGTTCCTGAGCCGGCGGGTATTCTCAAAGAGGGGGTAATTTTGTCTGCCATCTCCCCTGATTTGCGGCGGGTGCTGCAAAAATTTCAGGCTGATAGACCTGACTGTTGCCCAGCGGAGAAACTGTTTGTCCCTGATAAATGGACTAGTAGAGTTATCTCTGAGGTTCATTGTTCGGTGTTGGCTGGTCATCCTGGAATCTTTGGTACCAGAGATTTGGTGGCTAGATCCTTTTGGTGGCCGTCTTTGTCGCGGGATGTGCGTTCTTTTGTGCAGTCCTGTGGGACTTGTGCTCGGGCTAAGCCCTGCTGTTCTCGTGCCAGTGGGTTGCTTTTGCCCTTGCCGGTCCCGAAGAGGCCGTGGACGCATATCTCTATGGATTTTATTTCGGATCTACCTGTCTCTCAAAAGATGTCGGTAATTTGGGTGGTTTGTGATCGCTTTTCTAAGATGGTTCATTTGGTACCCTTGTCTAAATTGCCTTCCTCCTCTGATTTGGTGCCATTGTTTTTCCAGCATGTGGTTCGTTTACATGGCATTCCGGAGAACATCGTTTCAGACAGAGGTTCCCAGTTTGTTTCGAGGTTTTGGCGTGCCTTTTGTGCTAGGATGGGCATTGATTTGTCTTTTTCCTCGGCTTTCCATCCTCAGACAAATGGCCAGACCGAACGAACTAATCAGACTTTGGAAACATATCTGAGATGCTTTGTTTCTGCTGATCAGGATGATTGGGTGTCCTTTTTGCCATTGGCTGAGTTCGTCCTTAATAATTGGGCCAGCTCGGCTACTTTGGTTTCGCCGTTTTTCTGCAATTCTGGTTTCCATCCTCGTTTCTCTTCAGGGCAGGTTGAGTCTTCGGACTGTCCTGGTGTGGATACTGTGGTGGATAGGTTGCAGCAGATTTGGACTCATGTGGTGGACAATTTAACATTGTCCCAGGAGAGGGCTCAACGTTTCGCTAACCGCCGGCACTGTGTGGGTCCCCGACTTCGTGTTGGGGATTTGGTTTGGTTGTCGTCTCGTTATGTTCCTATGAAGGTTTCCTCTCCTAAGTTTAAGCCTCGTTTCCTTGGTCCGTATAGGATTTCTGAGGTTCTCAATCCTTTGTCGTTTCGTTTGACCCTTCCGGCTTCTTTTGCCATCCATAATGTATTCCATAGGTCGTTGTTGCGGAGGTATGTAGCGCCTGTGGTTCCATCCGTTGACTCTCCTGCCCCGGTGTTGGTTGAGGGGGAGTTGGAGTATGTGGTGGAGAAGATTTTGGATTCTCGTATTTCGAGACGGAAACTCCAGTACCTGGTCAAGTGGAAGGGTTATGGTCAGGAAGATAATTCCTGGGTCTTTGCCTCCGATGTTCATGCTGCCGATCTGGTTCGTGCCTTTCATTTGGCTCGTCCTGGTCGTCCTGGGGGCTCTGGTGAGGGTTCGGTGACCCCTCCTCAAGGGGGGGGTACTGTTGTGAATTCTGTTGTCAAGCTCCCTCCTGTGGTCATGAATGGTACTTCGGCTGCGGCTTCTGGGTTTCCTTCCACAGGTGACGGGGTTGGTTCATTGGCTGGCTGCTCTATTTGACTCCACTTAGATCATTGCTCCATGCCACCTGTCAATGTTCCAGTATTGGTCTAGTTCTCTCCTGGATCGTTCTTGTGACCTGTCTTCCCAGCAGAAGCTAAGTTCCTGCTTGTTTTTCTTTGTTTGCTATTTTTCTGTCCAGCTTGCTATTTTGATTTTTGTCTTGCTTGCTGGAAGCTCTGGGACGCAGAGGGAGCGCCTCCGCACCGTGAGTCTGTGCGGAGGGTCTTTGCGCCCTCTGCGTGGTCTTTTTGTAGTTTTTTGTGCTGACCGCAAAGTTACCTTTCCTATCCTCAGTCTGTTCAGTAAGTCGGGCCTCACTTTGCTAAATCTATTTCATCTCTGTGTTTGTATTTTCATCTTTACTCACAGTCATTATATGTGGGGGGCTGCCTTTTCCTTTGGGGAATTTCTCTGAGGCAAGGTAGGCTTTATTTTTCTATCTTCAGGGCTAGCTAGTTCCTTAGGCTGTGCCGAGTTGCATAGGGAACGTTAGGAGCAATCCACGGCTATTTCTAGTGTGTGTGATAGGATTAGGGATTGCGGTCAGCAGAGTTCCCACGTCTCAGAGCTCGTCCTATATTATTTGTAACTGTCAGGTCATTCCGTGTGCTCTTAACCACCAGGTCCATTATTGCCCTTACCACCAGGTCATAACAGTTTGGTGAGTGCTAACCACTTTTTTCTTTTGCTTTTGAACTATATATCTTTTTGGTTGAGCACCCCTTATGCCCATGCATTGAGTAGGAGGTATAGGGGCTGGTACAGCATATTGTAGCACGCCGATAGGTGATCGCGTATGACAGCAGTGCGGGTATACTTTGTTTCTTCTTTTTTAGGCTGCTGCAGTGATATTGCTTTTCCTTCGGGGAGGGTAATGTCATGCTCAGAAGCAATGGAGTTCTCTTCACCAGGTAAGGCACACACATGCAACACATTCCGAATTGAAGCCAGAAGAGGGAGCTCAGGACCCGGATTCAGGGGAGCTTCCCTAGGCTTTATGTATCCTGACCTGGAGGAGGAGCTAGTCAGTTGGTCCAGGGAGACCAAGCAGGACAGTCTGAGAGAGACACTAAAGTAGAAGGAAGTCTGGAACTGAGTTCAGATAAAGAGGCCTGGCAGCCACGAGGGAGCTGCAGCCTCTGGAAGGAGGGATAACCTGGAAGGGTTGAATGTGGAGTAGCCAGAAGGGAAGGAGCAAAGGAGAGAAACAGGACTCGGAGGGGAACTGTGACCATGCACCATCAGAGCTATAGTGCAGAAGCTGGGTACCGGGAGCCCAAGGCCTTAGTGGAACTGTACGACACTTGGCAGAACCAGAGGGCACGACACTACACGTTAACTGCCCGCACCATGCCTGAGACGCAGCAGCACCTGAGGAGCCCGGGGCATGATAGATTCCCTGTAAAAAAAGCACAAGCTGCCCGTCATGCAAGTACCTGTCTCAGGATGGGGGAATAGAGGAATCTGCAGAAAGCTTCAGGCAGAAGGGACTTCATTTACAGCAGGCGCTAGTTGGAAAGGCTCACGGACCTCTACTGGAACAAGGCAACTCTCAGTTGCCTTTGAGCTAGCCGGACCACCTTCACCCGTGCCTGGTGCCCTGGACTGTGGCCAGCAAACGACAGTAAACCAGGTAAAGACTTACAACTGTCTCCTCTATTTATTCATCGGCATATACCATCATCTGAGCCACTCACCATAGGACCCCTGGGGACCCAATTCACCTCTGGGAAGCATAACACCCATGCTGCTACAACATCCCCCAGGGGACCCCTCTAACGCAGCGTCTGTCCCACTACTGACCAAACACCACAGGTGGCATCACTTTCAACATTTTCCCCTTTAAAGATCGTTCCCCTTTAGCGTTGAGCTCCAGGGCCACAGACCGGGTCACAGCCACCGTGACATCCCCTTTAGTAGCCGACCGGACCCAGTACCGAGTACCCCTCTGCCCTGGCTGGGCGACTCACTTTCATGAGCTCCAAGTCCATGGTGTGTTAGTGGCAGGGTAACACTCAAGCTTGCTTCCTCCATCCCCTCCCGCCAACCACCGACAACAGAGGGGTATTATTATCCTTTTCATTTCCTGACTGTTGCGCACCCATCACCTCTTCCTCCTGATACTCTTCCATTTGTTGCTCGGCTCCAGCAACTTCACACACAGTTTTTCTGGTACCATGAGACCCCCTCCATCACTGTAATCCACCCTCCCATGGCACCCGACTGTGTGACAACAGTCTGGAACTTAGAAATATTGTTATCCCTTCTGCAACCTCCTCTGCTTCCACCTCTTCCTCTGGGACCAACACCTCCCCCTGCAGACTGTTCAAAGTGTGCTCCAGCATGCTGATGACTGGAATAATGATGATGATGATGGCATCATCAGTGCTAACTATCTTAATAGCCATTTTGAAACTGTACAGAAGGATGCAAAGGTCCTTCATGTGTACTCACTCTGCAAGCGTTATTTGCACCTCGTGTGTAGTATGTTGTCCCAGGCTATGCAAAAGGACATATTACACCAGGGCTTGTCACTATTGCCACAGTCGATGCAACATGTGGTCAATGGAAATCCACCATGTCGGCACATCACATATCAAATGGTCAACTGGTATGCCGAAAGACCTCTGTAGCGATGCAAGTCGATGACCTGTGGGATGCAAACAGCAGAATTGAAAACACAGCGACCACGCTTTTTGCAGCAGCGCACCCAGGCCAGGAAAGTGGCAGAATGTGGTGAGCCCTGGCTGCACAGTACATAGGTGGGGGGATATTCTCTGCACTGTTGGAACATGGCTCTAATTAAAGGAGAGGTTGAGGGGGCAGGTGGAGGCCCTAGAGGAGATGGAGGAGGCAGAACAAGTAAAGGAACTGTTAGATGCAGAGGTTTGTCCCACAAGCCTTGGGGATTCTAAAACTTGCGGAGTAGACCCTTGCCCCCGTCCCCCCACAGCGACCAGAGTCAGGCAGTGCCCAGTTAAAAAATGTAATGTCCCTGGCCATGTTTGCTCTTCCAAGGTTCATTGATGAAATGCACCCTGGCAGACATAGATTTTTTAAGGAACAGGTGATGTTGTCAGTGACATGCTGTCGTAGCGCAGGAACAGCTTTCTTAGAGAAGTAATGGCAACTGGTACTGGGGGACTACAATGTCCATCATCTTTTAGAAACCGCCTGTATCCACCAGATGGAAAGGCAGCATTTCCATGGCCAACAAATTGGAGATGGTGGAATTCAAGCTCTTAGTTTTGGTATGTGTAGGAGGAAACTTTTACGTATCCACAAGTGCAGGACCGAGGGCTGGCTGCTGTGCTGAGAGTGGGTGAAGCAGGGTGAACACAGCAAACTGCTGGACTGTGAGTGCGGTGCAGGCAGAGATGTTGTTGTGGATTGAGAAAGACGTTGTGTGAAACAAAAATAGCAGGCATGTTCACTTCCGCAAAAGTTGACAGGCTTTCACTCACCCCAACTGTAGGGGATAAACAAGTGGATGTTCTGCAGCCCGAGTCCGGTGTGAGTACACTTGCAATGATGACGGAGGAAGAAGCAGCAGAAGCAGTTGATGGGATGGGCGCTGGGTGGCGAGGCCCTCTAGCCTGCCTTTTTGCACCATATGGTTCCTAAAAGTATCACATGTTGATCGCGCATGTGCCCGTTCATGCATGTAGTAGTCAAATTATTGCATTTTTTGCCTCTACTGAGTCGTTTTTTTTCAAAGGTCGCAGATAGTGTTAGTTGGGTCATACTATGTGGTCTCATAAAAGGCCCAGGCTAGGCAACCCTTACCGCCCCTGTGAACTGCAGACTCATGACCTCTGCTGGCCACAGCCAGAGTTGTGGCTGAGGATGCAGCGCTTGTCTTGGTTGTATCATTCCTTGTCTGTGCAGCATCTTCCTCCTCCTCCATCTCCTCTGCTAAGCTGTTCAACTGTGTGGCTCTGGGTTCACACCAAGTGGGATCTATAACATCATCAACAGCTCTGTTCTCCCACTCCTTGCCCTAAGAGTCATCCTCCTCCTCTTCCTGCCCTGACAACACAGTGCAGTACACGTGTATCTGAGTCTCATCAGGATCCCTTCCACCCCAGGGGTTATCGTCTGGTATGAGGGTCTGGATTCTGCTCTGACCCTACTTTGTCCAGCCCCTAATCCAAAAAAAAAAATTGGGGCATCAGTGCAAATGCTTTCCTCCTCTGGATTCTGTGAATCTTTGGAGCAGACCTCTGTTGCCCATGGAATGTGTGAACACCTCTGCAGACTCACCCATCTGTTGTTCACCAGTCAATTGGCTGGTGGGAGAGTTGTGACACAGGAGGGAATCGGGGTAATTGGGGCGCCACCTCTGAGGATTGTACTGTGTGTGATGTTAAGCTAGAGGAAGAGGAGATGCCATTTGATGCAGCACTTGCTATCCACTGGAGCACATGCTCTTTCTGGTCCTCGTCTACAATGCACACTGCTGTGCGGCTGTCAAAGAAAGGGAGTCAAGTAGCCTGTCTAGTAACAGATCTTGACAGTTGTCTTTGGATAGGACGAGACGGTGTTTGCTTAGAAGAGCTTTCAGTAGTATTACCAGTAGTGTTGAGCATTCCGATACCGCAAGTATCGGGTATCGGCCGATACTTGCGGTATCGGAATTCCGATACCGAGATCCGATACTTTTGTGGTATCGGGTATCGGTATCGGATACATAGAGATGTGTAAAATAAAGAATTAAAATAAAAAATATTGATATATTTACCTCTCCGGCGGCCCCTGGACTCAGCGCGGGTAACCGGCAGGCTTCGTTGTTCAAAATCAGCACTTTTAGGACCTGAGAATCACGTCCCGGCTTCTGATTGGTCGCGGGCCGCCCATGTGACCGCCACGCGACCAATCACAAGCCGCTACGTCTTTGAAAGTCATTAACGCGCTCATTTTTAAAAATGAGCGCGTTAATAGCTTGCGGTGATGTCGCGGCTTGTGATTGGTCGCGTGGCCGCGACCAATCACAAGCCGCTACGTCTTTGAAAGCCATTAACGTGCTCATTTTTAAAAATGAGCGCGTTAATAGCTTGCGGTGACGTCGCGGCTTGTGATTGGTCGCGTGGCGGTCACATGGGCGGCCCGCGACCAATCAGAAGCCGGGACGTGATTCTCAGGTCCTAAAAGCGCTGATTTTGAACAACGAAACCTGCCGGTTACCCGCGCTGAGTTCAGGGGCCGCCGGAGAGGTAAATATATCAATATTTTTTATTTTAATTGTTTATTTTACACATCCCTATGGATCCCAGGGCCTGAAGGAGAGTTTCCTCTCCTTCAGACCCTGGGAACCATGAGAATACCTTCCGATACTTGATGTCCCATTGACTTGTATTGGTATCGGATATCGGTATCGGCGATATCCGATATTTTTCGGGTATCGGCCGATACTATCCGATACCGATACTTTCAAGTATCGGACGGTATCGCTCAACACTAATTACCAGCTAACCCACGTACATGTCGAACATGAAGCCTATTCCCCCTTCCACCACAACCTCATATTTTCCCTTCATGTTGTATGCACCTTTCTAGGCAGCTGTTTCACAATGAAAAGTGTAAGAAAATCCACGTTCCAGCTCCTTAAAATAATTAGCTTCTATAATCAATCCATTAAAACTTGTTAGTGAACATACAATCCTTGCACATCCAGGATGCAAACAGAGAAGACAACAGGATAGAGCGGCACGTTTGATCAAAAAGATCTTAATCCATGCTTAGTTCTATGTCCGCAAAAGAATGTCTTTTTCTAATGTCCATAAGCCTATCATGACGGCTCAATTGGACACATGATCCACCGCAGGTCCTGCATTTGATCAAACCAAATTAAGTTCCGGACTCATTATTTATACGAAAAAACAATACTGAATACATTCAAAATCATGTATCACTATTGATAATATAAAGTTTAGGATGTTTATCCTAAACTTTAAATTATCAATAGTGATACATGATTTTGTTTCTCTTATTAAGGCCATTTGGAAATCTAATCTGCAGATTGTATATCCAAAACGCCTCCCTAGTTAGGAGGCGTCTCTTAATGTCACCTCCCCATTGGGGATTCTTTACTACCTCTGGCGCAGTGGTTAGCACAGCAGCCTTGCAGCGCTGGAGTCCTGGGTTCAAACCCCACCAAGGACAACATCTGCAAAGAGTTTGTATGTTCTCTCCGTGTTTGCGTGGGTTTCCTCCGGGCACTCCGGTTTCCTCCCACATTCCAAAGACATACTGATAGGGAATTTAGATTGTGAGCCCCATCAGGGACAGCAATGATAATGTGTGCAAAATGTAAAGCGCTGCGGAATATGTTAGCGCTATATAAAAATAAAGATTATTATTATTACTACCTCTATCCCTTGAATTGTCATAGCTGATATCAGTCCTTCATGGTGGGTAACAAAATGTTTCGCCACCATTGAAATATTCCTATTACTACTGTTATGATTATTCATATCTCTTAGGCTACGTTCACATTAGCGTTGTGCGCCGCTGCGTCGGCGACGCAACGCACGCAAAAACACACCAAAACGCACGCAAAAACGCTGCGTTTTGCGACGCATGCGTAGTTTTTTGCCAAAATTTGGATGCAAGAAAAATGCAACTTGCTGCGTTTTCTTGGTCCGACACTTGCGGCAAAAAAGACGCATGCGTCGCACAACGCAACAAACAAAAACGCATGCGTCCCCCATGTTAAATATAGGGGCGCATGACGCATGCGTCGCCGCTGCGTCGCCCGACGCAAACCCGACGCAAACTAGCATAACACTAGTGTGAACGTAGCCTTATGGTACCTCTGCCTGCACCCCAATATTAGCCCCTGCACCCCAATATTAGCCCAAATGATTTTGATTAGGAAATGGGGTCTGGTACCTGCACAACCATATTAGCCCAAATTATTTTGATTAGGAAATCTTGCCTTGTGCATGTACAACAATATTAGCCCAACAATTTTAATTAAGAAATTGCGACTCCTGCTTGCACCTAAGTTTTAGCCCAAACTATTTTTATTAGGAAAAAACGATTTTGATCAGGAAATGGGGCCTGGTGCTTGCACCTCAATATTAGCCAAAATGATTTTGATTAGGAAATGTGATCTGACTGCAAGACAGTATTAACCAAACAAATTTTATCAGGAAATGAGGCCTGGTGCCTGCACTCCTTTATTAGCCCAAATTATTTTGATTAGGAAATGTGGACTCCTGCCTGAACAACACTATAAGCACAAACTAGTTAGATGCTGGAATGTAGATTTCACACAGGATCCTATCAAACTATATGACAACTTGCAGCAGGAGCAGCCTCTCTGTGCTGTTACACTGAGAAAATTACACCAACAAAACCACATGTACATGTTTTTATATGGAGAGGGACATGTGACTACGGCAGCCAATAATAGAAGGCCTTGTGTCTGGACGTTGTAGATTGTTCCGCCTCCCTGATTGGCTGCCAAACTCTACATACATTAAGTTAAAAAAATACAATCTGCTGCTCCTCTTACCTATACTCACCCCTCCTTTCATAAAACACATTCCCCCGCTTAGCATATATCACCACTATCCTAGCCTGTGAAGATGTGAGGGTTTTGGGTTGTAATAATCACCTGGGCAGGTTAACGATGCAACTATTTTTTATTCCTAATGTCCATGGTTGTACAACAAATCCAGGTAGATGGCCAAAATACAATGTTCTAAGTCCACAAGTGCACTACCTGGGATTTGTAGTGCCACTACCCCATACCAGGCGATACACAATGTCTCCCACAGCTTTGGTATTTCCAGCCTGTATAGTGCCCAGTCACAGCCTATGTTCCTCCAGATGATGGATATCATGACCATAGCTCATGGATACCCCTTCAGCCAACAACAGATCTCTAAACTCCATAGGCCACCCAGCCATGTCCTAAAGGATGCCATCCTGGAGTCTCTCCCTTTGAAGCCACTCTCCCCTCCCTGACTAAACATGTGGCTTCTTCCTCCCACCTTGGGATCAGCCCCCTGTATGGGCAGAAGTGTACACAACCTCTCCCTTAAAAATTTGCTTTTAGCTCAAAGAATGAAGTATATTCCATAAACCAGTCACTTGGGACTGCATGTGAGACCCCTGTAGTGATGGCTCCCCTGGGTCTACTATCCCCATCCACACAATTGTTGGAAGCACAATGGCTTGAGACCCTGAGATACAGATGAGATTAACAGAATATTATATGTAAATGTAAAGCAATCTCCCGTCTGGCCTTAGGTACACATAAGATCCAGCCTGCATGCCTTCTTCTGCTTGCTGTCACTGAATGGAAACATTGATTCCTGAAGATAAACTGATGAGCAAGTAAATCACTAATAAAACACAGCAAGTAAATAGCTAACAAAACACAACAATAGTGGCCCGTGCTGGAAAAGTTTGCATCCCAGAGAGCTGTGGACTCCACTCTAGGGGCATTGGTCCAATAGTGTTTAATCCATGGCCAGTTCCCTACAGCAGTAGAAGCAGCCTCTCTGCACTGTTAGGCCGGCCTCACCCTAGCGAGTTTTACGGACGTAAGAGAGGTGCAGAAAATACGGATTGCACAAGGTACAATGCATCTCTATGGCCAAGCTTCTACCTGCCGTATTTTACGGATCCGTATTGTAGGGGCTTCTACGGCCGTAGAAAATCGCAGCATGCTGCGTTTGTCACCGTATTGCGCAAAAAAAATCGCCAATGAAAGTCTATGGGGGCGAGAAATATACGGATTACACACGGACCAACAGTGTGACTTGCGTGAAATATGCCAGACATCTCCAGACATCGCCAGGTGCAAGGAATTGAGCCAAGCCCTCAATCATGAATCTCAGACATGCTAATTAGCTCAAAAAGCCACACAGACATCCCGGAAGTCTGGTGCTCGCCTCCACAGAGTTCCAAGCAGCATGGCATCCATCATTAACGTGGATATGCTCCTCATCCTGGTCCAAGAAAGGCCAGAAATATGGGACCAGCGGGATCCCAACTACTCCAACCGGGCCAGGAAAGAGGCAGCTTGGAGGGCCATCTGTGGGCTCCTATTCCCCAATTATGCCCAACGGCCACGTGCGGAGCAGACAAGTCTATACACTCATGTATTCACAAGATTGAACTTTACAAGATGCTTTCCCTACATGATTACTTGAGCAATCATTTTTATCTTTATATGTCATTTATGGCCATTTTTGGCATTTTCTAAAGCTGAGTAACATGCAGAAGTGTTTCTGGACATAGGTAATCTGGATCTTGCCCTGCTAAATATTTTATGGGCCTCATACCCCGTCCAGAGGGTTGTTGTCCCTTGTCTTATTTTGACATAATTTCGCACATTAGGCTCATTATTGCACAAGGCATTTTCCTTTCCTATCCTATCTTACCTAATGTCTGTTTGCAAGAACAGGGTTCTCTCCCCTCTCTACCAGTTTACTGTCAAGTTATTAACTGTGTGGACCTCTGCATGTAACCCCTTTATCATCTGCATCACCATGGAAATTATTGTGCTATAACAAATTTTTACACAAAAATACAAAATATGACTGACAACTGGAATAAGCTATGTTCAGAATGATATTGAACAATATTTCTGACCATGTAATTGCAGTGGATGATGTTATGACACGATGGCGCAGCATCCGGGACCAATACCAGCGGGAAAGACAGCAGCGAGCAAGAAGTGGGTCAGCAGCCCCTCTGAAGAAGCGCAAATATATATATTATGACCGTCTTTCCTTTTTGGATGTCAGTATGGATCTTAGGCAGTAAGTAAAAACCTCTCAACACATTTGCAATGAAACTAAATCTTAGTCTGTTTTGTGGTTTAGGGTTATAACATTGCGAATTCCATGTAAGGATGTGTCAATATAGTGCAAACAATAATGTAAACAAGCATAAATTCCAAAAGGGTCCTGGAGGAGAGAGGACCCTGTCCGCCAAGCATCCCAAGCTCCAACAAGGGATGGGTGAGAATGTAGTATGCGAGTTTAGAGATGTTCAGGCAGTGTTTTGTGGGATGGGTTGTTACTGCATGTTATCTGATTGTTTGAAGAGGTGGGTCTTCATGGTTTTGGTCTAGCTTGAAATGGTATGCCATATTATGATGTGTTGTGATAGTGTTTGATACATTTGTGGGGATCCACAAGACAAATCTTGTATATTCTTGTGTGAATATGAGATAAGAGGGGAGTAGAGAAGGAGATGTTGTGCTGATCTGAGGTTGTGTTTTTTGTGTGTTAATATTGCTCACAGATGTGTAATTAAACAATGTCCACAAAATAATTACCTTTTATTGTTTTATTAACAGAACACAGTCTAACCTCACAGAGAGGGAAACCGGATCAGAATCTGAGGCTCTCATAGATCCTGTAAGTGTGGAGGAAGAGGTTGCAGGACCATCTTTGGCTTCATCAGCATCCATCCTTGAGGACCCATCAGCATCATCAACACTGCAGGCAGCAGCAAGTGAGGAAGATGCAGCACCACCACCCTCAGCAGCACATGATGCGGAAAGGCTTGAGGAACATGGCCAGAGCAGCAGCCCTACAGGCCCACTGGTGTCATCCCCACAGGCAGCTGGGCCTTTACAGAGATCCCGCCGAAGGAGAGAGCTGGAAGCCAGAAGAAGTGATGTTGATGCCGGGGTCCTCAATTATTTGGCCAGGGCAGCCACGGATGATGGCGAGGAGGCCTTTGCCCGCAGCCTTTCCCCTTATCTTAGACCCCTTCCCCGTGAGGTGAGGCTACGTGTGAGAGGGTGTATGCAAATCCTGATTGATTTAAGCACCCCTCCAAATAACCCTTTTGAGGTTTTTGAATATCTGGAGCGAAGGCAGCTTGGCCAAACCAACCTCTTGCGCCTTCAATTCCCTCAACAGGAGCACAATCAATCAGGATTTGCAGCACCTACTCCACGTATGCCTCCACTTCAACCCCTCCCACCCCAAAATCTACAAAGGCCATCAGACTACCAAATGGCAGGCTACAACCCCCAATCCCAATATGGCCACTTTTCCAGACCCAGTGATGTTGGCTGGTCCCAACCTGGGTTTGGACAGCATGGCCATTTTGGGTTGGGGTATGATGCAAGGCAATCTGTACGTCAGCATGATGCAAAGAGACAATTGGCTTATGGTCACCACACAACTGGCCAATATGGACAAGGCCAGTATTCTGGGCCACAAGCCACTGCATCCTCACAGGATGAACTCCCATCGGCCCAACAAAGGCCCCCTAACCAGCTGTCAACATCTCCCCCACCAACTTACAGGGATCTGTAATTGTTTTGTGTTTTTGCAGTTTTTTTATTTTATTTTGGTAGCTGGCTACCATGTTAATTTTGTGTTTGGCCACCATTTCCCCTTTGTCGTTGATCCTTGTTAGAAAGCAACCCATAAAAAAGGGTTATACAAACCATATGCCTAAAATATGGTTTAAAGATAAAAAAAAAGGGTTGCTATGTTAGTAAAAACTTATCACCAAAGCCAATTGATGTTTGTGGATTAACCCCTTACCGGCATCGGACGTACTATACCGTCCGATGCCGGCTCCCCTGCTTTGATGCAGGGCTCCGCGGTGAGCCCGCACCAAAGCCGGGACATGTCAGCTGTTTTGAACAGCTGACATGTGCCCGTAATAAGCGCGGGCAGAATCGCGATCTGCCCGCACCTATTAACTATTGGTAAATGCCGCTGTCAAACGCAGACAGCGGCATTTAACTACCGCTTCCGGCCGGGCGGCCGGAAATGACGTCATCGCCGACCCCCGTCACATGATCGGGGGTCGGCGATGCTTGTGAATGGTAACCATAGAGGTCCTTGAGACCTCTATGGTTACTGATTGCCCGTCGCTGTGAGCGCCACCCTGTGGTCGGCGCTCACAGCACACGTGCAATTCTGCTACATAGCAGCGATCAGCAGATCGCTGCTATGTAGCAGAGCCGATCGTGCTATGCCTGCTTCTAGCCTCCCATGGAGGCTATTGAAGCATGGCAAAAGTTAAAAAAAAAAGTTTAAAAAAATGTGAAAAAAATAAAAAAACATAAAAGTTTAAATCACCCCCCTTTCGCCCCAATCAAAATAAATCAATAAAAAAAATATCAAATCTACGCATATTTGGTATCGCCGCGCTCAGAATCGCCCGATCTATCAATTAAAAAAAAGTATTAACCTGATCGCTAAACAGCGTAGCGGGAAAAAAATTCGAAACGCCAGAATTACGTTTTTTTGGTCGCCGTGACATTGCATTAAAATGCAATAACGGGCGATCAAAAGAACGTATCTGCACCGAAATGCTATCATTAAAAACGTCATCTCGGCACGCAAAAAATAAGCCCTCAACCGACCCCAGATGATGAAAAATGGAGACGCTACGAGTATCGGAAAATGGCGCAATTTTTTTTTTTTTTAGCAAAGTTTGGAATTTTTTTTCACCACTTAGATAAAAAATAACTTAGTCATGTTTGGTGTCTATGAACTCGTAATGACCTGGAGAATCATAATGGCAGGTCAGTTTTAGCATTTAGTGAACCTAGCAAAAAAGCCAAACAAAAAACCAATGTGGGATTGCACTTTTTTTGCAATTTCACCGCACTTGGAATTTTTTTCCCGTTTTCTAGTACACGACATGCTAAAACCAATGATGTCGTTCAAAAGTACAACTTGTCCCGCAAAAAATAAGCCCTCACATGGCCAAATTGACAGAAAAATAAAAAAGTTATGGCTCTGGGAAGGAGGGGAGCGAAAAACGAACACGGAAAAACGAAAAATCTCCCGGTCATGAAGGGGTTAATCATTTTTGCATCACACACATATTCAGAAAACATAAACATATGGTCAGTAAGGAAACAAAACACACACACAGTACTGTTTCAGTGGATGAAAATAGTATATTTCCCAAACATATCTTTAAAATAATGAAATCACAACTGAGAAACAGCATAATCTTGCCAGGGAGTAGAACCCTGAGGAGAAACAAAAAAATTGGTCAATACATCCCTAACTTTTATGCCAGAAAGGGGACGGCGCGGAGGAGGGCCATGTGGTGTTGGCCTAATTACACTACGCAATATGTGTTCATCACTACCATCTGAGAAGCAATCATGTATGCGGGTATAGTTGTGCAAAATTACTGATGCTTTGATAATTTCATTTACTGTAGCCTCACTGAGCTGTATGGCAGTCTGCAGGACACGCCATTTGGCCACCAGAATACCAAAGGCGCACTCCACCAGTCTGCGCGCCCTAGAAAGGCGCAAATTAAATATCCTCCGACAGTGCTCCAGGTTGCGCCGGGGATAAGGCCTCATGACGTGTCTGGTGAGTTGGAACGCCTCATCTCCAACCAAAAAAAAAGGCAGTGCTTCTGCAGTGGAGCCTGGGAGTTGTTGTGGTGGTGGGAGGTCTAACTGGTTGTCACGTAGCCGCCGACCCATTATAGACGAATTGAAGACCCTAGAGTCTCCACTTCGGCCATAGGCCCCAATGTCTACAATTATAAACCTGTAGTTACTGTCAACTACAGCTAACAGAACTACAGAGAAAAACTGCTTATAGTTGTAGAATTGGGAGCCAGAGTTCGGCGGCTTACGTACCCTAATATGTTTCCCATCCACCGCTCCAATGCAGTTTGGGAAGTCACAATTGACCTGGAACCCACGGGCTATTTTGAGCCAATCAGCCTGTTTTGGCTCAGGCATCACAAGGTCCTTAAGTCTATCCCATATTTGGTGACAGGCTAACCGCACAATGCCAGAAATGGTGGAGCGGCCAATCAAAAATTCAAGGTGGAGACCCGCAAAGGACAATCCAGTGGACAGGAATCTGTAAGTGAAAAAAAAAAAATAAGGTATGTTTCAAGAGTGAGCACAAAACATGAATAAGCACAATCATATTTGCATTTGTCTGATACTAGATTAATGCTGGAAAGGAAAAAATGTCCTTAAGGGGCTTAACTATAACAGTTACGTCACTTTGTCACATCTGCTTGGGACATAATGTACACATATTCCGGCAAAAAAACAGATTAAAACCAAAAAAAAAAAAAAAAAAAAAGATCATCAACATACAGTATGTGAGGATGTAGAATACATACCGTAACGTGAGGAGAAGACGCTCCTCAGCGGAGATAGCTTTGCGTAGCCTTGTATCCTGAAATGTTATTCCTGGGCGTAATATCTCCAACAATCTGTCAAATGTTTGTATTGTCATGCGACAGTAGAGATAAAACTTTTCAGGATGTTCCCGCAGAGCTGTATATAGCCGATGAAAATGGCCTTTAGTGAGGCGTTTAGTAAGAAGAGGATGCACCCACATTCTTCTGCTCCTCCTTCGCGGATCCACAATCACAGGGTATGAGTGCCCAAACCGACGAGACAATAGCCAGTTAAACAAAACCCGCTGCGTTGGGGTGAACTGCAGGTGGTCAGACATAGTACAAATGTTACCACAACACTACAACAGTTGACAAACCACAAAATGACCATATGGGAGTGAGCCACCTGTTGTAGAGGCCTTAAATAGGGTTGATGAGGGTAATTTAAATCAATTTTAGCCTCCAAAACCGTTAAATGTCCATTTTGTCAGGTTGCGTGAAAAATACGCATTACGGTGGGCATACGGATTACATACGCAACATTACATACGCAAAATACGTGACCACACCTTGCCTACGGAGTTCTTACGGATCACCGTATTTCTAATTTTGAGGCGTATTACGGCCGTAAAATACGGACCGTATTTTTCAACGCTGAGTGTAAGGCCGGCCTTATACTGACAAAATGGCGCCAGCAAAACAACATGTCCGCTTCTTATATGGAGAGGAACTTATGACTTCAGCAGTCAATGACAGAAGCTCTTGTGTCTGGACGTTGTGGATGGTTTTTGCGCCCTGATTGACTGTTAGACTCTACACACATTGAGTTAAAAAAGAAAAAATTATAGTCCACGGCTCCTTTGACCTATACCCACCCCCTCCTTTCATAAAACACGTTGTTCCAGCTCATCATACAGCACCACTCTCCTAGCCAAAGTCCTAACAAAAGCATAGGTGGAAACGCGATCATTTACAGGACTGCGTCCGAATTTAGCCGACTTTGAGGAAGAATGCTTGGTAAGTCGAACATGGATTCAAATGAGCTACGTGCTGAATTTGAGATTGGCGAATGTTTTCCGAACAAGTTCCCTCATCTTTAATTTTTACCATCAGCATGTTGAACTTTCCTATACATCCATTGTTGATACTTTTTATACTGTATGCATTTTCATCTTCAACATTTCTGATGCGATCAGTAGTCAAGGGTGGACCACTTCAATTTAGTCAAAGTATATCTAGCTCACAGGTAGGAGATCGATATAGAAACAACAGGAGATAGGGTATGAGACATGGGTATCTCCCATCATTAATGGTAACACCATGGTAGAGGGAAGTAGACAGAAAACCCTGGCATTTTAGGGGCAGGTAGTAGGGTTCTCTAGGGATACATCATTTATAAAAGAGGGACATACTTTTTCAACTATAACATAAACCAGAGTTAATGCTTTTAATTGAAAGCAAGGACAATTTATGCCGTTAAATGGAAATGAGAAGCTGCAGAGGAGTGTTTTTCTTATGTTTCAAGAATAAGAAGAGTACATTTTGTGCAATCTGGATGTCTTCAACTATGTTGTGTGACCTGAATGATAAGTCAAACTATAATGAGTGAAATCATAATGTAAATTATATAAAAACCTTTCTTCAGTCTAATAAAGTGGGACACTTTTATACCAGACTCTGTGTGGATTCTGTCCAAAGGGCTCATGAGCTCTTATTAACACATCAGGAATTCTCCATGATATATGCTATCCATGGAGTAGCCAAAATTCCTATGACAGACTCTAAAGGTACCTTCACACTGAACAACTTAAGAACGATATCGCTAGCGATCCGTGACGTTGCAGCGTCCTGGATAGCGATATCGTTGTGTTTGACACGCAGCAGCGATCAGGATCCTGCTGTGACATCGTTGGTCGGAGCAGAAAGGCCAGAACTTTATTTCGTCGCTGGATCTCCTGCAGACATCGCTGAATCGGCGTGTGTGACGCCGATTCAGCGATGTCTTCACTGGTAACTAGGGTAAACATCGGGTTACTAAGTGCAGGGGCGCACTTAGTAACCCGATGTTTACCCTGGTTACCGGTGTAAATGTAAAAAAACAAACACTACATACTTACATTCCGGTGTCTGTCCCCCGGCGCTCTGCTTCCCTGCACTGTCAGCGCTGGCCGGCCGTAAAGCACAGCGGTGACATCACCGCTTTGCTTTACGGCCAGCCAGCGCTCACAGTCAGTGCAGGGAAGCAGAGCGCTGGGGGACAGACACCGGAATGTAAGTATGTAGTGTTTGTTTTTTTTTTTTTACATTTACACTGGTAACCAGGGTAAACATCGGGTTACTAAGCGCGGCCCTGCGCTTAGTAACCCGATGTTTACCCTGGTTACCAGGGGACTTCGCATAGTTGGTCGCTGGAGAGCTGTCTGTGTGACAGCTCTCCAGCGACCACAAAGCCGCTGCAGCGATCGCCATCGTTGTCTAGATCGCTGCAGTGTCGCTAAATGTGACGGTACCTTAAGTGGAATGACCTGGCCATTCACAATCAGTTCTGTACATCTCTTTCTGACTAAATTAAGAATAATTTAGTACAGGTACCAACTCTAGTCTCCCTTGAATCATCCATGTCCATGGTAAGCTGTCCTAATAAGTGGCTGCATGATTGCAAACAGAAATGCAGTGCTCTTTCAACACCTAAACCTAAGACTTCCGTACACACCATACATACTGAGGAGCCCATGCAGATTGGGTTACTCAGTCTCATCAACAAGGAGTCAATTGACGATAGTTCGATCTTTGTTGCTACTATAGAGTCTCGACATCAGATATGTGCCTACCCGAGACAACAGCCCCCAGTAAACTATTTTTTTTTAAATATAAAATTTCAAATCACCCCCCCCACACACACACACACACACACACACACACTCATCCCATTCAAAATAAAGCAAATAAAGAATAAATAAATAATACACATACAGCTCTGGACAAAACCAGCTAGACTCTCAAATAAACAGAACCAGAAAAGACTCAGATTGAAACAAGCAGGTTCCTATAAATCACTAAAATATAACTTTTAATAGTAACTAGTTAAAAAATAGAGCAAACATATAGTGCTAACATAAGTGAAAGGTGCAAACGTACAACACGAAAACACATATAAAAACACAAATAAGCATATCACCACCAGGGCAAAAAAACCATCTAGTACCTCAGTTAGTAACTAGTGTCTCATACAGGTTAAGCCGGAAACTGTGAATCCGTATCTGTCTAGACCCCACAGTTTTGGGCCTCCACCTATATAGTACAATGGGATAATGCACCAGAAGATACTATATCACAAACTCCAGGTAACTGCTGTTGCAGTGAACATCTATCCCTAAAAAGGCGGTGTCCTCATATATTATTGCTCATATACCAACAGTGACCCTGTGGCCATATAGATGCCCTTAGTAACAAAACATTTTAGGCATAATACCACTAATGTCACGTGCGTATTATCAAGCATAGTACTCATCTGCTCTCTGCCGATCACCCTCTGGACCTGGTGCAGTGCTGAGTATGAGTGGCCCGTCGGATCGGTTTTCCTGTTCACGACAGCATTATTTCCTCTGCGTCCACCTCACTGTAAAGTGCCTCCCGGCGCGTTTCTTATCCACTATATTCATCAGGGGATTATGTCACCTTTACATTTCTTGGCTGAGCATGACGCT
This sequence comes from Ranitomeya imitator, assembly GCF_032444005.1. Taxonomy (NCBI): domain Eukaryota; kingdom Metazoa; phylum Chordata; class Amphibia; order Anura; family Dendrobatidae; genus Ranitomeya; species Ranitomeya imitator. Next base: position 273,262,108 of record NC_091284.1, on the reverse strand, counting down.
CATACAGCTCTGGCAAAAATTAAGAGACCACTGCAAAATGTTCAGTTTGTCTGATTTTTCTCTTTATAGGTATATTTTGGAGTAAAATGTAAGTTGTCCTTTTAGTCTATAAACTTCTGACAACATGTCTCTGAATTTCCAAGCAATACATTTTGTATTTTTTTTCTGACAAAGAAAAATGGTCAAAATAAAAAAAAACCAGTGCTTTGAGATCTCAAATAATGCAAAGGAAACAAGTTCATAATCATTTAGAAACAACAATACTAATGTTTTAACGCAGGAAGAGTTCAGAAATCAATATTTTGTGGAATAACCATGATTTTTAATCACAGCTTTCATGCGTCTTGGCATGCTTTCCACCAGTCTTTCACACTGCTTCTGGCGCAAAAACGTAAGCAGTTCTTTGTTTGATGGCTTGTGACTATCCATCATCCTCCTGATTACATTCCAGAGGTTTTCAATGGGGTTCAGGTCTGGAGAAAAAAAAGTCAAAACACCACAAATACGTTTTTTGGGTCGCTGCAACTTTGCATTAAAATGCAAAAATGGGCGACCATATCTTTCACAGAATGGTATTAATGAAAACCTCAGCTCATGGCACAAAAAATAAGAGCTCACCCAGCCCCAGATCACGAAAAATGGAGACAGTAGAGGTCTCGGAAAATGACGCAATTTTCTTTAACAAACTTTGGTTTTTTTTTCACAATTTAAATAAAAACAACCTATACATGTTTGGTATCTACAAACTTGTAATGGCCTGGAGAATCATAATGGTCAGTTTTAGCATTTGGTGAACATGATAAAAAAAAATCTAAAAAACTGTTGTGGAATTGCACTTTTTTGCAATTTCACCGCGCTTGGAATGTTTTTCCTGTTTACAGTACAAGATATGGTAAAACCAATGTTGTCTTTCAAAAGCAAAACTCGTCTCACAAAAAACAAGCCTTCACATGTCCATATCGACAAAAAAATAAAAAAGTTACGGCTCTGTCAAGAAGGGGAGCAAAAAACAGAAACGCAAAAATGAAAAAGGGCTGCGGCGTGAAGGGATTAAACATGTACAGAACACAGATACCAACAGTGTGCTGTACGTGTTTTTCATGGCCCTTGTCATCTGGGCTGATGGATATATGAAGATCATCATAGGTTATATTGGGTATGTGTATTATCCATGAAAAAAACAGATGCTACACGTACCAGAAACACATATATGTGAAGGGGGCCGAAGCAACAAACTTATTGTTCCATATGAAATAACTGTGGTCATTAACCCAGTAGCCTTCCACTTGAAACTTCCTACATTCTTCCGGATAGAAAATGTGTTTCACAAATCCCTGCTGTAATGAGCTTGGTGCTGTGGGCTTTTGGCAGGGCCACATCCTATTTACACTCTCAGCAACTGTGATATATATATATATAGCAAAAGTTCATTTAAACTTTTCAGACCCGTGGTATCTCCTTATTCATAACATAATACACAGTGGTACTCTTAAAGTGTGAGAACGAATAATCACTGATTAAAACCAGCTATCATGATACTTTTGCAGTTGTGGAACAGTATGGACACGTGAAGCTCTTAAGTTGAAGCCAAGGTTGGAAGGCTGTCAGGACACACCATTAGTTTGCCCAGTCTAAAATTCTCAGCTGTGCTTAAACCATTTGAACAACATATACATGAAATTACATGAATTCATAATCATAATATATTTTTACTGGTATATTGTGGAATTTGAATTCCACAAACAGCACGTCATTATTCATTACAATACGAACTAATGACTGTATAACTTATTTATTGATTGTACAATAATTGAAACAGCTAAAGAAAAGATATATCTCGCAGGGTTATACAGAAAAGATATGAATAATTTCTAATATACAGCAGTTGATAGTACGTATAGTTTATATGATTATAAAAAATCCGAGATGAATAAGTGAAAGATGGATATTGATAGTGTGTGACCCCAACATGCTCAGAAATAATTTTTAGGGTAACAAAAACAATCGACAACTGTGAGTAGAAACACAGCAAATACATTTTTCACTAGTTAAATTCAAAGTGAGCACATGAACTTCGCTGACATTTCCTATATAAAGATCACAATGGAGGAGTTGCAGACTACCAGATGTCAGACCAATTGTGACAAACAGCCTCCTGAATAACGAGAGGCGGGCGGTGATTGGAAAAACTTCTACTCTAAAAAGTGTGCAGATAGTTTCATTGTCTATGATCTTTACAAGAGAAGAAAATGTCCAGCTTCACCGAATCCGTCAAAAAAAAGTCTTCTTTATTCACAAACTTAAACATGGAGGATACAAACTTCAGCACAAACCATATGGGTAAGAATCTCAATGCGTTTCTGGAGACTAAGCTCCCTTAATCATAACATGTCTCCAGAAATGCATTGAGATTCTTAACCATATGGTTGTGCTGAAGTAATGTAATTATGTAGTGGTTTTTTTTTTTTACATTTACACTGGTAACCAGGGTAAACATCGGGTTACTAAGCACAGCCCTGTGCTTAGTAACCTGATGTTTACCCTGGTTACCAGTGAAGACATCGCTGAATCGGCGTCACATGCCGATTCAGCGATGTCTGCAGGAGATCCAGCTGTTGCGTGTCAAACACAATGATATCGCTATCCAGGACGCTGCAACGTCACGGATCGCTAGCAATATCGTTGTGAAGTTGGTAAGTGTGACGGTACCTTAACTAACATGAATGTTGTTCAAGGTGCCAACTGGGCGCATTCACATACGTTTTCTATGCAACTGCGTTATATTATGTAACTAAGTAAGCATTATTTGAATGGGTGCATGCCGAGAACATTGAACTGGTGCCCACAGAGTTTGTTCTTGCCTATTGTTTTCTATTAGTTGGGCATTATCCCTAACAGGAATGTTGTGCATGGCACAGATTGGATGCATGCAAATATTTTCACTGCTGATATGGCAAACACTAAGCACCAGTCCTTTGTAATATTCATCTCCATTTTTGTGGAATAACATGTTGCTTATTACATATGTTCATTTAACAGTGAGAGGTATATGTATATAGTACTCTCCTAGTGCGCAACATGGGGCCACATTAGTGTTATTTTCATTGAATTGTTAAGTGTGAGTGGGCATTACTGTGGGAGTCTGTGATTTAATGGCATTTGAGCACTGGTGAGAGCTGGTTGGCTTAGGCTACTTTCACACTTGCATCAGTACGGGTCCATCGCTAAGCGTCGGGCCGACGTACCGACGCACGTTGTGAAATTTGTGCACGACGTGGGCAGCGGATGTTTTTCAATGCATCCGCTGCCCATTCTGAAGTCCGGGGAGGAGGGGGCGGAGTTCCAGCCGCGCACGCGCGGTCAAAAATGGCAGACGCGACGTAAGAACGTTTTTTTGTGACGACGGTCCGCCAAAACATGACGGATCCGTTGCACGATGGACGCGACGTGTGGCCATCCGTCGCGATCCGTCGCTAATACAAGTCTATGGGGAAAAAACGCATCTTGCAGGCACTTTTGCAGGATCCGTTTTTTTCCCAAAACTACGGATTGTGACGGATGCCAAATGACGCAAGTGTGAAAGAAGCCTTAGTCCAACCACTGGAGCCAGGTACATTTGTGCTCAAAAGTTTACATACACCGGCAGAATTTTTGCTTTCTTGGCCTTTGGATATTTGGGCTGTCATTATGATTTAAAAAGAGATAACATAGTAGTTTGACAATAAATAAATGGCTTCACTCAACTACTAACCATGAGTGGAGAAAAAGTTTTGGTGTTTACATTCATATTCTCTGGAAAAAGGCGAAGAAAGCAAACATTCTGACAGGGTGTGTAAACTTTATGCTGGCATTTTGTTCATAACATAATCTGCATTAAAACTAAAAAAGCTATCCTGCAATTTTTACACTGGCCACTGTGTTTTTTTTACACTCTAATGCCACGTTGAGTATTTGGTGAGTTTTTTTTTACCTCAGTATTTGTAAGCCAAAATGCTGAGAAGGTGCTAAATACAGAAGTGGTGCACTTGTTTCTATTATACTTTTCCTCTGACTATTCCACTCCTTGTTTGGGCTTACAAATAGTGAGGTAAACTCACCAGATACTAAACCTGTGCACGTGGCCTAATTGTTTCAGAAGATCCATATGTACATTAGAAGCAATGAAAAGACTCTAAACATATAATGAATGGAATACGTTTGTGACAAATTTTGCAACTTTTCAAAAAGTCACAAATGGTAAATCAGGCCCAAACATCTGAAAACCTTAAACTCCACCTAAAGTTGCTGTAGCATGGCTAAAGGGTTTGTAGTCGATGGGAGGTATGTGCCACCTAAGTGCCTGGTTGCTGTAATGTAGCCCGGAGTATTCCTTTCTTGCACATAATCTTGTATATGTGTTTCAGGACCTGTGGTAATGTCAGACCACATGGCTAATCATGTGATGGGTTACTGGGTGGGGTTAGCTCTTTATAAGACTGGCTAATCCTTTACACAGCAGATATGTGTGGAGGTGAAACCCTCCTGAGTGTGTTACGGCTTCCGGACTGAGCCGGATGAACTGGACACTTGCTTTTCTTTGCCTGAACCAAAGGCCCATTTTGCTTTCTGTTATTTGCCACATGGTTTATGAAGCAATAAACCCAGTGAACTTTAAAGGAACACGTCTCCTGAGTGTCAGCCGTCGCAGCTGAGTGAGTGAAATCCTTATAATTGGTGGAGAATGCGGGCAGCGTTCCCAGCGGAGACGTGAGTTTATTTTTGAATGTCCTGGGTCAAGGCTGTTGCAAGCCAGCAAGCATTGCCGGAGAAAATGGAGGACCTGCTGAAACACTTGGTCCAGATGCAGTCACAGCAGGAGAAAAGGCAGAGCCAGCAGGAGCAAAGGCAGCAAGAGACCAACAGGCTGTTGATGCAGCAGATACAACAGAGCCAGCAGGAGCAACGGCAGAGTCAGCAGGAGCAACGGCAGCAGAGCCAGCAGGAGCATCAGCAGCAGATGCAGCTTCTGGCAACCGCCATCCAGGGCAAGGCGAGCGCCCCAACCCCAGGTTTGGCTGATGACACCCACGTCCGGAAGACGGTAAGACGCGCATTGCAGAAAATGACTCCCGGGGATGATGTTGAGGCCTTCCTGACGGTGTTTGAGAGGGTCACTGAGAGGGAAAAACTTCCGCCAGAGCAGTGGGCAGAGTTACTTGCGCCATACCTGACGGGAGAACCCCAGAAGGCGTACTATGATTTGACCTTGCAGGATGCCAAAGAGTATCACAAATTGAAAGCCGAGATTCTCGCACGTTTGGGGGTGACACTGACTGTCAGGGCACAGCGAGTTCACTCCTGGGGCTATCACCGGGACAAACCACCTCGTTCCCAAATGTTTGATCTGTTGCACCTGGTCCAGAAATGGCTGCAGCCAGAATCCTCTGCGCCTGCACAGATGGTAGAACGGGTGATGATGGATCGGTTTGTCCATTCCCTCCCGAGGCCTATACAGTCTTGGGTTGCCAAGGGTGATCCCCAGAATGCCGACGAGCTGATCGGACTGGTTGAGAGATACCAAGGGTTGGAAGGCTCCTTCGGGAGGCAGCCCATGCCGTACTGGGGGTCCCAGAAGGCAGCTGAGTCCCAAAAAGGGGTGGTGCGTCCAAGGTCACAAAGGGCGGGGGAGGTGGTGCCCAAGGTCCCCACGGGTGATATTATTTGTTGGAGGTGCCACAAGCCAGGACATATAGCTGCCCGTTGTTCCCAAACCACTGAGCAGATGGACTGCAGCATGGGACGCCGTTGTTCATACTATGCGTATCCAGCCTGTAGCGTGAACTCTCCATCCAACGAGGGACCTCAAGCGTGTCCCATAAAGGTGAACGGTCGAGCAGTAACGGCACTGTTAGACTCGGGGAGCCTAGTGACCCTGGTGAGGGCCACTTTTCCTCTCCACCTGCTCCCAGGAAAGAAGGTCGGAGTGCGGTGCATACATGGTGATGCAAAGGACTACCCTATGGCCAGGGTGGACATTGAAACGGCATGTGGCACTGAGTCCCACATAGTCGGCGTGGTTCAGGACTTGTTGCACCCTATAATTATTGGCCGGGATTTCTGTTTGTTTTGGGATTTGTGGGGAAATGGTTCTGAGCTCCCTGGCAGGGAACCAGTGAACCCTGGAAGGGTATCGCCACACCCAGAGGCAGACAGTTTTCCTTTTTGTGTTCTGGTTGGGGATGAGGAGGAAGTATCCCCTACATCTGACATTCTGGAGTTAGAAGTTACCGGTGAAAATTTTGGGACTGCCCAACATAGGGACCCCACTCTGAGGGAAGCCTTTAATAATGTCACAGTTATTGACGGAGTGGTACAGGAGCCGGGGGCAGACACAAGATTTCCCCATTTTCTGTTGAGGGGGGAGTTGTTGTACCGTGTCACGAAAATACGGGAGGAGTTGGTAGAGCAGTTGATAGTGCCGGGTCCGTATAGACGGAAAGTGTTGGACATGGCCCATTCACACATCTTGGGTGGACACCTGGGGGTGGAAAAAACGCAGGAACGGGTTGTGCAGAGGTTCTATTGGCCTGGGTGTCACCGGGAAATAGTGAACTATTGCAGGTCCTGCCCTACATGTCAGCTAACTGCTCCTACTCCTCATTTCCGGAACCCCCTTGTGCCACTGCCCATTATTGAGGTACCGTTCGAGAGAATTGCCATGGACTTGGTCGGTCCCTTAGTTAAATCAGCTCGGGGCCATCAGTATATATTAGTCATCCTGGACTATGCCACACGCTATCCTGAGGCAATTCCCTTGAGAAATTCTTCCTCAAAAAGCATAGCCCGCGAGTTGGTCCATGTCTTTTCCCGGACAGGTCTGCCAAAGGAGATCCTGACTGACCAGGGTACACCTTTCATGAGCAAGGTGATGAGGGAGTTATGCAAAGCCCTGAAGATCTCCCAGTTGAGGACCTCGGTGTACCATCCCCAGTCAGATGGCCTTGTTGAGAGGTTTAACAAGACACTAAAGAGCATGCTGAGAAAAGCTATAGAGAAAGACGGTAGAGACTGGGATTGTCTCTTACCCTATCTGATGTTTTCCATTCGTGAAGTTCCACAGGCCTCCACAGGGTTCTCACCGTTTGAGCTTCTATATGGCCGACATCCACGAGGACTCCTGGATATAGCCAAGGAAACCTGGGAGGCCGAAGTCACACCCCACAGAAGCGTCATTGAGCATGTGGCCCTGATGCAGCAGAGGATTGCAAAGGTGATGCCTATCGTGAAAGAACACCTCCAAGCACAAGAAGCTCAAGCCAGGGTCTACAACCGGTCTGCAAGAGTGAGGCAGTTCAATCCGGGAGACCGAGTTCTTGTGTTAGTTCCAACGGTGGAAAGCAAGTTCTTGGCCAAATGGCAAGGGCCATATGAGGTTGTCGAGAAACTTGGTGAGGTAAATTATAAAATTCACCAACCAGGAAGACGGAAACCATTCCAAGTTTACCATGTCAACCTCATCAAGCCATGGCAAGATAGAGAGCCGACAGCAACTCCATCATTGTTAAGCAACCCAGAAGGTGAGGTTGGAGCGGTTACTATAGCAGAGACGCTATCAAAGACCCAGAAACAGCAGTGCCGGGAGTTACTCCAGAAAAACAGGGACCTGTTTTCAGAATTGCCAGGATACACGAAGGTCATAGAGCACGAGGTCCTAACAGAGCCACATGTGCGGGTGAATGTGAAACCTTATCATATTCCTGAGGCTCGTCGAGAAGTTATCTCCAAGGAAGTGGAGCGTATGTTGAGGCTTGGGGTCATTGAGGAATCCAAGAGCGGTTGGTCGAGCCCAATTGTCCTGGTCCCAAAACCTGATGGAGAGTGGAGGTTTTGCAACGACTATCGGAAGTTGAATGAAGTCTCCAAGTTCGACGCTTATCCCATGCCCCGTATTGATGAGCTCATCGAAAGGCTTGGGCACGCCAGATATATATCCACCTTGGATTTGACAAAGGGGTATTGGCAGATCCCCATGGCACAGGAAGCCAAGGAGAAGACGGCCTTTTCGACACCTGATGGATGCTTCCAATATGCCCGGATGCCGTTTGGCCTACAGGGAGCTCCGGCGACCTTCCAGAGGGCTATGGATAGAGTCCTTGCACCCCATAAGGCCTACGCTGCTGCGTACCTAGATGATATCGTCATCTTTAGCCCGGACTGGGAGAGTCATCTGGAGAAAGTCCAAGCGGTGTTGGATGCTATAAGAGAGGCCGGATTTACTATAAACCCGAAGAAGTGCGCCTTGGGTAAAGAAGAAGCTAAGTACCTTGGATACATAGTGGGTCATGGAGAAATAAAACCCCAAATCAATAAAGTGGAGGCAATCCAAACATGGCCAAAACCAGTTTCCAAGAAACAAGTTAAAGCCTTCCTGGGAATCGTGGGATATTACAGGAGGTTCATCCCAAACTTCGCCACGATGGCTGCGCCTCTGACTGACCTGCTAAAAGGGACAAAATCAGTAATGGTTAAGTGGTCCGAAGAAACAGAGTCAGCCTTCCAAGAAATGAAAAACGCTTTGTGTAAGCAACCCGTTCTGATGGCCCCAAACTTCAAGAAAGAGTTTATTCTTCAGACAGATGCCTCAGATGTTGGGGTGGGAGCAGTCCTTTCCCAAGAACTACATGGGGAGGAGCATCCTGTTCTCTATCTGAGTAGGAAGCTGTCCTCATCTGAAAAGAACTACTCAGTCGTTGAGAAGGAGTGCTTGGCCATAAAATGGGCAGTGGACACATTGCGGTACTATCTGCTGGGACGTAAATTTAGACTGGTATCTGACCATGCCCCGCTTAGGTGGATGAGAGAAACGAAAGGAAGAAATGCTAGAGTCACCCGTTGGTTCTTAGCCCTGCAGGACTTCAGTTTCCATGTGGAACATAGGGCCGGAAAGCTGCACGGTAATGCGGATGCCCTATCGAGAATCCCTTGTTTAGTGGGGGAAAGTGCCAAGCCCCACGGCTTTAGGCAGAGGGGGGAGGTATGTAGCATGGCTAAAGGGTTTGTAGTCGATGGGAGGTATGTGCCACATAAGTGCCTGGTTGCTGTAATGTAGCCCGGAGTATTCCTTTCTTGCACATAATCTTGTATATGTGTTTCAGGACCTGTGGTAATGTCAGACCACATGGCTAATCATGTGATGGGTTACTGGGTGGGGTTAGCTCTTTATAAGACTGGCTAATCCTTTACACAGCAGATATGTGTGGAGGTGAAACCCTCCTGAGTGTGTTACGGCTTCCGGACTGAGCCGGATGAACTGGACACTTGCTTTTCTTTGCCTGAACCAAAGGCCCATTTTGCTTTCTGTTATTTGCCACATGGTTTATGAAGCAATAAACCCAGTGAACTTTAAAGGAACACGTCTCCTGAGTGTCAGCCGTCGCAGCTGAGTGAGTGAAATCCTTACATTGCAAATCTGTTGAATTAAATTAAACTTAGAAAAGTTTGCAAATAAAAAGATGAATTTAGCACAAAAAAAGGCACAAAACACTAAAAACTAGACCAAAAGATAGGAGAGAATGCAATAATGAATTGGACCTTGTTTTTGTTTTTTAAGACATCCAAGACACAGCATAACAGTGACAAGCGGTGACGTCACTGAAGCTCCGCTCCCAGAGTTTCAATCATTCACACTGATAATTCCCCTAGATATGGATTACTGTGTGGCACTGACTGTACGCCGGACAGGTATGGATATATTGGTTGGTTTATTTTTTTACTTTTTTCCAGGAGATCGAGGGCTTTATTTCATTAAAATACTTTTTTCTTACTGTGTGTGGTGTTTGATTAACCCTTTAACAACTATAGGATTAGTAATTGATAGTTGTCACGGTGGCGCAGTGGTTAGCACTGCAGCACTGGAGTCCTGGGTTCAAACCCCACCAAGGACAACATCTGCAAAGAGTTTGTATGTTCTCTCAATGTTTGCGTGGGTTTCCTCTGGGCACTCTGGTTTCCTCCCACATTCCAAAGACATACTGATAGAGAATTTAGATTGTGAGCCCCATCGGGGACAGTGATGATAATGTGTGCTAACTGTAAAGCGCTGTGGAATATGTTAGCGCTATATAAAAATAAAGATTATTACTAAGGCGGCTTAATGTCACCTTACAATAGGAAGGTGACATTAACCTCTCATTACCCCACTTGACACCGCTACAGGGCAAGTGGGAAGAATCGGGCAAAGCTCCAGAATTGGCGCATCTAATAGCTGCGCTTTTTCTGGACAGCTGCAGGCTGCTTTTTATTAGGATGTGGTGCCCATATCCCTTACCAGCCTGAGAATAGTAGCCTGCACCTGTGAGTTTTGCCGGGTTGGTTGTAAAATATAGGGGGGACCCCACGTCGTTTTTTTTCTTTCATTCATTGTGTCCTGCTCGTGCTGCTCGCTGGCACAGCAGGGGACAAAAAAAAGGGAGATATGACATGGTTTACTGTATGTAAAAACCATGTCTCATATCATGTCGGGTTTTGGCAGGAGAAATGAAAAGCTGGTAATTGAATTACCGACTTTTCTGCTATATCGCCCTGAAGTAAAAAAAAAAAAAATATATATATATATATATATATATATATATATATCTATGTTTCGGGTCGGATTTCACGAAACCCGACTTTGCTAAAAGTCGGCGACTTTTGAAAAGTGCTGATCTGTTTCGCTCAACCCTAACTGTCAGCACACGTACCGGAGGCACTGACGTGTGAAACCGGCCTAATAAAGGTTCCTAAGCAACTATGAGTGTTTATTGTGATTGCAAACCTGCTTCTTATCAATTATGGCGTAAAATCATTTTCACTTCCTGATCAGAACAGAATCTCCAGGGTGTTAGATCACTTTGAGTATGTTAAGAAAAAGTTATACTTTAATAATCTTAGTAATTTTCTTATTTCAGAAAATCTATGGTATTCTACTCATTGTAACGTGAAAACTTCAATTACTGCAATAAATATTATAATTACAACAGGAAACATTTTTTAAAGAAAAAATAGTAATTAATGTGCATGGCAATGGTTTTAATCTCTTTGTCAATTAACTTCTATTCTAAAAAGAAAATTAAATATAGCAATATTTCCTTGTAGATAGTAAGCTTGCGAGCAGGGACCTCACTCCTAATGTCACTGTTTAAATTGTCTGAAAGGAAACCTGTCACCCCCAAAATCGAAGATGAGGTAAGCCCACCGGCATCAGGGGCTTATCCCTTTAACTTGTATTGAATTTATTGTCTGTACATGTCCCCGCTTAATTGTAAAGTGCTGCGAAATATGTAGGTGTTATATAAATTAAAATTATTATAATTATTAATATAATAGAAGACAACTTACTGCACAAAAAGCAAGATTTGTGGAAACTTCCACCTTCACATTGTACTTCCTCTGCAAAGTAGACAGATGTATTGCACACTGAACATTTCTTTCCTCCACCCCAGTTGGGCATTTTTCTGTAAGAAATATATTTGATAACAGTGATAAAATGTTACTTAAAGCTTGCTTACAAACTTTCATGCATACTGTTCCATTTGACAATTTAAGGAAAAAGTAAAAAAAAAAAAGATTTCTTACTATATAAAAGTAACCAAACACAAAAATATACATGTTTGCTGTAACCATACATATAAAAGCCAGTGTTAGCAGGATTATTCCATACTTAAAAACTCCTTTTGAATTGCGCTAATGTAATGTAAAATTAATAAACAGGATGCTCACATCCTGACTGTTCAAACTTAGCACTTAGTCCCCTGTCAGTCTCCTGGTATCAACAGCTAGCAGGGGCAAGTAAAAAAAACCCTAGTGTTTATACAATGCTCTTCAATTCCTTACTTTGCTCTCTGGCTCTATATGGGGGCTTGATCTTGTGGGAGTTGCTTTGCGTGTGACAAATGTACTCATTGCATTGATTCCTCATTACATAAATTGCACAACCTAAGCTATACCATAATTCATGCCCTTGAGGACTCACTGCACATACAGCAGTGTGAAAAAATGTTTGTCCCTTTCCTAATTTCTTATTCTTTTGAATATTTGTCACACTATTTCAGATCACGGAATGAATGTAAATATTAGACATAGATAGAAGAAGTAAACACAAAAGGAAGTTTTTAAATTAAGGTCTTATTTATTATTAAGGTAAAATGAAATCCAAACCTACAGGACCCTGTGTGAAAAGTGATTAGTTAATTGGGAAGTGTCTTTGGGAAGCTGAATTCAAATTCCCAAACCACACCCAGGCCTGATTACTGCCAATCATGAAATTACGTAAATAGGACCTGCTTGACAAAGTAAAGAAGAGCAATAGATCTTCAAAAGCTAGACATCATGCCACGATCCAAAGACATTCTGGAACAAATGAGAAACAAAGCACCATCTATTGCGGCAGTCCCAAACATTTAATCTGCTCCTGTCCAGAAAAAACGTGAAGTCCATTGGGGAGGCTACCTTATGCAAGGATTACTTCTTTCCTCCCATGACTCTATATCTGTTTCGTGTGGCAACATCGATTTAATTGAACTGGCTTATCTGGATTCTGGTTTCATAGGAATTTTATTCAACAAGCCACAGTGGAGTAGTATTCCCATTCAATGTCTGTAGAATCCTTTGGTGTTATAATTCGTGAATGGGAGACCTCTTTCTGAGACCATGCTTTTAGTTACCGAGCCTGTGGAACTTCATGTAGGAATGCTATTGGAGAAGATTCCTCTCTATGTGCTGTCAGGTTTGTCTCATACTCTTCTTGTCAGTCTGCCAAGGCTACGAACACAAGAGCCTATCTTGGATTGAAAATCTGGAAAAGTTCCCCTTTGGGGTTAGGAGTTCCATTAGAGTTTTCTAGTTCCAAATCATCCTTCTCGACCTCCTGCTACTCTATTAAATTTATGTAGCTTGCCTTCTGCTTATTGGATGTATGCTGATGTCTTTGACAAAAAGGAAGCTGAGATGCTAACACCTCATAGGCCGTACAACTGCTCTATTGACCTTCTTCTTGGTTCTTCTCCTCCACGAGGCCAAATCTACCCCCTGAATCAGGCTGAGACCCAAGCCATGTCCAAGTATATCAAAAAGAATATTGACGAGATTTATCTGGAAGTCTTCCTCCCTGGCTGGAGAATCTTCTTTGTAAAGAAAAAGGACAGGTAACTGACTCTGTATCGATTTATAAGGGACTCAATCAGATGATGATCAAGAATAAATATCCTCTGCCCATCATTTCAGAGTTGTTTTATCTTCTCAAAGGCTCCAGAGTCTTCACAAAACTTGACCTACTGGGGGGGGGGGGGGTCATGTGACCGCTCACGCGACCAATCACAAGCCGCGACGTCATCGAAGGTCCTTAATGCACTCATTCTTAGGGACGGAAGCATGGCGGTTGCAGCGGTGACAACCAGGGCGCGTCCGAGGGTAAGTATATCAATATTTTTTAGTTTTATTCTTTATTTTACACATGAATCTTAATCCCGATACCGATTCCCGATATCACAAAAATATCAGAACTCGGTATCGGAATTCCGATACCGCAAATATCGTCCGATACCCAATACTTGCGGTATCGGAATGCTCAACACTACTGGTGAACGATAGCTTCCAGGACCTCCCTTCATGTGCGAGGTAGTTTACTTGGACAATGTTTTGGTGTTTTCTCCTGGTCTGCTTACTCACAGGAAGGATGTTCACCAGGCTCTGCAGAAATTAAGGAAGAACCATCTGTACACGAAGTATGAAGTTGATCTTCGAGCAGACCTATTTTCCATTTTCTAGGGCATTAAATTTCTGATGCCGATCTGGATCTCAAGAAGGTGTCCACCATACTGAAGTCTCCCTGTCTTGACGGTCTGAAAGCTATCCAGTAGTTTCTCGGATTCACTAATTATTACCACCAGTTCATTCTGCATTTCTCCTCTTGGACTGCTCCTATTTATGCCCTGACCTGCAATGGGGTCAACCCTAAGGTATGGACTCCATATGCAGAGAACGTCTTTGTCTCATTAAAACAGGCCTTCTCCTCAGCTCCTGTGCTGCATCAACCAGACAATAATAAGCAATTATTTTTGGAAGTGTATACTTCTTCCTCTGAGGCCGGCTGCATAGTGACCTGTTTTTTTTTCCGCAAATCTTATCAGTTTCTGAATGCAACTACTCGGTAGGCTATTGAGAACTGTTGGCAATAAAACTTGCGCTGGAGGAGTGGCGATTTTTTTTTTTTTCCTTAAATGAGCAATGCATCTGGTGGTTATTTACTCTCTGTATACCAGCTATTCCTGCCTCCACCTGCCATGCCAGTCTGTATACCAGCCATACCTACCTGTTCCTGTCATGCCAGTCTGTTTACCAACAGTACCAGCATGTTCCTGCCGTGCCAGTCTGTACAGCAGTCGTACCTAAAGGTACCGTCACACTGGACGATATCGCTAGCGATCCGTGGCGTTGCAGCATCCTGGCTAGCGATATCGTCCAGTGTGACACGCAGCAGTGATCAGGCCCCTGCTGTGATATCGCTGGTCGGGGCAGAAAGGCCAGGACTTTATTTCGTCGCTGGCTCTCCCGCTGACATCGCTGGATCAGCGTGTGTGACGCCGATTCAGCGATGTCTTCGCTGGTAACCAGGGTAAACATCGTGTTACTAAGCGCAGGGCCGCGCTTAGTAACCCGATGTTTACCCTGGTTACCATCGTTAAAGTAAAAAAAACAACCACTACATACTTACCTACCGCTGTCTGTCCTCGGCGCTCTGCTTCTCTGCTCTGGCTGTGAGCGCCGGGCAGCCGGAAAGCAGAGCGGTGACGTCACCGCTCTGCTTTCCGGCCGCTGTGCTTACACAGTGCAGAGAAGCACAGCGCCAGGGACAGACAGCGGTAGGTAAGTATGTAGTGTTTGGTTTTTTTTACTTTAACGATGGTAACCAGGGTAAACATCGGGTTACTAAGCGCGGCCCTGCGCTTAGTAACCCGATGTTTACCCTGGTTACCGGCATCGTTGGTCGCTGGAGAGCTGTCTGTGTGACAGCTCTCCAGCGACCAAACAGTGACGCTGCAGCGATCCGGATCGTTGTCGGTATCGCTACAGCGTCACTTAGTGTGACGGTACCTTTACTAAAACTGCCGCGTTTCCCAGTATTTCTGTTGTGACTGCCTGTACCTATCAAGTCCATCTAGTCTTGGCTGTTCCATCTGCTTGCCCCTTTGGGGGTCAGCTGCCGTGCATCCAAAGTCAGTCCTGGAGTAGCACCTGGCATCCATCTGAAGCTAAGTATAACCTCACCATAGATAGCAGATGCCATGTCGTGTTTTCAGAGCTCATGAAGTGCCTAAACTATGGAAATCCCTAACAAGTGAGCCAATTTTGGAAACTATACCCCTTGAGGAATTTATCTACAGGTGTGGTGAACACGTTGAATTCACAGGAGCTTCAAAATGTTTTTATAACATTAAGCCATGAAAATTAAAATTAAGATTTTTCCCCAAAAAATGTTGCTTTAGTCCCACATTTTTCATTTTTACAAGGGTAACAGGAGAAAATGAATACAATACATTTTGTTGTGCACTTTCTCCTGAGTACAATGATGCCCCATATGTGGTGGAAATTTACTGTTTGGGGACATCACAGTGCTCAAAAGGGAAAGAGCATCATTTTACTTTTGGCTCAAAAATGGCCTGTAATCCATTGAGGATGCCATGTCGAGTTTGCAGAGCCCCTGATGTGCCTAAACAGTGGAAACCCCCCACAAATGACACCATTTTAGAAACTGCACCTCTTAAAGAATTTAACTAGAGGTATAATGAGCATTTTTATCTTTCAGACAATTCACGGAATTATATACCAGTGTGCTGAGTAAATAAAAATTATGATTATTTCCACTAAAATGTTCTAATTTTTAATTTTCAAAAGAGATAACAGGAGAAAACGAACAAGTTGTTACACAAATTCTCCTGAGTACACAAATTCCCCAAATGTGGTCAAAAACTACTTTCAAGGCACAATACAAAGCTCAGAAACGAAGGAGCGCCATATTACAGTGCAGATTTTCCTGTTATAGTTTGTGTGTGGCACATTGGTAGAGAAAAGCAAAAAAAAACCGTCATAAGTAACCCCATTTTAAAAATTACCTCTCATTGAATTCATGTAAATGTGCAGTGATCATTTTGACACTACAGGTGTGTCACAAAAATAAAGCAATAAAGAAAAAATAATTTCATTTTTACTCCAAAATGTTGTTTTAGCCCCAGATTTTACATTTTAACACATGGAAATGGGTAAAAATGGAACCAAAATTTGTCACACAATTTCTGCTGAACGTAGCAACACCCCATATGCAGGGCCGGACTGGGACTAAAATTCAGCCCTGACATTTGAAGTTACACAGGCCCACTTGTCACATGGTGACTGTATAATATCTTTGTACACTTGTAGGCAGCTCCGGTTTTAGGCAAAGTGGGGCCCTAGGCAAAGTTTAGAATGAGGCCCCAAATGCTAACATATTGCACATCACACAAAAGCATTTCGGTTGTATTTACAAGCGCTGAGTTCAGGCCGCTAAATGAGTTTGATCAACAATACTGAAGTTGTTCAACGCTTGTTTCCCAGCCTCTTTCCACCTGCTGAGGAATAATGATGGGACAGAACGATCACTAATAGATCACTAACAGATCACCATACAGTATTATGTTGTCAGCAGCACATCTACAGTTTACACAGGCGATGTGTTGCTGAGACAATTGTTTTTGCTGAAACAAAAATCATCTGAATATGCAGTATTTTACTTGTTTAGTAAAATACACCCCATAGTCCTCCATATATTATAATGTGCACCACAGTCCTCCATATAGTATAATACACTCCCTATAGTCCTCGATATATTAAAATACACTGCTCAGTAGGGTTGAGCGACTTTTACTTTTATAGGATCGGGTCGGGTTTCACGAAACCCGACTTTTTCAAAAGTCGGGTCGAGTGAAATCGGCTGATCCTATAAAAAAGTCGGGGTCGGCCGAAACACAAAACCCAATGCAGCGCATTGGGTTTCCAATGGTTCCCAGGGTCTGAAGGAGAGGAAACTCGGTATCGGAATTCCGAGACCAGATTCAGAAGATCGCCGACCTCATGGCCGACCCCACACAGGGGTCAGTGTTGTGAATTCCGCTCTTGGGCTCCCTCCGGTGGTTGTAAGTGGCACTTTTGTGAGTTCTGCTCTTGGGCTCCCTCTTGTGGTTTCTAGTGGTATGGCTGCTCCTTGGAGTTAGCTGTCATCAGCTGCCTCCACTTATCGTCTCTTCTGCTCGGCTATTTAAGTCTGGCTCTATCTTCAGCCAGTGCCGCTTGTAAATGGTTCCTGGTTGAATTCACATCTCTTTGGTGTTCCCTGTTATCCTGACCAGTTCAGCTAAGCTAAAGGTACCGTCACACTAAGCGACGCTGCAGCGATACCGACAAGGATCCGGATCATTGCAGCGTCGTTGTTTGGTCGCTGGAGAGCTGTCACACAAACAGCTCTCCAGCGACCAACGATGCCGGTAACCAGGGTAAACATCGGGTTACTAAGAGCAGGGCCGCGCTTAGTAACCTGATGTTTACCCTGGTTACCATCGTTAAAGTAAAAATAACAACCACTACATACTTACCTACCGCTGTCTGTCCCCGGCGCTGTGCTTCTCTGCCCTGTGTAAGCACAGCGGCCGGAAAGCAGAGCGGTGACGTCACCGCTCTGCTTTCCGGCTGCCCGGCGCTCACAGCCAGAGCAGAGAAGCACAGCGCCAGGGACAGACAGCGGTAGGTAAGTATGTAGTGGTTGTTTTTTTTACTTTAACGATGGTAACCAGGGTAAACATCGGGTTACTAAGCGCGGCCCTGCGCTTAGTAACCCGATGTTTACCCTGGTTACCAGCGAAGACATCGCTGAATCGGCGTCACACACGCCGATTCAGCAATGTCAGCGGGAGAGCCAGCGACGAAATAAAGTCCTGGCCTTTCTGCCCCGACCAGCGATATCACAGCAGGGGCCTGATCGCTGCTGCGTGTCACACTGGACGATATCGCTATCCAGGACGCTGCAACTTCACGGTGTGACGGTACCTTAAGTTTTTGCTTGCCCTTTTCTGTCCATAGATTGTGGACTTATCCATTCTGTGCTTTCTATGTTTGTCCAGCTTATCAGTGTGAATTAATTCTGTCTTGCTGGAAGCTCTGGGAGGCAGATTTGCCCTCCACACCTTTAGTCAGGTGTGGAGATTTTTTGTAAACTCTGCGTGGATTTTTGTAGTGTTTTATACTGACCGCACAGTATTCCATCCTGTCCTATCTATTTAGTTAGACTGGCCTCCTGTGCTCATCCTGGTTTCATTCTGTGTATGTCTTTTCCCTCTCCACTCACAGTCATTATTTGTGGGGGGCTAATCTATCCTTTGGGGATTTTCTCTGAGGCAAGATAGCTTTCCTGCTTCTATCTTTAGGGGTAGTTAGCTCTTTGGCTGTGACGAGATAGGGAGAGTTAGGAGCATTCCACGGCTACTTCTAGTGTTGTGTTGAGCTTAGGGACTGCGGTCAGTACAGTTACCACTTCCTTCAGAGCTCGTTCCATGTTGCTCCTAGACCACCGTATCATAACAGGTCGGGTCGGGTTTCATTAAACCCAACTTTGCCAAAAGTCGGCGACTTCTGAAAATGGCCGACCCGTTTAGCTCAACCCTACTGCTCAGTCCTCCGCATAGCATAATACACTCCTCATAGTCCTCCATATAGCATTTCAGTCCTCAGAGTGCTCCATATAGTATAATGCACCGCCATAGTCATCCATGTAGTACAATTCACTTCCCACAGTATAATGCACACCATAGTTCTTCATATAGTATAATGCATTCCCCATAATCCTTGATACAGTATAATGCAGCCCACATATAGTATAATGCAGCCACCACCCTACGGAATATAATGCAGCCACCCCAGAGTATAATGCAGCCACCCCATAGAATATAATACAGTCCACCTCCCCATAATATATAATGTAGCCCCCATAGAATATAATGCAGCCCCCCCATAGTATAACACAGCTTCCCCCATAGAATATATACTATTGTGGGGGTATATTATAACAGCCACATAGTATATAACACGGCCTCCCCTATAGAATATAATATACCCCCATAGTATATAGCACAACCCGCATAGCAGATAACACAGCCAACGTAGCAGTATACAGCACAGCCCATGTAGCAGTATACAGCACTGCCCACATCGTAGTATACAGCACTGCCCACATAGTAGTATACAGCACTGCCCACATAGTAGTATACAGCAGAGCCCAGATAGTAGTATATAGCACAGCCCACATAGTAGTATACAGCAGAGCCCAAACAGTAGTATACAGCACTGCCCACATAGTAGTATATAGCACAGCCCACATAGTAGTATACAGCAGAGCCCACACAGTAGTATATAGCACAGTCCACATAGTAGTATACAGCACTGCCCACATAGTAGTATACAGCACTGCCCACATAGTAGTATACAGCACTGCCCACACAGTAGTAAACAGCACTGCCCACACAGTAGTGTATAGCACAGCCCACATAGTAGTATACAGCAGAGCCCACATAGTAGTGTATAGCACAGCCCACAAAGTAGTATACAGCAAAGCCCACATAGTAGTGTATAGCACAGCCCACATAGCAGTGTACAGCAGAGCCTAGATAGTAGTGTATAGCACAGCCCACATAGTAGTATACAGCAGAGCCCACATAGTAATGTACAGCAGAGCCCACATAGCAGTATACAGCAGAGCCCACATAGCAGTATACAGCAGAGCCCACATAGCAGTATACAGCAGAACCCACATCTCTCCTCCCCCCCTAGAATGGCCCCACAGACCAGTAAAAAAAAAAAACACTCCTCACCTCCCCTCGTGCCTGCGGTGCTCCCTGCTCCTGTCTCGGCGGCTGCCACTGCACTGCCTTGCACACAGTGAGTACGCGCGCACCCGCAGTGTCAGAGGCAGAGCGGGGAATGATGGGAGAGGGAGTGTCAGGTGACGCTCTCTCTTCCATCATTGCATTCAACTGTACCGGCGTCATAGACGCCGGTATAGTTGAATGCGGCAGCGGCGGCGCTGCGGGAGGGGAAGGGTGAGTCGGCGCGCAGCGGCCCACTACTGGCACCGGCCCTTCTGGCATTTGCCAGAACTGCCCAATGGCCAGTCCGGCCCTGCCCATATGTGTCTGTCCAGTACTGCTTAGCAACACAGCAAGACTTGCAAAGGAAAGAGCACTACTCTTGGAGTACAGACAGAATCCCCCCTTAAGTGACCCCATTTTTTAAATTACACCCCTCTGAGAATTTATCTACAGGTACAGCAATCATTTTGCTTCCATTGGTATTTTACAGAAACAAGCGTCAATGGATGTTGCTGAGTGAAAATTGCAAATCTGCCATCATAGCACCAAGTACATTGTAGAGCCCATTCATTGTAGTGCTCATAGATTGTGCCCAGGTCATGCTTCTGGAGACACACATGCCGAAAATTAAGCGGGCTCTCCTCACTACAGTAATGCCAAACATGTGGATGCTAAATGTGGTTGAGGCACATTGTGTGGCTTATAAGGAGGGGGCCATTTGGATTTGGGAGAGCAGAGTTTTCTGCATTTCTTTTGGAGGAAGCCATTTAACTTTTATTTCACTTTTTTGGCACAGCATGTTGAAAAAATTTATTTTATTTATTTGTTTTACAGCATTCACTGAAGGGGTTATCTAGTGTGACAGTTTTCTAAAGTAGATTAGGCCGTTCTGGGTGCAGAAATTCCAGATATGTGTACTTTTTTGTTTTACACTAATATATGCATTTATTGAGGTAATTTTTTTTTCATTTTTTTTTTTTTCTTGATTTTGTGATTTTGTAAACAATGTTTTTACAATTTTTTAAAACTTTTTTTTTTAACTTTTTTACCTTGTCCTAGGATGGATCATCATCTTTTCCTGCCCTCATCACTGATCTAATACTCTTCAGTGCTTTTGCATTGCAGGGAGGCGTGTCACCTCCTGCTCTCGGCAGTAACTTATAGTCCACCGTATATAATAATGAAGGGGTTAAATATGAGGGGATGTTGCTGTGGCATCCCAGGAGTCTGGTTGCCACAGTGGCATTGCCTACCTCACAGGGGGGTGATGACATGCCTGGAAGCAAAAAGGGTTTCCCTAACCAGATGACACTTACATCCAACAGTTTCCTGACTCCAGACCAGAAGGGGGAGCTCTAAACCCAGTTTCAGGGGAGCTTCTCTATTAATTCTGGAGGAGGAGTGCGTCAGTCAAAGTGAAGAGAGGAGAAGTAAAAGAGAACCTGGGGGGTGGAGCTGGGAGCAAGCTCACCCCAGAGTACAGCGCTAGAAGCCGGATGCCGGAGTCAGTGGCTGACGGGTACAGTAGTCCCAGCAGCTAAATCCAGAGGGCAGGCATTGCAGTAGATCAGAGCCCGGAGCCATAAAGGAGCAACACCTGCAATTGGCCTAAGCTGCCTGCCATATCGGCAAGTACTTCAGAACAATAAGGTACAGAGGACTGAGCATAGCTTTAGGCAGTAAGGAGGCCTTGAAATCTATCTGGCTTAGTGAATCCTAAGTTGCTTCCAGGCTCCAGGGACCTCCATTGTCATCTGTAACTAGTGCCCCGGCCTGCACTTCATACCGTGAGTAGAAGTGTGGAAACTGCACCCTTCTGTGTCCTCAGAGTTATTTACTGCGCCATTCACCCTGCACTACATCCATCACCACCATCTTTAACATTATAAATGCCCAGGAACTAAGCTCCACCTGTGGAGTCACTGCTGCCGTGACACATCTCTTTAAGAACCGGCCCGGTACTGAGTATCCCCACGGCCTTGGCGGGCGCTCCATTACCAATGTTTATTTAAAGACTCCATAATAACAGGGTCTGTACCACATTACTGGCATATAGCAAATGTGGTGCCAATATTCAAAAAGGGGACAAAAACTGAACTCGGAAATTATAGGCCAGTAACCTTA
This sequence comes from Ranitomeya imitator, assembly GCF_032444005.1. Classification (NCBI taxonomy): domain Eukaryota; kingdom Metazoa; phylum Chordata; class Amphibia; order Anura; family Dendrobatidae; genus Ranitomeya; species Ranitomeya imitator. The sequence goes on along the minus strand of NC_091284.1, from coordinate 273,240,080 downwards.
ACCTCTACTGTGGGTAAAATCCTGGAGGGCATTCTAAGGGATGCTATACTGGAGTATCTGAAGAGGAATAACCTCATGACCCAGTATCAGCACGGGTTTACTAGGGACCGTTCATGTCAGACTAATTTGATCAGTTTCTATGAAGAGGTAAGTTCCGGATTGGACCAAGGGAACCCAGTGGATGTAGTGTATATGGACTTTTCAAAAGCTTTTGATACGGTGCCACACAAAAGGTTGATACATAAAATGAGAATAATGGGGATAGGGGAAAATATGTGCAAGTGGGTTGAGAGCTGGCTCAGGGATAGGAAACAAAGGGTGTTAGTCAATGGAGCACACTCGTACTGGGTAGCGGTTAGCAGTGGGGTACCACAGGGGTCAGTATTGGGCCCTCTTCTTTTTAACATATTTATTAATGACCTTGTAGGGGGCTTTCAGAGTAGAATTTCAATATTTGCAGATAACACTAAACTCTGCAGGGTAATCAATACAGAAGAGGACAATTTTATATTACAGGATGATTTATGTAAACTAGAAGCTTGGGCTGATAAATGGCAAATGAGCTTTAATGGGGATAAATGTAAGGTCATGCACTTGGGTAGAAGTAATAAGATGTATAATTATGTGCTTAATTCTAAAACTCTGGGCAAAACCGTCAATGAAAAAGACCTGGGTGTATGGGTGGATGACAAACTCATATTCAGTGGCCAGTGTCAGGCAGCTGCTACAAAGGCAAATAAAATAATGGGATGCATTAAAAGAGGCATAGATGCTCATGAGGAGAACATAATTTTACCTCTATACAAGTCACTAGTTCGACCACACTTAGAATACTGTGCACAGTTCTGGTCTCCGGTGTATAAGAAAGACATAGCTGAACTAGAGCGAGTGCAGAGAAGGGCCACCAAGGTTATTAGAGTACTGGGGGGGTCTGCAATACCAAGATAGATTATTACACTTGGGGCTATTTAGTTTGGAAAAACGAAGACTAAGGGGTGATCTTATTTTAATGTATAAATATATGAGGGGACAGTACAAAGACCTTTCTGATGATCTTTTTAATCATAGACCTGAAACCAGGACAAGGGGGCATCCTCTGCGTTTGGAGGAAAAAAGGTTTAAGCATAATAACAGACGCGGATTCTTTACTGTAAGAGCAGTGAGACTATGGAACTCTCTGCCGTATGATGTTGTAATGAGTGAGTCATTACTTAAATTTAAGAGGGGACTGGATACCTTTCTGGAAAAGTATAATGTTACAGGGTATATACACTAGATTCCTTGATAGGGCGTTGATCCAGGGAACTAGTCTGATTGCCGTATGTGGAGTCGGGAAGGATTTTTTTTCCCCAATGTGGAGCTTACGCTTTGCCACATGGGTTTTTTTTTGCCTTCCTCTGGATCAACATGTTAGGGCATGTTAGGTTAGGCTATGGGTTGAACTAGATGGACTTATAGTCTTCCTTCAACCTTAATAACTATGTAATGTGATGTGTTATGGCCTCTCTGCTCTGACTGCAGAACTCTGTGTGATTTATAATGGACACATCTGCAGATTCATCTCAGGGCTTCAGCTTCCATCTAACAGGCAGGCAGGGTTGCAATATTGTTACAATTCAGAAGAGCTCAGGAGCTGCAAAAAATGTGCTTGCAAGAAGACAAATTTAATTCCTCCTGTTCTATGTTAGCTACTTGTCTCACACTGGTAACTCTCCCTTTTTATTTAAAATAAAGTCTGGAGGCAGAGTCTCATGCAGATCAGCGTTCGGCCCATAGCCTGGCATAGCTCATATACATGTAAGAAAACTGTGGATTTATCTGTAATAAAACATCAGATTGCAGATATTAAGGTATCATTTCATTCAGCTTCCTATGACCTACATGCCCATACAGATGGCTTAAGCTACTTTCACACTAGCGTTGTGTGACGTACGTCGCAATTAGGGTTGAGCGAAACGAATCTTTCATTTTCAAAAGTCACCGACTTTTGGCACCGTCGGGTTTCATGAAACCCGACCCGATCCCTGTGTGGGGTCGGCCATGCGGTACGCGACTTTCGCGCCAAAGTCACGTTTCAATGACGCGAAAAGCGCCATTTCTCAGCCAATGAAGGTGGACGCAGAGTGTGGGCAGCCTGATGACATAGGTCCTGGTCCCCACCATCTTACAGAAGGGCATTGCAGTGATTGGCTTGCTGTCTGCGGCATCACAGGGGCTATAAAGGAGTGTTCCCGCCGACCGCCATGTTACTGCTGCTGATCTGAGCATAGGGAGAGGTTGCTGCCGCTTCGTCAGAAGCAGGGATAGCATTAGGCAGGGTCCATTAACCCCCAAACCGCTTGTGCTGTAGCGATTTCCACTGTCCAACACCACCTTTTGTTTGCAGGGACAGTGGAAGCTACATTTTTTACCTCAGCGCTGAAGCTCATTGGGCTGCCCTAGAAGGCTCCCTGATAGCAGCATTGCTGTGTGTACGCCGCTGTGCAAACCAACTGCTTTTTTCAAAGCACAAATCCTGTCGTTCCTTCCTTTCTGCACAGCTATCTTGTTTGTTTGTCCACACTTTTGATTTAATTTTTGCAGCAGTCCACTCCTTGTTATTGCTGCCTGCCATACCTTGCTGAGATTACTGCAGGGAGATAGTAATTGTAGGACAGTCCCTGTTTTTTTTTTTTTTTTTAATTCTCCCTGAAAAATAATAAATAGTGGGAGATTAATCTTGGCATTTCTGCTAGAGTGCCAGTCCTGTGTGTGCCATCTCTCTCCAATTTTGGGACACAGAAAGCCTAGTGTGTAATACTGTCCCTGATTTCTTGGCAATTCTCCCTAACAAAAAAAAGTAGTGGGAGATTAAGATTGGCATTTCTGCTAGAGTGCCAGTCCTGTGTTTGCCATCTTTCTCCAATTTTGGGGCACAGAAAACCTAGTGTGTAATACTGGCCCTGATTTCTTGGCAATTCTCCCTAACAAAAAAAGTAGTGGGAGATTAAGATTGGCATTTCTGCTAGAGTGCCAGTCCTGTGTGTGCCATCTCTCTCCTATTTTGGGGCACAGAAAGCCTAGTGTGTAATACTGGCCCTGATTTCTTGGCAATTCTTCCTAACAAAAAAAAGTAGTGGGAGATTAAGATTGGCATTTCTGCTAGAGTGCCAGTCCTGTGTGTGCCATCTCTCTCCAATTTTGGGGCACAGAAAGCCTAGTGTGTAATACAGGGCCTGATTTCTTGACAATTCTCCCAGAAACAAAAAAAAAGTGGGAGATTAAGATTGGCATTTGTGCTTGAGTGACAGTCCTGCGTGTGTGGCATCTCTCTCAAATTGTGGGCCACAGAAAGCCTAGTGTCTGCAATACTGTTTTTTTGGTTTTTAATTCTCCCTTAAAAAAAAAAAATGGGAGATTAATATTGGCATTTGTGCTTGAGTGCCAGTCGTGTGTGCCATCTCCCTCAAATTGTTGGCCACAGAAAGCCTTGTGTCTGTTTTTTTTTTTAAATTCTCCCTGAAAACAAAAAAAATAGTGGGAGATTAATATTGGCATTTGTGCTTCAGTGCCAGTCGTGTGTGCCATCTCTCTCAAATTGTTGGCCACAGAAAGCCTAGTGTATGTTTTTTTTTTTTTTGGAGGGGGGGGGGTTTAAATTCTCCCTGAAAAAAAATAAATAGTGGGAGATTAATATTGGCATTTGTGCTTGAGTGCCAGTCGTGTGTGCAATCTCTCTCAAATTGTGGGCCACAGAAAGCCTAGTGCCTTTTTTTTTTCAGGGAGAATTTAAAAACCCAAAAAAAAAAAAAATTGTGGATGATTAACCCCTTCATGACCCAGCCTATTTTGACCTTAAAGACCTTGCCGTTTTTTGCAATTCAGACCAGTGTCCCTTTATGAGGTAATAACTCAGGAACGCTTCAACGATCCTAGCGGTTCTGAGATTGTTTTTTCGTGACATATTGGGCTTCATGTTAGTGGTAAATTTAGGTCAATAGATTCTGTATTTATTTGTGATAAAAACGGAAATTTGGCGAAAATTTTGAAAATTTCTCAATTTTCACATTTTGAATTTTTATTCTGTTAAACCAGAGAGTTATGTGACACAAAATAGTTAATAAATAACATTTACCACATGTATACTTTACATCAGCACAATTTTGGAAACAAAATTTTTTTTTGCTAGGAAGTTATAAGGGTTAAAATTTGACCAGCAATTTCTCATTTTTACAACAAAATTTACAAAACCATTTTTTTAGGGACCACCTCACATTTGAAGTCAGTTTGTGGGGTCTATATGGCTGAAAATACCCAAAAGTGACACCATTCTAAAAACTGCACCCCTCAAGGTGCACAAAACCACATTCAAGAAGTTTATTAACCCTTCAGGTGCTTCACAGCAGCAGAAGCAACATGGAAGGAAAAAATGAACATTTAACTTTTTAGTCACAAAAATGATTTTTCAGCAACAATTTTTTAATTTTCCCAATGGTAAAAGGAGAAACTGAACAACGAAAGTTGTTGTCCAATTTGTCCTGAGTACGCTGATACCTCATATGTGGGGGTAAACCACTGTTTGGGCGCACGGCAGGGCTTGGAAGGGAAGGAGCGCCATTTGACTTTTTGAATGAAAAATTGGCTGCACTCTTTAGCGGACACCATGTCACGTTTGGAGAGCCCCCGTGTGCCTAAAAATTGGAGCTCCCCCACAAGTGACCCCATTTTGGAAACTAGACGCCCCAAGGAACTTATCTAGATGCATAGTGAGCCCTTTAAACCCCCAGGTGCTTCACAAATTGATCCGTAAAAATGAAAAAGTACTTTTTTTTCACAAAAAAATTCTTTTAGCCTCAATTTTTTCATTTTCACATGGACAACAGGATAAAATGGATCCTAAAATTTGTTGGGCAATTTCTCCTGAGTACACCGATACCTCATATGTGGGGGTAAACCACTGTTTGGGCACATGGTAAGGCTCGGAAGGGAAGGAGCGCCATTTGACTTTTTGAATGAAAAATTATCTCCATCGTTAGCGGACACCATATCGCGTTTGGAGAGACCCTGTGTGCCTAAACATTGGAGCTCCCCCACAAGTGACCCCATTTTGGAAACTGGACCCCCCAAGGAACTTATCTAGATGCCTAGTGAGCACTTTAAACCCTCAGATGTTTCACAAATTGATCCGTAAAAATGAAAAAGTACTTTTTTTTCACAAAAAATTAATTTTTGCCTACATTTTTTCATTTTTACATGAGCAATAGGATAAAATGGATCCTAAAATTTGTTGAGCAATTTCTCCCGAGTACGCCGATACCTCATATGTGGGGGTAAACCACTGTTTGGGCACACGGCAGGGCTCGGAAGGGAAGGCGCGCCTTTTGACTTTTTGAATGGAAAATTAGCTCCAATTGTTAGCGGACACCATGTCGCGTTTGGAGAGCCCCTGTGTGCCTATGCATTGGAGCTCCCCCACAAGTGACCCCATTTTGGAAACTAGACCCCCCAAGGAACTTATCTAGATGCATACTGAGCACTTTAAATCCCCAGGTGCTTCACAGAAGTTTATAATGCAGAGCCATGAAAATAAAAAATAATTTTTCTTTTCTCAAAAATGATTTTTTAGCCTGGAATTTCCTATTTTGCCAATGGTAATAGGAGAAATTGGAACACAAATGTTGTTGTCCAGTTTGTCCTGAGTATGCAGATACCCCATATGTGGGGGTAAACCACTGTTTGGGCGCACGGCAGGGCTCAGAAGGGAAGGCACGCCATTTGGCTTTTTAAATGGAAAATTAGCTCCAATCATTAGCGGACACCATGTCGCGTTTGGAGAGCCCCTGTGTGCCTAAACATTGGAGATCCCCCACAAATGACCCTATTTGGAAACTAGACCCCCAAAGGAACTAATCTAGATGTGTGGTGAGCACTTTGAACCCTCAAGTGCTTCACAGAAGTTTATAACGCAGAGCCATGAAAATAAAAAAAAAATTTCTTTTCTCAAAAATGATTTTTTAGCCCGCAATTTTTTATTTTCCCAAGGGTAACAGGAGAAATTTGACCCCAAAAGTTGTTGTCCAGTTTCTCCTGAGTACGCTGATACCCCATATGTGGGGGTAAACCACTGTTTAGGCACATGCTGGGGCTCGGAAGTGAAGTAGTGACGTTTTGAAATGCAGACTTTGATGGAATGCTCTGCGGGCGTCACGTTGCGTTTGCAGAGCCCCTGATGTGGCTAAACAGTAGAAACCCCCCACAAGTGACCCCATTTTGGAAACTAGACCCCGAAAGGAACTTATCTAGATGTGAGGTGAGCACTTTCAACCCCCAAGTGCTTCACAGAAGTTCATAACACAGAGCAGTGAAAATAATAAATACGTTTTCTTTCCTCAAAAATAATACTTTAGCCCAGAATTTTTTATTTTCCCAAGGGTTACAGGAGAAATTGGACCCCAAAAGTTGTTGTCCAGTTTCTCCTGAGTACGCTGATACCCCATGTGTGGGGGTAAACCACTGTTTGGGCACACGTCGGGGCTCAGAAGGGAAGTAGTGACTTTTGAAATGCAGACTTTGATGGAATGGTATGCGGACGTCACGTTGCGTTTGCAGAGCCCCTGGTGTGCCTAAACAGTAGAAACCCCCCACAAGTGACCCCATTTTGGAAACTAGACCCCCAAAGGAATTTATCTAGATATGTGGTGAGCACTTTCAACCCCCAAGTGCTTTACAGAAGTTTATAACGCAGAGCCGTGAAAATAATAAATACGTTTTCTTTCCTCAAAAATAATTTTTTAGCCCAGAATTTTTTATTTTACCAAGGGTTACAGGAGAAATTGGACCCCAAAAGTTGTTGTCCAGTTTCTCCTGAGTACGCTGATACCCCATGTGTGGGGGTAAACCACTGTTTGGGCACACGTCGGGGCTCAGAAGGGAAGTAGTGACTTTTGAAATGCAGACTTTGATGGAATGGTATGCGGACGTCACGTTGCGTTTGCAGAGCCTCTGGTGTGCCTAAACAGTAGAAACCCCCCACAAGTGACCCCATTTTGGAAACTAGACCCCCAAAGGAATTTATCTAGATATGTGGTGAGCACTTTCAACCCCCAAGTGCTTTACAGAAGTTTATAACGCAGAGCCGTGAAAATAATAAATACGTTTTCTTTCCTCAAAAATAATTTTTTAGCCCAGAATTTTTTATTTTACCAAGGGTTACAGGAGAAATTGGACCCCAAAAGTTGTTGTCCAGTTTCTCCTGAGTACGCTGATACCCCATGTGTGGGGGTAAACCACTGTTTGGGCACACGTCGGGGCTCAGAAGGGAAGTAGTGACTTTTGAAATGCAGACTTTGATGGAATGGTATGCGGACGTCACGTTGCGTTTGCAGAGCCTCTGGTGTGCCTAAACAGTAGAAACCCCCCACAAGTGACCCCATTTTGGAAACTAGACCCCCAAAGGAATTTATCTAGATATGTGGTGAGCACTTTCAACCCCCAAGTGCTTTACAGAAGTTTATAACGCAGAGCCGTGAAAATAATAAATACGTTTTCTTTCCTCAAAAATAATTTTTTAGCCCAGAATTTTTTATTTTACCAAGGGTTACAGGAGAAATTGGACCCCAAAAGTTGTTGTCCAGTTTCTCCTGAGTACGCTGATACCCCATGTGTGGGGGTAAACCACTGTTTGGGCACACGTCGGGGCTCAGAAGGGAAGTAGTGACTTTTGAAATGCAGACTTTGATGGAATGGTATGCGGACGTCACGTTGCGTTTGCAGAGCCTCTGGTGTGCCTAAACAGTAGAAACCCCCCACAAGTGACCCCATTTTGGAAACTAGACCCCCAAAGGAATTTATCTAGATATGTGGTGAGCACTTTCAACCCCCAAGTGCTTTACAGAAGTTTATAACGCAGAGCCGTGAAAATAATAAATACGTTTTCTTTCCTCAAAAATAATTTTTTAGCCCAGAATTTTTTATTTTACCAAGGGTTACAGGAGAAATTGGACCCCAAAAGTTGTTGTCCAGTTTCTCCTGAGTACGCTGATACCCCATGTGTGGGGGTAAACCACTGTTTGGGCACACGTCGGGGCTCAGAAGGGAAGTAGTGACTTTTGAAATGCAGACTTTGATGGAATGGTATGCGGACGTCACGTTGCGTTTGCAGAGCCCCTGGTGTGCCTAAACAGTAGAAACCCCCCACAAGTGACCCCATTTTGGAAACTAGACCCCGCAAGGAACTTATCTAGATATGTGGTGAGCACTTTGAACCCCCAAGTGCTTCACAGACGTTTACAACGCAGAGCCGTGAAAATAAAAAATCATTTTTCTTTCCTCAAAAATGATGTTTTAGCAAGCAATTTTTTATTTTCTCAAGGGTAACAGGAGAAATTGGACCCCAGTAATTGTTGCGCAGTTTGTCCTGAGTATGCTGGTACCCCATATGTGGGGGTAAACCACTGTTTGGGCACACGTCGGGGCTCGAAAGTGAGGGAGCACCATTTGACTTTTTGAATACAAGATTGGCTGGAATCAATGGTGGCGCCATATTGCGTTTGGAGACCCCCTGATGTGCCTAAACAGTGGAAACCCCTCAATTCTAACTCCAACACACCCCTAACCCTTATCCCAACTGTAGCCGCAACCCTAATCACAACCCTAACCCCAACACACCCCTAACCACAACCCTAACCCCAACACACCCCTAACCACAACCCTAATTCCAACCCTAACCCTAAGGCTATGTGCCAACGTTGCGGATTCGTATGAGATTTTTCAGCACCATTTTTGAAAAATCCGCGGGTAAAAGGCACTGCGTTTTACCTGCGGATTTACCGCGGATTGCCAGTGTTTTTTGTGCGGATTTCACCTGTGGATTCCTATTGAGGAACAGGTGTAAAACGCTGCGGAATCCGCACAAAGAATTGACATGCTGCGGAAAATACAACGCAGCGTTTCCACGTGGTATTTTCCGCACCATGGGCACAGCGGATTTGGTTTTCCATAGGTTTACATGGTACTGTAAACCTGATGGAACACTGCTGCGGATCCGCAGCCAAATCCGCACTGTGTGCACATAGCCTAATTCTAAAGGTATGTGCACACACTGCGGAAAACGCTGCGGATCCGCAGCAGTTTCCCATGAGTTTACAGTTCAATGTAAACCTATGGGAAACAAAAATCGCTGTACACATGCTGCAGAAAAACTGCACGGAAACGCAGCGGTTTACATTCCGCAGCATGTCACTTCTTTCTGCGGATTCCGCAGCGGTTTTACAACTGCTCCAATAGAAAATCTCAGTTGTAAAACCGCAGTGAAATGCACAGAAAAACCGCGGTAAATCCACAGCGGTTTAGCACTGCGGATTTATCAAATCCTCTGCAGAAAAATCCGCAGAGGACCAGAATACGTGTGCACATCCCGAACCCTAAACCCTACCCCTACCCCTAACCCTAACCCTACCCCTAACCCTAACCCTACCCCTAACCCTACCCCTAACCCTAACCCTACCCCTAACCCTACCCCTAACCCTACCCCTAACCCTAACCCTAGTTCTTACCCCAACCTTAGTGGAAAAAAAAAAAATTATTTCTTTTTTTTATTGTCCCTACCTATGGGGGTGACAAAGGGGGGGGTCATTTACTATTTTTTTTATTTTGATCACTGAGATAGGTTATATCTCAGTGATCAAAATTCACTCTGGAACGAATCTGCCGGCCGGAAGATGGCGGCGCCCAGGAAAGAAGACGGACGGACCCCGGGAGGCCAGGTAAGTATAAGGGGGAGAGATCAGGGCACGGGGGGGGGGGCGTCGGAGCACGGGGGGGTGGATCGGAACACGGGGGGTGGATTGGAGCACGGGGTGGGGGATCGATGTGCGGGGGGGTGGATCGGAGCATGGGGGGGATCGCTGTGCGGGTGGGGGATCGCTGTGCGGGGGGGGGATCGGAGTGCGGGGGGGGTTGGATTGGAGCACGGGGGGTGTGATTGGAGCACGGGGGGAGCGGACAGGAGGACGGAGGGGAGCGGACCACAGATCGGGGGGCTGGGGGGGCGATCGGTGGGGTGGGGGCACATTAGTGTTTCCAGCCATGGCCGATGATATTGCAGCATCGGCCATGGCTGGATTGTAATATTTCACCAGTTTTTTAGGTGAAATATTACAAATCGCTCTGATTGGCAGTTTCACTTTCAACAGCCAATCAGAGCGATAGTAGCCACGTGGGGGCAAAGCCACCCCCCCGGGCTAAACTACCACTCCCCCTGTCCCTGCAGATCGGGCGAAATGGGAGTTAACCCTTTCACCGGATCTGCAGGGACGCGATCTTTCCATGACGCATACGCTGCGTCATGGGTCGGAATGGCACCGACTTTCATGACGCAGCGTATGCGTCAAAGGTCGGGAAGGGGTTAATATTGGCATTTGTGCTTCAGTGCCAGTCGTGTGTGCCATCTCTCTCAAATTGTTGGCCACAGAAAGCCTAGTGTCTGTTTTTTTTATTTTGGTTTTTAAATTCTCCCTGAAAAAAAATAAATAGTGGGAGATTAATATTGGCATTTGTGCTTCAGTGCAAGTCGTGTGTGCCATCTCTCTCAAATTGTGGGCCACAGAAAGCCTAGTGTCTGTTTTTTTGGGGGGGTTTTAAATTCTCCCTGAAAATAAATAAATAGTGGGAGATTAATATTGGCATTTGTGCTTCTGTGCCAGTCGTGTGTGCCATCTCTCTCAAATTGTGGGCCACAGAAAGCCTAGTGTCTGGTTTTTTTTTTGGGGGGGGTTTTTATATTCTCCCTGAAAAAAATAAATAGTGGGAGATTAATATTGGCATTTGTGCTTCAGTGCCAGTCGTGTGTGCCATCTCTCTCAAATTGTGGGCCACAGAAAGCCTAGTGTCTGTTTTTTTGTTTTTAAATTCTCCCTGAAAAAAAAAAAATAGTGGGAGATTAATATTGGCATTTGTGCTTGAGTGACAGTCCTGCGTGTGTGGCATCTCTCTCATTTTGTGCCACAGAAAACCGAGTGTGTAACATTGTGCCTGATTTTCCTTGCAGTCTCACCCACCTATAAAGGGATATCTAAATCCTACAAAAGTTTGAGTTCACCTTGTAAGTTGTTTTACAGTAACAAATACCATTACTTTGGTTACGTTTTTAAAACAATGAAGAAGTCTGGTGGAAGAGGTCGTGGCCGTGGGCGTTCATTGCCAGCTGGTAATGATGGTAGTGGTGGTGGAGCATCAGGTGGTCGTGGGAAAAACAATAATGCACCTAAGTCTCGAGTTGTGGAGCCAGGTTCGTCGTCTGGCTACACAAGGCCTCGAACGCTCCCTTTTCTGGGAGTAGGAAAACCGCTTTTAAAGCCGGAGCAGCAAGAGCAAGTTTTGGCTTTCCTTGCGGATTCAGCCTCTAGCTCTTTTGCCTCCTCTTCTGAAACTGGTAAATGTAAAAGCAGCGCGTCGTTAGTGGATGTTCACGCTCAGGGACAAGTCGCTCCATTTTCCTGTTCAGCAAAAACAACAACAGAGAAGGATGCGTCAGGCGACACAACGGGTTACTCCATGGAGCTCTTTACACATACCGTTCCTGGGTTAGAAAGTGAAACAGTTAACAGGCCATGAAAATTACAAGTTGAAGCGGACATGGAGGGCACAGATGCACAGCCACAGCCAGATTACTATGCTGTTCCTTTGACTCAGACCACCACATTGCCCTCGCAGTGTACTGATCCAGAATCAGACCCTGATGAGACTTTGGTGCCCCGTCACAAATAGGGTTGAGCGAAACGGATCGTTCATTTTCAAAAGTCGCCAACTTTTAGCTAAGTCGATTTCATGAAACCCGACCCGATCCCTGTGTGGGGTCGGCCATGCGGTACGCGACTTTCGCGCCAAAGTCGCGTTTCGTATGACGCGCTTGGCGCCATTTTTTTCAGCCAATGAAGGGGCGTGGGCAGAGTGATGACATAGGCCTTAGGGGCATGGACGCCTATCGCCATGTTGTCGCTTGTGCGCTGTAGCGATTTGCACTGTGTAACCCCAGCTTTTCAGTTCAGGGACGGACGGAGGGGGGAGAGGGAGAGAGAGAAGAGAGAGAGAGAGAGAAAAAAAAAAATTCCCATTGGCTTTGCATTGGGTTTCGTGTTTCGGTCGATCCTCGACTTTTCGCCATAATCGGCCGATTTCACTCGAGTCGACTTTTGAGATAGTCGGGATTCGCGAAACCCGGCTCGACCCTAAAAAAGTCAAGGTCGCTCAACCCTAGTCACAAACGCTATACCACCGGCTTACACGGTAACACAGACGAAGTTGCACATGAGATGGAAGAGGAGGTCATAGATGACCCAGTTGTTGACCCCGATTGGCAGCCATTGGGGGAACAGGGTGCAGGCGGCAGTAGTTCTGAAGCGGAAGAGGAGGGGCCGCAGCAGGCATCAACATCGCAGCAGGTTCCATCTGCTTGGCCCGTATCTGGCCCAAAACGCGTGGCAAAGCCAAAACCAGTTGGAGGACAGCGTGGCCATCCGGTTAAAGAAGCTCAGTCTGCAATGCCTGAAAAGGTATCCGATGCTAGAAAGAGTGCAGTCTGGCATTTTTTTTAAACAACATCCAAATGATCAGCGCAAAGTCATCTGTCAAAAATGTTCAACTACCTTAAGCAGAGGTCAGAATCTGAAAAGTCTAAATACAAGTTACATGCATAGACATTTAACCACCATGCATTTGCAAGCCTGGACTAACTACCAAACGTCCCTTAAGGTTGTAGCACCCTCGGCCAATGAAGCTAGTCAGCAACGCTACATCCCTTCCGTCACTGTAAGGCCACCATTTTCTGCACCACCTGCAGAATCTGTGCAGGTTTCGTTGTCAGGCCAAAGCAGTCAGGGTCAGGGAATCACCAGTTTCGTAGTAGGAAACACTGCATCTAGGGCACCGGCAAGAATACCGTCTTCAACCGTCTCTCAGTCTGCCATGTCCACTGGCACCCCCGCTAGTTCCACGATCTCCAGCTCTCCAGTCCAGCTCACCCTACATGAGACTCTCGTTAGAAAAAGGAAGTACTCATCCTCGCATCCGCGTACACAGGGTTTGAACGCCCACATAGCTAGACTAATCTCGTTAGAGATGATGCCCTACCGGTTAGTTGAAAGCGAAGCTTTCAAAGCCCTGATGGACTACGCTGAACCACGCTACGAGCTACCCAGTCGACACTTCTTTTCGAGAAAAGCCATCCCAGCCCTCCACCAGCATGTTAAAGAGCGCATCGTCCATGCACTCAGGCAATCTGTGAGTACAAAGGTGCACCTGACAACAGATGCATGGACCAGTAGGCATGGCCAGGGACGTTACGTGTCCATCACAGCACACTGGGTGAATGTGGTGGATGCAGGGTCCACAGGGGACAGCAATATTGGGACAGTTCTGCCTAGCCCACGGTCTAGGAAACAGTTGGCTGTAGCCGTTCGCCCCCCCTCCTCCTCGTCCTCTTGCAGAAGCGAGAGCTCGTCCACAGACCGCAGTCGCACAAAAACTCCATCCGCAGCTGCCACTGTTGCACACCAGGTGTCCCATTATGGGGCAGCTACTGGCAAGCGTCAGCAGGCTGTATGGGCTATGAAGTGTTTGGGCGACAACAGATACACCGCGGAAGTTCTGTCCGAGTTCTTGCAGAAAGAAACGCAGTCGTAGCTGGGCACTGTAGATCTTGAGGCAGGCAAGGTAGTGAGTGATAACGGAAGGAATTTCATGGCTGCCATCGAACTTTCCTAACTGAAACACATTCCTTGCCTGGCTCACACCTTAAACCTGGTGGTGCAGTGCTTCCTGAAAAATTATCCGGGGTTATCCGACCTGCTCCTCAAAGTGCGCGGACTCTGCTCTCATATCCGCCGTTCGCCCGTACACTCCAGCCGTATGCAGACCTATCAGCGGTCTTTGAACCTTCCCCAGCATCGCCTAATCATCGACGTTGCAACAAGGTGGAACTCAACACTGCACATGCTTCAGAGACTGTGCGAACAGAGGCGGGCTGTTATGTATTTGTGGGAGGATACACACACACGGGCAGGCAGTAGGATGGCAGACATGGAGTTGTCAGGTGTGCAGTGGTCGAAGGTACAAGACATGTGTCAAGTCCTTCAGTGTTTTGAGGAATGCACACGGCTGGTAAGTGCAGATAACGCCATAATAAGCATGAGCATCCCCCTAATGTGTCTGCTGATGCAAAGTTTGACGCACATAAAGGAGCAGACGTCTGCAGCAGAGGAAGAGGAAAGCCTTGATGACAGTCAGCCATTGTCTCGTCAGGCAGTGTACAGGACGAGGTAGCGGGCGAACAGGAGGAGGAGGAGGATGATGGGGATGAGTATTTTTTTAATGAGGAAGCTTCTCCGTGGCCACTGGAAATTGGTGGCGTGGCAAGGCCGGGTTCTGGTTTTTTGAGGGACACAAGTGACGTAGATTTGCCTGAAACTGCCCCTCAACCCAGCACAACCGCAAATTTGACAACTGGAACTTTGGCCCACATGGCGGATTATGCCTTACGTATCCTCAAAAGGGACACACGCATTATTAAAATGATGACCGATGACGATTACTGGTTGGCCTGCCTCCTTGATCCTCGCTATAAAGGCAAATTGCTAAATATTATGCCACATGAGAACTTGGAACAAATATTAGCAACCAAACAATCAACTCTTGTTCACCGTTTGATTCAGGCATTCCCAGCACACAGCGCCGGTGATCGTTCTCACACGAGCTGCAGGGGGCAGCAGACCACAGGTGTTAGAGGTGCACAAATCAGAAGTGGCGTTGGACAGAGGGGTTTTCTGACCAGGTTTTGGAGTGATTTTGCTATGACCGCAGACAGGACAGGTACTGCAGCATCAATTCAAAGTGACAGGAGACAACATTTGTCCAGTATGGTTACTAACTATTTTTCATCCCTTATCGATGTTCTCCCTCAACCGTCATTCCCATTTGATTACTGGGCATCCAAATTAGACACCTGGCCAGAATTGGCAGAATATGCATTGCAGGAGCTTGATTGCCCAGCAGCTAGTGTCCTATCAGAAAGAATATTCAGTGCTGCTGGTTCAATATTAACCGAAAAAAGGAATCGTCTGGCTACTCAAAATGTTGATGATCTAACCTTCATTAAAATGAACCACTACTGGATTTCGAATTATTTTGCCCCAACTTTCCCGGCTGACACCTAGCATTCCAATGAAAAGGTCTTGCTTCTGGACTGCTCTGACTGAGTTTTCCAATCTCATAATTTGCAGCAGCTGTTTGTCTAGCATACGACATGTTTACACCTCCCTAAATGGCCAAACTCCCCCCACGGGGCCGTGGTCTCGCCACTTGGCGCAAGCACCCGTGAGAGTGCCGTTTGTCTGAAGAGGTGGGTGTGCACGCTTTTGGTCGACGGCACTGCCACTGGGTCCCTCATAGTACAATAAAGTGTCTCTGGCGGTGGTGGCGCGCAACCAACGTCAGACACACCGTTGTAACATGAGGGGCCCAGGGCCTGTACTGCCGGCCACAAGACAGTTTCCCCCCCCCCCAGCTCAAATAGTGCTCTACGATTTGCAAAATTATCTCTCACAGCTCCACCAATGTTTAGTCTATACGCTGACATCCTTCAATGCCTGGCACTGACAATACCAATGTGTTGACATGTATGATGCTACTTAAAATAGTCTGGGGCAGTGTCCTATATTTACACCAGTAAATACTTTGTGCCAAATACTAGGTCAGAAACACAACAGAGGAACCCACCCCTGTACCTAAGTATGCCACCCTTTTGTTTTTTGTTTTTGTTGTATTGCGAGACATTAACATCTATTTATTTTTTGGGAGTACTAACTGTCAGACACTCATTACAATCGGCCTCCGCTGACAACACCAATGCTGCCTGTGTACCCCTGCAAGATAATTCCAAGTGTATAGAGCCTACTTTTGTTATGTTAGGCCTACTAAGCCTGTCTGCGGTCCCTCCTTCCAATAGTCCTCCACTGACCACACCACTGCTGCCCGTGTACCCCTGGAAGCTATTTTTAAGGGCCTACAGCCTACTTTTGTTATGTTAGGCCTACTAAGCCTGTCTGAGGTCCCTCCTTCCAATAGTCCTCCACTGACCAGACCAATGCTGCCCATGTACCCCTGGAACCTATTTTAAATTGCATTGAGCCAAATTTTTTGTTTAAGGCCTACTACCTGTGTCTGTCTGTGCCACTCAATCCAACTGTCTTCCTCTGAAAAAAGCTGAGCGTCAATAGTCTGGTTTTCAGCCTATAGGAATTTGAAAACTGCATTGGGGCTACTACTTCAGTAGGGCCTACTAACGGTGTCTGCCGCTCCAAGGTGTTCTCCAGGTTGCCTCTCCACAGCTTCGATCTTCTAGCTCTCGTTTAGTAGTTGTTGAAACAACATTGCATTAGGCCTACAAGTTGGGTCTGGGTTGTAGAGACGGTGTCTTCCGCTCCAAGGTGTTCTCCAGGTTGCCTCTCCATAGCTTCTATCTTCTAGCTCTCGTTCAGTAGTTCTTGAAACAACACTGCATTGGGCCTACAAGTTGGGTCTAGGTTGTAGAGACGGTGTCTGCCGCTCCAAGGTGTTCCCCAGGTTGCCTCTCCATAGCTTCGATCTTCTAGTTCTCGTTAAGTAGTTGTTGAAACAACACTGCATTAGGCCTACAAGTTGGGTCTGGGTTGTAGAGACGGTGTCTTCCGCTCCAAGGTGTTCTCCAGGTTGCCTCTCCATAGCTTCGATCTTCTAGCTCTCGTTAAGTAGTTGTTGAAACAACACTGCATTAGGCCTACAAGTTGGGTCTGGGTTGTAGAGACGGTGTCTGCCGCTCCAAGGTGTTCTCCAGGTTGCCTCTTCATAGCTTCTATCTTCTAGCTCTCGTTCAGTAGTTGTTAAAACAACACTGCATTAGGCCTACAAGTTGGCTCTGGGTTGTAGAGATGGTGTCTTCCGCTCCAAGGTGTTCTCCAGGTTGCCTCTCCATAGCTTCGATCTTCTAGCTCTACTTAAGTAGTTGTTGAAACAACACTGCATTAGGCCTACAAGTTGGGTCTGGGTTGTAGAGACGGTGTCTGCCGCTCCAAGGTGTTCTCCAGGTTGCCTCTCCATAGCTTCGATCTTCTAGCTCTCGTTAAGTAGTTGTTGAAACAACACTGCATTAGGCCTACAAGTTGGGTCTGGGTTGTAGAGACGGTGTCTGCCGCTCCAAGGTGTTCTCCAGGTTGCCTCTCCATAGCTTCGATCTTCTAGCTCTCGTTCAGTAGTTGTTGAAACAACACTGCATTAGGCCTACAAGTTGGGTCTGGGTTGTAGAGACGGTGTCTGCCGCTCCAAGGTGTTCTCCAGGTTTCCTCTCCATGCTTCGATCTTCTAGCTCTCGTTAAGTAGTTGTTGAAACAACACTGCATTAGGCCTACAAGTTGGGTCTGGGTTGTAGAGACGGTGTCTTCCGCTCCAAGGTGTTCTCCAGGTTGCCTTTCCTGAGCTTCTATCTTCAGGCTCTTGTTAAATAGTTGTTAAATGGAACAACTGCATTTGGCCTACTAGTTGGGTTGGGGCCTACTAACAGTGTCTGCCGCTCCTTGCTGTTCTCCTGGTTTCCTGTCCTGAAATTCCATTTTCAGGCTCTCGTTAAGTAGTTGTTAATGTTAGACTGCATTTGGCCTACTAGTTGGGTTGGGGCCTACTATCGGTGTCTGCCGCTCCTTGCTGTTCTCCTCCACTGAACAAAGCTGTGCCGCCTGTTTACTACTGTTGCCAATTTTGAACTGCATTTAGACTACTTACTGATTTGGGCCTACTCTCTGTGTCAGCCTCTCATTACAGTTGTCCTCCACTGCAATGCCCCCTGGTTAGCCCTGTTACCAATTTTGAACTGCATTTAGCCCACTTTATTCTTTGGGCCTATATCTGTGTTTCCTCCTCATCCTGACCATTGCCCAGCCAGTGATAGATGAGTCTGCTGGTACATTGACCCATAATGCAACATTCCCCGTGCACGCTACACAGCAAGATTGTGACCCTGCTGAAAGTCAGGTTCCTCTTCCCTCATACCATACCACCTTACACGGGGACAAAGAGGAAGGTGCAGATGAAAGTGCAGGTTCCTTCATCAGGTGGGGGGAGGAATACTAGTTGGCGACGTCACTGGCACAGGGCCCTTCATAGTACGCAAAAGTGTCGCTGCCGGTGGGAGGCGCCCCCGCCGTGCAAACACACCGCCGTACTTTGAGGGGCCCTGTGCCCGTGCCAATGCCAACGAGTGGGCCCCCTCTGCTTGCTCAGGATCACAGCACTTGCAAAGTTGAAATACTTACCTCTCCCTGCTCCACTGCCGTGACGTGGTCCAGATTTCCTGGGCCCACTAAATACTTGAACCAGCCCTACCCCCCACAACTTTAGCAAAATGACCCCCAATTTCCAATGCTTTACTATTATTATAAGGTAAATTAAGATTGACAAGCTTCAGTAACAAGAATCGATGTTTTTGCCATTAAAATGGGCACTGTACATGTTTTCCTGGCCTCCAATCACTGCCGACTATGCTCCCCCATTGACTTGCATTGGGTTTCGTGTTTCGGTCGATCCCCGACTTTTCGCGATAATCGGCCGATTCCACTCGACTCGACCGTTGAGATAGTCGGGTTTTGCGAAACCCGACTCGACCCTAAAAAACTAAAAGTCGCTCAACTCTAGTCGCAATGTGTCGTTTTGGAGAAAAAACGCATCCTGCAAATATGCCCGCAGGATGCATTTTTTTTTCCATAGACTAGCATTAGCCGACGCATTGCGACGTATGGCCACACATCGCATCCGTCGTGCGACGGATGTGTCATGTTTGGATGGACCGTCGGCACAAAAAAAGTTACATGTAACGTTTTATTGTGCGTCGTGTCCGCCATTTCCGACCGCCCATGCGTGACCAGAACTCCGCCCCCTCCTCCCCGGACATTACAATGGGGCAGCGGATGCGTTGAAAAACTGCATCCGCTGCCCCTGTTGTTCATTTATTTCACAACGTGCGTTGGTACGTCGGCCCGACGCATTGCGATGGGCCCGTACCGACGCAAGCGTGAAAATAGCCTTAGCAGGGTTGATCCTATTGAAAGATTCCATTTAAGGCTGCATCTATAAGAGAGCAGGCTCATTTGAGGTGAGGTGCAGACATGCGAGCCTCCCCATAATTATTTTCAAATATCACATCACTTGGTGTAGCACAGCAAAACAGGTGGGAAAATCACAGCCACTATAAAAGATGAGGGGGAGGAAAGCAGTGGCGATTTTAGAGATTTACAGATTGGCCTAAATAAAGGTATGGTCTACTACTGCAGGATTGAATATCATAGAAAATGTGATTGGTATTCTGACTCTGCGAATAATATTACATAGATGCAAGTGATAATGTGCAGGATCTGAGGTGTACCATTCATAGCAGCAGACCATGTGGCTACTAAGAGGTCCTTGAGCTATGGGAGCCCAGTGCTCAGCGGCATTGGCCCCCCGTTTTATCCTTAGGAAGCAGATACCATTGCTTGCTCCCTGCTACACCATTCAACCTGTGCAGCTGAGATTCAGCACAACAAGCATGATGATGCCACTAGATTATGCCTGCTGCGAAAGGCCTCAGTCCACACACTTCACATACCAGCACTGCAATCTTATATTCCTCCCAGCATATGCCCCATAGCCTGGAAGAATTAACATAAAGCAATAAAAGATGATTTTTACTGAGTAAGGCATCATCCAGGAGTCATACAGGTATGACTAACTTCAGCTGAATTCAACCTGTATGCCCATATCAATAGCTGAAAACTCAAATGGGGTAACAGATTCCCTTTAAAAGCTTGGACCTTGGAAAAAAATGTAAAACAGCTTGTGCATTGCTTAACAAAAAAAAACATCACAAGATACTCATAGTGACTCTTAGTTGTGTTAAATGCTGTGTTTATTGATCCGCTTCACTGACACATATAAGTCCCCCAGTGATCAAATTTGGTAAACCAGTAGGCTCTCAATAGCTGGTTATAGAGATCAGAGATGAGTGGCAAAGTTTAATGGTCTTTTACAGTCCCCGGTATTCAACTACATGTTATTTTTTTTAATGTTTAATCACACACAGGATTATGAGAATTACATCAGATATGGGGCCACAGTTAAAGACAGGTTGACAGTGTAAAGCATTGTAATAAAGATAACATGCAAAATATCATATATATAAAGGAGCATGACCAAGGTATATACTGTGTATGTATATATATATATATATATATACATATATATATATATATATATATATATATACTTAGTGTAAGCAGTGTAAAATAATTCATCTCAAACATAACAAGTAAAAGAGCCATTGTAAATACACCGATAAAGAATAATAATGTTAGTGGAAATATATCACAGACATAGCTGGACCTCCCTAGGAGAAGAGCTGCCACTCTGACGCACGTTGGGCCTGAACTTTCTCAGGAAGTCCTTGAGGTTGTAGTGTTTTGTTTTTAGGTTACTAACTGTTCCCGGCAGTCAATACATGGTCTAAGATCTTCATCGATCAACAAAAGAGAAAACTGTGCCTACTGATGACTTGGAAGGTTTGTTTGATGAACCATTTTTACAAACTGGTATGTAATCTTTCATGGTCTGACATTCTGGATACATTTTACCCTTGGAGAGATGGGAATTTGATCTCCGATAAATAAAACAATCATATGTTTTTTCAGATTTGGGCCATTAAAATAGATCAGCTAAATTTCAAAATGTATCAGGTAAACCACTGGGTATAGCTGTAGAGAGATTCTCAAATAAAGACATGCATTAGTTCTGACTCTTATTGCTTCAGCATACAATATCACCCAGTTAATAACAGCTCATGCTTATGTAATCAAGGTATGCCCTATACCACGGTTGCGGACAGATTTTCAATAATGAAAAATGACATACAGTACAGACCAAAAGTTTGGACACACCTTCTCACTTAAAGATTTTTCTGTATTTTCGTGACTATGAAAATTGTAAATTCACACTGAAGGCATCAAAACTATGAATTAACACATGTGGATTTATATACTTAACAAAAAAGTGTGAAGCAACTGAAGTTATGTCTTATATTCTAGGTTTTTCAAAGAAGCCACCTTTTGCTTTGATGACTGCTTTGCACACTCTTGGCATTCTCTTGATCAGCTTCAAGAGGTAGTCCCGAGAAATGGTTTTCACTTCACAGGTGTGCCCTGTCAGGTTTAATAAGTGTTATTTCTTGCCTTATAAATGGGGTTGCAACCATCAGTTGTGTTGAGCAGAAGTCAAGAAGATACACAGCTGATAGTTCTACTGAATAGACTGTTAAGCTGCTTTTTTCTTGCCATAATACAAATTCTAAGTAAAGAAAAACGAGTGGCTATCATTACTTTAAGAAATGAAGGTCAGTCAGTCCGAAAAATTGGGAAAACTTTGAAAGTGTCCCCAAGTGCAGTTGCAAAAACCATCAAGCGCTACAGTTCTATCAGCAGACACATCTTTACAACAACTGTTAAGAGGAGACTTTGTGCAGCAGGCCTTCATGGTAAAATAGCTGCTAGGAAACCACTGCTAAGGACAGGCAACAAGCAGAAGAGACTTGTTTGGGCTAAAGAACACAAGGAATGGACATTAGACCAGTGGAAATCTGTGCTTTGGTTTGATGAGTCCAAATTTGAGATCTTTGGTTCCAACCACTGTGTCTTTTTTTGATGCAGAAAAGGTGAACGGATGGACTCTACATGCCTGGTTCCCACTATGAAGCATGGACGAGGAGGTGTGATGGTGTGGGGGTGCTTTGCTGGTGACACTGTTGGGGATTTATTCCAAATTGAAGGCACACTGAACCAGCATGGCTGCCACAGCATCTTGCAGCGGCATGCTATTCCCTCCGGTTTGTGTTTAGTTGAACCAACATTTTTTTTTCAACAGGACAATGACCCCAAACACACCTCCAGGCTGTGTAAGGGCTATTTGACCAAGGAGGAGAGTGATTGGGTGCTACGCCAGATGACCTGGCCTCCACAGTCACCAGACCTGAACCCAATCGAGATGGTTTGAGGTGAGCTGGACCACAGAGTGAAGGCAAAAGGGCCAACAAGTGCTAAGCATCTCTGGGAACTCCTTCAAGATTGTTGGAAGACCATTTCTGGTGACTACCTCTTGAAGCTCATCAAAAGAATGCCAAGAGTGTGCAAAGCAGTCATCAAAGCAAAAGGTGGCTACTTTGAAGAACCTAGAATATAAGACATATTTTCAGTTGTTTCATACTTTTTGTTAAGTATATAATGTCACATATGTTAATTCACAGTTTTGATGCCTTCAGTGTGAATTTACAATTTTCATAGTCATGAAAATACAGAAAAATCTTTAAATGAGAAGGTGTCTCCAAACTCTTGGTCTGTACTGTAGATTAAAAATGTAAAGCACCAAAAATCAAGAACATCTCCTTAGTTATATACTTCATTAAACCCTAGGCTACTGAACAATGTATAAACAATAGCAATGATATTCTTAGGATATAATTTTAACAAGAGTAAGCCAAGATGCTTTGCCTCCTTGGCATCAACAAAATATGCTCCAGAACTGCAATCATTAAAGGCCTCATGCCACATTGTTTATCTTACCTAGATAAATCTTTACTAACAGGGAGCAATAATTTTGCAGAATCATAGGGAAATACCAGTCACCTTATTTTCCATGGGCTCCGCATTAAGGATAATAGGTAGAGATGAGCAAATATTTAAATGTTCGGTTCGGTTTACGATCTCTGAATTTGCAATATTTGCCGATTAACTCTATGTCAATGGGAGACAAAAACAAGCGCATGCAGAGCACCTTGTAACAGCCCCAAATGCTGCCAAAAACATGAAATGAAGGACATACAACAGGAAAGTGGCCTCAATTCACCCACAGTACAAACTGTAGCATGGCACTGCAGCAATCAGACAGGCATGGGGTATCAGAGTCTGGGACAGCATTTACAGCTTTCAATTGAAAGTCACAGTAAGACAAGGTGGGTGAGGGATTGGTGTAGGCCTCCTTTGCTTGCAGCCCTGATACCACATGCAACCCCTCTACCTGCTTTCATGCTCAGCCACATGCAGGTGGCACAAATATCACTTTTGTAGATGTAAGCAGGTTGCGGTATGCAGTGACAGACAGAAGGCAGAGCAAACGTTAACAAATTTAACAGTTTTAATTTAACAGGGAGTTAACTCCTCGCAGGAAGATGAAGGGTTAAACAGAGGAATAGCAGTCCAAATGTGGGGAATATGCAGGGTAAATAAACAAAGTAACAGTTCTGTGATGCACTTATCGGATCAGAAGTTCTTCAAAATGTAGGTACCACTTGGCGGTTGGTAGCGCTGTCAACGGCTGGCTCGGTGTTTGTCCAAGAAGATTCAGCAGGTAATAGCGGTCTGTCCTCTGGCAGCAGCGGTCGGTCTCTGGCACCTTTCACTGACCCCCTAGTCCATGAACAAGCCCGCAGCATGATCAGAGACCCGTGTGGGCGGGAAGATATATGCTGGTAAGGTGGGCCGCAAATGTCTGTCCAGTAACCGGTTCTCTCTCTGCGGCACGTGCGCTGTACTCACGGTCACAAATCGCACGACACCTTGCTTACTGCCAGCTACCAGGCCCGCTGCACTTCTCCCTCTGAAATCCATGATGGCGATGGCAGGAGTACACGGATGTGGGCCGGCGCAGACCCGGTGCTCAGGGGCCAGAGCACTTCTCTCTCTGTGCAGCACGCTGCCTGTTCCCACCAAGACTGACTGCTTCCGCACGCGCTGTGACTGTTGCCACCTAGTCACACCCCCTATTTCTGAGTGCAAAGGTCTGTCCAGTCTCTTACTCCTTCCCCCAGACAACAGAGGAGACAGTCCCGACAGTTCCGGACCTGGCATAGGATAGGTACCCGCGGCCCGGTTCTCCTCTTTACATAGACTACTATTGTCAGGAAAACTTAAGGATAGTAACACAGTTAGTTGAGTCCAAGGAAGTGGAGGCCTGCCGGTCTCGAAGGCATACTGATACAGGCAACATGCACCAACCAGGAGTGTTCATATTTCCAAACATTATTGGCAGACACCACCATAGTGGCATCAATTTCACCACAGTAGATATAGTATAATAGGGACCGACAGGTCTTCCAGTACGCTGAATCCAGCAGATGCACACCCAACCAGGCGTGTTCACATTTAAACAAATGAGGGCCTTATACCACAGAAGTGGCATAAACTTCACGAGAGTAGAAATAGCAAAATAAGGACCGACAGGTCTTCCACTACACCCAATCAAGCAGATGGACACCCAAACATGAGTGTTCACATTTCCAAAAATTATTGTCAGACTACAGATAACTGTTTGTTTGTTATCACCAGCCCTCCTCGATCGCAGTAATCCACCCTCCCTTGGCACCCGCCTGTGTGACGACAGTCTGGAACTTAGATACAATATTATCCCTTCTGCATCCTCCTCTGCCTCCTCCTATTCTTCTGGGACCACCATCTCGTCCCGCAGGCTTTTCAAAGCCTACTCCAGCATATACATGACCGGAATAGTGATGCTAATGACAGCGTCATCAGTGCTAACCATCATAGTAGCTATTTCAAAACTATGCAAAAGGGTGCAGAGGTCCTTAATCTGTGCCCACTCCGTAAACTTGGTATGCGCCCCATCCGTACTGCATTGGCACAGGCTATATGACATGAAATACTATGTCAGGGCTTGTTGCCGCTGTCAAAGTCGCTGCAACATGTGCAGAGTAGAATTCTACAGTGTTGGAACATCGCATATCAACCTATTAACTGGCATGGACAATGACGTCTGTATGTATGCAAGTCGATAACCTAAGGGTTGCAAATGGCGGAAATGAGCACACTGCTTATGTGCTTTCTGGAACAGCTCACCCAGATCAGGACAGTGGCAGAGAAAACGCTGTACCACCAGGTTGAGGATGTGAGCCATGCAAGACACGTGTGTGAGCTTGCCTCACCGTAGGGCCGCCACCAGGGTCGCATTGTTAATGGACACAGCCTTCCCTGTATGCAGGTTCAGCGGAGACAGCCATTGATCAAACTCAGCCTGGAGAGCTGTCCACAATTCTTTAGCTGTATGACTGCGATCTCCAAGGCACATCAATTTTAACACTGCTTGATTGTTGTGAGCCCTAGCCACGCAGTACAGAGGTGGTAGGGATTCGCTCTGCACTGTTGGAAAGCGTGTCTCATTAAGGTAGAGGTTGAGGGTGCAGGTGGAAGCCCTAGAGGAGATAGAGGAGGAGGCAGAAGCAGTGGAGGAAGTGTTAAATGTAGAGGTTTGTCCTGCAAGCCTTGGGGATTACAAGACTTGTGGAGCAGCGCCTGCCACACAGCCAACAGTCACCCAGTGCCCAGTCAGCAAAATGTAATGCCCTTGGCCATGCTTACTCGTCCAAGTGTCTGTGGTGAAATTCACCCTGGCAGACATAGATTTAGTTAAGGAATGGGTGATGTCTGTGACATGCTGGTGTAGCGCAGGCACAACTTTCTTAGAAAAGTAATGGCAACTGGGCAATGGATACTGTGGGACTGCGATGGCCATCAGCTTTCAGAAGTCATCTGTACCTACCAAGCGAAAAGGCAGTATTTCCATGGCTAACAGATTGGAGATAGTGGAGTTTAACCTCTTAGCTTTCTCATGCGCAGGAGGAAACAATATTTTCCGTGACCACAACTGCGATACCGTGAGCTGACAGCAGTGCTGAGAGAGAGCGGAGTACAGTGAATCGGACAAACTGCTGGACCGTGAGAGAGGTGCAGGAGGAGATGTTATGGTGGATTGCGAAAGTTGTGGTGTGCTTGTTCTCTGAGATGGATCTAAACCAGCAGGCATGTCCGCATCTATTACAGCTGACGGCTCTCAGTCAGCATGACTGGAGCGGGTAAAGAACCCTAAGTTCTGCAGTCAAAGACCTGCGTCTCAATAGTTGGCACGGGTACAGAGAAGGAAGAAGCAGCAGATGTGATTGATGGGGCAGCTAACTGTTGCTGAGGTCCAGTGGGATTCTGAGAGTAACGCATGTTGATTGCGCATGTGAAGGCTCATACATGTAGTAGTCAAATTATTGCACTTTTTAAAGAGTTAGGACGTGGGAAGAAGCAAGGAGAATTTGTTTGCCACCTCTGTGGACTGTACTGGGTGTGATGTTGAGGTGGAGGAAGAGGAGGAGAGGCCACTTGCTCTTTCTGGGCTTCATCAACAAGGCATAATGCTGTGTGTCTGCCAAAGAAATGTAGGGGAGTAGCCCATCATGTAACAGAATTTGTCAGTAGTCTTTGCATAGAACGTGACGTTGGTTCACTAGTGCTTACACAAATATTACCACCTAACCCATGTACACCTTGAACACCAAGCCTAATTCCCCTTACACCAGGGCTTCTCTTTTTCCAAGGCATGTTGCTCAGATACTGTGGTAGAAGCTGTTATGCTCCCGCATACCTCGCCGCTTGTGTCTTATACTTACCACGCTGCGGCGTTCCGGCGCGTCCCTGCTCGCTCCCGGTCTTCTCCTCTTCCTGCGCGCTCGGCTCCTGGTCATCCTCGGGTGCGCATGCACTGGGGTCGGTGGCGCACGCGAACATTCTCCTCGCTGATCCCGGGCCGCTCTCTCTGGTAAGCTCTGTGCTCTGGAGGACTTCCACCCGTAAGCTATTCCTCCATCTTCCTTAGCAGGCTACCTCTTCTCCCTGGCATTGCCTGATTGTCATGTGAGTTTCCATGTGACTCTGGCCCCACGTAGTCTTGTTGCTCCGTTCGCTGTCTTCCTGTATCAGCTGCCTTGCTGTACTGCTGTACTTTCGTTCCCTTGTGTTTTCCCTCCGCCTTCCTGATACCTGTCTCCCTTTCATTTTTCCCTTCCAGAGCATGCCAACCTGTGTCTCCTGTTTTGTTCCTTACTGCCTTGCCTTCGTCGTGTCAACCAGTCTGCGCTCCGAATCCCACTTGTCTGGTTCCCAGTAGCCTCTGTTACTCCCTGGTCCGTGTTTCCTTCATCTCATCCTGCCTGCAGTTTGTATCACTCCCTGAGTCGGATATTACTGCCTTCTTTACCATTTATGTCTGCATCTCGGTCCCGTCGGTCTCTCTGGTGCTCCTTCTGATGTTACCTGTTTTTCTGCTCTGTCCGTATTTCTGTGCTCCAGCTGTGTTACTCTCTTTCCCACACTTCTCCTTCAGGTACTAACTGCCGCAGCAGTAGTCTTCCTTGAACCTGCCCCAAACACTCCCTGTATAGGGGGTGGTCCACCGGGTCCACTCGCCCTTGGGGGGTTCGCTGTCGCGGTCTAGCGGGTCCACCTTTTGGAGTTCCTCGAGCGTTCTCATAGGAGCACAGTATTTGCAACAAAAAATTTGATTTTAAACTCTGCACCACCTCTGCATATAGCTGAATTTCAGTGACAGTAAATTACAAGGTGAAATATGGTGTGCTGTATTGCGTTAGTCACAGAAGAAAGAACTGTTTCAGTGTGAATGAGGCCTGTATGACAAAGAAGATATGCTACAAACAATTTTAAAGTTAGATGTCCCCTACTGTATGACGTTAAGAACACAAAGATGTTTTAGAGGCCTTTAGATCAAGCTTGTATAACACACTAGATGCTACAAACTATTTGAAAGTCAGGTCCTCTACTGTATGACAGTAGGAACATAATTTTTGGTGGCCTCTGGATCAGGCCTCTATAACACACTAGATTCTACAAAATATTTTAAAGTCAGGTTCCCTACTGTATGACACTAGAAACAGAAGAATTTTTTTGGTGGCCTCTGAATGAGGCCTCTTTAACACACTAGATGCTGCAAATTATTTTAAAGTCAGGTCCCCTACTATATGACGTTTAGCAACAGAAAAAATGTTTTGGTTATGTGCGCGAGATCTGCAGACAGCTTAATTTCAACCCAATAAAATGACGAAGTGAGATACGGCAGACTGTCAAACTTTTTGCAACAGAAAAATTCAATTTTTTTTCCATTTATCTTAGGTCTGCAGACAGTTTGATATCACCACAGCACTAAATGACAAGGAGAAATACAGCAGGCGGTTTCACATTTAGCTAGTGAAAAATTATTATTTAGAATGCTATATTCGTGCATGGAACACAATAGCAGCAGTGCACAACACACTTGTAGCACATGCATCCTGCAGGCTTTATCTGTGGCCAACAAAAAAAATGCTGGAAGGTAAATTTAACAGCCACACTGGACACTAGCTAGCTACACTATGTGACTGATATACAACCGCCTAGATAACTAGCTAAAATCTTACTGCTAAAAGTGCCAGTGTCAGGAGCAGCCTCTCTGCGCTGTTGCAGTGTCAAAATGGCACTAAAACAAGTTGTCCCCAATTTATATGGAGAGGGACATGTGATTTCAGCAGCCAATGAAACAAGCCGTGGTGTCAGGACATTGGGGATATTTCCTGTACCCTAATTGGCTAGCTGCAATATACACAAATAAAGTTAGGGGAAAAATCTTTACAAGAACGCCATGCCTCTGAGCTCTGCAAACCCCCTCCCCTCATCACCCACGTGCCAAACGCTCATGATACACCACCATTATCTTTGCTAAACCTTGGGTTTCAGAAACTTTTCAGGGAGATAATGCAGTAACTGGGCAGGAGCAGTTTCATGACCATGAAACTGCTTTGCCAGATGCTGGACTGACTGGGCCAAGTCTTGCATCTGATTCACCACCTTTTGGGGAGTATTCATATGTGGAGTAAGATACACTTTAACGTGAGTCTTTCCGTGGTCACATGGCAGATTCAAAAATGGCTTTCATGGGTAAGCTTAGCACAGGCCATACAGTTTACCAGATCCAAAAGGTTGATCTGTCATTCTCCATTTAACACTGTATAGAAATCTGGGCTTACACCGTGGTCTCTGGGTTGGGGACAATGAGTCAACTGCTGTCTGATGGCGCAAGCTGGCAGAAGTGATCAGTTAGCTGGGTCAAAAGGACTGTTACGGTACAAAATCAGAAGACATTAGACTAGTCAAGGAATGGGTCATGGTCTTTAACAAGAAAAAGCACTGAATCTACACAAACTGAAATATAGACACATAAATTAGACTTGCATAACTATATCTCACAGCTAACAGCAGTAAGCTGAAAGAAATAGTGGGGTGTGGTGCTGTACTATTGACCAAGGGAAGGACCAGACTCCAGCTGGATAATACACTCTGCCAGACTAGATGGCACTACAGGTCCTAGCCATTCCAGCCTCTGTGGCTGGTCAGAGCAGGAGCAGGTTTCAAAGGAGATGTGACAGCTATGATATGAAGTAGCTACACATACATTCACAAACAAAAACAAACATGTGATAACAGGATGCAGTTTGATCACAGAGTGTTTAGTTGCTAAATTGCACTAATAATACACCTATAAATAGGTATTTAAAACTAAAATGTGCCCTTATTAAAAAGATCTATAAGAAAAATAATAACACCCCCGGCATGGGTGGACATACCGCATGTGTAGCGTGTGCGGCTGCATCGAGGCCTGGAGGTGGAGAGGGGCCCCTGCAGGGTGGCTAATAATGAGGGCAATCTGGCCTGTTTATCCAGCTCTGAGGCTCTGGGGGTCCCTGGCCAGATTGCCCTCATGTGCGGCGGGCAAGGAGTGATTCCTGCAGCTCCACTGCCTACAAGAGAGAATAGCAGCAGAGCAGAGCTGCAGGGATCTGTCCTGCTTCCTGCTCGTGCTTCCTCTCACACAGACAGCAGCGGCGCTGGATGACATAAGAGAGGAATCTGCCGACGGTGATGCTTCAGCTGCGGGAAAGCGTGCGGACAAGTGAGAGGTGCTGTGTGTGTGTGTTTTTTTGTATGTATGTGTGTTGTGTGTGTAGAAATGAGTGGTGGTGTGCATGCATGCATAGCGCTGCAGGGAATTGTGCAGAGAGGTGAAGGGTGTTGTGTGTATAGGCAGAGGAGAGGGCAATGATGAGGGTAATGGGGAGAAGGCAATGATGGGGTGATGGAGAAGGCAATGATGGGGATGTGGGGGAAGAGGAAATGATGGAAGTGGTAGAATGGGCAAGGATGGGGATGGTGGGGAAGGAGGAAATGATGGAGATGGTGGACAGGGCAATAATTGGGGTAGAGGGAGAGGACATGTTGGAGGTGGTGGAATGGGTAAGGATGGGGATGTGGAGGAGGAGGAAATGATGGAGGTGGTGGGAAGAACAGTAATGGGGTGGTGGGGGAGAATGCAATGATGGTGGTGGTGGAAAGGG
The DNA here is from genome assembly GCF_032444005.1 of Ranitomeya imitator. Taxonomy (NCBI): domain Eukaryota; kingdom Metazoa; phylum Chordata; class Amphibia; order Anura; family Dendrobatidae; genus Ranitomeya; species Ranitomeya imitator. The sequence continues at coordinate 273,209,782 of NC_091284.1, read as the reverse complement.
CAATGGTGGGGTGATGGGGAGAAGGCAATGATGATGGTAGTGGAAAGGACAATGATGGGAGTGGAGGGGAAGAAGGCAATGATGGAAGTGGTGGAGGAGAAGGCAATTATGGAGGTTGTGAAAAGGGCAATGATGGAAGTGATGGAGAGGGCAATAATGGGGAGGTAGAGAAGAAAGCAAAGATGGAGGTGGTGGAAAAACCAATGATGAGGTGGTGGGGGAGAATGCAATGATGGTGGTGATGGAAAGGACAATGACGGGATGGTGGGGGAGAATGCAATGATGGTGGTAGTGGAAAGGACAATTGTGGTGGTGGAAAGGGCAATAATGGCGGTGGTGGGGGAGGAGGAAATGATGGAGGTGGGGTAGGTCACGAAGTTGATTCACTATAATGTCACACATCTGTGCTTTTATTGTCAGTTAGTGCTTTGATACGCACTGTATATGCCTCTGTATGTTTGCACATTTGCACTGCACTTTATGTGATTTATGCTGACCTGTATAATGCTCTGCACTTTTTGTATTTCACATATTGAAGGGCAATGTACCCTTTTTTTTTTACTAACGTTGTTAAATATTTCTAATTATGCACATGCTTTAAATATATCTCCTTGCTCCCTTAAACTACATTGCTGCTCTTGTGTACCAACTCCTTGGCTATCCCTGACTATACTGCATTGCTGCTCTTGTGTACCAACTTCTTGGCTATCTCTGACTATGCTACCTGCCAGTGCTGCCCCTACTGATTGCAATACCACTACTCCAACCCAGGTCAGTCCATAACAAAATAATCTTGCGCACAAAATTGAGTCTTTTGCATCTCAACCGAGGCAACAAGTTGCTGAACTTCTGAGTTTTGGGGCCACATACCAAGAAAAATTTTCTAAGTTGTAAACTCAGTTGTTGGGTCAGCAAAAAGAAATTACTGAGTTAGGCTGGCGTCACACTATCAGTATTTGGTCAGTATTTTACATCAGTATTTGTAAGCCAAAACCAGGAGTGGAACAAATAGAGGAAAAGTATAATAGAAACATATGCACCACTTCTGCATTTTTCACCCACTCCTGGTTTTGGCTTACAAATACTGAGGTAAAATACTGACCAAATACTGCTAGTGTGACGGCAGCCTTAAAGAGGCAACTTCTGGATTTGCGCAACTGTGGCCTGGAATCAAACACACACATGCCACTGCTCGCAAAGTTCAGTGGGGATCGTTATCAATACCATGGGTTCCTTAATCAATGCCATATGTATTTTCAGATGCAACCTTCTCCATTTTCCAATATAAACAGATATAAGTGGGCACCATCGAACAAAAATATAATTATTCAGGGATCTCCTGATGCATGTCAAGGAAAGTCATGTGAACAAGAAGGAAAAAAAGTACATGCATACAAACAGGTATCACCCAGATATTTTAAATATAGATACAATTTTTTTAATTTCAAGACCAAAAAATACACACACTTGTGATAATTTACACACAAAACAATGATCCATAATGAGGAGTTAAATACTCTCAAATACCCATAGACCAAATTTGAATATAGTTAAATGACAAAATCAATACAAATGAGGACTATCTACTGAGCTGATGCTTGAATATATTGAGGGGTGCTGTTTTTAAAAGGGTATCACATTTGCAGGTTTTCCAATATATAGGGCCCCCAAAGTCACTTCAAAACTGAGTAGGTCCCTAAAAAATATATTTTGTAAATTTTCTTTTAAAAAATTAAAAATCACTTCTACATTTTTAAACATTCTAAAATGCTAACAAAATAAACAAACATTTCACAAATGGTGCTGATGTAAAGCAGGCACGAAAAAATGTTATTTATTAATGTTTTTCTGCTATATGATTATCTGGATTAAAGGGATAATCATTCAAAGTTTGAAAATTGCAAATATTTAGAAATATCTGTTTTGTGTTTATTTAAAAAAAAAAATCAAACTAAATTTACCATTATGATAAAACATAATGTGTCACGAAAAAACAATCTCAAAATCACCATTCCAGAGTTATTAACACGTAAAGTGACACTGGTCAGATTTAAAAAATTTGGCAAAGTGACCAAAAAGCGAATCAAGTCAGAAAAAACACTCTTTTCAGCATTAGTAATGCAAAATAGCTGACTACTAAAATACTGAATCCATATTATATTCCAAGTGTTCCTTCCCACAAAGCTGTAACCATTGACAGCTGTATTGTATCAGTATACGCACACGCTAGAGGCATCCACAGCCCCATTCCTATGTACTCTGTTTCCTTCTTGGACAGTTCTTTCCTACTATGCTGATAGGCTCCGGAAACTCCACGCCTATTCAGGAAGGCTTCAGAACCTCTTACTATGTCTATAAAAGGTAGCCTACATTCCACTGGAGTAGCTGGTTTACACAATCCCCAGTCCTTTCACGCCCAACTAGGAAACTAAGAATTTAGCAGCCTGCTACAACTGAGCATGAAAATGTTTCCTACATTTTATTACTATGCCATAATTTCTATTTGTTAAAACCTCAAGGAAAAAGTAACCGTTACAGCCAGTAAAATGCTATAATTCAGCCGTGGAGCAACTCCGCTTTTGCAAGCTATCATAACATGCACACATGACATATCATCTCTGTATCTATATCTGTCTGACTTATCGAGCAATAATCAAATATGTAAGGTTATGATACGTACCTGACTGTGAATGGCTTCTTAGGTTGTCTTGATCACTTTGCTGCCTTTGTTACAAAGGAGTGACTTGTCTCCTTTTAAATAGTGTAGTCCACAAACTGGTTGTGACCTTATAGGGGAAGAAAGGGGAAAAAAAATCAGACAGAAATGTACCGGAGGAGGGAGGTCAGACGAGACAGACACATCCTACACTGGCATTGCAGCAAGACGTAATTCTGCATTTATTATTGCAGATTATATCACAGCAGGTCTGTCAAATCTGAGTAAAAATAAAGTGCAGCACACAGCCCTATCCTACCTGCCAAAACTACAGAGACCATGGTCAGGATACGTTCCCACTAGGCATTTTTTTTCAGCATTTTTTTTTGCAGCAGAATCTGATCTCTAGGCAGGAAAGAAGCTGCAGAAAAAAGCATGGTTTTTCTTGTATTTTTTTTATACTTTTTTGTACGTGTTTTGTGGTGGTTTTGTCATGCTAGATCTGTCTCTTGTACATGCTGATAAAGTTTAGTGTTGAAAAAAAAAGTCCTATTACATAGAATCAGGTTTTGGCACAAAAAACGAAGCAAGGCATGATATCTGCGTTTTTGGTGCATTTTTTCACCACCCATTCAAGTCAATGGATGAAAAGCGCTGAAAGAACTGACACGCTCTATGTGCAAAAAGCCATGCAAAGCACAAAATACTGATGACAAAAAAACAATGAGAAATCTCATAGGCTTTGCTGGTACTGTAATATGGACCTGAAAATTAGCAGAAAAAAAACGCAGCAAAAACATCTAGTGTGACTTTGCCTTCAACCTAAACTTGAAAAATCCTTTATAAGTTAGTGGAGCCAACCACGCATTGGAACTCTAAACTGCAGATGTTGGAAAGGATTTATGAGCAGAAGAGGGTAGTTGTTGACTATCAGCATCAACAAGGCCGTCGGCATTCAATTCAGACTCCACACATAAGACCTCAGGAGTGGACATGGATGTCAGACATATGTACCATCCTCCAAAACTTTGAGGACTCCACTAAGATGGTAAGTGGCGATGATGCCATAATTAGCATCACCATCCTACTTCTCTGTGTCCTGAAATGCTCTCTGCTCACTATCAAAGAGGATGCATTGCAGGTGGAGATTGATGAGATGGAGCAAGGAATCATACATGGTGACTGCACAGAGCCAAGCCTCATATCATCCCAATGTGGATTGGGTGACAATGGGGAAGAGGAGGAAGAGGAAGAACAGGAGCTATTTTCATGCTCTATAGATGGTACTACAAGCACAACTGTCATACCGTTTGTTTAGCGGGGATGGCCTGAGGACAGGGAGGAGGAGGAGGACAGCATGGTCAGTCGTTCTCTTGGTGAGGAAACGGAAGTCTTGCCTGGTAGCAGTCTGGCATGCATGGCTGAGGGGGGTACTCTCACATGGACTGCAAAGTTTTGGAAGATGCTGAGGGAGTACCTTGATGATCGTACCAAAGTCTCCGTGATTCCTCTGTGCCTTATAATTATTGGGTATCCAAGCTGGACACGTGGCATGAACTAGCTCTGTACGCTTTGGAGGTCCTGACCTGCCCTGCCACCAGCTTTTGTCAGAGCAGGTAATTAGTGCCGCTGGTGGAATGCTAACTGATAAGCACATCCGCCTGTCAACTGAAAATGCTGACAGGCTGACTCATAAAAATAAACAAGAGCTGGGCCAGACTTCTGTACACCACCAACATAAACTCTACTCCAGTGTCTTTTTTTTTTGGTAACTCTATTGCCCTGCAGCTCTTCACACTCACACGTGGGTATACGCTTCCTGATTTCACCTATTTGCTGTTATCGTCCTCCACCTTCTCCTCATCCTAATCTTCCACCACCACTATGTCACCATGGTGACCGTGTTTCGTGATGCAACAGCCAAGTTATTGTGTTAAAGGGTGTTTTTGATGCCCGTAAAAAAAATGTTTACACAGTATGTTGATATGTTTGTCAGCCCATACACATAGTGTATGGGCATTACAAGTATAGGAGACCCACTTCTTTAAATTGGGAAAATAATATTTAGGAGGCCACACTCTTTGTCTCTTCAGACACCACCACTAGATCACCAGGGTGAACATGTTCCATGATGCATCAGCCACATTATTGTGTTAAAGGGTGTTTATGATGCCTGTAAAAAAATGTTTACACACTATGTTGATGTGTACCTCCCAGGGGCAAATTTTTTATGAGGCCCTCCTCCACGTTTTTTCCAAGGGAGATTGGAATGAGTCCAAATTTGGGGCAGGCCTTGCATTCACTGCATAGCCAAACAGTATGGGAGACCCAGTTCCTAATAATGAGAACTGTAGGGGTTTGCCAAATAGTATGGGAGTACCAACTTCCTAATAATGGGAACTTTGGTTTCATGTGGCCATCCACTACGTCGGTTCAAAGGGTTATTGGGGTGCGTGTAACTTTGGGGCAGGGCAGGCCTTGCATTCAATCCATAGGCAAACAGTATGGCAGTACCAAATTTCTAATAATGGGCACTTTGGTTTCATGTGGCCATCCACTACGTTGGGTCAAAAGGTTTTTGGAGTGCGTGTATCTTTGAGGCAGGGCAGGCCTTGCATTAAATGCATATTCAAACAGTATGGGAGTACCAAATTTCTAATAATGGGAATTTTGGTTTCAAGGGGCCTTCCAGGACGTCTGTTTTTTGAGGTTTTGGGGTGCGTCCAAATGTGGGGCAGGACTTGCATTCAATGCATAGGCAATAACAGTATAGAAGACCCACTGGTTAATATTGGAAACTACAAAGCATAGCTGATGGCTCTCTAAGAATAGTGAGGAACAACTGCTGTCCCTTTAAGAATATTAAAGTCCGCCTGATGACCCTCCTCCTTTAACAGTCCCTCCTTTGTAAATTAAGCAGGATGTGTCTGATGATGTGTCACACTCCACATGGCCAACTAAAGTTGTAAAATGTTAAAATAACATTTGCCAGTGAATGCATTTGTCTGGTTGAAAGCAATGCTAAAGTTGAAAAATGCATCACAAACGCTACATCTGAACATAGCCCAAGTGGTTAAGGAACATTTATTTTGGGGGTAATTTTTTTTGCCTTACATGCAAATCATTACTGTGGAAAGGATGTCCCTGAACATATGTCCCAGGAAAATCCATTTTGGCTTAGTTTTTGTATGTTTATTGTGAGCCTGGAAAAGTGGCATAGGACTCTGACAACATTGTTCAGAGCAGTGACCTGGGAGTTAGTCAGAAATGCTTCCAGGGGTCTTCCCCATGATGTTCCCATGTCTTTTGAGCACTTTTTTCATCAATTTTTTTTAGAACCTAAAAAGACCCCCAAGGGTCGCGGCAAAAATGCCCGTATGTCCCATAGAAAAATATTTAGAATTGAGAGTCCTCAGTGGTTGATACCTTTTAATGGCTAACTGAAAAGATGGTAACAAATTGCAAGCTTTCGAGATTACTCAGGTCCCTTCATTAGGCATAGACTAAGGTCGGAGTCACACATGCGAGAAACACGTCCGTGTCTCGCACGTGAAAAGCAAGCTCTGGCGTCGGCACTTGGGAGCGGAGCGTGCAGCTCCATGTGTTGCTATGCGGCCGCACGCTCTGCTCTGGAGTGCCGGCACCAGAGCTTGCTTTTCACATGCGACGTGTTTCTCGCATGTGTGACTCCGGCCTAATAGAAATTCTGAAGAATCACATATTTATACACAACACAGCACAGAAATAATGCCATAGATAAAACAGGTGACATGAAGCAGAACTACCATTATGTGAGTGATAAACAGTTTTGTCTAGGGTTGAGCGAAACGGATCGGTCATTTTCATAAGTCGCCGACTTTTGGCAAAGTCGGGTTTCATGAAACCTGACCCGATCCCTGTGTGGGGATGTCCACGCGGTCGGCGACCTTCGCGCCAAAGTCGCGTTTCATATTCAGCAGTTCAGCACCATTTCTCAGCCAATGAAGGTGGACGCAGAGTGTGGGCAGCGTGATGACATAGTTCTCGGTCCCCACCATCTTAGAGAAGGGTATGGCAGTGATAGGCTTGCTTTCTGTGACGTCACAGGGGCTATAAAGGGGCGTGAACGCCGACCGCCATCTTACTGCTGCTGATCTGAGCATAGGGAGAGGTTGCTGCCGCTTCGTCAGAAGCAGGGATAGTGTTAGGCAGGGAATATAAACCCCCAAACCGCTTGTGCTGTAGCGATTTCCACTGTCCAACACCACCTTTTCCTTGCAGGGACAGTGGAGGCTAGATTTCTGTGCATCAGCTCTGTAGCTTATAAGGCTGCCTTATAAGGCTCCCTGATAGCTGCATTGCTGTGTGTACGCCGCTGTGCAAACCAACTGCTTTTTTCAAAGCACAAATCCTGTTGTTCCTTCCTTTCTGCACAGCTATCTTGTTTGTTTGTGTGCAGCAGTCCTTTTTATTGCTGCCTGCCATACTTTTCTGAGATTACTGTAGGGAGATAGTAATTGTAATACAGTCCCTTTTTTTTTTAATACATCTTCAAGCCACTTTCTGCCCCTGAAACTGTGTAGTGTAAAACAGTGGGCCTGTATTTTTTCTGCACTGTCCCACACCTAAAAAGGGAGATTTATATTGCCAATCTGTGCATCTGTGCCAGTCCGGTCTGTGGTATCGGTCTGTCATTTTGTGCCACTGAAACAATACTGTAAAACAGTGGGCCAGATTTATTCACTAGTCTTCCATATAAAAACAAAAAGGGGAGATTAATTTTGGCAAATCTGTGCATCTGTGCCAGTCCAGTCTGTGGTATCTGGCTGTCATTTTCTGCCACAGAAACAATACTGTAAAACAGTGGGCCAGATTTATTCACTAGTCTTCCATATAAAAACAAAAAGGGGAGATTAATATTGGCAAATCTGTGCATCTGTGCCAGTCCAGTCTGTGGTATCTGTCTGTCATTTTCTGCAAACAGAAAATATACTGTAATACAGTGGGCCAGATTTATTCACTAGTCTTCCATATAAAAAAAAAGAAGGGGAGATTTTTATTTCCAGTGTGTGCATCTGTGTCAGTCCTGTTAGTGGCATATCTGTCAGCCACTGAAACTGTGTACTGTAATACAGTGGGCCTGATTTTCCCTGCAGTCTCACACACCTATAAAGGGAGATTTAAATTCACAACAATTTTGCGTCCACCTTGTAACTGGTTTTACAGTACCAAATACCGTTTGTTAGTTTGGTTACATATTTCCAAGAATGAGGAAGTCTGGTGGAAGAGGTCGTGGCCGTGGGCGGTCATTGCCAGCTGGTAATGATGGTAGTGGTGGTGGAGCATCAGGTGGTCGTGGGAAAAGCAATATAGCACCTAAGTCTTGAGTTGTTCAGCCACCGTCATCGTCTGGCTACACAAGGCCTCAAACGCTCCCTTTTCTGGGAGTAGGAAAACCGCTTTTAAAGCCGGAGCAGCAGGAACAAGTTTTGGCTTTCCTTGCTGACTCTGCCTCTAGGTCTTTTGCCTCCTCTTCGGAAAGTGCAAAATGTAAAAGCAGCGCGTCGTCAGTGGATGTTCCCGGTCAGGGACAAGTCGCTTCCTTGCGTTCTTCACCCAGAACAACAGAGAAGGATGCGTCAGGCAACACAACGGGTTACTCCATGGAGCTCTTTACACATACCGTTCCTGGGTTAGAAAAGGAAACAGTTAACAGGCCATGCCCATTACAAGATGAATCGGACATGGAGTGCACAGATGCATAGCCACAGCCAGATTATTATGCTGTTCCTTTTACTCAGATCACAACATTGCCCTTGCAGTGTACTGATCCAGAATCTGACCCAGATGAGACTATGGGGCCCCGTCACGAATGCTATAGCACCGACATACACGGTGACACAGAGGAAGGTGCACAGGACATAGAAGAGGAGGCAGTCCCTAAGCTCAACACAACACTAGAAGTAGCCATGGGATGCTCCTGACACTCCCTAGGCACCTCGTCACAGCCTAAGAGCTAACTACCCCTAAAGATAGAAGCAGGAAAGCTATCTTGCCTCAGAGAAAATCCCCAAAGGATAGATTAGCCCCCCACAATTAATGACTGTGAGTGGAGAGGGAAAAGACATACACAGAATGAAACCAGGATGAGCACAGGAGGCCAGTCTAGCTTGATAGATAGGACAGGATGGAATACTGTGCGGTCAGTATAAAACACTACAAAAATCCACGCTGAGTTTACTAAAAATCTCCACACCTGACTAAAGGTGTGGAGGGTAAATCTGCTTCCCAGAGCTTCCAGCAAGACAGAATCAATTCATACTGATAACGCTGGACAAACAAAGAAAGCACAGAACGGATAAGTTCACAATCTGTGAACAGAAAAGAGCAAGCAAAAAACTTAGCTTTGCTGAACTGGTCAGGATAACAGGGAAATCCAAAGGAGATGTGAATCCAACCAGGAACAATTTACAAGTGGCACTAGCTGAAGGACAGAGCAGGCATAAATAGTCAAGCAGAATAGACGATCAGTGAAAGCAGCTGCTGACAGCTAACTCCAAGGAGCAGCCATACCACTTGAAACCACAAGAAGGAGCCCAAGAGCAGAACTCACAAAAGTGTCACTTACAACCACCGGAGGGAGCCCAAGAGCGGAATTCACAACAGTGCCCATAGGGAGTGTCCTTGCAGGGGTTCCACCAATGCCCACAGCATCCCCATTAATGTTAGCATTCCCGCCATTGCTGTCTGCTGCCTCCATCTTGGTGACAGTACCCTGCTCGCAGCGCCACTTGAAGCGATGGCCGGGGGACCACCACAGTGCAGGAAGACTACTGTACACAAGATGAGGTGCAAACAACAAAGGATAGATTTATTGGGAGACAGGGAATGGAAGGGACAAGGAAGGTGCAAACAGGGGTTTACAATAACAAAAGATAATGCACATGAGTTATCTTGTCTGTAGAATAGCACAGTGCTTCAACAATTACAAACTCAGAGTCTGTCTAACAAGCAACTTTACACAACAAAACAAATATCAATGCTACTCTGCATATAACCTCCCTGGCCTTTACTACGCAGGCCACACGGCTACCGTGCTCTAACTACTGAAGCCTGCACTAGGCCCTAACAGGTGCACCAAACAGGAACAAACTCACGGTGATGTTGGGGACACAGGTCCAGTCCCAGGGGCCCCCCAAAATCCAAAACGGTGGTGCGCACGGATTCCTGTCAGCTCTGCAAAGCGTGGTCTTCTCCTTGCTTCTGGATCCTGGGGATGCTCCTGGAAGCTGTAAGTTCCCTTCTCAGTATCTTCGTGGCTTCACAAACTAGCACAGAACAGCCACCCTTTGCTGTAACCGGGAAAGTCTATTTAACAAACGCAGTTCGTCTCAAGCTGTGTAATCTTTCTTGCAGCCAAAGTTCTTTCTTGCGGCAGAACAGCACAAAGTTCTCTCAGTCTTCTCTAGAAACTTCCTCTCTCCACGCTGCTTTCAGTTCCACCCCTGCACACAGCACCAACCAGCTCATAACAACCATAAGAGTAGGGGAGAAAAGCAGAACATACCATCACACCAGACAAGAGGATGCAGCCTCTTAAAGTGATAGCGTGTTTCTTATTGTCCATAACAGCACCACCCTCTTACAACTACACTCTTCCTACTATGGAACACCTTTTCGGGCATTGCACGCTGTGCTACTTTCACTGGATGGCCACGCTGTCATAAAACTGTTTTTGTTTGACAAACGTTTTTGGCCAGATACAGGCCTGCCAGATGAAAGCTGTTGCGATGTAGATGGCTGCTGCGGATCATCCTCCTCTGCTTCTGAGCTACTGGCAGGGGCTCCCTCTTCCCCCAATGGCTGCCAATCTGGGTCAACAACTGGGTCATCTATCACCTCCTCTTCAATGTCATGTGCACCTTCCTCTGTGTCACCATGTAAGGTGCTATAGCTGTCGGGACGGGGCACCATAGTCTCATCAGGGTCAGATTCTGGCTCAGTACACTGCAAAGGCAATGTAGTGATCTGAGTCAATGGAACAGCGTAATAATCTAGCTGTGGCTGTGCATCAGTGCACTCCATGTCCGATTCATCTTGTAATGGGCTGTTAACAATTTCCCTTTCTGTAGTGTCGCCTGCCGCATCCTTCACTTTTGGTTTGGGTGAAGGACACAAGGAAGCGTCTTGTTCCTGACCGGGAGCATCCACTGACGACTCGCTGCTTTTATATTTGGAACTTTCTGAAGAGGCGAAAGAGCTAGAGGCTGAGTCAGCAAGGAGAGCCAAACTTTTTCCTGCTGCTCCAGCTTTAAAAGCGGTTTTCCTACTCCCAGATAAGGGAGCCTTCGAGGCCTTGTGTAGCCAGACGATGACGCTGGCTCAACACCTCGAGCCTTAGGTGCTATTTTGCTTTTCCCACTACCACCATATGCTCCACCACCACTATCAGTACCAGCTGGCAACGACCGCCCATGGCCGCTTCCATCAGACTTCCTCATTTTTGGGAAAATCTAACCAAAATAACAATCGTTATATGGAACTGTAAAACAAGGTAGAATGTGTATATAAACTTGTTGAGATTTTAAATCTCCCTTTTTTGGGGGGTGGAACTGAACCAAAACTCAGGCTCAGTGTATAACACTACACAATGTAAGTGGCAGAACGTGGCTGGCTGATGTACGATAAACTAACAGAACTGACGTAGATCCACTTTGTGACAATTTAAATCTCCCTTTTTGGGGGGAGACTGCACCAAAACTCAGGCCCAGTGTATAACACTACACAATTTAAGTGGCAGAACGTGGCTGGCTGATGTACGACAAACTAACAGAACGGACGTAGATCCACTTTGTGACAATTTAAATCTCCCTTTTTTGGGGGGGAGACTGCACCAAAACTCAGGCCCAGTGTATAACACTACACACTTTAAGTGGCAGAACGTGGCTGGCTGATATACAACAAACTAACAGAACTGACGTAGATCCACTTTGTGACAATTTAAATCTCCCTTTTTTGGGGGGGAGACTGCACCAAAACTCAGGCTCAGTGTATAACACTACAAAATGTAATTGGCAGAACGTGGCTGGAAGATATACGACAAATTAACAGAACTGACGTAGATCCAATTTGTGACAATTTGAATCTCCTTTTTTGGGGGGGAGAATGCACCAAAACTCAGGCCCAGTGTATAACACTACACAATGTAAGTGGCAGAACGTGGCTGGAAGATATATAAAAAAATACAAGGACTGTAGTGGAATCTCAATCTCCCTACAATGATCTCAGGACAAGTATGGCAGCAATAAAATGACAGCTGCACACAAAAGTGTGGTCAAATAAACAAGATAACTGTGCAGAAAGGAGCAACAGGATTTTTGCTTTTAAAAAAGCAGTTGGTTTGCACAGCAGCAAACAAACAGCAATCCAGCTATCAGGGAGCCTTATAAGGCAGCCTAATAAGCTACAGAGCTGATGCATAAAAATATAGCCTCCACTGTCCCTGCAAAGAAAAGGTGGCCACATGCCCCCGGAAGAACTTATCGAAACGCACGTAGAGGTTTCTTGCTGGTTCCGTGTGAGTGCACAGGAGGTAACTATGACTTTATGAATATACCGCAGTTGCATTCTGCTTTTGACCGTTTGATTAGCATTTACAACTTGGGTGCCAATTAGTATTTTAGTATCTTATGGTTTGGCTATATTATAATGGATTAACCTTGGTATATATGAGTATACAAGCTGTGCAGGTTGTCTTAACTTAATATCTATATATGTATGCACATGGGCACTTGAATATATAGTTGGACCATATTTGTAATGGATTAGCTGGTATATATCATTATACAAGCCTTATAGGCTGTTGGAGAAAACAGTTATATATCTATGCACATTGGTACTTTAGTATGGTCTATTCCTTCCTTTTTTAGGCAAATCATTTGGCCTGATGCCCATCAATCGGGCAAACAATAACTGGGGAATAAGCTACTTTAGACTTACCTCATTATTTACCATAATTGGGTTATTGTTTTTTGCACTCTACATGGAACTAGTTTTTGTTTTGGAGGCATTCTGTATATTATGAAAAATGTATTTTATGAAAATTGTACATGTTAAATAATGAACTTTTATCTCCGTTGTGTATAATAAATTATTTGGTTGAACTGAACATTCTGTGGCCCAATTAATTATCTTTGTAGGCCTCTTTTTGGTGTATCATTGTTCTGAATGTGTTCTATATAATTTTTGGACTAATATGTATAAAAGAAAAGGTGGTGTTGGACAGTGGAAATCACTACAGCACAAGCGGTTTGGGGGTTAATCTTCCCTCCCTAACTATATCCCTTCTTCTGATGAAGCTGCAGCAACCTCTCCCTATGCTACGATCGGCAGAAGTAAAATAGCGGTCGGCGTGCACGCCCCTTTATAGCCCCTGTGACGCCGCAGAAAGCAAGCCAATCACTGTCATGCCCTTCTCTAAGATGGTGGGGACCGAGACCTATGTCATCACGCTGCCCACACTCTGCATCCTCCTTCATTGGCTGAAAAATGGCGCTGAACGCGTCATACGAAACGCGACTTTGGCGCAAAGATCGCCGACCTCGTGGCTGATCCCACACTAGGATCGGGTCGGGTTTCATGAAACCCGACTTTGCCGAAAGTCGGCGATTTTTGAATTTGTCCGATCCGTTTCGCTCAACCCTAGTCATCGGATCCAATAAATACGCGCCTTGATTAGGTTTTTATTCATTTCAGGCCATTGAGCCATTTATTTTAATGTGGAAAGTCAGTGAGAAATGCAAAGCTATACGCATGACTTACGGATGTCATATGGAGACATAAATGTGAGAAAATCGCATCGCACACAGATGACCATACGGAGAACACTTGAGCGACTCTTGGCAGGTAGACTTGGACCGATTTTTCTGCACAGCAAGTCGTTCCTATGTAGCAGAGCCGATCGAGTTGTGCCAGCTTCTAGCCTCCCATGGAGGCAATTGAAGCATGGCAAAAAAAAAAAAAAAGGTTTAAAAATTATGAAAAAAATAAAAAATATATAAAAGTTTAACTCCTTAATCCCATTTGAAGTACTATCCCGTCAAGGTGACCTGGCACTTAATTCCCAGTGATGGGATAGTACGTCCAGCGCGATCAGCTGCGCTCACGGGGAGAGCGCAGCCGATCGTTGCCAGGTGGCAGCTGACTATCGCAGCTGACATCCGGCACTATGTGCCAGGAGCGGTCACGGACCGCCCCTGGCACATTAACCACTGGCACACTGCGATCAAACATGATCACAGCATTCCAGGGGCATAGGGAAGCATTACGCAGGGAAGTGGCTCACCTTGTACCGAGTGTCTCCTCCCTGCAGGCCCCGGATCCAAAATGGCCGCGGGGCTGAATCTGGGTCCTGCAGGGAGGTGGCTTACCAGCGCCTGCTGAGAGCAAGCGCTGGTAAGCCTGCAGCCCTGCATCTCAGATCGCTGATCTGGCACAGTGCTCTGCAAAGTGTCAGATCAGCGATCTGACCCTACAACATGATGTCCCACCCCCTGGGGCAATGTTATAAAGTAAAAAAATATATATATTCACATGTGTAAAAAAAAAAAAAAAAAAAAAATGTCCTAAATAAAGAAAAAAAAAATATTGTTCCCATAAATACATTCCTTTATCTAAATAAAAAAAAAAACAATAAAAGTACACATATTTAGTATCACCGATTACGTAACGACCCGACCTATAAAACTGTCCCACTAGTTAACCCCTTCAGTGAACACCATAAAAAATAAAAATAAAAAAATGAGGCAAAAAACAACGCTTTATTATTATACCGCCTAACAAAAAGTGGAATAGCATGCAATAAAAAAGACGGATATAAATAACCATGGTACCGCTGAAAACGTCATCTTGTCCCGCAAAAAACGAGCCACCATACAGCATGATCAGCGAAAAAATAAAAAAGTTATAGTCCTCAGAATAAAGCGATGCAAAAATAATCTAAATGAGGTATCGCTGTAATCGTACTGACCTGAAGAATAAAACTGCTTTATCAATTTTACCAAAAGCAGAACGGTATAAATGCCCCCTCCTCAAAAGAAATTCATAAATAGCTGGTTTTTGGTCATACTGCCTCACAAAAATCGGAATAAAAAGCAATCAAAAAATGTCATGAGCCTGAAAATGTTACCAATAAAAACGTCAACTCGTTCCGCAAAAAGCAAGACCTCACATGACACTGAATCCAAAATATATAGCTCTCAAAATGTGGTAACGCAAAAAAATATTTTTTGCAATAAAAAGCGTCTTTTAGTGTGTGACAGCTGCCAATCATAAAAATCCGCTAAAAAACCCGCTATAAAAGTAAATCAAACCCCCCTTCATAACTCCCTTAGTTAGGGAAAAATTAAAAAATGTTAAAAAATGTATTTATTTCCATTTTCCGATTAGGGTTAGTGCTAGGGTTCGGGTTAGGGCTAGGATTACATTTACGGTTGGGATTAAGGTTAGGGGTGTGTCAGGGTTAGGGTTGTGGTTAGGGTTATGGTTGGGATTTGGGTTAGGGGTGTGTTGGAGTTAGGGGTGTGGTTAGGGTTGGGATTAGGGATGTGGTTGGTATTAGGGGTGTGTTTGGGTTAGGGTTTCAGTCAGAATTGGGAGTTTCCACTGTTTAGTCACATCAGGGCTCTCCAAATGCGACATGGCATCCGATCTCAATTCCAGCCAATTCTGCTTTGAAAAAGTAAAACAGTGCTCCTTCCCTTCCAAGCTCTCCCGTGTGCCCAAACAGGGGTTTACCTCAACATATGGGGTATCAGCGTAATAAGGACAAATTGGAAAACAACTTCTGGGGTCCAATTTCTCTTGTTACCCTTGGGAAAGTAAAAATTTGGGGGGCTAAAAAAAACATTTTTGTGGGACAAAAATGCTTTTTTATTTTCACGGCTCTGCATTGTAAACTGTAGTGAAATACTTGGGGGTTCAAAGTTCTCACAATACATCTAGATAAGTTCCTTGGGGATCTAGATTCCAATATGGGGGTCACTTGTGGGAGGTTTCTACTTTTTAGGTACATCAGGGGCCCTGCAAATGCAACGTGACGCCTGCAGACCAATACATCTAAGTCTGTATTCCAAATAGCGCTTGTTCCCTTCCGAGCTCTGCCATGCACCCAAACGGTGGTTCCCCCCACATATGGGATATCAGCATACTCAGGACAAATTGGACAACAACACCTGGGGACCAATTTCTCCTGTTACCCTTGGGAAAATACAAAACTGGGTGTTAAAGATAATTTTTGTGGAAAAAAAAGATTTTTTTATTTTCACAGCTCTGCGTTATTAACTGTAGTGAAACACTTGGGGGTTCAAAGTTCTCACAACACATTTATATAAGTTCTTTGGGGGGTCTAGTTTCCAATATGGGGTTACTTATGGGGGGTTTCACTATTTAGGTACATTAGAGGCTCTGCAAACGCAATGTGACGCCTGCAGACCATTCCATCTAAGTCTGCATTCCAAATGGCGCTCCTTTCCTTCCGAACTCTGCCATGCGCCCAAATGGTGGTTACCCCCCACATATGGGGTATCAGCGTACTCAGGAAAAATTGCACAACAACTTTTGGGGTCCAATTTCTCCTGTCAACCTTGGGAAAATACAAATCTGGGGGCTAAAAAATAATTTTGTGGAAAAAAAAAAGAATTTTTATTTTCACGGCTCTGCGTTATAAACTGTAGTGAAACACTTGGGGGTTCAAAGCTCTCACAGCACACCTAGATAAGATCTTTAGGGGGACTACTTTCCAAAATGGTGTCGCTTGTGGGGCGGTTTCAATGTTTAGGCACATCAGGGGCTCTCCAAACGCAACATGGCGTCCTGTTGTGAATTCTGTTGTCGGGCTCCCTCCTGTGGTCATGAATGGTATTTCGGCTGGTTCTGTCCATGGAATTCCTCTGGTGGCTGTGGGTGATTCTGAGTTTCCTTCCACAGGTGACGAGGTTAATTCGTTAGCTGGCTACTCTATTTAACTCCACTTAGATCTTTGCTCCATGCCACCTGTCAATGTTCCAGTATTGGTCTAGTTCACTCCTGGATCGTTCTTGTGACCTGTCTTCCCAGCAGAAGCTAAGTGCCTGCTTGTTTTTCTCTGGTTTGCTATTTTTCGGTCCAGCTTGCTATTTTGATTGTTGTCTTGCTTGCTGTAAGCTCTGGGACGCAGAGGGAGCGCCTCCGCACCGTGAGTCGGTGCAGAGGGTCTTTTTGCGCCCTCTGCGTGGTCTTTTTGTAGGTTTTTGTGCTGACCGCAAAGCTACCTTTCCTATCCTCAGTCTGTTCAGTAAGTCGGGCCTCACTTTGCTAAATCTATTTCATCTCTGTGTTTGTATTTTCATCTTTACTCACAGTCATTATATGTGGGGGGCTGCCTTTTCCTTTGGGGAATTTCTCTGAGGCAAGGTAGGCTTTATTTTTCTATCTTCAGGGCTAGCTAGTTTCTTAGGCTGTGCCGAGTTGCATAGGGAGCGTTAGGAGCAATCCACGGCTATTTCTAGTGTGTGTGATAGGATTAGGGATTGCGGTCAGCAGAGTTCCCACGTCCCAGAGCTCGTCCTATATTATCAGTAACTATCAGGTCATTCCGTGTGCTCTTAACCACCAGGTCCATTATTGTCCTGACCACCAGGTCATAACAGTACAGGTGGCCCAAAGTACTAATGCATCTCAATAGAGGGATAAGAGAAGTTCTGAGACCATTTTTTTTTCTTTACAGTGTGTTTTATCTCTCTTTTCCCCTTTACATCTGGGTGGTTCAGAACACAGGTGTAGACATGGACATTCAAGGTCTGTCCTCTTTGATGGATAATCTCACTATAAGTGTACAAAACATTCAAGATTTTGTGGTTCAGAATCCGATGTCAGAGCCTAGGATTCCAATTCCTGATTTGTTTTTTGGTGATAGATCTAAGTTCTTGAATTTCAAAAATAATTGTAAATTGTTTCTTGCGTTGAAACCTCGCTCCTCAGGTGACCCTGTTCAACAAGTAAAGATCATTATTTCTTTGTTACGTGGTGACCCTCAAGACTGGGCATTTTCCCTTGCGCCAGCAGATCCGGCATTGCGTGATGTTGATGCGTTTTTCCTGGCGCTTGGATTGCTTTATGACGGACCTAATTCAGTGGATCAGGCAGAGAAAATCTTGCTGGCTCTGTGTCAGGGTCAGGATGAAGCGGAGATATATTGTCAGAAGTTTAGAAAGTGGTCTGTGCTCAATCAGTGGAATGAATGTGCCCTGGCAGCAATCTTCAGAAAGGGTCTCTCTGAAGCCCTTAAGGATGTCATGGTGGGATTTCCCATGCCTGCTGGTCTGAATGAGTCTATGTCTTTGGCCATTCAGATCGATCGACGTTTGCGTGGGCGTAAAGCTGTGTACCATTTGGCGGTACTATCTGAGCATTGGCCTGAGCCTATGCAATGTGATAGGACTTTGACCAGAGCTGAACGGCAAGAACACAGACGTCGGAATGGGCTATGTTTTTACTGTGGTGATTCCACTCATGCTATCTCCGATTGTCCTAAGCGCACTAAGCGGTTCGCTAGGTCTGCCACCATTGGTACGTACAGTCTAAATTTCTATTGTCCGTTACTCTGATTTGCTCTTTGTCATCCTATTCTGTTATGGCATTTGTGGATTCAGGCGCTGCCCTGAATTTGATGGACTTGGAGTATGCTAGGCGCTGTGGTTTTTTCTTGGAGCCCTTGCAGTATCCTATTCCATTGAGAGGAATTGATGCTACGCCTTTGGCCAAGAATAAGCCTCAGTACTGGACCCAATTGACCATGTGCATGGCTCCTGCACATCAGGAGGATATCCGCTTTCTGGTGTTGCATAATCTGCATGATGTGGTCGTTTTGGGGATGCCATGGCTACAGGTTCATAATCCAGTATTGGACTGGAAATCTATGTCTGTGTCCAGCTGGGGTTGCCAGGGGGTACATGGTGATGTTCCATTTTTGTCTATTTCGTCTTCCACTGCTTCTGAAGTTCCAGAGTTTTTGTCGGATTATCGGGATGTATTTGATGAGCCCAAAGCCAGTGCCCTACCTCCTCATAGGGATTGCGATTGTGCAATTAATTTGATTCCTGGTAGTAAGTTTCCTAAGGGCCGATTGTTCAATTTATCTGTGCCAGAACACGCCGCTATGCGGAGTTATATAATGGAATCCTTGGAGAAAGGCCATATTCGTCCGTCGTCATCACCGTTAGGAGCAGGGTTCTTTTTTGTGGCCAAGAAGGATAGTTCTTTGAGACCTTGTATTGATTACCACCTTCTCAATAAAATTACAGTCAAATTTCAGTATCCTTTGCCGTTGCTGTCTGATTTGTTTGCTCGTATTAAAGGGGCTAGTTGGTTCACCAAGATAGATCTTCGAGGGGCGTATAATCTTGTGCGTATTAAACAAGGCGATGAATGGAAAACAGCATTTAATACGCCCGAGGGCCATTTTGAGTACCTGGTTATGCCATTCGGGCTTTCCAATGCTCCATCAGTATTTCAGTCCTTTATGCATGACATCTTCCGAGAGTACCTGGATAAATTCCTGATTGTGTATTTGGATGATATTTTGGTCTTTTCGGATGATTGGGAGTCTCATGTGAAGCAGGTCAGAATGGTGTTCCAGGTCCTTCGTGCGAATTCCTTGTTTGTGAAGGGGTCAAAGTGTCTCTTTGGAGTTCAGAAGGTTTCATTTTTGGGGTTCATTTTTTCCCCTTCTACTATCGAGATGGACCCTGTTAAAGTCCAGGCCATTTACGATTGGACTCAGCCGAATCTGTGAAGAGCCTGCAAAAGTTCCTGGGCTTTGCTAATTTTTATCGGCACTTCATCGCTAATTTTTCTAGTGTTGCTAAACCGTTGACTGATTTGACCAAGAAGGGTGCTGATGTGGTCAATTGGTCTTCTGCAGCTGTAGAGGCTTTTCAGGAGTTGAAGCGTTGTTTTTTTTCTGCCCCTGTGTTGTGCCAGCCAGATGTTTCGCTCCCGTTTCAGGTTGAGGTTGATGCTTCTGAGATTGGAGCTGGGGCTGTTTTGTCGCAAAGAAGTTCTGATGGCTCGGTGATGAAGCCATGTGCTTTCTTTTCTAGAAAGTTTTCGCCTGCTGAGCGCAATTATGATGTTGGTAATCAAGAGTTGGTGGCCATGAAGTGGGCATTCGAGGAGTGGCGTCATTGGCTTGAAGGAGCCAAGCATCGCGTGGTGGTCTTGACAGATCACAAGAATTTGATTTATCTTGAGTCTGCCAAGCGGTTGAATCCGAGACAGGTCGATGGTCGTTATTTTTCTCCCGTTTTGATTTTGTGGTTTCGTACCTTCCGGGCTCTAAGAATGTGAAGGCTGATGCCCTGTCAAGGAGTTTTGTGCCTGACTCTCCGGGTGTTCCTGAGCCGGCGGGTATTCTCAAAGATGGGGTAATTTTGTCTGCCATCTCCCCTGATTTGCGGCGGGTGGTGCAAAAATTTCAGGCTGATAGACCTGACCGTTGCCCAGCGGAGAAACTGTTTGTCCCTGATAGATGGACTAGTAGAGTTATCTCTGAGATTCATTGTTCAGTGTTGGCTGGGCATCCTGGAATCTTTGGTACCAGAGATTTGGTGGCTAGATCCTTTTGGTGGCTGTCTTTGTCACGGGATGTGCGTTCTTTTGTGCAGTCCTGTGGGACTTGTGCTCGGGCTAAGCCCTGCTGTTCTCGTGCCAGTGGGTTGCTTTTGCCCTTGCCGGTCCCGAAGAGGCCCTGGACACATATTTCTATGGATTTTATTTCGGATCTCCCCGTCTCTCAAAAGATGTCTGTCATTTGGGTGGTTTGTGATCGCTTTTCTAAGATGGTCCATTTGGTACCTTTGTCTAAATTGCCTTCCTCCTCTGATTTGGTGCCATTATTTTTCCAGCATGTGGTTCGTTTACATGGTATCCCGGAGAACATCGTTTCTGACAGAGGTTCCCAGTTTGTTTCGAGGTTTTGGCGATCTTTATGTGCTAGGATGGGCATTGATTTGTCTTTTTCCTCGGCTTTCCATCCTCAGACAAATGGCCAAACCGAACGAACTAATCAGACTTTGGAAACATATCTGAGATGCTTTGTTTCTGCTGATTAGGATGATTGGGTGTCCTTTTTGCCGTTGGCTGAGTTCGCCCTTAATAATCGGGCCATCTCGGCTACTTTGGTTTCACCGTTTTTCTGCAATTCTGGTTTCCATCCGCGTTTCTCTTCAGGGCAGGTTGAGTCTTCGGACTGTCCTGGTGTAGATACTGTGGTGGATAGGTTGCAGCAGATTTGGACTCATGTGGTGGACAGTTTGACATTGTCCCAGGAGAGGGCTCAATGTTTCGCTAACCGCCGGCGCTGTGTGGGTCCCCGACTTCGTGTTGGGGATTTGGTTTGGTTGTCGTCTCGTTATGTTCCTATAGTAACATAGTAACATAGTTAGTAAGGCCGAAAAAAGACATTTGTCCATCCAGTTCAGCCTATATTCCATCATAATAAATACCCAGATCTACGTCCTTCTACAGAACCTAATAATTGTATGATACAATATTGTTCTGCTCCAGGAAGACATCCAGGCCTCTCTTGAACCCCTCGACTGAGTTCGCCATCACCACCTCCTCAGGCAAGCAATTCCAGATTATCACTGCCCTAACAGTAAAGAATCCTCTTCTATGTTGGTGGAAAAACCTTCTCTCCTCCAGACGCAAAGAATGCCCCCTTGTGCCCGTCACCTTCCTTGGTATAAACAGATCCTCAGCGAGATATTTGTATTGTCCCCTTATATACTTATACATGGTTATTAGATCGCCCCTCAGTCGTCTTTTTTCTAGACTAAATAATCCTAATTTCGCTAATCTATCTGGGTATTGTAGTTCTCCCATCCCCTTTATTAATTTTGTTGCCCTCCTTTGTACTCTCTCTAGTTCCATTATATCCTTCCTGAGCACCGGTGCCCAAAACTGGACACAGTACTCCATGTGCGGTCTAACTAGGGATTTGTACAGAGGCAGTATAATGCTCTCATCATGTGTATCCAGACCTCTTTTAATGCACCCCATGATCCTGTTTGCCTTGGCAGCTGCTGCCTGGCACTGGCTGCTCCAGGTAAGTTTATCATTAACTAGGATCCCCAAGTCCTTCTCCCTGTCAGATTTACCCAGTGGTTTCCCGTTCAGTGTGTAATGGTGATATTGATTCCCTCTTCCCATGTGTATAACCTTACATTTATCATTGTTAAACCTCATCTGCCACCTTTCAGCCCAAGTTTCCAACTTATCCAGATCCATCTGTAGCAGAATACTATCTTCTCTTGTATTAACTGCTTTACATAGTTTTGTATCATCTGCAAATATCGATATTTTACTGTGTAAACCTTCTACCAGATCATTAATGAATATGTTGAAGAGAACAGGTCCCAATACTGACCCCTGCGGTACCCCACTGGTCACAGCGACCCAGTTAGAGACTATACCATTTATAACCACCCTCTGCTTTCTATCACTAAGCCAGTTACTAACCCATTTACACACATTTTCCCCCAGACCAAGCATTCTCATTTTGTGTACCAACCTCTTGTGCGGCACGGTATCAAACGCTTTGGAAAAATCGAGATATACCACGTCCAATGACTCACCTTGGTCCAGTCTATAGCTTACCTCTTCATAAAAACTGATTAGATTGGTTTGACAGGAGCGATTTCTCATAAACCCATGCTGATATGGAGTTAAACAGTTATTCTCATTGAGATAATCCAGAATAACATCCCTCAGAAACCCTTCAAATATTTTACCAACAATAGAGGTTAGACATACTGGCCTATAATTTCCAGGTTCACTTTTAGAGCCCTTTTTGAATATTGGCACCACATTTGCTATGCGCCAGTCCTGCGGAACAGACCCTGTCGCTATAGAGTCACTAAAAATAAGAAATAATGGTTTATCTATTACATTACTTAGTTCTCTTAGTACTCGTGGGTGTATGCCATCCGGACCCGGAGATTTATCTATTTTAATCTTATTTAGCCGGTTTCGCACCTCTTCTTGGGTTAGATTGGTGACCCTTAATATAGGGTTTTCATTGTTTCTTGGGATTTCACCTAGCATTTCATTTTCCACCGTGAATACCGTGGAGAAGAAGGTGTTTAATATGTTAGCTTTTTCCTCGTCATCTACAACCATTCTTTCCTCACTATTTTTTAAGGGGCCTACATTTTCAGTTTTTATTCTTTTACTATTGATATAGTTGAAGAACAGTTTGGGATTAGTTTTACTCTCCTTAGCAATGTGCTTCTCTGTTTCCTTTTTGGCAGCTTTAATTAGTTTTTTAGATAAAGTATTTTTCTCCCTATAGTTTTTTAGAGCTTCAATGGTGCCATCCTGCTTTAGTAGTGCAAATGCTTTCTTTTTACTGTTAATTGCCTGTCTTACTTCTTTGTTTAGCCACATTGGGTTTTTCCTATTTCTAGTCCTTTTATTCCCACAAGGTATAAACCGCTTACACTGCCTATTTAGGATGTTCTTAAACATTTCCCATTTATTATCTGTATTCTCATTTCTGAGGATATTGTCCCAGTCTACCAGATTAAGGGCATCTCTAAGCTGTTCAAACTTTGCCTTCCTAAAGTTCAATGTTTTTGTGACTCCTTGACAAGTCCCCCTAGTGAAAGACAGGTGAAACTGCACAATATTGTGGTCGCTATTTCCTAAATGCCCAACCACCTGCAGATTTGTTATTCTGTCAGGTCTATTAGATAGTATTAGGTCTAAAAGTGCTGCTCCTCTGGTTGGATTCTGCACCAATTGTGAAAGATAATTTTTCTTGGTTATTAGCAGAAACCTGTTGCCTTTATGGGTTTCACAGGTTTCTGTTTCCCAGTTAATATCCGGGTAGTTAAAGTCCCCCATAACCAGGACCTCATTATGGGTTGCAGCTTCATCTATCTGCTTTAGAAGTAGACTTTCCATGCTTTCTGTTATATTTGGGGGTTTGTAACAGACCCCAATGAGAATTTTGTTACCATTTTTCCCTCCATGAATTTCAACCCATATGGACTCGACATCCTCATTCCCTTCGCTAATATCCTCCCTTAAAGTGGATTTTAGACAAGACTTTACATAGAGACAAACCCCTCCTCCTCTCCGATTTTTACGATCCTTTCTAAACAGACTGTAACCCTGTAAGTTAACTGCCCAGTCATAGCTTTCATCTAACCATGTCTCGGTTATTCCCACTATGTCAAAGTTACCTGTAGATATTTCTGCTTCTAGTTCTTCCATCTTGTTTGTCAGGCTTCTGGCGTTTGCGAGCATGCAGTTTAGAGGATTTTGTTTTGTTCCAATCTCCTCACTGTGGATTGTTTTAGAAATGTTCTTACCTCCCTTCTGAGTATGTTTTCCTGGGTCGTCTTTGTTCGAGTCTAATGTTTTTCTTCCCGTCCCCTCTTCTTCTAGTTTAACGCCCTCCTGATGAGTGTAGCGAGTCTTCTGGCGAATGTGTGTTTCCCAGGTTTGTTGAGGTGTAGTCCGTCTCTGGCGAGGAGTCCATCATACCAGTAATTCACACCGTGGTCCAGGAATCCAAATCCTTGTTGTCTGCACCATCGTCTTAGCCAGTTGTTTGCATCAAGGATCCTGTTCCATCTCCTGGTGCCATGCCCGTCTACTGGAAGGATAGAAGAAAAAACTACCTGTGCATCCAGTTCCTTTACTTTCTTCCCCAACTCTTCAAAGTCCTTGCAGATTGTCGGTAGGTCCTTCCTTGCCGTGTCATTGGTGCCAACATGTATCAGAAGAAATGGGTGGACGTCCTTGGAGCTGAAGAGCTTTGGTATCCTATCGGTCACATCCTTGATCATCGCACCTGGAAGGCAGCATACTTCTCTTGCAGTTATGTCCGGTCTGCAGATGGCTGCTTCGGTGCCTCTCAGTAGTGAGTCTCCCACCACCACCACTCTTCGTTGCTTCTTGGCTGTACTTTTTGCTGTCACTTGTTGCTGTGTGCCCTTTTCTTTTTTGCTTGCTGGTATTGCTTCATTCTTAGGTGTGCCATCTTCATCCTCTACAAAGATTTGATATCGGTTCTTCAGTTGTGTGGTTGGTGATTTCTCCATGGTCTTCTTGCTTCTTTTGGTCACATGCTTCCACTCATCTGCTTTTGGAGGTTCTCTGACACTTTTTGCACCTTCTGTGACCAGTAGAGATGCTTCTGTTCTGTCTAGAAAGTCTTCATTCTCTTTGATGAGTTTCAAAGTTGCTATTCTTTCTTCCAGACCCCGCACCTTTTCTTCTAAAAGGGCCACTAGTCTACACTTCTGACAGGTGAAATTGGATTCTTCTTCTGGTCGATCTGTGAACATGTAGCACATGCTGCAGCTCACCATGTAGGTTGTCACATCTGCCATGTTGCTCCTAGATCCTGCTAAATTGCTGTGTGTTTTCCTTCTTGTGTAATCTACTCAGCCAAGCTCTCTTGCAATAATGTCCTACAGGCAAAAATTTTTGGTTTGGTGATGCTTTCGAAGCAGCTGGTCCCGGCTGTACCCAACGATCTTCTAGCTTAGGGAGACTTCGCTTCTCCCAGAAGGCACCTGGAATATGCAAATTAGCCTCCTGAAGCTTGAATCCCTGGTTTGGTGATGCTTTCGAAGCAGCTGGTCCCGGCTGTACCCAACGATCTTCTAGCTTAGGGAGACTTCGCTTCTCCCAGAAGGCACCTGGAATATGCAAATTAGCCTCCTGAAGCTTGAATCCCTGGTTTGGTGATGCTTTCGAAGCAGCTGGTCCCGGCTGTACTCAACGATCTTCTAGCTTAGGGAGACTTCGCTTCTCCCAGAAGGCACCTGGAATATGCAAATTAGCCTCCTGAAGCTTGAATCCCTGGTTTGGTGATGCTTTCGAAGCAGCTGGTCCCGGTTGTACCCAACGATCTTCTAGCTTAGGGAGACTTCGCTTCTCCCAGAAGGCACCTGGAATATGCAAATTAGCCTCCTGAAGCTTGAATCCCTGGTTTGGTGATGCTTTCGAAGCAGCTGGTCCCGGCTGTACCCAACGATCTTCTAGCTTAGGGAGACTTCGCTTCTCCCAGAAGGCACCTGGAATATGCAAATTAGCCTCCTGAAGCTTGAATCCCTGGTTTGGTGATGCTTTCGAAGCAGCTGGTCCCGGCTGTACCCAACGATCTTCTAGCTTAGGGAGACTATGAAGGTTTCCTCTCCTAAGTTTAAGCCTCGTCTCATTGGTCCGTATAGGATTTCTGAGGTTCTCAATCCTTTGTCGTTTCGTTTGACCCTTCCGGCTTCTTTTGCCATCCATAATGTGTTCCATAGGTCGTTGTTGCGGAGGTACGTAGCGCCTGTGGTTCCATCCGTTGACCCTCCTGCCCCGGTGTTGGTTGAGGGGGAGTTGGAGTATGTGGTGGAGAAGATTTTGGATTCTCGTATTTCGAGACGGAAACTCCAGTACCTGGTCAAGTGGAAGGGTTATGGTCAGGAAGATAATTCCTGGGTTTTTGCCTCTGATGTTCATGCTGCCGATCTGGTTCATGCCTTTCATTTGGCTCATCCTGGTCGGCCTGGGGGCTCTGGTGAGGGTTCGGTGACCCCTCCTCAAGGGGGGGTACTGTTGTGAATTCTGTTGTCGGGCTCCCTCCTGTGGTCATGAATGGTACTTCGGCTGGTTCTGTCCATGGAATTCCTCTGGTGGCTGTGGGTGTTTCTGAGTTTCCTTCCACAGGTGACGAGGTTAATTCGTTAGCTGGCTGCTCTATTTAACTCCACTTAGATCTTTGCTCCATGCCACCTGTCAATGTTCCAGTATTGGTCTAGTTCACTCCTGGATCGTTCTTGTGACCTGTCTTCCCAGCAGAAGCTAAGTGCCTGCTTGTTTTTCTCTGGTTTGCTATTTTTCTGTCCAGCTTGCTATTTTGATTGTTGTCTTGCTTGCTGGAAGCTCTGGGACGCAGAGGGAGCGCCTCCGCACCGTGAGTCGGTGCGGAGGGTCTTTTTGCGCCCTCTGCGTGGCCTTTTTGTAGCTTTTTGTGCTGACCGCAAAGCTACCTTTCCTATCCTCAGTCTGTTCAGTAAGTCGGGCCTCACTTTGCTAAATCTATTTCATCTCTGTGTTTGTATTTTCATCTTTACTCACAGTCATTATATGTGGGGGGCTGCCTTTTCCTTTGGGGAATTTCTCTGAGGCAAGGTAGGCTTTATTTTTCTATCTTCAGGGCTAGCTAGTTCCTTAGGCTGTGCCGAGTTGCATAGGGAGCGTTAGGAGCAATCCACGGCTATTTCTAGTGTGTGTGATAGGATTAGGGATTGCGGTCAGCAGAGTTCCCACGTCCCAGAGCTCGTCCTATATTATCAGTAACTATCAGGTCATTCCGTGAGCTCTTAACCACCAGGTCCATTATTGTCCTGACCACCAGGTCATAACAGTACAGGTGGCCCAAAGTACTAATGCATCTCAACAGAGGGATAAGGCTGGGTTCACATTGCGCTAGGTGTGTCCGTCTAACGGACTCGTTTTTAAGTAGTAAAAACGCAATGTAACGCACATACTAACGCGCCCATAGACTTGCATTGTCTGACACATCGTGACGCATCCCTAAATTGGTATGCGTTTGTCACATAACGTTTTTTTTCTGACGGACCTTCAACGCGGCTTGCAGCGTTCTCGGGTCCGGCCAAGCTAACGCACTACTAACGGAAGCGTTCATTCTGCCATAGAAAGCTATGGCAAACGCAGTCAGACGCAAATCATGAAAAATTTCCAAATAGGACCACACGTTTTAATAGCGTTTGAGGGTGGTCACATGTGGTCATGTGACAGGAAATGTGATTTCGGCCATTAAAGGAGGAATATCCCACTCACACTAAAAAAGTCTCCTGCACATGACAGAGTGTTTTGCCGTAGCTCTTCTAAAATGTAAGTACATTTCTGTATATATATCTCAGTATACATCATGGGAGTCTGTAATGTCCGTCGGATGTGTGTGTACTAAAAATGTATTGCTTTGTTGCACACAGATGTCGGATACAGATGTCAGCAGCAGCAGCGTGTCTGCGATTTTTTCTTCTGAGTCGGTAGGCTTGCACTTTAAAAAACCATGTTGTGTGAATCTCCATTGTATTGAGCTAGGCATAACAATCCTGTTTATTCTTTTATTGTGAATAGGAGTCTTCTGAGCCCGTGGCTGCTAGACCTCCCCCCAAAAAACACGCTAAAACAACAAAGGTACATAGCACACATGTTGAATTTTTCAGGCATACATTTATTGATCCAATGAATGTTAACATTATTTAATGTTAAAATATTTTTTTTTACATTTTACATACACAATAGGTTGTGGCACACGGAGGACAAAAAAGAAAAAAGGTCCCTAGACGTCTGTCGTCGCCACAACTGCCAGAGGTAAATATAAAACTAGAAATATTCTATCCAATATTTACCAACAATCTATCTATTCACTTTCTATCTACTATACCTATAAACTATCTATCAACTATCTATCGCTCCATCTATTTGTCTATCTATAATCTATGTATCTATCTATCAATATCTATGTATCTATCTATCTGTATCTATCTATCTATATCTATCTATATCTATGTATCTATCTATCTATATCTATCTATCAATCAATATCTATGTATCTATCTATCTATATCTATCTATCTATATCTATGTATCTATCTATCTATATCTATCTATGTATCTATCTATCTATATCTATCAATATCTATGTATCTATCTATCTATATCTATCTATCAATATCTATGTATCTATCTATCTATGTATCTATCTATATCTATGTATCTATATCTATGTATCTATCTATATATCTATCTATTGCTATATCTATGTATCTATCTATCTCTGTATATATGAATATGGCCATCCAGTGAAATTGACACTATCAACATAACGTTTTGTGTTTACATAGTCCAAGTCAGCGACTAAAAAAAAAAAGATTGTCGTTGACGAAGAGCCATTGACTATCCACAATGAGACACTTATTAACCTTGTGGAAGCCAACCCCTCCATATGGGACCAGAGCGACAGCTCCCACCATGACATTGTGAAGAACCGCAAGTTGTGGGATCAAATAATCTGTCACTTTGAACACCCCCATACATGGAGAGGTCGACAACCTCAAAGAAAAAAATTGGTAAATATTGGTGACGTAACATCTGAAAATGTTTAAAAAAAAAAAAAATTTCTATCCTATCAACCTATCCACTTGTTGTCTGCTATCTATCTCTCAATTATCAACTATCTGTACACTATATATCTATCTATCTATACACTATTTCTAAACTATTTCTTATCTAACAACTATCTATCTACTATTTATATATCAACTATCGTAGCAAACTATGAACAATTTTTCCTATATCTTAAAACTATCTATGTACTATTTTTATATATATATATATATATATATATTTTTTTTTTTTTTTTTTTAATTTAAAGCCGATGCTGTCCATACCCGTTGGAAGTCCATCCGCGATCGCTTTGTCCGTGACTACCGGAACAGTCAGAATGCACCAAGCGGATCAAGTGGCAAACGGGTGACACCGTATGTGCATTATGACCAACTGCTCTTTCTTCAGAAAACAGTGTCTCAGCGCTCGTAAGTACAAAAAGGTCTGTGTGCGAGACTAAATTGTTTAACCCCTTAGCGACCGCCGATACGCCTTTTAACGGCGGCCGCTAAGGGTACTTAAACCACAGCGCCGTTAATTAACGGCGATGTGGAAAAAGTGTATAGCGCCCCCCACAGGCCGATTTTCTCCGGGGTCTCGGCTGCCGAGGGTAGCCGAGACCCCAGAGAACATGATTCGGGGGGTTTTTAACCCTCCCCGCATTTGCGATCGCCGGTAATTAACCGTTTACCGGCGATCGCAAAAAAAAAAAAAAAAAAAAAAAAAAAAAGCGATCTCTTTTTAATTTCTCTGTCCTCCGATGTGATCGCACATCGGAGGACAGAGAAAAGGGGTCCCAGGTGGCCCCCCAATACTCACCTAGCTCCCCCGATGCTCCTCGTGTCTCCCGGTGGGCGCCGCCATCTTCAAAATGGCGGGCGCATGCGCAGTGCGCCCGCCGGCCGGCACCGGGAGAATCTTTGGGGTCTCGGTTGCCTGGGGTAGCCGAGACCCCAAAGAGCATGATCGGGGGTCGGTTTTAGCGACCCCTGTTTTGCGATCGCCGGTAATTAACTGTTTACCGGCGACCGCAAAAAAAAAAAAAAAAAAAAAAGTAAAGTGTAATTCTCTGTCCTCTGATGTGATCGCACATCAGAGGACAGAGAAATAGGGGGATTCGGGGACCCTAGCATACTCACCTAGGTCCCTGGATCCTCTTGCTGCTCCTCCTGGCCGCCGGCAGCAGAACATGGCGGACGCATGCCCAGTGCGCCCGCCATCTGTCTCCATCTGCCGGCCGGCAGGAGAACAGCGGTTAGGGCTAAAATTAGGGTTAGGGTTAGGGGTAGGGTTAGGGTTAGGGGTAGGGTTAGGGTTAGGGGTAGGGTTAGGGGTAGGGTAGGGTTAGGGTTAGGGGTAGGGTTAGGGTTAGGGGTAGGGGTAGGGCTAGGGTTAGGGTTAGGGGTAGGGTTAGGGTTAGGGGTAGGGTTAGGGTAGGGGTAGGGTTAGGGCTAGGGTTAGGTTAGGGGTAGGGTTACGGCTAGGGTTAGGTTAGGGGTAGGGTTAGGTTAGGGGTAGGGTTACGGCTAGGGTTAGGTTAGGGGTAGGGTTAGGTTAGGGTTAGGGGTAGGGTTAGGTTAGGGGTAGGGTTGGGGCTAAATTTATCGTTAGGGTTGGGGCTAAATTTAGGGTTAGGGTTGGGGCTAAATTTAGGGTTAGGCTTCTTTCACACTTACGTCGGTACGGGGCCGTCGCAATGCGTCGGCCCGACATACCGACGCACGTTGTGAAAATTGTGCACAACGTGGGCAGCAGCTGTAGTTTTTCAACGCATCCGCTGCCCAATCTATGTCCTGGGGAGGAGGGGGCGGAGTTACGGCCACGCATGCGCGGTCAGAAATGGCGGATGCGACGTACAAAAAAACGTTTCATTGAACGTTTTTTTGTGCCGACGCTCCGCCAAAACACACCTGATCCAGTGCACGACGGACGCGACGTGTGGCCATCCGTCACGATCCGTCGGCAATACTATGGGCAAAAAACGCATCCTGCGGGCACATTTGCAGGATCCGTTTCTTGTCCAAAACGACGGATTGCGACGGAATGCCAAACAACGCAAGTGTGAAAGTAGCCTTAGGGCTAGGGTCAGGGTTGGGGCTAAAGTTAGGGCTAGGGTTGGGGCTAAAGTTAGGGTTAGAGCTGGGATTAGGTTTAGGGTTTGGATTAGGGTTGGTATTAGGGTTAGGGTTGGCATTAGGGTTACGCTTGGGATTAGGGTTAGGTTTGGGATTAGGGTTAAGGTTAGGGTTGTGATTAGGGGTGTATTGGGATTAGGGTTAGGTTTGAGGTTAGGGTTGAGATTAGGATTAGGGGTGTGTTGGATTTAGGGTTTTGATTAGGGTTATGGTTAGGGTTGACATTAGGGTTGTTTTGGGGTAAGGGTTGTGATTATGGTTAGGGTTAGTGATTAGGATTATGGATCAGGTTGGGATTAGGGTTAGGGGTTGGAGCTAGAATTGGGGGGTTTCCACTGTTTAGGTACATCAGGGGGTCTCCAAACACGACAGCCAATTTTGCGCTCAAAAAGTCAAATGGTGCTCCCTCCCTTCTGAGCTCTGCCGTGCGCCCAAACAGTGGGTTACCCCCACATATGGGGCATCAGCGTACTCGGGATAAATTGGACAACAACTTCTGGGGTCCAATTTCTCTTGTTACCCTTGTGAAAATAAAAACTTGGGGGCTACAAAATCTTTTTTGTGAAAAAAAAAAATATTTTTTATTTTCACGACTCTGCATTCTAAACTTCTGTGAAGCACTTGGGCATTCAAAGTTATCACCACACATCTAGATAAGTTCCTTGGGGGGTCTAGTTTCCAAAATGGGGTCACTTGTGGGGGGTTACTACAGTTTAGGTATATCAGGGGCTCTGCAATCGCAACATAATGCCCACAGACCATTCTATCAAAGTCTGCATTCCAAAAAGGCGCTCCTTCCCTTCCGAGCTCTGCCGTGCGCCCAAACAGTGGTTTACCCCCACATATGGCACATCAGCGTACTCGGGATAAATTGGACAACAACTATTGCAGTCCAATTTCTCCTGTTACCCTTGTGAAAATAAAAACTTGGGGGCTACAAAATCTTTTTTGTGAAAAAAAAAATATTTTTTATTTTCACGACTCTGCATTCTAAACTTCTGTGAAGCACTTGGGCATTCAAAGTTCTCACCACACATCTAGATAAGTTCCTTGGGGGGTCTAGTTTCCAAAATGGGGTCACTTGTGGAGGGTTTCTACTGGTTAGGTACATCAGGGGCTCTGCAAATGCAACATAATACCCGCAGACCATTCTATCAAAGTCTGCATTCCAAAACGGCGCTCCTTCCTTCCGAGCTCTGCCGTGCGCCCAAACAGTGGTTTACCCCCACATATGGGGTACCAGCATACTCAAGACAAATTGGACAACAACTTTTGGGGTCCAATTTCTCTTGTTACCCTTGTAAAAATAAAAACTTGGGGGCTACAATATCTTTTTTGTGTAAAAAAAAAAAATTTTTTATTTTCACGGCTCTGCATTATAAACTTCTGTGAAGCACTTGGGCATTCAAGGTTCTCACCACACATCTAGATAAGTTCCATGGGGGGTCTAGTTTCCAAAATGGGGTCACTTGTGGGGGATTTCTACTGTTTAGGCACATCAGGGGCTCTCCAAACGCGACATGGCGTCCGATCTCAATTCCAGCCAATTCTACATTGAAAAAGTAAAACGGCACTCCTTCTCTTCCAAGCTCTGCGGTGCGCCCTAACAGTGGTTTACCCCCACATATTGGGTATCAGCGTACTCAGGAGAAATTGCACAACAACTTTTGTGGTCTAATTTCTCCTGTTACCCTTGTGAAAATAAAAATTTGTGGGCAAAAAGATCATTTTTGTAGAAAAAATGCGATTTTTTTTTTTTCACGGCTCTACGTTATAAACTTCTGTGAAGCACATGGGGGTTCAAAGTGCTCGCCACACATCTAGATAAGTTCCTTAAGGGGTCTAGTTTCCAAAATGGTGTCACTTGTGGGGGGTTTCCACTGTTTAGGCACATCAGGGGCTCTCCAAACGCGACATGGCGTCCAATCTCAATTCCAGCCAATTCTACATTGAAAAAGTAAAACGGCGCTCCTTCACTTCCAAGCTCTGCGGTGCGCCCAAACAGTGGTTTACCCTCACATATGGGGTATCGACGTATTCAGGAGAAATCGCACAACAACTTTTGTTGTCTAATTTCTCCTGTTACCCTTGTGAAAATAAGAATTTGTGGGCAAAAAGATCATTTTTGTGTAAACAAAAGCGATTTTTTTATTTTCACGGCTCTACGTTATAAACTTCTGTGAAGCACTTGGGGGTTCAAAGTGCTCGCCACACATCTAGATAAGTTCCTTAAGGGGTCTAGTTTCCAAAATGGTGTCACTTGTGGGGGGTTTCCACTGTTTAGGCACATCAGGGGCTCTCTAAACGTGACATGGCGTCCGATCTCAATTCCAGCCAATTCTGCATTGAAAAAGTCAAACGGCGCTCCTTCACTTCTAAGTTCTGCGGTGCGCCCTAACAGTTGTTTACCCCCACATATGGGGTATTGGCGTATTCAGGAGAAATTGCATAACAAAATTTATGGTTACATTTCTGTTTTTACACTTGTGAAAATAAAAAAAATGGTTCTGAATTAAGATGTTTGCAAAAAAAAGTTAAATGTTCATTTTTTCCTTCCACATTGTTTCAGTTGCTGTGAAGCACGTAAAGGGTTAATAAACTTCTTGAATGTGGTTTTGAGAACCTTGAGGGGTGTAGTTTTTAGAATGGTGTCACACTTCATTATTTTCTATCATATAGACCCCTCAAAATGACTTCAAATGTGATGTGGTCCCTAAAAAAAAATGGTGTTGTAAAAATGAGAAATTGCTGGTCAACTTTTAACCCTAATAACTCCCTAACAAAAAAAAATTTTGTTTCCAAAATTGTGCTGATGTAAAGTAGACATGTGGGAAATGTTATTTATTAACTATTTTTTGTGACATATCTCTCTGATTTAAGGGCATAAAAATACAAAGTTTGAAAATTGCTAAATTTTAAAAATTTTCGCCATATTTCCGTTTTTTTCATAAATAATCGCAAGTAATATCGAAGAATTGTTACCACTAACATGAAGTACAATATGTCACGAAAAAACAATCTCAGAATCAGCGGGATCCGTTGAAGCGTTCCAGAGTTATAACCTCATAAAGTGACAGTGGTCAGAATTGCAAAAATTGGCTCGGTCATTAAGTACCAAATTGGCTCTGTCACTAAGGGGTTAAAGGAAAATAATTAATTTTTGTTTTTGGGTTACAGCATGATATGCAGTACTGCTGCTCCTAGACCAGCAGAGGAACTTGAGCCTTCTCCAGTGGAACCAACGCAACCTGAAGATGTGTCTGGCATCAGCGAGCCACGATCTGCGGATAGAAGCACTGTTGCTGCAGGTGTGAGTGCCCGGTTGCAATCACAGCGTGGACGCAAGCGAGCATCTCAAAAAGATGAAGCAGATGCAATTATCGTGGATGGACTCCAACGGGTAGAGGACATGTGTCGCAGTGAGCTCAAAGACCTGAGACGAGAAATTACCGAGCTGCAAGCATGCGAGTCTGTATACTCTGCTAATGAGTGGAAGCTACTTTTCTTATCCTATGTGCCTGTAGCACAAAATATCCCGGCACATAGAAACCTTATGTTTCGACAAAGACTGAACAAGCTTCTAGAGGAATTTGTGGGCCCCCAGGAACCCGCTCCATCGGGAAGAAGAAGACTGGACATGCCGGCCTGCAACCCTCAATATAGAGGCCGGGGTGAAACGAGCGTGGAACCTGAAAGACAATGTAGCAGTCCATCATATAGTTGGGCAGACAATACTCCCGTGCAGAACCAAAGTCTTTAGTACCGTTCACTGTCCACAGCCAGGTGCAATTACCGCGTTGCAATTTTTTTTTTTTTTTTGGGGGGGTTTTTGTTGTTAAGTTCTATTTTCCTTTTTTTTTTCATCCCTATGGGATATCATATGTTACACCTGTGTACCAACAGTTTGTTGGAAAAATACAAAAACATTTAGTAAACTGTTTCAAAGTTCAGATTCTTGTATGACTTTAACTTTTACTTTTTACACGACATAAGGTAACTTTTTACACGACATCAGGTTAAACAACATAACTTTTTACACTACGTAACTTTTTACACGACATCAGGTTAAACATCATAACTTTTTACACTACGTAACTTTTTACACGACATCAGGAAGACTTTAAATTATTTTCACACGTGTCTGTCTTGCCATGGAACCTGGCCTTCATGTGTGAAGTAGTGTGCAAATTGATCACGAATCCTCAATACTATAGAAAAGTATTTCTTATAGTTATAGTAGAGGGAACCACTATGCGCAGGTTTCTGAATCCGAATGTGCTTTCCGTCCACGGCACCAATACAATTGGGGAAATTAGCCACATCCTCGAACTGTTGGGAAATTGCTAGCCACATTTCTGATGTTGGTGTTGGTAGCACAAGTGGTTGCAAGTTGTTCCAAATGGCATCACAAGTTTCCCGAACCAGTTGACAAATTGTTGACTTCCCAAGTCGAAACTGGTAATGCAGTGACGCAAAAGTTTCTCCGGTAGCCAGATATCTGTCGACATTCAAAAACAAACAAAAAATTAGGATTTTAATGATCATCTAAAGGCTAGTTTACAATAGAATATACAATTGCTAAATGAACGTTAGGCAACACGATACCGAGATCTAGTCTTTGTCAATAGAATGATAAAAACAAATTTATAATTACCTCACAGTCACTACTAAACGTTGCTCCGCACTGATGCTTTCACGAAAAGTGCTGCGATGATGATGTGTATCATCCTTCACATGTGTGAGCAGAACATCAAAGGTCTCAATGGACATCCGTAGATAGCGTTGGAATTTGAAGGGATGATCCCGAAGCTGCACATACAGGGTGTGAAAGGCACCATATGTACTCCGCAAGAAATTCACTTCGTGGATCCAATATCTCCTTTGCGAACTACGCTTTCTCTGCCGAAGTCGCAACCGCATCAAGCGAAATCTGACGAGCTCAGACACAAACATCTTGCTAGCAGAAGTTCACTCAATGCTTTCAAAATGGAGAATGAGTCTGTGCCCACACCCGACAATGACAAAAGGGAAAAAAAAAAAAAATAGAACAACTTTATTGACAGTGACAAACGCAGACAAACGGATACTTCGTAAACAGACATCAAAATGAAAAAACGCGATCACATGCGTTAACGCTAGCGTTACCGTGACGACGAATTTCACATATTTTTGCTCCGTTTCTGTACATGCGTTTAACGCATCCGTTTAACGCCATGTACTTGACGCAATGTGAACCTAGCCTAAGAGAAGTTCTGAGACCATTTTTTTTTCTTTGCAGTGTGTTTGGTCTCTCTTTTCCCCTTTACCTCTGGGTGGTTCAGGATACAGGTGTACATATGGACATTCAAGGTCTATCCTCTTGTATGGATAATCTCACTGCAAGGGTACAAAACATTCAAGATTTTGTGGTTCAGAATCCAATGTTAGAGCCTAGGATTCCAATTCCTGATTTGTTTTTTGGGGATAGATCTAAGTTTCTGAATTTCAAAAATAATTGTAAATTGTTTCTTGCTTTGAAACCTTGCTCCTCAGGTGACCCTGTTCAACAAGTAAAGATCATTATTTCTTTGTTACGTGGCGACCCTCAAGACTGGGCATTTTCCCTTGCACCAGGAGATCCGGCATTGCGTGATGTTGATGCGTTTTTTCTGGCGCTCGGATTGCTTTATGATGAACCTAATTCAGTGGATCAGGCAGAGAAAATCTTGCTGGCTCTGTGTCAGGGTCAGGATGAGGTAGAGATATATTGTCAAGTTTAGGAAGTGGTCTGTACTCACTCAGTGGAATGAATGTGCCCTGGCAGCAATTTTCAGAAAGGGTCTCTCTGAAGCCCTTAAGGATGTCATGGTGGGATTTCCCATGCCTGCTGGTCTGAATGAGTCTATGTCTTTGGCCATTCAGATCGATCGACGCTTGCGTGAGCGTAAAGCTGTGCACCATTTGGCGGTATTATCTGAGCATAGACCAGAGCCTATGCAATGTGATAGGACTTTGACCAGAGCTGAACGGCAAGAACACAGACGTCGGAATGGGCTGTGTTTTTACTGTGGTGATTCCACTCATGCTATTTCCGATTTTATATTTCTATCTTTAGGGCTAGCTAGTTTCTTAGGCTGTGACGAGTTGCATAGGGAGCGTTAGGAGCAATCCACGGCTATTTCTAGTGTGTGTGATAGTGTCGGGGTCGTCACGACAATACCCTTCATCCACCAGTCATTCCAAATCAGATTTAAAGCAGTGGTACCGGAGTGAAGAATGAGTCAGACAAAAGCTGGTTCAAACTCAGAGTCTGCTTATGCTTCCACACGTAGTGGTAACCTCACAGCAACTACTGAACTTTATTTCCTAAAACACAATATTACATGGTCCATTGGGGGAAGGTGTGCAGAGGGCGGGGATAGGCGGGGGTTAAGCAATGTATCTAGTATTCAGTCCTTCTGATTGGCTCTGACATCATCTGATGAATCTTCCTTTGTCCACATCTTGTCCACATCGCTTTAAGTATCATTTCCAGAGAAATGATACTTGTCCTTCTGGAATGTGAAACTTGTTTCTTCAGCCTGAAAGTGGGGCAAAGGTGAATACTGGCAGCCATCTTAAATACAGTTAAATTTGCATTAGCAAGCGAAGGGGAAAAACTTATTGTTTCACAGCATAAGAATATATAAAAGTACAAAAGTGTATAAAGACGTATATTTTTACCTTGACAATCCCCCCTAAACACTAAGTTTTTCCCTAAAAAGAAAGATCCTTTGAGACTGTCCATGTGATGGGGAAAGGGGAGGTGGATTTCTTCATCCAGACACCTCAGAAGCTCTCCCCTTGTGAGAGGCCTCCAGGCAGCTGAACCCTTCACTAGCTTCACATGGAGTTCTCCCGCTGTCCCTAAACTAACTCTCTTTGCATCATCTGAGAATTGGGGGTATTGTCTAACTTCTTGAGGGGGACATACTTAGGGATCTCCCCTGGATCAGTACCATCGTACTCAGGTGGGTCTACTTCTTGGTTAAGGAAGGTGCCAGTCGGAGTTGCCTCAGTGATAACCTTTTTATACAGGGGAATAACACAACAGAGGATTATCGATCCAACTACAAGGAGAGCAATCAGTACTAGACAAGCTTATTGAAGAAATCCTTTGAGCCCACCCAATCAACCGGAAAAGAAAGATGTATCTACTCCTGCATTAGTTTTTAATTCTGCTGCTAACCCATTTATCTTTTTAAGGGCTATCATGATCTTTCCATTTACCCCAGAGTTCTGAGGGATATAGGTACAACACTCCTCTCCCACCATCCCACAGACTCCTCCTTTCTCAGCTAAGATCATATCAAAGGCTAGTCGGTTTTGGAGGGTCATTCTAGTGTTAGGGCCCAATTCCTCAACTATACCTTGGAAAGCATCACAGGTAAAATTGACAAACCTTTGTTCACTGTAATATATGTAATTGATCCAATCAACATTTTTATTAATCTGCACCTGTGGATTAAAGAAGCAAAGCCAGCATAGATCTGGTTCTGGGCTTTAAATTGGTCAGGCACCCCCCTTGGCACTCCAATAGCATCGACATATACCAATGGATTTTCTTCATAACTCATGTGGAGCTGATCGAGACTTCTCCTCTTTCTGGTATATTCATCAGATGTCTCTGGATCTCAAGGTAAAATCTTAAACTGCATGGCTAGTTTAACAAGGGTGCATTGACCAGTCCAGGCATTAGGCAACCTAGGACGGAGCTTACCATCTCCACATAACCAATAAATGTCGTACATATACTGTGTATGATTAACTAGCAAGTCAGTATCTAGGGAACTGTTCTCTTTGCAGAAACCTGTCTCGAAGACCCCTACTGGTGTACCTGTAGTGTCGTGGGAATTATAGCAGGTATAGTTATCAGCTAATACGGTTATCCCCCCTGGGACCTTTAGTGTGGGTTCTTCATGAATTAGTGGGACATAATCTGAGCAATCAGTGGACTTTAAACCCTTCAACAGATTCATAACACAGGCAGTAGTATTGTCATCAGTAAAAAACAATGCATGTGTGTATAGATGTGTATTCGCTGCAGCACAAGCAATACATCCTACAGAGATATTCTGGACTCGTACATTGTATCTTACCCATTCTAACCATAAATTTGTCCTTGGGGCTGTTTGTGTTTCTATGGAGAAGACTTCTTGCCAACTAAGACCTGGAATGGGGATTACTTCGTTAACTATATTTTGCAAACATTCACCTGGGCCTGTTTTAGCTGTACTGGTAACGGGGGCCTTGGTTGGTCTGAAGCTAATATCCTGGAGCTGTATATGGCCTAAATTCCCATAGTATCCACTATTAAACACATTATGAAAATATCTTCCCAGTACAATTGTTATCTCTGGTAACACATATATAATACTGGATGATTCCCTCTACCACCCGCTGAGTCTCGGGGCACTTGACTACATTGCAGAAATCAAATCACCAGATATTTACCGGGGCCGTTAGATTTACCCAGAGAATAGTGGCACCGGAATTCTTATTTACAATAGGGGCCGGGGAGGTAGGGGCGAAGATGGCCCCCAGCCTCAGGACCAAAAACAACAGCAACATTTTCCTTCGATCACCACTGTGACTAAGCACTGGTTCGGTCTCTTTTGCAGTGTGAAGCGTAGATCCAGGTGCTCTTTCCTTCGAGTTTTACTGACATAGCTTTTCACGACCATAAAACCACCAGGCT
Source organism: Ranitomeya imitator (assembly GCF_032444005.1). Lineage (NCBI taxonomy): Eukaryota > Metazoa > Chordata > Amphibia > Anura > Dendrobatidae > Ranitomeya > Ranitomeya imitator. The sequence continues at coordinate 273,170,055 of NC_091284.1, read as the reverse complement.
TCAAATTGTGACCAATATCGGTTTCTGCTGAATCTGGAAGGGAAAAAGAAACTAAAACATGGGTGTTAGCAACATTTTTACTAAGCTGAATAACATATTGAACAGCACGGTCAATTTCTTCTGACAACTACTGAGACTGAAAATTTACAACTGAGAACCTAGCACCAAACAATATCTCCTATGGGGACAGGCTATGTTTTGAAATAGGGGTAGTACGAAAGTGTAAGAGCCCTGGCCATGGAGCCGTAGTCTCCTGCATCATTTTGGTCAATTGTCCCTTCAGTGTGCCGTTCAGCCTCTTAACTTTCCCACTAGACTGTGGATGGTACAGAGTATGGAGGGCTACAGTGGATCCAAGCATTGTCAGAACCTCCTGATACACATGAGAAGAAAAGACCGGGCCTTGGTCACTTTCAACAACTTCTGGAACACCATATCTGCATATAACTTCCATCACCAGTTTCTTTGCTGTGGTCTTTGCAGTCACGTTGGTAATGGGGAATGCTTCTGGCAAACTGGAGAACATATCGACAACCACCAGACAATATTCATACCTTCCAGACTTAGGCAACGTGATATGTTCCACCTGGAGCCTTTGGAAAGGATAGTCGGGCTTAGCAAGATACTTCGGGGGTACACGTTGAAGTTGACCGGGATTGCAGATCTGACAGATACCTCGATATGTGGGCCCATGCGCCCACGTGGCAATAGCAGGGTACATCCGCTTAGGGAGACACACAAGTTGGTCCTTTTTCCAGCGACCATTGTCCATACGTGCTCCATCAGCTTTCCACTGCTTCACTTCTTCCTTTGGGGACATTCTCGGCATCGTCATTAAGCGGTCTTGCGGGGTCCGGCAGAAAACCTCAGTCTGGCATAGATCATCAGGTTCCTGTAGAGTCAATGTTTCTTGTAACTGTTTACGCTGAGAGCGTGTGGTCACCATAGCTGGTATGGTCAGTTCAACGGGTAGGAGAGCAGCGGCTTTTGCTTGCATATCTGCAGAGGCGTTACCAACAGTCTGTGGACTGTTCTTAGGGCCGTGCTCCTTAACTTTGATAATGGCCACCTGAGTAGGTAATTCGATTGAGTCCATGAGGGTTTTAACAGCTTCAGCATTCTTCACTGGAGTCCCGGCGGTAGTAACAAATCCTCGATTGGTCCATAGAGCTCCGAAATCATGAGCAATACCAAATGCATACTGTGAGTCCGTGTATATATTAGCCCGCCTGTCTTTGGCCAGAACACATGCAGTAGACAGATCCCGAAATTCTGCTTCTTGTGCTGATAGGGAGGGAGGGAGTGAGTGCAGCTCCATGCACTACAGTGTCTTCCATAGTAACAGCGTATCCTGTGTGGAGTCTGCCAAAATCATCACCATATCTTGAACCGTCTTTCAGGGCTTTGTAGAGAAATTGCATTATGCGGGATGCGTCCGGTATCCACTGACAACAATAAGTACATAGTCCAAGGAAACGCTGGAGCTCAGTCTCATCTTTTGTAGCTGACGGCTATTTTTCTTTCTTCTGTGAGGTGTCTGGCACCCTGAAGGAGACAGTGACCCAAAAATATCACTTGACCAAGGCAGAACCGAAGTTTCGAGGCCGAAACCTGCCAGTTCAGATCTGCCAGATACTTGCGAAAACTAACAGTGGCAACAATGGCTTCCTGCTCTGTCTGTGTACACAACAAAAAACAAAAAAAAAATTACCCACATACTGAAGCAGCATAACATAAGGATAATCTAACTGCCAGGGTTAGAGACACTATCCCCCCTATTTTTTTTTTTTTTTTAACACATCTCATTATACTCATCTACATAGGGGTTATATAACATAAATACCATCTGACCATCATCTTGGCTCACCAACTCTCTAGGTCTGCTCAGGTGCACTTATACATCCATCATATTGTCTTTGTCTGTAAAATGGGAAAGGTTTGTTCTCAGGGTCAGCCAATTATTTTAGCGTAGCTAGCTAGTCAGAGGGCTTCCAGGGATAATACTCCTGTATCTGTCTTACACTACCTGATGTGGTTGGTTCTCTGGTGGTGGGGGTGACTAGATGACCGGTTGGGGGTGACATGACATGCTGGTCTACAGCTCCTTCCCAAAAGGATTACTGTCAGCTTACTCCCAAAATTAATGTCCCCACTACCCACTATCCTGTGTCAGCTTATCACTACATGTGATCTTATCTGGACAGGATTCAGCGTAATTCACTTAGGTTTGGTTGCAGCACAGATTATACAAGTATTTCTCCAGTCTCAGATTTCCAGACACAGGGTTAAAATGGATATTGGAGCGTAAGACTGGATTTGTGTAAAGGCCCCTTCACATTAAGCGACGCTGCAGCGATACCGACAACGATCCGGATCGCTGCAGCGTCGCTGTTTGGTCGCTGGAGAGCTGTCACACAGACCGCTCTCCAGCGACCAACGATGCCGGTAACCAGGGTAAACATCGGGTAACTAAGCATAGGGCCGCGCTTAGTAACCCGATGTTTACCCTGGTTACAATGCTAAAAGTAAAAAAAAACAAACACTAGATACTTACCTACCGCTGTCTGTCCTCCAGCGCTGCGCTCTGCTTCTCTGCTCTCCTCCTGTACTGTCTGTGAGCTGGAAAGCAGAGCGGTGACGTCACCGCTCTGCTTTCCGGCTCACAGCCAGTACAAGAGGAGTGCAGAGCACAGCGCCGGGGACAGACATCGGTAGGTAAGTATCTAGTTTGTTTTTTTTTACTTTTAGCATGGTAACCAGGGTAAACATCGGGTTACTAAGCGCGGCCCTGCGCTTAGTTACCCGATGTTTACCCTGGTTACCAGTGAAGACATCGCTGGATCGGTGTCACACACGCCGATCCAACGATGTCAGCAGGAGTCCAGCGACGAAATAAAGTTCTGGACTTTATTCAGCGACCAACGATCTCCCAGCAGGGGCCTGATCGTTGGTCGCTGTCACACATAACGATTTCATTAACGATATCGTTGCTACGTCACAAATAGCAACGATATCGTTAACAATATCGTTATGTGTGAAGGTACCTTAAGGGAGGGGGCTGGAGCTGGAATCTGTTTCTTGGGCCACTGATAAGGAACCGAGCTACGTGCCGTGTCCTTGAAGCTGCGGGGGCTAGAGAGCGAGTGAGTGAGCGAGTGAGGATTGCTGCAGCTGCTGATACAGACAGGGTTAAGTTCTTCTGGAAACTTTGGCCCCCCTTTCTCTGGCCCGCAGCACAAAGAGGAGAAATCAGAAAAACAATTCGCGCAGGGGTTCACCCCTCCCATCGGCTTTAAACACAGAAATAAGAATTTACAGCATTCCTCAACACAAAAGAAAACAATAACGCAGCTATTTGACTCCCCCCCTCCCATGGGGTGTTTTGGAAAACCACAGTAACGGAATACAGCAATTCTCAGACTCAATTCATTTTTACAAAACCTTCACACAATTCATATACCAAAACACCTTAGAAAAACCAATGATTGAGGTATTTTATAGCCAAACACGGGCTCTGCTGTTGTGAATTCTGTGGCTGAATTCACTCCTGTGGTCATAAGTGGTACTGCAGCTTCTGAGCTTCCTCCCTCAGGTGTTCTGGTGAGCTCGTTAACTGCTTCATTACTTAACTCCGCCTGATGCTGCTATCCTTGCTCCTTGTCAATGTTTCAGTGTTGGATCTGAGCTTCTCCTGATTGTTCCTGTGACCTGCTGCTCTGTATAGCTAAGTGCTTTTTGCTTTTTTGTTGCTTTTTTTCTGTCCAGCTTGTCTTTTGTTTTGCTGGAAGCTCTGAGACGCAAAGGGTGTACCGCCGTGCCGTTAGTTCGGCACGGTGGGTTTTTTTTTGCCCCCTTTGCGTGGTTTTGCTTTAGGGTTTTTTGTAGACTGCAAAGTTCGCTTTACTGTCCTCGCTCTGTCCTAGAATATCGGGCCCCACTTTGCTGAATCTATTTCATCCCTACGTTTTGTCTTTTCATCTTACTCACAGTCATTATATGTGGGGGGCTGCCTTTTCCTTTGGGGAATTTCTCTGGGGCAAGTCAGGCCTATTTTTCTATCTTCAGGCTAGCTAGTTTCTTAGGCTGTGCCGAGTTGCCTAGGTAGTTGTTAGGCGCAATTCACAGCCGCTTTTAGTTGTGTTTAGGATAGGATCAGGTGTGCAGTCTACAGAGTTTCCACGTCTCAGAGCTCGTTCTTGTATTTTTGGGTATTTGTCAGATCACTGTGTGCGCTCTGATCGCTAAGCACACTGTGTTTCTGGATTGCCTTCATAACACCTGTCATTAGCAAACATAACAGTACAAGGAGCCGGCTAATGATTCTCAATAGAGGGAAAGAAAAAGTTCTGACATCATTTTTTTTTTTCTGCTCTGTGTTCACCTTTTTTTTTTTCCCCTAGACATTTGGGTGATTCTGGACACAGGTGTGGACATGGATATTCAGGGTCTGTGCTCTTCAATGGATAATCTCGTTATAAATGTACAAAAAATTCAAGATACTATTGATCAGAAATCTATGTTAGAACCAAGAATTCCTATTCCTGATTTGTTTTTTGGAGATAGAACTAAGTTTCTAAGTTTCAAAAATAATTGTAAGCTATTTCTGACCTTTAAACCTCATTCTTCTGGTAATCCTATTCAACAGGTTTTGATCATTATTTCTTTTTTGCGCGGCGACCCTCAAGACTGGGCATTTTCTCTTGCGCCAGGAGACCCTGCATTGAGTAGTGTCGATGCGTTTTTCCTGGCGCTCGGATTGCTGTACGATGAGCCTAATTCAGTGGATCAGGCTGAGAAAAATTTGCTGGCTTTGTGCCAGGGTCAGGATGATATAGAAGTATATTGTCAGAAATTTAGGAAATGGTCAGTACTCACTCAGTGGAATGAATCTGCGCTGGCAGCTTTGTTCAGAAAGGGTCTCTCTGAGGCTCTTAAGGATGTCATGGTGGGATTTCCTATGCCTGCTGGTTTGAATGAGTCTTTGTCTTTGGCCATTCAGATCGGTCGACGCTTGCGCGAGCGTAAATCTGTGCACCATTTGGCGGTACTGCCTGAGGTTAAACCTGAGCCTATGCAGTGCGATAGGACTATGACTAGAGTTGAACGGCAGGAATACAGACGTCTGAATGGTCTGTGTTTCTACTGTGGTGATTCCACTCATGCTATTTCTGATTGTCCTAAGCGCACTAAGCGGTCCGCTAGGTCTGCCGTCATTGGTACTGTACAGTCCAAATTCCTTCTGTCCATTACCTTGATATGCTCTTTGTCGTCGTTTTCTGTCATGGCGTTTGTGGATTCGGGCGCTGCCCTGAATCTGATGGATTTGGATTATGCTAAACGTTGTGGGTTTTTCTTGGAGCCTTTGCGGTGTCCTATTCCATTGAGAGGAATTGATGCTACACCTTTGGCCAAGAATAAACCTCAGTACTGGGCCCAGCTGACCATGTGCATGGCTCCTGCACATCAGGAAGTTATTCGCTTTCTGGTGCTACATAATCTGCATGATGTGGTCGTGTTGGGGTTGCCATGGCTGCAAACCCATAATCCAGTATTGGATTGGAATTCCATGTCGGTATCCAGCTGGGGTTGTCAGGGGGTACATGGTGATGTTCCATTTTTGTCGATTTCGTCATCCACCCCTTCTGAGGTCCCAGAGTTCTTGTCTGATTATCAGGATGTATTTGAAGAGCCCAAGTCCGATGCTCTACCTCCGCATAGGGATTGTGATTGTGCTATCAATTTGATTCCTGGTAGTAAATTCCCTAAAGGTCGATTATTTAATTTATCCGTGCCCGAACACGCCGCTATGCGCAGTTATGTGAAGGAATCCCTGGAGAAGGGACATATTCGCCCATCGTCATCACCACTGGGAGCAGGGTTCTTCTTTGTAGCCAAGAAGGATGGTTCGCTGAGACCGTGTATTGATTACCGCCTTCTTAATAAGATCACTGTTAAATTTCAGTATCCCTTGCCATTGTTATCTGACTTGTTTGCTCGGATTAAGGGGGCTAGTTGGTTCACTAAGATAGATCTTCGTGGTGTGTATAATCTGGTGAGAATCAGGCAAGGAGATGAATGGAAAACTGCATTCAATACGCCCGAGGGTCATTTTGAGTATCTAGTGATGCCGTTCGGACTTGCCAATGCTCCATCTGTGTTTCAGTCTTTTATGCATGACATCTTCCGTGAGTATCTGGATAAATTCCTTATTGTTTACTTGGATGACATTTTGATCTTCTCAGATGATTGGGAGTCTCATGTGAAGCAGGTCAGAATGGTTTTTCAGGTCCTGCGTGCTAACTCTTTGTTTGTGAAGGGATCAAAGTGTCTCTTCGGTGTGCAGAAAGTTTCATTTTTGGGGTTCATCTTTACCCCTTCTACTATCGAGATGGATCCAGTTAAGGTCCAAGCCATCCAGGATTGGATTCAGCCGACATCTCTGAAAAGTCTGCAAAAGTTCCTGGGCTTTGCTAATTTTTATCGTCGCTTCATCTGTAATTTTTCTAGCATTGCCAAACCATTGACCGATTTGACCAAGAAGGGTGCTGATTTGGTTAATTGGTCTTCTGCTTCTGTGGAAGCTTTTCAGGAGTTGAAGCGTCGTTTTTGTTCTGCCCCTGTGTTGTGTCAGCCAGATGTTTCTCTTCCGTTCCAGGTCGAGGTTGATGCTTCTGAGATTGGAGCAGGGGCGGTTTTGTCACAGAGAGGTTCTGATTGTTCAGTGATGAAACCATGTGCTTTCTTTTCCAGGAAGTTTTCGCCCGCTGAGCGTAATTATGATGTGGGCAATCGAGAGTTGCTGGCCATGAAGTGGGCATTCGAGGAGTGGCGTCATTGGCTTGAAGGAGCTAAGCATCGCATGGTGGTATTGACTGATCATAAGAACTTGACTTATCTCGAGTCTGCCAAGCGCTTGTATCCTAGACAGGCCCGTTGGTCGTTATTTTTTGCCCGCTTCGACTTTGTGATTTCGTACCTTCCGGACTCTAAAAATGTGAAGGCGGACGCTCTGTCTAGGAGTTTTGTGCCCGACTCTCCGGGTTTATCTGAGCCAGCGGGAATCCTCAAGGAAGGAGTCATTGTGTCTGCCATCTCCCCTGATTTGCGGCGGGTGCTGCAAAAATTTCAGGCGAATAAACCTGATCGTTGTCCAGCAGAGAAACTGTTCGTCCCTGATAGGTGGACTAATAAACTTATCTCTGAACTTCATTGTTCGGTGTTGGCTGGTCATCCTGGAATCTTTGGTACCAGAGAGTTAGTGGCTAGATCCTTCTGGTGGCCATCTCTGTCACGGGATGTATGTACTTTTGTGCAGTCCTGTGGGATTTGTGCTAGGGCTAAGCCCTGCTGTTCTCGTGCCAGTGGGTTGCTTTTGCCCTTGCCCGTCCCAAAGAGGCCTTGGACACATATTTCAATGGATTTCATTTCTGACCTTCCCGTTTCTCAAAAGATGTCAGTCATTTGGGTGGTCTGTGATCGCTTTTCTAAAATGGTCCATCTGGTGCCCTTGGCTAAATTGCCTTCCTCCTCTGATTTGGTACCTTTGTTCTTTCAGCATGTGGTTCGGTTGCATGGCATTCCTGAGAATATTGTTTCTGACAGAGGTTCCCAGTTTGTTTCAAGGTTTTGGCGAGCCTTTTGTGGTAGGATGGGCATTGACCTATCCTTTTCCTCGGCTTTCCATCCTCAGACTAATGGCCAGACCGAACGAACCAATCAGACCTTGGAAACATATCTGAGATGTTTTGTTTCTGCAGACCAGGATGATTGGGTGTCCTTTTTGCCGTTGGCTGAGTTCGCCCTTAATAATCGGGCCAGCTCGGCTACCTTGGTTTCTCCATTTTTTTGCAATTCTGGGTTCCATCCTCGTTTCTCTTCAGGACAGGTTGAGTCTTCGGACTGTCCTGGTGTGGATTCTGTGTTGGATAGGTTGCAGCAGATCTGGACTCAGGTAGTGGACAATTTGATCTTGTCCCAGGAGAAAGCTCAACTTTTCGCTAATCGCAGACGCCGTGTGGGTCCCCGACTTCGTGTTGGGGATCTGGTTTGGTTATCTTCTCGTCATATTCCTATGAAGGTTTCCTCTCCTAAATTTAAACCTCGTTTTATTGGTCCGTATAGGATTTCTGAGGTTCTCAATCCTGTGTCTTTTCGTTTGACCCTCCCAGACTCCTTTTCCATACATAATGTATTCCATAGGTCGTTGTTGCGGAGATACGTGGCACCTATGGTTCCATCTGTTGAGCCTCCTGCCCCGGTTTTGGTGGAGGGGGAATTGGAGTATATTGTGGAGAAGATTTTGGATTCTCGTGTTTCTAGACGGAAACTCCAGTATCTGGTTAAATGGAAGGGTTATGCTCAGGAAGATAATTCCTGGGTTTTTGCCTCTGATGTTCATGCTTCCGATCTTGTTCGTGCCTTTCATGCGGCTCATCCTGGTCGGCCTGGGGGCTCTGGTGAGGGTTCGGTGACCCCTCCTCAAGGGGGGGGTACTGTTGTGAATTCTGTGGCTGAATTCACTCCTGTAGTCACAAGTGGTACTGCAGCTTCTGAGCTTCCTCCCTCAGGTGTTCTGGTGAGCTCGTTAACTGCTTCATTACTTAACTCCGCCTGATGCTGCTATCCTTGCTCCTTGTCAATGTTTCAGTGTTGGATCTGAGCTTCTCCTGATTGTTCCTGTGACCTGCTGCTCTGTATAGCTAAGTGCTTTTTGCTTTTTTGTTGCTTTTTTTCTGTCCAGCTTGTCTTTTGTTTTGCTGGAAGCTCTGAGACGCAAAGGGTGTACCGCCGTGCCGTTAGTTCGGCACGGTGGGTTTTTTTTTGCCCCCTTTGCGTGGTTTTGCTTTAGGGTTTTTTGTAGACTGCAAAGTTCGCTTTACTGTCCTCGCTCTGTCCTAGAATATCGGGCCCCACTTTGCTGAATCTATTTCATCCCTACGTTTTGTCTTTTCATCTTACTCACAGTCATTATATGTGGGGGGCTGCCTTTTCCTTTGGGGAATTTCTCTGGGGCAAGTCAGGCCTATTTTTCTATCTTCAGGCTAGCTAGTTTCTTAGGCTGTGCCGAGTTGCCTAGGTAGTTGTTAGGCGCAATCCACAGCCGCTTTTAGTTGTGTTTAGGATAGGATCAGGTGTGCAGTCTACAGAGTTTCCACGTCTCAGAGCTCGTTCTTGTATTTTTGGGTATTTGTCAGATCACTGTGTGCGCTCTGATCGCTAAGCACACTGTGTTTCTGGATTGCCTTCATAACACCTGTCATTAGCAAACATAACACTCTGCATCCTTTCATCTTTCCTCTCCATCAACCTTTTTCCTCGTTCTTTAAACCTCGCGCAACTCGCAGATGAGCTTGCACTTGTTCTAACAGTCCTTTATCTTTCAATATTCTTGACTGCCTTCTTGCCCTCCCGTGACTCTACTATTGTCTTGACTTCCACAGCATCCTCACTTAACTCATGGGGCACGGACTTCTTTTTAAGAGACGCAACATGACTCACAGAATACTACGCCCTTCTGCAGCAGGCCGCTGACAGCGACAGCAACACTTGTGTCCTAACACGGAGCCTCACGCTCGACGTGCTATGAATAAAGAGCCTCGCGCTCAATATTTTTCCCTAACCTGAACACCAGTGATTACAGTCTGCCCTGTCACGATATTCTAAACGTTGGGAGGCGGTCTCCTAGTGAGACCCCTCCACTGAGATTCTGGTGGTCCCCCCACTTGGGACGTCTTAATTACCAATGTGATTCTGGTGGTCCCCCCACTTGGGACGTCTTAATTACCAATGTGATTCTGGTGGTCCCCCCACTTGGGACGTCTTAATTACCAATGTGATTCTGGTGGTCCCCCCACTTGGGACGTCTTAATTACCAATGTGATTCTGGTGGTCCCCCCACTTGGGACGTCTTAATTACCAATGTGTGCAAGTAAGTGATTCTGGTGGTCCCCCTCTTGGGACGTCTTAATTACCAATGTGATTCTGGTGGTCCCCCCACTTGGGACGTCTTAATTACCAATGTGATTCTTGACAATAGGATTAGGGATTGCGGTCAGCAGAGTTCCCACGTCCCAGAGCTCGTCCTATATTATCAGTAACTATCAGGTCATTCCGTGTGCTCTTAACCATTAGGTCCATTATTGTCCTGACCACCAGGTCATAACAGCGTCCCATCTCAATTCCAGCCAATTTTGCATTGAAAAGTCAAATGGCGCTCCTTCCCTTCTGAGCTCTGCCATGCACCCAAACAGTGGTTTACCCCCACATATGGGGTATCCGGGTACTCTGGACAAATTGTACAACAACGTTTGGGGTCCATTTTCTCCTGTTACCCTTGAAAAAAATGTTCTTTTTTTTTAAACATTACAAAAATTCCTGTGAAACACCTGAAGGGTTAATAAACTTCTTTAATGTGGTTTTGAGCACCTTCACACTTAGGCATTTTCTATCATAGAGACCCTTCAAAATGACTTCAAATGTGACGTGGTCCCTAAAAAAAAATGGTGTTGTAAAAATGAGAAATTGCTTGTCAAATTTAACCCTTATAACTCCCTAACAAAAAAATTTTGGTTCCAAAATTGTGCTGATGTAAAGTAGACATGTGGGAAATGTTACTTATTAAATATTTTGTGTGACATATCTCTGTGATTTAAGGGCATAAAAATTCAAAGTTGCAAAATTTTCACCAAATTTCTGTTTTTTTCACAAATAAATGCAGGTAATATCAAAGAAATTTTTACCACTGTCATGAAGTACAATATGTCTTGAGAAAACAATGTCAGAATCATCGGGATCCGTTGAAGCGTTCCAGAGTTATAACCTCATAAAGGGACAATGGTCAGAATTGAAAAAATTGGCCCGGTCATTAACGTGCAAACTACCCTCGGGGCTTAAGGGGTTAAGTCACTCCCCTTTTGCCCCATTCAAGATAAAACAATAAAAAGAAAAATCAAGCCTACACATATTTGCTATCACCGTGTTCAGAATAGGCCGATCTATCAACAAAAAAAGATTTAACCTTATCGCTAAATGGCATAGCAAGAAAAAAATTTGAAACGCCAGAATTACGTTTTTTTGGTTGCCACAACATTGCATTAAAATGCAATAACAAGCGATCAAAAGAACATATCTGCACCAAAATTATATAATTAAAAACGGCAGCTTGGCACGCAAAAAATAAGCCCTCACCTGACCCGAGATCACGAAAAATGGAGACGCTACGGGTATCAGAAATTTTTTTTTTAGCAAAGTTTGGAATTTTTTTTTACCACTTGGATAAAAAATAACCTAGACATGTTTGGTGTCTATGAACTCGTAATGACCTGGAGAATCATAATGGCAGGTCAGTTTTATCATTTGAACATAGCAAAAAAGCCAAACAAAAAACAAGTGTGGGTTTGCACCTTTTTTGCAATTTCCCCTCACTTGGAATTTTTTTCTCGTTTTCTAGTACACAACAAGCTAAAACCAATGATATTGTTCAAAAGTACAAATTGTCCCACAAAAGATAAGCCCTCACATGGCCAAATTGACAGAAAAATAAAAAGTTATGGCTCTGGGATGGAGGGGAGCGAAAAACGCAAAACCGAAAAAAGCTGGGGTCATGAATGGGTTAAATAAGTTATTGTTTTTTGGTGAATTTAAAAAAACAAATTGAAAAAAAAAGAGTAGAACAAGGATAGCACACAGAACTATGCCACGTATGCCTGCAAAACTATGATTTTTCAAACACAGATACACCATGCCTCAGCCTGACATAACAGACTGTATTACATTTTTTTTGCTTTTTGGTGAATTAACCCCTTCACCCCCGGAGCTTTTTCCGCTTTTTCATTTTCATTTTTTGCTCCCCTCCTTCCCAGAGCCATAACTTTTTTATTTTTTCGTCAATATGGCCATGTGAGGGCTTATTTTTTGCGGGACGAGATGTACTTTTGAATGATACCATTGGTTTTACCATGCCATGTAACAGAAAACGGGAAAAAAATTCCAAGTGTGATGAAATTGCAAAAAAAGTGCAATCTCACACTTGTTTTTTGTTTGGCTTTTTTGCTAGGTTCACTAAATGCTAAAACTAATCTGCCATTATGATTCTCCAGGTCATTACGAGTTCATATGCATGTAAAGTAAGCTGCGGAGACACCATCACATGTTTCTCAACGCAAGCAATGAATAGCCAGGCATTACCCCTGGAAGGAACAACCACGGGAAGGGCAGCATCCAATAAAGGAAAACATCCAATAAAGGAAAACCACCTATGCCAAGCATGGTATACATCCACAGACAGCTGTTCCGGGGTTTTTGCCCCTCATCAGTGTGGAGTAGGAAACTGGCTATTAGGAGCAGTGCCTGGTAGAAAGTCTATAAAGGCACGGATGATTGACCTCGTGGAGACCAAAACATCCAACACCGCGGAGACACCATCACGTGTTTCTCAACGCAGTGATCCAGAACACTGCCCCCATCCCTTATGAGAAATATGCAAATGCATGTAAAGTAAGCTGCGGAGACACCATCACGTGTTTCTCAATGCAAGCAATGAATAGCCAGGCCTTTTCCCGGGAAGGAACAACCACGGGAAGGGCAGCATCCAATAAAGGAAAACATCCGATAAAGGAAAACCACCTATGCCAAGCATGGTATACATCCACAGACAGCTGTTCCGGGGTTTTTGCCCCTCATCAGTGTGGAGTAGGAAACTGGCTATTAGGAGCAGTGCCTGGTAGAAAGTCTATAAAGGCACGGATGATTGACCTCGTGGAGACCAAAACATCCAACACCGCGGAGACACCATCACGTGTTTCTCAACGCAGTGATCCAGAACACTGCCCCCATCCCTTATGAGAAATATGCAAATGCATGTAAAGTAAGCTGCGGAGACACAATCACGTGTTTCTCAACGCACGCAATGAATAGCCAGGCCTTTCCCCGGGAAGGAACAACCACGGGAAGGGCAGCATCCAATAAAGGAAAACATCCAATAAAGGAAAACCACCTATGCCAAGCATATACCATTCCTGATCTGTTCCTGAGTACAGGACTGGTATGGGCTCATTTTCCTATGGAGGGAAATGAGGAATGCAGTATAATCTATGGAGGACCATGGGCAGTGCATTACAATCTATGGAAGGAAATGAGGAATGCAGTATAATCTATGGAGGACCATGGGCAGTGCATTATAATCTATGGAGGGAAATGAGGAATGCAGTATCATCTATGGAGGACCATGGGCAGTGCATTATAATCTATGGAGGGAAATGGGAAATGCAGTATAATCTATGGAGGACCATGGGCACTGCATTATAATCTATTGGGGAAAATAAGGAATGCAGTATAATCTATGGAGGAAAATGGGGAATGCATTATAATCCATGGAGGAAAATGGGGAATGCAGTACAATCTATGGAGGACCATGGGCAGTGCATTATAATCTATGGTGGAAAATGGGGAATGCAGTATAATTTATGGAGGACCATGGGCAGTGCATTATAATCTATGGTGGAAAATGGGGAATGCAGTATAATTTATGGAGGACCATGGGCAGTGCATTATAATCTATGGTGGAAAATGGGGAATGCAGTATAATCTATGGAGGACCATGAGCAGTGCATTATAATCTATGGTGGAAAATGGGGAATGCAGTATAATCTATGGAGGACCATGGGCAGTGCATTATAATCTATGGTGGAAAATGGGGAATGAGGTATAATCTATGTAGGACCATGGGAAGTGCATTATAATCTATGGAGGAAAATGAGGAATGAATTATCATCTATCGAGGACCATGGGCAGTGCATTATAATCTATGGAGGGAAATGAGGAATGCAGTATAATCTATGGAGGACCATGGGCAGTGCATTATAATCTATGGAGGAAAATGAGGAATGCATTATAATCTATGGAGGGAAATGGGGAATGCAGTATAATCTATGGAGGACCATGGGCAGTGCATTATAATCTATGGAGGAAAATGGGGCATGCAGTATAATCTATGGAGGACCATGGGCAGTGCATTATAATCTATGGACTGAAATGAGGAATGCAGTATAATCTACGGAGGACCATGGGCAGTGCATGACTGCGTATTCCAAGATGGAACCTCCGAGATACCAGGCCTCTTTTACCACATTGATCCTTATACCCCCCAGAACTAATTAATGCCCTTTAAAACACAACAATTAATTTCTTTTGGATAATTTGGCCACAGCGGCCATTTTATTAAATAACAAACATAACAACCATTTATACATTTGTATAAAACTTGAGGGGAGGGTTCTTGGAGCTAATAAATCTGGCACCTAATAGGCAAAGCCCAAAACCAACATGGAAAAACCCCTTCTTTACCCTCAGCCGTAACCACCAGCTCGAGGGCACCATGTAACCCGTTTACCGGGCAAACCAACCCCAAAGCTCCCGAGGTCAAATCCCCGTCCAGAGCCAGTAAACCAAAGCCAGATCAGCCCCATGAAACCAACTCCAAGAACCCCGCCCCCCGCCAACCACGAGCAGCACTGAACACCTCAGGCTCGCGGGTGCCCCACCACCGCCATGGCCCTCTCCACCCCTTCTTGTATTGCCAACATCCACAAATTCAAACCAATATCGTTCAAATGAACGCCATCGCTCCTCCAATAATTTCCAACACCAGCTTCCAACTCAAAGTGGCGAACCGCCATCCCCCCGTTACGAGAAACAAAACTCGCCACAGACCTATTTAGCTTAACCCGGGCCCTATTGATACCCTTCATAGAGCGTGCTGCCCTCCACGTTTTTCTGGGCACAATGTCGGACCACACCGTAACCATCCCTGGAAAGGATACCCACAATCGCAAAAGATCATACCATATATCTCGAATTAATTCTCTCACCGGCTTAGACCCCAAATCATTACCACCCAAATGTACAACAACGATATCCGGGGAACGATCCAAACTAACCGATCGGGAAAATTCGGTCAAAAACCCGCGCCACGACATGCCCCGAAAACCCAACCAACGGACCACCACCGCCTCCCTCTGAAATCCCAATTGCCTACCATCTTGTCTAACATCGGCACGAATCGCCCCCCAATGCACGAAAGAATGTCCGAAAATCCACGCCAGAAGTGGGGTCCGTCCTGCAAAATACAATGATGATTAATACCCCCACTAAACAAGTAACAAATCAATTACGCACATAAGATAAATAACGATTCGACGACCACCTGCCAATACGACGAATAACCTCCGGACCCAGCCCCAAACCAGCAGCCTCAGATGCTGCTCCAATTCGAAATGAATGCGTCCCAAATGACAACGGATCCAGGCCTAAAATTGTCAACGCCTGTCTCAAAACTGCCGTGAACTGGAACCGCGATAAAAATTCACCCTGACGGTGCCGCAAAAGTGGGCCAGACCTATCTGGATCCAAACCCCAATAATCTTCCAAACACCTATGAGGGCACATCGCCCCCTCAATTACTTTCCTAAAACCACACGCCTTCCTTTTCCCAACTGATCAGTCTTCGACCGCCGAATCCAAAAAGCAACCCCACCTGACCAAAATTCAATATCCTCCGCCAACAAACCCCCAGCTGTGAACCTGCTAGGGGAAACCAGCTCCCCTATTCTCAAGGCCCCGAAAAAGGCCAACGAAAACGCCAGTCGAAACAGAACAGCCTCATAATCAGAACTACAAACTTCCCCCAAAGCTACCCCCAAACGCTCCAACATCCCGAAAGATATGGGCCGCCGAGTATCGCAAGTTGAAAAACCCCTTCTAAAACCTTTTAATGCTTGCCGAATCAAGAAATCCTTAGTAACATCAACAGAACCCTGGAGCTTAAAACCAAAAGCAACACCAGCTATAAATTTATTCAATTTCGACACGGACCAACCCCATTCCTCCGCCGATCCAATTAAAAGCAACAACGCCATCACCCTGTCACCATCCGATTCGACTGAACCCAACTGTTCCAACCACCCTTCCCACAAATGCCATGCCGCCTCATAACCTGACCACGTCCTTCCAGACACTGACGACTGTATCAGCTGACCTCCTCGTCCGCAACAATCTGCCACAAATGAAAAGGGCATGTCGTTCCTGCATCTTCCGCTTCTGGAGCCAACTCCCGAAAACGTTCCCACTGCAAACGAGACAGAGCGTCGGCTATAGAGTTTTGCACGCCGGGAACATGTACAGCTGAAATCCATGTATTCAATTCCAAGCACCGCAAAACTAACTCCCGAACCAATTTGATTACCGGAGGGGATGAAGAAGACAGACTATTGATCACCGACACCACACTCGAATTGTCGCAATGGAAACGTATCCGCCTATCCTTAAAATTACTGCCCCAAATGAACACCGAAACCACAATTGGAAACAACTCCAACAACGCCAAATTTTTTGTAAACCCCGCTTCGCGCCACCAATCCGGCCAACCCCCAACACTCCACTTTCCAGCACAATAAACCCCATATCCAACACTACCAGCCGCATCCGTAAAAATTTCACAATCAAAATCGTTCAAATCCTCCTGTTGGATCAAGGCCCTACCATTATAGTTGTCCAAAAAACGCCTCCAAACCGCCAAATCCTCCCTTTGCTCTTTGTTCAAGCGTACAAAATGATGCGCAGACCGCACTCCGGCTGTAGCTCTCGACAATCTCCTACAAAATATCCTGCCCATCGGCATAATACGGCACGCAAAGTTCAACCGCCCCAACAGTGACTGAAGCTCTTTCAACGTAACCTTGCGCAGCTTCTCGCATCTCATTACCTCTTGCCGTAAGGCCAACAGCTTCTCCTCAGGCAAGCGACACTCCATCTTCTCTGAATCTATGAGAATTCCTAAAAAACTCAACACCGTGACACGTCCCTCCGTTTTATCACGCGCTAAGGGCACCCCAAACTGACCTGCTACCCACTCCATCGTAGCCAACAAATTACCACACAACAAAGAATCCGGGGGGCCAACAAACAAAAAATCGTCTAAGTAATGAATAACCGACGGAACCTGAGAAACATCCCGAACGACCCACTCCAGAAATGTACTAAAGGCTTCAAACAGCGAGCAGGAAATCGAACAACCCATCGGCAAACACCTATCCAAATAGAACCCCCCATTCCAAAAACATCCCAATAGCGGGATACTATCTGGGTGAACCGGAAGCAGACGAAAAGCCGATTCAACATCTGTCTTAGCCATTAGCGCACCTGTGCCATACCTACGCACCCATTGCACCGCAGCATCAAAAGAGGTATAAACCACAGAGCAGAGATCATCCGCTATCCCGTCATTAACTGACTGGCCCTTCGGATAAGACAAATGCTGAATAAGGCGAAACTTGTTGGGCTCTTTTTTATGGACAACCCCAAGCGGCGAAACAACCACCCCCTCTACAGGTAAGTCACTAAACGGCCCCGCCATGCGCCCCAGCTCAACTTCCTTTGCCAATTTTGCCGTAACCACATCCGGCTGCAAGTTAGCCGACCTCAGGTTCTTTTTTGAAAAGGGGATAGCATGAGCCGGATGAGGAATTCTAAAACCCTCAGAAAAACCATCCCACAACAACCTAGCCTTTTCCCTATTCGGATACCTACTTAGATAAGGAGCCATCCTTAGAACCTTCACCGGTGTCACCCCCATGACCGCCTCCCACTCCTGGTTTACCCCTCGCTTTCTTAAAACACTTGGCCACTCCATGTGAGGCCCCTCCACAGTGGGAACAGACATGCTTGAACTTGCATGTGCTGCCATATTTGTATTGGCCATCATTGAACTGCCAACACGTCCCTGTTTTGTCCTTAGCCCCTTGTGACCCCTGTCCTCCACTTCCTTGTCCTGACCGCTGACCGCTACTCCCTCCACCCCCATGAAAGGACTGCCCAAACCTCGTCGGAGCCATCACCTTCAACCACAAACCTATGTCTTTTTGTTCCCACTTTATCTCGGGTCTAATCGCCTTCCTTTGCCGAAACTGCTCGTCATAGCGTAACCACGCCTGGCCCGCATACGCCCTGTATGCTTCCCCTATCGCATCGACATAGCAGAACAAACCTGTACAGTTCTCCGGAAACTTCTTTCCTATATCTCCTGCCAAAATAAAAAACGTCTGTTGCCAATTCGCAAACGTCTGCGGTATCAATCGCCAACGCCTCTTCTCCTCCTCCTTCTTTTTACTATCCTCTTTCTTACCCTTATCCAGATTAAACTTCTCCAGGGGCAACAGGGAAAAAATCTCTACATATTCGTCCTTCCATATTTTTTCCTTAACCTCTTTCTTTAAATGAGCCCCTAACGGCCCCTCAAAACACACATAAACCTCCCCCTTAGCTCTATCATCCAACTTGATTCTATCCCCTTTTTCCTTGTCAGTCTGTACCGACACCGACACCCCCGCCGATGACGCCTGTTCAACACCACTCGCCCTACCGGACCCGACTCCCACTCCCGAACCTGTACCAGAAACCGGCAACCAAGCCCCTAACGGAGATGACCGCACACTATCCCGGCCCTCCCCATCCAATCTCTTCAATATCTGGGACATACCCGCCAAAAGCTCTCTGTCCCCCGGGACCCCCGCGGTGCTGGGCCCCCCACTCCCCGCCAAATCGACCCCACCATACCAACTATCCCCAACCCGAGCACCACTATCCCACCCCGCAACAGAATCATTTTCATACTCACCAAGCTGCGCGGGTGCTGTGTCCCCGCCAGCCGTGCGATCACCGAACTCCTGGAACCGGAATCCTCTGCGCCGCTGTGTTGCTCCAGGCCCGCGCCCCTGGCCTCCACGTCACCAGGGGGGACCGGAGCAGGAGAACTGGAACTTTCCCTGGACCTTCTGGGTGACCTGGACCTGGCCGCCGCCAGCCCGACTCCGGACCTGTCTTCTTGCTGGGCTCTCCCATGAGCCCAGCAGCTGCCAACGTTCTTCCCCGCCGTGCTGGGCCAGGCTGTGGGGTTGAGGTGTGCCTGCCCGTCGCTCTGCCTCTTACCGCGCCGCCTCTGCCAGGCACCCGGGGTGATCTAAACCCCCAGGTACCCGCCGCCACTCCGCTGCTGCTCACTTGTCCCACCGCTCCCTGCGTTCTGCTCCTCGTCGCCGGTGACGTCGCCGGCGCCGCAGACACCACCGTTGCTCGCCGGGTACCGCTCCTGCTGGGTGCCGCCATATTGGAGCCGCCACCCGGAAGTCCTCCAGGCACTTCCGGTGCGGCCTGTGGTCCTCTCTGGGCCTGCGACGCCGCTGCTCCCGACCGCCGTCCAGCGCCCGCAACGCCGGCCTGTGGATTCCTGCCGGAGGACGGGCCGGGGGGGGTAGGTGACCGCCGGCCCGCACGCTCCGCAGGGTCCCGAGAGGGGCTCCGTGGCCGGCGGATGCCGCGCCCTCCGATCTCCGGCGACAGTCGCTCTGGAGGACGGGTCCTCCTGGATCTGGTCTCCCGGACTGCCCAGCAAAGACGCCAGCTGGTCCTCCAGCCAGCCTCCCCGCCGCGACCTCGCCATCTCCCGCAGCTGCCCCAGGATTACGTCGACGGAGGCCATCCTGCACGTCTTCTCAGGTCAGATATTCCAGCAGTAATGGCCCCTTTCCCGCACTTTTCCCATGACCCGCCCCCCCCCCCCCACTAGACCACCCCTCTACTCCTCCCCATCCCCTGAACCAATCCCTTCTCCCTGCATTAATATTTAAAAATTGCTCCCCTGCGTTCCCTTGGCAACGCAGTCATGGGGGGCTTTCCTTAACTCCGTTCCTACAGCCCCCCTCTTTATAATTTATGGAGGGAAATGAAGAATGCAGTATAATCTATGGAGGGAAATGAGGAATGCAGTATAATCTATGGAGGACCATGGGCAGTGCATTATAATCTATGGACTGAAATGAGGAATGCAGTATAATCTACGGAGGACCATGGGCAGTGCATTATAATCTATGGAGGGAAATGGGGAATGCAGTATAATCTATGGAGGGAAATGGGGAATGCATTATAATCTATGGAGGAAAATGGGGAATGCATTATAATCTATTGAGGGAAATGAGGAATGAATTATCATCTATGGAGGACCATGGGTAGTGCATTATAACCTATGGAGGGAAATGAGGAATGCAGTATAATCTATGGAGGACCATAAGCAGTGCATTATAATCTATTAAGGGAAATGAGGAATGCAGTATAATCTATGGAGGACCATGGGCACTGCATTATAATCTATGGAGGGAAATGAGGAATGCAGTATAATCTATGGAAGACCATGGGCAGTGCATTATAATCTATGGTGCAAAATGGGACAGTGCATTATAATCTATGGAGGGAAATGGGGAATGCAGTATAATCTATGGAGGAAAATGGGGAATGCAGTATCATCTATGGAGGGAAATGGGGAATGCAGTATCATCTATGAAGGACCATGGGCAGTGCATTATAATCTATGGAGGAAAATGGGGAATGCAGTATAATCTATGGAGTACCATGGGCAGTGCATTACAATCTATGGTGGAAAATGGGGCAGTGCATTATAATCTATGGAGGGAAATGGGGAATGCAGTATAATCTAAGGAGGAAAATGGGGAATGCAGTATCATCTATGGAGGGAAATGGGGAATGCAGTATCATCTATGAAGGACCATGGGCAGTGCATTATAATCTATGGAGGAAAATGGGGAATGCAGTATAATCTATGGAGGACCATGGGCAGTGCATTATAATCTATGGTGGAAAATGGGGCAGTGCATTATAATCTATGGAGGGAAATGAGGAATGCAGTATAATCTATGGAATACCATGGGCAGTGCATTAAAACCTATGGAGGGAAATGAGGAATGCAGTATAATCTATGGAGGACAATGGACAGTGCATTATAATCTATGGAGGAAAATGGGGAATGCAGTATCATCATCTATGGAGGACCATGGGCAGTGCAGTATAATCCATGAAGGGAAATGGTGAATGCAGTATAATCTATGGAGGACCATGGGCACTGCATTATAATCTATGGAGGAAAATGGGGAATGCAGTCTAATATATGGGGGACCATGGGCAGTGCATTATAATCTATGGAGGGAAATGGGGAATGCAGTATAATCTATGGAGGACCATGGGCAGTGCATCATAATCTATGGAGGAAAATGGGGAATGCAGTATAATCTATGGAGGACCATGGGCAGTGCATTATAATTTATGGAGGGAAATGGGGAATGCCGTCTCATCTATGGAGGACCATGGGCAGTTCATTATAATCTATGGAGGGAAATGGGGAATGCAGTATAATCTATGGAGGACCATGGGCAGTGCAGTATAATCTATGGAGGAAAATGGGGAATGCAGTGTAATCTATGGAGGACCATGGGCAGTGCATTATAATCTATGGAGGGAAATGAGGGATGCAGTATAATCAATGGAGGACGATGGGCAGTGCATTATAATCTATGGAGGGAAATGGGGAATGCAGTATCATCTATGGAGGACCATGGGCAGTGCATTATATTCTATGGAGGGAAATGGGGAATGCAGTATAATCTTTGGAGGAACATGGGCAGTGCATTATATTCTATGGAGGAAAATGGGGAATGCAGTATAATCCATGGAGAACCATGGGCAGTACATTATAATATATGGAGGGAAATGGGGAATGCAGTATAATCCATGGAGGACCATGGGCAGTGCATTATAATCTATGGAGGAAAATGGGGAATGCAGTATAATCCATGGAGAACCATGGGCAGTGCATTATAATATATGGAGGAAAATGGGGAATGCAGTATAATCTATGGAGGACCATGGACAGTGCAGTACAATCTATGGAGGAAAATGGGGAATGCAGTGTAATCTATGGAGGACCATGGGCAGTGCAGTATAATCTATGGAGGGAAATGGGGAATGCAGTATAATCCATAGAGGACCATGGGCAGTGCATTATAATCTATGGAGTGAAATGGGGAATGCAGTATAATCTATGGAGGACCATGGGCAGTGCATTATAATCTATGGAGGAAAATGGGGAATGCAGTATAATCTATGGAGGACCATGGACATTGCAGTATAATCTATGGAGGGGAATGCAGTAAAATCTATGGAGGACCATGGGCAGTGCAGTATAAACTATGGAGGGAAATGGGGAATGCAGTATAATCTATGGAGGACCATGGGCAGTGCAGTATAATCTATGGAGGAAAATTGGGAATGCAGTGTAATCTATGGAGGACCATGGGCAGTGCATTATATTCTATGGAGGGAAATGGGGAATGCAGTATAATCTTTGGAGGAACAAGGGCAGTGCATTATATTCTATGGAGGAAAATGGGGAATGCAGTATAATCCATGGAGAACCATGGGCAGTGCATTATAATATATGGAGGGAAATGGGGAATGCAGTATAATCCATGGAGGACCATGGGCAGTGCATTATAATCTATGGAGGAAAATGGGGAATGCAGTATAATCCATGGAGAACCATGGGCAGTGCATTATAATATATGGAGGAAAATGGGGAATGCAGTATAATCTATGGAGGACCATGGACAGTGCAGTACAATCTATGGAGGAAAATGGGGAATGCAGTGTAATCTATGGAGGACCATGGGCAGTGCAGTATAATCTATGGAGGGAAATGGGGAATGCAGTATAATCCATAGAGGACCATGGGCAGTGCATTATAATCTATGGAGTGAAATGGGGAATGCAGTATAATCTATGGAGGACCATGGGCAGTGCATTATAATCTATGGAGGAAAATGGGGAATGCAGTATAATCTATGGAGGACCATGGACATTGCAGTATAATCTATGGAGGGGAATGCAGTAAAATCTATGGAGGACCATGGGCAGTGCAGTATAAACTATGGAGGGAAATGGGGAATGCAGTATAATCTATGGAGGACCATGGGCAGTGCAGTATAATCTATGGAGGAAAATGGGGAATGCAGTGTAATCTATGGAGGACCATGGGCAGTGCAGTATAATCTATGAAGGGAAATGGGGAATGCAGTATAATCTATGGAGAACCATGGGCAGTGCATTATAATCTATGGAGGGAAATGGGGAATGCAGTATAATCTATGGAGGACCATGGGCAGTGCATTATAATCTATGGAGGAAAATGGGTAATGCAGTATAATCTATGGAGGACCATGGGCAGTGCAGTATAAACTATGGAGGGAAATGGGGAATGCAGTATAATCTATGGAGGACCATGGGCAGTGCAGTATAATCTATGGAGGGAAATGGGGAATGCAGTATAATCTATGGAGGACCATGGGCAGTGCAGTATAAACTATGGAGGGAAATGGGGAATGCAGTATATTCTATGGAGGACCATGGGCAGTGCATTAAAGTCTATGGAGGAAAATGGGGAATGCAGTGTAATCTATGGAGGACCATGGGCAGTGCATTATAACCTATGGAATAAAATGGGGAATGCAGTATAATAAATGGAGGACCATGGGCACTGCATTATAATCTATGGAGGGAAATGGGGAATGCTGTATATTCTATGGAGGACCGTGGGCAGTTCATTATAATCTATGGAGGAAAATGAGGAATGCAGTGTAATCTATGGAGGAACATGGGCAGTGCATTATAATCTATGTAGGAAAATGGGGAATGCAGTATCATGTATGGAGGACCATGGGCAGTGCATTATAATTTATGAATGGAAATGGGGAATGCCGTCTCATCTATGGAGGACCATGGGCAGTGCATTATAATCTATGGAGGGAAATGGGGAATGCAGTATAATCTATTGAGGACCATGGGCAGTGCAGTATAATCTATGGAGGAAAATGGGGAATGCAGTGTAATCTATGGAGGGAAATGAGGAATGCTGTATAATTTATGGAGGACCATGGGAAGTGCATTATAATCTATGGAATCAAATGGGGAATGCAGTATAATCAATGGAGGACCATGGGCAGTGCATTATAATCTATGGAGGGAAATGAGGAATGCTGTATAATTTATGGAGGACCATGGGAAGTGCATTATAATCTATGGAATTAAATGGGGAATGCAGTATAATCAATGGAGGACCATGGGCAGTGCATTATAATCTATGGAGGGAAATGGGGAATTCAGTATCATCTATGGAGGACCATGGGCAGTGCATTATATTCTATGAAGGGAAATGGGGAATGCAGTATAATCTTTGGACGACCATGGGCAGTGCAGTATAATCTATAGAGGAAAATGGGGAATGCAGTATAATCCATGGGCAGTGCATTATAATCTATGGAGGAAAATGGGGAATGCAGTGTAATCTATGGAGGACCATGGACAGTGCAGTATAATGTATGGAGGAAAATGGGGAATGCAGTGTAATCTATGGAGGACCATAGGCACTGCAGTATAATCTATGGAGGGAAATGGGGAATGCAGTATAATCCATGGAGGACCATGGGCAGTGCATTATAATCTATGGAGGGAAATGGGGAATGCAGTATAATCTATGGAGGACCATGGGCAGTGCATTATAATCTATGGAGGAAAATGGGGAATGCAGTATAATCTATGGAGGACCATGGACAGTGCAGTATAAACTATGGAGGGAAATGGGGAATGCAGTATAATCTATGGAGGACCATGGGCAGTGCATTATAATCTATGGAGGAAAATGGGTAATGCAGTATAATCTATGGAGGACCATGGGCAGTGCAGTATAAACTATGGAGGGAAATGGGGAATGCAGTATAATCTATGGAGGACCATGGGCAGTGCAGTATAATCTATGGAGGGAAATGGGGAATGCAGTATAATCTATGGAGGACCATGGGCAGTGCAGTATAAACTATGGAGGGAAATGGGGAATGCAGTATATTCTATGGAGGACCATGGGCAGTGCATTAAAGTCTATGGAGGAAAATGGGGAATGCAGTGTAATCTATGGAGGACCATGGGCAGTGCATTATAACCTATGGAATAAAATGGGGAATGCAGTATAATAAATGGAGGACCATGGGCACTGCATTATAATCTATGGAGGGAAATGGGGAATGCTGTATATTCTATGGAGGACCGTGGGCAGTTCATTATAATCTATGGAGGAAAATGAGGAATGCAGTGTAATCTATGGAGGAACATGGGCAGTGCATTATAATCTATGTAGGAAAATGGGGAATGCAGTATCATGTATGGAGGACCATGGGCAGTGCATTATAATTTATGAATGGAAATGGGGAATGCCGTCTCATCTATGGAGGACCATGGGCAGTGCATTATAATCTATGGAGGGAAATGGGGAATGCAGTATAATCTATTGAGGACCATGGGCAGTGCAGTATAATCTATGGAGGAAAATGGGGAATGCAGTGTAATCTATGGAGGGAAATGAGGAATGCTGTATAATTTATGGAGGACCATGGGAAGTGCATTATAATCTATGGAATTAAATGGGGAATGCAGTATAATCAATGGAGGACCATGGGCAGTGCATTATAATCTATGGAGGGAAATGGGGAATTCAGTATCATCTATGGAGGACCATGGGCAGTGCATTATATTCTATGAAGGGAAATGGGGAATGCAGTATAATCTTTGGACGACCATGGGCAGTGCAGTATAATCTATAGAGGAAAATGGGGAATGCAGTATAATCCATGGGCAGTGCATTATAATCTATGGAGGAAAATGGGGAATGCAGTGTAATCTATGGAGGACCATGGACAGTGCAGTATAATGTATGGAGGAAAATGGGGAATGCAGTGTAATCTATGGAGGACCATAGGCACTGCAGTATAATCTATGGAGGGAAATGGGGAATGCAGTATAATCCATGGAGGACCATGGGCAGTGCATTATAATCTATGGAGGGAAATGGGGAATGCAGTATAATCTATGGAGGACCATGGGCAGTGCATTATAATCTATGGAGGAAAATGGGGAATGCAGTATAATCTATGGAGGACCATGGACAGTGCAGTATAATCTATGGAGGGAAATGGGGAATGCAGTATAATCTATGGAGGACCATGGGCAGTGCAGTATAAACTATGGAGGGAAATGGGGAATGCAGTATAATCTATAGAGGACCATGGGCAGTGCAGTATAATCTATGGAGGAAAATGGGGAATGCAGTGTAATCTATGGAGGACAATGGGCAGTGCAGTATAATCTATGAAGGGAAATAGGGAATGCAGTATAATCTATGGAGGAGCATGGGCAGTGCATTATAATCTATGGAGGGAAATGGGGAATGCAGTATGATCTATGGAGGACCATGGGCAGTGCATTATAATCTATGGAGGAAAATGGGGAATGCAGTATAATCTATGGAGGAACATGGGCAGTGCATTATAATCTATGGAGGGAAATGGGGAATGCAGTATAATCTATGGAGGACCATGGGCAGTGCATTATAATCTATGGAGGGAAATGGGGAATGCAGTATAATCTATGGAGGACCATGGGCAGTGCTTTATAATCTATGGAGGGAAATGGGGAATGCAGTATAATCTATGGAGGACCATGGGCACTGCAGTATAATCTATGGAGGGAAATGGGGAATGCAGTATAATCTATGGAGGACCATGGGCAGTGCAGTATAAACTATGGAGGGAAATTGGGAATGCAGTATATTCTATGGAGGACCATGGGCAGTGCATTAAAGTCTATGGAGGAAAATGGGAAATGCAGTGTAATCTATGGAGGACCATGGGCAGTGCATTATAACCTATGGAATAAAATGGGGAATGCAGTATAATAAATGGAGGACCATGGGCAGTGCATTATAATCTATGGAGGAAAATGGGGAATGCTGTGTAATCTATGGAGGACCATGGGCAGTTCATTATAATCTATGGAGGAAAATGAGGAATGCAGTGTAATCTATGGAGGACCATGGGCAGTGCATTATAATCTATGTAGGAAAATGGGGAATGCAGTATCATCTATGGATGACCATGGGCAGTGCAGTATAATCTTTGGAGGAACATGGGGAATGCAGTATCATCTATGGAGGACCATGGGCAGTGCATTATAATCTATGGAGGTAAATAGGGAATGCAGTATAATATATGGAGAACCATGGGCAGTGCATTATAATCTATGGAGGGAAATGGGGAATGCAATATAATCTATGGAGGACCATGGGCAGTGCATTATAATCTATGGAGGGAAATGAGGAATGCAGTATCATCTATGGAGGACCATGGGCAGTGCATTATAATCTATGGAGGGAAATTGGGAATGCAGTATAATCTATGGAGGACCATGGGCAGTGCATTATAATCTATGGAGGGTAATGGGGAATGCAGTTTAATCTATGGAGGACCATGGGCAGTGCATTATAATCTATGGAGGGAAATGGGGAATACAGTTTAATCTATGGAGGACCATGGGCAGTGCATTATAATCTATGGAGGGAAATGGGGAATGCAGTTTAATCTATGGAGGACCATGGGCAGTGCATTATAATCTATGGAGGGAAATGGGGAATGCAGTCTAATATATGGAGGACCATGGGCAGTGCATTATAATCTATGGAGGGAAATGGGGAATGCAGTATAATCTATGGAGGACCATGGACAGTGCAGTACAATCTATGGAGGAAAATGGGGAATGCAGTGTAATCTATGGAGGACCATGGGCAGTGCAGTATAATCTATGGAGGGAAATGGGGAATGCAGTATAATCCATAGAGGACCATGGGCAGTGCATTATAATCTATGGAGTGAAATGGGGAATGCAGTATAATCTATGGAGGACCATGGGCAGTGCATTATAATCTATGGAGGAAAATGGGGAATGCAGTATAATCTATGGAGGACCATGGACATTGCAGTATAATCTATGGAGGGGAATGCAGTAAAATCTATGGAGGACCATGGGCAGTGCAGTATAAACTATGGAGGGAAATGGGGAATGCAGTATAATCTATGGAGGACCATGGGCAGTGCAGTATAATCTATGGAGGAAAATGGGGAATGCAGTGTAATCTATGGAGGACCATGGGCAGTGCAGTATAATCTATGAAGGGAAATGGGGAATGCAGTATAATCTATGGAGAACCATGGGCAGTGCATTATAATCTATGGAGGGAAATGGGGAATGCAGTATAATCTATGGAGGACCATGGGCAGTGCATTATAATCTATGGAGGAAAATGGGGAATGCAGTATAATCTATGGAGGACCATGGGCAGTGCAGTATAATCTATGGAGGGAAATGGGGAATGCAGTATAATCTATGGAGGACCATGGGCAGTGCAGTATAAACTATGGAGGGAAATGGGGAATGCAGTATATTCTATGGAGGACCATGGGCAGTGCATTAAAGTCTATGGAGGAAAATGGGGAATGCAGTGTAATCTATGGAGGACCATGGGCAGTGCATTATAACCTATGGAATAAAATGGGGAATGCAGTATAATAAATGGAGGACCATGGGCACTGCATTATAATCTATGGAGGGAAATGGGGAATGCTGTATATTCTATGGAGGACCGTGGGCAGTTCATTATAATCTATGGAGGAAAATGAGGAATGCAGTGTAATCTATGGAGGAACATGGGCAGTGCATTATAATCTATGTAGGAAAATGGGGAATGCAGTATCATGTATGGAGGACCATGGGCAGTGCATTATAATTTATGAATGGAAATGGGGAATGCCGTCTCATCTATGGAGGACCATGGGCAGTGCATTATAATCTATGGAGGGAAATGGGGAATGCAGTATAATCTATTGAGGACCATGGGCAGTGCAGTATAATCTATGGAGGAAAATGGGGAATGCAGTGTAATCTATGGAGGGAAATGAGGAATGCTGTATAATTTATGGAGGACCATGGGAAGTGCATTATAATCTATGGAATCAAATGGGGAATGCAGTATAATCAATGGAGGACCATGGGCAGTGCATTATAATCTATGGAGGGAAATGAGGAATGCTGTATAATTTATGGAGGACCATGGGAAGTGCATTATAATTTATGGAATCAAATGGGGAATGCAGTATAATCAATGGAGGACCATGGGCAGTGCATTATAATCTATGGAGGGAAATGGGGAATTCAGTATCATCTATGGAGGACCATGGGCAGTGCATTATATTCTATGAAGGGAAATGGGGAATGCAGTATAATCTTTGGACGACCATGGGCAGTGCAGTATAATCTATAGAGGAAAATGGGGAATGCAGTATAATCCATGGGCAGTGCATTATAATCTATGGAGGAAAATGGGGAATGCAGTGTAATCTATGGAGGACCATGGACAGTGCAGTATAATGTATGGAGGAAAATGGGGAATGCAGTGTAATCTATGGAGGACCATGGGCAGTGCAGTATCATCTATGGAGGGAAATGGGGAATGCAGTATAATCCATGGAGGACCATGGGCAGTGCATTATAATCTATGGAGGGAAATGGGGAATGCAGTATAATCTATGGAGGACCATGGACAGTGCATTATAATCTATGGAGGAAAATGGGGAATGCAGTATAATCTATGGAGGACCATGGGCAGTGCATTATAATCTATGGAGGGAAATGGGGAATGCAGTATAATCTATGGAGGACCATGGGCAGTGCTTTATAATCTATGGAGGGAAATGGGGAATGCAGTATAATCTATGGAGGACCATGGGCACTGCAGTATAATCTATGGAGGGAAATGGGGAATGCAGTATAATCTATGGAGGACCATGGGCAGTGCAGTATAAACTATGGAGGGAAATGGGGAATGCAGTATATTCTATGGAGGACCATGGGCAGTGCATTAAAGTCTATGGAGGAAAATGGGAAATGCAGTGTAATCTATGGAGGACCATGGGCAGTGCATTATAACCTATGGAATAAAATGGGGAATGCAGTATAATAAATGGAGGACCATGGGCAGTGCATTATAATCTATGGAGGAAAATGGGGAATGCTGTATAATCTATGGAGGACCATGGGCAGTTCATTATAATCTATGGAGGAAAATGAGGAATGCAGTGTAATCTATGGAGGACCATGGGCAGTGCATTATAATCTATGTAGGAAAATGGGGAATACAGTATCCTCTATGGATGACCATGGGCAGTGCAGTATAATCTTTGGAGGGACATGGGGAATGCAGTATCATCTATGGAGGACCATGGGCAGTGCATTATATTCTATGGAGGTAAATGGGGAATGCAGTATAATCTATGGAGAACCATGGGCAGTGCATTATAATCTATGGAGGAAAATGGAGAATGCAATATCATCTATGGAGGACCATGGGCAGTGCATTATAATCTATGGAGGGAAATGAGGAATGCAGTATCATCTATGGAGGACCATGGTCAGTGCATTATAATCTATGGAGGAAATGGGGAATGCCGTCTCATCTATGGAGGACCATGGGCAGTGCATTATAATCTATGGAGGGAAATGGGGAATGCAGTATAATCTATGGAGGACCATGGGCAGTGCAGTATAATCTATGGAGGAAAATGGGGAATGCAGTGTAATCTGTGGAGGACCATGGGCAGTGCAGTATAATCCATGGAGGGAAATGGTGAATGCAGTATAATCTATGGAGGACCATGGGCACTGCATTATAATCTATGGAGGAAAATGGGGAATGCAGTCTAAAATATGGAGGACCATGGGCAGTGCATTATAATCTATGGAGGGAAATGGGGAATGCAGTATAATCTATGGAGGACCATGGGCAGTGCATTATAATCTATGGAGGAAAATGGGGAAATCAGTATAATCTATGGAGGACCATGGGCAGTGCATTATAATCTATGGAGGGAAATGCGGAATGCCGTCTCATCTATAGAGGACCATAGGCAGTGCATTATAATCTATGGAGGGAAATGGGGAATCCAGTATAATCTATGGAGGACCATGGGCAGTGCAGTATATTCTATGGAGGGAAATGGGGAATGTCGTCTCATCTATGGAGGACCATGGGCAGTGCATTATAATCTATGGAGGGAAATGGTGAATGCAGTATAATCTATGGAGGACAATGGGCAGTGCATTATAATCTATGGAGGAAAATGGGGAATGCAGTATAATCTATGGAGGAACATGGACAGTGCATTATAATCTATGGAGGGAAATGCGGAATGCCGTCTCATCTATGGAGGACCATGGGCAGTGCATTATAATCTATGGAGGAAAATGGGGAATGCAGTATAATCTATGGAGGAACATGGACAGTGCGTTATAATCTATGGAGGAAAATGGGGAATGCAGTGTAATCTATGGAGGACCATGGGCACTGCATTATAATCTATGGAGGAAAATTGGGAATGCAGTCTAATATACGGAGGACCGTGGGCAGTGCATTATAATCTATGGAGGGAAATGAGGAATGCTGTATAATTTATGGAGGACCATGGGAAGGGCATTATAATCTATGGAATCAAATGGGGAATGCAGTATAATCAATGGAGGACGATGGGCAGTGCATTATAATCTATGGAGGGAAATGGGGAATGCAGTATTATCTTTGGAGGACCATGGGCAGTGCAGTATAATCTATAGAGGAAAATGGGGAATGCAGTATAATCTATGGAGGACCATGGGCAGTGCATTATAATCTATGGAGGAAAATGGGGAATGCATTATAATCTATGGAGGACCATGGGCAGTGCATTATAATCTATGGAGGAATGCAGTATAATCTATGGAGGACCATGGGCAGTGCAGTATAAACTATGGAGGGAAATGGGGAATGCAGTATAATCTATGGAGGACCATGGGCACTGCAGTATAAACTATGGAGGGAAATGGGGAATGCAGTATAATCTATGGAGGACCATGGGCAGTGCATGATAATCTATGGTGGAAATTGGGGCATGCAGTATAATCTATGGAGGACCATGGGCAGTGCATTACAATCTATAGAGGGAAATGGGAAATGCAGTATAATCTATGGAGGACCATGGGCAGTGCATTATAATCTATGGCGGGAAAAGGGGAATGCAGTATAATCTATGGAGGACCATGGGCAGTGCATTATAAACTATTTAGGAAAATGGGGCATGCAGTGTAATCTATGGAGGACCATGGTCAGTGCATTATAATCTATGGAGGAAATGGGGAATGCCGTCTCATCTATGGAGGACCATGGGCAGTGCATTATAATCTATGGAGGGAAATGGGGAATGCAGTATAATATATGGAGGACCATGGGCAGTGCATTATAATCTATGGAGGAAAATGGGGAATGCAGTATAATCTATGGAAGACAATGGGCAGTGCATTATAATCTATGGAGGAAAATGGGGAATGCAGTATAATATATGGAGGATCATGGTCAGTGCATTATAATCTATGGAGGAAAATGGGGAATGCAGTATAATCTATGGAGGACCATGGGCAGTGCATTATAATCTATAGAGGAAAATGAGGAATGCAGTATAATCTATGGAGGACCATGGGCAGTGCATTATAATCTATGGAGGAAAATGAGGAATGCCGTATAATCTATGGAGGACCATGGGCAGTGCAATATAATCTATGGAGGGAAATGGGGAATGCAGTATCATCTATGGAGGACCATGCGCAGTACATTATTTTTTATGGAGGGAAATGGGGAATGCAGTATAATCTATGGAGGACCATGGGCAGTGCAGTATAATCTATGGAGGAAAATGGGGAATGCAGTGTCATATATGGAGGACCATGGGCAGTGCACTATAATCTATGGAGGGAAATGGGGAATGCAGTATCATCTATGGAGGACCATGGGCAGTGCATTATAATCTATGGAGAGAAATGAGGAATGCAGTATAATCTATGGAGGACCATGAGCAGTGCATTATAATCTATGGAGGAAATTGGGGCATGCAGTATAATCTATGGAGGACCATGGGCAGTGTATTATAATCTATGGAGGGAAATGGGGAATGCAGTATAATCTATGGAGGACCATGGGCAGTGCATTATAATCTATAGAGGGAAATGGGGAATGCAGTATCATCTATAGAGGACCATGGGCAGTGCATTATATTCTATGGAGGGAAATGAGGAATGCAGTATAATCTATGGAGGACCATGGGCAGTGCATTATAATCTATGGAGGAAAATGGGGAATGCAGTGTAATCTATGGAGGACCATGGACAGTGCAGTATAATCTATGGAGGAAAATGGGGAATGTAGTGTAATCTATGGAGGACCATGGGCAGTGCATAATAATCTATGGAGGGAAATGTGGAATGCAGTATAATCTATGGAGGACAATGGGCAGTGCATTATAATCTATGGAGGAAAATGGGGAATG
Organism: Ranitomeya imitator; assembly: GCF_032444005.1. Classification (NCBI taxonomy): domain Eukaryota; kingdom Metazoa; phylum Chordata; class Amphibia; order Anura; family Dendrobatidae; genus Ranitomeya; species Ranitomeya imitator. The sequence goes on along the minus strand of NC_091284.1, from coordinate 273,136,873 downwards.
CAGTAAAATCTTTGGAGGACCATGGACAGTGCAGTATAATCTATAGAGGAAAATGGGGAATGCAGTATAATCCATGGAGAACCATGGGCAGTGCATTATAATCTATGGAGGAAAATGGGGAATGCAGTGTAATCTATGGAGGACCATGGACAGTGCAGTATAATCTATGGAGGAAAATGGGGAATGCAGTGTAATCTATGGAGGACCATGGGCAGTGCATTATAATCTATGGAGGGAAATGGGGAATGCCGTATAATCTATGGAGGACCATGGGCAGTGCATTATAATCTATGGAGGGAAATGGGGAATGCAGTATAATCTATGGAGGACCATGGTCAGTGCATTATAATCTATGGAGTGAAATGGGGAATGCAGTATAATCTATGGAGGACCATGGTCAGTGCATTATAATCTATGGAGGGAAATGGGGAATGCAGTATAATCTATGGAGGACCATGGGCAGTGCATTATAATCTATGGAGGGAAATGGGGAATGCAGTATAATCTATGGAGGACCATGGTCAGTGCATTATAATCTATGGAGGGAAATGGGGAATGCAGTATAATCTATGGAGGACCATGGGCAGTGCATTATAATCTATGGAAGAAAATGGGGAATGCAGTTTAATCTATGGAGGACCATGGGCAGTGCATTATAATCTATGTAGGAAAATGGGGAATGCAGTATAATCTATGGAGGACCATGGTCAGTGCATTATAATCTATGGAGGGAAATGGGGAATGCAGTATAATCTATGGAGGACCATGGTCAGTGCATTATAATCTATGGAGGAAAATGGGGAATGCAGTATAATCTATGGAGGACCATGGGCAGTGCATTATAATCTATGGAGGAAAATGGGGAATGCAGTTTAATCTATGGAGGACCATGGGCAGTGCATTATAATCTATGGAGGGAAATGGGGAATGCAGTATAATCTATGGAGGACCATGGTCAGTGCATTATAATCTATGGAGGGAAATGGGGAATGCAGTATAATCTATGGAGGACCATGGGCAGTGCATTATAATCTATGGAGTAAAATGGGGAATGCAGTTTAATCTATGGAGGACCATGGGCAGTGCATTATAATCTATGGAGGGAAATGGGGAATGCAGTATAATCTATGGAGGACCATGGTCAGTGCATTATAATCTATGGAGGGAAATGGGTAATGCAGTATAATCTATGGAGGACCATGGGCAGTGCATTATAATCTATGGAAGAAAATGGGAAATGCAGTTTAATCTATGGAGGACCATGGGCAGTGCATTATAATCTATGGAGGAAAATGGGGAATGCAGTATAATCTATGGAGGACCATGGTCAGTGCATTATAATCTATGGAGGGAAATGGGGAATGCAGTATAATCTATGGAGGACCATGGGCAGTGCATTATAATCTATGGAGGAAAATGGGGAATGCAGTATAATCTATGGAGGACCATGGGCAGTGCATTATAATCTATGGAGGAAAATGGGGAATGCAGTTTAATCTATGGAGGACCATGGGCAGTGCATTATAATCTATGGAGGGAAATGGGGAATGCAGTATAATCTATGGAGGACCATGGTCAGTGCATTATAATCTATGGAGAGAAATGGGGAATGCAGTATAATCTATGGAGGACCATGGGCAGTGCATTATAATCTATGGAAGAAAATGGGGAATGCAGTTTAATCTATGGAGGACCATGGGCAGTGCATTATAATCTATGTAGGAAAATGGGGAATGCAGTATAATCTATGGAGGACCATGGTCAGTGCATTATAATCTATGGAGGGAAATGGGGAATGCAGTATAATCTATGGAGGACCATGGTCAGTGCATTATAATCTATGGAGGGAAATGGGGAATGCAGTATAATCTATGGAGGACCATGGGCAGTGCATTATAATCTATGGAGGAAAATGGGGAATGCAGTTTAATCTATGGAGGACCATGGGCAGTGCATTATAATCTATGGAGGGAAATGGGGAATGCAGTATAATCTATGGAGGACCATGGTCAGTGCATTATAATCTATGGAGGGAAATGGGGAATGCAGTATAATCTATGGAGGACCATGGGCAGTGCATTATAATCTATGGAGGAAAATGGGGAATGCAGTTTAATCTATGGAGGACCATGGGCAGTGCATTATAATCTATGGAGAGAAATGGGGAATGTCGTCTCATCTATGGAGGACCATGGGCAGTGCATTATAATCTATAGAGGGAAATGGGGAATGCAGTATAATCTATGGAGGACCATGGGCAGTGCATTATAATCTATGGAGGGAAATGGTGAATGCAGTATAATCTATGGAGGACAATGGGCAGTGCATTATAATCTATGGAGGAAAATGGGGAATGCAGTATAATCTATGGAGGAACATGGACAGTGCATTATAATCTATGGAGGGAAATGGGGAATGCAGTATAATCTATGGAGGACCATGGGCAGTGCAGTATAATCTATAGAGGAAAATGGGGAATGCAGTATAATCTATGGAGGACCATGGGCAGTGCATTATAATCTATGGAGGAAAATGGGGAATGCATTATAATCTATGGAGGACCATGGGCAGTGCATTATAATCTATGGAGGGAAATGGGGAATGTCGTCTCATCTATGGAGGACCATGGGCAGTGCATTATAATCTATGGAGGGAAATGGGGAATGCAGTATAATCTATGGAGGACCATGGGCAGTGCATTATAATCTATGGAGGGAAATGGTGAATGCAGTATAATCTATGGAGGACAATGGGCAGTGCATTATAATGTATGGAGGGAAATGGGGAATGCAGTATAATCTATGGAGGACCATGGACAGTGCAGTATAATCTATGGAGGAAAATGGGGAATGCAGTTTAATCTATGGAGGACCATGGGCAGTGCATTATAATCTATGGAGGGAAATGGGGAATGTCGTCTCATCTATGGAGGACCATGGGCAGTGCATTATAATCTATGGAGGGAAATGGGGAATGCAGTATAATCTATGGAGGACCATGGGCAGTGCATTATAATCTATGGAGGGAAATGGTGAATGCAGTATAATCTATGGAGGACAATGGGCAGTGCATTATAATCTATGGAGGAAAATGGGGAATGCAGTATAATCTATGGAGGAACATGGACAGTGCATTATAATCTATGGAGGGAAGTGGGGAATGCAGTATAATCTATGGAGGACCATGGGCAGTGCATTATAATCTATGGAGGGAAATGGGGAATGCCGTCTCATCTATGGAGGACCATGGAAAGTGCATTATAATCTATGGAGGGAAATTGGTAATGCAGTATAATCTATGGAGGACCATGGGCAGTGCAGTATAATCTATGGAGGAAAATGGGGAGTGCAGTGTAATCTATGGAGGACCATGGGCAGTGCATTATAATCTATGGAGGGAAATGGGGAATGTCGTCTCATCTATGGAGGACCATGGGCAGTGCATTATAATCTATGGAGGGAAATGGGGAATGCAGTATAATCTATGGAGGACCATGGGCAGTGCATTATAATCTATGGAGGGAAATGGTGAATGCAGTATAATCTATGGAGGACAATGGGCAGTGCATTATAATCTATGGAGGAAAATGGGGAATGCAGTATAATCTATGGAGGAACATGGACAGTGCATTATAATCTATGGAGGGAAGTGGGGAATGCAGTATAATCTATGGAGGACCATGGGCAGTGCATTATAATCTATGGAGGGAAATGGGGAATGCCGTCTCATCTATGGAGGACCATGGGAAGTGCATTATAATCTATGGAGGGAAATTGGTAATGCAGTATAATCTATGGAGGAACATGGACAGTGCATTATAATCTATGGAGGGAAGTTGGGAATGCAGTATAATCTATGGAGGACCATGGGCAGTGCATTATAATCTATGGAGGGAAATGGGGAATGCCGTCTCATCTATGGAGGACCATGGGAAGTGCATTATAATCTATGGAGGGAAATTGGTAATGCAGTATAATCTATGGAGGACCATGGGCAGTGCAGTATAATCTATGGAGGACCATGGGCTGTGCAGTATAATCCATTAAGGGAAATGGTGAATGCAGTATAATCTATGGAGGACCATAGGCACTGCATTATAATCTATGGAGGAAAATGGGGAATGCAGTAAAATCTTTGGAGGACCATGGACAGTGCAGTATAATCTATAGAGGAAAATGGGGAATACAGTATAATCCATGGAGAACCATGGGCAGTGCATTATAATCTATGGAGGAAAATGGGGAATGCAGTGTAATCTATGGAGGACCATGGACAGTACAGTATAATCTATGGAGGAAAATGGGGAATGCAGTATAATATATAGAGGATCATGGTCAGTGCAGTATAATCTATGGAGGGAAATGGGGAATGCAGTATAATCTATGGAGGACCATGGGCAGTGCATTATAATCTATAGAGGAAAATGAGGAATGCAGTATAATCTATGGAGGACCATGGGCAGTGCATTATAATCTATGGAGGATAATGAGGAATGCCGTATAATCTATGGAGGACCATGGGCAGTGCAATATAATCTATGGAGGGAAATGGGGAATGCAGTATCATCTATGGAGGACCATGCGCAGTGCATTATTTTCTATGGAGGGAAATGGGGAATGCAGTATAATCTATGGAGGACCATGGGCAGTGCAGTATAATCTATGGAGGAAAATGGGGAATGCAGTGTCATATATGGAGGACCATGGGCAGTGCATTATAATCTATGGAGGGAAATGGGGAATGCAGTATCATCTATGGAGCACCATGGGCAGTGCATTATAATCTATGGAGGGAAATGGTGAATGCAGTATAATCTATGGAGGACCATGGACAGTGCATTATAATCTATGGAGGGAAATGGGGAATGCAGTATAATCTATGGAGGACCATGGTCAGTGCATTATAATCTATGGAGGGAAATGGGGAATGCAGTATAATCTATGGAGGACCATGGGCAGTGCATTATAATCTATGGAGGAAAATGGGGAATGCAGTTTAATCTATGGAGGACCATGGGCAGTGCATTATAATCTATGGAGGGAAATGGGGAATGTCGTCTCATCTATGGAGGACCATGGGCAGTGCATTATAATCTATGGAGGGAAATGGGGAATGCAGTATAATCTATGGAGGACCATGGGCAGTGCATTATAATCTATGGAGGGAAATGGTGAATGCAGTATAATCTATGGAGGACAAAGGGCAGTGCATTATAATCTATGGAGGAAAATGGGGAATGCAGTATAATCTATGGAGGAACATGGACAGTGCATTTTAATCTATGGAAGGAAGTGGGGAATGCAGTATAATCTATGGAGGACCATGGGCAGTGCATTATAATCTATGTAGGGAAATGGGGAATGCCGTCTCATCTATGGAGGACCATGGGCAGTGCATTATAATCTATGGAGGGAAATTGGGAATGCAGTATAATCTATGGAGGACCATGGGCAGTGCAGTATAGTCTATGGAGGAAAATGGGGAATGCAGTGTAATCTATGGAGGACCATGGGCAGTGCAGTATAATCCATGAAGGGAAATGGTGAATGCAGTATAATCTATGGAGGACCATGGGCACTGCATTATAATCTATGGAGGAAAATGGGGAATGCAGTCTAATATATGGGGGACCATGGGCAGTGCATTATAATCTATGGAGGGAAATGGGGAATGGAGTATAATCTATGGAGGACCATGGGCAGTGCATTATAATCTATGGAGGAAAATGGGGAATGAAGTATAATCTATGGAGGACCATGGGCAGTGCATTATAATTTATGGAGGGAAATGGGGAATGCCGTCTCATCTATGGAGGACCATGGGCAGTGCATTATAATCTATGGAGGGAAATGGGGAATGCAGTCTAATCTATGGAGGACCATGGGCAGTGCATTATAATCTATGGAGGGAAATGAGGAATGCTGTATAATTTATGGAGGACCATGGGAAGAGCATTATAATCTATGGAATCAAATGGGAATGCAGTATAATCAATGGAGGACGATGGGCAGTGCATTATAATCTATGGAGGGAAATGGGGAATGCAGTATCATCTATGGAGGACCATGGGCAGTGCATTATATTCTATGGAGGGAAATGGGGAATGCAGTATAATCTTTGCCGGACCATGGGCAGTGCAGTATAATCTATAGAGGAAAATGGGAATGCAGTATAATCTATGGAGGACCATAGACAGTGCAGTATAATCTATGGAGGAAAATGGGGAATGCAGTGTAATCTATGGAGGACCATGGACAGTGCAGTATAATCTATGGAGGAAAATGGGGAATGCAGTGTAATCTATGGAGGACCATGGACAGTGCAGTATAATCTATGTAGGAAAATGGGGAATGCAGTGAAATCTATGGAGGACCATGGGCAGTGCATTATAATCTATGGAGGGATATGTTGAATGCAGTATAATCCATGGAGGACCATGGGCAGTGCATTATAATCTATGGAAGGAAATGGGGAATGCAGTATAATCTATGGAGGACCATGGACAGTGCAGTGTAATCTATGGAGGGAAATAGGGAATGCAGTATAATCTATGGAGGACCATGGGCAGTGCAGTATAAACTATGGAGGGAAATGGGGAATGCAGTATAATCTATGGAGGACCATGGGCAGTGCAGTATAATCTATGAAGGGAAATGGGGAATGCAGTATAATCTATGGAGAACCATGGGCAGTGCATTATAATCTATGGAGGGAAATGGGGAATGCAGTATAATCTATGGAGGACCAAGGGCAGTGCAATATAATCTATGCAGGAAAATGGGGAATGCAGTATAATCTATGGAGGACCATGGGCAGTGCAGTATAAACTATGGAGGGAAATGGGGAATGCAGTATATTCTATGGAGGACCATGGGCAGTGCATTAAAGTCTATGGAGGAAAATGGGGAATGCAGTGTAATCTATGGAGGACCATGGGCAGTGCATTATAACCCATGGAATAAAATGGGGAATGCAGTATAATAAATGGAGGACCATGAGCACTGCATTATAATCTATGGAGGGAAATGGGGAATGCTGTATAATCTATGGAGGACCGTGGGCAGTTCATTATAATCTATGGAGGAAAATGAGGAATGCATTGTAATCTATGGAGGACCATGGGCAGTGCATTATAATCTATGTAGGAAAATGGGGAATGCAGTATCATGTATGGAGGACCATGGGCAGTGCATTATAATCTATGGAGGGAAATGGGGAATGCAGTATAATCTATGGAGGACCATGGGCAGTGCATTATAATCTATGGAGGAAAATGGTGAATGCAGTATAATCTATGGAGGACCATGGGCAGTGCATTATAATTTATGGAGGGAAATGGGGAATGCCGTCTCATCTACGGAGGACCATGGGCAGTTCATTATAATCTATGGAGGGAAATGGGGAATGCAGTATAATCTATGGAGGACCATGGGCAGTGCAGTATAATCTATGGAGGAAAATGGGAAATGCTGTGTAATCTATGGAGGACCATGGGCAGTGCATTATAATCTATGGAGGGAAATGAGGAATGCTGTATAATTTATGGAGGACCATGGGAAGTGCATCATAATCTATGGAATCAAAGGGGAATGCAGTATAATCAATGGAGGACAATGGGCAGTGCATTATAATCTATGGAGGGAAATGGGGAATTCAGTATCATCTATGGAGGACCATGGGCAGTGCATTATATTCTATGGAGTGAAATGGGGAATGCAGTATAATCTTTGGACGACCATGGGCAGTGCAGTATAATCTATAGAGGAAAATGGGGAATGCAGTATAATCCATGGAGAACCATGGGCAGTGCATTATAATCTATGGAGGAAAATGGGGAATGCAGTGTAATCTATGGAGGACCATGGACAGTGCAGTATAATCTATGGAGGAAAATGGGGAATGCAGTTTAATCTATGGAGGACCATGGGCAGTGCAGTATAATCTATGGAGGGAAATGGGGAATGCAGTATAATCCATGGAGGACCATGGGCAGTGCATTATAATCTATGGAGGGAAATGGGGAATGCAGTATAATCTATGGAGGACCATGGGCAATGCAGTATAATCCATGAAGGAAAATGGTGAATGCAGTATAATCTATGGGGGACCATGGGCACTGCATTATAATCTATGGAGGAAAATGGGGAATGTAGTCTAATATATGGGGGACCATGGGCAGTGCATTATAATCTATATAGGGAAATGGGGAATGCAGTATAATCTATGGAGGACCATGGGCAGTGCATTATAATCTATGGAGGGAAATGGGGAATGCCGTCTCATCTATGGAGGACCATGGGCAGTGCATTATAATCTATGGAGGGAAATGGGGAATGCAGTGTAATCTATGGAGGATCATGGGCAGTGCATTATAATCTATGGAGGAAAATGGGGAATGCAGTGTAATCTATGGAGGACCATGGGCAGTGCATTATAATCTATGGAGGGAAATGAGGAATGCTGTATAATTTATGGAGGACCATGGGAAGTGCATTATAATCTATGGAATCAAATGGGGAATGCAGTATAATCAATGGAGGACGAGGGGCAGTGCATTATAATCTATGCAGGGAAATGGGGAATGCAGTATCATCTATGGAGGACCATGGGCAGTGCATTATATTATATGGAGGGAAATGGGGAATGCAGTATAATCTTTGGAGGACCATGGACAGTGCAGTATAATCTATGGAGGAAAATGGGGAATGCAGTGTAATCTATGGAGGACCATGGACAGTGCAGTATAATCTATGGAGGAAAATGGGGAATGCAGTGTAATCTATGGAGGACCATGGGCAGTGCATTATAATCTATGGAGGGAAATGGGGAATGCAGTATAATCCATGGAGGACCATGGGCCGTGCATTATAATCTATGGAGGGAAATGGGGAATGCAGTATAATCTATGGAGGACCATGGGCAGTGCATTATAATATATGGAGGAAAATGGGGAATGCAGTATAATCTATGGAGGACCATGGACAGTGCAGTATAATCTATGGAGGGAAATGGGGAATGCAGTATAATCCATGGAGGACCATGGGCAGTGCATTATAAACTATGGAGGGAAATGGGGAATGCAGTATAATCTATGGAGGACCATGGGCAGTGCAGTATAATCTATGGAGGAAAATGGGGAATGCAGTGTAATCTATGGAGGACCATGGGCAGTGCAGTATAATCTATGAAGGGAAATGGGGAATGCAGTATAATCTATGGAGAACCATGGGCAGTGCATTATAATCTATGGAGGGAAATGGGGAATGCAGTATAATCTATGGAGGACCATGGGCAGTGCATTATAATCTATGGAGGAAAATGGGGAATGCAGTATAATCTATGGAGGACCATGGGCAGTGCAGTATAAACTATGGAGGGAAATGGGGAATGCAGTATATTCTATGGAGGACCATGGGCAGTGCATTAAAGTCTATGGAGGAAAATGGGGAATGCAGTGTAATCTATGGAGGACCATGGGCAGTGCATTATAACCCATGGAATAAAATGGGGAATGCAGTATAATAAATGGAGGACCATGGGCACTGCATTATAATCTATGGAGGGAAATGGGGAATGCTGTATAATCTATGGAGGACCATGGGCAGTTCATTATAATCTATGGAGGAAAATGAGGAATACAGTGTAATCTATGGAGGACCATGGGCAGTGCATTATAATCTATGTAGGAAAATGGGGAATGCAGTATCATGTATGGAGGACCATGGGCAGTGCATTATAATCTATGGAGGAAAATGGGGAATGCAGTATAATCTATGGAGGACCATGGGCAGTGCAGTATAATTTATGGAGGGAAATGGGGAATGCCGTCTCATCTATGGAGGACCATGGGCAGTGCATTATAATCTATGGAGGGAAATGGGGAATGCAGTATAATCTATGGAGGACCATGGGCAGTGCAGTATAATCTATGGAGGAAAATGGGGAATGCAGTGTAATCTATGGAGGACCACGGGCAGTGCATTATAATCTATGGAGGGAAAAGAGGAATGCTGTATAATTTATGGAGGACCATGGGAAGTGCATTATCATCTATGGAATCAAATGGGGAATGCAGTATAATCAATGGATGATGATGGGCAGTGCATTATATTCTATGGAGGGAAATGGGGAATGCAGTATAATCTTTGGACGACCATGGGAAGTGCAGTATAATCTATTGAGGAAAATGGGGAATGCAGTATAATCCATGGAGAACCATGGGCAGTGCATTATAATCTATGGAGGAAAATGGGGAATGCAGTGTAATCTATGGAGGACTATGGACAGTGCAGTATAATCTATGGAGGAAAATGGGGAATGCAGTGTAATCTATGGAGGACCATGGGCAGTGCAGTATAATCTATGGAGGGAAATGGGGAATGCAGTATAATCCATGGAGGACCATGGGCAGTGCATTATAATATATGGAGGAAAATGGGGAATGCAGTATAATCTATGGAGGACCATGGGCAGTGCAGTATAAACTATGGAGGGAAATGGGGAATGCAGTATAATCTATGGAGGACCATGGGCAGTGCAGTATAAACTATGGAGGGAAATGGGGAATGCAGTATATTCTATGGAGGACCATGGGCAGTGCATTAAAGTCTATTGAGGAAAATGGGGAATGCAGTGTAATCTATGGAGGACCATGGGCAGTGCATTATAACCCATGGAATAAAATGGGGAATGCAGTATAATAAATGGAGGACCATGGGCACTGCATTATAATCTATGGAGGGAAATGGGGAATGCTGTATAATCTATGGAGGACCATGGGCAGTTCATTATAATCTATGGAGGAAAATGAGGAATGCAGTGTAATCTATGGAGGACCATGGGCAGTGCATTATAATCTATGTAGGAAAATGGGGAATGCAGTATCATGTATGGAGGACCATGGGCAGTGCATTATAATCTATGGAGGAAAATGGGGAATGCAGTATAATCTATGGAGGACCATGGGCAGTGCATTATAATTTATGGAGGGAAATGGGGAATGCTGTCTCATCTATGGAGGACCATGGGCAGTGCATTATAATCTATGGAGGGAAATGGGGAATGCAGTATAATCTATTGAGGACCATGGGCAGTGCAGTATAATCTATGGAGGAAAATGGGGAATGCAGTGTAATCTATGGAGGACCACGGGCAGTGCATTATAATCTATGGAGGGAAATGAGGAATGCTGTATAATTTATGGAGGACCATGGGAAGTGCAGTATCATCTATGGAATCAAATGGGGAATGCAGTATAATCAATGGATGATGATGGGCAGTGCATTATAATCTAGGGAGGGAAATGGGGAATGCAGTATAATCCATGGAGAACCATGGGCAGTGCATTATAATCTATGGAGGAAAATGGGGAATGCAGTGTAATCTATGGAGGACTATGGACAGTGCAGTATAATCTATGGAGGAAAATGGGGAATGCAGTGTAATCTATGGAGGACCATGGGCAGTGCAGTATAATCTATGGAGGGAAATGGGGAATGCAGTATAATCCATGGAGGACCATGGGCAGTGCATTATAATCTATGGAGGGAAATGGGGAATACAGTATAATCTATGGAGGACCATGGGCAGTGCATTATAATCTATGGAGGAAAATGGGGAATGCAGTATAATCTATGGAGGACCATGGACAGTGCAGTATAATCTATGGAGGCAAATGGGGAATGCAGTATAATCTATGGAGGACCATGGGCAGTGCATTATAATCTATGGAGGAAAATGGGGAATGCAGTATAATCTATGGAGGACCATGGACAGTGCAGTATAATATATGGAGGGAAATGGGGAATGCAGTATAATCCATGGAGGACCATGGGCAGTGCATTATAATCTATGGAGGGAAATGGGGAATACAGTATAATCCATGGAGGACCATGGGCAGTGCAGTATAAACTATGGAGGGAAATGGGGAATGCAGTATAATCTATGGAGGACCAAGGGCAGTGCAGTATAATCTATGGAGGAAAATGGGGAATGCAGTGTAATCTATGGAGGACCATGGGCAGTGCAGTATAATCTATGAAGGGAAATAGGGAATGCAGTATAATCTATGGAGGACCATGGGCAGTGCATTATAATCTATGGAGGGAAATGGGGAATGCAGTATGATCTATGGAGGACCATGGGCAGTGCATTATAATCTATGGAGGAAAATGGGGAATGCAGTGTAATCTATGGAGGACCATGGGCAGTGCAGTATAAACTATGGAGGGAAATGGGGAATGCAGTAAAATCTATGGAGGACCATGGGCAGTGCAGTATAATCTATGGAGGGAAATGGGGAATGCAGTATAATCTATGGAGGACCATGGGCAGTGCAGTATAAACTATGGAGGAAATGGGGAATGCAGTGTAATCTATGGAGGACCATGGGCAGTGCATTATAACCTATGGAATAAAATGGGGAATGCAGTATATTAAATGGAGGACCATGGGCAGTGCATTATATTCTATGGAGGAAAATGGGGAATGCTGTATAATCTATGGAGGACCGTGGACAGTGCAGTATAATCTATGGAGGAAAATGGGGAATGCAGTGTAATCTATGGAGGACCATGGACAGTGCAGTATAATCTATGGAGGAAAATGGGGAATGCAGTGTAATCTATGGAGGACCATGGGCAGTGCAGTATAATCTATGGAGGGAAATGGGGAATGCAGTATAATCGATGGAGGACCATGGGCAGTGCATTATAATCTATGGATGGAAATGGGGAATACAGTATAATCTATGGAGGACCATGGGCAGTGCATTATAATCTATGGAGGAAAATGGGGAATGCAGTATAATCTATGGAGGACCATGGACAGTGCAGTATAATCTATGGAGGGAAATGGGGAATGCAGTATAATCTATGGAGGACCATGGGCAGTGCAGTATAAATTATGGAGGGAAATGGGGAATGCAGTATAATCTATGGAGGACCATGGGCAGTGCAGTATAATCTATGGAGGAAAGTGGGGAATGCAGTGTAATCTATGGAGGACCATGGGCAGTGCATTATAATCTATGGAGGGAAATGGGGAATGCAGTATGATCTATGGAGGACCATGGGCAGTGCATTATAATCTATGGAGGAAAATGGGGAATGCAGTATAATCTATGGAGGACCATGGGCAGTGCAGTATAAACTATGGAGGGAAATGGGGAATGCAGTAAAATCTATGGAGGACCATGGGCAGTGCAGTATAATCTATGGAGGGAAATGGGGAATGCAGTATAATCTATGGAGGACCATGGGCAGTGCAGTATAAACTATGGAGGGAAATGGGGAATGCAGTATATTCTATGGAGGACCATGGGCAGTGCATTAAAGTCTATGGAGGAAAATGGGGAATGCAGTGTAATCTATGGAGGACCATGGGCAGTGCAGTATAAACTATGGAGGGAAATGGGGAATGCAGTATATTCTATGGAGGACCATGGGCACTGCATTATAATCTATGGAGGAAAATGGGGAATGCTGTATAATCTATGGAGGACCGTGGGCAGTTCATTATAATCTATGGAGGAAAATGAGGAATGCAGTGTAATAAATGGAGGACCATGGGCAGTGCATTATAATCTATGTAGGAAAATGGGGAATGCAGTATAATCTATGGATGACCATGGGCAGTGCAGTATAATCTATGGAGGAAAATGGGGAATGCAGTATCATCTATGGAGGACCCTGGGCAGTGCATTATAATCTATGGAGGTAAATGGGGAATGCAGAATAATCTATGGATGACCATGGGCAGTGCATTATATTCTATGGAGGGAAATGGGGAATGCAGTATAATCTTTGGACGACCATGGGAAGTGCAGTATAATCTATAGAGGAAAATGGGGAATGAAGTGTAATCTATGGAGGACCATGGACAGTGCAGTATAATCTATGGAGGAAAATGGGGAATGCAGTCTAATATACGGAGGACCATGGGCAGTGCATTATAATCTATGGAGGGAAATGAGGAATGCTGTATCATCTATGGAGGACCATGGGAAGTGCATTATAATCTATGGAATCAAATGAGGAATGCAGTATAATCAATGGAGGACCATGGGCACTGCATTATAATCTATGGAGGGAAATGGGGAATGCAGTCTAATATATGGAGGACCATGGGCAGTGCATTATAATCTATGGAGGGAAATGGGGAATGCAGTCTAATATATGGAGGACCATGGGCAGTGCATTATAATCTATGGAGGGAAATGGGGAATGCAGTATAATCTTTGGAGGACCATGGGCAGTGCAGTATAATCTATGGAGGGAAATGGGGAATGCAGTAAAATCTATGGAGGACCATGGGCAGTGCATTATAATCTATGGAGGAAAATGGGGAATGCAGTATAATCTATGGAGGACCATGGGCAGTGCATTATAATCTATGGAGGAAAATGGGGAATGCAGTATAATCTATGGAGGACCATGGGCACTGCATTATAATCTATGGAGGGAAATGGGGAATGCAGTCTTATATACGGAGGACCATGGGCAGTGCATTATAATCTATGGAGGGAAATGGGGAATGCAGTTTAATCTATGGAGGACCATGGGCAGTGCATTATGATCTATGGAGGGAAATGGGGAATGCAGTCTAATATATGGAGGACCATGGGCAGTGCATTATAATCTATGGAGGGAAATGGGGAATGCAGTATCATCTATGGAGGACCATGGGCAGTGCATTATAATCTATGGAGGAAAATGGGGAATGCAGTATAATCTATGGAGGACCATGGGCAGTGCAGTATAAACTATGGAGGGAAATGGGGAATGCAGTATAATCTATGGTGGACCATGGGCAGTGCAGTATAATCTATGGAGGAAAATGGGGAATGCAGTGTAATCTATGGAGGACCATGGGCAGTGCATTTTAATCTATGGAGGGAAATGGGGAATGCAGTCTAATATATGGAGGACCATGGGCAGTGCATTATAATCTATGGAGGGAAATGGGGAATGCAGTATCATCTATGGAGGACGATGGGCAGTGCATTATAATCTATGGAGGAAAATGGGGAATGCAGTATAATCTATGGAGGACCATGGGCAGTGCAGTATAATCTATGGAGGAAAATGGGGAATGCAGTATAATCTATGGAGGACCATGGGCCGTGCAGTATAATCTATGGAGGGATATGGGGAATGCAGTATAATCTATGGAGGACCATGGGCAGTGCAGTATAATCTATGGAGGAAAATGGGGAATGCAGTGTAATCTATGGAGGACCATAGGCAGTGCAGTATAATCTATGAAGGGAAATAGGGAATGCAGTATAATCTATGGAGGACCATGGGCAGTGCAGTATAATCTATGGAGGGAAATGGGGAATGCCGTCTCATCTATGGAGGACCATGGGCAGTGCATTATAATCTATGGAGGGAAATGGGGAATGCAGTGTAATCTATGGAGGATCATGGGCAGTGCATTATAATCTATGGAGGAAAATGGGGAATGCAGTGTAATCTATGGAGGACCATGGGCAGTGCATTATAATCTATGGAGGGAAATGAGGAATGCTGTATAATTTATGGAGGACCATGGGAAGTGCATTATAATCTATGGAATCAAATGGGGAATGCAGTATAATCAATGGAGGACGAGGGGCAGTGCATTATAATCTATGCAGGGAAATGGGGAATGCAGTATCATCTATGGAGGACCATGGGCAGTGCATTATATTATATGGAGGGAAATGGGGAATGCAGTATAATCTTTGGAGGACCATGGACAGTGCAGTATAATCTATGGAGGAAAATGGGGAATGCAGTGTAATCTATGGAGGACCATGGACAGTGCAGTATAATCTATGGAGGAAAATGGGGAATGCAGTGTAATCTATGGAGGACCATGGGCAGTGCATTATAATCTATGGAGGGAAATGGGGAATGCAGTATAATCCATGGAGGACCATGGGCCGTGCATTATAATCTATGGAGGGAAATGGGGAATGCAGTATAATCTATGGAGGACCATGGGCAGTGCATTATAATATATGGAGGAAAATGGGGAATGCAGTATAATCTATGGAGGACCATGGACAGTGCAGTATAATCTATGGAGGAAAATGGGGAATGCAGTGTAATCTATGGAGGACCATGGGCAGTGCAGTATAATCTATGGAGGAAAATGGGGAATGCAGTGTAATCTATGGAGGACCATGGGCAGTGCAGTATAATCTATGAAGGGAAATGGGGAATGCAGTATAATCTATGGAGAACCATGGGCAGTGCATTATAATCTATGGAGGGAAATGGGGAATGCAGTATAATCTATGGAGGACCATGGGCAGTGCATTATAATCTATGGAGGAAAATGGGGAATGCAGTATAATCTATGGAGGACCATGGGCAGTGCAGTATAAACTATGGAGGGAAATGGGGAATGCAGTATATTCTATGGAGGACCATGGGCAGTGCATTAAAGTCTATGGAGGAAAATGGGGAATGCAGTGTAATCTATGGAGGACCATGGGCAGTGCATTATAACCCATGGAATAAAATGGGGAATGCAGTATAATAAATGGAGGACCATGGGCACTGCATTATAATCTATGGAGGGAAATGGGGAATGCTGTATAATCTATGGAGGACCATGGGCAGTTCATTATAATCTATGGAGGAAAATGAGGAATGCAGTGTAATCTATGGAGGACCATGGGCAGTGCATTATAATCTATGTAGGAAAATGGGGAATGCAGTATCATGTATGGAGGACCATGGGCAGTGCATTATAATCTATGGAGGAAAATGGGGAATGCAGTATAATCTATGGAGGACCATGGGCAGTGCATTATAATTTATGGAGGGAAATGGGGAATGCCGTCTCATCTATGGAGGACCATGGGCAGTGCATTATAATCTATGGAGGGAAATGGGGAATGCAGTATAATCTATGGAGGACCATGGGCAGTGCAGTATAATCTATGGAGGAAAATGGGGAATGCAGTGTAATCTATGGAGGACCACGGGCAGTGCATTATAATCTATGGAGGGAAAAGAGGAATGCTGTATAATTTATGGAGGACCATGGGAAGTGCATTATCATCTATGGAATCAAATGGGGAATGCAGTATAATCAATGGATGATGATGGGCAGTGCATTATATTCTATGGAGGGAAATGGGGAATGCAGTATAATCTTTGGACGACCATGGGAAGTGCAGTATAATCTATAGAGGAAAATGGGGAATGCAGTATAATCCATGGAGAACCATGGGCAGTGCATTATAATCTATGGAGGAAAATGGGGAATGCAGTGTAATCTATGGAGGACTATGGACAGTGCAGTATAATCTATGGAGGAAAATGGGGAATGCAGTGTAATCTATGGAGGACCATGGGCAGTGCAGTATAATCTATGAAGGGAAATAGGGAATGCAGTATAATCTATGGAGGACCATGGGCAGTGCATTATAATCTATGGAGGGAAATGGGGAATGCAGTATGATCTATGGAGGACCATGGGCAGTGCATTATAATCTATGGAGGAAAATGGGGAATGCAGTGTAATCTATGGAGGACCATGGGCAGTGCAGTATAAACTATGGAGGGAAATGGGGAATGCAGTAAAATCTATGGAGGACCATGGGCAGTGCAGTATAATCTATGGAGGGAAATGGGGAATGCAGTATAATCTATGGAGGACCATGGGCAGTGCAGTATAAACTATGGAGGAAATGGGGAATGCAGTGTAATCTATGGAGGACCATGGGCAGTGCATTATAACCTATGGAATAAAATGGGGAATGCAGTATATTAAATGGAGGACCATGGGCAGTGCATTATATTCTATGGAGGAAAATGGGGAATGCTGTATAATCTATGGAGGACCGTGGACAGTGCAGTATAATCTATGGAGGAAAATGGGGAATGCAGTGTAATCTATGGAGGACCATGGACAGTGCAGTATAATCTATGGAGGAAAATGGGGAATGCAGTGTAATCTATGGAGGACCATGGGCAGTGCAGTATAATCTATGGAGGGAAATGGGGAATGCAGTATAATCGATGGAGGACCATGGGCAGTGCATTATAATCTATGGATGGAAATGGGGAATACAGTATAATCTATGGAGGACCATGGGCAGTGCATTATAATCTATGGAGGAAAATGGGGAATGCAGTATAATCTATGGAGGACCATGGACAGTGCAGTATAATCTATGGAGGGAAATGGGGAATGCAGTATAATCTATGGAGGACCATGGGCAGTGCAGTATAAATTATGGAGGGAAATGGGGAATGCAGTATAATCTATGGAGGACCATGGGCAGTGCAGTATAATCTATGGAGGAAAGTGGGGAATGCAGTGTAATCTATGGAGGACCATGGGCAGTGCATTATAATCTATGGAGGGAAATGGGGAATGCAGTATGATCTATGGAGGACCATGGGCAGTGCATTATAATCTATGGAGGAAAATGGGGAATGCAGTATAATCTATGGAGGACCATGGGCAGTGCAGTATAAACTATGGAGGGAAATGGGGAATGCAGTAAAATCTATGGAGGACCATGGGCAGTGCAGTATAATCTATGGAGGGAAATGGGGAATGCAGTATAATCTATGGAGGACCATGGGCAGTGCAGTATAAACTATGGAGGGAAATGGGGAATGCAGTATATTCTATGGAGGACCATGGGCAGTGCATTAAAGTCTATGGAGGAAAATGGGGAATGCAGTGTAATCTATGGAGGACCATGGGCAGTGCAGTATAAACTATGGAGGGAAATGGGGAATGCAGTATATTCTATGGAGGACCATGGGCACTGCATTATAATCTATGGAGGAAAATGGGGAATGCTGTATAATCTATGGAGGACCGTGGGCAGTTCATTATAATCTATGGAGGAAAATGAGGAATGCAGTGTAATAAATGGAGGACCATGGGCAGTGCATTATAATCTATGTAGGAAAATGGGGAATGCAGTATAATCTATGGATGACCATGGGCAGTGCAGTATAATCTATGGAGGAAAATGGGGAATGCAGTATCATCTATGGAGGACCCTGGGCAGTGCATTATAATCTATGGAGGTAAATGGGGAATGCAGAATAATCTATGGATGACCATGGGCAGTGCATTATATTCTATGGAGGGAAATGGGGAATGCAGTATAATCTTTGGACGACCATGGGAAGTGCAGTATAATCTATAGAGGAAAATGGGGAATGCAGTGTAATCTATGGAGGACCATGGACAGTGCAGTATAATCTATGGAGGAAAATGGGGAATGCAGTCTAATATACGGAGGACCATGGGCAGTGCATTATAATCTATGGAGGGAAATGAGGAATGCTGTATCATCTATGGAGGACCATGGGAAGTGCATTATAATCTATGGAATCAAATGAGGAATGCAGTATAATCAATGGAGGACCATGGGCACTGCATTATAATCTATGGAGGGAAATGGGGAATGCAGTCTAATATATGGAGGACCATGGGCAGTGCATTATAATCTATGGAGGGAAATGGGGAATGCAGTCTAATATATGGAGGACCATGGGCAGTGCATTATAATCTATGGAGGGAAATGGGGAATGCAGTATAATCTTTGGAGGACCATGGGCAGTGCAGTATAATCTATGGAGGGAAATGGGGAATGCAGTAAAATCTATGGAGGACCATGGGCAGTGCATTATAATCTATGGAGGAAAATGGGGAATGCAGTATAATCTATGGAGGACCATGGGCAGTGCATTATAATCTATGGAGGAAAATGGGGAATGCAGTATAATCTATGGAGGACCATGGGCACTGCATTATAATCTATGGAGGGAAATGGGGAATGCAGTCTTATATACGGAGGACCATGGGCAGTGCATTATAATCTATGGAGGGAAATGGGGAATGCAGTTTAATCTATGGAGGACCATGGGCAGTGCATTATGATCTATGGAGGGAAATGGGGAATGCAGTCTAATATATGGAGGACCATGGGCAGTGCATTATAATCTATGGAGGGAAATGGGGAATGCAGTATCATCTATGGAGGACCATGGGCAGTGCATTATAATCTATGGAGGAAAATGGGGAATGCAGTATAATCTATGGAGGACCATGGGCAGTGCAGTATAAACTATGGAGGGAAATGGGGAATGCAGTATAATCTATGGTGGACCATGGGCAGTGCAGTATAATCTATGGAGGAAAATGGGGAATGCAGTGTAATCTATGGAGGACCATGGGCAGTGCATTTTAATCTATGGAGGGAAATGGGGAATGCAGTCTAATATATGGAGGACCATGGGCAGTGCATTATAATCTATGGAGGGAAATGGGGAATGCAGTATCATCTATGGAGGACGATGGGCAGTGCATTATAATCTATGGAGGAAAATGGGGAATGCAGTATAATCTATGGAGGACCATGGGCAGTGCAGTATAATCTATGGAGGAAAATGGGGAATGCAGTATAATCTATGGAGGACCATGGGCCGTGCAGTATAATCTATGGAGGGATATGGGGAATGCAGTATAATCTATGGAGGACCATGGGCAGTGCAGTATAATCTATGGAGGAAAATGGGGAATGCAGTGTAATCTATGGAGGACCATAGGCAGTGCAGTATAATCTATGAAGGGAAATAGGGAATGCAGTATAATCTATGGAGGACCATGGGCAGTGCAGTATAATCTATGGAGGGAAATGGGGAATGCCGTCTCATCTATGGAGGACCATGGGCAGTGCATTATAATCTATGGAGGGAAATGGGGAATGCAGTGTAATCTATGGAGGATCATGGGCAGTGCATTATAATCTATGGAGGAAAATGGGGAATGCAGTGTAATCTATGGAGGACCATGGGCAGTGCATTATAATCTATGGAGGGAAATGAGGAATGCTGTATAATTTATGGAGGACCATGGGAAGTGCATTATAATCTATGGAATCAAATGGGGAATGCAGTATAATCAATGGAGGACGAGGGGCAGTGCATTATAATCTATGCAGGGAAATGGGGAATGCAGTATCATCTATGGAGGACCATGGGCAGTGCATTATATTATATGGAGGGAAATGGGGAATGCAGTATAATCTTTGGAGGACCATGGACAGTGCAGTATAATCTATGGAGGAAAATGGGGAATGCAGTGTAATCTATGGAGGACCATGGACAGTGCAGTATAATCTATGGAGGAAAATGGGGAATGCAGTGTAATCTATGGAGGACCATGGGCAGTGCATTATAATCTATGGAGGGAAATGGGGAATGCAGTATAATCCATGGAGGACCATGGGCCGTGCATTATAATCTATGGAGGGAAATGGGGAATGCAGTATAATCTATGGAGGACCATGGGCAGTGCATTATAATATATGGAGGAAAATGGGGAATGCAGTATAATCTATGGAGGACCATGGACAGTGCAGTATAATCTATGGAGGAAAATGGGGAATGCAGTGTAATCTATGGAGGACCATGGGCAGTGCAGTATAATCTATGGAGGAAAATGGGGAATGCAGTGTAATCTATGGAGGACCATGGGCAGTGCAGTATAATCTATGAAGGGAAATGGGGAATGCAGTATAATCTATGGAGAACCATGGGCAGTGCATTATAATCTATGGAGGGAAATGGGGAATGCAGTATAATCTATGGAGGACCATGGGCAGTGCATTATAATCTATGGAGGAAAATGGGGAATGCAGTATAATCTATGGAGGACCATGGGCAGTGCAGTATAAACTATGGAGGGAAATGGGGAATGCAGTATATTCTATGGAGGACCATGGGCAGTGCATTAAAGTCTATGGAGGAAAATGGGGAATGCAGTGTAATCTATGGAGGACCATGGGCAGTGCATTATAACCCATGGAATAAAATGGGGAATGCAGTATAATAAATGGAGGACCATGGGCACTGCATTATAATCTATGGAGGGAAATGGGGAATGCTGTATAATCTATGGAGGACCATGGGCAGTTCATTATAATCTATGGAGGAAAATGAGGAATGCAGTGTAATCTATGGAGGACCATGGGCAGTGCATTATAATCTATGTAGGAAAATGGGGAATGCAGTATCATGTATGGAGGACCATGGGCAGTGCATTATAATCTATGGAGGAAAATGGTGAATGCAGTATAATCTATGGAGGACCATGGGCAGTGCATTATAATTTATGGAGGGAAATGGGGAATGCCGTCTCATCTATGGAGGACCATGGGCAGTGCATTATAATCTATGGAGGGAAATGGGGAATGCAGTATAATCTATGGAGGACCATGGGCAGTGCAGTATAATCTATGGAGGAAAATGGGGAATGCAGTGTAATCTATGGAGGACCACGGGCAGTGCATTATAATCTATGGAGGGAAAAGAGGAATGCTGTATAATTTATGGAGGACCATGGGAAGTGCATTATCATCTATGGAATCAAATGGGGAATGCAGTATAATCAATGGATGATGATGGGCAGTGCATTATATTCTATGGAGGGAAATGGGGAATGCAGTATAATCTTTGGACGACCATGGGAAGTGCAGTATAATCTATAGAGGAAAATGGGGAATGCAGTATAATCCATGGAGAACCATGGGCAGTGCATTATAATCTATGGAGGAAAATGGGGAATGCAGTGTAATCTATGGAGGACTATGGACAGTGCAGTATAATCTATGGAGGAAAATGGGGAATGCAGTGTAATCTATGGAGGACCATGGGCAGTGCAGTATAATCTATGGAGGGAAATGGGGAATGCAGTATAATCCATGGAGGACCATGGGCAGTGCATTATAATATATGGAGGAAAATGGGGAATGCAGTATAATCTATGGAGGACCATGGGCAGTGCAGTATAAACTATGGAGGGAAATGGGGAATGCAGTATAATCTATGGAGGACCATGGGCAGTGCAGTATAAACTATGGAGGGAAATGGGGAATGCAGTATATTCTATGGAGGACCATGGGCAGTGCATTAAAGTCTATTGAGGAAAATGGGGAATGCAGTGTAATCTATGGAGGACCATGGGCTCTGCATTATAACCCATGGAATAAAATGGGGAATGTAGTATAATAAATGGAGGACCATGGGCACTGCATTATAATCTATGGAGGGAAATGGGGAATGCTGTATAATCTATGGAGGACCATGGGCAGTTCATTATAATCTATGGAGGAAAATGAGGAATGCAGTGTAATCTATGGAGGACCATGGGCAGTGCATTATAATCTATGTAGGAAAATGGGGAATGCAGTATCATGTATGGAGGACCATGGGCAGTGCATTATAATCTATGGAGGAAAATGGGGAATGCAGTATAATCTATGGAGGACCATGGGCAGTGCATTATAATTTATGGAGGGAAATGGGGAATGCTGTCTCATCTATGGAGGACCATGGGCAGTGCATTATAATCTATGGAGGGAAATGGGGAATGCAGTATAATCTATTGAGGACCATGGGCAGTGCAGTATAATCTATGGAGGAAAATGGGGAATGCAGTGTAATCTATGGAGGACCACGGGCAGTGCATTATAATCTATGGAGGGAAATGAGGAATGCTGTATAATTTATGGAGGACCATGGGAAGTGCAGTATCATCTATGGAATCAAATGGGGAATGCAGTATAATCAATGGATGATGATGGGCAGTGCATTATAATCTAGGGAGGGAAATGGGGAATGCAGTATAATCCATGGAGAACCATGGGCAGTGCATTATAATCTATGGAGGAAAATGGGGAATGCAGTGTAATCTATGGAGGACTATGGACAGTGCAGTGTAATCTATGGAGGAAAATGGGGAATGCAGTGTAATCTATGGAGGACCATGGGCAGTGCAGTATAATCTATGGAGGGAAATGGGGAATGCAGTATAATCCATGGAGGACCATGGGCAGTGCATTATAATCTATGGAGGGAAATGGGGAATACAGTATAATCTATGGAGGACCATGGGCAGTGCATTATAATCTATGGAGGAAAATGGGGAATGCAGTATAATCTATGGAGGACCATGGACAGTGCAGTATAATCTATGGAGGCAAATGGGGAATGCAGTATAATCTATGGAGGACCATGGGCAGTGCATTATAATCTATGGAGGAAAATGGGGAATGCAGTATAATCTATGGAGGACCATGGACAGTGCAGTATAATATATGGAGGGAAATGGGGAATGCAGTATAATCCATGGAGGACCATGGGCAGTGCATTATAATCTATGGAGGGAAATGGGGAATACAGTATAATCCATGGAGGACCATGGGCAGTGCAGTATAAACTATGGAGGGAAATGGGGAATGCAGTATAATCTATGGAGGACCAAGGGCAGTGCAGTATAATCTATGGAGGAAAATGGGGAATGCAGTGTAATCTATGGAGGACCATGGGCAGTGCAGTATAATCTATGAAGGGAAATAGGGAATGCAGTATAATCTATGGAGGACCATGGGCAGTGCATTATAATCTATGGAGGGAAATGGGGAATGCAGTATGATCTATGGAGGACCATGGGCAGTGCATTATAATCTATGGAGGAAAATGGGGAATGCAGTGTAATCTATGGAGGACCATGGGCAGTGCAGTATAAACTATGGAGGGAAATGGGGAATGCAGTAAAATCTATGGAGGACCATGGGCAGTGCAGTATAATCTATGGAGGGAAATGGGGAATGCAGTATAATCTATGGAGGACCATGGGCAGTGCAGTATAAACTATGGAGGAAATGGGGAATGCAGTGTAATCTATGGAGGACCATGGGCAGTGCATAATAACCTATGGAATAAAATGGGGAATGCAGTATATTAAATGGAGGACCATGGGCAGTGCATTATATTCTATGGAGGAAAATGGGGAATGCTGTATAATCTATGGAGGACCGTGGGCAGTTCATTATAAGCTATGGAGGAAAATGAGGAATGCAGTGTAATAAATGGAGGACCATGGGCAGTGCATTATAATCTATGGAGGAAAATGGGGAATGCAGTGTAATCTATGGAGGACCATGGACAGTGCAGTATAATCTATGGAGGAAAATGGGGAATGCAGTGTAATCTATGGAGGACCATGGGCAGTGCAGTATAATCTATGGAGGGAAATGGGGAATGCAGTATAATCGATGGAGGACCATGGGCAGTGCATTATAATCTATGGATGGAAATGGGGAATACAGTATAATCTATGGAGGACCATGGGCAGTGCATTATAATCTATGGAGGAAAATGGGGAATGCAGTATAATCTATGGAGGACCATGGACAGTGCAGTATAATCTATGGAGGGAAATGGGGAATGCAGTATAATCTATGGAGGACCATGGGCAGTGCAGTATAAATTATGGAGGGAAATGGGGAATGCAGTATAATCTATGGAGGACCATGGGCAGTGCAGTATAATCTATGGAGGAAAGTGGGGAATGCAGTGTAATCTATGGAGGACCATGGGCAGTGCATTATAATCTATGGAGGGAAATGGGGAATGCAGTATGATCTATGGAGGACCATGGGCAGTGCATTATAATCTATGGAGGAAAATGGGGAATGCAGTATAATCTATGGAGGACCATGGGCAGTGCAGTATAAACTATGGAGGGAAATGGGGAATGCAGTAAAATCTATGGAGGACCATGGGCAGTGCAGTATAATCTATGGAGGGAAATGGGGAATGCAGTATAATCTATGGAGGACCATGGGCAGTGCAGTATAAACTATGGAGGGAAATGGGGAATGCAGTATATTCTATGGAGGACCATGGGCAGTGCATTAAAGTCTATGGAGGAAAATGGGGAATGCAGTGTAATCTATGGAGGACCATGGGCAGTGCAGTATAAACTATGGAGGGAAATGGGGAATGCAGTATATTCTATGGAGGACCATGGGCACTGCATTATAATCTATGGAGGAAAATGGGGAATGCTGTATAATCTATGGAGGACCGTGGGCAGTTCATTATAATCTATGGAGGAAAATGAGGAATGCAGTGTAATAAATGGAGGACCATGGGCAGTGCATTATAATCTATGTAGTAAAATGGGGAATGCAGTATAATCTATGGATGACCATGGGCAGTGCAGTATAATCTATGGAGGAAAATGGGGAATGCAGTATCATCTATGGAGGACCCTGGGCAGTGCATTATAATCTATGGAGGTAAATGGGGAATGCAGAATAATCTATGGATGACCATGGGCAGTGCATTATATTCTATGGAGGGAAATGGGGAATGCAGTATAATCTTTGGACGACCATGGGAAGTGCAGTATAATCTATAGAGGAAAATGGGGAATGCAGTGTAATCTATGGAGGACCATGGACAGTGCAGTATAATCTATGGAGGAAAATGGGGAATGCAGTCTAATATACGGAGGACCATGGGCAGTGCATTATAATCTATGGAGGGAAATGAGGAATGCTGTATCATCTATGGAGGACCATGGGAAGTGCATTATAATCTATGGAATCAAATGAGGAATGCAGTATAATCAATGGAGGACCATGGGCACTGCATTATAATCTATGGAGGGAAATGGGGAATGCAGTCTAATATATGGAGGACCATGGGCAGTGCATTATAATCTATGGAGGGAAATGGGGAATGCAGTCTAATATATGGAGGACCATGGGCAGTGCATTATAATCTATGGAGGGAAATGGGGAATGCAGTATAATCTTTGGAGGACCATGGGCAGTGCAGTATAATCTATGGAGGGAAATGGGGAATGCAGTAAAATCTATGGAGGACCATGGGCAGTGCATTATAATCTATGGAGGAAAATGGGGAATGCAGTATAATCTATGGAGGACCATGGGCAGTGCATTATAATCTATGGAGGAAAATGGGGAATGCAGTATAATCTATGGAGGACCATGGGCACTGCATTATAATCTATGGAGGGAAATGGGGAATGCAGTCTTATATACGGAGGACCATGGGCAGTGCATTATAATCTATGGAGGGAAATGGGGAATGCAGTTTAATCTATGGAGGACCATGGGCAGTGCATTATGATCTATGGAGGGAAATGGGGAATGCAATCTAATATATGGAGGACCATGGGCAGTGCATTATAATCTATGGAGGGAAATGGGGAATGCAGTATCATCTATGGAGGACCATGGGCAGTGCATTATAATCTATGGAGGAAAATGGGGAATGCAGTATAATCTATGGAGGACCATGGGCAGTGCAGTATAAACTATGGAGGGAAATGGGGAATGCAGTATAATCTATGGTGGACCATGGGCAGTGCAGTATAATCTATGGAGGAAAATGGGGAATGCAGTGTAATCTATGGAGGACCATGGGCAGTGCATTTTAATCTATGGAGGGAAATGGGGAATGCAGTCTAATATATGGAGGACCATGGGCAGTGCATTATAATCTATGGAGGGAAATGGGGAATGCAGTATCATCTATGGAGGACCATGGGCAGTGCATTATAATCTATGGAGGAAAATGGGGAATGCAGTATAATCTATGGAGGACCATGGGCAGTGCAGTATAATCTATGGAGGAAAATGGGGAATGCAGTATAATCTATGGAGGACCATGGGCAGTGCAGTATAATCTATGGAGGGATATGGGGAATGCAGTATAATCTATGGAGGACCATGGGCAGTGCAGTATAATCTATGGAGGAAAATGGGGAATGCAGTGTAATCTATGGAGGACCATAGGCAGTGCAGTATAATCTATGAAGGGAAATAGGGAATGCAGTATAATCTATGGAGGACCATGGGCAGTGCAGTATAATCTATGGAGGAAAATGGGGAATGCAGTGTAATCTATGGAGGACCATGGGCAGTGCTGTATAATCCAAGGAGGAAAATGGGGAATGCAGTATAAACTATGGAGGACCATGGGACTGTATTATAATCTATGGAGGAAAATGGGGAATGCAGTCTAATATACGGAGGACCATGGGCAGTGCATCTATGGAGGGAAATGAGGAATGCTGTATAATTTATGGAGGACCATGGGAAGCGCATTATAATCTATGGAATCAAATGGGGAATGCAGTATAATCAATGGAGGACCATGGGCAGTGCATTATAATCTATGGAGGGAAATGGGGAATGCAGTCTAATATATGGAGGACCATGGGCAGTGCATTATAATCTATGGAGGGAAATGGGGAATGCAGTCTAATATATGGAGGACCATGGGCAGTGCATTATAATCTATGGTGGGAAATGGGGAATGCAGGGTAATCTATGGAGGACCATGGGCAGTGCAGTATAATCTATGGAGGGAAATGGGGAATGCAGTATAATCTATGGAGGACC
This sequence comes from Ranitomeya imitator, assembly GCF_032444005.1. Lineage (NCBI taxonomy): Eukaryota > Metazoa > Chordata > Amphibia > Anura > Dendrobatidae > Ranitomeya > Ranitomeya imitator. Next base: position 273,108,624 of record NC_091284.1, on the reverse strand, counting down.
ATGGACAGTGCAGTATAATCTATGGAGGAAAATGGGGAATGCAGTGTAATCTATGGAGGACCATGGGCAGTGCAGTATAATCTATAGAGGAAAATGGGGAATGCAGTATAATCAATGGAGAAACATGGGCAGTGCATTATAATCTATGGAGGAAAATGGGGAATGCAGTGTAATCTATGGAGGACCATGGGCAGTGCAGTATAATCTATGGAGGGAAATGGGGAATGCAGTATAATCTATGGAGGACCATGGACAGTGCAGTATAATCTATGGAGGAAAATGGGGAATGCAGTGTAATCTATGGAGGACCATGGGCAGTGCAGTATAATCTATGGAGGGAAATGGGGAATGCAGTATAATCTATGGAGGACCATGGGCAGTGCATTATAATCTATGGAGGGAAATGGGGAATGCAGTGTAATCTATGGAGGACCATGGGCAGTGCAGTATAATCTATGGAGGGAAATGGGGAATGCAGTATAATCTATGGAGGACCATGGACAGTGCAGTATAATCTATGGAGGAAAATGGGGAATGCAGTGTAATCTATGGAGGATAATGGGCAGTGCAGTATAATCTATGGAGGGAAATGGGGAATGCACTATAATCTATGGAGGACCATGGGCAGTGCATTATAATCTATGGAGGAAAATGGGGAATGCAGTGTAATCTATGGAGGATAATGGGCAGTGCAGTATAATCTATGGAGGGAAATGAGGAATGCTGTATAATTTATGGAGGACCATGGGAAGCGCATTATAATCTATGGAATCAAATGGGGAATGCAGTATAATCAATGGAGGACCATGGGCAGTGCATTATAATCTATGGAGGGAAATGGGGAATGCAGTCTAATATATGGAGGACCATGGGCAGTGCATTATAATCTATGGAGGGAAATGGGGAATGCAGTCTAATATATGGAGGACCATGGGCAGTGCATTATAATCTATGGTGGGAAATGGGGAATGCAGGGTAATCTATGGAGGACCATGGGCAGTGCAGTATAATCTATGGAGGGAAATGGGGAATGCAGTATAATCTATGGAGGACCATGGACAGTGCAGTATAATCTATGGAGGAAAATGGGGAATGCAGTGTAATCTATGGAGGACCATGGGCAGTGCAGTATAATCTATAGAGGAAAATGGGGAATGCAGTATAATCAATGGAGAAACATGGGCAGTGCATTATAATCTATGGAGGAAAATGGGGAATGCAGTGTAATCTATGGAGGACCATGGGCAGTGCAGTATAATCTATGGAGGGAAATGGGGAATGCAGTATAATCTATGGAGGACCATGGACAGTGCAGTATAATCTATGGAGGAAAATGGGGAATGCAGTGTAATCTATGGAGGACCATGGGCAGTGCAGTATAATCTATGGAGGGAAATGGGGAATGCAGTATAATCTATGGAGGACCATGGGCAGTGCATTATAATCTATGGAGGGAAATGGGGAATGCAGTGTAATCTATGGAGGACCATGGGCAGTGCAGTATAATCTATGGAGGGAAATGGGGAATGCAGTATAATCTATGGAGGACCATGGACAGTGCAGTATAATCTATGGAGGAAAATGGGGAATGCAGTGTAATCTATGGAGGATAATGGGCAGTGCAGTATAATCTATGGAGGGAAATGGGGAATGCACTATAATCTATGGAGGACCATGGGCAGTGCATTATAATCTATGGAGGAAAATGGGGAATGCAGTATAATCTATGGAGGACCATGGGCAGTGCATTATATTCTATGGAGGAAAATGGGGAATGCAGTATAATTTATGGAGGACCATGGACAGTGCCGTATAATCTATGGAGGGAAATGGGGAATGCAGTATAATCTATGGAGGACCATGGGCAGTGCAGTATAATCTATGGAGGAAAATGGGGAATGCAGTATAATCTATGAAGGACCATGGACAGTGCATTATAATCTATGGAGGGAAATGGGGAATACAGCATAATCTATGGAGGACCATGGACAGTGCATTATAATCTATGGAGGGAAATGGGAAATGCAGTATAATCTATTGAGGACCATGGTCAGTGCATTATAATCTATGGAGGGAAATGGGGAATGCAGTATAATCTATGGAGGACCATGGGCAGTGCATTATAATCTATGGAGGAAAATGGGGAATGCAGTTTATTCTATGGAGGACCATGGGAAGTGCATTATAATCTATGGAGGGAAATGGGGAATGTCGTCTCATCTATGGAGGACCATGGGCAGTGCATTATAATCTATGGAGGGAAATTGGGAATGCAGTATAATCTATGGAGGACCATGAGCGGTGCATTATAATCTATGGAGGGAAATGGTGAATGCAGTATAATCTATGAAGGACAATGGGCAGTGCATTATAATCTATGGAGGAAAATGGGGAATGCAGTATAATCTATGGAGGACCATGGGCACTGCATTATAATCTATGGAGGGAAATGGGGAATGCCGTCTCATCTATGGAGGACCATGGGCAGTGCATTATAATCTATTGAGGGAAATGGGGAATGTCGTCTCATCTATGGAGGACCATGGGCAGTGCATTATAATCTATGGAGGGAAATGGGGAATGCAGTCTAATATATGGAGGACCATGGGCAGTGCATTATAATCTATGGAGGGAAATGGAGAATGCAGTATAATCTATGGAGGACCATGGGCAGTGAATTATAATCTATGGAGGAAAATGGGGAAATCAGTATAATCTATGGAGGACCATGGGCATTGCATTATAATCTATGGAGGGAAATGGGGAATGCCGTCTCATCTATGGAGGACCATGGGCAGTGCATTATAATCTATTGAGGGAAATGGGGAATGTCGTCTCATCTATGGAGGACCATGGGCAGTGCATTATAATCTATGGAGGGAAATGGTGAATGCAGTATAATCTATGGAGGACAATGGGCAGTGCATTATAATCTATGGAGGAAAATGGGGAATACAGTATAATCTATGGAGGAACATGGACAGTGCATTATAATCTATGGAGGGAAGTGGGGAATGCAGTATAATCTATGGAGGACCATGGTCAGTGCATTATAATCTATGGAGGGAAATGGGGAATGCCGTCCCATCTATGGAGGACCATGGACAGTGCATTATAATCTATGGAGGGAAATGGGGAATGCAGTATAACCTATGGAGGACTATGGGCACTGCAGTATAATCTATGGAGGAAAATGGGTAATGCAGTGTAATCTATGGAGGACCATGGGCAGTGCAGTATAATCCATGGAGGGAAATGGTGAATGCAGTATAATCTATGGAGGACCATGGGCACTGCATTATAATCTATGGAGGAAAATGGGGAATGCAGTGTAATCTATGGAGGACCATGGGCAGTGCATTATAATCTATGGAGGGAAATGGGGAATGCAGTCTCATCTATGGAGGACCATGGGCGGTGCATTATAATCTATGGAGGGAAATGGGGAATGCAGTATAATCTATGGAGGACCATGAGCATTGCATTATAATCTATGGAGGGAAATCGGGAATGCCGTCTCATCTATGGAGGACCATGGGCAGTGCATTATAATCTATGGAGGGAAATGGGGAATGCCGTCTCATCTATGGAGGACCATGGGCGGTGCATTATAATCTATGGAGGGAAATGGGGAATGTCGTCTCATCTATGGAGGACCATGGGCAGTGCATTATAATCTATGGAGGGAAATGGTGAATGCAGTATAATTTATGGAGCACAATGGGCAGTGCATTATAATCTATGGAGGGAAATGGGGAATGCAGTTTAATCTATGGAGGACCATGGGCAGTGCATTATAATCTATGGAGGAAAATGGGGAATGCAGTATAATCTATGGAGGACCATGGGCAGTGCAGTATAAACTATGGAGGGAAATGGGGAATGCAGTATAATCTATGGAGGACCATGGACAGTGCAGTATAATCTATGGAGGAAAATGGGGAATGCAGTGTAATCTATGGAGGACCATGGGCAGTGCAGTATAATCTATGGAGGGAAATGGGAAATGCAGTATAATCTATTGAGGACCATGGTCAGTGCATTATAATCTATGGAGGGAAATGGGGAATGCAGTACAATCTATGGAGGACCATGGGCAGTGCATTATAATCTATGGAGGAAAATGGGGAATGCAGTTTATTCTATGGAGGACCATGGGAAGTGCATTATAATCTATGGAGGGAAATGGGGAATGCCGTCTCATCTATGGAGGACCATGGGCGGTGCATTATAATCTATGGAGGGAAATGGGGAATGTCGTCTCATCTATGGAGGACCATGGGCAGTGCATTATAATCTATGGAGGAAAATGGGGAATGCAGTATAATCTATGGAGGACCATGGGCAGTGCATTATAATCTATGGAGGAAAATGGGGAATGCAGTATAATTTATGGAGGACCATGGACAGTGCCGTATAATCTATGGAGGGAAATGGGGAATGCAGTATAATCTATGGAGGACCATGGGCAGTGCAGTATAATCTATGGAGGAAAATGGGGAATGCAGTATAATCTATGAAGGACCATGGACAGTGCATTATAATCTATGGAGGGAAATGGGGAATACAGCATAATCTATGGAGGACCATGGACAGTGCATTATAATCTATGGAGGGAAATGGGAAATGCAGTATAATCTATTGAGGACCATGGTCAGTGCATTATAATCTATGGAGGGAAATGGGGAATGCAGTATAATCTATGGAGGACCATGGGCAGTGCATTATAATCTATGGAGGAAAATGGGGAATGCAGTTTATTCTATGGAGGACCATGGGAAGTGCATTATAATCTATGGAGGGAAATGGGGAATGTCGTCTCATCTATGGAGGACCATGGGCAGTGCATTATAATCTATGGAGGGAAATTGGGATTGCAGTATAATCTATGGAGGACCATGAGCGGTGCATTATAATCTATGGAGGGAAATGGTGAATGCAGTATAATCTATGAAGGACAATGGGCAGTGCATTATAATCTATGGAGGAAAATGGGGAATGCAGTATAATCTATGGAGGACCATGGGCAGTGCATTATAATCTATGGAGGGAAATGGGGAATGCCGTCTCATCTATGGAGGACCATGGGAAGTGCATTATAATCTATGGAGGAAAATGGGGAATGCAGTCTAATATATGGAGGACCATGGGCAGTGCATTATAATCTATGGAGGGAAATGGGGAATGCAGTATAATCTATGGAGGACCATGGGCAGTGAATTATAATCTATGGAGGAAAATGGGGAAATCAGTATAATCTATGGAGGACCATGGGCATTGCATTATAATCTATGGAGGGAAATGGGGAATGCCGTCTCATCTATGGAGGACCATGGGCAGTGCATTATAATCTATTGAGGGAAATGGGGAATGTCGTCTCATCTATGGAGGACCATGGGCAGTGCATTATAATCTATGGAGGGAAATGGTGAATGCAGTATAATCTATGGAGGACAATGGGCAGTGCATTATAATCTATGGAGGAAAATGGGGAATACAGTATAATCTATGGAGGAACATGGACAGTGCATTATAATCTATGGAGGGAAGTGGGGAATGCAGTATAATCTATGGAGGACCATGGTCAGTGCATTATAATCTATGGAGGGAAATGGGGAATGCCGTCCCATCTATGGACGACCATGGACAGTGCATTATAATCTATGGAGGGAAATGGGGAATGCAGTATAACCTATGGAGGACTATGGGCACTGCAGTATAATCTATGGAGGAAAATGGGTAATGCAGTGTAATCTATGGAGGACCATGGGCAGTGCAGTATAATCCATGGAGGGAAATGGTGAATGCAGTATAATCTATGGAGGACCATGGGCACTGCATTATAATCTATGGAGGAAAATGGGGAATGCAGTGTAATCTATGGAGGACCATGGGCAGTGCATTATAATCTATGGAGGGAAATGGGGAATGCAGTCTCATCTATGGAGGACCATGGGCGGTGCATTATAATCTATGGAGGGAAATGGGGAATGCAGTATAATCTACGGAGGACCATGAGCATTGCATTATAATCTATGGAGGGAAATGGGGAATGCCGTCTCATCTATGGAGGACCATGGGCAGTGCATTATAATCTATGGAGGGAAATGGGGAATGCCGTCTCATCTATGGAGGACCATGGGCGGTGCATCATAATCTATGGAGGAAAATGGGGAATGTCGTCTCATCTATGGAGGACCATGGGCAGTGCATTATAATCTATGGAGGGAAATGGTGAATGCAGTATAATTTATGGAGCACAATGGGCAGTGCATTATAATCTATGGAGGGAAATGGGGAATGCAGTTTAATCTATGGAGGACCATGGGCAGTGCATTATAATCTATGGAGGAAAATGGGGAATGCAGTATAATCTATGGAGGACCATGGGCAGTGCAGTATAAACTATGGAGGGAAATGGGGAATGCAGTATAATCTATGGAGGACCATGGACAGTGCAGTATAATCTATGGAGGAAAATGGGGAATGCAGTGTAATCTATGGAGGACCATGGGCAGTGCAGTATAATCTATGGAGGAAAATGGGGAATGCAGTGTAATCTATGGAGGACCATGGGCAGTGCTGTATAATCCAAGGAGGAAAATGGGGAATGCAGTATAAACTATGGAGGACCATAGGCACTGTATTTTAATCTATGGAGGAAAATGGGGAATGCAGTCTAATATACGGAGGACCATGGGCAGTGCATTATAATCTATGGAGAAAAATGAGGAATGCTGTATAATTTATGGAGGACCATGGGAAGTGCATTATAATCTATGGAATCAAATGGGGAATGCAGTATAATCAATGGAGGACCATGGGCAGTGCATTATAATCTATGGAGGGAAATGGGGAATGCAGTGTAATCTATGGAGGACCATGGGCAGTGCAGTATAATCTATGGAGGGAAATGGGGAATGCAGTATAATCTATGGAGGACCATGGGCAGTGCAGTATAATCTATAGAGGAAAATGGGGAATGCAGTATAATCCATGGAGAAACATGGGCAGTGCATTATAATCTATGGAGGAAAATGGGGAATGCAGTGTAATCTATGGAGGACCATGGGCAGTGCAGTATAATCTATGGAGGGAAATGGGGAATGCAGTATAATCTATGGAGGACCATGGACAGTGCAGTATAATCTATGGAGGAAAATGGGGAATGCAGTGTAATCTATGGAGGACCATGGGCAGTGCAGTATAATCTATGGAGGGAAATGGGGAATGCAGTATAATCTATGGAGGACCATGGGCAGTGCATTATAATCTATGGAGGAAAATGGGGAATAAGTGTAATCTATGGAGGACCATGGGCAGTGCAGTATAATTTATGGAGGGAAATGGGGAAAGCAGTATAATCTATGGAGGACCATGGACAGTGCAGTATAATCTATGGAGGAAAATGGGGAATGCAGTGTAATCTATGGAGGACCATGGGCAGTGCAGTATAATCTATGGAGGGAAATGGGGAATGCAGTATAATCTATGGAGGACCATGGGCAGTGCATTATAATCTATGTAGGAAAATGGGGAATGCAGTATAATCTATGGAGGACCATGGGCAGTGCATTATAATCTATGGAGGAAAATGGGGAATGCAGTATAATCTATGGAGGACCATGGACAGTGCCGTATAATCTATGGAGGAAAATGGGAAATGCAGTATAATCTATGGAGGGAAATGGGGAATGTCGTCTCATCTATGGAGGACCATGGGCAGTGCATTATAATCTATGGAGGGAAATGGGGAATGCAGTATAATCTATGGAGGACCATGGTCAGTGCATTATAATCAATGAGGGAAATGGGGAATGCAGTATAATCTATGGAGGACCATGGGCAGTGCATTATAATCTATGGAGTGAAATGGTGAATGCAGTATAATCTATGGAGGACCATGGGCACTGCATTATAATCTATGGAGGAAAATGGGGAATGCAGTCTAATATATGGAGGACCATGGGCAGTGCATTATAATCTATGGAGGGAAATGGGGAATGCAGTATAATCTGTGGAGGACCATGGGCATTGCATTATAATCTATGGAGGGAAATGGGGAATGCCGTCTCATGTATGGAGGACCATGGGCAGTGCATTATAATCTATGGAGGAAAATGGGGAATGCAGTCTAATATATGGAGGACCAGGGGCAGTGCATTATAATCTATGGAGGGAAATGGGGAATGCAGTATAATCTATGGAGGACCATGGGCAGTGCATTATAATCTATGGAGGAAAATGGGGAAATCAGTATAATCTATGGAGGACCATGGGCATTGCATTATAATCTATGGAGGGAAATGGGGAATGCCGTCTCATCTATGGAGGATCATGGGCAGTGCATTATAATCTATTGAGGGAAATGGGGAATGTCGTCTCTTCTATGGAGGACCATGGGCAGTGCATTATAATCTATTGAGGGAAATGGGGAATGTCGTCTCATCTATGGAGGACCATGGGCAGTGCATTATAATCTATGGAGGAAAATGGGGAATACAGTATAATCTATGGAGGAACATGGACAGTGCATTATAATCTATGGAGGGAAGTGGGGAATGCAGTATAATCTATGGATGACCATGGTCAGTGCATTATAATCTATGGAGGGAAATGGGGAATGCAGTATAATCTATGGAGGACCATGGGCAGTGCAGTATAATCTATGGAGGATAATGGGGAATGCAGTGTAATCTATGGAGGACCATGGGCAGTGCAGTATAATCCATGGAGGGAAATGGTGAATGCAGTATAATCTATGGAGGACCATGGGCACTGCATTATAATCTATGGAGGAAAATGGGGAATGCAGTCTAATATATGGAGGACCATGGGCAGTGCATTACAATCTATGGAGGGAAATGGGGAATGCAGTATAATCTATGGAGGACCATGGGCATTACATTATAATCTATGGAGGGAAATGGGGAATGCCGTCTCATCTATGGAGGACCATGGGCAGTGCATTATAATCTATGTAGGGAAATGGGGAATGCCGTCTCATCTATGGAGGACCATGGGCAGTGCATTATAATCTATGGAGGGAAATGGGGAATGTCGTCTCATCTATGGAAGACCATGGGCAGTTCATTATAATCTATGGAGGGAAATGGTGAATGCAGTATAATTTATGGAGCACAATGGGCAGTGCATTATAATCTATGGAGGAAAATGGGGAATGCAGTATAATCTATGGAGGAACATGGACAGTGCATTATAATCTATGGAGGGAAGTGGGGAATGCAGTGTAATCTATGGAGGACCATGGTCAGTGCATTATAATCTATGGAGGGAAATGGGGAATGTCGTCTCATCTATGGAGGACCATGGGCAGTGCAGTATAATCTATGGAGGGAAATGGGGAATGCAGTATAATCTATGGAGGACCATGGGCAGTGCATTATAATCTATGGAGGAAAATGGGGAATGCAGTATAATCTATGGAGGACCATGGGCAGTGCATTATAATCTATGGAGGAAAATGGGGAATGCAGTATAATCTATGGAGGACCATGGACAGTGCCGTATAATCTATGGAGGAAAATGGGGAATGCTGTATAATATATGGAGGACCATGGGCAGTGCATTATAATCTATGGAGGGAAATGGGGAATGCAGTATAATCTGTGGAGGACCATGGGCATTGCATTATAATCTATGGAGGGAAATGGGGAATGCCGTCTCATCTATGGAGGACCATGGGCAGTGCATTATAATCTATGGAGGGAAATGGGGAATGCCGTCTCATCTATGGAGGACCATGGGCATTGCATTATAATCTATGGAGGGAAATGGGGAATGCAGTATAATCTATGGAGGACCATGGGCAGTGCATTATAATCTATGGAGGAAAATGGGGAAATCAGTATAATCTATGGAGGACCATGGGCATTGCATTATAATCTATGGAGGGAAATGGGGAATGCCGTCTCATCTATGGAGGACCATGGGCAGTGCATTATAATCTATTGAGGGAAATGGGGAATGTCGTCTCATCTATGGAGGACCATGGGCAGTGCATTATAATCTATGGAGGAAAATGGGGAATACAGTATAATCTATGGAGGAACATGGACAGTGCATTATAATCTATGGAGGGAAGTGGGGAATGCAGTATAATCTATGGAGGACCATGGTCAGTGCATTATAATCTATGGAGGGAAATGGGGAATGCCGTCTCATCTATGGAGGACCATGGGCAGTGCATTATAATCTATGGAGGGAAATGGGGAATGCAGTATAATCTATGGAGGACCATGGGGAGTGCAGTATAATCTATGGAGGATAATGGGGAATGCAGTGTAATCTATGGAGGACCATGGGCAGTGCAGTATAATCCATGGAGGGAAATGGTGAATGCAGTATAATCTATGGAGGACCATGGGCACTGCATTATAATCTATGGAGGAAAATGGGGAATGCAGTCTAATATATGGAGGACCATGGGCAGTGCATTATAATCTATGGAGGGAAATGGGGAATGCAGTATAATCTATGGAGGAACATGGACAGTGCATTATAATCTATGGAGGGAAGTGGGGAATGCAGTGTAATCCATGGAGGACCATGGTCAGTGCATTATAATCTATGGAGGGAAATGGGGAATGTCGTCTCATCTATGGAGGACCATGGGCAGTGCAGTATAATCTATGGAGGGAAATGGGGAATGCAGTATAATCTATGGAGGACCATGGGCAGTGCATTATAATCTATGGAGGAAAATGGGAAATGCAGTATAATCTATGGAGGACTATGGGCAGTGCATTATAATCTATGGAGGAAAATGGGGAATGCAGTATAATCTAAGGAGGACCATGGACAGTGCCGTATAATCTATGGAGGAAAATGGGGAATGCTGTATAATATATGGAGGACCATGGGCAGTGCATTATAATCTATGGAGGGAAATGGGGAATGCAGTATAATCTGTGGAGGACCATGGGCATTGCATTATAATCTATGGAGGGAAATGGGGAATGCCGTCTCATCTATGGAGGACCATGGGCAGTGCATTATAATCTATGGAGGGAAATGGGGAATGCCGTCTCATCTATGGAGGACCATGGGCATTGCATTATAATCTATGGAGGGAAATGGGGAATGCAGTATAATCTATGGAGGACCATGGGCAGTGCATTATAATCTATGGAGGAAAATGGGGAAATCAGTATAATCTATGGAGGACCATGGGCATTGCATTATAATCTATGGAGGGAAATGGGGAATGCCGTCTCATCTATGGAGGACCATGGGCAGTGCATTATAATCTATTGAGGGAAATGGGGAATGTCGTCTCATCTATGGAGGACCATGGGCAGTGCATTATAATCTATGGAGGAAAATGGGGAATACAGTATAATCTATGGAGGAACATGGACAGTGCATTATAATCTATGGAGGGAAGTGGGGAATGCAGTATAATCTATGGAGGACCATGGTCAGTGCATTATAATCTATGGAGGGAAATGGGGAATGCCGTCTCATCTATGGAGGACCATGGGCAGTGCATTATAATCTATGGAGGGAAATGGGGAATGCAGTATAATCTATGGAGGACCATGGGCAGTGCAGTATAATCTATGGAGGATAATGGGGAATGCAGTGTAATCTATGGAGGACCATGGGCAGTGCAGTATAATCCATGGAGGGAAATGGTGAATGCAGTATAATCTATGGAGGACCATGGTCACTGCATTATAATCTATGGAGGAAAATGGGGAATGCAGTCTAATATATGGAGGACCATGGGCAGTGCATTATAATCTATGGAGGGAAATGGGGAATGCAGTATAATCTATGGAGGACCATGGGCATTGCATTATAATCTATGGAGGAAAATGGGGAATGCCATCTCATCTATGGAGGACCATGGGCAGTGCATTATAATCTATGGAGGGAAATGGGGAATGCCGTCTCATCTATGGAGGACCATGGGCAGTGCATTATAATCTATGGAGGGAAATGGGGAATGTCGTCTCATCTATGGAGGACCATGGGCAGTGCATTATAATCTATGGAGGGAAATGGTGAATGCAGTATAATTTATGGAGCACAATGGGCAGTGCATTATAATCTATGGAGGAAAATGGGGAATGCAGTATAATCTATGGAGGAACATGGACAGTGCATTATAATCTATGGAGGGAAGTGGGGAATGCAGTGTAATCTATAGAGGACCATGGTCAGTGCATTATAATCTATGGAGGGAAATGGGGAATGTCGTCTCATCTATGGAGGACCATGGGCAGTGCAGTATAATCTATGGAGGGAAATGGGGAATGCAGTATAATCTATGGAGGACCATGGGCAGTGCATTATAATCTATGGAAGGAAATGGTGAATGCAGTGTAATCTATGGAGGACAATGGGCAGTGCATTATAATCTATGAAAGAAAATGGGAAATGCAGTATAATCTATGGAGGAACATGGACAGTGCATTATAATCTATGGAGGGAAGTGGGGAATGCAGTATAATCTATGGAGGACCATGGTCAGTGCATTATAATCTATGGAGGAAAATGGGGAATGCAGTATAATCTATGGAGGACCATGGGCAGTGCATTATAATCTATGGAGGGAAATGGGGAATGCCGTCTCATCTATGGAGGACCATGGGCAGTGCAGTATAATCTATGGATGAAAATGGGGAATGCAGTGTAATCTATGGAGGACCATGGGCAGTGCTGTATAATCCAAGGAGGAAAATGGGGAATGCAGTATAAACTATGGAGGACCATGGGCACTGTATTATAATCTATGGAGGAAAATGGGGAATGCAGTCTAATATACGGAGGACCATGGGAAGTGCATTATAATCTATGGAATCAAATGGGGAATGCAGTATAATCTATGGAGGACCATGGGCAGTGCTGTATAATCCAAGGAGGAAAATGGGGAATGCAGTATAATTTATGGAGCACAATGGGCAGTGCATTATAATCTATGGAGGAAAATGGGGAATGCAGTATAATCTATGGAGGAACATGGACAGTGCATTATAATCTATGGAGGGAAGTGGGGAATGCAGTGTAATCTATGGAGGACCATGGTCAGTGCATTATAATCTATGGAGGGAAATGGGGAATGTCGTCTCATCTATGGAGGACCATGGGCAGTGCAGTATAATCTATGGAGGGAAATGGGGAATGCAGTATAATCTATGGAGGACCATGGGCAGTGCATTATAATCTATGGAGGAAAATGGGGAATGCAGTATAATCTATGGAGGACCATGGGCAGTGCATTATAATCTATGGAGGAAAATGGGGAATGCAGTATAATCTATGGAGGACCATGGACAGTGCCGTATAATCTATGGAGGAAAATGGGGAATGCTGTATAATATATGGAGGACCATGGGCAGTGCATTATAATCTATGGAGGGAAATGGGGAATGCAGTATAATCTATGGAGGAACATGGACAGTGCATTATAATCTATGGAGGGAAGTGGGGAATGCAGTGTAATCCATGGAGGACCATGGTCAGTGCATTATAATCTATGGAGGGAAATGGGGAATGTCGTCTCATCTATGGAGGACCATGGGCAGTGCAGTATAATCTATGGAGGGAAATGGGGAATGCAGTATAATCTATGGAGGACCATGGGCAGTGCATTATAATCTATGGAGGAAAATGGGAAATGCAGTATAATCTATGGAGGACTATGGGCAGTGCATTATAATCTATGGAGGAAAATGGGGAATGCAGTATAATCTATGGAGGACCATGGACAGTGCCGTATAATCTATGGAGGAAAATGGGGAATGCTGTATAATATATGGAGGACCATGGGCAGTGCATTATAATCTATGGAGGGAAATGGGGAATGCAGTATAATCTGTGGAGGACCATGGGCATTGCATTATAATCTATGGAGGGAAATGGGGAATGCCGTCTCATCTATGGAGGACCATGGGCAGTGCATTATAATCTATGGAGGGAAATGGGGAATGCCGTCTCATCTATGGAGGACCATGGGCATTGCATTATAATCTATGGAGGGAAATGGGGAATGCAGTATAATCTATGGAGGACCATGGGCAGTGCATTATAATCTATGGAGGAAAATGGGGAAATCAGTATAATCTATGGAGGACCATGGGCATTGCATTATAATCTATGGAGGGAAATGGGGAATGCCGTCTCATCTATGGAGGACCATGGGCAGTGCATTATAATCTATTGAGGGAAATGGGGAATGTCGTCTCATCTATGGAGGACCATGGGCAGTGCATTATAATCTATGGAGGAAAATGGGGAATACAGTATAATCTATGGAGGAACATGGACAGTGCATTATAATCTATGGAGGGAAGTGGGGAATGCAGTATAATCTATGGAGGACCATGGTCAGTGCATTATAATCTATGGAGGGAAATGGGGAATGCCGTCTCATCTATGGAGGACCATGGGCAGTGCATTATAATCTATGGAGGGAAATGGGGAATGCAGTATAATCTATGGAGGACCATGGGCAGTGCAGTATAATCTATGGAGGATAATGGGGAATGCAGTGTAATCTATGGAGGACCATGGGCAGTGCAGTATAATCCATGGAGGGAAATGGTGAATGCAGTATAATCTATGGAGGACCATGGTCACTGCATTATAATCTATGGAGGAAAATGGGGAATGCAGTCTAATATATGGAGGACCATGGGCAGTGCATTATAATCTATGGAGGGAAATGGGGAATGCAGTATAATCTATGGAGGACCATGGGCATTGCATTATAATCTATGGAGGAAAATGGGGAATGCCATCTCATCTATGGAGGACCATGGGCAGTGCATTATAATTTATGGAGGGAAATGGGGAATGCCGTCTCATCTATGGAGGACCATGGGCAGTGCATTATAATCTATGGAGGGAAATGGGGAATGTCGTCTCATCTATGGAGGACCATGGGCAGTGCATTATAATCTATGGAGGGAAATGGTGAATGCAGTATAATTTATGGAGCACAATGGGCAGTGCATTATAATCTATGGAGGAAAATGGGGAATGCAGTATAATCTATGGAGGAACATGGACAGTGCATTATAATCTATGGAGGGAAGTTGGGAATGCAGTGTAATCTATAGAGGACCATGGTCAGTGCATTATAATCTATGGAGGGAAATGGGGAATGTCGTCTCATCTATGGAGGACCATGGGCAGTGCAGTATAATCTATGGAGGGAAATGGGGAATGCAGTATAATCTATGGAGGACCATGGGCAGTGCATTATAATCTATGGAAGGAAATGGTGAATGCAGTGTAATCTATGGAGGACAATGGGCAGTGCATTATAATCTATGAAAGAAAATGGGAAATGCAGTATAATCTATGGAGGAACATGGACAGTGCATTATAATCTATGGAGGGAAGTGGGGAATGCAGTATAATCTATGGAGGACCATGGTCAGTGCATTATAATCTATGGAGGAAAATGGGGAATGCAGTATAATCTATGGAGGACCATGGGCAGTGCATTATAATCTATGGAGGGAAATGGGGAATGCCGTCTCATCTATGGAGGACCATGGGCAGTGCAGTATAATCTATGGATGAAAATGGGGAATGCAGTGTAATCTATGGAGGACCATGGGCAGTGCAGTATAATCTATGGAATCAAATGGGGAATGCAGTATAATCTATGGAGGACCATGGTCAGTGCATTATAATCTATGGAGGGAAATGGGGAATGCAGTATAATCTATGGAGGACCATGAGCAGTGCATTATAATCTATGGAGGAAAATGGGGAATGCAGTTTAATCTATGGAGGACCATGGACAGTGCATTATAATCTATGGAGGGAAATGGGGAATGTCGTCTCATCTATGGAGGACCATGGACAATGCATTATAATCTATGGAGGGAAATGGGGAATGCAGCATAATCTATGGAGGACCATGGACAGTGCAGTATAATCTATGGAGGAAAATGGGGAATGCAGTGTAATCTATGGAGGACCATGGGCAGTGCAGTATAATCTATGAAGGGAAATGGGGAATGCAGTATAATCTATGGAGGACCATGGGCAGTGCATTATAATCTATGGAGGGAAATGGGGAATGCAGTATAATCTATGGAGGACCATGGGCAGTGCATTATAATCTATGGAGGAAAATGGGGAATGCAGTATAATCTATGGAGGACCATGGACAGTGCAGTATAATCTATGGAGGGAAATGGGGAATGCAGCATAATCTATGGAGGACCATGGACAGTGCAGTATAATCTATGGAGGGAAATGGGGAATGCAGAATAATCTATGGAGGACCATGGGCAGTGCAGTATAAACTATGGAGGGAAATGGGGAATGCAGTATAATCTATGGAGGACCATGGGCAGTGCAGTATAATCTATGGAGGGAAATGGGGAATGCAGTATAATCTATGGAGGACCATGGGCAGTGCAGTAAAATCTATGGAGGGAAATGGGGAATGCAGTATGATCTATGGAGGACCATGGGCAGTGCATTATAACCTATGGAATAAAATGGGGAATGCAGTATAATAAATGGAGGACCATGGGCAGTGCATTATAATCTATTGAGGGAAATGGGGAATGCAGTATAATCTATGGAGGACCATGGGCACTGCATTATAATCTATGGAGGAAAATGGGAATGCAGTCTAATATACGGAGGACCATGGGCAGTGCATTATAATCTATGGAGGGAAATGATGAATGCTGTATAATTTATGGAGGACCATGGGAAGTGCATTATAATCTATGGAATCAAATGGGGAATGCAGTATAATCAATGGAGGACGATGGGCAGTGCTTTATAATCTATGGAGGGAAATGGGGAATGCAGTATCATCTATGGAGGACCATGGGCAGTGCATTATATTCTATGGAGGGAAATGGGGAATGCAGTATTATCTTTGGAGGAACATGGGCAGTGCAGTATAATCTATAGAGGAAAATGGGGAATGCAGTAAAATCCATGGAGAACCATGGGCAGTGCATTATAATCTATGGAGGAAAATGGGGAATGCAGTGTAATTTGTGGAGGACCATGGACAGTGCAGTATAATCTATGGAGGAAAATGGGGAATGCAGTATAATCTATGGAGGACCATGGGCAGTGCAGTGTAATCTATGGAGGGAAATGGGGAATGCAGTATAATCTATGGAGGACCATGGGCAGTGCATTATAATCTATGGCGGAAAATGGGGAATGCAGTGTAATCTATGGAGGACCATGGGCAGTGCAGTATAATCTATGGAGGGAAATGGGGAATGCAGTATAATCAATGGAGGACCATGGGCAGTGCATTATAATCTATGGAGGGAAATGGGGAATGCAGTATAATCTATGGAGGACCATGGGCAGTGCATTATAATCTATGGAGGGAAATGGGGAATGTCGTGTCATCTATGGAGGACCAAGAGCAGTGCAGTATAATCTATGGAGGGAAATGGGGAATGCAGTATAATCTATGGAGGACCATGGGCAGTGCATTATAATCTATGGAGGGAAATGGTGAATGCAGTATAATCTATGGCGGACAATGGGCAGTGCATTATAATCTATGGAGGGAAATGGGGAATGCAGTATAATCTATGGAGGACCATGGGCAGTGCAGTATAATCTATGGAGGAAAATGGGGAATGCAGTGTAATCTATGGAGGACCATGGGCAGTGCAGTATAATCCATGGAGGGAAATGGTGAATGCAGTATAATCTATGGAGGACCATGGGCAGTGCATTATAATCTATGGAGGACCATGGGCAGTGCATTATAATCTATGGAGGAAAATGGGGAAATCAGTATAATCTATGGAGGACCATGGGCAGTGCATTATAATCTATGGAGGGAAATGGGGAATGCCGTCTCATCTATGGAGGACCATGGGCAGTGCATTATAATCTATGGAGGGAAATGGTGAATGCAGTATAATCCATAGAGGACCATGGGCAGTGCATTATAATCTATGGAGGGAAATGGGGAATGCAGTATAATCCATGGAGGACCATGGGCAGTGCATTATAATCTATGGAGGGAATTGGGGAATGCAGTATAATCTATGGAGGACCATGGTCAGTGCATTATAATCTATGGAGTTAAATGGGGAATGCAGTATAATCTATGGAGGACCATGGACAGTGCAGTATAATCTATGGATTGAAATGGGGAATGCAGTATAATCTATGGAGGACCATGGGAAGAGGATTATAATCTATGGAGGGAAATGGGGAATGCAGTATCATCTATTGAGGACCATGGGCAGTGCATTATAATCTATGGAGGGAAATGGGGAATGCAGTATAATCTATGGAGGACCATGGGCAGTGCATTATAATCTATGGAGGAAAATGGGGAATGCAGTATAATCTATGGAGGACCATGGACAGTGCAGTATAATCTATGGAGGGAAATGGGGAATGCAGTATAATCTATGGAGGACCATGGGCAGTGCAGTATAAACTATGGAGGGAAATGGGGAATGCAATATAATCTATGGAGGACCATGGGCAGTGCAGTATAATCTATGGAGGAAAATGGGGAATGCAGTATAATCTATGGAGGACCATGGGCAGTGCATTATAATCTATGGAGGAAAATGGGGAATGCAGTGTAAGCTATGGAGGACCATGGGCAGTGCAGTATAAACTATGGAGGGAAATGGGAAATGCAGTATAATCCATGGAGGACCATGGGCAGTGCATTATAATCTATGGAAGGAAATGGGGAATGCAGTATAATCCATGGAGGACCATGGGCAGTGCATTATAATCTATGGAGGGAATTGGGGAATGCAGTATAATCTATGGAGGACCATGGGCAGTGCATTATAATCTATGGAGTTAAATGGGGAATGCAGTATAATCTATGGAGGGAAATGGGGAATGCAGTATAATAAATGGAGGACCATGGGCAGTGCATTAAAATCTATGGAGGAAAATGGGGAATGCAGTGTAATCTATGGAGGACCATGGGCAGTGCAGTATAATCTATGGAGGGAAATGGGGAATGCAGTATAATCCATGGAGGACCATGGGCAGTGCATTATAATCTATGGAGGGAAATGGGGAATGCAGTATAATCTATGGAGGACCATGGGCAGTGCATTATAATCTATGGAGGAAAATGGGGAATGCAGTATAATCTATGGAGGAACATGGACAGTGCAGTATAATCTATGGAGGGAAATGGGGAATGCAGTGTAATCTATGGAGGACCATGGGCAGTGCAGTATAAACTATGGAGGGAAATGGGGAATGCAGTATAATCTATGGAGGACCATGGGCAGTGCAGTATAATCTATTCAGGAAAATGGGGAATGCAGTATAATCTATGGAGGACCATGGACAGTGCATTATAATCTATGGAGGGAAATGGGGAATGCAGTATAATCTATGGAGGACCATGGACAGTGCATTATAATCTATGGAGGGAAATGGGGAATGCAGTATAATCTATGGAGGACCACCATGGGCAGTGCATTATAATCTATGGAGGAAAATGGGGAATGCAGTTTAATCTATGGAGGACCATGGGCAGTGCATTATAATCTATGGAGGGAAATGGGGAATGTCGTCTCATCTATGGAGGACCATGGGCAGTGCAGTATAATCTATGGAGGGAAATGGGGAATGCAGTATAATCTATGGAGGACCATGGGCAGTGCATTATAATGTATGGAGGGAAATGGTGAATGCAGTATAATCTATGGAGGACAATGGGCAGTGCATTATAATCTATGGAGGAAAATGGGAAATGCAGTATAATCTATGGAGGAACATGGACAGTGCATTATAATCTATGGAGGGAAGTGGGGAATGCAGTATAATCTATGGAGGACCATGGTCAGTGCATTATAATCTATGGAGGGAAATGGGGAATGCAGTATAATCTATGGAGGACAATGGACAGTGCATTATAATCTATGGAGGGAAATGGGGAATGCAGTATAGTCTATGGAGGACCATGGGCAGTGCAGTATAATCTATGGAGGAAAATGGGGAATGCAGTGTAATCTATGGAGGACCATGGGCAGTGCAGTATAATCCATGGAGGGAAATGGTGAATGCAGTATAATCTATGGAGGACCATGGGCAGTGCATTATAATCTATGGAGGACCATGGACAGTGCATTATAATCTATGGAGGACCATGGGCAGTGCATTATAATCTATGGAGGAAAATGGGGAAATCAGTATAATCTATGGAGGACCATGGGCAGTGCATTATCATCTATGACGGGAAATGGGGAATGCCGTCTCATCTATGGAGGACCATGGGCAGTGCATTATAATCTATGGAGGGAAATGGGGAATGTCGTCTCATCTATGGAGGACCATGGGCAGTGCATTATAATCTATGGAGGGAAATGGTGAATGCAGTATAAACTATGGAGGACAATGGGCAGTGCATTATAATCTATGGAGGGAAGTGGGGAATGCAGTATAATCTATGGAGGACCATGGTCACTGCATTATAATCTATGGAGTGAAATGGGGAATGCCGTCTCATCTATGGAGGACCATGGGCAGTGCATTATAATCTATGGATGGAAATGAGGAATGCTGTATAATTTATGGAGGACCATGGGAAGGGCATTATAATCTATGGAATCAAATGGGGAATGCAGTATAATCAATGGAGGACGATGGGCAGTGCATTATAATCTATGGAGGGAAATGGGTAATGCAGTATAATCTTTGGAGGACCATGGGCAGTGCATTATAATATATGGAGGAAAATGGGGAATGCAGTGTAATCTATGGAGGACCATGGACAGTGCAGTATAATCTATGGAGGAAAATGGGGAATGCAGTGTAATCTATGGAGGACCATGGGCAGTGCAGTATAATCTATGGAGGGAAATGTGGAATGCAGTATAATCTATGGAGGACCATGCGCAGTGCATTATAATCTATGGAGGAAAATGGGGAATGCAGTGTAATCTATGGAGGACCATGGACAGTGCAGTATAATCTATGGAGGAAAATGGGGAATGCAGTGTAATCTATGGAGGACCATGGGCAGTGCAGTATAATCTATGGAGGGAAATGGGGAATGCAGTATAATCCATGGAGGACCATGGGCAGTGCATTATAATCTATGGAGGGAAATGGGGAATGCCGTCTCATCTATGGAGGACCATGGGCAGTGCATTATAATCTATGGAGGGAAATGGTGAATGCAGTATAATCCATGGAGGACCATGGGCAGTGCATTATAATCTATGGAGGGAAATGGGGAATGCAGTATAATCCATGGAGGACCATGGGCAGTGCATTATAATCTATGGAGGGAATTGGGGAATGCAGTATAATCTATGGAGGACCATGGTCAGTGCATTATAATCTATGGAGTTAAATGGGGAATGCAGTATAATCTATGGAGGACCATGGACAGTGCAGTATAATCTATGGATTGAAATGGGGAATGCAGTATAATCTATGGAGGACCATGGGAAGAGGATTATAATCTATGGAGGGAAATGGGGAATGCAGTATCATCTATTGAGGACCATGGGCAGTGCATTATAATCTATGGAGGGAAATGGGGAATGCAGTATAATCTATGGAGGACCATGGGCAGTGCATTATAATCTATGGAGGAAAATGGGGAATGCAGTATAATCTATGGAGGACCATGGACAGTGCAGTATAATCTATGGAGGGAAATGGGGAATGCAGTATAATCTATGGAGGACCATGGGCAGTGCAGTATAAACTATGGAGGGAAATGGGGAATGCAATATAATCTATGGAGGACCATGGGCAGTGCAGTATAATCTATGGAGGAAAATGGGGAATGCAGTATAATCTATGGAGGACCATGGGCAGTGCATTATAATCTATGGAGGAAAATGGGGAATGCAGTGTAAGCTATGGAGGACCATGGGCAGTGCAGTATAAACTATGGAGGGAAATGGGAAATGCAGTATAATCCATGGAGGACCATGGGCAGTGCATTATAATCTATGGAAGGAAATGGGGAATGCAGTATAATCCATGGAGGACCATGGGCAGTGCATTATAATCTATGGAGGGAATTGGGGAATGCAGTATAATCTATGGAGGACCATGGGCAGTGCATTATAATCTATGGAGTTAAATGGGGAATGCAGTATAATCTATGGAGGGAAATGGGGAATGCAGTATAATAAATGGAGGACCATGGGCAGTGCATTAAAATCTATGGAGGAAAATGGGGAATGCAGTGTAATCTATGGAGGACCATGGGCAGTGCAGTATAATCTATGGAGGGAAATGGGGAATGCAGTATAATCCATGGAGGACCATGGGCAGTGCATTATAATCTATGGAGGGAAATGGGGAATGCAGTATAATCTATGGAGGACCATGGGCAGTGCATTATAATCTATGGAGGAAAATGGGGAATGCAGTATAATCTATGGAGGAACATGGACAGTGCAGTATAATCTATGGAGGGAAATGGGGAATGCAGTGTAATCTATGGAGGACCATGGGCAGTGCAGTATAAACTATGGAGGGAAATGGGGAATGCAGTATAATCTATGGAGGACCATGGGCAGTGCAGTATAATCTATTCAGGAAAATGGGGAATGCAGTATAATCTATGGAGGACCATGGACAGTGCATTATAATCTATGGAGGGAAATGGGGAATGCAGTATAATCTATGGAGGACCATGGACAGTGCATTATAATCTATGGAGGGAAATGGGGAATGCAGTATAATCTATGGAGGACCACCATGGGCAGTGCATTATAATCTATGGAGGAAAATGGGGAATGCAGTTTAATCTATGGAGGACCATGGGCAGTGCATTATAATCTATGGAGGGAAATGGGGAATGTCGTCTCATCTATGGAGGACCATGGGCAGTGCAGTATAATCTATGGAGGGAAATGGGGAATGCAGTATAATCTATGGAGGACCATGGGCAGTGCATTATAATGTATGGAGGGAAATGGTGAATGCAGTATAATCTATGGAGGACAATGGGCAGTGCATTATAATCTATGGAGGAAAATGGGAAATGCAGTATAATCTATGGAGGAACGTGGACAGTGCATTATAATCTATGGAGGGAAGTGGGGAATGCAGTATAATCTATGGAGGACCATGGTCAGTGCATTATAATCTATGGAGGGAAATGGGGAATGCAGTATAATCTATGGAGGACAATGGACAGTGCATTATAATCTATGGAGGGAAATGGGGAATGCAGTATAGTCTATGGAGGACCATGGGCAGTGCAGTATAATCTATGGAGGAAAATGGGGAATGCAGTGTAATCTATGGAGGACCATGGGCAGTGCAGTATAATCCATGGAGGGAAATGGTGAATGCAGTATAATCTATGGAGGACCATGGGCAGTGCATTATAATCTATGGAGGACCATGGACAGTGCATTATAATCTATGGAGGACCATGGGCAGTGCATTATAATCTATGGAGGAAAATGGGGAAATCAGTATAATCTATGGAGGACCATGGGCAGTGCATTATCATCTATGACGGGAAATGGGGAATGCCGTCTCATCTATGGAGGACCATGGGCAGTGCATTATAATCTATGGAGGGAAATGGGGAATGTCGTCTCATCTATGGAGGACCATGGGCAGTGCATTATAATCTATGGAGGGAAATGGTGAATGCAGTATAAACTATGGAGGACAATGGGCAGTGCATTATAATCTATGGAGGGAAGTGGGGAATGCAGTATAATCTATGGAGGACCATGGTCACTGCATTATAATCTATGGAGGGAAATGGGGAATGCCGTCTCATCTATGGAGGACCATGGGCAGTGCATTATAATCTATGGATGGAAATGAGGAATGCTGTATAATTTATGGAGGACCATGGGAAGGGCATTATAATCTATGGAATCAAATGGGGAATGCAGTATAATCAATGGAGGACGATGGGCAGTGCATTATAATCTATGGAGGGAAATGGGTAATGCAGTATAATCTTTGGAGGAACATGGGCAGTGCATTATAATATATGGAGGAAAATGGGGAATGCAGTGTAATCTATGGAGGACCATGGACAGTGCAGTATAATCTATGGAGGAAAATGGGGAATGCAGTGTAATCTATGGAGGACCATGGGCAGTGCAGTATAATCTATGGAGGGAAATGGGGAATGCAGTATAATCTATGGAGGACCATGCGCAGTGCATTATAATCTATGGAGGAAAATGGGGAATGCAGTGTAATCTATGGAGGACCATGGACAGTGCAGTATAATCTATGGAGGAAAATGGGGAATGCAGTGTAATCTATGGAGGACCATGGGCAGTGCAGTATAATCTATGGAGGGAAATGGGGAATGCAGTATAATCCATGGAGGACCATGGGCAGTGCATTATAATCTATGGAGGGAAATGGGGAATGCAGTATAATCTATGGAGGACCATGGGCAGTGCATTATAATCTATGGAGGAAAATAGGGAATGCATTATAATCTATGGAGGACCATGGACAGTGCAGTATAATCTATGGAGGGAAATGGGGAATGCAGTATAATCTATGGAGGACCATTGGCAGTGCAGTATAAACTATGGAGGGAAATGGGGAATGCAGTATAATCTATGGAGGACCATGGGCAGTGCAGTATAATCTATGGAGGAAAATGGGGAATGCAGTGTAATCTATGGAGGACCATGGGCAGTGCAGTATAATCTATGAAGGGAAATGGGGAATGCAGTATAATCTATGGAGGACCATGGGCAGTGCATTATAATCTATGGAGGGAAATGGGGAATGCAGTATAATCTATGGAGGACCATGGACAGTGCAGTATAATCTATGGAGGGAAATGGGGAATGCAGTATAATCTATGGAGGACCATGGGCAGTGCAGTATAAACTATGGAGGGAAATGGGGAATGCAGTATAATCTGTGGAGGACCATGGGCAGTGCAGTATAAACTATGGAGGGAAATGGGGAATGCAGTGTAATCTATGGAGGACCATGGGCAGTGCATTATAACCTATGCAATAAAATGGGGAATGCAGTATAATAAATGGAGGACCATGGGCAGTGCATTATAATCTATGGAGGAAAATGGGGAATGCTGTATAATCTATGGAGGACCGTGGGCAGTTCATTATAATCTATGGAGGAAAATGAGGAATGCAGTGTAATCCATGGAGGACCATGGGCAGTACATTATAATCTATGGAGGAAAATGAGGAATGCAGTGTAATCCATGGAGGACCATGGGCAGTACATTATAATCTATGTAGGAAAATGGGGAATGCAGTATCATCTATGGAGGACCATTGGCAGTGCAGTATAATCTGTGGAGGAAAATGGGGAATGCAGTATCATCTATGGAGGACCCTGGGCAGTGCATTATAATCTATGGAGGTAAATGGGAAATGCAGTATAATCTATGGAGGACCATGGGCAGTGCATTATAATCTATGGAGGGAAATGGGGAATGCAGTATAATCCATGGAGGACCATCAGCAGTGCATTATAGTCTACGGAGGAAAATGGGGGATTGCAGCATAATCTATGGAGGACCAGGGACAGTGCATTATAATCTATGGATGACCATGGGCAGTGCATTATAATCTATGGAGGGAAATGGGGAATGCAGTATCATCTATGGAGGACCATGGGCAGTGCATTATAATCTATGGAGGGAAATGAGGAATGCAGTATCATCTATGGAGGACCATGGGCAGTGCATTATAATCTATGGAGGGAAATTGGGAATGCAGTATAATCTATGGAGGACCATGGGCAGTGCATTATAATCTATGGAGGGAAATGGGGAATGCAGTTTAATCTATGGAGGACCATGGGCAGTGCATTATAATCTATGGAAGGAAATGGGGAATGCAGTTTAATCTATGGAGGACCATGGGCAGTGCATTATAATCTATGGAGGGAAATGCAGTTTAATCTATGGAGGACCATGGGCAGTGCATTATAATCTATGGTGGGAAATGGGGAATGCAGTCTAATATATGGAGGACCATGGGCTGTGCATTATAATCTATGGAGGGAAATGGGGAATGCAGTATCATCTATGGAGGACCATGGGCAGTGCATTATAATCTATGGAGGAAAATGGGGAATGCAGTATAATCTATGGAGGACCATGGGCAGTGCATTATAATCTATGGAGGGAAATGGGGAATGCAGTATAATCTATGGAGGACCATGGGCAGTGCATTATAATCTATGGAGGGAAATGGGGAATGCCGTCTCATCTATGGAGGACCATGGGCAGTGCATTATAATCTATGGAGGAAAATGGGGAATGCAGTATCATCTATGGAGGACCGTGGGCAGTGCAGTATAATCTATGGAGGAAAAAGGGGGATGCAGTGTAATCTATGGAGGACCATGGGCAGTGCTGTATAATCTATGGAGGAAAATGGGGATTGCAGTATAATCTATGGAGGACCTTGGGCACTGCATTATAATCTATTAAGGAAAATGGGGAATGCAGTCTAATATACGGAGGACCATGGGCAGTGCATTATAATCTATGGAGGGAAATGAGGAATGCTGTATAATTTATGGAGGACCATGGGAAGTGCATTATAATCTATGGAATCAAATGGGGAATGCAGTATAATCAATGGAAGACGATGGGCAGTGCATTATAATCTATGGAGGGAAGTGGGGAATGCAGTATCATCTATGGAGGACCATGGGCAGTGCAGTATAATCTATAGAGGAAAATGGGGAATGCAGTATAATCCATGGAGAACCATGGGCAGTGCATTATAATCTATGGAGGAAAATGGGGAATGCAGTGTAATCTATGGAGGACCATGGACAGTGCAGTATAATCTATGGAGGAAAATGGGGAATGCAGTGTAATCTATGGAGGATCATGGGCAGTGCAGTATAATCTATGGAGGAAAATGGGGAATGCAGTGTAATCTATGGAGGACCATGGACAGTGCAGTATAATCTATGGAGGAAAATGGGGAATGCAGTGTAATCTATCGAGGACCATGGGCGGTGCAGTATAATCTATGGAGGAAAATGGGGAATGCAGTGTAATCTATGGAGGACCATGGGCAGTGCAGTATAATCTATGAAGGGAAATGGGGAATGCAGTATAATCTATGGAGGACCATGGGCAGTGCATTATAATCTATGGAGGGAAATGGGGAATGCAGTATAATCTATGGAGGACCATGGACAGTGCAGTATAATCTATGGAGGGAAATGGGGAATGCAGTATAGTCTATGGAGGACCATGGACAGTGCAGTATAGTCTATGGAGGGAAATGGGGAATGCAGTATAATCTATGGAGGACCATGGGCAGTGCAGTATAAATTATGGAGGGAAATGGGGAATGCAGTATAATCTGTGGAGGACCATGGGCAGTGCAGTATAATCTACGGAGGGAAATGGGGAATGCAGTATAATCTATGGAGGACCATGGGTAGTGCAGTATAAACTATGGAGGGAAATGGGGAATGCAGTATAATCTATGGAGGAGCATGGGCAGTGCATTAAAGTCTATGGAGGAAAATGGGGAATGCAGTGTAATCTATGGAGGACCATGGACAGTGCAGTATAATCTATGGAGGAAAATGGGGAATGCAGTGTAATCTATCGAGGACCATGGGCGGTGCAGTATAATCTATGGAGGAAAATGGGGAATGCAGTGTAATCTATGGAGGACCATGGGCAGTGCATTATAATCTATGGAGGAAAATGGGGAATGCTGTATAATCTATGGAGGACCGTGGGCAGTTCATTATAATCTATGGAGGAAAATGGGGAATGCAGTGTAATCTATGGAGGACCATGGGCAGTGCATTATAATCTATGGAGGAAAATGGGGAATGCTGTATAATCTATGGAGGACCGTGGGCAGTGCATTATAATCTATGGAGGAAAATGGGGAATGCAGTATCATCTATGGATGACCATTGGCAGTGCAGTATAATCTATGGAGGATAATGGGGAATGCAGTACCATCTATGGATGACCATGGGCAGTGCATTATAATCTATGGAGGTAAATGGGGAATGCAGTATAATCTATGGAGGACCATGGGCAGTGCATTATCATCTATGGAGGGAAATGGGGAATGCAGTATAATCTATGGAGGACCATCGGCAGTGCATTATATTCTACGGAGGAAAATTGGGGAATGCAGCATAATCTATGGAGGACCAGGGACAGTGCATTATAATCTATGGATGACCAGGGGCAGTGCATTATAATCTATGGATGGAAATGGGGAATGCAGTATCATCTATGGAGGACCATGGGCAGGGCATTATAATCTATGGAGGGAAATGAGGAATGCAGTATTATCATCTATGGAGGACCATGGGCAGTGCATTATAATCTATGGAGGGAAATTGGGAATGCAGTATAATCTATGGAGGACCATGGACAGTGCATTATAATCTATGGAGGGAAATGGGGAATGCAGTTTAATCTATGGAGGACCATGGGCAGTGTATTATAATCTATGGAGGGAAATGGGGAATGCAGTTTAATCTATGGAGGACCATGGGCAGTGCATTATAATCTATGGAGGGAAATGGGGAATGCAGTATAATCTATGGATGACCATGGGCAGTGCATTATAATCTATGGAGGGAAATGGAGAATGCAGTTGTTGTGAATTCTGTGGCAGAGCTCCCTCCTGTGGTCACAAGTGGTACTTCGGCTGGTTCTCTCTGTGAGCTTCTGTTGGTGGAGGAAAGTGGTACTGCGGCTTCTGAGTTTCCTTCCTCAGGTGTGTGGTGAAGTCGTTAGGTGCTGCTCTATTTAACTCCACCTAGTGCTTTGATCCTGGCCTCCAGTCAATATTCTAGTATTGGACCTGTTTCCTCCTAGATCGTTCCTGTGGCCTGCTGCTCTGCATAGCTAAGTTACTCTTTGCTATTTGTTTGCTGTTTTTTTCTGTCCAGCTTGTCAATTTGTTTTTTACTGCTTGCTGGAAGCTCTGGGACGCAGAGGGTGTACCTCCGTGCCGTTAGTTCGGTACGGAGGGTCTTTTTGCCCCTTTGTGTGGTTTTTGTAGGGTTTTGTGTTGACCGCAAAGTTACCTTTCCTATCCTCGCTCTGTTCAGAAAGTTGGGCCTCACTTTGCTAAATCTATTTCATCTCTATGTTTGTCTTTTCATCTTAACTCACAGTCATTATACGTGGGGGCTGCCTTTTCCTTTGGGGTATTTCTCTGAGGCAAGGTAGGCTTATTTTCTCTCTTCAGGCTAGCTAGTTTCTCAGGCCGTGCCGAGTTGCATAGGGAGCGTTAGGCGCAATCCACGGCTGCCTTTAGTGTGGTTGGAGAGGATTAGGGATTGCGGTCAACAGAGTTCCCACGTCTCAGAGCTCGTTCTTGTTTTTTGGGTTATTGCCAGGTCACTGTATGTGCGCTGACCTCTATGTCCATTGTGGTACTGAATTACCTTTCATAACATGCAGTATCATCTATGGAGGACCATGGGCAGTGCAGTATAATCTCTGGAGGAAAATGGGGAATGCAGTATAATCTATGGAGGACCATTGGCAGTGCAGTATAATCTATGGAAGAAAAGAGGGAATGCAGTATCATCTATGGAGGACCATGGGCAGTGCATTATAACCTATGGAGGGAAATGGGGAATGCAGTATAATCTATGGAGGACCATGGACAGTGCAGTGTAATCTATGGAGGAAAATGGGGAATGCAGTATCATCTATGGAGGACCATGGGCAGTGCATTATAATCTATGGAGGAAAATGGGGAATGCAGTATAATCTATGGAGGACCATGGGCAGTGCATTATAATCTATGGAGGGAAATGGGGAATGCAGTATAATCTATGGAGGACCATGGGCAGTGCATTATAATCTATGGAGGGAAATGGGGAATGCAGTATAATCTATGGAGGACCATGGGCAGTGCAGTGTGATCTATGGAGGGAAATGGGGAATGCAGTATAATCAATGGAGGACCATGGGCAGTGCATTATGATGTATGGAGGGAAATGGGGAATGCAGTATAATCTATGGAGGACCATGGGCAGTGCATTATAATCTATGGAGGGAATTGAGGAATGCAGTGTAATCTATGGAGGACCATGGGCAGTGCATTATAATCTATGTAGGGAATTGGGGAATGCAGTATAATCTATGGAGGACCATGGGCAGTGCATTATAATCTATTGAGGGAAATGGAAATGCAGTATAATCTATGGAGGACCATGGGCAGTTCATTATAATCTATGGAGGGAAATGGGAAATGCAGTATAATCTATGGATGACCATGGGCAGTGCATTATAATATATGGAATAAAATGGGGAATGCAGTATAATCTATGGAGTACCATGGACTGTGCATTATAATCAATGGACGAAAATGGGGAATGCAGTGTAATCTATGGAGGACCATGGGCAGTGCATTATAATCTATGGAGGAAAATGGGGAATGCAGTGTAATCTATGGAGGACCATGGGCAGTGCATTATAATCTATGGCGGGAAATGGGGAATGCATTATAATCTATGGAGGAAAATGGGGAATGCAGTGTAATCTATGGAGGACCATGGGCAGGGCAGTATGATTTATGGAGGGAAATGGGGAATGCAGTATAATCTATGGAGGACTATGGGAAGTGCAGTATAATCTATGGAGGGAAATGAGGAATGCAGTATAATCTATGGAGGACCATGGGCAGTGCATTATAATCTATGGAAGGAAATGAGGAATGCAGTAGAATCTATGGAGGACCATGGGCAGTGCATTATAATCTATGGTGCAAAATGGGGAATGCAGAATAATCTATGGAGGACCATGGGCAGTGCATTATAATCTATGGAGGGAAATGAGGAATGTAGTATAATCTATGGAGGACCATGGGCAGTGCATTATTATCTATGGAGGGAAATGGGGAATGCAGTATAATCTATGGAGGACCATGGGTAGTGCATTATAATCTATGGAGGGAAATGGGAAATTTAGTATAATCTATGGAGGACCCTGGGCAGTGCATTATAATCTATGGTGGAAAATGGGGAATGCAGCATAATCTATGGAGGACCAGGGGCAGTGCATTATAATCTATGGAGGGAAATGTTGTGCATTCTGCTCTTGGGCTCCCTCCGGTGGTTGTTGATGGTAATGCAGTTATTCCTGAGCAGCAGACTTGGACAGGTTTTTTCAATTCGGACTGGGGTATGTAGCTGTGCAGGACTCATTAGTCCTTGCCAGTAGTCAATGTACCTTTGGAAGTGTTGGTCCTCTGCCTGGCCCCTCCTACTTGCTGCCAATTCAGCTAAGATAAGTGTTTTCTTCATTTTTTTGGACATACTGCTGTGTGTTTATTTTCTGTGCTTATCTTGTTTCTTATTTGTTCCTGCTAGACTGTGCCTGATGTTTTTCTCAGTCTAGTTGGAATCGCTGGAGTCGCAGATATTCTCTCCACATCTTTAGTTAGGTGGTGGAGTTTTTGTATTTTTCTGCTGTGGATATTTTGTAGTGTTTTATGCTGACTGCATAGTATCCTGTACTATCCTTTCCTATCTAGGTAGAAGTGGCCTCCTTTGCTTATCCCTGTTTTCTGTCTGCGTTTGTCTTTTCCTCTCCTACTCACAGTCATTTTTTGTGGGGGGCTACCTATCCTTTTGGGGTCTACTCTGAGGCAAGAGAGTTTTCCTATTTCCATCTTTAGGGATATTTAGTCCTTAGGCTGTGTCGAGGTGTCTAGGTCTGGTTAGGCACACCCCACGGCTACTTCTAGTTTCGGTGATAGGATCAGGGATTGCTGTCAGTAAAGTTACCACTGCTCCAGCGAAGGTCATTTCATGCTGCACCAAGGCCACCTGATCATAACAGTACTACTGGCCAACAATGAGTTAATTGCATCTCAGAAGAAGGGAGGAAAGATCCTGAGCCATTTTTTTTCTTTAGTCTGTTTTGTCTTATCCTCCCTCTTTATCTCTGGGTGGCTGAAGAGCCTTGTGCTAGCATGAGTGTTCAGGAATTAGCTTCTCGTGTAGACCAGCTTGCTGCTAGAGTACAGGGTATTTCTGATTACATTGTTCAGACTCCTGCTTTAGAACCGAAGATACCTACTCCTGATTTGTTTTTTGGTGACAGGTCCAAATTTTTAAGTTTTAAAAACAACTGTAAACTGTTTTTTGTATTGAAACCTCGATCCTCCGGTGATTCCATTCAACAAGTTAAAATCATCATTTCCCTGCTGCGTGGTGATCCACAGGATTGGGCATTTTCCCTGGAATCTGGGGATCCTGCTTTGCTTAATGTAGGCTCCTTCTTTCAGGCGTTAGGATTACTGTATGATAAACCTAATTCGGTGGATCAAGCTGAGAAGACCTTGTTGGCCCTGTCTCAGGGTCAAGAGGCGGCAGAATTGTATTGTCAGAAATTCAGAAAATGGTCTGTATTGACTAAATGGAATAATGATGCTTTGGCGGCAATTTTCAGAAAGGGTCTTTCTGAATCCGTTAAAGATGTTATGGTAGGGTTTCCCACACCCTCCAATCTGAGTGATTCTATGTCTCTGGCCATTCAGATTTATCGGCGCTTACGGGAGCGCAGAACTGTGCGCGCTGTGGCGTTATCCTCAGAGCAAATTCCTGAGCCAATGCAGTGTGATAGGATTCTGTCTAGAACAGAACGACAAGGTTTCAGATGTCAGAACAGGTTGTGTTATTATTGTGGCGACGCTTCCCATGTCATTTCTGTCTGCCCTAAGCGGACCAAGAGGATCGCCAGTTCATTTACCATCAGTACTGTACAACCTAAATTTCTGTTATCTGTGTCCTTGATCTGTTCATTGTCATCATTTTCTGTCATGGCGTTTGTGGATTCAGACGCCGCCTTGAACTTAATGGACTTTGAGTTTGCCAGGCGTTGTGGTTTTCCCTTGCAGCCTTTGCAGAACCCTATTCCTTTAAGGGGCATTGATGCTACATTGGCTAAAAAAAAACACCCCAGTTTTGGACACAGGTGACCATGCGCATGGCGCCAGCCCATCAGGAAGATTGTCGATTTCTGGTGTTGCATAATTTGCATGATGCTATCGTGCTGGGTTTTCCATGGTTGCAAGTACATAATCCTGTTTTGGATTGGAAGTCCATGTCTGTGACTAGTTGGGGTTGTCAGGGGGTTCATAATGATGTTCCTCTGATGTCTATCGCCCCTTCTCCCTCTTTTGAAATTCCGGAGTTTTTGTCTGATTTTCAGGATGTATTCGATGAGCCCAAGTCCAGTTTCCTTCCACCACACAGGGACTGCGATTGTGCTATTGACTTGATTCCAGGCTGTAAGTTTCCTAAGGGCCGACTTTTCAACCTGTCTGTGCCTGAACATACCGCCATGCGGAGCTATATTAAAGAGTCTTTGGAGAAAGGGCATATTCGGCCATCTTCTTCACCGTTGGGAGCGGGGTTCTTTTTTGTTGCTAAAAAAGATGGTTCCTTAAGACCCTGTATTGATTATCGCTAGGGTTGAGCGAAACGGGTCGAACATTTTCAAAAGTCGCCGACTTTTGGCGAAGTCGAGTTTCATGAAACCCGATCCGACCCCTGTGCGTGGTCGGCCATGCGGTACGCGACTTTCGCGCCAAAGTCGCGTTTCAATGACGCGAAAAGCGCCATTTCTCAGCCAATGAAGGTAAACGCAGAGTGTGGGCAGCGTGATGACATAGGTCCTGGTCCCCACCATCTTAGAGAAGGGCATTGCAGTGATTGGCTTGCTGTCTGCGGCGTCACAGGGGCTATAAAGGGGAGTTCCCGCTGACCGCCATGTTACTGCTGCTGATCTGAGCTTAGGGAGAGGTTGCTGCCGCTTCGTCAGAAGCAGGGATAGCGTTAGGCAGGGTCCATTAACCACAAAACTGCTTGTGCTGTAGCGATTTCCACTGCCCAACACCACCTTCGGTGTGCAGGGACAGTGGAAGCTCCTTTTTTTTTTTTTTTTCCTCAGCGCTGTAGCTCATTGGGCTGCCCTAGAAGGCTCCCTGATAGCTGCATTGCTGTGTGTACGCCGCTGTGCAAACCAACTGCTTTTTTCAAAGCACAAATCCTCTTGTTCCTTCCTTTCTGCACAGCTATCTTGTTTGTTTGTCCACACTTTTTATTTAATTTGTGCATCAGTCCACTCCTTATTGCTGCCTGCCATACCTGGCTGAGATTACTGCAGGGAGATAGTAATTGAAGGACAGTTCCTTTTTTTTTTTTTTGGTGGGAGATTAAGATTGACATTTCT
Source organism: Ranitomeya imitator (assembly GCF_032444005.1). Lineage (NCBI taxonomy): Eukaryota > Metazoa > Chordata > Amphibia > Anura > Dendrobatidae > Ranitomeya > Ranitomeya imitator. Next base: position 273,074,456 of record NC_091284.1, on the reverse strand, counting down.
GCTAGAGTGCCATCTCTGTCTGTGTCATCTCTCACTCAGTGGGCCATAGAAAGCCTATTTATTTTTTTGCTTGATTTGGGTTCCAAAATCTACCAGAAAAAATCACAACATCAATCAGTGGGAGAAAAATATTGGCCTCAGGGCTTGTGTGCCACTCCTTACTCCTGTGTGTGCCATCTCTCACTCAGTGGGCCATAGAAAGCCTATTAATTTTTTTGCTTGATTTGGGTTCTAAATTCTACCTGGAAAAATCAATAAATCAATCAGTGGGAGATTAATATTGGCCTTTGGGCTTGTGTGCCAGTCCTAAGCGTGCCATCTCTCTCTCTCTCAGATAGTGGGCCATAGAAAGCCTATTTTTTTATTATTTTATTGGGTTTATAAATTTTCCCTGGAAAAAAAAAAAAAGTGGGAGATTAATATTGGCCTCTGGGCTTGTGTGCCAGTCCTGAGCGTGCCATCTCTCTCACAAATAGTGGGCCATAGAAAGCCTATTTATTTTTTTGGTTGATTTGGGTTCATAATTCTACCTTAAAAAATCAATCAATCAATCAGTGGGAGATTAGTATTGGCCTTTGGGCTTGTGTGCCAGTCCTAAGCGTGCCATCTCTCTCTCTCAGATAGTGGGCCATAGAAAGCCTATTTATTATTATTTTTTTTATTGGGTTTATAAATTTTCCCTGGAAAAAAAAAAAAAGTGGGAGATTAATATTGGCCTCTGGGCTTGTGTGCCAGTCCTGAGCGTGCCATCTCTCTCACAAATAGTGGGCCATAGAAAGCCTATTTATTTTTTTGGTTGATTTGGGTTCATAATTCTACCTTAAAAAATCAATCAATCAATCAATCAGTGGGAGAAAAATATTGGCCTCAGGGCTTGTGTGCCACTCCTTACTCCTGTGTGTGCCATCTCTCACTCAGTGGGCCATAGAAAGCCTATTAATTTTTTTGCTTGATTTGGGTTCTAAATTCTACCTGAAAAAATCAATAAATCAATCAGTGGGAGATTAATATTGGGCTTTGGGCTTGTGTGCCAGTCCTAAGCGTGCCATCTCTCTCTCTCAGATAGTGGGCCATAGAAAGCCTATTTATTATTATTATTATAAATTTTCCCTGGAAAAAAAAAAAAAGTGGGAGATTAATATTGGCCTCTGGGCTTGTGTGCCACTCCTGACTCCTGTGTGCGTCATCTGTCACTCAGTGGGCCCTAGAAAGCCTATTTTTTGTTTTATTTGTTTTCTAAATTCTCCCTGAAACAATCATTTTATTTTCTTTGGTTTCTAAATTATTCCTGAAAAAAATCATTTTTTTTGTATTTTTTTTTCTCTCAAGTCTCCCTGAAAAAAAAAAATAAAAATCTGTGGGAGATTCATATTGCCCCTTCTGCTTGTGTGCCAGTCTTGACTCCTGGGTGTGCCATCTCTCTCTCTCTCCCCAATTGTGGGCCATAGAAAGCCTATTAATTTTTTTGCTTGATTTGGGTTCCAAAATCTACCGAAAAAAATCACTAAATCAATCAGTGGGAGATTAATATTGGCCTCTGGGCTTGTGTGCCACTCCTGACTCCTGTGTGCGTCATCTGTCACTCAGTGGGCCCTAGAAAGCCTATTTTTTGTTTTATTTGTTTTCTAAATTCTCCCTGAAACAATCATTTCATTTTCTTTGGTTTCTAAATTATTCCTGAAAAAAATCATTTTTTTGGTATTTTTTTTGTCTCTCAAGTCTCCCTGAAAAAAAAAAAAATCTGTGGGAGATTCATATTGCCCCTTCTGCTTGTGTGCCAGTCTTGACTCCTGGGTGTGCCATCTCTCTCTCTCCCCAATTGTGGGCCATAGAAAGCCTATTATTTTTTTTAGCTTGATTTGGGTTCCAAAATCTACCTGAAAAAATCACTACATCAATCAGTGGGAGATAAATATTGGCCTCTGGGCTTGTGTGCCACTCCTGACTCCTGTGTGCGTCATCTGTCACTCAGTGGGCCCTAGAAAGCCTATTTTTTGTTTTATTTGTTTTCTAAATTCTCCCTGAAACAATCATTTTATTTTCTTTGGTTTCTAAATTATTCCTGAAAAAAATCATTTTTTTGGTATTTTTTTCTCTCTCAAGTCTCCCTGAAAAAAAAAAAAAAAAAAAAAATCTGTGGGAGATTCATATTGCCCCTTCTGCTTGTGTGCCAGTCTTGACTCCTGGGTGTGCCATCTCTCTCTCTCTCCCCAATTGTGGGCCATAGAAAGCCTATTAATTTTTTTGCTTGATTTGGGTTCCAAAATCTACCGAAAAAAATCACTAAATCAATCAGTGGGAGATTAATATTGGCCTCTGGGCTTGTGTGCCACTCCTGACTCCTGTGTGCGTCATCTGTCACTCAGTGGGCCCTAGAAAGCCTATTTTTTGTTTTATTTGTTTTCTAAATTCTCCCTGAAACAATCATTTTATTTTCTTTGGTTTTTAAATTATTCCTGAAAAAAATCATTTTTTTGGTATTTTTTTTTCTCTCAAGTCTCCCTGAAAAAAAAAAAAAAAAAATCTGTGGGAGATTCATATTGCCCCTTCTGCTTGTGTGCCAGTCTTGACTCCTGGGTGTGCCATCTCTCTCTCTCTCCCCAATTGTGGGCCATAGAAAGCCTATTATTTTTTTTAGCTTGATTTGGGTTCCAAAATCTACCTGAAAAAATCACTACATCAATCAGTGGGAGATAAATATTGGCCTCTGGGCTTGTGTGCCACTCCTGACTCCTGTGTGCGTCCTCTCTCACTCAGTGGGCCCTACAAAGCCTTTTTTTTTTTTTTTTTTCCTAAATTCTCCCTGAAACAATCATTTCATTTTATTTGTTTTATAAATTCTTCCGTAAAAAATAATTTTTTTTTAATTTTTTTTTTTCTGAAGTCTCCCTTTTAAAAAAAACAAACACAAATCAGTGGGAGATAAATATTTACATTTGCTCTTCAGTGACAGTCCTGTGTGTGTGCCATCTCATTTGTTGCCAACAACAACAGAGTGTGTAACATTGTGGCTGATTTTCGTTGTGGTCTCACCCACCTGTAAAGGGGTAGCTAAATCATACTGAAGTTATAGCTCACCGTGTAAGTTGTGTGACAGCAACAAATACCGTTCGTTTGTTAACGTTTTTAAAACAATGAGGAAGTCTGGTGGAAGAGGTCGTGGCCGGGGGCGTTCATTGTCAGCTGGTAATGAGGGTAGTGGTAGTGGTGGAGCATCAGCTGGTCGTGGGAAAAAAAATATTGCACCTAAGTCTGGAGCTGTGGAGCCAGGTTCGTCGTCTGGCTACACAAGGCCTCGAACGCTCCCTTTTCTGGGAGTAGGAAAACCGCTTTTAAAGCCGGAGCAGCAAGAGCAAGTTTTGGCTTATCTTGCTGACTCAGCCTCTAGCTCTTTTGCCTCCTCTCGTGAAACTGGTAAATGTCAAAGCAGCGCGTCGTTAGTGGATGTTCACGGTCAGGGACAAGTCGCTTCCTTGTCCTCTTCAGCAAAAACAACAACAGAGAAGAATGCAGCAGGCGACACAACGGGTTACTCCATGGAGCTCTTTACACATACCGTCCCTGGCTTAGAAAGTGAAGCAGTTAACAGTCCATGCCCATTACAAGTTGAATCTGACATGGAGTGCACTGATGCACAGCCACAGCCAGACTACTATCCTGGTCCTTTGACTCAGACCACAACATTGCCATCGCAGGGTGCTGATCAAGAATCAGACCCTGATGAGACTATGTTGCCCCATCACGAACGCTATACCACCGACCGCCACGGTGACACAGACGAAGTTGCACACGAGCTACAAGAAGAGGTAATAGATGACCCAGTTCTTGACCCCGATTGGCAGCCATTGGGGGAACAGGGTGCAGGCGGCAGCAGTTCTGAAGCGGAGGAGGAGGGGCCGCAGCAGGCATCAACATCGCAACAGGTTCCATCTGCCGGGCCCGTATCTTGCCCAAAACGCGTGGCAAAGCTAAAACCTGTTGGAGGACAGCGTGGCCATCCGGTTAAAGCTCAGTCTGCAATGCCTGAAAAGGTATCCGATGCTAGAAAGAGTGCAGTCTGGCATTTTTTTAAACAACATCCAATTGATCAGCGCAAAGTCATCTGTCAAAAATGTTCAACTACCTTAAACAGAGGACAGAATCTGAAAAGTCTCAATACAAGTTGCATGCATAGACATTTAACCACAAGCCTGGACTAACTACCAAACGTCCCTTAAGGTTGTAGCACACTCGGCCAATGAAGCTAGTCAGCAACGCAACATCCCTTCCGGCAGTGTAGGGCCACCATTTTCCGCACCACCTGCAGTATCTGTGCAGGTTTCTTTGCCAGGCCAAAGCCTTCAGGGTCAGGGAATCACCAGTTTCGTAGTAGGAAACACTGCATCTAGGGCAGCGGTGGCAACAATACCATCTCCCACCGTCTCTCAGTCTGCCATGTCCACCGGCACCCCCGCTAGTTCCACGATCTGCAGCTCTCCAGTCCAGCTCACCCTACATGAGACTATGGTTAGAAAAAGGAAGTACTTAGCCTCGCATCCGCGTACACAGGGTTTGAACGCACACATAGCTAGACTAATCTCGTTAGAGATGATGCCCTACCGGTTAGTTGAAAGCGAAGCTTTCAAAGCCCTGATGGACTACGCTGTACCACGCTACGAGCTACCCAGTCAACACTTTTTTTCCAGAAAAGCCATCCCAGCCCTCCACCAGCATGTTAAAGAGCGCATCGTCCATGCACTCAGGCAATCTGTGAGCCCAAAGGTGCACCTGACAACAGATGCATGGACCAGTAGGCATGGCCAGGGACGTTACGTGTCCATCACGGCACACTGGTTAAATGTGGTGGATGCAGGGTCCACAGGGGACAGCAAGTTTGGGACAGTTCTGCCTAGCCCACGGTCTAGGAAATAATTGGCTGTAGCCGTTCGCACCCCCTCCTCCTCCTCTTCGTCCTCCTGCAGAAGCGAGAGCTTGTCCACAGACCGCAGTCGCACAACCACTCCATCCGCAGCTGCCACTGTTGCACACCAGGTCTCCCATTATGGGGCAGCTACTGGCAAACGTCAGCAGGCTGTATTGGCTATGAAGTGTTTGGGCGACAATAGACACACCGCGGAAGTTCTGTCCGAGTTCTTGCAGAAAGAAACGCAGTCGTGGCTGGGGACTGTAGATCTTGAGGCAGGCAAGGTAGTGAGTGATAACGGAAGGAATTTCATGGCTGCCATCTCCCTTTCCCAACTGAAACACATTCCTTGCCTGGCTCACACCTTAAACCTGGTGGTGCAGTGCTTCCTGAAAAGTTATCCGGGGTTATCCGACCTGCTCCTCAAAGTGCGTGGACTTTGCTCACATATCCGCCGTTCGCCCGTACACTCCAGCCATATGCAGACCTATCAGCGTTCTTTGAACCTTCCCCAGCATCGCCTAATCATAGACGTTGCAACAAGGTGGAACTCAACACTGCACATGCTTCAGAGACTGTGTGAACAGAGGCGGGCTGTTATGTTTTTGTGGGAGGATACACATACACGGGCAGGCAGTAGGATGGCAGACATGGAGTTGTCAGGTGTGCAGTGGTTGAAGATTCAAGACATGTGTCAAGTCCTTCAGTGTTTTGAGGAATGCACACGGCTGGTTAGTGCAGACAACGCCATAATAAGCATGAGCATCCCCCTAATGCGTCTGCTGATGCAAAGTTTGACGCACATAAAGGATCAGGCGTCTGCAGCTGAGGAAGAGGAAAGCCTTGATGACAGTCAGCCATTGTCTGGCCAGGGCAGTGTACAGGACGAGGTAGCGGGCGAAGAGGAGGACGAGGAGGATGATGGGGATGATTATATTTTTAATGAGGAAGCTTTTCCGGGGCCACTGGAAATTGCTGGCGCGGCAAGGCCGGGTTCTGTTTTTTTGAGGGACACAAGTGACGTGGATTTGCCTGAAACTGCCCCTCAACCAAGCACAACCGCAGATTTGAGAACTGGAACTTTGGCCCACATGGCGGATTATGCCTTACGTATCCTCAAAAGGGACACACGCATAACTAAAATGATGAATGATGACGATTACTGGTTGGCCTGCCTCCTTGATCCTCGCTATAAAGGCAAATTGCAAAATATAATGCCACATGAGAACTTGGAACTAATATTAGCAACCAAACAATCAACTCTTGTTGACCGTTTGCTTCTGGCATTCCCTGCACACAGCGCCCGTGATCGTTCTCACACGAGCTGCAGGGGCCAGCAGACCAGAGGAGTTAGAGGGGCAGAAATCAGAAGTGGCGTTGGCCAGAGGGGTTTTCTGACCAGGTTGTGGAGTGATTTTGCTATGACCACAGACAGGACAGGTACTGCAGCATCAATTCAAAGTGACAGGAGACAACATTTGTCCAGTATGGTTACAAACTATTTTTCATCCCTTATCGATGTTCTCCCTCAACCGTCATTCCCATTTGATTACTGGGCATCAAAATTAGACACCTGGCCAGAATTGGCAGAATATGCATTGCAGGAGCTTGCTTGCCCGGCAGCTAGTGTCCTATCAGAAAGAGTATTCAGTGCTGCAGGTTCAATACTAACAGAAAAAAGGACTCGTCTGGCTACCCAAAATGTAGATGATCTAACCTTCATTAAAATGAACCACAACTGGATTTCGAAATCTTTTGCCCCACCTTGCCCGGCTGACACCTAGCTTTCCTATGAAAAGGTCTTGCCTGTGGACTATTCTGAATGCCTTTTCCAATCTCGTAATTTTCAGCACCTGATTGTCCAGCATACGACATGTTTACACCTCACTAAATGGCCAAACTCCCCACACGGGGCCGTGGTATCGACACTTGGCGACAGCACCCGTGAGAGTGCAGTTTGTCTGAAGAGGTGGGTGAGCCCGCTTTTGGTCGACGGCACTGCCACTGGGTCCCTCCTAGTACAATAAAGTGTCTCTGGCGGTGGTGGTGCGCACCCAATGTCAGACACACCGTTGTAATATGAGGGGCCCTGGGCCTGTACCGCCGGCCACAAGACAGTTTCCCCCCACCCCAGCTCAAACAGTGCTCTACCACTTGCAAAATTATCTCACAGCTCCACCAATGTTTAGTCTATGCGCTGACATCCTTCAATGCCTGCCACTGACAATACCATTGTATTGACATTTTTGTTATGTTAGGCCTTCGATGCCTGTCTGTGGTCACTCCTTCCACTAGGCCTCCACTGACCACACCACTGCTGCCTGTGTACCCCTGGAACCAATTTAAAATTGCCTACAGCCATGTGTTATTATTTTAGGCCTTCGATGCCTGTCTGCGGTGACTCCTTCCACTAGGCCTCCACTGACCACACCACTGCTGCCCGTGTACCCCTGGAACCAATTTAAAATTGCCTACAGCCATGTGTTATTATTTTAGGCCTTCGATGCCTGTCTGCGGTGACTCCTTCCACTAGGCCTCCACTGACCACACCACTGCTGCCCGTGTACCCCTGGAACCAATTTAAAATTGCCTACAGCCATGTGTTATTATTTTAGGCCTTCGATGCCTGTCTGCGGTGACTCCTTCCACTAGGCCTCCACTGACCACACCACTGCTGCCTGTGTACCCCTGGAACCAATTTAAAATTGCCTACAGCCATGTGTTATTATTTTAGGCCTTCGATGCCTGTCTGCGGTGACTCCTTCCACTAGGCCTCCACTGACCACACCACTGCTGCCCGTGTACCCCTGGAACCAATTTAAAATTGCCTACAGCCATGTGTTATTATTTTAGGCCTTCGATGCCTGTCTGCGGTGACTCCTTCCACTAGGCCTCCACTGACCACACCACTGCTGCCCGTGTACCCCTGGAACCAATTTAAAATTGCCTACAGCCATGTGTTATTATTTTAGGCCTTCGATGCCTGTCTGCGGTGACTCCTTCCACTAGGCCTCCACTGACCACACCACTGCTGCCCGTGTACCCCTGGAACCAATTTAAAATTGCCTACAGCCATGTGTTATTATTTTAGGCCTTCGATGCCTGTCTGTGGTCACTCCTTCCACTAGGCCTCCACTGACCACACCACTGCTGCCCGTGTACCCCTGTAACCAATTTAAAATTGCCTACAGCCAGCCCAATTTTTTTATTTTAGGCCTTCGATGCCTGTCTGCGGTCCATTCTTTCAACTACTACTACACTGACCAGGGCACTGCTGCCCGTGTACCCCTGGAACCAACATCAGAAAATATAAAAATAAGTATTTTGCTTACAAAAAAGAAAATACTGGAGAGATATCAAATGCAGACATTTTAACATTAAAATCAAACACACAACTAAAATCTGGTACAGTACTAAAAATGGCCACCAGCTACAATTACTTTCTCCTACAAGTAGTTAACTGAAAGGTTTTTTCAATTGAAAACACACATGTGGCATCCACCGAGTGTTGTCCTGTCGCGTCTTCTTTATATTATTGCCGAGAAGATGCAAAACAATGAAAATAATAAAATCATTAATTACCAAAATAATAGAGAAAGTCAACACCACATTGCAAATAAACATTCATTCCAAATAAAGAAGCAGGGCGCGTCCGAGGGTGAGTATATACCTAATAAGAATATAATCACCCTCGGACGCGCAATGCTTATTTCCAACAGCCTTCCTTCCTAAGAATCAGCCCTTCCGTGGTGTAGAGAGACGTTGTGTTACACTCCAAGGTGTTCCCCAGGTTGCCTTTCCTGAGCTTCGATCTTCCGGCTCTCGTTTAGTAGTTGTTGGAAACTACGCTGCATTAGGCCTTCAAATTGGGTATGGGGTGTAGAGAGATGGTGTGTTCCACTCCAAGGTGTTCCCCAGGTTGCCTTTCCTGAGCTTCGATCTTCCGGCTCTCGTTTACTAGTTCTTGGAAACTACACTGCATTAGGCCTTCAAATTGGGTATGGGGTGTAGAGAGAGGGTGTGTTACACTCCAAGGTGTTCCCCAGGTTGCCTTTCCTGAGCTTCGATCTTCCGGCTCTCGTTTAGTAGTTGTTGGAAACTACGCTGCATTAGGCCTTCAAATTGGGTATGGGGTGTAGAGAGATGGTGTGTTCCACTCCAAGGTGTTCCCCAGGTTGCCGTTCCTGAGCTTCGATCTTCCGGCTCTCGTTTAGTAGTTGTTGGAAACTACGCTGCATTAGGCCTTCAAATTGGGTATGGGGTGTAGAGAGATGGTGTGTTCCACTCCAAGGTGTTCCCCAGGTTGCCTTTCCTGAGCTTCGATCTTCCGGCTCTCGTTTAGTAGTTGTTGGAAACTACGCTGCATTAGGCCTTCAAATTGGGTATGGGGTGTAGAGAGATGGTGTGTTCCACTCCAAGGTGTTCCCCAGGTTGCCTTTCCTGAGCTTCGATCTTCCGGCTCTCGTTTACTAGTTCTTGGAAACTACACTGCATTAGGCCTTCAAATTGGGTATGGGGTGTAGAGAGAGGGTGTGTTACACTCCAAGGTGTTCCCCAGGTTGCCTTTCCTGAGCTTCGATCTTCCGGCTCTCGTTTAGTAGTTCTTGGAAACTACACTGCATTAGGCCTTCAAATTGGGTATGGGGTGTAGAGAGAGGGTGTGTTACACTCCAAGGTGTTCCCCAGGTTGCCTTTCCTGAGCTTCGATATTCCGGCTCTCGTTTAGTAGTTGTTGGAAACTACACTGCATTAGGCCTACAAATTTGGTATGGGGGAAACATTGGCGCATCTGCGGTCCCTCCTTCCTCTAGGCCTCCACTGACCTGTCTACTGCTGCCCGTGTTCCCCTGGAACCAATTTTAAATTGCCTAAAGGCAGCCCAATTTATTATGTTAGGGCTTCGAAGCCTGTCTGCGGTCCCTCCTTCCACTAGGCCTCCACTGACCTGTCTACTGCTGCCCGTGTACCCCTTGAACCAACATCATAAAATAAAAAAAAAAAGTATTTTGCTTATAAAAAAGAAAATACTGGTGAGATATCAAATGCAGACATTTTAACATTAAAAACAAACACACAACTAAAATCTGGTACAGTACTAAAAATGGCCACCAGCTACAATTACTTTCTCCTACAAGTAGTTAACTGAAAGGTTTTTTCAATTGAAAACACACATATGGCATCCACTGAGTGTTGTCCTGTCGCGTCTTCTTTATATTATTGCCGAGAAGATGCAAAACAATGAAAATAATAAAATCATTAATTACCAAAATAATAGAGAAAGTCAACACCACATTGCAAATAAACATTCATTCCAAATAAAGAAGCAGGGCGCGTCCGAGGGTGAGTATATACCTAATAAGAATATAATCACCCTCGGACGCGCAATGCTTATTTCCAACAGCCTTCCTTCCTAAGAATCAGCCCTTCCGTGGTGTAGAGAGACGTTGTGTTACACTCCAAGGTGTTCCCCAGGTTGCCTTTCCTGAGCTTCGATATTCCGGCTCTCGTTTAGTAGTTGTTGGAAACTACACTGCATTAGGCCTACAAATTTGGTATGGGGGAAACATTGGCGCATCTGCGGTCCCTCCTTCCTCTAGGCCTCCACTGACCTGTCTACTGCTGCCCGTGTTCCCCTGGAACCAATTTTAAATTGCCTAAAGGCAGCCCAATTTATTATGTTAGGGCTTCGAAGCCTGTCTGCGGTCCCTCCTTCCACTAGGCCTCCACTGACCTGTCTACTGCTGCCCGTGTACCCCTTGAACCAACATCATAAAATAAAATAAAAAAGTATTTTGCTTATAAAAAAGAAAATACTGGTGAGATATCAAATGCAGACATTTTAACATTAAAAACAAACACACAACTAAAATCTGGTACAGTACTAAAAATGGCCACCAGCTACAATTACTTTCTCCTACAAGTAGTTAACTGAAAGGTTTTTTCAATTGAAAACACACATATGGCATCCACTGAGTGTTGTCCTGTCGCGTCTTCTTTATATTATTGCCGAGAAGATGCAAAACAATGAAAATAATAAAATCATTAATTACCAAAATAATAGAGAAAGTCAACACCACATTGCAAATAAACATTCATTCCAAATAAAGAAGCAGGGCGCGTCCGAGGGTGAGTATATACCTAATAAGAATATAATCACCCTCGGACGCGCAATGCTTATTTCCAACAGCCTTCCTTCCTAAGAATCAGCCCTTCCGTGGTGTAGAGAGACGTTGTGTTACACTCCAAGGTGTTCCCCAGGTTGCCTTTCCTGAGCTTCGATCTTCCGGCTCTCGTTTAGTAGTTGTTGGAAACTACACTGCATTAGGCCTTCAAATTGGGTATGGGGTGTAGAGAGATGGTGTGTTCCACTCCAAGGTGTTCCCCAGGTTGCCTTTCCTGAGCTTCGATCTTCCGGCTCTCGTTTACTAGTTCTTGGAAACTACACTGCATTAGGCCTACAAATTGGGTATGGGGTGGAGAGAGATGGTGTGTTACACTCCAAGGTGTTCCCCAGGTTTCCTTGCCATTGCTTCGGTCTTCCGACTCTCGTTTAGTAGTTGTAGAAAAGTACACTGCATTAGGCCTACAAAATGGGTATGGGGTGGAGAGAGATGGTGTGTTACACTCCAAGGTGTTCCCCAGGTTGCCTTTCCTGAGCTTCTATCTTCAGGCTCTCATTAAATTGTGGTTAAATGGAACAACTGCATTTGGCGTACTAGTTGGTTTGGGGCCTACTATCGGTGTCTGCCACTCCTTGCTGTTCTCCTGGTTTCCTGTCCTGAAATTCCATTTTCAGGCTCTCGTTAAGTAGTTGTTAATGTTAGACTGCATTTGGCCTACTAGTTGGGTTGGGGCCTACTATCGGTGTCTGCCACTCCTTGCTGTTCTCCTCCACTGAACAAAGCTGTGCCGCCTGTTTACTACGGTTGCCAATTTTGAACTGCATTTCGACTACTTACTGATTTGGCCCTACTCTCTGTGTCAGCCTCTCATTCCAGTTGTCCTCCACTGCAATGCCCCCTGGTTATTCCTGTGTTACCAATTTTGAACTGCATTTAGCCCACTTTATTCTTTGGGCCTATATCTGTGTTTCCACTTCATCGTGCCCATTGCCCAGCCAGTGATAGATGAGTCTGCTGGTACATTGACCCATAACGCAACATTCCCCGTGCATGCTACACAACAACATTGTGACCCTGCTGAAAGTCAGGTTGCTCTTCCCGCATACCATACCACCTTACACGGGGACAAAGAGGAAGGTGCAGATGAAAGTGCAGGTTCCTTCATCAGGTGGGGGGAGGAATACTAGTTGGCGACGTCACTGGCACAGGGCCTCTCATAGTACGCAAAAGTGTTGCTGCCGGTGGGAGGCGCCCCCGCCGTGCAAACACACCGCTGTACTTTGAGGGGCCCTGTGCCAGTGCCAATGCCAACAAGTGGGCCCCCCCTGCTTGCTCAGGATCACAGCACTTGCAAAGTTGAAATACTTACCTCTCCCTGCTCCACTGCCGTGACGTGGTCCAGATTTCCTGGGCCCACTAATTACTTGAACCAGCCCTACCCCACACAACTTTAGCCAAATGACCCCCAATTTCAAATGCCTTCCAATTATTATAAGGTAAATTACGCTTGACAAGCTTCATTAAGAAGAATGGATGGTTTTTACATTAAAATGGGCACTCTAGGTGTTTTCCTGGCCCCCACTCACTGCCGACTATGCTGCCCCATTGACTTGCATTGGGTTTCGTGTTTCGGTCGATCCCGACTTTACGTCATAATCGGCCGATTTCACTCGACCCGACTTTTCAGATAGTCGGGTTTCGCGAAACCCGGCTCGACTCTAAAAAGGTCAAGGTCGCTCAACTCTAATTATCGCCTCTTGAATAAGATCACGGTCAAGTTTCAATATCCTTTACCTTTGCTTTCCGATTTGTTTGCTAGGATTAAGGGAGCTAGTTGGTTTACTAAGATTGACCTTCGGGGGGCTTATAATCTTGTTCGTATTAAGCAGGGTGATGAATGGAAAACTGCGTTTAACACGCCCGAGGGCCATTTTGAATACCTTGTGATGCCATTCGGACTTTCTAATGCTCCATCTGTTTTTCAGTCCTTCATGCATGATATCTTCCGGGATTATCTTGATAAATTCCTGATTGTATATTTGGACGATATTTTGATTTTTTCCGATGATTGGGAGTCTCATGTGCAGCAGGTCAGGATGGTATTTCAGATCCTTCGTGACAATGCCTTGTTTGTGAAAGGGTCTAAGTGTCTTTTTGGGGTGCAGAAGGTTTCCTTTTTGGGCTTTATTTTTTCTCCCTCGTCTATAGAGATGGATCCGGTTAAGGTTCAGGCCATTCATGATTGGATTCAGCCCACATCCGTGAAGAGCCTTCAGAAATTTTTGGGTTTTGCTAATTTTTATCGCCGTTTCATTGCTAATTTTTCCAGCGTGGTTAAACCCTTGACTGGTTTGACGAAGAAGGCCGCTGATGTGGCGAATTGGTCCCCTGCAGCTGTCTCTGCCTTTCAGGAACTTAAGCATCGTTTTACTTTTGCTCCTGTGTGCGTCAACCGAATGTTTCTCTCCCATTTCAGGTTGAGGTTGACGCTTCTGAGATTGGGGCAGGGGCCGTTTTGTCTCAGAGGGATCCTGTTGGTTTCTTAATGAAACCGTGTGCCTTCCTTTCCCGTAAGTTTTCGCCTGCTGAACGCAATTATGATGTCGGCAATCGGGAGTTGTTGGCTATAAAGTGGGCGTTTGAGGAGTGGCGACATTGGCTTGAGGGAGCTAAGCATCGTATTGTGGTCTTGACCGATCATAAGAATCTGATTTACCTCGAGTTGAATCCTAGACAGGCTCGATGGACCTTGTTTTTTTCTCGTTTTGATTTCGTGGTCTCGTACCTTCCGGGTTCTAAGAATATTAAGGCTGATGCCCTCTCTAGGAGTTTTTTGCCTGATTCTCCTGAGGTCTTGGAACCAGTCGGTATTTTGAAGGAAGGGGTGGTCCTTTCTGCCGTTTCTCCTGATTTACGACGGGTTCTTCAGAAATTTCAGGCTGACAAACCTGATCGTTGTCCTGTGGGGAAGCTGTTTGTTACTGACAGATGGATTAGTAGAGTGATTTCTGAGGTTCACTGTTCTGTGTTGGCTGGTCATCCTGGAATTTTTGGTACCAGAGACTTGGTTGGTAGGTCATTTTGGTGGTCTTCTTTATCGAGTGATGTGCGGTCTTTTGTGCAGTCCTGTGGGACTTGTGCGCGGTCCAAGCCTTGTTGCTCCATAGATTATAATGCACTGCCCATGGTCCTACATAGATGATACTGCATTCCCCATTTCCCTCCATAGATTATAATGCACTGCCAATGGAGGACCATGGGCAGTGCAGTATAATCTATGAAGGGAAATGGGGAATGCAGTATAATCTATGGAGGACCATGGGCAGTGCATTATAATCTATGGAGGGAAATGAGGAATGCAGTATCATCTATGGACGACCATGGGCAGTGCATTATAATCTATGGAGGGAAATGGGGAATGCAGTTTAATCTATGGAGGACCATGGGCAGTGCATTATCTATGGAGGTAAATGGAGAATGCAGTTTAATCTATGGAGGACCATGGGCATTGCATTATAATCTATGGAGGGAAATGGGGAATGCAGTGTAATCTATGGAGGACCATGGGCAGTGCATTATAATCTATGGAGGGAAATGGGGAATGCAGTATCATCTATGGAGGACCATGGGCAGTGCATTATAATCTATGGAGGAAAATGGGGAATGCAGTATAATCAATGGAGGACCATGGGCAGTGCATTATAATCTATGGAGGGAAATGGGGAATGCAGTATAATCTATGGAGGACCATGGGCACTGCATTATAATCTATGGAGGGAAATGGGGAATGCAGTTTAATCTTTGGAGGACCATGGGCAGTGCATTATAATCTATGGAGGGAAATGGGGAATGCAGTATCATCTATGGAGGACCATGGGCAGTGCATTATAATCTATGGAGGAAAATGGGGAATGCAGTATAATCAATGGAGGACCATGGGCAGTGCATTATAATCTATGGAGGGAAATGGGGAATGCAGTATAATCTATGGAGGACCATGGGCACTGCATTATAATCTATGGAGGAAAATGGGGAATGCAGTATAATCAATGGAGGACCATGGGCAGTGCATTATAATCTATGGAGGGAAATGGGGAATGCAGTATAATCTATGGAGGACCATGGGCAGTGCATTATAATCTGTGGAGGGAAATGAGGAATGCAGTATCATCTATGGAGGACCATTGGCAGGGCATTATAATCTATGGAGGAAAATGGGGAATGCAGTATCATCTATGGAGGACCATGGGCAGTGCAGTATAATCTATGGAGGAAAATGGGGAATGCAGTGTAATCTATGGAGGACCATGGGCAGTGCTGTATAATCTATGGGGGAAAATGGGGAATGCAGTATAATCTATGGAGGACCATGGGCACTGCATTATAATCTATGGAGGAAAATGGGGAATGCAGTCTAATATACGGAGGACCATGGGCAGTGCATTATAATCTATGGAGGGAAATGAGGAATGCTGTATAATTTATGGAGGGCCATGGGAAGTGCATTATAATCTATGGAATCAAATGGGGAATGCAGTATAGTCAATGGAGGACTATGGGCAGTGCATTATAATGTATGGAGGGAAATGGGGAATGGAGTATCATCTATGGAGGACCATGGGCAGTGCATTATATTCTATGGAGGGAAATGGGGAATGCAGTATAATCTTTGGAGGACCATGGGCAGTGCAGTACAATCTATAGAGGAAAATGGGAAATGCAGTATAATCCATGGAGAACCATGGGCAGTGCATTATAATAATCTATAAAGGAAAATGTGGAATGCAGTGTAATCTATGGAGGACCATGGACAGTGCAGTATAATCTATGGAGGAAAATGGGGAATGCAGTGTAATCTATGGAGGACCATGGGCAGTGCAGTATAATCTATGAAGGGAAATGGGGAATGCAGTATAATCTATGGAGGACCATGGGCAGTGCATTATAATCTATGGAGGGAAATGGGGAATGCAGTATAATCTATGGAGGACCATGGGCAGTGCATTATAATCTATGGAGGAAAATGGGGAATGCAGTATAATCTATGGAGGACCATGGACAGTGCAGTATAATCTATGGAGGGAAATGGGGAATGCAGTATAATCTATGGAGGACCATGGACAGTGCAGTATAATTTATGAAGGGTAAAGTGGAATGCAGTATAATCTATGGAGGACCATGGGCAGTGCAGTATAAACTATGGAGGGAAATGGGGAATGCAGTATAATCTATGGAGGACCATGGGCAGTGCAGTATAATCTATGGAGGAAAATGGGGAATGCAGTATAATCTATGGAGGACCATGGGCAGTGCAGTAAAAACTATGGAGGGAAATGGGGAATGCAGTATAATCTATGGAGGACCATGGGCAGTGCATTAAAGTCTATGGAGGAAAATGGGGAATGCAGTGTAATCTATGGAGGACCATGGGCAGTGCATTATACCCTATGGAACAAAATGGGGAATGCAGTATAATAAATGGAGGACCATGGGCAGTTCATTATAATCTATGGAGGAAAATGGGGAATGCTGTATAATCTATGGAGGACCGTGGGCAGTTCATTATAATCTATGGAGGAAAATGAGGAATGCAGTATAATCTATGGAGGACCATCGGCAGTGCATTATAGTCTACAGAGGAAAATGGGGGAATGCAGCATAATCTATGGAGGACCAGGGACAGTGCATTATAATCTATGGATGACCATGGGCAGTTCATTATAATCTATGGAGGGAAATGGGGAATGCAGTATCATCTGTGGAGGACCATCGGCAGTGCATTATAGTCTACGGAGGAAAATGGGGGAATGCAGCATAATCTATGGAGGACCAGGGACAGTGCATTATAATCTATGGAGGGAAATGGGGAATGCAGTATCATCTATGGAGGACCATGGGCAGGGCATTATAATCTATGGAGGGAAATGAGGAATGCAGTATCATCTATGGAGGACCATGGGCAGTGCATTATATTCTATGGAGGGAAATTGGGAATGCAGTATAATCTATGGAGGACCATGGACAGTGCATTATAATCTATGGAGGGAAATGGGGAATGCAGTTTAATCTATGGAGGACCATGGGCAGTGCATTATAATCTATGGAGGGAAATGGGGAATGCAGTATAATCTATGGATGACCATGGGCAGTGCATTATAATCTATAGAGGGAAATGGGGAATGCAGTATCATCTATGGAGGACCATGGGCAGTGCAGTATAATCTATGGAGGAAAATGGGGAATGCAGTATAATCTATGGAGGACCATGGGCAGTGCAGTATAATCTATGGAGGAAAATAGGGAATGCAGTATCATCTATGGAGGACCATGGGCAGTGCAGTGTAATCTATGGAGGACCATGGGCAGTGCATTATAATCTATGGAGGGAAATGGGGAATGCAGTATAATCTATGGAGGACCATGGGCAGTGTATTATAATCTATGGAGGGAAATGGGGAATGCAGTATAATCTATGGATGACCATGGGCAGTGCAGTGTGATCTATGGAGGGAAATGGGGAATGCAGTATAATCCATGGAGGACTATGGGCAGTGCATTATGATGTATGGAGGGAAATGGGGAATGCAGTATAATCTATGGAGGACCATGGGCAGTGCAGTGTGATCTATGGAGGGAAATGGGGAATGCAGTATAATCCATGGAGGACCATGGGCAGTGCATTATGATGTATGGAGGGAAATGGGGAATGTAGTATAATCTATGGAGGACCATGGGCAGTGCAGTATGATGTATGGAGGGAAATCGGGAATGCAGTATAATCTATGGAGGACCATGGGCAGTGCATTATAATCTATGTAGGGAATTGGGGAATGCAGTATAATCTATGGAGGACCATGGGCAGTGCATTATAATCTATAGAGGGAAATGGAAATGCAGTATAATCTATGGAGGACCATGGGCAGTTCATTATAATCTATGGAGGGAAATGGGAAATGCAGTATAATCTATGGATGACCATGGGCAGTGCATTATAATATATGGAATAAAATCTGGAATGCAGTATAATCTATGGAGTACCATGGACAGTGCATTATAATCTATGGAGGAAAATTGGGAATGCAGTGTAATCTATGGAGGACCATGTGCAGTGCATAATAATCTATGGAGGAAAATGGGGAATGCAGTGTAATCTATGGAGGACCATGGGCAGTGCATTATAATCTATGGAGGAAAATGGGGAATGCAGTATCATCTATGGAGGACCATGGGCAGTGCAGTATAATCTATGGAGGGAAATGGGGATTGCAGTATAATCTATGGAGGACCATGGGAAGTGCAGTAAAATCTATGGAAGGAAATGACGAATGCAGTAGAATCTATGGAGGACCATGGGCAGTGCATTATAATCTATGGTGGAAAATGGGGAATGCAGAATAATCTATGGAGGACCATGGGCAGTGCATTATAATCTATGGAGGGAAATGAGGAATGTAGTATAATCTATGGAGGACCATGGGCAGTGCATTATTATCTATGGAGGGAAATGGGGAATGCAGTATAATCTATGGAGGACCATGGGCAGTGCATTATAATCTATGGAGGGAAATGGGAAATTTAGTATAATCTATGGAGGACCATGGGCAGTGCAATATTATCTATGGTGGGAAATGGGGAATGCAGCATAATCTATGGAGGACCATTATAATCTATGGAGGGAATTGTTGTGAATTCTGCTCTTGGGCTCCCTCCGGTGGTTGTTGATGGTAATGCAGTTATTCCTGAGCAGCAGTCTTAAACAGGTGTTTCTGCTAATTGCAATTCGGACTGGGGTATTTAGCTGTGCAGGACTCATTAGTCCTTGCCAGTAGTCAATGTACCTTTGGAAGTGTTGGTCCTCTGCCTGGCCCCTCCTGCTTGCTGCCAATTCAGCTAAGATAAGTGTTTTCTTCATTTTTTTGGACATACTGCTATGTGTTTATTTTCTGTGCTTATCTTGTTTCTGATTTGTTCCTGCTAGACTGTGCCTGATGTTTTTCTCAGTCTAGTTGGAATTGCTGGAGTCGCAGATATTCTCTCCACATCTTTAGTTAGGTGGTGGAGTTTTTGTATTTTTCTGCTGTGGATATTTTGTAGTGTTTTATGCTGACTGCATAGTATCCTGTACTATCCTTTCCTATCTAGGTAGAAGTGGCCTCCTTTGCCTATCCCTGTTTTCTGTCTGCGTGTGTCTTTTCCTCTCCTACTCACAGTCATTTTTTGTGGGGGGCTACCTATCCTTTTGGGGTCTACTCTGAGGCAAGAGAGTTTTCCTATTTCCATCTTTAGGCATATTTAGTCCTTAGGCTGTGTCGAGGTGTCTAGGTCTGGTTAGGCACACCCCACGGCTACTTCTAGTTGCGGTGATAGGATCAGGGATTGCTGTCAGTAAAGTTACCACTGCGCCAGCGAAGGTCATTTCATGCTGCTCCAAGGCCACCTGATCATAACAGTACTACTGGCCAACAATGAGTTAATTGCATCTCAGAAGAAGGGAGGAAAGATCCTGAGCCATTTTTTTTCTTCAGTCTGTTTTGTCTTATCCTCCCTCTTTATCTCTGGGTGGCTGAAGAGCCTTGTGCTAGCATGAGTGTTCAGGAATTAGCTTCTCGTGTAGACCAGCTTGCTGCTAGAGTACAGGGTATTTCTAATTACATTGTTCAGACTCCTGCTTTAGAACCGAAGATACCTACTCCTGATTTGTTTTTTGGTGACAGGTCCAAATTTTTGAGTTTTAAAAACAACTGTAAACTGTTTTTTGCATTGAAACCTCGATCCTCCGGTGATTCCATTCAACAAGTTAAAATCATCATTTCCCTGCTGCGTGGTGATCCACAGGATTGGGCATTTTCCCTGGAATCTGGGGTTCCTGCTTTGCTTAATGTAGACTCCTTCTTTCAGGCGTTAGGATTACTGTATGATAAACCTAATTCGGTGGATCAAGCTGAGAAGACCTTGTTGGCCCTGTCTCAGGGTCAAGAGGCGGCAGAATTGTAGTGTCAGAAATTCAGAAAATGGTCTGTATTGACTAAATGGAATAATGATGCTTTGGCGGCAATTTTCAGAAAGGGTCTTTCTGAATCCGTTAAAGATGTTATGGTAGGGTTTCCCACACCCTCCAATCTGAGTGATTCTATGTCTCTGGCCATTCAGATTGATCGGCGCTTACGGGAGCGCAGAACTGTGCGCGCTGTGGCGTTATCCTCAGAGCAAATTCCTGAGCCAATGCAGTGTGATAGGATTCTGTCTAGAACAGAACGACAAGGTTTCAGATGTCAGAACAGGTTGTGTTATTATTGTGGCGACGCTTCCCATGTCATTTCTGTCTGCCCTAAGCGGACCAAGAGGATCGCCAGTTCATTTACCATCAGTACTGTACAACCTAAATTTCTGTTATCTGTGTCCTTGATCTGTTCATTGTCATCATTTTCTGTCATGGCGTTTGTGGATTCAGGCACCGCCTTGGACTTAATGGACTTTGAGTTTGCCAGGCGTTGTGGTTTTCCCTTGCAGCCTTTGCAGAACCCTATTCCTTTAAGGGGCATTGATGCTACACCCTTGGCTAAAAAAAAACGCCCCAGTTTTGGACACAGGTGACCATGCGCATGGCGCCAGCCGATCAGGAAGATTGTCGATTTCTAGTGTTGCATAATTTGCATGATGCTATCGTGCTGGGTTTTCCATGGCTGCAAGTACATAATCCTGTTTTGGATTGGAAGTCCATGTCTGTGACTAGTTGGGGTTGTCAGGGGGTTCATAATGATGTTCCTCTGATGTCTATCACCCCTTCTCCCTCTTTTGAAATTCCGGAGTTTTTGTCTGATTTTCAGGATGTATTCGATGAGCCCAAGTCCAGTTTCCTTCCACCACACAGGGACTGCGATTGTGCTATTGACTTGATTCCAGGCTGTAAGTTTCCTAAGGGCCGACTTTTCAACCTGTCTGTACCTGAACATACCGCCATGCGGAGCTATATTAAAGAGTCTTTGGATAAAGGGCATATTCGGCCATCTTCTTCACCGTTGGGAGCGGGGTTCTTTTTTGTTGCTAAAAAAGATGGTTCCTTAAGACCCTGTATTGATTATCGCCTCTTGAATAAGATCACGGTCAAGTTTCAATATCCTTTACCTTTGCTCTCCGATTTGTTTGCTAGGATTAAGGGAGCTAGTTGGTTTACTAAGATTGACCTTCGGGGGGCTTATAATCTTGTTCGTATTAAGCAGGGTGATGAATGGAAAACTGCGTTTAACACGCCCGAGGGCCATTTTGAATACCTTGTGATGCCATTCGGACTTTCTAATGCTCCATCTGTTTTTCAGTCCTTCATGCATGATATCTTCCGGGATTATCTTGATAAATTCCTGATTGTATATTTGGACGATATTTTGATTTTTTCCGATGATTGGGAGTCTCATGTGCAGCAGGTCAGGATGGTATTTCAGATCCTTCGTGACAATGCCTTGTTTGTGAAAGGGTCTAAGTGTCTTTTTGGGGTGCAGAAGGTTTCCTTTTTGAGTTTTATTTTTTCTCCCCCGTCTATAGAGATGGATCTGGTTAAGGTTCAGGCCATTCATGATTGGATTCAGCCCACATCCGTGAAGAGCCTTCAGAAATTTTTGGGTTTTGCTAATTTTTATCGCCGTTTCATTGCTAATTTTTCCAGCGTGGTTAAACCCTTGACTGGTTTGACGAAGAAGGCCGCTGATGTGGCGAATTGGTCCCCTGCAGCTGTCTCTGCCTTTCAGGAACTTAAGCATCGTTTTACTTTTGCTCCTGTGTTGCGTCAATCGGATGTTTCTCTCCCATTTCAGGTTGAGGTTGACGCTTCTGAGATTGGGGCAGGGGCCGTTTTGTCTCAGAGGGATCCTGTTGGTTCCTTAATGAAACCGTGTGCCTTCCTTTCCCGTAAGTTTTCGCCTGCTGAACGCAATTATGATGTCGGCAATCGGGAGTTGTTGGCTATAAAGTGGGCGTTTGAGGAGTGGCGACATTGGCTTGAGGGAGCTAAGCATCGTATTGTGGTCTTGACCGATCATAAGAATCTGATTTACCTCGAGCCTGCCAAACGGTTGAATCCTAGACAGGCTCGATGGACCTTGTTTTTTTCTCGTTTTGATTTCGTGGTCTCGTACCTTCCGGGATCTAAGAATATTATGGCTGATGCCCTCTCTAGGAGTTTTTTGCCTGATTTTCCTGAGGTCTTGGAACCAGTCGGTATTTTGAAGGAAGGGGTGTTCCTTTCTGCCGTTTCTCCTGATTTACGACGGGTGCTTCAGAAATTTCAGGCTGACAAACCTGATCGTTGTCCTGTGGGGAAGCTGTTTGTTCCTGACAGATAGACTAGTAGAGTGATTTCTGAGGTTCACTGTTCTGTGTTGGCTGGTCATCCTGGCATTTTTGGTACCAGAGACTTGGTTGGTAGGTCATTTTGGTGGCCTTCTTTATCGAGTGATGTGCGGTCTTTTGTGCAGTCCTGTGGGACTTGTGCGCAGTCCAAGCCTTGTTGCTCCATAGATTATAATGCACTGCCCATGGTCCTACATAGATTATACTGCATTCCTCATTTCCCTCCATAGATTATAATGCACTGCCCATGGTCCTCCATAGATTATAATGCATGCCCCATTTTCCACCATAGATTATAATGCACTGCCCATGGTCCTCCATAGATGAAACTGCATTCCCCATTTCCCTCCATAGATTATAATGCACTGCCCATGGTCCTCCATAGATTATACTGCATTCTCCATTTCCCTCCATAGATTATAATGCACTGCCCATGGTCCTCCATAGATTATACTGCATTCCCCATTTTCCTCCATAGATTATACTGCACTGCCCATGGTGCTCCATAGATGATACTGCATTCCCCATTTTCCGCCATAGATTATAATGCACTGCCCATGGTCCTCCATAGATGATACTGCATTCCGCATTTTACTCCATAGATTATAATCCACTGCCCATTGTCCTCCATAGTTATTACTGCATTCCCCATTTCCCTCCATAGATTATAATGCACTGCCCATGGTCCTCCATAGATTACACTGCATTCCCCATTTCCCTCCATAGATTATAATGCACTGCCCATGGTCCTCCATAGATTACACTGCATTCCCCATTTCCCTCCATAGATTATAATGCACTGCCCATTGTCCTCCATAGATTAAACTGTATTCACCATTTCCCTCCATAGATTATAATGCCCTGCCCATGGTCCTTCATAGATTATACTGCATGCCTCATTTCTCTCCATAGATTATACTGCAGTGCCCATGGTCCTCCATAGATGATACTGCATTCCCCATTTCCCTCCATAGATTATAATGCACTGCCCATGGTCCTCCATAGATTACACTGCATTCCCCATTTCCCTCCATAGATTATAATGCACTGCCCATGGTCCTCCATAGATTACACTGCATTCCCCATTTCCCTCCATAGATTATAATGCACTGCCCATTGTCCTCCATAGATTAAACTGTATTCACCATTTCCCTCCATAGATTATAATGCCCTGCCCATGGTCCTTCATAGATTATACTGCATGCCTCATTTCTCTCCATAGATTATACTGCAGTGCCCATGGTCCTCCATAGATGATACTGCATTCCCCATTTCCCTCCATAGATTATAATGCACTGCCCATGGTCCTCCATAGATTACACTGCATTCCCCATTTTCCTCCATAGATTATAATGCAGTGACCTTGGTCCTCCATAGATTGTACTGCATTCCCCATTTCCTTCCATAGATTACACTGCACTGCCCATGGTCCTCCATAGATTACACTGCATTCCCCATTTTCCTCCATAGATTATACTGCACTGGCCATGGTCCTCCATAGATTACACTGCATTTCCCATTTTTCTCCATATATTATAATGCACTGCCCATGGTTCTCCATAGATTATACTGCATTCCCCATTTTCCTCCATAGATTATACTGCACTGCCCATGATCTTCCATAGATTATACTACATTCCCCATTTCCCTCCATAGATTATAAAGCACTGCCCATGGTCCTCCATAGATAATACTGCATTCTCCATTTCCCTCCATAGATTATAATGCACTGCCCATGGTCCTCTATAAATGATACTGCATTCCCCATTTCCCTCTATAGATTATAATGCACTGCACATGGTCCTCCATAGATTACACTGCATTCCCCATTTTCCTCCATAGATTATAATGCAGTGCCCATGGTCCTCCATAGATTATTCTGCATTCCCCATTTCCCTCCATAGATTATACTGCACGGCCCATGGTCCTCCATAAATTACACTGCATTCCCCATTTTCCTCCATAGATTATAATGCACTGCCCATGGTCCTCCATAGATTATACTACATTCCCCATTTCCCTCCATAGATTATAAAGCACTGCCCATGGTCCTCCATAGATTATACTGCATTCCCCATTTCCCTCCATAGATTATAATGCACTGCCCATGGTCCTCCATAGATGATACTGCATTCCCCATTTCCCTCGATAGATTATAATGCACTGCCCATGGTCCTCCATAGATTACACTGCATTCCCCACTTTCCTCCATAGATTATAATGCAGTGCCCATGGTCCTCCATAGATTGTACTGCATTCCACATTTCCCTCCATAGATTATACTGCACTGCCCATGGTCCTCCATAGATTACACTGCATTCCCCATTTTCCTCCATAGATTATACTGCACTGCCCATGGTCCTCCATAAATTACACTGCATTCCCCATTTTTCTCCATATATTATAATGCACTGCCCATGGTCCTCCATTGATTATACTGCATTCCCCATTTTCCTCCATAGATTATAATGCACTGCCCATGGTCCTCCATAGATTATAGTGCATTCCTCATTTCCCTCCATAGATTATAATGCACTGCCCATGGTCCTCCATAGATTAAACTGCATTCTCTATTTCCCTCCATAGATTATAATGCACTGCCCATGGTCCTCCATAGATTATACTGCATTCCCAATTTCCTCCATAGATTATACTGCACTGCCCATGGTCCTCCATAGATGATACTGCATTCCCCATTTTCCGCCATACATTATACTGCACTGCCCGTGGTCCTCCATAGATTATACTGCATTCCCCATTTCCCTCCATAGATTATAAAGCACTGCCTATGGTCCCCCATAGATTATACTACATTCCCCATTTCCCTCCATAGATTATAAAGCACTGCCCATGGTCCTCCATAGATTATACTGTATTCCCCATTTCCCTCCATAGATTATAATGCACTGCCCATGGTCCTCCATAGATGATACTGCATTCCCCATTTCCCTCCATATATTATAATGCACTGCCCATGGTCCTCCATAGATTACACTGCATTCCCCATTTTCCTCCATAGATTATAATGCAGTGCCCATGGTCCTCCATAGATTGTACTGCATTCCCCATTTCCCTCCATAGATTATACTGCACTGCCCATGGTCCTCCATAGATTACACTGCATTCCCCATTTTCCTCTATAGATTATACTGCACTGCCCATGGTCCTCCATAGATTACACTGCATTCCCCATTTTTCTCCAAATATTATAATGCACTGCCCATGGTCCTCCATAGATTATACTACATTCCCCATTTTCCTCCATAGATTATACTGCACTGCCCATGGTTCTCCATAGATTATACTGCATTCCCCATTTCCCTCCATAGATTATAATGCACTGCCCATGGTCCTGCATAGATGACACTGCATTCCCCATTTCCCTCCATAGATTATTCTGCACTGCCCATTGTCCTCCATAGATTATACTGCATTCCCCATTTCCCTCCATAGATTATACTGCACTGCCCATGGTCCTCCATAGATTATACTGCATTCCCCATTTCCCTCCATAGATTATAATGCCCTGCCCATGGTCCTTCTTAGATTATACTGCATTCCTCATTTCTCTACATAGATTATACTGCACTGCCCATGGTCCTCCATAGATTATACTGCATTCCCCATTTCCCTCCATAGATTATAATGCACTGCCCATGGTCCTCCATAGATTGCACTGCATTCCCAATTTTCCTCCATAGGTTATAATGCAGTGCCCTTGGTCCTCCATAGATTGTACTGCATTCCCAATTTCCTTCCATAGATTACACTGCACTGCCCATGGTCCTCCATAGATTACACTGCATTCCCCATTTTCCTCCATAGATTATAATGCAGTGCCCATGGTCCTCCATAGATTGTACTACATTCCCCATTTCCCTCCATAGATTATAAAGCACTGCCCATGGTCCTCCATAGATTATACTGCATTCCCCATTTCCCTCCATAGATTTTAATGCACTGCCCATGGTCCTCCATAGATTATACTGCATTCTCCATTTCCCTCCATAGATTATAATGCACTGCCCATGGTCCTCCATAGATTACACTGCATTCCCCATTTTCCTCCATAGAATATAAAGCAGTGCCCATGGTCCTCCATAGATTATACTGCATTCCCCATTTCCCTCCATAGATTATACTGCACGGCCCATGGTCCTCCATAGATTATACTGCATTCCCCATTTTCCTCCATAGATTATACTGCACTGCCCATGGTCCTCCATAGATTATACTACATTCCCCATTTCCCTCCATAGATTATAAAGCACTGCCTATGGTCCCCCATAGATTATACTGCATTCCCCATTTACGTCCATGGGTTATAATGCACTGCCCATGGTCCTCCATAGATTATACTACATTCCCCATTTCCCTCCATAGATTATAAAGCACTACCCATGGTCCTCCATAGATTATACTGCATTCCCCATTTACGTCCATGGGTTATAATGCACTGCCCATGGTCCTCCATAGATGATACTGCATTCCCCATTTCCCTCCATAGATTATAATGCACTGCCCATGGTCCTCCATGGATTACACTGCAATCCCCATTTTCCTTCATAGATTATAATGCACTGCCCATGGTCCTCCATAAATTATACTGCATTCCCCATTTCCCTCCATAGATTATACTGCACTGCCCATGGTCCTCCATAGATTATACTGCATTCCCCATTTCCCTCCATAGATTATAATGCCCTGCCCATGGTCCTCCATAGATTATACTGCATTCCTCATTTATCTCCATAGCTTATAATGCACTGCCCATGGTCCTCCATAGATTATACTGCATTCCCCATTTCCTCCATAGATTATAATGCACTGCCCATGGTCCTCCATAGATGATACTGCATTCCCCATTTCCCTACATAGATTATAATGCACTGTCCATGGTCCTCCATAGATTACACTGCATTCCCCATTTTCCTCCATAGATTATAATGCAGTGCCTATGGTCCTCCATAGATTGAACTGCATTCCCCATTTCCCTCCATAGATTATGCTGCACTGCCCATGGTCCTCCATAGAATACACTGCATTCCCCATTTTCCTTTATAGATTATACTGCACTGCCCATGGTCCTCCATAGATTACACTGCATTCCCCATTTTTCTCCATATATTATAATGCACTGCCCATGGTCGTCCGCAGATTATACTGCATTCCAAATTTACCTCCATAGATTATACTGCACTGCCCATGGTCCTCCATAGATTATACTGCATTCCCCATTTCCCTACATAGATTATACTGCACTGCCCATGGTCCTCCATAGATGATACTGCATTCCCCATTTTCCTCCATAGATTATAATGCACTGCCCATGGTCCTCCATAGATGATGCTGCATTCCCCATTTCCCTCCATAGATTATAATGCACTGTCCATGGTCCTCCATAGATTACACTGCATTCCCCATTTTCCTCTATAGATTATAATGCAGTGCCCATGATCCTCCATAGATTACACTGCATTCCCCATTTCCCTCCATAGATTATACTGCTCTTCCGACGGTCCTCCATAGATTACACTGCATTCCCCATTTTCCTCCATAGATTATACTGCACTGCCCATGGTCCTCCATAGATTACACTGCATTCCCCATTTTTCTCCATATAATATAATGCACTGCCCAAGGTCCTCAATAGATCATACTGCATTCCCCATTTTCCTCCATAGATTATACTGCACTGCCGATGGTCCTTCATAGATTGTACTACATTCCCCATTTCCCTCCATAGATTATAAAGCACTGCCCATGGTCCTCCATAGATTATACTGCATTCCCCATTACCCTCCATAGATTATAATGCACTGCCCATGGTCCTCCATAGATGATACTGCATTCCCCATTTCCCTCCATAGATTATAATGCACTGCCCATGGTCCTCCATAGATTACACTGCATTCCCCATTTTCCTCCATAGATTATAATGCAGTGCCCATGGTCCTCCATTGATTGTACTGCATTCCCCATTTCCCTCCATAGATTATACTGCACTGCCCATGGTCCTCTATAGATTACACTGCATTCCCAATTTTCCTCCATAGATTATACTGCACTGCCCATGGTCCTCCATAGATTACACTGCATTCCCCATTTTTCTCCATATATTATAATGCACTGCCCATGGTCCTCCATAGATTATACTGCATTCCCCATTTTCCTCCATAGATTATACTGCACTGCCCATGGTCCTCCATTGATGATACTGCATTCCCCATTTTCATCCATAGATTATAATGCACTGCCCATGGTCCTCCATAGAATACACTGCATTCCCCATTTCCCTCCATGGATTATAATGCACTGCCCATGGTCCTCCATAGATTTTACTGCATTCCCCATTTCCCTCCATAGATTATACTGCACTGCCCATGGTCCTCCATAGATTACACTGCATTCCCCATTTTCCTCCATAGATTATACTGCACTGCCCATGGTCCTCCATAGATTGTACTGCATTCCCCATTTCCCTCCATAGATTATAATGCACTGCCCATGGTCCTCCATAGATGATACTGCATTCCCCATTTCCCTCCATAGATTATAATGCACTGCCCATGGTCCTCCACAGATTACACTGCATTCCCCATTTTCCTCCATAGATTATAATGCAGTGCCCATGGTCCTCCATAGATTGTACTGCATTCCCCATTTCCCTCCATAAACTATACTGCACTGCCCATGGTCCTCCATAGATTACACTGCATTCCCCATTTTCCTCCATAGATTATACTGCACTGCCCATGGTCCTCCATAGATTATACTACATTCCCCATTTCCCTCCATAGATTATAAAGCACTGCCCATGGTCCTCCATAGATTATACTGCTTTCCCCATTTCCCTCCATAGATTATAATGCACTGCCCATGGTCCTCCATAGATGATACTGCATTCCCCATTTCCCTCCATAGGTTATAATGCACTGCCCATGGTCCTCCATAGATTACACTGCATTCCCCATTTTCCTCCATAGATTATAATGCAGTGCCCATGGTCCTCCATAGATTGTACTGCATTCCCCATTTCCCTCCACAGATTATACTGCACTGCCCATGGTCCTCCATAGATTACACTGCATTCCCCATTTTCATCCATAGATTATCCAGCACTGCCCATGGTCCTCCATAGATTATACTACATTCCCCATTTCCCTCCATAGATTATAAAACACTGCCCATGGTCCTCCATAGATTATACTGCATTCCCCATTTCCCTCCATAGATTATAATGCACTGCCCATGGTCCTCCATAGATGATACTGCATTCCCCATTTCCCTCCATAGATTACAATGCACTGCCCATGGTGCTCCATAGATTACACTGCATTCCCCATTTTCCTCCATAGATTATACTGCACTGCCCATGGTGCTCCATAGATTACACTGCTTTCCCCATTTTCCTCCATAGATTATAATGCACTGCCCATGGTCCTCCATAGATTACACTGCATTCCCCATTTCCCTCTATAGATTATAATGCACTGCCCATGGTCCTCCATAGATAATACTGCATTCCCCATTTCCCTCCATAGATTATACTGCACTGCCCATGGTCCTCCATAGATTACACTGCATTCCCCATTTCCCTCCATAGATTATAATGCCCTGCCCTTGGTCCTTCATAGATTATACTGCATTCCTCATTTCTCTCCATAGATTATAATGCACTGCCCATGGTCCTCCATAGATTATACTGCATTCCTCATTTATCTCCATAGCTTATAATGCACTGCCCATGGTCCTCCATAGATTATACTGCATTCCCCATTTCCTCCATAGATTATAATGCACTGCCCATGGTCCTCCATTGATTGTACTGCATTCCCCATTTCCCTCCATAGATTATACTGCACTGCCCATGGTCCTCTATAGATTACACTGCATTCCCAATTTTCCTCCATAGATTATACTGCACTGCCCATGGTCCTCCATAGATTACACTGCATTCCCCATTTTTCTCCATATATTATAATGCACTGCCCATGGTCCTCCATAGATTATACTGCATTCCCCATTTTCCTCCATAGATTATACTGCACTGCCCATGGTCCTCCATTGATGATACTGCATTCCCCATTTTCATCCATAGATTATAATGCACTGCCCATGGTCCTCCATAGAATACACTGCATTCCCCATTTCCCTCCATGGATTATAATGCACTGCCCATGGTCCTCCATAGATTTTACTGCATTCCCCATTTCCCTCCATAGATTATACTGCACTGCCCATGGTCCTCCATAGATTACACTGCATTCCCCATTTTCCTCCATAGATTATACTGCACTGCCCATGGTCCTCCATAGATTGTACTGCATTCCCCATTTCCCTCCATAGATTATAATGCACTGCCCATGGTCCTCCATAGATGATACTGCATTCCCCATTTCCCTCCATAGATTATAATGCACTGCCCATGGTCCTCCACAGATTACACTGCATTCCCCATTTTCCTCCATAGATTATAATGCAGTGCCCATGGTCCTCCATAGATTGTACTGCATTCCCCATTTCCCTCCATAAACTATACTGCACTGCCCATGGTCCTCCATAGATTACACTGCATTCCCCATTTTCCTCCATAGATTATACTGCACTGCCCATGGTCCTCCATAGATTATACTACATTCCCCATTTCCCTCCATAGATTATAAAGCACTGCCCATGGTCCTCCATAGATTATACTGCTTTCCCCATTTCCCTCCATAGATTATAATGCACTGCCCATGGTCCTCCATAGATGATACTGCATTCCCCATTTCCCTCCATAGGTTATAATGCACTGCCCATGGTCCTCCATAGATTACACTGCATTCCCCATTTTCCTCCATAGATTATAATGCAGTGCCCATGGTCCTCCATAGATTGTACTGCATTCCCCATTTCCCTCCACAGATTATACTGCACTGCCCATGGTCCTCCATAGATTACACTGCATTCCCCATTTTCATCCATAGATTATCCAGCACTGCCCATGGTCCTCCATAGATTATACTACATTCCCCATTTCCCTCCATAGATTATAAAACACTGCCCATGGTCCTCCATAGATTATACTGCATTCCCCATTTCCCTCCATAGATTATAATGCACTGCCCATGGTCCTCCATAGATGATACTGCATTCCCCATTTCCCTCCATAGATTACAATGCACTGCCCATGGTGCTCCATAGATTACACTGCATTCCCCATTTTCCTCCATAGATTATACTGCACTGCCCATGGTGCTCCATAGATTACACTGCTTTCCCCATTTTCCTCCATAGATTATAATGCACTGCCCATGGTCCTCCATAGATTACACTGCATTCCCCATTTCCCTCTATAGATTATAATGCACTGCCCATGGTCCTCCATAGATAATACTGCATTCCCCATTTCCCTCCATAGATTATACTGCACTGCCCATGGTCCTCCATAGATTACACTGCATTCCCCATTTCCCTCCATAGATTATAATGCCCTGCCCTTGGTCCTTCATAGATTATACTGCATTCCTCATTTCTCTCCATAGATTATAATGCACTGCCCATGGTCCTCCATAGATTATACTGCATTCCCCATTTCCCTCCATAGATTATAATGCACTGCCCATGGTCCTCCATAAACGACACTGCATTCCCCATTTCCCTCCATAGATTATAATGCACTGCCCATGGTCCTCTATAGCTTACACTGCATTCCCCATTTTACTCCATAGATTATAATGCAGTGCCCATGGTCCTCCATAGATTGTACTGCATTCCCCATTTCCCTCCACACACTATACTGCACTGCCCATGGTCCTCCATAGATTACACTGCATTCCCCATTCTCCTCCATAGATTATACTGCACTGCCCATGGTCCTGCATAGATTATACTACATTCCCCATTTTCCTCCATAGATTATAAAGCACTGCCCATGGTCCTCCATAGATTATACTGCATTCCCCATTTCCCTCCATAGATTATAATGCACTGCCCATGGTCCTCCATAGATGATTCTGCATTCCCCATTTCCTTCCATAGATTATAATGCACTGCCCATGGTCCTCCATAGATTACACTGCATTCCCCATTTTCCTCCATAGATTATAATGCAGTGCCCATGGTCCTCCATAGATTGTACTGCATTCCCCATTTCCCTCCATAGATTATACTGCACTGCCCATGGTGCTCCATAGATTACACTGCATTCCCCATTTTCCTCCATAGATTATACTGCACTGCCCATGGTCCTCCATAGATTATACTGCATTCCCCATTTTTCTCCATATATTATAATGCACTGCCCATGGTCCTCCATAGATTACACTGCATTCCCCATTTCCCTCCATAGATTATAATGCACTGCCCATGGTCCTCCATAGATTATACTGCATTCCCCATTTCCCTCCATAGATTATACTGCACTGCCCATGGTCCTCCATAGATTATACTGCATTCCCCATTTCCCTCCATAGATTATAATGCCCTGCCCATGGTCCTTCATAAATTATACTGCATTCCTCATTTCTCTCCATAGATTATAATGCACTGCCCAAGGTCCTCCATAGATTATACTGCATTCTCCATTTCCCTCCATAGATTATAATGCACTGCCCATGGTCCTCCATACACGACACTGCATTCCCCATTTCCCTCCATAGATTATGCACTGCCCATGGTCCTCCTTAGATTACACTGCATTCCCCATTTTCCTCCATAGATTATAATGCAGTGCCTATGGTCCTCCATAGATTGAACTGCATTCCCCATTTCCCTCCATAGATTATGCTGCACTGCCCATGGTCCTCCATAGAATACACTGCATTCCCCATTTTCCTTTATAGATTATACTGCACTGCCCATGGTCCTCCATAGATTACACTGCATTCCCCATTTTTCTCCATATATTATAATGCACTGCCCATGGTCGTCCGCAGATTATACTGCATTCCAAATTTACCTCCATAGATTATACTGCACTGCCCATGGTCCTCCATAGATTATACTGCATTCCCCATTTCCCTACATAGATTATACTGCACTGCCCATGGTCCTCCATAGATGATACTGCATTCCCCATTTTCCTCCATAGATTATAATGCACTGCCCATGGTCCTCCATAGATGATGCTGCATTCCCCATTTCCCTCCATAGATTATAATGCACTGTCCATGGTCCTCCATAGATTACACTGCATTCCCCATTTCCCTCCATAGATTATACTGCTCTTCCGACGGTCCTCCATAGATTACACTGCATTCCCCATTTTCCTCCATAGATTATACTGCACTGCCCATGGTCCTCCATAGATTACACTGCATTCCCCATTTTTCTCCATATAATATAATGCACTGCCCAAGGTCCTCAATAGATCATACTGCATTCCCCATTTTCCTCCATAGATTATACTGCACTGCCGATGGTCCTTCATAGATTGTACTACATTCCCCATTTCCCTCCATAGATTATAAAGCACTGCCCATGGTCCTCCATAGATTATACTGCATTCCCCATTACCCTCCATAGATTATAATGCACTGCCCATGGTCCTCCATAGATGATACTGCATTCCCCATTTCCCTCCATAGATTATAATGCACTGCCCATGGTCCTCCATAGATTACACTGCATTCCCCATTTTCCTCCATAGATTATAATGCAGTGCCCATGGTCCTCCATTGATTGTACTGCATTCCCCATTTCCCTCCATAGATTATACTGCACTGCCCATGGTCCTCTATAGATTACACTGCATTCCCAATTTTCCTCCATAGATTATACTGCACTGCCCATGGTCCTCCATAGATTACACTGCATTCCCCATTTTTCTCCATATATTATAATGCACTGCCCATGGTCCTCCATAGATTATACTGCATTCCCCATTTTCCTCCATAGATTATACTGCACTGCCCATGGTCCTCCATAAATTATACTGCATTCCCTATTTCCCTCCATAGATTATAATGCACTGCCCATGGTCCTCCATTGATGATACTGCATTCCCCATTTTCATCCATAGATTATAATGCACTGCCCATGGTCCTCCATAGAATACACTGCATTCCCAATTTCCCTCCATGGATTATAATGCACTGCCCATGGTCCTCCATAGATTTTACTGCATTCCCCATTTCCCTCCATAGATTATACTGCACTGCCCATGGTCCTCCATAGATTACACTGCATTCCCCATTTTCCTCCATAGATTATACTGCACTGCCCATGGTCCTCCATAGATTGTACTGCATTCCCCATTTCCCTCCATAGATTATAATGCACTGCCCATGGTCCTCCATAGATGATACTGCATTCCCCATTTCCCTCCATAGATTATAATGCACTGCCCATGGTCCTCCACAGATTACACTGCATTCCCCATTTTCCTCCATAGATTATAATGCAGTGCCCATGGTCCTCCATAGATTGTACTGCATTCCCCATTTCCCTCCATAAACTATACTGCACTGCCCATGGTCCTCCATAGATTACACTGCATTCCCCATTTTCCTCCATAGATTATACTGCAATGCCCATGGTCCTCCATAGATTATACTACATTCCCCATTTCCCTCCATAGATTATAAAGCACTGCCCATGGTCCTCCATAGATTATACTGCTTTCCCCATTTCCCTCCATAGATTATAATGCACTGCCCATGGTCCTCCATAGATGATACTGCATTCCCCATTTCCCTCCATAGGTTATAATGCACTGCCCATGGTCCACCATAGATTACACTGCATTCCCCATTTTCCTCCATAGATTATAATGCAGTGCCCATGGTCCTCCATAGATTGTACTGCATTCCCCATTTCCCTCCACAGATTATACTGCACTGCCCATGGTCCTCCATAGATTACACTGCATTCCCCATTTTCATCCATAGATTATCCAGCACTGCCCATGGTCCTCCATAGATTATACTACATTCCCCATTTCCCTCCATAGATTATAAAACACTGCCCATGGTCCTCCATAGATTATACTGCATTCCCCATTTCCCTCCATAGATTATAATGCACTGCCCATGGTCCTCCATAGATGATACTGCATTCCCCATTTCCCTCCATAGATTACAATGCACTGCCCATGGTGCTCCATAGATTACACTGCATTCCCCATTTTCCTCCATAGATTATACTGCACTGCCCATGGTGCTCCATAGATTACACTGCTTTCCCCATTTTCCTCCATAGATTATAATGCACTGCCCATGGTCCTCCATAGATTACACTGCATTCCCCATTTCCCTCTATAGATTATAATGCACTGCCCATGGTCCTCCATAGATAATACTGCATTCCCCATTTCCCTCCATAGATTATACTGCACTGCCCATGGTCCTCCATAGATTACACTGCATTCCCCATTTCCCTCCATAGATTATAATGCCCTGCCCTTGGTCCTTCATAGATTATACTGCATTCCTCATTTCTCTCCATAGATTATAATGCACTGCCCATGGTCCTCCATAGATTATACTGCATTCCCCATTTCCCTCCATAGATTATAATGCACTGCCCATGGTCCTCCATAAACGACACTGCATTCCCCATTTCCCTCCATAGATTATAATGCACTGCCCATGGTCCTCTATAGCTTACACTGCATTCCCCATTTTACTCCATAGATTATAATGCAGTGCCCATGGTCCTCCATAGATTGTACTGCATTCCCCATTTCCCTCCACACACTATACTGCACTGCCCATGGTCCTCCATAGATTACACTGCATTCCCCATTCTCCTCCATAGATTATACTGCACTGCCCATGGTCCTGCATAGATTATACTACATTCCCCATTTTCCTCCATAGATTATAAAGCACTGCCCATGGTCCTCCATAGATTATACTGCATTCCCCATTTCCCTCCATAGATTATAATGCACTGCCCATGGTCCTCCATAGATGATACTGCATTCCCCATTTCCTTCCATAGATTATAATGCACTGCCCATGGTCCTCCATAGATTACACTGCATTCCCCATTTTCCTCCATAGATTATAATGCAGTGCCCATGGTCCTCCATAGATTGTACTGCATTCCCCATTTCCCTCCATAGATTATACTGCACTGCCCATGGTGCTCCATAGATTACACTGCATTCCCCATTTTCCTCCATAGATTATACTGCACTGCCCATGGTCCTCCATAGATTATACTGCATTCCCCATTTTTCTCCATATATTATAATGCACTGCCCATGGTCCTCCATAGATTACACTGCATTCCCCATTTCCCTCCATAGATTATAATGCACTGCCCATGGTCCTCCATAGATTATACTGCATTCCCCATTTCCCTCCATAGATTATACTGCACTGCCCATGGTCCTCCATAGATTATACTGCATTCCCCATTTCCCTCCATAGATTATAATGCCCTGCCCATGGTCCTTCATAAATTATACTGCATTCCTCATTTCTCTCCATAGATTATAATGCACTGCCCAAGGTCCTCCATAGATTATACTGCATTCTCCATTTCCCTCCATAGATTATAATGCACTGCCCATGGTCCTCCATACACGACACTGCATTCCCCATTTCCCTCCATAGATTATGCACTGCCCATGGTCCTCCTTAGATTACACTGCATTCCCCATTTTCCTCCATAGATTATAATACAGTGCCCATGGTCCTCCATAGATTGTACTGCATTCCCCATTTCCCTCCATAGATTATACTGCAATGCCCATGGTCCTCCATAGAATACACTGCATTCCCCATTTTCCTCCATAGATTATACTGCACTGCCCATGGTCCTCCATAGATTACACTGCATTCCCCAATTTTCTCCATATATTATAATGCACTGCCCATGGTCCTCCATAGATTATACTGCATTCCCCATTTCCCTCCATAGATTATACTGCACTGCCCATGGTCCTCCATAGATTATACTGCATTCCCCATTTCCCTCCATAGATTATAATGCCCTGCCCATGGTCCTTCATAAATTATACTGCATTCCTCATTTCTCTCCATAGATTATAATGGACTGCCCATGGTCCTCCATAGATTATACTGCATTCTCCATTTCCCTCCATAGAATATAATGCACTGCCCATGGTCCTCCATACACGACACTGCATTCCCCATTTTCCTCCATAGATTATACTGCACTGCCCATGGTCCTCCATAGATTATACTGCATTCCCCATTTTTCTCCATATATTATAATGCACTGCCCATGGTCCTCCATAGATTACACTGCATTCCCCATTTCCCTCCATAGACTATAATGCACTGCCCATGGTCCTCCATAGATTATACTGCATTCCCCATTTCCCTCCATAGATTATACTGCACTGCCCATGGTCCTCCATAGATTATACTGCATTCCCCATTTCCCTCCATAGATTATAATGCCCTGCCCATGGTCCTTCATAAATTATACTGCATTCCTCATTTCTCTCCATAGATTATAATGCACTGCCCATGGTCCTCCATAGATTATACTGCATTCTCCATTTCCCTCCATAGATTATAATGCACTGCCCATGGTCCTCCATACACGACACTGCATTCCCCATTTCCCTCCATAGATTATGCACTGCCCATGGTCCTCCTTAGATTACACTGCATTCCCCATTTTCCTCCATAGATTATAATACAGTGCCCATGGTCCTCCATAGATTGTACTGCATTCCCCATTTCCCTCCATAGATTATACTGCAATGCCCATGGTCCTCCATAGAATACACTGCATTCCCCATTTTCCTCCATAGATTATACTGCACTGCCAATGGTCCTCCATAGATTACACTGCATTCCCCAATTTTCTCCATATATTATAATGCACTGCCCATGGTCCTCCATAGATTACACTACATTCCCAATTTTCCTCCATAGATTATACTGCACTGCCCATGGTCCTCCATAGATTACACTGCATTCCCCATTTTTCTCCATATATTATAATGCACTGCCCATGGTCCTCCATAGATTATACTGCATTCCCCATTTTCCTCCATAGAATATACTGCACTGACTATGGTCCTCCATAGATTATACTGCATTCCCCATTTCCCTCCATAGATTATAATGCACTGCCCATGGTCCTCCATAGATGATACGGCATTCCCCATTTTCCTCCATAGATAATAATGCACTGCCCATGGTCCTCCATGGATTACACAGCATTCCCCATTTCCCTCCATAGATTATAATGCACTGCCCATGGTCGTCCATAGATTATATTGCATTCCCCATTTCTCTCCATAGATTATACTGCACTGCCCATGGTCCTCCATAGATTATAATGCATTCCCCATTTCCCTCCATAGATTATAATGCCCTGCCCATGGTCCTTCATATATTATACTGCATTCTTCATTTCTCTCCATAGATTATACTGCACTGCCCATGGGCCTCCATAGATTATTCTGCATTCCCCATTTACCTCCATAGATTATAATGCACTGCTCATGGTCCTCCATAGATGATACTGCATTCCACATTTCCCTCCATAGATTATAATGCACTGCCCATGGTCCTCCATAGATTACACTGCATTCCCCATTTTCCTACATAGATTATACTGCACTGCCCATGGTCCTCCATAGATTACACTGCATTCCCCATTTTTCTCCATATATTATAATGCACTGCCCATGGTCCTCCATAGATTATACTGCATTCCCCATTTCCCTCCATAGATTATAATGCACTGCCCATGGTCCTCCATAGATGATACGGCATTCCCCATTTTCCTCCATAGATTATAATGCACTGCCCATGGTCCTCCATGGATTACACTGCATTCCCCATTTTCCTACATAGATTATACTGCACTGCCCATGGTCCTCCATGGATTACACTGCATTCCCCATTTTCCTACATAGATTATACTGCACTGCCCATGGTCCTCCATAGATTATACTGCATTCCCCATTTCCCTCCATAGATTATAATGCACTGCCCATGGTCCTCCATAGATTACACTGCATTCCCCGTTTTTCTCCATATGTTATAATGCACTGCCCATGGTCCTCCATAGATTATACTGCATTCCCCATTTTCCTCCATAGATTATACTGCACTGCCTGTGGTCCTTCCATAGATTATACTGCATTCGTCATTTCCCTCCATAGATTATACTGCACTGCCCATGGTCCTCCATAGATGATACGGCATTCCCCATTTTCCTCCATAGATTATAATGCACTGCCCATTGTCCTCCATAGATTACACTGCATTCCCCATTTCCCTAAATAGATTATAATGCACTGCCCATGGTCTTCCATAGATTATACTGCATTCTCCATTTCCCTCAATAGATTATACTGCACTGCCCATGGTCCTCCATAGATTATACTGCATTCCCCATTTCCC
The DNA here is from genome assembly GCF_032444005.1 of Ranitomeya imitator. Lineage (NCBI taxonomy): Eukaryota > Metazoa > Chordata > Amphibia > Anura > Dendrobatidae > Ranitomeya > Ranitomeya imitator. The sequence goes on along the minus strand of NC_091284.1, from coordinate 273,034,764 downwards.
TCCATAGATTATAATGCACTGCCCATGGTCCTCCATAGATGATACTGCATTCCCCATTTTCCTACATAGATTATAATGCACTGCCCATGGTCCTCCATAGATTACACTGCATTCCCCATTTTTCTCCATATATTATAATGCACTGCCCATGGTCCTCCATAGATTATACTGCATTCCCCATTGTCCTCCATAGATTATACTGCACTGCCCATGTTCCTCCATAGATTATACTGCATTCCCTATTTCCCTCCATAGATTATAATGCACTGCCCATGGTCCTCCATAGATGATACTGCATTCCCCATTTTCCTCCATAGATTATAATGCACTGCCCATGGTCCTCCATAGATTACACTGCATTCCCCATTTCCCTCCATAGATTATAATGCACTGCCCATGGTCTTCCATAGATTATACTGCATTCCCCATTTCCCTCAATAGATTATACTGCACTGCCCATGGTCCTCCAAAGATTATACTGCATTCCCCATATCCCTCCATAGATTATAATGCCCTGCCCATGGTCCTTCATAGATTATACTGCATTCCTCATTTCTCTCCATAGATTATACTGCACTGCCCATGGTCCTCCATAGATTATACTGCATTCCCCATTTCCCATCATAGATTATAATGCACTGCCCATGTTCCTCCATAGATGGTACTGCATTCCCCATTTCCCTCCATAGATTATAATGCACTGCCCATGGCAGAGGCGTAGCTAGAGCTTTTGCCGCCCGGGGCTGATCCCGAGTTTGGCGCCCCCCCCCCCCCCTAGCTCAATACAGACAAAGGTTACCAAAAATGGTTTTCCTGTTTTGTAGAACTTAAACTGGGCCTAATGGTGTCACCCCCACATGCCACACCTGTGACTTAATACCACCACACCATGACCAGGCCACATAGTGACCGAATAATACTACATACAAGGGACAAATACCACCGCACCATTTCCAGACCACATATTACCACCACAGTGACTGAATACTACAATACTGATCAGTAATAAAAAAAAACCACAATACTATCACCATAAGTGCCAGTATTCACAGGAGATCTGTACTTAGTATGCAGTGTCTGTGTAGAGGTAATACAGAGATCACTGGTGACATTATACACAGGACCTCTATATAGTATACAGTGTATAGTGTCAGTGTATAGGTAACACTGACTCACCAGTGACGTCTCTAGGTGAAGTCCTTCATCTTTCATCCAGCACAGACCGCCATCATTCCTTCCAGCCAGGACTCGTTTCTGCAGGAAATAACACAGTTATCTCGAGCTCCGCTTGCAGAACACATTACTTAATTTTTCACAACTTCTACATTACACCACATGAAGAAAAAAAGGTGATATAGTGTCACTCTGCACAGTAACAGGACCGCCCCCCCATTTAAAACAGTATACTCAAAAAATAAAATAAATACATCACTGCAGTAATAATATCCCTTAATTATCCCCTATGGTAATAATATTCCCCACCCTGGCCCCGTTTATCTCATTCCTGGCTCCAGCCATATGTTGTCGTATCCTGCCCTCATGAGTATCCATTCTACCCCATATGATCTCCCCATCCTGCCCCACCAGCCTCCATCGTATCCGTCCTGCCCCATGATCCAATCCTGCCCCGTGTCTCCAATCATGCCCCGTATCTACATTCTGCCCATGCCTCAAGTCCTGCCCCCAGTGTGTCCAGCATATTACCCCCATGTTGTCCAGCAATCTGCCCCAGTGTGTCCAGCATATTACCCCCATGTTGTCCAGCAATCTGCCCCAGTGTGTCCAGCATATTACCCCCAGTGTGTCCAGCAATCTGCCCTCAGTGTGTCCAGCAATCTGCCCCAGTGTCCAGCCTTTCCCCAGTGTGTCCAGCAGTCTGCCCCAGTGTGTCCAGCATATTACCCCCAGTGTCCAGCATTGCCCCAGTGTGTCCAGTATATTACCCCCAGTGTGTCCAGCAATCTGCCCCAGTGTCCAGCATTGCCCCAGTGTGTCCAGAAGTCTGCCCCAGGGTCTCCAGCATTGCCTCAATGTGTCCAGAAATCTGCCCCAGGGTCTCCAGTATTGCCCCAGTGTGTCCAGCAATCTGCCCCAGGGTCTCCAGTATTGCCCCAGTGTGTCCAGCAATCTGCCCCATGGTCTCCTGTATTGCCCCAGTGTGTCCAGCATTCTGCCCCATGGTCTCCAGTATTGCCCCGGTGTGTCCAGCAATCTGCCCCATGGTCTCCAGTATTGCCCCAGTATGTCCAGAAATCTGCCCCAGGGTCTCCAGTATTGCCCCAGTGTGTCCAGCAATCTGCCCCAGGGTCTCCAGTATTGCCCCAGTGTGTCCAGCAATCTGCCCCATGGTCTCCTGTATTGCCCCAGTGTGTCCAGCATTCTGCCCCATGGTCTCCAGTATTGCCCCGGTGTGTCCAGCAATCTGCCCCATGGTCTCCAGTATTGCCCCAGTATGTCCAGATGTCTGCCCGAGGGTCTCCAGCATTGCCTCAATGTGTCCTGAAATCTGCCCCATGGTCTCCAGTATTCAGTGTGTCCAGCATTCTGCCCCATAGTCTCCTGTACTGCCCCAGTGTGTCCAGCATTCTGCCCCATGGTCTCCAGTATTGCCCCAGTGTGTCCAGCAATCTGCCCCATGGTCTCCTGTATTGCCCCAGTGTGTCCAGCATTCTGCCCCATGGTCTCCAGTATTGCCCCGGTGTGTCCAGCAATCTGCCCCATGGTCTCCAGTATTGCCCCAGTGTGTCCAGCAATCTGCCCCATGGTCTCCAGTATTGCCCCAGTGTGTCCAGCATTCTGCCCCATGGTCTCCAGTATTGCCCCAGTGTGTCCAGCATTCTGCCCCATGGTCTCCAGTATTGCCCCAGTGTGTCCAGCATTCTGCCCCATGGTCTCCAGTATTGCCCCAGTGTGACCAGCAATCTGCCCCATAGTCTCCTGTATTGCCCCAGTGTCTCCTGTATTGCCCCAGTGTGTCCAGCAATCTGCCCCATGGTCTCCTGTATTGCCCCAGTGTGTCCAGCAATCTGCCCCATAGTCTCCTGTATTGCCCCAGTGTGTCCAGCAATCTGCCCCATGGTCTCCTGTATTGCCCCAGTGTGTCCAGCATTCTGCCCCATGGTCTCCAGTACTGCCCCAGTGTGTCCAGCAATCTGCCCCATGGTCTCCAGTATTGCCCCAGTGTGTCCAGCAATCTGCCCCATGGTCTCCAGTACTGCCCCAGTGTGTCCAGCAATCTGCCCCATGGTCTCCAGTATTGCCCCAGTGTGTCCAGCATTGCCCCAGCCCCAGACAGTCAGACATAAAGAAAAAAAAAAAAAAAGTAAAATCCTCACCTCTCCCGTTCCCAGCGCAGGTCCGGTGCAGTCAGCGTCTCTCCGGCTCTGCGACGCTCAGGACAGAGAGGCTGAGCGGCGCGCACAGTAGTGACGTCATCGCGCCCTCTGCTCTGAGACGTCGCAGAGTCAGAGGACGCTGCAGCTGCCGGCGCCGCAGGAACCAGGAGAGGTGAGTATAGAGCGGGGGGCGGGGGCGGGGGCGGGGGCGGGACCCGGGGGTGGGGGGAGCTGGCCCTGGTCGTGGCGGCGGACGGCGCCGCCCGAAGATTTAAAGGGGCGTCTTTTTTTTTTTTTTTTTTTTCCATCTTCTTCTCCTGCAGCGCCGGCCGCCCCCAGCATTGTGCCGCCCGGGGCGGACCGCCCCCCCCGCACCCTCCTTCCTACGCCACTGGCCCATGGTCCTCCATAGATTACATTGCATTCCCCATTTTCCTCCATAGATTATAATACAGTGCACATGGTCCTCCATAGATTGTACTGCATTCCCCATTTCCCTCCATAGATTATACTGCACTGCCCATGGTCCTCCATAGATTACACTGCATTCCCCATTTTCCTCCATAGATTATACTGCACTGCCCATGGTCCTCCATAGATTACACTGCATTCCCCATTTTTCTCCATATATTATAATGCACTGCCCATGGTCCTCCATAGATTATACTGCATTTCCCATTTTCCTCCATAGATTATACTGCACTGCCCATGGTCCTCCATAGATTATACTACATTCCCAATTTCCCTCCCTAGATTATAAAGCACTGCTCATGGTCCTTTATAGATTATACTGCATTCCCCATTTCCCTCCATAGATTATAATCCACTGCCCATGGTCCTCCATAGATGATACTGCATTCCCCTTTTCCCTCCATAGATTATAATGCACTGCCCATGGTCCTCCATAGATTACACTGCATTCCCCATTTTCCTCCATAGATTATAATGCAGTGCCCATGGTCCTCCATAGATTGTACTGCATTACACATTTCCCTCGACAGATTATACTGCACTGCCCATGGTCCCCCATAGATTATACTGCATTCCCCATTTTCCTCCATAGATTATACTGCACTGCCCATGGTGCTCCATAGATTACACTGCATTCCTCATTTTCCTCCATAGATTATACTGCACTGCCCATGGTCCTCCACAGATTACACTGCATTCCCCATTTTTCTCCATAGATTATACTGCACTGCCCATGGTCCTACATAGAATACACAGCAATCCCCATTTCCCTCCATAGCTTATACTGCACTGCCCATGGTCCTCCATTGATTATACTGCATTCCGCATTTCCCTCCATAGATTACAATGCACTGCCCATGGTCCTCCATAGATTATACTGCATTCCTCATTTCCCTCCATAGATTATACTGCACTGCCCATGGTCCTCCATAGATTACACTGCATTCCCCATTTTTCTCCATATATTATTATGCACTGCCCATGGTCCTCCATAGATTATACTGCATTTCCCATTTTCCTCCATAGATTATACTGCACTGCCCATGGTCCTCCATAGATGATACTGCATTCCCCATTTTCCTCCATAGATTATAATGCACTGCCCATGTTCCTCCATTGATTATACTGCATTCCCCATTTCCCTCCATAGATTATAATGCACTTCCCATAGTCCTCCATAGATTATACTGCATTCCCCATTTCCCTCCATAGATAAACTGCACTGCCCATGGTCCTCCATAGATTATACTGCATTCCCCATTTTCCTCCATAGATTATAATGCACTGCCCATGGTCCTTCATAGATTACACTGCATTCCCCATTTCCCTCCATAGATTATAATGCACTGCCCATGGTCCTCCATAGATGATACTGCATTACCCATTTCCCTCCATAGATAATAATGCACTGCCCATGGTCCTCCATAGATTACACTGCATTCCCCATTTTCCTCCATAGATTATACTGCATTCCCCATTTCTCTCCATAGATTATAATGCACTGCCCGTGGCCCTCCATAGATGATACTGCATTCCCCATTTCCCTCGATAGATTATAAAGCCCTGCCTATGGTCCTCCATAGATTACACTGCATTCCACATTCTCCTCCATAGATTATAATGCAGTGCCCATTGTCCTCCATAGATTGTACTGCATTCCCCATTTCCCTCCATAGATTATACTGCACTGCCCATGGTCCTCCATAGATTACACTGCATTCCACATTTTCCTCCATAGATTATAATGCACTGCCCATGGTCCTCCATAGATTATACTGCATTCGCCATTTTCCTCCATAGATTATACTGCATTCCCATTTTCCCTCCATAGATTATAATGCACTGCCCATGGTCCTCCATAGATTACACTGCATTCCCCATTTTCCTCCATAGATTATACTGCAGTGCCCATGGTCCTCCTTAGATTGTACTGCATTCCCCATTTTCCTCCATTGATTATACTGCGCTGCCCATGGTCCTCCATAGATTGTACTGCATTCCCCATTTTCCTCCATAGATTATACTGCACTGCCCATGGTCCTCCATAGATGATACTGCATTCCCCATTTCCCTCCATAAATTATAATGCACTGCCCATGGTCCTCCATAGACGATACTGCATTTCCCATTTCCCTCCATAGATTATATTGCACTGCCCATGGTCCTCCATAGATTACACTGCATTCCCCATTTCCCTCCATAGATTATAATGCAGTGCCCATGGTCCTCCATAGATTATACTGCATTCACCATTTTCCTCCATAGATTATACTGCATTCCCATTTTCCCTCCATAGATTATAATGCACTGCCCATGGTCCTCCATAGATTACACTGCATTCCCCATTTTCCTCAATAGATTATACTGCAGTGCCCATGGCCCTCCTTAGATTGTACTGCATTCCCCATTTTCCTCCATTGATCATACTGCGCTGCCCATGGTCCTCCATAGATTGTACTGCATTCCCCATTTTCCTCCATAGATTATACTGCACTGCCCATGGTCCTCCATAGATGATACTGCATTCCCCATTTCCCTCCATAAATTATAATGCACTGCCCATGGTCCTCCATAGAAGATACTGCATTTCCCATTTCCCTCCATAGATTATATTGCACTGCCCATGGTCCTCCATAGATTACACTGCATTCCCCATTTTCCTCCATAGATTATAATGCAGTGCCCATGGTCCTCCATAGATTATACTGCATTCACCATTTTCCTCCATAGATTATACTGCATTCCCATTTTCCCTCCATAGATTATAATGCACTGCCCATGGTCCTCCATAGATTACACAGCATTCCCCATTTCCCTCCATAGATTATACTGCACTGCCCATGGTCCTCCATAGATTATACTGCATTCGCCATTTTCCTCCATAGATTATACTGCATTCCCATTTTCCCTCCATAGATTATAATGCACTGCCCATGGTCCTCCATAAATTACACTGCATTCCCCATTTTCCTCCATAGATTATACTGCAGTGCCCATGGCCCTCCTTAGATTGTACTGCATTCCCCATTTTCCTCCATTGATTATACTGCGCTGCCCATGGTCCTCCATAGATTGTACTGCATTCCCCATTTTCCTCCATAGATTATACTGCACTGCCCATGGTCCTCCATAGATGATACTGCATTCCCCATCTCCCTCCATAAATTATAATGCACTGCCCATGGTCCTCCATAGACGATACTGCATTTCCCATTTCCCTCCATAGATTATATTGCACTGCCCATGGTCCTCCATAGATTACACTGCATTCCCCATTTTCCTCCATAGATTATAATGCAGTGCCCATGGTCCTCCATAGATTATACTGCATTCAACATTTTCCTCCATAGATTATACTGCATTCCCATTTTCCCTCCATAGATTATAATGCACTGCCCATGGTCCTCCATAGATTACACTGCATTCCCCATTTTCCTCAATAGATTATACTGCAGTGCCCATGGCCCTCCTTAGATTGTACTGCATTCCCCATTTTCCTCCATTGATCATACTGCGCTGCCCATGGTCCTCCATAGATTGTACTGCATTCCCCATTTTCCTCCATAGATTATACTGCACTGCCCATGGTCCTCCATAGACTACACTGCATTCCCCATTTTCCTCCATAGATTATAATGCACTGCCCATGATCCTCCATAGATTACACTGCATTCCCCATTTCCCTCCATAGATTATAATGCACTGCCCATAGTCCTCCATAGATTATACTACATTCCCCATTTCACTCCACAGATTATACTGCACTGCCCATGTTCCTCCGTAGATTAAACTGCATTCTCCACTTCCCTCCATAGATTATAATGCACTGCCCATGGTCCTCAATAGATTAAACTGCATTCTCCATTTCCCTCCATAGATAATAAAGCACTGCCCATGGTCCTCCATAGATTGTACTGCATTCCCCATTTCCCTCCATAGATTATACTGCACTGCCCATGGTCCTCCATAGATTACACTGCATTCCCCATTTTCCTACATAGATTATACTGTACTGCCCATGGTCCTCCATAGATTACACTGCATTCCCCATTTTCCTCCATAGATTATAATGAACTGCCCATGGTCCTCCATAGATTATACTGCATTCCCCATTTCCCTCCATAGATTATAATGCACTGCCCATGGTCCTCCATAGATTACACTGCATTCCCCATTTTCCTCCATAGATTATAATGCACTGCCCATGGTCCTCCATAGATTATACTGCATTCCCCATTTCCCTCCATAGATTATACTGCACTGCCCATGGTCCTCCATATATTATACTGCATTCCCCATTTCCCTCCATAGATTATAATGCCCTGCCCTTGGTCCTTCATAGATTATACTGCATTCCTCATTTCTCTCCATAGAATATAATGCACTGCCCATGGTCCTCCATAGATTATACTGCATTCCCCATTTCCTCCATAGATTATAATGCACTGCCCATGGTCCTCCATAGATGATACTGCATTCCCCATTTCCCTCCATAGATTATAATGCACTGCCCATGGTCCTCCATAGATTACACTGCATTCCGCATTTTTCTCCATATATTATAATGCACTGCCCATGGTCGTCCATGGATTATACTGCATTCCCCATTTACCTCCATAGATTATACTGCACTGCCCATGGTTCTCCGTAGATTATACTGCATTCCCCATTTCCCTACATAGATTATACTGCACTGCCCATGGTCCTCCATAGATGATACTGCATTCCCCATTTTCCTCCATAGATTATAATGCACTGCCCATGGTCCTCCATAGATGATGCTGCATTCCCCATTTCCCTCCATAGATTATAATGCACTGCCCATGGTCCTCCATAGATTACACTGCATTCCCCATTTTCATCCATAGATTAAAATGCAGTGTCCATGGTCCTCCATAGATTGTACTGCATTCCCCATTTTCCTCCATAGATTATACTGCTCTTCTCATGGTCCTCCATAGATTACACTGCATTCCCCATTTTCTTCCATAGATTATACTGCACTGCCCATGGTCCTCCATAGATTACACTGCATTCCCCATTTTTCTCCATATAATATAATGCACTGCCCATGGTCCTCCATAGATTATACTGCATTCCCCATTTTCCTCCATAGATTATACTGCACTGCCGATGGTCCTCCATAGATTATACTACATTCTCCTTTTCCCTCCATAGATTATAAAGCACTGCCCATGGTCCTCCATAGATTATACTGCATTCCCCATTTCCCTCCATAGATTATAATGCACTGCCCATGGTCCTCCATAGATGATACTGCATTTCCCATTTCCCTCCATAGATTATAATGCACTGCCCATGGTCCTCCATAGAATACACTGCATTCCCCATTTTCCTCCATAGATTATAATGCAGTGCCCATGGTCCTCCATAGTTTGTACTGCATTCCCCATTTCCCTCCATAGATTATACTGCACTGCCCATGGTCCTCCATAGATTACACTGCATTCCCAATTTTCCTCCATATATTATACTACACTGCCCATGGTCATCCATAGATTACACTGCATTCCCCATTTTTCTCCATAGATTATAATGCAGTGCCCATGGTCCTCCATAGTTTGTACTGCATTCTCCACTTCCCTCCATAGATTATAATGCACTGCCCATGGTCCTCAATAGATTAAACTGCATTCTCCATTTCCCTCCATAGATAATAAAGCACTGCCCATGGTCCTCCATAGATTGTACTGCATTCCCCATTTCCCTCCATAGATTATACTGCACTGCCCATGGTCCTCCATAGATTACACTGCATTCCCCATTTTCCTACATAGATTATACTGTACTGCCCATGGTCCTCCATAGATTACACTGCATTCCCCATTTTCCTCCATAGATTATAATGAACTGCCTATGGTCCTCCATAGATTACACTGCATTCCCCATTTTCCTCCATAGATTATAATGCACTGCCCATGGTCCTCCATAGATGATACTGCATTCCCCATTTCCCTCCATAGATTATAATGCACTGCCCATGGTCCTCCATAGATTACACTGCATTCCGCATTTTTCTCCATATATTATAATGCACTGCCCATGGTCGTCCATGGATTATACTGCATTCCCCATTTACCTCCATAAATTATACTGCACTGCCCATGGTTCTCCGTAGATTATACTGCATTCCCCATTTCCCTACATAGATTATACTGCACTGCCCATGGTCCTCCATAGATGATACTGCATTCCCCATTTTCCTCCATAGATTATAATGCACTGCCCATGGTCCTCCATAGATGATGCTGCATTCCCCATTTCCCTCCATAGATTATAATGCACTGCCCATGGTCCTCCATAGATTACACTGCATTCCCCATTTTCATCCATAGATTAAAATGCAGTGTCCATGGTCCTCCATAGATTGTACTGCATTCCCCATTTTCCTCCATAGATTATACTGCTCTTCTCATGGTCCTCCATAGATTACACTGCATTCCCCATTTTCTTCCATAGATTATACTGCACTGCCCATGGTCCTCCATAGATTACACTGCATTCCCCATTTTTCTCCATATAATATAATGCACTGCCCATGGTCCTCCATAGATTATACTGCATTCCCCATTTTCCTCCATAGATTATACTGCACTGCCGATGGTCCTCCATAGATTATACTACATTCCCCATTTCCCTCCATACATTATAAAGCACTGCCCATGGTCCTCCATAGATTATACTGCATTCCCCATTTCCCTCAATAGATTATAATGCACTGCCCATGGTCCTCCATAGATGATACTGCATTTCCCATTTCCCTCCATAGATTATAATGCACTGCCCATGGTCCTCCATAGATTACACTGCATTCCCAATTTTCCTCCATATATTATACTACACTGCCCATGGTCATCCATAGATTACACTGCATTCCCCATTTTTCTCCATATATTATAATGCACTGCCCATGGTGCTCCATAGATTATACTGCATTCCCCATTTTCCTCCATAGATTATACTGCACTGCCCATGGTCCTCCATAGATTATACTGCATTCCCCATTTCCCTCCATAGATTATAATGCACTGCCCATGGTCCTCCATAGATGATACTGCATTCCCCATTTTCCTCCATAGATTATAATGCACTGCCCATGGTCCTCCATAGATTACACTGCATTCCCCATTTTCTTCCATAGATTATACTGCACTGCCCATGGTCCTCCATAGATTACACTGCATTCCCCATTTTTCTCCACATATTATAATGCACTGCCCATGGTCCTCCATAGATTATACTGCATTCCCCATTTTCCTCCATAGATTATACTGCACTGCCCATGGTCCTCCATAGATTATACTGCATTCCCCATTTCCCTCCATAGATTATAATGCACTGCCCATGGTCCTCCATAGATTACACTGCATTCCCCATTTTCCTCCATAGATTATAATGCACTGCTCATGGTCCTCCATAGATTACACTGCATTCCCCATTTCCCTCCATAGATTATAATGCACTGCCCATGGTCCTCCATAGATTACACTGCATTCCGCATTTTTCTCCATATATTATAATGCACTGCCCATGGTCGTCCATGGATTATACTGCATTCCCCATTTACCTCCATAAATTATACTGCACTGCCCATGGTTCTCCGTAGATTATACTGCATTCCCCATTTCCCTACATAGATTATACTGCACTGCCCATGGTCCTCCATAGATGATACTGCATTCCCCATTTTCCTCCATAGATTATAATGCACTGCCCATGGTCCTCCATAGATGATGCTGCATTCCCCATTTCCCTCCATAGATTATAATGCACTGCCCATGGTCCTCCATAGATTACACTGCATTCCCCATTTTCATCCATAGATTAAAATGCAGTGTCCATGGTCCTCCATAGATTGTACTGCATTCCCCATTTTCCTCCATAGATTATACTGCTCTTCTCATGGTCCTCCATAGATTACACTGCATTCCCCATTTTCTTCCATAGATTATACTGCACTGCCCATGGTCCTCCATAGATTACACTGCATTCCCCATTTTTCTCCATATAATATAATGCACTGCCCATGGTCCTCCATAGATTATACTGCATTCCCCATTTTCCTCCATAGATTATACTGCACTGCCGATGGTCCTCCATAGATTATACTACATTCCCCATTTCCCTCCATACATTATAAAGCACTGCCCATGGTCCTCCATAGATTATACTGCATTCCCCATTTCCCTCAATAGATTATAATGCACTGCCCATGGTCCTCCATAGATGATACTGCATTTCCCATTTCCCTCCATAGATTATAATGCACTGCCCATGGTCCTCCATAGATTACACTGCATTCCCAATTTTCCTCCATATATTATACTACACTGCCCATGGTCATCCATAGATTACACTGCATTCCCCATTTTTCTCCATATATTATAATGCACTGCCCATGGTGCTCCATAGATTATACTGCATTCCCCATTTTCCTCCATAGATTATACTGCACTGCCCATGGTCCTCCATAGATTATACTGCATTCCCCATTTCCCTCCATAGATTATAATGCACTGCCCATGGTCCTCCATAGATGATACTGCATTCCCCATTTTCCTCCATAGATTATAATGCACTGCCCATGGTCCTCCATAGATTACACTGCATTCCCCATTTTCTTCCATAGATTATACTGCACTGCCCATGGTCCTCCATAGATTACACTGCATTCCCCATTTTTCTCCACATATTATAATGCACTGCCCATGGTCCTCCATAGATTATACTGCATTCCCCATTTTCCTCCATAGATTATACTGCACTGCCCATGGTCCTCCATAGATTATACTGCATTCCCCATTTCCCTCCATAGATTATAATGCACTGCCCATGGTCCTCCATAGATTACACTGCATTCCCCATTTTCCTCCATAGATTATAATGCACTGCTCATGGTCCTCCATAGATTACACTGCATTCCCCATTTCCCTCCATAGATTATAATGCACTGCCCATGGTCCTCCATAGATTATACTGCATTCCCCATTTCCCTCCTTAGATTATACTGCACTGCCTATGGTCCTCCATAGATTATACTGCATTCCCCATTTCCCTCCATAGATTATAATGCCCTGCCCATGGTCCTTCTTAGATTATACTGCATTTCTCATTTCTCTCCATAGATTATAATGCACTGCCCATGGTCTTCCATAGATGATACTGCATTCCCCATTTCCCTCCATAGATTATAATGCACTGCCCATGGTCCTCCATAGATTGCACTGCATTCCCCATTTTCCTCCATAGATTATATTGCAGTGCCCTTGGTCCTCCATAGATTGTACTGCGTTCCCCATTTCCTTCCATAGATTACACTGCACTGCCCATGGTCCTCCATAGATTATACTGCACTGCCCATGGTCCTCCATAGATTACACTGCATTCCTCAATTTCCTCCATAGATTATACTGCACTGTCCATGGTCCTCCATAGATTACACTGCATTCCCCATTTTCCTCCATAGATTATAATGCAGTGCCCATGGTCCTCCATAGATTGTACTGCATTCCCCATTTCCCTCCATAGATTATACTGCACTGCCCATGGTACTCCATAGATTACACTGCATTCCCCATTTTCCTTCATAGATTATACTGGACTGCCCATGGTCCTCCATAGATTACACTGCATTCCCCATTTTTCTCCATATATTATAATGCACTGCCCATGGTCCTCCATAGATTATACTGCATTCCCCATTTTCCTCCATAGATTAGACTTCACTGCCCATGATCCTCCATAGATGATACTGCATTCCCCATTTCCTCCATAGATTATAATGCACTGCCCATGGTCCTCCATAGATGATACTGCATTCCCCATTTCCCTCCATAGATTATAATGCACTGCCCATGGTCCTCCATAGATCACACTGCATTCCCCATTTTCCTCCATATATTATAATGCAGTGCCCATGGTCCTCCATAGATTGTACTGCATTCCCCATTTCCCTCCATAGATTATACTGCACTGTCCATGGTCCTCCATAGAATACACTGCATTACCCATTTTCCTCCATAGATTATACTGCACTGCCCATGGTCCTCCATAGATTACACTGCATTCCGCATTTTTCTCCGTATATTATAATGCACTTCCCATGGTCGTCCATGGATTATACTGCATTCCCCATTTACCTCCATAGATTATACTGCACTGCCCATGGTCCTCTATAGATGATACTGCATTCTCCATTTTTCTCCATAGATTATACTGCACTGTCCATGGTCCTCCATAGATTACACTGCATTCCCCATTTTCCTCCATATATTATAATGCAGTGCCCATGGTCCTCCATAGATTGTACTGCATTCCCCATTTCCCTCCATAGATTATACTGCACTGCCCATGGTACTCCATAGATTACAGTGCATTCCCCATTTTCCTTCATAGATTATACTGGACTGCCCATGGTCCTCCATAGATTACACTGCATTCCCCATTTTTCTCCATATATTATAATGCACTGCCCATGGTCCTCCATAGATTATACTGCATTCCCCATTTTCCTCCATAGATTAGACTTCACTGCCCATGATCCTCCATAGATGATACTGCATTCCCCATTTCCTCCATAGATTATAATGCACTGCCCATGGTCCTCCATAGATGATACTGCATTCCCCATTTCCCTCCATAGATTATAATGCACTGCCCATGGTCCTCCATAGATCACACTGCATTCCCCATTTTCCTCCATATATTATAATGCAGTGCCCATGGTCCTCCATAGATTGTACTGCATTCCCCATTTCCCTCCATGGATTATACTGCACTGTCCATGGTCCTCCATAGAATACACTGCATTACCCATTTTCCTCCATAGATTATACTGCACTGCCCATGGTCGTCCATAGATTACACTGCATTCCGCATTTTTCTCCGTATATTATAATGCACTGCCCATGGTCGTCCATGGATTATACTGCATTCCCCATTTACCTCCATAGATTATACTGCACTGCCCATGGTCCTCTATAGATGATACTGCATTCTCCATTTTCCTCCATAGATTATAATGCACTGCCCATGGTCCTCCATAGATGATGCTGCATTCCCCATTTCCCTCCATAGATTATAATGCACTGCCCATGGTCCTCCATAGATTACACTGCATTCCCCATTTTCATCCATAAATTAAAATGCAGTGTCCATGGTCCTCCATAGATTGTACTGCATTCCCCATTTTCCTCCATAGAATATACTGCTCTTCCCATGGTCCTCCATAGATTACACTGCATTCCCCATTTTCTTCCATAGATTATAATGCACTGCCCATGGTCCTTCATAGATGATACTGCATTCCCCATTTCCCTCCATAGATTATAATGCAGTGCACATGGTCCTCCATAGATTACACTGCATTCCCCATTTTACTCCATAGATTATAATGCAGTGCCCATGGTCCTCCATAGATTGTACTGCATTCCCCATTTCCCTCCATAGATTATAATGCACTGCCCATGGTCCTCCATAGATTATACTGCATTCCCCATTTTCCTCCATAGATTATACTGCACTGCCCATGGTCCTCCATAGATTACACTGCATTCCCCATTTTTCTCCATATATTATAATGCACTGCCCATGGTCCTCCATAGATTATACTGCATTTCACATTTTTCTCCATAGATTATACTGCACTGCCCATGGTCCTCCATAGATTATACTGCATTCCCCATTTCCCTCCATAGATTATAATGCACTGCCCATGGTCCTCCATAGATGATACTGCATTCCCCATTTTCCTCCATAGATTATAATCCACTGCCCATGGTCCTCCATAGATTACACTGCATTCCCAATTTCCATCCATAGATTATAATGCACTGCCCATGGTCCTCCATAGATTATACTGCATTCCCCATTTCCCTCCAATTCCATAGATTATAATGCACTGCCCATGGTCCTCCATAGATTATACTGCATTCCCCATTTCCCTACATAGATTATAATGCACTGCCCATGGTCCTCCATAGATGATACTGCATTCCCCATTTTCCTCCATAGATTATAATGCACTGCCCATGGTCCTCCATAGAATAGACTGCATTCCCCATTTCCCTCCATAGATTATAATGCAGTGCCCATGGTCCTCCAAAGATTGTACTGCATTCCCCATTTCACTCCATAGATTATACTGCACTGCCCATGGTCCTCCATAGATTACACTGCATTCCCCATTTTTCTCCATATATTATAATGCACTGCCCATGGTCCTCCATAGATTACACTGCATTCTCCATTTTCCTTTATAGATTATAATGCACTGCCCATGGTCCTCCATAGATGATACTGCATTCCCCATTTTCCTCCATTGATTATAATGCACTGCCCATGGTCCTCCATAGATTATACTGCATTCCCCATTTCCCTCTATAAATTATACAGCACTGCCCATGGTCCTCCATATATTATACTGCATTCCCCATTTCCCTCCATAGATTATACTGCACTGCCCATGGTCCTCTATAGATTATACTGCATTCCCCATTTCCCTCCATAGATTATTATGCACTGCCCATGGTCCTCCATAGATTATACTGCATTCCCCATTTCCCTCCATAGATTATAATGCACTGCCCATGGTCCTCCATAGATTATACTGCATTCCCCATTTCCCTCCATAGATTATAATGCACTGCCCATGGTCCTTCATAGATGATACTGCATTCCCCATTTTCCTCCATAGATTATAATGCACTGCCCATGGTCCTCCATAGATTACACTGCATTCCCCATTTCCCTCCATAGATTATACTGCACTGCCCATGGTACTCCATTGATTATACTGCATTCCCCATTTCCCTCCATAGATTATAATGCACTGCCCATGGTCCTCCATAGATTATACTGCATTCCTAATTTTCCTCCATAGATTATACTGCACTGCCCATGGTCCTCCATTGATTATACTGCATTCCCCATTTCCTTCCATAGATTATACTGCACTGCCCATGGTCCTCTATAGATGATACTGCATTCCCCATTTCCCTCCATAGATTATAATGCACTGCCCATGGTCCTCCATAGATTACATTGCATTCCCCATTTTACTCCATAGATTATAATGCAGTGCCCATGGTCCTCCATAGATTGTACTGCATTCCCAATTTCCCTCCATAGATTAAACTGCACTGCCCATGGTCCTCCATAGATTACACTGCATTCCCCATTTTTCTCCATATATTATAATGCACTGCCCATGGTCCTTCATAGATGATACTGCATTCCCCATTTCCCTCCATAGAATAAACTGCACTGCCCATGGTCCTCCATAGATTCCACTGCATTCCCCATTTCCCTCCATAGATTATAATGCTTTGCCCATGGTCCTCCATAGATTACACTGCATTCCCCATTTTACTCCATAGACTATAATGCAGTGCCCATGGTCCTCCATAGATTGTACTGCATTCCCCATTTCCCTCCATAGATTAAACTGCACTGCCCATGGTCCTCCATAGATTACACTGCATTCCCCATTTTTCTCCATATATTATAATGCACTGCCCATGGTCCTACATAGATTATACTGCACTTCCCATTTCCCTCCATAGATTATAATGCACTGCCCATGGTCCTCCATAGATGATACTGCATTCCCCATTTCCCTCCATAGATTATAATGCACTGCCCATGGTCCTCCATAGATTGTACTGCATTCCCCATTTCCCTCCATGGATTATACTGCACTGCCCATGGTCCTCCATAGATTACACTGCATTCCCCATTTTCCTCCATAGATTATACTGCACTAACCATGGTCCTCCATAGATTACACTGCATTCCCCATTTTTCTCCATATATTATAATGCACTGCCCATGGTCCTCCATAGATTATACTGCATTTCCCATTTTCCTCCATAGATTATACTGCACTGCCCATGGTCCTCCATAGATTATACTGCATTCCCCATTTCCCTCCATAGATTATAATGCACTGCCCATGGTCCTCCATAGATTATACTGCATTTCTCATTTTCCTCCATAGATTATACTGCACTGCCCATGGTCCTCCATAGATGATACCGCATTCCCCATTTCCCTCCATAGATTATAATGCACTGCCCATGGTCTTCCATAGATGATACTGCATTCCCCATTTCCCTCCATAGATTATAATGCACTGCCCATGGTCCTCCATAGATTACACTGCATTCTCCATTTTACTCCATAGATTATAATGCAGTGCCCATGGTCCTCCATAGATTGTACTGCATTCCCCATTTCCCTCCATAGATTATACTGCACTGCCCATGGTCCTCCATAGATTACACTGCATTCCCCATTTCCCTCCATAGATTATACTGCACTGCCCATGGTCCTCCATAGATTACACTGCATTCCCCATTTTTCTCCATATATTATAATGCACTGCCCATGGTCCTCCATAGATTATACTGCATTTCCCTCCATAGATTATAATGCACTGCCCATGGTCCTCCATAGATTGTACTGCATTCCCCATTTCCCTCCATAGATTAAACTGCACTGCCCAAGGTCCTCCATAGATTACACTGCATTCCCCATTTTTCTCCATATATTATAATGCACTGCCCATGGTCCTCCATAGATGACACTGCATTCCCCATTTCCCTCCATAGATTATAATGCACTGCCCATGGTCCTCCATAGATTGTACTGCATTCCCCATTTCCCTCCATAGATTATACTGCTCTGCCCATGGTCCTCCATAGATTATACTGCATTCCCCATTTTTCTCCATATATTATAATGCACTGCCCATGGTCCTCTATAGATTATACTGAATTCCCCATTTTCCTCCATAGATTATAATGCACTGCCTATGGTACTCAATAGATTACACTGCATTCCCAATTTCCCTCCATAGATTATAATGCCCTGCCCATGGTCCTCCATAGATTATACTGCATTCCCGATTTGCCTCCATAGATTATAATGCACTGCCCATGGTCCTCCATAGATTATACTGCATTCCCTATTTCCCTCCATAGATTATAATGCACTGCCCATGGGCCTCCATAGATGATACTGCATTCCCATTTTCCTCCATAGATTATAATGCACTGCCCATGGTCCTCCATAGATTACACTGCATTCCCCATTTCCCTCCATAGATTATAATGCACTGCCCATGGTCCTCCATAGATGATACTGCATTCCCTATTTCCCTCCATAGATTATAATGCACTGCCCATGGTCCACCATAGATTATACTGCATTCCTCATTTTCCTCCATAGATTATACTGCACTGCCCACGGTCCTCCATTGATTATACTGCATTCCCCATTTCCCTCCATAGATTATACTGCACTGCCCATGGTCCTCCATAGATGATACCGCATTCCCCATTTCCCTCCATAGATTATAATGCACTGCCCATGGTCCTCCATAGATGATACTGCATTCCCCATTTCCCTCCATAGATTATAATGCACTGCACATGGTCCTCCATAGATTACACTGCATTCCCCATTTTACTCCATAGATTATAATGCAGTGCCCATGGTCCTCCATAGATTGTACTGCATTCCCCATTTCCCTCCATAGATTAAACTGCACTGCCCATGGTCCTCCATAGATTACACTGCATTCCCCATTTTTCTCCATATATTATAATGCACTGCCCATGGTCCTCCATAGATTATACTGCATTTCCCATTTTTCCCCATAGATTATACTGCACTGCCCATGGTTCTCCATAGATTATACTGCATTCCCCATTTCCCTCCATAGATTATCATGCACTGCCCATGGTCCTCCATAGATGATACTGCATTCCCCATTTTCGTCCATAGATTATAATCCACTGCCCATGGTCCTCCATAGATTACACTGCATTCCCAATTTCCATCCATAGATTATAATGCACTGCCCATGGTCCTCCATAGATTATACTGCATTCCCCATTTCCCTCCAATTCCATAGATTATAATGCACTGCCCATGGTCCTCCATAGATTATACTGCATTCCCCATTTTCCTCCATAGATTATAATGCACTGCCCATGGTCCTCCATAGATGATACTGCATTCCCCATTTTCCTCCATAGATTATAATGCACTGCCCATGGTCCTCCATAGAATACACTGCATTCCCCATTTCCCTCCATAGATTATAATGTAGTGCCCATGGTCCTCCAAAGATTGTACTGCATTCCCCATTTCACTCCATAGATTATACTGCACTTCCCATGGTCCTCCATAAATTACACTGCATTCCCCATTTTCCTCCATAGACTATACTGCACTGCCCATGGTCCTCCACAGATTACACTGCATTCCCCATTTTTCTCCATATATTATAATGCACTGCCCATGGTCCTCCATAGATTACACTGCATTCCCCATTTCCCTCCATAGATTATAATGCACTGCCCATGGTCCTCCATAGATGATACTGCATTCCCCATTTTCCTCCATAGATTATAATGCACTGCCCATGGTCCTCCATAGATAACACTGCATTCCCCATTTCCCTCCATAGATTATAATGCACTGCCTATGGTCCTCCATAGATTATACTGCATTCCCCATTTCCCTCCATAAATTATACAGCACTGCCCATGGTCCTCCATAGATTATACTGCATTCCCTATTTCCCTCCATAGATAATAATGCACTGCCCATGGTCCTTCATAGATGATACTGCATTCCCCATTTTCCTCCATAGATTATAATGCACTGCCCATGGTCCTCCATAGATTACACTGCATTCCCCATTTCCCTCCATAGATTATACTGCACTGCCCATGGTACTCCATTGATTATACTGCATTCCTAATTTTCCTCCATAGATTATACTGCACTGCCCATGGTCCTCCATTGATTATACTGCATTCCCCATTTCCTTCCATAGATTATACTGCACTGCCCATGGTCCTCTATAGATGATACTGCATTCCCCATTTCCCTCCATAGATTATAATGCACTGCCCATGGTCCTCCATAGATTACACTGCATTCCCCATTTTACTCCATAGATTATAATGCAGTGCCCATGGTCTTCCATAGATTGTACTGCATTCCCAATTTCCCTCCATAGATTAAACTGCACTGCCCATGGTCCTCCATGAATGACACTGCATTCCCCATTTTTCTCCATATATTATAATGCACTGCCCATGGTCCTTCATAGATGATACTGCATTCCCCATTTCCCTCCATAGATTAAACTGCACTACCCATGGTCCTCCATAGATTACACTGCATTCCCCATTTCCCTCCATAGATTATAATGCACTGCCCGTGGTCCTCCATAGATTACACTGCATTCCCCATTTTACTCCATAGACTATAATGCAGTGCCCATGGTCCTCCATATATTGTACTGCATTCCCCATTTCCCTCCATAGATTAAACTGCACTGCCTATGGTCCTCCATAGATTACACTGCATTCCCCATTTTTCTGCATATATTATAATGCACTGCCCATGGTCCTACATAGATTATACTGCATTTCCCATTTCCCTCCATAGATTATAATGCACTGCCCATGGTCCTCCATAGATGATACTGCATTCCCCATTTCCCTCCATAGATTATAATGCACTGCCCATGGTCCTCCATAGATTGTACTGCATTCCCCATTTCCCTCCATAGATTATACTGCACTGCCCATGGTCCTCCATAGATTACACTGCATTCCCCATTTTCCTCCATAGATTATACTGCACTGCCCATGGTCCTCCATATATTACACTGCATTCCCCATTTTTCTCCATATATTATAATGCACTGCCCATGGTCCTCCATAGATTATACTGCATTTCCCATTTTCCTCCATAGATTATACTGCACTGCCCATGGTCCTCCATAGATTATACTGCATTCCCCATTTCCCTCCATAGATTATAATGCACTGCCCATGGTCCTCCATAGATTATACTGCATTTCTCATTTTCCTCCATAGATTATACTGCACTGCCCATGGTCCTCCATAGATGATACTGCATTCCCCATTTCCCTTAATAGATTATACTGCACTGCCCATGGTCCTCCATTGATTATACTGCATTCCCCATTTCCCTCCATAGATTATAATGCACTGCCCATGGTCCTCCATAGATTATACTGCATTCCCCATTTCCCTCCATAGATTATACTGCACTGCCCATGGTCCTCCATTGATTATACTGCATTCCCCATTTCCCTCCATAGATTATACTGCACTGCCCATTGTCCTCCATAGATGATACTGCAATCACCATTTCCCTCCATAGATTATACTGCACTGCCCATGGTCCTCCATTGATTATACTGCATTCCCCATTTCCCTCCATAGATTATAATGCAGTGCCCATGGTCCTCCATAGATGATACTGCATTCCCAATTTCCCTCCAAAGATTATACTGCACTGTCCATGGTCCTCCAATGATTATACTGCAATCCCCCTTTCCCTCCATAGATTTTAATGCACTGCCCATGGTCCTCCATAGATGATACTGCATTCCCCATTTCCCTCCATAGATTATAATGCACTGCCCATGGTCCTCCATAGATTACACTGCATTCCCCATTTCCCTCCATAGATTATAATGCACTGCCCATGGTCCTCCATAGATTATACTGCATTCCCCATTTCCCTCCATAGATTATAATGCACTGCCCATGGTCCTCCATAGATTACACTGCATTCCCCATTTTACTCCATAGATTATAATGCAGTGCCCATGGTCTTCCATAGATTGTACTGGATTCCCAATTTCCCTCCATAGATTAAACTGCACTTCCCATGGTCCTCCATAGATTGTACTGCATTCCCCATTTCCCTCTTAGATTAAACTGCACTGCCCATGGTCCTCCATAGATTACACTGCATTCCCCATTTTTCTGCATATATTATAATGCACTGCCCATGGTCCTCCATAGATGATACTGCATTCCCCATTTCCCTCCATAGATTATAATGCACTGCCCATGGTCCTCCATAGATTACACTGCATTCCCCATTTTCCTCCATAGATTATACTGCACTGCCCATGGTCCTCCATATATTACACTGCATTCCCCATTTTTCTCCATATATGATAATGCACTGCCCATGGTCCTCCATAGATTATACTGCATTTCCCATTTTCCCATTTTCCTCCATAGATTATACTGCACTGCCCATGGTCCTCCATAGATTATACTGCATTCCCCATTTCCCTCCATAGATTATAATGCACTGCCCATGGTCATCCATAGATTATACTGCATTTCTCATTTTCCTCCATAGATTATACTGCACTGCCCATGGTCCTCCATAGATGATACTGCATTCCCCATTTCCCTTAATAGATTATACTGCACTGCCCATGGTCCTCCATTGATTATACTGCATTCCCCATTTCCCTCCATAGATTATAATGCACTGCCCATGGTCCTCCATAGATTACACTGCATTCCCCATTTCCCTCCATAGATTATAATGCACTGCCCATGGTCCTCCATAGATTATACTGCATTCCCCATTTCCCTCCATAGATTTTACTGCACTGCCCATGGTCCTCCATTGATTATACTGCATTCCCCATTTCCCTCCATAGATTATACTGCACTGCCCATGGTCCTCCATTGATTATACTGCATTCCCCATTTCCCTCCATAGATTATAATGCACTGCCCATGGTCCTCCATAGATTATACTGCATTCCCCATTTCCCTCCATAGATTATACTGCACTGCCCATGGTCCTCCATTGATTATACTGCATTCCCCATTTCCCTCCATAGATTATACTGCATTCCCCATTTCCCTCCATAGATTATAATGCACTGCACATGGTCCTCCATAGATTGCACTGCATTCCCCATTTTACTCCATAGATTATAATGCAGTGCCCATGGTCCTCCATAGATTGTACTGCATTCCCCATTTCCCTCCATAGATTAAACTGCACTGCCCATGGTCCTCCATAGATTACACTGCATTCCCCATTTTTCTCCATATATTATAATGCACTGCCCATGGTCCTCCATAGATTATACTGCATTTCCCATTTTTCCCCATAGATTATACTGCACTGCCCATGGTTCTCCATAGATTATACTGCATTCCCCATTTCCCTCCATAGATTATCATGCACTGCCCATGGTCCTCCATAGATGATACTGCATTCCCCATTTTCGTCCATAGATTATAATCCACTGCCCATGGTCCTCCATAGATTACACTGCATTCCCAATTTCCATCCATAGATTATAATGCACTGCCCATGGTCCTCCATAGATTATACTGCATTCCCCATTTCCCTCCAATTCCATAGATTATAATGCACTGCCCATGGTCCTCCATAGATTATACTGCATTCCCCATTTCCCTACATAGATTATAATGCACTGCCCATGGTCCTCCATAGATGATACTGCATTCCCCATTTTCCTCCATAGATTATAATGCACTGCCCATGGTCCTCCATAGAATACACTGCATTCCCCATTTCCCTCCATAGATTATAATGTAGTGCCCATGGTCCTCCAAAGATTGTACTGCATTCCCCATTTCACTCCATAGATTATACTGCACTTCCCATGGTCCTCCATAAATTACACTGCATTCCCCATTTTCCTCCATAGACTATACTGCACTGCCCATGGTCCTCCACAGATTACACTGCATTCCCCATTTTTCTCCATATATTATAATGCACTGCCCATGGTCCTCCATAGATTACACTGCATTCCCCATTTCCCTCCATAGATTATAATGCACTGCCCATGGTCCTCCATAGATGATACTGCATTCCCCATTTTCCTCCATAGATTATAATGCACTGCCCATGGTCCTCCATAGATAACACTGCATTCCCCATTTCCCTCCATAGATTATAATGCACTGCCTATGGTCCTCCATAGATTATACTGCATTCCCCATTTCCCTCCATAAATTATACAGCACTGCCCATGGTCCTCCATAGATTATACTGCATTCCCCATTTCCCTCCATAGATTATAATGCACTGCCCATGGTCCTTCATAGATGATACTGCATTCCCCATTTTCCTCCATAGATTATAATGCACTGCCCATGGTCCTCCATAGATTACACTGCATTCCCCATTTCCCTCCATAGATTATACTGCACTGCCCATGGTACTCCATTGATTATACTGCATTCCTAATTTTCCTCCATAGATTATACTGCACTGCCCATGGTCCTCCATTGATTATACTGCATTCCCCATTTCCTTCCATAGATTATACTGCACTGCCCATGGTCCTCTATAGATGATACTGCATTCCCCATTTCCCTCCATAGATTATAATGCACTGCCCATGGTCCTCCATAGATTACACTGCATTCCCCATTTTACTCCATAGATTATAATGCAGTGCCCATGGTCTTCTATAGATTGTACTGCATTCCCAATTTCCCTCCATAGATTAAACTGCACTGCCCATGGTCCTCCATAGATGACACTGCATTCCCCATTTTTCTCCATATATTATAATGCACTGCCCATGGTCCTTCATAGATGATACTGCATTCCCCATTTCCCTCCATAGATTAAACTGCACTACCCATGGTCCTCCATAGATTACACTGCATTCCCCATTTCCCTCCATAGATTATAATGCACTGCCCATGGTCCTCCATAGATTACACTGCATTCCCCATTTTACTCCATAGACTATAATGCAGTGCCCATGGTCCTCCATAGATTGTACTGCATTCCCCATTTCCCTCCATAGATTAAACTGCACTGCCTATGGTCCTCCATAGATTACACTGCATTCCCCATTTTTCTGCATATATTATAATGCACTGCCCATGGTCCTACATAGATTATACTGCATTTCCCATTTCCCTCCATAGATTATAATGCACTGCCCATGGTCCTCCATAGATGATACTGCATTCCCCATTTCCCTCCATAGATTATAATGCACTGCCCATGGTCCTCCATAGATTGTACTGCATTCCCCATTTCCCTCCATAGATTATACTGCACTGCCCATGGTCCTCCATAGATTACACTGCATTCCCCATTTTCCTCCATAGATTATACTGCACTGCCCATGGTCCTCCATATATTACACTGCATTCCCCATTTTTCTCCATATATTATAATGCACTGCCCATGGTCCTCCATAGATTATACTGCATTTCCCATTTTCCTCCATAGAATATACTGCACTGCCCATGGTCCTCCATAGATTATACTGCATTCCCCATTTCCCTCCATAGATTATAATGCACTGCCCATGGTCCTCCATAGATTATACTGCATTTCTCATTTTCCTCCATAGATTATACTGCACTGCCCATGGTCCTCCATAGATGATACTGCATTCCCCATTTCCCTTAATAGATTATACTGCACTGCCCATGGTCCTCCATTGATTATACTGCATTCCCCATTTCCCTCCATAGATTATAATGCACTGCCCATGGTCCTCCATAGATTATACTGCATTCCCCATTTCCCTCCATAGATTATACTGCACTGCCCATGGTCCTCCATTGATTATACTGCATTCCCCATTTCCCTCCATAGATTATACTGCACTGCCCATTGTCCTCCATAGATGATACTGCAATCACCATTTCCCTCCATAGATTATACTGCACTGCCCATGGTCCTCCATTGATTATACTGCATTCCCCATTTCCCTCCATAGATTATAATGCAGTGCCCATGGTCCTCCATAGATGGTACTGCATTCCCAATTTCCCTCCAAAGATTATACTGCACTGTCCATGGTCCTCCAATGATTATACTGCAATCCCCCTTTCCCTCCATAGATTTTAATGCACTGCCCATGGTCCTCCATAGATGATACTGCATTCCCCATTTCCCTCCATAGATTATAATGCACTGCCCATGGTCCTCCATAGATTACACTGCATTCCCCATTTTACTCCATAGATTATAATGCAGTGCCCATGGTCTTCCATAGATTGTACTGCATTCCCAATTTCCCTCCATAGATTAAACTGCACTTCCCATGGTCCTCCATAGATTGTACTGCATTCCCCATTTCCCTCCATAGATTAAACTGCACTGCCCATGGTCCTCCATAGATTACACTGCATTCCCCATTTTTCTGCATATATTATAATGCACTGCCCATGGTCCTCCATAGATGATACTGCATTCCCCATTTCCCTCCATAGATTATAATGCACTGCCCATGGTCCTCCATAGATTACACTGCATTCCCCATTTTCCTCCATAGATTATACTGCACTGCCCATGGTCCTCCATATATTACACTACATTCCCCATTTTTCTCCATATATGATAATGCACTGCCCATGGTCCTCCATAGATTATACTGCATTTCCCATTTTCCCATTTTCCTCCATAGATTATACTGCACTGCCCATGGTCCTCCATAGATTATACTGCATTCCCCATTTCCCTCCATAGATTATAATGCACTGCCCATGGTCATCCATAGATTATACTGCATTTCTCATTTTCCTCCATAGATTATACTGCACTGCCCATGGTCCTCCATAGATGATACTGCATTCCCCATTTCCCTTAATAGATTATACTGCACTGCCCATGGTCCTCCATTGATTATACTGCATTCCCCATTTCCCTCCATAGATTATAATGCACTGCCCATGGTCCTCCATAGATTACACTGCATTCCCCATTTCTCTCCATAGATTATAATGCACTGCCCATGGTCCTCCATAGATTATACTGCATTCCCCATTTCCCTCCATAGATTTTACTGCACTGCCCATGGTCCTCCATTGATTATACTGCATTCCCCATTTCCCTCCATAGATTATACTGCACTGCCCATGGTCCTCCATTGATTATACTGCATTCCCCATTTCCCTCCATAGATTATAATGCACTGCCCATGGTCCTCCATAGATTATACTGCATTCCCCATTTCCCTCCATAGATTATACTGCACTGCCCATGGTCCTCCATTGATTATACTGCATTCCCCATTTCCCTCCATAGATTATACTGCATTCCCCATTTCCCTCCATAGATTATAATGCACTGCACATGGTCCTCCATAGATTACACTGCATTCCCCATTTTACTCCATAGATTATAATGCAGTGCCCATGGTCCTCCATAGATTGTACTGCATTCCCCATTTCCCTCCATAGATTAAACTGCACTGCCCATGGTCCTCCATAGATTACACTGCATTCCCCATTTTTCTCCATATATTATAATGCACTGCCCATGGTCCTCCATAGATTATACTGCATTTCCCATTTTTCCCCATAGATTATACTGCACTGCCCATGGTTCTCCATAGATTATACTGCATTCCCCATTTCCCTCCATAGATTATCATGCACTGCCCATGGTCCTCCATAGATGATACTGCATTCCCCATTTTCGTCCATAGATTATAATCCACTGCCCATGGTCCTCCATAGATTACACTGCATTCCCAATTTCCATCCATAGATTATAATGCACTGCCCATGGTCCTCCATAGATTATACTGCATTCCCCATTTCCCTCCAATTCCATAGATTATAATGCACTGCCCATGGTCCTCCATAGATTATACTGCATTCCCCATTTCCCTACATAGATTATAATGCACTGCCCATGGTCCTCCATAGATGATACTGCATTCCCCATTTTCCTCCATAGATTATAATGCACTGCCCATGGTCCTCCATAGAATACACTGCATTCCCCATTTCCCTCCATAGATTATAATGTAGTGCCCATGGTCCTCCAAAGATTGTACTGCATTCCCCATTTCACTCCATAGATTATACTGCACTTCCCATGGTCCTCCATAAATTACACTGCATTCCCCATTTTCCTCCATAGACTATACTGCACTGCCCATGGTCCTCCACAGATTACACTGCATTCCCCATTTTTCTCCATATATTATAATGCACTGCCCATGGTCCTCCATAGATTACACTGCATTCCCCATTTCCCTCCATAGATTATAATGCACTGCCCATGGTCCTCCATAGATGATACTGCATTCCCCATTTTCCTCCATAGATTATAATGCACTGCCCATGGTCCTCCATAGATAACACTGCATTCCCCATTTCCCTCCATAGATTATAATGCACTGCCTATGGTCCTCCATAGATTATACTGCATTCCCCATTTCCCTCCATAAATTATACAGCACTGCCCATGGTCCTCCATAGATTATACTGCATTCCCCATTTCCCTCCATAGATTATAATGCACTGCCCATGGTCCTTCATAGATGATACTGCATTCCCCATTTTCCTCCATAGATTATAATGCACTGCCCATGGTCCTCCATAGATTACACTGCATTCCCCATTTCCCTCCATAGATTATACTGCACTGCCCATGGTACTCCATTGATTATACTGCATTCCTAATTTTCCTCCATAGATTATACTGCACTGCCCATGGTCCTCCATTGATTATACTGCATTCCCCATTTCCTTCCATAGATTATACTGCACTGCCCATGGTCCTCTATAGATGATACTGCATTCCCCATTTCCCTCCATAGATTATAATGCACTGCCCATGGTCCTCCATAGATTACACTGCATTCCCCATTTTACTCCATAGATTATAATGCAGTGCCCATGGTCTTCCATAGATTGTACTGCATTCCCAATTTCCCTCCATAGATTAAACTGCACTGCCCATGGTCCTCCATAGATGACACTGCATTCCCCATTTTTCTCCATATATTATAATGCACTGCCCATGGTCCTTCATAGATGATACTGCATTCCCCATTTCCCTCCATAGATTAAACTGCACTACCCATGGTCCTCCATAGATTACACTGCATTCCCCATTTCCCTCCATAGATTATAATGCACTGCCCATGGTCCTCCATAGATTACACTGCATTCCCCATTTTACTCCATAGACTATAATGCAGTGCCCATGGTCCTCCATAGATTGTACTGCATTCCCCATTTCCCTCCATAGATTAAACTGCACTGCCTATGGTCCTCCATAGATTACACTGCATTCCCCATTTTTCTGCATATATTATAATGCACTGCCCATGGTCCTACATAGATTATACTGCATTTCCCATTTCCCTCCATAGATTATAATGCACTGCCCATGGTCCTCCATAGATGATACTGCATTCCCCATTTCCCTCCATAGATTATAATGCACTGCCCATGGTCCTCCATAGATTGTACTGCATTCCCCATTTCCCTCCATAGATTATACTGCACTGCCCATGGTCCTCCATAGATTACACTGCATTCCCCATTTTCCTCCATAGATTATACTGCACTGCCCATGGTCCTCCATATATTACACTGCATTCCCCATTTTTCTCCATATATTATAATGCACTGCCCATGGTCCTCCATAGATTATACTGCATTTCCCATTTTCCTCCATAGATTATACTGCACTGCCCATGGTCCTCCATAGATTATACTGCATTCCCCATTTCCCTCCATAGATTATAATGCACTGCCCATGGTCCTCCATAGATTATACTGCATTTCTCATTTTCCTCCATAGATTATACTGCACTGCCCATGGTCCTCCATAGATGATACTGCATTCCCCATTTCCCTTAATAGATTATACTGCACTGCCCATGGTCCTCCATTGATTATACTGCATTCCCCATTTCCCTCCATAGATTATAATGCACTGCCCATGGTCCTCCATAGATTATACTGCATTCCCCATTTCCCTCCATAGATTATACTGCACTGCCCATGGTCCTCCATTGATTATACTGCATTCCCCATTTCCCTCCATAGATTATACTGCACTGCCCATTGTCCTCCATAGATGATACTGCAATCACCATTTCCCTCCATAGATTATACTGCACTGCCCATGGTCCTCCATTGATTATACTGCATTCCCCATTTCCCTCCATAGATTATAATGCAGTGCCCATGGTCCTCCATAGATGGTACTGCATTCCCAATTTCCCTCCAAAGATTATACTGCACTGTCCATGGTCCTCCAATGATTATACTGCAATCCCCCTTTCCCTCCATAGATTTTAATGCACTGCCCATGGTCCTCCATAGATGATACTGCATTCCCCATTTCCCTCCATAGATTATAATGCACTGCCCATGGTCCTCCATAGATTACACTGCATTCCCCATTTCCCTCCATAGATTATAATGCACTGCCCATGGTCCTCCATAGATTATACTGCATTCCCCATTTCCCTCCATAGATTATAATGCACTGCCCATGGTCCTCCATAGATTACACTGCATTCCCCATTTTACTCCATAGATTATAATGCAGTGCCCATGGTCTTCCATAGATTGTACTGCATTCCCAATTTCCCTCCATAGATTAAACTGCACTTCCCATGGTCCTCCATAGATTGTACTGCATTCCCCATTTCCCTCCATAGATTAAACTGCACTGCCCATGGTCCTCCATAGATTACACTGCATTCCCCATTTTTCTGCATATATTATAATGCACTGCCCATGGTCCTCCATAGATGATACTGCATTCCCCATTTCCCTCCATAGATTATAATGCACTGCTCATGGTCCTCCATAGATTACACTGCATTCCCCATTTTCCTCCATAGATTATACTGCACTGCCCATGGTCCTCCATATATTACACTGCATTCCCCATTTTTCTCCATATATGATAATGCACTGCCCATGGTCCTCCATAGATTATACTGCATTTCCCATTTTCCTCCATAGATTATACTGCACTGTCCATGGTCCTCCATAGATGATACTGCATTCCCCATTTCCCTCCATAGATTATAATGCACTGCCCATGGTCATCCATAGATTATACTGCATTTCTCATTTTCCTCCATAGATTATACTGCACTGCCCATGGTCCTCCATAGATGATACTGCATTCCCCATTTCCCTTAATAGATTATACTGCACTGCCCATGGTCCTCCATTGATTATACTGCATTCCCCATTTCCCTTCATAGATTATAATGCACTGCCCATGGTCCTCCATAGATTACACTGCATTCCCCATTTCCCTCCATAGATTATAATGCACTGCCCATGGTCCTCCATAGATTATACTGCATTCCCCATTTCCCTCCATAGATTTTACTGCACTGCCCATGGTCCTCCATTGATTATACTGCATTCCCCATTTCCCTCCATAGATTATACTGCACTGCCCATGGTCCTCCATTGATTATACTGCATTCCCCATTTCCCTCCATAGATTATAATGCACTGCCCATGGTCCTCCATAGATTATACTGCATTCCCCATTTCCCTCCATAGATTATACTGCACTGCCCATGGTCCTCCATTGATTATACTGCATTCCCCATTTCCCTCCATAGATTATACTGCACTGCCCATTGTCCTCCATAGATGATACTCCATTCACCTTTTCCCTCCATAGATTATACTGCACTGCCCATGATCCTCCATTGATTATACTGCATTCCCCATTTCCCTCCATAGATTATAATGCACTGCCCATGGTCCTCCATAGATTATACTGCATTCCCCATTTCCCTCCATAGATTATACTGCACTGCCCATGGTCCTCCATTGATTATACTGCATTCCCCATTTCCCTCCATAGATTATACTGCACTGCCCATTGTCCTCCATAGATGATACTGCATTCACCATTTCCCTCCATAGATTATACTGCACTGCCCATGGTCCTCCATTGATTATACTGCATTCCCCATTTCCCTCTATAGATTTTAATGCACTGCCCATGGTCCTCCATAGATGATACTGCATTCCCCATTTCCCTCCATAGATTATAATGCACTGCCCATGGTCCTCCAAAGATTACACTGCATTCCCCATTGCCCTCCATAGATTATAATGCACTGCCCATGGTCCTCCATAGAATATGCTGCATTCCCCATTTCCCTCCATAGATTATACTGCACTGTCCATGGTCCTCCATTGATTATACTGCATTCCCCATTTCCCTCCATAGATTATACTGCACTGCCCATGGTCCTCCATTGATTATACTGCATTCCCCATTTCCCTCCATAGATTATAATGCACTGCCCATGGTCCTCCATAGATGATACTGCATTCCCCATTTCCCTCCATAGATTATACTGCACTGTCCTTGGTCCTCCATTGTTTATACTGCAATCCCCATTTCCCTCTATAGATTTTAATGCACTGCCCATGGTCCTCCATAGATGATACTGCATTCACCATTTCCCTACATAGACTATACTGCACTGCCCATGGTCCTCCATAGATGATACTGAATTCCCCATTTTCCTCCATAGATTATAATGCACTGCCCATGGTACTCCATAGATTACACTGCATTCCCCATTTCACTCCATATTTTATAATGCACTGCCCATGGTCCTCCACAGATTATACTGCATTCCCCATTTCCCTCCATAGATTATAATGCACTGCCCATGGTCCTCCATAGATGATGCTGCATTCCCCATTTTCCTCCATCGATTATAATGCATTGCCCATGGTCCTCCACAGATTACACTGCATTCCCCATTTCCCTCCATAGATTATACTGCACTGCCCATGGTCCTCCATTGATTACACTGCATTCCCCATTTTCCTCCATCGATTATAATGCATTGCCCATGGTCCTCCATAGATGATACTGCATTCCCCATTTCCCTCCATAGATTATAATGCACTGCCCATGGTCCTCCATAGATTGCACTGCATTCCCCATTTTGCTCCATAGATTATAATGCAGTGCCCATGGTCCTCCATAGATTGTACTGCATTCCCCTTTTCCCTCCATAGATTAAAATGCACTGCCCATGGTCCTCCTTAGATTACACTGCATTCCCCATTTAACTCCATGGATTATACTGCACTGCCCATGGTCCTCCATAGATTACACTGCATTCCCAATTTCCCTCCATAGATTATAATGCACTGCCCATGGTCCTCCATAGATTATACTGCATTCCCCATTTCCCTCCATAGATTATAATGCACTGCCCATGGTCCTCCATAGATTATACGGCATTCCCCATTTCCCTACATAGATTATAATGCAGTGCCCATGGTCCTCCATAGATGATACTGCATTCCCCATTTTCCTCCATAGATTATAATGCACTGCCCATGGTCCTCCATAGATTACACTGCATTTCTCATTTTCCTACATAGATTATACTGCACTGCCCATGGTCCTCCATAGATGATACTGCATTCCCCATTTCCCTCTATAGTTTATAATGCACTGCCCATGGTCCTCCATTGATTATACTGCATTCCCCATTTCCCTCCATAGATTATAGTGCACTGCCCATGGTCCTCCATAGATTATTCTGCATTCCCCATTTCCCAACATAGATTATACTGCACTGCCCATGGTCCTCCATTGATTATACTGCATTCCCCATTTCCCTCCATAGATTATACTGCACTACCCATTGTCCTCTGTTATGACCTGGTGGTCAGGACAATAATGGACCTGGTGGTTAAGAGCACACGGAATGACCTGATAGTTACTGATAATATAGGACGAGCTCTGGGACGTGGGAACTCTGCTGACCGCAATCCCTAATCCTATCACACACACTAGAAATAGCCGTGGATTGCTCCTAACGCTCCCTATGCAACTCGGCACGGCCTAAGGAACTAGCTAGCCCTGAAGATAGAAAAATAAAGCCTACCTTGCCTCAGAGAAATTCCCCAAAGGAAATGGCAGCCCCCCACATATAATGACTGTGAGTAAAGATGAAAATACAAACACAGAGATGAAATAGATTTAGCAAAGTGAGGCCCGACTTACTGAACAGACTGAGGATAGGAAAGGTAGCTTTGCGGTCAGCACAAAAACCTAAAAAAAAAACACGCAGAGGGCGCAAAAAGACCCTCCGCACCGACTCACGGTGCGGAGGCGCTCCCTCTGCGTCCCAGAGCTTCCAGCAAACAAGACAAAAATCAAAATAGCAAGCTGGACAGAAAAATAGCAAACCAGAGAAAAACAAGCAGGAACTTAGCTTCTGCTGGGAAGACAGGTCACAAGAACGATCCAGGAGTGAACTAGACCAATACTGGAAGATTGACAGGTGGCATGGAGCAAAGATCTAAGTGGAGTTAAATAGAGTAGCCAGCTAACGAATTAACCTCGTCACCTGTGGAAGGAAACTCAGAAACACCCACAGCCACCAGATGAAGTCCATGGATAGAACCATCCGAAGTACCATTCATGACCACAGGAGGGAGCCCGACAACAGAATTCACAACAGTCCTCCAAAGATGATACTGCATTCACCATTTCCCTCCATAGATAATACTGCACTGCCCATGGTCCTCCATTGATTATACTGCATTCCCCATTTCTCTCCATAGATTATAATGCACTGCCCATGGTCCTCCATAGATGATACTGCATTCCCCATTTCCCTCCATAGATTATACTGCACTGTCCATGGTCCTCCATTGATCATACTGCAATCCCCATTTCCCTCCATAGATTTTAATGCACTGCCCATGGTCCTCCATAGATGATACTGCATTCCCCATTTCCCTCCATAGATTATGATGCACTGCCCATGGTCCTCCATAGATTACACTGCATTCCCCATTTCACTCCATAGATTATAATGCACTGCCCATGGTCCTCCATAGATTACACTGCATTCCCCATTTTCCTCCATAGATTATAATGCAGTGCCCATGGTCCTCCATAGATTGTACTGCATTCCCCATTTCCCTCCATAGATTATACTGCACTGTCCATGGTCCTCCATAGATGATACTGCATTCCCCATTTCCCTCCATAGATTATGCTGCACTGTCCATGGTCCTCCATTGATTATACTGCAATCCCCATTTCCCTCCATAGATTTTAATGCACTGCCCATGGTCCTCCATAGATTATACTGCATTCCCCATTTCCCTCCATAGATAATAATGCACTGCCCATGGTCCTCCATAGATTACACTGCATTCCCCATTTCTCTCCATAGATTATAATGCACTGCCCATGGTCCTCCATAGATGATACTGCATTCCCCATTTCCCTCCATAGATTATAATGCACTGCCCATGGTCCTCCATAGATTACACTGCATTCCCCATTTCCCTCCATAGATGATACTGCACTGCCCATGGTCCTCCATTGATTATACTGCATTCCCCATTTCCCTCCATAGATTATACTGCACTGCCCAAGGTCCTCCATTGATTATACTGCATTCCCCATTTCCCTCCATAGATTATAATGCACTGTCCATGGTCCTCCATAGATTATACTGCATTCCCCATTGCCCTCCATAGATTATACTGCACTGCCCATGGTCCTCCATTGATCATACTGCATTCCCCATTTCCCTCCATAGAAAATACTGCACTGCCCATGGTCCTCCATTGATTATACTGCATTCCCCATTTCCCTCCATAGATTATAATGCACTGCCCATTGTCCTTCATAGATTATACTGCATTCACCATTTCCCTTCATAGATTATAATGCACTGCTCATGGTCCTCCATAGATTATACTGCATTCCCCATTTCCCTCCATAGATTATACTGCACTGCCCATGGTCCTCCATTTATTATACTGCATTCCCCATTTCCCTCCATAGATTATACTGCACTACCCATTGTCCTCTGTTATGACCTGGTGGTCAGGACAATAATGGACCTGGTGGTTAAGAGCACACGGAATGACCTGATAGTTACTGATAATATAGGACGAGCTCTGGGACGTGGGAACTCTGCTGACAGCAATCCCTAATCCTATCACACACACTAGAAATAGCCGTGGATTGCTCATAACACTCCCTATGCAACTCGGCACGGCCTAAGGAACTAGCTAGCCCTGAAGATAGAAAAATAAAGCCTACCTTGCCTCAGAGAAATTCCCCAAAGGAAATGGCAGCCCCCCACATATAATGACTGTGAGTAAAGATGAAAATACAAACACAGAGATGAAATAGATTTAGCAAAGTGAGGCCCGACTTACTGAACAGACTGAGGATAGGAAAGGTAGCTTTGCGGTCAGCACAAAAACCTAAAAAAAAAACACGCAGAGGGCGCAAAAAGACCCTCCGCACCGACTCACGGTGCGGAGGCGCTCCCTCTGCGTCCCAGAGCTTCCAGCAAACAAACCAAAAATCAAAATAGCAAGCTGGACAGAAAAATAGCAAACCAGAGAAAAACAAGCAGGAACTTAGCTTCTGCTGGGAAGACAGGTCACAAGAACGATCCAGGAGTGAACTAGACCAATACTGGAAGATTGACAGGTGGCATGGAGCAAAGATCTAAGTGGAGTTAAATAGAGTAGCCAGCTAACGAATTAACCTCGTCACCTGTGGAAGGAAACTCAGAAACACCCACAGCCACCAGATGAAGTCCATGGATAGAACCATCCGAAGTACCATTCATGACCACAGGAGGGAGCCCGACAACAGAATTCACAACAGTCCTCCATAGATGATACTGCATTCACCATTTCCCTCCATAGATAATACTGCACTGCCCATGGTCCTCCATTGATTATACTGCATTCCCCATTTCTCTCCATAGATTATAATGCACTGCCCATGGTCCTCCATAGATGATACTGCATTCCCCATTTCCCTCCATAGATTATACTGCACTGTCCATTGTCCTCCATTGATCATACTGCAATCCCCATTTCCCTCCATAGATTTTAATGCACTGCCCATGGTCCTCCATAGATGATACTGCATTCCCCATTTCCCTCCATAGATTATAATGCACTGCCCATGGTCCTCCATAGATTACACTGCATTCCCCATTTCACTCCATAGATTATAATGCACTGCCCATGGTCCTCCATAGATTACACTGCATTCCCCATTTTCCTCCATAGATTATAATGCAGTGCCCATGGTCCTCCATAGATTATACTGCATTCCCCATTTCCCTCCATAGATTATACTGCACTGCCCATGGTCCTCCATAGATGATACTGCATTCCCCATTTCCCTCCATAGATTATGCTGCACTGTCCATGGTCCTCCATTGATTATACTGCAATCCCCATTTCCCTCCATAGATTTTAATGCACTGCCCATGGTCCTCCATAGATTATACTGCATTCCCCATTTCCCTCCATAGATAATAATGCACTGCCCATGGTCCTCCATAGATTACACTGCATTCCCCATTTCTCTCCATAGATTATAATGCACTGCCCATGGTCCTCCATAGATGATACTGCATTCCCCATTTCCCTCCATAGATTATAATGCACTGCCCATGGTCCTCCATAGATTACACTGCATTCCCCATTTCCCTCCATAGATGATACTGCACTGCCCATGGTCCTCCATTGATTATACTGCATTCCCCATTTCCCTCCATAGATTATACTGCACTGCCCAAGGTCCTCCATTGATTATACTGCATTCCCCATTTCCCTCCATAGATTATAATGCACTGTCCATGGTCCTCCATAGATTATACTGAATTCCCCATTGCCCTCCATAGATTATACTGCACTGCCCATGGTCCTCCATTGATCATACTGCATTCCCCATTTCCCTCCATAGAAAATACTGCACTGCCCATGGTCCTCCATTGATTATACTGCATTCCCCATTTCCCTCCATAGATTATAATGCACTGCCCATGGTCCTCCAGAGATGATACTGCATTCCCCATTTCCCTCCATAGATTATGCTACACTGTCCATGGTCCTCCATTGATTATACTGCATTCCCCATTTCCCTCCATAGATTATACTGCACTGCCCATTGTCCTCCATAGATGATACTGCATTCACCATTTCCCTCCATAGATTATAATGCACTGCCCATGGTCCTCCATTGATTATACTGCATTCCCCATTTCCCTCCATAGATTATAATGCAGTGCCCATGGTCCTCCATAGATTGTACTGCATTCCCCATTTCCCTCCATAGATTATACTGCACTGCCCATGGTCCTCCATAGATTACACTGCATTCCCCATTTTCCTCCATAGATTATACTGCACTGCCCATGGTCCTCCATAGATTACACTGCACTCCCCATTTTTCTCCATATATTATAATGCACTGCCCATGGTCCTCCATAGATTATACTGCATTCCCCATTTCCCTCCATAGATTATAATGCACTGCACATGGTCCTCCATAGATG
Organism: Ranitomeya imitator; assembly: GCF_032444005.1. NCBI lineage: Eukaryota > Metazoa > Chordata > Amphibia > Anura > Dendrobatidae > Ranitomeya > Ranitomeya imitator. Next base: position 272,995,962 of record NC_091284.1, on the reverse strand, counting down.
ATACTGCATTCCCCATTTCCCTCCATATATTATACTGCCCTGCCCATGGTCCTTCATAGATTATACTGCATTCCTCATTTCTCTCCATAGATTATAATGCACTGCCCATGGTCCTTCATAGATTATACTGCATTCCCCATTTCCCTCCATAGATTATAATGCACTGCCCATGGTCCTCCATAGATGATACTGCATTCCCCATTTCCCTCCATAGATTATAATGCACTGCCCATGGTCCTCCATAGATTACACTGCATTCCCCATTTTCCTCCAGAGATTATAATGCAGTGCCCATGGTCCTCCATAGATTGTACTGCATTCCCCATTTCCCTCCATAGATTATAATGCAGTGCCCATGGTCCTCCATAGATTACACTGCATTCCCCATTTTCCTCCATAGATTATACTGCACTGTCCATGGTCCTCCATAGATTACACTGCATTCCCCATTTTTCTCCATAGATTATACTGCATTCCCCATTTTCCTCCATAGATTATACTGCATTCCCCATTTCCCTCCATAGATTATAATGCACTGCCAATGGTCCTCCATAGATTACACTGCATTCCCCATTTTCCTCCATAGATTATAATGCAGTGCCCATGGTCCTCCATAGATTGTACTGCATTCCCCATTTCCCTCCATAGATTATACTGCACTGCCCATTGTCCTCCATAGATTACACTGCATTCCCCATTTTCTCCATATATTATAATGCACTGCCCATGGTCCTCCATACATTATACTGCATTCCCCATTTCAATCCATAGATTATAATACACTGCCCATGGTCCTCCATAGATGATACTGCATTCACCATTTCCCTCCATAGATTATACTGCACTGTCCATGGTCCTCCATAGATTGTACTGCATTCCCCATTTCCCTCCATTGATTATACTGCACTGTCCATGGTCCTCCATTGATTATACTGCATTCCCCATTTCCCTCCATAGATTATAATGCACTGCCCATGGTCCTCCATAGATGATACTGCATTCCCCATTCCCCTCCATAGATTACAATGCACTGCCCATGGTCCTCCATAGATTATACTGCATTCCCCATTTTCCTCCATATATTATACTGCATTCCCCATGGTCCTCCATAGATTATAGAGCATTCCCCATTTTCCTCCATATGTTATACTGAATTCCCCATTTCCTTCCATAGATTATAATGCACTGCCCATGGTCCTCCATAGATTACACTGCATTCCCCATTTTCCTCCATAGATTATAATGCAGTGCCCATGGTCCTCCATAGGTTGTACTGCATTCCCCATTTCCCTCCATAGATTATACTGCACTGCCCATGGTCCTCCATAGATTGTACTGCATTCCCCATTTTCTTCCATAGATTATACTGCACTGCCCATGGTCCTCCATAGATTACACTGCATTCCCCATTTTTCTCCATATATTATAATGCACTGCCCATGGTCCTCCATAGATTATACTACATTCCCCATTTTCCTCCATAGATTATACTGCACTGCCCATGGTCCTCCATAGATTATACTGCATTCCCCATTTCCATCCATAGATTATAATGCACTGCCCATGGTCCTCCATAGAAGATACTGCATTCCTCATTTTCCTCCATAGATTATAATGCACTGCCCATGGTCCTCCATAGATTACACTGCATTCCCCATTTCCCTCCATAGATTATAATGCACTGCCCATGGTCCTCCATAGATTATACTGCATTCCCCATTTCCCTCCATAGATTATAATGCCCTGCCCATGGTCCTTCATAGATTATACTGCATTCCTCATTTCTCTCCTTAAATTATAATGCACTGCCCATGGTCCTCCATAGATTATACTGCATTCCCCATTTCCCTCCATATATTATAATGCACTACCCATGGTCCTCCATAGATGATACTGCATTCCCCATTTCCCTCCATAGATTATAATGCACTGCCCATGGTCCTCCATAGATTACACTGCATTCCCCATTTTCCTCGATAGATTATAATGCAGTGCCCATGGTCCTCCATAGATTGTACTGCATTCCCCATTTCCCTCCATAGATTAAACTGCACTGCCCATGGTCCTCCATAGATTACACTGCATTCCCCATTTCCCTCCATAGATTATAATGCCCTGCCCATGGTCCTTCATAAATTATACTGCATTCCTCTTTTCTCTCCTTAAATTATAATGCACTGCCCATGGTCCTCCATAGATTATACTGCATTCCCCATTTCCCTCCATATATTATAATGCACTGCCCATTGTCCTACATAGATGATACTGCATTCCCCATTTCCCTCCAAAGATTATAATGCACTGCCCATGGTCCTCCATAGATTACACTGCATTCCCCATTTTCCTCCATAGATTATAATGCAGTGCCCATGGTCCTCCATAGATTGTACTGCATTCCCCATTTCCCTCCATAGATTATACTGCACTGCCCATGGTCCTCCATAGATTACACTGCATTCCCCATTTTCCTCCATAGATTATACTGCACTGTCCATGGTCCTCCATAGATTACACTGCATTCCCCATTTCCCTCCATAGATTATAATGCACTGCCCATGGTCCTCCATTGATTATACTGCATTCCCCATTTCCCTCCATAGATTATTCTGCACTGCCCATTGTCCTCCATAGATTACACTGCATTCCCCATTTTTCTCCATATATTATAATGCACTGCCCATGGTCCTCCATAGATTATACTACATTCCCCATTTTCCTCCATAGATAATACTGCACTGCCCATGGTCCTCCATAGATTATACTGCATTCCCCATTTCCATCCATAGATTATAATGCACTGCCCATGGTCCTCCATAGATGATACTGCATTCCCCATTTTACTTCCATAGATTATAATGCACTGCCCATGGTCCTCCATAGATTACACTGCAGTCCCCATTTTCCTCCATAGATTATAATGCAGTGCCCATGGTCCTCCATAGGTTGTACTGCATTCCCCATTCCCCTCCATAGATTATAATGCACTGCCCATGGTCCTCCATAGATTGTACTGCATTCCCCATTCTCTTCAATAGATTATACTGCACTGCCCATGCTCCTCCATAGATTACACTGCATTCCCCATTTTTCTCCATATATTATAATGCACTGCCCATGGTCCTCCATAGATTATACTACATTCCCCATTTTCCTCCATAGATTATACTGCACTGCCCATGGTCCTCCATAGATTATACTGCATTCCCCATTTCCCTCCATAGATTATAATGCACTGCCCATGGTCCTCCATAGATGAAACTGCATTCACCATTTCCCTCCATAGATTATACTGCACTGTCCATGGTCCTCCATAGATTGTACTGCATTCCCCATTCCCTCCATTGATTATACTGCACTGTCCATGGTCCTCCATAGATTATACTGCATTCCCCATTTCCCTCCATAGATTATAATGCACTGCCCATGGTCCTCCATAGATGATACTGCATTCCCCATTCCCCTCCATAGATTATAATGCACTGCCCATGGTCCTCCATAGATTATACTGCATTCCCCATTTTCCTCCATATATTATACTGCATTCCCCATGGTCCTCCATAGATTATACAGCATTCCCCATTTTCCTCCATATGTTATACTGCATTCCCCATTTCCTTCCATAGATTATAATGCACTGCCCATGGTCCTCCATAGATTACACTGCATTCCCCATTTTCCTCCATAGATTATAATGCAGTGCCCATGGGCCTCCATAGGTTGTACTGCATTCCCCATTTCCCTCCATAGATTATACTGCACTGTCCATGGTCCTCCATAGATTGTACTGCATTCCCCATTTTCTTCCATAGATTATACTGCACTGCCCATGGTCCTCCATAGATTACACTGCATTCCCCATTTTTCTCCATATATTATAATGCACTGCCCATGGTCCTCCATAGATTATACTACATTCCCCTTTTTGCTCCATAGATTATACTGCACTGCCCATGGTCCTCCATAGATTATACTGCATTCCCCATTTCCATCCATAGATTATAATGCACTGCCCATGGTCCTCCATAGATGATACTGCATTCCCCATTTTCCTCCATAGATTATAATGCACTGCCCATGGTCCTCCATAGGTTACACTGCATTCCCCATTTCCCTCCATAGATTATAATGCACTGCCCATGGTCCTCCATAGATTATACTGCATTCCCCATTTCCCTCCATAGATTATAATGCCCTGCCCATGGTCCTTCATAGATTATACTGCATTCCTCATTTCTCTCCTTAAATTATAATGCACTGCCCATGGTCCTCCATAGATTATACTGCATTCCCCATTTCCCTCCATATATTATAATGCACTACCCATGGTCCTCCATAGATGATACTGCATTCCCCATTTCCCTCCATAGATTATAATGCACTGCCCATGGTCCTCCATAGATTACACTGCATTCCCCATTTTCCTCCATAGATTATAATGCAGTGCCCATGGTCCTCCATAGATTGTACTGCATTCCCCATTTCCCTCCATAGATTATACTGCACTGCCCATGGTCCTCCATAGATTACACTGCATTCCCCATTTCCCTCCATAGATTATAATGCCCTGCCCATGGTCCTTCATAAATTATACTACATTCCTCTTTTCTCTCCTTAAATTATAATGCACTGCCCATGGTCCTCCATAGATTATACTGCATTCCCCATTTCCCTCCATATATTATAATGCACTGCCCATTGTCCTACATAGATGAAACTGCATTCCCCATTTCCCTCCATAGATTATAATGCACTGCCCATGGTCCTCCATAGATTACACTGCATTCCCCATTTTCCTCCATAGATTATAATGCAGTGCCCATGGTCCTCCATAGATTCTACTGCATTCCCCATTTCCCTCCATAGATTATACTGCACTGCCCATGGTCCTCCATAGATTACAATGCATTCCCCATTTTCCTCCATAGATTATACTGCACTGTCCATGGTCCTCCATAGATTACACTGCATTCCCCATTTCCCTCCATAGATTATAATGCAGTGCCCATGGTCCTCCATAGATTGTACTGCATTCCCCATTTCCCTCCATAGATTATACTGCACTGCCCATGGTCCTCCATAGATTACACTGCATTCCCCATTTTCCTCCATAGATTATACTGCACTGTCCATGGTCCTCCATAGATTACACTGCATTCCCCATTTCCCTCCATAGATTATAATGCACTGCCCATGGTCCTCCATTGATTATACTGCATTCCCCATTTCCCTCCATAGATTATTCTGCACTGCCCATTGTCCTCCATAGATTACACTGCATTCCCCATTTTTCTCCATATATTATAATGCACTGCCCATGGTCCTCCATAGATTATACTACATTCCCCATTTTCCTCCATAGATAATACTGCACTGCCCATGGTCCTCCATAGATTATACTGCATTCCCCATTTCCATCCATAGATTATAATGCACTGCCCATGGTCCTCCATAGATGATACTGCATTCCCCATTTTACTTCCATAGATTATAATGCACTGCCCATGGTCCTCCATAGATTACACTGCAGTCCCCATTTTCCTCCATAGATTATAATGCAGTGCCCATGGTCCTCCATAGGTTGTACTGCATTCCCCATTCCCCTCCATAGATTATAATGCACTGCCCATGGTCCTCCATAGATTGTACTGCATTCCCCATTCTCTTCAATAGATTATACTGCACTGCCCATGCTCCTCCATAGATTACACTGCATTCCCCATTTTTCTCCATATATTATAATGCACTGCCCATGGTCCTCCATAGATTATACTACATTCCCCATTTTCCTCCATAGATTATACTGCACTGCCCATGGTCCTCCATAGATTATACTGCATTCCCCATTTCCCTCCATAGATTATAATGCACTGCCCATGGTCCTCCATAGATGAAACTGCATTCACCATTTCCCTCCATAGATTATACTGCACTGTCCATGGTCCTCCATAGATTGTACTGCATTCCCCATTCCCTCCATTGATTATACTGCACTGTCCATGGTCCTCCATAGATTATACTGCATTCCCCATTTCCCTCCATAGATTATAATGCACTGCCCATGGTCCTCCATAGATGATACTGCATTCCCCATTCCCCTCCATAGATTATAATGCACTGCCCATGGTCCTCCATAGATTATACTGCATTCCCCATTTTCCTCCATATATTATACTGCATTCCCCATGGTCCTCCATAGATTATACAGCATTCCCCATTTTCCTCCATATGTTATACTGCATTCCCCATTTCCTTCCATAGATTATAATGCACTGCCCATGGTCCTCCATAGATTACACTGCATTCCCCATTTTCCTCCATAGATTATAATGCAGTGCCCATGGGCCTCCATAGGTTGTACTGCATTCCCCATTTCCCTCCATAGATTATACTGCACTGTCCATGGTCCTCCATAGATTGTACTGCATTCCCCATTTTCTTCCATAGATTATACTGCACTGCCCATGGTCCTCCATAGATTACACTGCATTCCCCATTTTTCTCCATATATTATAATGCACTGCCCATGGTCCTCCATAGATTATACTACATTCCCCTTTTTGCTCCATAGATTATACTGCACTGCCCATGGTCCTCCATAGATTATACTGCATTCCCCATTTCCATCCATAGATTATAATGCACTGCCCATGGTCCTCCATAGATGATACTGCATTCCCCATTTTCCTCCATAGATTATAATGCACTGCCCATGGTCCTCCATAGGTTACACTGCATTCCCCATTTCCCTCCATAGATTATAATGCACTGCCCATGGTCCTCCATAGATTATACTGCATTCCCCATTTCCCTCCATAGATTATAATGCCCTGCCCATGGTCCTTCATAGATTATACTGCATTCCTCATTTCTCTCCTTAAATTATAATGCACTGCCCATGGTCCTCCATAGATTATACTGCATTCCCCATTTCCCTCCATATATTATAATGCACTACCCATGGTCCTCCATAGATGATACTGCATTCCCCATTTCCCTCCATAGATTATAATGCACTGCCCATGGTCCTCCATAGATTACACTGCATTCCCCATTTTCCTCCATAGATTATAATGCAGTGCCCATGGTCCTCCATAGATTGTACTGCATTCCCCATTTCCCTCCATAGATTATACTGCACTGCCCATGGTCCTCCATAGATTACACTGCATTCCCCATTTCCCTCCATAGATTATAATGCCCTGCCCATGGTCCTTCATAAATTATACTACATTCCTCTTTTCTCTCCTTAAATTATAATGCACTGCCCATGGTCCTCCATAGATTATACTGCATTCCCCATTTCCCTCCATATATTATAATGCACTGCCCATTGTCCTACATAGATGAAACTGCATTCCCCATTTCCCTCCATAGATTATAATGCACTGCCCATGGTCCTCCATAGATTACACTGCATTCCCCATTTTCCTCCATAGATTATAATGCAGTGCCCATGGTCCTCCATAGATTCTACTGCATTCCCCATTTCCCTCCATAGATTATACTGCACTGCCCATGGTCCTCCATAGATTACAATGCATTCCCCATTTTCCTCCATAGATTATACTGCACTGTCCATGGTCCTCCATAGATTACACTGCATTCCCCATTTCCCTCCATAGATTATAATGCACTGCCCATGGTCCTCCATTGATTATACTGCATTCCCCATTTCCCTCCATAGATTATACTGCACTGCCCATTGTCCTCCATAGATTACACTGCATTCCACATTTTTCTCCATATATTATAATGCACTGCCCATGGTCCTCCATAGATTATACTACATTCCCCATTTTCCTCCATAGATAATACTGCAGTGCCCATGGTCCTCCATAGATTATACTGCATTCCCCATTTCCATCCATAGATTATAATGCACTGCCCATGGTCCTCCATAGATGATACTGCATTCCCCATTTTACTTCCATAGATTATAATGCACTGCCCATGGTCCTCCATAGATTACACTGCATTCCCCATTTTCCTCCATAGATTATAATGCAGTGCCCATGGTCCTCCATAGGTTGTACTGCATTCCCCATTTCCCTCCATAGATTATAATGCACTGCCCATGGTCCTCCATAGATTGTACTGCATTCCCCATTTTCTTCAATAGATTATACTGCACTGCCCATGCTCCTCCATAGATTACACTGCATTCCCCATTTTTCTCCATATATTATAATGCACTGCCCATGGTCCTCCATAGATTATACTACATTCCCCATTTTCCTCCATAGATTATACTGCACTGCCCATGGTCCTCCATAGATTATACTGCATTCCCCATTTCCCTCCATAGATTATAATGCACTGCCCATGGTCCTCCATAGATGAAACTGCATTCACCATTTCCCTCCATAGATTATACTGCACTGTCCATGGTCCTCCATAGATTGTACTGCATTCCCCATTTCCTCCATTGATTATACTGCACTGTCCATGGTCCTCCATAGATTATACTGCATTCCCCATTTCCCTCCATAGATTATAATGCACTGCCAATGGTCCTCCATATATGATACTGCATTCCCCATTCCCCTCCATAGATTATAATGCACTGCCCATGGTCCTCCATAGATTATACTGCATTCCCCATTTTCCTCCATATATTATACTGCATTCCCCATGGTCCTCCATAGATTATACAGCATTCCCCATTTTACCCCATATGTTATACTGCATTCCCCATTTCCTTCCATAGATTATAATGCACTGCCCATGGTCCTCCATAGATTACACTGCATTCCCCATTTTCCTCCATAGATTATAATGCAGTGCCCATGGGCCTCCATAGGTTGTACTGCATTCCCCATTTCCCTCCATAGATTATACTGCACTGCCCATGGTCCTCCATAGATTGTACTGCATTCCCCATTTTCTTCCATAGATTATACTGCACTGCCCATGGTCCTCCATAGATGACACTGCATTCCCCATTTTTCTCCATATATTATAATGCACTGCCCATGGTCCTCCATAGATTGTACTACATTCCCCATTTTGCTCCATAGATTATACTGCACTGCCCATGGTCCTCCATAGATGATACTGCATTCCCCATTTTCCTCCATAGATTATAATGCACTGCCCATGGTCCTCCATAGATTACACTGCATTCCCCATTTCCCTCCATAGATTATAATGCACTGCCCATGGTCCTCCATAGATTATACTGCATTCCCCATTTCCCTCCATAGATTATAATGCCCTGCCCATGGTCCTTCATAGATTATACTGCATTCCTCATTTCTCTCCTTAAATTATAATGCACTGCCCATGGTCCTCCATAGATTATACTGCATTCCCCATTTCCCTCCATATATTATAATGCACTGCCCATGGTCCTCCATAGATGATACTGCATTCCCCATTTCCTTCCATAGATTATAATGCACTGCCCATGGTCCTCCATAGATTGTACTACATTCCCCATTTCCCTCCATAGATTATACTGCACTGCCCATGGTCCTCCATAGATTACACTGCATTCCCCATTTTCCTCCATAGATTATACTGCACTGTCCATGGTCCTCCATAGATTACACTGCATTCCCCATTTTCCTCCATAGATTATAATGCACTGCCCATGGTCCTCCATTGATTATACTGAATTCCCCATTTCCCTCCATAGATTATACTGCACTGCCCATTGTCCTCTGTTATGACCTGGTGGTCAGGACAATAATGGACCTGGTGGTTAAGGGCACACGGAATGACCTGATAGTTACTGATAATATAGGACGAGCTCTGGGACGTGGGAACTCTGCTGACCGCAATCCCTAATCCTATCACACACACTAGAAATAGCTGTGGATTGCTCCTAACGCTCCCTATGCAACTCGGCACTGCCTAAGGAACTAGCTAGCCCTGAAGATAGAAAAATAAAGCCTACCTTGCCTCAGAGAAATTCCCCAAAGGAAAAGGCAGCCGCCCACATATAATGACTGTGAGTAAAGATGAAAATACAAACACAGAGATGAAATAGATTTAGCAAAGTGAGGCCCGACTTACTGAACAGACTGAGGATAGGAAAGGTAGCTTTGCGGTCAGCACAAAAACCTAAAAAAAAAACACGCAGAGGGCGCAAAAAGACCCTCCGCACCGACTCACGGTGCGGAGGCGCTCCCTCTGCGTCCCAGAGCTTCCAGCAAACAAGACAAAAATCAAAATAGCAAGCTGGACAGAAAAATAGCAAACCAGAGAAAAACAAGCAGGAACTTAGTTTCTGCTGGGAAGACAGGTCACAAGAACGATCCAGGAGTGAACTAGACCAATACTGGAAGATTGACAGGTGGCATGGAGCAAAGATCTAAGTGGAGTTAAATAGAGTAGCCAGCTAACGAATTAACCTCGTCACCTGTGGAAGGAAACTCAGAAACACCCACAGCCACCAGATGAAGTCCATGGATAGAACCAGCCGAAGTACCATTCATGACCACAGGAGGGAGCCCGACAACAGAATTCACAACAGTCCTCCATAGATGATACTGCATTCACCATTTCCCTCCATAGATAATACTGCACTGCCCATGGTCCTCCATTGATTATACTGCATTCCCCATTTCTCTCCATAGATTATAATGCACTGCCCATGGTCCTCCATAGATGATACTGCATTCCCCATTTCCCTCCATAGATTATACTGCACTGTCCATGGTCCTCCATTGATTATACTGCAATCCCCATTTCCCTCCATAGATTTTAATGCACTGCCCATGGTCCTCCATAGATGATACTGCATTCCCCATTTCCCTCCATAGATTATAATGCACTGCCCATGGTCCTCCATAGATTACACTGCATTCCCCATTTCACTCCATAGATTATAATGCACTGCCCATGGTCCTCCATAGATTACACTGCACTCCCCATTTTCCTCCATAGATTATAATGCAGTGCCCATGGTCCTCCATTGATTATACTGCAATCCCCATTTCCCTCCATAGATTTTAATGCACTGCCCATGGTCTTCCATAGATTATACTGCATTCCCCATTTCCCTCCATAGATTATAATGCACTGCCCATGGTCCTCCATAGATTACACTGCATTCCCCATTTCTCTCCATAGATTATAATGCACTGCCCATGGTCCTCCATAGATGATACTGTATTCTCCATTTCCCTCCATATATTATACTGCCCTGTCCATGGTCCTTCATAGATTATACTGCATTCCTCATTTCTCTCCATAGATGATACTGCATTGCCCATGGTCCTCCATAGATTATACTGCATTCCCCATTTCCCTCCATAGATTATAATGCACTGCCCATGGTCCTCCATATATGATACTGCATTCCCCATTTCCCTCCATAGATTATAATGCACTGCCCATGGTCCTCCATAGATTGTACTGCATTCCCCATTTCCCTCCATAGATTATAATGCAGTGCCCATGGTCCTCCATAGATTACACTGCATTCCCCATTTTCCTCCATAGATTATACTGCACTGTCCATGGTCCTCCATAGATTACACTGCATTCCCCATTTTTCTCCATATATTATAATGCACTGCCCATGGTCCTCCATAGATTATACTGCATTCCCCATTTTCCTCCATAGATTATACTGCATTCCCCATTTCCCTCCATAGATTATAATGCACTGCCAATGGTCCTCCATAGATTACACTGCATTCCCCATTTTCCTCCATAGATTATAATGCAGTGCCCATGGTCCTCCATAGATTGTACTGCATTCCCCATTTCCCTCCATAGATTATACTGCACTGCCCATTGTCCTCCATAGATTACACTGCATTCCCCATTTTTCTCCATATATTATAATGCACTGCCCATGGTCCTCCATAGATTATACTACATTCCCCATTTTCCTCCATAGATTATACTGCACTGCCCATGGTCCTCCATAGATTATACTACATTCCCCATTTTCCTCCATAGATTATAATGCACTGCCCATGGTCCTCCATAGATTACATTGCATTCCCCATTTCCCTCCATAGATTACAATGCACTGCCCATGGTCCTCCATAGATTATACTGCATTCCCCATTTCCCTACATAGATTATACTGCACTGCCCATGGTCCTCCATATGTTATACTGCATTCCCCATTTCCTTCCATAGATTATAATGCACTGCCCATGGTCCTCCATAGATTACACTGCATTCCCCATTTTCCTCCATAGATTATAATGTAGTGCCCATGGTCCTCCATAGGTTGTACTGCATTCCCCATTTCCCTCCATAGATTATACTGCACTGCCCATGGTCCTCCATAGATTGTACTGCTTTCCCCATTTTCTTCAATAGATTATACTGCACTGCCCATGCTCCTCCATAGATTACAATGCATTCCCCATTTTTCTCCATATATTATAATGCACTGCCCATGGTCCTCCATAGATTATACTACATTCCCCATTTTCCTCAATAGATTATACTGCACTGCCCATGGTCCTCCATAGATTATACTGCATTCCCCATTTCCCTCCATAGATTATAATGCACTGCCCATGGTCCTCCATAGATGATACTGCATTCACCATTTCCCTCCATAGATTATACTGCACTGTCCATGGTCCTCCATTGATTATACTGCAATCCCCATTTCCCTCCATAGATTTTAATGCACTGCCCATGGTCCTCCATAGATGATACTGCATTCCCCATTTCCCTCCATAGATTATAATGCACTGCCCATGGTCCTCCATAGATTACACTGCATTCCCCATTTCACTCCATAGATTATAATGCACTGCCCATGGTCCTCCATAGATTACACTGCACTCCCCATTTTCCTCCATAGATTATAATGCAGTGCCCATGGTCCTCCATTGATTATACTGCAATCCCCATTTCCCTCCATAGATTTTAATACACTGCCCATGGTCTTCCATAGATTATACTGCATTCCCCATTTCCCTCCATAGATTATAATGCACTGCCCATGGTCCTCCATAGATTACACTGCATTCCCCATTTCTCTCCATAGATTATAATGCACTGCCCATGGTCCTCCATAGATGATACTGCATTCTCCATTTCCCTCCATATATTATACTGCCCTGCCCATGGTCCTTCATAGATTATACTGCATTCCTCATTTCTCTCCATAGATGATACTGTACTGCCCATGGTCCTCCATAGATTATACTGCATTCCCCATTTCCCTCCATAGATTATAATGCACTGCCCATGGTCCTCCATATATGATACTGCATTCCCCATTTCCCTCCATAGATTATAATGCACTGCCCATGGTCCTCCATAGATAACACTGCATTCCCCATTTTCCTCCATAGATTATAATGCAGTGCCCATGGTCCTCCATAGATTGTACTGCATTCCCCATTTCCCTCCATAGATTATAATGCAGTGCCCATGGTCCTCCATAGATTACACTGCATTCCCCATTTTCCTCCATAGATTATACTGCACTGTCCATGGTCCTCCATAGATTACACTGCATTCCCCATTTTTCTCCATATATTATAATGCACTGCCCATGGTCCTCCATAGATTATACTGCATTCCCCATTTTCCTCCATAGATTATACTGCATTCCCCATTTCCCTCCATAGATTATAATGCACTGCCAATGGTCCTCCATAGATTACACTGCATTCCCCATTTTCCTCCATAGATTATAATGCAGTGCCCATGGTCCTCCATAGATTGTACTGCATTCCCCATTTCCCTCCATAGATTATACTGCACTGCCCATTGTCCTCCATAGATTACACTGCATTCCCCATTTTTCTCCATATATTATAATGCACTGCCCATGGTCCTCCATAGATTATACTACATTCCCCATTTTCCTCCATAGATTATACTGCACTGCCCATGGTCCTCCATAGATTATACTACATTCCCCATTTTCCGCCATAGATTATAATGCACTGCCCATGGTCCTCCATAGATTACATTGCATTCCCCATTTCCCTCCATAGATTACAATGCACTGCCCATGGTCCTCCATAGATTATACTGCATTCCCCATTTCCCTACATAGATTATACTGCACTGCCCATGGTCCTCCATATGTTATGCTGCATTCCCCATTTCCTTCCATAGATTATAATGCACTGCCCATGGTCCTCCATAGATTACACTGCATTCGACATTTTCCTCCATAGATTATAATGCAGTGCCCATGGTCCTCCATAGGTTGTACTGCATTCCCCATTTCCCTCCATAGATTATACTGCACTGCACATGGTCCTCCATAGATTGTACTGCTTTCCCCATTTTCTTCAATAGATTATACTGCACTGCCCATGCTCCTCCATAGATTACACTGCATTCCCCATTTTTCTCCATATATTATAATGCACTGCCCATGGTCCTCCATAGATTATACTACATTCCCCATTTTCCTCCATAGATTATACTGCACTGCCCATGGTCCTCCATAGATTATACTGCATTCCCCATTTCCCTCCATAGATTATAATGCACTGCCCATGGTCCTCCATAGATGATACTGCATTCACCATTTCCCTCCATAGATTATACTGCACTGTCCATGGTCCTCCATAGATTGTACTGCATTCCCCATTTCCCTCCATTGATTATACTGCACTGTCCATGGTCCTCCATTGATTATACTGCATTCCCCATTTCCCTCCATAGATTATTATGCACTGCCCATGGTCCTCCATAGATGATACTGCATTCCCCATTCCCCTGCATAGATTATAATGCACTGCCCATGGTCCTCCATAGATTATACTGCATTCCCCATTTTCCTCCATATATTATACTGCATTCCCCATGGTCCTCCATAGATTATACAGCATTCCCCATTTTCCTCCATATGTTATACTGCATTGCCCATTTCCTTCCATAGATTATAATGCACTGCCCATGGTCCTCCATAGATGATACTGCGTTCCCCATTTCCCTCCATAGATTATACTGCACTGTCCATGGTCCTCCATTATACTGCAATCCCCATTTCCCTCCATAGATTTTAATGCACTGCCCATGGTCCTCCATAGATGATACTGCATTGCCAATTTCCCTCCATAGATTATAATGCACTGCCCATGGTCCTCCATAGATTACACTGCATTCCCCATTTCACTCCATAGATTATAATGCACTGCCCATGGTCCTCCATAGATTACACTGCATTCCCCATTTCCCTCCATAGATTATACTGCACTGTCCATGGTCCTCCATTGATTATACTGCAATCCCCATTTCCCTCCATAGATTATACTGCATTCCCAATTTTCCTCCATAGATTATAATGCACTGCCCATGGTCCTCCATAGATGATACAGCATTCCCCATTTTCCTCCATAGATTATACTGCATTGCCAATGGTCCTCCATAGATTACACTGCATTCCCCATTTTCCTCCATAGATTATAATGCGCTGCCCATGGTCCTCCATAGATGATACTGCATTCCCCATTTCCCTCCATAGATTATACTGCACTGCCCATGGTCCTCCATAGATTACACTGCATTCCCCATTTCCCTCCATAGACTATAATGCACTGCCCATGGTCCTCCATAGATTATACTGCATTCCCCATTTCCCTCCATAGATTTTAATGCACTGACCATGGTCCTCCATAGATTATAATGCACTGTCCATGGTCCTCCATAGATTATACTGCATTCCCCATTTTCCTCCATAGATTATACTGCACTGCCCATGGTCCTCCATAGATTATACTGCATTCCCCATGTTCCTCCATAGATTATACTGCACTGCCCATGGTCCTCCATAGATTAAACTGCATTCCCCATGTTCCTCCATAGATTATAATGCACTGCCTATTGTCCTTCATAGATTACACTGCATTCCCAATTTCCCTCAATAGATTATACTGCATTCCCCATGTTCCTCCATAGATTATAATGCACTGCCCATGGTCCTTCATAGATTACACTGCCTTCCCCATTTACCTCTATAGATTATAATGCACTGCCAATGGTCCTCCGTAGGTTATACTGCATTCCTCATTTCCCTCCATAGATTATAATCCTCTTCCCATGGTCCACCATAGATTATACTGCATTCCCCATTTCCCTCCATAGATTATAATGCAAAGCTCATGGTCCTCCATAGATTATACTGCATTCCCCATTTCCCTCTATAGATTATAATGCACTGCCCATGGACCTCCATAGATTATACTGCATTCCCCATTTTCCTTCATAGATTATAATGCACTGCCCATGGACCTCCATAGATTATACTGCATTCCCCATTTTCCTCCATAGATTATAATGCACTGTCCATAGTCCTCCATAGATGATACTGCATTCCCCATTTTCCTCCATAGATTATAATGCACTGCCCATGGTCCTCCATTGATGATACTGCATTACCCATTTCCCTCCATAGATTATAATGCACTGCCCATGGTCCTCCATAGATGATACTGCATTCCCCATTTCCCTCCATAGATTATAATCCTCTTCCTATGATCCTCCATAGATTATACTGCATTCCCCATTTTCCTCCATAGATTATAATGCACTGTCCATAGTCCTCCATAGATGATACTGCATTCTCCATTTCCCTCCATAGATTATAATGCACTGCCCATGGACCTCCATAGATTATACTGCATTCCCCATTTTCCTCCATAGATTATAATGCACTGCCCATGGTCCTCCATAGATTATACTGCATTCCCCATTTTCCTCCATAGATTATAATGCACTGCCCATGGTCCTCCATAGATTATACTGCATTCCCCATTTTCCTCCATAGATGATACTGCATTCCCCATTTTCCTCCATAGATTATACTGCATACCCCATTTTCCTCCATAGATTATAATGCACCTACGATGGTCCTCCATTTATTATACTGCATTCCCCATTTTATTCCATAGATGATAATGCTCTTCCCATGGTCCTCCATTGATGATACTGCATTCCCCATTTCCCTCCATAGATTATAATGCACTGCCCATGGTCCTCCATAGATGATACTGCATTCCCCATTTCCCTCCATAGATTATAATCCTCTTCCCATGGTCCTCCATAGATTATACTGCATTCCCCATTTTCCTCCATAGATTATAATGCACTGTCCATAGTCCTCCATAGATGATACTGCATTCCCCATTTCCCTCCATAGATTATAATGCACTGCCCATGGACCTCCATAGATTATACTGCATTCCCCATTTTCCTTCATAGATTATAATGCACTGCCCATGGTCCTCCATAGATGATACTGCATTCCCCATTTCCCTCCATAGATTATAATCTTCTTCCCATGGTCCTCCATAGATTATACTGCATTCCCCATTTTCCTCCATAGATTATAATGCACTGTCCATAGTCCTCCATAGATGATACTGCATTCCCCATTTCCCTCCATAGATTATAATGCACTGCCCAAGGACCTCCATAGATTATACTGCATTCCCCATTTTCCTCCATAGATTATAATGCACTGTCCATGGTCCTCCATAGATTATACTGCATTCCCCATTTTCCTCCATAGATTATACTGCACTGTCCATAGTCCTCCATAGATGATACTGCATTCCCCATTTTCCTCCATAGATTATAATGCACTGCCCATGATCCTCCATAGATTATACTGCATTCCCAATTTTCCTCCATAGTTTATAATGCACTGCCCATGGTCCTCCATAGATTATACTGCATTCCCCATTTTCCTCCATAGATGATACTGCATTCCCCATTTTCCTCCATAGATTATACTGCATACCCCATTTTCCTCCATAGATTACAATGCACCTACCATGGTCCTCCATTTATTATACTGCATTCCCCATTTTCTTCCATAGATTATAATGCACTGCCCATGGTCCTCCATTTTTTATACTGCATTTCCCATTTTATTCCATAGATTATAATGCACTGCCCATGGTCCTCCATAGATTATACTGCATTCCCCATTTCCCTCCATAGATTATAATGCACTGCCCATGGTCCTTCATAGATTATACTGCATTCCCCATTTTCCTCCATAGATTATAATGCACTGCCTATGGTCCTCCATAAATGATACTGCATTCCCTATTTCCCTATATAGATTATAATGCACTGCCCACGATCCTCCATAGATTATACTGCATTCCCCATTTCCCTCCAAAGATTATAATGCAATGCCCATGGTCCTTCATAGATTATACTGCATTCCCCATTTTCCTCCATAGATTATAATGCACTGCCTATGGTCCTCCATAAATGATACTGCATTCCCCATTTCCCTCCATAGATTATAATGTACTGTCCATGGTGCTCCATAGATTATACTGCATTCCCCATTTCCCTCCAAATATTATAATGCAATGCCCATGGTCCTCCATAGATTATACTCCATTCCCCATTTTCCTCCATAGATTATAATGCACTACCCATGGTCCTCCATAGATTATACTGCATTCCCCATTTTCCGCCATAGATTATACTGCATTCCCCATTTCCCTCCATAGATTATAATGCACTGCCTATGGTCCTCCATAGATTATACTGCATTCCCAATTTTCCTCCATAGATTATACTGCAATGCCCATGGTCCTCCATAGATTATACTGCATTCCCAATTTCCCTCCATAGATTATAATGCACTGCCCATGGTCCTCCATAGATTATAATGGACTGTCCATGGTCCTCCATAGATTATACTGCATTCCCCATTTTCCGCCATAGATGATACTGCATTCCCCATTTCCCTCCATAGATTAGAATGTACTGCCCATGGTCCTCCATAGATTATAATGCACTGTCCATGGTCCTCCGTAGATTATACTGCATTCCCCATTTTCCTCCATAGATTATAATGCACCGCCCATGGTTCTCCATAGATTATACTGCATTCCCCATTTTCCTCCATAGATTATACTGCACTGCCCATGGTCCTCCATAGATTATACTGCATTCCTCATTTCCCTCCATAGATTATAATGCACTGCCCATGGTCCTCCATAGATTATAATTGACTGCCCATGGTCCTCCATAGATTATACTGCATTCCCCATTTTCCTACATAGATTATAATGCACTCCCCATGGCCCTCCATAGATGATACTGCATTCCCCATTTTCCTCCATAGATTATAATGCACTGCCCATGGTCCTCCATAGATTACACTGCATTCCCCATTTTCCTCCATAGATTATAGTGCACTGCCCATGGTCCTCCATAGATGATACTGCATTCCCCATTTTCCTCCACAGATTATACTACACTGCCCATGGTCCTCCATAGATGATACTGCATTCCCCATTATCCTCCATAGATTATAATTCACTGCCCATGGTCCTCCATAGATTGCACTGCATTCCCCATTTCACTCCATAGATTATAATGCACTGCCCATGGTCCTCCATAGATTAGGCTGCATTCTCCTTTTCCCTCCATAGATTATAATGCACTGCCCATTGTCCTCCATTGATTACACTGCATTCCCCATTTTCCTCCATAGATTATAATGCACCGCCCATGGTCCTCCATAGATCGCACTGCATTCCCCATTTCCCTCCATAGATTATAATGCACTGCCCATGGTCCTCCATAGATTATACTGCATTCCCCATTTCCCTCGATAGATTATAATGCACTGCCTATGGTCCTCCATAGATTACACTTTATTCCCCATTTTCCTCCATAGATTATAATGCACTGTCCATGGTCCTCCATAGATTATACTGCATTTCCCCTTTTCCCTCCATAGATTATAATGCACTGCCCATGGTCCTCCATAGATTCCACTGCATTCCACATTTCCCTCCATAAATTGTAATGCACTGTCCATGGTCCTCCATAGATGATAATGCATTCCCCATTTCCCTCCATAGGATATAATACACTGCCCATGGTCCTCCATAGATTATAATGCACTGCCCATGGTCCTCCATAGATTATCATGCACTGCCCATGGTCCTCCATAGATTATACTGCATTTCCCATTTTCCCTCCATAGATTATAATGCACTGCCCATGGTCCTCCATAGATTCCACTGCATTCCCCATTTCCCTCCATAGATTATAATGCACTGCCCATGGTCCTCCATAGATTATAATGGACTGTCCATGGTCCAACGTAGATTATACTGCATTCCCCATGTTCCCTCCATAGATTATAATGCACTGCCCATGGTCCTCCATAGATTACACTGCATTCCCCATTTCCCTCCATAGATTATAATGCACTGCCCATGGTCCTCCATAGATTATACTGAATTCCCCATTTTCCTCCATAGATTATAATTCACTGCCCATGGTCCTCCATAGATTGCACTGCATTCCCCATTTTCCCTCCATAGATTATAATGCAGTGCCCAAGGTCCTCCATAGATTAGGCTGCATTCTCCTTTTCCCTCCATAGATAATAATGCAGTGCCCATGGTACTCCATAGATTAGGCTGCATTCTCCTTTTCCCTCCATAGATTATAATGCACTGCCCATGGTCCTCCATAGATTAGGCTGCATTCTCCTTTTCCCTCCATAGATAATAATGCAGTGCCCATGGTCCTCCATAGATTACACTGCATTCCCCATTTTCCTCCATAGATTATAATGCACCGCCCATGGTCCTCCATAGATTGCACTGCATTCCCCATTTCCCTCCATAGATTATAATGCACTGCCCATGGTCCTCCATAGATTATACTGCATTCCCCATTTCCGTCGATAGATTATAATGCACTGCCTATGGTCCTCCATAGATTACACTGTATTCCCCATTTTCCTCCATAGATTATAATGCACTGCCCATGGTCCTCCATAGATTCCACTGCATTCCCCATTTCCCTCCATAAATTGTAATGCACTGCCCATGGTCCCCCATAGATGATACTGCATTCCCCATTTCCCTCCATAGATTATAATGCACTGTCCATGGTCCTCCATAGATTATACTGCATTCCCCATTTTCCTCCATAGATTATAATGCACTGCCCATGGTCCTCCATAGATTATACTGCATTCCCCATTTCCCTCCATAGATTATAATGCACTGCCCATGGTCCTCCATAGATTATAATGGACTGTCCATGGTCCTCCATAGATTATACTGCATTCCCCATTTTCCTACATAGATTATAATGCACTGCCCATGTTCCTCCATAGATTGTAATGCATTCCCCATTTTCCTCCATAGATTATACTGCACTGCCCATGGGCCTCCATAGATTATACTGCATTCCCCATTTCCCTCCATAGATTATAATGCACTGCCCATGGTCCTCCATAGATGATACTGCATTCCCCATTTTCCTCCATAGATTATACTGCACTGCCCATGGTCCTCCATAGATGATACCGCATTCCCCATTTTCCTCCATAGATTATAATTCACTGCCCATGGTCCTCCATAGATTGCACTGCATTCCCCATTTCTCTCCATAGATTATAATGCACTGCCCATGGTCCTCCATAGATTATGCTGCATTCCCCATTTCCCTCCATAGATTATAATGCACTGCCCATGGTCCTCCATAGATTACACTGCATTCCCCATTTTCCTCCATAGATTATAATGCACTGCCCATGGTCCTCCATAGATTACACTGCATTCCCCATTTTCCTCCATAGATTATAATGCACTACCCATGGTCCTCCATAGATTATACTGCATTCCCCATTTCCCGCCATAGATTATAATGCACTGCCCATGGTCCTCCATAGATTATACTGCATTCCCCATTTCCCTCCATAGATTATAATGCACTGCCCATGGTCCTCCATAGATTACACTGTATTCCCCATTTCCCTCCATAGATTATAATGCACTGCCCATGATCCTCCATAGATGATACTGCATTCCCCATTTCCCTCCATAGATTATAATGCACAATACATGGTCCTCCATAGATTATACTGCATTCCCCATTTTCCTCCATAGATTATAATGCACTGCCCATGGTCCTCCATAGATTATACTGCATTCCCCATTTCCCTCCATAGATTATAATGCACTGCCCATGGTCCTCCATAGATGATACTGCATTCCCCATTTTCCTGCATAGATTATAATGCACTGCCCATGGTCCTCCATGGATGATACTGCATTCCCCATTTTCCTGCATAGATTATAATGCACAATACATGGTCCTCCATAGATTATACTGCATTCCCCATTTTCCTCCATAGATTATAATGCACTGCCCATGGTCCTCCATAGATTATAATGCACTGTCCATGGTCCTCTATAGATTATACTGCATTCCCCATTTCCCTCCATAGATTATACTGCACTGCCCATGGTCCTCCATAGATTATACTGCAATCCCCATTTCCCTCCATAGATTATAATGCACTGCCCATGGTCCTCCATAGATTACACTGCAATCCCCATTTCCCTCCATAGATTATAATGCACTGCCCATGGTCCTCCATAGATTACACTGCATTCCCCATTTCCCTCCATAGATTATAATGCACTGCTCATGGTCCTCCATAGATGATACTGCATTGCCCATTTCCCTCCATAGATTATAATGCACTGTCCATGGTCCTCCATAGATTATACTGCATTTCCCATTTTCCTCCATAGATTATACTGCACTGCCCATGGTCCTCCATAGATGATACTGCATTCCCCATTTTCCTGCATAGATTATAATGCACTGCCCATGGTCCTCCATGGATGATACTGCATTCCCCATTTTCCTGCATAGATTATAATGCACTGCCCATGGTCCTCCATAGATTATACTGCATTCCCCATTTCCCTCCATAGATTATAATGCACTGTCCATGGTCCTCCATAGATTATACTGCATTCCCCATTTTCCTGTATAGTTTATACTGCACTGCCCATGGTCCTCCATAGATTACACTGCATTCCCCATTTCCCTCCATAGATTATAATGCACTGCCCATGGTCCTCCATAGATGATACTGCATTCCCCATTTCCCTCCATAGATTATAATGCACTGTCCATGGTCCTGCATAGATTATACTGCATTCCCCATTTCTCTCCATAGATTATAATGCACTGCCCATGGTCCTCCATAGATTATAATGGACTGTCCATGGTCCTACATAGATTATACTGCATTCCCCATTTTCCTACATAGATTATAATGCACTGCCCATGGTCCTCCCTAGATTATAATGCATTCCCCATTTTCCTCCATAGATTATACTGCACTGCCCATGGTCCTCCATAGATGATACTGCATTCCCCATTTTCCTCCATAGATTATATAGCACTGCCCATGGTCCTCCATAGATGATACCGCATTCCCCATTTTCCTCCATAGATTATAATTCACTGCCCATGGTCCTCCATAGATTGCAGTGCATTCCCCATTTCTCTCCATAGATTATAATGCACTATCCATGGTCCTCCATAGATGATACTGCATTCCCCATTTCCCTCCATAGATTATAATGCACTGCCCATGGTCCTCCATAGATTATACTGCATTCCCCATTTTCCTCCATAGATTATACTGCACTGCCCATGGACCTCCATAGATGATACCGCATTCCCCATTTTCCTCCATAGATTATAATTCACTGCCCATGGTCCTCCATAGATTGCACTGCATTCCCCATTTCTCTCCATAGATTATAATGCACTGCCCATGGTCCTCCATAGATTACACTGCATTCCCCATTTTCCTCCATAGATTATAATGCACTGCCCATGGCCCTCCATAGATTATACTGCATTCCCCATTTTCCTCCATAGATTATAATGCACTACCCATGGTCCTCCATAGATTATACTGCATTCCCCATTTCCCTCCATAGATTATAATGCACTGCCCATGGTCCTCCATAGATTATACTGCATTCCCCATTTCCCTCCATAGATTATAATGCACTGCCCATGGTCCTCCATAGATTACATTGTATTCCCCATTTCCCTCCATAGATTATAATGCACTGCCCATGGTCCTCCATAGATGATACTGCATTCCCCATTTCCCTCCATAGATTATAATGCACTGCCCATGATCCTCCATAGATGATACTGCATTCCCCATTTCCCTCCATAGATTATAATGCACTGCCCATGGTCCTCCATAGATTATACTGCATTCCCCATTTCCCTCCATAGATTATACTGCACTGCCCATGGTCCTCCATAGATGATACTGCGTTCCCCATTTTCCTCCATTGATAAAACTGCACTGCTCATGGTCCTCCATAGATTATACTGCATTCCCCATTTTCCTCCATAGATTATACTGCACTGCCCATGGTACTCCATAGATGATACTGCGTTCCCCATTTTCCTCCATAGATTATAATGCACTGCCCATGGTCCTCCATAGATTATACTGCATTCCCCATTTCCCTCCATAGATTATAATGCACTGCCCATGGTCCTCCATAGATTATACTGCACTGCCCATGGTCCTCCTTAGATGATACCGCATTCCCCATCTTCCTCCATAGATTATAATTCACTGCCCATGGTCCTCCATAGATTGCACTGCATTCCCCATTTCTCTCCATAGATTATAATGCACTGCCCATGGTCCTCCATAGATTATGCTGCATTCCCCATTTCCCTCCATAGATTATAATGCACTGCCCATGGTCCTCCATAGATTACACTGCATTCCCCATTTTCCTCCATAGATTATAATGCACTGCCCATGGTCATCCATAGATTATACTGCATTCCCCATTTTCTCCATAGATTATAATGCACTACCCATGGTCCTCCATAGATTATACTACATTCCCCATTTCCCTCCATAGATTATAATGCACTGCCCATGGTCCTCCATAGATTATGCTGCATTCCCCATTTCCCTCCATAGATTATAATGCACTGCCCATGGTCCTCCATAGATTACACTGCATTCCCCATTTTCCTCCATAGATTATAATGCACTGCCCATGGTCATCCATAGATTACACTGCATTCCCCATTTTCTCCATAGATTATAATGCACTACCCATGGTCCTCCATAGATTATACTGCATTCCCCATTTTCCTCCATAGATTATAATGCACTGCCCATGGTCCTCCATAGATGATACTGCATTCCCCATTTCCCTCCATAGATTATAATGCACTGCCCATGATCCTCCATAGATGATACTGCATTCCCCATTTCACTCCATAGATTATAATGCACTGCCCATGGTCCTCCATATATTATAATGCACTGTCCATGGTCCTCCATAGATTATACTGCATTCCCCATTTTCCTCCATAGATTATACTGCACTGCCCATGGTCCTCCATAGATTATACTGCATTCCCCATTTCCCTCCATAGATTATACTGCACTGCCCATGGTCCTCCATAGATGATACTGCGTTCCCCATTTTCCTCCATAGATTAAACTGCACTGCCCATGGTGCTCCATAGATGATACTGCATTCTCCATTTCCCTCCATAGATTATAATGCACTGCCCACGGTCAACCATAGATTATACTGCATTCCCCATTTCCCTCCATAGATTATAATGCACTGCCCATGGTCCTCCATAGATTATACTGCATTCCCCATTTTTCTCCATAGATTATACTGCACTGCCCATGGTCCTCCATAGATGATACTGCGTTCCCCATTTTCCTCCATAGATTATAATCCACTGCCCATGGTCCTACATAGATTATACTGCATTCCCCATTTCCCTCCATAGATTATAATACACTGCCCATGGTCCTCCATAGATTATACTGCATTGCCCATTTTCCTCCATAGATTATAATGCACTGCCCATGGTCCTACATAGATGATACTGCATTCCTCATTTTCCTCCATAGATTATAATGCACTGCCCGTGGTCCTACATAGATTATACTGCATTCCCCATTTCCCTCCATAGATTATAATGCACTGCCCATGGTCCTCCATAGATTATAATGCACTGCCCATGGTCCCCCATAGAAAGCCTAGAGGCAGTCTATTTCTAATATAATGACATTTCCCCTTACTATATTGGCACATGCACTTTAAATTAGTATGAAGTTATGCTGAATACAATGTGATAATCAGACAATTTCATTATTCTCATAACATGGTTTTATACACTAATATGAATATTACAAGGTGTTTATTAGAGTCTTTAGCCATAAGTGTCTCACACATCAGAGGTTACTAGATATTTTATTTTTGTTTTGTTATCTAATGTTATAATAAAAGTTATTTTGGTTGTAACTATTGTTGTTGTGATTAGTGCTTTTTCTGTTTATTTGATTACCTTCTTAATAGAGGAGATTCAATTGTAACAGACGGATTTGGTATTGCTTGTTAAGCATTGTATAATATAGTGGATCTTGATTGATAACAATTGCCAGAATGTCAGGAGGAGGACCAGAGTGCGAAAGTGGAAGAGGAGGTGGTGGATGATATAGTGATTGACCCAACCTGGCATGAGGACATGCAGAACAAGGACGGCAGCACACAGGGGGAGTTAGGCTTAGCACCCCAACAGGCAGGAAGAACCAGTGTGGTGGCCACAGACAGAAGTGGACATCCGTTGCCCGAAACACCAACATGACAGAAGTTACAACTATCTTCCCAAGTCGTGTGGTTTTTTAAGGACTCTGCCGATTAACCCTGAACAAGCCATTTGCACCACCTGCCATGCCCGCATCAGCAGGGGTAGCAAAACTACCAGCCTGACCACCACCAGCATGATCAGGCACATGGCAGCAAAGCACTCGACTTTGGGGGCTGAATCCCAGAGTCCAGGAACAGTGTCTGTGGGGGACACCACTGCTTCTTCCACTGTTGTGCGTGCAAGCGAATAACCTGTACATGATGCATGCGAAGATGCCTCCTGTCCTGCACCTGTCTTTGCACACACTCAACTAGCACCATCATCAAGCACATCCATGCACTGGTCCCAGTGCAGCATTCAGTTGTCGATACCTCAGTCCTTGGAACGCAAGTGGAAATACGCTGCCAATGCTCCACAGGCCACACTACTAAATTCACACATTTTTTGTTTGCTTGCACTCAAAAAGTTGCCTTTAAACTCATGGAGATAGAAGCTTTCCACAACCTGATGGAGGCTGCCATCCCAATGTTCTTGGTCCCCAGCTGCCACTATTTCTTCCGGTGTGCCATCCCCGCATTACAAAAGCACGTGTCCCACAACATTAGCCATGCCCATATCAATGCTGTTACTGGGAAAGTCCACCTTGATTGTGAAGAGCGAACGTGCTCGCCACTAATCGTTACTCGCCTAAGTATCAGTGTACTCAGCGTACTCGGCGAGCACCGAGCATTTCCGGGATTATTCGGCAGTAACTGGTGTCTCCACTCAGCATTTTTGGCGGACTTTAGAGACCCAATCACTCTGCAGGGATTGTCTGCCAGGCCATGAAACACCGCAGACATCTTTGTTGTGGTCGTGCATTGATTGGCTTGGCCGCACAGCATCATCCCGAGTATAAGAGACCTAGCGCCTCCCTGTTCGCCGCATTTAGCTCCGGATTCAGTGAGAATAGTGAGAGCCGAGATAGGGTTAGAATCGTGGTTTTTATAGTTAGTGTAAGTCTGCAATTCTTAAATCCACAACTCCTGAGAAACCAACAGTCCTTTTTAGGGCTAATTCGTGGGTCCGGATATTGCAGCGCTAGGTCGGCAGGGCACGGCATATCCACATCAGTGCAAGGCCTGCAGGCACTGCATGTGCGTACATAGCTTCCACTGCATCTCTCCCAAAGGTCCATAACTGTCTGCTGCTACTGCAGCTTCTTTACTATATACCTAATTGCAATAATAATATATTATATTATATTGCAATATATTTTTTTCCCCAAAAATTAATCCCCCCCAAAAAATACACAGTCTGTTCTGTCAGACAGAGGCCTGTTTAAAAATCATAGTTTTTCAGGCATACGTAGCATAGTTGGGTGTGCTAGCCTTGATCTATTTTTTTTTTTGTGTTTTAAATTCACCAAGAAAGGCCTCATATACAGTGGGGCAAAAAAGTATTTAGTCAGTCAGCAATAGTGCAAGTTCCACCACTTAAAAAGATGAGAGGCGTCTGTAATTTACATCATAGGTAGACCTCAACTATGGGAGACAAACTGAGAAAAAAAAATCCAGAAAATCACATTGTCTGTTTTTTTAACAATTTATTTGCATATTATGGTGGAAAATAAGTATTTGGTCAGAAACAAACAATCAAGATTTCTGGCTCTCACAGACCTGTAACTTCTTCTTTAAGAGTCTCCTCTTTCCTCCACTCATTACCTGTAGTAATGGCACCTGTTTAAACTTGTTATCAGTATAAAAAGACACCTGTGCACACCCTCAAACAGTCTGACTCCAAACTCCACTATGGTGAAGACCAAAGAGCTGTCAAAGGACACCAGAAACAAAATTGTAGCCCTGCACCAGGCTGGGAAGACTGAATCTGCAATAGCCAACCAGCTTGGAGTGAAGAAATCAACAGTGGGAGCAATAATTAGAAAATGGAAGACATACAAGACCACTGATAATCTCCCTCGATCTGGGACTCCACGCAAAATCCCACCCCGTGGGGTCAGAATGATCACAAGAACGGTGAACAAAAATCCCAGAACCACGTGGGGGGACCTAGTGAATGAACTGCAGAGAGCTGGGACCAATGTAACAAGGCCTACCATAAGTAACACACTACACCACCATGGACTCAGATCCTGCAGTGCCAGACGTGTCCCACTGCTTAAGCCAGTACATGTCTGGGCCCGTCTGAAGTTTGCTAGAGAGCATTTGGATGATCCAGAGGACTTTTGGGAGAATGTCCTATGGTCTGATGAAACCAAACTGGAACTGTTTGGTAGAAACACAACTTGTCGTGTTTGGAGGAAAAAGAATACTGAGTTGCATCCATCAAACACCATACCTACTGTAAAGCATGGTGGTGGAAACATCATGCTTTGGGGCTGTTTCTCTGCAAAGGGGCCAGGACGACTGATCCGGGTACATGAAAGAATGAATGGGGCCATGTATCGTGAGATTTTGAGTGCAAACCTCCTTCCATCAGCAAGGGCATTGAAGATGAAACGTGGCTGGGTCTTTCAACATGACAATGATCCAAAGCACACCGCCAGGGCAACGAAGGAGTGGCTTCGTAAGAAGCATTTCAAGGTCCTGGAGTGGCCTAGCCAGTCTCCAGATCTCGACCCTATAGAAAACCTTTGGAGGGAGTTGAAAGTCCGTGTTGCCAAGCGAAAAGCCAAAAACATCACTGCTCTAGAGGAGATCTGCATGGAGGAATGGGCCAACATACCAACAACAGTGTGTGGCAACCTTGTGAAGACTTACAGAAAACGTTTGACCTCTGTCATTGCCAACAAAGGATATATTACAAAGTATTGAGATGAAATTTTGTTTCTGACCAAATACTTATTTTCCACCATAATATGCAAATAAATTGTTAAAAAAACAGACAATATGATTTTCTGGATTTTTTTTTCTCAGTTTGTCTCCCATAGTTGAGGTCTACCTATGATGTAAATTACAGACGCCTCTCATCTTTTTAAGTGGTGGAACTTGCACTATTGCTGACTGACTAAATACTTTTTTGCCCCACTGTATCTGCGTGCTCCATGATTTTGCATTTTAGGCCGTTTTGCCACTGTTTTTGCTGTCTGTTAGGCTGGGTTCACATTGCGTTAGTGGGTGTCTGCTAACGGAATCCGTTACATGGCACAATTGGCGCAATTAACGCTATGTAATGGATCCGTTAGCGCACCTATTGACCACAATGTACTAACGCATCGCTAACGTATGCCTTTTTTGGCATGCATCAGCGATGTCCCGTTATTTTCGGATGGACTTCGAACGCTGCTTGCAGCGTTCAGGGTCCGTTCTTCACTAGCGCAGATCGGTCATCTGCCAATCGCCAATTGGCGATCGCCAATCGCAATCCCTTTTTGGACATTGCGTTAGCGCATTCTGTTAGCGTATGTGCTAAACGGATTGCACTAACGCAATGTGAACCTAGCCTTACTCTAATTGTATACAGCACTATTTGGCATATTAAAAAAAAACAGGCCACATATTTGCCAGTATGGTATTTCCATGACAGCCCTCATATATCTGTGTGCTCCATGTTTGGGCATTGTAGGCCAGTGGACCACTTTTTTGATGTGTTACTCTAATTATATACAGCATTATTTAGTAAAGAAAAAAAATATAAAAAGGCCACATATTTGTCAGTGTGGTATTTCCGTGACAGCCCTCATATATCTGCGTGCTTCAAGTTTGGGCATTGTAGGCCGGTGGACCACTTTTTTTGCTGTCTGATACTCTAATTCTACACAGCACTATTTTGCATAAATTAACTTCACAGAAAAGCCCCCCAAAATTGAATACAGTCTGTTATGTCAGGCTGAGGCCTGCCTGGTATTTGGGTTTGAAAAATCATAGATTTGCAGGCATACTGACCAGATATTATTTCACTACTAATAAATACATTTGTGTTGAGCATTTGAAATAGTGCTGTAGTCCATTTAAAATGGGCAGGGCAAGGGACAGGGAAGTGTACGTGATGCTGATGGTGCATGCAGAGGACGAGGCCGTGGCCAATGTGAAAGTGAGCAACAAGAAAGACCCACATCTTCTCGCTCGACCTTCCTGTCCCAGTTTCTAGGGGACCGCAGTACACCACTATTGAAGCCAGAGCAGTGTGAAACGGTTGTTGATTGGATAGTGGATAATGCTTCCAGTCACTTACCACCACCACCATGTCTTCCACACGGTCAAGAGAAAATAAACTTAGGCACTCAACTTTGCGGAATTTTATGATTTAATGTAGTCATGAAATTAAATGTTTCGGCCACAATAGACGGCCTTCTTCAGTAACAATGTGCAGGGTTAGAGATATGCGTGAATGACCACATGTAAAAGTGTCCCACATCAGCACTGTAGCAGAGTGAATCTGCAGGGAAGCGAAATGTCCAAAGACCGGGTAACCGGTAATGCATGGGAGCCCAGGTGGGCGGCGTGCCGGCGTGGCAGTCAGAGACGCAGTATCCACTGCTAGTCAAGTCTGAGTAGCTGTGAGTGTGGCCCGGATATTCCTCACCCTGATCCTCCTTACTCCCACCATGCCGAGTGCCCTGAGGCAACTGATCCCACACTTGGACACTCTGAAGAGCTGTTCAGTTTTCCATTTCAAGATTCCTAACTCTCAGCCGGTCAACTTGAAGTGGGGACAGATGAGATCACATGTAGATATGCCCAAAGCTTTGAACAGCCCTGGTCACACGAAGGCGATGGTGGGAAAGTGTCACAAGAGGTGGACGATGATGAGGCACAATTGCCAGAAAGTCAGGAGGAGGAGCAGGGTGCGGATGTGGAAGACGAGTTGGTGGATGACTATGTGACTGACCCAACCTGGCAGGAGGACATGCAGAGCGAGGGCAGCAGCACACATTGGGAAGGAAGCATATCACCCCAACAGGCAGGAAGAAGCAGTGTGGTGGCCACAGACAGAAGGTGTGCATCCGTTCCCTGTAACCAGGGGTGGATTATAATAGGGTCAATCTGGGCGGTAGCCCAGGGCCCAGTGGTGTGGGGGGGGGGGGCCCTGGGCTACCACTCAGATTGACCGCCGCCATCAAGGCATTACTGCCCTGACTGGCGTATGGGCACGGTGGGCAGAGGGGGCCGGCATCGGGACCCGTCTCATCTGCTCACTGGGCCCCTACCGGGCGCTGAGGCAGTTAAATGCTATTGATGTGTTCGCCGCTGGAGCACGGACAGGTGAGGAGAACTTTTTTGATTGCGAATGGCAATCTGGGGGGCACGGGCCAGTATGCTGGACACTGGGGGCAGAAATGCTGAACACACTGAGGGCAATATGTTGGACACTGGGGGCAGATATGCTGGACACACTGGGGCAATATGCTTGACACACTGGGGGCAATATGCTGGACACTGGGAGCAGAGATGATGGACACATTGGGGCAATATGCTGGACACACTGGGGGCAATATTCTGGACACACTGGGGGCAATATGTTGGACACAATGGGGGCATGATGCTGGACACACTGGGGGCAGGATGCTGGACACACTGGGGGCAATATGCAGAAGACACTGGGGGAAATATGCTGGAGACACTGGGGGCAATATGCTGCAGACACTGGGGGCAATATGCTGGACACACTGGGCGCAGGATGCTGGACACACAGGGGGCAGAGATGCTGGACACACTGGGGCAGGATGCTGGACACACTGGGGGCAGGATGCTGGACACACTGGGGCAATATGCTGGAGACACTGGGGGAAATATGCTGGAGACACTGGGGAAATATGCTGGAGACACTGGGGCAATATGCTGGAGACACTGGGGGCAATATGCTGGACACAATGGGGGCAGGATGCTGGACACACGGGGCAGAGATGCTGGATACACTGGGGGCAGGATGCTGGACACACTGGGGGCAAAGATGCTGGACACACTGGGGGCAGGACTGAAGACAGATGGGGCAGGATTGGAGACATGGGCAGAATGTAGATACGGGGCATGATTGGAGACACGGGGCGGAATTGGAGACAGATCGTGCAGGATGGATACGATGGAGACTGATGGGGCAGGATGGGGAGACCATATGGGGCAGAATGCCTACTCATGAGGGCAGGATGTGAGAACATGTGGCTGGAGCCAGGAATGAGATACACGGGGCCAGGATGGGGGATATTATTATTACCATAGGTGCTAATTAAGGGATATTATTACTGCAGTGATGTATTTATTTTATTTTTTGAGGACACTGTTTAAAATGGGGGGTGGTCCTGTTACTGTGTAGAGTGACACTATGTTGCCTCTTTTTCTTCATGTGGTGTAATGTAGAAGTTAGGAAAAATTAAGTAATGTGTTCTGCAAGCAGAGCTCGAGATAACTGTGTTATTTCCTGCAGAGACGAGTCCTGGCTGGATGAAGTGATGGTGGTCATTGCTGGATGAAAGATGAAGGACTTCACCTAGAGACGTCACTGTTGAGTAAGTGTGCTACCTATACACTGACATTATGCACTGTATACTATATACAGAGCTCCTGTGTATAATGTCACCGGTGATCACTGTATTACCTCTACACAGACACTGCATACTAAGTACAGATCTCCTGTGAATACTGGCACTTATGGTGATAGTATTGTGGTATTTTTTTTCTTCCTAACTGAAGGGTAAATTGACTAGATCAATGGATATTTGACAGGTTATAGTTTTACACAGCAACTATTTTTCTGGAATAATCTGGTTCAGGTATATGATGACCCCGTCGCATGACCCCGTCGCATGACCCCATCACATGACCGAGGGGCCCACAGTGTCTGAACAGCCCGGGGCCCTGGCTACCCTTAATCCACCCCTGCATGTAACACCAACATGAGGGAAGTTGCCATTCCAACTGTTAGATCTTCCCGAGTTTGGTTATTTTTTAAATTAGTTAAGTAAATAAGGCAGCACACTGCAGCGCTAGAACATACAAACTTGAAAAACGAAATTTGAACTGCATTACTGCACTAGAAATATGAAAAATTAGAGCTTTTAGCGCATAAAAATGGCCAATTTTATGTGTATCTGGTAGCCCCTTTACGGCATCTCTCTTATACCGATACCCCTCCACAGAGAGTGAGAATTTTGGTCTAGGAAGAGGTTTCACATGTACCCATTCAGATGGAGACGTTTATTCTCAGCGAGGTTAGGCAAGTGTAGGACCTGGTATAAGAGAGATGCCGTAAAGGGGCTACCAGGTACACATAAAATTGGCCATTTTTATGCGCTAAAAGCTCTCATTTTTCATATTTCTAGTGCAGTAATGCAGTTCAAATTTCGTTTTTCAAGTTTGTATGTTCTAGCGCTGCAGTGTGCTGCCTTATTTACTTAACTATATACGAGTTGGCGACTCTAGGTTCAGCACCTGTTCACACTGAGTCTATGTTTGGATGTGCCGGTCAGGTTTTTGAAATGGTTATTTTTTAAAGACTCTGCCGATAACCCCAAACAGGCCATTTGCAGCACCTGCCATGCCTGCATCAGCAGGGGTAGCAAAACAACCAGCCTGACCACCACCAGCATGATCAGACACATGGCAGCAAAGCCCCCAACTTTGTGGACCGAACCCCAGGCTCCAGGACCACTGCCTGCAGGTGACACCACTGCTTCTTCCATTGTTTTGTGTAGAAGCCAATCCCCAGTACACCGTGCATGTGAAGATGCCTCTACCCCTGCACCTGTTGTGGCCCACAGTCAAGCAGCACCATCATCAAGCCTGTCCAAGTACTTGTTCCAGCACAGCCTTTCGTTGTGTTCCAAAGACTGGGTTATAGACAAGCGGAAATACCCAGCCAACGCCCCACAGACCACAGTTCTAAATTCTAATATTTCTCTTCTGCTTGCGCTAGAAATTCTGCCTTTTAGGCTCGTTGAGATGTAAGCTTTCTGCAACCTTATGGTGGCGGCTGTCCAAAGCTACTCAGTCCCCAGTCGCCACTATTTCTCCCGGTATGCCGTACCGGCATTACATCAGCATGTGTACCACAAAATTACCCGTGCCCTCAACAATGCTGTTACATGGAAAGTCCACCTAACCACGGTCACATGGACAAGTGCTTGTGGGCAGGGATGGTACATCTCACTGACAGCACACTGGGTTAACATCATGGAAGCTGGGACCCAGTCGGACCTTGGGATGGAACACATCCTCAACATGCTGAGAATTGCTTGCCCTACGTTAATCAGGGTTGCCCTGACAGTCTACAGCTCCTGAACCTCCTCCTCTTCATCCTCCATCTCTGCAATCAACACACTAGTCAAAAGCTGGAAGCACTGCAGCACTGCCTCAGCCAAGCGGCAACAGGCTGTGCTGAAGCTAATCTGCATAGGTGACAAATCGCACTATGCAGAAGAGTTGTGGACAGCGCTGAAAGAGCAGTCAGATGTTTGGATGACACCACTGAACCTACTGCCAGGCATGGTCATGTGTGACAATGGCCGTAACCTGGTGGCAGCTCTGAGGCAAGGTAAGCTCACACACGTACATTGCTTGGCCCATGTGCTTAATCTCGTGGTTCAACGTTTTCTGAAAAGCTACCCGGAACTGTCGGATCTGCTAGTGAAAGTATGCCTTCTGTCTGCCCATTTTAGAAAGTCAGCTACAGCTTCAGCCGCCCTTGCCGTGCTTCAGCAGTGTTTGCAGCTTCCATCTCACTGGCTGGTGTGTGATGTCCCCACGCGCTAGAACTCTACGCTGCATATGTTGGAAAGGATTTGTGAGCAGAATAGGGCAGTTGTTGACTACCAACATCAACAAGACCGCCGATATTCAGTTCAAACTCCACACATAAGACCTCAGGAATGGACGTCCGACATATGTACCATCCTCCAAAACTTTGAGGACTGCACCAAGATGGTGAGCAGAGATGACGCCATAATTAGCGTCACCATCCCGCTTCTCAGCATTCTGAAAACCTCTCTGCTTACAATTAAAGAAGATGCATTGCAGGCAGAGCACGAGGACTTGGAGCAAGGAACCATACAGGGGGATTACACTCAGCCCAGCCTCATGTCTCCTTAACATGGATTGGTAGTCAATGAGGAGGAGGAAGAACAGGAGCTACTTTCATGCGCTATAGATGGTACTACAAACACAGCTGTCATACCGTCTTCAGCGGGGATGGCCTGAGGACATGGAGGAGGAGGAGGACAGCATGGTCAGTCATCCTGTTGGTGAGGACATGGAAGTCTTGCCTGTTAGCAGTCTGGCACGCATGGCTGACTTCATTTTGTGCTGTGTTTCACGTGACCCTCGCGTTATAAAAATATTGGGTGACATTCATTACTGTTTGGTGACACTTCTAGACCCACGCTACAAGGAGAACTTTCAATCTATTCTGCCAGAGGCAGAGAGGTGTGCTAAAATGTTGCAGTACCAGAGGGCCCTTGTAGCGGAATTACTTAGAAAATTCCCATGTGAGAACGCTGGCAGCAGACGTCAGAGTTTGTTGTACAACCTAGGAGTCCAAGCGAGAGAGACAGAAGTACAATCCAGCTCAGGCAGGGGAACAATGGCAAAGTTCTGGGCCAGTTTTCCCAGACCCTCCCACCGTCCCTGGACAGAGGCAAGGGGTGCTGTCACAAGAAGTGCAATGTTTGGGAAGATGGTGAAGGAGTACTTTGCAGATCGTACAAACAACCTCCGGGATTCCTCTGTGCCTTTTAATTATTGGGTATCCAAGCTGGACACGTGGCATGAACTGGCTCTCTACGCCTTGGAGATCCTGGCCTGGCCTGCTGCTAGCATTCTGTCAGAGCGGGTTTTTAGTGCCGCTGGTGGAATTATTATAACAGATAAGCGCATCCGCCTATCAACAGAAAATACTGACAGGCTGACTCTTATTAAAATGAACAAAGGCTGGATTGGGAAAGACTTATGTACACCATCAAGTGAAAATAGCGAAACATAACCTCAAATACATTCTCTCTTTTAGGGAGGTGTATTCTCATGCACTTTGTCACAACCACACATGGGTATACGCTTCCAGATTTGCTCTGTTTGTTGATATCCTCCTCCTTATCCTCATCCTCATCTTCCATAACCAGTAGAGCACCAGAGTGAACGGATTCTGTGATGCCAAGGGCACAATTTTTTTTTTCGCAATGGTGTAAATATTATGCCCGTAACTAATTGGAAACCAAAACAAATGTTACTCCCACAGGGGGAAATATCATAAAAAAGAGATGTAAGTCTATTTATCCCATGTATTCTTATATTTTCCATTTTCCCAATCTCTGGACAGTCCTGTTATGAGGTAGTGTATATCTCAACAATAGAAAATTATTCAAAGACTTTTAAATTATATTTTTATCTATAGCCCTGTCTCTGAGCTGTTGCTAGGGACAAACATATCTCGTTGGACACATTCAGGCTTCAAATCTATGAGCCTGTGTTCGCCCCTTCCTTTTGTTATTTACTTTTATCGGTGGATTCCCATTTTTTATTTCTTTGCTTAATTTCATTATGATTTAGCTTTATGTCTCCTCATTTTCCACCACTAGATCACCAGGCTTACTGGCCTCTGGGACGCTACAGGCAGTCAATTTTTTGTCAAGGGTGTCTCGGATGCCCATAGGATACTCCATTAAAAGTGTTAGAGACCCACACTCCTACATTGGGCCTACTTCTTAACTCTGCCTCCTGCAATGTCTCTTCTTTACCTGCCACTAGATCACCAGGGTGAACATGCTCTGTACGGTGACTTTTGGGCAAGGGGACTGTGATGGCACTATTTTATTTAGTGAAAAAAGGACCCCACATTGGGGAATTGGGCATTACATTACATTGGACCTACTTCTTAACTCTGTCTCCTGCAATGTGTCCTTTAACTGCCACTAGATCACCAGGGTGAACGTGCTTTGTACGGTGAATTTTGGGCAAGGGGGCTGTGATGGCACTATTTTATTTAGTAAAAAAAGGACCCCACATTGGGGAATTGTTTCTCAGCTCATGCCCTTCATTACAAGTTTCAGAGACCCACACCCCTACATTGGGCCTACTTCTTAACTCTGTTTCCTGCAATGTCTCTTCCTTATCTCCGACGACATGACCTGGGTGAACGTGTTCTGTACTTTTATATGCCACAGAATTTTGAGCAAGGGGGGCTATGATGCCAATAGTATATTTTTTAAAAAGTTACCCCCTATTGGTGAAACCACATCTTTGTTGGCAAAGACTTCATAATATTTGTGTACCTTAAAGAGCTCACTTGAAAAGCTCCTTTTTATGTTGTCTGGTTGCTCAGATTGGACACAATACACTTCATAAAAATTTGATAAAGCAATGCTGTTAGTTTGGCTCAGTAGTTCATTACAAATATTTCTTTGTCGACTATATTAGTTTGTCTACTTGAGAGCAATAACTTTGGCTGCCTAAAATGT
The DNA here is from genome assembly GCF_032444005.1 of Ranitomeya imitator. Lineage (NCBI taxonomy): Eukaryota > Metazoa > Chordata > Amphibia > Anura > Dendrobatidae > Ranitomeya > Ranitomeya imitator. The sequence continues at coordinate 272,958,164 of NC_091284.1, read as the reverse complement.
ACAAATGGTGAATATACAAATGGTGATTTGGAATGCAGATTAAAATACTGTATACCAAATGCATTCAGACAATCACATAGCTGCATTTCTTGTAAAACATTTACAGATGTGACAGACAATGCTCACAGTGACACAATCTTGAGAAATGTTTGTTTATTCACTTCACAAACAGTTCTAAGCCTCTATATGTTTGCTGTTTGTCATTGTAAAACATTAAGGTTTACTGAAACTCTGCCTGTGGTGGTTTGATCTAAATCCTTGTGGCTTTTATTTTCTAGGGGTTTATGGCCCCTCGTCTGATGACTCCATGATATCTCAGTTTCATACAACCTTGAAAGCTGGCCACTTGAAGGTCTGGGTTAAACTAGAGTTACCACATAGTGTAAATCACTATATAAGACCAGAGAAACATGACTAAGACAAATGCCAAAACTGGGGTACCTGTACATGTACAGTGTCCTGATACCTGCGTAATTGGGGACGCCCATGCAGTGTAGGTAATCTCCCAGGGGTTCTCTGTCTTGGTGTTGCTTCTCTGATATTCCAGACGGATGATGTTTAAAAGCCTCTTGTGGATGATGTAAGTATACTGTATGTAGTTAATCTTCATATATACGTAATCACTACATGTATTTAATCCTTATATGTACTTATTAACCTTTGTATGTTAACATATACAAAAGTGCACGCACTCACACTATTCAATCATACTATTCCCTGAATTTTGTAGTTTGCAATAAAATTGCATTGTATTGCAGGTATTAGCCTTATTTAAAGCCATATCTGAACCTTAGTGTTAAAAACATGGCAAATAAAATTGCCAAATTCTCCTGTAAATAATTCTGCAAAGTGGGAACCATCATACCATTAAAAAATACGACTGGATTTTCATGGGCCCATCCAGTATGTGGGTTCCAATACGTAATGGGGTGCATATGACTATGAAGCAGGGCTGACCTTGCGCCAATGTGTAAAACAAAAGAGTATGGAGCACAAAATGCATATTGTGAAGTGGATTTTCATGGGCCCATCCAGTATGTGGGTTCCAAGGCATAATGGGGTGCTTATGACTGACTATGCAGCAGGGCTGGCCTTGCTGCCAATGTGTAAAACAAAGGAGTATGGGAGTACAAAATGCATATTGTGAAGTGGATTTTCAGGGGCCCATCCAGTATTTGGGTTCAAAGGCTTATTGGTGTACATATGAATTGGTAGCAGGGCAGGCCTTGAATTCAATGCAACACTTTTTCAGGAGTCCCTCCTGGACATCTTATGAAAGGGGTATTGTGGTGCGTCGTAATTCTTGGCAGCCCATCCACTCACAGCATAGGCTACAACAGCTTAGGAGATCCACTGTTTAATAATGGCCCTTTAAGAAGATTAATGCCACCTCATGCACCAATAAAAATAGGTTCTGCGACTTTAAGAGTCCCTCCTTCATAAATGAAACAAGATGGGTCGGCTTATGTGTCACACACCACATGGCCAGCTAGGGTTGTTAAATGTTACAATGACATTTCCCCAGGGCCGTATTTAGAGTTTCTGCTGCCCTAGGCACTTTTAGCGCTGCCTCCCCCTTTGGTGAGTATGACACTATCGGCAGTGACTTTAGCAACAATTGCTGATGTGAAAGTAGCCTTTTGTAGCAGATCCGGCAGTTTTTGTGCATCTGTCGCGTAACGGATCACTTACAGCAACACTGCGTTTGGCTTCATTCATTCCCTATGGGATTTGTGGCACTTGCTGTGATCTGGCAAATGTGGTACCATACCTCCCAACTTTTGAAGAAGGGAAAGAGGTATAAAGTTTGTGGTGGCAAATTTTAGGCCACGCTTCTGACCACACCTATTTCACAACTAGTCACACCCATATCCACATCCCAACCACACCCATTTAGCACTGCTGATCACACTGTTTGATATACAATAATTATAACCAAACAAAAATATGGCCACACAGTGCTCCATACTGTATAATGGCCACACATGATGCTCAATACTGTATAATGGCCACACATGATGCTCAATACTGTATAACGGCCACACAGTGCTCCATACTGTGTAATGGCCACACATGATGCTCCATACTGTATAATGGCCACACATGATGCTCAATACTGTATAACGGCCACACATGATGCTCCATACTGTATAATGACCACACACAGTTCTCCATACTGTATAATGATCCCACATGATGCTCAATACTGTATAATGGCCACACATGATGCTGCATAGTCTATAATGGCCACACATGATGCTCCATACTGTATAATCGCCACACATGATACTCAATACTGTATAACAGCGACACATGATGCTCCATACTGTATAATGATCCCACATGATGCTCAATACTGTACAATGGCCACACATGATGCTCAATACTGTATAATAGCCAGACATGATGCTCAATACTGTATAATAGCCACACATGGTGCTCAATACTGTATAATGGCCACACATGATGCTCCATACTGTATAATGGCCACACATGATGCTCCATACTGTATAATGACCACACATGAAGCTCCATACTGAATAATGGCCACACAGTGCTCCACACTGTATAATGGCCACACATGATGCTCCATACTGTATAACGGCCCCATATGATGCTCCATGCATACTGTATAATGGCCCACAACCCCTCCCATGCTGTATGCATGGCTCATCTCCCCCCCCCCGTATGCATGGCTCGTCGGCTCCCTGCTACCATCATGCATGGCTCATCTCTCCCCCCCTGTATGCATGGCTCATCTCCCCCCTCCCATTCTGTATGCATGGCTCATCTCCCCCTCCTCCCTGTATGCATGGCTCATCGGCTCTTCGCTCCCATCATGCATGGCTCATCTCTCCCCCCTCCCTGTATGCATTGCTCATCTCCCCCCTCCCATTCTGTATGCATGGCTCATCTCCTCCTCCTCCCTGTATGCATGGCTCATCTCCCAGATTGCATTGCATGCAGTACACCATCATCTCAAAAATTATAGTTCTTGTTCTAATGATTTACAGTCTTTTATTATTTCAGTTCTATCTTTTTTGTTGTCACATAATTATTTCATGTAAATTTTTTTTGCAAAAAAGTGGAGTTTCAATGGGGGCCAAATTCTCACCTTCTGTAGCCAACTTAGTTATGTCTTGGTGGGAAGAACAATATATTTTTTTGTGTAGATAATCCTTTTTCTAAACATATTCAATCATTCTTTAGATATATTGATGATTTACTACTGGTGTGGAATGGAGATCAGGATTCTATTGTACAATTTTTATTTTACATGAATAATAATCCCTTTAATCTTAAGTTCACTTTTTTTTCTGATTATAATTCTATATCTTTTTTAGATTTAATTCTTACGGGATTACCACATCATATTGTTCAAAGTCGCACATACCGCAAACCAGGTGCTGGGAATACTATCCTACATGCTCAGAGTTTCCACCCATCCCACACAATTCATGCTATACCAGTGGGAGAGGCAATTAGAGCCAGAAGGAACTGCAGCAATGATTTAGTATTTGAACAGGAAAAACATGTCATTAAAAAAAACGTTTGAGAAACAGAAATTATCCAAATTGGTCTCTGGACCGAGCTTTTGATATAGCGCATAACAGGTCAAGATTAGATCTTATTCAGTCCCCTTACTCTAATTATACATCACAAAATTCAGATCGTAATGCTTTGGATAAACCAGTATTAGTGCTTACATATAGCACACACTTCAAGTCTATCTCAAATATTGTGTCAAAAAATCTCAATATTTTACGTGATGATCATATTATGGACACAATTCTTCAAAACGGGGTCCGCATTGTACCGAGACGTGCTCCAACTTTGGGCAATATTCTTTCTCCGAATTTTGTGCATTCTAAAAAATATGCAAATTCTTCAAATTGGTTACTTACGAAAGTTTTTTTTTAAATGTGGCACATATCCTTGTAAAACATGTACATGTGTGAAAAAAAACATCAACATTTTGCGGTTCTAATGACTCAAGGATTTTTTCCATAAAGAATTTCCTGAATTGCAACTCTGATCATGTGGTCTATATCATTGAATGCATACACTGCAATTTGTTGTATGTTGGTTCCACCATCAGAAAATTAAAAGAAAGATTTCGGGAGCATCTTAATGACATTGTTCAGCCTACTTTACGTCATATTTCTAATGTTTCACATCATTTTATTAATGTACATAACAGACAAACTACAGATTTAAGAGTATACGCCATTGAACAAGTCCATAGGGATATACGAGGAGGAGATAGGGAAAAAAAACTGCGAGACAGAAGCATTCTGGATTTATTTACTTGATACACGTACTCCTATGAGTTTAAACCTTAAAAAAGAAATTATGTTGCATTATTAATTCATTTTTCATTCACGTTATGTTACAGTCATATTTATGTGGATATATAGTAATATTTATAGTTATATCATATTACGTTTATTTTCGCTTTTGTGATTGTATGTCACTTAATTATATTTTTTTCTTTGCATTTTTTTGTATTATATATCCAATTTTAGTTATATCATATTACATCTATATCTGCTTTTGTGATTGTATGTCACTTAATTATTTTTTTTCTTTGTGTTTTTTTTTTTTGTATCACATATACAATCCTCTGCATTGCAGCAGGTGCGGTTTCTCTAATTATATCTTGTATTCATTTCACCTGTGATGGATGCTTTTATATACGAAGCACTCACCTGGATCACTTGCTGTGGACTAAGAACACTTAGTGTTCGAAACGCGTTCAGCTGTACCATGGTTGTCCTTCCATTTTTTGGATATTGTTGATTTTTGACATACAGTTTTTCTTCTCGCTTTAAAAATTATTTGGAATAAAGAATTTTTGATTTTATACATTTTCCTGAGCTGGATTCTTTTCCTACTTTCACCGTTCCCAGAGAGCTTTGGCAGAAGCCCTTTCCATGCTCGGATTGATTAAAACTCCTGGAGATCATTCAAGAAGGGTGAGCTGAAATTTTGTGTGTGTTTTTATGGCTCCTCTCCCCCTCCTCCCTGTATGCATGGCTCATCGGCTCCCCGCTCCCATCATGCATGGCTCATCTCTCCCGACTCCCCCCTCCTGTATGCATGGCTCATCTCCCCCCTCCTGTATGCATTGGTTCCTCATCTCCCCCTCCCTGTATGCATGGGTGGCTCAGTCACCCCCCCTGAATGCGTGGCTCATCTCCCCCTCCCTGTATGCATGGGTGGCTCTGGCTCATCTCCCCCCCTGTATGCATGGCTCATCAGCTCCCATCTTGCAGGGCTCATCTCTCCCCCCTGGCCCCTTCCATGTATGGCTCATTTGCTCCCCGCCGCTCCCATCTTGTATGGCTCAGCTCCCCGTCCTCCTTCATCCTCCCCCCATCCTCCCTGGCTGTCATACAGTCATACTCACCTTTTCCACACTGCCTGCGCAGAACGGAATCCTCCACCTCTGTCCTGGTGGCCGGCGCAGCACCTTCTGCCTGCGTGAGCGGTCACGTGGTACCGCTCATTAAGGTCATGAATATGCGTCCATATTCTTCACCTTAATGAGCGGTACCACATGACCGCTCATACAGCACTATCTGCCATCGCTGAGACCAGACCAGGCATCGCTGAAGTAGGTGAGTATGACTCATACAGTATGATTCATACTGTATGATGTCTTCAGGGAGGCAAGCGGGTGGGCGGGGGGCTGGGGGGGCGATGTTTAAGGTGACCCTGGCCCGGACTTTATAAAAAAAAGCCTTGCTCAGGTGCAGCCCCCCCCCCCCCCCCCCCTTACATTGTGCCGCCCTAGGCACCTGCCCTCAAGTGCCTAGTGGCAAATACGGCCCTGCATTTCCCAGTGAATGTGTTTGTAGTGGTTGAAAGCAATGTTTAGTTGAAAAACACTAAAAAACCGCTGCGTCTGAACTAAGCCTAAGTGGGGGAGGAAATTTTCTGTCTGAGGTTAATTATTTGGCCTTACAGGCAAGTCATTGACCTGCAAAGGATGTACCTTGACATATTTCCCAGCAAAATCCGTTTTGGTTTCGTTTTAGTGTGTTTTTTGTTGCATCGGGAAAATTGGCATGAATCTCGGGAAAAAAAGTTCACAGCTGGGAACTAGGAGTCAGGAATGCTTCCAGTGGTGATCCCCATGATGTCCCTGTGTTATTTGAGCAGTGTTTCCATGATTTTCAGATGTTTTTAGACCTTAAAAGGACCCCCGGCAGGGATCGCGTTAAAAATACTCGGGTCTCCCATAGACATACATTGTGCCTGTTGTTCTGGCTGAGTACCCGAGTACACCAATCTGCTCAACCCAAGCAATGAGCACCCGAGCATTTTAGTGCTCTCTCATCACTACACCTAACCACACACGTGGACAAGTGCTTCTAGGCAGGGTACGGTACATCTCGCTGATGGGACACTGAGTTAACATACTGGAAGTCGGAACCCAGTCAAACCTTGGGATGGAACACGTCTTCCCGATGCCGAGGATTGCAGGCCATACATCAATCAAGGTTGCCCCCACAGTTTACAGCTCCTGCACCTCCTCCTACTCCTCCTCTTCAGCCACCATCTCTGAAATGACCACATCAGTCACAAGCTGGAATCACTGCAGCACTGCCTCAGACGAGTGGCAACAGGCTGTGCTGAAGCTATTATGCTTAGGTGAAAAACCGCACAATGCTAAAGAGTTGTGGACAGCTCTGAAAGAGCAGGCAGATCTGTGACTGACTTAGCTGAACCTACAGCCAGGCATGGTTGTGTGCGACAATGGCAAGAACCTAGTGGCCGCTCTGAGGCGAGCTCACACACCTACCATGCCTGGCCCATGTGCTTAACCCTGATGTTCATCGGTTTCTTAAAAGCTACCCAGAGCTGCCGGATCTACTTGCGAAAGTACGCCGCCTCTGTGTTCTCATTTTAGAAAGTCAGCTGCCAGCTCACCGGCTGTTTTGTGATGTCCCCACATGTTGGAACTCTACACTGCAGATGTTGGAAAGGATTTGTTAGCAGAAAAGGGCAGTTGTTGACTACCAGCATCAACAAGGCCGTTGGTATTCAGTTTAGACTCCATACATAAGACCTCATGAGTGGACATGGATGTCAGACATATTTACCATCCTCCAAAATGAGGACTCCACCAAGATGGTGAGCTGTAATAGTGACACCATTCCACTTCTCTGTGTTCTGAAACACTCTCTGCTTACAATCAAAGACGATGCATTGCAGGCAGAGCATGATGAGATAGAGCAAAGAACCATACAGGGTGATTACACACAGCCCAATTTCATCTAATCCCAATGTGGATTTGTTGACAATGAGGAAGAGGAGGAGGGAGAAGAACAGTAGCTAGTTTCATGCACTATAGACGGTACTACAAGCACAACTGTCATACCGTCTGTTCAGCGTGGATGGCCTGGGGGCAGGGAGGAGGACAGCATAGTCAGTCATCCTCTTGATGAGGACACTCAAGTCTGGCATGTTAACAGTCTGGCACGCATGGCTGAGTTTATGTTGTGCTGCCTTTCCAGTGACCCTCCACACAGCCCAGCCTCATCTCATCCCAATGTGGATTGGGTAACCATGAGGAAGAGGATGAGGAGGAGCAAGAACAGGAGCTAGGTTCATGCGCTATGGATGGTACTAACTGGACAACTGTCTTACCATCTGTTCAGCGTGGATGACCTTAGGACAGGGAGGAGCAGGAGGAGAGCATGGTCAGTCCTCCTCTTGGTGATGACACAAAAGTCTTGCCTGTTAGCAGTCTGGCACGCATGGCCGAGTTTATGTTGTGCTGCCATCCCCATGACCCTCGTGTTCTCAAAATTTTGGGTGACAGTCATTACTGGTTGGTGACACTTCTAGACCCACACTACAAGGAGAATTTTCTATCTCATTCCCAAGGCAGACAGATCTACTAAAATGGGGCAGTACCAGAAGGCCCCTGTTGCCGAATTATTTAAAATATTCCTATCTAAAATGCTGGCTGCAGAGGTCACAGTTCGCTGGACAACCAAGGAGTACAGGCGAGAGAGACACAACTCCAATCCAGCAGAGGCAGGGGAACAATGTCAAAGTTCTGGGAGGGTTTTTTCAGACCATCCCAACTCACAGGCCTTGAGTCATGGGGTACTCTCACAAGGAGAGCAAAATTTGAAAAGATGCTGAGGGAGTACCTTGCTGTCAAGGCTCCTAGGTGTAATGAATGCTGCAAGGCTACTCGCTGCAGTAAGGGAGTCCAGAGCAGAACAGTGGAGAACTCACCGGGTAGCAAGCAGGACCTGAACCATGTGACCGAAGGCGAGTTGCCAGGGATGGAACCAGGCCCCAGGGTGCAAGGAGGCGAACAGTGCTGGAGAGTAGTCAAACGTGCCAAGGTCAATAACCACGGAATTAGCGAGGTATCGGAGGTTGAGACAGATGGATAGTCAGACGGAAGCCAGAGGTCAGAAAGCCAAGTAAAAGAATGGATAGAAGCACAAAGCAGGAAAGCTGAGAGGATTAAACAGATCAGATAAGGCTGGGAGAGCAAACAAACAGCACAAAATGCACATGCACACCAAGGAGTCAGACACACAGCCAGAACGGAGGTAGCCCATTGGGCTATGCCTGCTACAATGGCAGTGATTGACACATTAGCCAATGATGGGACAGTAGTAGTCCCATCATCCGGCTAATGTGTTGAATGTAAAAAAAAAAAAAAAATACTACATACAACATACATACAACATTCTACATGCATACTACATGCAGACTACATGCATACAACATACATACTACATACTACATACATACATACATACATACTACATACATACAACATACTACATACATACTACATACATGCATACATACAACATACATACTACATACAGTACAGACCAAAGGTTTGGACACACCTTCTCATTTAAAGATTTTTCTATATTTTCATGACTATAAAAATTGTACATTCACACTGAAGGCATCAAAACTATGAAATAATACATGTGGAATTATGTACTTAACAAAAAAGTGTGAAACGACTGAAATTATGTCTTATGTTCTAGGTTCTTCAAAGTAGCCACCTTTTGCTTTGATGACTGCTTTGCACACTCTTGGCATTCTCTTGATGAGCTTCAAGAGGTAGTCACCAGGAATGGTTTTCAATTCACAGGTGTGCCCTGTCAGGTTTAATAAGTGGGATTTCTTGCCTTATAAATGAGGTTGGGACCATCAGTTGTATTGTGCAGAAGTCTGGTGGATACACAGCTGATGGCTTCTGAGGATAAGTTTATCCGAGTCACCAGCCTCAGAAATCGCAGGTTGAAAGCAGCTCAGATTAGAGACCAGGTCAATGTCACACAGAGTTCTAGCAGCAGACACATCTCTACAACATCTGTTAAGAGGAGACCGTGCAGCAGGCCTTCATGGTAAAATAGCTGCTAGGAAACCACTGCTAAGGACAGGCAACAAGCAGAAGAGACTTGTTTGGGCTAAAGAACACAAGGAATGGACATTAGACCAGTGGAAATCTGTGCTTTTGTCTGATGAGTCCAAATTTGAGATCTTTGGTTTCAACTACCGTGTTTTTGTGCGACACAGAAAAGGTGAACGGATGGACTCTACATGCCTGGTTCCCACCGTGAAGCATGGAGGAGGAGGTGTGATGGTGCAGGGGTGCTTTGCTGGTGACACTGTTGGGGATTTATTCAAAATTGAAGGCATACTGAACCAGCATGGCTATCACAGCATCTTGCAGCGACATGCTATTCCATCCAGTTTGCGTTTAGTTGGACCATCATTTAGTTTTCAACAGGACAATGGCCCCAAACACACCTCGAGGCTGTGTAAGGGCCATTTGACCAAGAATAAGAGTGATGGGGTGCTACGCCAGATGATCTGGCCTCCACAGTCACCAGACATAAACCCAATCGAGATGGTTTGGGGTGAGCTGGACTGCAAAGTGAAGGCAAAAGGGCCAACAAGTGCTAAGCATCTCTGGGAACTCCTTCAAGATTGTTGGAAGACCATTCCCGGTGACTACCTCTTGAAGATCATCAAGAGAATGCCAAGAATGTGCAAAGCAGTCATCAAAGCAAAAGTACGATCTCCCGTGGAGAACGACAACATCAGCTGATGCGACCGCTCTCTAGGGGCTCCAGGAATACAATGACAGGAGGAAGGTATCCTCCCCCGCTGTAAAAAACTAGTCCTTAGTCTCACTTTTGGCATTGCTGTGTGAGAAATTTTCCCACGCAGCAATTGCCATAAAGTGAACTCTAGTAACCTCTCGGTGATGCACTGCAGGAGCCATTGTCTCCTGTCAGTGTGCCACTGAAGGTCCTATAGAGCAGTGACATCACCCAATGTCACTGTTCTATAGGGGAGATCGTCGTGGGCAGGCCGCACAGACCGCTGAGAGGCCCATACAGACCCCCGGCATGCCGCACAGACCCCCGGCAGGCCCGCACAGACCTCTGTTATGATTTGGTAATTCAGTACCACAATGGACATAGAAGTCAGAGCACATACAGTGATCTGACAATAACCCAAAAACATAGAACGAGCTCTGAGACGTGGGAACTCTGCTGACCACAATCCCTAATCCTCTCCAACCACACTAGAGGCAGCCGTGGATTGCGCCTAACGCTCCCTATGCAACTCGGCACAGCCTGAGAAACTAGCTAGCCTGAAGATAGAAAATAAGCCTACCTTGCCTCAGAGAAATACCCCAAAGGAAAAGGCAGCCCCCCACATATAATGACTGTGAGTTAAGATGAAAAGACAAACGTAGAGATGAAATAGATTTAGCAAAGTGAGGCCCGACTTTCTGAACAGAGCGAGGATAGGAAAGGAAACACAAAACCCTACAAACAACCACGCAAAGGGGCAAAAAGACCCTCCGTACCGACTAACGGTACGGAGGTACACCCTCTGCGTCCCAGAGCTTCCAGCAAGCAAGAAAAACAAAATAAGCAAGCTGGCAGAAAAAACAGCAAACAAAAAATAACACAAGCGAAACTTAGCTATGCAGAGCAGCAGGCCACAGGAACGATCCAGGAGGAAGCAAGTCCGATACTAGAACATTGACTGGAGGCCAGGATCAGAGCACCAGGTGGAGTTAAATAGAGCAGCACCTAACGACTTCACCACATCACCTGAGGAAGGAAACTCAGAAGCCGCAGTACCACTCTCCTCCACCAACGGAAGCTCACAGATAGAATCAGCCGAAGTACCACTTGTGACCACAGGAGGGAGCTCTGCCACAGAATTCACAACAGTACCCCCCCCTTGAGGAGGGGTCACCGAACCCTCACCAGAGCCCCCAGGCCGACCAGGATGAGCCATATGAAAGGCACAAACAAGATTGGCCGCATGGACATCAGAGGCAAAGACCCAGGAATTATCTTCCTGAGCATAACCCTTCCACTTAACCAGATACTGGAGTTTCCGTCTCGAAACACGAGAATCCAAAATCTTCTCCACAATATACTCCAACTCCCCCTCCACCAAAACCGGGGCAGGAGCATCAACAGATGGAACCATAGGTGCCACGTATCTCCGCAACAATGACCTATGGAATACTTTATGGATGGAAAAAGAATCCGGAAGGGTCAAACGAAAAGACACAGGATTAAGAACCTCAGAAATCCTATATGGACCAATGAAACGAGGCTTAAATTTAGGAGAGGAAACCTTCATAGGAATATGACGAGATGACAACCAAACCAAATCCACAACACGAAGTCGGGGACCCACACAGCGTCTGCGATTAGCAAAACGTTGAGCCTTCTCCTGGGACAAGGTTAAATTGTCCACCACATGAGTCCAGATCTGCTGCAACCTGTCCACCACAGTATCCACACCAGGACAGTCCGAAGACTCAACCTGCCCTGAAGAGAAACGAGGATGGAACCCAGAGTTGCAGAAAAACGGCGAAACCAAGGTAGCCGAGCTGGCCCGATTATTAAGGGCGAACTCAGCCAAAGGCAAAAAGGACACCCAGTCATCCTGATCAGCAGAAACAAAGCATCTCAGATATGTTTCCAAGGTCTGATTGGTTCGTTCGGTCTGGCCATTAGTCTGAGGATGGAAAGCCGAGGAAAAAGACAAGTCAATGCCCATCCTAGCACAAAAGGCTCGCCAAAACCTCGAAACAAACTGGGAACCTCTGTCAGAAACGATACTCTCCGGAATGCCATGTAAACGAACCACATGCTGGAAGAACAATGGCACCAAATCAGAGGAGGAAGGTAATTTAGACAAGGGTACCAAATGGACCATCTTAGAGAAGCGATCACAAACCACCCAAATGACTGACATTTTTTGAGAGACGGGAAGATCTGAAATAAAATCCATAGAGATATGTGTCCAAGGCCTCTTTGGGACTGGCAAGGGCAAAAGCAACCCACTGGCACGAGAACAGCAGGGCTTAGCCCGAGCACAAATACCACAGGACTGCACAAACGAACGCACATCCCGTGACAGAGATGGCCACCAAAAGGATCTAGCCACTAACTCTCTGGTACCAAAGATTCCAGGATGACCAGCCAACACCGAACAATGAACCTCAGAGATAACTCTATTCGTCCACCTATCAGGGACAAACAGTTTCTCCGCTGGGCAATGATCAGGTTTATTAGCCTGAAATTTTTGCAGCACCCGCCGCAAATCAGGGGAGATGGCAGACACAATTACTCCCTCTTTGAGAATACCCGCTGGCTCAGATAAACCCAGAGAGTCGGGCACAAAACTCCTAGACAGGGCATCCGCCTTCACATTTTTAGAGCCCGGAAGGTACGAAACCACAAAGTCAAAACGGGAGAAAAACAGCGACCAGCGAGCCTGTCTAGGATTCAACCGTTTGGCAGACTCGAGATAAGTCAAGTTCTTATGATCAGTCAAGACCACCACGCGATGCTTAGCTCCTTCAAGCCAATGACGCCACTCCTTGAATGCCCACTTCATGGCCAGCAACTCTCGATTGCCAACATCATAATTTCGCTCAGCAGGCGAAAACTTCCTGGAAAAGAAGGCGCATGGTTTCATCACCGAGCAATCAGAACTTCTCTGCGACAAAACAGCCCCCGCTCCAATTTCAGAAGCATCAACCTCGATCTGGAACGGAAGCAAAACATCTGGCTGACATAACACAGGGGCAGAAGAAAAACGACGCTTCAACTCTTGAAAAGCTTCCACAGCAGCAGTAGACCAATTGACCACATCAGCACCCTTCTTGGTCAAATCGGTCAATGGTTTAGCAATACTAGAAAAATTGCAGATGAAGCGACGATAAAAATTAGCAAAGCCCAGGAACTTTTGCAGACTCTTCAGAGATGTCGGCTGAGTCTAATCATGGATGGCCTGGACCTTAACAGGATCCATCTCGATAGTAGAAGGGGAAAAAATGAACCCCAAAAATGAAACCTTCTGAACACCAAAGAGACACTTTGATCCCTTCACAAACAAAGAATTAGCACGCATGAACTGGAACACCATTCTGACCTGCTTCACATGAGACTCCCAATCATCCGAGAAGACCAAAATATCATCCAAGTACACAATCAGGAATTTATCCAGGTACTCTCGGAAGATGTCATGCATAAAGGACTGAAACACTGATGGAGCATTGGCAAGTCCGAATGGCATAACTAGGTATTCAAAATGGCCCTCGGGCGTATTAAATGCAGTTTTCCATTCATCGCCTCGCTTAATACGCACAAAATTATATGCACCACGAAAATCTATCTTGGTGAACCAACTAGCCCCCTTAATCCGAGCAAACAAATCAGATAACAGCGGCAAGGGGTACTGAAATTTGACCGTGATCTTATTTAGAAGGCGGTAATCTATACAAGGTCTCAACGAACCATCCTTCTTGGCCACAAAAAAGAACCCCGCTCGCAATGGCGACGATGACGGGCGAATATGCCCCTTCTCCAAGGACTCCTTCACGTAACTCCGCATAGCGGCGTGCTCAGGTACAGATAAATTAAACAGTCGACCTTTTGGAAATTTACTACCAGGAATCAAATCGATAGCACAATCACAATCCCTATGCGGAGGTAGGGCATCGGACTTGGGCTCATCAAATACATCCCGGTAATCAGACAAGAACTCTGGGACCTCAGAAGGGGTGGATGATGAAATAGACAGAAATGGAACATCACCATGTACCCCCTGACAACCCCAGCTGGACACAGACATGGATTTCCAATCTAATACTGGATTATGGACCTGTAGCCATGGCAACCCCAACACGACCACATCATGCAGATTATGCAACACCAGAAAGCGAATATCCTCCTGATGTGCAGGAGCCATGCACATGGTCAGCTGGGTCCAGTACTGAGGCTTATTCTTGGCCAAAGGTGTAGCATCAATTCCTCTCAATGGAATAGGACACTGCAAGGGCTCCAAGAAAAACACACAACGCCTGGCATACGCCAAGTCCATCAAATTCAGAGCAGCGCCTGAATCCACAAATGCCATGACAGAATAAGATGACAAAGAGCAGATCAAAGTAACGGACAAAAGAAATTTTGACTGTACTGTACCAATGGTGGCAGACCTAGCGAACCGCTTAGTGCGTTTAGGACAATCAGAGATGGCATGAGTGGAATCACCAAAGTAGAAACACAGCCCATTCTGACGTCTGTGTTCTTGCCGTTCCACTCTGGTCAAAGTCCTATCGCACTGCATAGGCTCAGATTTATGCTCAGATAATACCGCCAAATGGTGCACAGATTTACGCTCATGCAAGCGTCGACCGATCTGAATGGCCAAAGACATAGACTCATTCAGACCAGCAGGCATAGGAAATCCCATCATGACATCCTTAAGGGCTTCAGAGAGACCCTTTCTGAAAATAGCTGCGAGTGCACCTTCATTCCATTGAGTGAGCACGGACCACCTTCTAAATTTCTGACAGTAAATCTCAATCTCATCCTGACCCTGACACAGAGCCAGCAAATTTTTCTCTGCCTGATCCACCGAATTAGGTTCATCGTACAGCAATCCGAGCGCCAGGAAAAACGCATCAATATTACTTAATGCAGGATCTCCTGGCGCAAGGGAAAATGCCCAGTCTTGAGGGTCGCCACGCAAAAAAGAAATAATAATTCTAACTTGTTGAACTGGGTCACCAGAGGAGCGAGGTTTCAAGGCCAGAAACAGTTTGCAATTATTTATGAAATTCACAAATTTGGCTCTATCACCATAAAACAAATCAGGAATAGGAATTCTTGGTTCTAACATAGGATTCTGAACCACCAAATCTTGAATCTTTTGTACATTTATAACGAGATTATCCATTGAAGAGCACAGACCCTGAATGTCCATGTCCACACCTGTGTCCTGAACCACCCAAATGTCTAGGGGAAAAAAAAGGCAAAACACAGTGCAAAGAAAAAAAAATGGTCTCAGAACTTCTTTTTTCCCTCTATTGAGAATCATTAGTACTTTGGGCCTCCAGTACTGTTATGATTTGGTAATTCAGTACCACAATGGACATAGAAGTCAGAGCACATACAGTGATCTGACAATAACCCAAAAACATAGAACGAGCTCTGAGACGTGGGAACTCTGCTGACCGCAATCCCTAATCCTCTCCAACCACACTAGAGGCAGCCGTGGATTGCGCCTAACGCTCCCTATGCAACTCGGCACAGCCTGAGAAACTAGCTAGCCTGAAGATAGAAAATAAGCCTACCTTGCCTCAGAGAAATACCCCAAAGGAAAAGGCAGCCCCCCACATATAATGACTGTGAGTTAAGATGAAAAGACAAACGTAGAGATGAAATAGATTTAGCAAAGTGAGGCCCGACTTTCTGAACAGAGCGAGGATAGGAAAGGAAACTTTGCAGTCAACACAAAACCCTACAAACAACCACGCAAAGGGACAAAAAGACCCTCCGTACCGACTAACGGCACGGAGGTACACCCTCTGCGTCCCAGAGCTTCCAGCAAGCAAGAAAAACCAAATAAGCAAGCTGGACAGAAAAAACAGCAAACAAAAAATAACACAAGCGAAACTTAGCTATGCAGAGCAGCAGGCCACAGGAACGATCCAGGAGGAATCAAGTCCGATACTAGAACATTGACTGGAGGCCAGGATCAGAGCACCAGGTGGAGTTAAATAGAGCAGCACCTAACGACTTCACCACATCACCTGAGGAAGGAAACTCAGAAGCCGCAGTACCACTCTCCTCCACCAACGGAAGCTCACAGACAGAATCAGCCGAAGTACCACTTGTGACCACAGGAGGGAGCTCTGCCACAGAATTCACAACAGACCTCCGGCAGGCCCGTACAGACCCCCGGCAGGCACGCACAGAAACCCCCACGGTCACGCACAGACCCCGCCCGCACACACAGACACGCAGTCTCCGCCCACGCACCGCCCACACTCCATTATAGTGCATCATTGCACTATAGGAACTTCTGATTCCGGTATCCGATATCTTAAATGTTTCAGAACTCATTATCGGAAATCCGATACAGTGAATATCGGCCGATACCCGATATTTGCAGTATCGGAATGCTCAACACTATAGTTGACCTGAAAGGGAGACTTTCTAGTGGACTGACTCACACGAGAGTTGAACACAAATTCTGCCATGGGCAATACCTCACACCAGTCCTCCTGTCTGGAAGAGGCCAGGCATCTCAATATTTGCTCCAAGGATTAGTTTGTGCGTACAGTCTGTCCATTAAGGCCCCATTACACATAGCGACGCTTGAGCGATTCCGACAACGATACGACCTGTCAGGGATCACTCAAGCGTCGCTATGTGGTCGCTGGTGAGATGTCAAACAGTGAGATCTCACCAACGACGCAGCAGCGATGCGGCGACCTGTAGCGACCTGTAGCGACCTGTAGAACGATGCTATTTCATGATGATTCAATGGGACGTCCTGTCAGCGAGGTCGTTGGTAAGGTGTCAAACACAGCGATGTGTGCTACCCAGCGGGACCTCAACGATCAAAAAGTGGCCTAGGCCATTCCGACACGACCAGTGATCTCACAGCAGGGGCCTGGTCGCTGCTACGTGTCACACATAGCGAGATCGCTACTGAGATCGCTGTTGCGTCACAAAACTTGTGACTCAGCAGCGATCTCGCTAGCGATCTCGCTGTGTGTGACAGGGGCTTTAGACTCCAGATGATAAGCAGAGGAGAAAGACAGCTTAATCCCTACCTTCTTACAAAAAGCCCTCCAAAACATGGCCACAAACTGCACACCTCTGTCCGACACCACATTCACAGGCACTCCATGCAACCAAACAAATGCTGTATAAATAAGCGGGCCAAGGTTTCAGCAGACTGTAATGAGGGTAGAGGTACAAACTGGGCTTGTTTGGAGAACTTATCCACCACCACCCACACCACTGAGTTGTCTCTGGAAGGAGGAAGATTTGTGATAAAGTCCATGGACAAATGTGTCCATGGCCTATGCGGAATTGGCAAAGGCACCAATTCCCTGGCCGGCCAGGTATGAGAACTCTTGGAATGGGCGCACACCCCGCATGCAGTCACAAACTTTTTAACAGCTGATACCATAGAGGGCCACCAGAAACCTTTAGCAAAAACCCCCCACATAGCTGCAATCCCATGATGGGCACTCAATACAGAATCATAAAACTCCTGCAGGAGTCCGAGACCGAACCGTTGCAATACAATTTTCCTGGAGGTTTACTACCAGAAACCCGGGTTTGGGCCTCCAAAATCTCTCTCTGCAAATCGGAAGAGATTTCAGCCACCACTACTCCTGGCTGAAGAATGGAGGAGGGAGGTTCTGGAGGGAACACAAAATCAAAACTTTGGGATAAAGCATCAGCCTTAATATTTTTAGATCCTGGGCGGAATGTAATGGCAAATTGAAATCGGGAAAAAAAAGCACCCACCGAGCCTGTCTGGGTTTCAGTCTCATTGGCAAACTCAATATAGGCCAAATTTTTTTGATCAGTGATAACTGTAATGGGATGGACGGCCCCCTCCAAGAAATGCCTCCATTCTCCAAAGGGCAGCTTAACTGCCAACAAGTCCCTATTGCCGACATCATAATTTCTCTGTGCCGGACAGAATTTTTAAGGAAAAAAAGCGCACATCTTCAGATTAGTGAGTGTGGAAGGACCCCGAAACAAAAACTGCCCCTACCCCCACCTCAGAAGCATCAACCTCCACAATAAAGGGTCTTGAGAGGCTGTACCAACACAGGAGCTGAAATAAAACATTTTTTTAGTGTCATGAAAAAATTTTTTGCAGCCACGGACCAATTTTTCACATCAGCCCACTTGAGGGTTAGGCCTGTCAAAGACTTTACCACCTGTAAAAAACCCTTAATGAACTTCCTATAGAAGTTAGCAAAGCCCAAAAATCACTGCAACCCCTTCAAGTCATGAGGCTACACCCAATCTGTAATGAAACCAAGAAAAAAAGATGATACTTTGGTCCAAATTATTCAAAATATAACAACTTTATTATTAATAAAACCACCATCTTTCTTTTTTACGAAAAAGAGTCCAAACAGAAGGCCGAATATGCCCCTTGCGGAGACTCTCTGCTATGCACTCCTTCATGGCTTGATGCTCAGGCCTGGACAAATTAAACAGGCAAGGTAACTTGGCTACCGGGACTAAATCAATGGCACTATCGAAAGGTCTATGTGGTGGAAGCGCCTCAGCCTCGCTTTCGGAAAATACATCTTCAACATCTTTCAGGTATTCCGGAATACCCGACAGACGACACAGATACAAAATTTACAGGGGTGACAAGAGGTACCAGGTTACAACATATGTTGTTATCCTTACATCCGCCTGAGTGATCTCTCTGGTCACCCAATCAATGATAGGATTATGGAGTTGAAGCCAAGGCATTCCTAGTACCAGTCCAGCAGGTAAATTATCTAGAAGAAATCAACTTGATTTTTCCACATGAGTAGAACCCACTTTCAGAGAAAAAACTTCAGACATGAAACAAATTCCATCCCAGGTAAGAGGAGACAAGTCAATAGCCACAATTTTAACAGGATCCTTAAGCCTGACTGTCCCTATCTTATTAAGAGTCACCAACCGGCATCGATCAGGTTAATGGTAGAATCGCAGTCAACAAAGGTGGTGGTCATGACAGGACCGCCAGCAAGTTCTTATTCCACCTGAAGCAAAATTTCAGCAAGTGAGGAAAAATGTACCTGGTCGTCTGGGTAACTTCCTCGATTGTTACCCAGACTTAGGCATTTCCCGATGGCTTAGCAGAAGAAGGACGAGAGGGACAGTCCCTTTTCCAATGTCCAGAGGCTCCACAGTAAAAGCATAGTTGGTTGTCTCTGTGGTGTCTTCTCTCTCTTTCCATCATCGAAATAACCCCAACCTCCATGGGCTCAGGGATGGACGCAGTGTCACACAGGTTGCAGTATAATGGAGACTCCTGCCGCATCATTCCCCTGGCACAAAGTCTCCTGTCAATGCGGACCGCCTGCGTCATGGCATCCTCCAGGGTATCGGGAGGCGGATGTAATGCCAGAGCGTCCTGTAAACGATCAAACAGGCTCCTGCGGAAAAACCCTTCAGGACAGCATCATTCTAGGATACTTCAGCGGCCCAGCATCTAAACTCTGAGCAGAACAATTCGGCTGAGTGCCCCCCTCATGTCACACTCATCACTTTGTCCTCTGTCAGACGCACTGTATCAGGCTCATCATATATGTGCCCCAAAGCCTCAAAGAACAGGCTCACTGACATACATTCAGAAGCAGAGGATGATAGAGAGAAAGCCCATGCCTGTGGAGCCCCCTTAATGAGGACATAACGATCCCCACCCTCTGCCTTTCATTACCAGAAGCTCGGGGACATAACTCAAAAAACAACTTGCATCCCTCTTTAAAACCCTGAACAATTTTTTATCCCCAGAAAAATTGTCCGGTAACTTTACCGGTGGTTCAGGGTCCACTAGGGATACATCAGTGGGGCCCCCATCCTGAGTCCCCAATGGAACACGACTCTGTAGAGCACCCACCACATCTCTCTGCACCTGTTGGTTCGAGTAAACCATGGCTTGCTGCACTATGGACAGCTTCTGCAGAAGTTGGGAGAGCTCATTAATCTGCTCCGTGAGAGCCCGTACCGGATCCATTATAAACTCCCACCTAACCACTTGGAAGAAACTGTATGATCAGTTATAATGTCAAGGCTCCCTGGTGTAATTATTGCAGGGAGGCTACTCGCTGCAGTTAGGAAGCCCAGAGTAGAACAGCGGAAAACTCACTGGGTAGCAAGCAGGACCTGAACAATGTGACCGGGGGGGGGGGTGTCCAGGGGCGCAGCCAGGCATCGGGGTGCAAGGAGACGAATGGCGCCAGAGAGTAGTCAAATGTGCCGAGTTCAATAACCAGGGAATTAGCGAGGTACCGGAAGGTGAGACAGAAGGATAGTCAGGTGGAATCCGGAGGTCAGAAAGCCGAGTAAGTGTATGGATAGAAACACAAAGCAGGGAAGCCGAGAGGATTAAACAGATCAGATAAGGCAGGGAGAGCAAACAAACAACACAGAATGCATATGCACACCAGGGAGTCAGACACACAGCCAGAACTGACCTATAACTGACAGAGAATCCGAGTCCAGCGTGAGTATAAATATCCCTCCCAGATCCAAAAGGAGGCTACAACAATTAACCCTGAGAGGGCAGGGCATTAACCCTGTCCAAACCATGACACTTGCTGACCGTACCAATGTCCTCCATGATTCCTCTGTCTTATAATTATTGGGTATCCAATCTGGACACGTGGCATGAACTGGCTCTCTGTGCCTAGGGGGTCCTGGCCTACCCTACTGCTAGCGTTTTGTCAGCGGGTTTTTTGTGCTGCTGGTGGAATTATAACTTATAAGTAGTGTTGAGCATTCCGATACCGCAAGTATCGGGTATCGGCCGATACTTGCGGTATCGGAATTCCGATACCGAGATCCGATACTTTTGTGGTATCGGATATCAGTATTGGATCCATAGTGAGGTGTTAAATAAAGAATTAAAATAACAAATATTGATATATTCACCTCTCCGGCGGCCCCTGGATATCACCGCGGGTAACCGGCAGGCTTCTTTGTTTAAAATGAGTGCGTTTAGGACCTGAGAATGACGTCGCGGCTTCTGATTGGTCGCGTGCCGCCCATGTGACCGCCACACGACCAATCAGAAGCCGCGACGTCATTCTCAGACACTAAACTCCTCATTCTAGGAATTTAGGACCTGCGGTGATGTCCAGGGGCCGCCGGAGAGGTGAATATATCAATATTTTTTATTTTAATTCTTTATTTTACACACTAATATGGATCCCTCTCCTTCAGACCCTGGGAACCATCAGGATACCTTCCGATACTTGGTGTCCCATTGACTTGTATTGGTATCGGATATCGGTATCAGCGATATCCGATACTTTTCGGGTATCGGCCGATACTATCTGATACCGATACTTTCAAGTATCGGACGGTATCGCTCAACACTACTTATAAGTGCATCTGCCTGTCAACTGAAAATGCTGACAGGCTGACTCTTATAAAAATGAACGAGGGCTGGATTGGGGACAGACTTCTCAACACCACCGAATGATAGCAGCGTAACATAAACTCAAATCCAGTGTCTTTTATGGGAGGTCTATTTCCATGCACCTCTTCACACCCACACATGGGTGTACACTTACAGATTTTGGCTATTTGCTGTTGTCCTCCTCCTTCTCTTCATTCTCCACCACCATATCACCAGGGTGACCGTGGTCCATGATGCAACACCCACATAATTTATTTAAAGGGTGTTTATGATGCTGTAAGCAGGTGAGGGAATACAGTAAATCAGGGATTGCATAACCAGGCTGTGTAACAAGGTTATTTAATTGGCTAGCAAAGAAAAGGGTAGCAATGGTCTCCTCGCAGGGAGCTAATAACATTAACCAATGGATAGTAACAAGGGAAGTAAACAAAGGGTTAAAGCAACAGTCTGATATGTGATTGGCACTTATCGTGGTCTTCTCTGGTCCTCATTCAAATACAGTCTGAAGGGGGCTGTAGTCCCGCAATGGCCAGCATGGCATCCTTAGGTGAATCCAGCGAATCACGGTCCAGCTTCTGGCAGCAACAGGCGGTCACCGGTATTACCCGTTGAGCTCCTAGTCCATAAATCTGTTCAACCAAAGTAGGGATTGCTGCAGGAGTCTCTGTCCAACACGTGTGCTGCAGCTTCTTATCTATCGATAAAGGGGGACTTACCTTGGGACACTGCACCTGGCACACACTCCTCCACACGAGTACATCAGCGCTCTGCACACTCACTGTCCATCTGGAGCGCTCACTTAATCTCTGCCGTGGCTCGTCTCCGCTCTGTCTGTCACCCTGCGGAGCGTACCGTGTGCCTGCTTCTGCTCGCGCTGCTGGCAGGAAACTAACTGTTGCTTTACGTGCTTTTAGCTGTGTTTCCGCCTTAAACACGCCCCCTCTTCCCGGGTCATGGGACCTGTCCGGTCCCCTGTTCCCTCCCCTGGGCAACATGGGACACACAGGAAAGAGAAGGAGATCCAGCTCAACGAAATAGTGAAAAATCCATAGTTTATTTCACTTAAAATATAGTGAAAGGACAAAACATCAGCATACAAAAAAATATTATAAAACCAAGGTCAACGCGTTTCCGGTGACTAAGCACCCTTAATCATGGCCTAGGCCAAACTATACTCCGTGGTATAAATTGGTCTAAGCTAGTTTAAACCCCTCTGGGCCCGATTATACCCCGGGTATATTATGGCCTAGGCCAAACTATACCCCGGGGTATAAATTGGCCTAGTCCAGATTATACCCCTCCGGGACAAAATATACCTCAGCTGCTGTAGATCAGGTTTTTCAGGCTTTTGAGAACCATTGAGTGATGTAATCAATAACTGAGCCCCAGGCAACAAACGGGCCCCAGGCAGCACACAGGGGCCCTAGGAAGCACACAGGGGACCCAGGCAGCACACAGGGCTCCAGGCAGCACATAGGGGCCACAGGCAGCACACGGTGCCCTAGGCAGCACACAAGGGCCCCGGACAGCACACAGGGCCCCAGGCAGCGCACAGGACCCCAGGCAGCACATGGGGGGCAGAGAGAATGAATGGGGTCCCAGGCAGCACATGGAGCCTCAGGCAGCGCACAGGGGACCCAGGAAGCACACAGGGGCCCTAGGTAGTGCACAGGGCCCCAGGCAGCACACGGCGCCCCAGGCAGCATATGGGTGGCAGACAGCGAACGGGGTCCCAGGCAGCACACGTGGGGCAGAATCAGCAAACGGGGTCCCAGGCAGCACTTGGGCCCCCAGGCAGCACACAGGGGCCCCAGACATCGCACAGGATTGAGTGATATACTCAAGAACGGGGCCCCAGACATCATACAGGGGGTCCCAGACAGTGCACAAGGGGTCCCACATAGCACAAGGGGGGCAGAGACCGCACACAGGAGGCAGAGACAGCGCACAGGGGGCAGAGACAGCTCACAGGGGCCCTGGTCGATGTCTCTTCCCCCTTGCATGCTGTCTCTTACCCCCTTTGCGCGCTGTCTCTGCCCCCGTGTGTTGTTTCTGCCCCCAGTACGATGTCTCTGCCCTCAGTACGATGTCTCTGCCCCCTGTGCGATGTCTCTGCCCCCCTGTGCGATGTCTTTGCCCCCTGTGCGCAGTCTGGGGCCCCATTATTGTGTACATCCCTCAATCCTGTGCGATGTCTGGGGCCTCTGTGCGATGTCTGGGGCTCCATGCACTGTCTCTGCCCCCCGTGCACTGACTGGGGCCCCCTTCTTACTGTAAGTATATCACTCAATGGTTCTCAAAAGCGTGAAAAATCTGATCTACAGCAGCTGGGGTATATTTTGGCACATAGGGATATAAACTGGCCTAGGCAAATTTATACCCCGGGGTATAGTTTGGCCTAGGTCAGAATATACCTGGGGTATAATCTGGTATAGGCCACTTTAACTCCAGGTATATTCTGGGTGGTGGTGGTGGGGGGGGTTAATCTGGCCTGTTACACCGGTCTTTCTCCTTACAATGCCTGTAAAAAAAATTTGGTATACAGTATGTTCATGTATCCAGAGCGTAAGTGTGGACGGCGGTAAGTGTGACTTGTGATTCAGTGACTTTGGAGTCAGGGAGTTTCCAAGGGAGGAAGTACTGAATTGCTGTCTGTTTTGTATTAATACTTTGTATTTATTTATTTATTTATTTATTTATTATTTAACTTTTCTGTCTGGTGCAATCCCCATTAGGAAATGTGCTCCACTATTGTTAATGCCATCCAGTGCACTTTTTTCCACATGTATGCAGTCCTTGAGCAGCCGATTGAGGGTGCATACTGCTGTGCGAGATGTGAGCACGTTGTGCATTTGGAAACCCAGATTCTGACTCTAAATGTGCAGCTGGCAACACTGAGATCCATTGACAATATGGAGAGGAGTCTTCTGCTCACGGAGCAGACGCTCAATGGGACAGATGAGGGGGGGATGGTAGGATGAAGCTGCAGGACGGTGAAGTAGCAAGCTGGGTGACAGTTAAGAAGCGGGGTAGAGGGAAGAGTGCCAGGGAGGCTAGTCCTGATCTGGAACACCCCAATAAGTTTGCTAAGTTGGCAGATGAGGGGGGTGCCAGTACAGGGGTAGCACTGCTGCAGCCAGGCATGTCCTCTGAAAGCCGGGGGAGTGACTGCTCCAGTAAGGAGGGAAATAGGAGAGCAGGGCAGGCCAGACAGTTGCTGGTAGTGGGGGACTCAATTATTAGGGGAAGAGATAGGGCAATCTGTCACAAAGACAGGGATCGTCGAACGGTGTGCTGCCTACCTGGCGCTCGAGTCCGACACATCGCTGATCGGGTGGACAGATTACTGGGAGGGGCTGGTGAGGACCCAGCGGTCATGGTGCACATTGGCACAAATGACAAAGTTAGAAGTAGGTGGAAGGTCCTTAAAGATGATTTCAGGGATTTAGGCCTCAAGCTGAAAGCAAGGACCTCCAACGTGGTATTCTCCGAAATACTGCCTGTACCATGTGCCACGCCAGAGAGGCAACGGGAGATTAGGGAGGTTAATAAGTGGCTCAAGAATTGGTATAGGAAGGAGGGGTTTGGGTTCCTGCAGAACTGGGCCGACTTCTCAGTTGGCTACAGGTTCTACGCTAGGGATTGACTGCACCTCAATGGGGAAGGTGCAGCTGTGCTGGGGGAGAAAATGGCTAGAAGGTTGGAGGATTGTTTAAACTAGGGATTGGGGGGGAGGGTATTCATTTTATAGGAGGGGAAGATAGTGCAGACAGAGACCTGGGCACAAATAAGGAAGTTGGGGGTGGCGGTGGCATGGGGGGTGGGGTTAGAACAGTTAATAATTTAAGAAAGAGTAGAGGTACAGAGAGGAACATCAAGTGCATGTATACTAATGCCAGAAGCCTCGCCAACAAAATGGACGAATTAGAACTAATGTTGTTGGAGCATAAATATGACATGGTGGGGATATCTGAAACGTGGCTGGATGAGAGCCATGACTGGGCTGTTAACTTGCAGGGCTATAGTCTGTTCAGAAATGACCGTACAGATAAGCAAGGGGGTGGGGTGTGTCTATATGTAAAATCGTCCTTAAAACCCATCCGGCATGATAATATAGGTGAATTTAATGAAAATGTAGAATCCCTGTGGGTGGAGATAAGGGGAGGGGGAAAAATAATAAATTACTGATAGGGGTTTGTTATAAATCTCCAAAAATAATGGAAGCAATGGAGAATATCCTCGTAAAGCAAATAGATGAAGCTGCGACTCAAGGAGAAGTCATTATTATGGGGGACTTCAACTACCCTGAAATAGATAGGGGAACAGAAACCTGCAGTTCCAGCAAAGGTAATCGGTTTTTGACAACTATAAGAGACAATTACCTTTCACAACTGGTTCAGGACCCAAAAAGAAGGGGGGCACTGCTAGACCTAATATTAACCAACAGGCCAGACCGCATAGCAAATATAAGGGTTGGGGGTTACTTGGGAAATAGCGATCACAAAATAATAAGTTTTCATGTATCCTTTAAAAAGATGTGTAATAGAGGGGTTACAAGGACACTAAACTTCAGGAGGGCAAATTTCCAACGGATGAGAGAGGGTCTTGGTGCAATTAAATGGGACGATATCCTGACACACAAAAATACACAAAGAAAATGGGAGACGTTTATTAACATCCTGGATAGGACCTGTGCACAGTATATACCGTATGGGAATAAACATACTAGGAATAGGAGGAAACCAATATGGCTAAATAGAGCTGTAAGGGGCACAATAAGTGACAAAAAGAAAGCATTTAGAGAATTAAAGGAAGTAGGAAGTGAGGAGGCATTAAATAAATACAAAAAATTAAATAAATTCTGTAAAAAGCAAATCAAGGCAGCAAAGATTGAGACAGAGAGACTCATTGCCAGAGAGAGTAAAAATAATCGCAAAATATTATTTAACTACATAAATAGTAAGAAACTAAAAAATGATAGTGTTGGCCCCCTTAAATAGTCTGGGTGAAATGGTGGATGAGGATGAGGAAAAAGCCAATATGCTAAATGACTTTTTTTCATCAGTATTTACACAAGAAAATCCTATGGCAGACAAAATGACTAGTGATAAAAATTCCCCATTAAATGTCACCTGCTTAACCCAGCAGGAAGTGCGGCGGCGTCTAAAAATCACTAAAATTGACAAATCTCCGGGCCCGGATGGGATACCCCCTCGAGTACTGAAGGAATTAAGTACAGTCATTGACAGACCATTATTTTTAATCTTTAAAGACTCCATAATAACAGGGTCTGTACCACAGGACTGGCGTATAGCAAATGTGGTGCCAATATTAAAAAAGGGGACAAAAACTGAACTCGGAAATTATAGGCCAGTAAGCTTAACCTCTACTGTGGGTAAAATCCTGGAGGGCATTCTAAAGGATGCTATACTAGAGTATCTGAAGAGGAATAACCTCATGACCCAGTATCAGCACGGGTTTACTAGGGACCGTTCATGTCAGACTAATTTGATCAGTTTCTATGAAGAGGTAAGTTCCGGACTGGACCAAAGGACCCCAGTAGATGTAGTGTATATGGACTTTTCAAAAGCTTTTGATACGGTGCCACACAAAAGGTTGATACATAAAATGAGAATAATGGGGATAGGGGAAAATATGTGTAAGTGGGTTGAGAGCTGGCTCAGGGATAGGAAACAAAGGGTGGTTATTAATGGAGCACACTCGGACTGGGTAGCGGTTAGCAGTGGGGTACCACAGGGGTCAGTATTGGGCCCTCTTCTTTTTAACATATTTATTAATGACCTTGTAGGGGGCATTCAGAGTAGAATTTCAATATTTGCAGATGACACTAAACTCTGCAGGGTAATCAATACAGAGGAGGACAATTTTATATTACAGGATGATTTATGTAAACTAGAAGCTTGGGCTGATAAATGGCAAATGAGCTTTAATGGGGATAAATGTAAGGTCATGCACTTGGGTAGAAGTAATAAGATGTATAATTATGTGCTTAATTCTAAAACTCTGGGCAAAACCGTCAATGAAAAAGACCTGGGTGTATGGGTGGATGACAAACTCATATTCAGTGGCCAGTGTCAGGCAGCTGCTACAAAGGCAAATAAAATAATGGGATGCATTAAAAGAGGCATAGATGCTCATGAGGAGAATATAATTTTACCTCTATACAAGTCACTTGTTCGACCACACTTAGAATACTGTGCACAGTTCTGGTCTCCGGTGTATAAGAAAGACATAGCTGAACTGGAGCAGGTGCAGAGAAGAGCGACCAAGGTTATGAGAGGACTGGGGGGTCTGCAATACCAAGATAGGTTTTTACACTTGGGGCTATTTAGTTTGGAAAAACGAAGACTAAGGGGTGATCTTATGTTAATGTATAAATATATGAGGGGACAGTACAAAGACCTTTCTGATGATCTTTTTAAACATAGACCTGAAACAGGGACAAGGGGGCATCCTCTACGTTTGGAGGAAAAAAGGTTTAAGCATAATAACAGACGCTGATTCTTTACTGTAAGAGCAGTGAGACTATGGAACTCTCTGCCGTATGATGTTGTAATGAGTGATTCATTACTTAAATTTAAGAGGGGACTGGATACATTTCTGGAAAAGTATAATGTTACAGGGTATATACACTAGATTCCTTGATAGGGCGTTGATCCAGGGAACTAGTCTGATTGCCGTATGTGGAGTCGGGAAGGAATTTTTTTCCCCAAGGTGGAGCTTACTCTTTGCCACATGGGTTTTTTTTGCCTTCCTCTGGATCAACATGTTAGGGCAAGTTAGGTTAGGCTATGGGTTGAACTAGATGGACTTAAAGTCTTCCTTCAACCTTAATAACTATGTAACTATGTATCCCCCAGGGCAGGGCCGTATTTGCCACTAGGCACGTGAGGGCACGTGCCTAGGGCGCCAGGATGTGGGGGGTGGCACCTGAGCAAGGTTTTTTTTTGTTTTAGGCTGGGGTCAAAAGCCGGGAGAGGAGAAGGAGGACGAGGGAGGATGAAGGAGAACGCGGTAGGACGAAAGAGGACGGGGAGCCACGCATACAAGATGGGAGAAGGGGAAGCAGAGCCACGCATACAAGGATGGGAGGAGGGGGGAGCAGAGCCATGCATACAAGATGGGAGGGGGCAAGCGGAGCCACACATACAAGGATGGGAGGAGGGGGGAGCAGAGCCATGTATACAAGATGGGAGAGGGAAGCAGAGCGATGCATACAAGGATGGGAGAGAGGAGCAGAGCCTCACATACAAAGATGGGAGGAGGGGGGAGGAGGGCCACGGAGACAAGGATGGGAGGAGGGGGGAGAAGAGCCAGGCATACAAGATGGGATGGGGGAAGCAGAGCCGTGCATACAAGGATGGGAGGAGGGGGGAGCAGAGCCACGCATACAAGGATGGGAGGAGGGGGGAGCAGAGCGATGCATACAAGGATGGGAGGAGGGGGAGCAGAGCCACGCATACAAGATGGGAGGTGGAGAAGCAGAGCCACACATACAAGGATGGGAGGAGGGGGGAGCAGAGCCACGCATACAAGTATGGGAGGGTGGAAGCAGAGCCATGCATACAAGGATGGGAGGAGGGGAAGCAGAGCCACACATACAAGGATGGGAGGAGAGGGAGCAGAGCCACGCATACAAAGATGGGAGGAGGGGGGAGGAGGGCCATGCATACAAGGATGGGAGAAGGGGGAGCAGAGCCACGCATACAGGGATGGGAGGAGGGGGGAGTAGAACCACACATACAAGTATGGGAGGGGGGAACAGAGCAACGCATACGAGGATGGGAGGAGGGGGAGCCATGCATACGAGGATGGGAGGAGGGGAAGCAGAGCCATGCATATGAGGATGGGACGAAGGGGAGCAGAGCCATGCATACAAGATGGGACAGGGGAGCCATGCATACAACAGGGGGATCCACACAGAGCAGGACAGGATGAGGGGAACCACACATACCGGGATAGGACTGAGGGGGCAATACAAACCTGGCTTATACTCGAGTCAATAAGCTTACCCAGTTTCCGTGGCAAAATTAGGTGCCTCGGCTTATACTTGTGTCGGCTTATACTCGAGTATATATGGTATGTAATATATTCACATGTATGTGTGTGGCTGTATATATATATATATATATATATATATATATATATATTGTGAGGTTCCAAGGGGAGAAGTACTAGAAAACAGATATGTTTCTCCCCGTTTCATTTCATACGTATCACGGTATTGATTGTGAAGCTGTTTATTTCACTGTGATCCGGTCCTGGTTTTCTTTAGTGATCAGCCTGAAAGGACTGGTGCTTCCCTTCCACACATACAATCCAGCTTTTGACTCCTGTCTGATTCAGCTGATATAATCAGGAACTGCTGGGATCTCAGTCTATCATCTGCTGGTCTGGGAAGCTGACACAGTAAGGTTGCACAAACTTATTTCTTGTTGTGTAGGTTTATTTTGCAGTTAGTATCTTGTTGTTAGTTAGTGCCCAGACGGCCTTAGACATTTTATTTCATGTTTGGCACGTGTAACATTGTACGGCAAATGTGTACAATAAATACACCTGACACATACCTGTGTGGAACTCGCTAGCCTGCTATTGTTCGTTGTGACTCCATAGTTTCCTGCTTCGGCCAAAGCAGAGATCCCTGATGAGCTATATCTCCACAAATGGTTTTGAGAATGCAGGCATAGTGGCTGTTGGACTGTGACTGCAGATAAAGTGCTCTGTGTATGTCCTGGCTGAAAGCTCCGATGCTTTTGAAGAGCAAAGAGTCCAGTAATATGGGGGAACTAGTGAAACAGTTATTGCAGGCAAATATTCAACAACAGCAGACCAATACTTACTTCCAGCAAGCCCTGGACCAGCAAAACCAGATTTAGCAAGAGCAGTTGAATGCAATAAAGCAGGCTTTGATTCGGCAGCCCCGAGATGAGAGGGATCATGCACAAAGTGTTGCTGGTGCACGGAAAGCCGTACAAAAAACCCTGCTTAAAATGACTGCTGACGATGATGTAGAAGTGTATCTCACCGTATTTGAACGTATTGCAGAACGTGAGCATTTACCGGTGGACAGATGGGCTGAAGTGGTTGCTCCATTTCTGAGTGGAGATCCACAAAAGGCCTATTACTATCTAAGTGGAGTGGATGCTATGGACTATACCAAATTAAAAGGCGAAATCCTGGCAAGGCTGGGAGTAAACACATATGTACGAGCACAGAGGGTACATTTATGGACTTTTGTGGAAGATCAGCCAGCCCGCTCACAAATGCATGAGCTTATCCATCTAGTAAAAAAATGGCTGCAACCAGAGATTTTGACATCTGCAGAGATGGTGGAACGTGTTGTTCTAGACAAGTGCCTGCGGTCCTTGCCCCCTAAGATACAGAGATGGGTTGGACAAGGTGACCCATATACAGCCGACCAGTTGGTGAATATGGTCGAATGCTACAATGCTTCCGAAAGCCTACTCCAAGGGACGTTATCACCTTGCTGGGCTCCCAAGAAATCACCAGAAAATACTGCGAAACCTACTTCATCTTCAAAAGAAGAGAACGTTGCAATAAAGGGTAGCAGACCCACAAAGAACTATGGAGGCGGTACAGTCTCACAGCAATTCAGCAGACCCTATCAGGCGTCTCCGGCGAGGAGCAAGGACCTATACAATGTTGGTGATGTCGCAGGCTTGGCCATGTAGCAGCTAACTGCCCAATGACTACAGAACCAATGGACTGTAACACTATGAGACACCTTTCGTTATATGTACAGTCGGTCTGTGTTGCAGAGGTCCTCACAGGAAATGAACGACACGTGTGTTGCCTCGAGGTCGACGGCCATAGTGTGAATGCCGTCTTGGATTCCGGCAGTCAAGTAACTCTGGTACATGCCAGTTTGGTGGACCCTAGAGCCCTAACGAACTCAACCCTGGGCATTAGTTGCATCCATGGCGATATAAAAAACTACCCCACTGCCTGGGTCACCCTTGCCACGCCAGTAGGAACCAAAAGACATCAAGCGGCAGTCCTAAAGTCTATAGGACATGATGCAATATTGGGGAGAGACTTTCCCTTATTTTGGGACTTGTGGAGCCTTAAAAATGGCATGAGCACTCTAGTTGACGAGGGTGCCGTGGGGCTAACCCCTGAGCTATTGCAGCAAGAGGGGGGGGGGAGTCCATCTCAGAGGTAACTCCAGAATCTGTAGACTCACCTCTGGCTGTATATGCAGGCGACGCAAGTGAACTAGAGGAGGCTATAGAAATGCCAGGTCTTGAGGTGGCCCGTGGTAAGTTCGGGACCGCTCAACACCAGGACCCTACTCTGGCAAGGGCATGGGAAAATGTAAAGGTCTCTGAGGGAAGACCATTGTACCCAGGGGCTCAAAATGAGTTCCCACATCTAGCTGTGCAACAGGGTATGCTGTATCACATAGACAAAGTGTGAGGGGTGGCGGTAGAGCAACTAGTGGTGCCCAAGTCCTTTCGCCAGGTAGTTTTGGAACTGCCACATAAACATCCCTTGGGGGGACACCTGGCCGGAGAAAAAACAAAACACCGTATTCTGCAGCATTTCTTTTGGCCGGGTCTAGGGGGGGACGTGACCCGGCATTGTCAGTCCTGTCCTACGTGTCAATTGACCACACCTATGTCACATTTTAGAAGCCCCCTTGTGCCCTTACCAATAATAGAGGTGCCCTTCGAGAGGATAGCAATGGATATAGTGGGTCCATTAGTTAAATCTGCCAGGGGACATCAGTACATTTTGGTAGTACTAGATTATGTCACTCGTTACCCTGAAGCAGTGCCTCTGCGGAATGCCAATGCGAAAGCAATTTCAAAGGAGCTTGTTAATATGTTTTCTCGCATCGGCATTCTGAAAGAAATACTAACAGATCAGGGAACTCCCTTTATGTCTTGAATACTTAAGGACTTGTGTAAGCTACTAAAAATCTCCCACTTGCGTACTTCAGTATATCACCCTCAGACTGACGGGTTGGTGGAGCGATTTAATAAAACCCTGAAGGGAATGTTGAAAAGGGTAGTAGATAAGGACGGGAGGGATTGGGATGCTCTCCTACCATATCTCCTGTTCGCTATACGGGAAGTACCCCAATCCTCCACAGGCTTTTCGCCTTTTGAGTTAGTTTACGGGCGATGTCCTAGAGGCCTGTTAGATATTGCTAAAGAGACTTGGGAACAAGAGGTGACTCCTTATCGCAGTGTAATTGAACACGTAATGCTTATGCAAGATAGAATTGAGGCGGTCATGCCAATAGTTAAAGAATGTTTAGAACGTGCGCAACAGGCCCAAAGCATGGTATATAACCGAGCGGCTAAAACACGAGTCTTTCAACCCGGAGACAGGGTATTAGTATTAGTACCTACTGTAGAAAATAAATTTCTTGCGAAGTGGCAGGGCCCATACGAGGTGTTGGAGAGAATAGGTGAAGTGAATTATAAGATATATCAACCAGACAAGAGGAAAACCGAACAAATCTACCACATAAACTTGCTTAAGGCCTGGCGGGATAGGGAGAGTCTAATGACAAAAGCCACCCTTAATGATGGACCTCGTAGGGCACCCCCCATCTGTGGTAAATGACCCCCAGGTAGCGTTGCCAGAGGTGGGTATTGCAGAGACACTATCCGAAAGTCAAAAACGAGAGACCAAGGAATTAATACAGAAAAACACAGAGGTTTTTTTCAGAGCTTCCTGGCCGTACTCACTTAATTAAACATGACATTGTTACTGATCCACAGGCCCGTGTACGACTAAAACCATATCGAATTCCGGAGGCTCGGAGACAAGCTATTGCCCAGGAAGTCGAGAAAATGTTAGAACTTGGAGTCATTGAAGAGTCCCGGAGTGATTGGGCTAGCCCAATCGTGCTGGTGCCCAAACCCGATGTGACTATTCGATTTTGTAATGATTTTCGGAAATTAAATGAGGTATCGAAATTTGATGCCTACCCGATGCCGAGAGTTGATGAACTTATAGAGAGACTGGGTTCGGCCAGGTACATATCCACTATCGACTTAACAAAAGGTTATTGGCAGATTCCCCTCACGGATTCAGCCAAAGAGAAAACGGCCTTTGTAACACCCCAGGGACAGTTCCAGTACCGTGATATGCCATTTGGGTTACATGGTGCTGCAGCCACCTTCCAACATCTAATGGATATTGACCTAAAACCTCACGTCCAGTTTGCGTCCGCATACTTGGACGATATCATTGTCTTTAGTGATGACTGGGACACACATTTGTCAAAAGTACAAGCCATCTTGGACTCAATAAAAGCTGCTGGGTTAACTGCCAAGCCTAAGAAATGTACTTTGGGATTGGAAGAAGCTTGCTATCTGGGATATAGCATAGGGCGAGGAGTCGTAAAGCCACAGACCA
Source organism: Ranitomeya imitator (assembly GCF_032444005.1). Classification (NCBI taxonomy): domain Eukaryota; kingdom Metazoa; phylum Chordata; class Amphibia; order Anura; family Dendrobatidae; genus Ranitomeya; species Ranitomeya imitator. The sequence goes on along the minus strand of NC_091284.1, from coordinate 272,924,240 downwards.
ATAAGGTGGACGCTATTCAGAATTGGCCACGACCGGTCACCAAAAAGCAAGTCGGAGCCTTTTTGGGGATCGTTGGTTATTATAGGCGGTTCATCAAACATTTTGCCACCATCACGGCTCCTCTCACAGATCTTACTAAGGGCTCGAAATCTATCACAATAAAGTGGAACACAGAAGCAGAGAAGGCCTTTCAGCATTTAAAAACGGTCCTCTGTGACCAACCAGTGTTGGTTGCCCCTGACTTTAAACAGGAGTTTATTGTCCAAACGGACGCCTCTGGTGTCGGCCTCGGTGCAGTATTGTCACAGGAAGTGAATGGCGAGGAACACCCAGTGGTCTATCTAAGCAGAAAGCTTACTAGGGCAGAAAAGAATTATAGCGTGGTTGAGCGGGAAGCCCTGGCTATAAAATGGGCCCTATACACCTTACGCTATTATTTACTAGGTCGCCAATTTAGGCTAGTAACGGACCATTCACCCCTAACATGGATGTCCCGCGCAAAAGAGGGCAATGCGAGGGTGACACGCTGGTTCTTGGCATTACAACCTTTTAACTTTTCCGTTGAGCACAGGGCAGCCGCAGCGCATGGGAATGCAGATGCGTTGTCTAGGACACATTGCTTGGCAGCTCGTTGTGTCCGACCCCACGGGCTCGAACAGAGGAAGGGGGTATGTGAGGTTCCAAGGGGAGAAGTACTAGAAAACAGATATGTTTCTCCCCGTTTCATTTCATACGTATCACGGTATTGATTGTGAAGCTGTTTATTTCACTGTGATCCGGTCTTGGTTTTCTTTAGTGATCAGCCTGAAAGGACTGGTGCTTCCCTTCCACACATTCAATCCAGCTTTTGACTCCTGACTGATTCAGCTGATAGACTGAGATCCCAGCAGTTCCTGATTATATCATCTGCTGGTCTGGGAAGCTGACACAGTAAGGTTGCACAAACTTCTTTCTTGTTGTGTAGGTTTATTTTGCAGTTAGTATCTTGTTGTTAGTTAGTGGCCAGATGGTCTTAGACATTTTATTTCATGTTTGGCACGTGTAACATTGCACGGCAAATGTGTACAATAAATACACCTGACACATACCTGTGTGGAACTCGCTAGCCTGCTATTGTTCGTTGTGACTCCATAGCCACCTGCTTGGGCCAAAGCAGAGATTCCTGATGAGCTATATCTCCACAATATATATATATATATATATATATATATATATATATACTTTATATGTAGCTTTGTTGCCATAAAAGGAGGAGGCCCAGACACAATTCTTGCACAGGGGCCCCAAGATGTCAGTGTCCGCCCCTGCCCAGGGATCAATTGTACTCTACTCGCATCTTACAGAAGTGAGTACAATTGAGGCTCTGACTGCCGGTTAGAGCGACGTGAGCAGCGTGATCAGATCATATGATCACGCTGCTGACGTCATTCACTCGCGCTACAGAGGCGAACACTGGTGTTAAGTGCTCCAGTGGAGCAGAAGACACTGAAGATTAAGTGCATGGGGGGATAATTTGAGTGGGGATGGGGGGATTTATTATGTGTGGAGTATTTGAGTGGGGATGGGGGTTTTTAATGTGTGGGGTGAGATTTGGAGTGAAGATGGGGTTATTTATAGTGTGTGGGGAGATTTGTAGTGGGGATAGGGGGATTTAATGTGTGTGAGGAGATTTGAGGACACAAAATGAAGAACATAGGGGGGATGAGAAAACAGTACTGGGGGAATGGGGGGCATGTATGCGGAAACAGTACTGGGAATGGGGGGCATGTATGAGGAAACAGTACTGGGCAATGGGGGGCATGTATGAGGAAACAGTACAGAGGAATGAGGGGTATGTATGAGGAAACAGTACTGGGGAATGGGGGCATATATGAGGAAACAGTATGGGGGATGGGTGAAGACAGTATGGGGAGCGACGGGGGAATGTATGTGGACACAGTATGAGTAGCGATGTGAAAAATGTATGTGGACAGAGTACAGGGAGTGGAGGGTGATGGGTTGTGTGCAGACACAGTATTTGGAGTCCGGTGAGCAGGCAGTATAGAAAGTGAGGAGGCAAATATATGAGGAGACAGTATGGTGAACAGGAGGGAAGTGAGAGGAGAGAGTATGAGGAGGGAGGGGAATAGGGTGAGGACACTGTAGGCCAAAATGAATTCTTGCCCCGGGTGCCAGAAACCTAGATACACCTCCACCGGTATGCTACTGCGAGTGGTGATTACCGGGTCCAGTGGAGGTATGTCTGTGCACAGGCAGTGAGGCAGGGACTGAGGGTGTGCACAGAGAATGGAGACCCGGAGACTGCCCGTCCCAGTCTACGCCGTAGCCTGGAGCCCTCATTAGCATAGGAATATGTCAGTTTGTTTTTCTAAAGCTTTATAGTGCAATTTTAGGTCAGAGAGGGATGAGCTAGCAAGGTGCAGGGACAGGTAGTGATGGCTACTTGTGGACACGTGCAGCACTTGCTGTTTTGTACTTGCTGTGAGACAAAAAAACACTGCCAGGAGCGTTTTTTTTCCATTGCTATAAGCACCGCATTTCCCGGATCGCTGCAAAACCGCAAGTGCCGCACATGTCCGCCAGTCGCATAGGGAATGAATGAGGCCGAACGCAGTGTTGCTGTAAGTGATCCGTTACGTGGCAGATGCGGGAAAACTGCCGGATCTGCTGCAAAAGTCTACTTTCACATCAGCGATTTATGGCAAAGTCACTGCCGAAAGTGTCATACTCAACAATGGGGGAGGCAGCACTAAAAGTGCCTAGGGCACTCTAAATATGACCCTGCCCCAGGGGTAAATATTTGTCAGCCTATACACTTAGTGCATGGGCATTACAAGTCTAGAAGACCCGCTCCGTTCTAATGGGAACATTTTTTTATGAGGTTATGAGGCCCTCCTCCACGTCTCTTCTAAAGGATATTGGCATGCCTTAAAATTTTTTGTCAGCCCTTGCATTCACTGCATAGGAAAACATTATGAGAGACTCCCTTCCTAATAAAGGGAACATTGTTTTCAGATGGTCCTCTGACTTCTATGTCTCTTCCAAGGGGCATTGGAATTCCTCCAAACTTTTGGCAACCGCTGCTTCACTGCATAGGCAAACACTATGGGAGACCTACTTCCCAATAATGGGAACATTGCTTTCAGGAGGCCCTTCTGTACGTCTCTTCAAAGGGGTATTGGGGTGCGTCCAAATTTTGGGCAGCTCTGCCACTCACTGCTTATGCCAGTGATGGGCAACCTTTTGAGCTTGGTGTGTCAAAATTCGCCAAAAAACGAACATAACTTGGGTGGGGTGTCACCTTGAGAAAAAAACCATAATTTTGCGACATGTATAGTTTAAATAACAAATATATATAATTATTTAACTTACCTGCTTAGTGACTTCTTTGTTCATCTGTCAGTTGGTTTCTTTTGTTGGTCTTGCTATTATTTAACTTGTGTGGGGTGCCGTGAACTAAGATAAGTGAGGGGGAGAGGGAATTCTTCCAGTGATGGCGAACCTGTGGCACTCCAGCTGTTGCAAAACTAGAATTCCCATCATGTCTTCACAGCCAAAGCTTTTGCTTTGAATGGCCAGGCATGATGGTAATTGTAGTTTTGCAACAGCTGGACTGTCACAGGTTCGCCATCACTGATTTTAGTGACTTTTTTGTTGCTGAATTTCATTGGCTAAATGTTCAATTGAAGGTTGGTATTTTGTACACTTCAAGCCCAAGCAAGCGCTACTAAGTTCATCTGTCAATCTGTTTCTTTTGTTGGTTTTGATATTATTTAATGCTGAGAATAAGGTCTCACAAAAGTAGGTAGATGGAAAAATAGTGAGGAAAGCCATTGCTATATTTTTCAGGGTGCTAAAAGTGTCTGGTAAGCTATTCCAGGCACTCCAAATTTCCTGATCATAGTGGCACTCCTCTTGATTCTCCAAGCGGCACCTTTCTAGATTCTCAAGCTTTGACCTCAAGTCAACAAACACCTGAGCCAAGATGCTGTCCTGAAATTCTGCAAGTTGCATCTCCAAATCATCAATTTGTATCCACTGGAAACCATTTAATTCCAAACTACTGTAGACTACTACATCAGGATACTTAATTATTTTCATGGTCTGTTCTGGGCTTCTAAATTGATTAAATCTATCACTGAACTGGTCAAGTAACGAGTCTAAAGGTACCGTCACTCTAAACGATATCGCTAGCGATCCGTGACGTTGCAGCGTCCTGGCTAGCGATATCGTTCAGTTTGACACACAGCAGCGATCAGAGTCCTGCTGTGATGTCGTTGGTCGCTGCAGAAAGTCCAGCACTTTATTTTGTCGCTGGACTTCCTGTTGACATCGCTGAATCGGCGTGTGGGACACCGATTCAGCGATGTCTTCGCTGGTAACCAGGGTAAACATCGGGTTACTAGGCGCAGGGCCGCGCTTAGTAACCCGATGTTTACCCTGGTTACCAGCGTAAAAGTAAAAAACAAACAAACACTACATACTTACCTTCCGCTGTCTGTCCCTCGGCGCCCTGCTTCTCTGCTCTGTGTAAGCAGAGCGGCCAGAAAGCACAGCGGCCCTGCGCTTAGTAACCCGATGTTTACCCTGGTTATCGGCATAGTTGGTCGCTGGAGAGCTGTCTGTGTGACAGCTCTCCAGCGACCAAACAGCGACGCTGCAGCGATCCGGATCGTTGTCGGTATCGCTGCAGCGTCGCTTAGTGCGACGGTACCTTAAAACATGCTGGTACTTTATATGCAAGGGTTCCATTTCATTTTGTACAGCTGCACTGGCCTTCTCAAAATACTTTGTTACTCGAGGAAAAAACTTCTAAGTTTTAGTTTCTACATCTCGCTTGAAAATTTTAAGTTTACTTTCAAAAGCTTTTATGTATCCAAACATAACGTCAATATTTTTGCCAAAACCTTGTAGCTTTAAGTTCAGTTCATTAATATGAACAGAGAGATCTGTGAAAAACCTCAGGTTGTTGACCCACTTAGAATCATAGAGCTGAAGAAAGTTTCCCAGATCCTTATCCTCAAGAAATACCTTAATTTCTTCAAAGCACTCCACAAAGCGCTCAAGAACTTTGCCTCGGCTCAGCCATCTTACATTATTGTACATCAGCAGTCCACTGTAGGTGGAATCAACCTCCAGTAAAAGTACAGAAAATTCTCGCTTGTGAAGGGGGCGAGCAGATATTAAATTAACTATTTTTGTAACAACTGACATTAAATCGTTTAAGTCAGTGAATCCTGCTTTGGCACATAAAGCCTCCTGATGGATAATACAATGAAAAGGCACAATCGGATGTCCAATACCTTCCGTTAACAATTTAACAAATACGACTTTTTTCCCCACCATGTTTGGTGCCCCATCTGTCGTCACTGACACAACTTTAGAGATATCAATGCTTAGGTCACGTGCTGCGCACGGTGGCGCAGTGGTTAGCACAGCAGCCTTGCAGCGCTGGGGTCCTGGGTTCTAATCCCACCCAGGACAACATCTGCAAAGAGTTTGTATGTTCTCTCCGTGTTTGCGTGGGTTTCCTCCGGGCACTCCGGTTTCCTCCCACATTCCAAAGACATACTGATAGGGAATCTAGATTGTGAGCCCCATCTGGGACAGTGATGATAATGTGTGCAAAATGTAAAGCGCTGCGGAATATGTTAGCGCTATATAAAAATAAAGATTATTATTATTATTATTATAGGTCACAGAATGTTTGCATAACAACCTTACATATTTCACTTCCTGATGTACTTGTTGGCACTGATACTAACTTTATCAATTCTTCTCTCATTGTGAGACCTTCAGAATATCGACCAATAATGGCCAACTGAGCATGTGATGTGACATCAGTAGTTTCATCAAGAGAGATCGAAAAATATTTACAACTAGCTGAAGAGCCCGGCGTTGCCTGGGCATAGTAAATATCTGTGGTTAGTTATAGCACCTCACTTCTCTTATTTTCCCATCACGCCTCTCATTTTCCCAATCACATCTTTCATTTTCCCCCTCACATCTCTCATTTTCTCCCTCACGCCTCTCATTCCCCCCTAACACTTGTCATTTCGACCTCACATCTGTCATTTTCCGATCACTCCACTATTTTCCCTCACTCCTCTCATTTTGCACTCACACCTTTTCATTTTCACCTCACACCTCTCATTTTCACCTCAGTATATACATGTTTGTCATCTCCCTTATATATAGTATACACCTGTATGTCATCTCCTGTATATAGTATATACATGTATGTCATCTCCCCTGTATATAGTATATACCTGCTGTGTGTCATCTCCCCTGTATATAGTATATACCTGTATGTCATCTCCTCCTATATATAGTATATACCTGTATGTCATCTCCTTCTATATATAGTATATACCTGTATGTCATCTCCTCCTGTATATAGTATATACCTGTGTGTCTTCTCCCCTGTATATAGTATATATCTGTGTGTCATCTCCTCCTGTGTATAGTATATACCTGTATGTCATCTCCTCCTCTATATAGTATATACCTGTGTGTCATCTCCCCTGTATATAGTATATACCTGTGTGTCATCTCCTCCTGTATTATACCTCGTTCACACGTTGTTTACTCAGTATTTTTACCTCAGTATTTGTAAGCTAAATTGGCAGCCTGGCAGTATATATTAGCTCACACATACACATAATAGACAGGTCATGTGACTGACAGCTGCCGTATTTCCTATATGGTACATTTGTTGCTTTTGTAGTTTGCTTATTAATCAGATTTTTATTTTTGAAGGATAATACCAGACTTGTGTGTGTTTTAGGGCGAGTTTCGTTTGTCAAGTTGTGTGTGTTGAGTTGCGTGTGGCGACATGCATGTAGCGACTTTTGTGAGATGAGTTTTGTGTGGCAACATGCGTGTAGCAACTTTTTGTGTGTCGAGTTGCATGTGACAGGTTAGTGCAGCAAGTTGTGTGCAGCAAGTTTTGCGCATGGCGAGTTTTTGCGCGTGGCGAGTTTTATGTATGGTGCCTTTTGAGTATGTGCAAGTTTTGTGTGAGGCAACTTTTGCATGTGTTGCAACTTTTGTGCATGTGGCAATTTTTGCGCGTGTGCAAGTTTTGCGTGTGGTGAGTTTTCCATGAGGCGAGATTTGCACTTGTGGCGAGTTTTGCGTGAGCCTAGTTTTTGCATGTGGTGAGTTTTGCGCATGGCGAGTTTTGAGCGGCGACTTTTGTGTTTCGACTTTTATGTGGCGAGGTTGGTGTATGTGTGGTGAGATGTGTGCTGAGGGTAATATGTGTTCAAGCATGTGGTAGTGTGTGGCGCATTTTGTGTGTGTTCATATCCCCGTGTGTGGTGAGTATCCCATGTCGGGGCCCCACCTTAGCAACTGTCCGGTATATACTCTTTGGCGCCATCGCTCTCATTCTTTAAGTCCCCCTTGTTCACATCTGGCAGCTGTCAATTTGCCTCCAACACTTTTCCTTTCACTTTTCCCCATTATGTAGATAGGGGCAAAATTGTTTGGTGAATTGGAAAGCGCGGGGTTAAAATTTCACCTCACAACATAGCCTATGACGCTCTCGGGGTCCAGACGTGTGACTGTGCAAAATTTTGTGGCTGTAGCTGCGACCCCTCCAACACTTTTCCTTTCACTTTTTTCCCCATTATGTAGATAGGGGCAAAATTGTTTGGTGAATTGGAAAGCGCGGGGTTAAAAATTCACCTCACAACATAGCCTATGACACTCTCGGGGTCCAGATGTGTGACTGTGCAAAATTTTGTGGCTGTAGCTGCCACGCCTCAAACACTTGTCCTTTCACTTTTTTCCCCATTATGTAGATAGGGGCAAAATTGTTTGGTGAATTGGAACGTGCGGAGTTAAAATTTCGCCTCACAACATAGCCTATGACGCTCTCGGGGTCCAGACGTTTGACCGTGCAAAATTTTGTGGCTGTAGCTGTGACGGTGCAGATGCCAATCCCAGACATACACACACACACACATTCAGCTTTATATATTAGACTAGCTGAAGAGCCCGGCGTTGCCTGGGCATAGTAAATATCTGTGGTTAGTTAGAGCACCTCAATTCTCTTATTTTCCCATCACGCCTCTCATTTTCCCAATAACATCTTTCATTTTCCCCCTCACATCTCTCATTTTCTCCCTCACACCTCTCATTTTCTCCCTCACTCCTCTCATTCCCGCCTAACACTTGTCATTTCGACCTCACATCTGTCATTTTCCGATCACTCCACTATTTTCCCTCACTCCTCTCATTTTGCACTCACACCTTTTCATTTTCACCTCACACCTCTCATTTTCACCTCAGTATAAACATGTTTGTCATCTCCCTTATATATAGTATACACCTGTATGTCATCTCCTGTATATAGTATATAGCTATATGTCATCTCCCCTGTATATAGTATATACCTGCTGTGTCCTCTCCCCTGTATATAGTATATACCTGTATGTCATCTCCTCCTATATATAGTATATACCTGTATGTCATCTCCTCCTATATATAGTATATACCTGTATATCATCTCCTTCTATATATAGTATATACCTGTATGTCATCTCCTCCTGTATATAGTATATACCTGTGTGTCATCTCCCCTGTATACAGTATATATCTGTGTGTTGTCATCTCCTCCTGTATATAGTATATACCTGTATGTCATCTTCTATATATAGCATATACCTGTATGTCATCTCCTCCTGTATATAGTATATACCTGTAGGTAATCTGCTCCTGTATATAGTATATACCTGTGTGTCATCTCCTCCTGTATATAGTATATACCTGTATGTCATCTCCTCCTCTATATAGTATATACCTGTGTGTATCTCTCCTGTATATAGTATATATCTGTGTGTCATCTCCCCTGTATATAGTATATACCTGTGTGATTTCCTGTATTAGACCTCGTTAACACGTTATTTGCTCAGTATTTTTACCTCAGTATTTGTAAGATAAATTGACAGCCTGATAAATCCCCAGCCAACAGGAAGCCCTCCCCCTGGCAGTATATATTAGCTCCCACATACACATAATAGACAGGTCATGTGACTGACAGCTGCTGTATTTCCTATATGGTACATTTGTTGCTCTTGTAGTTTGTCTGCTTATTAATCAGATTTTTATTTTTGAAGGCTAATACCAGACTTGTGTGTGTTTTAGGGCGAGTTTCGTTTGTCAAGTTGTGTGTGTTGTGTGTGGCGACATGCATGTAGCGACTTTTGTGAGATGAGTTTTGTGTGGCAACATGCGTGTAGCAACTTTTTGTGTGTCGAGTTGCATGTGACAGGTTAGTGTAGCAAGTTGTGTGCAGCAAGTTTTGCGCATGGCGAGTTTTGCGCGTGGTGAGTTTTATGTCTGGTGCCTTTTGAGTATGTGCAAGTTTTGTGTGAGGCAAGTTTTGCATGTGTTGCAACTTTTGTGCATGTGGCAATTTTTCCGCGTGTGCAAGTTTTGCGTGTGGTGAGTTTTCCATGAGGTGAGTTTTGCACTTGTGGCGAGTTTTGCGTGAGCCTAGTTTTTGCATGTGGTGAGTTTTGCGCGTGGTGAGTTTTGAGCGGCGACTTTTGTGTTTCGACTTTTATGTGGCGAGGTTGGTGTATGTGTGGTGAAATGTGTGCTGAGGGTAATATGTGTTCAAGCACGTGGTAGTGTGTGGCGCATTTTATGTGTGTGTTCATATCCCCATGTGTGGTGAGTATCTCATGTCGGGGCCCCACCTTAGCAACTGATCGGTATATACTCTTTGGCGCCATCGCTCTCATTCTTTAAGTCCCCCTTGTTCACATCTGGCAGCTGTCAATTTGCCTCCAACACTTTTCCTTTCACTTTTCCCCATTATGTAGATAGGGGAAAAATAGTTTGGTGAATTGGAAAGCGCGGAGTTAAAATTTCACCTCACAACATAGCCTATGACGCTCTCAGGGTCCAGACGTGTGACTGTGCAAAATTTTGTTTCTGTAGCTGCGACGCCTCCAACACTTTTCCTTTCACTTTTTTCCCCATTATGTAGATAGGGGCAAAATTGTTTGGTGAATTGGAAAGCGCGGGGTTAAAATTTCACCTCACAACGTAGCCTATGACGCTCTCAGGGTCCAGACGTGTGACTGTGCAAAATTTTGTTGCTGTAGCTGCGACGCTTCCAACACTTTTCCTTTCACTTTTTTCCCCATTATGTAGATAGGGGCAAAATTGTTTGGTGAATTGGAACGCGCGGGGTTAAAATTTCGCCTCACAATATAGCCTATGACGCTCTCGGGGTCTAGACGTGTGACTGTGCAAAATTTTGTGGCTGTAGCTGCGACGGTGCAGATGCCAATCCCGGACATACACACATACACACACACATTCAGCTTTATATAGTAGATTACTTATGTCTCTCTTTAATTGATGTTGTACGTTTGTGTTCAGTCTCATTATTCGGTCTTTTATGATATTTCTACTGAGTGGTAACTCAGATATTCTCTTAATAATTGCATCTTTATTCTGCATATCATGAAATAGAACTGGTGCACATCTTAAGAGAGTTTCTTTAATAAATTCTCTCTCACTGAGTGCTTTTCCATGCTGAGCTATGGAGTGAGCAATGCTCAGACTTGCAGATGTTAAATTTGTAGAGCTTTTTACAAATTTAAGGATGGAATTAGATTGGCTCTTATGAAGGTGTTGCTGCCTGGAAATGTATTCCTTCCTTTCATCCTCACTTTTTTTCAAGAGCTGGGAATGATTAGTTTCAAAATGTCTATTTATATTCCACGTTCTGCTTACTACCGTTTCACTACATAGAACGCAAAATGATCTGCCATTTTTTTCTATAATGCCATACATCTCAGTCCATGTCTCTTGAAAGGGTCGGCTACTGCTACTACCACTCCCTTTACTTAACTTTGTTTTTTTATTTTGTGGCTTCTCCATGAGAGGGGCAGTGAGAGAAGATTTAGGCCGGCGTCACACTCGGCGTAAGACAATATGGTACGTATATTACGGCCGTAATACGCTGAAAAGTCTCCAAAATAGTGGTCCGTAACTCCTCCGTAGGCAGGGTGTATCAGCGTATTTTGCGCATGGCATCCTCCGTATGTAATCCGTATGGCATCCGTACTGCGTGTTTTTCTCGCAGGCTTGCAAAACCGACATACGGCTATACAAGGGATCCATGTGTAAAAAAACATAAAAACATATATACTGTCTATATATATATATATATATATATATATATATATATATAGACACATATATGTATTATCAGAGGGTCAATATGGGCGGTAGCCCAGGGCCCAGTGGTCTGGGGGGGCCCTGGGCTACCGCACAGATTGACCCTCCGCTAAATGTCTGAATGCCCGCCGGCATTTGTGTGCCCCTGGATCCGGTGGGCAGAGAGAGGGGGCCCGCATTGGGCCCCTTCTCATCTCACCGGGCCCCTTCCGGCGCTGCGGCGTTTTCCTATTGACGTGCGGGCGCACGCCCGCACGTCAATAGTTAACAACAACAGCCGCCAGCCAATTGGAGGCTGGCAGCTGAAGTCGGCCGCAGCGCAAACGTCGCCGGCGTCTGACGTCATTGTCAGTCGCCGGCGAGTGTGCGCTGCTGAAGGGAGCTCACCGCCTGGAGCGCGGACAGGTGAGGAGGAGACTGTTTGTTTTTTTTTTTATCAGTTAACGGTGGACACACTGGGGGGCAATGCTGGAGGACATACTGGGGGGCAATGCTGGAGGACACACTGGGGCAATGCTGGAGACAGTGGGGCAGATTGCTGGAGGACACACTGGGGGCAATGCTGGAGACACTGGGGCAGATTGTTGGAGACAGTGGGGCAATGCTGGAGACAGTGGGGCAATGCTGGAGACAGTGGGGCAATGCTGGAGACAGTGGGGCAATGCTGGAGACAGTGGGGCAGATTGCTGGAGGACACACTGGGGGCAATGCTGGAGACACTGGAGCAGATTGCTGGAGGACACACTAGGGGCAATGCTGGAGACACTGGGGCAGATTGTTGGAGACAGTGGGGCAATGCTGGAGACAGTGGGGCAATGCTAGAGACAGTGGGGCAATGCTGGAGGCAGTGGGGCAGATTGCTGGAGACAGTGGGGCAATGCTGGAGACAGTGCGGCAGATTGCTGGAGGACACACTAGGGGCAATGCTGGAGACACTGGGGCAGATTACTGGAGACACTGGGGCAGATTGCTGGAGACAGTGGGGCAGATTGCTGGAGGACACACTGGGGGCAATTATGGAGACACTGGAGCAGATTGCTGGAGGACACACTGGGGGCAATGCTGGAGACAGTGGGGCAGATTGCTGGAGGACCCACTGGGGGCAATGCTGGAGACACTGGAGCAGATTGCTGGAGGACACACTGGGGGCAATGCTGGAGACACTGGGGCAGATTGTTGGAGACAGTGGGGCAGTGCTGGAGACAGTGGGGCAATGCTGGAGACAGTGGGGCAATGCTGGAGACAGTGGGGCAGATTGCTGGAGGACACACTGGGGGCAATGCTGGAGACACTGGAGCAGATTGCTGGAGGACACACTGGGGGCAATGCTGGAGACACTGGGGCAGATTGTTGGAGACAGTGGGGCAATGCTGGAGACAGTGGGGCAATGCTGGAGGCAGTGGGGCAGATTGCTGGAGACAGTGGGGCAATGCTGGAGACAGTGCGGCAGATTGCTGGAGGACACACTGGGGGCAATGCTGGAGACACTGGGGCAGATTACTGGAGACACTGGGGCAGATTGCTGGAGACAGTGGGGCAGATTGCTGGAGGACACACTGGGGGCAATTATGGAGACAGTGGGGCAGATTGCTGGAGACAGTGGGGCAGATTGCTGGAGACAGTGGGGCAGATTGCTGGAGACAGTGGGGCAATGCTGGAGACAGTGGGGCAATGCTGGAGACAGTGGGGCAGATTGCTGGAGACAGTGGGGCAATGCTGGAGACAGTGGGGCAATGCTGGAGACAGTGGGGCAATGCTGGAGACAGTGGGGCAGATTGCTGGAGACAGTGGGGCAATGCTGGAGACAGTGGGGCATTGCTGGAGACTGTGGGGCAGATTGCTGGAGGACACACTGGGGGCAATGCTGGAGACACTGGGGCAGATTGCTGGAAGACACACTGGGGGCAATGCTGGAGACACTGGGGCAGATTGTTGGAGACAGTGGGGCAATGCTGGAGACAGTGGGGCAATGCTGGAGACAGTGGGGCAATGCTGGAGGCAGTGGGGCAGATTGCTGGAGACAGTGGGGCAATGCTGGAGACAGTGGGGCAGATTGCTGGAGGACACACTGGGGGCAATTCTGGAGACACTGGGGCAGATTGTTGGAGACAGTGGGGCAATGCTGGAGACAGTGGGGCAATGCTGGAGACAGTGGGGCAGATTGCTGGAGGACACACTGGGGGCAATGCTGGAGACACTGGAGCAGATTGCTGGAGGACACACTGGGGGCAATGCTGGAGACAATGGGGCAGATTGTTGGAGACAGTGGGGCAATGCTGGAGACAGTGGGGCAATGCTGGAGACAGTGGGGCAGATTGCTGGAGACAGTGGGGCAATGCTGGAGACAGTGCGGCAGATTGCTGGAGGACACACTGGGGGCAATGCTGGAGACACTGGGGCAGATTACTGGAGACACTGGGGCAGATTGCTGGAGACAGTGGGGCAGATTGCTGGAGGACACACTGGGGGCAATTATGGAGACAGTGGGGCAGATTGCTGGAGACAGTGGGGCAGATTGCTGGAGACAGTGGGGCAGATTGCTGGAGACAGTGGGGCAATGCTGGAGACAGTGGGGCAATGCTGGAGACAGTTGGGCAGATTGCTGGAGACAGTGGGGCAATGCTAGAGACAGTGGTGCAATGCTGGAGACAGTGGGGCAATGCTGGAGACAGTGGGGCAGATTGCTGGAGACAGTGGGGCAATGCTGGAGACAGTGGGGCATTGCTGGAGACAGTGGGGCAGATTGCTGGAGGACACACTGGGGGCAATGCTGGAGACACTGGGGCAGATTGCTGGAGGACACACTGGGGGCAATGCTGGAGACACTGGGGCAGATTGTTGGAGACAGTGGGGCAATGCTGGAGACAGTGGGGCAATGCTGGAGACAGTGGGGCAATGTTGGAGGCAGTGGGGCAGATTGCTGGAGACAGTGGGGCAATGCTGGAGACAGTGGGGCAGATTGCTGGAGGACACACTGGGGGCAATGCTGGAGACACTGGGGCAGATTGTTGGAGACAGTGGGGCAATGCTGGAGACAGTGGGGCAATGCTGGAGACAGTGGGGCAATGCTGGAGACAGTGGGGCAGATTGCTGGAGAACACACTGGGGGCAATGCTGGAGACACTGGGGCAGATTGTTGGAGACAGTGGGGCAATGCTGGAGACAGTGGGGCAATGCTGGAGACAGTGGGGCAATGCTGGAGGCAGTGGGGCAGATTGCTGGAGACAGTGGGGCAATGCTGGAGACAGTGCGGCAGATTGCTGGAGGACACACTGGGGGCAATGCTGGAGACACTGGGGCAGATTACTGGAGACACTGGGGCAGATTGCTAGAGACAGTGGGGCAGATTGCTGGAGGACACACTGGAGGCAATTATGGAGACAGTGGGGCAGATTGCTGGAGACAGTGGGGCAGATTGCTGGAGACAGTGGGGCAGATTGCTGGAGACAGTGGGGCAATGCTGGAGACAGTGGGGCAATGCTGTAAACAGTGGGGCAATGCTGGAGACAGTGGGGCAATGCTGGAGACAGTGGGGCAGATTGCTGGAGACAGTGGGGCAATGCTGGAGACAGTGGGGCAATGCTGGAGACAGTGGGGCAGATTGCTGGAGGACACACTGGGGGCAATGCTGGAGACACTGGGGCAGATTGCTGGAGGACACGCTGGGGGCAATGCTGGAGACACTGGGGCAGATTGTTGGAGACAGTGGGGCAATGCTGGAGACAGTGGGGCAATGCTGGAGACAGTGGGGCAATGCTGGAGGCAGTGGGGCAGATTGCTAGAGACAGTGGGGCAATGCTGGAGACAGTGGGGCAGATTGCTGGAGGACACACTGGGGGCAATGCTGGAGACACTGGGGCAGATTACTGGAGACACTGGGGCAGATTGCTGGAGACAGTGGGGCAGATTGCTGGAGGACACACTGGGGGCAATTATGGAGACAGTGGGGCAGATTGCTGGAGACAGTGGGGCAGATTGCTGGAGACAGTGGGGCAGATTGCTGGAGACAGTGGGGCAATGCTGGAGACAGTGGGGCAATGCTGGAGACAGTGGGGCAATGCTGGAGACAGTGGGGCAGATTGCTGGAGACACACTGGGGGCAATGCTGGAGACACTGGGGCAGATTGCTGGAGGACACACTGGGGGCAATGCTGGAGACACTGGGGCAGATTACTGGAGACACTGGGGCAGATTGCTGGAGACAGTGGGGCAGATTGCTGAAGACAGTGGGGCAGATTGCTGAAGACAGTGGGGCAGATTGCTGGAGACAGTGGGGCAGATTGCTGGAGACAGTGGGGCAGATTGCTGGAGGACACACTGGGGGCAATTATGGAGACACTGGAGCAGATTGCTGGAGGACACACTGGGGGCAATGCTGGAGACAGTGGGGCAGATTGCTGGAGGACCCACTGGGGGCAATGCTGGAGACACTGGAGCAGATTGCTGGAGGACACACTGGGGGCAATGCTGGAGACACTGGGGCAGATTGTTGGAGACAGTGGGGCAGTGCTGGAGACAGTGGGGCAATGCTGGAGACAGTGGGGCAATGCTGGAGACAGTGGGGCAGATTGCTGGAGGACACACTGGGGGCAATGCTGGAGACACTGGAGCAGATTGCTGGAGGACACACTGGGGGCAATGCTGGAGACACTGGGGCAGATTGTTGGAGACAGTGGGGCAATGCTGGAGACAGTGGGGCAATGCTGGAGGCAGTGGGGCAGATTGCTGGAGACAGTGGGGCAATGCTGGAGACAGTGCGGCAGATTGCTGGAGGACACACTGGGGGCAATGCTGGAGACACTGGGGCAGATTACTGGAGACACTGGGGCAGATTGCTGGAGACAGTGGGGCAGATTGCTGGAGGACACACTGGGGGCAATTATGGAGACAGTGGGGCAGATTGCTGGAGACAGTGGGGCAGATTGCTGGAGACAGTGGGGCAGATTGCTGGAGACAGTGGGGCAATGCTGGAGACAGTGGGGCAATGCTGGAGACAGTGGGGCAGATTGCTGGAGACAGTGGGGCAATGCTGGAGACAGTGGGGCAATGCTGGAGACAGTGGGGCAATGCTGGAGACAGTGGGGCAGATTGCTGGAGACAGTGGGGCAATGCTGGAGACAGTGGGGCATTGCTGGAGACTGTGGGGCAGATTGCTGGAGGACACACTGGGGGCAATGCTGGAGACACTGGGGCAGATTGCTGGAAGACACACTGGGGGCAATGCTGGAGACACTGGGGCAGATTGTTGGAGACAGTGGGGCAATGCTGGAGACAGTGGGGCAATGCTGGAGACAGTGGGGCAATGCTGGAGGCAGTGGGGCAGATTGCTGGAGACAGTGGGGCAATGCTGGAGACAGTGGGGCAGATTGCTGGAGGACACACTGGGGGCAATTCTGGAGACACTGGGGCAGATTGTTGGAGACAGTGGGGCAATGCTGGAGACAGTGGGGCAATGCTGGAGACAGTGGGGCAGATTGCTGGAGGACACACTGGGGGCAATGCTGGAGACACTGGAGCAGATTGCTGGAGGACACACTGGGGGCAATGCTGGAGACAATGGGGCAGATTGTTGGAGACAGTGGGGCAATGCTGGAGACAGTGGGGCAATGCTGGAGACAATGGGGCAGATTGCTGGAGACAGTGGGGCAATGCTGGAGACAGTGCGGCAGATTGCTGGAGGACACACTGGGGGCAATGCTGGAGACACTGGGGCAGATTACTGGAGACACTGGGGCAGATTGCTGGAGACAGTGGGGCAGATTGCTGGAGGACACACTGGGGGCAATTATGGAGACAGTGGGGCAGATTGCTGGAGACAGTGGGGCAGATTGCTGGAGACAGTGGGGCAGATTGCTGGAGACAGTGGGGCAATGCTGGAGACAGTGGGGCAATGCTGGAGACAGTTGGGCAGATTGCTGGAGACAGTGGGGCAATGCTAGAGACAGTGGTGCAATGCTGGAGACAGTGGGGCAATGCTGGAGACAGTGGGGCAGATTGCTGGAGACAGTGGGGCAATGCTGGAGACAGTGGGGCATTGCTGGAGACAGTGGGGCAGATAGCTGGAGGACACACTGGGGGCAATGCTGGAGACACTGGGGCAGATTGCTGGAGGACACACTGGGGGCAATGCTGGAGACACTGGGGCAGATTGTTGGAGACAGTGGGGCAATGCTGGAGACAGTGGGGCAATGCTGGAGACAGTGGGGCAATGTTGGAGGCAGTGGGGCAGATTGCTGGAGACAGTGGGGCAATGCTGGAGACAGTGGGGCAGATTGCTGGAGGACACACTGGGGGCAATGCTGGAGACACTGGGGCAGATTGTTGGAGACAGTGGGGCAATGCTGGAGACAGTGGGGCAATGCTGGAGACAGTGGGGCAATGCTGGAGACAGTGGGGCAGATTGCTGGAGGACACACTGGGGGCAATGCTGGAGACACTGGAGCAGATTGCTGGAGAACACACTGGGGGCAATGCTGGAGACACTGGGGCAGATTGTTGGAGACAGTGGGGCAATGCTGGAGACAGTGGGGCAATGCTGGAGACAGTGGGGCAATGCTGGAGGCAGTGGGGCAGATTGCTGGAGACAGTGGGGCAATGCTGGAGACAGTGCGGCAGATTGCTGGAGGACACACTGGGGGCAATGCTGGAGACACTGGGGCAGATTACTGGAGACACTGGGGCAGATTGCTAGAGACAGTGGGGCAGATTGCTGGAGGACACACTGGAGGCAATTATGGAGACAGTGGGGCAGATTGCTGGAGACAGTGGGGCAGATTGCTGGAGACAGTGGGGCAGATTGCTGGAGACAGTGGGGCAATGCTGGAGACAGTGGGGCAATGCTGTAAACAGTGGGGCAATGCTGGAGACAGTGGGGCAATGCTGGAGACAGTGGGGCAGATTGCTGGAGACAGTGGGGCAATGCTGGAGACAGTGGGGCAATGCTGGAGACAGTGGGGCAGATTGCTGGAGGACACACTGGGGGCAATGCTGGAGACACTGGGGCAGATTGCTGGAGGACACGCTGGGGGCAATGCTGGAGACACTGGGGCAGATTGTTGGAGACAGTGGGGCAATGCTGGAGACAGTGGGGCAATGCTGGAGACAGTGGGGCAATGCTGGAGGCAGTGGGGCAGATTGCTAGAGACAGTGGGGCAATGCTGGAGACAGTGGGGCAGATTGCTGGAGGACACACTGGGGGCAATGCTGGAGACACTGGGGCAGATTACTGGAGACACTGGGGCAGATTGCTGGAGACAGTGGGGCAGATTGCTGGAGGACACACTGGGGGCAATTATGGAGACAGTGGGGCAGATTGCTGGAGACAGTGGGGCAGATTGCTGGAGACAGTGGGGCAGATTGCTGGAGACAGTGGGGCAATGCTGGAGACAGTGGGGCAATGCTGGAGACAGTGGGGCAATGCTGGAGACAGTGGGGCAGATTGCTGGAGACACACTGGGGGCAATGCTGGAGACACTGGGGCAGATTGCTGGAGGACACACTGGGGGCAATGCTGGAGACACTGGGGCAGATTACTGGAGACACTGGGGCAGATTGCTGGAGACAGTGGGGCAGATTGCTGAAGACAGTGGGGCAGATTGCTGAAGACAGTGGGGCAGATTGCTGGAGACAGTGGGGCAGATTGCTGGAGACAGTGGGGCAGATTGCTGGAGACAGTGGGGCAATGCTGGAGACAGTGCGGCAGATTGCTAGAGACAGTGGGGCAATGCTGGAGACAGTGGGGCAATGCTGGAGACAGTGGGGCAATGCTGGAGACAGTGGGGCAGATTGCTGGAGGACACACTGGGGGCAATGCTGGAGACACTGCGGCAGATTGCTGGAGGACACACTGGGGGCAATGCTGGAGACACTGGGGCAGATTACTGGATACACTGGGGCAGATTGCTGGAGACAGTGGGGCAGATTGCTGAAGACAGTGGGGCAGATTGCTGAAGACAGCGGGGCAGATTGCTGGAGACAGCGGGGCAGATTGCTGGAGACAGTGGGGCAGATTGCTGGAGACAGTGGGGCAATGCTGGAGACAGTGGGGCAATGCTGGAGACAGTGGGGCAGATTGCTGGAGACAGTGGGGCAATGCTGGAGACAGTGGGGCAATGCTGGAGACAGTGGGGCAGATTGCTGGAGGACACACTGGGGGCAATGCTGGAGACACTGGGGCAGATTGCTGGAGGACACACTGGGGCAATATTGGAGACACTGGGGCAGATTACTGGAGACACTGGGGCAATGCTGGAGACAGTGGGGCAGATTGCTGGAGGACACACTGGGGCAATGCTAGAGACAGTGGGGCAATGCTGGAGACAGTGGGGCAGATTACTGGAGACACTGGGGCAGATTGCTGGAGACAGTGGGGCAATGCTGGAGACAGTGGGGCAGATTGCTGGAGACAGTGGGGCAATGCTGGAGACAGTGGGGCAGATTGCTGGAGGACACACTGGGGGCAATTCTGGAGACAGTGGGGCAGATTGCTGGAGGACACACTGGGGGCAATGCTGGAGACAGTGGGGCAGATTGCTGGAGGACACACTGGGGGCAATGCTGGAGACACTGGGGCAGATTGCTGGAGGACACACTGGGGGCAATGCTGGAGACAGTGGGGCAGATTGCTGGAGACAGTGGGGCAGATTGCTGGAGACAGTGGGGCAGATTGCTGAAGACAGTGGGGCAGATTGCTGAAGACAGTGGGGCAGATTGCTGGAGACAGTGGGGCAATGCTGGAGACAGTGGGGCAGATTGCTGGAGACAGTGGGGCAATGCTGGAGACAGTGGGGCAATGCTGGAGACAGTGGGGCAATGCTGGAGACAGTGGGGAAGATTGCTGGAGACAGTGGGGCAGATTGCTGGAGACAGTGGGGCAATGCTGGAGACAGTGGGGCAATGCTGGAGACAGTGGGGCAGATTGCTGGAGAACACACTGGGGTAATGCTGGAGACACTGGGGCAGATTGCTGGAGACACTGGGGCAGATTGCTGGAGACACTGGGGCAGATTGCTGGACACACTGGGGGTAATATGCTGGACACACTGGGGCAGATTGCTGGACACACTGTCTGGGGGCAATATGCTGGACATACTGGGGGTAATATGCTGGACACCCTGGGGGTAATATGCTGGACACACTGGGGGTAATATGCTGGACACACTGGGGGCAGGACTGGAGGCATGGGCAGAATGGAGACACGGGGTAGAATGAAAGACATGGGGCAGGATTGGATCATGGGGCAGGATGGATACGATGGAGACAGATGGGGCAGGATGGGGAGATCATATGGTGTAGAATGGATACTCATGACTGCAGGATTTGAGAACATATGGCTGGAGCCAGGAATAAGACACACGGGGCCAGGATGGGGAATATTATTACCATAGGGGCCAATTAAGGGATATTATTACTGCAGTGATGTATTTATTTTATTTTTTGAGTGTACTGTTTTAAATGGGGGGCGGTCCTGTTACTGTATAGAGTGATACTATATCGCCTTTTTTTCTTCATGTGGTGTAATTTAGAAGTTGTGAAAAATTAAGTAATATGTTCTGCAAGCGGAGCTCGAGATAACTGTGTTATTTCCTGCAGAAACGAGTCCTGGCTGGAAGAAATGATGGCGGTCTGTGCTGGATGAAAGATGAAGGACTTCACCTAGAGACGTCACTGGTGAGTCAGTGTTACTTATACACTGACACTATACACTGTATACTATATACAGAGGTCCTGTGTACAATGTCACCAGTGATCACTGTATTACCTCTACACAGACACTGCATACTAAGTACAAATCTCCTGTGAATACTGGCACTTATGGTGATAGTATTGTGTTGTTTTTTTTTTTTATTACTGATCAGTATTGTAGTATTCAGTCACTATATGGTGGTAATATGTGGTCTGGAAATGGTGTTGTGGTATTTGTTCCTTGTATGTGCTATTTGGTCACCAAGTGGTAATATGTGGTCTTGACACGGTGCGGTGGTATTTGTTCCATGTATGTGATATTATTCGATCACTGTGGTTGTAATTTGTGGTCTGGTCATGGTGCGGTGGTATTTGTTCCTTGTATGTGATATTATTCGATCACTGTGGTTGTAATTTGTAGTCTGGTCATGGTGCGGTGGTATTTGTTCCTTGTATGTGATATTATTGGTCAAGATATACCTAAATTGTATTGCAGATTTTAACAAATATTTAATAGGTTACAGTAGAGTAGGGCCCGGCCCTTTTTCTGGAATAATCTGGTTCGGGTATATCATGACCCCCGTCACATGACCCCCGTCACATGACCCCCGTCACATGACCGGGGGGGCCCACAGTGTGTGAACAGCCCGGGGCCCTGGCTACCCTTAATCCACCTATATATATATATATATATATATATATATATATATATATATACCTATTCTATGTGTACACATTTATTCTACCTATTCTACTGTAAGCTGTCAGTGTGATTTTACTGTGCACCACACTGAATTGTCGGCTTTTCTCTGTAACACCGCTGCGCATTTCTCGCAAGTCACACTGCTGGTCCGTGTGTAATCCGTATTTTTCTGGCTTCCATAGACTTTCATTGGCGTTTTTTTGTGCAATACGGTGACAAACGCAGCATGCTGCGATTTTCTACGGCCGTAGAAAGCCGTATAATACTGATCAGTAAAATACGGCAGATAGGAGCAGGGGCATAGAGAATAATTGGGACGTTTTTTAGGCGTGTTTTACGGACGTATTTTATGCGCTCTTACGTCCGTAAAACTTGCTAGTGTGAGCTCGGCCTTATAGTTAGCCCTGCAGGCAATTAGGGGTTAGCTAACCTAACTAACCATATGATGGCACATGTAACTGTCTTTTAGGAAAGGGCAGAGTTAATAAGCAGAAATAGGGGTTGATAAGGATGCACAACAGTAATGGTGGTGAAATGGAGTCTGTACTATGCTGCAAGATGGCGTTCCTTATGTAAATTAATGGCGGGAAACGGCACCCATAGCACAGGCCTCTTCCAGCCTCCCCCTCACTTATCTCAGTAATGGCCAATGATACCCCACAGTTCACTGGATGATGGTTGCTGTAGTAATCACAGGGCCTGCAGGCAGCAATCACAGGGCCTCCAGACAGCGATCACCTCAGGCCTCAGAAGTGCGTCCCCTGCGGCATTGCGCTGTTCCTTGCTGCGTCAGCCGGAAGTTCGGGCCTACCAGAAGTCCCAGGCCTAGATGCTCTGCGCCGGAGCTCTGTTGTTTGGGCGGCATTGCGCTGCTCCCTGCTGCGCTAGCCGGAAGTTCGGGCCTACCGGAAGTCCCAGGCCTAGACGCTCTGCGCCGGAGCTCTGTTGTTTGGGCCTACAGACCTCCGGCACAGACCTCCTGCATGGCATCCGATCCGATAAAAAATCAGAACGGCTTGCCATGCAATTTAAAGGATGCTTAATTTCTATGGGGCCGCGGCCGGCGGCCGCGTGCCACTGAAAATAACTACGCATGTCAGCACTGACACGCGTGTCATAGGTTCGCCATCACTGGCTTATGCAATAACAGTATAGGAGACCCATTGTTTAATAATGGGAGCATAGCGGGATGATGGCACTCTAAGAATAATGAGGGTCGACTGCTGACCCTTTAAGAATATTAAAGGGCTCCTGATGGCCCTATAAAATTAGGCTTTGTGACTTTCAGACTCCCTCCTTCATAAAGGAAACAGGATGTGTCTGATGATGTGTCACACACCACATGGCCACATAAGGTTGTAAAATGTTAACTCCTTTACCCCCAAGAGTGCTTTGCACAATTAATGACCAAACCAATATTTTACAATTCTGACCACTGGTCCTTTATGAGGTAATAACTCTGGAACGCTTCCATGGACCCTGGTGATTCTGGCAATGTTTTCTCGTGACATATTGCACTTCATTACAGTTGACCAGCGATTTCTCATTTTTGCAACACCATTTTTTTAGGGACCACATCACATTTGAAGTCTATTGAGGGGTCTATATGATAGAAAATACCCAAGTGTGACACCATTCTAAAAACTGCACCCCTCAAGGTGCTCAAAACCACATTCAAGAAGTTTATTAACTCTTCAGGTGCTTCACAGGAATTTTTGGAATGTTTCAAAAAATGAACATTTAAATTTTTTTCACAAAAAATTTCCTTCAGATACAATTTGTGTTATTTTCCCCAGGGTAACAGGAGAAATTGGACTGAAAAAGTTGTTGTCCAATTTGTATGCTGATACCGCATATGTGGGGGTAAACCACTGTTTGGGTGCACTGCAGAGGTCGGAAGGGAAGGAGCACCATTTTACTTTTTCAATGCAGAATTGGCTGGAATTGAGATCGGACGCCATGTCGCATTTGGAGAGCCTCGGATGTGCCTAAACAGTGGAAACCCCAAATTCTGAGTCCAACACTAACCCCAACACACCCCTTCCTTTAATCCCAACACTAACCATAATCACACCCCCAACCCAAACACACCCCACCCTAATCCCAACCCTAACCATAACCTTAACACCTGCGCACCTCTAACCCAACACACCCCTAACCCTAATCCCAACCATAGCCATAACCCTAACCACACCCTTAATCCCAATCTTAATCGAAACCCGAACCCTAAGCCCAACCATAAATGTAATACACACCCTAACCCCAGCTCTAGCCCCAACCCTAATCCTAACTTTAGCCCCAACCCTAACCCTAACTTTAACCCTGACCCTAACTTTAGCCCCAACCCTAACCCTAACTTTAGCCCTAATCCTAACCCTAATGGGAAAATGGAAATAAATACATTTTTTTTAAAATTTTATTACCGTATATACTCGAGTATAAGCCGAGATTTTCAGCCCAAATTTTTGGGCTGAAAGTGCCCCCCTCGGCTTATACTCGAGTCACGGTAGTGGTGGGGTTTGCGGGTGAGGGGGAGAGGGCGCTGAGGTATACTTACCTAGTCCCAGCGATCCTCGCGCTGTCCCTGCCTTCCTCCCCGTCTTCTGTGCTGCAGCGTCTTCCCCTCTTCAGCGGTCACGTGGGACCGCTCATTAGAGATATGAATAAGCGGCTCCACCTCCCATAGGGGCGGAGCCGCCTATTCATTTCTCTAATCAGCGGTGCCGGTGACCGCTGACAGGAAGATGCTGCAGCACAGAAAACGGGGAGGAAGGCAGGGACAGCGCGAGGATCGCTGGGACTAGGTAAGTATGTTATATTCACCTGTCCGCGTTCCAGCCGCCGGGCGTCGCTCCATCTTCCCGGCGCCTCCATCTTCCCGGCGTCTGCGCTCTGACTGTTCAGGCAGAGGGCGCGATGACGCATATAGTGTGCGCGGCGCCCTCTGCCTGATCAGTCAGAGCAGAGACGCCGGGAAGATGGAGGCGCCGGGACCGGACGCTGGGAGCTGCAATCAAGGGAGGTGAGTATGTGGTTTTTTTTTTTTATTGCAGCAGCAGCAGCGGCAGCACAGATTTATGTGCAGCATCTATGGGGGCAGTATGAACGGCACACAGCACTATATGGGGGCAGTATGAACGGCACACAGCACTATATGGGGGCAGTATGAACGGCACACAGCACTATATGGGGGCAGTATGAACGGCACACAGCACTATATGGGGGCAGTATGAACGGCACACAGCACTATATGGGGGCAGTATGAACGGCACACAGCACTATATGGGGGCAGTATGAACGGCACACAGCACTATATGGGGGCAGTATGAACGGCACACAGCACTATATGGGGCATCTGTGCAGCATCTATGGGGCAGTATGAACGGCACACAGCACTATATGGGGCATCTGTGCAGCATCTATGGGGCAATATGAACGGTGCAGAGCACTATATGGCACAGCTATGGGGAAATAATGATCTATTTTTATTTTTGAAATTCACCGGTAAATGCTACATTTCCACCCTAGGCTTATACTCGAGTCAATAAGTTTTCCCAGTTTTTTGTGGCAAAATTAGGGGGGTCGGCTTATACTCGGGTCGGCTTATACTCGAGTATATACGGTATTTTTCCCTAACTAAGGGGATGATAAAGGGGGGTTTGATTTACTATTTATAGTGTTTTTTTTTATATCAGGTTTTTATGTTTGGCAGCTGTCACACGCTAAAAGACACTTTTTATTGCAAAAAATAGTTTTTGCATCGCCACATTTTGAGAGCTATAATTTTTCCATATTTTGGTCCACAGAGTCATGTGATGTCTTGTTTTTTTGTGAGATGAGTTGACGTTTTTATTGGTAACATTTTTGGGCACATGACATTTTTTGATCGCTTTTTATTACGATTTTTGTGAAGCAGAATGAACAAAAACCAGCAACTCGTGAATTTCTTTTGGGGGGCGTTTATACCGTTCTGCGTGTGGTAAAATTGAGAAAGCAGTTTTATTCTTTGGGTCAGTACGATTACAGTGATACCTCATTTATATCATTTTTTGTGTATTGGTGCTTTTATATAATAAAAACTCTTTTATTTAAAAAAGAATTGTTTTTGCATCGCTTTGTTCCCAGAGTTATATCTTTTTTATTTTTTCCCTGATGATGCAGCATGGTGGCTAATTTTTTGAGGAACAAGATGACGTTTTCAATGGTACCATGTTTTTTTATATCCGTCTTTTTGATCGTTTGTTATTCTACTTTTTTTTCGGCAGTATGATGATAAAGCATTGCTTTTTGCCTCGTTTTTTATTTTTATTTATGGTGTTCACTGGAGGGATTAACTAGTGGGACAGTTCTATAGGTCGGGTCATTACGGAGGCGGCAATACTAAATATGTATACTTTTATAGTTTTTTTATTTACATAAATAAATGTATTTATTGGAACAATATTTATTTATTTATTTTTATTTAGGAATTAAAAAATATATATTTTTACACATCTTAATTTTTTTTAAACTTTTTAACATTGTGCCAGGGTGGAACATCACTGTATAAAGTCAGATCGCTGATCAGACACTTTGCACAGCACTGTGTCAGATTAGCGATCTGACAGGCAGTGAAGGAGGCTTCTCAGGTCCTGCTCTCAGCAGGCACTGATAAGCCACCTCCCTGCGGACCCGATGGCCTACATGGAGGAAGCCTTCGGAACAACATGATCACATTGCGTTGCTCTGAGGGTCTCTATGCCACAGGAACGCTGCGATCTTGTTTGATCGCAGTGTTTCAGGGGTTTAAGTGCCAGGAGCGGTCCGTGACTGCTCCTGGCACATAGTACCTGGTGTCAGCTGTGATAATCAGCTGACACCCAGCCGCGATCGTGTATGACGTACTACCCCGTCAATGGTCATATGGGCCCTGGTCACCTCGACAGGATAGTATGTCTGATGTCAAAAAGGGGTTAAAATTACATTTCCCAGGGAATGGATTTGTCTTGGTTGGGTTGAAAGCAATGCTAAAGTTCAAAAACGCTACCTGTGAACATAGCCCAAGGAGTGGAGGAGCATTTTTGTTTTTGGTGATTTATTTTACCTTATATGCAAGTCATTACCCTGGAAAGGATGCTCCTTAACATATTTCCCAGGAAAATCCATTTTGTTTTTGTTTTTGTATGTTTTATTGTGAGTCTGTAAAAGTGGCGTAAGACTGGGTCGAGTACCCGAGTATTTCAATTTGCTCGCCCCGAGCAACGAGCACCCAAACATTTTAGTGCTCGCCCATCACTATTCCGTCCTAAGCTGTCTATACGGGAATGTACGTCATGGGAATCTGAATATAGGTGTCATTTTATGACATGCTTCAGTACAAAAAAGGATATATTTAGTACTTGGTAATTTTAAAAAACTAAAAAAATTCATCATTTCTCAATGTTGCAAGCAACTGACCTTTAGTTAATTGGTATTAAAATGCTGGTTGCGAATTTATTAAATCATTCTGTCACTAGCTAGTCCTGGAGCAAAATTCTGACTGTAAATTCTATAAATGGGCACGTTGTGGGTGGATGGAAACCCAGTTAAAACCAGTTAAAATATTTAAGGTAGGACAATAATATGTTGTTACACCTTTTGTCCTTAGGGACAGTTTAGCATTTTAGTAATGTAAAAATCTTGTCTCTGCGCAAAAGTGAACTTGCTGCATATCTATACACAATAGATATTTCATTTACAGCATGTGGATTAATGCCAAAAAAATAGGGTTTGACTTTGCGGCTTATTATGAGTTATTATTCCATTGCATATTTTAAAAATTATACTCGCAGAAAGGAGAGTTTCTAGATTTGCTTCCTGGAGTTGTGAAACCATAGATTTCTAATCCTTACAAACTCACAACACCCATTATTGAATTTGTCTCACATTAAAAAAAATTGTAGCAAAATAATTTACCATTCTCGCATTCCTCTTATTTTGGTCATTCTGGATTGTACTGTATATAAGTTTTTACCAAAAATGAGATGGTGTGTAAAACCTAAAGCTTTGTCATAAGGACGGAGTCACGGGACATCCGTATGACATGCGTATGGCTTTACATTTCTCACTGATCTTCCAAATTGAATTTAATGGCTCAATGGGCTGAAATGAGGAAAATGTGTGCGTATTTCTCACAAGTCACACGGATGGACTGTGTGGTGTCCGCTTTTTTTCTCGCACCCATAGACTTGCATTGGCAATACTCGGCTGATACTGTATATATGTAAAATCGCAGCATGCTACGATTTCACTCGCTGGCTGAATACGCCCGAGAAAAAAAAAATGGTGATGGGAGCTGCCCCATAGATTAACAGTGGTCCGCGTGCTATGCAATATTTTATCTTACAGCACTCGTCCTTGTTCTAGGCTTGTGTGACGTCGGCCTAAGGAAGGGAATGTGAGCAGACAGAAAGCACCCATAGAATTAAAAGACTCTGAAACTCCATTATCCCAACACTAGAATAGCTGTGTATGGTTCAAAAGTATTGATCCTGGAATGCTCTACCTCAAGATATTAGGACCATCCATAATTTGCATAGTTTTAGGCGCTCGCTCAAAACACATTTGTTCAGAGCGGCCTATCACGTTCACTAATCAAAGTTATGTTATGTTTGTGTGTGTGTAGCCCATTCACGATCCCCATCTATCCCCCACCCCCTGAAGATGGCTGGACCATGATTGTAAATGCATCATTGTAAATACACACCTGTACTTTGTATCTCCTCCCACCTCATTGTAGATTGTAAGCTCTCACGAGCAGGGTCGCCTTATTTTGCTTTAATTATTGTATTGTTAACGTTGTTACTTATGACTTTTGTGTTTGAAACTGTTAAACTGTAAAGCGCTGCGGAATATGTTGGCGCTATATAAATAAAGATTATTATTATTATTGATAGTTAACCCCTTCACGCCTCAGCCATTTTCCGTTTTTGTGTTTCTGTTTCTCATTCCCTTCTTCCCAAAGCCATAACTTTTTATTTTTCCATCAATATGACCATGTGAGGGCTTGTTTTCTGCAGAACAAATTTTACTTTTGAACAACATCATTGATTTTATCATGTTGTGTACTTGAAAACGGGAAAAAAAATTGTGGAGAAATTACAAAAAAAGTGCAATTCCACAACTGTATTTTGGATTTTTTTTTACCATGTTTGCCAAATGCTAAAACTGATTTACCTTTATGATTTTCCAGGTCATTACTAGTTCATAGATACCAAACATGTCCAGGTTGTTTTTATTTAAATGGTGAAAAGAAAATCCAAAGTTTGTTAAAAAAAAATTAATAAAAATTGCGAAATTTTCAGAGACCCGAAGCATCTACATTTTACGTGATCTGGGGCTCAGTGAGGGCTTATTTTCTGCGTGCCAAGATGACATTGCTAATTATACCACTTTGGTGTGGTTATGATCTTTTTTTCAACCGTTATTGCATTTTAATGCAATATTGCGCCGACAAAAAAATATAATTTGGGGGGGTTTTCTTTTTTTTTTCGCTACACCGTTTACCAATCAAATTAATTGTTTTTATAACTTGATAGATTGGATGATTCTGAATGCGGTGATACCAAATATGTATATATTCTATTTTTTAAATTGTTTTATTTTGAATGAGGCAAAAGGTGGGTGATTTGAACTTTTATATTTTTTTATTTAAATTTTTTTTTTTTTAAAAACATTTTCAATGCTTCAGTAGACTCCATGGGAGACTAGAAGCTGCGATAATGCGATAGCCACTGCTACATACAGGTGAAGATCACATTGCCTGTAGGTAGCAGAAAGTATGTAGCAGAAATGCTCGCTTGCTATGAGCGCCGACCACCGGTCAGCTCTCATAGCAATCCAGCAATGACAATCATAGAGGTCTTCTGGAGACCACTGGTTGTCATGACCCGCTATCATGTGACGGGATCACCAATGGACAGGATTAGCAGCGGCTGGTGGATCAAAATTCCACCCGTTGCTGTTAGGTCATATGTCAGCTGTTCAAAACATGTGTCGAGAAAAATATGCCACATATACACCACATGCGCATTACTAGTATGGCGCATGCCGTGAATGGGTTAAAGGAATATTCACTCAGCAACGGCAGCAGCAGCAGCAACTGCAGGAGAAGCACAATCATTAGTAGTTGTTGTATCAGCAGCAGCAAAAGACTAATGAGCTGATTCTGCGTTCCGGCAGGAGGCACGGTACAAAGTCTGGTCAGCACTGAGGAAGATGAGTTCTGGGGACAATTTGGAGGCTTTCCTCACCGTGTTTGAATGCACAGAAGAGCAGGAGAGCCTGCCGATGACCCAGTGGGCTGAAGTGGTGGCCCCCTTCCTGATGGGAGATGCCCAGAAGGCCTACCTGGACCTCTGTCGGGACGATACACTGGACTATGAGAAGCTAAGAGGTGAGATACATGCCAAACTGAGGGTTAATACATATGTGCAGGCTCAGCGGGTGTACCAGTGGCCCTTTGGGGAGTCTCGCCTCGACAGGTCTCAGGCCTATGACTTGCTTCAGCTGGGAAAAAAATGGCTCCAGACTGAGACCTTAACCCCATTCCAGATGGTAGAGTGGGTGGTTGTTGATCGGCTGGTGAGGGCTCTGCCAGCAGCCATACAGCATTGGGTGGGACAAGGGGTACCGAGCACTCTGGACCAGGTGATTGGACTGGTTGAGTGGTAAATGACTACTCAGGAATTTATACAGGACACTGCTCTACTTCGGCTGTCATGTCAGTCTCCACTGGGTAAGGTCACTGACCATCTGTTGGGGACAATCAGGACAAAGCCCGTAATGAAGGGGTACCCTGAAGTGTGGGTGATAAAAGTCCCGTTTCCTCTAAAGTGGTCTCGAGGTCCAGTCATGTCCCCGTTATTAGGTTTTGGCGGTGCCAAGGGCCCAGACATGTGGCTGCCAACTGCCCCCCAACAGCTGAACCTATGGACTGCGGGTATACTCGCTGAGTGTCTATGTATGCCCAGCCCATCTGCACCGAACTACAGGCACAATTGGCAGCAAACCCTAACTATGCCAGGTACTCATCAAGGGGTACGAAAAGGCGGCTCTATTGGACTCAGGGAGCTTAGTGGCTCTGGTTCATGGGTCTCTTGTTCCCGGGACAACCCAAATGGATGGAAAGTTGGGGTAGTGTGTATCCATAGGGAACTCTGAGAGTACCCTACTGCGGAGGTTAATTTTTCCACACCATGTGGAGAAATAAAACATGTGGTGGGGTGGTGAAGGCCCTTCCATATGGAATGGTGTTGAGAAGAGACTTGCCCCTATTTTGGTCCCTGTGTGAGACCAGGGTTAACCCTCCCAAGGCAAATGTTATTCCGGACACGGAACCCGAAGATCCCGAGTTAAGGACACCTGCTGAAGGGATCGCTCAACTAGGGACAGAGTGTAACCACGATAAGTTTTCCCCTAGAGGTATTGGCAGGAGAGGTCGAGGAGACCTCACAGATCCCCTACATGGAAGTGTCCCCTGGTAAGTTTGGGACAGTGCAACTCCAGGATACCACCCTGGCATGGGCCTGAGAAAGGGTGGTGGAAATAAATGGGATGGCTCAGCACTAGGGTGCAGAAATGTTTTTTCCCTGCATGACAGTCAACCAGGACTTATTATATAGGGTTGACAAAATCTGAAATAAAGTGGTAGAATAGTTGGTGGTGCCCCAGTCATACTGTCGTGCCATGCTAGAGATGGCAGACACACACACAGACATATGCTGGGAAGATACTTAGGGGTAATGAAAACCCAAGAACACATACGGCAGTGGTTCTTTTGGCCTGGAGTGTATGCAGAGGTACAACGGTATTGTGAATCGTGTCCCGAGTGCCAACTAACCATACCCATCGGAATCCATTGGTGCCTCTACCCATCATAGAGGCACCCTTTGAGCGGATAGCAATGGATTTGGTGGGCCCTTTAGTGAAATCCGCCTGGGGCCACCAACATATTCTGGTCATAGTGGATTACGCCACGCGGTACCCAGAGGCGATACCACTTTGCCAAACCTCGGCAAAACTAATCTCCTGCGAGCTATTTGCAATGTTTTGTCGCCTTGGGCTGCCAAAGGAGATCCTTACCGTTCAGGGGACTCCTTTTATGTATAAGGTGACCAGGGAGCTATGCAAGCTGCTCCAGATTAAACAGCTATGTACGTCGGTGTACCACCCACAAACCAACGGGTTGGTAGTGAGATTTAACAAGACCTTTAAATCAATGCTAACAAAAAGGTGGTCGCCAAGGACTGGAGGGATTAGGGCAATAACATGTCCCATCTGATGTTTGCTGTCCGCGAGATACCGCAGGCATCCACGAGTTTCTCTCCATTTGAGCTATTGCATGGCAGGTATCTGAGGGAGTTGCTGGACGTAGCCAAGGAGACTTGGGAACAGGAGCCAACTCCGCATAAATGTGTGATTGGGCACGTGGCAAGCTTGTAGGACCGGATTGAAGGAGTATGACCCATAGTAAAAGAGCATCTGATGGATGCCGAGGTAGCGCAGAGCCGCACGTATAATAGTAATAATAATTTTATTTATATAGCGCCAACATATTCCGCAGCGCTTTACAAATTATAGCGGGGACTTGTACAGACAATAGACATTACAGCATAACAGAAATCACAGTTCAAAATAGATACCAAGAGGAATGAGGGCCCTGCTTGCAAGCTTACAAACTATGAGGAAAAGGGGAGACACGAGAGGTGTATGGTAACATTTGCTTTAGTTATTCGGACCAGCCATAGTGTAAGGCACAGGTGTTCATGTAAAGCTGCATGAACCAGTTAACTGCCTAAGAATGTAGCAGTACAGACACAGAGGGCTATTAACTGCATAAAGTGTATGAGAACATGATGCGAGGAACCTGATTATGTTTTTTTTTTTATATGGGCCACACAGGGATAGTTAGGTTAATGTGTTGAGGTGGTAGGCCAATCTGAACAAATGAGTTTTTAGGGCACGCTTAAAACTGTGGGGATTGGGGATTAATCGTATTAACCTAGGTAGTGCATTCCAAAGAATCGGCGCAGCACGTGTAAAGTCTTGGAGACGGGAATGGGAGGTTCTGATTATTGAGGATGCTAACCTGAGGTCACTAGCGGAGCGGAGGGCACGGGTAGGGTGGTAGACTGAGACCAGAGAGGAGATGTAGGGAGGTGCTGAGCCATGGAGTGCTTTGTGGATGAGGGTAGTAGTTTGTACACGATTCTTGAGTGGATGGGTAACCAGTGTAATGACTGGCATAAGGTAGAGGCATCGGTGTAACGGTTGCTGAGGAATATGATCCTGGCTGCAGCATTCAGGACAGATTGGAGCAGGGAGAGTTTTGTAAGAGGGAGGCCAATTAGTAGAGAGTTACAATAGTCCAGACGAGAATGAATAAGTGAAACAGTAAGAGTTTTTGCAGAGTCGAAAGTAAGAAAAGGGCGAATTCTAGAAATGTTTTTGAAATGCAGATAAGAAGAGCGAGCCAGTGATCGGATGTGGGGGGTGAATGAAAGCTCAGAATCAAGTATGACCCCAAGGCAGTGGGCATGTTGCTTTGGAGTAATGGTGGCACCACACACGGAGATGGCAATGTCAGGCAAAGGTATGTTAATAGAGGGAGAAAACACGAGGCGTTCAGTTTTTGATAGGTTCAGTTTCAGATAGAGGGAGGACATGATGTTAGAGACAGTGGTAAGACAATCACTGGTGTTTACTAAAAAGGTCAGCATGATAACAGGAGAAGAAGTGTATAATTGGGTGTCATCAGCATAGAGATAGTACTGGAAACCAAATCTACTGATTGTTTGTCCAATAGGGGCAGTATACAAAGAGAAAAGGAGGGAGCCTAGGACTGATCCTTGAGGAACCCCAACAGTAAGGGGAAGGTGAGAGGAGGAGGAACCAGCAAAAGATACAGTGAAGGATCGGTCAGAGAGATAGGAGGAGAACCAGGAGAGAACGGTGTCCTTGAGGCCGATGGAGCGGAGCATAATGAGGAGGAGCTGATGATCCAGTGTTGAATGCTGCGGAGAGATCCAAGAGAATTAGCATGGAGTAGTGACCATTAGATTTAGCTGTTAGTAGGTCATTAGAGACTTTAGTGAGGGCAGTTTCAGTAGAGTGTAAAGAGCGGAAACCAGATTGAAGCAGATCGAGAACAGAGTTATCTGAGAGATAGCGTATTAGACGTGCGTGGACCAGGCATTCGAGGAGTTTAAAGATGAAGGGAAGATTAGAGTTAGGTCTATAATTAGCGGCACAGTTTTGATCGAGGGATGGTTTTTTAAGTAATGGATGTATGATGGCATGCTTAAATGAGGATGGAAAAATACCGGAAGTGAGAGAAAGGTTGAATATTTCTGTTAGGTGAGAGGTGACAGCCGGGGAAAGGGACTGGAGGAGATGTGACAGAATGGGGTCAGTGGTGCAAGTGGTAGGGTGAGAAGATGCAAGGAGCCTGATTACTTCTTCTGTAACTGGTTCAAAGTCAGAGAGTGAACTAGATGCAGTAGGGGAGGGATGACAGTGCATGGTATGAAGAGATTAGGAGATGATTTCCTGTAGAATTTGGTCAATTTTTTCTTTGAAGTAACTGGCCAGATCATCAGCGCGGAGATCCGTGGTTGCGGCCTGCACTCTTGGGTTGAGTAGGGACTGGAAAGTGTCAAAGAGACGTTTAGGGTTATTGGACAGTGAGGTGATGAGGGTGTTGAAATAGGTTTGTTTGGAGAGGTGAAGGGCAGAGTTGTATGTTTTTAGCATGAACTTATAATGGATGAAATCTTCGGGTAGATTAGATTTTCTCCACAGACATTCGGCGCACCTGGAGCACCGCTGCAGGAAACGTGTTTGCAGCCTGTGCCACGTTTGTTGCCGTCTGTGCTGAGCTGTTTAATGTATAGGAGGTGCAGCTTCATCCAGGGCACTTTGCAGGGTTTCATTGTAATGCTTTAGAGCAGAATCAGGACATGAGATGGAGGAGAATGGGGCCAATGAGGACTGCAAGTTCTTCATAAGTTTCTGGGTGTTAATGGCCTGTATGTTTCTATAAGTGTGGAAAGTGGGGGTGACCTGAGCGGGATGGCAGTTCTTGATAGAGAATGAAAGAAGGTTGTGGTCAGAGAGCGGGAGAGCGGTGTTTGTGAAATCATCCACTGAGCAAAGCCGGGAGAAGACTAAGTCGAGGGAGTTTCCATCTTCATGCGTTGGAGAGTTAGTATGCTGCGAGAAGCCGAAAGAGGAGGTTAGAGATAAAAGGTGAGAAGCAGATGGGGAGAGGGGAGAAGCAATGGGGATGTTGAAATCACTCTTATAATAAAATAGCCTCTAAAGAAGGGTACCAAGTGTTGATACTAATGCCTACCACAGAGAGTAAGCTCGTGGCCAAGTGGTAAGGGCCATATGAGATACTTGGAAAGGTGGGAGAAGTAAATTATAGAGTGTACCAACCCGGAAAGAGGAAACCTGAACAACTGTACTATGTCAACCTACTAAAAGCCTGGAAGGACCGAGAATGTTTGATCATGGAGGCGGCCGGGGGTGAGGTTAAATTTAATGATGCTCTCACAAAACAGCAGCGACAGGAGGCTCGGGCTCTGGTACAACAGAATACGGACGCATTCTCAGAGCTACCAGCGGGATGTCGGTGATATAGCATGACATTGTCACTGAGCCTCGGGTAAAGGTACGGATGAAACCATACCAAGTGCCAGTGGCCCGGCAGCATGCCATCGCTGGTGAAGTGAGGCAAATGTTCCAGTTAGGAGTCAGTGAAATCCTGGGAGGAGTGGGCTAGCCCCATTGTGCTAATTCCAAAGCCAGATAGGTCATTAAGTTTTTGTAATGACTTTTGGAAATTGAATGAGGTATCAAAGTTTGACCTCTATCCAATGCCCCGGGTGGATGAGCTTAATTGAGAGACTGGGGGAGGCCCAGTACTTCACGACGCTCGATCTCACCAAAGGTTACTGGCAGGTGCCGTTAACAGCATCCGAAAAAGAAAAGACTGCTTTTATAATGCCAGAGGGTCTCTATCAATACGTCGTCTTGCCTTTTGGTTTACATGGGGCTTAGGCCACATTCCAGAGGCTGATGGACATTGTATTAGAGCCTCATCGGAAACACGCGTCGGATATTTAGACGACATATAGTATAAGAAATTTGGCACTCCAGATAATGATACAAAATAATTAATTTCATGCAGTAACAAGTCAGCTGCAAAAAAATTGGCATTTTGACCACAAAAGGCTTTCTTCAGAACTACTTAAGAATATATCACAATAAGTATACATAAAAGCATACAGATCTGTATAAATGTCACAAATAGTAGTCTATCATAACAGCAAAAACAGAAAAACAAAAAACATAAATCACAAAACTAAGGGAAAAATCATTCTCATGTCATGATTAGTGATGGGCGAGCACTACAATGCTCAAGTGCTCATTGAATTGGGTGCTCGACCCAAGCAATGAGCCCAATGTAAGTCTGTGGGCATTTTTTCGGCGGCCCAGAGATGGTCTGCAGAGGGACTAGAAATTGCAGAAATCTATGGGAACAGGGCACAAAAGACATGGGAACAGCATGGAGAAGACCCTTGGAAGCATTTCTGACTCCCAGGTCACTGCTGTGAACAATTTTGCCAGTCTTGCGCCACTTTTACAGACTCACAATAAAACATACAAAAATTAAACCAAAATGGATATTCCTGGGAAATATTTTAAGGAACATCCTTTCCTGGGTAATTACTTGTATATAAGGCAAAATAAATCACCAAAAACAAAAATACTCCTCCACACCTTGAGCTATGTTCACAAGTAGCGTTTTTGATGCGTTTTTCAACTTTAGCATTGCTTTCAACCAAGACAAATGCATTCACTGGGAAATGTCATTTTAACATTTCACAACCTTATCTGGCCATGTGGTGTGTGACACATCATCAGACACATCCTGTTTCATTTATGAAGGAGGGACTCTGAAAGTCACAAAGCCTATTTTTATAGAGCCACCAGGTGGCCTTTACTATTCTTAAAGGGCCAGCAGTCAGCTCTCACTATTTATAGGGAGCCATCAGCCGGCTATGCTTTGTTGTTCCCATTATTAATCAGTGGGTCTCCTATACTGTTATTGCGTATGCAGTGAGTGACAGGGCTTCCCAAAATTTGGACACACCCCAATACCCCTTTGAAGAGACGCACAGGAGGGCCTCCTAAAATCAATGTTCCCATTATTAGAAAGTGGGTCTCCCAAACTGTTTGCCTATGCATTGAACGTAAGGGCTGCCAAAAATTTGGAGGCACTCCAATGCCTCTTTGAAGAGACGTAGAAGAAGGCCTCATGAAAAAATGTTCCCTTTGTTAGGAAATGGGTCTCCCATAGTGTTTGCCTATGCAGTGAATGCAAGGGTTGCTGAAAATTTGGAGGCACTCCAATGCCTCTTTGAAGAGATGTAGAGGAGGGCCCGGGGTGGACGCATGCGCAGAGCAAGAATGCCGAGGAACTCGGCCAATAGTGTATACGAGGTCAGCATACGCACAATGCAGTGGGAACCTTAAATCAAAACATGTATAATGTAGAATTGAAGCACAAAACATGTACATGTAAAATTGGATACAGGATGATATACAGCTCTGGCAAAAATTAAGAGACCACTACATCAAAGCCCTGTCATGGGGAGCTCATTCTCCAGACCTGAACCCCATTGAAAACCTCTGGAATGTAATCAAGAGGATGATGGATAGTCACAAGCCATCAAACAATGAAGAACTGCTTACATTTTCATGCCAAAAGCAGTGTGGAAGACTGGTGGAAAGCATGCCAAGATGCATGAAAGCTGTGATTAACCCCTTTCTGCCATCGGACGTACTATTCCATCCATGTGGGGTGGGCCTAAATTCCCACGGTCGGAATAGTACGTCCAGGGCGATCGGCCGCGCTTAAGGTGGGAGCGCGGCCGATCGCAGCCGGGTGTCAGCTGCCTATCGCAGCTGACATCCGGCGCTATGTGCCAGGAGCGGTCACAGACCGCCCCCGGCACACCGAGATCAAACATGATCGCGGTGTGCCGGCGGTATAGGGAAGCAGGGGGCTCCCTGCGGGCTTCCCTGAGACCCCCGCAGCAACGCGATGTGATCGTGTTGCTGTGAGGGTCTCCTTACCTCCCTCCCTGTAGCAGTCCCGGATCCAAGATGGCCGCGGCATCCGGGTCCTGCAGGGAGGGAGGTGGCTTACGAAGTGCCTGCTCAGAGCAGGCGCTTGGTAAGCCTGCAGTGCTCTCAGACAGATCGGTGCTCTTACAATAGTGCTGTGCAAACTGTCAGATCAGCGATCTGTGATGTCCCCCCGGACAAAGTAAAAAAGTAAAAAAACAAAAATTCCACATGTGTAAAAAAAAAAAATTTAAAAAAAAATCCTAAATAAAGAAAAAAAAATATAAAAATATTATTCCCATAAATACATTTCTTTATCTAAATAAAAAAAAAACAATAAAAGTACACATATTTAGTATCGCCGCGTCCGTAATGACCCAACCTATAAAACTGTCCCACTAGTTAACCCCTTCAGTAAACACTGTAAGAAAAAAAAAAACGGGGCAAAAAACGCTTTATTATCATACCGCCGAACAAAAAGTGGAATAACACACGATCAAAAAGACAGATATAAATAACCATGGTACCACTGAAAACGTCATCTTGTCCCGCAAAAAAATGAGCCACCATACAGCATCATAAGCAAAAAAATAAAAAAGTTATAGTCCTCAGAATAAAGCGGAAATAATTATTTTTTCTATAACATAGTTTTTATCGCATAAAATTTTATCCGCTAAAAAACCCACTATAAAAGTAAATCAAACCCCCCTTCATCACCCCCTTAGTTAGGGAAAAATAAAAAAAATTAAAAAAATAAATTTATTTCCATTTTCCCATTAAGGGTTAGGGCTAGGGTTTGGGCTAGGGTTAGGGCTAGGGTTAGGGCTAGGGTTAGGGCTAGGGTTGGGGCTAGGGTTAAGGCTACAGTTAGGGTTGGGGCTAAAGTTAGGGTTAGGGTTCGGATTTACGGTTGGGAATAGGGTTGGGATTAGGGTTAGAGGTGAGGTTAGGGTTACCCTTGGGATTAGGGTTAGGGGTGTGTTTGGATTAGGGTTTCAGTTATAATTGGGGGGTTTCCACTGTTTAGGCATATCAGGGGCTCTCCAAACGCGACATGGCGTCTGATCTCAATTCCAGCCAATTCTGCGTTGAAAAAGTAAAACAGTGCTCCTTCCCTTCCGAGCTCTCCCGTGTGCCCAAACAGGAGTTTACCTTAACATATGGGGTATCAGCATACTCAGGACAAATTGGACAACAACCTTTTGGGGTCCAATTTCTCCTGTTACCCTTGGGAAAATACAAAACTGGGGGCTAAAAAATAATTTTTGTGGAAAAAAAAAAAGATTTTTATTTTCACGGCTCTGAGTTATAAACTGTAGTGAAACACTTGGTGGGCTCAAAGTTCTCACAACACATCTAGATAAGTTCCTTGGGGGGTCTAGTTTGCAATATGGGGTCACTTGTGGGTGGTTTCTACTGTTTAGGTACATTAGGGGCTTTGCAAACGCAATGTGACGCCTGCAGACCATTCCATCTAAGTCTGCATTCCAAATGGCGCTCCTTCCCTTCCGAGCCCTCCCATGCGCCCATCTTCCTTTTGATTATATTCCAGAGGGTTTCAATGGGGTTCACGTCTGGAGGTTGGGCTGGCAATGACAGGGATTTGATGTGGTGGTCCTTCATCCACACCTTGATTGACCTAGCTATGTTGCATGGCCCATTGTCCAGCTGGAAAAAACAGTCCTCAGAGTTGGGGAACATTGCCTGAGCAGAAGGAATCAACTGTTTTTTCCAATATAACCTTGCATACGGCTTGATTCATACATCCTTCGCAAAGATTAACCTGCCCAATTCCAGCCTTGCAGAAGCATCCTCAGATCATCAATGATCCTCCACCAAATTTCACAGTGGGTGCAAGACACTGTGGCTTGTACACCTCTCCAGGTCTCCGTCTTACCATTAGATGACTACGTGTTGGGCAAAGCTGAAAATTAGACTCATCAGAGAAGATTACCACCTCAGTTTTGTCCTCTATCACAATTATTTTTGTTATTATCTATTATATAAACCTTCATTCTGACGTATTAGATGAAGTCATGTCTGGATTCAGAGAAGAGTTTCTTGTCAATGGGACTTATTGGCTAGCATGTAGGCCATTACTTTGGCAGTGACATCTGGATTCAAAGAAGAGTCTTTATTAATAGGACTTCCTAGCCATCATATAAGCCATTGATCTGGCATATTACATAGAATCATGCCATCTTGTGTTTAACTGTATCTTATTGGACAATTCTTGGCGAGCATGCCAATTACCACCTTGACTGGTTGGATGCAGCTACACTTGGACTGACTGAAGAAATTCTGTCGATGGGATTTCTGGGCTAGTATATTAAGTCATTGTTCCGGCCTGCCAGACATAACCATGTCACTATGCGTCCAACTGTGGCTCATGGGACATATTGATGCTTCCATGATTTCAGTTCCTTTGGGTCATTACAACTCACAGTGGATGTCCTTTAACATGCACGATATACTGTATATACATGTAGCAGATGTTTCCTTGTGGCAATCAGTGCATCATCTCTAATTGATTAGTTTCTCCATAGGCAACTTGGATGCTTCATTAGACATAATATACAGATGCCTTCACTTTTTATATGTTTAACTTTCTCTCTTAATGTACTGGATGGTGGTTTACGATCATTAAACTCTGATCATTTCTTATGCAACATTACCTTGTGCAGGCATGTACTACTGAGGACAGAGAATGAACTTCAATCCAATATTGCAGCCAGCATGCAGCCAGCGGGTAAGGAAAGGGTGAATCAAAAACCCCAAAACCCCGCCTCTATGGCTGAAGATTGTTCCCTCCAAATTCAGGTGACAGTGTCCCTTTAAGCTCCTCTTAGATTATGACATATGGTGACGTATTGGGCGGCGATCTCCACTGTTGATTCCTCTTCCCCCAGTAGAATGCAGTTTCCTCTCCTCATCCATGGATGGGAAGTCCGGATTGTGAATGGAAAGTCTCTGGAAGTGGGAGGCCCTCACTGCTGAGTATTGGTTGCAGTGAAGCAGGAAGTGTGCCTCATCCTCCAGTGCCCCCTGCTGGCAGTGCTGGCACAGTCTGTTATCCTGTGGCTTATATATGTCTGTCGGTGTCGCCCTGTTTCCACCTCTAGACTGTGGGCACTCAGTCTGTAT
The DNA here is from genome assembly GCF_032444005.1 of Ranitomeya imitator. NCBI lineage: Eukaryota > Metazoa > Chordata > Amphibia > Anura > Dendrobatidae > Ranitomeya > Ranitomeya imitator. Next base: position 272,883,349 of record NC_091284.1, on the reverse strand, counting down.
GGACTCAGCATGTAACCTCTCCAGATATGGGACCAGAGTGTAGTCCCTCTACAGTGACAGGTAGATAGTGAGTTTATGTGAGTTCTCTAATTCACTTTGCCAGCACTCTATATATTGCATCTTGCAGCTCTCTGAGATCTTATTTATTTCGGCTTTTGTCAGGTTGTGTTGCTGACTTTGGCGGGACTGGCTGCTAGGGTTCGTGGCTTGCTCTGATCTTTGGCACAGTAGGGCTTTGTGATGGTAGGAGCTGGGGTTGCTGCTCTGTATGTGCGCCTGGTGTGATAGCGCCCTCTTGTTTATAGTTAGCCATAAGGGGAAACGTCCCAACCCGGCCCGACAGGCTATATTTGAGGTGCTGCGATGTACTTGGAGGAGATATTTGCAGAACTCCAAGTGGAAGACTTCGGTTGGGCTTGAATCCCACTTTGTGATGTCTGGGTAAGTTGCTGGGCCCCAAACCTCACTATCATACAGCAGTATAGGAGTGATGACGCTATTGAATATCTTAAGCCAAACTCTCACCGTTGGTTTGAGGTGATACAGTTGTCTTCTGATGGCATAGAAGGTTCTTCATGCTTTTCCTTTCAGGGCCTCTGCTGCTTGCTTGAGGCTCCCGTTTTGTCTGAGCTCCAGACCAAGGTAGGTATAGCTGTCGGTCTTCTCCAGTGTGGAACCATTTAATGTGAGGGAGTGAGTCAGGGATTTATTTTGGTTCTTCTTCTGAAACACCATGACTTTGGTCCTCTTTTGGTTCATGGGCAGCGCCCAAGTGGTGCTGAAAATTTCCAGTACTGCCAGGCTATCTTGGAGGCCTCTCTCAGTTAGAAAGAGTAGCAGGAGGTCATTTGTGTACAGCAGGAACTTCACCTTTTGGTAGTGCAGACTGGGGCCTGGGTCGTGCATCACCGGGTGACCAGTATGCAGCGCCCCAGAGACCTGGTCGTTGCAGTATGGCCCCAAGAAGAGTAGCGGTACGTCCGATGGCACTAAAGAGTTCTCCTGACCAGGTATCACCAGAACACATTACACTTCACACTCCGGCCACTAGGGGGAGCAAAAGGCTTTATTTATTGGGCCACTCCTCACACTGGTAAAACTAGGGGCTGGGAAGGAAGTTAGTCAGAAGCTGACTGGGTTGGAACCAGGCAACATCCCGTGGCAGGGGGTGTTGCGGGGAGAAGACACAGGGGGGTCCCTGTCAGGCGTGGGAACCTGGCAGGTGCCTAGCGACAGAACAGAACGTAACGGAACCGCGCCTGCACACCTTGCGGCGGTATCCTAAGGAAGAGACAAGAGGGGAAGAATATTGTGGAACAGTGTAAACGAGATCAGCACAAAGGAGAGCCAGTAAGAGTCGTGCCGAGAGAGGAAGGCAACATCTTACTGAGGCGCGTAGTCGGTGGCCGGATCACCGTAGGAGTAACTGACTTCACACATTACTTCAAATTCTGCTGGACAGTTGATTATAGGTTGGCTGTCTACCTTCTACACCTACGAAGACATAGGGGGCAACATTGGGAGAGGGGCGTCTCTAGGGTCCTGGAAGACCTCCAAGCCTTCCCGTCAAACGGGTGGCGTCCTAGCCATAACATATCTGGGGGACGTTAGAAACTAGCAACATCTGGAACCAAAGAAAGAGAGAGAGAGAGAAAGCTGTAGAGAACGAACGAAGAGAAACAGCAGTTGTGAGGACTATTCCGAATGCTCAGCAGGGTAGGACTACAACACACAGGTGCTATTGGTAGGCAACGATTTCCATCTGCGAGGGAAACTCTGGATGTGCCCATCGGACCGGCCGGTCTCTGATAGCCCGGTTGAACGTGCTCTGGACTGAGTGTACTGAAGCCTTCAGTAAAAGGTAAAGAGACTGCAACCCTGTGTCCTCGTTATTGCCTGCACCTCACACCATCTCCATCCACGCTACTGGGAAGCCCTGGGGATTTACTTCACCTGTGGGAAGGTATACCATCCGGCTGCTATTCCATCACCCCAGCGGACCCCACAGCAGCGTCGCTCACCCTGACCGAACACCACAGGTGGCGTCACGAACCCCTGACAGACTGTACTACCACCTTCATTGGACGCCCCTTAGCAGGGTCGCGGACCGGGCCTAGCCACCGTGACAGCCTCAGAACCGAACCAGAGAGGCCCGGTACCGAAACGTCGTGGCCCTGTGTTTGGGGGCGCTCCAAGTACATATTGGTTCCTTTTTATAGAACTTATCTTTATTCCTATTCCTTTCCTATATTTTACATCTATAGGGCAGCTCTGTATATATACATATACAGTACAAACCAAAAGTTTGGACACACCTTCTCATTTCAAGATTTTTCTGTATTTTCATGACTATGAAAATTGTACATTCACACTGAAGGCATCAAAACTATGAATTAACACATGTGGAATTATATACTTAGCAAAAAAGTGTGAAACAACTAGGCACTCCTTCAAGGTTGTTGGAAAACCATTTCCGGTGACTACCTTTTGAAGCTCATCAAGAGAATGCCAAGAGTGTGCAAAGCAGTCATCAAAGCAAAAGGTGGCTACTTTGAAGAACCTAGGATATAAGACATAATTTCAGTTGTTTCATACTTTTCTGTTAAGTATATAATTCCACATGTATTAATTCATAGTTTTGATGCTTTCAGTGTGAATGTACAATTTTCATAGTCATGAAAATACAGAAAAATCTTTAACCCCTTCCCGACCCATGACGCCACGTAGGCGTCATGAAAGTCGGTGCCATTCCGACCCATGACGCCTATGCGGCGTCATGGAAAGATCGCGTCCCTGCAGATCGGGTGAAAGGGTTAACTCCCATTTCACCCGATCTGCAGGGACAGGGGGAGTGGTAGTTTAGCCCAGGGGGGGTGGCTTCACCCCCTCGTGGCTACGATCGCTCTGATTGGCTGTTGAAAGTGAAACTGCCAATCAGAGCGATTTGTAATATTTCACCCATTATAACGGGTGAAATATTACAATCCAGCCATGGCCGATGCTGAAATATCATCGGCCATGGCTGGAAATACTAATGTGCCCCCACCCCACCCCACCGATCGCCACCGCAGCCCCCCGATCTGGCCGGTACACTGCTCCGGCTCCCCTCCGTCCAGTGCTCCGCTCCCCCCCGTGCTCGTGTCCGCTCCCCCCGTGCTCCAATCACCCCCCCGTGCTCCAATCACCCCCCCTGCACTCCGATCCACCCCCCCGGTGCTCCGTTCCACCCCCCCGTGCTCCGTTCCAGCCCCCCCGTGCTCCGTTCCACGCCCCCCGCGCTCCGTTCCACCCCTCCCGCGCTCCGATTCCCCCCCCCCGTGCTCCGATCCCCCCCCCCGTGCTCCGATCCCCCCCCCCGTGGTCCCCCCCCACCCTATCATACTTACCGATCCAGCCGTGGTCCCGTCCGTCTTCTCCCGGGCGCCGCCATCTTCCAAAATGGCGGGCGCATGCGCAGTGCGCCCGCCGAATCTGCCGGCCGGCAGATTCGTTCCAAAGTGCATTTTGATCACTGAGATATAATCTATCTCAGTGATCAAAATAAAAAAAATAATAAATGACCCCCCCCCTTTGTCACCCCCATAGGTAGGGACAATAAAAAAATAAAGAAATTTTTTTTTTTCCACTAATGTTAGAATAGGGTTAGGGGTAGGGTTAGGGGTAGGGTTAGGGGTAGGGTTAGGGTTAGGGGTAGGGTTAGGGGTAGGGTTAGGGGTAGGGTTAGGGGTAGGGTTAGGGGTAGGGTTAGGGGTAGGGTTAGGGGTAGGGCTAGGGGTAGGGTTAGGGGTAGGGTTAGGGGTAGGGTTAGGGTTAGGAATGTGCACACGTATTCTGGTCCTCTGCGGATTTTTCCGCTGCGGATTTGATAAATCCGCAGTGCTAAACCGCTGCGGATTTATGGCGGATTTACCGCGTTTTTATGCGCATTTCACTGCGGTTTTACAATTGCGATTTTCTATTGGAGCAGTTGTAAAACCGCTGCGGAATCCGCACAAAGAAGTGACATGCTGCGGAATGTAAACCGCTGCGTTTCCGTGCAGTTTTTCCGCAGCATGTGTACAGCGATTTTTGTTTCCCATAGGTTTACATTGAACTGTACACTCATGGGAAACTGCTGCGGATCCGCAGCGTTTTCCGCAGCGTGTGCACATACCTTTAGAATTAGGCTATGTGCACACGGTGCGGATTTGGCTGCGGATCCGCAGCAGTGTTCCATCAGGTTTACAGTACCATGTAAACATATGAAAAACCAAATCCGCTGTGCCCATGGTGCGGAAAATACCGCGCGGGAACGCTGCGTTGTATTTTCCGCAGCATGTCAATTCTTTGTGCGGATTCCGCAGCGTTTTACACCTGTTCCTCAATAAGAATCCGCAGGTGAAATCCGCACAAAAAACACTGGAAATCCGCGGAAAATCCGCAGGTAAAACGCAGTGCCTTTTACCCGCAGATTTTTCAAAAATGGTGCGGAAATATCTCACACGAATCCGCAACGTGGGCACATAGCCTTAGGGTTAGGGTTGGAATTAGTGTTGTGGTTAGGGGTGTGTTGGGGTTAGGGTTGTGGTTAGGGGTGTGTTGCGGTTAGGGTTGTGATTAGGGTTATGGCTACAGTTGGGATTAGAGTTAGGGGTGTGTTGGGGTTAGTGTTGGAGTTAGAATTGAGGGGTTACCACTGTTTAGGCACATCAGGGGTCTCCAAACGCAACATGGCGCCACCATTGATTCCAGCCAATCTCGTATTCAAAAAGTCAAATGGTGCTCCCTCACTTCCGAGCCCTGACGTGTGCCCAAACAGTGGTTTACCCCCACATATGGGGTACCAGCATACTCAGGACAAACTGCGCAACAATTACTGGGGTCCAATTTCTCCTGTTACCCTTGTGAATCTAAAAAAATGCTTGCTAAAACATAATTTTTGAGGAAAGAAAAATGATTTTTTATTTTCACGGCTCTGCGTTGTAAACGTCTGTGAAGCACTTGGGGGTTCAAAGTGCTCACCACATATCTAGATAAGTTCCTTGGGGGGTCTAGTTTCTAAAATGGGGTCACTTGTGGGGGGTTTCTACTGTTTAGGCACACCAGGGGCTCTGCAAACGCAACGTGACACCCGCAGACCATTCCATCAAAGTCTGCATTTCAAAAGTCACTACTTCCCTTCTGAGCCCCGACGTGTGCCCAAACAGTGGTTTACCCCCACATATGGGGTATCAGCGTACTCAGGAGAAACTGGACAACAACTTTTGGGGTCCAATTTCTCCTGTAACCCTTGGGAAAATAAAAAATTCTGGGCTAAATAATTATTTTTGAGGAAAGAAAACGTATTTATTATTTTCACGGCTCTGCATTATAAACTTCTATGAAGCACTTGGGGGTTCAAAGTGCTCACCACACATCTAGATAAGTTCCTTTCAGGGTCTAGTTTCCAAAATGGGGTCACTTGTGGGGGGTTTCTACTGTTTAGGCACATCAGGGGCTCTGCAAACGCAACGTGACGCCCGCAGAGCATTCCATCAAAGTCTGCATTTCAAAACGTCACTACTTCAATTCCAAGCCCCGGCATGTGCCCAAACAGTAGTTTACCCCCACATATGGGGTATCACCGTACTCAGGAGAAACTGGACAACAAATATTGGGGTCAAATTTCTCCTGTTACCCTTGGGAAAATTAAAAAATTCTGGGCTAAATAATTATTTTTGAGGAAAGAAAACGTATTTATTATTTTCACGGCTCTGCATTATAAACTTCTATGAAGCACTTGGGGGTTCAAAGTGCTCACCACACATCTAGATAAGTTCCTTTGGGGGTCTAGTTTCCAAAATGGGGTCACTTGTGGGGGGTTTCTACTGTTTAGTCACATCAGGGGCTCTGCAAATGGAACATGATGCCAGCAGAACATTCCATCAAAGTCTGCATTCCAAAACGTCACTACTTCCCTTTCGAGCCCCAACGTGTGCCCAAACAGTAGTTCCTCCCCACATATGGGGTATCAGCGTACTCAGGAGAAACTGGACAACAACTTTTGGGGTCAAATTTCTCCTGTTACCCTTGGGAAAATAAAAAATTGCAGGCTAAAAGATCATTTTTGAGAAAATAATTTTTTTTTTTATTTTCATGGCTCTGCGTTATAAACTTCTGTGAAGCACTTGGGGGTTCAAAGTCCTCACCACACATCTAGATTAGTTCCTTTGGGGGTCTAGTTTCTAAAATGGTGTCATTTCTGGGGGATCTCCAATGTTTAGGCACACAGGGGCTCTCCAAACGTGACATGGTGTCCGCTAATGATTGGAGCTAATTTTCCATTTAAAAAGCCAAATGGCGTGCCATCCCTTCCGAGCCCTGCCGTGCGCCCAAACAGTGGTTTACCCCCACATATGGGGTATCAGCGTACTCAGGACAAACTGGACAACAATATTTGGGGTCCAATTTCTCCTATTATCCTTGGCAAAATAGGAAATTCCAGGCTAAAAAATCATTTTTGAGGAAAGAAAAATTATTTTTTATTTTCATGGCTCTGCGTTATAAACTTCTGTGAAGCACCTGGGGGTTTAAAGTGCTCAATATGCATCTAGATAAGTTCCTTGGGGGGTCTAGTTTCCAAAATGGGGTCACTTGTGGGGGAGCGCCAATGTTTAGGCACACAGGAGCTATCCAAACGCGACATGGTGTCCGCTAACGATGGAAATAATTTTTCATTCAAAAAGTCAAATGGCGCTCCTTCCCTTCCGAGCCTTACCATGTGCCCAAACAGTGGTTTACCTCCACATGTGAGGTATTGGTGTACTCAGGAGAAATTGCCCAACACATTTTAGGATCCATTTTATCCTGTTGCCCATGTGAAAATGAAAAAATTGAGGCTAAAAGAATTTTTTTGTGAAAAAAAAGTACTTTTTCATTTTTACGGATCAATTTGTGAAGCACCTGGGGGTTCAAAGTGCTCACTATGCATCTAGATAAGTTCCTTGGGGCGTCTAGTTTCCAAAATGGGGTCACTTGTGGGGGAGCTCCAATTTTTAGGCACACGGGGGCTCTCCAAACGTGACATGGTGTCCGCTAAAGAGTGGAGCCAATTTTTGATTCAAAAAGTCAAATGGCGCTCCTTCCCTTCCAAGCCCTGCCGTGCGCCAAAACAGTGGTTTACCCCCACATATGAGGTATCAGCGTACTCAGGACAAATTGGACAACAACTTTCGTGGTTCAGTTTCTCCTTTTACCATTGGGAAAATAAAAAAATTGTTGCTAAAAGATAATTTTTGTGACTAAAAAGTTAAATGTTCATTTTTTCCTTCCATGTTGCTTCTGCTGCTGTGAAGCACCTGAAGGGTTAATAAACTTCTTGAATGTGGTTTTGAGTACCTTGAGGGGTGCAGTTTTTAGAATGGTGTCACTTTTGGGTATTTTCAGCCATATAGACCCCTCAAACTGACTTCAAATGTGAGGTGGTCCCTAAAAAAAATGGTTTTGTAAATTTCGTTGTAAAAATGACAAATCGCTGGTCGAATTTTAACCCTTATAACTTCCTAACAAAAAAAAATTTTGTTTCCAAAATTGTGCTGATGTAAAGTAAACATGTGGGAAATGTTATTTATTAACTATTTTGTGTCACATATCTCTCTGGTTTAACAGAATAAAAATTCAAAATGTGAAAATTGCGAAATTTTCAAAATTTTCGCCAAATTTCCGTGTTTATCACAAATAAATGCAGAATTTATTGACCTAAATTTACCACTAACATGAAGCCCAATATGTCACGAAAAAACAATCTCAGAACCGCTAGGATCCGTTGAAGCGTTCCTGAGTTATTACCTCATAAAGGGACACTGGTCAGAATTGCAAAAAACGGCAAGGTCTTTAAGGTCAAAATAGGCTGGGTCATGAAGGGGTTAAATGAGAAGGTGTGTCCAAACTTTTGGTCTGTGCTGTATATGTTTCTTATACAATTTTTGATGTACTAATTGTCTATTCATGTATAACATGTTGCCTTTTTTTGGGCTCTGGACTTGTTTCCTAAGATCTTGTGCTCCAATTCTACATTATACATTATCTATTATTCAATTTTACATTATACATGTTTTGTGCTTCAATTCTACATTGTACATGTTTTGATTTAAAGTTTGCCACTGCATTGTGCATTTGCTGACCTCGTATCCACTATCAGCCGAGTTCCTCGGCATTCTTATTCTGCACATGCGCCCACCCTGGGCACACGTCACTCGGATCTCCTGCTGACTCTGGTGGTTGCACGGCATTTCCTCCTCCATAGGAATCAGCTGATTGCAACTTAGCTCTTTCCCGTGTCCTACCACTACAACCATGCTGGACCACTGCTGGACACACGGTAACCAATTTTCTAATTATTCCTTGATACTATTTATGTACTTTGCCTATACCAGTCAGCACCTTCCTCTGACGAAGCTGCATGTGCAGGGATATAAGTTGGGTTTCCCACACGTCCTTGGCTTCTTTTGATACCTCTCTGCTGGCATTATTATTATTATCACTACGGTAGATATTTACCACAGGGTTCCTTCCACTCCATGGAGACTTTTTCGCTTAAATGCCTAGATACCCCTTGCTCCACTTTTTATTGTGGGTGTGTGTAGGCCTACTATCCCTGCATATGCATGTTCCATTTGGACCATCATTCCAGTGCCTAACTTTATACACTTTCTTCTCTGCCATCCTATTTCATATGTATTGGGATATTTAGGCTCTACTTTGTTTGGGCAATAAAATCTGAAGTAGGGACGCCCACTATTGATTGTGCATTGTTGTAAATACTCTGTATTGTTTATTATCATGCACATCCATGCCTGTATCATCAGGTGTTGGTTTGCGCTCTGTTGTTAACCCTTGTGTCTCCTACATGCCATGTTATCTGGACACATGTCTTTGTAGTATCATTCATGAATGACTCTCTATAGTGGTTTACATATGTATTTTGAATCTATAGCAGACCACATTATTGTTATGGATGCAGAGGCGCTGTTTCCTTATTTTTAAATGTTTTTAAGTGTTCCTATGCTTTTTAGTGTCAATAAAATTGTACTTTGCATTTCTATATCTAGGAGTGCACAGTTTACAGGCCTTGGTCTTTTTCTCTTTTTTTTTTTTTGAAGTTTGGAAGTTCACACTATTTGTCCAACAGTGAAAACTTTCTGATCGCTGGCAGACAGACTGCTGGACTCCACTTGATCTGGAACCCCAACCAATCCGAAGTACCAGGGCACTGAAGAGCCACCTGTGTATGGAGCTGTGGTCAATCATGCACACAGCTACTTGATTCATTCTTAATGCAACTGTTGAGCTGGGCGATCTCTGTCATTCCTATAATAAAAGAGAGGTGGTGCCCACGATGGACCCCCATTCCATTCACACAGGACTCTAAGAATCCCAGTTTCCAAAATCAGTGGGGATCCCTGAGGTCAAACCCCTAATGATCAGAATGTTTTCTCCTCTCATCCAATCTTAAGCATACCATTTTAACCACACATAGCTTGTGTTGAGCGATACCTTCCGATATTCGGAAATATCGGTATCGGATTGGATCGGCGATCGCCGATACCGATACCCCATACCAATGCAAGTCAATGGGACAAAAATATCGGAATTAAAAAAACCCTTTCTTTCCTTGTAGGTTAATTCTACATGAAGGAAAACAACTAAGAATAATGTAGGATGTATTGGGGGAGGTGGAGGAGACATTAAAGGCATAGAGGTTTAGCCCAATCAAATGGAATAGCAGGAATTATTTTTTTTTAAGACGTTCAGAGTTACAAAGATATTGACTATGTTAAGGTTTTTTATATTTTCTCAGATATTTATGTTTCACTACTTCCATGCACTTCACCTTTTTTTTATTCTCTCACACTTTCTACTTCATCATCTTCAGCAGCAGCATCTTTTTCATCAACTTCTCCTTCACCTTATTCATCTTCTTCTTCTTCACCTTCTTCCTATTATTTTTTTTTACATTCATTATATTCGTTTTATTCAACTATTATTCATCTTCATATTCTACTTTTTCATATTCTTCTTCTTCATCATATTCTTATTTGTGACAGGCATTCCTGTAGTTGTTATCTATAAAAGTTTGAAAATTACACCTTCCGTTCTGCCAGTCACAAAAGATTTACAACAGGATTTGTCCACATTCAGTTTGGTCTGTAGCAGCAGGTTTTTTCCAGGGGCACCACGAGGAGGAACGGACTCACCCCCATACACTGCTTAGTCATCTTCTGCTTATAATTTAGATAATATCTTTAGCTCTGATTTTTAGTGTTTTGCTTAATGTTCTTCTGATTTTTGTTCTGCAGCTTCTTGTTCTTCTGCTTCTTGGTCTTCAGGGTCGACGTCTCCAGGGTCGTCATCTCAGGGGTCATCGTCTTCTTCGGGGTGGTCTTCAGGGTCTTCAGGGTCATCGTCTCCAGGGTCGTCGTCTCTGGGGTCGTCGTCTCCAGGGTCGTCGTCTTCTTCGGGGTGGTCTTCAGGGTCGTCGTCTTTGGGGTCGTTGTCAGGAAGATCCAGAATGATTAGCAAAAACCATTTCTAAAAGCTTGAACTTGGAAATGTAGCAGAAGGTACTGGAAATTGGATGGCTTCCCTGAAGGTACAAGAGCCAATGGAACTACCGAGGACCAGCTGACGGTACTGGAACCCGGTTACTAAGCAGGAGGTACCCGTGCCAGAAAGCACTACCAAGAACCACCAAACGTTTGTGGAACTCGGATACCCAGAAGGAGGCACCTAAGCCAAAGGCTCTGCCTGGAACCAACTGACGGTACTGGAACCAGGATGGGGAGCAGCAAGTACAAGAGCCAAAGACAATGCCGAGAACCAGCTGACAGTACTGGAACCCGGATGGGTAGCAGAAGGTACAAGAGCCAATGGAACTACTGAGGACCAGCTGACGGTACTGGAACCCGGTTACTAAGCAGGAGGTACCCGTGCCAGAAAGCACTACCAACGATCACAAGACGTTGGTGGAACTCGGATACCCAGAAGGAGGCACCTAAGCCAAAGGCTCTGCCTGGAACCAGCTGACGGTACTGGAACCAGGGGGACCTATTCAAGATTGTCTTCCAAAGAACCTGCTAATGGTGCTGGCAGCAGAAGGTCCACAGGAAAAAAAATTGCTAGGCCGCGAGCTGGCCGTAGTTACTGAAAACACACAGTCCTACAGAGGGAGCTTGTTTTATTGGCACTACGGAACCAGCCTTGATTGCCAGTTCCCGCAGCCCACATAGGAAGCACCTAAACTGCAGGCACCATAGAGTTGGCTAACCCGACCGCAACCCGAAAGGACAACATATTGGAGGCAAAGTGACCTTGACACTACCTGGAAACAGCTGGCATGCTGGAACCAGGCTGGGCAGAAGGGAGTGCTGGAGCCCAGGGGTTACATGAGAAACAGAGTGTAGGCTGAGGCCTAATTGGAGCAAGTTTAAAATCTGTAGTGGTGTCAATGTGGAGGGAGCAGGAGAAATTGCCGCACACACAGCTGGGGATCAGCTGACGTTACTGAACCCCAAAACACTGGAGCATGTGATGACTGTGCAGATGGCACTACCGAGCAGCAACTGGCAGTGTTGGAGACCAGGGATTACAGGAGAAACAGAGTGTAGGCTGAAGCCTAATTGGAGCAAGTTGAAAGGGAACCTGTAACCCCCCCAGGCGTTTGTACCTAAAGAACCACATTGTGCAGCACTAATGCTGCAAAAGTAAAAGTTGGCTCTTATGCTCCTTGCACACGCTGAAGTTAACACTTATAAAATGTGCCCCCTCATACCGTGAAACCGTCCCGGAGGTGGGACTTTCCTTCTTAATGGGACGCAGCACAGCTGTAATTCATACCCCCTTGGCACCAGACGCCGCCTCCTCAGCGTTGCTTGAATCTGTCCCGGAGCCTGCGCTGTTATGTTATCCCTTGGGCATGCGCAGTTAACGCTGCCCGTCTTCTGACATCATTTGTTGTCAGGCTGAGGCTGACTGCGCCTGTGCGACCGCGCTGCCCGAGATCCCACCCCGCAGTGTCTTCTGATTTATTCACACTGCAGGGCTGGGATTCATGGGCATGTGCAGTGCTTATCTTCGCCTCTCACTCATCTCCTTCCGCCTTCTTCAGACTATGCGGCGTCAGCTGATCCCTAAGCGCATGCCACAGTGAATGACAGCTGTGCCCCATCTGATTAGGAAGGAAAGTCCCGACTCCGGGACTTTCACGGTATGAGGGGACATATTTTATAAGTGTTTATTTCAGCGTGTGCTAGGAGCATAACTAAAAGAGCCACCTTTTCCTTGTGCAGCATTAGTGCTGCACAAGGTGGCTCTTTTAGTTACAAACGCCTGGGGGGACAGGTTCCCTTTCATTTCTGTAGTAGTGTGAGTGTGGAGGGAGCAGGAGAAATTGCTGGATACACAGCAGGGGATCAGCTGACATTACTGAACCCCAATAACACGGCAGCAAGTGATGGAGCCCAGGGATTACAGGAGAAACAGAGTGTAGGTCGAGGCCTAATTGGAGCAAGTTTAATATCAGTTGTAGTGTGGAGGTAGCAGGAGCAATTGCCGGATACACAGCAGGGGAGCAGCTGACATTTCTGAACCCCACTAACACAGGAGCTAGTGTTTTTCTCTGTGCAGACGGCACTTCTGATCAGCAACTGGTGGCATTGGAGCCCAGGGAATCCAGGCGATACAGAGTGTAGGCTGAGGCCTACACTCGAGGCAGTTTAATATTTGTTGTAGTGTGAGCGTGGACGGAGCAGGACAAATTGCCGGATACACAGCTGGGGATCAGCTGAGATTACTGAAACCCAATAACACTGGAGCAAGTGTTGACTGTGCAGACGGCACTTCTGAGCAGCAACTGGCGGTGTTGGAGCCCAGGGTCAATCATGGTGTAGGCCGAGGCCTAATTGGAGCAAGTTTAATATCTGATGTAATGTGGAGGGAGCAGGAGACATCGCCGGACACACAGCAGGGGAGCAGCTGATGTTACTGAACCGCACTAACACAGGAGCTAGTGTTTTTCTCTGTGTAGACGGCACTTCCGAGCAGCAACTGGCGGTGTTGGAGCCCAGGGTCAATCAGGGTGTAGGCTGAGGCCTAATTGGAGCAAGTTTAATATCTGATGTAATGTGAATGCGGAGGGAACAGGAGACATTGCCGGACACACAGCAGGGGAGCAGCTGACGTTACTGAACCCCAATAACAGAGGAGCAACTGTTGACTGTGCAGACAGAACTTCTGAGCAGCAACTGGCAGTGTTGAAGCCCAGGGAATCCAGGAGAAGCAGAGTGTAGGCTGAGGCCTAATTGGAGCAAGTTTAATATCTGTTGTCGTGTGAGTGTGGATGGAGCAGGAGAAATTGCTGGATACACAGCTGGGTATCAGCTGACGTTACTGAAACCCTATAACACTGGGTCATGTGTTGACTGTGCAGACGGCACTTCTGAGCAGCAACTGGCAGTGTTGGAGCCCAGGGATTACAGTTCAGGTGGTAGAAACATGAACACAACAGGAGACCTGGATACAATTGCCAACCAATTATTTAATCGGGAAGCGGAGTGGCAAATTCCTGCAAGATCCAGGCCTTGTGCAGACAGATCTTCCGAGCAGCAACTGGCGGTGTTGGAGCCAAGGGAATCCAGGAGAAGCAGAGTGTAGGCTGAGGCCTAATTGGAGCAAGTTTAATATCTGTTGTAGTGTGAGTGTGGATGGAGCAGGAGAAATTGCTCGATACACAGCTGGGGATCAGCTGATGTTACTGAAACCCTATAACACTGGGTCATGTGTTGACTGTGTAGACAGCACTTCTGAGCAGCAACTGGCGGTGTTGGAGCGCAGGGATTACAGTTCAGCTGGTAGAAACATGAACACAACAGGAGACCTGGTTACTGTTACCAACCAATTATTTAATCTTGAACAGGGTTGGCAAATTCCTGCGAGATCCAGGCCTTGTTCATTTTCAGAAAAGTAAGCCAGTCAACGTTATCGGAGGATAGTCACATGCGACGGTCTGTTAGTACACCACCTGCGGCACTAAAGATGCATTCCGATAATACACTAGCAGCAGGGCAAGCCAGCACCTTCAATGCATACTGGCTAAGCTCTGGCCATTTATCCAGCTTAGAGACCCAAAACTTGAAGGGGAAAGAGCCATCTGGGAGTACACTGAGAGGGCAAGACATGTAGTCTGTCACTATCTGATGGAAACACTGCCTCCTGCGGACTGGAGCCATCTGTGATGATGTAGACATTTGTGGCGGGCACACAAAAGTTTGCCACATTTGGGCCATACTGGTCTTGCCTTGTGCTGAGGCACTGCCTCTGCTCCCTCTTTGTGCAGAGCTTCCTCCACTGCCTCGACGCACTGAGCTGCTTTGTAAAGCACTAGCAGCACTGCTCTCGGTTGGACTGGAGAAGATGATGGAATGCACCAGTGTGTCTTGGTACTCCTGCAATTTACGCTCCCGCTGCAACAGTGGTATGAGGGTTTGTAAGTTGTCCCAGTAGCGAGGATCTAGGAGGGTGTACACCCAATAATCAGCCGTGGTGAGAATGTGGGCGATGCGGCGGATGTTTATCAGGCACTGCAGCATGAAATCAACCATGTGCTGCAGACTACCAACTGGCCAAGAAACGCTGTCCCCTGCTTGAGGTGTGATCTCTGCCTGCTCTGCATCACCCCACCCTCGCTCTACATACTGACTACTAGAGCATTATATAACTCCCTCCTCTGGACAGATGTCTTCCTCCACCATTGACTCCTCCTCATCCTCCTCACAAAGTGTCCCCTGCCTAGGACTTTGTGAGGAACCAAGTTGTGCAGACTGTCCTGAAGCAGATGGCATTTATGACTCCTCATCCTCCACCTCTTCCACAACCTCCTCCCTTAGTGCTTGCAGTGTTCTTTCAAGCAGGCAGATAAGGGGGATAGTCATGCTGACTAGTGCATCATCTGCACTCGCCATCCGTGTGGAATCATTGAAGTCATGCAAAACCTGGCAGATGTCCTTCATAGTGGCCCACTCAGTGGTTGTGAAGTCTGAACAGTGCGCAGTGCGACTTTTTTTGCGCCTGATGCAGCTGGTACTCCATTACTGATGGCTGCTGCTCCCACAAAACTGCTCCAACATATGTAGCGTTGAATTCCACCTGGTGGGTAGGTCACATATGATGCAATGTTCTGGAAGGCGGAATCGGCGCTGCAGAGCTGCAATGCACGATCTTGCCATGCTGGAATGCCGCAAGTGAGCACACTCTAGGTGGACCTTGTACAGCAGTGCATCAAGATCCGGATAGTCCCTCAAAAAACTCTGCACGACCTAGCTGAGCACATGTGCCAGACATGGGATGTGAGTGAGGTTGCCTAGGCCCAGATTTCGGCCATTGTCACATACTACCATGCCTGGCTGGAGATTCACTGGCACAAGCCACACATCGCTCTCCTGCTTGATGGCATTCCAGACCTCCTGCGCTGTGTGGCTTTGATTCCCCAAAGAAATTAATTTCAATATGGCCTGTTGAAATTTGGCCACGGCTGTGCTCATATCAGTCGTAACAGGTAAGCATTCACGGGTCCATGTGGAGGTGAACTGTGATGGCTCTTGCAACGATGATTCAGAGGAACTGGAGTATGAGGAGGAGTCAATGTGTACAGACTGGATTCCTTCAATCCTTGGAGTTGGCAGGACACGTACAGCGCCACTCTCAAAATCTATACCCGGCTCCACAACATTTACCCAATGGGCAGTGAGGGAAAGGTATCCTCCCTGTCCATGGTGACTGGTCCACGCATCGGTGGTGAGGTGGACCTTGCTACTGACGGCGTTTAGTAGCGCATGTTTAATGTTTCCCTCCACATGCTTTTGCTGGGTATGGACGGCTTGCCTGCTGAAATAAAAGTGGCTGGGCACATTGTATTGTGGGACTGCCAATGCAATCAATTTACGGAAGGTGTCAGTCTCCACCAGCTTGAATGACAGCCTTTCAAGGGACAGTAGTTTTGCAATGCCAGCATTCAGAGCCTGTGCTCGGGGGTGGTTTGCCGAGAATGGCTGATTTTTCTCCCATGCCTGTGCTACCAATGGCTGTAGACTGGGCTGGGAGTGTGAGGATGACAGGGAATGTGGTGCTGTGGGTGGAATTACACTGGGTCTCTGCACAACAGTGCCAGAGGTTCTTCCATGGCAATCCTGTGAGGAAGCCGAACCAGCTGTGTGTGAGCTGGAGGAAGAGGCTACAACACGAGCTGAAGAGGTGTGTTATGATCAGGTGACCTTGGAGCAGCATGAAAACTTTCACTGGAGTAGGTGGTAACTATACTGACCGCAAACCCTGATCTTATCACTGCAACTAGAAGTAGCCGTGGGGTGTGCCTAACAAACCCTAGACACCTTGACACAGCCGGAGGACTAAATACCCCTATAGATGGAAATAGGAATTTCTATCTTGCCTCAGAGCAGAATCCCAAAGGATAGGCAGCCCCCACAAATATTGACTGTGAGTAGTAGAGGAAAAGACACACACAGGCAGGAAACAGGATTTAGCAAATGAGGCACACACTAGCTAAATAGGAAAGGATAGGACAGGATACTAAGCGGTCAGTATTAAAAATCCTTCCAAAAATATCCACAGCAGAAAATACAAAAACTCCACCATCTAACTAAAGATGTGGAGCGTATATCTGCATCTCCAGAGAATCCAGCAAGACTGAGAAAATACTGACACAGTCTAAGCTGGACAAGAGAAAAACAAATGAATAGCACAGAATATAAGCACACTGCATGTGTGCCACAGAAACAAAAACCAGACACTTACAGTTAGATCCATATATATTTGGACAGAGACAACATTTTTCTAATTTTGGTTATAGACATTACCACAATGAATTTTAAACAAAACAATTCAGATGCAGTTGAAGTTCAGACTTTCAGCTTTCATTTGAGGCTATCCACATTACAATTGGATGAAGGGTTTAGGAGTTTCAGCTTCTTAACATGTGCCACACTGTTTTTAAAGGGACCAAAAGTAATTGGACAATTGACTCCAAGGCTATTTCATGGACAGGTGTGGGCAATCCCTTCGTTATGTCATTCTCAATTAAGCAGATAACAGGCCTGGAGTTGATTTGAGGTGTGGTGCTTGAATTTGGAAGGTTTTGCTGTGAAGTAAACATGCGGTCAAAGTAGCTCTCCATGCAGGTGAAACAAGCCATCATTAAACTGCGAAAACAGAAAAAATCCATCCGAGAAATTGCTACAATATTTGGAGTGGCAAAATCTACAGTTTTGTACATCCTGAGAAAGAAAGAAAGCACTGGTGAACTCATCAATGCAAAAAGACCTGTGCACCCACGGAAGACAACAGTGATGAATGATTGCAGAATAATCTCCATGCTGAAGAGAAACCCCTTCACAACAGCCAACCAAGTGAACAACACTCTCCAAGAGGTAGGCGTATCAATATCCAAATCTACCATAAAGAGAAGACTGCATGAAGGTAAATACAGAGGGTTCACTGCATGGTGCAAGCCACTCATAAGCATCAAGAATAAAAAGGCTAGACTGGACTTTTCTAAAAAACATCTAAAAAAGCCAGCACAGTTCTGGAATAGCATTCTTTGGACAGATGAAACCAAGATTAACCTCTACCAGAATGATGGAAAGAGAAAAGTATGGCGAAGGCATGGTTGCAGCTCATGCTCCAAAGCACACCACATCATCTGTAAAACACGGTGGAGGCAGTGTGAGGCTTGGGCATGCATGGCTGCCAGTGGCACTGGGTCACTAGTGTTTATTGATGATGTGACACAGGACAGAAGCAGCCGAGTGAATTCTGAGGTATTCAGAGACATACTGTGTGCTCAGATCCAGCCAAATGCAGCAAAACTGATTGGTCGTCGTTTTATACTACAGATGGACAATGACCCAAAACATAAAGCCAAAGCAACCCAGGAGTTTATTAAAGCAAAGAAGTGGAATATTCTTGAATGGCCAAGTCAGTCACCTGATCTCAACCCAATTGAGCATGCATTTCACTTGTTAAAGTCTAAACTTAAGACAGAAAGGCCCATAAACAAACAGCAACTGAAAACCACCGCAGTGAAGGCCTGGCAAAGCATCAAAAAGGAGGAAACACAACGTCTGGTGATGTCCATGAGTTCAAGACTTCAGACAGTCATTGCCAACAAAGGGTTTTCAACCAAGTGCTAGAAATTAACATTTTATTTAAAATTATTGAATCGGTCCAATTACTTTTGGTCCCTTTAAAAACAGGGTTGCACATGTTAAGGAGCTGAAACTCCTAAACCCTTCATCCAATTTTAATGTGGATGCCCTCAAATGAAAGCTGAAAGTCTGAACTTCATCTGCATCTGAATTGTTTTGTTTAAAATTCATTGTGGTAATGTCCATAACCAAAATTAGAAAAATGTTGTCTCTGTCCAAATATATATGGACCTAACTGTATCTTTGCTGAATTGGCAGCTAAGCAGGAGAAGCCAGAAAGTGATCCAACACTTCAGAAGAAACATAGAAACATTGACAACTGCAAGGAATAATGGATCCTGCACACCTAAATATCCCCGTCAGAACTGCAATCAGCAGATACACCTGGCCAGGACTGCGACTCAGAGACAACTGCATTCCCACCTACAGCCACTGGAGGGAACCCAAGAGCAGAATTCACAACAGAGGTGGTAGGTGCCGCTGTAGGTTGGCCTAGGTCGTCAGTGTGTTTTTGTAACTCCACCACGTGCTTGGTCCGCACATGTTTCCACATATTTGTGGTGTTAAGGTTGCTGACAATTTTCCCTGTTTTAACTTTCTGATTACACAGCTTGCATTTGACAAAACAAATGTCATCTGCAACTGTGTCAAAAAAGGACCAGGCACTGCAAGTCTTGGGAGCACCCATTTTGGGTTTTGGAAGAGGCATGCTCCTAATGGGTGCCGAAGTGGAGGCTACAGGCAACGCAGTCTTCCCCCTCCCTCTCCCTCTTTGGGCTTTTCGGAGAATCTCTCCCTCAGAGCTGCTCCCACCACCTTCCTGTACCTCACGCAATGATGGGTCAAGGACCTCATCATCTACACTACCATCTTCCAGCAACTGCTTCTCCTGGGTAGTCTCGGCAGCACAGTACGCACCAGAAAGTGGCACTTGAGTCTCATCATCAGATGCGTACTGAGGTGTGCCTACCGTAGGCACTGGCCCACCAGTCTCTTCTGATTGAGAGAGACAAAGCAGTTGCGCATCACTGCATACTGCCTCTTCTTCAGTTTATCAAATGCTGCTTGGCTGGTCCCCTCTTTCCAAGCCAAGAGATTCAGAGAACAGAAGTAGAGATGGCCTCTGTCCTGGGCTCTCTGACTGCCTGGGCAATTTGGCAGGTGGTGAAGAGACAGATGGGTGCTTATCAGTTTTCTGTGCCTGAGAGGATGTGGCACTAATTGAAGTCAATGTGTTAGCTGCCATCCATCCGACAACGGCTTCAATTTGTTCGTCCTGCAGCAGTGGGGTACGGCGAGCTCCTACAAAGCTGCACATGAAGGACTGTTCCCTGCTAAAACTGGGGGATGATGAGTCACCGGTGCCCGCAGCAGGCACAGAATCCCCACGTCCTCTCCCTGCAGAAACTCAATGCTCACGACCACGTGCCTTACTCCCTGCCTGTCATGATCCCAATGGCAGAGGATCACAAAAGGACAAGCACAAAAAACAAAACAAGCTCTAGGGTGATGGAAACTGAGATGACCGCGATCCTGAACCTAAACACACAACTAGCTGTAGCCGGGGAACATGCCTACGATGATTCCTAGACGTCTCGCGCCAGCCGAAGGACTAACTTCCCCTATTAGAAGAAACACAGACCTCTCTTGCCTCCAGAGAAACACCCCACAGAAATAGCAGCCCCCCACATGTAATGACGTTGAAATGAGAGGAAAGCACATACGTAGTTATGAAAACAGATTCAGCAAAATGAGGCCCGCTAAAGCTAGATAGCAGAGGATACAAAAGTGAACTGCGCGGTCAGCGAAAAACCCTACAAAAAAACCATCCTGAAATTACTTGAACTCATGTGCCAACTCATGGAACATGAGGAGTAATATCAGCCCACTAGAGCAACCAGCAAAAAGGAATCACATATCTGCAAGCTGGACTAAGACAAAAATTAAGCAAAACGTGGAACAGGAAAATCAAAAACTTAGCTTGTCCTGAAGATTACAAAAGCAGGAAGCAGAGGAAACAAGACACACTGATTACATTGATAGCCGGCGAGGAAATGACAAGAAAGCCAGGTTAAATAGGAAACTCCCATATCCTGATAGAACAGGTGGACACCAGAGACCGAAGAAAACACAAGTCACCCAGTACCATCTGTAACCACCAGAGGGAGCCCAAAAACAGAATCCACAACAGTACCCCCCCCTTGAGGAGGGGTCACCGAACCCTCACGAGAACCACCAGGGTGACCAGGATGAGCCCTATGAAAAGCACGGACCAAATCAGCAGCATGAACATCAGAGGCAACCACCCAAGAATTATCCTCCTGACCATAACCCTTCCACTTGACCAAATACTGGAGTTTCCGTCTGGAAACACGAGAATCCAAGATCTTCTCCACAACATACTCCAATTCTCCCTCCACCAGCACCGGAGCAGGAGGTTCAAGCGAAGGAACAACAGGTACCTCATACTTCCGCAACAACGACCGATGGAACACATTATGAATAGCAAACGATGCCGGGAGATCCAAACGAAACGACACAGGGTTAAGAATTTCCAAGATCCTATAGGGACCGATGAACCGAGGCTTGAACTTAGGAGAAGAGACCTTCATAGGAACAAAACGAGAAGACAACCACACCAAGTCCCCAACACGAAGTCGAGGACCCACGCGGCGACGGCGATTAGCAAACTGCTGAGCCCTCTCCTGGGACAACTTCAAATTGTCCACCACATGACTCCAAATCTGATGCAACCTATCCACCACCATGTCCACTCCAGGACAATCAGAAGGCTCCACCTGACCAGAGGAAAAACGAGGATGAAACCCCGAATTACAAGAGAAAGGAGAAACCAAGGTAGCAGAACTAGCCCGATTATTAAGGGCAAATTCAGCAAGCGGCAAAAAGGTAACCCAGTCATCTTGATCAGCAGAAACAAAACACCTTAAATAAGTTTCCAAGGTCTGATTAGTTCGTTCCGTCTGGCCATTCGTCTGAGGATGGAATGCAGATGAAAAGGACAAATCAATGCCCATCTTAGCACAGAACGTCCGCCAAAATCTAGACACAAACTGGGATCCCCTGCCAGAAACGATGTTCTCCGGAATCCCATGCAAACGAACCACATTCTGAAAAAACAGAGGGACCAACTCAGAGGAGGAAGGTAACTTAGGCAAGGGTACCAGATGAACCATCTTAGAAAAGCGGTCACACACAACCCAGATGACGGACATTTTTTGAGAGACAGGGAGATCCGAAATAAAGTCCATGGAAATGTGCGTCCAAGGCCTCTTCGGGATAGGCAAAGGTGACAACAATCCACTGGCCCGAGAACAGCAAGGCTTAGCTCGAGCGCAAACTTCACAAGACTGCACAAAAGAACGCACATCCCTCGACAAGGAAGGCCACCAAAAAGACCTGGCCACCAAGTCTCTAGTACCAAATATTCCAGGATGACCTGCCAACGCAGAAGAATGGACCTCGGAGATGACTCTACTGGTCCAATTATCCGGAACAAACAGTCTTTCAGGCGGACAACGATCAGGTTTATCCGCCTGAAACTCCTGCAAAGCACGTCGCAAGTCTGGGGAGACAGCCGACAAAATCACCCCATCCCTAAGGATACTAGTGGGCTCAGAATTTCCAGGGGAGTCAGGCACAAAACTCCTAGAAAGAGCATCCGCCTTCACATTCTTTGAACCTGGCAGGTATGAAACCACAAAATCGAAACGGGAGAAAAACAGTGACCAACGAGCCTGTCTAGGATTCAGACGCTTGGCAGACTCAAGGTAAATCAGATTTTTGTGATCAGTCAAGACCACCACACGATGTCTAGCACCCTCAAGCCAATGACGCCACTCCTCAAATGCCCACTTCATGGCCAAAAGCTCCCGATTACCAACATCATAATTCCGCTCAGTGGGCGAAAACTTTCTAGAAAAGAACGCACATGGCTTCATCACTGAGCAATCGGAGCTTCTCTGCGACAAAACCGCCCCCGCTCCAATCTCGGAAGCATCAACCTCAACCTGAAAAGGAAGCGAAACATCTGGCTGACGCAACACAGGAGCAGAAGAAAACCAGCGCTTAAGTTCCTGAAAGGCCTCCACAGCCGCAGGAGACCAATCAGCAACATCAGCACCCTTCTTAGTCAAATCCATCAAAGGCTTAACGACACTACAAAAATTAGTTATGAAACGACGATAAAAATTAGCAAAGCCCAAGAACTTCTGCAGACTCTTAAGAGATGTAGGCTGCGTCCAGTCACAAATAGCCTGAACCTTGACGGGATCCATCTCAATAGTAGAAGGGGAAAAAATATACCCCAAAAAAGAAATCTTCTGGACTCCAAAGAGACACTTTGAACCTTTTACAAACAAAGAATTGGCCCGCAGGACCTGAAACACCTTCCTGACCTGCTGAACATGGGACTCCCAGTCATCAGAAAAAACCAAAACATCATCCAAATACACAATCATAAATTTATCCAGATATTCACGGAAAATATCGTGCATAAAGGACTGGAAGACAGAAGGAGCATTAGAAAGTCCAAAAGGCATCACCAAATACTCAAAATGGCCCTCAGGCGTATTAAATGCGGTTTTCCACTCATCACCCTGCTTTATCCGCACAAGATTATACGCACCCCGAAGATCAATCTTAGTGAACCATTTAGCCCCCTTAATGCGAGCGAACAAATCAGTCAACAATGGCAAAGGATACTGATATTTGACTGTAATCTTATTCAAAAGACGGTAATCTATACAAGGCCTCAAGGAACCATCTTTTTTGGCCACGAAAAAAAAACCTGCTCCCAAAGGGGACGAAGATGGACGGATATGTCCCTTTTCCAAGGACTCCTTAACATAATTCCGCATAGCAGTATGCTCTGGCACTGACAGATTGAACATTTAGGAAATTTACTGCCAGGAATCAAATCTATAGCACAATCGCAATCCCTGTGAGGAGGAAGCGAATTGAGCTTAGGCTCCTCAAAAACATCCCGATAATCAGACAAAAATACAGGAACCTCAGAAGGAGTAGATGAAGCGATAGAAATCGGAGGTGCATCATCATGAACCCCCTGACATCCCCAGCTTAACACAGACATCGTTTTCCAGTCCAAGACTGGGTTATGAGTTTGTAACCATGGCAGACCAAGCACTAAGACATCATGTAAATTATACAGTACCAGGAAGCGAATCACCTCCTGATGAACGGGAGTCATACGCATGGTCACTTGTGTCCAGTACTGAGGTTTGTTCATAGCCAAAGGTGTAGAGTCAATTCCTTTCAAAGGAATTGGGACTTCCAGAGGCTCCAGACTAAACCCACAGCGGTTGGCAAATGACCAATCCATAAGACTCAGGGCAGCGCCTGAATCCACATAGGCATCGACGGAAATGGCTGATAATGAACAAATCAGAGTCACAGACAGAATGAACTTAGACTGTAAAGTACTAATGGCAACAGACTTATCAACCTTTTTTGTGCGTTTAGAGCATGCTGATATAACATGAGCTGAATCACCACAATAAAAACACAACCCATTTTTCCGCCTATAGTTTTGCCGTTCACTTCTGGACTGAATTCTATCACATTGCATTGTCTCAGGTGCCTGTTCAGAAGACACCGCCAAATGGTGCACAGGTTTGCGCTCCCGTAAACGCCGATCAATCTGAATAGCCATAGTCATAGACTCATTCAGACCTGTAGGCGCAGGGAACCCCACCATAACATCTTTAATGGCCTCAGAAAGGCCATCTCTGAATCTTGCAGCCAGGGCGCACTCATTCCACTGAGTAAGCACCGACCATTTCCAAAATTTCTGACAATATATTTCTGCTTCATCTTGCCCCTGAGAGAGAGCCAATAAAGCTTTTTCAGCCTGAATCTCTAGGTTAGGTTCCTCATAGAGCAAACCCAATGCCAGAAAAAACGCATCCACATTGAGCAACGCAGGATCCCCTGGTGCCAATGCAAATGCCCAATTCTGAGGGTCACCCCGCAGGAAAGATATAACAATTTTGACTTGCTGAGCAGGGTCTCCAGAGGAGCGAGATTTCAAAGAAAGAAACAACTTGCAATTGTTCCTAAAATTCAGAAAACTAGATTTATCTCCAGAAAAAAACTCTTGGATAGGAATTCTAGGTTCAGACATAGGAGCATGTACAACAAAATCTTGTATATTTTGAACCTTAGCAGCAAGATTATTCAGGCTGGAAGCCAAACTCTGGACGTCCATGATAAACAGCTGAGGTCAGAGCCATTCAAGGATTAAGAGGAGGTAAGACGCAGCCAGGCTGCAATTAAGGCTAGGCAGCAAACTCTGAGGGGAGAAAAAAAAAAGAAAAAAAAAACTTCCTCAGACTACTTTTCCTCCTACTTCAGCCAATACGCTTACCACTTTTTGGCCGGCTATACTGTCATGATCCCAATGGCAGGGGATCACAAAAGGACAAGCACAAAAAACAAAGCAAGTTCTAGGGTGATGGAAACTGAGCTGACCGCGATCCTGAACCTAAACACACAACTAGCTGTAGCCGGGGAACGTGCCTACGATGATTCCTAGACGTCTCGCGCCAGCCGAAGGACTAACTTCCCCTATTAGAAGAAACACAGACCTCTCTTGCCTCCAGAGAAACACCCCACAGAAATAGCAGCCCCCCACATGTAATGACGGTGAAATGAGAGGAAAGCACATACGTAGTTATGAAAACAGATTCAGCAAAATGAGGCCCGCTAAAGCTAGATAGCAGAGGATACAAAAGTGAACTGCGCGGTCAGCGAAAAACCCTACAAAAAAACCATCCTGAAATTACTTGAACTCATGTGCCAACTCATGGAACATGAGGAGTAATATCAGCCCACTAGAGCAACCAGCAAAAAGGAATCACATATCTGCAAGCTGGACTAAGACAAAAATTAAGCAAAACGTGGAACAGGAAAATCAAAAACTTAGCTTGTCCTGAAGATTACAGAAGCGGGAAGCAGAGGAAACAAGACACACTGATTACATTGATAGCCGGCGAGGAAATGACAAGAAAGCCAGGTTAAATAGGAAACTCCCATATCCTGATAGAACAGGTGGACACCAGAGACCGCAGAAAACACAAGTCACCCAGTACCATCTGTAACCACCAGAGGGAGCCCAAAAACAGAATCCACAACACCTGCCTTCTTCATCTTGGTAGACTGATAAAGATAGGCACAAAAGTACTAAGGGCTTAGTGTGCTTATTCCTGAACAGCTGCTAACAGTTATAAGAAACACTAATTTTATAAAGTGTGGACTAGACTTTAATATGAGCTTATGTGGTCTACACAACTGTAAAGTGAAGTGTTTGGTGAACTTTATTAACTTTTTGTTTTTTTTGCAGAACAGACTACAGCGTGAGTTGACCTCACACAGAGACATTGCAGACAGCCGTGAACGGCGCTGCAAGGCCCAATGTACTCCTATAAAGTGTTTTTCCACAATCTAGCAGGATACAGATGGAAACCCACTAATAGGATAAATCATGACAAAATGTGCAGCATGCAGCACTAATTGAAAAAGGACAATGGAATAGTATGAGGCAGTGACGCACGCTGAGCTGACTACAACCGGCTGTGGCTGCAGAACAGACTACAGAGTGAGCTGCACTCACACAGAGACCTTGCAGACAGCCGTAAACGGCGCTGCAAGGCCTAAAAAAGCTCCTCTATGTACTCCTATATAGTGTTTTTCCACATTCTAGCAGGATACGGATGGAAACCCACTAATAGGATAAATCAGGACAAAATGTGCAGCAGGCAGCACTAATTGAAAAAAGGACAATGGAACAGTATGAGGCAGTGACGCACGCTGAGCTGACTACAACTAGCTATGGCTGCAGATCTGACTACAGAGTGAGCTGCACTCACACAGAGACCTTGCAGACAGCCGTGAAGGGCACTGCAAGGCCTAAAAAATCTCCTCTATCTACTCCTATATAGTGTTTTTCCACAATCTAGCAGGATACGAATGGAAATCCACTAATAGGATAAATCAGGACAAAATGTGCAGCAGGCAGCACTAATTGAAAAAAGGACAATGGAACAGTATGAGGCAGTGATGCATGCTGAGCTGACTACAACCAGCTGTGGCTGCAGAACAGACTACAGAGTGAGCTGCACTCACACAGAGACCTTGCAGACAGCCATGAACAGCGCTGCAAGGCAAAAACAAGGTTCTCACACAGCGGTTGCTAAATTAGCCTGGGTAAAGCACAATGAAGCAAATCGCTATCTCAAACTGGTCCTCAGTCAGAACACAGCGTCCTGTCCCTAACTGAATTCACAGCAGAGTGAACCCAAAATGGCGGCTGTGACTTTTATAGTGCATCATGACATCGTTTCAGCAGCCAATCATAGCGATGCCAGTAGTTACATGACTAACATATGCATAACAGGATGTGCCCACACTTCTTAGGATTCCTCATTGGCTGAATTAAATCAAACTGGCTTATTGAATTATGGGAACGGTATCTGATATTGAGAAAGTATCGGAATTCCGATTCCGCGAATATCGGCCGATACCCGATATTTGCAGTATCGGAATGCTCAACACTACACATAGCATCAAATGCAGTTTTTGCCTCCATTAAAGTTTCTCATATCACTTTCAGCTAGGAAATATACACTTAGCGCAATCTACTACATCTACCAGATCCAGTGGCTTTCACCCTTTAACCCCCTGTACAGTGATCTGGACTTATGCAGGGGCACTTGGGTTGGGGCCTCAGTGTAGGCTGCTGGACAGTAGCACAAGAAGGATCATCATGTGGAGTCACTACCAAGAGGTCAAGAAGAGGAAAGAATTGAAAAGCAAACAGGTGGTCAGAATACAAGCCGATGTCAGAAAACAGGCTGATCAAAATAGTACTACAGGAACAATAGTGCAGAGATGTGTACCAAGTATAGATGAACTAATTAACCAGCAGTGTGGGATGCAGATACTTAAACAAAATTAGCAAGTTGCATAACTAGAGTCCTATGGGCCCTGATGCAAAATTTGGACTTGGGCCACTAACAATATTATTAGATGTATGGACACCTGTCACGAAGTGACTATCACGGTGTGAAACGACCCAAAGGATGGTTGGTCAGCTAACAGCACAACATTCAACGGGGATGGACTAAGGGGGGAGGATGGATCGTGACAGTACCCCCCTTTCAAAGAGGGGCCTCTGGACCCTCAAGGACCCTCAACACCAGACCTAGCCAGAAAACAATATATGGTGAGGATGCCTCGATCCACCTGTTAAATATGCTTATGCACATTTATTTAATCAAGACTATTCACCAGGTGCGTTACTCTTAAAGGGAACCTGTCACCCCGAAAATCGCGGGTGAGGTAAGCCCACCGGCATCAGGGGCTTATCTACAGCATTCTGTAATGCTGTAGATAAGCCCCCGATGTTACCTGAAAGAGGAGAAAAAGACGTTAGATTAAACTCACCCAGGGGCGGTCCCGCTGCTGGTCAGGTCAAATGGGCGTCTCTGGTCCGCTGCGGCACCTCCCATCTTCATTACAAGACGTCCTCTTCTGATCTTCAGCCACGGCTCCGGCGCAGGCGTACTTTGCTCTGCCCTCTTGAGGGCAGAGGATAGTACTGCAGTGCGCAGGCGCTGGAAAGGTCAGAGGCCCGGCGCCTGCGCACTGCAGTACTTTGTCTGCCCTCAACAGGGCAGAGCAAAGTACTCCTGCGCCGGAGCCGTGGCTGAAGATCAGAAGAGGACGTCTTGTAATGAAGATGGGGGGTGCCGCAGCGGACCAGAGACGCCCGTTTGGGTTAGGGCTAGGTTTAGGGTTAGGGTTTCGGTATGTGCACACGTATTCTGGTCCTCTGCGGATTTTTCCGCTGCGGATTTGATAAATCCGCAGTACTAAACCGCTGCGGATTTATCGCGGATTTACCGCGGTTTTTCTGCGCATTTCACTGCGGTTTTACAACTGCGATTTTCTATTTGAGCAGTTGTAAAACCGCTGCGGAATCCGCACAAAGAAGTGACATGCTGCGGAATGTAAACCTCTGCGTTTCCGTGCAGTTTTTCTGCAGCATGTGTACAGCGATTTTTGTTTCCCATAGGTTTACATTGAACTGTAAACTCATGGGAAACTGCTGCGGATCCGCAGCGTTTTCCGCAGCGTGTGCACATACCTTTAGAATTAGGCTATGTGCACACGGTGCGGATTTGGCTGCGGATCCGCAGTGGATTGGCCGCTGCGGATTCGCAGCAGTGTTCCATCAGGTTTACAGTACCATGTAAACCTATGGAAAACCAAATCCGCTGTGCCCATGGTGCAGAAAATACCGCGCAGAAACGCTGCGTTGTATTTTCCGCAGCATGTCAATTCTTTGTGCGGATTCCGCAGCGTTTTACACCTGTTCCTCAATAGGAATCTGCAGGTGAAATCCACACAAAAAACACTGGAAATCCACGGAAAATCCGCAGGTAAAACGCAGTGCCTTTTACCCGCGGATTTTTCAAAAATGATGCTGAAAAATCTCACACGAATCCGCAACGTGGGCACAAAGCCTTAGGGTTAGGGTTGGAATTAGGGTTGTGGTTAGGGTTGTGATTAGGGTTATGGCTACAGTTTGGATTAGGGTTAGGGGTGTGGGGGGGGGGTTAGTGTTGGAGGTAGAATTGAGGGGTTACCACTGTTTAGGCACATCAGGGGTCTCCAAACGCAACATGGCGCCACCATTGATTCCAGCCAAACTTGCATTCAAAAAGTCAAATGGTGCTCCCTCACTTCCGAGCCCCGACGTGTGCCCAAACAGTGGTTTACCCCCACATATGGGGTATCAGTGTACTCAGGACAAACTGACAACGGACAACAATTACTGGGGTCCAATTTCTCCTGTTACCCTTGTGAAAATAAAAAAATGCTTGCTAAAACATCATTTTTGAGGAAAGAAAAATTTTTTTTTATTTTCACGGCTCTGCGTTGTAAACGTCTGTGAAGCACTTGGGGGATCAAAGTGCTCACCAGATATCTAGATAAGTTCCTTTCGGGGTCTAGTTTCCAAAATGGGGTCACTTGTGGGGGGTTTCTACTGTTTAGGCACACCAGGGGCTCTGCAAACGCAACGTGACGCCCGCAGACCATTCCATCAAAGTCTGCATTTCAAAAGTCACTACTTCCCTTCTGAGCCCCGGCATGTGCCCAAACAGTGGTTTACCCCCACATATGGGGTATCAGCGTACTCAGGAGAAACTGGACAACAACTTTTGGGGTCAAATTTCTCCTGATACCCTTGGGAAAATATAAAATTGCAGGCTAAAAGATCATTTTTGAGAAAATATATATATTTTTTCATGGCTCTGCGTTACAAACTTCTGTGAAGCACTTGGGGGTTCAAAGTCCTCACCACACATCTAGATTAGTTCCTTTGGGGGTCTAGTTTCCAAAATGGGGTCATTTCTGGGGGATCTCCAATGTTTAGGCACACAGGGGCTCTCCAAACGTGACATGGTGTCCGCTAATGATTGGAGCTAATTTTCCATTTAAAAAGCCAAATGGCGTGCCTTCCCTTCCGAGCCCTGCCGTGCGCCCAAACAGTGGTTTACCCCCACATATGGGGTATCAGCGTACTAAGGACAAACTGGACAACAACATTTGGGGTCCAATTTCTCCTATTACCCTTGGCAAAATAGGAAATTCCAGGCTAAAAAATCATTTTTGAGGAAAGAAAAATTATTTTTTATTTTCATGGCTCTGCGTTATAAACATCTGTGAAGCACCTGGGGGTTTAAAGTGCTCAATATGCATCTAGATAAATTCCTTGGGGGATCTAGTTTCCAAAATGGGGTCACTTGTGGGGGAGCTCCAATGTTTAGGCACACAGGGGCTCTCCAAACGCGACATGGTGTCCGCTAACAATTGGAGCTAATTTTCCATTCAAAAAGTCAAATGGCGCGCCTTCCCTTCCGAGCCCTGCCGAGTGCCCAAACAGTGGTTTACCCCCACATATGAGGTATCTGCGTACTCGGGAGAAATTGCCCAACAAATTTTATTATCCATATTATCCTATTGCCCATGTGAAAATGAAAAAATTGAGGCGAAAAGAATTTTTTTGTGAAAAAAAAAGTACTTTTTCAATTTTACAGATCAATTTGTGAAGCACCTGAGGGTTTAAAGTGCTCACTAGGCATCTAGATAAGTTCCTTGGGGGGTCTAGTTTCCAAAATGGGGTCACTTGTGCGGGAGCGCCAATGTTTAGGCACACAGGGGCTCTCCAAACGCGACATGGTGTCCGCTAACGATGGAGATAATTTTTCATTCAAAAAGTCAAATGGCGCTCCTTCCCTTCCGAGCCTTACCATGTGCCCAAACAGTGGTTTACCCCCACATGTGAGGTATTGGTGTACTCAGGACAAATTGGACAACAACTTTCTTGGTTCAGTTTCTCCTTTTGCCATTGGGAAAATAAAAAAATTGTTGCTAAAAGATAATTTTTGTGACTAAAAAGTTAAATGTTCATTTTTTCCTGCCATGTTGCTTCTGCTGCTGTGAAGCACCTGAAGGGTTAATAAACTTCTTGAATGTGGTTTTAAGTACCTTGAGGGGTGCAGTTTTTAGAATGGTGTCACTTTTGTGTATTTTCAGCCATATAGACCCCTCAAACTGACTTCAAATGTGAGGTGGTCCCTAAAAAAAATGGTTTTGTAAATTTTGTTGTAAAAATGAGAAATCGCTTGTCAACTTTTAACCCTTATAACTTCCTAGCAAAAAAAAAAATTGTTTCCAAAATTGTGCTGATGTAAAGTATACATGTGGGAAATGTTATTTATTAACTATTTTGTGTCACATAACTCTCTGGTTTAACAGAATAAAAATTCAAAATGTGAAAATTGCAAAATTTTCAAAATTTTTGCCAAATTTCCGTTTTTATCACAAATAAACGCAGAATTGACCTAAATTTACCACTATCATGAAGCCCAATATGTCACGAAAAAACAATCTCAGAACCGCTAGGATCCGTTGAAGCATTCCTGAGTTATTACCTCATAAAGGGACACTGGTCAGAATTGCAAAAAACGGCAAGGTCTTTAAGGTCAAAATAGGCTGGGTCATGAAGGAGTTAAAGAAAAAATGTCATGATATTTTCATAAAAATGTAGTGGTTTATTGAATTGTCTGCAGAAAAACCACATTGCAGCAAAACGTAAAAATAGATGAAATAGTTACGAACAGATTGTCCATTTATAAATATGAGCGCTTGGTCCTAATCGTTTC
Source organism: Ranitomeya imitator (assembly GCF_032444005.1). Taxonomy (NCBI): domain Eukaryota; kingdom Metazoa; phylum Chordata; class Amphibia; order Anura; family Dendrobatidae; genus Ranitomeya; species Ranitomeya imitator. The sequence goes on along the minus strand of NC_091284.1, from coordinate 272,851,848 downwards.
TGAGATGAAGAAGTCACCTTTCTTTCATGGAGTAGAATCATGACTATCAGCTTTTCCTTCCTTGTGTGTCTTGTCCATGAAGAATGATGGTGAAGGCAGGAGGTGACAGCTCCCACGTGACAAGCCCCCCACCTGTTGTGAATTCTGCTCTTGGGTTCCCTCCAGTGGTTGTAGGTGGAAATGCAGTTGTCTCTGAGTCACAGTCCTGGCCAGGTGTATCTGCTGATTGCAGTTCTGACTGGGATATTTAGTTGTACAGGATTCTTTAGTCCTTACCAGTTGTCAATGTTTCTTCTGAAGTGTTGGATCACTTTCTGGCTTCTCCTGCTCAGCTGTCAATTCAGCAAAGATAAGTGTCTGGTTTTTGTTTCTGTGGCACACATGCAGTGTGCTTATATTCTGTGCTATTCATTTGTTTTTCTCTTGTCCAGCTTAGACTGTGTCAGTGTTTTCTCGGTCTTGTTGGATTCTCTGGAGATGCAGATATATGCTCCACATCTTTAGTTAGATGGTGGAGTTTTTGTATTTTCTGCTGTGGATATTTTTGGAAGGATTTTTAATACTGACTGCTTAGTATCCTGTCCTATCCTTTCCTATTTAGCTAGTGTGTGCCTCATTTGCTAAATCCTGTTTCCTGCCTACGTGTGTCTTTTCCTCTACTACTCACAGTCAATATTTGTGGGGGGCTGCCTATCCTTTGGGGTTCTGCTCTGAGGCAAGGTAGAAATTCCTATTTCCATCTATAGGGGTATTTAGTCCTCCGGCTGTGTCTCGGTGTCTAGGTTTTGTTAGGCACACCCCACAGCTACTTCTAGTTGCGGTGATAAGATCAGGGTTTGCGGTCAGTATAGTTACCACCTACTCCAGTGAAAGTTTTCATGCTGCTCCAAGGTCACCTGATCATAACAGTACAACTGGCCCTTAATGAGTTAAATGCATCTCAGAAGAAGGGAAGAAAGGTCTTGAGCCATTTTTTTTTTCTTCAGTCTACTTTGTCTTCTCCTCCCTCTTTATCTCTGGGTGGCTGAAGAGCCTTGTGCTAGCATGAATGTTCAGGAATTAGCTTCTTGTGTAGACCAGCTTGCTGCTCGGGTACAGGGTATTTCTGATTATATTGTTCAGACTCCTGTTTTAGAACCAAAGATTCCTACTCCTGATTTGTTTTTTGGTGACAGGTCCAAATTTTTGAGTTTTAAAAACAACTGTAAACTGTTTTTTGCTTTGAGACCTCGATCCTCCGGTGATTCCATTCAGCAGGTAAAAATTGTCATCTCCCTGCTGCGTGGCGACCCGTAGGATTGGGCATTTTCCCTGGAATCTGGGAATCCGGCTTTGATTGATGTAGACTCCTTTTTTCAGGCTTTGGGATTGTTATATGATGAACCTAATTCTGTGGATCAAGCTGAGAAGACCTTGTTGGCCCTGTCTCACGGTCAAGAGGCGGCAGAATTGTATTGTCAGAAATTCAGAAAATGGTCGGTGTTGACTAAATGGAATAATGCTACCAAAATATGAGTGCAAAAAAACACTCACAGACCACTATGACACACAAAATATGATAAAATCAATAAAGTTTATTGAAAAATAATAATAATTTAAAACAGTACAAAAATACCATGTGAGGCTATCAAAAATACTCAGACAAAATTCCATATTTGAGCAGCGGAGATATACTTGTGTATCTCATAGAAAGCATTCTAGTACCATATCAATCATAAACTTGGTCAAGCAAGAAAGGCTCATATAAACATCCTTTAAGGTCCTAATATCATGTGTGTACCCGGATAATGAGAGCTCAATTTCACTGGACACCTGTAGAATAGTAGTAGATAGAGTTAATGCTTACCCATACTGAATATCGCTGCAGGGGCATACCTGCAGCGATATTCAGTATGGGTAAGCATTAACTCTATCTACTACTATTCTATAGGTGTCCAGTGAAATTGAGCTCTCATTATCCGGGTTTATACACATGACATTAGGACCTTAACCCCTTAGTGACAGAGCCAATTTGGTACTTAATGACCGAGCCAATTTTTACAATTCTGACCACTGTCACTTTATGAGGTTATAACTCTGGAACGCTTCAACGGATCCCGCTGATTCTGAGAATGTTTTTTCGTGACATATTGTACTTCATGTTAGTGGTAACAGTTCTTCGATATTACTTGCGATTATTTATGAAAAAAACGGAAATATGGAAAAAAATTTTAACATTTTGCAATTTTCTAACTTTGTATTTTTATGCCCTTAAATCAGAGAGATATGTCACGAAAAATAGTTAATAAATAACATTTCCCACATGTCTACTTTACATCAGCACAATTTTGGAAACAACATTTTTTTTGTTAGGGAGTTATAAGGGTAAAAAGTTGACCAGCAATTTCTCATTTTTGCAACACCATTTTTATTTTAGGGACCACCTCACATTTGAAGTCATTTTGAGGGGTCTATATGATAGAAAATAACGAAGTGTGACACCATTCTAAAAACTACACCCCTCAAGGTTCTCAAAACCACATTCAAGAAGTTTATTAACCCTTTACGTGCTTCACAGGAACTGAAACAATGTGGAAGGAAAAAATGAACATTTAACTTTTTTTTGCAAACATCATAATTCAGAACCATTTTTTTTATTTTCACATGTGTAAAAACAGAAATGTAACCATAAATTTTGTTATGCAATTTCTCCTGAATATGCCAATACCCCATATGTGGGGGTAAACCACTGTTTGGGCGCACCGCAGAGCTTGGAAGTGAAGGAGCGCCGTTTGACTTTCTCAATGCAGAATTGGCTGGAATTGAGATCGGACGCCATGTCATGTTTAGATAGCCCCTGATGTACCTAAACAGTGGAAACCCCCCACAAGTGACACCATTTTGAAAACTAGACCCCTTAAGGAACTTATCTAGATATGTGATGAGCACTTTGAACCCCCAAATGCTTCACGGAAGTTTATAACGTAGAGCCGTGAAAATAAAAAATCGCTTTTGTTTACACAACAATGATATTTTCACCCACAAATTCTTATTTTCACAAGGGTAACAGGAGAAATTAGACCACAAAAGTTGTTGTGCGATTTCTCCTGAATACGTCGATACCCGATATGTGAGGGTAAACCACTGTTTGGGCGCACCGCAGAGCTTGGAAGGGAAGGAGTGCCGTTTTACTTTTTCAATGTAGAATTGTCTGGAATTGAGATCGGATGCCATGTTGCGTTTGCAGAGCCCCTGGTGTGCCTAAACAGTGGAAACCCCCCGCAAGTGACACCATTTTAGAAACTAGACCCCTTAAAGAACTTATCTAGATGTGTGGTTTGCACTTTGAACCCCCATGTGCTTCACAGAAGTTTATAACGTAGAGCCGTGAAAATAAAAAATCACATTTTTTCTACAAAAATGATCTTTTTGCTCCCAAATTTTTATTTTCACAAGGGTAACGGGAGAAATTAGACCACAAAAGTTGTTGTGCAACTTCTCCTGAGTACGTCGATACCCAATATGTGGGGATAAACCACTGTTTGGGCGCACCGCAGAGCTTGGAAGAGAAGGAGTGCCGTTTTACTTTTTCAATGTAAAATTGGCTGGATTTGAGATTGGACGCCATGTCGCGTTTGGAGAGCCCCTGATGTGCTTTAACAGTGGAAACCCCCACAAGTGACACCATTTTGGAAACTAGACCCCCCATGGAACTTATCTAGATGTGTGGTGAGAACTTTGAATGCCTAAGTGCTTCACAGAAGTTTAGAATGCAGAGTCGTGAAAATAAAAAATATTTTTTTTTCCACAAAAAAGATTTTTAGCCCCCAAGTTTTTATTTTCACAAGGGTAACAAGAGAAAGTGGACCCCAATTTGTCCAATTTGTCCTGAGTATGCTGGTACCCCATATGTGGGGGTAAACCACTGTTTGGGCACACGGCAGAGCTCGGAAGGAAGGAGCGCCATTTTGGAATGCAGACTTTGATAGAATGGTCTGCGGGCGTTATGTTGCGTTTGCAGAGCCCCTGATGTACCTAACCAGTAGAAACCCTCCACAAGTGACCCAATTTTGGAAACTAGACCCCCCAAGGAACTGATCTAGATGTGTGGTGAGAACTTTGAATGCCCAAGTGCTTCACAGAAGTTTAGAATGCAGAGTCGTGAAAATAAAAAATATTTTTTTTTCCACAAAAAAGATATTGTAGCCCCCAAGTTTTTATTTTCACAAGGGTAACAGGAGAAATTGGACTGCAATAGTTGTTGTCCAATTTATCCCGAGTACGCTGATGCACCATATGTGGGGGTAAACCACTGTTTGGGTGCACGGCAGAGCTCGGAAGGGAAGGAGCGCCGTTTTGGAATGCAGACTTTGATAGAATGGTCTGTGGGCGTTATGTTGCGATTGCAGAGCCACTGATGTACCTAAACAGTAGTAACCCCCCACAATTGACCCCATTTTGGAAACTAGACCCCCCAAGGAACTATCTAGATGTGTGGTGAGAACTTTGAATGCCCAAGTGCTTCACAGAAGTTTAGAATGCAGAGTCATGAAAATAAAAACAAAATTTTTTTTCCACAAAAAAGATATTGTAGCCCCCAAGTTTTTATTTTCACAAGGGTAACAGGAGAAATTGGACCACTAAAGTTGTTGTTCAATTTATCCTGAGTACGCTGATGCCCCATATGTGGGGGCAAACCACTGTTTGGGCGCACGGCAGAGCTCGGAAGGGAAGGAGCGCCGTTTTGGAATGCAGACTTAGATAGAATGGCCTGTGGGCGTTATGTTGCGTTTGCAGAGCCCCTGATGTACCTAAACAGTAGTAACCCCTCACAAGTGACCCCGTTTTGGAAAACAGACCCCCCAAGGAACTTATATAGATGTGTGGTGAGAACTTTGAATGCCCAAGTGCTTCACAGAAGTTTATAATGCAGAGTCATAAAAATAAAAAATATTTTTTTTTCCACAAAAAAGATATTGTAGCCCCCAAGTTTTTATTTTCACAAGGGTAACAGGAGAAATTGGATGCCAGAAGTTGTTGTCCAATTTATCCCGAGTACGCTGATGCCCCATATGTGGGGGTAACCCACTGTTTGGGCGCACGGCAGAGCTCAGAAGGAAGGGAGCACCATTTGACTTTTTGAGCGCAAAATTGGCTGTCGTGTTTGGAGACCCCCTGATGTACCTAAACAGTGGAAACCCCCCAATTCTAGCTCCAACTCTAACCCCAACACACCCCTAACCCTAATCCCAACCCGATCCATAATCCTAATCACTAACCCTAACGATAATCACAACCCTTACCCCAAAACAACCCTAATGTCAACCCTAACCATAACCCTAATCAAAACCCTAAATCCAACACACTTGAAACAAAATGTGATACGCACCAGTCTAATATAATGTCCAAAGCACGGTGTAACTAATAGTAAAAAATAACTTTTAATAAATATACGCTAAAAAGTTGGTATAACCAACTATATACAAACATAGAAGACTCAACAAGAAAAAAGAATTCCCCCCCAAAAAATAAGGGAATAACGCAATATTCAAATCCCCGAGAAATATAAATTCACATACTTGTGTTAGTCTCCAAAGGGAAAGAAGCTGGAGCGCAATATACACTCCTTGTAGGATGAATACATAAAAGCATACAAATATCACACATCTGCTGCATATGTTGCAGATCACATGTTACCTGTTCCCACCTGTCACATGAGAATGGGGTATACCCCTATGCTGTGGATCCCCCATGGAGTTGGAGGGAGATAGCGTTTATTTTGTTTCCCCTGATGAGTGAACTATGACGAAACGCGTAGGGAAATATGTTTCTTCTTTTTGGGGTTTTACAAATCTGTTGAAACAGCGTGGATGGGTAAGAAGTGCGGCCAGAACTGCAGGCCCACCCTTCTGGATGCTGGATTCATGATAGGTCTCACCCACAAGAATAAGATAATATGAGGTGAGCCCGTTCCAATTATTATTTTCTCTGATCGTACCCACTGCATTCTCATGTGTCAGGTGGGAACAGGTAACATGTGATCTGCAACATATGCAGCAGATGTGTGATATTTGTATGCTTTTATGTATTCATCTTACAAGGAGTGTATATTGCGCTCCAGCTTTTTACCAACTTTTTAGCGTATATTTATTAAAAGTTATTTTTTACTATTAGTTACACCGTGCTTTGGACACTAAATCCAACACACCCCTAATCTTAATCTCAACCCTAACCTCAAACCTAACCCTAATCCCAATACAACCCTAATCACAACCCTAACCTTAACCCTAATCCCAAACTTAACCCTAATCCCAAGCGTAACCCTAATGCCAACCCTAACCCTAATCCAAACCCTAACCCTAATCCCAACTCTAACCCTAACTTTAGCCCCAACCCTAGCCCTAACTTTAGCCCCAACCCTAACCCTAGCCCTAAGGCTACTTTCACACTTGCGTCGTTTGGCATCCGTCGTAATCTGTCGTTTTGGACAAGAAACGGATCCTGCAAATGTACCCGCAGGATGCATTTTTTGCCCATAGACTTGCATTGCCGACGGATCGTGACGGATGGCCACACGTCGCGTCCGTCGTGCACTGGATCAGTGTTTTGGCGGACCGTCAGCACAAAAAAGTTCAATGTAACATTTTTTGTACGTCGCATCCGCCATTTCTGACCGCGCATGCGTGGCCGTAACTCCGCCCCCTCCTCCTGAGGATATAGATTAGGCAGCGGATGCGTTGAAAAACTACATCCGCTGCCCACGTTGTGCACAATTTTCACAACGTGCATCGGTATGTCGGGCCGATGCATTGCGACGGCCCCGTACCGACGTAAGTGTGAAAGAAGCCTAACCCTAAATTTAGCGCCAACCCTAACCCTAAATTTAGCCCCAACCCTAACCCTAAATTTAGCCCCAACTCTAACCCTAAATTTAGCCCTAACCCTAGCCCTAACCCTAATCCTAGCCCTAGCCCTAACCCTCACCCTAGCCCTAACCCTCACCCTAGCCCTAACCCTAGCCCTAACCCTAGCCCTAACCCTAACCCTAATTTTAGCCCCAACTGCTCTTCTCCTGCCGGCCGGCAGATGGAGACAGATGGCGAGCGCACTGCGCATGCGCCCGCCATTTTCTTTTCCCCGGCGGCCAGGAGGAGCAGCAGGAGGACCCAGGGACACTGGTGAGTATGATAGGGTCCCCGAATCCCCCTATTTCTCTGTCCTCTGATGTGCAATCACATCAGAGGACAGAGAATTACACTTTGCTTTTTTTTTTCTTTTGCGGTCGCCGGTAAACAGTTAATTACCGGCGATTGCAAAACGGTAGCTGAGACCCAAAAGATCCTCCCGGGGCCGGCCGGCGGGCGCACTGCGCATGCGCCCGCCATTTTGCAGATGACGGCGCCCATCGGGAGCCACGAGGAGCACCGGGGGAGACAGGTGAGTATCGGGGGGCGATCGGGGACCTCTTTTCTCTGTCCTCTGATGTGCGATCACATCGGAGGACAGAGAAATTAAAAAGAAATCGCGTTGTTTTTTTTTTTGCGATCGCCGGTAAACGGTTAACTAACGGCGATCGCAAATGCGGGGTCGGTAAAAAAAACCCCGAATCATGTTCTCTGGGGTGTCGGCTACCCCTGGCAGCCGATACCCCGGAGAAAATCCGACTCTGGGGGGCGCTATTTTATTTTTTTTACAGCGCCGTTAATTAACGGCGCTGTGGTTTAAGTACCCTTAGCGGCCGCCGTTAAAAGGCGTATCGGCGGTCGCTAAGGGGTTAAAGGATGTTTATATGAGCCTTTCTTGCTTGACCAAGTTTATGATTGATATGGTACTAGAATGCTTTCTATGAGATACATAAGTATATTTCCGCTGCTCAAATATGGAATTTTGTCTGAGTCTTTTTGATATCCTCGCATGGTGTTTTTGTACTGTTTTAAATTATTATTATTTTTCAATAAACTTTATTGATTTTATCATATTTTGTGTGTCATAGTGGTCTGTGAGCGTTTTTTTGCACTCATATTTTGGTAGCATTATATATTTGTCCACTATTCTTGAAATTGTTCATATAGTACTAGAGAAGCAAGTATAGCGATGCTTCTGGCTGAGATTGGTTGCTTATGCTTTCTGTATCTATATTTTGATCTAAATGGAATAATGATGCTTTGGCGGCAATTTTCAGAAAGGGTCTTTCTGAATCCGTGAGAGGTGTTATGGTGAGGTTTCCCACGCCTTCCGGTCTGAGTGATTCTTTGTCTCTGGCCATTCAGATTGACCGGCGCTTGCGGGAGCACAGAACTGTGCGCGCTGTGGCGTTATCCTCAGAGCAAATTCCTGAGCCTATGCAGTGTGATAGAATTCTGTCTAGAACGGAAAGACAAGGTTTCAGACATCAGAATAGGTTGTGTTATTATTGTGGCGACGCTTCTCATGTCATTTCTGTCTGCCCTAAGCGGACAAAGAGGATTGGCAGTTCAATTACCATCAGTACTGTACAACCTAAATTTTTATTATCTGTGTCCTTCATCTGCTTATTGTCATCATTTTCTGTCATGGCGTTTGTGGATTCAGGCGCCGCCTTGAACTTAATGGACTTTGAGTTTGCCAGGCATTGTGGTTTTCCCTTGCAGCCTTTGCAGAACCCTATTCCTTTAAAGAAGTTGTCCACTACTATAAAGTTTTTGGATTTTTTTCATAAATCTTGCTATTATGTGCCACTGAAAACATCTACTGTGTTTATTTTAGCAATATTACCTGTTATCATGCTGTAGCAGCACATCTTCAGTGCTGGATTCAGCTCTCATGGGGTTAATCGACAACTTCCTTATTGTGCCCTAATACTACAAGTTCCATGATGCTTTGCACTGCCACTAAGCCAGAACCTAGCACAGCCACTCCAAAAACACACCCAAACCCCTCCGTCCTCTCCCTCCTCTCTCTTCAAAAAGATTTGTGGTGTCATTTCTGTCCAACTCCTCTTTTACATTTGTCCAACCCACACTCCATTACACACAGATAGATAGATAGATAGATAGATAGATATGAGATAGATATGAGATACATAGAAATATAGATAGATAGATATGGGATAGATAGATAGATAGATAGATAGATAGATAGATAGATAGATAGATAGATAGATAGATAGATATGGGATAGATAGATAGACAGATAGATAAATAGATAGATAATAGATATGGGATAGATAGATAGATAGATAGATAGATAGATATGGGATAGATAGATAGATAGATAGATAAATAGATAGATAATAGATATGGGATAGATAGATAGATAGATAGATAGATATATAGATAGATATATCTGTATGTATCTATCTATCCCATATCTATCTATATATCTATTTCCATAGCTATGTCCATATCCATGTTTCTAAACCCCTTCACCCCTGGAGCTTTTTTCGTTTATCGCTCCCCTTCTTTCCAGAGCCATAATGATTCCGTCAATATGGCCATGTGAGGGCTTATCTTTTGCGGGACAAGTCCTACTTTTGAACGACACCATTGGTTTTACCATGTCGTGTAGTAGAAAATGTGAAAAAAAATTCAAAGTATGATGAAATTGCAAAAAAAGTGCAGTCCCACACTTGTTTTTTGCTTGCCTTTTTGCTAAGTTCACTAAATGCTAAGGCTGTGTGCACACGTTGCAGATTTGATTGCAGATCCACAGCGTTTTTTGCAGTACGGAATTGCATTAAATCCGCAGTGTAGTGCACAACCAATGTAAGTCTATAGGAGCCGCAGACTTGTGCACATGCTGCGGAAAAGGCCGCACAGAAACGCAGCTTTTTTTTTTTCTCCGCAGCATGTCACTTCTTTTGTGCCGAACTGCAGCGTTTCTGCACCCTTACGCCGGGATCACACACAGCGAGATACGGCCGAGTCTCGCAGGTTAAAACAAAGCTCTGGCATCAGCACTCTGGAGCGGAGCATGCGGCCGCACAGCAATACATGGAGCCGCACGCTCCGCTCCAGAGTACTGGTGCCAGAGCTTGTATTTAACCTGCGAGACTCGGCAGTATCTCGCTGTAGTGTGACTCCGGCCTTAGACTTTCATTGAGATGTAACAAATATCTGCAGTTTTGCTGCGGATGTGGGCCCGAGAAACGCTGCAGTTCAGGAGGAGGGAAGTGTGTGGGCGGTGACCAGGGCCGGACTGGCCATCGGGCACTTCTGGCAAATGCTAGAAGGGCCGGTGCCAGTATTGGGCAGCTGCACTCTTTCCCCCCTACTCCCGCCAGTGCCGCCGCCGCATTCAACTATATCGGCGTCTATGACGCCGGTATAGTTCAATGCAATGATGGAGGAGAGAGCGTCCGCTGACGCTCCCTCTCCCATCATTCCCCACTCTGCCTCTGACACTGCGGGTGTGCGATGACGTCATATCATCGCACACCTGCTGTGTCCCGGGCAGACTGCAGCCGCCATGACAGGAGACAGGAGCAGCGCAGGCAAGATGAAAGGTGAGGAGAGTGTGGAGCCATTATCGGGGGATGAGATGTGGGTTGTGCTGTATATACGACTGTGTGGGCTGTGCTGTGTATATACCACTGTGTGGGCTGTGCTGTGTATATACCACTGTGTGGGCTGTGCTGTGTATGTACCACTGTGTGGGCTGTGCTGTGTATATACCACTGTGTGGGCTGTGCTGTGTATGTACCACTGTGTGGGCTGTGCTGTGTATATACCACTGTGTGGGCTGTGCTGTGTATATACCACTGTGTGGGCTGTGCTGTGTATGTACCACTGTGTGGGCTGTGCTGTGTATGTACCACTGTGTGGGCTGTGCTGTGTATGTACCACTGTGTGGGCTGTGCTGTGTATATACCACTGTGTGGGCTGTGCTGTGTATATACCACTGTGTGGGCTGTGCTGTGTATATACCACTGTGTGGGCTGTGCTGTGTATACTACTCCGCGGGCTGTGCTGTAAATACTACTACGCGTGTTGTGCTGTATATACTACGACCCGGGCTGTGCTGTATACTACTACACGGGCTGTGCTGTATACTACTACGTGGGCTGTGCTATATTATGTGGGCTGTGCTATATACTATGCAAGTTGTGCTATATTATATGCGGGCTTTGATATATACTATGGGAGGTATATTATATTCTATGGGGGAGGCCGTGTTATATACTATGTGGCTGTGTTATATACTATTGCGGGAGTATATTCTATTCTATGGGGGAGGCTGTCTTATATACTATGGGGGGTATATTATATTCTATAAGGGAGGCTGTCTGATATACTATGGGGGGCTGCATTATATTCTATGGGGGCTACATTATACTCTGGGGTGGCTGCATTATACTCAGCAAATTCAGATGTAAGGCTACTTTCACACTTGCGTCGGTACGGGGCCATTGCAAACCTTCGGCCAGACGTACCGACAGATGTTATGCTAACTTTAGCACAACGTGGGCAGCGGATGCAGTTTTACAACGCATCCGCTGCCCATTGTGATGAGCGTGGAGGAGGGGGTGGAGTTCCAGCCACGCATGCGCGGTCGGAAATGGCAGACACGTCGCACAAAAAAAGTTACATTGAACTTTTTTTTGTGCGTTGTGTCCGCCAAAACACGACTGATACGTTGCTAATACAAGTCTATGGGTACAAAACGCATCCTGCGAGCACATTTGCAGGATCCGTTTTTTTTCGCCGGATCTTTTTTTTTCTGCCGGATCTTTTTTTTCCCGCCGTATCCGTTTTTTACCACCTGATCGTTTTTTTCCGCCAGATCCGTTTTTTTCTCATAGAGTTGTATTAGCGCCGGAGTGCGTCTGATGGCCACACGTTTCATCCGTTTTTTGCTAGATCAGTCGCTGTGCATTTTTTCAACGTACCGAAAAACCGTTCCTCTGTATGTGTTTTCCGTCCGGTGGAAACAGCTTTTTTGACGGATCCTGCAAAAACGGATTAAACGTGTGGCCACCAGGCGCAATCCGGCGCGAATACAACTCTATGAGAAAAAACAGATCTGGCGGAAAAAAAAACATCCGGTGGAATAAAATGGATCCGGCGGAAAAAAACGGATCCGGTTGAAAAAAACGGATCTGGCGGAAAAAACGATCTGGTGCAAATAAACGGATCCTGCAAATGTGCTCGCAGGATGCGTTTTACCCATATACTTATATTAGCGACGGATCGTGACGGATGGCCAGACATCGCCTCCGTCGTGCTACGGATCCGTCGTGTTTTGGCGGACCGTCGGCACAAAAAAACGTTCAATTGAAAATTTTTTTGGCCGGCTCGCCCGCCATTTTCTACCGCACATTTGCGGCAGAAACTCCGCCCCCTCCTCCCCGCACTTCAGAATGGGCAGCGGATGCGTTGAAAAACTGCATCCGCTGCCCACGTCGTGCACAAATTTCACAACGTGCGTCGGTACGTCGGCCCGACGCATAGCGATGGACCCATACTGACGCAAGAGTGAAAGAGGCCTTAATGAGCGATGAATTTAAAAAGAAAAAAAAAAGCGGAAAAAAAACGGCGTGGGCTCCCGCGCAATTTTCTGCGCCAGAGGGGGAAAGCCGACGGCCGAGGCCATTATCTGTAGCCTGCTATGAATATCAGCCCACAGCTGTCTGCGTAGCCTTTACTGGCTATTAAAAGAGGGGGACCCCCCCCAAAAAAAAAATGACGTGGGGTCCCCCTATATTTTATAGCCAGAAAGGCTACGCAGACAGCTGCAGGCTGATATTCATAGTCTAAGGAGGGGCCATGGATATTGGCCCCCCCGGCTACAAATACCAGTCCGCAGCCGCCCCAGAAATGGTGCATCTGTAAGATGCGCCAATTCCGGCCCTTAGCCCCTCTCTTCCCACTCCCGAGTAGCGGTGGGATATGGGGTAATAAGGGGTTAATGTCACCTTGCTATTGTAAGGTGACATTAAGCCGGGTTAATAACGGAGAGGCGTCAATAAGACGCCTATTCATTACTAATCCAATAGTAAGAAAGGGTTAATAATACACACACACATTTGGAAAAAAGTATTTTAATATTCTTCATTTAACCATACTTACCATACTTCAGCGCCTGCAAAAAAAAGTAAAATAATAAACCGTATTCTACCTTTCCGCCGTAGCCCAATTAATAACGAGTGTCCCACGACAATCTCCCCTATAGAACAGTGACATCGGGTGATGTCACTGCTCTATAGGACCCTCAGTGACACACTGACAGGAGACAATGGCTCCTGCAGTGCATCACTGAGGTTACTCTAGTTCACTGGTCTCACTTTATGGCAATTGCTGCGTGGGAAAATGTCTCACCCAGCAATGCCAATAGTGAGACTAGGGACTATTTTCTCACAGGGGCGTAGGAATACCTTGTGAGGAATACATGATGAAGGATACCTTCCATCATTGTGTTCCTGGAGCCCCTGGAGAGTGGTCGCATCAACTGATGCTCCTGCTCTCCACGGGAGATCGTCGTGGGACACTCGTTTTGATTGGATTTCTGCGGACAGGGAGTATATTGTTTGTTTATTATTTTAATATTTTTTACAGATGACACTGGCTTCGGGGAACAAAGTGACAAGTGATGGTGAGTATGTACTCTATGTTATATGTACTCTATGTCTGTAGTATGTATGTACTGTATGTCGCATGTCGTTGCATGGTGCATGTCGTCGCATGGTGCATGTCGCATGTCGTCGCATGGTGCACGTCGCATGTCGTCGCATGGTGCATGGTGCATGTCGCATGTCGTCGCATGGTGCATGTCACATGGTGCATGTCGTCGCATGGTGCATGTCGTCGCATGGTGCATGTCGTCGCATGGTGCATGTCGTCGCATGTAGCATGTCGCATGGTGCCTGCAGCATGTCGCATGTCGCCGCATGGTGCATGTCATATGGTGCATGTCGCATGCAGCATGTCGTCGCATGCAGCATGTCGTCGCATGGTGCATGTTGCATGTCGTCGCATGGTGCATGTCGTCGCATGGTGCATGTAGCATGTCATCGCATGGTGGATGTCGCCGCATGGTGCATGTCGGCGCATGGTGCATGTCGCATGTCGTCGCATGGTGCATGTCATCGCATGCAGCATGTTGTCGCATGGTGCATGTTGCATGTCGTCGCATGGTGCATGTCATCGCATGCAGCATGTTGTCGCATTGGTGCATGGTGCATGTCGGCGCATGGTGCATGTCGCATGTCGTCGCATGGTGCATGTCATCGCATGCAGCATGTTGTCGCATGGTGCATGTTGCATGTCGTCGCATGGTGCATGTGACATGGTGCATGCAGCATGTTGTCGCATGGTGCATGTCGTCGCATGTAGCATGTCGCATGTTGTCGCATGGTGCATGCAGCATGTCGCCGCGTGGTGCATGTCACATGGTGCATGTCGCATGTCGTCGCATGGTGCATGTCGTCGCATGGTGCATGTTGCATGTCGTCGCATGGCGCATGTCTTCGCATGGTGCATGCATGTCATCGCATGGTGCATGCATGTCGTCGCATGGTGCATGTAGTCACATGTAGCATGTCGTCGCATGGTGCATGTCGTCGCATGGTGCATGTCGTTGCATGGTGCATGCAGCATGTCGTCACATGGTGCATGTCGTCGCATGGTGTGTGTTGTATGTATGTATGTACTGTGTATGTTTTTTTTTTACATTCAACACATTAGCCGGATGATGGGACTACTACTGTCCCATCATTGCCTAATGTGTCACTTACTGTCAGTGTAGCAGGCAGAGCCCGATGGGACTTGTAGTCCCATCGGACGATGCCTGCACACACACACACAGCGCCGGCACACACACACACATCGCCGGCACACACACACACAGCGCCGGCACGCACACACACACACAGCGCCGGCACGCACACACACACATGCCGGCGGGCAGACCCCCGCACACGCCGGCGGGCAGAGCCCCGCACAAGCCGGCGGACAGAGCCCCGCACACGCCGGCGGGCAGAGCCCCGCACACGCCGGCAGGCAGACACCGGCCGGCGGGCAGGCACCCGCACACGCCGGCGGGCAGACACCGGCGCTGGTCCACAAAAACGCCGGCGGGCAGATCCCCGGCGACCGCATGCAGCACAGCCCCGCCCACACATCATGATCCCAGAAGCAGTGAGCACACACAGCCCCGCCCCCCCAGCACAGCCCCGCCCGCCCCCAGCACAGCCCTGCAGGCAGCCCCCAGCCCCGCCCACAGCCCAGTCACTCTTGCTGAGTGACTACTGACTGTGGGGGCTGGTCACGCCTGCTGCTGACGTCACGTCAATTTCTAGAGTCTGGAAATTGACGTGACGTCGGCGGAAATGAGCGGCGGCTGCAGTCTGGGGGTCACATGACCCGGACTCAGCAGGCAGAATAGCGCCGCTCACAGGCGAAAACTGCAACGCAAGGTAATTGCCCAATTCATTAGGGGCCCCGGGGGGATACATTGGGGGGTTAATTGAAAGTAGTGGACAACCCCTTTAAGGGGCATTGATGCTACACCCTTGGCTAAAAATAAGCCCCAGTTTTGGACATAGGTGACCATGCGCATGGCGCCAGTCCATCAGGAAGATTGTCGATTTCTGGTGTTGCATAATTTGCATGATGCTATCGTGCTGGGTTTTCCGTGGTTGCAGGTACATAATCCTGTGTTGGATTGGAATCCATGTCTGTGTCTAGTTGGGGTTGTCAGGGGGTTCATAATGATGTTCCTTTGATGTCAATCTCCTCTTCTTCCTCTTCTGAAATTCCAGAGTTTTTGTCTGATTTTCAGGATGTATTCGATGAGCCCAAGTCCAGTTTCCTTCCACCGCACAGGGACTGCAATTTTGCTATTGACTTGATTCCAGGCTGTAAGTTTCCTAAGGGTCGACTTTTCAACCTGTCTGTGCCTGAACATACCGCCATGCAGAGCTATATTAACGAGTCTTTGGAGAAAGGGCATATTCGACCATCTTCTTCACCGTTGGGAGCGGGGTTCTTTTTTGTTGCTAAAAAAGGTGGTTCCTTGAGACCCTGTATTGATTATCGCCTCTTGAATAAGATCACGGTCAAGTTTCAATACCCTTTACCTTTGCTTTCCGATTTGTTTGCTAGGATTAAGGGAGCTAGTTGGTTTACTAAGATTGACCTTCGGGGGACATATAATCTTGTTCGTATTAAGCAGGGTGATGAATGGAAAACTGCGTTTAACATGCCTGAAGGCCATTTTGAATACCTTGTGATGCCATTCGGACTCTCTAATGCTCCATCTGTTTTTCAGTCCTTCATGCATGATATCTTCCGGACTTATCTTGATAAATTCTTGATTGTATATTTGGACGATATTTTGATTTTTTCTGATGATTGGGAGTCTCATGTGCAACAGGTCAGGATGGTATTTCAGATCCTTCGTGACAATGCTTTGTTTGTGAAAGGGTCTAAGTGTCTCTTTGGGGTGCAGAAGGTTTCTTTTTTGGGCTTTATTTTTTCTCCCTCGTCTATAGAGATGGATCCGGTTAAGGTTCAGGCCATTCATGATTGGATTCAGCCCACATCCGTGAAAAGCCTTCAGAAATTTTGGTGTTTTGCAAATTTTTATCGCCGATTCATTGCTAATTTTTCCAGTGTGGTTAAACCCTTGACCGATTTGACGAAGAAAGGCGCTGATGTGGCGAATTGGTCCTCTCCGGCTGTCTCTGCCTTTCAGGAGCTTAAACGTCGATTTACTTCTGCTCCGGTGTTGCGCCAACCGGATGTTTCTCTTCCATTTCAGGTTGAGGTTGACGCTTCTGAGATTGGGGCAGAGGCCGTTTTGTCTCAGAGGGATCCTGTTGGTTCCTTGATGAAACCGTGTGCCTTCTTTTCCCGTAAGTTTTCGCCTGCTGAACGCAATTATGATGTCGGCAATCGGGAGTTGTTGGCTATGAAGTGGGCATTTGAGGAGTGGCGACATTGGCTTGAGGGAGCTAAGCACCGTTTTGTGGTCTTGACCGATCATAAGAATCTGATTTACCTCGAGTCTGCCAAACGGCTGAATCCTAGACAGGCTCGATGGTCCTTGTTTTTTTTCCGGTTTTGATTTCGTGGTCTCGTACCTTCCGGGTTCTAAGAATATTAAGGCTGATGCCCTCTCTAGGAGTTTTTTGCCTGATTCTCCTGAGGTCTTAGAACCGGTCGGTATTCTGAAAGAAGGGGTGGTCCTTTCTGCTATTTCCCCTGATTTACGATGGGTTTTTCAGGAATTTCAGGCTGACAAACCTGACCGCTGTCCTGTGGGGAAACTGTTTGTTCCTGACAGATGGACTAGTAGAGTGATTTCTGAGGTTCACTGTTCCGTGTTGGCTGGTCATCCTGGCATTTTTGGTACCAGAGACTTGGTTGGTAGGTCCTTTTGGTGGCCTTCTTTGTCGCGTGATGTGCGTTTTTTTGTGCAGTCCTGTGGGACTTGTGCGTGGGCCAAGCCTTGTTGTCCCCGTGCTAGTGGGTTGCTTTTGCCATTGCCAGTCCCTGAGAGGCCCTGTATAATGAAAAGAACCTAGCACTCAACTTGATGCTTTAGTGCAAATTTTATTGTAGTAGTACCCAATAAACGTTTCGGTCCCTCATACGGACCGTCGTCAGTAACGTACTAATAAGTGGTGAATGAGACCATAGGGTCACAGGGCACTAAAGGAGCAGCGTCTTATAAGTAAACCGGATAGGAGTAGTACAAGAATAGCAGAGAAAAATGATGCCGCTGTCAGACGCGGTGTCCACCGCTGAGAGGCCCTGGACGCATATTTCGATGGATTTTATTTCTGATCTTCCGGTCTCCCAGAAAATGTCTGTTATCTGGGTTGTTTGTGACTGATGGTTCATTTGGTGCCTTTGCCCTAATTGCCTTCCTCTTCAGATTTTGTTCCATTGTTTTTTCAGCATGTGGTTCATTTGCATGGTATTCCGGAGAATATTGTGTCCGACAGAGGTTCCCAGTTTGTTTCTAGGTTTTGGCGGGCCTTTTGTGCTAGGCTGGGCATTGATTTGTCTTTTTCTTCTGCATTTCATCCTCAGACAAATGGCCAGACCGAGCGAACTAATCAGACTTTAGAAACTTATTTGAGATGCTTTGTGTCTGCTGATCAGGATGATTGGGTGGCCTTCTTGCCATTGGCCGAGTTTGCCCTTAATAATCGGGCTAGTTCGGCTACTTTGGTTTTGCCTTTCTTTTGTAATGTTGGTTTTCATCCTCGTTTTTCTTCTGGGCAGGTTGAGCCTTCTGACTGTCCTGCTGTGGATTCTGTTGTTGACAGGTTGCAGCAGATTTGGGCTGATGTGGTGGACAATTTGGTGTCGTCTCAGGAGGAGGCTCAACGTTTTGCTAACCGTCGTCGGTGTGTTGGTTCCTGGCTTCGGGTTGGGGATCTGGTCTGGTTGTCTTCCCGTCATGTTCCTATGAAGGTTTCTTCCCCTAAGTTTAAGCCTCGGTTTATTGGTCCTTATAAGATTTCTGAGATTATTAATCCGGTGTCTTTTTGTTTGGCTCTTCCGCCCTCTCTTGCTATCCATAATGTCTTCCATATATCTTTATTGCGGAAATACGTGGTGCCCGTTGTTCCCTCTGTTGATCCTCCGGCCCCTGTGTTGGTTGATGGTGAGTTGGAGTATGTGGTTGAGAAGATTTTGGATTCTCGTTTTTCGAGGCGGAGGCTTCAGTACCTTGTCAAATGGAAGGGTTATGGCCAGAAGGATAATTCTTGGGTTTTTGCCTCTGATGTCCATGCTGCTGATTTGGTCCGTGCCTTTCATCTGGCTCATCCTGATCGTCCTGGAGGTCCTGGTGAGGGTTCGGTGACCCCTCCTCAAGGGGGGGGGGTACTGTTGTGAATTCTGCTCTTGGGTTCCCTCCAGTGGTTGTAGGTGGGAATGCAGTTGTCTCTGAGTCACAGTCCTGGCAAGGTGTATCTGCTGATTGCAGTTCTGACTGGGATATTTAGGTGTGCAGGATCCTTTAGTCCTTGCCAGCGTTCAAAGTTTCTTCTGAAGTGTTGGACCACTTTCTGGCTTCTCCTGCTCAGCTGTCAATTCAGCAAAGATAAGTGTCTGGTTTTTGTTTCTGTGGCACACATGCAGTGTGCTTATATTCTGTGCTATTCATTTGTTTTTCTCTTGTCCAGCTTAGACTGTGTCAGTAACATAGTAACATAGTAACATAGTTAGTAAGGCCGAAAAAAGACATTTGTCCATCCAGTTCAGCCTATATTCCATCATAATAAATACCCAGATCTACGTCCTTCTACAGAACCTAATAATTGTATGATACAATATTGTTCTGCTCCAGGAAGACATCCAGGCCTCTCTTGAACCCCTCGACTGAGTTCGCCATCACCACCTCCTCAGGCAAGCAATTCCAGATTCTCACTGCCCTAACAGTAAAGAATCCTCTTCTATGTTGGTGGAAAAACCTTCTCTCCTCCAGACGCAAAGAATGCCCCCTTGTGCCCGTCACCTTCCTTGGTATAAACAGATCCTCAGCGAGATATTTGTATTGTCCCCTTATATACTTATACATGGTTATTAGATCGCCCCTCAGTCGTCTTTTTTCTAGACTAAATAATCCTAATTTCGCTAATCTATCTGGGTATTGTAGTTCTCCCATCCCCTTTATTAATTTTGTTGCCCTCCTTTGTACTCTCTCTAGTTCCATTATATCCTTCCTGAGCACCGGTGCCCAAAACTGGACACAGTACTCCATGTGCGGTCTAACTAGGGATTTGTACAGAGGCAGTATAATGCTCTCATCATGTGTATCCAGACCTCTTTTAATGCACCCCATGATCCTGTTTGCCTTGGCAGCTGCTGCCTGGCACTGGCTGCTCCAGGTAAGTTTATCATTAACTAGGATCCCCAAGTCCTTCTCCCTGTCAGATTTACCCAGTGGTTTCCCATTCAGTGTGTAATGGTGATATTGATTCCCTCTTCCCATGTGTATAACCTTACATTTATCATTGTTAAACCTCATCTGCCACCTTTCAGCCCAAGTTTCCAACTTATCCAGATCCATCTGTAGCAGAATACTATCTTCTCTTGTATTAACTGCTTTACATAGTTTTGTATCATCTGCAAATATCGATATTTTACTGTGTAAACCTTCTACCAGATCATTAATGAATATGTTGAAGAGAACAGGTCCCAATACTGACCCCTGCGGTACCCCACTGGTCACAGCGACCCAGTTAGAGACTATACCATTTATAACCACCCTCTGCTTTCTATCACTAAGCCAGTTACTAACCCATTTACACACATTTTCTCCCAGACCAAGCATTCTCATTTTGTGTACCAACCTCTTGTGCGGCACGGTATCAAACGCTTTGGAAAAATCGAGATATACCACGTCCAATGACTCACCGTGGTCCAGTCTATAGCTTACCTCTTCATAAAAACTGATTAGATTGGTTTGACAGGAGCGATTTCTCATAAACCCATGCTGATATGGAGTTAAACAGTTATTCTCATTGAGATAATCCAGAATAACATCCCTCAGAAACCCTTCAAATATTTTACCAACAATAGAGGTTAGACTTACTGGCCTATAATTTCCAGGTTCACTTTTAGAGCCCTTTTTGAATATTGGCACCACATTTGCTATGCGCCAGTCCTGCGGAACAGACCCTGTCGCTATAGAGTCACTAAAAATAAGAAATAATGGTTTATCTATTACATTACTTAGTTCTCTTAGTACTCGTGGGTGTATGCCATCCGGACCCGGAGATTTATCTATTTTAATCTTATTTAGCCGGTTTCGCACCTCTTCTTGGGTTAGATTGGTGACCCTTAATATAGGGTTTTCATTGTTTCTTGGGATTTCACCTAGCATTTCATTTTCCACCGTGAACACCGTGGAGAAGAAGGTGTTTAATATGTTAGCTTTTTCCTCGTCATCTACAACCATTCTTTCCTCACTATTTTTTAAGGGGCCTACATTTTCAGTTTTTATTCTTTTACTATTGATATAGTTGAAGAACAGTTTGGGATTAGTTTTACTCTCCTTAGCAATGTGCTTCTCTGTTTCCTTTTTGGCAGCTTTAATTAGTTTTTTAGATAAAGTATTTTTCTCCCTATAGTTTTTTAGAGCTTCAATGGTGCCATCCTGCTTTAGTAGTGCAAATGCTTTCTTTTTACTGTTAATTGCCTGTCTTACTTCTTTGTTTAGCCACATTGGGTTTTTCCTATTTCTAGTCCTTTTATTCCCACAAGGTATAAACCGCTTACACTGCCTATTTAGGATGTTCTTAAACATTTCCCATTTATTATCTGTATTCTCATTTCTGAGGATATTGTCCCAGTCTACCAGATTAAGGGCATCTCTAAGCTGTTCAAACTTTGCCTTCCTAAAGTTCAATGTTTTTGTGACTCCCTGACAAGTCCCCCTAGTGAAAGACAGGTGAAACTGCACAATATTGTGGTCGCTATTTCCTAAATGCCCAACCACCTGCAGATTTGTTATTCTGTCAGGTCTATTAGATAGTATTAGGTCTAGGTGTCAGTGTTTTCTCGGTCTTGTTGGATTCTCTGGAGATGCAGATATACGCTCCACATCTTTAGTTAGATGGTGGAGTTTTTGTATTTTCTGCTGTGGATATTTTTGTTAGGATTTTTAATACTGACCGCTTAGTATCCTGTCCTATCCTTTCCTATTTAGCTAGTGTTTGCCTCATTTGCTAAATCCTGTTTCCTGCCTACGTGTGTCTTTTCCTCTACTACTCACAGTCAATATTTGTGGGGGGCTGCCTATCCTTTGGGGTTCTGCTCCGAGGCAAGGTAGAAATTCCTATTTCCATCTATAGGGGTATTTAGTCCTCCGGCTGTGTCGAGGTGTCTAGGTTTTGTTAGGCACACCCCACGGCTACTTCTAGTTGTGGTGATAAGATCAGGGTTTGCGGTCAGTATAGTTACCACCTACTCCAGTGAAAGTTTTCATGCTGCTCCAAGGTCACCTGATCATAACACCCACAATCCTAAGAGACGTTATTTATATGTCCCACAGATCACGTGTTCCCTCTATATGGTGTTGACTTATACTCTGAGCTATGTATACAGAAATAGCTTTTGTAATGTCAGCTGGAAGCAATGTGCTCAGCACAGAATTGAGAATAAGAATAATTCAATTAATAATTAATATTTAACAATTCCCCTTTTGAGGGTGACAGACATTGATTGGAACCCTCAAAGTAAACATATTATATTTTCTTTCTTCCTTTCTTCTTCTTTGGCAAAATAACTTAATGTTCATAATAATATAAATAATAATAATATTGTTATACGTACTCAATAACATAATGATGTGTAAATTCATGTTATGGTAAGCCGTGACTAATATTCATATAAAATATATAATTATACTTCCCTATACATAATTGAAGCATCTCAGGTCTGATGTCATCTGGTCTTCATCTTGATGTCTTCTTCTTGATTCTTTTAAAACAATCTTTATTATAATTCTTTTGAAATAGATGATAACATTTAGATATTGTAGAGACTGTGTGTCATGTGCCAATCAAAGTCCATAAATTCAAATGTTGATAAGGAAACAAAGTTCATAGATGAAATGTAACTTTAATATCTGTGCAGTGTCACCTTTAAAGACCTGGACTTACATTGGCTCGCCTTGGAAATAATCTGGAATCCTTCCATATCATCCGCACTGGTCTTGGAACAGGTGTAACGTCTTTGGTCAGCACAACAAGGGTTACATTGACTCTTCCTTGTTAAACATAGCACCATAACCAGTCTTTAGTGCACAGGACACATGTCAGGGTTGTAGCGTCCTGACAATTACCTGATTGTTCACCAGCTTTCATGGAAGTCTTACAGGTGATAGGAAACCACTAGAACATGATAAAACGTAATAACACAGTTCATCTTAGCATCATAGGATCATCGTCCTTTCCAATTGTGGTTGTCAGTTTAGATACTGTACTCATAGATGTCAATGATGGATGCTGCAGTTGTAGTTGTCAGTGGTGACATGAATTGCAATTGACACAGTCTATTACTCAAAAATCATAGCATTGTTACCTTGTGGAACTTCTGAATAATGGCTTTTTCTTCTTGCAACTTTTAAGAATCAATTGAATATAGAAATATGAAAAGTCTTTATCAACGTAACTTCAGTATCTTGATTGAAGTCTTCAATTACCTATTCTTTACCACATCTAGTAATTTTCCCAACCTATAATATCACAGCATACCATAGCAATCAATAATATCCATATAATTATTATCAGAATATCAATATGGAATTCATATTTGGAAAAACAAAATAATAATAAATGATAATACATTATTAACCATATTCTTCATGTGGTAGGACATTTTTATGTCATAGGTGTAATTTCTTTTTGAACCCATAGATGTCAGTTTGTCTTTTTATGTAACAAGTATTTCTATCTTTACTAATAAAATTTTATTAATAAACTATATTTTTTAGACCAATAATATGTAAGAATGAATAGCCATGAACCAAAATAAGAATATATATATATATATATATATATATATATATATATGAATGAATGAAAGAATTGTTGTATTTAACTCAGAATTGAAACACTTCTCTTATAATGAAACCTTAATGATCACTATATTTAATGAAGCAATATTTTTGTATTAAACATTACTTTATTAAATATTGATTTTTTTTCTTCTTGAGATAAAAAATAAAAATGAAAAATTAAGAATAAAAATGAAGTAAGAAAAAATTAAAAATGAAAAACAAAAATGAGAATAAAAAATAAAAATAAGGCCTTTATATGTTGACTAGATGGTGGCCCGATTCTAACGCATCGGGTAGTCTAGAATATGGATGTCCACGGCCACGTAGTATATTGCCCAGTCACGTAGTATATTGCCCAGTGACGTAGTATATTGCCCAGTCACATACTATATTGCACAGCTACGTACCCAGCCACGTAGTATATTGCCCAGCCACGTAGTATATTGCACAGCGACGTAGTATATTGCACAGTGACGTAGTATACAGCACAGAGCCACGTAGTATACAGCACAGAGCCACGTAGTATACTGCCCAGTGACGTAGTATATTGGCCAGTCACGTAGTATATTGCCCAGCCACGTATGTAACAGGTTAAAAAAGAGTTAAAATAAAAAATAAACATATACTCACCTTCCGAAGAGCCCCTTGTAGTACTGACGCCTGTGTGCGGTGCACACGGCAGCTTCCGGTGCCAGGGTTGGTATGAGCGCAGGACCTGTGATGAATTCGCGGTCACATGACCGTGATGTCATGGAAGGTCCTTCTCACAGAGCATCCTTTGTACCAGAAACTGCGGCTTGCACTGGCGAGGACAACGTGACGTCGGAGGGTGAGAATAACCTTTTTTTTATCATTGTTATTTGTAACATTAGATTTTTGTACTATTGATGCTGCATACGCAGCATCAATAGTAAAAAGTTGGTCACACAGGGTTAATAGCTGCGTTAATGGAGAGCGTTACACCGCGGCATAACGCTGTCCATTAATGCTGCCATTAACCCTGTGTGAGGGCTGACTGGAGGGGGTATGCAGCGGGCACTGACTGCGGGGAGCAAGGAGCGGCCATGTTGTGCCCATCGCTGATTGGTCATGAGCATTTTGCCATGACCAATCAGCGACTTGGATTTACATGACAGACAGAGGCCGCGACCAATGAATATCTGTGACAGAAAGACAGACGGAAGTGACCCTTAGACAATTATATAGTAGATGACAAATGCTGAGGTTATGTCTCAGTAACACATTCCCTTTAATATTTCCTTTATCTAGATATTGTCATAACCTTAGATTACCAAAATATTTAAATTATGCAGCTTTGCATATAATACCTTTCATTAGAGAAAAAAATTACTTTTATAATACTTAATGTTATTATACCCAATAGTACCTTATTAATATTTCTTCTTTATTAACCCCTTCATGACCCAGCCTATTTTGACCTTAATGACCTGGCCGTTTTTTACAATTCTGACCAGTGTCCATTTATGAGGTAATAACTCAGGTACGCTTCAACGAATCTCAGCGGTTCTGAGACTGTTTTTTCGTGACATATTGGGCTTCATAATAGTGGTAAATTGAGGTCGATAATTTTTGTGTTTATTTGTGAAAAAAATGGAAATTAGGCTAAAATTTTCAAAATTTCGCAATTTTCAAATTTTGAATTTTTATTCTGTTAAACGAGAGAGTTGTGTGACACAAAATAGTTAATAAATAACATTACCCACATGTCTACTTTACATCCGCGCAATTTTGGAAACAAATTTTTTTTTGCTAGGAAGTTATAAGGGTTAAAAGTTGACCAACAATTTCTCATTTTTACAGCAAAATTTACAAAACCATTTTTTTAAGGACCACCTCACATTTGAAGTCAGTTTGAGGGGTCTATATGGCTGAAAATACCCAAAAGTGACACCATTCTAAAAAGAGCACCCCTCAAGGTGCTCAGAACCACATTCAAGAAGTTTATTAACCCTTCAGGTGCTTCATAGCAGCAGAAGCAACATGGAAGGAAAAAATGAACATTTAACTTTTTAGTCACAAAAATGATTTTTAGCAAAAATGTTTTTATTTTCCCAAAGGTAAAAAGAGAAACTGGACCCCAAAAGTTATTGTACAATTTGTCTTGAGTAGGCCGATACCCCACATGTGGGGGGAACTACTGATTGGGCGCACGACAGGGCTCGGAAGGGAAGGAGCGCCATTTGACTTTTTCAAAGAAAAATTGGCTCTAATCTTTAGCGGACACCATGTTGCGTTTGGAGAGCCCCTGTGTGCCTAAACATTGGAGCTCCCCCACAAGTGACCCCATTTTGTAAACCAGACCCCCCAAGAAACTTATCTAGATGCATAGTGAGCACTTTAATCTCCCAGGTGCTTCACAAATTGATCCGTAAAAATGAAAAAGTACTTTTTTTCACAAAAAATATCTTTTAGCCTCAATTTGTTCATTTCCACATGGGCAACAGGATAAGATGGATCCTAAAATGTATTGGTCAATTTCTCCTGAGTACACTGATACCTCACATGTGGGGGTAAATCACTGTTTGGGCACACGGCAGGGCTCGGAAGGGAAGGAGCGCCATTTGACTTTTTGAATGAAAAATTAGCTCCAATCATTAGAGGACACCATGTCGCGTTTGGAAAGCCCCTGTGTGCCTAAACATTGGAGCTCCCCCACATGTGACCCCATTTTGGAAACTAGACCCCCCATGGAACTTATCTAGATGCATAGTGAGCACATTAATTGCTCACTATGCTTCACAAATTGATCCGTAACAATGAAAAAGTACTTTTTTTTCACAAAAAATTTATTTTGGCCTTAATTTGTTCATTTCCACTTGGGCAACAGGATAAAATGGATCCTAAAATGCCCCTGTGTGCCTAAACATTTGAGCTCCCCCACATGTGACCCCATTTTGGGAACTAGACCTCCCATGGAACTAACCTAGATGTGCGGTGACTAGTGTTGAGCGATACCTTCGATATCGGAAAGTATCGGTATCGGATTGGATCAGCCGATATTCAAAAAATATCGGATATCGCCGATACCGATACCCGATCCCAATGCAAGTCAATGGGACCAAAATATTGGAATTAAAATAAACCCTTTCTTTCCTTGTAGGTTCATTCTACATGAAGGAAAACAACAAAGAATAATGCAGGATGTATTTAAGGAGGTGGCAGAGACATTAAAGTCATAGAGGTTTAGCGCAATCAAATAGAATAGCCTTTTTTTTTTTTTTTAAAGACGTTCGTAGTGACTAAGATATTGACTATGTAACTTTTTTTTATTTTGTCAGATATTGATGTTTCACTATTCCACTCCCTTCCCCTTTTTTTTTAAACTTTTCCCACACTTTCATCTTCATCATCATCATCAGCATCTTTGACATCAACTTCTTCACCTTATTCATCTTCTTCTTCATCTTCTACCAATTTTTTTTTTTATTACATTCTTCATATTCATTTTATTTAACTATTATTATTCTTCCTATTCTACATATTCATTTTCTTCAACTATTATTATTCTTCCTATTCTACTTCTTCATCATATTCTCATTTGTGACAGGCATTCCCGTAGTTGTTATCTATAAAAGTTTGAAAATTACACCTTCAGTTCAGCCAGTCACAAAAGTTACATTTGTCCGCGTTCAGTTTGGCCTGCAGCATCAGGCTTTATCCAGGGGCACCACGAGGAGGAACGGACTCACCACCATACACTGCTTAGTCTTCTGCATATAATTTAGATAATATCTTTTGCTCTGATATTAAGTCTTATGCTTAATGTTCTTCTGCTCTTTGTTCTGCAGCCTTTTGTTCTTCTGCTTCTCGGTCATCCATGTCGTCGTCTCCAGGGTCGTCGTCTCCAGGGTCGTCGTCTAAGCCGTCGTCTGCGCCGTCGTCGTCTGCGCCGTCGTCGTCTCCGCCGTCGTCGTCGTCATCGGGATGGTCTTCCGGGTCGTTGACTTTAGGGTCTTCAACTTGGAAATGTAGCAGAAGGTACAAGAAGGCTGAGAAAATTCCAAGAACCAGCTGATGGAACTGGAATTCGGATGGCTACCCGAAGGTTCAAGAGCCTATGGAACTACCGAGGACCAGCTGACGTTACTGGAACCCGGTTACTAAGCAGGAGGTACCCGTGCTAAAAAGCACTACCAAGGACCGCCTGACGTTGGCGGAACTCGGATACCCAGAAGGAGGCACCTAAGCCAAAGGCTCTGCCCGGAACCAGCTGACGTTACTGGAACCAGGATGGGGAGCAGAAGGTACAAGAGCAAAAGACACTGCCGAGAACCAGCTGACGGTGCTGGAACCAGGTGGTGGACCCGAAGGTCCACAGGAGAGGAGAGAACAGCTAGGCCGCGAGGCAGCCGCAGTTACCGAACCCCAACAGTCCTACAGGGGGAGCTGGGCCTACTGGCACTACAGAACCAGCCTTGACTACCAATTCACGCAGCCCACATAGGAAGCTCCTAAACTGGAGGCACCCTGGAGTTGGCTAACCCGACTGCACCACGACGGGGCAAGCATAGGCGTCTCAGTGAACTTGACACAACCCGGAAACAGCTGACGGTGCTGAAACCAGGCTTAGCACGAGGGAGTACCTGTGACAAAAACACTGCCGAGAACCAGCTGGCGGTGCTGGAACCCGGATGCGTTGCCCCAGTGTGCAAGAGCCAATGGCACCGAGGACCAGCTGACGGTGCTGGAACCCGGTTACTAAGCTGTAAGTGCCTGCGCTTAAAAGCACTACCAAGGACCGCCTGACGTTGGCGGAACTCGGATACCCAGGAGGAGGCACCTAAGCCAAAGGCTCGGCCCGGAACCAGCTGACGGTGCTGGAACCAGGTGGTGGACCCGAAGGTCCACAGGAGAGGGGAGAACAGCTAGGCCGCGAGGCAGCCGCAGTTACCGAACCCCAACAGTCCTACAGGGGGAGCTGGGCCTACTGGCACTGCAGAACCAGCCTTGACTACCAATTCACGCAGCCCACATAGGAAGCTCCTAAACTGGAGGCACCCTGGAGTTGGCTAACCCGACCGCACCACGACGGGGCAAGCATAGGCGTCTCAGTGAACTTGACACAACCCGGAAACAGCTGACGGTGCTGAAACCAGGCTTGGCACGAGGGAGTACCTGTGACAAAAACACTGCCGAGAACCAGCTGGCGGTGCTGGAACCCGGATGCGTTGCCCCAGTGTGCAAGAGCCAATGGCCCGACCGAGGACCAGCTGACGGTGCTGGAACCCGGTTACTAAGCTGTAGGTGCCTGCGCTTAAAAGCACTACCAAGGACCGCCTTACGTTGGCAGAACTCGGATACCCAGGAGGAGGCACCTAAGCCAAAGGCTCGGCCCGGAAACAGCTGACGGTGCTGGAACCAGGTGGTGGACCCGAAGGTCCACAGGAGAGGGGAGAACAGCTAGGCCGCGAGGCAGCCGCAGCTACCGAACCCCAACAGTCCTACAGGGGGAGCTGAGCCTACTGGCACTACAGAACCAGCCTTGACTACCAATTCACGCAGCCCACATAGGAAGCTCCTAAACTGGAGGCACCCTGGAGTTGGCTAACCCGACCGCACCACGACGGGGCAAGCATAGGCGTCTCAGTGAATTTGACACAACCCGGAAACAGCTGACGGTGCTGAAACCAGGCTTGGCATGAGGAAGTACCTGTGACAAAAACACTGCCGAGAACCAGCTGGCGGTGCTGGAACCCGGATGCGTTGCCCCAGCGTGCAAGAGCCAATGGCCCGACCGAGGATCAGCTGACGGTGCTGGAACCCGGTTACTAAGCTGTAGGTGCCTGCGCTTAAAAGCACTAGCAAGGACCGCCTGACGTTGGCGGAACTCGGATACCCAGGAGGAGGCACCTAAGCCAAAGGCTCGGCCCGGAACCAGCTGATGGTGCTGGAACCAGGTGGTGGACCCGAAGGTCCACAGGAGAGGGGAGAACAGCTAGGCCACGAGGCAGCCGCAGTTACCGAATCTCAACAGTCCTACAGGGGGAGCTGGGCCTACTGGCAATACAGAACCAGCCTTGACTACCAATTCACGCAGCCCACATAGGAAGCTCCTAAACTGGAGGCACCCTGGAGTTGGCTAACCCGACCGCACCACGACGGGGCAAGCATAGGCGTCTCAGTGAACTTGACACAACCCGGAAACAGCTGACGGTGCTGTAACCAGGCTTGGCACGAGGGAGTACCTGTGACAAAAACACTGCCGAGAACCAGCTGGCGGTGCTGGAACCCGGATGCGTTGCCTATTAAAGATTGTCTTCCTAGAGCCCCAACTAGCTGTGTTGGAGCCAAGGGTAAGCAGGGGGAGCAGAGTGTAGGCCGAAGCCTGCACTGGAGGCAGATTTGTGTCTGCGTTGCGTTTGCAGGACACTTTGCCGGCTACACAGTGAGGGAACAGCTGGCGTTGCTGAACCCCACTGACACAATGGCGGGTGTTTTTCTCTGTGCAGCTAGCACTTCCAGGCAAAAACTTGCGGTGTTAGAGCCCAGGGGCAGCAGGAGGAGGAGAGGAGCAGAGTGTAGGCCGAAGCCTAGTTGAACCAATTTCAAAGGAAACCTTTAACCCCCCCTCAGGTGTTATAAAGTACAAGAGCCACACCTTGTGCAGCATTAATGCTGCACAAGTAAAAGGTTGCTCTATTAATTTGTCTACTTGCACATGCTGCATGAAAGACGTACACAATTTAGCCCATTCTACAGTCAAACTGTAGTGGAGGCGTGACTTGTCTTTTTAACGAGACGCAGAACAGGTGTCCCAAATAACGCCTTGGTGCTTGCCGCAGCTTCCTGAGCGTTGTTATTTGCTGTACAGGAGTCTGCGCTCTTGTGTTATCCCTTGGCAATGCCCTGTTAGCGCTGCTCGTCTTATGACCTCATTTCATGTTGGCCGGTGCGGTTAACGATGGCCATAAATCCCAGACCCACAGTGCCTATTCATAAAGTCACACTGCGGTGCTGGGATTCGTGGCCTTGAGCAGTAAATAATTTCGCCGCTCACACATGTCCTTACACCTGCTTCAGACTGGGCGGCCTCAGCTGAACCCTTATCGCCTGCCACGGCCATGAGGCCACACAGTCTGAAGAAGGCGGAAGGAGGGGAGTGAAGACAGGCGAAGATATGCACTGCTCGTGCCCAGCAATCACACCCTCGCAGTCAAAATATATGAGACAACGAGGGGCGTTGTGTCGGGCAGGGCGGACACACAGGCACAGGCAGCCAACCAATGATGTCAGAAGACGGGCAGCGCTAACAATGGGGGTGCTGCGTGTCATTAAAAAGGAAAGTCACACCTCAGGGACATTGTAATGGTCTCTTATGAGACACATTTTGTACGTGTTGAGTTCCACGTGGGCAAGGAGAAAAATTCAGCCACCTTGTACAAATGCAGCAGTACTGCTGTACAAGGTGGCTGTTATACATAGAAACACCTGGGGGTGGGGGGCAGGCTCCCTTCAATTTCAGTTCATGTGCCTGCGTGGCGTTTGCAGGTCACGTTGCCGGCTACACAGCAGGGGAACAGCTGGCGTTGCTGAACCCCACTAACACAT
Source organism: Ranitomeya imitator (assembly GCF_032444005.1). NCBI lineage: Eukaryota > Metazoa > Chordata > Amphibia > Anura > Dendrobatidae > Ranitomeya > Ranitomeya imitator. The sequence goes on along the minus strand of NC_091284.1, from coordinate 272,820,801 downwards.
TGGCTGGTGTTTTTCTCTGTGCAGCTAGCATGTCCAGGCAGAAACTGGCGGTGTTTGAGCCCAGGGTCAGCAGGAGGAGGAGAGGAGCAGAGTGTAGGCCGAGGCCTGCACTGGTGGCAGCTTTTGGCCTGTTGTGCCAGCGTGGCTTGTGCTGGACACGATGCCGGCTACACAGCAGGGGAACAGCTGGCGGTGGTGAACCCCACTGACACATTGACTGGTGTTTTTCTCTGTGCAGCTAGCACTTCCGGGCAAAAACTAGCGGTGTTTGAGCCCAGGGGCAGCAGGAGGAGGAGAGGAGCAAAGTGTAGGCCGAAGCCTGCACTGGTGGCAGCTTTTGGTCTGTTGTGCCAGCATGGCTTGTGCTGGACACGATGCCGGCTACACAGCAGGGGAACAGCTGGCGGTGCTGAACCCCACTAACACATTGGCTGGTGTTTTTCTCTGTGCAGCTCGCATTTCCGGGCAAAAACTAGCGGTGTTAGAGCCCAGGGTCAGCAGGAGGAGGAGAGGAGCAGAGTGTAGGCCGAAGCCTAGTTGAACCAATTTCAAAAGTTACCTTTAACCCCCCCTCAGGTGTTGCAAGGTACAAGAGCCACACCTTGTGCAGCATTAATGCTGCACAAGTCAAAGGTTGCTCTATATATTTTGCTCCTTGCACACGCTGAATAAAACACGTACACTATTTAGCCCATTATACTGTCAAACAGTAGTTGCTGCGTGACTTGTCTTTTTAAGGAGACGCAGCACAGGTGTCAAAATTTACACCTAGGTGCTGGGCGCAGATTCCTGAGCGTTGTTATTTGCTGTACAGGAGTCTGCGCTATTGTGATCCCTTGGCCATGTGCTGTGAGCGCTGCCTGTCTTCTCACCTCATTTCATGTTGGCCGGTGCAGTTAGCAATGGCCATGAATCCCAGGCCCGCAGTGTGTTTTCAAAAAAATCACACTGAGTGGCTGGGATTCGTGGCCTTGTGCAGTAAATATGTTTGCCGCTCACACATGTCCTTACACCTGCTTCAGACTGGGCGGCCTCAGCTGATCCCTTATCGCCTACCACGGCCATGAGGCCGCACAGTCTGAAGAAGGCGGAAGGAGATGAGTTAAGACAGGCGAACATATGCACTGCACATGCCCATCAATCACACCCTCGCAGCCAAAATATATGAGACAACGAGTGGGGTTGTGTCGGGCATGGCGGACGCACAGGCACAGGCAGCCAACCAATGATGTCAGAAGACGGGCAGCGCTACCAAGGGGGGTGGTGCGTGTCATTAAAAAGGAAAGTCACACCTCAGGGACATTGTAATGGTCTGTAATGAGACACATATTTTACGTGTTTAATTCAACGTGGGCAATGAGAATAAATCAGCCACCTTGTACAAATGCAGCAGTACTGCTGTACTAGGTGGCTGTTATACATAGAAAGACCTGGGGGGGTGGGGCCAGGTTCCCTTTAATTTCAGTTCAGGTGCCTGCATGGCGTTTGCAGGACACATTGCCAGCTACACAGCAGGGGAACAGCTGGCGTTGCTGAACCCCACTAACACATTGGCTGTTGTTTTTCTCTGTGCAGCTAGCACTTCCGGGCAAAAACTAGCGGTGTTTGAGCCCAGGGGCAGCAGGAGGGGGAGAGGAGCAGAGTGTAGGCCGAAGCCTGCACTGGTGGCAGCTTTTGGTCTGTTGTGCCAGCATGGCTTGTGCTGGACACGATGCCGGCTACACAGCAGGGGAACAGCTGGCGCTGCTGAACCCAACTAACACATTGGCGGGTGTTTTTCTCTGTGCAGCTAGCACTTCCAGGCTACAACTGGCGGTGTTATAGCCCAGGGTCAGCAGGAGGAGGAGAGGAGCAAAGTGTAGACCGAAGCCTGCACTGGTGGCAGCTTTTGTTCTGTTGTGCCAGCGTGGCTTGTGCTGGACACGTTGCCGACTACACAGCAGGGGAACAGCTGGCGGTGCTGAACCCCACTGACACATCAGCTAGTGTTTTTTTCTGTGTAGACAACACTTCCAGGTCCCAACTGACAGTGTTGAAACCCAGGGTATCAAAGAGGAGCAGAGTGTAGGCCGAAGCCTGCAGTGGAGCAAGTTGAAAGGGAACCTTTAACCCCCCCCCCAAGGCATTTGTTGCTGAAAGAGCCATCTTGTACAGCAGTAATACTGCACATGGAAAATGGTGGCTCTGAAAATATAATGTGTCCCCTCACACCGTCAAACCGTCCCGGAAGTGGGACTTTCCTTTGTAATGTGACACAGCACAGCCGTCATTCAAACCCCCTTGGTGCCGTGCGCCACCTCCTCAACGTTGTTTGGTTCTGTCAAGGAGCCCGCGCTGTAATGTTATCCCTTGACCATGCACAGTTAGCGGTGCCTGTCTTCTGACATCATTTAGGTGTCAGGCTGGCAGTGCCTGTGCGTCCAAGCTGCCCGAGATCCAACCTCGCAGTGTCATCTAATGTAATCCCACTGCGGGCCAGGGATCCAAGGGCATGCGCAGTGCATATCATCGCCTCTCACTCACCTCCTTCCTGCTTCTTCAGACTGTGCGGCATCACGGCCGTGGCATGCTATTAGGGATCAGCTGACGCCGCCTAGTCTGAAGAAGCGTGAAGAAGGGGAGTGAGAGGCTAGTATATGCACTGCGCATGGCCATGGATACCAGGCCCACTGTGGGATCACATTAGACGACACTGCGAGGTGGGATTTCGGGCAGCATGGACGCACAGGCGCAGCCAGGATGACAATAAATGATGTCAGAGGACGGGCAGCGCAAACTGTGCATGGCCAAGGGATAACATAACAGCGCAGGGTCCATGACGGAATCAAACAACGCTAAGGAGGCAGCGCACGGTGCCAAGGGGGTAGCAATGACGGCTGTGCTGCGTCACATTACAAAGGAAAGTCCAACCTCCGGGACGGTTGAACGGTGTGAGGGGACACATTACATGAGTGTGTAGTTCAGTGTTTGCAAGGAGCATAATTTCAAGAGCGACCTTTTCCTTGTGCAGTATTAGTGCTGCACAAGGTGGCTCTTTCAGTAACAAACGCCTAGGGGGGGGGGGACATATCCCCTTACATTTTAGTTGTGCCAGCGTGGCGGTCGCATGACACGTTGCCGGATACACAGCTGGGGATCAGCTGACGTTACTGAACCTCAATAAGAGAGGAGCGACTGTTGACTGTGCAGACAGCACTTCCAGGCACCAACTGGCGGTGTTAGAGCCCAGGGACAGCAGGAGGAGCAGATTGGAGGTATTGCCGCACACACAGCTGGGGATCAGCTGACGTTACTGAACCCCAATAACAGAGGAGCGACTGTTGACTGTGCAGACAGCACTTCCAGGCACCAACTGGCGGTGTTAGAGCCCAGGGACAGCAGGAGGAGCAGATTGGAGGTATTGCCGCACACACAGCTGGGGATCAGCTGATGTTACTGAACCCCAATAACAGAGGAGCAACTGTTGACTGTGCAGACAGCACTTCCAGGCACCAACTGGCGGTGTTAGAGCCCAGGGACAGCAGGAGGAGCAGATTGGAGGTATTGCCGCACACACAGCTGGGGATCAGCTGACGTTACTGAACCCCAATAACAGAGGAGCGACTGTTGACTGTGCAGACAGCACTTCCAGGCACCAACTGGCGGTGTTAGAGCCCAGGGACAGCAGGAGGAGCAGAGGAACAGAGTGTAGGCCGAAGCCTGATTGGAGCAAGTTGAAAGGGAACCTTTAACCCCCCTCCCCCAAGACGTTTGTAGCTGAAAGAGCCATCTTGTGCAGCACTAAGGATGCAAAAGGAAAAGGTTGCTCTTTTAATTATGCTCCTTGCAAACACAGAAGTAAACACTAAAAATGTGTCCCCTTATACCGTAAAACCGTCCCGGAGGTGCAAATTTCCTTCGTAATGGGACACAGCACAGCTGTCATTCCTATCCCCTTGGTGCCGTGCGCTGCCTCCTCAGCGTTGTTTTAAGCTGTCACGGAGCCTGCGCTGTTCTGTTATCCCTTGGCCATGCCCAATTAGTGCTGCCTGTCTTCTGACATAATTTGGTGTCAGGCTGTCAGTGCCTGTGCATCCACGCTGCTCCAGATCCCACCTCGCAGTGTCATCTAACGTAATCCCACTGCGGGCCTTGGATCCATGGGCATGCACAGTGCATATCCTCGACTCTCACTCCCCTCCTTCCCTCTTCTTCAGACTGTGCGGTGTCACGGCCGTGACATGCTATTAGGGATCAGCTGACGGCGCACAGTCTAAAGAAGGCGGAGGGAGATGAGCGAGAGCCCGAGGGGAAGATATGCACTGCGCATGGCCATGGATCCCAGGCCCGCAGTGTGATTCAATCAGAAGACACTGCGAGGCGGGATCTCGGGCAGCGCGGCCGCACAGGCTCAGCCAGCCTGACACCAAATTATGTCAGAAGACAGGCAGCGCAAATAGGGCATGGCCAAGGGATAACAGAACAGCGCAGGCTCCGTGACAGCTTAAAACAACGCTGAGGAGGCAGCGCATGGCACCAAGGGGGTAGGAATGACGGCTGTGCTGCGTCACATTACGAAGGAAAGTCCCAGCTCCGGGACGGTATAACGGTATCAGTGAACACATTATATAAGTGTTAAGTTCTGCGTGTGCAAGGAGCTAAACTAAAAGAGCTACCTTTTCCTTGTGCAGCATTACTGCTGCACAAGATGGCTCTTTCAGTAACAAACGACGGGGGGGACAGGTTCCCTTACATTTAGGTTGTTGAGCCAGCGTGGCGGTCGCAGGACACATTGCCGGCTACACAGCTGGGGATCAGCTGACGTTACTGAAACCCAATAACACTGGGTCGTATGTTTTTACTGTGCAGCCTGCACTTCTGAGCCACAACTGGCGGTGTTGGAGCCCAGGAATAGCAGTTCAGGTGGTAGAAAGATGAAAACAGCAGGAGACCTGGAAGACACCCAATTACTTAATCAGGCAGAGGAGTGGCAAACTCCTGCGAGATCCAGGCCTGGTTCATTTCCAGGAAAGTAAGCCGGTCAACGTTATCGGAGGATAGTCGCATGCGACGGTCTGTTAGTACACCACCTGCGGCACTAAAGACACGTTCCGATAAGACACTAGCCGCAGGGCAAGCCAGCACCTCCAATGCATACTGGCTTAGCTCTGGCCATGTATCCAGCTTAGAGACCCAAAACTTGAACGGGGAAGAGCCGTCTGGGAGTACAGTAAGAGGGCAAGCCATGTAGTCTGTCACCATCTGACGGAACCGTTGCCTCCTGCTGACTGGAGCCACCGGTGATGGTGTAGACATTTGGGGCGGGCACACAAAAGTGTGCCAGAGTTGTGCCATACTGGGCTTGCCTTGGGCAGAGTGTTGTGAATTCTGTGGCTGAGTTCACTTCTGTGGTCACAAGTGGTATTGCAGTCTCTGGGCTTCCTCCCTCAGGTGTTTTGGTGAGCTCGTTGGCTGCCTTGCTATTTAGCTCCACCTGAGTCTGTCTTCCTTGCTCCTTGTCAATGTTCCAGTGTTGGATCTGAGCTACTGCATCTTTCCTTGGGCCTGCTGCTCTGCTAGATAAGTGCTTCTAGTTTGTTTTCTGTTTTTTCTGTCCAGCTTGCTATTAACTTTTGCTGGAAGCTCTGAGAAGCAAAGGGGTGCACCACCGTGCTGTTAGTTCGGCACGGTGGGTCTTTTTGCCCCTTTGCGTGGTTTTCGTTTTAGGGTTTTTTGTGGACTGCATAGTTCTCTTTGCTATCCTCGCTCTGTCTAGAATATCGGGCCTCACTTTGCTGAATCTATTTCATTCCTACGTTTGTCTTTTCATCTTGCTAACAGTCATTATATGTGGGGGGCTGCCTATTCCTTTGGGGTATTTCTCTGAGGTAAGTCAGGCTTGTATTTCTATCTTCAGGCTAGTCAGCTCCTCAGGCAGTGCCGAGTTGCATAGGTAGTGATAGGCGCAATCCACTGCTGCTTATAGTTGTGTGAGGATAGATCAGGTACTGCAGTCTACAGAGATTCCACGTCTCAGAGCTCGTCCTATTGTTTTTGGTTATTGCCAGATCTCTGTATGTGCGCTGATTACTGCACGCTGTGTTGCCTGATTGCCAGCCATAACAGTACAAGGAGCCACACCAATGATTCCCAATAGAGGGAAAAAAGAAATCCTGACATCATTTTTTTTTCTTAGCTCTGTCTTCAGTCTTTTTTTTCCCCTAGACATTAGAGTGCTTCAGGACACAGCTGTGGACATGGATATTCAGGCTCTGTGCTCCTCAATGGATAATCTCGTTGTAAATGTACAAAAGATTCAAGATACTATTGATCAGAAATCGATGCTAGAACCAAGAATTCCGATTCCTGATTTGTTTTTTGGTGACAGAAGTAAGTTCCTGAGCTTCAGAAATAATTGTAAGCTATTTTTGGCCTTGAAACCTCATTCTTCTGGTAATCCTATTCAACAGGTTTTGATTATTATTTCTTTTTTGCGCGGCGACCCACAGGACTGGGCGTTTTCTCTTGCACCAGGAGATTCTGCATTGAGTAATGTTGATGCATTTTTCCAGGCGCTGGGATTGCTTTACGATGAGCCTAATTCAGTGGATCAGGCTGAGAAAAATCTGCTGGCTTTATGCCAGGGTCAGGATGATGTAGAAGTATATTGTCAGAAATTTAGGAAGTGGTCAGTACTCACTCTGTGGAATGAATCTGCACTAGCGGCTTTGTTCAGAAAGGGTCTCTCTGGAGCTCTTAAGGATGTAATGGTGGGATTTCCTATGCCTGCTGGTTTGAATGAGTCTATGTCCTTGGCCATTCAGATCGGTCGTCGCTTGCGCGAGCGTAAATCTGTGCACCATCTGGCGGTATTGTCTGAGAGTAAACCTGAGCCTATGCAGTGCGACAGGACTATGACTAAAGTAGAACGGCAAGAACACAGACGTCTGAACAGACTGTGTTTCTATTGTGGTGATTCTACTCATGCTATTTCTAATTGTCCTAAACGCACTAGGCGGTTCGATAGCTCTGCCGTTATTGGTACTGTACAGTCCAAATTCCTTTTGTCCATTACTTTAATGTGCTCTTTGTCATCGTATTCTGTCATGGCGTTTGTGGATTCAGGCGCTGCCCTGAATCTGATGGATTTGGATTATGCTAAACGTTGTGGATTTTTCTTGGAGCCTTTGCGGTGTCCTATTCCGTTGAGAGGAATTGATGCTACACCTTTGGCCAAGAATAAGCCTCAGTACTGGGCCCAGCTGACCATGTGCATGGCTCCTGCACATCAGGAAGTTATTCGCTTTCTGGTACTGCATAATTTGCATGATGTGGCCGTGTTGGGGTTGCCATGGCTACAAACCCATAATCCAGTATTGGATTGGAACTCTATGTCGGTAACCAGCTGGGGTTGTCAGGGAGTACATGGTGATGTTCCATTTTTGTCTATTTCGTCATCCATTCCTTCTGACATCCCAGAGTTCTTGTCGGACTTTCAGGATGTATTTGAAGAGTCCAAGTCTGATGCCCTACCTCCGCATAGGAATTGTGATTGTGCTATCGATTTGATTCCTGGTAGTAAATTCCCTAAGGGTCGTTTATTTAATTTGTCCGTACCTGAACACACCGCTATGCGCAGTTATGTGAAGGAGTCCCTGGAGAAGGGACATATTCGCCCATCGTCGTCACCATTGGGAGCAGGGTTCTTTTTTGTAGCCAAGAAGGATGGTTCGCTAAGACCGTGTATTGATTACCGCCTTCTTAATAAGATCACTGTTAAGTTTCAGTATCCCTTGCCATTGATTTCTGACTTGTTTGCTCGGATTAAGGGGGCTAGTTGGTTTACTAAGATTGATCTTCGTGGTGCGTATAATCTGGTGAGAATCAGGCAGGGAGATGAATGGAAAACGGCATTTAATACGCCCGAGGGTCATTTTGAGTATCTGGTGATGCCGTTCGGACTTGCCAATGCTCCATCAGTTTTTCAGTCTTTTATGCATGACATTTTCCGTGAGTATCTGGATAAATTCTTGATTGTTTACTTGGATGACATTTTGATCTTCTCAGATGATTGGGAGTCTCATGTGAAGCAAGTCAGAATGGTTTTCCAGGTACTGCGTGCTAATTCCTTGTTCGTGAAGGGATCAAAGTGTCTCTTCGGTGTGCAGAAAGTTTCATTTTTGGGGTTCATCTTTTCCCCTTCTACTATCGAGATGGAACCGGTTAAGGTTCAGGCCATCCAGGATTGGACTCAGCCGACATCTCTAAAAAGTCTGCAGAAATTCCTGGGCTTTGCTAATTTTTATCGTCGCTTCATCTGTAATTTTTCTAGCATTGCCAGACCATTGACCGATTTGACCAAGAAGGGTGCTGATTTGGTTAATTGGTCTTCTGCTGCCGTGGAAGCTTTTCAGGAGTTGAAGCGTCGTTTTTGCTGTGCCCCTGTGTTGTGTCAACCTGATGTTTCTCTTCCGTTCCAGGTCGAGGTTGATGCTTCTGAGATTGGTGCAGGGGCGGTTTTGTCACAGAGAGGTTCTGGTTGCTCAGTGTTCAAACCATGTGCTTTCTTTTCCAGGAAATTTTCTGCTGCTGAGCGTAATTATGATGTGGGCAACCGAGAGTTGCTGGCCATGAAGTGGGCATTCGAGGAGTGGCGTCATTGGCTTGAGGGTGCTAAGCATCGCGTGGTGGTTTTGACTGATCATAAGAACCTTACTTATCTTGAGTCTGCCAAGCGCTTGAATCCTAGACAGGCCCGTTGGTCGTTATTTTTTGCTCGTTTTGATTTTGTGATTTCATACCTTCCGGGCTCTAAAAATGTGAAGGCGGATGCTCTGTCTAGGAGTTTTGTGCCCGACTCTCCGGGGTTATCTGAGCCGGCGAGTATCCTCAAGGAAGGAGTCATTGTGTCTGCCATCTCCCCTGATTTGCGGAGAGTGTTGCAGAAATTTCAGGCTAATAAACCTGATTGTTGTCCGGCCGAGAAACTGTTCGTCCCTGATAGGTGGACTAGTAAAGTTATCTCTGAACTTCATTGTTCGGTGCTGGCCGGTCATCCAGGAATCTTTGGTACCAGGGAGTTGGTTGCTAGATCCTTCTGGTGGCCATCTCTGTCACGGGATGTGCGTGCTTTTGTGCAGTCCTGTGGAATTTGTGCTAGGGCTAAGCCCTGCTGTTCACGTGCCAGTGGATTGCTTTTGCCCTTGCCGGTCCCGAAGAGGCCTTGGACACATATTTCGATGGATTTCATTTCTGACCTTTCCGTTTCTCAAAAAATGTCGGTCATTTGGGTGGTCTGTGATCGCTTTTCTAAAATGGTCCATCTGGTGCCCTTGGTTAAATTGCCTTCCTCCTCTGATTTGGTGCCTTTGTTCTTCCAGCATGTGGTTCGTTTACATGGCATTCCTGAGAATATTGTTTCTGACAGAGGTTCCCAGTTTGTCTCGAGGTTCTGGCGAGCCTTTTGTGGTAGGATGGGCATTGACCTATCTTTCTCCTCGGCCTTCCATCCTCAGACTAATGGCCAGACCGAACGAACCAATCAGACCTTGGAAACATATCTGAGATGTTTTGTTTCCGCTGACCAGGATGATTGGGTGTCATTTTTGCCGTTGGCTGAGTTCGCCCTTAATAATCGGGCCAGCTCGGCTACCTTGGTCTCTCCATTTTTCTGCAATTCTGGGTTCCATCCTCGTTTCTCTTCAGGACAGGTTGAGTCTTCGGACTGTCCTGGTGTGGATTCTGTGGTGGACAGGTTGCAGCAGATCTGGACTCAGGTACTGGACAATTTGACCTTGTCCCAGGAGAAGGCTCAGCTTTTCGCTAATCGCAGACGCCGTGTGGGACCCCGACTTCGTGTTGGGGATCTGGTTTGGTTATCTTCTCGTCATATTCCTATGAAGGTTTCCTCTCCTAAATTTAAACCTCGTTTTATTGGTCCGTATAGGATTTCTGAGATTCTCAATCCGGTGTCTTTTCGTCTGACCCTCCCAGACTCCTTTTCCATACATAATGTATTCCATAGGTCGTTGTTGAGGAGATACGTGGCACCTATGGTTCCATCTGTGGAGCCTCCTGCCCCTGTTTTGGTGGAGGGGGAATTGGAGTATATTGTGGAGAAGATTTTGGATTCTCGTGTCTCTAGACGGAAACTCCAGTATCTGGTCAAATGGAAGGGTTATGCTCAGGAAGATAATTCCTGGGTTTTTGCCTCTGATGTCCATGCCCCAGATCTTGTTCGTGCCTTTCATGTGGCTCATCCTGGTCGGCCTGGGGGTTCTGGTGAGGGTTCGGTGACCCCTCCTCAAGGGGGGGTACTGTTGTGAATTCTGTGGCTGAGTTCACTTCTGTGGTCACAAGTGGTATTGCAGTCTCTGGGCTTCCTCCCTCAGGTGTTTTGGTGAGCTCGTTGGCTGCCTTGCTATTTAGCTCCACCTGAGTCTGTCTTCCTTGCTCCTTGTCAATGTTCCAGTGTTGGATCTGAGCTACTGCATCTTTCCTTGGGCCTGCTGCTCTGCTAGATAAGTGCTTCTAGTTTGTTTTCTGTTTTTTCTGTCCAGCTTGCTATTAACTTTTGCTGGAAGCTCTGAGAAGCAAAGTGGTGCACCGCCGTGCTGTTAGTTCGGCACGGTGGGTCTTTTTGCCCCTTTGCGTGGTTTTCGTTTTAGGGTTTTTTGTGGACTGCATAGTTCTCTTTGCTATCCTCGCTCTGTCTAGAATATCGGGCCTCACTTTGCTGAATCTATTTCATTCCTACGTTTGTCTTTTCATCTTGCTAACAGTCATTATATGTGGGGGGCTGCCTATTCCTTTGGGGTATTTCTCTGAGGTAAGTCAGGCTTGTATTTCTATCTTCAGGCTAGTCAGCTCCTCAGGCAGTGCCGAGTTGCATAGGTAGTGATAGGCGCAATCCACTGCTGCTTATAGTTGTGTGAGGATAGATCAGGTACTGCAGTCTACAGAGATTCCACGTCTCAGAGCTCGTCCTATTGTTTTTGGTTATTGCCAGATCTCTGTATGTGCGCTGATTACTGCACGCTGTGTTGCCTGATTGCCAGCCATAACAGTACAAGGAGCCACACCAATGATTCCCAATAGAGGGAAAAAAGAAATCCTGACATCATTTTTTTTTCTTAGCTCTGTCTTCAGTCTTTTTTTTCCCCTAGACATTAGAGTGCTTCAGGACACAGCTGTGGACATGGATATTCAGGCTCTGTGCTCCTCAATGGATAATCTCGTTGTAAATGTACAAAAGATTCAAGATACTATTGATCAGAAATCGATGCTAGAACCAAGAATTCCGATTCCTGATTTGTTTTTTGGTGACAGAACTAAGTTCCTGAGCTTCAGAAATAATTGTAAGCTATTTTTGGCCTTGAAACCTCATTCTTCTGGTAATCCTATTCAACAGGTTTTGATTATTATTTCTTTTTTGCGCGGCGACCCACAGGACTGGGCGTTTTCTCTTGCACCAGGAGATTCTGCATTGAGTAATGTTGATGCATTTTTCCAGGCGCTGGGATTGCTTTACGATGAGCCTAATTCAGTGGATCAGGCTGAGAAAAATCTGCTGGCTTTATGCCAGGGTCAGGATGATGTAGAAGTATATTGTCAGAAATTTAGGAAGTGGTCAGTACTCACTCTGTGGAATGAATCTGCACTAGCGGCTTTGTTCAGAAAGGGTCTCTCTGGAGCTCTTAAGGATGTAATGGTGGGATTTCCTATGCCTGCTGGTTTGAATGAGTCTATGTCCTTGGCCATTCAGATCGGTCGTCGCTTGCGCGAGCGTAAATCTGTGCACCATCTGGCGGTATTGTCTGAGAGTAAACCTGAGCCTATGCAGTGCGACAGGACTATGACTAAAGTAGAACGGCAAGAACACAGACGTCTGAACAGACTGTGTTTCTATTGTGGTGATTCTACTCATGCTATTTCTAATTGTCCTAAACGCACTAGGCGGTTCGATAGCTCTGCCGTTATTGGTACTGTACAGTCCAAATTCCTTTTGTCCATTACTTTAATGTGCTCTTTGTCATCGTATTCTGTCATGGCGTTTGTGGATTCAGGCGCTGCCCTGAATCTGATGGATTTGGATTATGCTAAACGTTGTGGATTTTTCTTGGAGCCTTTGCGGTGTCCTATTCCGTTGAGAGGAATTGATGCTACACCTTTGGCCAAGAATAAGCCTCAGTACTGGGCCCAGCTGACCATGTGCATGGCTCCTGCACATCAGGAAGTTATTCGCTTTCTGGTACTGCATAATTTGCATGATGTGGCCGTGTTGGGGTTGCCATGGCTACAAACCCATAATCCAGTATTGGATTGGAACTCTATGTCGGTAACCAGCTGGGGTTGTCAGGGAGTACATGGTGATGTTCCATTTTTGTCTATTTCGTCATCCGTGTTTTGGTGAGCTCGTTGGCTGCCTTGCTATTTAGCTCCACCTGAGTCTGTCTTCCTTGCTCCTTGTCAATGTTCCAGTGTTGGATCTGAGCTACTGCATCTTTCCTTGGGCCTGCTGCTCTGCTAGATAAGTGCTTCTAGTTTGTTTTCTGTTTTTTCTGTCCAGCTTGCTATTAACTTTTGCTGGAAGCTCTGAGAAGCAAAGGGGTGCACCGCCGTGCTGTTAGTTCGGCACGGTGGGTCTTTTTGCCCCTTTGCGTGGTTTTCGTTTTAGGGTTTTTTGTGGACTGCATAGTTCTCTTTGCTATCCTCGCTCTGTCTAGAATATCGGGCCTCACTTTGCTGAATCTATTTCATTCCTACGTTTGTCTTTTCATCTTGCTAACAGTCATTATATGTGGGGGGCTGCCTATTCCTTTGGGGTATTTCTCTGAGGTAAGTCAGGCTTGTATTTCTATCTTCAGGCTAGTCAGCTCCTCAGGCAGTGCCGAGTTGCATAGGTAGTGATAGGCGCAATCCACTGCTGCTTATAGTTGTGTGAGGATAGATCAGGTACTGCAGTCTACAGAGATTCCACGTCTCAGAGCTCGTCCTATTGTTTTTGGTTATTGCCAGATCTCTGTATGTGCGCTGATTACTGCACGCTGTGTTGCCTGATTGCCAGCCATAACAGCAGAAGCACTGCTTCTGCTCCCTCTTTGGGCAGAGCCTCCCCCACTGCCTCGACGCACTGAGCTGCTTTGTAAAGCACTAGCCGCACTCCTCTCAGTTGGACTGGAGAAGATGATGGAATTCACCAGTGTGTCGTGGTACTCCCGCAATTTACGCTCCCAGGTCAACGCTGGGATGAGGGTTTGGACATTGTCCCGGTAGCGAGGATCGAGGAGGGTGAACACCCAATAATCAGGCATGTTGAGAATGTGGTCGATGCGGCGGTCGTTTCTCAGGCACTGCAGCATGAAATCCACCATGTGCTGCAGACTGCCAACTGGCCCAGAAACGCTGTCCCCTGCTTGAGACATGATCTCTGCCCGCTCGTCATCACCCCACCCTCGCTGTACACACTGAACACTGGACAATTGTGTCACTCCCTCCTCTGGACGGAGCTCTTCCTCCTCCATTGACTCCTCCTCATCCTCCTCACAAAGTGGCCCCTGCGTACCCCTTTGTGAGGAACCACGTGGCGCTGACTCTCCAGAAGCTGATGGAAAAGGTGACTCCTCATCCTCCACCTCTTCCACAACATCATCCCTTAACCCTTGCAAAGTTTGCTGAAGCAGGCAGATAAGGGGGACAGTCATGCTGACTGGTGCATCATCTACACTTGCCATCCGCGTGGAATAATCAAAAGGACGCAAAACCTGGCAGACGTCCTTCATAGTGGCCCACTCTGTGGTTGTGAAGTCTGATCGGCGCTGACTGCGACTTCTTTGCGCCTGATGCAGCTGGTACTCCATAACTGCTTGCTGCTGCTCACACAACCGCTCCAACATATGTAACGTGGAATTCCACCGGGTAGGTAGGTCACATATGATGCGGTGTTCTGGAAGGCGGAATCGGCGCTGCAGAGCAGCAATGCGGGATCTTGCCAAGCTGGAACGCCGCAAGTGAGCACACTCTAGGCGAACCTTGTGCAGCAGTGCATCAAGATCCGGATAGTCCCTCAGAAAACTCTGCACAACCAAATTGAGCACATGTGCCAGACATGGGATGTGAGTGAGGTTGCCAAGGGCCAAAGCTGCCACCAGATTTCGGCCATTGTCACACACTACCATGCCTGGCTGGAGATTCGCTGGCAGTAACCACACATCGCTCTCCTGCTTGTTGGCATTCCAGAGCTCCTGCGCTGTGTGGCTTCAATTCCCCAATGAAACTAGTTTCAAGACGGCCTGCTGACGTTTGGCCACGGCTGTGCTCATGTCGGTCATAGGTAAACGTTCACGGGTCCATGTGGAGGTGGACTGTGACGGCTCCTGCAGCGATGATTCTGAGGAACTTGTGTAAGAGGAGGAGTCAATGCACTGACTGGATTCCTGCAATCCTTGGAGTGGGCAGGACACGTCCTGCGCCACTCGCACGATCTGTACCTGGCTCAACAACATTAACCCAATGGGCAGTGAGGGAAACGTATCGCCCCTGTCCATGCTGACTGGTCCATGCATCGGTGGTGAGGTGGACCTTGCTACTGACGGCGTTCAGTAGCGCATGTTTTATGTTTCCCTCAACATGCCTGTGCAGGGCAGGGACAGCTTGCCTGCTGAAGTAAAAGCGGCTGGGCACCTTGTACTGTGGGACTGCCAATGCCATCAAGTCACGGAAGCTGTCAGTCTCCACCAGCCTGAATGAGAGCATTTCCAGGGACAACAGTTTGGCAATGCCTGCATTCAGAGCCTGTGCTCGGGGGTGGTTGGCCGAGAATGCCCGCCTTTTCTCCCATGCCTGTACTACCGGTATCTGTAGAGTAGACTGGGAGTGTGAGGATGACTGGGAAGGTGGTGCTGTGGGTGGAATTACACAAGGTCTCTGCACAACAGTGCCAGAGGTTCTTCCATGGCGATCCTGGGAGGAAGCCAAACCAGCTGTGCGTGAGCTGGAGGAAGAGGCAACACGAGCTGAAGAGGTGGCAGCTGCCGCTGTTGGTTGGCCTACATCTTCAGTGTGTTTCTGTAACTCCACCGCGTGCTTGGTCCGCACATGTTTCCACATATTTGTGGTATTGAGGTTGCTGACATTTTTCCCTCTTTTGACTTTCTGATGACACAGCTTGCATTTGACAAAACAAATGTCATCTGCAACTGTGTCAAAAAAGGACCAGGCACTGCAAGTCTTGGGAGCGCCCTTTTTGGCTTTGGAAAGAGACAGGCTCCTAACGGGTGCCAAAGTGGAGGCTACAGGCTCCGCAGTCTTCCCCCTCCCTCTCCCTCTTTGGCCCGTAAGGGGAATCTCTTCCTCAGAGCTGCTCCCACCACCTTCCTGTTCCTCACGCCACGATGGGTCAACGACCTCATCATCTCCACAACCCTCTGCCACCAACTGCTCCTCCTGGGTAGTCTCACCAGCACAGTACGCACCAGAAAGCGGCACCTGAGTTTCATCATCAGATGCGTACTGCGCTGTGGTCACCGGAGGCACTGGCCCATCCGCCTCTTCAGAGTCAGAGAGACAAAGCTGTTGGGCATCACTGCACACTGCCTCTTCTTCCATTTCTCCAATGCTGCTTGGCTGGCCCCCTGTTTCCAAGCCAAGAGATTCAGAGAACAGAAGTAGAGACGGCTCCTGTCCTGGGCTCTCTGACTGCCTGGCCAATTTGGCAGGTGGTGAAGAGACAGATGGCTGCTCTCCAGTGCTCTGTGCCTGAGAGGATGTGGCACTAACTGAAGTCGATGCCGAGGCGTTAGCTGCCATCCACCCGACAACGGCTTCAATTTGATCTTCACGCAGCAGCGGTGCACGGCGCTCTCCGACAAAGCTGCGCATGAAGGACTGTTCCCTGCTGAAACTGAGTGACGACGAGTCACCGGTGCCCGCAGCAGGCACAGAATCACCACGTCCTCTCCCTGCTCCTCTCCCTGCTCCGCGCCCACGCCCACGTGCCTTACTCCCTGCCCTCTTCATCTTGGTTGACAGATAAAGATAAGCAGAAAAATACTAAGGCCTTAGTGTGCTTATTCCTGAAATGCTCCTCCTAACAGGTGTAAGAAACACTAATGTTGTAAAGTGTGGACTAAACTTTATTATTTTTCAAATGTGGCCTATACAAGTGTAAAGTGGTGTTTGGTGAACTTTACTTTTTTTTTTTTCTGCAGATCGGACTACAGAGCAAGTTTAACTCACACGGGGACCGTGCAGACAGCCGTAAACGGCGCTGCAAGGCCCAAAAACCCTCCTCTAGGTTATCCTATGTAGTGTTTTTCCACTATTTAGCTGGAGACGGGTGGAAAGACACTAATAGGAATTTTTTTTTAAAATTTTAAACAGGCTGCACTATTTGAAAAAAAGGAAATTTTTTTTCAAGGTATGAGGCAGTAACGCACCCTGAGCTGAATCCAACCGGCTATGGCTGCACACAGACTACAGGGCGAGCTGCGCTCACACGGAGACCGTGCAGACAGCCGTAAACGGCGCTGCAAGGCCCAAAAAAACCCCTCTAGGTTATCCTATGTAGTGTTTTTCCACATTTTAGCTGGAGACGGGTGGAAAAACACTAATAGGAATTTTTTTTTCAATTTTAACCCCTTTACCCCCAAGGGTGGTTTGCACGTTAATGACCGGGCCAATTTTTACAATTCTGACCACTGTCCCTTTATGAGGTTATAACTCTGGAACGCTTCAATGGATCCTGGTGATTCTGACATTGTTTTCTCGTGACATATTGTACTTCATGACAATGGTAAAAATTATTTGATAGTACCTGCGTTTATTTGTGAAAAAAACGGAAATTTGGCGAAAATTATGAAAATTTCGCAATTTTCCAACTTTGAATTTTTATGCAATTAAATCACAGAGATATGCCACACAAAATACTTAATAAATAACATTTCCCACATGTCTACTTTACATCAGCACAATTTTGGAAACAAAATTTTTTTTTGTTAGGGAGTTATAAGGGTTAAAAGTTGACCAGCAATTTCTCATTTCTACAACACCATTTTATTTTAGGGACCACATCTCATTTGAAGTCATTTTGAGGGGTCTATATGATAGAAAATACCCAAGTGTGACACCATTCTAAAAACTACACCCCTCAAGGTGCTCAAAACCATATTCAAGAAGTTTATTAACCCTTCTGGTGCTTCACAGGAATTTTTTGAATGTTTAAATAAAAATGAACATTTAACTTTTTTTCACAAAAAATTTAATTCAGCTCCAATTTGTTTTATTTTACCAAGGGTAACAGGAGAAAATGGACCCCAAACATTGTTGTACAATTTGTCCTGAGTATGCCAATACCCCACATGTGGGGGTAAACCACTGTTTGGGCGCATGGCAGAGCTCGGAATCGAAGGAGTGCCATTTGACTTTCAATGCAAAATTGACTGGAATTGAGATGGGATGCCATGTTTCGTTTGGAGAGCCCCTGATGTGGCTAAACATTGAAACCCCCCACAAGTGACACCATTTTGGAAAGTAGACCCCCTAAGGAACTTATCTAGAGGTGTGGTGAGCACTTTGACCCAACAAGTGCTTCACAGAAGTTTATAATGTAGAACCGTAAAAATAAAAAATCATATTTTTTCACAAAAATTATCTTTTCGCCCTCAATTTTTTATTTTTCCAAGGGTAAGAGAAGAAATTGGACCCCAAAAGTTGTTGTACAATTTGTCCTGAGTACGCTGATAGCCCATATGTGGGGGTAAACCACTGTTTGGGCGGATGGGAGAGCTCGGAAGGGAAGGAGCGCCGTTTGACTTTTCAATGCAAAATTGACAGGAATTGAGATGGGACCTCATGTTGCGTTTGAAGAGCCACTGATGTGCCTAAACATTGAAACCCCCCACAAGTGACACCATTTTGTAAACTAGACCCCCTAAGGAACTTATCTAGAGGTGTGGTGAGCACTTTGACCCACCAAGTGCTTCACAGAAGTTTATAATGCAGAGCCGTAAAAATAAAACAAAATTTTTTTCCCACAAAAATTTTTTTTTTAGCCCCCAGTTTTGTATTTTCCTGAGGGTAACAGGAGAAATTGGACCCCAAAATTTGTTGCCCAATTTGTCCTGAGTGCGATGATACACCATATGTGGGGGGAACCACTGTTTGGGCACATGGGAGGGCTCAGAAGGGAAGGAGTGCCATTTGAATGCAGACTTAGATGGAATGGTCTGCAGGTGTCACATTGCGTTTGCAGAGCCCCTAATGTACCTAAACAGTAGAAACCCCCCACAAGTGACACCATTTTGGAAAGTAGACCCCCTTAGGAACTTATCTAGATGTGTGCTGAGCGCTTTGACCCACCAAGGGCTTCACAGAAGTTTATAATGGAGAGCCGTAAAAATAAAACAAAAATTTTTTCCCACAAAAATTATTTTTTAGCCCCCAGTTTTGTATTTTCCCGAGGGTAACAGGAGAAATTCGACCCCACAATTTGTTGTCCAATTTGTCCTGAGTGCGCTGATACCCCATATGTGGGGGGGAACCACTGTTTGGGCGCATGGGAGGGCTCGGAAGGGAAGGAGCTCCATTTGGAATGAGGACTTAGATGGAATGGTCTGCAGGTGTCACATTGCATTTGCAGAGCCCCTAATGTACCTAAACAGTAGAAACCTCCCACAAGTGACACCATTTTGGAAACTAGACCCCCTAAGGAACTCATCTAGATGTGTTGTGATAGCTTTGAACCCCCAAGTGTTTCACTACAGTTTGTAACGCAGAGCCGTGAAAATTAAAAAAAAAAATCTTTCCCCCCAAAATTATTTTTTAGCCCCCAGTTTTGTATTTTCCCGAGGGTAAGAGGAGAAATTCGACCCCAAAAGTTGTTGTCCAATTTGTCCTGAGTACGCTGATACCCCGTATGTTGGGGGAAACCACCGTTTGAGCGCATGGCAGAGCTCGGAAGGGAAGGAGCGCCATTTGGAATGCAGACTTAGATGGAATGGTCTGCAGACGTCACATTGCGTTTGCAGAACCCCTAATGTACCTAAACAGTAGAAACCCCCACAAGTGACCCCATATTGGAAACTAGACCCCCCAGGGAACTAATCTAGATGTGTTGTGAGAACTTTGAACCCCCAAGTGTTTCACTACAGTTTATAACGCAGAGCCGTGAAAATAAAAAATCTTTTTTTTTCCCACAAAAAATATGTTTTAGCCCCGAGTTTTGTATTTTCCCAAGGGTAACAGGAGAAATTGGACCCCAAAAGTTGTTGTCCTATTTGTCCTGAGTACGCTGATACCCCATATGTTGGGGTAAACCCCTGTTTGGGCACACGGGAGAGCTCGGAAGGGAAGAAGCACTGTTTTACTTTTTCAACGCAGAATTGGCTGGAATTGAGATCGGACGCCATGTCGCGTTTGGAGAGCCCCTGATGTGCCTAAACAGTGGAAACCCCCCAATTATAACTGAAACCCTAATCCAAACACATCCCTAACCCTAATCCCAACAGTAACCCTAACCACACCTCTAACCCTGACACACCCCTAACCCTAATCCCAACCCTATTCCCAACCGTAAATGTAATCTAAACCCTAACTATAACTTTAGCCCCAACCCAAACTGTAGCCCTAGCCCTAACCCTAGCCCTAACCCTAATCCTAACCCTAGCCCTAACCCTAGCCCTAACCCTAACCCTAGCCCTAACCCTAGCCCTAACCCTAGCCCTAGCCCTAACCCTAACCCTAGCCCTAACCCTAGCCCTAACCCTAGCCCTAACCCTAACCCTAGCCCTAAACCTAACCCTAGCCCTAACCCTAGCCCTAACCCTAGCCCTAGCCCTAACCCTAGCCCCAACTCTAACCCTAGCCCTAATGGGAAAATGGAAATAAATACATTTTTTAAATTTTTCCCTAACTAAGGGGGTGATGAAGGGGGGTTTGATTTACTTTTATAGCGGGTTTTTTAGCGGATTTTTATGATTGGCAGCCATCACACACTGAAAGACGCTTTTTATTGCAAAAAATATTTTTTGCGTTACCACATTTTGAGAGCTATAATTTTTCTATATTTTGGTCCACAGAGTCATGTGAGGTCTTGTTTTTTGCGGGACGAGTTGATGTTTTTATTGGTAACATTTTCGGGCACGTGACATTTTTTGATCGCTTTTTATTCCGATTTTTGTGAGGCAGAATGACCAAAAACCAGCTATTCATGAATTTCTTTTGGGGGAGGCGTTTATACCGTTCCGCGTTTGGTAAAATTGATGAAGCAGTTTTATTCTTCGGGTCAGTACGATTACAGCGATACCTCATTTATATCATTTTTTTATGTTTTGGCGCTTTTATACGATAAAAACTATTTTATAGAAAAAATAATTATTTTTGCATCACTTTATTCTCAGGACTATAACTTTTTTATTTTTTTGCTGATGATGCTGTATGGCGGCTCGTTTTTTGCGGGACAAGATGACGTTTTCAGCGGTACCATGGTTAGTTATATCTGTCTTTTTGATCGCGTGTTATTCCACTTTTTGTTCGGCGGTATGATAATAAAGCGTTGTTTTTTGCCTCGTTTTTTTTTTTTTTTCTTACGGTGTTTACTGAAGGGGTTAACTAGTGGGCCAGTTTTATAGGTCGGGCCGTTACGGACGCGGCGATACTAAATATGTGTACTTTTATTGTTTTTTTTTTTTATTTAGATAAAGAAATGTATTTATGGGAATAATATATTTTTTTTTTTTCATTATTTTGGAATATTTTTTTTTATTTTTTTTACACATTTGAAATTTTTTTTTTTTACTTTTTTACTTTGTCCCGGGGGGGACATCACAGATCAGTGATCTGACAGTTTGCACAGCACTCTGTCAGATCACTGATCTGACATGCAGCGCTGCAGCCTTCACAGTGCCTGCTCTGAGCAGGCTCTGTGAAGCCACCTCCCTCCCTGCAGGACCCGGATCCGCGGCCATCTTGGATCCGGGGCTGGAGGGAGCAGGGAGGGAGGTGAGACCCTCGCAGCAACGCGATCACATCGCGTTGCTGCGGGGGGCTCAGGGAAGCCCGCAGGGAGCCCCCTCCCTGCGCGGTGTTTCCCTGTACCGCCGGCACATCGCGATCATCTTTGATCGCGGTGTGCCGGGGGTTAATGTGCCGGGGGCGGTCCGTGACCGCTCCTGGCACATAGTGCCGGATGTCAGCTGCGATAAACAGCTGACACCCGGCCGCGATCGGCGGCGCTCCCCCCGTGAGCGCTGCCGATCGCATATGACGTACTATTGCGTCCTTGGGAAGTAAAGCCCACCCCACATGGACGCAATAGTACGTCTAATGGCAGAAAGGGGTTAAACAGGCTGCACTATTTGAAAAAAAGGAAAAATTTTTTCAAGGTATGAGGCAGTAACGAACCCTGAGCTGAATCCAACCGGCTATGGCTGCACACAGACTACAGGGCGAGCTGCGCTCACACGGAGACCGTGCAGACAGCCGTAAACGGCGCTGCAAGGCCCAAAAAAAAAAACCCTATAGGTTATCCTATGTAGTGTTTTTCCACAATTTAGCTGGAGACGGGTGGAAAAACACTAATAGGAATCTTTTTTTTCAATTTTAAACAGGCTGCACTATTTGAAAAAAAGGAAAAATTTTTTCAAGGTATGAGGCAGTAACGAACCCTGAGCTGAATCCAACCGGCTATGGCTGCACACAGACTACAGGGCGAGCTGCGCTCACACGGAGACCGTGCAGACAGCCGTAAACGGCGCTGCAAGGCCCAAAAACCCCCCTCTAGGTTATCCTATGTAGTGTTTTTCCACAATTTAGCTGGAGACGGGTGGAAAAACACTAATAGGAAATTTGAGAAAAAATGTGCAGCATGCTGCACTATGAGCAATAAGGACAACTGTGTGAGGCAGTGTGAACCCCCCCTGAGCTGAATACAACCGGGTATATGGCTGCACACAGACTACAGAGTGAGCTGCACCCACACACACACAGAGACCTTGCAGAACGCTGTTAAAACAGCGCTGCAAGGCAAGAGCAAGGTGAACAGTGAAGAACACACAGCGTTTTGCTAAATTAGCCTTGGGAAAGGAAAATAAAGCAATTAGCTATCTCAACTGGCCCTCAGTTAGTACACAGCGTCCTGTCCCTAACTGAAATCACAGCAGAGTGAGCGCTAAATGGCGGCAGCATTTTTTATAGTGCAGAGTGACATCATTTCAGCAGCCAATCACAGCCTTGCCAGTACTTACATGCCCACCATGCTAAACAGGATGTGCCCACACTTCCAATCATTCCTCATTGGCTGCTGCGTTCAGTTTGAATTCTGGGAACTTCCGATTCCGGTATCCGATACGCGGGAAGTTTCGGAATTCGGTATCGGAATTCCGATACCGCAAGTATCGGCCGATACCCGATACTTGCGGTGTCGGAATGCTCAACACTAGCGGTGACCACTTTAAACTCCCAAGTGCTTCACAGAAGTTTATAACGCAGAGCCGTGAAAATAAAAAATAATTTTTCTTTCCTCAAAAATTATTTTTAGCCCGCAATTTTTTATTTTCACAAGTGTAACAGGAGAAATTGGACCCCAAGAGTTATTGTCCAGTTAGTCCTGAGTACGCTGATACCCCATATGTGGGGGTAAACCACTGTTTGGGCACACGTCGGGACTCGGAAGGGAAGTAGTCACGCTTTGAAATGCAGACTTTGATGGAATGGTCTGTGGGCATCATGTTGCATTTGCAGAGCCCTTGATGTGCCTAAACAGTAGAAACCCCCCACAAGTGACCCCATTTTGGAAACTAGACGCCCCCAAGGAACTTATCTAGATATGTGGTGAGCACTTTGAACCCCCAAGTGCTTCAGAGAAGTTTACAACGCAGAGCCGTGAAAATAAAAAAATAATTTTTCTTTCCTCAAAATGATGTTTTAGCAAGCAATTTTTTATTTTTACAAGGGTAGCAGGAGAAATTGGACCCCAACAGTTGTTGCCCAGTTTGTCCCGAGTATGCTGGTACCCCATATGTGGGGGTAAACCACTGTTTGGGCACACGTCGGGGCTTGGAAGGGAAGTAGTGGCGTTTTGAAATGCAGACTTTGATGGAATGGTCTGCGGGCGTCACGTTGCATTTGCAGAGCCCCTGATGTGCCTAAACAGTAATCCCCCCCCACAAGTAACCCTATTTTGGAAACTAGACCCCCAAAGGAACTTATCTAGATATGTGGTGAGCACTTTGAACCCCCAAGTTCTTCACAGAAGTTTATAACGCAGAGCCGTGAAAATAAAAAAAATAATTTTTCTTTCCTCAAAAATGATGTTTTAGCAAGCAGTTTTTTATTTTCACAAGGGTAGCAGGAGAAATTGGACACCAATAGTTGTTGCCCAGTTTGTCCCGAGTATGCTGGTACCCCATATGTGGGGGTAAACCACTGTTTTGGCGCACGTCGGGGCTCGGAAGGGAGGGAGCACCATTTGACTTTTTGAACGCAAGATTGGCTGGAATCAATAGTGGCAACATGTTGCGTTTGGAGACCCCTGATGTGCCTAAACAGTGGAAATTCCTCAATTTTAACTCCAACACTAACCCCAACACACCCCTGACCCTAATCTCAACTCTAGCCATAACCCTAATCACAACCCTAACCCCAACACACCCCTAACCACAGCCCTAACCCCAACACACCCCTAACCCTAATCCAAACCCTAACCATAATCCTAACCCTAATCCAAACCCTAACCCCCACACCCCCCTAACCACAACCCTAACCCCAACACACCCCTAACCATAACCCTAACCACAAGCCTAATCTTAACCCTATTTCCAACCCTAGCCCTAATTCCAACCCTAACTCTAATTCCAACCCTAACCCTAAGGCTATGTGCCCACGTTGCGGATTCGTGTGAGATTTTTCCGCACCATTTTTGAAAAATCCACGGGTAAAAAGTTTTACTTGCGGATTTACTGTGGATTTCCAGTGTTTTTTGTGCAGATTTCATCTGCAGATTCCTATTGAGGAACAGGTGTAAAACGCTGCGGAATCCGCACAAAGAACTGACATGCTGCGGAAGATACAACACAGCGTTCCCGTGCGGTATTTTCCCCACCATGGGCACAGCGGATTTGGTTTTCCATAAGTTTACATGGAACTGTAAAGCTGATGGAAAACTTCTATGAATCCGCAGCGGCCAATCCGCTGCGGATCCGCAGCCAAATCCGCACCGTCTGCCCATAGCCTAATTCTAGGGGTATGTGCACACGATGCGGAAAACGCTGCGGATCCACAGCGTTTCTGCCACTGCGGGTCCGCAGCAGTTTCCCATGAGTTTACAAAAAACGCTGTGCATATGCTGCGGAAAAAACTGCGCGGAAACGCAGCGGTTTACATTCCGCACATTTCACTTCTTTCTGCGGATTTCGCAGCGGTTTTACAATTGCTCCAATAGAAAACTGCAGTGAAATCTGCAGAAAAACCGCGGTAAATCTGCAATAAATACGCAGCGGTTTTGCACTGTGGATTTATAAAAACCGCTGCGGAAAAATCCACAGGGGATCAGAATATGTGTGCACATTCCCCAACCCTAACCCTAACCCTAGTTCTGACTGTAGTGGAATAAAAAAAAAATTCTTTATTTTATTATTGTTCCTACCTATGGGGGTGATAAAGGGGGTGGGTTCATTTACTTTTTTTTTATTTTGATCACTGTGATCAAAATGTACATGGCTGTCCCCCGAGGAAGCCAACGCGAAACGCGCGTTGGGGCTGCATCGCTCAGGTTCTAACAGGGGAGACTCATGGGTAAGGACTATAGCTAGGCCATTTATAATATTTCTAACCTCCTTTTATGATTAGGTCTTTTACACAAATCACTCAGTCTATGATAGGCTGGATGTCTTTGTATTACTAGCACCTTTTTGCACTTAGCACTTTAAAAAGACCTGTTTTGTTACTTCAATAATTTAATTGGCAGTAACATGATTGAGTGGATAGCAATATCTGCTCTTTGAGCCTTATATGCTAATACTCCTTTCCCATCCACTTACATATGTTGATCCTGGGCGTTACACCTGTGAAGTCAGGCTTTTCACCTTGTCTTTATGTGATTGTTCTTATTGGTGTATGTCATTATCTATTTGTAGTTATACAATAAACTTTTTTGATTTTATTCAGAATATTTGACTCTCCTTTTGGTTCATTTGTATTGTTTAGCTGTCTGAGAGTGTTCTGGGCTAAATTTAGTGCCCCCATGATGACATTAGAGGGGATTTGATATTTTGGGAAATGTTTTCTGTCTTGAAGACTGTGTTGATTGTTCAATCCAATATTGCAGCCAGCATGCAGCCAGCGGGTAAGGAAAGGGTGAATCAAACACCCGAAAACCCCACGTCTATGGCTGAAAATTGTTTCCTCCAAATTCAGGTGAAAGAGTCCCTTTAATTATGTTATTAGTTTTCAAAAACTTAGTATAATTTGTTTTCCTTTCAAAATTCTCAATGTTTTCTAGAAAAATCAAGGGATTGCGCACATTCAAATAAAGAATCTTTTTGTGATGCAATAACACGAGATGCAGGATTTAGGAATCCAAATCTGTTTACAAAACAATTTATCATTGATTGTTTATTCAAATTTGTAATGACGGTTTTGTACAACCTTTCAAATATGGACATGAATGTAAAAGTACATTCTTTCTGGCCAATCTTCAATTTTAGAAGAATATCAATATCTGGATAATTTTCTTTTAATCCACAGAATATCAAAATTTTTAATCTTTCTACATCAGTCATTTCTTTATGGAACTCATCATTCTGCATTTTTAATGAGAATCTTCTGGAAAAAGTTACTGGAAGCCACATTTAAACAACTGATTTTTCTCCTCATTAGTCAAATCAAACTTATCAGCAAAACTCTCAAATATCTCTGAATTTCTGCACACATGAATTTTGTCATCATATGCAGGAATGATTTTGCTTAATTTTAACAATATTTTCCTAGATTTAGTTTGGAGTTGGGCTCCTGAGTCGTCTTCTATTTTTAGTGGTCCTTGTACATCTGTCCCTTGTACATCATCTTTGTCAGTTGTCATGTCTCCTACGTTTCCTCCATCTTGTTTTTCATCATGAGACACAAGGTCACCTTGAGTGGCCATTACAGACACGTGTGTCACATCTTGTTCACTCTTTATATTACAGTCAATCTTGGGAACATCATTAATTTCCTTAGAAATTCTTTCTACACAGTCTTTTTTGGACTTCTCTGTAACAAACTTGTTAAATACATAAACCAAATGTAAATATTTTAAATTTGCTCTTTTTCTTTTTTTCTAGATATTAGCTTAGAATCTATCTTTAGATTTGCTATCTTGCATTCTGCAAATTAAGAAAGCCAAAATATTTCTAAGCTAGATTTGTACAAACTTACAAATTCCATCTGACTTGATTTAGCATACGAATTAATTAAATCCATTTTTCTTACCTTGAAATATCTCAGCTTGTAGTTCCTTTGTTAGACAACGCTGGGCTCTGGTCATCAGCACGTTTGTTTTCAGCACTTCTAATGCTAGTGCTTGTCAATCCGTCTGGCACCTGTTAAGTTTCCTTGGTTCTGTGATATCTTTGTGACTTGAAGTTTTGTAGTGGAATTCCTGAAAACTTGCACAATATCTAGCAAAGCTCTTCTCTCTTCCCCTGTGTGCAAGGTGAAGGAAATTCATGCAAAAATAGCAGAAAAAAATTAAAACTGGCTGGCTTGGCCAATGTTAAATATGCTTATTTTGCACATTTATTTAATCAAGACTATTCACCAGGTGCGTTACTCTTAAAGAAAAAATGTCATGATATTTTCATAAAAATGTAGTGGTTTATTGAATTGTCCGTAGAAAAACCACATTGCAGCAAAACATAAAAATAGGTGAAATAGTTACGAACAGATTGTCCATTTATAAATATCAGCGCTTGTTCCTCATCGTTTCTGAGATGGAGAAGTCATCTTTCTTTCATGAAGTAGAATCATGGCTATCAGCTGTTCCTTCCTTGTGTGTCTTGTCTGATGTCCATGGAGAATGATGGTGAAGGCAGGAGGTGACAGCTCCCACGTGACAAGCCCCCCACCCTCCTCACCCTCCTAAGAGATGTTATTTATATGTCCCACATATCACGTGTTCCCTCTATATGGTGTTGACTTATACTCTGAGCTATATATACAGAAATAGCTTTTGTAATGTCAGCAAGAAGCAATGTGCTCAGTACAGAATTGAGAATAAGAATAATTCAATTAATAATTAATATTTAACACCACCAGAGTTCACCTCACCAGTCACCTGACCCTCAGGTTTATGGCAAATGCAGCCTGATGGAAGTGACAACAACGTGGGCTCTGGAGGCGCCACAAATCTCCATAGCGCCGACCTGGGGAATGTGATACGTGCATTGCTGGGGGTAACTCCAGCAGGAAGGTCCGCACGCTGAGAATGGCCAACACCCAATATGACCTAGAACTCCAGGTCCCAGTCGCACCCTTCCACCTGATGTTTTTGGTGGACATCTACACGTACTTGTTCACACTCAGGAAAGTTTATTGCCATGTATACGTTTGCCACACAATGGTGAACTCTTTGAGGAGCCGACAACTGAGGTGTCCCCCTGTGTCACCACACTCACACCCCTACTATGCACAGAGGGAACCACCACCCTCCCCTGACCCCCCCTCCTAAGAGGACTCAGACACTCAGGATTAACTTGTGGTGAGGGTTGAGTCTTGCCCTATTCCCTGGCAGCACCTCTGCTGTCCCCACCGGACAAGAAGGGGTAGGTTGTAGAAGGACGGCAGCGATCGTAGTTCCTGGACAGCAGTCCTTACACAACATATAAAAGCGATAAGCCTTTTATATGATCACAGAGTGATCCCTTCATCCTTAAGCATGAGACCAATAGAGAACAATAGAGGTGCAATATGTTTAAAAAGGTACAAATTTATTTAAATCTCAATTGTTAAATATATATATACAACATCTTAACATGGATAATGACAATAAATATCTATTAAACATTTTAACCTAAAAGAGGAACTGGCTGTATGTCAGAAGTAACCGATGGGACCAGAACCATCTGGGTATCTGTCACTCTTGTTGGCATATTACATCACCATACTGAGAAGACAACTAAAATAATGTCTCCTAATAAAGTTTACTATCAGGGTTGAGCAATACTACCTATATCTACTATGACACACTACTCGTGCTTGTTTTGCCATTAAGTGTACAGCTCATCTGCCATGTTCATTTAGCATGGTAGTTCAAATATAATAGTGGCACATACTCCTAACAGTTATAATATCTGTCAAGCAATAGTCCCATATATAACATAAACAGTATCCCAAGTTCTCATATAGTACCTGCAGTCATAGTGTAACCCTAGATGGTGATCCCGTAGCGCACCTCGACGCGTGTTTCAATGCCTCTGCAGTTTCATCAGGAGGGTTGTACAGATGTCCATTATCCTGTGTCCCTTCCTGTAAATAATGTCCCCCTTTCTGGCTGCATCCTATAATAATGTCCCCCATTCTGGGCCCCTTCATGTATTAATATCCCCTGTCCTGAGTCCCTTCCTAATAATAATGTTCCCCATCTTCGGCCCCTTCCTGTAATAATGTCCTCCATTCTTGCCCACCGTTTGGAAAAATGACATCCATCCTTGCCCTCATCCTGAAATAATGTTCCCTGTTCTTGGCTCGTTCCTGTAAATAACGTCTCTTATCCTGTAGTAATGTCCCCACTCCATGGCTCCTACCTGTAATAATGACCCACGCCCTGGCACCCATCTTGTAAATATGTTACCTATCCTTGCACCCATCCTGTCACAATGTTGCACGTCCTGTAATTATAACCCCTGTCCTGGTCTTCCACCTATAATTTTGTGCATTATCCTGGGTGCCTTTCCTATAGTGATGAACCCTGTGCT
Organism: Ranitomeya imitator; assembly: GCF_032444005.1. NCBI lineage: Eukaryota > Metazoa > Chordata > Amphibia > Anura > Dendrobatidae > Ranitomeya > Ranitomeya imitator. The sequence continues at coordinate 272,791,876 of NC_091284.1, read as the reverse complement.
CGGTCCATTCCTGTAATAATGTCTCTCGTTCCCCGCCTTCCTGTCATACTGCCTCCCCCATCCTGGCCTCCATTCTGCAGCAATGTCTCCTTCCTGGTCTTCTTTTTACATAGTTACATAGGTTGAAAAAAGACCTAGGTCCATTAAGTTCAACCGTTCTCCACCTATATAACTTGCAATATTATGTGTGTTGAGGAAATCATCAAGCCCTTTTTGAAAAGCTGCTATAGTGTCTGTCATTACTACCTCTTGTAGTGGGGCATTCCACAGTCTGTCTGCATTAACTGTGAAAAAATCCTTTTCCTATTTAGCTGTTCGGAATCGCCTTTCTTCCAGCCGTAATGAGTGCCCCCGGTCCTTAGTATGGTCCTTGGAAGGAATAAGTCATGTGCCAGTCCTTTGTACTGACCACACATATATTTAGACGTAAATGAGATCTCGTCTGAGGTGTCTTTTTTCTAAGCTAAACGAGCCCAACTTTTCCAACCTCTCATCATATGAGAGGTCTTCCATCCCTTGTAATAATCTAGTTGCCCGCCTTTGAACTGACTGTGATTTCTGAATGTCCTTTTTTTAAATGTGGGGCCTAGAACTGTATCCCATATTCTAGATGTGGCCTCATCAGTTATTTACAAAGGGGTAACAATACGTTGGGATCAGTGGATTTTATCTCTCTTTTTATACACCCTAAAATCTTATTTGCTTTTGCTTAACATTGAGTACTGTTGCTCAGCTTACTTGTAACCAGAATAGCCAAGTCCTTCTCCTGATCTGTAGTCCTGAGTATACTCCCGTTTAATGTATATGCAGCAATAGGATTACTCCGTCTTAGGTGCATTACTTTACATTTATCTATGTTAAATCTCATTTGCCAAGTGTTTGCCCATTCAGCCATCTTATCCAGATCGTTTTGCAAAATTGTAATGTCACGGTCAGATTTTAGTATCCTACATAGTTTGGTGTTGTCAGCAGAGGCTGAAACTTTACTTTTAATCCCATCCAAAACGTCATTAATAAAGAATCAGATCATGAGTAAGACTTCATAGTTGAAACGCGTTGATCCTCCTTACTGGTGTGCCAGGTGTTTGCTATGCAAAGACTTTTTTGAAAAACGATATATCGCTTTAGTTGTCTAATAAAGTCTCACAAAGTTTGAACCACCTCCCCCTTCAGCTGGATCATTTATCTTCTTATCTCCATTTGCTGTGGGCGCTCACCCCGATCCGTGCTGGTCTGGGGATTCCTTCTAAGACCGGTAAGCTGACTACATTCTTTTTTTTTTTCCTTTGTCATTAATAAAGAGTTTAAAAAGAATTGTTCCCATCGCAGATCCCTGCGGTCCCCACTGCTGAATATATCCCATTTAGAGAACGTACCATTTGTGACAACTCATTGTTTCCTATCATTTAGCCAATTCCTTACACATCTGCATATAGTTTCCCACAGTCCCTGTATATGGAGTTTCCGTATAAGGCTGTTATGTGATACTGTATCAAATGTCTTTGCAAATCCCAGTTAAATCACATCAGCTGCATTACCAACATTGAAAATACCGGAGAAACAGCGGAAGCTTTTGTTTTTGTATAAAAATATCACAAAGCTTTATTAACAAATATAAACATTTTAAAAACACACAATGTCATGAAAGTGCTATTTAAACAAAGACACCAGATTATGAGTGGCCCTCAAAATACATAGGTAATTGCCTCAGTGCATTGATATTAATACAACTGCTGAAAAAAACACAAATGCTCCCAGAAATATCACAGGTAGCCTCAACCCCCAATCATGAGCGGTAAAAATCATTAGTACAGAGACCATTTCTTGTAATAACCTATGGGAGTGTGGATACCGCACACCACCAGCTATTGTAAAACCTCTAGCCGTAAAAGTACCCGGCCTGGTGGGTCACCATATGGATGCTAGGGAAGTATGTCTCACCTATGAATGAGGGGCCCACTGCACATACCCCGACGCGCGTTTCGCGGCTGTCAGCACTCGCTTTCTCAAGGGGAACACCAACATCCAGATTTGCACTTACCTCCTCATAGAAAACATGCATAGTTAGCCACAACCTATCTTTCATGAATCCATGCTGGTTGTCAGTTATTATATTATTCTCTACAATAGTTTTGTAGCAGGTCATCTCTTATAATGAAAAAAAAACAAAAGGTATGAACTGGTATATAAACTGGTGTGCATGCAGCGTGTAAGTGCACGTTGACACTGGCCACTAAACAGAAAAAAACAAAGACAGAAACATGATTAACCCCTTAACGACCGCCAATACGCCTTTTAACGGCGGCCGCTACGGGTACTTAAACCACAGCGCCGTTATAACGGCGCTGTGGAAAAAGTAAATAGCGCCCCCCAGAGTCGGATTTTCTCTGGGGTCTCGGCTGCCGGGGGTAGCCGAGACCCCAGAGAACATGATTTGTTCTCTCGTTTTTTTACTGACCCCGCATTTGCGATCGCCGGTAATTAACCGTTTACTGGCGATCGTAAAAAAAAAACCGCGATTTCTTTTTAATTTCTCTGTCCTCCGATGTGATCGCACATCAGAGAACAGAGAAATGGGGTCCCAGGTAGCCCCCCAATACTTACCTGTCTCCCCCGGTGCTCCTCGTGGCTCCCGATGGGCGCCGCCATCTTCACAATGGCGGGTGCATGTGCAGTGCGCCCGCCGGCCGGCACCGGGAGAATCTTTGGGGTCTCGGCTGCCGGGGGTAGCCGAGGCCCCAAAGAACATGATCGGGGTCGGTTTTACCGACCCCTGTTTTGCGATCGCCGGTAATTAACTGTTTACCGGCGACCGCAAAAAAAAAAAGCAAAGTGTAATTCTCTGTCCTCTGATGTGATCGCACATCAGGGGACAGAGAAATAGGGGGATTCAGGGACCCTATTATACTCACCAGTGTCCCTGGGTCCTCCTGCTGCTCCTCCTGGCTGTCGGCATCTTCTTGGCAAAAGAAAATGGCGGGCGTATGCGCAGTGCGCCCGCCATCTGTCGCCATCTGCCGGCCAGCAGGAGAAGAGCAGTTGGGGCTAAAATTAGGGTTAGGGTTAGGGCTAGGGTTAGGGTTAGGGTTAGGGCTAGGGTTAGGGCTAGGGTTAGGGTTAGGGCTAGGGTTAGGGTTAGGGCTAAATTTAGGGTTAGGGTTGGGGCTAAATTTAGGGTTAGGCTTCTTTCACACTTGCGTCGGTACGGGGCCGTCGCAATGCATCGGCCTGACATACCGACGCACGTTGTGAAAATTGTGCACAACGTGGGCAGCGGATGTAGTTTTTCAATGCATCCGCTGCCCAATCTATGTCCTGGGGAGGAGGGGGCGGAGTTACGGCCATGCATGCGCGGTCAGAAATGGCGGACGCGACGTACAAAAAAACGTTACATTGAACGTTTTTTGTGCCGACGGTCCGCCAAAACACAACTGATCCAGTGCACGACGGACACGACGTGTGGCCATCCGTCACGATCCGTCGGCAATGGAAGTCTATGGGCAAAAAACGCATCCTGGGGGCACATTTGCAGGATGCGTTTTTTGTCCAAAACGACGGATTGCAACGGATGCCAAACGACTAGTGTTGAGCATTCCGATACCGCAAGTATCGGGTATCGGCCGATATTTGCGGTATCGGAATTCTGATACCGAATTCCGATATTTCCCGCGTATCGGATACCGGAATCGGAAGTTCCCAGAATTCAAAACTGCACGCAGCAGCCAATGAGGAATGAATGGAAGTGTGGGCACATCCTGTTAGCATGGTGGGCATGTAACTACTGGCAAGGCTGTGATTGGCTGCTGAAATGATGTCACGATGCACTATAAAAAACGCTGCCGCCATTTTGCGCTCACTCTGCTGTGATTTCAGTTAGGGACAGGACGCTGTGTTCTAACTGAGGGCCAGTTGAGATTTGCTAATTGCTTCATTGCGCTTTTCCCAGGCTAATTTAGCAAACGCTGTGTGTTCACCTTGCTCTTGCCTTGCAGCGCTGTTTTAACAGCGTTCTGCAAGGTCTCTGTGTGTGTGTGTGTGTGTGCAGCTCACTCTGTAGTCTGTGTGCAGCCATATACCCGGTTGTATTCAGCTCAGGGGGGGTTCACACTGCCTCATACTGTTCTATCCACTGTCCTTTTTTGCTCATAGTGCAGCCTTCTGCACATTTTTTCTAAAATTTCCTATTAGTGTCTTTCCACCCGTCTCTAGCTAAATTGTGGAAAAACACTACATAGGATAACCTATAGGAGGGATTTTGGGCCTTGCAGCGCCGTTTACGGCTGTCTGCACGGTCTCCGTGTGAGCGCAGATCGCCCTGTAGTCTGTGTGCAGCCACAGCTGGTTGTATTCAGCTCAGGGTGCGTCACTGCCACATACCGTTAAATAACTTTTCATTTTTTGCAAATAGTGCAGCCTGCTGCATATTTTTTCTAAAATTTCCTATTAGTGTCTTTCCACCCGTCTCCAGCTAAATTGTGGAAAAACACTACATAGGATAACCTAGAGGAGGGTTTTTGGGCCTTGCAGCGCCGTTTACGGCTGCCTGCACGGTCCCCGTGTGAGTTAAACTCGCTCTGTAGCCCGATCTGCAGGAAAAAAAAAGTAAAGTTCACCAAACACCACTTAACACTTGTGTAGGCCACATTTTATCAATAATAAAGTCTAGTCCACACTTTACAAAATTAGTGTTTCTTACACCTGTTAGGAGGGGCATTTCAGGAATAAGCACACTAAGGACTTAGTACTTTTCTGCTTATCTTTATCTGTCAATCAAGATGAAGAGGGCAGGGAGTAAGGCACGTGGGCAAGGGCGCGGAGCAGGGAGAGGAGCAGGGAGAGGACGTGGTGATTCTGTGCCTGCTGCGGGCCCCGGTGACTCATCATCACTCAGTTTCAGCAGGGAACAGTCCTTCATGCGCAGCTTTGTCGGAGAGCGCCGTGCACCGCTGCTGCGTGAAGATCAAATTGAAGCCGTTGTCAGATGGATGGCAGCTAACGCATCGGCATCGACTTCAATTAGTGCCACATCCTCTCAGGCACAGACCACTGGAGGGCAGCCATCTGTCTCTTCACCACCTTCCAAATTGGCCAGGCAGTCAGAGAGCCCAGGACAGGAGCCGTCTCTACTTCTGTTCTCGGAATCTCTTGGCTTGGAAACAGGGGGCCAGCCAAGCAGCATTGGAGAAATGGAAGAAGAGGCAGTGTGCAGTGATGCCCAACAGCTTTGTCTCTCTGACTCTGAAGAGGCGGGTGGGCCAGTGCCTCCGGTGACCACAGCACAGTACGCATCTGATGATGAAACTCAGGTGCCACTTTCTGATGCGTACTGTGCTGCCGAGACTACCCAGGAGGAGCAGTTGGTGGCAGAGGGTAGTGGAGATGATCAGGTCCTTGACCCATCGTGGCGTGAGGAACAGGAAGGTGGTGGGAGCAGCTCTGAGGAAGAGATTCCCCTAATGGGCCAAAGAGGGAGAGGGAGGGGGAAGACTGTCTCTTCCAAAAGCCAAAAAGGGCGCTCCCAAGACTTGCAGTGCCTGGTCCTTTTTTGACACAGTTGCAGATGACATTTGTTTTGTCAAATGCAAGCTGTGACATCAGAAATTCAAAAGAGGTAAAAGTGTCAGCAACCTCAATACCACAAATATGTGGAAACATGTGCGGACCAGGCACGCGGGGGAGTTACAAAAACACACTGAAGACCTAGGCCAACCAGCAGCGGCAGCTACCACCTCTTCAGCTCGTGTTGCCTCTTCCTCCAGCTCACACACAGCTGGTTCGGCTTCCTCCCAGGATCGCCATGAAAGAACCTCTGGCACTGTTGTGCAGAGACCTAGTGTAATTCCACCCACAGCACCACGTTCCCAGTCATCCTCACACTCCCAGCCTAGTCTACAGCCATCGGTAGTACAGGCATGGGAGAAAAGGCGGGCATTCTCGGCCAACCACCCCCGAGCACAGGCTCTGAATGCAGGCATTGCCAAACTTCTGTCACTGGAAATGCTCTCATTCAGGCTGTTGGAGACTGACAGCTTCCGTGACTTGATGGCATTGGCAGTCCCACAGTACAAGGTGCCCAGCCGCTTTTACTTCAGCAGGCAAGCTGTCCCTGCCCTACACAAGCATGTGGAGGGACACATAAAACACGCGCTACTGAACGCCGTCAGTAGCAAGGTCCACCTCACCACCGATGCATGGACCAGTCAACATGGACAGGGGCGATACCTTTCCTTCACTGCCCATTGGGTTAATGTTGTTGAGCATGGTACAGATCGTGCGAGTGGCGCTGCCCACTCCAAGGATTGCAGGAATCCAGTCTGTACGCATTGACTCCTCCTCATACACAAGTTCCTCAGAATCATCGCTGCAGGAGCCGTCACAGTCCACCTCCACATGGACCCGTGAACGTTTACTTGTTACGAACGACATGAGCACAGCCGTGGCCAAACGTCAACAGGCCGTCTTGAAACTAGTTTCTTTGGGGAATCGAAGCCACACAGCGCAGGAGCTCTGGAATGCCATCAAGCAGGAGAGCGATGTGTGGTTTGTGCCAGCGAATCTCCAGCCAGGCATGGTAGTGTGTGACAATGGCCGAAATCTGGTGGCAGCTTTGGCACTTGGCAACCTCACTCACATCCCATGTCTGGCACATGTGCTCAATTTGGTTGTGCAGAGTTTTCTGAGGGACTATCCGGATCTTGATGCACTGCTGCACAAGGTCCACCTAGAGTGTGCTCACTTGCGGCGTTCCAGCTTGGCAAGATCCCGCATTGCTGCTCTGCAGCGCCGATTCCGCCTTCCGGAACACCGAATCATATGTGACCTATCTACCAGGTGGAATTCCACGTTACATATGTTGGAGCGGTTGTGTGAGCAGCAGCAAGCAGTAATGGAGTACCAGCTGCATCAGGCGCAAAGAAGTCGCAGTCAGCGCCGATCAGACTTCACAACCACAGAGTGGGCCACTATGAAGGACGTCTGCCAGGTTTTGCGTCCTTTCGATTATTCCACGCGGATGGCAAGTGCAGATGATGCACTAGTCAGCATGACTGTCCCCCTTATCTGCCTGTTTCAACAAACACTGCAAGCGTTAAGGGATGATGTTGTGGAAGAGGTGGAGGATGAGGAGTCACCTTTTCCATCAGCTTCTGGAGAGTCAGCGCCACGTGGTTCCTCACAGAGGGGTAGGCAGGGGCCACTTTGTGAGGAGGATGAGGAGGAGTCAATGGAGGAGGAAGAGCTCCGTCCAGAGGAGGGAGTTACACAATTGTCCAGTGGTCAGTGTGTACAGCGAGGGTGGGGTGATGACGAGCGGGCAGAGATCATGTCTCAAGCAGGGGACAGCATTTCTGGGCCAGTTGGCAGTCTGCAGCACATGGTTGATTTCATGCTGCAGTGCCTGAGAAACCACTGCCGCATCGACCACATTTTCAACATGCCTGATTATTGGGTGTTCACCCTCCTCGATCCTCGCTACCGGGACAACATCCAAAACTAGGGTTGAGCGAAACGGGTCGTTCATTTTCAAAAGTCGCCGACTTTTGGCAAAGTCGGGTTTCATGAAACCCGATCCGACCCCTGTGCGGGGTCGGCCATGCGGTACGCGACTTTCGCGCCAAAGTCGCGTTTCAATGACGCGAAAAGCGCCATTTCTCAGCCAATGAAGGTAAACGCAGAGTGTGGGCAGCGTGATGACATAGGTCCTGGTCCCCACCATCTTAGAGAAGGGCATTGCAGTGATTGGCTTGCTGTCTGCGGCGTCACAGGGGCTATAAAGGGGAGTTCCCGCCGACCGCCATGTTACTGCTGCTGATCTGAGCTTAGGGAGAGGTTGATGCCGCTTCGTCAGAAGCAGGGATAGCGTTAGGCAGGGTCCATTAACCACCAAACCGCTTGTGCTGTAGCGATTTCCACTGCCCAACACCACCTTCGGTGTGCAGGGACAGTGGAAGCTACATTTTTTTTTTTTTCCCCCTCAGCGCTGTAGCTCATTGGGCTGCCCTAGAAGGCTCCCTGATAGCTGCATTGCTGTGTGTACGCCGCTGTGCAAACCAACTGCTTTTTTCAAAGCACAAATCCTCTTGTTCCTTCCTTTCTGCACAGCTATCTTTTTGGTTTGTACACACTTTTTATTTAATTTGTGCATCAGTCCACTCCTTCTTGCTGCCTGCCATACCTGGCTGAGATTACTGCAGGGAGATAGTAATTGAAGGACACTCCCTGTTTTTTTTTTTTTTTTGTGGGAGATTAAGATTGACATTTCTGCTAGAGTGCCATCCCTGTCTGTGTCATCTCTCACTCAGTGGGCCATAGAAAGCCTATTTATTTTTTTGCTTGATTTGGGTTATAAAATCTACCTGAAAAAATCACTACATCAATCAGTGGGAGAAAAATATTGGCCTCAGGGCTTGTGTGCCACTCTTGACTCCTGTGTGCATCATCACTCACTCAGTGGGCCATAGAAAGCCTATTTATTTTTTTGCTTGATTTTGGTTCTAAAATCTACCTGAAAAAATCACTACATCAATCAGTGGGAGAAAAATATTGGCCTCAGGGCTTGTGTGCCACTCCTGACTCCTGTGTGCATCATCACTCACTCAGTGGGCCATAGAAAGCCCATTTTTTTTTTTTTTTGCTTTATTTGGGTTCTAAATTCTACCTGAAAAAATCAATAAATCAATCAGTGGGAGATTAATAGTGGCCTTTGGGCTTGTGTGCCAGTCCTAAGCGTGCCATCTCTCTCTCTCAGATAGTGGGCCATAGAAAGCCTATTTATTTTTATTTTTTTTATTGGGTTTATATATTTTCCCTGGAAAAAAAAAAAAAGTGGGAGATTAATATTGGCCTCTGGGCTTGTGTGCCAGTCCTGAGCGTGCCATCTCTGTCACAAATAGTGGGCCATAGAAAGCCTATTTATTTTTTTTTTTTTGGTTTTATAAAATCTCCCTTACAAAAAAAAGGGAGATTAATATTGGCCTTTGGGCTTGTGTGCCAGTCCTAAGCGTGCCATCTCTCTCTGTCTCTCAGATAGTGGGCCATAGAAAGCCTATTTATTATTTTTTTTATTGGGTTTATAAATTTTCCCTGGAGCAAAAAAAAAAAAGTGGGAGATAAATATTGGCCTCTGGGCTTGTGTGTCACTCCTGACTCCTGTGTGCGTCATCTCTCACTCAGTGGGCCATAGAAAGCCTTTTTTTGTTTTATTTGTTTTATAAATTCTCCCTGAAAAAATCATTTTATTTTCTTTGGTTTCTAAATTCTTCCTGAAAAAATCATTTTATTCTATTTTTTTTTTTTCCTAAAGTCTCCCTGAAAAAAAAAAAAAAAAAACAAATCAGTGGGAGATTAATATTGCCCTTTCTGCTTGTGTGCCAGTCTTGACTCCTGGGTGTGCCATCTCTCTCTCTCTCTCCAATTGTGGGCCATAGAAAGCCTATTATTTTTTTAGCTTGATTTGGGTTCCAAAATCTACCTGAAAAAATCACTACATCAATCAGTGGGAGATAAATATTGGCCTCTGGGCTTGTGTGCCACTCCTGACTCCTTTGTGCGTCATCTCTCACTCAGTGGGCCATAGAAAGCCTTTTTTTGTTTTATTTGTTTTCTAAATTCTCCCTGAAAAAATCATTTTATTTTATTTGGTTTCTAAATTCTTCCTGAAAAAATCATTTTATTCTATTTTTTTTTTTCCTAAAGTCTCCCTGAAAAAAACAAAAACAAAAACAAATCAGTGGGAGATTAATATAGCCCTTTCTGCTTGTGTGCCAGTCTTGACTCCTGGGTGTGCCATCTCTCTCTCTCTCTCCAATTGTGGGCCATAGAAAGCCTATTATTTTTTTTAGCTTGATTTGGGTTCCAAAATCTACCTGAAAAAATCACTACATCAATCAGTGGGAGATAAATATTGGCCTCTGGGCTTGTGTGCCACTCCTGACTCCTGTGTGCGTCATCTCTCACTCAGTGGGCCATAGAAAGCCTTTTTTTGTTTTATTTGTTTTCTAAATTCTCCCTGAAAAAATCATTTTATTTTCTTTGGTTTCTAAATTCTTCCTGAAAAAATCATTTTATTCTATTTTTTTTTTCCTAAAGTCTCCCTGAAAAAAAACAAAAAAAAAACAAATCAGTGGGAGATTAATATTGCCCTTTCTGCTTGTGTGCCAGTCTTGACTCCTGGGTGTGCCATCTCTCTCTCTCTCTCCAATTGTGGGCCATAGAAAGCCTATTATTTTTTTAGCTTGATTTGGGTTCCAAAATCTACCTGAAAAAATCACTACATCAATCAGTGGGAGATAAATATTGGCCTCTGGGCTTGTGTGCCACTCCTGACTCCTGTGTGCGTCATCTCTCACTCAGTGGGCCATAGAAAGCCTTGTTTTGTTTTATTTGTTTTCTAAATTCTCCCTGAAAAAATCATTTTATTTTATTTGGTTTCTAAATTCTTCCTGAAAAAATCATTTTATTCTATTTTTTTTTTTCCTAAAGTCTCCCTGAAAAAAAAAAAAAAAAACAAATCAGTGGGAGATTAATATTGCCCTTTCTGCTTGTGTGCCAGTCTTGACTCCTGGGTGTGCCATCTCTCTCTCTCTCTCTCTCTCTCTCCAATTGTGGGCCATAGAAAGCCTATTATTTTTTTTAGCTTGATTTGGGTTCCAAAATCTACCTGAAAAAATCACTACATCAATCAGTGGGAGATAAATATTGGCCTCTGGGCTTGTGTGCCACTCCTGACTCCTGTGTGCGTCATCTCTCACTCAGTGGGCCATAGAAAGCCTTTTTTTGTTTTATTTGTTTTCTAAATTCTCCCTGAAAAAATCCTTTTATTTTATTTGGTTTCTAAATTCTTCCTGAAAAAATCATTTTATTCTATTTTTTTTTTCCTAAAGTCTCCCTGAAAAAAAAACAAAAAAAAACAAATCAGTGGGAGATTAATATTGCCCTTTCTGCTTGTGTGCCAGTCTTGACTCCTGGGTGTGCCATCTCTCTCTCTCTCTCCAATTGTGGGCCATAGAAAGCCTATTATTTTTTTAGCTTGATTTGGGTTCCAAAATCTACCTGAAAAAATCACTACATCAATCAGTGGGAGATAAATATTGGCCTCTGGGCTTGTGTGCCACTCCTGACTCCTGTGTGCGTCATCTCTCACTCAGTGGGCCATAGAAAGCCTTTTTTTGTTTTATTTGTTTTCTAAATTCTCCCTGAAAAAATCATTTTATTTTATTTGGTTTCTAAATTCTTCCTGAAAAAAATCATTTTATTCTATTTTTTTTTTCCTAAAGTCTCCCTGAAAAAAAACAAAAAAAAACAACAAATCAGTGGGAGATTAATATTGCCCTTTCTGCTTGTGTGCCAGTCTTGACTCCTGGGTGTGCCATCTCTCTCTCTCTCTCTCTCTCTCCAATTGTGGGCCATAGAAAGCCTATTATTTTTTTTAGCTTGATTTGGGTTCCAAAATCTACCTGAAAAAATCACTACATCAATCAGTGGGAGATAAATATTGGCCTCTGGGCTTGTGTGCCACTCCTGACTCCTGTGTGCGTCATCTCTCACTCAGTGGGCCATAGAAAGCCTTTTTTTGTTTTATTTGTTTTCTAAATTCTCCCTGAAAAAATCCTTTTATTTTATTTGGTTTCTAAATTCTTCCTGAAAAAATCATTTTATTCTATTTTTTTTTTTTCCTAAAGTCTCCCTGAAAAAACAAAAACAAAAAACAAATCAGTGGGAGATTAATATAGCCCTTTCTGCTTGTGTGCCAGTCTTGACTCCTGGGTGTGCCATCTCTCTCTCTCTCTCTCCAATTGTGGGCCATAGAAAGCCTATTATTTTTTTTAGCTTGATTTGGGTTCCAAAATCTACCTGAAAAAATCACTACATCAATCAGTGGGAGATAAATATTGGCCTCTGGTCTTGTGTGCCACTCCTGACTCCTGTGTGCGTCATCTCTCACTCAGTGGGCCATAGAAAGCCTTTTTTTGTTTTATTTGTTTTATAAATTCTCCCTGAAAAAATCATTTTATTTTCTTTGGTTTCTAAATTCTTCCTGAAAAAATCATTTTATTCTATTTTTTTTTTCCTAAAGTCTCCCTGAAAAAAAAAAAAAAAATCAGTGGGAGATTAATATTGCCCTTTCTGCTTGTGTGCCAGTCTTGACTCCTGGGTGTGCCATCTCTCTCTCTCTCTCTCTCTCTCCAATTGTGGGCCATAGAAAGCCTATTATTTTCTTTAGCTTGATTTGGGTTCCAAAATCTACCTGAAAAAATCACTACATCAATCAGTGGGAGATAAATATTGGCCTCTGGGCTTGTGTGCCACTCCTGACTCCTGTGTGCGTCATCTCTCACTCAGTGGGCCATAGAAAGCCTTTTTTTGTTTTATTTGTTTTCTAAATTCTCCCTGAAAAAATCATTTTATTTTCTTTGGTTTCTATATTCTTCCTGAAAAAATCATTTTATTCTATTTTTTTTTTTCCTAAAGTCTCCCTGAAAAAAAAAAAAAAAATCAAATCAGTGGGAGATTAATATTTACATTTGTGCTTCAGTGACAGTCCTGCGTGTGTGGCATCTCTCTCATTTGTTGCCACCAACAACAGAGTGTGTAACATTGTGCCTGATTTTCGTTGTGGTCTCACTCACCTGTAAAGGGGTAGCTAAATCATACTGAAGTTATAGCTCACCGTGTAATTTGTGTGACAGCAACAAATACCGTTAGTTTGTTTACGTTTTTAAAACAATGAGGAAGTATGGTGGAAGAGGTCGTGGCCGGGGGCGTTCATTGTCAGCTGGTAATGAGGGTACTGGTAGTGGTGGAGCATCAGCTGGTCGTGGGAAAAAAAATATTGCACCTAAGTCTGGAGCTGTGGAGCCAGGTTCGTCGTCTGGCTACACAAGGCCTCGAACGCTCCCTTTTCTGGGAGTAGGAAAACCGCTTTTAAAGCCGAAGCAGCAAGAGCAAGTTTTGGCTTATCTTGCTGACTCAGCCTCTAGCTCTTTTGCCTCCTCTCGTGAAACTGGTAAATGTCAAAGCAGCGCGTTGTTAGTGGATGTTCACGGTCAGGGACAAGTCGCTTCCTTGTCCTCTTCAGCAAAAACAACAACAGAGAAGAATGCAGCAGGCGACACAACGGGTTACTCCATGGAGCTCTTTACACATACCGTCCCTGGCTTAGAAAGTGAAGCAGTTAACAGTCCATGCCCATTACAAGTTGAATCTGACATGGAGTGCACTGATGCACAGCCACAGCCAGACTACTATGCTGGTCCTTTGACTCAGACCACAACATTGCCCTCGCAGGGTGCTGATCAAGAATCAGACCCTGATGAGACTATGTTGCCCCATCACGAACGCTATACCACCGACCGACACGGTGACACAGACGAAGTTGCACACGAGCTACAAGAAGAGGTAATAGATGACCCAGTTCTTGACCCCGATTGGCAGCCATTGGGGGAACAGGGTGCAGGCGGCAGCAGTTCTGAAGCGGAGGAGGAGGGGCCGCAGCAGGCATCAACATCGCAACAGGTTCCATCTGCCGGGCCCATATCTTGCCCAAAACGCGTGGCAAAGCTAAAACCTGTTGGAGGACAGCGTGGCCATCCGGTTAAAGCTCAGTCTGCAATGCCTGAAAAGGTATCCGATGCTAGAAAGAGTGCAGTCTGGCATTTTTTTAAACAACATCCAATTGATCAGCGCAAAGTCATCTGTCAAAAATGTTCAACTACCTTAAGCAGAGGACAGAATCTGAAAAGTCACTCTCAATACAAGTTGCATGCATAGACATTTAACCACCATGCATTTGCAAGCCTGGACTAACTACCAAACGTCCCTTAAGGTTGTAGCACCCTCGGCCAATGAAGCTAGTCAGCAACGCAACATCCCTTCCGGCAGTGTAGGGCCACCATTTTCCGCACCACCTGCAGTATCTGTGCAGGTTTCTTTGCCAGGCCAAAGCCGTCAGGGTCAAGGAATCACCAGTTTCGTAGTAGGAAACACTGCATCTAGGGCACCGGTGGCAACAATACCATCTCCCACCGTCTCTCAGTCTGCCATGTCCACCGGCACCCCCGCTAGGTCCACGATCTCCAGCTCTCCAGTCCAGCTCACCCTACATGAGACTATGGTTAGAAAAAGGAAGTACTTAGCCTCGCATCCGCGTACACAGGGTTTGAACGCACACATATCTAGACAAATCTCGTTAGAGATGATGCCCTACCGGTTAGTTGAAAGCGAAGCTTTCAAAGCCCTGATGGACTACGCTGTACCACGCTACGAGCTACCCAGTCGACACTTTTTTTCCAGAAAAGCCATCCCAGCCCTCCATCAGCATGTTAAAGAGCGCATCGTCCATGCACTCAGGCAATCTGTGAGCACAAAGGTGCACCTGACAACAGATGCATGGACCAGTAGGCATGGCCAGGGACGTTACGTGTCCATCACGGCACACTGGGTAAATGTGGTGGATGCAGGGTCCACAGGGGACAGCAAGTTTGGGACAGTTCTGCCTAGCCCACGGTCTAGGAAACAATTGGCTGTAGCCGTTCGCACCCCCTCCTCCTCCTCTTCGTCCTCCTGCAGAAGCGAGAGCTCGTCCACAGACCGCAGTCGCACAACCACTCCATCCGCAGCTGCCACTGTTGCACACCAGGTCTCCCATTATGGGGCAGCTACTGGCAAACGTCAGCAGGCTGTATTGGCTATGAAGTGTTTGGGCGACAACAGACACACCGCGGAAGTTCTGTCCGAGTTCTTGCAGAAAGAAACGCAGTCGTGGCTGGGCACTGTAGATCTTGAGGCAGGCAAGGTAGTGAGTGATAACGGAAGGAATTTCATGGCTGCCATCTCCCTTTCCCAACTGAAACACATTCCTTGCCTGGCTCACACCTTAAACCTGGTGGTGCAGTGCTTCCTGAAAAGTTATCCGGGGTTATCCGACCTGCTCCTCAAAGTGCGTGGACTTTGCTCACATATCCGCCATTCGCCCGTACACTCCAGCCGTATGCAGACCTATCAGCGTTCTTTGAACCATCCCCAGCATCGCCTAATCATAGACGTTGCAACAAGGTGGAACTCAACACTGCACATGCTTCAGAGACTGTGTGAACAGAGGCGGGCTGTTATGTTTTTGTGGGAGGATACACATACACGGGCAGGCAGTAGGATGGCAGACATGGAGTTATCAGGTGTGCAGTGGTCGAAGATTCAAGACATGTGTCAAGTCCTTCAGTGTTTTGAGGAATGCACACGGCTGGTTAGTGCAGACAACGCCATAATAAGCATGAGCATCCCCCTAATGCGTCTGCTGATGCAAAGTTTGACGCACATAAAGGATCAGGCGTCTGCAGCTGAGGAAGAGGAAAGCCTTGATGACAGTCAGCCATTGTCTGGCCAGGGCAGTGTACAGGACGAGGTAGCGGGCGAAGAGGAGGAGGAGGACGAGGAGGATGATGGGGATGACTATATTTTTAATGAGGAAGCTTTTCCGGGGCCACTGGAAATTGGTGGCGCGGCAAGGCCGGGTTCTGGTTTTTTAAGGGACACAAGTGACGTTGATTTGCCTGAAACTGCCCCTCAACCAAGCACAACCGCAGATTTGAGAACTGGAACTTTGGCCCACATGGCGGATTATGCCTTACGTATCCTCAAAAGGGACACACGCATAACTAAAATGATGAATGATGACGATTACTGGTTGGCCTGCCTCCTTGATCCTCGCTATAAAGGCAAATTGCAAAATATAATGCCACATGAGAACTTGGAACTAATATTAGCAACCAAACAATCAACTCTTGTTGACCGTTTGCTTCTGGCATTCCCTGCACACAGCGCCCGTGATCGTTCTCACACGAGCTGCAGGGGCCAGCAGACCAGAGGAGTTAGAGGGGCAGAAATCAGAAGTGGCGTTGGCCAGAGGGGTTTTCTGACCAGGTTGTGGAGTGATTTTGCTATGACCGCAGACAGGACAGGTACTGCAGCATCAATTCAAAGTGACAGGAGACAACATTTGTCCAGTATGGTTACAAACTATTTTTCATCCCTTATCGATGTTCTCCCTCAACCGTCATTCCCATTTGATTACTGGGCATCAAAATTAGACACCTGGCCAGAATTGGCAGAATACGCATTGCAGGAGCTTGCTTGCCCGGCAGCTAGTGTCCTATCAGAAAGAGTATTCAGTGCTGCAGGTTCAATACTAACAGAAAAAAGGACTCGTCTGGCTACCCAAAATGTAGATGATCTAACCTTCATTAAAATGAACCACAACTGGATTTCGAAATCTTTTGCCCCACCTTGCCCGGCTGACACCTAGCTTTCCTATGAAAAGGTCTTGCCTGTGGACTATTCTGAATGCCTTTTCCAATCTCGTAATTTTCTGCACCTGATTGTCCAGCATACGACATGTTTACACCTCACTAAATGGCCAAACTCCCCACACGGGGCCGTGGTATCGACACTTGGCGACAGCACCCGTGAGAGTGCAGTTTGTCTGAAGAGGTGGGTGAGCCCGCTTTTGGTCGACGGCACTGCCACTGGGTCCCTCCTAGTACAATAAAGTGTCTCTGGCGGTGGTGGTGCGCACCCAACGTCAGACACACCGTTGTAATATGAGGGGCCCTGGGCCTGTACCGCCGGCCACAAGACAGTTTCCCCCCACCCCAGCTCAAACAGTGCTCTACCACTTGCAAAATTATCTCACAGCTCCACCAATGTTTAGTCTATGCGCTGACATCCTTCAATGCCTGCCACTGACAATACCATTGTATTGACATTTTTGTTATGTTAGGCCTTCGATGCCTGTCTGTGGTCACTCCTTCCACTAGGCCTCCACTGACCACACCACTGCTGCCCGTGTACCCCTGGAACCAATTTAAAATTGCCTACAGCCAGCCCAATTTTTTTATTTTAGGCCTTCGATGCCTGTCTGCGGTCCATTCTTTCAACTACTACTACACTGACCAGGGCACTGCTGCCCGTGTACCCCTGGAACCAATTTAAAATTGCCTACAGCCATGTGTTATTATTTTAGGCCTTCGATGCCTGTCTGTGGTCACTCCTTCCACTAGGCCTCCACTGACCACACCACTGCTGCCCGTGTACCCCTGGAACCAATTTAAAATTGCCTACAGCCATGTGTTATTATTTTAGGCCTTCGATGCCTGTCTGCGGTCACTCCTTCCACTAGGCCTCCACTGACCACACCACTGCTGCCCGTGTACCCCTGGAACCAATTTAAAATTGCCTACAGCCAGCCCAATTTTTTTATTTTAGGCCTTCGATGCCTGTCTGCGGTCCATTCTTTCAACTACTACTACACTGACCAGGGCACTGCTGCCCGTGTACCCCTGGAACCAATTTAAAATTGCCTACAGCCATGTGTTATTATTTTAGGCCTTCGATGCCTGTCTGCGGTCACTCCTTCCACTAGGCCTCCACTGACCACACCACTGCTGCCCGTGTACCCCTGGAACCAATTTAAAATTGCCTACAGCCATGTGTTATTATTTTAGGCCTTCGATGCCTGTCTGTGGTCACTCCTTCCACTAGGCCTCCACTGACCACACCACTGCTGCCCGTGTACCCCTGGAACCAATTTAAAATTGCCTACAGCCATGTGTTATTATTTTAGGCCTTCGATGCCTGTCTGCGGTCACTCCTTCCACTAGGCCTCCACTGACCACACCACTGCTGCCCGTGTACCCCTGGAACCAATTTAAAATTGCCTACAGCCAGCCCAATTTTTTTATTTTAGGCCTTCGATGCCTGTCTGCGGTCCATTCTTTCAACTACTACTACACTGACCAGGGCACTGCTGCCCGTGTACCCCTGGAACCAATTTAAAATTGCCTACAGCCATGTGTTATTATTTTAGGCCTTCGATGCCTGTCTGCGGTGACTCCTTCCACTAGGCCTCCACTGACCACACCACTGCTGCCCGTGTACCCCTGGAACCAATTTAAAATTGCCTACAGCCAGCCCAATTTTTTTATTTTAGGCCTTCGATGCCTGTCTGCGGTCCATTCTTTCAACTACTACTACACTGACCAGGGCACTGCTGCCCGTGTACCCCTGGAACCAATTTAAAATTGCCTACAGCCATGTGTTATTATTTTAGGCCTTCGATGCCTGTCTGTGGTCACTCCTTCCACTAGGCCTCCACTGACCACACCACTGCTGCCCGTGTACCCCTGGAACCAATTTAAAATTGCCTACAGCCATGTGTTATTATTTTAGGCCTTCGATGCCTGTCTGCGGTCACTCCTTCCACTAGGCCTCCACTGACCACACCACTGCTGCCCGTGTACCCCTGGAACCAATTTAAAATTGCCTACAGCCATGTGTTATTATTTTAGGCCTTCGATGCCTGTCTGTGGTCACTCCTTCCACTAGGCCTCCACTGACTACACCACTGCTGCCCGTGTACCCCTGGAACCAATTTAAAATTGCCTACAGCCATGTGTTATTATTTTAGGCCTTCGATGCCTGTCTGCGGTCACTCCTTCCACTAGGCCTCCACTGACCACACCACTGCTGCCCGTGTACCCCTGGAACCAATTTAAAATTGCCTACAGCCAGCCCAATTTTTTTATTTTAGGCCTTCGATGCCTGTCTGCGGTCCATTCTTTCAACTACTACTACACTGACCAGGGCACTGCTGCCCGTGTACCCCTGGAACCAATTTAAAATTGCCTACAGCCATGTGTTATTATTTTAGGCCTTCGATGCTTGTCTGCGGTCACTCCTTCCACTAGGCCTCCACTGACCACACCACTGCTGCCCGTGTACCCCTGGAACCAATTTAAAATTGCCTACAGCCATGTGTTATTATTTTAGGCCTTCGATGCCTGTCTGCGGTCACTCCTTCCACTAGGCCTCCACTGACCACACCACTGCTGCCCGTGTACCCCTGGAACCAATTTAAAATTGCCTACAGCCATGTGTTATTATTTTAGGCCTTCGATGCCTGTCTGCGGTCACTCCTTCCACTAGGCCTCCACTGACCACACCACTGCTGCCCGTGTACCCCTGTAACCAATTTAGAATTGCCTACAGCCATGTGTTATTATTTTAGGCCTTCGATGCCTGTCTGCGGTCAGTCCTTCCACTAGGCCTCCACTGACCACACCACTGCTGCCCGTGCACCCCTGGAACCAATTTAAAATTGCCTACAGCCATGTGTTATTATTTTAGGCCTTCGATGCCTGTCTGCGGTCACTCCTTCCACTAGGCCTCCACTGACCACACCACTGCTGCCCGTGTACCCCTGGAACCAATTTAAAATTGCCTACAGCCATGTGTTATTATTTTAGGCCTTCGATGCCTGTCTGTGGTCACTCCTTCCACTAGGCCTCCACTGACCACACCACTGCTGCCCGTGTACCCCTGGAACCAATTTAAAATTGCCTACAGCCATGTGTTATTATTTTAGGCCTTCGATGCCTGTCTGTGGTCACTCCTTCCACTAGGCCTCCACTGACCACACCACTGCTGCCCGTGTACCCCTGGAACCAATTTAAAATTGCCTACAGCCATGTGTTATTATTTTAGGCCTTCGATGCCTGTCTGCGGTCACTCCTTCCACTAGGCCTCCACTGACCACACCACTGCTGCCCGTGTACCCCTGGAACCAATTTAAAATTGCCTACAGCCAGCCCAATTTTTTTATTTTAGGCCTTCGATGCCTGTCTGCGGTCCATTCTTTCAACTACTACTACACTGACCAGGGCACTGCTGCCCGTGTACCCCTGGAACCAATTTAAAATTGCCTACAGCCATGTGTTATTATTTTAGGCCTTCGATGCCTGTCTGCGGTCACTCCTTCCACTAGGCCTCCACTGACCACACCACTGCTGCCCGTGTACCCCTGGAACCAATTTAAAATTGCCTACAGCCATGTGTTATTATTTTAGGCCTTCGATGCCTGTCTGCGGTCACTCCTTCCACTAGGCCTCCACTGACCACACCACTGCTGCCCGTGTACCCCTGTAACCAATTTAGAATTGCCTACAGCCATGTGTTATTATTTTAGGCCTTCGATGCCTGTCTGCGGTCAGTCGTTCCACTAGGCCTCCACTGACCACACCACTGCTGCCCGTGTACCCCTGGAACCAATTTAAAATTGCCTACAGCCATGTGTTATTATTTTAGGCCTTCGATGCCTGTCTGCGGTCACTCCTTCCACTAGGCCTCCACTGACCACACCACTGCTGCCCGTGTACCCCTGGAACCAACATCAGAAAATATAAAAATAAGTATTTTGCTTATAAAAAAGAAAATACTGGAGAGATATCAAATGCAGACATTTTAACATTAAAAACAAACACATACAACAAAAATCTGGTACAGTACTAAAAATGGCCACCAGCTACAATAACTTTCTCCTGCAAGTAGTTAACTGAAAGGTTTTTTCAATTTTAAACACAGATATGGCATCCACCGAGTGTTGTCCTGTCGCGTCTTCTTTATATTATTGCCAAGAAGATGCAAAACAATGAAAATAATAAAATCATTATTTACCAAAAAAATAGAGTAAGTCAAAACCACATTGCAAATAAACATTCATTACAAATAAAGAAGCAGGGCGCGTCCGAGGGTGAGTATATACCTAATAAGAATATAATCACCCTCGGACGCGCCCTGCTTCTTTCCGACAGCCTTCCTTCCTAAGAATCAGCCCTTCCGTGGTGTAGAGAGAGGGTTTGTTACACTCCAAGGTGTTCCCCAGGTTGCCTTTCCTGAGCTTCGATCTTCCGGCTCTCGTTTAGTAGTTGTTGGAAACTACGCTGCATTGGGCCTACAAATTGGGTATGGGGTGTAGAGAGATGGTGTGTTCCACTCCAAGGTGTTCCCCAGGTTGCCTTTCCTGAGCTTCGATCTTCCGGCTCTCGTTTAGTAGTTGTTGGAAACTACGCTGCATTAGGCCTACAAATTGGGTATGGGGTGTAGAGAGATGGTGTGTTCCACTGTAGAGAGATGGTGTGTTCCACTCCAAGGTGTTCCCCAGGTTTCCTCGCCAATGCTTCGATCTTCATGCTCTCGTTTAGTAGTTGTTGGAAACTACACTGCATTAGGCCTACAAATTGGGTATGGGGTGTAGAGAGATGGTGTGTTCCACTCCAAGGTGTTCTCCAGGTTGCCTTTCCTGAGCTTCGATCTTCCGGCTCTCGTTTAGTAGTTCTTGGAAACTACACTGCATTAGGCCTACAAATTGGGTATGGGGTGTAGAGAGATGGTGTGTTCCACTCCAAGGTGTTCTCCAGGTTGCCTTTCCTGAACTTCTATCTTCAGGCTCTCATTAAATTGTGGTTAAACGGAACAACTGCATTTGGCGTACTAGTTGGTTTGGGGCCTACTATCGGTGTCTGCCACTCCTTGCTGTTCTCCTGGTTTCCTGTCCTGAAATTCCGTTTTCAGGCGCTCGTTAAGTAGTTGTTAATGTTAGACTGCATTTTGCCTACTAGTTGGGTTGGGGCCTACTATCGGTGTCTGCCACTCCTTGCTGTTCTCCTCCACTGAACAAAGCTGTGCCGCCTGTTTACTACGGTTGCCAATTTTGAACTGCATTTCGACTACTTACTGATTTGGGCCTACTCTCTGTGTCAGCCTCTCATTCCAGTTGTCCTCCACTGCAATGCCCCCTGGTTATTCCTGTGTTACCAATTTTGAACTGCATTTAGCCAACTTTATTCTTTGGGCCTATATCTGTGTTTCCTCCTCATCCTGCCCATTGCCCAGCCAGTGATAGATGAGTCTGCTGGTACATTGACCCATAACGCAACATTCCCCGTGCACGCTACACAACAACATTGTGACCCTGCTGAAAGTCAGGTTGCTCTTCCCGCATACCATACCACCTTACACGGGGACAAAGAGGAAGGTGCAGATGAAAGTGCAGGTTCCTTCATCAGGTGGGGGGGAGGAATACTAGTTGGCGACGTCACTGGCACAGAGCCTCTCATAGTACGCAAAAGTGTTGCTGCCGGTGGGAGGCGCCCCCGCCGTGCAAACACACCACTGTACTTTGAGGGGCCCTGTGCCAGTGCCAATGCCAACGAGTGGGCCCCCCCTGCTTGCTCAGGTTCACAGCACTTGCAAAGTTGAAATACTTACCTCTCCCTGCTCCACTGCCGTGACGTGGTCCAGATTTCCTGGGCCCACTAATTACTTGAACTAGCCCTACCCACCACAACTTTAGCCAAATGACCCCCAATTTCAAATGCCTTCCAATTATTATAAGGTAAATTACGCTTGACAAGCTTCATTAAGAAGAATGGATGGTTTTGACATTAAAATGGGCACTCTAGGTGTTTTCCTGGCCCCCACTCACTGCCGACTATGCTGCCCCATTGACTTGCATTGGGTTTCGTGTTTCGGTCGATCCCGACTTTACGTCATAATCGGCCGATTTCACTCGACCCGACTTTTGAGATAGTCGGGTTTCGCGAAACCCGGCTCGACTCTAAAAAGGTCAAGGTCGCTCAACTCTATCCAAAACCTCATCCCAGCGTTGACCTGGGAGTGTAAAATGCGGGAGTACCACGACACACTGGTGAATTCCATCATCTTCTCCAGTCCAAATGAGAGGAGTGCTGCTAGTGCTTTACAAAGCAGCTCAGTGCGTCGAGGCAGTGGAGGAGGCTCTGCACAAAGAGGAAGCAAAAGCAGTGCCTCTGCCCAAGGCAAGACCAGTATGGCACAACTGTGGCAAATTTTTGTGTGTCCGCCCCAAATGTCTACACCATCACCGGCGGCTCCAGTCAGCAGGAGGCAACGGTTCCGTCAGATGGTGACAGACTACATGTCTTGCCCTCTTAGTGTACTCCCAGACGGCTCTTCCCCTTTCAAGTTTTGGGTCTCTAAGCTGGATACATGGCCAGAGCTAAGCCAGTATGCCTTGGAGGTGCTGGCTTGCCCTGCGGCTAGTGTCTTATCGGAACGTGTCTTTAGTGCCGCAGGTGGTGTACTAACAGACCATCGCATGCGACTATCCTCCGATAACGTTGACCGGCTTACTTTTCTGAAAATGAACCAGGCCTGGATCTCGCAGGAATTTGCCACTCCTCTGCCTGATTAAGTAATTGGGTGTCATCCAGGTCTCCTGATGTGTTCATCTTTCTACCACCTGAACTGCTATTCCTTGGCTCCAACACCGCCAGTTGCGGCTCAGAAGTGCAGGCTGCACTGTCAAAACATACGACCCAGTGTTATTGGGTTTCAGTAACGTCAGCTGATCCCCAGCTGTGTAGCCGGCAATGTGTCCTGCGACCGCCACGCTGGCACAACAACCTAAATGTAAGGGAACCTGTCCCCCCCCCAGCGTTTGTTACTGAAAGAGCCACCATGTGCAGCAGTAATGCTGCACAAGGAAAATGTAGCTCTTTTAGTTTAGCTCCTTGCACACGCAGAACTTAACACTTATAAAATGTGTTCACTGATACCGTTATACCGTCCCGGAGCTGGGACTTACCTTCGTAATGCGACGCAGCACAGCCGTCATTCCTACCCCCTTGGTGCCGTGCGCTGCCTCCTCAGCGTTGTTTTAAGCTGTCATGGACCCTACGCTGTTCTGTTATCCCTTGGCCATGCCCAATTTGCGCTGCCTGTCTTCTGACATAATTTGGTGTCAGGCTGGCTGCGCCTGTGCAGCCGCGCTGCCCGAGATCCCACCTCGCAGTGTCTTCTGATTGAATCACACTGCGGGCCTGGGATCCATGGGCATGCGCAGTGCATATCTTCCCATCAGGCTCTCACTCATCTCCCTCCGCCTTCTTCAGACTGTGCGCCGTTAGCTGATCCCTAATAGCATGCCACGGCCATGACGCCGCACAGTCTGAAGAAGAGGGAAGGAGGGGAGTGAGAGTCGAGGATATGCACTGTGCATGCCCATGGATCCAAGGCCCGCAGTGGGATTACATTAGATGACACTGCGAGGTGGGATCTCGGGCAATGTGGACGCACAGGCACTGACAGCCTGACACCTAAATGATGTCAGAAGACGGGCACCGCTAAGTGTGCATGGCCAAGGGATAACATAACAGCGCAGGCTTCGTGACAGCTTAAAACAACGCTGATGAGGCAGCACACGGCACCAAGGGGATAGGAATGACAGCTGTGCTGCGACCCATTACGAAGGAAATTCCCACCTCCGGGATGGTTTTACGGTATCAGGGGACACATTTTAAGTGTTTACTTCTGTGTTTGCAAGGAGCATAATTAAAAGAGCAACCTTTTCCTTTTGCATCCTTAGTGCTGCACAAGATGGCTCTTTCAGCTACAAACGTCTTGGGGGGGGGGGTTAAAGGTTCCCTTTCAATTTGCTCCAATCAGGCTTCGGCCTACACTCTGTTCCTCTGCTACTCGTGCTGTCCCTGGGCTCTAACACTGCCAGTTGGTGCCTGGAAGTGCTGTCCGCACAGTCAACAGTCGCTCCTCTGTTATTGGGGTTCAGTAACGTCAGCTGATCCCCAGCTGTGTGTGCGGCAATACCTCCAATCTGCTCCTCCTGCTGTCCCTGGGCTCTAACACCGCCAGTTGGTGCCTGGAAGTGCTGTCTGCACAGTCAACAGTCGCTCCTCTGTTATTGGGGTTTAGTAACGTCAGCTGATCCCCAGCTGTGTGTGCGGCAATACTTCCAATCTGCTCCTCCTGCTGTCCCTGGGCTCTAACACCGCCAGTTGGTGCCTGGAAGTGCTGTCTGCACAGTCAACAGTCGCTCCTCCTATTGGGGTTCAGTAACGTCAGCTGATCCCCAGCTGTGTGTGCGGCAATACCTCCAATCTGCTCCTCCTGCTGTCCCTGGGCTCTAACACCGCCAGTTGGTGCCTGGAAGTGCTGTCTGCACAGTCAACAGTCGCTCCTCTCTTATTGGGGTTCAGTAACATCAGCTGATCCCCAGCTGTGTATCCGGCAACGTGTCATGCGACCGCTACGCTGGCACAACTAAAATGTAAGGGAACCTGTCCCCCCCCAGGCGTTTGTTACTGAAAGAGCCACCTTGTGCAGCACTAATACTGCACAAGGAAAAGGTCGCTCTTTAAATTATGCTCCTTGGAAACGCTGAACTACACACTCATGTAATGTGTCCCCTCACACCGTCAAACAGTCCCGGAGGTGGGACTTTCCTTTGTAATGTGACGCAGCACAGCCGTCATTCCTACCCCCTTGGCTTCGTGCGCTGCCTCCTTAGCGTTGTTTGATTCTGTCACGGACCCTGCGCTGCTATGTTATCCCTTGGCCATGCACAGTTTGCGCTGCCCGTCCTCTGACATCATTTGTTGTCGTCCTGGCTGCGCCTGTGCGTCTACGCTGCCCGAAATCCCACCTTGCAGTGTCGTCTAATGTGATCCCACAGTGGGCCGGGTATCCATGGCCATGCGCAGTGCATATACTAGCCTCTCACTCCCCTTCTTCACGCTTCTTCAGACTAGGCGGCGTCAGCTGATCTCTAATAGCATGCCACGGCCGTGACGCCGCACAGTCTGAAGAAGCAGGAAGGAGGGGAGTGAGAGGCGATGATATGCACTGCGCATGCCCATGGATCCCAGGCCCGCAGTGGGATTACATTAGATGACACTGCGAGGTTGGATCTCGGGCAGCTTGGAGGCACATGCACTACCAGCCTGACACCTAAATGATGTCAGAAGATGGGCACCACTAAGTGTGCATGGCCAAGGGATAACATTACAGCGCGGGCTCCGTGACAGAATCAAACAACGTTGAGGATGTGGCGCACGGCACCAAGGGGGTTGGAATGGCGGCTGTGCTGTGTCACATTACAAAGGAAAGTCCCACCTCCGGGACAGTTTAACGGTGTGAGGGGACACATTATATGAGTGTGTACTTCAGCGTTTGCAAGGAGCATAATTTAAAGAGCCACCATTTTCCATGTGCAGTATTACTGCTGTACAAGATGGCTCTTTCAACAACAAATGCCTGGGGGGGGGTTAAAGGTTCCCTTTCAACTTGCTCCACTGCAGGCTTCGGCTTACACTCTGCTCCTACTGCAGACCCTGGGCTCTAACACCGCCAGTTGTTGCCCGGAAGTGCTAGCTGCACAGAGAAAAACACCCGCCAATGTGTCAGTGGGGTTCAGCAACGCCAGCTGTTCCTCTGCTGTGTAGCCTTCAACGTGTCCAGCACAAGCCACGCTGGCACAATAACAGACATTTTCCTGCCTCCAGTGCAGGCTTCGGCCTACACTTTGCTCCTCTTTGATTCCCTGGGTTTCAACACTGTCAGTTGTCACCTGGAAGTGTTGTCAACACAGAAAAAACACTCGCTGATGTGTCAGTGGGGTTCCGCAACGCCAGCTGTTCCCCTGCTGTGTAGCCGGCAACGTGTCCTGCAAACGCCCCGCAGACACAACAGACCTAAAGCTGCCACAAGTGCAGGCTTCGGCCTACACTCTGCTCCTCTCCTTTTCCTGCTGACCCTGGGCTCTAACACCGCCAGTTTTTGCCCGGAAGTGCTAGCTGCACAGAGAAAAACACCCGCCAATGTGTCAGTGGGGTTCAGCAACGAAAGCTGTTCCCCTGCTGTGTAGCCGGCAACGTGTCCTGTAAACGCCATGCAGGCGCCTGAACTGAAATTAAAGGGAACCTGCCCCCCCCAGGTGTTTCTATGTATAACAGCCACCTTGTACAGCAGTAATGCTGCATTTGTACAAGGTGGCTAACTTTTTCTCCTTGCCCACGTGGAACGCAACACTTACAAAATGTGTCTCATTACAGACCATTACATTGTCCCTGAGGTGTGACTTTCCTATTTAATGACACGCACCACCCCCCTTGGTAGCGCTGCCCGTCTTCTGACATCATTGGTTGGCTGGCTGTGCCTGTGCGTCCGCCCTGCCCGACACAACGACCCTCGTTGTCTGATATATTTTGACTGTGAGGGTGTGATTGATGGGCATGTGCAGTGCATATGTTCGCCTGACTTGACTCATCTCCTTCTGCCTTCTTCAGACTGTGCGGCCTCATGGCCGCGGCATGCGATAAGGGATCAGCGGAGGCCGCCCAGTCTGAAGCAGGTGTAAGGACATGTACGAGTGGCGAACATATTTACTGCACAAGGCCATGAATCCAAGGCCCGCAGTGTGAGTTTTTTAAAAGACACTGCGGGTCTGGGATTCATAGGCATCGCTAACCGCAACGGTCAACATGAAATGAGGTCAGAAGACGGGCAGCGCTAACAGGGCATTGCCAAGGGATAACACAAGAGCGCAGACTCCTGTACAGCAAATAACAACGCTTATGAGTCTGCGCCCACCACCTAGGTGTAAACTTTGACACCTCTGCTGCGTCTCCTTAAAAAGGCAAGTCAGTCACGCCTCCAATACAGTTTGACTGTATAATGGGCAAAATTGTGTACGTGTTTCATTCAGCGTGTGCAAGTAGAAAAATTCATAGAGCAACCTTTGACTTGTGCAGCATTAATGCTGCACAAGGTGTGGCTCTCGTACTTTGCAACACCTGAGGGGGGTTAAAGGTTACCTTTGAAATTGGTTCTACTAGGCTTAGGTCTACAATCTGCTCCTCCTGCAGACCCTGGGCTCTAACTACGCCAGTTGGGGCCCGGAAGTGCTGGCTGCACAGAGAACACCCGCCATTGTGTCAGTGGGGTTCAGCAACGCCAGCTGTTCCCCTGCTGTGTAGCCGGCAACGTGTCCAGCACAAGCCACGCTGGCACAACAGACCAAAAGCTGCCACCAGTGCAGGCTTCGGCCTACACTCTGCTCCTCTTTGATTTCCTGGGTTTCAACACTGTCAGTTGTCACCTGGAAGTGTTGTCTACACAGAAAAAACACTCTCTGATGTGTCGGTGGGGTTCCGCAATGCCAGCTGTTCCCCTGCTGTGTAGTCGGCAACGTGTCCAGCACAAGCCACGCTGGCACAACAGAACAAAAGCTGCCACCAGTGCAGGCTTCGGCCTACACTCTGCTCCTCTCCTCCTCCTGCCGACCCTGGGTCTCTAACACCGCCAGTTTTTGCCCGGAAGTGCTAGCTGCACAGAGAAAAACACCCGCCAATGTGTCAGTGGGGTTCAGCAACGCCAGCTGTTCCCCTGCTGTGTAGCCGGCAACGTGTCCTGCAAACACCATGCAGGCACCTGAACTGAAATTAAAGGGAACCTGCCCCCCCCCAGGTTTTTCTATGTATAACAGCCACCTTGTACAGCAGTAATGCTGCATTTGTAC
Source organism: Ranitomeya imitator (assembly GCF_032444005.1). NCBI lineage: Eukaryota > Metazoa > Chordata > Amphibia > Anura > Dendrobatidae > Ranitomeya > Ranitomeya imitator. Next base: position 272,763,696 of record NC_091284.1, on the reverse strand, counting down.
AAGGTGGCTAACTTTTTCTCCTTGCCCACGTGGAACGCAACACTTACAAAATGTGTCTCATTACAGACCATTACATTGTCCCTGAGGTGTGACTTTCCTTTGTAATGACATGCAGCACCCCCTCTTGGTAGCGCTGCCCGTCTTCTGACATCATTGGTTGGCTGGCTGTGCCTGTGCGTCCGCCCTGCCCGACACAACGTCCCTCGTTGTCTGATATATTTTGACGGCGAGGGTGTGATTGATGGGCATGTGCAGTGCATATGTTCGCCTGCCGTCACTCATCTACTTCCGCCTTCTTCAGACTGTGCGGCCTCATGGCCGCGGCATGCGATAAGGGATCAGCGGAGGCCGCCCAGTCTGAAGCAGGTGTAAGGACATGAGTGAGCGGCAAACATATTTACTGTGCAAGGCCATGAATCCCAGCTCTGCAGTGTGACTTTATGAAAAGACACTGCGGGTCTGGGATTCATGGCCATCGCTAACCGCACTGGCCGACATGAAATGAGGTGAGAAGACAGGCAGCGCTCACAGCTCATGGCCAAGGGATAACAAGAGCGCAGACTCCTGTACAGCAAATAACAACGCTCAGGAGGCTGCGCTCAGCACCAAGGCGTTATTTTTGGACACCTGTGCTGCGTCTCCTTAAAAAGACAAGTCACGCCTCCAATACAGTTTTACTGTACAATGGGCAAAATTGTGTACATCTTTCATTCAGCGTGTGCAATGAGCAAAATTTAAAGAGCAACCTTTCACTTGTGGAGCATTACTGCTGCACAAGGTGTGGCTCTTCTACATTGTAACACCTGAGGGTGGGTTAAGGGTTACCTTTGAAATTGGTTCAATTAGGCTTCGGCCTACACTCTGCTCCTCTCCTCCTCCTGCTGACACTGGGCTCTAACATCGCCAGTTTTTGCCCGGAAGTGCAAGCTGCACAGAGACAAACACCAGCCAATGTGTTAGTGGGGTTCAGCACCGCTAGCTGTTCCCCTGCTGTGCAGTCGGCAATGTGTCCAGCACAAGCCACGCTGGCACAACAGAATAAAAGCTGCCACTAGTGCAGGCTTTGGCCTACACTCTGCTCCTCTCCTCCTCCTGCTGACCCTGGGCTCTAACACCGCCAGTTTTTGCCCGGACGTGCTAGCTGCACAGAGAAAAACACCAGCCAATGTGTTAGTGGGGTTCAGCACCGCCAGCTGTTCCCCTGCTGTGTAGCTGGCAACGTGTCCTACAAACGCCACGCAGGCACCTGAACTGAAATTAAAGGGACCCAGCCCCCCAGTTGTTTCTATGTATAACAGCCACCTTGTACAGCAGTAATGCTGCATTTGTACAAGGTGGCTGACTTTTTCTCATTGCCCACGTCGAAATCAACAAACACGTACAAAATGTGTCTCATTAGAGACAATTACAGTGTCCCTGAGGTGTGACTTTCCTTTTTAATGACACGCAGCACCCCCATTGGTAACGCTGGCCGTCTTCTGACATCGTTGGTTGGCTGCCTGTGCCTGTGCGTCCGCCCTGCCCGACACAACGCCCCTCGTTGTCTTACTTATTTTGACTGCGAGGGTATGATTGATGGGCACGAGCAGTGCATATCTTCGCCTGACTTCTGTTATGAAAGGTAATTCAGTACCACAATGGACATAGAGGTCAGCGCACATACATTGACCTGGCAATAACCCAAAAAACAAGAACGAGCTCTGAGACGTGGGAACTCTGTTGACCGCAATCCCTAATCCTCTCCAACCACACTAAAGGCAGCCGTGGATTGCGCCTAAATCTGCCTATGCAACTCGGCACAGCCTGAGAAACTAACTAGCCTGAAGATAGAAAATAAGCCTACCTTGCCTCAGAGAAATACCCCAAAGGAAAAGGCAGCCCCCCACATATAATGACTGTGAGTTAAGATGAAAAGACAAACGTAGAGATGAAATAGATTTAGCAAAGTGAGGCCCGACTTTCTGAACAGAGCGAGGATAGGAAAGGTAACTTTGCGGTCAACACAAAACCCTACAAAAACTACGCAAAGGGGGCAAAAAGACCCTCTGTACCGAACTAACGGCACGGAGGTACACCCTCTGCGTCCCAGAGCTTCCAGCAAGCAGAAAAAAACAAATTGACAAGCTGGACAGAAAAAAGACAGCAAACAAATAGCAAAGAGGAACTTAGCTATGCAGAGCAGCAGGCCACAGGAACGATCCAGGAGGAAACAGGTCCAATACTAGAACATTGACTGGAAGCCAGGATCAAAGCACTAGGTGGAGTTAAATAGAGCAGCACCTAACGACTTCACCACACCACCTGAGGAAGGAAACTCAGAAGCCGCAGTACCACTTTCCTCCACCAACGGAAGCTCACAGAGAGAACCAGCCGAAGTACCACTTGTGACCACAGGAGGGAGCTCTGCCTCAGAATTCACAACAGTACCCCCCCCTTGAGGAGGGGTCACCGAACCCTCACCAGAGCTCCGAGGATGACCAGGATGAGCCATATGAAAGGCACGAACAAGATCGGGAGCATGGACATCAGATGCAAAGACCCAGGAATTATCTTCCTGAGCATAACCCTTCCACTTAACCAGATACAGGAGTTTCCGCCTTGAAACACGAGAATCCAAAATCTTCTCCACAATATACTCCAACTCCCCCTCCACCAAAACCGGGGCAGGAGGATCAACAGATGGAACCATAGGTGCCACGTATCTCCGCAACAATGACCTATGGAATACGTTATGTATGGAAAAAGAATCTGGAAGGGTCAGACGAAAAGACACAGGATTAAGAACCTCAGAAATCCTATACGGACCAATAAAACGAGGTTTAAACTTAGGAGAGGAAACCTTCATAGGAATATGACGAGAAGATAACCAAACCAAGTCCCCAACCCGAAGTCGGGGACCCACACAGCGTCTGCGATTAGCGAAACGTTGAGCCTTCTCCTGGGACAAAGTCAAATTGTCCACTACATGAGTCCAAATCTGCTGCAACCTGTCCACCACAGTATCCACACCAGGACAGTCCGAAGACTCAACCTGCCCTGAAGAGAAACGAGGATGGAACCCAGAGTTGCAGAAAAACGGTGAAACCAAGGTAGCCGAGCTGGCCCGATTATTAAGGGCGAACTCAGCCAAAGGCAAAAAGGACACCCAGTCATCCTGATCAGCAGAAACAAAGCATCTCAGATATGTTTCCAAGGTCTGATTGGTTCGTTCGGTCTGGCCATTAGTCTGAGGATGGAAAGCCGAGGAAAAAGACAAGTCAATGCCCATCCTACCACAAAAGGCTCGCCAAAACCTCGAAACAAACTGGGAACCTCTGTCAGAAACGATATTCTCTGGAATGCCATGTAAACGAACCACATGCTGGAAAAACAATGGCACCAAATCAGAGGAGGAAGGCAATTTAGACAAGGGTACCAAATGGACCATCTTAGAGAAGCGATCACAGACCACCCAAATGACTGACATCTTTTGAGAGACGGGAAGATCTGAAATAAAATCCATAAAGTTATGTGTCCAAGGCCTCTTCGGGACCGGCAAGGGCAAAAGCAACCCACTGGCACGAGAACAGCAGGGCTTAGCCCGAGCACAAATCCCACAGGACTGCACAAAAGTACGCACATCCCGCGACAGAGATGGCCACCAAAAGGATCTAGCCACTAACTCTCTGGTACCAAAGATTCCAGGATGACCAGCCAACACCGAACAATGAACCTCAGAGATAACTTTATTCGTCCACCTATCAGGGACAAACAGTTTCTCCGCTGGGCAACGATCAGGTTTATTAGCCTGAAATTTTTGCAGCACCCGCCGCAAATCAGGGGAGATGGCAGACACAATTACTCCCTCTTTGAGGATACCCGCCGGCTCAGATACACCCGGAGAGTCGGGCACAAAACTCCTAGACAGAGCATCCGCCTTCACATTTTTAGAGCCCAGAAGGTATGAAATCACAAAGTCAAAATGGGCAAAAAACAATGACCAACGAGCTTGTCTAGGATTCAACCGCTTGGCGGACTCGAGATAAGTCAAGTTCTTATGATCAGTCAAGACCATCACGCGATGCTTAGCTCCTTCAAGCCAATGACGCCACTCCTCGAATGCCCACTTCATGGTCAGCAACTCTCGATTGCCCACATCATAATTTCGCTCAGCAGGCGAAAACTTCCTGGAAAAGAAGGTGCATGGTTTCATCACCGAGCAATCAGAACTTCTCTGCAACAAAACAGCCCCTGCTCCAATCTCAGAAGCATCAACCTCGACCTGGAACGGAAGCGAAACATCAGATTGACTCAACACAGGGGCAGAAGAAAAACGATGCTTCAACTCTTGAAAAGCTTCCACCGCAGCAGAAGACCAATTGACCAAATCAGCACCTTTCTTGGCCAAATCGGTCAATGGTTTAGCAATACTAGAAAAATTGCAGATGAAGCGACGATAAAAATTAGCAAAGCCCAGGAACTTTTGCAGACTTTTCAGAGATGTCGGCTGAGTCCAATTATGGATGGCTTGGACCTTAACAGGGTCCATCTCAATAGTAGAAGGGGAAAAGATGAACCCCAAAAATGAAACCTTCTGAACACCAAAGAGACACTTTGATCCCTTCAGAAACAAAGAATTAGCACGCAGGACCTGAAACACCGTTCTGACCTGCTTCACATGAGACTCCCAATCATCCGAGAAGATCAAAATGTCATCTAAGTACACAATCAGGAATTTATCCAGGTACTCTCGGAAGATGTCATGCATAAAGGACTGAAACACTGATGGAGCATTGGCAAGTCCGAATGGCATTACTAGATACTCAAAATGGCCCTCGGGCGTATTAAATGCAGTTTTCCACTCATCGCCTCGCTTAATACGCACAAGATTATACGCACCACGAAGATCTAGCTTGGTGAACCAACTAGCCCCCTTAATCCGAGCAAACAAATCAGATAACAATGGCAAGGGGTACTGAAATTTAACCGTGATCTTATTTAGAAGGCGGTAATCTATACAAGGTCTCAGTGAACCATCCTTCTTGGCTACAAAAAAGAACCCTGCTCCTAATGGCGACGATGACGGGCGAAAATGCCCCTTCTCCAAAGACTCCTTCACATAACTCCGCATAGCGGCGTGCTCAGGCACAGATAAATTAAACAGTCGACCTTTTGGGAATTTACTACCAGGAATCAAATCGATAGCACAATCACAATCCCTATGCGGAGGTAGGGTATCGGACTTGGGCTCATCAAATAAATCCCGGTAATCAGACAAGAACTCAGGAACCTCAGAAGGGGTGGATGATGAAATAGTCAGAAATGGAACATCACCATGTACCCCCTGACAACCCCAGCTAGACACAGACATGGATTTCCAATCTAATACTGGATTATGGACTTGTAGCCATGGCAACCCCAACACGACCACATCATGCAGATTATGCAACACCAGAAAGCGAATAACCTCCTGATGTGCAGGAGCCATGCACATGGTCAGCTGGGTCCAGTACTGAGGCTTATTCTTGGCCAAAGGCGTAGCATCAATTCCTCTCAATGGAATAGGACACTGCAAGGGCTCCAAGAAAAACCCACAACGCCTAGCATACTCCAAGTCCATCAAATTCAGAGCAGCGCCTGAGTCCACAAATGCCATGACAGAATACGATGACAAAGAGCAGATCAAGGTAACAGACAGAAGAAATTTTGACTGTACCGTACCAATGGTGGCAGACCTAGCGAACTGCTTAGTGCGCTTAGGACAATCAGAGATAGCATGAGTGGAATCACCACAGTAGAAACACAGCCCATTCAGATGTCTGTGTTCTTGCCGTTCAACTCTGGTCAAAGTCCTATCGCACTGCATAGGCTCAGGTTTAAGCTCAGGTACTACCGCCAAATGGTGCACAGATTTACGCTCGCGCAAGCGTCGACCGATCTGAATGGCCAAAGACATAGACTCATTCAGACCAGCAGGCATAGGAAATCCCACCATGACATCCTTAAGGGCTTCAGAGAGACCTTTTCTGAAAATAGCTGCGAGCGCACCTTCATTCCACTGAGTGAGTACGGACCACTTTCTAAATTTCTGACAATATACCTCTATTTCATCCTGACCCTGACACAGAGCCAGCAAATTCTTCTCTGCCTGATCCACAGAATTAAGCTCATCGTACAGCAATCCGAGCGCCAGGAAAAATGCATCGATATTACTTAATGCAGGATCTCCTGACGCAAGAGAAAATGCCCAGTCCTGAGGGTCGCCACGCAAAAAAGAAATAATGATCCTAACTTGTTGAACTGGGTCACCAGAGGAGCGAGGTTTCAAAGCCAGAAATAGTTTACAATTATTTTTGAAACTCAGAAATTTAGTTCTATCTCCAAAAAACAAATCAGGAATAGGAATTCTCGGTTCTAACATAGAATTCTGAACCACAAAGTCTTGAATACTTTGTACTCTTGCCGTGAGCTGATCCACACATGAAGACAGACCTTTAATGTCCATTGCTACACCTGTGTCCTGAACCACCTAAATGTCTAGGGGAAAAAAAAGGCAAAACACAGTGCAAAGAAACAAAAATGGTCTCAGAACTTCTTTTTTCCCTCTATTGGGAATCATTAGTACTTTGGGCCTCAAGTACTGTTATGAAAGGTAATTCAGTACCACAATGGACATAGAGGTCAGCGCACATACAGTGACCTGGCAATAACCCAAAAAACAAGAACGAGCTCTGAGACGTGGGAACTCTGTTGACCGCAATCCCTAATCCTCTCCAACCACACTAAAGGCAGCCGTGGATTGCGCCTAACGCTCCCTATGCAACTCGGCACGGCCTGAGAAACTAGCTAGCCTGAAGAGAGAAAATAAGCCTACCTTGCCTCAGAGAAATACCCCAAAGGAAAAGGCAGCCCCCACATATAATGACTGTGAGTTAAGATGAAAAGACAAACGTAGAGATGAAATAGATTTAGCAAAGTGAGGCCCGACTTTCTGAACAGAGCGAGGATAGGAAAGGTAACTTTGCGGTCAACACAAAACCCTACAAAAACCACGCAAAGGGGGCAAAAAGACCCTCCGTAGCGAACTAACGGCACGGAGGTACACCCTCTGCGTCCCAGAGCTTCCAGCAAGCAGAAAAAAACAAATTGACAAGCTGGACAGAAAAAAAACAGCAAACAAATAGCAAAGAGGAACTTAGCTATGCAGAGCAGCAGGCCACAGGAACGATCCAGGAGGAAACAGGTCCAATACTAGAACATTGACTGGAAGCCAGTATCAAATCACTAGGTGGAGTTAAATAGAGCAGCACCTAACGACTTCACCACACCACCTGAGGAAGGAAACTCAGAAGCCGCAGTACCACTTTCCTCCACCAACGGAAGCTCACAGAGAGAACCAGCCGAAGTACCACTTGTGACCATAGGAGGGAGCTCTGCCACAGAATTCACAACAGACTTCACTCCCCTCCTTCCGCCTTCTTCAGACTGTGTAAGGTGTAAGGACATGAGTGAGCGGCAAACATATTTACTGCGCAAGGCCATGAATCCCAGCCCTGCAGTGTGACTTTATGAAAAGACACTGCGCGTCTGGGATTCCTGGCCATCGTTAACCGCACCGGCCGACATAAAATGAGGTGAGAAGACAGGCAGCGCTCACAGCTCATGGCCAAGGGATAACAAGAGTGCAGACTCCTGTACAGCAAATAACAACGCTCAGGAGGCTGCGCCCAGCACCAAGTCATTATTTTGGACACCTGTGCTGCGTCTCCTTAAAAAGACAAGTCACGCCTCCAATACAGTTTTACTGTATAATGGACAAAATTGTGTATGTCTTTCATTCAGCGTGTGCAATGAGCAAAATTTAAAGAGCAACCTTTCATTTGTGGAGCATTACTGCTGCACAAGGTGTGGCTCTTCTACATTTTAACACCTGAGGGAGGGTTAAAGGTTACCTTTGAAATTGGTTCTACTAGGCTTCAGCCTACACTCTGCTCCTCCTGCAGACCCTGGGCTCTAACATCGCCAGTTGGTGCCTGGAAGTGCAGGCTGCACAGAGAAAAACACCCGCCATTATGTCAGTGGGGTTCAGCAACGCCAGCTGTTCCCCCGCTGTGTAGCCAGCAACGTTTCCTGCAAACGCAACGCAGACACAAAGCTGCCTCCACTGCAGGCTTCGGCCTACACTCTGCTCCCCCTGCTTACCCTTTGCTCCAACACCGCTAGTTGGGGCTGTAGGAAGACAATCTTTAATAGGCAACGCATCCTGGTTCCAGCACCGTCAGCTGGTTCTCGGCAGTGTCTTTGTCACGGGTACTCCCTCCTGCCCAGCCTGGTTCCAGCACCGTCAGCTGGTTCCGGGTAGTGTCAAGGTCACTTACACGCCTATACGTTGTCCCGTCGTGTTGCGGTCGGGTTAGCCAACTCCATGGTGCCTCCAGTTTAGGAGCTTCCTATGTGGGCTGCGGGAATTGGCAATCAAGGCTGGTTCTGTAGTGCCAGTAGGCCAAGCTCCCCCTGTAGGACTGTTGGTGTTCGGTAACTGCGGCAGCCTCGCGGCCTAGCTGTTCTCTCCTCTCCTGTGGACCTTCTGGTCCACATCCTGGTTCCAGCACCGTCAGCTGGTTCCGGGCCGAGCCTTTGGCTTAGGTGCCTCCTTCTGGGTATCCGACTTCCGCCAACGCCAGGCGGTCCTTGGTAGTGCTTTTAAGCGCGGGTACCTACAGCTTTGTAACCAGGTTCCAGCACCGTCAGCTGGTCCTCGGTCGTGCCATTGGCTCTTGCACAGTTGGCCAACGCATCCGGGTTCCAGTACCGCCAGCTTGTTCTCGGCAGTGTCTTTTGCTCTTGTAACTTCTGCTCCCCATCCTGGTTCCAGTACCGTCAGCTGGTTCCGGGCAGAGCCTTTGGCTTAGGTGCCTCCTTCTGGGTATCCGAGTTCCACCAACGTCAGGTGGTCCTTGGTAGTGCTTTCAGGCACGGGTACCTTACTTAGTAACCGGGTTCCAGTAACGTCAGCTGGTCCTCGGTAGTTCCATTGGCTCTTGGACCTTCGGCTACCCATCCGGGTTCCAGTACCGTCAGCTGGTTCTCGGCAGTGTCTTTTGCTCTTGTACCTTCTGCTCCCCATCCTGGTTCCAGTAACGTCAGCTTCTGGGTATCCGAGTTCCGCCAACGTCAGGCGGTCCTTGGTAGTGCTTTTTAGCACGGGTACCTCCTGCTTAGTAACCGGGTTCCAGTAACGTCAGCTGGTCCTCGGTAGTTCCATTGGCTCTTGGACCTTCGGGTAGCCATCCGAGTTCCAGTTCCATCAGCTGGTTCTCGGCATTTTCTCAGCCTTCTTGTACCTTCTGCTACATTTCCAAGTTCAAGACCCTAAAGACGACAACCCGGAAGACCACCCCTAAGATGACGACGACACCAGAGACGACAACCACTGAGATGACGACGACCCTGGAGAAGACGACGACCCTGAAGACCACCCCGATGATGACGACGACGACGGCAGAGACAACGATGGCGGAGACGTTGACGGATGAGACGACGACCCTGGAGACGACGACCCTGGAGACGACGACATGGAAGACCGAGAAGCAGAAGAACAAGAGGCTGCAGAACAAAGAGCAGAAGAACATTAAGCATAACACTTAATATCAGAGCAAAAGATATTATCTAAATTATATGCAGAAGAAGACTAAGCAGTGTATGGGGGTGAGTCCGATCCTCCTCGTGGTGCCCCTGGATAAAGCCTGATGCTGCAGGCCAAACTGAACGCGGACAAATGTAACTTTTGTGACAGGCAGAACGGAAGGTGTAATCTTCAAACTTTTATAGATAACAACTACGGGAATGCCTGTCACAAATGAGAATATGATGAAGAAGTAGAATAGGAAGAATAATAATAGTTGAAGAAAATGAATATGAAGAATGTAATAAAAAAAAATGTAGAAGATGAAGAAGAAGATGAATAAGGTGAAGAAGAAGTCAAAGATGCTGATGATGATGAAGATGAAAGTGTGGGAAAAGTAAAAAAAAAGGGGAAGGGCGTCGAATAGTGAAACATCAATATCTGACAAAATAAAAAAAAACTTTACATAGTCAATATCTTTGTAACTCCGAACGTCTTTAAAAAAAATTAAAATTCCTGCTATTCTATTTGATTGGGCTAAACCTCTGTGCCTTTAATGTCTCCGCCACCTCTCCAAATACATCCTGCATTATTCTTAGTTGTTTTCCTTCATGTAGAATGAACCTACATGGAAAGAAAGGGTTTATTTTAATTCCGATATTTTGGTCCCATTGACTTGTATTGGGATCGGGTATCGGTATCGGCGATATCCGATATTTTTTGAATATCGGCCGATCCAATGCGATACCGATACTTTCCGATATCGGAAGGTATCGCTCAACACTACAAACGACGCAAGTGTGAAAGTAGCCTTAGGGCTAGGGTTAGGGTTGGGGCTAAAGTTAGGGCTAGGGTTAGGGCTAAAGTTAGGGTTAGAGTTGGGATTAGGGTTAGGGTTTGGATTAGGGTTGGTATTAGGGTTAGGGTTGGCATTAGGGTTACGCTTGGGATTAGGGTTAGGTTTGGGATTAGGGTTAAGGTTAGGGTTGTGATTAGGGGTGTATTGGGATTAGGTTAGGTTTGAGGTTAGGGTTGAGATTAGGATTAGGGATGTGTTGGATTTAGGGTTTTGATTAGGGTTATGGTTAGGGTTGACATTAGGGTTGATTTGGGGTAAGGGTTGTGATTATCGTTAGGGTTAGTGATTAGGATAATGGATCGGGTTAGGGTTAGGGGTGTGTTGGGGTTAGGGTTGGAGCTAGAATTGGGTGGTTTCCACTGTTTAGGTACATCAGGGTGACTCCAAACATGACAGCCAATTTTGCGCTCCCTCCCTTCTGAGCTCTGCCGTGTGCCCAAACAGTGGGTTACCCCCACATATGGGGCATCAATGTACTCGGGATAAATTGGACAACAACTTTTGGGGTCCAATTTCTCCTGTTACCCTTGTGAAAATAAAAACTTGGGGGCTAAAAAATCTTTTTTGTGGAAAAAAAAATATTTTTTTATTTTCACGACTCTGCATTCTAAACTTCTGTGAAGCACTTGGGCATTCAAAGTTCTCACCACACATCTAGATAAGTTCCTTGGAGGGTCTAGTTTCCAAAATGGGGTCACTTGTGGGGGGTTACTACTGTTTAGGTACATCAGGGGCTCTGCAATCGCAACATAACGCCCACAGACTATTCTATCAAAGTCTGCATTCCAAAACGGCGCTTCTTCCCTTCCGAGGTCTGCCGTGCGCCCAAACAGTGGTTTACTCCCACATTTGGCACATCAGTGTACTCAGGATAAATTGGACAACAACTATTGCGGTCCAATTTCTCCTGTTACCCTTGTGAAAATAAAAACTTGGGGGCTACAATATCTTTTTTGTGGAAAAAAAATATTTTTTTATTTTCATGACTCTGCATTCTAAACTTCTGTGAAGCACTTGGGCATTCAAAGTTCTCACCACACATCTAGATAAGTTCCTTGGGGGGTCTAGTTTCCAAAATGGTGTCACTTGTGGAGGGTTTCTACTGTTTAGGCACATCAGGGGCTCTCCAAATGCGACATGGCGTCCGATCTCAATTCCAGACAATTCTACATTGAAAAAGTAAAACGGCACTCCTCCTCTTCCAAGCTCTGCGGTGCGCCCAAACAGTGGTTTACCCCCACATATGGGGTATTGGCGTATTCAGGAGAAATCGCACAACAACTTTTGTGGTCTAATTTCTCCTGTTACCCTTGTGAAAATAAGAATTTGTGGGTGAAAAGATCACTTTTGTGTAAACAAATGCGATTTTTTATTTTCACGGCTCTACGTTATAAACTTCTGTGAAGCTCTTGGGGCTTCAAAGTGCTCACCACACATCTAGATAAGTTCCTTAAGGGGTCTAGTTTACAAAATGGTGTCACTTGTGGGGGGTTTCCACTGTTTAGGCACATCAAGGGCTCTCCAAACTCGACATGGTGTCCGATCTCAATTCCAGCCAATTTTGCATTGAGAAGTCAAACGGCACTCCTTCCCTTCCGAGCTCTGCCATGTGCCCAAACAGTGGTTTACCCCCACACACGGGGTGTCAGCGTATTCAGAACAAATTGCACAACAAATTTTGGGGTCCAATTTTTCTTGTTACCCTTGGGAAAATAAAAAAGTTGTGGCAAAAATATGATTTTTTTTTCACTGCTCTACATTATAAACTTCTGTGAAGCACTTGGGGATTCAAAGTGCTCACCACACATCTAGATTAGTTCCTTAGGGGGTCTGCTTTCCAAAATGGTGTCACTTGTGCGGGGTTCCCACTGTTTAGGCAAATCAGAGGCTCTTTAAACGCAACATGGTGTCCAATCTCAATTCCAGCAAATTTTGCATTGAAAAGTCAAATGGCGTTCCTTCCCTTCCGAGCTCTGCCATGTGCCCAAACAGTGATTTACCCCGACATATGAGGTATCAGCGTACTCAGGACAAATTGGATAACAAATTTTGGGGTTCAATTTCTCCTGTTACTCTTGGGAAAATACAAAACCGGGGCTTAAAAATAATTTTTGTGGAAAAAAAGGATTTTTAATTTTCACGTCTCTGTTATATAAAGTGTAGTGACACACTTGGGGGTTCAAAGTTCTCACAACACATCTAGATTCCAATGTGGGGTCACTTGTGGGGAGTTTCTACTGTTTAGGTACATTAGGGCTCTGCAAATGCAACGTGACGCCTGCAGACCAATCCATCTAAGTCTGAATTCCCAACGCACTCCTTCCCTTACGAGCTCTGCCGTGCACCAAAACATTGTTTCCCCCCCACACATGGTGTATCAGCATACTCAGGACAAATTGGAGAACAACTTTTGGGTCCAATTTCTCCTGTTACTCTTGGGAAAATAAAAATTTGGGAGCTAAAATATCATTTTCGTGGAGAAAAATATATTTTTTATTTTCAATTCCATCTCTTATTTCCATTCAATCTAAATTCCAGCCAATTTTGCATTGAAAAGTCAAACAGCGCTCCTTCCCTTCCGAGCTCTGCCATGCACCCAAACAGTGGTTTTCCCCCATATATGGGGTATCAGCGCACTCAGGACAAATTGCATAACAAATTTTGGGGTCCAATTTGTCATGCTACCCTTGGGAAAATAAAAAATTTAGGGTGAAAATATCATTTTTATGAAAAAAATATGATTTGTTTTTATGGCTCTACATTATAAACTTCTGTGAAGCTCTTTGGGGTTCAAAGTACTCACCACACATCTAGATTAGTTCCTTAGGGGGTCTACTTTCCAAAATGGTGTCAATTGTGGGGGTTTCCACTGTTTAGGCACATCAGGGGCTCTCCAAACGCGACATGGTGTCCGATCTCAATTCCAGCCAATTTTGCATTGAGAAGTCAAACGGCACTCCTTCCCTTCCGAGCTCTGCCATGCGCCCAAACAGTGGTTTACCCCCACACACGGGGAGTCAGCGTACTCACGACAAATTGTACAACAATTTTTCTGGTCCAATTTCTCCTGTTACCCTTGGAAAAATAAAACCAATTGGATCAGAACTAAAAATTTTATGAAAAAAAGTTAAATGTTCAATTTTTTTAAACATTCCAAAAATTCCTGTGAAGCACCTGAAGGGTTAATAAACTTTTTGAATGTGGCTTTGAGTACCTTGAGGGGTGCAGTTTTTAGAATGGTGTCAATTTTGGGCATTTTCTGTCATATAGACCCCTCAAAGTGACTTCAAGTGTGAGTTGGTCCCTAAAAAAATGGTTTTGCAAATTTTGTTGTAAAAATGAGAAATCGCTGGTCAACTTATAAACCCTTATAATTTCCTAACAAAAAAAATTATGTTTCCAAAATTGTGCTAATATAAAGCAGACATGTGGGTAATGTTATTAATAACTATTTTCTATCATATGACTCTCTAATTTAAGAGCATCAAAACTAAAAGTTTAAAAATTGCAAAATTTTCGCCAAATTTCCTTTTTTTTCACAAATAAACACAAGTCAAATCAAAGAAATTTTACCACTATCACAAAGTACAATATATAACGAGAAAACAGTCTCAGAATCACCAGGATCCGTTGAAGCGTTTTAGAGTTATGACCTCATAAAGTGACAGTGGTCAGAATTGAAAAACATGGCCTGGTCAGGAAGTTGAAAACAGACTTCGGGGAGAAGGGGTTAAATGATTTTTTGTAGGGAGCACATTACCTTGTTTAACCAGTTGCAACATGCATGGTGTATGGGGACAGAGCAAATGTATTAAAAATTGTTCTGTCTTATACAATTTGTGTAAAAAGACCACTTAATGAGCGTCGTTGGACTTATAAATAATCTAAAAGTACTGGTCCATGGGCCAAAGTTAGCCCATGTAAATGGGCCTTAATAATCCTGATGAAGAGTTTGTTATCACTGGTGGAATTTCAGATAGCAACATATTTTTGTATTGTATTAATTTCATGACCATGAGCAACTAAAGTAAGTGTTTCTATTTTATTTGTTCTCTTCATAATGATTGGGCCCAAGAGTAAAGGATTCCCCTGTATGATGTTCATACTGTATAGTCCAATTGGTCAGACATAATACTTTACAAAGCTGGTTGGGGGTAACCTCATTTTGTGGAACTCGCAGCTCCTCCTAAACATGCCTCTATTATATTTAATAAAATTACTACTAGCAAATAATAACTAAAAAGAATGATGCATTTAATCACAAGAGTTTATTTTCATTCTTATTAGAGCACATATCAGATAGATATTCTATCAATTTTATAATATATGATTTATTCACAAACCACTCCTAGCATTCAGAAAATTAAATATCATGTGGATTACAAAATCACCTTTAAATATAATGGTCAGAAGCAGACAATTTATTGGTCCCAACATGAACATTACTGCTTGTATATCTTTATAAACTTTAAAAACAATTTCAAAGAAATATATTATCTCCCAGAGTTTCTTAGGCAGCCTGATTTTTTGTTTTCTCCCTTCATTTTAAAAATAGTTTTTGAGTTTTAGGCAAATACAGAGCAACTCTGCCAGCTGTCAGTGAATTAGAGGATTTTTTAATCCATGCTATCGGAAAAAACTCTCTGCTGTGTTAACTATGGGCTTGTTCACTACCTCTGGATCAATGAAGAATGTTTCCAATCACTGACCACAAACAAAGATGTTGAATATTATCTAAATTGAAACGAGTTAATCCATCATTTGTGATTTTTTTTTTTTGCATTCACTTTTCTTTTTTTTTCTTTGGCTTTTGGCTTGGTTCATGAATTTTGTGCAAAATAAAAAATCCACTTTTTTTGTCTCTAACCTGTTTTGTGACTTTTTCGCTAAAATGGTGTAACATTTGAGCCTAAAAATCTGCTGTGCAAAAAAAAATTGCTCCCAGGATACATTTCTGAAAGCATTTTTTTGGACTCTTTAAAAAATCACATTCAATAAATTGACCAAAAATATCAGGAGACCACAAGTCTTTCCCATAATGGAATCATAACCAGAAAAAAGAACAGGCAAACACAAATGAAATTGCTTTAAAGAACATACACCAAAAACTAGGCAAGGCAAAAATGTATTAATGAATCAGTCCCAATAAGTTTATTAGAACTTAACAATTTGTAAACTGTAATTACAGCAAGTCACATGTCAGACTAGTTTAAAAAAAACTAAAGGCGTGTTTTACTTACTGATTCTTCATTCTCCACATTATACAGTGTGCTAAAGTGTCCGTACAGAAAATATTCTTGGCAATTTTTTGGCGCTGTTCTCATTGACTTAATGCATACTTTAATGCATAATGAAGACTATGGTTACACACTGACTGGTAGTTGAAAGACATACTTTTTTCAAAATTGTTATACTAGTCGTTAGTCAACAGATATCCAATCCAGCTGAATTTCTGTGCAACAACATTTACTATCATTAATTGCAACTAGAAGATTGACATTTCAAACATTAATGTAATGTGGCCAAAATTTGTCTTCTAGCCATAGAACATGAAATAATGATTCCCTACGCCAATGAGAGCACACATCTTCTTACATCAGAATAAATGTAGATTTACAGTAGTTGTTGAGATTTTTATGGATAACATAGTTTATGCAGTTTTGTAAATATTTCTTAGGCAACTATAAGGTCTGAGATGGTATTGCAGTAGCAGTGTAACAATATTTCCATGTAGGTCACACAGGCCCATAGAAGTAGCCACAACAGAAATAAGAAAAGGGATAGGATATTATGCTAACTGCAGAATGGCATCATGGAACTTGATGTAGCTATTTTACTAAACAAGTGACAATTGCTATTTTACAACATAAATGGATTCTATGCATTATGATGTATATGGCATAGACCTATCTCAAATACATGTAAAAACAAATGAATACAGCCCTCGTATAAAACATACAGACCAGAACACAGAGTGTTATGTATGCTTCTGGCAACATTGAATTGAAGAAATCAAAATATCCAAGTATAGGAAGATTCTGGGGTTGACAATTAATTAGTATTCTCTGTCACACGCCTAACAAGCAGTAGGTAATTCATAATAGGGCAGGGGTAACCTTCACTTCCAAAATCAAAAGATACAAAAACACAATCAAAAAGATACTGTTTATAAAAATAGGAAAGCTAATAAATAGAATACATTAGGTATGATTGCTATGAATGATTTTAAAAAGATAATGCACAGTATTAGATCCAGAAGCAGATCAGTGCCATGTTGATAGACTTCCAGTTCAATTACTGTCTTCCAAGTGTTGAATCTGAAATCATTCTTGGTATGAGATTACAGCGCTGATAAAAAGACAAATACAACATTGGTTAAGTAGTGGTATGACATTTTTTACTAAAATAAACACAGGAGGCGGCGCACAGATGCAAGAGCTGGATGATGGACGGCTGGGAGGCGGCTGAAACAGGGGGAGACGCCATACCTCTGGGACTCAATTCAGGTATGGGGCACAAAAATCAAGATTTCAGTGTTACTAGAGATCAGAAACATAAGAGCCACCTTCACAGAATGCAGCCTTAGTGCTGCTGAAGGTGGCTCTTTTACTTAAAATGCCCTGGGGGGTGACCAGTTCTCTTTAACACAGTCCGACTGAAGCTAGTAAAACCTAAAGCCTCCCCAACATGTTTCATCAGAGATCTGGCATCATCAGGGAAAGCTTTAAGCCTCTGTCCGATGCCAGATCTCCGGTGAAACATGTTGGGGAGGCTTTAGGTTTTACTAGCTTCAGTCAGTGTTAATGGAAAAAATATTAGAGAGCAGTTGGTAGCGGCCGCACCAAGCTAATATTTATCAAAATTTACTAGTGCAGGATATAGGGAATTACTATATTGTGATCATAGCGGGGAAGGGGTTATATCCCCATGTCCCCTTATGCACACTGGCTGTCATATCTTTTCATCTTATTTTTGAAATAGTTCATTATAAGTTTATTTGTAACCATCTTTAGTTAGGGATCAGTTGCCTTCCTTGGCAAATCACAAGTAGGGTGCCCAACATGTTCATAATATTATAAGAGGAAACTTAGCACTCAAAATGATGAAAAAAAATGTATTTTATTTTTAATTTTTTTTAATTTTTATTGCAATCCAGCGTCATTCCTCAGCGACGGATGTCGCACACAGCAAAGCTGCCTCTCATACGGCCCCTTTACAAGGTCTCCCTGAAACCCATAGCAATCAGTTCTGATGACGGTCTTTTCAAGACCGAAAACGTTAAACCTTTGATTGCAATAAAAATCAAAAAAAAAAATTTTTCTTCATCTTGAGAGCTAAGTTTCTTCCCATACAATAAGCAACTTTGTGATATATCTTACCAGAGAAATCTGCTTCTTTCTCTGTCAGGATTCATCATTCACTTAGAAAATTCTCATTTCTCAAGTAAAATCTGTATTCATTGAAGACAGATTTTTACGTTGCCGGTAGGAGATGACCATTGTTTTTTATAACATTTAATGGATAAGGGAGTCTTAAGCAACTAACATCCTCCTCTCTCCCCTCCACATTCACTATTATCAGTTGCCATCATAAAAATCTCTCTTCAAGACAGATTTTACCTGTGAATTGAGACTTTTGAGAATGAATGATCAGTCCTGGTGGAATAAGAAGCAGATTTGTCTGATAAGATATATTACAAAGTAACTTATTTTTATATGCACTATTGATTTATTAATGGTTACCATTTAAACAAAATTCTCTTTTATCTCTACATTCAGCATTGGTGATGCACTGTAAGCATCGGTGATAAAGAGTCTGTCCAAAAATCATAATTTCCTTATATAAAGTAAATGTACGAGTATTACCTTTAATGATGACTTGCATCACAATGTTCTATTGACCTATCTTCTTACACTGGAAAAAAATAAAACAAAATACTTTTATAGCACATGTAAAGCAGAGTTCTAACATAATTTTAAGTAAATATTTTTCACTCATTTGGCAAATAATACCTAGGATACTAAACAAGGATTATGCGCAAGCTTTGTAAATGAATATAGCATATTCTATACTGGAGTATTTGAGCGCAACTTACAAAAAAGTATTCTCTTGAATAGGGATAAGGTGCAGTACCCATCAGTGATCACTAAGGAATGAATGGAGCCGCGGTTTTCTGCCCCATGCATTGCTTATATCTGGACACCGCTGAGCAGATTTAAACTAGAGGGGGTGGGATGTTGAATCACCACTGATCACACGTATTGTAGATCAGTTCAGTTCTGAACAATCCCTTTAAGCCACACTCCGGTGTTGATCTAGTATTCAAACATGGAAGTTATAAAAAACTTATCCCTGAAAGTAAAACTTCATTACATCTACAAAACAAGGAATTCAGGAATATGCAAAAAAATGGTACCAGACTAACAAATAGGCCCTGATTCATCAAAGTAGTATTGCCAGAATTTTGGCTTAGATTGCTTTGAAAACTCGCAAAATTTTGCCGCAACTCAGAGTTGCACAAACATTTTGTGACTTTTGTCATTTGAGTTTCTCCCAGCTATGTGAAAATAGGTGGAGCTGGGGCGTGACAAAGCGCAGTAGGGTGTAATGTCATGGCTCATCTAATTCATGACAAGTTCTGGCATTTCCTGCCCCAGAAATCGTACTCCAGTAAGAGATTATGATTTTGGAGAGGCACACAGAGACACCCACACTCCTCAGATGTTCCTGATTTTGACTTAGAGCACAAAAAGTACAAAAGGTAAGTAGGCACTGGGAAACATGGCAAGCTTATCAAGATGTTTGCCTCTAGTCAAACTGTTTTCTTTCAATTTATTTTTAAATTTACTGTTCCTTGTCACAGGAAAAAAAACTACTCAAAGATCTAGACAGAAAATATTTTTGCACTCACTTTTTGGCCCTGATTTTTTTTAGGGCTGGCAGTTAGCACACCATTCTTATTGAGGGCAAAGCTAGAGTAAGATGTAACTAATTCATTAAGTGGCGTGCATCTCTTAATGTGTGGGCTCATCTTGCAGCTGCTGTTCGCTTTTGATAAAAAATATTACTATAACCAGGGGTTGGCAAAACTTTATGGAATAATTTATAGTTGCGCAAATTATTATGAATTTGCCTTGAGGATTTTGACACACCCCATTCGGCCCTAGCACTGCCCCTTTTGGTGAAGCTAGCTAAAACTGTTGTAAACTGCAAAAATCACAAAATGTTTGCATAAATTTGAGCTGCACTCAAATTTTGCAATATTTCAATGCATTTTATGCTTAATTTAGAATTCTGTCGAAACACCTTGGCAAAACAGGTACCTACTCTTGTTTTATGGTCTGAACGATGCAAACAAAGTCTCTGCTTTTAGATTAATTCTTTCACAACCTTTTTTTAACTTTTTTTTAAGAAGTACAAAACACTTTGGATCGCTACTGGAGAATGTGTAGGAACAAATGCTAAAACTACAGCATGCTGTTTCATTATTATTTTGATTTAAATCAACAATCATTTAAAAAGCCACCAGAAATTATGAAATGTGTGTTCAGTTAATTTCCTATTGACTTCCAGTCTACATTTGGCTGCTGACTTTTTTGAGCAAAAAAAAGCAAAAATGTAACACCCTGAAAAGTGTTATTTATTCACATATATACAATTGAGGTAATTGAGGTAACTTGCCTTGGCGTTACAGCTATCATTGCTTGATGTTCCTGATACCTGGAACCATTTGACTATAGATGAGAGGTTAGAAGTTCGTTCATTACTTTCTTCCAGACATCTGCAGAAACCAACAAAAAATACACCAAGTTAAAAAAAACATAAAGCCGATTCCTTTAAAAATAAATATTCAGCAGTTACAAGGGTTGTCCAGGCAAAATGAAAAAGTTTCCAATTCATTTGTATCTGTAATAAATATCAGACTGATTCATACTCACCTACCAGTATCCTTCTGAATCCAGTGCAGGGTCCTTCATGTGCTGACACGGGAGGAGAATATATAATTGTTCCACCAGCAGCAGGACCACTGCGGCTTGTGATTGACTACAGTGGTCAAGTGAACTGAGCAGCAGCTCATCAGAAAAACATCCAAGGATGCACTGCTCAAGCCGCCAGACTGCTGTAGCTGATCACAGGTCACAATGGTCCTGTTGCTGGAGGAACAGTGATGTCTTCTCTTCCTGTCTCAGTGCAAACCACGCAGAGGATGGCACTGCATCCAAATGGGTTCTGGTATGTAAGCATCAATTAGTTTGCTATTTATTTAACCACTTAGTGACAAGCCAATTTTGACCAAGTCAATTTTTATCATTCTGACCACTGTCCCTTTATGAGGGAATCTGGAATGATTCAACGGATTTCACTGATTCTGAGTCTGTTTTCCTGTGACATATTATACCTTATGTTAATGATAAAACGTCTTTGATATGACTTGCATTAATTTATCAAAAAGGTGGAAATTTGGTAAAAATTTAGAAAATTTAGCAATTTTCAAACTTTTAATTTTTGTGCCCTTAAAGGGAACCTGTCACCTGAATATGGCGGGCTCTGTTTACGGTCTGATGGGCGGTGTTTTTTGTTCTTTCTTGCACCCCTTCCTTTCCCACTGGCCGCAATATTGTCTTGAATTTCATTAGGTTTCCTCCGTAGTACACGTGTGTGCAATGCAATCTTGCCTTGCACATGCGCAGTATGCTTTGCCCAACTGCGGGCAAAGCCGAAAAGCATTATTGCGCATGCGCCGGCGCACTATGTCCCGGAACACAGCGAACACAAGACAATATTGCGGCCAGTGGGAAAGGAAGGGGTGCATGAAAGAACAGAAATCACCGCCCATCGGAACGCAAACAGAGCCCGCCAAATTCAGGTGACAGAGTTCTTTAGAGAGTCATGTCACAAAAAATAGTTAATAAATAACATTTCCCACATGTTAGCTTTACATCAGCACAATTTTGGAAACATAATTTTTTTTGCTAGGATGTTATAAGGGTTGAAAGTTGACCTGCGATTTCTCATTTTTCCAGCAAACTTGACAAAACCATTTTTTTAGCGACCACCTTACATTTCAAGTGACTTTGGGGGGGTCAATATGGCAGAAAATACCCCAAAAGTGACAATATTCTAAAAAATGTGTGTATGTCCGGGATTGGCATCTGCACCGTCGTAGCTACAGCCACAAAATTTTGCACAGTCACACGTCTGGACCCCGAGAGTGTCATAGGCTATGTTGTGAGGCGAAATTTTAACCCCGCGCGTTCCAATTCACCAAACAATTTTGCCCCTATCTACATAATGGGGAAAAAGTGAAAGGAAAAGTGTTGGAGGCAAATTGACAGCTGCCAGATGTGAACAAGGGAGACTCAAAGAATGAGAGCGATGGCGCCAAAGAGTATATACCGTACAGTTGCTAAGGTGGGGCCCCGACATGGGATACTCACCACACACGGGGATATGAACACACACACAAAATGCACCACATACTACCATGTGCTTGAACACATATACCACCCTCAGCACACATTTAACCACACATACACCAACCTCGCCACATAAAAGTCAAAACACAAAAGTCTAGCTATTATAGCAAACCATCTTGAAACAGTTTAGATATTTTCTCATCAGCTGAAAATATTTAGCAGGAATCTGAATCCTCTATTGGAGAGACTTCCTTATCATACATGGAATTTATTATTTATTATTTAGTGCCCTGAGCTTCAAGTGCTTAATTAACGATTAATATAATTTTACTTAAAGTGAACCTGTCACCAGGTTTTGCCAATATGAGATACGGCCACCACCTTTCAGGGCTGATACAAAGGATTCTACAATATTGTATATATGCCCACAAACTGACCTGAATGACAATAAAAAGACTTTCTATTATACTCAACTGCAGGGTGATCTGGTCTGCAGGGTGTCGCTCCTCTTGGTCCAGAGCCTCGTATCTTCTTACAATTGCTGTCCTCCTTTTTTCTTCATTTAGATCAAGCGTCCTACATCATCCACACAGTCTCCCCAGCATTGTGCACACCCGCAGGCGCACTTCTCTGCCATGGAGAGGCCACAGCAAAGTACTGCGGTGCACTGGCAACGGGAAACGTCAAAGAGCCCAGGTGCCTGCACACTGCAGTATTTTACTCTGCCCTCGTCAGGGCACAGAAGTATGCCTGAGCAGGCGAGCGGTGCTGGGGAGACTGTATAGATTGCATAGGGATGCGTCATCTATGCGTAAAAAGGAGGACGGCAATCGTAAGAAGATGGGAGGCACCTAACCAAGGAGATCAACACCACTCCATCTAGACCACCCCATAGACGAGTATAATAAAATGCCTTTTTCTTGTCTAGTAGGTTGGGTTGGGATAATATATACTGCATTATAGAATTCTGTATATTGGCCCTGAAAGGTGCTGGCCGTATCTCATATCAACCAAACTTGGTTCTCTTTAACAAACTACCGTATATACTCAAGTATAAGCCGAGATTTTCAGCCCACTTTTTTGGGCTGGAAGTCCCCCTCTCGGCTTATACTCGAGTCATACCCAGGGGTCGGCAGGTGAGGGGGAGCTGGGGTTGTCAAATTATACTCACCTATTCCTGGCGCGGTCCCTGCAGGTCCCTGGCTTCCCGGCGACGGCAGCTTCCTCCTGTACTGAGCGGTCACATGGTACCGCTCATTACAGTAATAAATATGCGGCTCCACCTCCCATAGAGGTGGAGCCGCATATTCATTACTGTAATGAGCAGTAACGGTGACCGCTCACTACAGGAAGAAGCTGCAGCGTCGGGGAAGCAGGGACTGCACAGCGCCAGGAGCAGGTAAGTATAACAGGGAGGGGAGCGCTGCGCTGCGCGATATTCACCTGCTCCTAGTTCCGACACCACTCCATCTTCAGCAGTGCTGCTCAGGTCAGAGGGCGTGGTGACGTAGTTAGTGCACGCCCTCAGCCTGAACGTCAGTGCTGAAGATGGAGCGGCGCCGGAACAATGAGCACGTGAATATTGAAAGCACCGGGGGCCTGAGCGACGGAGAGGTGAGTATGTGATTTTTTTTATCACAGCAAATGGAGCAAGTGTCTGTATGGAGCATCTATGGGGCCATAACGTTTGTGCAGCACTATAAGGGGCCATAACGTTTGTGCAGCACTATAAGGGGCCATAACATTTGTGCAGAACTATATGGGGCCATAACATTTGTGCAGCACTATAAGGGGCCATAACGTTTGTGCAGCACTATACGGGGCCATAACGTTTGTGCAGCACTATACGGGGCCATAACGTTTGTGCAGCACTATACGGGGCCATAACGTTTGTGCAGCACTATATGGGGCTATAACGTTTGTGCAGCACTGTATGGGGCCATAACGGTTGTGCAGCACTATATGGGGTCATAACGTTTGGGCAGTACTATATGGGGCCATAATGTTTGTGCAACACTGTATGGGGCCATAACATTTGTGCAGCACTATATGTGACCATAACGTTTGTGCAGCACTATATGGGGCCATAACGTTTGTGCAGCACTATATGGGGCCATATCGTTTGTGCAGCACTATATGGGGCCATAACGTTTGTGCAGCACTGTATGGGGCCATAATGTTTGTGCAGCACTGTATGGGGCCATAACATTTGTGCAGCACTATATGTGGCCATAACATTTGTGCAGCACTGTATGGGGCCATAACGTTTGTGAAGCACTGTATGGGGCCATAACGTTTGTGCAGCACTATAAGGGGCCATAACATTTGTGCAGCACTATAAGGGGCCATAACGTTTGTGCAGCACTATATGGGGCCATAACGTTTGTGCAGCACTATATGGGGCCATAATGTTGGTGCAACACTGTATGGGGCCATAACATTTGTGCAGCACTATATGTGGCCATAACGTTTGTGCAGCACTGTATGGGGCCATAACGTTTGTGCAGCACTATATGGGGCTATAACGTTTGTGCAGCACTGTATGGGGCCATAACATTTGTGAAGCACTGTATGGGGCCATAACGTTTGTGCAGCACTATATGGGGCAAGTGTCTATATGGGGCCATAACGTTTGTGCAGCACTGTATGGGGCAAGTGTCTGTATGGGGCCATAACATTTGTGCAGCACTATATGGGGCAAGTGTCTGTATGGGGCTATAATCAACGTTTGTGCAGCACTGTATGGGGCCATAACGTTTGTGCAGCACTATAAGGGGCCATAACGTTTGTGCAGCACTATAAGGGGCCATAACGTTTGTGCAGCACTATATGGGGCCATAACGTTTGTGCAGCACTATATGGGGCCATAATGTTGGTGCAACACTGTATGGGGCCATAACATTTGTGCAGCACTATATGTGGCCATAACGTTTGTGCAGCACTGTATGGGGCCATAACTTTTGTGAAGCACTGTATGGGGCCATAACAATTGTGCAGCACTATATGGGGCAAGTGTCTATATGGGGCCATAACGTTTGTGCAGCACTATATGGGGCAAGTGTCTGTATGGGGCCATAACATTTGTGCAGCACTATATGGGGCAAGTGTCTGTATGGGGCTATAATCAATGTTTGTGCAGCACTATATGGGGCAAGTGTCTGTATGGAGCATCGTATGGGGCCATAATGTTTGTGCAGCACTATATGGGGCCATAATGTTTGTGCAGCACTGTATGGGGCCATAACATTTGTGCAGCACTATATGTGGCCATAACGATTGTGCAGCACTATATGTGGCCATAACGATTGTGCAGCACTGTATGGGGCCATAACGTTTGTGCAGCACTATATGGGGCCATAATGTTTGTGCAGCACTGTATGGGGCCATAATGTTTGTGCAGCACTGTATGGGTTCATAACGTTTGTGCAGCACTGTATGAGGCCATAACGTTTGTGCAGCACTATATGGGGCAAGTGTCTATATGGGGCCATAATGTTTGTGCAGCACTGTATGGGGCCATAACATTTGTGCAGCACTATATGGGGCAAGTGTCTGTATGGGGCTATAATCAACGTTTGTGCAGCACTATATGGGGCAAGTGTCTGTATGGAGCATCGTATGGGGCCATAACTTTTGTGCAGCACTATATGGGGCAAATATCTTTATGGAGCATCTTATGGGGCCATAATCAGCATTTGCGCAGCATTATATTGGGTAAATATGTCTATGGAGCATCTTATGGGGCCATTATTAACCTTTATGCAGGATTATATGGGGTATATTTTAATATGGAGCATCTTATGGGGCCATAATGAACTGTATGGAGCATTATATGGGGTTCCTGATTCAATATGGATATTCAAAAACACTTAACCTACTGATGTCTCAATAAATTTTACTTTTATTTGGTATCTATTTTTACTTTTGACATTTACCGGTAGCTGCTGCATTTCCCACCCTAGGCTTATACTCGAGTCATGAACTTTTCCCAGTTTTTTGTGGCAAAATTGGGGGGGGTTGGCTTATACTTGGGTCGGCTTATACTCGAGTATATACGGTAATTGATATAAACTGCAAAAAAATGTACTACATTAATAACACAACATAAAATAATTCCATAGGTGTCCTCAGCTTCAAGCACTTAATTAATTACATTGAACTACTGGATATAACCAGTGTATGTTTATTTATATTAAACATAAGATGCATGGAACTGTGCCTTAACAAAATATTTTATAAAGATAACTATTGAAGAAAAACATTTTGAAATGTTGAAAATACTTACTCATCTGCTAAAAATGTTTCAAAGGAATATGGATCTTCTATTGGATTATCTTGAATGTCAAACTTGGAATTAATAAGCAATATATTTTGGTTTCCATGGCTGTCCTCAGCCTCAAGCACTACATAAAAAGGCATTGTAGCATTCACGTTGCTATAAAGGAAACTGCTCAGCACGGAGTTGCTAAAAATGGAAATTTTTAATTTTATTTGGTCATTGGGGCTATCAGGGGGATATGATGTTGTCCCTAGAGTGGTCCCTGGTTCAGGAGTAGGTGTATCAGTGGTCTCTGTCCCTTGTTCAGGAGTAGGTGAATCAGTGGTGTCTGGCATTCGTTCAGAAGTGGGTGAATCAGTGGTCTCTGTCCCTTGTTCAGAAGTGAGGAAATCAGTGGTCTCTGTCTCTGGTTCAGAAGTGGGTGAATCAGTGGTCTCTGTCCCTGGTTCAGAAGTGAGGAAATCAGTGGTCTCTGTCTCTGGTTCAGAAGTGGGTGAATCAGTGGTCTCTGTCCCTGGTTCAGAAGTGAGGAAATCAGTGGTCTCTGTCTCTGGTTCAGAAGTGGGTGACTCAGTGGTCTCTGTCCCTGGTTCAGAAGTGGGTAAATCAGTGGTCTCTGTCCCTGGTTCAGAAGTGAGGAAATCAGTGGTCTCTGTCTCTGGTTCAGAAGTGAGGAAATCAGTGGTCTCTGTCCCTGGTTCAGAAGTGAGGAAATCAGTGGTCTCTGTCCCTGGTTCAGAAGTGGGTGAAACAGTGGTCTCTGTCCCTGGTTCAGAAGTGGGTGAATCAGTGGTCTCTGTCCCTGGTTCAGAAGTGGGTGCATCAGTGGTCACTGTCCCTGGTTCAGAAGTGGGTGCATCAGTGGTCACTGTCCCTGGTTCAGATGTGGGTGAATCAGTAGCGGAGGTAGTAGTGGATTCTGTAGTGGGTTCAGGAGTGGAGGTAGTAGTGGATTCTGTAGTGGGTTCAGTAGCGGAGGTAGTACTGGATGCTGTAGTGGGTTCAGGAGTGGAGGTAGTAGTGGATTCTGTAGTGGGTTCAGGAGTGGAGGTAGTAGTGGATTCTGTAGTGGGTTCAGGAGTGGAGGTAGTAGTGGATTCTGTAGTGGGTTCAGGAGTGGAGGTAGTAGTGGATTCTGTAGTGGGTTCAGGAGTGGAGGTAGTAGTGGATTCTGTAGTGGGTTCAGGAGTGGAGGTAGTAGTGGATTCTGTAGTGGGTTCAGGAGTGGAGGTAGTAGTGGATTCTGTAGTGGGTTCAGGAGTGGAGGTAGTAGTGGATTCTGTAGTGGGTTCAGGAGTGGAGGTAGTACTGGATTCTGTAGTGGGTTCAGGAGTGGAGGTAGTAGTGGATTCTGTAGTGGGTTCAGGAGTGGAGGTAGTAGTGGATTCTGTAGTGGGTTCAGAGGTAGTACTGGATGCTGTAGAGGGTTCAGGAGTGGAGGTAGTACTGGATGCTGTAGTGGGTTCAGGAGTGGAGGTAGTAGTGGATTCTGTAGTGGGTTCAGGAGTGGAGGTAGTACTGGATGCTGTAGTGGGTTCAGGAGTGGAGGTAGTACTGGATGCTGTAGTGGGTTCAGGAGTGGAGGTAGTACTGGATGCTGTAGTGGGTTCAGGAGTGGAGGTAGTAGTGGGTGTTGTGGTTGGCTTAGAAGTGGATGTAGTAGTGGGTTTTGCCGTTGTTATAGCTGGTTCTTGTTCTGAAAATAAAAAGAAATTATATGCATATAAAATAAGTAGCCAAACAGATAGGTTGAGCCATATTTGCAATGTGAGTCCAATTAGAGCAGTTCTTTGAATTTAAGTTGGATTTTGCATTTTCTACTACAAGGATCAGTCAGTAGTCAATCACTGGTTTCAGTGTGTTAACCTCACTAACATCAATGCTGTTGTAATTATTGCTCACATGCTGAAATAACATCATCACTGCAATTACAGTGACAGATTAATGATCAAGGGGCTATATTTGCATGAAGAATAAGGATTCTAAAAGAAAACATTTTTTTATTTGAATTAAAACATTTCTGTAGCAATGTAAATCCATTTTAAAATAGAATTGTAATTATTTTAAGGCTGTGTTCCCAAATGGATAGAGGTTGTGTTATATTATTTCTCTTACATATTAGATGCCCCTTAATATTTCACTACTTAGTAAATATTTAGATAAGTGATGGCCAATTATAGGCTATCATAGCGCAGTTATTACATTATAATTTTCATGGCTTCAGAGAACACATTATGATATTCAAAAGAGTCTTAAATATTCATCATCATGATTTGTTAATACAGACGGTTTATTCTATTGTTCATGAGATTATGCATAAAATTATTGCAAGCATAAACTTTATAGTTTTTATGTAAAAAAAAATGTTGTGGTATCACACACCTGTACAATAGACCTCAAACTTTAAGCTTCCAGAAAACTTGTAAACGTAAAATCCTCCAGGGCAGGCCTTTACTTGTATGGTTGGTCCAGTGATTGGAGGTTCTGTGTTACTCCAAAGCGGAACTGTTTGCACATTTTGATTAATTGATTGGTAATTAGCATTGAGAGAAAAAGGATTAAGAGATCCACATTTCAGTGCTCCAACAGACCCCGCTCTCATTCTAAAGCCCTCTTTATATCTGAACCAGCCAAAATAGTATCGATCAGTTTGAAATCTTCCAGTGCTGTTAATAGTGTACAGCCTATTGGATCCATCCAACGTTTGGAACTCTTTACAAGGATCAACACACTTCATTGATCCATTTACCTTAACACAATCTTCATCAATGCTGCATACTGTAGTAGGACATAGAATCGATGCATCATACTTGCAAATGTAGATGCCATTCCTATTGGTACAGTAAGCTGTAGAGGCACACTTATCAGTATTTGTTGCGCATTCGTCAATATCATCACAGTTTTTTGTGGCTCCGTTCCAGGTGTAGCCTTGTGGACAGCAGCTTGCGGAATCACAGAACACAAGTTTCGTGCAGTTAAAACCATTTCCTGCAGTTCCACTAGGACAACTACATTCTACGTAATTAGTCAACTGTTTGCAAGTGGCATCTTTATGGCAATCTTGGCATGTTTTCGCATCTATAAATAGAAAATAGAATAGTAATAGTAATGATGCAGTACAAAAAAGGTGAATGTTTTAAGAATTCATCTCATGAGTGTAATTACTTAAAAACAAGTTTGTTCCCTCTACAGAAAGCAAATGGAATATTGTGACACACTTTGAATATACTGAATATTCATTGCTTTTTTTCCAATTTTTATTTCTTGTTCCTATACTGTGCAGTACTAAAAAAAAAGTTGGAACATGGAAACTGCCAACAAGCAGATGTTGATTGATTCACCATAAGTTTCTCCATTTTTCAGTATATAGAGGTGTACTATAATAAATAAATAGTCTGATTCATTTATTAACACGCTAATCTGTTCTTGACCCAAGACCAAAATATACACCTTAGGAGGCTGTGTGTTACCATACAATGATATACATGTCTCTCATGGTGATCTTGTGAGTGCTTTCTGTGCACCCATGGGATTAGCACACATAAGGGGACTGTGCTACACAGAAAATATTTAAGAAAATTACGATAAGTTATTCCTTAGCTGCTATGATCAAGCATGATCACAACATTATACAACGGAGAAAGACCCCTAAGGTCCCTGTCACTGCTACAGTATGTCAGAGTCTCTGTGAAACCCATCTAAAGGCTGTGCTCCATAGGAGAATGTGATTTGTCCTATATACTGTATCTCAATAATGTAATTTTTCTGTCTAAAAAACAAGTGATCAAGCAATCGCATTAAAGTTCATCTCTCCTATGAAGGCTAAAAAATAAAGTGTAAAGTAAAATTAAATGTTTTAAAAATATTTAAAAAATCTAATAAATAACCCTAAAAGTTTAAATGAACCTCTTCTCCCATTTTCCCCCAAGATAAAAATAAAAAGTAAGCAATATTTGGTACTGTTGTATATAAGTTCAATTTAAAAAAATATCAAATTGCCTAGCCTATACTGTAAATGTCGTAAAGAGAAAAGTATCGAAACAGCAAAATTGCCATAGTATTGTTGTCACAACTCAAACAGGAAATTCAATAAAAAGTGATCAAAATGTCATATGTGCCCCAAATGGTACAATGAAAAATTGTAGTTTGGCATAATCTAAAATTATGTTACATATTAAGTAACTGAAGAAAGCATGCAAATACTTACTAGATGGGAATGCTGGAAAAAAAGAAAACAATAAGCATTAAAACATTTAAAGTATAAAACTGAACAATTGACATAAAAAGCAAATAAATTTAAGATGGGTTCATAAATATAAAGGGTGGTCCATGTATATGGATACACCTAAATAAAATGGGAATGGGAAAAATTTTCAAGATGGGTGGTGATGGGCGCACTAGGTCCCAGAAGTATTTTGCTGTGTTACGGGACATAGTGCGGCGGCGCATGCGCACTAATGCTTTTCAGCTTTGCCCGCAGTTGGGCTTGTGCATGTACTATGGAGGACAGAGAATGAACTTCAATCCAATATTGCAGCCAGCATGCAGCCAGCGGGTAAGGAAAGGGTGAATCAAACACCCGAAAACCCTGGCTGAAAATTGTTCCCTTCAAATTCAGGTGACAGAGTCCCTTTAATGACATGTAAATGATAGAAACATGGAAACAAAATTTTCAAAACATCTAGATTTATTCAGTACTGATTATGAGTGACAGAAATACATACACTTAGATGCCTTGGCTGCTATTATTGAGGTTATTCATGGTTGTGTGAGGAATGCTCTACTATGCTGAAAGCATTAAAGCACAAAAAAAATCAAGATCCACTGTTAACAGCTTCTTTTCTTCTTGCATTTGACAACCAATGATGTCCTACATATGCTTGTTTGAAGACAAGTCCAAAGACCCTGGAGACCACCTTAGCATGTTTAGGCTATGAAGGCCGCTCATGGTAATGTGAGCAACATGCAACCTGCTAATGTCATATTGAAAAATAGCTTTAGGGACACTTTGGAGAAGCTGTTCCAGCAGCGTGAGCACTCAGGTTCTCAGGGCTCACGTGAGGTTGGCACTTCACATTAGCCATGCACCAAATCAGCCTCAGCTTCACTGTCCCCTCCTTTGGATGTATTGAACAGCAAAGGAAGCAATGGCTGAGGCTTCTCTCTGACTTCCTCTTAGTGTTTGATTTGTCTGAAGGCAGGGACAGTGGATCCAGCATTCATTGGGCACAGGGGGCACCTGACATAACAACCTCATGTGAGCCCCAGGAACGCAAGTGCTGACAGTGCTGCAACATTGTTGGGGAGTATATGTGTTTTAATTTTAACAAGGCAAACTATTAGGAATGAGAAAGGGTATGGCCATTTCGCAAAAGTGTCCCAGGAGCCAATTTTTATGTTGTTCATCTGAGCAACCTGCATGGACTCAAAGTGCTGTCATGACCTGCAATGTCTCTGGACTTATCACTCATTGAGCATTACTGGGACATCATTGGTTGGCAATTAGACAGGGAGCAGCAAACAGCGAATCTTGTTGATTTGTGTGCCCTTGTGTATTCAACAGGGAAGGACATTCCTCAGACACCTGTTAGTAACCCTACTGATAGCATGTCAAGGTTTGTAAGTGTGTGTATATCTTTATTCAATACTGAATAAACTGAGATTATTTAAAAGTTTTGCCTCCATTTCTTCATAATTTACATATCTTTAACATATCTATCAATCCTATGATTTCCATAAATCAATAAGTTTTCCTTCTTGCTGTTGCAATTTCTACCTAAGGTTCTAAAGCAAAACTAGATTATAGAGAATACACGTTCTTCATTGATATTGCAATAGCAAGAAATATTACTGCATTATGCAATTGCATTAAGCAATAAATAGTTTGATAGGGACCTAAGGTACAGTTGTGTGAATGTAGCCTTAAGTTGACATATCCCTGCCTTGTTCAATTATTGTGTGCCATTGTTACGTCTCATGGCAATGAGTCTGACATGTATATAGGGAACCATGATAGTAATGGAGAGTGCATTTTTATGTTATTTCAACTCCCCAAAAAGATTTCAATTGAAACCCCTAAAAAAAAACTGTAAATGCTATTGTACAACATGCTATTTAGAGGAAAAAATTCACATTATCTATATTTAATCCATCATAAACTTTTACTTACATATGATTGAACAGCTGTGTTTGATGTAAAGAGCAAATATTAATATAAGCGTGGTCTTCAAACTTCCCATGATGAATGATCAAAGCCTGAAAAAGCGAAACGCATTCATTAGGAGTGAATAAGAGAGGGAGATAGCGTTCAGTGTGGAGACAGCGTCAGAGAGAGAGAGAGAGACTATCATATAGGTGCAAGATATATTGGGGAAGCAGTCGGCAAGAGATACAATCTACTACAATGTAAATAGTTTTCGGACAATTTGCCTCGAAGCAGGTGCTTATCCTTAAATAAAAATTATACTTTTTCTGCAAGGATCTGATATGTCATTCTTAGGAAATCTAGTGTGAAGTCATCAGCAAATGAGGCTGGAAGTGCACTGGGGATGTGTCAATGCACTCGGAAGACGTTACATTTGTAAAAACTTGCTTTAAATGGTGATTAAAAGAAGAACAAAAAAGCAGATTTATTCATCAAAGTTATCAATTTAATCAGTATTACAGCATCATTGCAACAATGTCTTTACATTACAAAATGGAGCTGACAGGTTCTCTTTAAAGGGACGCTGTGAGCTGATTCATTCTGTCCAAACCACAGGCAGCATGAATCAGAGCCTGAATGCATGATTGCAGCCGACTATATTTTTGTTTAAAATGTTTCAGTGATAAAATATTTAGGAGTACTGGCCAGAGGCATAGTCAGTGACGACACTAGTCCGATGCCGCACCCAGTCAGTTTTTCTCTGCAACATTCCAGGTAAATGTCAGGTCTGTTGCTATGATATGTCAACTTGCAACAGCACTGGGAAAAGCCAGCTGGGTGTGGTGCTGGTGACGTCACCAAATATAGTTCCAGATCTTATAACAATATTTTCTCTGAAACTCCAGAGCTTTTCAGAGAACAATATACCTGCCTCCAATTGTGCAGCCAGGCTCTGATTCATGCTGCAAGTGGTTTGGGGAGCATGAATTAACTGACAGGTTTTCTTTAAACACCAAATATCAAAATGCTGTGCCAAGTAATTTCTTACTTCTTAATGATCGAAGTCTTGTTTGTCAGATACAGAGCTATGTATAGACATAGAAATTACTAATATATGCAGCCACCCCTAGTTTACTGCCTTCAGATTATAGTGAAGAGTAACACAGTATACCATAGGAGGATACAATTTATTTTTATTTTTTGCTTATAAATCGTTGTTAAAAAAATAATTAGTCCTTTATGTATGTTTTGTACATACAGTTGTCAATAGATTTTCCGTTTTCATTCATCTCTAACACTCTGATATTGTTTCCCTAATGCAGAATACAGGTTTCAGTCCTATCCAGCTGCCAGAATGATAGATAGGCCATTGACATAGAACTGTTGTCCCCTAACACTGTAGAGTCTCAGTGTATCCTATGATCATAAGTAGCTTCAACCTTTCAGTCTTGTCTGCTTGCAATAGGTTTCCTCTTGACAGCTTTTACAAGCAGGATACAGGCCTGAGCAGTCAAAAGATACCTCTTATATAACACACTGGAGACTCTGCTTAGAGGTCACACAAGTTCTAATCACCCTTAATGTGACTGAGTGGAGATCATACTTTAGACTCGTTATATAATTGGGCTCCTTATAATTATATTTTTAACTGCATGAGAGAACATGCATAGAAGCAAGGAGGAAAGACCTTTTCCTGGGGCATTTTGTTGCATCTGTTGGGAGAAACTTAATTAGTGATTAAATCTTCCTGTATTTCACATGAATTAAGAGGCTAACCTGTTCACACAGGAGAATGTTTACTATCTTCGTTATCTGACATGGTTGAGATATCACAGAACCAAATTACACTGCTAGAATTTTGCTATTAAGTGAGAAGTATAAGGCCATGTTCACACAGTGCGTTTTTTACCGCGGAACCGCGGCGGTTTTGCCGCTGCGGTTCCGCAGCTGTTTTCCATGCAGGGTACAGTACACTGTACCCTATGGAAAACAGGACACACTGTGCACATGGTCCGGAAATTGTAAAAAAAAAGACGCGCTGAATAGCTCCCGGAAAAAAGAAGGAGCATGTCAATTCTTTTTCCGGAGCCGCAGCGGTTCTGCACCCATAGACCTCCATTGTGAGGTCCAAACCGCAGTAAAACCCGCAGATCAAAAATATATCTGCGGGTTTTACTGCGGTTTGATGTGCAGAACCGCTGCAGCAGGAAGTGCGGGGAGCGGGCGGAAGTGCGTGGGCGGAGTGTGGCTGCCCCCCCCCGTGTTCCGATCCCGCCCCCCCCGTGCTCCGATGCCCCCCCCCCAGTGCTCCGATGCCCCCCCCCAGTGCTCTTATGCCCCCCCCGTGCCCTAATCTCCCCCCCTTATACTCACCCGGCGTCCGTCCGGCCGTCTTCTCCCTGGGCGCCACCATCTTGCAAAATGGCGGGCGCATGCGCAGTGCGCCCGCCGAATCTGCCGGCCGGCAGATTCGTTCCAAAGTGCATTTTGATCACTGAGATATAACCTATCTCAATGATCAAAATAAAAAAATAGTAAATGACACCCCCCACCCTTTGTCACCCCCATAGGTAGGGACAATAAAAAAAATAAAGAATTTTTTTTTTTTTTTTCACTAAGGTTAGAATAGGGGTAGGGGTAGGGTTAGGGTTAGGGGTAGGGTTAGGGTTAGGGGTAGGGTTAGGGGTAGGGTTAGGGTTAGGGTTAGGGGTAGGGTTAGGGGTAGGGTTAGGGTTAGGGGTAGGGTTAGGGGTAGGGTTAGGGGTAGGGTTAGGGTTAGGGGTAGGGTTAGGGTATTTTCAGCCATTTTAACCCTAAAAAAATTCCTAGAAAACACACAGACTCTGGCTAGAAAACTGCATAAAAAAAACGCATCAAAAAACGCATCAAAAACGGACCAAAAAAGGACCAAAAAAAGGACCTGCGTTTTCTGCCAAGAGCTGCAGTTTTTTAAAAAACAGTCAGGAAAAAAAAAGGATGGAAATCCTGAACGTGTGAACATACCCTAAGGGTAAAAAAAACCTGATGTGCTGGTTCATGGATTTGGCACCCAGTATGATTTAAAGATTTATTGCAAAATTAATCTACACAAAATTCTGAGAACCTAAAATAATGTGTTAAAAGTGGGCGCTTTCAATTCAAGATTTCATTTAAAATTGAATTCTGAGAAAAAAAATTGCATTACTTAAATATATACTATATGTAATTTCATCAATATTTTTTTAATTTTTCCCCATTAAATTTATATACATTATATTGAAAATTAATATTATCCAATATGATAGTCTTCAAATGGTTATTAGATCCCAGTAATAGGATATCAAACCTTGATAGATTAACAATTATGTTAACATTAGTTTTCCTTCCTCCTCATACTAAGTTCTGCTGACAAATGAATATCCTTTTAAGGGCTCATACTCACTTGCGAGAAACTCGGATGAGTCTTGCACGTCAATACCTGGCACTGCACCTGGCATTCTGGAGCGGAGCGTGCGGCCGCAGAGCAATACATCAAGCTGAACGCTCCGCTCCTGAGTGCCGGGTGCAGTGCCGGGTATTGCCGTGCGAGACTCATCCGAGTTTCTCGCAAGTGAGTATGAGCCCGAAGAAATCAAATCCAAAAGTCGAAACAGACTTTCCATTTGCATTACCTACTACTTATCTTACCTTCTGGCAGAGCAACTGTTCCTTGATCTAGACTTCAGCTCCTAGCTCAGGGCTTTTAAAGAATCTAACTAACCAGAAAAAGGTGTGGTGTTTCCTTTACACATAGTCTCACGTAGCTCTTAGTTGTAACCTGGGGCAATTTATCATCCAGCCAATACATAGTTCTCTAATGTCATT
The DNA here is from genome assembly GCF_032444005.1 of Ranitomeya imitator. Taxonomy (NCBI): domain Eukaryota; kingdom Metazoa; phylum Chordata; class Amphibia; order Anura; family Dendrobatidae; genus Ranitomeya; species Ranitomeya imitator. The sequence goes on along the minus strand of NC_091284.1, from coordinate 272,727,549 downwards.
CACTAACGTACTGTGAATAGCCTGAAGTTCTTTCCCCCATCTTTAGCTTTAGCTGTTACTTGTGCCTCAGGAACATCAGTGCCTCTCTACGAAATGATTACATTTGGCAAAAGTACCAAGAACTCTAAGCTTTTTGAAGGACTGTAAAATGTGCAAACAATAGGACTCACTGTTTTCAACCAGAAGTGACCCAGCTCATGTTACCTGCTTCCTTTTTGTAGGAATGATCAAAAGGTTTGACGAATGAAATAAGTTTTCACATATCCCCATGACAGGTTATAACTTTCTGATCTATGGAACCTGGACCAATCATTAGAGTAATGATTGTTCGTCCCCGACGAGGAACTTTTATCCCTGTTACAAAGAGGAATATCCGTTTGTATGCATGATCTTTGATTCATTTATTCTCTGTGGGGCTGCCAGGAAAAGTCAAGACTCAGAGCAGCACTTAGCAGCCCCATAGAGAATGAATGAAGCAGTGTCAAAACATGCTTACTGCTGCTTCATTCATAAAGCTTATGACTGTGCGGGTCCTAGCTTAGGGACACCCACTGCACAAGAAGTTATCTTCTAAGCTATAGATAGATGACAACTTGTTTTCACCACATAACCCCTTTAACGACCAGCCTAGACCCCTTCTCTCTTTGATCTTATAACAACAAGAGTGCATTAAGGATTTCAAGGTGTATAGAAATAGGAAAGGTGGCAAACAAGCACCAAGTCCTTCTGTCCCTTGCGGTTAGGTTTGTGATTGTGCACTAAAGAGAATCTGTTTACGCTTTATTATGGGACTCTGCACTTCTACGTATGCCTCTGATTAAGTTTGTAATTGAAATTCCCAATGTAATAACAATTTTGATGTATAATATATATTTGTGCAATTTATATCACAATACTATTTTTTTTACAAAAAAAAAACTTTTATGAGAAAGAGTGTAAATATCTACCCAGATCTCATTTAAGCAGAACTGTTTCCAAGTTCCTTTTTATTATCATTCTCATAAGGAAGAAATGACTAACTGTGATGTATATTTAATTGAAATATTTAAGGTAAAACAGTATTATGACATTTACTTACATAAAAAATCATAAATAACTTGTCCTCTACACCTATGAACACTTCATCTAAAAATGTAACAAATGAGGAAACATTGGCAAAAAACATTCTTGTTAGACACACACCTAAGAAAAGACCTTTATTGGCATCTAATTGCTGTCAGCCTTACATTAGTATGGGGAGAAATTATCAAAACATGCATAGCAGAAGGGTGTTAAAGCCCTGTGGCCATCTGTAGGTGCAACAATATATTCTCATACAGTATAGTCTATATATATATATATATATATATATATATATATATATATATTCAAGTATGATGATAAAAACACTTAAAATAAGTAATGTAAATGTGTCTAAGACTGATATCACACTGCAAAGGGTTACATTTTATAAGTACGTATACCTTTATTCCACTATATATTCCAAACCAAGTCATCTAGTAAAAAAATAAGTGTACCGTACTGTACAGCTTTTTTTTTACTGTAGGAACTAATAGTTAATGGATGCTATACAGTTTAATCTATCATTAGCATATGTTGCCAAATCTTTGTATAACTCAAACAAATATGCAAAATGTAGAATGTAAGACCCCTAAGTATAAATGATGGCGTAACTATCGCATAGTGCCTAGTTCAGAGGCAAAGGGCTGTGATACTTGTGCATTGTTTGGATGTAGTTCAAACTGAAAACTATAGAGGAGAGGAAAGCAATATTGGCTCCTTGTCCACCCAATACTTTATGAAATAAGCCACATGCCCATCAGATACATGCAGCTGCAGAGGATATCTGTGTTCCATTGCAGGAGGTTAAATTAAAAAAAAGTGGTTTGGTACCGTGTTAGCCAGTAGAAAAAAAATATATAGAGAGTGCTCTCAGTCTGAGAGACAAAATAGGAATCTTGTGGGTGTGATACCTTTTAATGGCTAACAAAATATAGTGAATGATGTTACAAAGCAAGCTTTCGAGATGGCTTGCGTCTCTTCATCAGGCTGGTATAACAAAATATTTGAAGAAACTCAATTATATACAGTAATGAGCACATGGAAGGTGTGATACATGGACATTTAAATAAACAGGACATTTAAATAAGCTTAAAGAGAGAATCCTTAATTAGGTAAGGTTAGACAAGTGGTGTGAAAGTTTCATGGACCCCATATGCATGTGAGATCAAAGGGCTGGTGGTACCTTCATTGTTTTTGGAGGAAATTGTTCAGATTTGGTAGTGGGCCATAAATCCTCCTGACAAATTGAGTCCTGTGTGAACAGAATCAAAGATGTTAATGAATTTGCATTCCCAAACCCTGTGATGTTTCTGTGATTTGATGTTGCCTTTCAAAATGCCAACTTTCATATTGTCTATGTTGTGTCCTGCACCACAGAAATGTTTGGCCACTGGTAAATGTTTTTTTTTTGTCTGTAATTGTATGGCGATGAGACCTCATCCTTGCTCTCAGCCTCTGTCCTGTTTCTCCAACATAGAGGCCCCCCACAGGACATATATTGCATAGAATTAAATACACCACATTGGAAGAGGAACATGTGAATGTCCCAGGGATCTTATAGTCCTGCTGTGTGTGGAGGATTTGGATCTTGTCGTTGGTCTCTATATGAATGCAGGTTTTACATCTCCTCCCATTGAAAGGATATGTCCCTCCTGGTGAATCTGAGGGCATTGAACTTTGGATCATGATGTTTCTTAAATTAGGAGGTTGCTTGTAACATAGCAAGGGGGGTCTTTGAATAATATTTTTAACCGGTCATCCTTGTGTAGGATATGGTGAAGTTTCTTAGCCATTTTTCTCAGTATTTCAAGCTGTGGGTTGCAGGTCACTACCAGAGGTACACGATGATTTTCCTCTTTTTTTCCGTATTGAAGTACTTGACTTCTAGGGATCCTTGTGGCCCTAATGATCTGATCATCAATGTAGGTGGGATGGTAACCTTGATTTAAAAATGACATTTTAAGTTGGGTTAGGTGTTCATCCCTGTCCTTAGGACTGGAACAGATACGTTTATATCTGATGGCCTGGCTGTAGACAATGGACTTTTTAATGTGTTTAGGATGGAAGCTGTCCCATCTGAGGTATGTGGGACGGTTAATTAGTTTCCGATACAATGATGTTTGGAATGAACCATTTTGGACTTTTATGGTGGTGTCTAGAAAGTTGATTTTTGTTTTTGAGTGGTCCAATGTCAAGTTTATGGTAGGGTGAAATTTGTGGAATTTTCATGGAAATTTAGAAGTTCTTGTTCGGACTCAGTCCAGATTATTACGATATCATCGATATAACGGAAATAGGCAAAGGGTTTGATGGAGCAGGATGTTAAAAGTCATTTTCCAGTTTAGCCATGAAGAAGTTGACGTACTGGGGTGCCATTTTACTTCCCATAGTGGTGCTGGTGCGTTGTACCTATAGCTCCTCATTGAAAGAGAAAAAGTTGTGTGTGAGGATGAATCTGGTCAGTGTCATTACAGACTCGGAAGGGATCCCATTGTCCTCAAGAAACATTTGGCTGGCGGTTAGTCCATCTTCGTGTGAGATGTTACATTATGAGGATTCAACATCCATGGTGGCTAAGATGGTGCTGTCGGGGAGAGCACCTATCGTGGATAGCTAATTCAGCAGGCCTGTAGTGTCCTGTATATAGCTGGCTGTCTTCCTTACCAGTGGCTTAAGGATGTTTTCTATCCACCCTGAGATTTTTTCAGTGAATGTTCCCACCCCTGAGATGATAGGCATCTCTGGGTTGCTGTTGTGAATTCTGTGGTCGAGCTCCCTCCTGTGGTCACAAGTGGTACTGCGGCTTCTGAGTTTCCTTCCTCAGGTGATGAGCTTAAGTCGTTAGTTGCTGCTCTATTTAACTCCACCTAGTGCTTTGATCCTAGCCTCCAGTCAATGTTCTAGTATTGGTCTTGCTTCCTCCTGGATCGTTCCTGTGGCCTATCTTTCCTGCATAAGCTAAGTTCTGCTTGTGTTACTTTGTTTTGCTATTTTTTCTGTCCAGCTTGCTTTATTGGTTTTTCTTGCTTGCTGGAAGCTCTGAGACGCAGAGGGAGCACCTCCGTACCGTTAGTCGGTGCGGAGGGTCTTTTTGCCCTTCTGCGTGGTTGTTTGTAGGGTTTTGTGTTGACCGCAAAGCTATCTTTCCTATCCTCGGTCTATTCAGTAAGTCGGGCCTCACTTTGCTAAATCTGTTTCATCTCTGTGTTTGTTTTTTCATCTTAACTCACAGTCATTATATGTGGGGGGCTGCCTTTTCCTTTGGGGAATTTCTCTGAGGCAAGGTAGGCTTGTTTTTCTATCTTCAGGGCAAGTTAGTTTCTCAGGCTGTGCCGAGTTGCATAGGGAGCATTAGGCGCAATCCACGGCTACCTCTAGTGTGGTTGGATAGGATTAGGGATTGCGGTCAACAGAGTTTCCACGTCTCAGAGCTCGTCCTATGTTAGTAACTATCAGGTCACTTTGTGTGCTCTTAACCACTTGGTCCATTGTGGTTCTGAATTACCTAATCATAACAGTACTGGAGGCCAAAAGTACTAATGCTTCTCAATAGAGGGAAAAAAGAAGTTCTGAGAACATTTTTTTTTCTTTGCACTGTGTTTTGCCATTTTTTTCCCCTAGACATTTGGGTGGTTCAGGACACAGGTGTAGTCATGGACATTAAAGGTCTGTCTTCATGTGTGGATCATCTCACTGCAAGAGTACAAAATATTCAAGACTTTGTGGCTCAGATTTCTATGTTGGAACCAAGAATTCCTATTCCTGATTTGTTTTCTGGAGATAGAGCTAAATTTCTGAGTTCAAAAATAATTGCAAACTGTTTCTGGCTTTGAAACCTCGCTCCTCTGGTGACCCAGTTCAACAAGTTAAGATCATTATTTCGTTAATTACGTGGCGACCCTCAAGACTGTGCATTTTCCCTTGCGCCAGGAGATCCTGCATTATGTAATATTGATGCGTTTTTTCTGGCGCTCGGATTACTGTACGATGAACCTAATTCAGTGGATCAGGCAGAGAAAAATTTGCTGGCTCTGTGTCAGGGTCAGGATGAGATAGAGATTTATTGTCAGAAGTTTAGAAAGTGGTCCGTGCTCACTCAATGGAATGAATGTGCACTGGCAGCTATGTTCAGAAATGGTCTCTCTGAAGCCCTGAAGGATGTCATGGTGGGATTTCCTATGCCTGCTGGTCTGAATGAGTCTATGTCTTTGGCCATCCAGATCGGTCGACGCTTGCGTGAGCGTAAATCTGTGCACCATTTGGTGGTATTATCTGAGCATAAACCTGAGCCTATGCAGTGCGATATGACTTTGACCAGAGCTGAAAGGCAAGAAAACAGACGTCAGAATGGGCTGTGTTTCTACTGTGGTGATTCCACTCATGTTATCTCCGATTGTCCTAAGCGCACTAAGCGGTTCGCTAGGTCTGCCACCATTGGTACGGTATAGTCGAAATTTCTTTTGTCCGTTTCTTTGATCTGCTCTTTGTCTTCCTATTCTGTCATGGCATTTGTGGATTCAGGCGCTGCCCTGAATTTGATGGACTTGGAGTATGCTAGGCGCTGTGGGTTTGTCTTGGAGCCCTTGCAGTGTCCTATTCCATTGAGAGGAATTGATGCTACACCTTTGGCCAAGAATAAGCCTCAGTATTGGACCCAGCTGACCATGTGCATGGCTCCTGCACACCAGGAGGATATTCGCTTTCTGGTGTTGCATAATCTGCATGATGTGGTCGTGTTGGGGTTGCCATGGCTACAAGTCCATAACCCAGTATTAGATTGGAAATCAATGTCTGTGTCCAGCTGGGGTTGTCAGGGGGTACATGGTGATGTTCCATTTCTGTCTATCTCATCATCTACCCCTTCTGAGGTCCCAGAGTTCTTGTCTGATTACCGGGATGTATTCGATGAGCCCAAGCCCAATGCCCTACCTCCGCATAGGGATTGTGATTGTGCTATCGATTTGATTCATGGTAGTAAGTTTCCTAAGGGTCGACTGTTTAATTTATCTGTACCTGAGCACGCCGCTATGCGGAGTTACGTTAAAGAATCCTTGGAGAAGGGTCATATTCACCCGTCATCATCGCCATTGGGAGCAGGGTTCTTTTTTGTGGCCAAGAAGGATGGTTCGCTGAGACCTTGTATTGATTACCGCCTTCTAAATAAAATCACGGTCAAATTTCAGTACCCCTTGCCGCTGCTATCTGATTTGTTTGCTCGGATTAAGGGGGCTAGTTGGTTCACCAAGATAGATCTTCGTGGTGCATATAATCTTGTGCGTATTAAACGGGGCGATGAATGGAAAACTGCATTTAATACGCCCGAGGGCCATTTTGAGTACCTAGTTATGCCATTCGGACTTGCCAATGCTCCATCAGTATTTCAGTCCTTTATGCATGACATCTTCCGAGAGTACCTGGATAAATTCCTGATTGTATACTTGGATGATATTTTGGTCTTCTCGGATGATTGGGAGTCTCATGTGAAGCAGGTCAGAATGGTGTTCCAGGTCCAGCGTGCTAATTCTTTGTTTGTGAAGGGATCAAAGTGTCTCTTTGGTGTTCAGAAGGTTTCATTTTTGGGGTTCATTTTTTCCCCTTCTACTATCGAGATGGACCCTGTTAAGGTCCAGGCCATTCATGATTGGACTCAGCCGACATCTCTGAAGAGTCTGCAAAAGTTCCTGGGCTTTGCTAATTTTTATCGTCGCTTTATCTGTAATTTTTCTAGTATTGCCAAACCATTGACCGATTTGAACAAGAAGGGTGCTGATGTGGTCAATTGGTCTTCTGCTGCTGTGGAAGCTTTTCAAGAGTTAAAGCTTCGTTTTTCTTCTGCCCCTGTATTGTGTCAACCAGATGTTTCGCTTCCGTTCCAGGTCGAGGTTGATGCTTCTGAAATTGGTGCGGGGGCTGTTTTGTCGCAAAGAGGTTCTGATTGCTCGGTGATGAAGCCATGCGCCTTCTTTTCCAGGAAGTTTTCGCCTGCTGAGCGTAATTATGATGTGGGCAATCGAGAGTTGCTGGCCATGAAGTGGGCATTCGAGGAGTGGCGTCATTGGCTTGAAGGAGCTAAGCATCGCGTGGTGGTCTTGACTGATCACAAGAACTTGACTTATCTCGAGTCTGCCAAACGGTTGAATCCTAGACAGGCTCGTTGGTCGCTGTTTTTCTCCCGTTTTGACTTTGTGGTCTCGTACCTTCCGGGTTCTAAAAATGTGAAGGCGGATGCCCTGTCTAGGAGTTTTGTGCCCGACTTTCCGGGTTTGTCTGAGCCGGCGGGTATTCTCAAAGAGGGAGTAATTGTGTCTGCCATCTCCCCTGATTTGCGGCGGGTGCTGCAAAAATTTCAGGCTAATAAACCTGATCGTTGCCCAGCGGAGAAACTGTTTGTCCCTGATAGGTGGACGAATAAAGTTATCTCTGAGGTTCATTGTTCGGTGTTGGCTGGTCATCCTGGAATCTTTGGTACCAGAGATTTAGTGGCTAGATCCTTTTGGTGGCCGTCTCTGTCACGGGATGTGCGTTCTTTTGTGCAGTCCTGTGGGATTTGTGCTCGGGCTAAGCCCTGCTGTTCTCGTGCCAGTGGGTTGCTTTTGCCCTTGCCGGTCCCGAAGAGGCCTTGGACACATATCTCTATGGATTTTATTTCGGATCTCCCCGTTTCTCAAAAAATGTCGGTCATTTGGGTGGTTTGTGATCGCTTCTCTAAGATGATCCATTTGGTACCCTTGTCTAAATTGCCTTCCTCCTCTGATTTGGTGCCATTGTTCTTCCAGCATGTGGTTCGTTTACATGGCATTCCAGAGAACATCGTTTCTGACAGAGGTTCCCAGTTTGTTTCGAGGTTCTGGCGAGCCTTTTGTGCCAGGATGGGCATTGATTTGTATTTTTCCTCGGCTTTCCATCCTCAGACAAATGGCCAGACTGAACGAACCAATCAGACCTTGGAAACATATCTGAGATGCTTTGTTTCTGCTGATCAGGATGATTGGGTGTCCTTTTTGCCGTTGGCTGAGTTCGCCCTTAATAATCGGGCCAGCTCGGCTACCTTGGTTTCGCCGTTTTTCTGTAATTCTGGGTTCCATCCTCGTTTCTCTTCAGGGTAGGTTGTGTCTTCGGACTGTCCTGGTGTGGATACTGTGGTGGACAGGTTGCAGCAGATTTGGACTCATGTAGTGGACAATTTGACCTTGTCCCAGGAGAAGGCTCAACGTTTCGCTAATCGCAGACGCTGTGTGGGTCCCCGACTTCGTGTTGGGGATTTGGTTTACATAGTAACATAGTAACATAGTTAGTAAGGCCGAAAAAAGACATTTGTCCATCCAGTTCAGCCTATATTCCATCATAATAAATCCCCAGATCTACGTCCTTCTACAGAACCTAATTGTATGATACAATATTGTTCTGCTCCAGGAAGACATCCAGGCCTCTCTTGAACCCCTTGACTGAGTTCGCCATCACCACCTCCTCAGGCAAGCAATTCCAGATTCTCACTGCCCTAACAGTAAAGAATCCTCTTCTATGTTGGTGGAAAAACCTTCTCTCCTCCAGACGCAAAGAATGCCCCCTTGTGCCCGTCACCTTCCTTGGTATAAACAGATCCTCAGCGAGATATTTGTATTGTCCCCTTATATACTTATACATGGTTATTAGATCGCCCCTCAGTCGTCTTTTTTCTAGACTAAATGATCCTAATTTCGCTAATCTATCTGGGTATTGTAGTTCTCCCATCCCCTTTATTAATTTTGTTGCCCTCCTTTGTACTCTCTCTAGTTCCATTATATCCTTCCTGAGCACCGGTGCCCAAAACTGGACACAGTACTCCATGTGCGGTCCAACTAGGGATTTGTACAGAGGCAGTATAATGCTCTCATCATGTGTATCCAGACCTCTTTTAATGCACCCCATGATCCTGTTTGCCTTGGCAGCTGCTGCCTGGCACTGGCTGCTCCAGGTAAGTTTATCATTAACTAGGATCCCCAAGTTCTTCTCCCTGTCAGATTTACCCAGTGGTTTCCCATTCAGTGTGTATTGGTGATATTGATTCCTTCTTCCCATGTGTATAACCTTACATTTATCATTGTTAAACCTCATCTGCCACCTTTCAGCCCAAGTTTCCAACTTATCCAGATCCATCTGTAGCAGAATACTATCTTCTCTTGTATTAACTGCTTTACATAGTTTTGTATCATCTGCAAATATCGATATTTTACTGTGTAAACCTTCTACCAGATCATTAATGAATATGTTGAAGAGAACAGGTCCCAATACTGACCTCTGCGGTACCCCACTGGTCACAGCGACCCAGTTAGAGACTATACCATTTATAACCACCCTCTGCTTTCTATCACTAAGCCAGTTACTAACCCATTTACACACATTTTCCCCCAGACCAAGCATTCTCATTTTGTGTACCAACCTCTTGTGCGGCACGGTATCAAACGCTTTGGAAAAATCGAGATATACCACGTCCAATGACTCACCGTGGTCCAGCCTATAGCTTACCTCCTCATAAAAACTGATTAGATTGGTTTGACAGGAGCGATTTCTCATAAACCCATGCTGATATGGAGTTAAACAGTTATTCTCATTGAGATAATCCAGAATAACATCCCTCAGAAACCCTTCAAATATTTTACCAACAATAGAGGTTAGACTTACTGGCCTATAATTTCCAGGTTCACTTTTAGAGCCCTTTTTGAATATTGGCACCACATTTGCTATGCGCCAATCCTGCGCAACAGACCCTGTCGCTATAGAGTCCCTAAAAATAAGAAATAATGGTTTATCTATTACATTACTTAGTTCTCTTAGTACTCGTGGGTGTATGCCATCCGGACCCGGAGATTTATCTATTTTAATCTTATTTAGCCGGTTTCGCACCTCTTCTAGGGTTAGATTGGTGACCCTTAATATAGGGTTTTCATTGTTTCTTGGGATTTCACCTAGCATTTCATTTTCCACCGTGAATACCGTGGAGAAGAAGGTGTTTAATATGTTAGCTTTTTCCTCGTCATCTACAACCATTCTTTCCTCACTATTTTTTAAGGGGCCTACATTTTCAGTTTTTATTCTTTTACTATTGATATAGTTGAAGAACAGTTTGGGATTAGTTTTACTCTCCTTAACAATGTGCTTCTCTGTTTCCTTTTTGGCAACTTTAATTAGTTTTTTAGATAAAGTATTTTTCTCCCTATAGTTTTTTAGAGCTTCAATGGTGCCATCCTGCTTTAGTAGTGCAAATGCTTTCTTTTTACTGTTAATTGCCTGTCTTACTTCTTTGTTTAGCCACATTGGGTTTTTCCTATTTCTAGTCCTTTTATTCCCACAAGGTATAAACCGCTTACACTGCCTATTTAGGATGTTCTTAAACATTTCCCATTTATTATCTGTATTCTTATTTCTGAGGATATTGTCCCAGTCTACCAGATTAAGGGCATCTCTAAGCTGGTCAAACTTTGCCTTCCTAAAGTTCAGTGTTTTTGTGACTCCCTGACAAGTCCCCCTAGTGAAAGACAGGTGAAACTGTACAATATTGTGGTCGCTATTTCCTAGATGCCCGACCACCTGCAGATTTGTTATTCTGTCAGGTCTATTAGATAGTATTAGGTCTAAAAGTGCTGCTCCTCTGGTTGGATTCTGCACCAATTGTGAAAGATAATTTTTCTTGGTTATTAGCAGAAACCTGTTGCCTTTATGGGTTTCACAGGTTTCTGTTTCCCAGTTAATATCCGGGTAGTTAAAGTCCCCCATAACCAGGACCTCATTATGGGTTGCAGCTTCATCTATCTGCTTTAGAAGTAGACTTTCCATGGTTTCTGTTATATTTGGGGGTTTGTAACAGACCCCAATGAGAATTTTGTTACCATTTTTCCCTCCATGAATTTCGACCCATATGGTTTGGTTGTCATCTCGTTATATTCCTATGAAGGTTTCCTCTCCTAAGTTTAAGCCTCGTTTTATTGGTCCATATAGGATTTCTGAGATTCTTAATCCTGTGTCTTTTCGTTTGACCCTTCCAGATTCTTTTTCCATCCATAACGTATTCCATAGGTCATTGTTGCGGAGATACGTGGCACCTATGGTTCCATCTGTTGATCTTCCTGCCCCGGTTTTGGTGGAGGGGGAGTTGGAGTATATAGTGGAGAAGATTTTGGATTCTCGTGTTTCGAGACGGAAACTCCAGTACCTGGTTAAGTGGAAGGGTTATGGTCAGGAAGATAATTCCTGGGTCTTTGCCTCTGATGTCCATGCGGCCAATCTTGTTTGTGCCTTTCATATGGCTGATCTTGGTCGGCCTGGGGGCTCTGGTGAGGGTTCGGTGACCCCTCCTCAAGGGGGGGTACTGTTGTGAGTTCTGTGGTCGAGCTCCCTCCTGTGGTCACAAGTGGTACTGCGGCTTCTGAGTTTCCTTCCTCAGGTGATGAGCTTAAGTCGTTAGTTGCTGCTCTATTTAACTCCACCTAGTGCTTTGATCCTAGCCTCCAGTCAATGTTCTAGTATTGGTCTTGCTTCCTCCTGGATCGTTCCTGTGGCCTATCTTTCCTGCATAAGCTAAGTTCTGCTTGTGTTACTTTTGTTTTGCTATTTTTTCTGTCCAGCTTGCTTTATTGGTTTTTCTTGCTTGCTGGAAGCTCTGAGACGCAGAGGGAGCACCTCCGTACCGTTAGTCGGTGCGGAGGGTCTTTTTGCCCCTCTGCGTGGTTTTTTGTAGGGTTTTGTGTTGACCGCAAAGCTATCTTTCCTATCCTCGGTCTATTCAGTAAGTCGGGCCTCACTTTGCTAAATCTGTTTCATCTCTGTGTTTGTTTTTTCATCTTAACTCACAGTCATTATATGTGGGGGGCTGCCTTTTCCTTTGGGGAATTTCTCTGAGGCAAGGTAGGCTTGTTTTTCTATCTTCAGGGCAAGTTAGTTTCTCAGGCTGTGCCGAGTTGCATAGGGAGCGTTAGGCGCAATCCACGGCTACCTCTAGTGTGGTTGGATAGGATTAGGGATTGCGGTCAACAGAGTTTCCACGTCTCAGAGCTCGTCCTATGTTAGTAACTATCAGGTCACTTTGTGTGCTCTTAACCACTAGGTCCATTGTGGTTCTGAATTACCTAATCATAACAGGTTGCGTGGCTTATGAATCTTGGGAAGCATATAGAAAGTTCCCATCCTTGGATTGTCAGGTATTAAGTCCAGAAGGTTTATGGAGTCTGTACACAGATATTTGATGACTCTTTTCAACTCCCTCAGATATTTTGGAGTTGGGCCATCATCCAGTTTGTTGTAGTACTGTATAGCCATCAGTTGTCTCTGTGCCTCTCTGATGTAGTTGGTTGTGTTAAAGAGAACTATGGCACCACCTTTATCCGCAGGCTTAATAGTGATCTCCCGGTTGTTCTTCAGGCCATGAATCACCTTTCTCTCCTGTAAGCTGATATTAGATGTTTCCTTTGCTTTTTTAATCCAATATTGTGGATTGCACCGAATGTCTAAATGAGTCAATATATTGGTCCAAAATGGTGTTGCAGCCAGAAGCAGGTGTCCAGTCAGAGTTTTTCTTATTCTCTTCTTTTACTTGAGTTTGGCTGCCCGGAAGCCCCAAGTCCTCTTTGGCAGAGAAGAACTCCTTCAGTCTAAGTCTCCTGAAGTATTGTTCCATGTCACTACAAAGTTCTGTTTTGCCTAGAGATTTCGTAGGACAGAATGTGAGACCTCTGGAAAGTACATTGAGTTCTAGATTAGTGGGTAGGTGAGATGACAAATTAATAATCCAAATAGGAAAGAAAGTAGCAGCTCCGCACAAATCTTCCGATAAAAAAAACCTTTGTCCTTTATTTCAACAACGTGCTGTGGACATGGTTACAGAGGGCAGGATAGATGCAGAGCAAGCTGGTTAGGTTAATGGACTACAGCTGTTTCGCGTGTTACATGCTTCAACGGGTCTAAATGACCCGTTATCGGAAGATTTGGCCGGTGCTGCTACTTTCTTTCCTATTTGGATTTTCACATATGTTTTTTCAACCAAGCACGCCATATTCCGTGGATTACCGATTGGTGGAGTTGTTGACTCAGCTAAATCTACTGGGCTCTGCTAAACCCGCTCAAACAGTGAGTACTCACCTGTTTCTTAGTGCCATTCAGATTTTTTCTTGATTTTTATGACAAATTAATAACACAGCTGACTGTACCTGTGTCCTTCTGGCGGTTTTGCCCCTTCTGCAGTTTTTAGTAGGATCTTGACTGGTGCATAATCCTGCTTTCAGTCGAACTCTGTGGAGTTTCTTTTTCTTGTTGTATATTAGGTACGACTGCAGGGTTGTACAGTAAAGCTGCATTTTCTGCTGTATGTAACCAGCAATTGTACTCCTTAAAGTTTGTATTTCCATTTCGACCTTTTTCTTGGTGCTGTAGAAAACATGAATATGGTGGTTCCGTAGTCTCTCCGAAGTCCTGTAGCAGAGGTGTTGTGAATAATTATTATTATACATTTTTATAGCGCCATTTATTCCACGGCGCTTTACATGTGACTACGGGGCAAATATAGACAAATACATTAAACATGAGCAGACAACAAGGCACACGAGTACATAAGGAGGGAGGACCCTGCCCGCGAGGGCTCACAGTCTTCAAGGGATGGGTGATGAAACACTAGGAGAGAGTAGGGCAGGTTGTGCGGCGGTTCAGTAACTTCAGGATCACTGCAGGCTGTAGGCTTGTCGGAAGAGGTGAGTCTTCAGGTTCTTTTTGAAGGTTTCTATGGTAGGCGCGAGTCTGATGTGTTGGGGTAGAGCGTTCCAGAGTATGGGGAAAGCACGGGAGAAGTCTTGGATGTGGTTGTGGGAAGAAGAGATGAGAGGGGAGTAGAGAAGGAGGTCTTGAGAGGATCGGAGGTTGCGTGTAGGTAGGTACCGGGAGACCGTGTCACAGATGTATGGAGGAGACAGGCTGTGGATGGCTTTGTATGTCAGTGTGAGGGTTTTGATCTGGAGTCTCTGGGTGATAGGAAGCCAGTGAAAGGCTTGACACAGGGGAGAGGCTGGGGAATAGCGGGGGGACAGGTGGATTAGTCAGGCAGCAGAGTGTAGGATGGATTGGAGTGGTGCCAGAGTGATAGAGGGGAGTCCAGAGAGTAGGAGGTTGCAGTAGTCGAGGCGGGAGATGATAAGGGCATGCACTAGCGTTTTGGCAGTGTTGCGGTCAAGGAAAGCACGGATCCGGGAAATATTTTTGAGCTTAAGATGACTGGAGGAGGTAAGGGCTTGGATATGTGGCTTGAAAGAGAGGGCAGAGTCGAGGATCACCCCGAGGCAGTGGGCGTGTGGGACTAGGGATAGTGAGCAGCCATTGACATTGATGGATAGGTCTGGTGGAGGGGTAGAGTGAGATGGGGGAAAGATGATGAATTCTGTTTTGTCCATGTTCAGTTGTAGAAAGCGAGCAGAAAAGAAGGCTGAAATAGCAGACAGACAGTGCGGGATTTTGGTAAGTAAGGAGGTGAGGTCAAGTCTGGAGAGGTAGATCTGCGTGTCATCAGTGTAGAGATGGTACTGCAAACTGTGGGATTCTATGAGCTGTCCCAGGCTGAAAGTGTAGATGGAGAAGAGTAGGGGTCCTAGAACAGAGCCTTGAGGAACACCGACTGACAAGGGGCGAAGTGAGGAGGTGGTGTGGGGGAGGGAGACACTGAATGTTCGGTCTGTCAGATATGACGAGATCCAGGAAAGGGCCCAGTCTGTGATGCCAAGAGATGAGATGATTTGTAAAAGGGAGTGGTCTACAGTGTCAAAGGCAGAAGACAGGTCAAGGAGAAGGAGGACAGAGTAGTGTCGCTTGCTCCTGGCAGTTAGTAGGTCATTGGTGACTTTAGTTAGGGCAGTTTTAGTTGAGTGATGGGAACGGAAGCCTGATTGTAACCGATCAAAGAGGGAGCAGGAGGAGAAGTGGGAGGACAGTTCAAGATGGACGTGTTGCTCCAGCAATTTGGAGGCATAAGGGAGAAGAGATATCGGGCGATAGCTAGACACAGAGGATGGGTTGAGGGAGGGCTTTTTGAGGATGGGTGTGATCTTGGCATGCTTGAGTATACAATGAGTATTGTAGGTATTTCGAATAGGATTCTTTAAGCTTGGTCCTTTGGTTATTAAGCGCTCCTTCTTGCATCTGGTTAAAAAGAAGATGTCACTATCCAGTTGTGCCAGTTTCTTCAGTTTCTTCATCTATGGAACTGAAAGATCGTCTGAAGAAACTGGCACAACTGGATAGTGACATCTTCTTTTTTCTTTTTAAATATTTTTATTGAAATTTTGCATAAGAAATGGTAGGGGATAAAGGGAAGGGAAGATGGGGAAGGGGTTAACATTGGAGAAAAAAAAAAAAAGGGTGAGGGAAAAGGGAATCAATATAATTAGAGAACCAAATATCAATCTCGAATAGACAAGAAAAAAAAAAGACATTAAATATGATCTTTTGAATAGAATATACTACAATTTTTCTTATGCAATGCATTGGAAAGAGATATAAAGTAACAATCTTTATCCACTTTGCATGACTACAAGAGATTTACTCTTTACAAAACTTGTCATTCCAAATCTTGCATTTTTTCAGATATTTTCTAATACCATTGGTGTTGGCAGCAAATCTCCATTCTAATGCACTATGCTGATAGATTTTATCCAGAATATCTGTGAAGCTGGGTGAATCTGATTTTTTCCACCAGAGTGCTATTGTACTTTTGACTACTAGAAATATATGTATTAGGATGTATTTGACCTGAGGATCAATTCCTTCCATGTCCAGAGAAAGGAGAGCCCTCTGGGGAGTAATCACAACATTTTTAACAAATAAATTAATATGAAACAAAACTTTTGACCATAGAGGTTTTATTTTCGGGCAGCCCCAAAAAAGATGAAAAAGATTTCCTTGATATCCGCACTTCCTCCAGCACAAAGGAGAGTGATCCTGATATATATGCACAAGTCTAATTGGTGTGTAGTACCAATGTGTGATCACCTTGAAGTAGGACTCCTGTAGAGCCATTGAAATGGTAGACATGTATGTATCCTTAATGGCCTTGTCCCATTGCTCAACTTGTAAAGAAATGTTGAGGTCCGATTCCCATTTTTTCATGTATATATTTTTAAAACAAGAGGTATCTCTATTGAAGTGACTGTAGAGGTTATTTAGACTCCATATATGTTTGTTCTTTACACTACACAGTAATGAACAAAGAATTTCTAAATTTAATGGTTGGCTAGTCAGTAATTTCTTTACATGCTCTTTTAGGGTTAAAAAGAATATTAATTCAGATGAGGGTAAGTTAAATTTAGTCTTAATTTCGCTAAAGGTGAGAAAATTCCTCCCGTTATAGATATGTCCAACTTTTTTAATGCCTGATTTGGCCCAAATTTCTGAAAGTGGAAGATCATATATCAATGCCAATAGATGAAGAGGAAATTTCATAATTTGCTCTGATTTGTCAAAATTTTTTCTTGGAGGTTTAAGAAGAGTTTTCCAGGCCTGTATTATAGCCTTGAAAATGGGATGAGATGATTCCTTTTTTGGTTTGTGAAATAAGAAACTGAAAAAAGTATCCTGTGCTAAATTAAGATTATTAATGTCACTTTCGATTTGGAACCATGCTGGGTATAGTTTTTTATCAAACCACTGATGGCTTTGTTTTACCAGGGAAGCCAGATAATAAGCATGGACATTTGGGAGGCCAGCCCCGCCATTACGTTTGTGTTTGCACAATAAATCTGAAGACAACCTGGCCCGCTTACCACCCCATATGAATGAGTTTATCATAGTTTGAAGTTTATGAATAAATTGGTAGGGGAAGGTCACTGGGAGAGTTCTAAAAAGATAAAGTATCTTGGGTAGAATGATTGTTTTGATAGTCATTGTTCTCCCGAATAAAGAAAGTTCCAATTGAGCAAATTGAGAGATGTTAAGAGAAATTGTTTTAAAAATGTTATCAGCGTTAGTTTTTATTACATTTTGTAGTCTGTTTGTTAAGATTATTCCTAAATACACTACTTTGTCGCCCTCCCCAGCTAGATTTATCTGATCCCTCAATTTTGCAACATGTGATTCATTCATATTAAAAGTTAAATATTTAGATTTATGTGGATTTATCTTAAAATATGATATCTTGGAGAATGTGTCTAACTCTGAAGATAGAGCTTCAATCGAGGCTGCTGGATTAAGTAGTGTAAGAAAAATATCATCTGCATACATGCAAATTTTAAATTGACGGGATTGGATATCAATTCCAAGAATATCTATATTGGATCTGATTCTCTCCACCAAAGGTTCCATTGCAAGGACAAACAGCAGGGGTGACAAAGGACACCCCTGACGTGTGCCATTGGAAATGATGAACGGATCTGACATGAAATTATTGGAGTAGATCCTGGCACTAGGTCCCGAATACAGAGCAAAGATAGTGGACATAAATCCCGAATCAAACCCAAACTTTTCAAGTGTCGCTCTCAAATAAGACCAGTTTATCCTGTCAAAAGCCTTTTCAGCATCTAAGGTTAGAAAGGCTGCTTTTGAATTTGAATTTTAGATAATGTTCATTAACCCCTTCCCGACCCATGACGCCACGTAGGCGTCATGAAAGTCGGTGCCATTCCGACCCATGACGCCTATGTGGCGTCATGGAAAGATCGCGTCCCTGCAGGCCGGGTGAAAGGGTTAACTCCCATTTCACCCGATCTGCAGGGACAGGGGGAGTGGTAGTTTAGCCCAGGGGGGGTGGCTTCACCCCCTCGTGGCTACGATCGCTCTGATTGGCTGTTGAAAGTGAAACTGCCAATCAGAGCGATTTGTAATATTTCACCTATTATAACGGGTGAAATATTACAATCCAGCCATGGCCGATGCTGCAATATCATCGGCCATGGCTGGAAATACTAATGTGACTCCACCCCACCCCACCGATCGCCCCCCCAGCCCCCCGATCTGGCCGGTACACTGCTCCGGCTCCCCTCCATCCAGTGCTCCGCTCCCCCCCGTGCTCTTGTCCGCTCCCCCCGTGCTCCAATCACCCCCCCGTGCTCCAATCACCCCCCCTGCATTCCGATCCACCCCCCCGTGCTCCGTTCCACCCCCCCATGCTCCGTTCCAGCCCCCCGTGCTCCGTTCCACGCCCCCCGTGCTCCGTTCCACGCCTGCCGCGCTCCGATTCCCCCCCCGTGCTCCGATCCCCCCCCGTGGTCCCCCCCACCCCATCATACTTACCGATCCTGCCGGGGTCCCGTCCGTCTTCTCCCTGGGCGCCGCCATCTTCCAAAATGGCGGGCGCATGCGCAGTGCGCCCGCCGAATCTGCCGGCCGGCAGATTCGTTCCAAAGTGCATTTTGATCACTGAGATATAATCTATCTCAGTGATCAAAATAAAAAATATAATAAATGACCCCCCCCTTTGTCACCCCCATAGGTAGGGACAATAAAAAAATAAAGAAATTTTTTTTTCCACTAATGTTAGAATAGGGGTAGGGTTAGGGGTAGGGTTAGGGTTAGGGGTAGGGTTAGGGTTAGGGTTAGGGCTAGGGTTAGGGTTAGGGTTAGGGGTAGAGCTAGGGGTAGGGCTAGGGGTAGGGTTAGGGTTAGGGTTAGGGTTTCGGTATGTGCACACGTATTCTGGTCCTCTGCGGATTTTTGGCGGATTTACCGCGTTTTTTTCTGCGCATTTCACTGCGGTTTTACAATTGCGATTTTCTATTTGAGCAGTTGTAAAACCGCTGCGGAATCCGCACAAAGAAGTGACATGCTGCGGAATGTAAACCCCTGCGTTTCCGTGCAGTTTTTCCACAGCATGTGTACAGCGATTTTTGTTTCCCATAGGTCTACATTGAACTGTAAACTCATGGGAAACTGCGGCGGATCTGCAGCGTTTTCCGCAGTGTGCACATACCTTTAGAATTAGGCTATGTGCACACGGTGCGGATATGGCTGCGGATTGGCCGCTGCGGATTCGCAGCAGTATTCCATCAGGTTTACAGTACCATGTAAACATATGAAAAACCAAATCCGCTGCGCCCATGGTGCAGAAAATACCGCGTGGAAACGCTGCGTTGTATTTTCCGCAGCATGTCAATTCTTTGTGCGGATTCCGCGGCATTTTACACCTGTTCCTCAATAGGAATCCGCAGGTGAAATCCGCACAAAAAACACTGGAAATCCGCGGAAAATCCGCAGGTAAAACGCAGTGCCTTTCACCCGCGGATTTTTCAAAAATGGTGCGGAAATATCTCACACGAATCCGCAACGTGGGCACATAGCCTTAGGGTTAGGGTTGGAATTAGGGTTGTGGTTAGGGTTGTGATTAGGGTTATGGCTACAGTTGGGATTAGGGTTAGGGGTGTGTTGGGGTTAGTGTTGGAGGTAGAATTGAGGGGTTTCCACTGTTTAGGCACATCAGGGGTCTCCAAACGCAACATGGCGCCACCATTGATTCCAGCCAATCTCGTATTCAAAAAGTCAAATGGTGCTCCCTCACTTCCGAGCCCTGACGTGTGCCCAAACAGTGGTTTACCCCCACATATGGGGTATCAGTGTACTCAGGATAAACTGCGCAACAATTACTGGGGTCCAATTTCTCCTGTTACCCTTGTGAATCTAAAAAAATGCTTGCTAAAACATCATTTTTGAGGAAAGAAAAATGATTTTTTATTTTCACGGCTCTGCGTTGTAAACGTCTGTGAAGCACTTGGGGGTTCAAAGTGCTCACCACATATCTAGATAAGTTCCTTGGGGGGTCTAGTTTCTAAAATGTGGTCACTTGTGGGGGGTTTCTACTGTTTAGGCACACCAGGGGCTCTGCAAACGCAACGTGACGCCCACAGAGCATTCCATCAAAGTCTGCATTTCAAAACGTCACTACTTCACTTCCGAGCCCCAACGTGTGCCCAAACAGTGGTTTACCCCCACATATGGGGCATCACCGTACTCCGGAGAAACTGGACAACAAATATTGGGGTCAAATTTCTCCTGTTAACCTTGGGAAAATTAAAAAATTCTGGGCTAAATAATTATTTTTGAGGAAAGAAAACGTATTTATTATTTTCACGGCTCTGCATTATAAACTTCTATGAAGCACTTGGGGGTTCAAAGTGCTCACCACACATCTAGATAAGTTCCTTTCGGGGTCTAGTTTTCAAAATGGGGTCACTTGTTGGGGGTTTCTACTGTTAAGCCACATCAGGGGCTCTGCAAACGCAACGTGAAGCCCACAGAGCATTCCATCAAAGTCTGCATTTCAAAACGTCACTACTTCACTTCCGAGCCTCGGCATGTGCCCAAACAGTGGTTTACCCCCACATATGGGGTATCAGCGTACTCAGGAGAAACTGGACAACAACTTATGGGGTCCAATTTCTCCTGTAACCTTTGGGAAAATAAAAAATTCTGGGCTAAAAATTATTTTTGAGGAAAGAAAACGTATTTATTATTTTCACGGCTCTGCATTATAAACTTCTATGAAGCACTTGGGGGTTCAAAGTGCTCACCACACATCTAGATAAGTTCCTTTGGGGGTCTAGTTTCCAAAATGGGGTCACTTGTGGGGGGTTTCTACTGTTAAGCCACATCAGGGGCTCTGCAAACGCAACGTGACGCCCACAGAGCATTCCATCAAAGTCTGCATTTCAAAACGTCACTACTTCACTTCCGAGCCCCGGCATGGGCCCAAACAGTGATTTACCCCCACATATGGGGTATCAGCGTACTCAGGAGAAACTGGACAACAACTTTTGGGGTCAAATTTCTCCTGTTACCCTTGGGAAAATAAAAAATTGCAGGCTAAATGATCATTTTTGAGAAAATATATATTTTTTTTATTTTCATGGCTCTGCGTTATAAACTTCTGTGAAGCACTTGGGGGTTCAAAGTCCTCACCACACATCTAGATTAGTTCCTTTGGGGGTCTAGTTTCCAAAATGGGGTCATTTCTGGGGGATCTCCAATGTTTAGGCACACAGGGGCTCTCCAAACATGACATGGTGTCCGCTAATGATTGGAGCTAATTTTCCATTTAAAAAGCCAAAAGGCATGCCATCCCTTCCGAGCCCTGCCGTGCGCCCAAACAGTGGTTTACCCCCACATATGGGGTATCAGCGTACTCAGGACAAACTGGACAATAATATTTGGGGTCCAATTTCTCCTATTATCCTTGGCAAAATAGGAAATTCCAGGCTAAAAAATCATTTTTGAGGAAAGAAAAATTATTTTTTATTTTCATGGCTCTGCGTTATAAACTTCTGTGAAGCACCTGGGGGTTTAAAGTGCTCAATATTTTCCATTCAAAAGGTCAAATGGCGCGCCTTCCCTTCCGAGCCCTGCCGAGTGCCCAAACAGTGGTTTACCCCCACATATGAGGTATCGGCGTACTCGGGAGAATTTGCCCAACACATTTTATGATCCATTTTATCCTACTGCCCATGTGAAAATGAAAAAATTGAGGCGAAAAGAATTTTTTTGTGAAAAAAAAGTACTTTTTCATTTTTACAGATCAATTTGTGAAGCACCTGAGGGTTTAAAGTGCTCACTAGGCATCTAAATAAGTTCCTTGGGGGGTCTAGTTTCCAAAATGGGGTCACTTGTGGGGGAGCGCCAATGTTTAGGCACACAGGAGCTATCCAAACGCAACATGGTGTCCGCTAACGATGGAAATAATTTTTCATTCAAAAAGTCAAATGGCGCTCCTTCCCTTCCGAGCCTTACCATGTGCCCAAACAGTGGTTTACCCCCACATGTGAGGTATTAGTGTACTCAGGAGAAATTGCCCAACACATTTTAGGATCCATTTTATCCTGTTGCCCATGTGAAAATGAAAAAATTGAGGCTAAAAGAATTTTTTTGTGAAAAAAAAGTACTTTTTCATTTTTACGGATCAATTTGTGAAGCACCTGGGGGTTCAAAGTGCTCACTATGCATCTAGATAAGTTCCTTGGGGCGTCTAGTTTCCAAAGTGGGGTCACTTGTGGGGGAGATCCAATTTTTAGGCACACGGGTGCTCTCCAAACGTGACATGGTGTCCGCTAAAGAGTGGAGCCAATTTTTGATTCAAAAAGTCAAATGGCGCTCCTTCCCTTCCAAGCCCTGCGTGCGCCCAAACAGTGGTTTACCCCCACATATGAGGTATCAGCGTACTCAGGACAAATTGGTCAACAACTTTCGTGGTTCAGTTTCTCCTTTTACCATTGGGAAAATAAAAAAATTGTTGCTAAAAGATAATTTTTGTGACTAAAAAGTTAAATGTTAATTTTTTCCTTCCATGTTGCTTCTGCTGCTGTGAAGCACCTGAAGGGTTAATAAACTTCTTGAATGTGGTTTTGAGTACCTTGAGGGGTGCAGTTTTTAGAATGGTGTCACTTTTGGGTATTTTAAGCCATATAGACCCCTCAAACTGACTTCAAATGTGAGGTGGTCCCTAAAAAAATGGTTTTGTAAATTTCGTTGTAAAAATGACAAATCGCTGGTCAAATTTTAACCCTTATAACTTCCTAACAAAAAAAAATTTTGTTTCCAAAATTGTGCTGATGTAAAGTAAACATGTGGGAAATGTTATTTATTAACTATTTTGTGTCACATATCTCTCTGGTTTAACAGAATAAAAATTCAAAATGTGAAAATTGCGAAATTTTCAAAATTTTCGCCAAATTTCCATTTTTATCACAAATAAACGCAGAATTTATTTTCCTAAATTTACCACTAACATGAAGCCCAATATGTCACGAAAAAACAATCTCAGAACCGCTAGGATCCGTTGAAGCGTTCCTGAGTTATTACCTCATAAAGGGACACTGGTCAGAATTGCAAAAAACGGCAAGGTCTTTAAGGTCAAAATAGGCTGGGTCATGAAGGGGTTAAATTGATCACCCTCCTGGTCCCATCTGATGCTTGGCATCCATCAATGAATCCCATCTGGTCATCTACCAGCAAACGTGGGAGAATATTTTTTAATCGATCCGCCAAAATCTTGGAATACATTTTTGTATCACCATTTATTAGTGAGATTGGACGGTAGTCTCGCATCCTCTCAGGATCCCCCCAAGTTTTGGGAATCATAACGATAACTGCTTCTTGCATCTCTTTAGGAAAGGAACCCTGAGAGGAGGCAAGAGCAAAAATAGAAGCCATGTGCGGGGCTAGAATTTTTGAAAAAGATTTAAAATATTCATTGGAAAATCCATCTGGGCCCGGTGTTTTTTGACTTTTTGATTTATTAATAGTATCGATTATTTCTTTTTCTGTGAAGGGACTATTAATAGATATTAAGTCAGATGGAGTTATTTTGGGGAGGTTAATACTAGATAGGAATGCATTAATGGAGTCTGGGTCGATACTGGGTGTGCATGGGTCATCTTTCAAATTGTATAATTGACGAAAAAAGTCTGCGAAAGAGCTAGCAATGTCTTTGGGATGAATCATAACTTCACCTGACGAGGAAATAATTTTGTTAATTCTTCTGTTGATACGTTCTTTTTTAATCTTTACCATCATATATTTGGTAGGCTTGTTTAATGATGTATACCCTTTGAATTTTGAGGCCTTTATAACATAGTCATATTCTTGGAAAATCTCGGATTTAAATTTTCGCCTCAACTCCAAGATTTCTGCCTGTATATTTGAAGATGGTATTTGCAGATTGTTTTGCTGTAATTCTTTTGTATTGATTTGGATCTGTAGATTAGCAATTTTTTCCCGGTTTTTCTTTTTATATCTTGCAGCTAATTGTATGAGACTTCCCCTGAGGACTGCCTTGTGGGCGTTCCACAGTGTAAATGCATTTATATCTTCAGACACATTCTCTTTGAAGTAATTATTTAGTATTGTCTCTATTTCCTGCTTATAATCTGGGATTTTAAACAATGTAGGATTACATTTCCATAGGTAGTTATTTCCGAGTGGGGGTCCTAGAAGAAAATCTGCTAACACTGGGGCATGATCTGAAATAGTTTTTTTTTAAATTTGAAAACTCTTAAATTTGGAGAGGGTAAAAACATTTGTCAAAATTAAATCTATACGGGAAGATGTTTTATGCACATCAGAATAGTGAGAATACTCACGGGAAGAAGTATTAAGACATCTGAATATGTCGTAGAGTTCATTTTGGATCAACCACTTTTTTAAAACTGGCGCCTTGTAAAGGACTAGAGAGGATGAATCCATAATGCTATCAGGCACAATGTTAAAGTCCCCGGAAGAAGCATCCTTGCGAAACGGCGCTCGTCGGGCGTCGGGAGAGCGCAGCCACAGCCACACGCTTGTACATGCCTGCCTGATTTTCCGGTACTTGTTCCGATCTCCTCCACGAATCACTATACAGGTAATAAACACCTCCTCACCTACGGGGATTTTTGAACCATTTATTCGGCTAATGCATAGGGGCTCTTTCTCATCAGCCTTAGGAGTAGCTGTTCTATGTTTTCAGCCTCTATGGTTTTGGTACTTTGAAATATCCCCTACCCTTTGCTCTATTCTGGCTTCCCCCTCCTCCCATATGTTTCACATTTGTGGCAATATGTGTAGGTGGTAGTTTATGCCCGTTTTATAGGCATGGTCTAAAAAAACAGATTCTGGTAGTCACACTTGTGCTATATAGACCTTTCATATTTTATGTGGGAGGAGATACCTGTTCATATGGTGCATGTATTATTCTACATATAGATCTTATTTTGCTGGCTTCCCTCTCCCTTTACCACTTGGAAGTCCCATTTTTTGTCTTTTTTTCTTTTATATATCCCCTTGGTCCAGTTCCCCTCCCCCTTCCCTTCCCGCTTCTTTTGCCTTTTAAATGTGTATTAATAAATGGTATATTTTTAAACCTTACCTACTGTTCATTTCACTTCTTATCCTCTGCTTGGTATACACCCTTGAGGATTATGGTTATATACAATGTTAAAGTCTCCTATCCATATGATATCTCCTAATTTAATTTTATTCACTTTTTTATGTAGATTATTTAAAAACGAAATGTGATTTGTGTTTGGAGCATATACATTCACCACTGTACAAGGTTTGTTGTTTAAATAACAAGTAAGGATATGGAACCTGCCCAAATGGTCTGTTACTTCATCAACAAGTTGGAATGGAACATCGCTACTTATTAAAGTGACGACACCCCTTTTCTTAGACGAGTGTAGCGATTTAAAGATATGTGGAATTTTTTTGTGCTGAAAAGTTGGAAGATTGTCTTTTGCTAATTTCACCTCTTGCAGACATACAATATTGGCACGAGAACGAATAATCTCTTTCCAAATGGTAAATCTTTTATTAGGGCTGTTGATGCCTCTAACTAGAGTTGAGCGACCTTGACCTTTTTAGAGTCGAGCCGGGTTTCGCGAAACCCGACTATCTGAAAAGTCGGGTCGAGTGAAATCGGCCGATTATGACGTAAAGTCGGGATCGACCGAAACACGAAACCCAATGCAAGTCAATGGGGCAGCATAGTCGGCAGTGAGTGGGGGCCAGGAAAACACCTAGAGTGCCCATTTTAATGTCAAAAGCATCCATTCTTCTTAATGAAGCTTGTCAAGCGTAATTTACCTTATAATAATTGGAAGGCATTTGAAATTGGGGGTCATTTGGCTAAAGTTGTGGTGGGTAGGGCTGGTTCAAGTAATTAGTGGGCCCAGGAAATCTGGACCACGTCACGGCAGTGGAGCAGGGAGAGGTAAGTATTTCAACTTTGCAAGTGCTGTGAACCTGAGCAAGCAGGGGGGGCCCACTCGTTGGCATTGGCACTGGCACAGGGCCCCTCAAAGTACAGCGGTGTGTTTGCACAGCGGGGGCGCCTCCCACCGGCAGCAACACTTTTGCGTACCATGAGAGGCCCTGTGCCAGTGACGTCGCCAACTAGTATTCCTCCCCCCACCTGATGAAGGAACCTGCACTTTCATCTGCACCTTCCTGTTTGTCCCCGTGTAAGGTGGTATGGTATGCGGGAAGGGGGACCTGACTTTCAGCAGGGTCACAATCTTGCAGTGTAGCGTGCACGGGAAATGTTGCGTTATGGGTCAATGTACCAGCAGACTCATCTATCACTGGCTGGGCAATGGGCAGGATGAGGAGGAAACACAGATATAGGCCCAAAGAATAAAGTGGGCTAAATGCAGTTCAAAATTGGTAACACAGGACTAATCAGGGGGCATTGCAGTGGAGGACAACTGGAATGAGAGGCTGACACAGAGAGTAGGCCCAAATCAGTAAGTAGTCGAAATGCAGTTCAAAATTGGCAACAGTAGTAAACAGGCGGCACAGCTTTGTTCAGTGGAGGAGAACAGCAAGGAGTGGCAGACACCGATAGTAGGCCCCAACCCAACTAGTAGGCCAAATGCAGTCTAACATTAACAACTACTTAACGAGCACCTGAAAACGGAATTTCAGGACAGGAAACCAGGAGAACAGCAAGGAGCGGCAGACACCGATAGTAGGCCCCAAACCAACTAGTACGCCAAATGCAGTTGTTCCGTTTAACCACAATTTAATGAGAGCCTGAAGATAGAAGTTCAGGAAAGGCAACCTGGAGAACACCTTGGAGTGGAACACACCATCTCTCTACACCCCATACCCAATTTGTAGGTATAATGCAGCGTAGTTTCCAACAACTACTAAACGAGAGCATGATGATCGAAGCATTGGCGAGGAAACCTGGGGAACACCTTGGAGTGGAACACACCATCTCTCTACACCCCATACCCAATTTGTAGGCCTAATGCAGCGTAGTTTCCAACAACTACTAAACGAGAGCATGATGATCGAAGCATTGGCGAGGAAACCTGGGGAACACCTTGGAGTGGAACACACCATCTCTCTACAGTGGAACACACCATCTCTCTACACCCCATACCCAATTTGTAGGCCTAATGCAGCGTAGTTTCCAACAATTACTAAACGAGAGCCGGAAGATCGAAGCTCAGGAAAGGCAACCTGGAGAACACCTTGGAGTGGAACACACCATCTCTCTACACCCCATACCCAATTTGTAGGCCCAATGCAGCGTAGTTTCCAACAACTACTAAACGAGAGCCGGAAGATCGAAGCAATGGAGAGGAAACCTGGGGAACACCTTGGAGTGTAACACACCATCTCTCTACACCCCATACCCAATTTGTAGGCCTAATGCAGCGTAGTTTCCAACAACTACTAAACGAGAGCCGGAAGATCGAAGCAATGGAGAGGAAACCTGGGGAACACCTTGGAGTGTAACACACCATCTCTCTACACCCCATACCCAATTTGCAGGCCTAATGCAGCGTAGTTTCCAACAACTACTAAACGAGAGCCGGAAGATCGAAGCAATGGAGAGGAAACCTGGGGAACACCTTGGAGTGTAACACACCATCTCTCTACACCCCATACCCAATTTGTAGGCCTAATGCAGCGTAGTTTCCAACAACTACTAAACGAGAGCCGGAAGATCGAAGCAATGGAGAGGAAACCTGGGGAACACCTTGGAGTGTAACACACCATCTCTCTACACCCCATACCCAATTTGTAGGCCTAATGCAGCGTAGTTTCCAACAACTACTAAACGAGAGCCGGAAGATCGAAGCAATGGAGAGGAAACCTGGGGAACACCTTGGAGTGTAACACACCATTTCTCTACACCCCATACCCAATTTGTAGGCCTAATGCAGCGTAGTTTCCAACAACTACTAAACGAGAGCCGGAAGATCGAAGCAATGGAGAGGAAACCTGGGGAACACCTTGGAGTGTAACACACCATCTCTCTACACCCCATACCCAATTTGTAGGCCTAATGCAGCGTAGTTTCCAACAACTACTAAACGAGAGCATGAAGATCAAAGCAATGGAGAGGAAACCTGGGGAACACCTTGGAGTGGAACACACCATCTCTCTACACCCCATACCCAATTTGTAGGCCTAATGCAGCACAGTTTCCAACAACTACTAAACGAGAGCATGATGATCGAAGCATTGGCGAGGAAACCTGGGGAACACCTTGGAGTGGAACACACCATCTCTCTACAGTGGAACACACCATCTCTCTACACCCCATACCCAATTTGTAGGCCTAATGCAGCGTAGTTTCCAACAACTACTAAACGAGAGCCGGAAGATCGAAGCTCAGGAAAGGCAACCTGGGGAACACCTTGGAGTGGAACACACCATCTCTCTACACCCCATACCCAATTTGTAGGCCCAATGCAGCGTAGTTTCCAACAACTACTAAACGAGAGCCGGAAGATCGAAGCTCAGGAAAGGCAACCTGGGGAACACCTTGGAGTGTAACAAACCCGCTCTCTACACCACGGAAGGGCTGATTCTCAGGAAGGAAGGCTGTCGGAAAGAAGCAGGGCGCGTCCGAGGGTGATTATATTCTTATTAGGTATATACTCACCCTCGGACGCGCCCTGCTTCTTTATTTGTAATGAATGTTTATTTGCAATGTGGTTTTGACTTACTTTATTTTTTTGGTAAATAATGATTTTATTATTTTCATTGTTTTGCATCTTCTTGGCAATAATATAAAGAAGACGCGACAGGACAACACTCGGTGGATGCCATATCTGTGTTTAAAATTGAAAAAACCTTTCAGTTAACTACTTGCAGGAGAAAGTTATTGTAGCTGGTGGCCATTTTTAGTACTGTACCAGATTTTTGTTGTATGTGTTTGTTTTTAATGTTAAAATGTCTGCATTTGATATCTCTCCAGTATTTTCTTTTTTATAAGCAAAATACTTATTTTTATATTTTCTGATGTTGGTTCCAGGGGTACACGGGCAGCAGTGATGTGGTCAGTGGAGGCCTAGTGGAAGGAGTGACCGCAGACAGGCATCGAAGGCCTAAAATAATAACACATGGCTGTAGGCAATTTTAAATTGGTTACAGGGGTACACGGGCAGCAGTGGTGTGGTCAGTGGAGGCCTAGTGGAAGGAGTGACCGCAGACAGGCATCGAAGGCCTAAAATAATAACACATGGCTGTAGGCAATTTTAAATTGGTTCCAGGGGTACACGGGCAGCAGTGGTGTGGTCAGTGGAGGCCTAGTGGAGGGAGTGACCGCAGACAGGCATCGAAGGCCTAAAATAATAACACATGGCTGTAGGCAATTTTAAATTGGTTCCAGGGGTACACGGGCAGCAGTGGTGTGGTCAGTGGAGGCCTAGTGGAAGGAGTGACCGCAGACAGGCATCGAAGGCCTAAAATAATAACACATGGCTGTAGGCAATTTTAAATTGGTTCCAGGGGTACACGGGCAGCAGTGGTGTGGTCAGTGGAGGCCTAGTGGAAGGAGTGACCGCAGACAGGCATCGAAGGCCTAAAATAATAACACATGGCTGTAGGCAATTTTAAATTGGTTCCAGGGGTACACGGGCAGCAGTGGTGTGGTCAGTGGAGGCCTAGTGGAAGGAGTGACCGCAGACAGGCATCGAAGGCCTAAAATAATAACACATGGCTGTAGGCAATTTTAAATTGGTTCCAGGGGTACACGGGCAGCAGTGGTGTGGTCAGTGGAGGCCTAGTGGAAGGAGTGACCGCAGACAGGCATCGAAGGCCTAAAATAATAACACATGGCTGTAGGCAATTTTAAATTGGTTCCAGGGGTACACGGGCAGCAGTGGTGTGGTCAGTGGAGGCCTAGTGGAAGGAGTGACCGCAGACAGACATCGAAGGCCTAAAATAATAACACATGGCTGTAGGCAATTTTAAATTGGTTCCAGGGGTACACGGGCAGCAGTGGTGTGGTCAGTGGAGGCCTAGTGGAAGGAGTGACCGCAGACAGGCATCGAAGGCCTAAAATAATAACACATGGCTGTAGGCAATTTTAAATTGGTTCCAGGGGTACACGGGCAGCAGTGGTGTGGTCAGTGGAGGCCTAGTGGAAGGAGTCACCGCAGACAGGCATCGAAGGCCTAAAATAATAACACATGGCTGTAGGCAATTTTAAATTGGTTCCAGGGGCACACGGGCAGCAGTGGTGTGGTCAGTGGAGGCCTAGTGGAAGGAGTCACCGCAGACAGGCATCGAAGGCCTAAAATAATAACACATGGCTGTAGGCAATTTTAAATTGGTTACAGGGGTACACGGGCAGCAGTGGTGTGGTCAGTGGAGGCCTAGTGGAAGGAGTGACCGCAGACAGGCATCGAAGGCCTAAAATAATAACACATGGCTGTAGGCAATTTTAAATTGGTTCCAGGGGTACACGGGCAGCAGTGGTGTGGTCAGTGGAGGCCTAGTGGAAGGAGTGACCGCAGACAGGCATCGAAGGCCTAAAATAATAACACATGGCTGTAGGCAATTTTAAATTGGTTCCAGGGGTACACGGGCAGCAGTGGTGTGGTCAGTGGAGGCCTAGTGGAAGGAGTGACCGCAGACAGGCATCGAAGGCCTAAAATAATAACACATGGCTGTAGGCAATTTTAAATTGGTTCCAGGGGTACACGGGCAGCAGTGGTGTGGTCAGTGGAGGCCTAGTGGAAGGAGTCACCGCAGACAGGCATCGAAGGCCTAAAATAATAACACATGGCTGTAGGCAATTTTAAATTGGTTCCAGGGGTACACGGGCAGCAGTGGTGTGGTCAGTGGAGGCCTAGTGGAAGGAGTCACCGCAGACAGGCATCGAAGGCCTAAAATAATAACACATGGCTGTAGGCAATTTTAAATTGGTTCCAGGGGTACACGGGCAGCAGTGGTGTGGTCAGTGGAGGCCTAGTGGAAGGAGTCACCGCAGACAGGCATCGAAGGCCTAAAATAATATCACATGGCTGTAGGCAATTTTAAATTGGTTACAGGGGTACACGGGCAGCAGTGGAGTGGTCAGTGGAGGCCTAGTGGAAGGAGTGACCACAGACAGGCATCGAAGGCCTAACATAACAAAAATGTCAATACAATGGTATTGTCAGTGGCAGGCATTGAAGGATGTCAGCGCATAGACTAAACATTGGTGGAGCTGTGAGATAATTTTGCAAGTGGTAGAGCACTGTTTGAGCTGGGGTGGGGGGAAACTGTCTTGTGGCCGGCGGTACAGGCCCAGGGCCCCTCATATTACAACGGTGTGTCTGACGTTGGGTGCGCACCACCACCGCCAGAGACACTTTATTGTACTAGGAGGGACCCAGTGGCAGTGCCGTCGACCAAAAGCGGGCTCACCCACCTCTTCAGACAAACTGCACTCTCACGGGTGCTGTCGCCAAGTGTCGATACCACGGCCCCGTGTGGGGAGTTTGGCCATTTAGTGAGGTGTAAACATGTCATATGCTGGACAATCAGGTGCAGAAAATTACGAGATTGGAAAAGGCATTCAGAATGGTCCACAGGCAAGACCTTTTCATAGGAAAGCTAGGTGTCAGCCGGGCAAGGTGGGGCAAAAGATTTCGAAATCCAGTTGTGGTTCATTTTAATGAAGGTTAGATCATCTACATTTTGGGTAGCCAGACGAGTCCTTTTTTCTGTTAGTATTGAACCTGCAGCACTGAATACTCTTTCTGATAGGACACTAGCTGCCGGGCAAGCAAGCTCCTGCAATGCATATTCTGCCAATTCTGGCCAGGTGTCTAATTTTGATGCCCAGTAATCAAATGGGAATGACGGTTGAGGGAGAACATCGATAAGGGATGAAAAATATTTTGTAACCATACTGGACAAATGTTGTCTCCTGTCACTTTGAATTGATGCTGCAGTACCTGTCCTGTCTGCGGTCATAGCAAAATCACTCCACAACCTGGTCAGAAAACCCCTCTGGCCAACGCCACTTCTGATTTCTGCCCCTCTAACTCCTCTGGTCTGCTGGCCCCTGCAGCTCGTGTGAGAACGATCACGGGCGCTGTGTGCAGGGAATGCCAGAAGCAAACGGTCAACAAGAGTTGATTGTTTGGTTGCTAATATTAGTTCCAAGTTCTCATGTGGCATTATATTTTGCAATTTGCCTTTATAGCGAGGATCAAGGAGGCAGGCCAACCAGTAATCGTCATCATTCATCATTTTAGTTATGCGTGTGTCCCTTTTGAGGATACGTAAGGCATAATCCGTCATGTGGGCCAAAGTTCCAGTTCTCAAATCTGCGGTTGTGCTTGGTTGAGGGGCAGTTTCAGGCAAATCCACGTCACTTGTGTCCCTCAAAAAACCAGAACCCGGCCTTGCTGCGCCACCAATTTCCAGTGGCCCCGGAAAAGCTTCCTCATTAAAAATATAATCATCCCCATCATCCTCCTCGTCCTCCTCCTCCTCTTCGCCCGCTATCTCGTCCTGTACACTGCCCTGGCCAGACAATGGCTGACTGTCATCAAGGCTTTCCTCTTCCTCAGCTGCAGACGCCTGATCCTTTAGGTGCGTCAAACTTTGCATCAGCAGACGCATTAGGGGGATGCTCATGCTTATTATGGCGTTGTCTGCACTAACCAGCCGTGTGCATTCCTCAAAACACTGAAGGACTTGACACATGTCTTGAATCTTCGACCACTGCACACCTGACAACTCCATGTCTGCCATCCTACTGCCTGCCCGTGTATGTGTATCCTCCCACAAAAACATAACAGCCCGCCTCTGTTCACACAGTCTCTGAAGCATGTGCAGTGTTGAGTTCCACCTTGTTGCAACGTCTATGATTAGGCGATGCTGGGGAAGGTTCAAAGAACGCTGATAGGTCTGCATACGGCTGGAGAGTACGGGCGAACGGCGGATATGTGAGCAAAGTCCACGCACTTTGAGGAGCAGGTCGGATAACCCCAGATAACTTTTCAGGAAGCACTGCACTACCAGGTTTAAGGTGTGAGCCAGGCAAGGAATGTGTTTCAGTTGGGAAAGGGAGATGGCAGCCATGAAATTCCTTCCGTTATCACTCACTACCTTGCCTGCCTCAAGATCTACAGTGCCCAGCCACGACTGCGTTTCTTTCTGCAAGAACTCGGACAGAACTTCCGCGGTGTGTCTGTTGTCGCCCAAACACTTCATAGCCAATACAGCCTGCTGACGTTTGCCAGTAGCTGCCCCATAATGGGAGACCTGGTGTGCAACAGTGGCAGCTGCGGATGGAGTGGTTGTGCGACTGCGGTCTGTGGACGAGCTCTCGCTTCTGCAGGAGGACGAAGAGGAGGAGGAGGGTGTGCGAACGGCTACAGCCAATTGTTTCCTAGACCGTGGGCTAGGCAGAACTGTCCCAAACTTGCTGTCCCCTGTGGACCCTGCATCCACCACATTTACCCAGTGTGCCGTGATGGACACGTAACGTCCCTGGCCATGCCTACTGGTCCATGCATCTGTTGTCAGGTGCACCTTTGTGCTCACAGATTGCCTGAGTGCATGGACGATGCGCTCTTTAACATGCTGGTGGAGGGCTGGGATGGCTTTTCTGGAAAAAAAGTGTCGACTGGGTAGCTCGTAGCGTGGTACAGCGTAGTCCATCAGGGCTTTGAAAGCTTCGCTTTCAACTAACCGGTAGGGCATCATCTCTAACGAGATTAGTCTAGCTATGTGTGCGTTCAAACCCTGTGTACGCGGATGCGAGGCTAAGTACTTCCTTTTTCTAACCATAGTCTCATGTAGGGTGAGCTGGACTGGAGAGCTGGAGATCGTGGAACTAGCGGGGGTGCCGGTGGACATGGCAGACTGAGAGACGGTGGGAGATGGTATTGTTGCCACCGGTGCCCTAGATGCAGTGTTTCCTACTACGAAACTGGTGATTCCCTGACCCTGACTGCTTTGGCCTGGCAAAGAAACCTGCACAGATACTGCAGGTGGTGCGGAAAATGGTGGCCCTACACTGCCGGAAGGGATGTTGCGTTGCTGACTAGCTTCATTGGCCGAGGGTGCTACAACCTTAAGGGACGTTTGGTAGTTAGTCCAGGCTTGCAAATGCATGGTGGTTAAATGTCTATGCATGCAACTTGTATTGAGACTTTTTAGATTCTGTCCTCTGCTTAAGGTAGTTGAACATTTTTGACAGATGACTTTGCGCTGATCAATTGGATGTTGTTTAAAAAAATGCTAGACTGCACTCTTTCTAGCATCGGATACCTTTTCAGGCATTGCAGACTGAGCTTTAACCGGATGGCCACGCTGTCCTCCAACAGGTTTTGGCTTTGCCACGCGTTTTGGGCAAGATACGGGCCCGGCAGATGGAACCTGTTGCGATGTTGATGCCTGCTGCGGCCCCTCCTCCTCCGCTTCAGAACTTCTGCCGCCTGCACCCTGTTCCCCCAATGGCTGCCAATCGGGGTCAAGAACTGGGTCATCTATTACCTCTTCTTGTAGCTCGTGTGCAACTTCGTCTGTGTCACCGTGTCGGTCGGTGGTATAGCGTTCGTGATGGGGCAACATAGTCTCATCAGGGTCTGATTCTTGATCAGCACCCTGCGAGGGCAATGTTGTGGTCTGAGTCAAAGGACCAGCATAGTAGTCTGGCTGTGGCTGTGCATCAGTGCACTCCATGTCAGATTCAACTTGTAATGGGCATGGACTGTTAACTGCTTCACTTTCTAAGCCAGGGACGGTATGTGTAAAGAGCTCCATGGAGTAACCCGTTGTGTCGCCTGCTGCATTCTTCTCTGTTGTTGTTTTTGCTGAAGAGGACAAGGAAGCGACTTGTCCCTGACCGTGAACATCCACTAATGACGCGCTGCTTTGACATTTACCAGTTTCACGAGAGGAGGCAAAAGAGCTAGAGGCTGAGTCAGCAAGATAAGCCAAAACTTGCTCTTGCTGCTCCGGCTTTAAAAGCGGTTTTCCTACTCCCAGAAAAGGGAGCATTCGAGGCCTTGTGTAGCCAGACGACGAACCTGGCTCCACAGCTCCAGACTTAGGTGCAATATTTTTTTTCCCACGACCAGCTGATGCTCCACCACTACCACTACCCTCATTACCAGCTGACAATGAACGCCCCCGGCCACGACCTCTTCCACCATACTTCCTCATTGTTTTAAAAACGTAAACAAACTAACGGTATTTGTTGCTGTCACACAAATTACACGGTGAGCTATAACTTCAGTATGATTTAGCTACCCCTTTACAGGTGAGTGAGACCACAACGAAAATCAGGCACAATGTTACACACTCTGTTGTTGGTGGCAACAAATGAGAGAGATGCCACACACGCAGGACTGTCACTGAAGCACAAATGTAAATATTAATCTCCCACTGATTTGATTTTTTTTCTTTTTTAAGGGAGACTTTAGGAAAAAAAAAATAGAATAAAATGATTTTTTCAGGAAGAATTTAGAAACCAAATAAAATAAAATGATTTTTTCAGGGAGAATTTAGAAAACAAATAAAACAAAAAAAGGCTTTCTATGGCCCACTGAGTGAGAGATGACGCACACAGGAGTCAGGAGTGGCACACAAGCCCAGAGGCCAATATTTATCTCCCACTGATTGATGTAGTGATTTTTTCAGGTAGATTTTGGAACCCAAATCAAGCTAAAAAAAATAATAGGCTTTCTATGGCCCACAATTGGAGAGAGAGAGAGAGATGGCACACCCAGGAGTCAAGACTGGCACACAAGCAGAAAGGGCAATATTAATCTCCCACTGATTTGTTTTTTTGTTTTTTTTTTCAGGGAGACTTTAGGAAAAAAAAAAAT
This sequence comes from Ranitomeya imitator, assembly GCF_032444005.1. NCBI lineage: Eukaryota > Metazoa > Chordata > Amphibia > Anura > Dendrobatidae > Ranitomeya > Ranitomeya imitator. The sequence goes on along the minus strand of NC_091284.1, from coordinate 272,691,946 downwards.
AGAATAATATGATTTTTTGAGGAAGAATTTAGAAACCAAAGAAAATAAAATGATTTTTTCAGGGAGAATTTAGAAAACAAATAAAACAAAAAAAGGCTTTCTATGGCCCACTGAGTGAGAGATGACGCACACAGGAGTCAGGAGTGGCACACAAGCCCAGAGGCCAATATTTATCTCCCACTGATTCATGTAGTGATTTTTTCAGGTAGATTTTGGAACCCAAATCAAGCTAAAAAAATAATAGACTTTCTATGGCCCACAATTGGAGAGAGAGAGAGAGATGGCACACCCAGGAGTCAAGACTGGCACACAAGCAGAAAGGGCAATATTAATCTCCCACTGATTTGTTTTTTTTTGTTTTGTTTTTTCAGGGAGACTTTAGGAAAAAAAAATAGAATAATATGATTTTTTCAGGAAGAATTTAGAAACCAAATAAAATAAAATGATTTTTTCAGGGAGAATTTAGAAAACAAATAAAACAAAAAAAGGCTTTCTATGGCCCACTGAGTGAGAGATGACGCACACAGGAGTCAGGAGTGGCACACAAGCCCAGAGGCCAATATTTATCTCCCACTGATTGATGTAGTGATTTTTTCAGGTAGATTTTGGAACCCAAATCAAGCTAAAAAAAATAATAGGCTTTCTATGGCCCACAATTGGAGAGAGAGAGAGAGAGATGGCACACCCAGGAGTCAAGACTGGCACACAAGCAGAAAGGGCAATATTAATCTCCCACTGATTTGTTTTTTTTTTTTTTTTTTCAGGGAGACTTTAGGAAAAAAAAAAATAGAATAATATGATTTTTTGAGGAAGAATTTAGAAACCAAATAAAATAAAATGATTTTTTCAGGGAGAATTTAGAAAACAAATAAAACAAAAAAAGGCTTTCTATGGCCCACTGAGTGAGAGATGACGCACACAGGAGTCAGGAGTGGCACACAAGCCCAGAGGCCAATATTTATCTCCCACTGATTGATGTAGTGATTTTTTCAGGTAGATTTTGGAACCCAAATCAAGCTAAAAAAATAATAGGCTTTCTATGGCCCACAATTGGAGAGAGAGAGAGAGATGGCACACCCAGGAGTCAAGACTGGCACACAAGCAGAAAGGGCAATATTAATCTCCCACTGATTTGTTTTTTTTTTTTTTTTTCAGGGAGACTTTAGGAAAAAAAAAATAGAATAATATGATTTTTTGAGGAAGAATTTAGAAACCAAATAAAATAAAATGATTTTTTCAGGGAGAATTTAGAAAACAAATAAAACAAAAAAAGGCTTTCTATGGCCCACTGAGTGAGAGATGACGCACACAGGAGTCAGGAGTGGCACACAAGCCCAGAGGCCAATATTTATCTCCCACTGATTGATGTAGTGATTTTTTCAGGTAGATTTTGGAACCCAAATCAAGCTAAAAAAAATAATAGGCTTTCTATGGCCCACAATTGGAGAGAGAGAGAGAGATGGCACACCCAGGAGTCAAGACTGGCACACAAGCAGAAAGGGCAATATTAATCTCCCACTGATTTGTTTTTTTTTTTTTTCCAGGGAGACTTTAGGAAAAAAAAATAGAATAAAATGATTTTTTCAGGAAGAATTTAGAAACCAAATAAAATAAAATGATTTTTTCAGGGAGAATTTAGAAAACAAATAAAACAAAAAAAGGCTTTCTATGGCCCACTGAGTGAGAGATGACGCACACAGGAGTCAGGAGTGGCACACAAGCCCAGAGGCCAATATTTATCTCCCACTGATTGATGTAGTGATTTTTTCAGGTAGATTTTGGAACCCAAATCAAGCTAAAAAAATAATAGGCTTTCTATGGCCCACAATTGGAGAGAGAGAGAGAGATGGCACACCCAGGAGTCAAGACTGGCACACAAGCAGAAAGGGCAATATTAATCTCCCACTGATTTGTTTTTTTTGTTTTTTTCCAGGGAGACTTTAGGAAAAAAAAAAATAGAATAAAATGATTTTTTCAGGAAGAATTTAGAAACCAAATAAAATAAAATGATTTTTTCAGGGAGAATTTAGAAAACAAATAAAACAAAAAAAGGCTTTCTATGGCCCACTGAGTGAGAGATGACGCACACAGGAGTCAGGAGTGGCACACAAGCCCAGAGGCCAATATTTATCTCCCACTGATTGATGTAGTGATTTTTTCAGGTAGATTTTGGAACCCAAATCAAGCTAAAAAAATAATAGGCTTTCTATGGCCCACAATTGGAGAGAGAGAGAGAGATGGCACACCCAGGAGTCAAGACTGGCACACAAGCAGAAAGGGCAATATTAATCTCCCACTGATTTGTTTTTTTTTTTTGTTTTTTTTCAGGGAGACGTTAGGAAAAAAAAATAGAATAAAATGATTTTTTCAGGAAGAATTTAGAAACCAAAGAAAATAAAATGATTTTTTCAGGGAGAATTTAGAAAACAAATAAAACAAAAAAAGGCTTTCTATGGCCCACTGAGTGAGAGATGACGCACACAGGAGTCAGGAGTGGCACACAAGCCCAGAGGCCAATATTTATCTCCCACTTTTTTTTTTTGTTCCAGGGAAAATTTATAAACCCAATAAAAAAAATAATAAATAGGCTTTCTATGGCCCACTATCTGAGAGACAGAGAGAGATGGCACGCTTAGGACTGGCACACAAGCCTAAAGGCCAATATTAACCCCTCTGTGACCTTAGACGTACTATCCCGTCGAGGTGCCCTGGGCTTATCTGACCCTGGACGGGATAGTACGTCATAGCCGATCGGCCGCGCTCACGGGGGGAGCGCGGCCGATCGCGGCCGGGTGTCAGCTGCTTATCGCAGCTGACATCCGGCACTATGTGCCAGGAGCGGTCACGGACCGCCCCCGGCACATTAACCCCTGGCACACCGCGATCAAAGATGATCGCGATGTGCCGGCGGTGCAGGGAAGCACCGCGCAGGGAGGGGGCTCCCTGCGGGCTTCCCTGAGACCCCCGGAGCAACGCGATGTGATCGCGTTGCTGCGAGGGTCTCACCTCCCTCCCTGCTCCCTCCAGCCCCGGATCCAAGATGGCCGCGGATCCGGGTCCTGCAGGGAGGGAGGTGGCTTCACAGAGCCTGCTCAGAGCAGGCACTGTGAAGCCTGCAGCGCTGCATGTCAGATCAGTGATCTGACAGAGTGCTGTGCAAACTGTCAGATCACTGATCTGTGATGTCCCCCCCTGGGACAAAGTAAAAAAGTAAAAAAAAAATTTTCCAAATGTGTAAAAAAAATAAAAAAAAATATTCCAAAATAATGAAAAAAAAAAAAAATATTATTCCCATAAATACATTTCTTCATCTAAATAAAAAAAAAAAACCCAATAAAAGTACACATATTTAGTATCGCCGCGTCCGTAACGACCCGACCTATAAAACTGTCCCACTAGTTAACCCCTTCAGTAAACACCGTAAGAAAAAAAAAAAAAAAACGAGGCAAAAAACAACGCTTTATTATCATACCGCCGAACAAAAAGTGGAATAACACGCGATCAAAAAGACAGATATAAATACCCATGGTACCGCTGAAAGCGTCATATTGTCCCGCAAAAAAAGAGCTGCCATACAGCATCATCAGCAAAAAAATAAAAAAGTTATAGTCCTGAGAATAAAGCGATGCAAAAATAATTATTTTTTCTGTAAAATAGTTTTTATCGTATAAAAGCGCCAAACCATAAAAAAATGATATAAATGAGGTATCGCTGTAATCGCACTGACCCGAAGAATAAAACTGATTTATCAGTTTTACCAAACGCGGAACGGTATAAACGCCTCCCCCAATAGAAATTCATGAATAGCTGGCTTTTGGTCATTCTTCCTCACAAAAATCGGAATAAAAAGCGATCAAAAAATGTCACGTGCCCAAAAATGTTTTCAATAAAAACGTCAACTCGTCCCGCAAAAAACAAGACCTCACATGACTCTGTGGACCAAAATATGGAAAAATTATAGCTCTCAAAATGTGGTATTGCAAAAAATATTTTTTGCAATAAAAAGGGTCTTTCAGTGTGTGACGGCTGCCAATCATAAAAATCCGCTAAAAAACTCGCTATAAAAGTAAATCAAACCCCCCTTCATCACCCCCTTAGTTAGGGAAAAATAAAAAAAAATGTATTTATTTCCATTTTCCCATTAGGGCTAGGGTTAGGGCTAGGGTTAGGGCTAGGGCTAGGGTTAGGGCTAGGGTTAGGGCTAGGGTTAGGGTTAGGGCTAGGGTTAGGGCTAGGGTTAGGGCTAGGGCTAGGGCTAGGGTTAGGGCTAGGGTTAGGGCTAGGGTTAGGGCTAGGGTTAGGGCTAGGGTTAGGGTTAGGGCTAGGGTTAGGGCTAGGGTTAGGGTTAGGGTTGGGGCTACAGTTAGGGTTGGGGCAAAAGTTAGGGTTAGGGTTTAGATTACATTTACAGTTGGGAATAGGGTTGGGATTAGGGTTAGGGGTGTGTCAGGGTTAGAGGTGTGGTTAGGGTTACCGTTGGAATTAGGGTTAGGGGTGTGTTTAGATTAGGGTTTCAGTTATAATTGGGGGGTTTCCACTGTTTCGGCACATCAGGGGCTCTCCAAACACGACATGGCGTCCGATCTCAATTCCAGCCAATTCTGCGTTGAAAAAGTAAAACAGTGCTCCTTCCCTTCCGAGCTCTCCTGTGTGCCCAAACAGGAGTTTACCCCAACATATGGGGTATCAGCGTACTCAGGACAAATTGGACAACAACTTTTGTGGACCAATTTCTCCTGTTACCCTTGGGAAAATACAAAACTGGGGGCTAAAAAATAATTTTTGTGGGAAAACAAAAAGATTTTTTATTTTCACGGCTCTGCGTTATAAACTGTAGTGAAACACTTGGGGTTCAAAGTTCTCACAACACATCTAGATAAGTTCATTGAGGGGTCTAGTTTCCAATATGGGGTCACTTGTGAGCCCTCCCATGCGCCCAAACGGTGGTTCCCCCCCACATATCGGGTATCAGCGTACTCAGGACAAATTGGACAACAACATTTAGGGTCCAATTTCTCCTGCTAACCTTGGAAAAATACAAAACTGGGGGCTAAAATATAATTTTTGTGGAAAAAAAAATATTTTTTATTTGCATGGCTCTGCGTTATAAACTGTAGTGAAATACTTGGGGGTTCAAAGCTCTCACAACACATCAAGATGAGTTCCTTAGGGGGTCTACTTTCCAAAATGGTGTCACTTGTGGGGGGTTTCTACTGTTTAGGTACATTAGGGGCTCTGCAAACGCAATGTGACGCCTGCAGACCATTCCATCTAAGTCTGCATTCCAAATGGCGCTCCTTCCCTTCCGAGCCCTCCCATGCGCCCAAACGGTGGTTCCCCCCCACATATGGGGTATCAGCGTACTCAGGACAAATTGGACAACAACTTTTGGGGTCCAATTTCTCCTGTTACCCTAGGGAAAATACAAAACTGGGGGCTAAAAAATAATTTTTGTGGGAAAAAAATTTTGTTTTATTTTTATGGCTCTGCATTATAAACTTCTGTGAAGCCCTTGGTGGGTCAAAGTGCTCACCACACATCCAGATAAGTTCCTTAGGGGGTCTACTTTCCAAAATGGTGTCACTTGTGGGGGGTTTCAATGTTTAGGCACATCAGTGGCTCTCCAAACGCAATATGGCGTCCCATCTCAATTCCTGTCAATTTTGCATTGAAAAGTCAAACGGCGCTCCTTCCCTTCCGAGCTCTCCCATGCGCCCAAACAGTGGTTTACTGCCACATATGGGGTATCAGCGTACTCAGGACAAATTGTACAACAACTTTTGAGGTCCAATTTCTTCTCTTACCCTTGGAAAAATAAAAAATTGGGGGCAAAAATATAATTTTTGTGAAAAAATATGATTTTTTATTTTTACGGTTCTGCATTATAAACTTCTGTGAAGCACTTGGTGGGTCAAAGTGCTCACCACACCTCTAGATAAGTTCCTTAGGGGGTCTACTTTCCAAAATGGTGTCACTTGTGGGGGGTTTCAATGTTTAGGCACATCAGTGGCTCTCCAAACGCAACATGGCGTCCCATCTCAATTTCTGTCAATTTTGCATTGAAAAGTCAAACTGCGCTCCTTCCCTTCCGAGCTCTCCCATGCGCCCAAACAGTGGTTTACTGCCACATATGGGGTATCAGCGTACTCAGGACAAATTGGACAACAACTTTTGAGGTCCAATTTCTTCTCTTACCCTTGGAAAAATAAAAAATTGGGGGCAAAAATATAATTGTTGTGAAAAAATATGATTTTTTATTTTTACGGTTCTGCATTATAAACTTCTGTGAAGCACTTGGTGGGTCAAAGTGCTCACCACACATCCAGATAAGTTCCTTAGGGGGTCTACTTTCCAAAATGGTGTCACTTGTGGGGGGTTTCAATGTTTAGGCACATCAGTGGCTCTCCAAACGCAACATGGCGTCCCATCTCAATTCCTGTCAATTTTGCATTGAAAAGTCAAATAGCGCTCCTTCCCTTCCGAGCTCTCCCATGCGCCCAAACAGTGGTTTACTGCCACATATGGGGTATCAGCGTACTCAGGACAAATTGGACAACAACTTTCTGGGTCCAATTTCTCCTGTTACCCTTGGTAAAATAAAACAAATTGGAGCTGAAGTAAATTTTTTGTGTAAAAAAGTTAAATGTTCATTTTTATTTAAACATTCCAAAAATTCCTATTAAACACCTGAAGGGTTAATAAACTTCTTGAATGTGGTTTTGAGTACCTTGAGGGGTGCAGTTTTTAGAATGGTGTCAGACTTGGGCATTTTCTATCATATAGACCCCTCAAAATGACTTCAAATGAGACGTGGTCCCTAAAAAAAAATGGTGTTGTAAAAATGAGAAATTGCTGGTCAACTTTTAACCCTTATAACTCCCTAACAAAAAAAAAATTGGTTCCAAAATTATGCTGATGTAAAGGAGACATGTGGGAAATGTTACTTATTAAGTATTTTGTGTGACATATCTCTGTGATTTAATTGCATAAAAATTCAAAGTTTGAAAATTGCGAAATTTTCAAAATTTTCGCCAAATTTCGTTTTTTTTCACAAATAAACGCAGGTACTATCAAAGAAATTTGACCACTATCATGAAGTACAATATGTCACGAGAAAACAATGTCAGAATCACCAGGATCCGTTGAAGCGTTTCGGAGTTATAACCTCATAAAGGGACAGTGGTCAGAATTGTAAAAATTGGCCTGGTCATTAACGTGCAAACCACCCTTGGGGGTAAAGGGGTTAATCTCCCTTTTTTTTTTTTTAAGGGAGAATTTATAAAACCAAAAAAAAAAAAATAAATAGGCTTTCTATGGCCCACTATTTGTGAGAGAGATGGCACGCTCAGGACTGGCACACAAGCCCAGAGGCCAATATTAATCTCCCACTTTTTTTTTTTTTTCCAGGGAAAATTCATAAACCCAATAAAAAAAAAATAAAATAAATAGGCTTTCTATGGCCCACTATCTGAGAGAGAGAGATGGCACGCTTAGGACTGGCACACAAGCCCAAAGGCCAATATTAATCTCCCACTGATTGATTTATTGATTTTTTCAGGTAGAATTTAGAACCCAAATAAAGCAAAAAAAAAAAAAAAAAAGGGCTTTCTATGGCCCACTGAGTGAGTGGTGATGCACACAGGAGTCAGGAGTGGCACACAAGCCCTGAGGCCAATATTTTTCTCCCACTGATTGATGTAGTGATTTTTTCAGGTAGATTTTATAACCCAAATCAAGCAAAAAAATAAATAGGCTTTCTATGGCCCACTGAGTGAGAGATGACACAGACAGGGATGGCACTCTAGCAGAAATGTCAATCTTAATCTCCCACAAAAAAAAAAAAAAACAGGGAGTTTCCTTCAATTACTATCTCCCTGCAGTAATCTCAGCCAGGTATGGCAGGCAGCAATAAGGAGTGGACTGATGCACAAATTAAATAAAAAGTGTGTACAAACCAAAAAGATAGCTGTGCAGAAAGGAAGGAACAAGAGGATTTGTGCTTTGAAAAAAGCAGTTGGTTTGCACAGCGGCGTACACACAGCAATGCAGCTATCAGGGAGCCTTCTAGGGCAGCCCAATGAGCTACAGCGCTGAGGGGGAAAAAAAAAAATGTAGCTTCCACTGTCCCTGCACACCGAAGGTGGTGTTGGGCAGTGGAAATCGCTACAGCACAAGCGGTTTGGTGGTTAATGGACCCTGCCTAACGCTATCCCTGCTTCTGACGAAGCGGCAGCAACCTCTCCCTAAGCTCAGATCAGCAGCAGTAACATGGCGGTCAGCGGGAACGCCCCTTTATAGCCCCTGTGACGCCGCAGACAGCAAGCCAATCACTGCAATGCCCTTCTCTAAGATGGTGGGGACCAGGACCTATGTCATCACGCTGCCCACACTCTGCGTTTACCTTCATTGGCTGAGAAATGGCGCTTTTCACGTCATTGAAACGCGACTTTGGCGCGAAAGTCGCGTACCGCATGGCCGACCCCGCACAGGGGTCGGATCGGGTTTCATGAAACCCGACTTTGCCAAAAGTCGGCGACTTTTGAAAATGAACGACCCGTTTCGCTCAACCCTACCTCTAACATTATAAGAAAGGATTTTCTTTATTAATTATGAATGAAACAAAACTGAGCGATAAAGATAAATACAACAAAACTGGTGGTTGGCCTATCTAAAACTAGCCAAAATACACAAGAACTAACTTAGGGGTTCTCCTGGACGACTCCAAATTTATTGAGTCTCACCTAAGTGTGGGGCATACAAGACTTGTGGCTGAGGCCCACAAAGACACCTCAGAGTTAGAGGTCTAATGAAAGAATGAAATTATGAAAACAATAATACCCATATTTTCTAATGTTTATCTTTAAAGGCAGGTTCTTCCATGAGGAATTTAATAAATCTCAAGCCTTCTTGAGGGGTATCGATCGGATAATTTTTGCTGTTGTACCACACTAAGAGTTTTGTTGGGAAGCCCCATCTATAGGGCACTTTGAAGTCTCTAAGTTTAGCTGTTATGTCTTTAAAGGATCTATGCGCATCCATCGTCGCTCTGAGAACAATTTTATGTTCCTATACGGGTCAGGGAAGGAACCTTTTTCCCTGATGCCTTTCAAAATCTTTTCTTTTGTATCGAAGAAATGTACTCTAAGGATAGTATCCTTGGGCTTGTCTTGGGGTATCCCCTTAGGACGTGGCAGGCGATGGATACGGTCAATGTTCAGTTGTAAGTCAGAGAGATTGGGGACCAGTTGTTTGAATAGATTTTTAGTGTAGTTTGAGAGATCACCTTGCGGGACGGATTCAGGAATGCCTCTTATCTTTAAGTTATTTCTTCGACTACGATCTTCGAGGTCTGTTAACTTATTTTTGAGGGTAAGGATCTCAGCTTGAAGATTAGAATTCTGTTTGGAAAGGTAAATGGTGTCTTTTTCAACAAGAGTTAATCTTTTTTCATTCTTCTCGAATCTTTGAATGAAATTGTTGTAAGTTTCCTGCAGGGTTTTGCTCTGTAATTCAAATCCTATCCTCATAGATTCATTAAATGACCTAAAAAGGCTAGCCAAGAAACCTTCAGTGGCAGGCTTGTTAGAACTAAGAAATTCATCCAGGTTAATTAAAGGAGGTGGGATCTCTGCTATTGGTGGCACCTCTATGTGATCTGTTTTAACTCTTTGTCTGTCTGGGCTATTGTTCGGTGAATAGTCATCAGACTGATTGTCCAAATCTTCAGTGGAAGGGTCATTTTTACTCCCATGGTCACTAGGACCTTTTCTTTTAAATGATCTGGAAGTATCCATTTCATTAGGTGAGATGGTATTTAGAATTGGAAGTTTGGACACTCCATTGGGGTCTCCTTTACGGGATGACATGCTTATTGGCAATTTAGATGTTGAATTTTTTCGTATAGTCCCTTCCTTTGTAGCTTTACTGTATGTTAGGAATGAGGATTGTTTAATAAATGTAGAACTTGGTTCCCCTGACTTAACAGGGGACCTTGACCTAGTAGGACTAGGTGAGTTAAAGAAATCTTCATAAGATTTAGAGTGAGCCCTTTGTAGAGATTGTCTACTTGTTTGGGATTTATTTTTTGTTTTCCCTGTTCCTGTCTGCATTTTGGTCGGTCTCATTTATTGACACTTGGATAGATATAATAGTATGATACAATTAATTATAGTATATAGCCCTTGGAACTCAATATACAGGTAATTGCATGTAAATATTGCTATATGATACAATATATTGATAAAAGAATAGCTGTCAGTCAAACAAATAAAGTTGGTAACCTGAAACACAAGATACTACACACAAAGGTTCAGCATGCGAAGCTTACAAGTTAAAGTAGGCAGATAATTACCTCATAGGCCTCTCAAGTTTTGTAAAGAGTAAATAGGGTAATGTACCTTTTAGATCTAGAATCTTTGATGTGGCAGCGTAATGAGATTTATGTCCAGCCAAGAAAGAGGTTAAAGATTAAATAAACAGCCTGTGTAAAGTACAATGGGAGGAAGATTCTTGATTCCTTGATCAGGATGAAGAAAAGAATACAATGATTCCTATTCCTCAAATTTGCCCAAACAAACTGAGAGTAACAGAGCTGAGCCTATGGATGACAGTAGGATTAGAAGATAAGGGGAGTAAAGTCTCTGACCAGATTGTTATATATTAAAAGAACAAGGCTCTGAGCTGCAGTTAATTAATATTATGTATCATAGGACACTTATAAGTCCCCTAATTAAATATATATGGGGCTTAGATGTCACTAACCAAAATGAAATAGGAACTATAAGGTATAAACTTATAAGGCACTATTTATGAGATGGTCTATATCAGGGGTTCATTCTCTGTCCTTCATAGTACACGCCTGTGCAAGGCAAGATTGTCTTGCGCAGGCGTGTACTACGGAGGACAGAGAATGAACTTCAATCCAATATTGCAGCCAGCATGCAGCCAGCGGGTAAGGAAAGGGTGAATCAAAAACCCCAAAACCCCGCCTCCATGGCTGAAGATTGTTCCCTCCAAATTCAGGTGACAGTGTCCCTTTAAGGAATGTGCAGACGATCAGTAAATGTTGCGGCTTGGACTCTGCGTACTTCTGCAGTGTTCAGCTGTTACAGCATATGCGTCCACAGACACCGGTGGACATGAGTCGCATCTTTCCAAAGCGCTCAATGTCAATTTCTCTTGCAGATGTATTGGACGAGGTGAATCCGCACAGTTCTGTGCACACATGCGGATTCACCTGCGTTCAATTGATGGCAGTGAGCATGAGCTGTGTCCAAAGCGCTGCCACTTCCAGATCGTCTGCACATACCCCTAGATTGCTCAGAGCTCGTTCTGAGAATGGGAAGAGGTAAGATTCAGGTATTGTTATAAGCCCGTTGTGTATAAACTACTAAAAAGGACAACTGTTTGGTGCACTGTTAATGGAGAAGTATTTAAGGAGCACTAAAACCATGTGGAGGAAAAAAGGGCAAAATCATTAATATTTGCAAAAAGTGAGATTGCTTTTGTATGTGGAGCACAGAGGGAGCATTATTACTGTATTGGAGATGCAGAGGGCAATACTACCGATTGGGGGTCACATAAGGGGCATTATTATTGTGTGGTAGTAAAGCCCCCTATGTGAACATTAGCAAAGTTTTTGTTTAAGGGGTGGGTGGGAGAATTGGTCAAATACATCAATATTTACTCTATCAATACCACTGGGCATATTCATTTAAACAAATGGCTTTGTGGGAACAGTATTAATTTGGCATTATCAAACAGGAACATTGTAGAGTTAATGAGATATTCGAATTTGAGGGCATCGCCAAATTTTCCCCAAACAATCACAATACTGAAGAGCCACAAATTACCTGGAATATATATTTATACATATATATATATATATATATACAGTATATACATATATATGTATACTTGCAGAGATCTGGATGTCATCACGGATAGGATGCAGAACAAGAGTTATTAAATTAAAGAAAACTCAAGTGAGATGGTATCTACAGTGGGGCAAAAAAGTATTTAGTCAGTCAGCAATAGTGCGAGTTCCAGCACTTAAAAAGATGAGAGGCGTCTGTAATTTACATAATAGGTAGACCTCAACTATGGGAGACAAGCTGAGAAAAAAAAATCCAGAAAATCACATTGTCTGTTTTTTTTAACAATTTATTTGCATATTATGGTGGAAAATAAGTATTTGGTCAGAAACAAACAATCAAGATTTCTGGCTCTCACAGACCTGTAACTTCTTCTTTAAGAGTCTCCTCTTTCCTCCACTCATTACCTGTAGTAATGGCACCTGTTTAAACTTGTTATCAGTATAAAAAGACACCTGTGCACACCCTCAAACAGTCTGACTCCAAACTCCACTATGGTGAAGACCAAAGAGCTGTCAAAGGACACCAGAAACAAAATTGTAGCCCTGCACCAGGCTGGGAAGACTGAATCTGCAATAGCCAACCAGCTTGGAGTGAAGAAATCAACAGTGGGAGCAATAATTAGAAAATGGAAGACATACAAGACTACTGATAATCTCCCTCAATCTGGGGCTCCACGCAAAATCCCACCCCGTGGGGTCAGAATGATCACAAGAACGGTGAGCAAAAATCCCAGAACCACGCGGGGGGACCTAGTGAATGAACTGCAGAGAGCTGGGACCAATGTAACAAGGCCTACCATAAGTAACACACTACGCCACCATGGACTCAGATCCTGCAGTGCCAGACGTGTCCCACTGCTTAAGCCAGTACATGTCCGGGCCCATCTGAAGTTTGCTAGAGAGCATTTGGATGATCCAGAGGAGTTTTGGGAGAATGTCCTATGGTCTGATGAAACCAAACTGGAACTGTTTGGTAGAAACACAACTTGTCGTGTTTGGAGGAAAAAGAATACTGAGTTGCATCCATCAAACACCATACCTACTGTAAAGCATGGTGGTGGAAACATCATGCTTTGGGGCTGTTTCTCTGCAAAGGGCCCAGGATGACTGATCCGGGTACATGAAAGAATGAATGGGGCCATGTATCGTGAGATTTTGAGTGCAAACCTCCCTCCATCAGCAAGGGCATTGAAGATGAAACGTGGCTGGGTCTTTCAACATGACAATGATCCAAAGCACACCGCCAGGGCAACGAAGGAGTGGCTTCGTAAGAAGCATTTCAAGGTCCTGGAGTGGCCTAGCCAGTCTCCAGATCTCAACCCTATAGAAAACCTTTGGAGGGAGTTGAAAGTCCGTGTTGCCAAGCGAAAAGCCAAAAACATCACTGCTCTAGAGGAGATCTGCATGGAGGAATGGGCCAACATACCAACAACAGTGTGTGGCAACCTTGTGAAGACTTACAGAAAACGTTTGACCTCTGTCATTGCCAACAAAGGATATATTACAAAGTATTGAGATGAAATTTTGTTTCTGACCAAATACTTATTTTCCACCATAATATGCAAATAAATTGTTAAAAAAACAGACAATGTGATTTTCTGGATTTTTTTTTCTCAGTTTGTCTCCCATAGTTGAGGTCTACCTATGATGTAAATTACAGACGCCTCTCATCTTTTTAAGTGGTGGAACTTGCACTATTGCTGACTGACTAAATACTTTTTTGCCCCACTGTATGTCCAGAGAGAATTGCAAAATTTAATCCGCATTCCTCCCATTTATGTTGGCGAGGATGTGGACTAGTAGGCAACCAGAGACACATTTGGTATGTGTGTCCGAAGCTTTTATCCTTCTGGGGTGATGTGTTGAAACTGATTATGGAGATTACGGGGGCAGTGGTACAAATTACTCCATCAATGGCGATTTTACACATCGGTTTGGAAATATTTCCTAAACAAATTAGAGGGTTGATATCACATATATTGATAGCGGCTCGGATACTGTTGGCTAGAAAATGGAAGGAGATCTCTCCTCCAACCCTAAAAGAGCTGACCGAAAAGCTGAATGTGAATTGTAAATATGAATTAATGCTGTCTCAGTCTCGTACTAGGAGAAAAAAGGTAGCAAAGATTTGGCAAACCTGGACTGTGAGTAAATATTATTTGTCTTAAACATAGCTGTTAAAAATATTTTTTTTTTCCTCTCTCTTTTTGTGATGTAATTATAATTTGGAATGGAAATAATTTATGTTTTTGTTGTTATGTGTCACTTTGTGAAAATAAAATAAATATTAAAAGTCAAAAAAACAAAAAAAAAACAAGAGTTATCAAATTTATTAACAGATAAAAACTCCATGCAGGGAGAAAATGGGTATGGGAGGCAAAGGATATAGCGATATGAGTACTGGAGGGGAGGGCGGGGTAAACAGGTGTTAGGCGAATGTTCAAAAAGGAGAAAGAAGAGTAAAACTTATCAGTCTTTTGGCTTCTTGATTTAAGCGACTCAGTTTCCAACGATGGCACCGACAACAGCGGCACGTGATGTCTCGGGGTTGTTCTGGATAAATGGAAGTCCGGTTCCTCGATGCAGATTGAGAGTCTTTATCAATAAACAATATTTAGCAATAAATTTTGCATTTAATTCTGAAAAGGAGAAATGGTCAAAATAAAAAAAACCCAGTGCTTTCAGACCTCAAATAATGCAAAGAAAACAAGTTCATAATAATTTAGAAACAACAATACTAATGTTTTGATTCAAGAAGAGTTCAGAAATCAATATTTTGTGGAATAACCATGATTTTTAATCACAGCTTTCATGCATCTTGGCATGCTTTCCTCCAGTCTTTCACACTGCTTCTTTAGCAAAAAATATAAGCAGTTCTTTGTTTGATGGCTTGTTGCTAGTGATGAGCGAGTGTGTACTCGTTGCTCGGGTGGTCTCCAAGTATTTGTAACTGCTTGGAGATTTAGTTTTGATCACCTCAGCTGAATGATTTACAGCTACTAGCCAGGCTGAGTACATGTGTGGGTTACCTGGTTGCTAGGGAATCCCCACATGTAATTAAGCTTGCAAGCAGGCTGTAAATCATTCAGCTGCGGGATGAAAGCTAAATCTCCGATCAGTCATAAATACCCGGAGACCACCGGAGCTCATCACTACTTGTGACTATGCATCATCCTCTTGATTACATTCCAGAGGTTTTCAATGGGGTTTACGTGTGTAGATGTGGCTGCCCATGACAGGGTTTTGATGTGGTGGTCTCTTCATTTTTGCCAGAGCTGTATTTATTTATATATATAATTTATTTTGCTCACTCATATAGCGCCATTAATTCCGTGTTTACATCATCATCACAGTCATCATTGGTGCTCACAGTCTAAATTTCTCATCAGCATGTCTATGGAGTATGGGAGGAAATCAGTGTAACAGGAGGAAACCCACCCAAACACTAGTAGAACTCAGAAACTCCTTGCAGATATTTTCCATGGCAGGATTTTAACCCAGGACCCCAGCACTACTCTATTGTCTCCTAGATGTATACTGGACCTATTTTGAGCTATGCAATGACAACACAGACAAACTAGTTACCAAGTGACCTTAACCAATGTGGCTAGGGGAAAATGAACCGTACTGATAGTAAACAGCAACCTATTTAAATGAGTCTCCCAGGCAGGGCAGTGGGGTACTTGGTACCGGATCTGGTCTCAAGGGGGATGTCACGGTGTCTGCGACCCGGTCTGTGGCACTGGGGCTCAATGTTAAAGGTAAACAGTCTTTAAAGGGGAAAATGTTTATGAGTCTATCATGATGCCACCTGTGGAGTTCGGTCAGCAGTAGGACTGATGCTGCATTGAGGGGGTCCCCTGGGGGATGTTGCAGCAGCACAGATGTTACACTTCCCACAGGTGAAGCGGGGTCTCCAGGGGTCCTATGGTGCAGGGCGTGGATGGTATAGCCGGTAAATAAGGAGACAAGCTGTAAGTCTTTACCTGGTTTACTATGGGCTACAGGCCACAGTCCAGGGCACCGGCAACAGGTGAATTAGAAGTCCAAGCAGTCCAGAGACAAGTGGAATCCCCTTGGCAGGTCAGGTAGAAGCCTTCCACACTGTGCTTGCTGTAATTGAGGCCCCTGCTGCCACTAAGTGTTCCAAGCAAAGTTTTAATTCATTCTCCTGTCCTGGGACAGGTACCTGTATGGTAGGCAGCTCGAGCCTTTTCACAGAGACTCCAGGCTCCAAGGTGCTGCTGTACCACAGGTGAATATGGGCCAAGTCCATGTAATACTCTGCCCTCCGGTTCTGCTCTGTGTCTTATAGTTCCACAAAAGCCTCAGGCTCCCGGTACCTGGTTTTTGTGCACTGAATCCCTGGAGGCCTGCTCGTGGCCTCCTGGAGTCCTGTATCTCCACTGTGCTCCGTCCCTGTCTGTCCTCGCTCACAGACTCTCTGTACAGACCACTCTGCACTCACTGATCTCCTGGGACCAACTGTCTGACTCCTCCTCCAAACCATGATCTTTATTCAGGGAAGCTGCCCTAAAACAGGGTTTTGAGCTCCCCCTCCTGGCCTGGATTTGGAAGGCGTTGTGTGTTTGATAACCTGCCAAAGGGAATCTCACTTGTCTCAAGGCATAGCACTACCCTCCCCGAGAGGAAGGCAGCACTACTGTGGTACCCGGGGTGCCACATTCCCCCCCCCCATAAAATCCCGTACTCCTGGACTGGGAAAAGGGAACATAAACAACAGATTAAAAAGACATTTTTGTAAATACATTAGAAATACATCAGAACAGGTTAATAACTTATCATCCCTTATGGGAGGCACGGTTCTTGAACGTTGCAAACAGTTTATAAAAGTATATCTGGCTTTATATCGGGGTGTCCATGTTCATAAATTTAACAGTACCGATGCGAGGGACCCGTCTTAAACCCCCAACGTAGGCTTGTGTGGGCTTCAAGGCATATGCAGACCCAGTATTCACCACGCCAGACGGTTTTATCTTCGGTCTGCTGAAACGAAGAAGGCTCTACCCACGCCGGCAAGTGGGCAGAACCAGGATGCACCTTGAGGGTGCCAAACTATTTACAATGAAAGTTTTTGGGTAATCACTGTCCATTACCTCAATGTCCATTATAAACCTGTAATGGAATACATGTAAACATTTTCAAGCAGGTAAAACCAATTATTGACAGTCCCTGTAACGGGCTGAGAGTTGACCCTTGGTGCTATGAGTAGATCTACGTAATTCCTGGTCTAAGTTGTTTGCTGATGTGTACCCACTGGTGCATGTACTATTTGTAGGCCTGCACTGTGTAGGTAAACTGGGCAATTGTCTGCGACTTCTCAGATTTACCATAGGTCTTACAGTTTCACCAATAGCAGAGGGTGGATTTTCTGGTTACACTGCTGGGGTGACATTTGCTGCTTGAACCTGCTGGTGCTGAGTCTCTTCTAGTTCAGGATGGTTCTGAGTCACTTCTTCTTGTATTTCCGGCTGGGGAAAAGTCACGACAGGTATCACTATGGCCTGATGTATCTGAGTCCAAGACTGGGGAAAATCTCGAAGAACGGTGTGGATTCTCTTTTCTTCTTCCATGAGTGGAGATGTTCCTGAATTTATTTTGTTCATCAGTTTATCAGGGCATACTTTGAGAAGGTCTCTGGATACTGCAGTTGAAGGTTCTCCTCCATCTTTACTGATAAGGCAGCCTTTCGTGTTGTCGAAGTTTGAAGGTAGGCTAGTATATGCTTATGCTTCCCACTGGTCGTTAAGTTTGTGCAGTCTTCTTTCATGTTTTAGCACTTGTTCACCTGGTGACAAGGGAATTGCATGGGCATGTTGGTTATAGTCTCTCTCTGGTTTTTGTCTCGCCTGTGATAGACTTCTTTCGACGCACTCTTGTACTTGGCGGTACTTATTTTGTCTCTCAGTATCCCAATCTGCATCAGGTGAGGTATTTTCTGGGGTTAACTGAATTAAATTGAATTACCTGATTTTGAGAAAAGATGTATAAAACTAGATCCTCTTTAAAAGGGTATAACATACAGCTAAAAATGTAAATGTCTAGAGGACCATCAAAAACAAATAAATTATTAGGCTTAAATAGAATAATCACTTAGACTAGTAATAGAATCGAGGTAACATATAAGAGATAGGTAAAGGAGATGGAAGGGACAAAGGAAAGGGAGGGAGGGAGGGTAGAAGATGGGAGGCGAGAGGGGTGATCCGGTGGAGAATGGTCAAGAATGAGGTAAGGGTGGTATGATTAATTTTAATTGTCAGTTCAAATGTCTGTGGTTTCCAGAATAAAGTTGGGCTTGGATCTAAATTGGATCCAGGGTTCCCATGTATTACGGAAAGAGTGTAATGACTCCTGCGTATTGGCTACCAATTCAGCAGAATGGTATAATAGGTCGATTTTCACAAGAACTTGTTTTTTAGAAGGAATTTGGGTTGATTTCCATAGAGTAGGAATTAGGAACTTGTCAGCAGTTATGATAATATTAGCCATTTTGGAGGCTGGGGGGGTTCTCTGGCCATAAAGTTAGATTAAGAAGAACAGATTGAGGCTTTATCGTAGGTACCCGGTCTAGGATCTCTGTGATTATTCCACCTATCAATTGCCAGAAGGTCATAATCATTGGGCAGGTTCACCATATGTGGAAATAAGTGCCTGAGTCTGCATTACATCTCCAGCATTTTTCCGAGGTGGAGGGAAGCCACTGGTGCAGTTGAGCTGGTGTGCGATACCACCGAGATATAACTTTATAAGAATTTTCTTGCATTTTTACACATTGGGAAGGACCATGTGACCTCTTATAAATAGAGGCAATTTGATCTGGTGTAAAGAGAATATTCAGATCTTTTTCCCAAAGTCCAATGAATGCTCTCTTAATATCAGCCTTCTCTATGACCAGAGAATTATATATTTTGGCTAAAGGTACCTTCACACTCAGCGACGCTGCAGCGATACCGACAACGATGTCGATCGCTGCAGCGTCGCTGTTTGGTCGCTGGAGAGCTGTCACACAGACAGCTCTCCAGCGACCAACGATCCCAAGGTCCCCGGGTAACCAGGGTAAACATCGGGTTACTAAGCGCAGGGCCGCGCTTAGTAACCCGATGTTTACCCTGGTTACCAGCGTAAAAGTAAAAAAAACAAACACTACATACTTACCTACCGCTGTCTGTCCCCGGCGCTCTGCTTCTCTGCACTCCTCCTGTACTGGCTGTGAGCACAGCGGCCGGAAAGCAGAGCGGTGACATCACCGCTCTGCTTTCCGGCTGACCGACGCTCACAGCCAGTACAGGAGGAGTGCAGAGAAGCAGAGCGCTGGGTACAGACAGCGGTAGGTAAGTATGTAGTGTTTGTTTTTTTTACTTTTACGCTGGTAACCAGGGTAAACATCGGGTTACTAAGCACGGCCCTGCGCTTAGTAACCCGATGTTTACCCTGGTTACCAGTGAAGACATCGCTGGATCGGTGTCACACACGCTGATCCAGCGATGTCCGCAGGGAGTCCAGCGACTAAATAAAGTTCTGGACTTTCCTCAGCGACCAACGATCTCCCAGCAGGGGCCTGATCGTTGGTCGCTGTTACACATAACGATTTCATTAACGATATCGTTGCTACGTCACAAAAAGCAACGATATCGTTAACGATATCGTTATGTGTGAAGGTACCTTAAGACTTTTTTTGGGGAATTTGTGCTGTATGCAGAGTTGTTCAAAATGAGTGAGTGGGCGAGGTAAAGAAAGCTGAGTCTTATATTTAAGGCAATTATCCCTAATCCTGTTAAGATGGAGAAAAGAGACATTGAGTTGCGGTTTAAAAGCTTGGAGCTCCGATAGAGTTATCAAAGAGCCATCTATAAACACTTGATTTATCGGTATTGGCAGATCTAATAAATCGTACATATCAGTGTCGGGGTCTTTAGGTAACTTAGGGGGAATGGGGCCCGTTACATCCTGAAGTGTCAAGATTGGGGGTAAAGGGGGAGTAGTTTTAGGGAATTCTGTCCTCCATAATTTAAGGGTGGCCAAGGTGATCTCGTTCATTACCAGGCAAGGTAATTTAATGTAGTCATGGAGAAGGGCCATAGATCTCAGAGGTGCAGGAGCTAGATGTTCTTCAATAGAGAGCCATAGTTTGTTTGGTGGATTCCTGATCCAGTCAACAATTCTAGTTAGCATTGCAGCTCTCTAGTATTTAAAGATGTCCGGAATGCCCATTACACCTTCTGACCTCGGTAGAGTAAGTGTGCTGGTGTTTATTCGGGGGCGTTTATTGTTCCATATGTAGCTAACAAAAAGGAATTAATTTTAGATAGGTAATGGTTGGGAATGTGGATGGGAAGCATCTGAAAAAGGTAAAGAAACTTGGGAAGTATTATACTTTTCAGTAAATTTTTTCTCCCCATCCTAGATAGGAAAGGTGCTTTCCAAGAGCGAGCTGTTGAGATAGCTTTGTTTAGTATAGGTAAAATGTTGAGATCAAGAAGTTTGCCTACAGATCTTCCAATTTTAATGCCCAGGTTTGTTATGAACCTGGGTGGCCAATTGAAGGGGTAAAGTCGTTTTGGGTTATCTACTGTAGATTTAGATATATTTAAGCTGATCGCTTCAGACTTAGATGGATTCACCTTGAAATTAGAAATTTTTCCATATAAATCTAAAAGACGGACAAAGGCAGGGATCCCTTTATGGGGTTCCGATAAAAATACTAAAAAGTCGTCAGCAAATGCTGCAGATTTATGGTGGGAACCACCTATTTGAATTCCCTTAATCTCCACATCTTGTTGAATGCCCTGGATAAGAGGTTCCATGGAAAGCACGCAGAGAAGCGGAGAGAGAGGACATCCCTGCCTTGTGCCGTTCAATATTTGAAAGGGTTCTGATAATATATTATTAATTTTTAAACGAGCTGAAGGGGAAGAATACATTTGAAAAATAGCATCAACTAATTGTTTAGGTATTTTGAAATTTAATAAGTATTTCATAAAGATATATCCAGTCCACCCTGTCGAAGGCCTTTTACGCATCCGTCCCTATTAGGACAAGTGGCATTTTGTTGATTTTCGCGTATTGAATCAAATGCAAGATTCTACTTGTATTGTCTTTTCCTTCTCTACCGGCTACAAAGCCTGTTTGATTGTAGGAGATAAGATTTGGTAATACTACACCAATCCTTTTGGCTATTAGACTGGCGTAAATTTTTAAATCGACATTCAACACTTAGCACCACTTTTCAATGGCTTTTCTCATGTCAATCCAGTAAAATTTTCCACGTAACAGGATCTCCAACTTCTTCCATCCGAAGTGTAATGCTCCATCGTGGTACGCTTCCAGGACCATTGGCGCATCTTGTCTTGGGACCACTATCTACCAGACTAACTCATGAGTGTGTGGGTCGATGTTTCTTTGGCACAGCTTACCATCGTAGATGAATAGTTTGCCTTTCTCCTTCCACAGTCGTTGTGTCTTTTGTGGATCATCTGGACCAGGGTGTGAATCTGCTTGCGTCAGCAGCTCTTTCACCAGATGGACCGCAAGGTCACTGTCCTGAGTCTTGGCCCATCCATGGTGGGGCAATGGGTTCAGTGTGGCTTCTTGTTTGTTAGTGCACCTGATCCTCACATAATGAGAGTACTGAGTTGCTCTGGGGTGATGGAAAGCTGGCAGCTCTACCTATTCAAGTTCCTCTGAATCCTCTTCCACATCTGGTAGGTTGGGCATTCTGGATAATGCATTGGTGTTGGCATTCTTGTGGCATGCACGGTATTTGATGGTGAATTCATAGTTGGACAATCGGGCCATCCAACGCTGCTCCAAGGCACCTAGTTTTGCTGTCTCCAGGTGAGTCAGTGGATTGTTGTCCATGTAAACTGTGAATCTTGCTGAGGCCAGGTAGTGCTTGAACCTCTCTGTTACCACCCAGACGATGGCGAGGAACTCCAGCTTAAAGGAACTATAGTTTTAGGGGTTCCATTCTGTAGGGCAAAGCTTCCTGCTGGCATAAGCAGTTATCCTTTCCTTGCCTTTCTGTACCTGGGACAGTACTGCTCCCAATCCCACGTTGCTGGCATCCGTGTACAGTACAAATGGTTGGTCATATTCTGGGTAGGCCAGTACCTCATCTCCCGTGAGAGCCAACTTCAACTGAGTGAAAGATCCTTCCAGCCTGTCGTTCCAGTCAAACGGGGTATACTTACCCTTGGTTTTCTTAGATTGGCCCACTAACAGGGCTTGCAGTGGTGTGGCTATCTTGGTGAAGTCTTTAATAAATCTGTAGTAGCCTACCAACCCAAGGAACTGTCGGACTTCATGGATGTTACTGGGTTTCGGCCAGATCTTGATCACGGTGACCTTGTCAGGGTCTGGAGCCACTCCCTCAGAGTTCACCACATGGCCCAGGTACTGTACTTTGGATTTCAACAGGTGACATTTACATAGTTTTTCCTTCAAGCCAAAGTTGGACAGGGCTTCAAACACTTTGACCAGGTGCTTCAGGTGATCTTCATACGTCTTGGAGAAGACAATGATGTTGTCCAGGTACAACAAGACAGTTTCAAATTTCTTGTGCCCGAGACAGCACTCTATCATTCTCTGAAATGTCCCTAGGGTGTTGCACAGTCCAAACGGCATGTAATTAAATTCAGCGAGACCCATTGGTGTTGTGAAGGCCGTCTTCTCCTTATCCGCCTCTGCTACGGGAACCTGCCAGTACCCACTTGTGAGATCCAAGGTAGAAAAGTAATTAGCAGATTTTAACGCAGCTAATGACCCTTCTATTTTAGGCAACAGGTATGCATCCTTGTGTGTAATGCGGTTTATCTGCCTATAATCTACACACATTCTCATGGTGCCCTCTTTCTTCCTGACGAGGACTAATGGAGCTGCCAAGGAGCTACAACTATCTCTGATTACCCCAGCCTCCTTCATCTCTCGCAACATACTTTTGGCACACTGGTAATGAGCCGGAGGTACAGGCCGGTACCTCTCCTTGATGGGTGGATGACTTCCCGTGGGGATGTGATGTTATACCACTTTTACCTGCCCAAAATCTAGTGGGTGTTTACTGAATACCCATTCATACTCATGGACCACCCAGTAAGCCCCTTGTTTCTGGTGTGAAGGTGTAGAATCAGTGCTCACGTGTAACTTCTGACACCAATCTTCCATTTGTCCTGCAGAGCCATTGTCCTCCGCCTGGTTGGACGGGACCAAGGATTCTGTTGCCTGTATTACATTGTTATCAACAGTAAACAGTTTGGCAAGTGTGACATATCTGGTTAGGTGGATCTCCTTCTCTCCACAGTTGAGAACACGTACTGGTACCCTCCCCTTGCAGAATTGTGGGCCTATCCGAATTCACAGGTTCTACCAGTGCCTAGCAGTCTTTACCTCTGATACCTATTGCTGCTCGACATCATATCAACATTTCACTCCTGGGAGGTATTGCAATGGGGACTGGATCACTCACTGTGTCTCTGCCAATTTCTTCACCAGGTAGTCCTACCTGCTGTCTCTGTACCAGGGCTATGATTTCCTTTTGCAGGACTCTCTGCTCACTGGAACCAGCAGTTTCAGCCACCTGTTGTAATCTATATATATAATTGTCTAAGGGTTTTTCCGTCTGTCTGTTTGTCTGTCCTGGAAATCCCGGGTCCTGGCGGCCTCGACCAATCAGCGACGGGCACAGTATCGACGTAGAAATCCTGCGTCTTTGATTGGTCGAACGGGCACAGCGATGATGATGTCATAAAGGACGTAGAAATCCCACGTTTCTGATTCAGCGACGGGCACAGTATCGACGTAGATGTCATAATGGTTGCCATGGCGACGATGATGTCATAAAGGTTGCCTCGACCAATCAGCGACGGGCACAGTATCGACGTAGAAATCCTGCGTCTTTGATTGGTCGAAGCTGCCAGGCCTCGACCAATCAGCAACGGGCACAGCGACGATGATGTCGTAAAGGACGTAGAAATCCCACGTTTCTGATTCAGCGACGGGCACAGTATCGACGTAGATGTCATAATGGTTGCCATGGCGACGATGATGTCATAAAGGTTGCCTCGACCAATCAGCGACGGGCACAGTCTGCCGCGAATTCTGGAATCATCATTGTCCATATACTACGGGGACATGCATATTCTAGAATACCCGATGCGTTAGAATCGGGCCACAATCTAGTAAGACAATAACCTCGGCAAGACAATTTTCAATAACATTAGTACCAATGATCATCATGGGGTTACATTCACGTCGGTCAATAACAACAATCACCATCCCTTGGGCCTTTAATTCCACCCGCCCCACTTTAATGGTGACCTCCTTGTATCCCACCTGTGGCAAAGGCTGACCATTACTGACAACTATGGTTAAATCACTACCTGGACCACGGGTAATGTCTGTATCAGCCCAATAGCGCTTATAAAGGATGTAAAGGTACCGTCACACTTAACGATATCGTTAACGATATCGTTGCTTTTTGTGACGTAGCAACGATATCGTTAAGGAAATCGTTATGTGTGACAGCGACCAACGATCAGGCCCCTGCTGGGAGATCGTTGGTCGCTGAAGAAAGTCCAGAACTTTATTTTGTCGCTGGATCTCCCGCTGACAACGCTCCAGCGATGTCTTCACTGGTAACCAGGGTAAACATCGGGTAACTAAGCGCAGGGCCGCGCTTAGTAACCCGATGTTTACCCTGGTTACCAGCGTAAAAGTAAAAAAAAAGTCACCGCTCTGCTTTCCGGCCGCTGTGCTCACAGTCAGTACAGGAGGAGAGCAGAGAAGCAGAGCGCCGGGGACAGACAGCGGTAGGTAAGTATGTAGTGTTTGTTATTTTTTACTTTTACGTCCATCCTGGTAATAGCAGTGGTCGTCTCTCCCACTGGTCGGTGGGATCCTCTTCTGTCATCGCCAGGAGACGTCTTCCGGTCTGGAAGCCAGCTTAATCTGCTCCTTCGGGGATTCCTGTAGAGACTGTACGGTCCGGGTTAATGCGGCAACACTTTTTGTCAGCTCCTGCACCTGGAGGCGTAGTCCTGTAGAAGAATCCTCATCTAGGTCCTGTGAATCAGCTTCAATGGGGACCTGTGGATACGATGCCACCTCCTGGTGGTACGTGAGTGCTGGACGCTTACGAGGAACTGCACAGCTGGGTGGAGGTTCGTGCAACACCCAGATGACTCTGTCCTTAAATTGCACAAAGTCCAGATCAGGGTTTTTGTAAGGCCAGGATGCATAACTGAGTCCTGTGGGTGCTAGACAGGAGCCCCTCAATGAACTGCTCTTTCAAAAGTTTATCTCCATCCTGTACTCTGTTAGGATCCACTTGCTTAGCAGCCCAGAGCGCCTCCTGCAAATTAAGGGCATAGTCCCGTATACTGTCTTGTGCTTTTTGCTTACACCAGAGGCACTTCATTTTTATTTCTGCAGCGGTGCTGGTGTCAAAGGTGACTTTGAGTTTAGAAAAGATCTGCTGCACAGTCCTTTTGTCCACATCTGGCCAGGATTTTACCTCTCTTAGGGCTGCACCAATCAGTTGGCCAGTTAAGATATTATAAACCAATCCGAATAAATGGGAGCAAATGCCAATATAAAATTTCAACACTTTATTATAGATAATATTTAATAACAAAAGTACAATTAAATAAAAAATGAAGATACAACTGCAAAATACAGCCGCTTTCCTAGGTAGCACACCCCTTGTGTATCCTAACTGTCATCATAAGTTAACGCCCATTTGGCTAAGTACCACATATATACTTGAAACTCCTACCTGTATATAAAATAATTGGTTAATTGTTGTGAATTCTGCTTTTGGGCTCCCTCCGGTGGTTGTAGAGGGGAATGCAGTTGTCCCTGGGCTGCAGTCTTGGACAGGTGTATCTGCTAATTGCAGTTCTGACTGGGGTATTTAGGTTTGCAGGACTCTTTAGTCCTTGCCAGTTGTCAATGTTTTTTGGAATGTGATGGATCTCGGTCTGGCTTCTCCTGCTTGCTGCCATTTCAGCAAAGATAAGTGTTTGTTTCTTTTTCTATGGCACACAAGCTGTGTGCTTGTTTTTTAATTGTATTCCTGCTCTGAATGTAGGATTCTCTGGAGTTGCAGATATACGTTCCCACGTCTTTAGTTAGATGGTGGGATTTTTTGTATAATCTGCTGTGGATATTTTTTGAAGGGTTTTATTACTGACCGCACAGAACTCTGTTCTATCCTTTCCTATTTTAGCTAGTGTGGCCTCTTGTGTTAAATCCTGTTTTTCTGCCTGTGTATGTTTTTCCTCTCCTACTCACCGCCAATATTTGTGGGGGGCTGCCTATCCTTTGGGGTTCTGCTCTGAGGCAAGATAGTATTCCTTTTTCCATCTTTAGGGGTATTTAGTCCTCCGGCTGTGACGAGGTGTCTAGGTTTTGTTAGGTACATCCCATGGCTACTTCTAGTTGCGGTGTTAAGATCAGGATTTGCGGTCAGTATAGTTGCCACCTACTCCAGTGAAGGTTTTCATGCTGCTCCAAGGTCACCACATCATAACAGTACAACTGGCCCATAATGAGTTAAATGCCTCTCCAAAGAAGGGAAGAAAGGTATTGAGCCATTTTTTTTCTTCAGTCTGTTTTATGTTCTCTTCCCTCTTAATCTCTGGGTGGCTGAGGAGCTTTGTGCTAGCATGAATGTTCAGGAAATAGCTTCTCGTGTAGACCAGCTTGCTGCTAGGGTACAGGGTATTTCAGATTATATTGTTCAGACTCCTGCTTTAGAACCGAAGATTCCTACTCCTGATTTGTTTTTTGGTGATAGGTCCAAATTTTTGAGTTTTAAAAACAACTGTAAACTGTATTTTGCTCTGAGACCTCGATCATCCGGTGATTCCATTCAGCAGGTAAAAATCGTCATCTCCCTGCTGCTTGGCGACCCGCAGGATTGGGCGTTTTCCCTGGAATCTGGGAATCCGGCTTTGCTTAATATTGACTCCTTTTTTCAGGCTTTGGGATTATTATAAGATGAACCTAATTCTGTGGATCAAGCTGAGAAGACCTTGTTGTCCCTGTCTCAGGGTCAAGAGGCGGCAGAATTGTATTGTCAGAAATTCAGAAAATGGTCTGTGTTGATTAAATGGAATAATGATGCTTTGGTGGCAATTTTCAGAAAGGGTCTTTCTGAATCCGTTAAAGATGTTATGGTGGGGTTTCCCATGCCTTTCGGTCTGAGTGATTCTATGTCTCTGGCCATTCAGATTGACCGGCGCTTGCGGGAGCGCAAAACTTTGTGCGCTGTGGCGTTGCCTCAGAGCAGATTCCTGAGCCAATGCAGTGTGATAGGATTCTGTCTAGAATGGAACGACAAGGATTCAGATGTCAGATGGGTTGTGTTATTATTGTGGCGACGCTTCTCATGTCATTTCAGTCTGTCCTAAGCGGACAAAGAGGATCGCTAGTTCATTTACCATCAGTACTGTACAACCTAAATTTCTGTTATCTGTGTCCTTGATCTGCTCATTGTCATCATTTTCTGTCATGGCATTTGTGGATTCAAGTGCCGCCTTGAACTTAATGGCTTTTGAGTTTGCCAGGCGTTGTGGTTTTCCCTTGCAGCCTTTGCAGAACCCTATTCCTTTGAGGGGCATTGATGCTACACCCTTGGTTAAAAATAAGCCCCAGTTTTGGACACAGGTGACCATGCACATGGCGCCAGCCCATCAGGAAGATTGTCGATTTCTGGTGTTGCATAATTTGCATGATGCTATCGTGCTGGGTTTTCCGTGGTTGCAGGTACATAATCCTGTGTTGGATTGGAAGTCCATGTCTGTGACTAGTTGGGGATGTCAAGGGGTTCATAATGATGTTCCTTTGATGTCAATCTCCTCTTCTTCCTCTTTTGGAGTTCCAGAGTTTTTGTCTGATTTTCAGGATGTATTCGATGAGCCCAAGTCCAGTTTCCTTCCACCGCACAGGGACTGCGATTGTGCTATTGACTTGATTCCAGGCTGTAAGTTTCCTAAGGGTCGACTTTTCAACCTGTCTGTGCCTGAACATACCGCCATGCGGAGCTATATTAAGGAGTCTTTGGAGAAAGGGCATATTCGTCCATCTTCTTCACCGTTGGGAGCGGGGTTCTTTTTTGTTGCTAAAAAAGATGGTTCCTTGAGACCCTGTATTGATTATCGTCTCTTGAATAAAATCACGGTCAAGTTTCAATACCCTTTGCCTTCGCTTACCGATTAGTTTGCTAGGATTAAGGGAGCTAGTTGGTTTACGAAGATTGACCTTCGGGGGGCATATAATCTTGTTCGTATTAAGCAGGGTGATGAATGGAAAACTGCGTTTAATACGCCCGAAGGCCATTTTGAATACCTTGTGATGCCATTCGGACTCACTGATGCTCCATCTGTTTTTCAGTCCTTCATGCATGATATCTTCCAGACTTATATTGATAAGTTCTTGATTGTATATTTGGACGATATTTTGATTTTTTCCGATGATTGGGAGTCTCATGTGGAACAGGTCAGGATGGTATTTCAGATCCTTCGTGACAATGCCCTGTTTGTGAAAGGGTCTAAGTGTCTCTTTGGGGTGCAGATGGTCTCTTTTTTGGGCTTTATTTTTTCTCCCTCATCTATAGAAATGGATCCGGTTAAGGTTCAGGCCATTCATGATTGGATTCAGCCCACATCTGTGAAGAGCCTTGAGAAATTTTGGGGTTTTGCAAATTTTTATCGCCGTTTCATTGCCAATTTATCCAGCGTGGTTAAACCATTGACCGATTTGACGAAGAAAGGCGCTGATGTGGCGAATTGGTCCTCTGCGGCTGTCTCTGCCTTTCAGGAGCTTAAACGTTGATTTACTTCTGCTCTGGTGTTGCGCCAACTGGATGTTTATCTTCCGTTTCAGGTTGAGGTTGACGCTTCTGAGATTGGGGCAGGGGCCGTTTTGTCTCAGAGGAATCCTGTTGGTTCCTTAATGAAACCGTGTGCCTTCTTTTCGCGTAAGTTTTCGCCTGCTGAACGCAATTATGATGTTGGCAATCGGGAGTTGTTGGCTATGAAGTGGGCGTTTGAGGAGTGGCGACATTGGCTTGAGGGAGCTAAGCATCGTATTGTGGTCTTGACTGATCATAAGAATTTGATTTACCTCGAGTCTGCCAAACGGTTGAATCCTAGACAGGCTCGATGGTCTTTGTTTTTTTTCCCGTTTTGATTTCGTGGTCTCGTACCTTCCGGGTTCTAAAAACATTAAGGCTGATGCCCTCTCTAGGAGTTTTTTTGCCTGATTCTCCTGAGGTCTTGGAACCGGTCGGTATTCTGAAAGAGGGGGTGGTCCTTTCTGAAATCTCCCCTGATTTACGACGGGTTCTTCAGGAATTTCAGGCTGATAAACCTGACCGCTGCCCTGTGGGGAAACTGTTTGTTCCTGACAGATGGACTAGTAGAGTGATTTCTGAGGTTCACTGTTCCATGTTGGCTGGTCATCCTGGCATTTTTGGTACCAGAGACTTGGTTGGTAGGTCCTTTTGGTGGCCTTCTTTCTCGCGTGATGTGCGTTCTTTTGTACAGTCCTGTGGGACTTGTGCGCGGGTCAAGCCTTGTTGTTCCCGTGCTAGTGGGTTGCTTTTGCCATTGCCGATCCCTGAGAGGCCCTGGACGCATATTTCTATGGATTTTATTTCCGATCTTCCGGATTCCCAGAGGATGTCGGTTATCTGGGTTGTTTGTGACCGGATCTCTAAAATGGTTCATTTGGTGCCTTTGCCTAAATTGCCTTCCTCTTCAGATTTGGTTCCGTTGTTTTTTCAGCATGTGGTCCGTTTGCATGGTATTCCGGAGAATATTGTGTCCGACAGAGGTTCCCAGTTTGTTTCTAGGTTTTGGCGGGCCTTTTGTGCTAGGCTGGGCATTGATTTGTCTTTTTCTTCTGCGTTTCATCCTCAGACAAATGGTCAGACGGAGCGAACTAATCAGACTTTGGAGACTTATTTGAGATGCTTTGTGTCTGCTGATCAGGATGATTGGGTGGCTTTCTTGCCATTGGCCGAGTTTGCCCTTAATAACCGGGCTAGTTCGGCTACTTTGGTTTCGCCTTTCTTTTGTAATTTTGGTTTTCATCCTCATTTTTCTTCTGGGCAGGTTGAGCCTTCTGACTGTCCTGGTGTGGATTCTGTGGTTGACAGGTTGCAGCAGATTTAGGCTCAAGTGGTGGACAATTTGGTGTTGTCTCAGGAGGAAGCTCAACGTTTTGCTAACCGTCGTCGGTAGAGTTGAGCGAAACGGATCGTTCATTTTCAAAAGTCGCTGACTTTTAGCAAAGTTGGGTTTCATGAAACCCGACCCGATCCCTGTGTGGGGTCGGCCATGCGGTACGCGACTTTCGTGCCAAAGTCGCGTTTCAATGATGCTAAAAGCGCCATTTCTCTGCCAATGAAGGTGGACGCAGAGTGTGGGCAGCATGATGACATAGGTCCTGATCCCCACCCTCTTACAGAAGGGCGTTGCAGTGATTGGCTTGCTGTCTGCGGCATCACAGGGGCTATAAAGGGGCGTTCCCGCCGACCGCCATCTTACTGCTGCTGATCTAAGCCTAGGGAGAGGTTGCTGCTGCTTCGTCAGAAGCAGGGATAGCGTTAGGCAGGGTCCATTAACCCCCAAACCGCTTGTGCTGTAGCGATTTCCACTGTCCAACACCACCTTTTGTTTGCAGGGACAGTGGAAGCTACATTTTTTTCCTCAGCGCTGTAGCTCATTGGGCTGCCCTAGAAGGCTCCCTGATAGCTGCATTGCTGTGTGTACGCCGCTGTGCAAACCAACTGCTTTTTTCAAAGCACAAATCCTGTTGTTTCTTCCTTTCTGCACAGCTATCTTGTTTGTTTGTCCACACTTTTTATTTAATTTGTGCAGCAGTCCACTCCTTGTTATTGCTGCCTGCCATACCTGGCTGAGATTACTGCAGGGAGATAGTAATTGTAGGACAGTCCTTGTTTTTTTTTTTTTTTAATTCTCCCTGAAAAAAAATAAATAGTGGGAGATTAATCTTGGCATTTCTGCTAGAGTGCCAGTCCTGTGTGCCATCTCTCTCCAATTGTGGGGCACAGAAAGCCTAATGTCTATCATCCTATTTTTTTTTTTTTTAATTCTCCCTAAAAAAAAAAGTAGTGGGAGATTAAGATTGGCATTTCTGCTAGAGTGCCAGTCCTGTGTGTGCCATCTCTCTCCAATTTTGGGGCACAGAAAGCCTAGTGTGTAATACTGGCCATGATTTCTTGGCAATTCTCCCTAACAAAAAAAAGTAGTGGGAGACTAATATTGGCATTTCTGCTAGAGTGCCAGTCCTGGTGTGCCATCTCTCTCCAATTTTGGGGCACAGAAAGCCTAGTGTGTAATACTGGCCCTGATTTCTTGGCAATTCTCCCTAACCAAAAAAAGTAGTGGGAGATTAAGATTGGCATTTCTGCTAGAGTGCCAGTCCTGTGTGTGCCATCTCTCTCCAATTTTGGGGCACAGAAAACCTAGTGTGTAATACTGGCCCTGATTTCTTGACAATTCTCCTTAACAAAAAAAAAGTGGGAGATTAATATTGGCCTTTGTGCTTCTGTGCCAGTCCTATGTGCCATCTCTCTCAAATAGTGGGCCACAGAAAGCCTAGTATTTTTTATTTTTTTTATTTTGGTTTTTAAATTCTCCCTGAAAAAAAAAAATAAACAGTGGGAGATTAATATTGGCCTTTGTGCTTCTGTGCCAGCCGTGTGTGCCATCTCTCTCAAATTGTGGGCCACATAAAGCCTAGTGTCTGTTTTTGGTTATTTTGGTTTTTAAATTTTCCCTGAAAAAAAATAAACAGTGGGAGATTAATATTGGCCTTTGTGCTTCTGTGCCAGTCCTGTGTGCCATCTCTCTCAAATAGTGGGCCACAGAAAGCCTAGTATTTGTTTTTTTTTTTATTTTGGTTTTTAAATTCTCCCTGAAAAAAAAGTAAACAGTGGGAGATTAATATTGGCCTTTGTGCTTCTGTGCCAGTCCTGTGTGCCATCTCTCTCAAATTGTGGGCCACAGAAAGCCTAGTGTCTGTTTTTGGTTATTTTGATTTTTAAATTCTCCCTGAAAAAAAATAAATAGTGGGAGATTAATATTGGCCTTTGTGCTTCTGTGCCAGTCCTGTGTGTGCCATCTCTCTCAAATTGTGGGCCACAGAAAGCCTAGTTTTTTTTTTTTTTATTTTTATTTTGGTTTTTAAATTCTCCCTAAAAAAAAAATAAACAGTGGGAGATTAATATTGGCCTTTGTGCTTCTGTGCCATTCCTGTGTGCCATCTCTCTCAAATAGTGGGCCACAGAAAGCCTAGTATTTGTTTTTTTTTTATTTTGGTTTTTAAATTCTCCCTGAAAAAAAAGTAAACAGTGGGAGATTAATATTGGCCTTTATGCTTCTGTGTCAGTCGTGTGTGCCATCTCTCTCAAATTGTGGGCCACAGAAAGCCTAGTGTCTGTTTTTGGTTATTTTGGTTTTTAAATTTTCCCTGAAAAAAAAATTAACAGTGGGAGATTAATATTGGCCTTTGTGCTTCTGTTCCAGTCGTGTGTGCCATCTCTCTCAAATTGTGGGCCAAAAAAAGCCTAGTGTCTGTTTTTGGTTATTTTGGTTTTTAAATTCTCCCTGAAAAAAAAATAAACAGTGGGAGATTAATATTGGCCTTTGTGCTTCTGTGCCAGTCCTGTGTGTGTCATCTCTCTCAAATTGTGGGCCACAGAAAGCATAGTTTTTTATTTTTTTTTTATTTTGGTTTTTAAATTCTCCCTGAAAAAAAATAAACATTGGGAGATTAATATTGGCCTTTGTGCTTCTGTGCCAATCGTGTGTGCCATCTCTCTCAAATTGTGGGCCACAGAAAGCCTAGTGTCTGTTTTTGGTTATTTTGGTTTTTAAATTCTCCCTGAAAAAAAAAAAAACAGTGGGAGATTAATATTGGCCTTTGTGCTTCTGTGCCAGTCCTGTGTGTGCCATCTCTCTCAAATTGTGGGCCACAGAAAGCCTAGTGTCTGTTTTTGGTTATTTTGGTTTTTAAATTCTCCCTGAAAAAAAAATAAATAGTGGGAGATTAATATTGGCATTTGTGCTGTGCTTGAGTGACAGTCCTGCGTGTGTGGCATCTCTCTCATTTGGTGCCACAGAAAACCGAGTGTGTAACATTGTGCCTGAATTTCCTTGCAGTCTCACCCACCTATAAAGGGATATCTAAATCCTACAGAAGTTAGAGTTCACCTTGTAAGTTGTTTTACAGTAACAAATACCATTACTTTGGTTACGTTTTTAAAACAATGAGGAAGTCTGGTGGAAGAGGTCGTGGCCGTGGGCGTTCATTGCCAGCTGGTAATGATGGTAGTGGTGGTGGAGCATCAGGTGGTCGTGGGAAAAACAATATAGCACCTAAGTCTCGAGCTGTTGAGCCAGGTTCGTCGTCTGGCTACACAAGGCCTCGAACGCTCCCTTTTCTGGGAGTAGGAAAACCGCTTTTAAAGCCGGAGCAGCAAGAGCAAGTTTTGGCTTACCTTGCTGACTCAGCCTCTTGCTCTTTTGCCTCCTCTTCTGAAACTGGTAAATGTAAAAGCAGCGCGTCATTAGTGGATGTTCACGGTCATGGACAACGGGTTACTCCATGGAGCTCTTTACACATACCGTTCCTGGGTTAGAAAGTGAAACAGTTAACAGGCCATGCCCATTACAAGTTGAATCGGACATGGAGTGCACTGATGCACAGCCACAGCCAGATTACTATGCTGTTCCTTTGACACAGACCACAACATTGCCCTCGCAGGGTACTGATCCAGAATCAGACCCTGATGAGACTATGGTGCCCCATCACGAACGCTATACCACCGGCTTACACGGTGACACAGACAAAGTTGCACACGAGATAGAAGAGGAGGTCATAGATGACCCAGTTGTTGATCCCGATTGGCAGCCATTGGGGGAACAGGGTGCAGGCGGCAGTAGTTCAGAAGCGGAGAAGGAGGGGCTGTAGCAGGCATCAACATCACAACAGGTTCCATCTGCCGGCCCGTATTTGGCCCAAAACGCGTGGCAAAGCCAAAACCTGTTGGAGGACAGCGTGGCCATCCGGTTAAAGCTCAGTCTGCAATGCCTGAAAAGGTATCCGATGCTAGAAAGAGTGCAGTCTGGCATTTTTTTAAACAACATCCAATTGATCAGCGCAAAGTCATCTGTCAAAATTGTTCAACTACCTTAAGCAGAGGTCAGAATCTGAAAAGTCTAAATACAAGTTGCATGCATAGACATTTAACCACCATGCATTTGCAAGCCTGGACTAACTACCAAACGTCCCTTAAGGTTGTTGCACCCTCAGCCAATGAAGCTAGTCAGCAACGCTACATCCCTTCCGTCACTGTAAGGCCACCATTTTCCGCACCACCTGCAGTATCTGTGCAGGTTTCATTGCCAGGCCAAATCCGTCAGGGTCAGGGAATCACCAGTTTTGTAGGTGGATACACTGCATGTAGGGCACCGGCAAGAATACCGTCTCCAACCGTCTCTCAGTCTGCCATGTCCACCGGCACCCCCGCTAGTTCCACGATCTCCACCTCTCCAGTCCAGCTCACCCTACATGAGACTCTCGCTAGAAAAAGGAAGTACTTAGCCTTGCATCCGCGTACACAGTGTTTGAACGCTCACATAGCTAGACTAATCTCGTTAGAGATGATGCCCTACCGGTTAGTTGAAAGCGAAGCTTTCAAAGCCTTGATGAACTACGCTGTACCACGCTACGAGCTAACCAGTCAACAGTTCTTTTCGAGAAAAGCCATCCCAGCCCCCCACCAGCATTTTAAAGAGCGCATCGTCCATGCACTCAGGCAATCTGTGAGTACAAAGGTGCACCTGACAACAGATGCATGGACCAGTAGGCATGGCCAGGGACGTTATGTGTCCATCACGGCACATTGGGTGAATGTGGTGGATGCAGGGTCCACAGGGGACAGCAATTTTGTGACAGTTCTGCCTAGCCCACGGTCTAGGAAACAGTTGGCTGTAGCCGTTTGCATCCCCTCCTCCTCCTCCTCGTCCTCCTGCAGAAGCGAGAGCTCATCCACAGACCGCAGTCGCACAACCACTCCATCCGCGGCTGCCACTGTTGCACACCAGGTGTCCTATTATGGGGCAGCTACTGGCAAGCGTCAGCAGGCTGTATTGGCTATGAAGTGTTTGGGCGACAACAGACACACTGCGGAAGTTCTGTCTGAGTTCTTGCAGAAAGAAACGCAGTCGTGGCTGGGCACTGTAGATCTTGAGGCAGGCAAGGTAGTGAGTGATAACGGAAGGAATTTCATGGCTGCCATCTCCCTTTCCCAACTGAAACACATTCCTTGCCTGGCTCACATCTTAAACCTGGTGGTGCAGTGCTTCCTGAAACGTTATCCGGGGTTATCCGACCTGCTCCTCAAAGTGCGCGGACTTTGCTCGCATATCCGCCGTTCGCCCGTACACTCCAGCCGTATGCAGACCTATCAGCGGTCTTTGAACCTTCCCCAGCATCGCCTAATCATCGACGTTGCAACAAGGCAGTAGGATGGCAGACATGGAGTTGTCAGGTGTGCAGTGGTCGAAGGTACAAGACATGTGTCAAGTCCTTCAGTGTTTTGAGGAATGCACACGGCTGGTTAGTGCAGACAACGCCATAATAAGCATGAGCATCCCTCTAATGCATCTGCTGATGCAAAGTTTGACGCACATAAAGGAGCAGGCGTCTGAAGCAGAGGAAGAGGAAAGCCTTGATGACAGTCAGCCATTGTCTGGTCAGGGCAGTGTACAGGACGAGGTAGCGGGAGAACAGGAGGAGGAGGACGAGGAAGATGGTGGGGATGAGTGTTTTTTTAATGAGGAAGTTTCTCCAGGGCCAATAGCAACTGGTGGCGTTGCAAGGCCGGGTTCAAGTTTTTTTAGGGAGACAAGTGACGTAGATTTGCCTAAAACTGCCCCTCAACCCAGCACAACCGCAGATTTGACAACTGGAACTTTGGCCCACATGGCGGATTATGCCTTACGTATCCTCAAAAGGGACACACGCATTTGTAATATGATGGCCGATGACGATTACTGGTTGGCCTGCCTCCTTGATCCTCGCTATAAAGGCAAATTGCAAAATATTATGCCAAATGAGAAACTGGAACAAATATTAGCAACCAAACAATCAACTCTTATTGACCAGCACACAGCACCGGTGATCGTTATCACACGAGCTGCAGGGGGCAGCAGGCCAGAGGTGTTAGAGGTGCACAAATCAGAAGTGGCGTTGGACAGAGGGGTTTTCTGACCAGGTTGTGGAGTGATTTTGCTATGACCGCAGACAGGACAGGTACTGCAGCATCAATTCAAAGTGACAGGAGACAACATTTGTCCAGTATGGTTACTAACTATTTTTCATCCCCTATCGACGTTCTCCCTCAACCGTCAATCCCATTTGATTACTGGGCATCCAAATTAGACACCTGGCCAGAATTGGCAGAATATGCATTGCAGGAACTTGCTTGCCCAGCAGCTAGTGTGCTATCAGAAAGAGTATTCAGTGCTGCAGGTTCAATATTAACCGAAAAAAGGACTCATCTGGCTACCCAAAATGTTGATGATCTAACCTTCATTAAAATGAACCACAACTGGATTTCAAATTTTTTTGCCCCACCTTTCCCGGCTGACACCTAGCCTTCCTATGAAAAGGTCTTGCTTGTGGAGTGCTCTGACTGACTTTTCCAATCTCGTAATTTGCAGCAGCTGTTTGTCAAGTATGCGACATGTTTACACCTCCCTAAATGGCCAAACTCCCCCCACGGGGCCGTGGTCTCGCCACTTGGCGCAAGCACCCGTGAGAGTGCCGTTTGTCTGAAGAGGTGGGTGTGCACGCTTTTGGTCGACGGCACTGCCACTGGGTCCCTCATAGTACAATAAAGTGTCTCTGGCGGTGGTGGTGCGCACCCAACGTCAGACACACCGTTGTAACATGAGGGGCCCTGGGCCTGTACCACCGGCCACAAGAGAGTTCCTCCCCCCCAGCTCAAACAGTGCTCTACCACTTGCAAAATTATCTCTCACAGCTCCACCAATGTTTAGTCTATGCGCTGACATCCTTCAATGCCTGGCACTGACAATACCAATATGTTGACATGTATGATGCTACTTAAAATAGTCAGGGGCAGTGTCCTATATTTACACCAGTAAATACTTAGCGCCAAATTACTAGGTCTGAAACTCAGCAGAGGAGCCCACCCCTGTACCTAAGTATGCCACCCTTTTGTGTTTTGGTTTTGTTGTATTGCGAGACATTAACATCTATTTTTTTTTTGTGAGTACTAACTGTCAGACACTCATTACAATCGGCCTCCGCTGACAACAGCAATGCTGCCTGTGTACCCCTGCAAGATAATTCCAAGTGTCTACAGCCTACTTTTGTTATGTTAGGCCTACTAAGTCTGTCTGCGGTCCATTATAGAAATTGTCCTTCACTGACCCACACCACTGCTGCCCGTGTACCCCTGGAACCTATTTTAAAGTGCCTACAGCCCACTTTTGTTATGTTAGGCCTACTAAGCCTGTCTGCGGTCCCTCCTTCCAATAGTCCTCCACTGACCAGACCCCTGCTGCCCGTGTACCCCTGGAACCAATTTTAAAGTGCCTACAGCCCACTTTTGTTATGTTAGGCCTACTAAGCCTGTCTGCGGTCCCTCCTTCCACTAGTCCTCCACAGACCAGACCACTGCTGCCCGTGTACCCCTGGAACCTATTTTTAACTGCCTACAGCCCACTTTTGTTATGTTAGGCCTACTAAGCCTGTCTGCGGTCCCTCCTTCCACTAGTCCTCCACTGACCAGACCACTGCTGCCCGTGTACCCCTGGATCCTATTTTAAAGTGCCTACAGCCCACTTTTGTTATGTTAGGCCTACTAAGCCTGTCTGCGGTCCCTCCTTCCACTAGTCCTCCACTGACCAGACCACTGCTGCCCGTGTACCCCTGGAACCAACTTTAAAGTGCCTACAGCCCACTTTTGTTATGTTAGGCCTACTAAGCCTGTCTGCGGTCCCTCCTTCCACTAGTCCTCCACAGACCAGACCACTGCTGCCCGTGTACCCCTGGAACCTATTTTTAACTGCCTACAGCCCACTTTTGTTATGTTAGGCCTACTAAGCCTGTCTGCAGTCCCTCCTTCCACTAGTCCTCCACTGACCAGACCACTGCTGCCCGTGTACCCCTGGAACCTATTTTAAAGTGCCTACAGCCCACTTTTGTTATGTTAGGCCTACTAAGCCTGTCTGCGGTCCCTCCTTCCAATAGTCCTCCACTGACCAGACCACTGCTGCCCGTGTACCCCTGGAACCAATTTTAAAGTGCCTACAGCCCACTTTTGTTATGTTAGGCCTACTAAGCCTGTCTGCGGTCCCTCCTTCCACTAGTCCTCCACTGACCAGACCACTGCTGCCCGTGTACCCCTGGAACCTATTTTAAAGTGCCTACAGCCCACTTTTGTTATGTTAGGCCTATTAAGCCTGTCTGCGGTCCCTCCTTCCAATAGTCCTCCACTGACCAGACCACTGCTGCCCATGTAACCCTGGAACCAATTTTAAAGTGCCTACAGCCCACTTTTGTTATGTTAGGCCTACTAAGCCTGCCTGCGGTCCCTCCTTCCACTAGTCCTCCACTGACCAGACCACTGCTGCCCGTGTACCCCTGGAACCTATTTTAACATGCCTACAGCCCACTTTTGTTATGTTAGGCCTACTAAGCCTGTCTGCGGTCCCTCCTTCCACTAGTCCCCCACAGACCAGACCACTGCTGCCCGTGTACCCCTGGAACCTATTTTTAACTGCCTACAGCCCACTTTTGTTATGTTAGGCCTACTAAGCCTGTCTGCGGTCCCTCCTTCCACTAGTCCTCCACTGACCAGACCACTGCTGCCCGTGTACCCCTGGAACCTATTTTAAAGTGCCTACAGCCCACTTTTGTTATTCTAGGCCTACTAAGCCTGTCTGCGGTCCCTCCTTCCACTAGTCCTCCACAGACCAGACCACTGCTGCCTGTGTACCCCTGGAACCAATTTTAAAGTGCCTACAGCCCACTTTTGTTATGTTAGGCCTACTAAGCCTGTCTGCGGTCTCTCCTTCCACTAGTCCTCCACTGACCAGACCACTGCTGCCCGTGTACCCCTGGAACCTATTTTAAATTGCATAGAGCAAACTTTTTTTAATTGTACACGTACTAAGTCTGTCTACGGTCCATAATTGAAATTGTCCTCCACTGACCAGACCAATGCTGCCTGTGTACCCCTGTAACCTTTTTAAAACTGCATTGAGCCAAATTTTGTGGTTAAGGCCTACTACCTGTGTCTGTCTGCGCCACTCGATACAGCTGTCCTCCTCTGAAAAAAACTGAGCGTCAATAGTCTGGTTTTCAGCCTATAGGAATTTGAAAACTGCATTGGGGCAACTACTTCGGTAGGGCCTACTAACAGTGTCTGCCGCTCCAAGGTGTTCTCCAGGTTGCCTCTCCATAGCTTCAATCTTCATGCTCGTCTTAAGTAGTTGTTGAAACAACACTACATTAGGCCTACAAGTTGGGTCTGGGTCGTAGAGACGGTGTCTGCCGCTCTAAGGTGTTCTCCAGGTTGCCTCTCCATTGCTTCAATCTTCATGCTCGTCTTAAGTAGTTGTTGAAACAACACTACATTAGGCCTACAAGTTGGGTCTGGGTCGTAGAGACGGTGTCTGCCGCTCCAAGGTGTTCTCCAGGTTGCCACATAATCGAAACTGCATAGAGCCTATTTTGTTATTTTACGCCTACTAAGTCTTTCTGCGGTCTTTCCTTCCAATTGTCCTCCACTGAGCACACCAATGCAGACCGTGTACCCATGTAACCTTTTTTAAAAATGCGTTGAGCCAACTTTGTGGTGTAAGGCCTACTTGTAGTGTCTGGCTGCGCCACTCAATACAGCTGTCCTCTTTACAAAAAATGACCTACAATTATCTGGTTTTCAGCCTATCGGAATGTTAAAACTGCAGTGGGCCTACTAGTTGGGTTGGGGCCTTCTATCGGTGTCTGCCGCTCCTTGCTGTTCTCCTCCAATGAACAAAGCTGTGCCGCCTGTTTACTACTGTTGCCAATTTTGAACTGCATTTAGACTACTTACTGATTTGGGCCTACTCTCGGTGTCAGCCTCTCATTACAGTTGTCCTCCACTGAACAAAGCAATGCCCCCTGGTTAGTCCTGTTACCAATTTTGAACTGCATTTAGCCCACTTTATTCTTTGGGCCCATATCTGTTTCCCCCTCATCCTGCCCATTGCCCAGCCAGTGATAGATGAGTCTGCTGGTACATTGACCCATAACGCAACATTCCCCGTGCACGCTACACTGCAAGATTGTGACCCTGCTGAAAGTCAGGTTCCCATTCCCGCATACCATACCACCTTACACGGGGACAAAGAGGAAGGTGCAGATGAAAGTGCAGGTTCCTTCATCAGGTGGGGGGAGGAATACTCGTTGGCGACGTCACTGGCACAGGGCCCCTCATAGTACGCAAAAGTGTCGCTGCCGGTGGGAGGCGCCCCCGCCGTGCAAACACACCGCCGTACTTTGAGGGGCCCTGTGCCAGTGCCAATGCCAACGAGTGGGCCCCCCCTGCTTGCTCCGGATCACAGCACTTGCAAAGTTGAAATACTTACCTCTCCCTGCTCCACTGCCGTGACGTGGTCCAGATTTCCTGGGCCCACTAAATACTTGAACCAGCCCTACCTCACCACTTTAGCCAAATGACCCCCAATTTCCAATGCCTTACTACTATTATAAAGTAAATTTAGATTGACAAGCTTCAGTAACAAGAATGGATGTTTTTGCCATTAAAATTGGCACTGTTGGTGTTTTCCTGGCCTCCACTCACTGCCGACTATGCTCCCTGTTGTGAATTCCGCTCTTGGGCTCCCTCCGGTGGTTGCAAGTGGCACTTTTGTGAGTTCTGCTCTTGGGCTCCCTCTTGTGGTTTCTAGTGGTATGGCTGCTCCTTGGAGTTAGCTGTCTTCTGCTGCTTCCACCTGATCGTCGTTTCTGCTCGGCTATTTAAGCCTGGCTTTTCCTTCAGCTTGTGCCACTTGTAAATATTTTCTGGATGGATTCACATCTCTTTGGATTTCCCTGTTATCCTGACCAGTTCAGCTAAGCTAAGTTCTTGCATGCGCTTTTCTGTCCACAGATTATGGACTTATCCATTCTGTGTTTTCTATGTTTGTCCAGCTTATCAGTATGAATTAATTCTGTCTTGCTGGAAGCTCTGGGAAGCAGATTTACCCTCCACACTTTTTAGTCAGGTGTGGAGTTTTTAGTAAACTCTGCGTGGATTTTTTGTAGTGTTTTATACTGACCGCACAGTATTCCATCCTGTCCTATCTATCTAGCTAGA
Source organism: Ranitomeya imitator (assembly GCF_032444005.1). NCBI lineage: Eukaryota > Metazoa > Chordata > Amphibia > Anura > Dendrobatidae > Ranitomeya > Ranitomeya imitator. Next base: position 272,650,622 of record NC_091284.1, on the reverse strand, counting down.
CTGGCCTCCTGTGCTCATTCTGGTTTCATTCTGTGTATGTCTTTTTCCTCTCCACTCACAGTCATTATTTGTGGGGGGGCTAATCTATCCTTTGGGAATTTTCTCTGAGGCAAGATAGTTTTCCTGCTTCTATCTTTAGGGGTAGTTAGTTCTCCGGCTGTGTACGAGGTGTCTAGGGAGTGTCAGGTACATCCCACGGCTACTTCTAGTGTTGTGTTGAGCTTAGGGACTGCGGTCAGTACAGATACCACTTCCTTCAGAGCTCATTCCATGTTGCTCCCAAACCACCGCATCATAACAGTACAAGTGGCCAAAAATGAATTAAATGCATCTCAAAAGAAGGAAAAAAGAGTTCTGAACCATTTTTTTTCTGTGCTCTGTTCTGTCTTTTTTTTCCTCTTGATATCTGGGTGGTGCAGGATATATGCTCTGGCATGGAGGTTCAGGGTTTGTTTTCTCGTGTGGATCAACTTGCTGCAAGAGTACAGAGTATCCAAGATTATGTTTTCCAGACTCCGGCTTCAGAGCCTAGAATTCCTACTCCTGATTTGTTTTTTGGGGACAGATCCAAGTTTTTGAACTTTAAAAATAGCTGCAAATTGTTTTTTGCTTTGAAACCCCGTTCTTCTGGTGATCGCACTCAGCAAGTAAAAATTATCATATCCTTGCTGCGTGGTGATCCTCAAGACTGGGCATTTTCTCTTGAAACAGGGGATCCGGCATTATTGAATGTAGATGCATTTTTTCAAGCGCTCGGATTATTTTATGACAAACCTAACTCTGTAGAGCATGCTGAGAAAACACTGTTGGCCCTGTGTCAAGGACAGGAAGCGGCAGAGTTATACTGCCAGAAATTTAGAAAATGGTCTGTGCTCACTAAATGGAATGAAGAGGCTCTGGCTGCTATTTTCAGAAAAGGTCTTTCTGAAGCCCTTAAAGATGTTATGGTGGGCTTCCCTACGCCTGCTGGTTTGAGCGAATCTATGTCTCTAGCCATTCAGATTGATCGGCGTCTGCGCGAGCGCAAAGCTGTGCACCGTATGGCAGTATCCTCTGAGCAAAGTCCTGAACCTATGCAATGTGATAGGATTTTGACTAGAATAGAACGGTAGGAATTCAGACGCCAGAATAGGCTGTGTTTTACTGTGGTGATTCGGCTCATGTTATCTCTGATTGCCCTAAGCGTACTAAGAGAGTCGCTAGGTCTGTTACCATTAGTACTATACAGCCTAAATTTCTCTTATCTGTGACCCTGATTTGCTCATTGTTGTCCTTTTCTGTCATGGCATTTGTGGATTCAGGCGCTGCCCTGAACTTAATGGACTTAGAATTTGCCAGGCGCTGTGGTTTTTCCTTGCAGCCGTTGCAGAGCCCTATTCCTTTGAGGGGTATTGATGCTACACCCTTGGCCAAGGATAAACCTCAGTACTGGACACAGATGACTATGTACATGGCTCCTGCACATCAGGAAGATTGCCGTTTTCTGGTGTTGCATAACCTGCATGATGTTGTTGTACTGGGATTTCCATGGTTACAGGAACATAATCCGGTGCTGGATTGGAAAACTATGTCTGTGACTAGTTTGGGTTGTCAAGGGGTACATAGTGACGTTCCTTTGATGTCAATTTCCTCTTCCCCCTCTTCTGAGGTCCCTGAGTTTTTGTCGGATTTCCAGGATGTATTTGATGAGCCCAAGTCCAGTTCCCTTCCTCCACATAGGGACTGTGATTGTGCTATAAACTTGATTCCTGGTTGTAAGTTCCCTAAGGGCCGACTTTTCAATCTGTCTGTGCCAGAGCATGCCGCCATGCGGAGTTATGTTAAGGAATCTTTGGAGAAAGGGCATATTCGGCCCTCTTCGTCACCATGGGGAGCGGGTTTCTTTTTTGTTGCTAAGAAGGATGGCTCCTTGAGACCCTGTATTGATTATCGTCTGCTTAATAAGATCACGGTCAAATTCCAATACCTCTTGCCTTTGCTTACTGATTTGTTTGCTCAGATTAAGGGGGCTAGTTGGTTTACTAAGATTGACCTCCGAGGGGCATATAGTCTTGTTCGTATTAAACAGGGTGACGAATGGAAAACTGCATTTAATACGCCCGAAGGCCATTTTGAATACCTTGTGATGCCATTTGGGCTCTCTAATGCTCCATCTGTGTTCCAGTCTTTCATGCATGATATTTTCCACAATTATCTTGATAAATTCATGGTCGTATATTTGGATGATATTTTGATTTTTTCCGATGATTGGGAGTCTCATGTGAAGCAGGTCAGGATGGTGTTCCAGATCCTTCGTGATAATGCTTTATTTGTGAAGGGGTCTAAGTGCCTATTCGGAGTTCAGAAGGTCTCTTTTTTGGGTTTTATTTTTTCTCCCTCGTCTATAGAAATGGATCCTGTTAAGGTCCAGGCTATTCATGACTGGATCCAACCCACATCTGTGAAGGGTCTTCAAAAATTTTTGGGCTTTGCTAATTTCTATCGCCGTTTCATTGCCAACTTTTCCAGTGTGGTTAAGCCCCTTACTGATTTGACGAAGAAAGGCGCTGATGTGACGAATTGGTCCTCTGAGGCTGTTGAGGCCTTTCAGGAGCCTAAGCGCCGATTTACTTCTGCCCCTGTGTTGCGTCAACCGGATGTTTCTCTTCCTTTTCAGGTTGAGGTCGACGCTTCTGAGATTGGGGCAGGGGCCGTTTTGTCTCAGAGGGAGTCTGATGGTTCTTTGATGAAACCATGTGCTTTTTTTTTCCAGAAAGTTTTCACCTGCGGAACGCAATTATGATGTCGGCAATCGGGAGTTGTTGGCTATGAAGTGGGCGTTTGAGGAGTGGCGACATTTGCTTGAGGGAGCTAAACACCGTGTTGTGGTCCTGACGATCATAAGAATCTGATTTACCTCGAGTCGGCCAAGCGGCTGAATCCTAGACAGGCTCGATGGTCCCTGTTTTTCTCCCGTTTTGATTTTGTGGTCTCATATCTTCCGGGATCTAAGAATGTTAAGGCTGATGCCCTCTCTAGGAGTTTTTCGCCTGATTCTCCTGGAGTCCTTGAGCCGGTTGGCATTCTTAAGAAGGGGGTGATTCTTCTGCAATCTCCCCTGATTTGCGGCGGGTGCTTCAGGAATTTCAGGCTGATAGGCCTGACCGCTAGAGTTGAGCGACCTTGACCTTTTTAGAGTCGAGCCGGGTTTCGCGAAACCCGACTATCTCAAAAGTCGGGTCGAGTGAAATCGGCCGATTATGACGTAAAGTCGGGATCGACCGAAACACGAAACCCAATGCAAGTCAATGGGGCAGCATAGTCGGCAGTGAGTGGGGGCCAGGAAAACACCTAGAGTGCCCATTTTAATGTCAAAACCATCCATTCTTCTTAATGAAGCTTGTCAAGCGTAATTTACCTTATAATAATTGGAAGGCATTTGAAATTGGGGGTCATTTGGCTAAAGTTGTGGTGGGTAGGGCTGGTTCAAGTAATTAGTGGGCCCAGGAAATCTGGATCACGTCACGGCAGTGGAGCAGGGAGAGGTAAGTATTTCAACTTTGCAAGTGCTGTGAACCTGAGCAAGCAGGGGGGGCCCACTCGTTGGCATTGGCACTGGCACAGGGCCCCTCAAAGTACAGCGGTGTGTTTGCACGGCGGGGGCGCCTACCACCGGCAGCAACACTTTTGCGTACTATGAGAGGCCCTGTGCCAGTGACGTCGCCAACTAGTATTCCTCCCCCCACCTGATGAAGGAACCTGCACTTTCATCTGCACCTTCCTCTTTGTCCCCGTGTAAGGTGGTATGGTATGCGGGAAGAGCAACCTGACTTTCAGCAGGGTCACAATGTTGTTGTGTAGCGTGCACGGGGAATATTGCGTTATGGGTCAATGTACCAGCAGACTCATCTATCACTGGCTGGGCAATGGGCAGGATGAGGATGAAACACAGATATAGGCCCAAATAATAAAGTGGGCTAAATGCAGTTCAAAATTGGTAACACAGGAATAACCAGGGGGCATTGCAGTGGAGGACAACTGGAATGAGAGGCTGACACAGAGAGTAGGCCCAAATCAGTAAGTAGTCGAAATGCAGTTCAAAATTGGCAACCGTAGTAAACAGACGGCACAGCTTTGTTCAGTGGAGGAGAACAGCAAGGAGTGGCAGACACCGATAGTAGGCCCCAACCCAACTAGTAGGCCAAATGCAGTCTAACATTAACAACTACTTAACGAACGACTGAAAACGGAATTTCAGGACAGGAAACCAGGAGAACAGCAAGGAGCGGCAGACACTGTTAGTAGGCCCCAAACCAACTAGTACGCCAAATGCAGTTGTTCCATTTAACCACAATTTAACGAGAGCCTGAAGATAGAAGCTCAGGAAAGGCAACCTGGAGAACACCTTGGAGTGGAACACACCATCTCTCTCCACCCCATACCCATTTTGTAGGCCTAATGCTGTGTAGTTTTCTACAACTACTAAACGAGAGTCGGAAGACCGAAGCAATGGCAAGGCAACCTGGGGAACACCTTGGAGTGTAACACACCATCTCTCTCCACCCGATACCCATTTTGTAGGCCTAATGCAGTGTAGTTTTCTACAACTACTAAACGAGAGTCGGAAGATCGAAGCAATGGCGAGGAAACCTGGAGAACACCTTGGAGTGTAACACACCATCTCTCTCCACCCCATACCCATTTTGTAGGCCTAAAGCTGTGTAGTTTTCTACAACTACTAAACGAGAGTCGGAAGACCGAAGCAATGGCAAGGCAACCTGGGGAACACCTTGGAGTGTAACACACCATCTCTCTCCACCCCATACCCATTTTGTAGGCCTAAAGCTGTGTAGTTTTCTACAACTACTAAACGAGAGTCGGAAGACCGAAGCAATGGCAAGGCAACCTGGGGAACACCTTGGAGTGTAACACACCATCTCTCTCCACCCGATACCCATTTTGTAGGCCTAATGCAGTGTAGTTTTCTACAACTACTAAACGAGAGTCGGAAGACCGAAGCAATGGCAAGGCAACCTGGGGAACACCTTGGAGTGTAACACACCATCTCTCTCCACCCGATACCCATTTTGTAGGCCTAATGCAGTGTAGTTTTCTACAACTACTAAACGAGAGTCGGAAGATCGAAGCAATGGCAAGGCAACCTGGGGAACACCTTGGAGTGTAACACACCATCTCTCTCCACCCCATACCCATTATGTAGGCCTAATGCTGTGTAGTTTTCTACAACTACTAAATGAGAGTCGGAAGACCGAAGCAATGGCAAGGCAACCTGGGGAACACCTTGGAGTGTAACACACCATCTCTCTCCACCCGATACCCATTTTGTAGGCCTAATGCAGTGTAGTTTTCTACAACTACTAAACGAGAGTCGGAAGACCGAAGCAATGGCAAGGCAACCTGGGGAACACCTTGGAGTGTAACACACCATCTCTCTCCACCCGATACCCATTTTGTAGGCCTAATGCAGCCTACTTTCCGACAACTACTAAACGAGAGCATGAAGATCGAAGCTCAGGAAAGGCAACCTGGGGAACACCTTGGAGTGTAACACACCCTCTCTCTACAACACGGAAGGGCTGATTCTTAGGAAGGAAGGCTGTCGGAAAGAAGCAGGGCGCGTCCGAGGGTGATTATATTCTTATTAGGTATATACTCACCCTCGGACGCGCCCTGCTTCTTTATTTGTAATGAATGTTTATTTGCAATGTGGTTTTGACTTACTCTATTTTTTTGGTAAATAATGATTTTATTATTTTCATTGTTTTGCATCTTCTTGGCAATAATATAAAGAAGACGCGACAGGACAACACTCGGTGGATGCCATATCTGTTTTAAATTGAAAAAAACTTTCAGTTAACTACTTGCAGGAGAAAGTTATTGTAGCTGGTGGCCATTTTTAGTACTGTACCAGATTTTTGTTGTATGTGTTTGTTTTTAATGTTAAAATGTCTGCATTTGATATCTCTCCAGTATTTTCTTTTTTATAAGCAAAATACTTATTTTTATATTTTCTGATGTTGGTTCCAGGGGTACACGGGCAGCAGTAGACAGGTCAGTGGAGGCCTAGTGGAAGGAGGGACCGCAGACAGGCTTCGAAGCCCTAACATAATAAATTGGGCTGGCTGTAGGCAATTTAAAATTGGTTCCAGGGGAACCCGGGCAGCAGTAGACAGGTCAGTGGAGGCCTAGTGGAAGGAGGGACCGCAGACAGGCTTCGAAGCCCTAACATAATAAATTGGCCTGGCTGTAGGCAATTTACAATTGGTTCCAGGGGAACACGGGCGGCAGTAGACAGGTCAGTGGAGGCCTAGTGGAAGGAGGGACCGCAGACAGGCTTCGAAGCCCTAACATAATAAATTGGGCTGGCTGTAGGCAATTTAAAATTGGTTCCAGGGGAACCAGGGCAGCAGTAGACAGGTCAGTGGAGGCCTAGTGGAAGGAGGGACCGCAGACAGGCTTCGAAGCCCTAACATAATAAATTGGGCTGGCTGTAGGCAATTTAAATTTGGTTCCAGGGGAACCCGGGCGGCAGTAGACAGGTCAGTGGAGGCCTAGTGGAAGGAGGGACCGCAGACAGGCTTCGAAGCCCTATCATAATAAATTGGCCTGGCTGTAGGCAATTTACAATTGGTTCCAGGGGAACACGGGCGGCAGTAGACAAGTCAGTGGAGGCCTAGTGGAAGGAGTGACCGCAGACAGGCTTCGAAGCCCTAACATAATAAATTGGGCTGGCTGTAGGCAATTTAAAATTGGTTCCAGGGGAACCCGGGCAGCAGTAGACAGGTCAGTGGAGGCCTAGTGGAAGGAGGGACCGCAGACAGGCTTCGAAGCCCTAACATAATAAATTGGGCTGGCTATAGGCAATTTAAAATTGGTTCCAGGGGAACCCGGGCAGCAGTAGACAGGTCAGTGGAGGCCTAGTGGAAGGAGGGACCGCAGACAGGCTTCTAAGCCCTAACATAATAAATTGGGCGGGCTGTAGGCAATTTAAAATTGGTTCCAGGGGAACCCGGGCAGCAGTAGACAGGTCAGTGGAGGCCTAGTGGAAGGAGGGACCGCAGACAGGCTTCGAAGCCCTAACATAATAAATTGGGCTGGCTGTAGGCAATTTAAAATTGGTTCCAGGGGAACCCGGGCAGCAGTAGACAGGTCAGTGGAGGCCTAGTGGAAGGAGTGACCGCAGACAGGCTTCGAAGGCCTAACATAAGAAAAATGTCAATACAATGGTATTGACAGTGCCAGGCATTGAAGGATGTCAGCGCATAGACTAAACATTGGTGGAGCTGTGAGAGAAAATTTTGCAAGTGGTAGAGCACTGTTTGACCTGGGGGGGGGACTGTCTTGTGGCCGGCGGTACAGGCCCAGGGCCCCTCATATTACAACGGTGTGTCTGACGTTGGGTGCGCACCACCACCGCCAGACACTTTATTGTACTATGAGGGACCTAGTGGCAGTGCCGTCGACCAAAAGCGGGCACACCCACCTCTTCAGACAAACAGTACTCTCACGGGTGCTGGCGCCAAGTGGCGATACCACGGCCCCGTGTGGGGACTTTGGCCATTTAGGGAGGTGTTAACATGTCGGATGCTGGACAATCAGGTGCTGCAAATTACGAGATTGGAAAAGTCGTTCAGAATAGTCCACAGGCAAGACCTTTACATAGGAAAGCTAGGTGTCAGCCGGGCAAGGTGGGGCAAAAGATTTCGAAATCCAGTTGTGGTTCATTTTAATGAAGGTTAGATCATCTACATTTTGGGTAGCCAGACGAGTCCTTTTTTCTGTTAGTATTGAACCTGAAGCACTGAATACTCTTTCTGATAGGACACTAGCTGCCGGGCAAGCAAGCTCCTGCAATGCATATTCTGCCAATTCTGGCCAGGTGTCTAATTTTGATGCCCAGTAATCAAATGGGAATGACGGTTGAGGGAGAACGTCGATAAGGGATGAAAAATAGTTAGTAACCATACTGGACAAATGTTGTCTCCTGTCACTTTGAATTGATGCTGCAGTACCTGTCCTGTCTGCGGTCATAGCAAAATCACTCCACAACCTGGTCAGAAAACCCCTCTGGCCAACGACACTTCTGATTTCTGCCCCTCTAACACCTCTGGTCTGCTGGCCCCTGCAGCTCGTGTTAGAACGATCACGGGCGCTGTGTGCAGGGAATGCCAGAAGCAAACGGTCAACAAGAGTTGATTGTTTGGTTGCTAATATTAGTTCCAAGTTCTCATGTGGCATTATATTTTGCAATTTGCCTTTATAGCGAGGATCAAGGAGGCAGGCCAACCAGTAATCGTCATCGTTCATCATTTTTGTTATGCGTGTGTCCCTTTTGAGGATACGTAAGGCATAATCCGCCATGTGGGCCAAAGTTCCAGTTCTCAAATCTGTGGTTGTGCTTGGTTGAGGGGCAGTTTCAGGCAAATCCACGTCACTTGTGTCCCTCCAAAAACCAGAACCCGGCCTTGCCGCGCCAACAATTTCCACTGGCCCCGGAAAAGCTTCCTCACTAAAAATATAATCATCCCCATCATCCTCCTCGTCCTCCTCCTCCTCTTCGCCCGCTACCTCGTCCTGTACACTGCCCTGGCCAGACAATGGCTGACTGTCATCAAGGCTTTCCTCTTCCTCAGCTGCAGACGCCTGATCCTTTATGTGCGTCAAACTTTGCATCAGCAGACGCATTAGGGGGATGCTCATGCTTATTATGGCGTTGTCTGCACTAACCAGCCGTGTGCATTCCTCAAAACACTGAAGGACTTGACACATGTCTTGAATCTTCGACCACTGCACACCTGACAACTCCATGTCTGCCATCCTACTGCCTGCCCGTGTATGTGTATCCTCCCACAAAAACATAACAGCCCGCCTCTGTTCACACAGTCTCTGAAGCATGTGCAGTGTTGAGTTCCACCTTGTTGCAACGTCTATGATTAGGCGATGCTGGGGAAGGTTCAAAGAACGCTGATAGGTCTGCATACGGCTGGAGTGTACGGGCGAACGGCGGATATGTGAGCAAAGTACACGCACTTTGAGGAGCAGGTCGGATAACCCCGGATAACTTTTCAGGAAGCACTGCACCACCAGGTTTAAGGTGTGAGCCAGGCAAGGAATGTGTTTCAGTTGGGAAATGGAGATGGCAGCCATGAAATTCCTTCCGTTATCACTCACTACCTTGCCTGCCTCAAGATCTACAGTGCCCAGCCACGACTGCGTTTCTTTCTGCAAGAACTCGGACAGAACTTCAGCGGTGTGTCTGTTGTCGCCCAAACACTTCATAGCCAATACAGCCTGCTGACGTTTGCCAGTAGCTGCCCCATAATGGGAGACCTGGTGTGCAACAGTGGCAGCTGCGGATGGAGTGGTTGTGCGACTGCGGTCTGTGGACGAGGTCTCGCTTCTGCAGGAGGACGAGGAGGAGGAGGAGGGGGTGCGAATGGCTACGGCCAACTGTTTCCTAGACCGTGGGCTAGGCAGAACTGTCCCAAAATTGCTGTCCCCTGTGGACCCTGCATCCACCACATTTACCCAGTGTGCCGTGATGGACACGTAACGTCCCTGGCCATGCCTACTGGTCCATGCATCTGTTGTCAGGTGCACCTTTGTGCTCACAGATTGCCTGAGTGCATGGACGATGCGCTCTTTAACATGCTGGTGGAGGGCTGGGATGGCTTTTCTGGAAAAAAAGTGTCGACTGGGTAGCTCGTAGCGTGGTACAGCGTAGTCCATCAGGGCTTTGAAAGCTTCGCTTTCAACTAACCGGTAGGGCATCATCTCTAACGAGATTAGTCTAGCTATGTGGGCGTTCAAACCCTGTGTACGCGGATGCGAGGCTAAGTACTTCCTTTTTCTAACCATAGTCTCATGTAGGGTGAGCTGGACTGGAGAGCTGGAGATCGTGGAACTAGCGGGGGTGTCGGTGGACATGGCAGACTGAGAGACGGTGGGAGATGGTATTGTTGCCGCCGGTGCCCTAGATGCAGTGTTTCCTACTACGAAACTGGTGATTCCCTGACCCTGACTTCTTTGGCCTGGCAAAGAAACCTGCACAGATACTGCAGGTGGTGCAGAAAATGGTGGCCCTACACTGCCGGAAGGGATGTTGCGTTGATGACTAGCTTCATTGGCCGAGGGTGCTACAACCTTAAGGGACGTTTGGTAGTTAGTCCAAGCTTGCAAGTGCATGGTGGTTAAATGTCTATGCATGCAACTTGTATTGAGACTTTTCAGATTCTGCCCTCTGCTTAAGGTAGTTGAACATTTTTGACAGATGACTTTGCGCTGATCAATTGGATGTTGTTTAAAAAAATGCCAGACTGCACTCTTTCTAGCATCGGATACCTTTTCAGGCATTGCAGACTGAGCTTTAACCGGATGGCCACGCTGTCCTCCAACAGGTTTTGACTTTGCCACGCGTTTTGGGCAAGATACGGGCCCGGCAGATGGAACCTGTTGCGATGTTGATGCCTGCTGCGGCCCCTCCTCCTCCGCTTCAGAACTGCTGCCGCCTGCACCCTGTTCCCCCAATGGCTGCCAATCGGGGTCAAGAACTGGGTCATCTATTACCTCTTCTTGTAGCTCGTGTGCAACTTCGTCTGTGTCACCTTGTCGGTCGGTGGTATAGCGTTCGTGATGGGGCAACATAGTCTCATCAGGGTCTGATTCTTGATCAGCACCCTGCGAGGGCAATGTTGTGGTCTGAGTCAAAGGACCAGCATAGTAGTCTGGCTGTGGCTGTGCATCAGTGCACTCCATGTCAGATTCAACTTGTAATGGGCATGGACTGTTAACTGCTTCACTTTCTAAGCCAGGGAAGGTATGTGTAAAGAGCTCCATGGAGTAACCCGTTGTGTCGCCTGCTGCATTCTTCTCTGTTGTTGTTTTTGCTGAAGAGGACAAGGAAGCGACTTGTCCCTGACCGTGAACATCCACTAACGACGCGCTGCTTTGACATTTACCAGTTTCACGAGAGGAGGCAAAAGAGCTAGAGGCTGAGTCAGCAAGATAAGCCAAAACTTGCTCTTGCTGCTCCGGCTTTAAAAGCGGTTTTCCTACTCCCAGAAAAGGGAGCGTTCGAGGCCTTGTGTAGCCAGACGACGAACCTGGCTCCACAGCTCCAGACTTAGGTGCAATATTTTTTTTTCCCACGACCACCTGATGCTCCACCACTACCACTACCCTCATTACCAGCTGACAATGAACGCCCCCGGCCACGACCTCTTCCACCAGACTTCCTCATTGTTTTAAAAACGTTACCAAACTAACGGTATTTGTTGCAGTCACACAACTTACACGGTGAGCTATAACTTCAGTATGATTTAGCTACCCCTTTACAGGTGGGTGAGACCACAACGAAAATCAGGCACAATGTTACACACTCTGTTGTTGGTGGCAACAAATGAGAGAGATGCCACACACGCAGGACTGTCACTGAAGCGCAAATGTAAATATTAATCTCCCACTGATTTGTGTTTTTTTTTTTAAAAAGGAGACTTTAGAAAAAAAAAAAAAAATGATTTTTTAAGGAAGAATTTATAAACCAAATAAAATGAAATGATTTTTTCAGGGAGAATTTAGAAAACAAATAAAACATAAAATAGCCTTTCTAGGGCCCAGTGAGTGAGAGAGGACGCACACAGGAGTCAGGAGTGGCACACAAGCCCAGAGGCCAATATTTATCTCCCACTGATTGATTTAGTGATTTTTTGCAGGTAGATTTTGGAACCCAAATCAAGCAAAAAAATTAATAGGCTTTCTATGGCCCACAATTGGAGAGAGAGAGATGGCACACCCAGGAGTCAAGACTGGCACACAAGCAGAAAGGGCAATATTAATCTCCCACTGATTTGATTTTTTTTTTTTTTCAGGGAGACTTTAGAAAAAAAATACAAAAAAATGAATTTTTCAGGAAGAATTTAGAAACAAAATAAAATAAAATGATTGTTTCAGGGAGAATTTAGAAAACAAATAAAAAAAAAATAGGCTTTGTAGGGCCCACTGAGTGAGAGAGGACGCACACAGGAGTCAGGAGTGGCACACAAGCCCAGAGGCCAATATTTATCTCCCACTGATTGATTTAGTGATTTTTTCAGGTAGATTTTGGAACCCAAATCAAGCAAAAAAATTAATAGGCTTTCTATGGCCCACAATTGGAGAGAGAGAGAGAGAGATGGCACACCCAGGAGTCAAGACTGGCACACAAGCAGAAAGGGCAATATTAATCTCCCACTGATTTGATTTTTTTTTTTTTTTTCAGGGAGACTTTAGAAAAAAAAATACAAAAAAAATGATTTTTTTCAGGAATAATTTAGAAACCAAATAAAATAAAATGATTTTTTCAGGGAGAATTTAGAAAACAAATAAAACAAAAAATAGGCTTTCTATGGCCCACTGAGTGAGAGAGGACGCACACAGGAGTCAGGAGTGGCACACAAGCCCAGAGGCCAATATTAATCTCCCACTTTTTTTTTTTTTTTCCAGGTAAAATTTATAAACCCAATAAAAAAAATAATAAATAGGCTTTCTATGGCCCACTATCTGAGAGAGAGAGATGGCACGCTCAGGACTGGCACACAAGCCCAGAGGCCAATATTAATCTCCCACTTTTTTTTTTTTTCCAGGGAAAATTTATAAACCCAATAAAAAAAATAATAAATAGGCTTTCTATGGCCCACTATCTGAGAGAGAGAGATGGCACGCTTAGGACTGGCACACAAGCCCAAAGGCCAATATTAATCTCCCACTGATTGATTTATTGATTTTTTCAGGTAGATTTTGGAACCCAAATCAAGCAAAAAAATAAATAGGCTTTCTATGGCCCACTGAGAGATGGCACACACAGGAGTAAGGAGTGGCACACAAGCCCTGAGGCCAATATTTTTCTCCCACTGATTGATGTAGTGATTTTTTCAGGTAGATTTTAGAACCCAAATCAAGCAAAAAAATAAATAGGCTTTCTATGGCCCACTGAGTGAGAGATGACACAGACAGGGATGGCACTCTAGTAGAAATGCCAATCTTAATCTCCCACAAAAAAAAAAAAAAAAAAAAAGGAACTGTCCTTCAATTACTATCTCCCTGCAGTAATCTCAGCCAGGTATGGCAGGCAGCAATAAGGAGTGGACTGATGCAGAAATTAAATAAAAAGTGTGGACAAACAAACAAGATAGCTGTGCAGAAAGGAAGGAACAAGAGGATTTGTGCTTTGAAAAAAGCAGTTGGTTTGCACAGCGGCGTACACACAGCAATGCAGCTATCAGGGAGCCTTCTAGGGCAGCCCAATGAGCTACAGCGCTGAGGGGAAAAAAAAAAAAAATGTAGCTTCCACTGTCCCTGCACACCGAAGGTGGTGTTGGGCAGTGGAAATCGCTACAGCACAAGCGGTTTGGTGGTTAATGGACCCTGCCTAACGCTATCCCTGCTTCTGACGAAGCGGCAGCAACCTCTCCCTAGGCTCAGATCAGCAGCAGTAACATGGCGGTCGGCGGGAACGCCCCTTTATAGCCCCTGTGACGCCGCGGACAGCAAGCCAATCACTGCAATGCCCTTCTCTAAGATGGTGGGGACCAGGACCTATGTCATCACGCTGCCCACACTCTGCGTTTACCTTCATTGGCTGAGAAATGGCGTTTTTCGCGTCATTGAAACGCGACTTTGGCGCGAAAGTCGCGTACCGCATGGCCGACCCCGCACATGGCCGACCCGTTTCATGAAACCCGACTTTGTCAAAAGTCGGCGACTTTTGAAAATGTTCGACCCGTTTCGCTCAACCCTACTGACCGCTGTCCAGTAGGGAAGCTGTTTGTTCCTGATAGATGGACAAGTAAGGTAATTTCTGAGGTTCATTGTTCAGTGTTGGCTGGTCATCCTGGGATTTTTGGTACCAGAGATTTGGTTGCTAGGTCCTTTTGGTGGCCTTCCTTGTCACGTGATGTGCGTGCTTTTGTGCAGTCCTGTGGGACTTGTGCCCGGGCCAAGCCTTGCTGTTCCCGCGCTAGTGGGTTGCTTTTGCCTTTGCAAAAGAGGCCCTGGACGCATATTTCCATGGATTTTATTTCGGATCTTCCTGTTTCCCAGAAGATGTCTGTTATCTGGGTTGTTTGTGACCGGTTCTCTAAAATGGTCCATCTGGTACCTTTGCCTAAGTTGCCTTCCTCCTCAGATCTGGTTCCATTATTTTTTCAGCATGTGGTTCGTTTGCATGGCATTCCGGAGAATATTGTGTCTGACAGAGGTTCTCAGTTTGTCTCTAGATTTTGGCGGGCCTTTTGTGCTAGGATGGGCATTGATTTGTCTTTTTCTTCGGTATTTCATCCTCAGACTAATGGCCAAACTGAGCGAACTAATCAGACCTTGGAGACCTATTTGAGATGCTTTGTGTCTGCTGATCAGGATGATTGGGTGTCTTTCTTGCCGTTGGCCGAGTTTGCCCTTAATAATAGGGCTTGTTCGGCTACTTTGGTTTCACCTTTCTTTTGTAATTTTGTTTTTCATCTTCGTTTTTCTTCTGGGCAGGTTGAGCCTTCTGATTGTCCTGGTGTTGATTCTGTGGTGGACAGGTTGCAGCAGATTTGGACTCATGTGGTGGACAATTTGACGTTGTCTCAGGAAAGGGCTCAACGTTTTGCTAACCGCCGTCGGTGTGTTGGTCCCCGGCTTCGTGTGGGGGATTTGGTTTGGTTGTCTTCTCGTCATGTTCCTATGAAGGTTTCTTCTCCTAAATTTAAGCCTCGGTTTATTGGTCCTTATAAAATTTCTGAAATTATTAATCCGGTGTCTTTTCGTTTGGCTCTTCCTGCCTCTTTTTCCATTCATAATGTTTTCCATAGATCTTTGTTGCGGAGATATGTGGTGCCCGTTGTTCCCTCGGTTGACCCTCCTGCCCCGGTGTTGTTTGAGGGAGAGTTGGAATATGAGGTTGAGAAGATTTTGGATTTTCGTTTTTCGAGGCGGAGGCTTCAGTATCTTGTCAAGTGGAAGGGTTATGGCCAGGAGGATAATTCTTGGGTTGTTGCCTCCGATGTCCATGCCACCAATTTGGTTCGTGCTTTTCACTTGGCTCGTCCTGATCGGCCTGGGGGCTCTGGTGAGGGTTCGGTGACCCCTCCTCAAGGGGGGGGTACTGTTGTGAATTCCGCTCTTGGGCTCCCTCCGGTGGTTGTAAGTGGCACTTTTGTGAGTTCTGCTCTTGGGCTCCCTCTTGTGGTTTCTAGTGGTATGGCTGCTCCTTGGAGTTAGCTGTCTTCTGCTGCTTCCACCTGATCGTCGTTTCTGCTCGGCTATTTAAGCCCGGCTTTTCCTTCAGCTTGTGCCACTTGTAAATGTTTTCTGGTTGGATTCACATCTCTTTGGATTTCCCTGTTATCCTGACCAGTTCAGCTAAGTTAAGTTCTTGCATGCGCTTTTCTGTCCACAGATTGTGGACTTATCCGTTCTGTGTTTTCTATGTTTGTCCAGCTTATCAGTATGAATTAATTCTGTCTTGCTGGAAGCTCTGGGAAGCAGATTTACCCTCCACCCCTTTTAGTCAGGTGTAGAGTTTTTAGTAAACTTTGCGTGGATTTTTTGTAGTGTTTTATACTGACCGCACAGTATTTCATCCTGTCCTATCTATCTAGCTAGACTGGCCTCCTGTGCTCATTCTGGTTTCATTCTGTGTATGTCTTTTTCCTCTCCACTCACAGTCATTATTTGTGGGGGGCTAATCTATCCTTTGGGAATTTTCTCTGAGGCAAGATAGTTTTCCTGCTTCTATCTTTAGGGGTAGTTAGTTCTCCGGCTGTGTACGAGGTGTCTAGGGAGTGTCAGGTACATCCCACGGCTACTTCTAGAGTGGTGTTGAGCTTAGGGACTACGGTCAGTACAGATACCACTTCCTTCAGAGCTCGTTCCATGTTGCTCCCAAACCACCGCATCATAACAGCTCCCCCATTGACTTGCATTGGGTTTCATGTTTCGATCGATCCCCGACTTTTCGCGATAATCGGCTGATTCCACTCGACTCGACTTTTGAGATAGTCGGTTTTAGCGAAACCCGACTCGACCCTAAAAAAGTCAAGGTCGCTCAACCCTAGTCGTAGGTGTGTTGGTTCCCGGCTTCGGGTTGGGGATCTGGTCTGGTTGTCTTCCTGTCATGTTCCTATGAAGGTTTCTTCTCCTAAGTTTAAGCCTCGGTTTATTGGTCCTTATAGGATTTCTGAGATTATTAATCCAGTGTCTTTTCGACTGGCGCTTCCGGCCTCTTTTGCTATCCATAATGTCTTCCATAGATCTTTATTGCGGAAATATGTGGAGCCCGTTGTTCCCTCTGTTGATCCTCCGGCCCCTGTGTTGGTTGATAGGGAGTTGGAATATGTTGTTGAGAAGATTTTGGATTCCCGTTTTTCGAGGCGGAAGCTTCAGTACCTTGTCAAATGGAAGGGTTATGGCCAGGAGGATAATTCTTGGGTTTTTGCCTCTGATGTCCATGCTGCTGATTTGGTTCGTGCCTTTCACCTGGCTCATCCTGATCGTCCTGGGGGCTCTGGTGAGGGTTCGGTGACCCCTCCTCAAGGTGGGGGTACTGTTATGAATTCTGCTTTTGAGCTCCCTCCGGTGGTTGTAGAGGGGAATGCAGTTGTCCCTGGGCTGCAGTCTTGGACAGGTGTATCTGCTAATTGCAGTTCTGACTGGGGTATTTAGGTTTGCAGGACTCTTTAGTCCTTTCCAGTTGTCAATGTTTTTTGGAATGTGATGGATCTCTGTCTGGCTTCTCCTGCTTGCTGCCATTTCAGCAAAGATAAGTGTTTGTTTCTTTTTCTATGGCACACAAGCTGTGTGCTTGTTTTTTGATTGTATTCCTGCTCTGAATGTAGGATTCTCTGGAGTTGCAGATATACATTCCCACGTCTTTAGTTAGATGGTGGGATTTTTTGTATAATCTGCTGTGGATATTTTTTGAAGGGTTTTATTACTGACCGCACAGAACTCTGTCCTATCCTTTCCTATTTTAGCTAGTGTGGCCTCTTGTGCTAAATCCTGTTTTTCTGCCTGTGTATGTTTTTCCTCTCCTACTCACTGCCAATATTTGTGGGGGGCTGCCTATCCTTTGGGGTTCTGCTCTGAGGCAAGATAGTATTCCTTTTTCCATCTTTAGGGGTATTTAGTCCTCTGGCTGTGACAAGGTGTTAGGGTTGGCGGAACGCACCAAATATATTGTTTATTAAAAGGAATTGGTGCGTTCGCAACCCGGGATCCACCGTGCAGGAAAGTACCTGCTGCTAAATAATGGCGGCTCTATATGGCGGTATATACTAACTCTGTTAGCTTCACAGAGTAACCGCGAGAGGTGAGCTCTGTGCCCTGTTAGACTTTCACAGAGGCACAGGCCAACTACCCAGATGTGAGCAGTGAGTGGTCATGCATGCATACTCAATCTCCTCGCCGGAGGAGCCAGCATTCTAGGGGCTTATTTCAGCCGGGTCCCTGAACACACTTATACACAATCTCCTCGCCGGAGGTGCCAGCATTCTAGGGGCTTATTTCAGCCGGGTCCCTGAACACATACAAACACATGACCACATTGGCGCAAAGCATATAGCAAAAGACGATACTAGCGCATGGCCGTGCGGTCATGCGCAGTTTATATAGTTGCAGCACAGGAAGCTGCTACTGAAGTTTTTTGCCCTTTCAGGACCTTCCAGAAGGACCAATGGAAAGTGCTGCAGTACCTGAGCATGTTTTGCCCTTTCAGGACCTTCCAGAAGGACCAATGGAATGTACTGCAGCACCTGAGCATGTGACCGAACATGTGGCCCTCGACCTCCAATGGGAGACCCTGCCCTGGGCATGCTCAGTGTGAGTAAACAAGGACTTAGTCCCAGAGAGGCTCGCTCGCCGCAGATCAGTGCAGGGTACCATAGGAAAGCCAGAAAAGGCAGTAGTGACCCTATGCACCGAATCAGCCCCAGCGAGACGCTGGGAGCGACGTCTCCGCTGAGCAGAGCCCACTGCGGCCGATACCGAATGGGAGACCGCAGCAGACACGGATCGAGATTCCCCCTGTGCAGCAGAGGAAACTCGATTCCTAACAGGGCCCTCCTAGGGCCCCCCCCTCCTTGAGCCTCACTACGCTCAAAAGCTGCGATAAGCAGCGGAGCCCGAATGTGCTCCACAGGCTTCCAGGTTCTATCCTCTGGGCCGTGACCCTTCCAGTCCACCAGATAAAATTTCTTGCCACATACCACCTTGCACCCCACAATAGCATTCACCTCAAACTCATCCGTGGATGAACCCGATGTCCCAGCAGATGACTCGGAAAACCGGGACAAATGAACGGGCTTTAAGAGGGAAACGTGGAAAGTATCGGTGATACCAAGGCGTGGAGGAATAGCCAAACGGTAGACCACAGGGTTGACCTGTTCCAGAACCTTAAACGGGCCAATATAGCGAGGAGCAAACTTAGTGGACTTAACTCGCAGCCTGATGTTACGGGCGGAGAGCCACACTAAGTCGCCAGGAGCAAAGACCGGAGCGGGGCGCCGAAGTGTATCAGCCGAAACCCTCATTCTCTCCTTGGAGGCCCGGATGGCATCCTGTGTGCGGTCCCAGATGTCACGTGCCTCCACCGCCCAGTCTGCCACCCTAGAATCGGTGGATGACACGGGCATGGGCACAGGGACACGCGGATGCTGGCCGTAATTAAGGAGAAAAGGAGTTTGACCAGTGGAATCGGCTACGGCGTTGTTCAGGGCAAATTCCGCCCAAGGTAGCAAAGATGCCCAGTCATCCTGCCTAGCAGAGACGAAATGTCGCAAATATGTCACCAGAGTCTGGTTGGTTCTCTCCACCAACCCATTTGTCTCGGGATGGTATGCAGAGGAGAGGTTTAACTCTATGCTGAGTAAACGGCAGAGCTCTCTCCAAAACCGAGATGCGAACTGGGGACCCCGATCGCTGACAATCTTATCAGGCATACCATGCAAACGGAAAACATGTTTAATGAACAACACCGCCAAGGCCCGTGCTGAGGGTAACCGAGGAAGCGGCACCAAATGCACAATCTTGGAGAAATGGTCGGTGACAACCCAAATAATGGAGCAGCCACGCGACTTGGGTAGACCCACCACAAAGTCCATCCCGACCATCTCCCAGGGTCTGTCTGCCACCGGTAGAGGGTAAAGCAACCCTGCAGGCCGTTGCCGAGGAGACCGATTCTGGGCGCAAGAAACGCACGCCTGAATATAGTCCTTGACATCTCGGGCCATATGCGGCCACCAGTATGTTCTCGCCAGAAGCTCAGATGTCCTCTTGGTCCCAAAATGCCCACCCACTCTGGAGGAGTGAGCCCAAGAGAGAACCTCCGGTCGCAAGTTAGCTGGTACGAAAGTCTTGCCCGGGGGCACAGACTCTAGCGAAACCGGAGCTACAGTTCTCAGGCTCTCAGAAGGGACAATAAGCCGAGGCTCCTCCTCCTCCTCCTCCGATGACACCACGGAGCGGGAGAGAGCGTCAGCACGAACGTTCTTCTCCCCGGAGAGGAAATGGAGAGTAAAACGGAACCGAGAGAAGAACAGGGACCATCTAGCTTGGCGAGAATTCAGCCGCTGAGCCGTTTGCAGATACACCAAGTTCTTGTGGTCAGTGAAGACTTGGAAGGGAAAGCGAGCTCCCTCCAAGAGATGTCTCCACTCCGAAAAAGCCAACTTCATGGCCAGCAACTCCCTGTCCCCGATGGAATAATTCCTCTCCGCTGGTGTGAAGGTCTTGGAGAAGAAGAAGCAAGGATGCTTCCGACCTTGAGCATCCTTTTGGAAAAGGACTGCTCCAGCACCAACGGATGAGGCATCCACCTCCAAGACAAATGGCTTATCAACATCGGGGCGATGTAGGATGGGAGCGCTAGCGAAGTGTGACTTGATCGAGAGAAAGGCTTTGGAGACCTCCTCTGACCACAACTTGGGATTTGCTCCCTTCTTGGTGAGGGCAACCAAGGGAGCTACCAAAGTTGAGAAGTGTGGAATGAACTGGCGATAGTAATTAATGAACCCCATAAAGCGCTGCACCGCTTTAAGAGAATGGGGTTCTTGCCAGTCCATTACAGCCTGTAGCTTGGCAGGATCCATAGCCAAACCCTGGGCAGAGATGATATAACCAAGGAAAGGCAAGGACTCCTGCTCAAACACACACTTCTCCAACTTGGCGTAGAGGGAGTTTGCCCGTAAGAGGTCGAAGACTTTGCGAACATCTCTCCGATGGGAGTCAATATCTGGAGAGAAGATGAGAATATCATCCAGATAGACTACGACCGAGGTGGTGAGCATATCCCGGAAGATGTCGTTCACAAAGTCTTGGAAAACGGCTGGGGCATTACAGAGCCCGAAGGGCATCACCAGATATTCATAGTGCCCATCCCTGGTGTTAAAAGCCGTCTTCCATTCATCCCCCTCACGGATGCGAATCAGGTTGTAAGCACCCCGCAGATCTAACTTTGTAAATACCCTCGCTCCCCGTAGCCTATCAAACAGCTCAGATATCAGGGGTAGTGGGTACTTGTTCTTAACGGTGATGACGTTAAGACCCCTGTAGTCTATGCATGGACGTAAGTCTCCAGTCTTCTTCTGTACGAAGAAGAACCCTGCCCCTGCCGGTGACACTGACTTCCTAATGAATCCTCTTGCCAGATTCTCCTGGATGTACTGGGACATTGCCTCCGTCTCCGGGAGAGATAACGGATAGACTCGACCCCGGGGAGGCTCAGCACTAGGCAAGAGGTCAATAGGACAGTCATAGGGGCGGTGAGGCGGAAGGGTCTCCGCAGCTCTTTTGGAGAACACGTCTGCATAGGGCCAATAGTGCTTGGGGAGAGAGGAAAGATCTGCGGGTACCTGTGTAGTAGCAACCTGAACGCACTCCCTCAGACATCTACCCTCGCAAGATTTACTCCAACCCAAAATTCTCCCAGAGGACCACTCAATATGAGGAGAATGGTAGCGAAGCCATGGTATCCCCAACAGGACCTCATCAATTCCCTCAGGAATGACTAATAGGGAGATTATCTCCTGATGTGATGGAGACACAGATAGCGTGAAAGGAATGGTTTGGTGGGTAATCTGTGAAGGTAGTGTTGACCCATTTACCACTCGAACGGTTACAGGCTTGGCGAGCATCACCAAGGGTATTGCGTGACGCTGGGCAAAAGCGGAAGACATAAAGTTACCCTCTGCCCCAGAATCCACGCATAGCTCGACCATAAGAGTGGATGGGCCTATGGTAATTGTCCCCTTGAAGGACAACTTTGAGGCAAACGTCGCCGTGTCTAGTGTACCTCCTCCAACTGCCACTAGACGCTGACGTTTCCCCGACCGCTGAGGACCCTTGGAGGCAAGGTGTCCTGACTGCTGGCAAACATGACGGACCTTATGTGCACGGGCAGACTGAGACTTGGATCCCGCTCGTGTCACCTCTAAGGCCTCATGTGACTCGGATGCCTGGACTGGAGATTCCAAAGGTTTGGCGAAGGTGGGAGCCAGCCGAAACTTCTGCCTACACTGGGCTCGCTCCAACCTCCGCTCGTTAAAACGGAGGTCAATACGAGTAGATACGGCTATGAGCTCCTCCAGTGTGGCGGGAATCTCCCTAGTGGCCAAAGCGTCCTTCACATGGTCAGCCAGCCCCCTCCAAAATACGGGACTGAGGGTTTTATCTGGCCATTCCAACTCAGACGCTAATGTCCGGAAGTGAACAGCAAAATGGCTGACCATGGTTGAACCCTGAGTCAAAGCCAGCAGTTGGAGCGCTGTATCATGGGTGACTTGAGGTCCTAAAAAGACCTGTTTCAGAGTGTCCAGAAACCTAGGAACACTCCGCACCACATGATCGTTGCGCTCCCACAGCGGCGTAGCCCACTCCAACGCTCTGTCCGATAGGAGAGAGATTATGAATCCCACCTTTGCCCGCTCAGTAGGGAAACGTGCAGCCAGAAGCTCGAGGTGTATACCACATTGGCTCACGAAACCCCTACAGGACTTACTGTCCCCAGAGTATCTCTCAGGCAAAGGAAGGTGAGATAGGGTCGGAACAGAGGTGGCAGTGGGTAAAGCTGCTGCAGCCACGCTAGCAGCCTGAACAGCTATTGCGGTAACATCCACCGCCGAGGTTGCACGCTCAAGAGACGCCAACCGGCCCTCCAGCAGCTGGATGTACCCCTGCAATCGCTGTTCATCCGCCATTACTTAGCCAGATCCTGGCGCTAGTATACTGTTAGGGTTGGCGGAACGCACCAAATATATTGTTTATTAAAAGGAATTGGTGCGTTCGCAACCCGGGATCCACCGTGCAGGAAAGTACCTGCTGCTAAATAATGGCGGCTCTATATGGCGGTATATACTAACTCTGTTAGCTTCACAGAGTAACCGCGAGAGGTGAGCTCTGTGCCCTGTTAGACTTTCACAGAGGCACAGGCCAACTACCCAGATGTGAGCAGTGAGTGGTCATGCATGCATACTCAATCTCCTCGCCGGAGGTGCCAGCATTCTAGGGGCTTATTTCAGCCGGGTCCCTGAACACATACAAACACATGACCACATTGGCGCAAAGCATATAGCAAAAGATGATACTAGCGCATGGCCGTGCGGTCATGCGCAGTTTATATAGTTGCAGCACAGGAAGCTGCTACTGAAGTTTTTGCCCTTTCAGGACCTTCCAGAAGGACCAATGGAAAGTGCTGCAGTACCTGAGCATGTTTTGCCCTTTCAGGACCTTCCAGAAGGACCAATGGAATGTACTGCAGCACCTGAGCATGTGACCGAACATGTGGCCCTCGACCTCCAATGGGAGACCCTGCCCTGGGCATGCTCAGTGTGAGTAAACAAGGACTTAGTCCCAGAGAGGCTCGCTCGCCGCAGATCAGTGCAGGGTACCATAGGAAAGCCAGAAAAGGCAGTAGTGACCCTATGCACCGAATCAGCCCCAGCGAGACGCTGGGAGCGACGTCTCCGCTGAGCAGAGCCCACTGCGGCCGATACCGAATGGGAGACCGCAGCAGACACGGATCGAGATTCCCCCTGTGCAGCAGAGGAAACTCGATTCCTAACAGGGCCCTCCTAGGGCCCCCCCCTCCTTGAGCCTCACTACGCTCAAAAGCTGCGATAAGCAGCGGAGCCCGAATGTGCTCCACAGGCTTCCAGGTTCTATCCTCTGGGCCGTGACCCTTCCAGTCCACCAGATAAAATTTCTTGCCACATACCACCTTGCACCCCACAATAGCATTCACCTCAAACTCATCCGTGACTGAACCCGATGTCCCAGCAGATGACTCGGAAAACCGGGACAAATGAACGGGCTTTAAGAGGGAAACGTGGAAAGTATCGGTGATACCAAGGCGTGGAGGAATAGCCAAACGGTAGACCACAGGGTTGACCTGTTCCAGAACCTTAAACGGGCCAATATAGCGAGGAGCAAACTTAGTGGACTCAACTCGCAGCCTGATGTTACGGGCGGAGAGCCACACTAAGTCGCCAGGAGCAAAGACCGGAGCGGGGCGCCGGAGTGTATCAGCCGAAACCCTCATTCTCTCCTTGGAGGCCCGGATGGCATCCTGTGTGCGGTCCCAGATGTCACGTGCCTCCACCGCCCAGTCTGCCACCCTAGAATCGGTGGATGACACGGGCATGGGCACAGGGACACGCGGATGCTGGCCGTAATTAAGGAGAAAAGGAGTTTGACCAGTGGAATCGGCTACGGCGTTGTTCAGGGCAAATTCCGCCCAAGGTAGCAAAGATGCCCAGTCATCCTGCCTAGCAGAGACGAAATGTCGCAAATATGTCACCAGAGTCTGGTTGGTTCTCTCCACCAACCCATTTGTCTCGGGATGGTATGCAGAGGAGAGGTTTAACTCTATGCTGAGTAAACGGCAGAGCTCTCTCCAAAACCGAGATGCGAACTGGGGACCCCGATCGCTGACAATCTTATCAGGCATACCATGCAAACGGAAAACATGTTTAATGAACAACACCGCCAAGGCCCGTGCTGAGGGTAACCGAGGAAGCGGCACCAAATGCACAATCTTGGAGAAATGGTCGGTGACAACCCAAATAATGGAGCAGCCACGCGACTTGGGTAGACCCACCACAAAGTCCATCCCGACCATCTCCCAGGGTCTGTCTGCCACCGGTAGAGGGTAAAGCAACCCTGCAGGCCGTTGCCGAGGAGACCGATTCTGGGCGCAAGAAACGCACGCCTGAATATAGTCCTTGACATCTCGGGCCATATGCGGCCACCAGTATGTTCTCGCCAGAAGCTCAGATGTCCTCTTGGTCCCAAAATGCCCACCCACTCTGGAGGAGTGAGCCCAAGAGAGAACCTCCGGTCGCAAGTTAGCTGGTACGAAAGTCTTGCCCGGGGGCACAGACTCTAGCGAAACCGGAGCTACAGTTCTCAGGCTCTCAGAAGGGACAATAAGCCGAGGCTCCTCCTCCTCCTCCTCCGATGACACCACGGAGCGGGAGAGAGCGTCAGCACGAACGTTCTTCTCCCCGGAGAGGAAATGGAGAGTAAAACGGAACCGAGAGAAGAACAGGGACCATCTAGCTTGGCGAGAATTCAGCCGCTGAGCCGTTTGCAGATACACCAAGTTCTTGTGGTCAGTGAAGACTTGGAAGGGAAAGCGAGCTCCCTCCAAGAGATGTCTCCACTCCGAAAAAGCCAACTTCATGGCCAGCAACTCCCTGTCCCCGATGGAATAATTCCTCTCCGCTGGTGTGAAGGTCTTGGAGAAGAAGAAGCAAGGATGCTTCCGACCTTGAGCATCCTTTTGGAAAAGGACTGCTCCAGCACCAACGGATGAGGCATCCACCTCCAAGACAAATGGCTTATCAACATCGGGGCGATGTAGGATGGGAGCGCTAGCGAAGTGTGACTTGATCGAGAGAAAGGCTTTGGAGACCTCCTCTGACCACAACTTGGGATTTGCTCCCTTCTTGGTGAGGGCAACCAAGGGAGCTACCAAAGTTGAGAAGTGTGGAATGAACTGGCGATAGTAATTAATGAACCCCATAAAGCGCTGCACCGCTTTAAGAGAATGGGGTTCTTGCCAGTCCATTACAGCCTGTAGCTTGGCAGGATCCATAGCCAAACCCTGGGCAGAGATGATATAACCAAGGAAAGGCAAGGACTCCTGCTCAAACACACACTTCTCCAACTTGGCGTAGAGGGAGTTTGCCCGTAAGAGGTCGAAGACTTTGCGAACATCTCTCCGATGGGAGTCAATATCTGGAGAGAAGATGAGAATATCATCCAGATAGACTACGACCGAGGTGGTGAGCATATCCCGGAAGATGTCGTTCACAAAGTCTTG
Source organism: Ranitomeya imitator (assembly GCF_032444005.1). NCBI lineage: Eukaryota > Metazoa > Chordata > Amphibia > Anura > Dendrobatidae > Ranitomeya > Ranitomeya imitator. Next base: position 272,625,289 of record NC_091284.1, on the reverse strand, counting down.
GAAAACGGCTGGGGCATTACAGAGCCCGAAGGGCATCACCAGATATTCATAGTGCCCATCCCTGGTGTTAAAAGCCGTCTTCCATTCATCCCCCTCACGGATGCGAATCAGGTTGTAAGCACCCCGCAGATCTAACTTTGTAAATACCCTCGCTCCCCGTAGCCTATCAAACAGCTCAGATATCAGGGGTAGTGGGTACTTGTTCTTAACGGTGATGACGTTAAGACCCCTGTAGTCTATGCATGGACGTAAGTCTCCAGTCTTCTTCTGTACGAAGAAGAACCCTGCCCCTGCCGGTGACACTGACTTCCTAATGAATCCTCTTGCCAGATTCTCCTGGATGTACTGGGACATTGCCTCCGTCTCCGGGAGAGATAACGGATAGACTCGACCCCGGGGAGGCTCAGCACTAGGCAAGAGGTCAATAGGACAGTCATAGGGGCGGTGAGGCGGAAGGGTCTCCGCAGCTCTTTTGGAGAACACGTCTGCATAGGGCCAATAGTGCTTGGGGAGAGAGGAAAGATCTGCGGGTACCTGTGTAGTAGCAACCTGAACGCACTCCCTCAGACATCTACCCTCGCAAGATTTACTCCAACCCAAAATTCTCCCAGAGGACCACTCAATATGAGGAGAATGGTAGCGAAGCCATGGTATCCCCAACAGGACCTCATCAATTCCCTCAGGAATGACTAATAGGGAGATTATCTCCTGATGTGATGGAGACACAGATAGCGTGAAAGGAATGGTTTGGTGGGTAATCTGTGAAGGTAGTGTTGACCCATTTACCACTCGAACGGTTACAGGCTTGGCGAGCATCACCAAGGGTATTGCGTGACGCTGGGCAAAAGCGGAAGACATAAAGTTACCCTCTGCCCCAGAATCCACGCATAGCTCGACCATAAGAGTGGATGGGCCTATGGTAATTGTCCCCTTGAAGGACAACTTTGAGGCAAACGTCGCCGTGTCTAGTGTACCTCCTCCAACTGCCACTAGACGCTGACGTTTCCCCGACCGCTGAGGACCCTTGGAGGCAAGGTGTCCTGACTGCTGGCAAACATGACGGACCTTATGTGCACGGGCAGACTGAGACTTGGATCCCGCTCGTGTCACCTCTAAGGCCTCATGTGACTCGGATGCCTGGACTGGAGATTCCAAAGGTTTGGCGAAGGTGGGAGCCAGCCGAAACTTCTGCCTACACTGGGCTCGCTCCAACCTCCGCTCGTTAAAACGGAGGTCAATACGAGTAGATACGGCTATGAGCTCCTCCAGTGTGGCGGGAATCTCCCTAGTGGCCAAAGCGTCCTTCACATGGTCAGCCAGCCCCCTCCAAAATACGGGACTGAGGGTTTTATCTGGCCATTCCAACTCAGACGCTAATGTCCGGAAGTGAACAGCAAAATGGCTGACCATGGTTGAACCCTGAGTCAAAGCCAGCAGTTGGAGCGCTGTATCATGGGTGACTTGAGGTCCTAAAAAGACCTGTTTCAGAGTGTCCAGAAACCTAGGAACACTCCGCACCACATGATCGTTGCGCTCCCACAGCGGCGTAGCCCACTCCAACGCTCTGTCCGATAGGAGAGAGATTATGAATCCCACCTTTGCCCGCTCAGTAGGGAAACGTGCAGCCAGAAGCTCGAGGTGTATACCACATTGGCTCACGAAACCCCTACAGGACTTACTGTCCCCAGAGTATCTCTCAGGCAAAGGAAGGTGAGATAGGGTCGGAACAGAGGTGGCAGTGGGTAAAGCTGCTGCAGCCACGCTAGCAGCCTGAACAGCTATTGCGGTAACATCCACCGCCGAGGTTGCACGCTCAAGAGACGCCAACCGGCCCTCCAGCAGCTGGATGTACCCCTGCAATCGCTGTTCATCCGCCATTACTTAGCCAGATCCTGGCGCTAGTATACTGTTAGGGTTGGCGGAACGCACCAAATATATTGTTTATTAAAAGGAATTGGTGCGTTCGCAACCCGGGATCCACCGTGCAGGAAAGTACCTGCTGCTAAATAATGGCGGCTCTATATGGCGGTATATACTAACTCTGTTAGCTTCACAGAGTAACCGCGAGAGGTGAGCTCTGTGCCCTGTTAGACTTTCACAGAGGCACAGGCCAACTACCCAGATGTGAGCAGTGAGTGGTCATGCATGCATACTCAATCTCCTCGCCGGAGGTGCCAGCATTCTAGGGGCTTATTTCAGCCGGGTCCCTGAACACATACAAACACATGACCACATTGGCGCAAAGCATATAGCAAAAGACGATACTAGCGCATGGCCGTGCGGTCATGCGCAGTTTATATAGTTGCAGCACAGGAAGCTGCTACTGAAGTTTTTGCCCTTTCAGGACCTTCCAGAAGGACCAATGGAAAGTGCTGCAGTACCTGAGCATGTTTTGCCCTTTCAGGACCTTCCAGAAGGACCAATGGAATGTACTGCAGCACCTGAGCATGTGACCGAACATGTGGCCCTCGACCTCCAATGGGAGACCCTGCCCTGGGCATGCTCAGTGTGAGTAAACAAGGACTTAGTCCCAGAGAGGCTCGCTCGCCGCAGATCAGTGCAGGGTACCATAGGAAAGCCAGAAAAGGCAGTAGTGACCCTATGCACCGAATCAGCCCCAGCGAGACGCTGGGAGCGACGTCTCCGCTGAGCAGAGCCCACTGCGGCCGATACCGAATGGGAGACCGCAGCAGACACGGATCGAGATTCCCCCTGTGCAGCAGAGGAAACTCGACTCCTAACACAAGGTGTCTAGGTTTTGTTAGGTACATCCCACGGCTACTTCTAGTTGCGGTGTTAAGATCAGGATTTGCGGTCAGTATAGTTGCCACCTACTCCAGTGAAGGTTTTCATGCTGCTCCAAGGTCACCAGATCATAACAGTTAATATAATGCCCCAGTGTGTATGTCACTTGTGTCCTAGGTGGCTTATCTTAGGCCAAAAAAAAAAACACTCTATGGGTGCATTTCCAGAAGATTGAGATGGTCATCAAAGAGCTATAAAGAGAGCTATATGTGTAAAGATGACAAAATACCCAAATGGTAGCTGATAAATTATTACCACAAAATAAAGTGCATAGTGCTAGTATGTGATCTGTCACAAATCATATATCAGGTATAGCAGGGTAACACAACTCCCATATAATTATCACGTGGCAGTCCCAAAATAGTAACAGACTATAGATAAAGTGTACTGTGGTCAAAGTAAAGGCAAATGCCAAAGTATAGTCACAATGTGACACACACAGACAAAGCATACATTCAGTAATGCTGGAGCAAGCGTCTCCAGCACAGCAATAGCAGCAACCATATATGACATCAGTCCAAATAAGTAAAGGATGGAAAGGTATATGGCCTAGTATGGCGGCGTAGGTCCCCGACGCGCGTTTCGCGTTCTGCTTCTTACTGGGGGTTTCTTACCGTATGTGTGAGCTTTCCTAGCATGCTTTTATCTCCCCATGAATCAGTGGTGGCAGTGGTTTGAGCGGCGCTTCCGCCTACACACCGTAAGTAAGTCCCTATCAGCATCATGTGCGGCCGGCGCGCACACCACCATCCGACGCGTCAAGATGAGGGGGCGGAGCCAGCAGCAGTAGAGACGTGTCTCCAGGACTACACAAACCCGGAAGTCTGCGGAAGCACTCACCGCTGCACAAAGTAAAGTCTGTGTGTCAATACCTTCCCTATTGTAGACAGCCATATTATTTCCGAAGTGGATGTTACTACGTGAGGTCCCTACAAGCCTAACCTATGTTGCTAAGGTAAGATATAAAAGTGCAACTTATCTTAAATGTGCATATAGACCCTGCGGTATATATAAAAAAGAAAATAGCAAATAGATATCTGACCCATCGGTTGCTATGTGTTTAAAGAATAGTGCAATGGGATGAGGATGTATTGTGCAATAGGCCTATCAAGACCTAAACTAACCTAATTGTGTCCACCACATGAAATGTGTGTATGAAACCCATACAGGATATGACCAATAATCCGATTATTGGTATATATTTAATATCCTAACATGAAAAATGATAAATAATAAATAATGAAAAAAATATAATGAAAAAAAAGTGTGTCGATGACTATTTATCAGACAAAGGGGGTAATTTTATTTAGACTGATCCCATAAAGTGCATAGTGCAAAATTATCTACAAAGAAGACAGAGACTTTAAACAACAAATGGTAACATAGTAACATAGTAACATAGTTAGTAAGGCCGAAAAAAGACATTTGTCCATCCAGTTCAGCCTATATTCCATCATAATAAATACCCAGATCTACGTCCTTCTACAGAACCTAATAATTGTATGATACAATATTGTTCTGCTCCAGGAAGACATCCAGGCCTCTCTTGAACCCCTCGACTGAGTTCGCCATCACCACCTCCTCAGGCAAGCAATTCCAGATTCTCACTGCCCTAACAGTAAAGAATCCTCTTCTATGTTGGTGGAAAAACCTTCTCTCCTCCAGACGCAAAGAATGCCCCCTTGTGCCCGTCACCTTCCTTGGTATAAACAGATCCTCAGCGAGATATTTGTATTGTCCCCTTATATACTTATACATGGTTATTAGATCGCCCCTCAGTCGTCTTTTTTCTAGACTAAATAATCCTAATTTCGCTAATCTATCTGGGTATTGTAGTTCTCCCATCCCCTTTATTAATTTTGTTGCCCTCCTTTGTACTCTCTCTAGTTCCATTATATCCTTCCTGAGCACCGGTGCCCAAAACTGGACACAGTACTCCATGTGCGGTCTAACTAGGGATTTGTACAGAGGCAGTATAATGCTCTCATCATGTGTATCCAGACCTCTTTTAATGCACCCCATGATCCTGTTTGCCTTGGCAGCTGCTGCCTGGCACTGGCTGCTCCAGGTAAGTTTATCATTAACTAGGATCCCCAAGTCCTTCTCCCTGTCAGATTTACCCAGTGGTTTCCCATTCAGTGTGTAATGGTGATATTGATTCCTTCTTCCCATGTGTATAACCTTACATTTATCATTGTTAAACCTCATCTGCCACCTTTCAGCCCAAGTTTCCAACTTATCCAGATCCATCTGTAGCAGAATACTATCTTCTCTTGTATTAACTGCTTTACATAGTTTTGTATCATCTGCAAATATCGATATTTTACTGTGTAAACCTTCTACCAGATCATTAATGAATATGTTGAAGAGAACAGGTCCCAATACCGACCCCTGCGGTACCCCACTGGTCACAGCGACCCAGTTAGAGACTCTACCATTTATAACCACCCTCTGCTTTCTATCACTAAGCCAGTTACTAACCCATTTACACACATTTTCCCCCAGACCAAGCATTCTCATTTTGTGTACCAACCTCTTGTGCGGCACGGTATCAAACGCTTTGGAAAAATCGAGATATACCACGTCCAATGACTCACCGTGGTCCAGCCTATAGCTTACCTCTTCATAAAAACTGATTAGATTGGTTTGACAGGAGCGATTTCTCATAAACCCATGCTGATATGGAGTTAAACAGTTATTCTCATTGAGATAATCCAGAATAACATCCCTCAGAAACCCTTCAAATATTTTACCAACAATAGAGGTTAGACTTACTGGCCTATAATTTCCAGGTTCACTTTTAGAGCCCTTTTTGAATATTGGCACCACATTTGCTATGCGCCAGTCCTGCGGAACAGACCCTGTCGCTATAGAGTCCCTAAAAATAAGAAATAATGGTTTATCTATTACATTACTTAGTTCTCTTAGTACTCGTGGGTGTATGCCATCCGGACCCGGAGATTTATCTATTGATACACCAAAGATACATAAAGGTCAGACAAAATAGACCATCAAGTTCAGTAAAAACAGTTATAATAAGGCATCTAAAATATAGTCCTCTTGTTGATAAACAGAATAGATGAAGGGTTAGGTACCCAGAATTCTAACTGGTACATAATTTGTGACATTATGTCCAGATGGTCACAGACACAGCCAAAGGGATCTGAGGGATATATTTGTCCACTAGCTTTCCATAGGCTCATAAAGGAACACTTCAACCACCACCGGGGAAGGAAAAGCACGATAGGTTTGATATGTACTAGAAAAAATGATAAACAATGGTAAAATGTAATATAAAAACAGATAAAACACGATACCTTTAAAGAGAATAACACACATTAGAGGAAGGGGGCAAAACTTAAAACCTCATTAAGGCCCCTAGGTTTAACAGTGTCAATTTTGGAGATCCACCTAGCCTCCAATTTGGCCAGATCCCTCCTCCAGTTTCCACCTCTCTGATCTATGCGTACCTTATCAATCTCTATTACCTTCAGAAGTCCCCCATCACAGTTATGGAATTGCCTGAAATGTCTGGCTACTGGTTTTAGATTAGTTGTATCCTCAACTTCCTTGGCATTAACAATGTCCCTATAGTGTTCCCTTACACAGATTTTTAAGGGTCTGAAGATCAGGCCAACATAAATCATTTTACAGGGGCAGGTGGCGTAATAAACTACCCCAATACTATTACAAGTGATGTTTTGAGTGATAGTAAATATCCTGGTTCCCATACTAGATGCAAAGGTAGAGGCCTTTACCATATTGGGACATGCTATACAGCTGTTACACGGAAAAAAAAAACATTTTTGCCCCTTAGATCCAAACGCTTTTTCTGGTGTTGGTTCCTTATAATAGCTATGGACCAGTTGTTCCCTAAGGTTGCTGGACCTCCTGTAGGTAATCGAGGGCCGATCATTGATGTGTTTACCCAAGGTTTTATCAGTCAGTAACAGCGGCCAGTATTTTTCATGAGCGGCTCTCACTTCAGACCACTTGTCATTATAAGTTGAAATGAATCTCACATTGGGTTCAATTTGTTCTTTGGTCTTAGGTAATAGTAGATCCATTCGTGTTGCTCTATGAGCTCTCTTGAAACCTCTTCTGATGCTACATCTTGAGTATCCTCTATCCTTGAATCTAGATGTTAGAATCTCAGCTTGTTCAATGAAGGCACCCTCGTTGGAGCATATCCTCCTAGCTCTTAGGAACTGACCTGTTGGGATTCCATTAATTAGAGGTTGTGGGTGTGAAGATGTTGCATGGAGTATGGAATTGACAGCCATATCTTTACGGTAGACATTGGTTTCTAAGATTCCATGTGTGCCTTTCAAGATCTGTATGTCCAGGAAATCAATTGATGTCTGGCTGTATTTGCATGTCAGCTTGATATTCATACCATTGCCATTTAGGATGTCCACAAATTCAAGAAGGTCCTGTTCCGTGCCCTGCCAAATCATGAGAAAGTCATCGATATAGCGGACCCAGAACAGGACCTTCTCAATGTAGGCTATAGGATTGACAAAAAAGATTAATCTTTCCCACATGCCTAAAAATAGGTTTGCGTATGAGGGGGCGAAGGCCGCCCCGATAGCGGTCCCTTGTTTTTGCAGGTAAATTGTTTCCTTAAACATGAAATAATTATGACTCAGAATGAATTCAAGAAGGGTCAGAAGAAAGCTGATGAGTTCTGTCTCATAATCAGTCATCATTAGGAACGTTTCAGTGGCCAGTATCCCATCTTGGTGATGTATTGATGTGTATAGGGATTCCACATCAAGGCTCACTAACCACATGTCATTATCCATTGGGATACCTTCTACCTTCTTTAAAACGTCTCCTGTGTCCTTTACATGTGACGGTTAGTGTTGAGCATTCCGATACCGCAAGTATCGGGTATCGGCCGATATTTGCGGTATCGGAATTCTGATACCGATTTCCGATACTCACCGCGTATCGGATACCGGAATCGGAAGTTCCCAGAATTCAAAACTGCACGCAGCAGCCAATGAGGAATGAATGGAAGTGTGGGCACATCCTGTTTAGCATGGTGGGCATGTAACTAGTGGCAAGGCTGTGATTGGCTGCTGAAATGATGTCACCATGCACTATAAAAAACACTGCCGCCATTTTGCGCTCACTCTGCTGTGATTTCAGTTAGGGACAGGACGCTGTGTTCTAACTGAGGGCCAGTTGAGATAGCTAATTGCTTTATTTTGCTTTTCCAAGGCTAATTTAGCAAACGCTGTGTGTTCACCTTGCTCTTGCCTTGCAGCGCTGTTTTAACAGCGTTCTGCAAGGTCTGTGTGTATGTGTGTGTGTGCAGCTTACTCTGTAGTCTGTGTGCAGCCATATACCCGGTTGTATTCAGCTCAGGGGGGGTTCACACTGCCTCATACAGTTCTATCCATTGTCCTTTTTTGCTCATAGTGCAGCCTGCTGCACATTTTTTCTAAAATTTCCTATTAGTGTCTTTCCACCCGTCTCCAGCTAAATTGTGGAAAAACACTACATATGATAACCTAGAGGGGGTTTTTGGGGCCTTGCAGCGCCGTTTACGGCTGTCTGCACGGTCTCCGTGTGAGCGCAGCTCGCCCTGTAGTCTGTGTGCAGCCACAGCCGGTTGTATTCAGCTCAGGGTTTGTCACTGCCTCATACCGTAAAATAACTTTTCCTTTTTTGCAAATAGTGCAGCCTGCTGCACATTTTTTCAAAAATGTCCTATTAGTGTCTTTCCACCCGTCTCCAGCTAAATTGTGAAAAAACACTACATAGGATAACCTAGAGGAGTGTTTTTGGGCCTTGCAGCGCCGTTTACGGCTGTCTGCACGGTCCCCGTGTGAGTTAAACTCGCTCTGTAGCCCGATCTGCACAAAAAAAAAAGTAAAGTTCACCAAAAACCACTTAACACTTGTGTAGGCCACATTTTATCAATAATAAAGTCTAGTCCACACTATACAACATTAGTGTTTCTTACACATGTTAGGAGGAGCATTTCAGGAATAAGCACACTAAGGCCTTAGTACTTTTCTGCTTATCTTTATCTGTCAACCAAGATGAAGAGGGCAGGGAGTAAGGCGCGTGGGCTTGGGCGCGGAGCAGGGAGAGGAGCAGGGAGAGGACGTGGTGATTCTGTGCCTGCTGCGGGCACCGGTGACTCATCATCACCCAGTTTCAGCAGGGAACAGTCCTTCATGCGCAGCTTTGTCGGAGAGCGCCGTGCACCGCTGCTGCGTGAAGATCAAATTGAAGCCGTTGTCGGATGGATGGCAGCTAACGCATCGGCATCGACTTCAATTAGTGCCATATCCTCTCAGGCACAGACCACTGGAGAGCAGCCATCTGTCTCTTCACCACCTGCCAAATTGGCCAGGCAGTCAGAGAGCCCAGGACAGGAGCCATCTCTACTTCTGTTCTCTGAATCTCTTGGCTTGGAAACAGGGGGCCAGCCAAGCAGCATTGGAGAAATGGAAGAAGGGGCAGTGTGCAGTGATGCCCAACAGCTTTGTCTCTCTGACTCTGAAGAGGCGGGTGGGCCAGTGCCTCCGGTGACCACAGCACAGTACGCATCTGATGATGAAACTCAGGTGCCGCTTTCTGGTGCATACTGTGCTGCCGAGACTACCCAGGAGGAGCAGTTGGTGGCAGAGGGTAATGGAGATGATGAGGTCCTTGACCCATCGTGGCGTGAGGAACAGGAAGGTGGTGGGAGCAGCTCTGAGGAAGAGATTCCCCAAACGGGCCAAAGAGGGAGAGGGAGGGGGAAGACTGCGGAGCCTGTAGCCTCCACTTTGGCACCCGTTAGGAGCCTGTCTCTTCCACAAGCCAAAAAGGGCGCTCCCAAGACTTGCAGTGCCTGGCCCTTTTTTGACACAGTTGGAGATGACATTTGTTTTGTCAAATGCAAGCTGTGTCATCAGAAAGTCAAAAGAGGGAAAAGTGTCAGCAACCTCAATACCACAAATATGTGGAAACATGTGCGGACCAGGCACACGGTGGAGTTACAAAAACACACTGAAGACCTAGGCCAACCAACAGCGGCAGCTACCACCTCTTCAGGTCGTGTTGCCTCTTCCTCCAGCTCACACACAGCTGGTTCGGCTTCCTCCCAGGATCGCCATGGAAGAACCTCTGGCACTGTTGTCCAGAGACCTAGTGTAATTCCACCCACAGCACCACGTTCCCAGTCATCCTCACACTCCCAGCCTAGTCTACAGCCATCGGTAGTACAGGCATGGGAGAAAAGGCGGGCATTCTCGGCAAACCACCCCCGAGCACAGGCTCTGAATGCAGGCATTGCCAAACTTCTGTCACTGGAAATGCTCTCATTCAGGCTGGTGGAGACTGACAGCTTCCGTGACTTGATGGCATTGGCAGTCCCACAGTACAAGGTGCCCAGCCGCTTTTACTTCAGCAGGCAAGCCGTCCCTGCCCTGCACAAGCATGTGGAGGGACACATAAAACACGCGCTACTGAACGCCGTCAGTAGCAAGGTCCACCTCAACACCGATGCCTGGACCAGTCAACATGGTCAGGGGCGATACCTTTCCGTCACTACCCATTGGGTTAATGTTGTTGAGCCGGGTACAGACCGTGCAAGTGGCGCAGGACGTGTCCTGCCCACTCCAAGGATTGCAGGAATCCAGTCTGTACGCATTGACTCCTCCTCATACACAAGTTCCTCAGAATCATCGCTGCAGGAGCCGTCACAGTCCACCTCCACATGGACCCGTGAACGTTTACCTGTTATGACTGACATGAGCACAGCCGTGGCCAAACGTCAACAGGCCGTCTTGAAATTAGTTTCTTTGGGGAATCGAAGCCACACAGTGCAGGAGCTCTGGAATGCCATCAAGCAGGAGAGCGATGTGTGGTTTGTGCCAGCGAATCTCCAGCCAGGCATGGTAGTGTGTGACAACGGCCGAAATCTGGTGGCAGCTTTGGCCCTTGGCAACCTCACTCACATCCCGTGTCTGGCACATGTGCTCAATTTGGTTGTGCAGAGTTTTCTGAGGGACTATCCGGATCTTGATGCACTTCTGCACAAGGCCCGCCTAGAGTGTGCTCACTTGCGGCGTTCCAGCTTGGCAAGATCCCGCATTGCTGCTCTGCAGCGTCGATTTCGCCTTCCGGAACATCGCATCATATGTGACCTACCTACCAGGTGGAATTCCACGTTACATATGTTGGAGCGGTTGTGTGAGCAGCAGCAAGCAGTAATGGAGTACCAGCTGCATCAGGCGCAAAGAAGTCGCAGTCAGCACCGATCAGACTTCACAACCACAGAGTGGGCAACTATGAAGGACGTCTGCCAGGTTTTGCGTCCTTTCGATTATTCCACGCGGATGGCAAGTGCAGATGATGCACTAGTCAGCATGACTGTCCCCCTTATCTGCCTGCTTCAACAAACCCTGCAAGGGATAAGGGATGATGTTGCGGAAGAGGTGGAGGATGAGGAGTCACCTTTTCCATCAGCTTCTGGACAGTTAGCGCCACGTGGTTCCTCACAAAGGGGTCGGCAGGGGACACTTTGTGAGGAGGATGAGGAGGAGTCAATGGAGGAGGAAGAGCTCCATCCAGAGGAGGGAGTTACACAATTGTCCAGTGGTCAGTGTGTACAGCGAGGGTGGGGTGATGAAGAACGGGCAGAGATCATGTCTCAAGCAGGGGACAGCGTTTCTGGGCCAGTTGGCAGTCTGCAGCACATGGTTGATTTCATGTTGCAGTGCCTGAGAGACGACCGCCGCATCGACCACATTCTCAACATGCCTGATTATTGGGTGTACACCCTCCTCGATCCTCGCTACCGGGACAACGTCCAAAACCTCATCCCAGCGTTGACACGGGAGCGTAAAATGCGGGAGTACCACGACACACTGGTGAATTCCATCATCTTCTCCAGTCCAACTGAGAGGAGTGCTGCTAGTGCTTTACAAAGCAGCTCAGTGCGTCGAGGCAGTGGAGGAGGCTCTGCACAAAGAGGGAGCAGAAGCAGTGCCTCTGCCCAAGGCAAGACCAGTATGGCCCAACTGTGGAAAACTTTTGTGTGCCCGCCCCAAATGTCTACACCATCACCGGCGGCTCCAGTCAGCAGGAGGCAACGGTTCCGTCAGATGGTGACAGACTACATGTCTTGCCCTCTTACTGTACTCCCAGACGGCTCTTCCCCTTTCAAGTTTTGGGTCTCTAAGCTGGATACCTGGCCAGAGCTAAGCCAGTATGCATTGGAGGTGCTGGCTTGCCCTGAGGCTAGTGTCTTATCGGAACGTGTCTTTAGTGCCGCAGGTGGTGTACTAACAGACCGTCGCATGCGACTATCCTCCGATAACGTTGACCGGCTTACTTTTCTGAAAATGAACCAGGCCTGGATCTCGCAGGAATTTGCCACTCCTCCGCCTGATTAAGTAATTGGGTGTCATCCAGGTCTCCTGATGTGTTCATCTTTCTACTACCTGAACTGTAATTCCTGGGCTCCAACACCGCCAGCTGCGGCTCAGAAGTGCAGGCAGCACAGTCAAAACATACGACCCAGTGTTATTGGGTTTCAGTAACGTCAGCTGATCCCCAGCTGTGTAGCCGGCAATATGTCCTGCGACCGCCACGCTGGCACAACAACCTAAATGTAAGGGAACCTGTCCCCCCCCCGGCGTTTGTTACTGAAAGAGCCACCTTGTGCAGCAGTAATGCTGCACAAGGAAAAGGTAGCTCTTTTAGTTTACTGATACCGTTATACCGTCCCGAAGGTGGGACTTTCCTTCGTAATGTGACACAGCACAGCCGTCATTCCTACCCCCTTGGTGCCGTGTGCTGCCTCCTCAGCGTTGTTTTAAGCTGTCACGGAGCCTGCGCTGTTCTGTTATCCCTTGGCCATGCCCAATTTGCGCTGCCTGTCTTCTGACACAATTTGGTGTCAGGCTGCCTGCGCCTGTGCGGCCGCGCTGCCCGAGATCCCGCCTCGCAGTGTCTTCTGATTTAATCACACTGCAGGCCTGGGATCCATGGGCATGCACAGTGCATACCTTCCCCTCAGGCTCTCGCTCATCTCCCTCCGCCTTCTTCAGACTGTGCGCCGTCAGCTGATCCCTAATAGCATGCCACGGCCGTGACGCCACACAGTCTGAAGAAGAGGGAAGGAGGGGAGTGAGAGGCGAGGATATGCACTGCGCATGCCCATGGATCCCAGGCCCGCAGTGGGATTACATTAGACGACACTGCGAGGTGGGATCTCGGGCAGCGTGGACGCACAGGCACTGCCAGCCTGACACCTAAATGATGTCAGAAAACGGGCACCGCTAAGTGTGCATGGCCAAGGGATAACAGAACAGCGCAGGCTCCGTGACAGCTTAAAACAACGCTGATGAGGCGGCGCACGGCACCAAGGGGATATGAATGACAGCTGTGCTGCGTCCCATTGCGAAGGAAATTTCCACCTCCGGGACGGTTTTACGGTATCAGGGGACACATTTTATAAGTGTTTACCTCTGTGTTTGCAAGGAGCATAATTAAAAGAGCCACCTTTTCCTTTTGCATCCTTAGTGCTGCACAAGATGGCTCTTTCAGCTACAAACGCCTTGGGGGGGGGGGGTTAAAGGTTCCCTTTCAACTTGCTACAATCAGGCTTCGGCCTACACTCTGTTCCTCTGCTACTTGTGCTGTTCCTGGGCTCTAACACCGCCAGTTGGTGCCTGAAAGTGCTGTCCGCACAGTCAACAGTCGCTCCTCTGTTATTGGGGTTCAGTAATGTCAGCTGATCCCCAGCTGTGTGTGCGGCAATACCTCCAATCTGCTCCTCCTGCTGTCCCTGGGCTCTAACACCGCCAGTTGGTGCCTGGAAGTGCTGTCTGCACAGTCAACAGTCGCTCCTCTGTTATTGGGGTTCAGTAATGTCAGCTGATCCCCAGCTGTGTGTGCGGCAATACCTCCAATCTGCTCCTCCTGCTGTCCCTGGGCTCTAACACCGCCAGTTGGTGCCGGGAAGTACTGGCTGCACAGTTAACTCTTGCTGGAGTGTTATTGGGTTTCAGTAACGTCAGCTGATTCCCAGATGTGTATCCGACAACGTGTCATGCAACCGCCACGCTGGCACACTAACAGACACTTACATGCCTACAGTGCAGGCTTCGGCCTACACTCTGCTCCTCCTGCTGTCCCTGGGCTCCAACACTGCTGGTTCATGCCCAGAAGTGCTCTTTGCACAGAGCCAAACACCTCGCCAATGTGTTAGTGGGGTTCAGTCACGCCTGCTGCTCCCCTGCTGTGTATCCGGCAACGTGTCATGCGACCGCCACGCTGGCACAATTAAAATGTAAGGGAACCTGTGTCCCCCCCGCTAGGCGTTTGTTACTGAAAGAGCCACTTTGTGCAGCACTAATACTGCACAAGGAAAAGGTGGCTCTTTAAATTATGCTCCTTGGAAACGCTGAACTACACACTCATGTAATGTGTCCCCTCACACCGTCAAACCGTCCCGGAGGTGGGACTTTCCTTTGTAATGTGATGCAGCACAGCCGTCATTCCTACCCCCTTGGCTCCGTGCGCCGCCTCCTTAGCGTTGTTTGATTCTGTCACGGACCCTGTTATGTTCTCCCTTGGCCATGCACAGTTTGCGCTGCCCGTCCTCTGACATCATTTGTTGTCGGCCTGGCTGCGCCTGTGCGTCCACGCTGCCCGAAATCCCACCTCGCAGTGTCGTCTAATGTGATCCCACAGTGGGCTTGGGATCCATGGCCATGCGCAGTGCATATACTCGCCTCTCACTCGCCTTCTTCCAGCTTCTTCAGACTGGGCGGCGTCAGCTGATCCCCAATAGCATGCCACGGCCGTGACGCCGCACAGTGTGAAGAAGCAGGAAGGAGGGGAGTGAGAGGCTATGATGTGCACTGCGCATGCCCATGGATCCCAGGCCCGCAGTGGGATTACATTAGATGACACTGCGAGGTTGGATCTCGGGCAGCTTGGACGCACTGCCACTGCCAGCCTGACACCTAAATGATGTCAGAAGACGGGCACCGCTAAGTGTGCATGGCCAAGGGATAACATTACAGCGCAGGCTCCGTGACAGAATCAAACAACGCTGAGGAGGCGGCGCACGGCACCAAGGGGGTTGTAATGACGGCTGTGCTGTGTCACCTTACAAAGGAAAGTCCCACCTCCGGGACGGTTTAACGGTGTGAGGGGACACATTATATGAGTGTGTAGTTCAGCGTTTGCAAGGAGCATAATTTAAAGAGCCACCTTTTTCCTTTTGCAGTATTACTGCTGTACAAGATGGCTCTTTCAGCAACAAATGCCAGGGGGGGGGTTAAAGGTTCCCTTTCAACTTGCTCCAGTGCAGGCTTCGGCCTACACTCTGCTCCTCTTGCTGACCCTGGGCTCTAACACTGCCAGTTTTTGCCCGGAAGTGCTAGTTGCACAGAGAAAAACACCAGCCAATGTGTCAGTGGGGTTCAGCACCGTCAGCTGTTCCCCTGCTGTGTAGTCGGCAACGTGTCCAGCACAAGCCACGCTGGCACAACAGAATAAATGCTGCCACCAGTGCAGGCTTCGGCCTACACTCTGCTCCTCTCCTCCTCCTGCTGACCCTGGGCTCTAACACCGCCAGTTTTTGCCCGGAAGTGCTAGCTGCACAGAGAAAAACACCCGCCAATGTGTCAGTGGGGTTCAGCACCGCCAGCTGTTCCCCTGCTGTGTAGCCGGCAACGTGACCTGCAAACGCCACGCAGGCACCTGAACTGAAATTAAAAGGACCCTGCCCCCCCACCAGGTGTTTCTATGTATAACAGCCACCTTGTACAGCGGTAATGCTGCATTTGTACAAGGTGGCTGACTTTTTCTCCTTGCCCACGTGGAACTCAACACGTACAAAATGTGTCTCATTAGAGACCATTACACTGTCCCTGAGGTGTGACTTTCCTTTCTAATGATACGCAGCACCCCCCTTGGTAGCGCTGCCCGTCTTCTGACATCATTGGTTGGTTGGCTGCGCCTGTGCGTCTGCCCTGCTTGACACAACACCTCTCGATGTCTTATTTATTTTGACAGCGAGGGTGTGATTGATGGGCATGTGCAGTGCATATGTTCGCCTGTCTTTACTCATCTCCTTCCGCCTTCTTCAGACTGAGCGGCCTCATGGCCGCGGCATGCGATAAGGGATCAGCTGAGGCCGCCCAGTCTGAAGCAGGTGTAAGGACATGTGTGAGCGGCGAACATATTTACTGCACAAGGCCAGGAATCCCAGCCCCGCAGTGTGAATTTTTGAAAACACACTGTGGGTCTGGGATTCATGGCCATCGCTAACCGCACCGGCCGACATGAAATGAGGTGAGAAGACAGGCAGCACTCACAGCGCATGGCCAAGGGATAACAAGAGTGCAGACTCCTGTACAGCAAATAACGACGCTCAGGAAGCTGCGCCCAGCACCAAGGCGTTATTTGGGACACCTGTGCTGCGTCTCCTTAAAAAGACAAATCACGCCTCCACTACAGTTTGACTGTATAATGGGCTAAATTGTGTACGTGTTTCATTCAGCGTGTGCAAGGAGCAAAATTCATAGAGCAACCTTTGACTTGTGCAGCATTAATGCTGCACAAGGTGTGGCTCTTGTACTTTGTAACACCTGAGGGGGGGTAAAGGTTACCTTTGAAATCGGTTCAATTAGGCTTCGGCCTACACTATCCTCCTCCTGCTTCCCCTGGGCTCTAACACCGCCAGTTTTTGCCCGGAAGTGCTAGCTGCACAGAGAAAAACACCAGCCAATGTGTCAGTGGGGTTCAGCAACGCCAGCTGTTCACCTGCTGTGTAGTCGGCAACGTGTCCAGTACAAGCCACGCTGGCACAAAAGACTTAAAGCTGCCACCAGTGCAGACTTCGGCCTACACTCTGCTCCTCTCCTCCTCCTGCTGCCCCTGGGCTCCAACACCGCCAGTTTTTGCCCGGAAGTGCTAGCTGCACAGAGAAAAACACCAGCCAATGTGTCAGTGGGGTTCAGCAACGCCAGCTTTTCCCCTGCTGTGTAGCCGGCAACGTGTTCTGCAAACGCCACGCAGACACAAAGCTGCCACCAGTGCAGGCTTCGGCCTACACTCTGCTCCTCTCCTCCTCCTGCTGACCCTGGGCTCTAACACCGCCAGTTGTTGCCCGGAAGTGCTAGCTGCACAGAGAAAAACACCCGCCAATGTGTCAGTGGGGTTCAGCAACGACAGCTGTTCCGCCGCTGTGTAGCTGGCAACGTGACCTGCAAACGCCACGCAGGCACCTGAACTGAAATTAAAGGGACTCTGCCCCCCACCCCCAGGTGTTTCTATGTATAACAGCCACCTTGTACAGCAGTAATGCTGCATTTGTACAAGGTGGCTGACTTTTTCTCCTTGCCCACGTGGAACTCAACACGTACAAAATGTGTCTCATTAGAGACCATTACACTGTCCCTGAGGTGTGACTTTCCTTTTCAAATGACACGCAGCACCCCCATTGATAATGCTGGTCATCTTCTGACATCGTTGGTTGGCTGCCTGTGCCTGTGCGTCCGCGCTGCCCGACACAACGCCCCTCGTTGTCTTACTTATTTTGACTGCAAGGGTGTGATTGATGGGCACGAGCAGTGCATATCTTCGCCTGTCTTCACTCATCTCCTTCCGCCTTCTTGAGACTGTGCGGCCTCATGGCTCGGCATGCGATAAGGGATCAGCTGGGGCCGCCCAGTCTGAAGCAGGTGTGAGGACATGTGTGTGAGCGGCGAACATATTAAGGCTACATTCAGATTAGCGTTTCCCGACGCTGCGTCGGGAAACGCAGCGGCGACGCACGCGTCATGCGCCCCTATGTTTAACATGGGGGACGCATGTGTTTTTCTTGTTGCGTTTTCCGACACGTGCGTCGTTTTTGACGCTAGCGTCGGACGCAAGAAAATGCAACAAGTTGCATTTTTCTTGCGTCCGATTTCGTCAAAAAAACGACGCACGCGTTGCAAAACGCAGCGTTTTTGCGTGCGTTTGCACGCGTTTTTTCGTGCGTCGTGCGTTGTGTCGCCGACGCAGCGGCGCGCAACGCTAATCTGAACGTAGCCTTACTGCACAAGGCCACGATTCCCAGCCCCGCAGTGTGACTTTATCAATAGACAATGTGAGTCTGGGATTCATGGCCATCGTTAACCGCACCGGCCAACATGAAATGAGGTCATAAGACGGGCAGCGCTAACAGGGCATGGCCAAGGGATAACACAAGAGCGCAGACTCCTGTACAGCAAATAACGACGCTCAGGAGGATGCTCCCAGCACCAAGGCATTATTTTGGACACCTGTGCTGCGTCTCCTTACAAAGACAAGTCACGCCTCCAATACAGTTTTACTGTATAATGGGCAAAATTGTGTACGTCTTTCAATCAGCGTGTGCAATGAGCAAAATTTAAAGAGCAACCTTTCACTTGTGGAGCATTACTGCTGCACAAGGTGTGGCTCTTCCACATTGTAACACCTGAGGGTGGGTTAAAGGTTACCTTTGAAATTGGTTCAATTAGGCTTCGGCCTACACTCTGCTCCTCCTGCAGACCCTGGGATCTAACACCGCCAGTTGGTGCCTGGAAGTGCAGGCTGCACAGAGAAAAACACCCGCCATTGTGTCAGTGGGGTTCAGCAATGCCAGCTGTTCCCCCGCTGTGTAGCCGGCAACGTGTCCTGCAAACGAAACGCAGACACAAAGCTGCCTCCAGTGCAGGCTTCGGCCTACACTCTGCTCCCCCTGCTTACCCTTTGCTCCAACACCGCTAGTTGGGGCTCTAGGAAGACAATCTTGAATAGGCAACGCATCCGGGTTTCAGCACCGTCTGCTGGTTCTAGGCAGTGTCTTTGTCACGGGCAGTCCCTCCTGCCCAGGCTGGTTCCAGCACCGTCAGCTGTTTCCGGGTAGTGTCAAGGTCACTTACATGCCTATACGTTGTCCCGTCGTGTTGCGGTCGGGTTAACCAACTCCATGGTGCCTCCAGTTTAGGAGCTTCCTATGTGGGCTGCGTGAATTGGTAGTCAAGGCTGGTTCTGTAGTGCCAGTAGGCCAAGCTCCCCCTGTAGGACTGTTGGTGTTCGGTAACTGCAGCTGCCTCGCGGCCTAGCTGTTCTCTCCTCTCCTGTGGACCTTCTGGTCCACATCCTGGTTCCAGCACCGTCAGCTGGTTCCAGGCAGAGCCTTTGGCTTATGTGCCTCCTTCTGGGTATCCGAGTTCCGCCAACGCCAGGCGGTCCTTGGTAGTGCTTTTAAGCGCGGGTACGTACAGTTTTGTAACCGTGTTCCAGCACCGTCAGCTGGTCCTCGGTGCCATTGGCTCTTGCACACTGGGGCAACGCATCCGGGTTCCAGCACCGTCAGCTGGTTCTCGCCAGTGTCTTTGTCACGGGTACTCCCTCGTGCCCAGCCTGGTTCCAGCACCGTCAGCTGGTTCCGGGTTGTGTCAAGTTCACTGAGACGCCTATGCTTGCCCCGTCGTGGTGCGGTCGGGTTAGCCAACTCCAGGGTGCCTCCAGTTTAGGAGCTTCCTATGTGGGCTGCGTGAACTGGTAGTCAAGGCTGGTTCTGTAGTGCCAGTAGGCCCAGCTCCCCCTGTAGGACTGTTGGGGTTCGGTAACTGTGGCTGCCTCGCGGCCTAGCTGTTCTCTCCTCTCCTGTGGACCTTGTGGTCCACATCCTGGTTCCAGCACCGTCAGCTGGTTCCGGGCCGAGCCTTTGGCTTTGGTGCCTCCTCCTGGGTATCCGAGTTCCGCCAATGCCAGGCGGTCCTTGGTAGTGCTTTTAAGCGCGGGTACCTACAGCTTAGTAACCGTGTTTCAGCACCGTCAGCTGGTCCTCGGTGCCATTGGCTCTTGCACACTAGGGCAACGCATCCGGGTTCCAGCACCGTCAGCTGGTTCTTGCCACTGTCTTTGTCACAGGTACTCCCACGTGCCCAGCCTGGTTCCAGCACCGTCAGCTGGTTCCGGGTAGTGTCAAGGTCACTTAGACACCTATACGTTGTCCCGTCGTGTTGCGGTCGGGTTAGCCAACTCCATGGTGCCTCCAGTTTAGGAGCTTCCTATGTGGGCTGCGTGAATTGGTAGTCAAGGCTGGTTCTGTAGTGCCAGTAGGCCAAGCTCCCCCTGTAGGACTGTTGGTGTTTGGTAACTGCGGCTGCCTCGCGGCCTAGCTGTTCTCTCCTCTCCTGTGGACCTTCTGGTCCACATCCTGGTTCCAGCACCGTCAGCTGGTTCCGGGCAGAGCCTTTGGCTTAGGTGCCTCCTTCTGGGTATCCGAGTTCCACCAATGCCAGGCGGTCCTTGGTAGTGCTTTTAAGCGCGGGAACCTACAGTTTTGTAACCGTGTTCCAGCACCATCAGCTGGTCCTCGGTCGTGCCATTGGCTCTTGCACAGTTGGACAACCCATCCGGGTTCCAGTACCGTCAGCTGGTTCTCGGCAGTGTCTTTTGCTCTTGTACCTTCTGCTCCCCATCCTGGTTCCAGTACCGTCAGCTGGTTCCGGGCAGAGCCTTTGGCTTAGGTGCCTCCTTCTGGGTATCCGAGTTCCACCAACGTCAGGTGGTCCTTGGTAGTGCTTTCAGGCACGGGTACCTCCTGCTTAGTAACCGGGTTCCAGTAACGTCAGCTGGTCCTCGGTAGTTCCATTGGCTCTTGGACCTTCGGCTACCCATCCGGGTTCCAGTACCATCAGCTGGTTCTCGGCAGTGTCTTTTGCTCTTGTACCTTCTGCTCCCCATCCTGGTTCCAGTAACGTCAGCTGGTTCCGGGCAGAGCCTTTGGCTTAGGTGCCTCCTTCTGGGTATCCGAGTTCCGCCAACGTCAGGCGGTCCTTGGTAGTGCTTGTTAGCACGGGTACCTCCTGCTTAGTAACCGGGTTCCAGTAACGTCATCTGGTCCTCGGTAGTTCCATTGGCTCTTGGACCTTCGGGTAGCCATCCGAGTTCCAGTTCCATCAGCTGGTTCTCGGCATTTTCTCAGCCTTCTTGTACCTTCTGCTACATTTCCAAGTTCAAGACCCTAAAGACGACGACCCGGAAGACCACCCCTAAGATGACAACGACACCAGAGACGACAACCACTGAGATGACGATGACCCTGGAGATGACGACCCTGAAGACCACCCTGATGACGACGACGATGACGGCGGAGACAACGACGGCGGTGACGACGACCCTGGAGACGACGACCCTGGAGACGACGACATGGAAGACCGAGAAGCAGAAGAACAAGAGGCTGCAGAACAAAGAGCAGAAGAACATTAAGCATAACACTTAATATCAGAGCAAAAGATATTATCTAAATTATATGCAGAAGAAGACTAAGCAGTGTATGGGGGTGAGTCCGTTCCTCCTCGTGGTGCCCCTGGATAAAGCCTGATGCTGCAGGCCAAACTGAACGCGGACAAATGTAACTTTTGTGACAGGCAGAACGGAAGGTGTAATCTTCAAACTTTTATAGATAACAACTACTGGAATGCCTGTCACAAATGAGAATATGATGAAGAAGTAGAATAAGAAGAATAATAGTAGTTGAAGAAAATGAATATGAAGAATGTCATAAAAAAAAAAATATGTAGAAGATGAAGAAGAAGATAAGGTGAAGAAGAAGTTGATGTCAAAGATGCTGATGATGATGAAGATGAAAGTGTGTGAAAAGTAAAAAAAAAGAAAAAGGGGAAGGACGTGGAATAGTGAAACATCAATATCTGACAAAATAAAAAAAATCTTAACATAGTCAATATCTTTGTAACTCCGAACGTCTTTAAAAAAAATTAAAATTCCTGCTATTCTATTTGATTGGGCTAAACCTCTATGCCTTTAATGTCTCCGCCACCTCCCCAAATACATCCTGCATTATTCTTAGTTGTTTTCCTTCATGTAGAATGAACCTACAAGGAAAGAAAGGGTTTATTTTAATTCCGATATTTTGGTCCCATTGACTTGCATTGGGATCGGGTATCGGTATCGGCGATATCCGATATTTTTTGAATATCGGCCGATCCAATCCGATACCGATACTTTCTGATATCGGAAGGTATCGCTCAACACTAGTGACGGTAGATCAAGTACCAACGGTTTCAGGTGGAAGTCGAGATATTTAGAAATCTTCTCACACAGGCTCCCATTGCCTGACACAATGGGGCGTCCAGGTGGTGTTGTTAAGGTACCGTCACATTTAGCGACGCTGCAGCGATACCGACAACAATGCCGATCGCTGCAGCGTCGCTGTTTGGTCGCTGGAAAGCTGTCACACAGACAGCTCTCCAGCGACCAACGATACCGGTCCCCGGGTAACCAGGGTAAACATCGGGTTACTAAGCGCAGGGCCGCGCTTAGTAACCCGATGTTTACCCTGGTTACCAGTGCTAATATAAAAAAAAACAAACACTACATACTTACATTCCAGTGTCTGTCCCCCGCCGCTGTGCTTTCCTGCACTGACTGTGAGTGCCGGCCAGCCGTAAAGCACAGCGCTGACGTCACCGCTGTAATTTGCTTTACGGCTGGCCGGTGCTCACAGTCAGTGCAGGAAAGCACAGCGCCGAGGGACAGACACCGGAATGTAAGTATGTAGTGTTTTTTTTTTTTTACATTTACACTGGTAACCAGGGTAAACATCGGGTTACTAAGCGTGGCCCTGTTTACCCTGGTTACCAGTGAAGACATCGCTGAATCGGCGTCACACACGACGATTCAGCGATGTCTGCGGGAGTCCAGCGACGAAATAAAGTTCTGGACTTTCTGCTCCGACCAACGAAGTCACAGCAGGATCCTGATCTCTGCTGTGTGCAGGGGTGGATTAAGGGTAGCCAGGGCCCCGGGCTGTTCAGACACTGTGGGCCCCCCCCCGGTCATGTGACGGGGGTCATGTGAAGGGGGTCATGTGACGGGGGTCATGATATACCCGAACCAGATTATTCCAGAAAAATGGCCGGGCCCTACTCTACTGTAACCTATTAAATATTTGTTAGAATCTGCAATACAATTTAGGTATATTTTGACCAATAATATCACATACAAGGAACAAATACCACCGCACCATGACCAGACCACAAATTACAACCGCAGTGATCGAATAATATCACATACAAGGAACAAATACCACCGCGCCATGACCAGACCACAAATTACAACCACAGTGATCGAATAATATCACATACAAGGAACAAATACCACCGCACCATGTCAAGACCACATATTACCACTACTTGGTGACCAAATATCACATACAAGGGACAAATACCACAACACCATTTCCAGACCACATATTACCACCACATAGTGACTGAATACTACAATACTGATCAGTAAAAAACAACAACACAATACTATCACCATAAGTGCCAGTATTCACAGGAGATCTGTACTTAGTATGCAGTGTCTGTGTAGAGGTAATACAGAGATCACTGGTGACATTATACACAGGACCTCTATATAGTATACAGTGTATAGTGTCAGTGTATAGGTAACACTGACTCACCAGTGACGTCTCTAGGTGAAGTCCTTCATCTTTCATCCAGCACAGACCGCCATCATTTCTTCCAGCCAGGACTCGTTTCTGCAGGAAATAACACAGTTATCTCGAGCTCCGCTTGCAGAACACATTACTTAATTTTTCACAACTTCTACATTACACCACATGAAGAAAAAAAGGCGATATAGTGTCACTCTGCACAGTAACAGGACCGACCCCCATTTAAAACAGTATACTCAAAAAATAAAATAAATACATCACTGCAGTAATAATATCCCTTAATTAGCCCCTATGGTAATAATATTCCACATCCTGGCCCCGTGTGTCTCATTCCTGGCTCCAGCCATATGTTCTCGCATCCTGCCCTCATGAGTATCCATCCTGCCCCATATGATCTCCCCATCCTGCCCCATCTGTCTCCATCGTATCCATCCTGCCCCATGATCCAATCCTGCCCCATGTCTTTCATTCTGCCCCGTGTCTCCAATCATGCCCCGTGTCTCCAATCATTCCCCGTGTCTCCAATCATGTCCCGTGTCTATATTCTGCCCATGCCTCCAGTCCTGCCCCCAGTGTGTCCAGCAATCTGCCCCAGTATGTCCAGCATATTGCCCCAGTGTCCAGCAATCTGCCCCAGTGTCTCCAGCATATTGCCCCCAGTGTGTCCAGCAATCTGCCCCAGTATGTCCAGCATATTGCCCCAGTGTGTCCAGCATATTGCCCCTAGACAGTGTGTCCAGCAATCTGCCCCAGTGTGTCCAGCAATCTGCCCCAGTGTGTCCAGCATATTACCCCCAGTGTGTCCAGCAATCTGCCCCAGTATGTCCAGCATATTGCCCCAGTGTGTCCAGCATATTGCCCCCAGACAGTGTGTCCAGCAATCTGCCCCAGTGCGTCCAGCATTGCCCCCAGACAGTGTGTCCAGAATATTACCACCAGTGTGTCCAGCAATCTGCCCCAGTATGTCCAGCATTTCCCCCAGTATGCCCAGCATTTTCCCCAGTGTCTCCAGCATTGCCCCAGTGTCTCCAGCAATCTGCCCCAGTGTCTCCAGCAATCTGCCCCAGTGTCTCCAGCAATCTGCCCCAGTGTCTCCAGCAATCTGCCCCAGTGTCCTCCAGCAATCTGCCCCAGTGTCCTCCAGCCATCTGCCCCAGTGTCCTCCAGCATTGCCCCAGTGTCCTCCAGCAATCTGCCCCAGTGTCCTCCAGAAATCTGCCCCAGTGTCCTCCAGAAATCTGCCCCAGTGTCCTCCAGCAATCTGCCCCAGTGTCCTCCAGCAATCTGCCCCAGTGTCCTCCAGCCATCTGCCCCAGTGTCCTCCAGCATTGCCCCAGTGTCCTCCAGCATTGCCCCAGTGTCCTCCAGCAATCTGTCCCAGTGTCCTCCAGCAATCTGCCCCAGTGTCCTCCAGCATTGCCCCAGTGTCCTCCAGCATTGCCCAAGTGTCCTCCAGCCATCTGCCCCAGTGTCCTCCAGCCATCTGCCCCAGTGTCCTCCAGCCATCTGCCCCAGTGTCCTCCAGCATTGCCGCAGTGTCCTCCAGCAATCTGCCCCAGTGTCCTCCAGCAATCTGCCCCAGTGTCCTCCAGCAATCTGCCCCAGTGTCCTCCAGCATTGCCCCAGTGTCCTCCAGCATTGCCCCAGTGTCCTCCAGCATTGCCCCAGTGTCCTCCAGCCATCTGCCCCAGTGTCCTCCAGCCATCTGCCCCAGTGTCCTCCAGCATTGCCCCAGTGTCCTCCAGCAATCTGCCCCAGTGTCCTCCAGAAATCTGCCCCAGTGTCCTCCAGCAATCTGCCCCAGTGTCCTCCAGCAATCTGCCCCAGTGTCCTCCAGCAATCTGCCCCAGTGTCCTCCAGCCATCTGCCCCAGTGTCCTCCAGCATTGCCCCAGTGTCCTCCAGCATTGCCCCAGTGTCCTCCAGCAATCTGCCCCAGTGTCCTCCAGCAATCTGCCCCTGTGTCCTCCAGCATTGCCCCAGTGTCCTCCAGCAATCTGCCCCAGTGTCCTCCAGCAATCTGCCCCAGTGTCCTCCAGCAATCTGCCCCAGTGTCCTCCAGCAATCTGCCCCAGTGTCCTCCAGCAATTTGCCCCAGTGTCCTCCAGCAATCTGCCCCAGTGTCCTCCAGCCATCTGCCCCAGTGTCCTCCAGCATTGCCCAGGTGTCCTCCAGCATTGCCCCAGTGTCCTCCAGCATTGCCCAGGTGTCCTCCAGCAATCTGCCCCAGTGTCCTCCAGCAATCTGCCCCAGTGTCCTCCAGCAATGTGCCCCAGTGTCCTCCAGCATTGCCCCAGTGTCCTCCAGCCATCTGCCCCTGTGTCCTCCAGCCATCTGCCCCTGTGTCCTCCAGCATTGCCCCAGTGTCCTCCAGCATTGCCCTCAGTGTGTCTACAGTCCACCGTTATACAAAAAAAAACAACAAAAAAAAAAACAAAGTCTCCTCACCTGTCCGCGCTCCAGCGGTGAGCTCCCTCCAACAGAGCACACTCGCCGGCGACTGACAATGACGTCAGACGCCGGCGACGTGTGCGCCTGCGGCCATCAGCCGCCAGCCTCCAATTGGCTGGCGGCTGTTGTTAACTATTGACGTGCGGGCGCGCGCCCGCACATCAATAGGAAACCGCTGCAGCAGCCGAAGGGGCCCGGTGAGCAGATGAGAAGGGGCCCGATGCGGGCCCCCTCTCTCTGCCCACCGGGTACGGCGGGGGGGCACATAAATGCCGGCGGCGGCCGCCGGCCTTCACAGATGATTATGAGAGGGTCAATCTGAGCGGTAGCCCAGGGCCCCCCCAGACCACTGGGCCCTGGGCTACCGCCCATATTGACCCTCTGATAATCCGCCCCTGGCTGTGTGTCAAACTCAATGATATCGCTAGCCAGGACGCTGCAACGTCACGGATCACTAGCGATATCGTTCAGTGTGAAGGTACCTTTAGGCTTTTATGGATTTTCGGGATAAAATATGGTTGCTGCAATTGCTGTACCGGAGACGCTTGCTCCAGCATTACTGAATGTATGCTCTGTCTGTGTGTGTCACATTGTGACTATACTTTGGCATTTGCCTTTACTTTGAGCACAGTACACTTTATCTATAGTCTGTTACTATTTTGGAACTGCCACGTGATAATTATATGGGAGTTGTGTTACCCTGCTATACTTGATATATGATTTGTGACAGATCACATACTAGAACTATGCACTTTATTTTGTGGTAATAATGTATCAGCAACCATTTGGGTATTTTGTCAGCTTTACACATATAGCTCTCTTTATAGCTCTTTGATGACCATATCAATTTTCTGGAAATGCACCCATAGAGTGGTTTTTTTTGGCCTAAGATAAGCCACCTAGGACACAAGTGACATACACACTGGGGCATTATATTAACCAATTATTTTATATACAGGTAGGAGTTTCAAGTATATATGTGGTACTTAGCTAAATTGGCGTTAACTTATGATGACAGGCTACACAAGGGGTGTGCTACCTAGGAAAGCAGCTATATTGTGCAGTTGTATCTTCATTTTTAATTTAATTGTACTTTTGTTATTAAATATTATCTATAATAAAGTGTTGAAATTTTATATTGGCATTTGCTCCCCTTTATATATTGATGTGGGAAGCACCACGTATTAAGCCTAGTTCTGCGTATAGGTGAACAGTTAAGATATTTATTTTCTGATGCCCTGTCAAAGGAAAAACTTCAAACAGGCTTTCTTTAAAGTCATTTAACGTATGGGACTCTCTGGAATATTGTGCTGCTCCAGGCATATACGGCATGGACATGGGCATGATTGGCATTGAAGCTGTGGTGGTGTACGCCGGCTTGCTGGAGCAGTGGGCTCTGTGGGGCCTGGTGGTGGTACGGGGCCTGCGGCTGTGTCCACCGCGGGGCCTGGGGGCATCACTGGGCCTGCATGTGCATCTGCTGTGGGGCCTGGGGGTGCTATCAGGCCTGCGGCTGCAACTGCCACCAATTCCCCTCCCATGTCAGACATGGCTCTTCCCCCTCGCTAACCTGGTAGAGGCCGGGTCTCCTCTCCGGAGTCTGCAGCGGCTCCTCCGGTGTGCCGCTCGGCACTTTGCAGCGTCTTCACTTCTGGCTTTGCTGTACTGCGTCTTCACTTCCGGTGTTCCAGGCAGCACGGCATCCATTTCTCCTGCCTCTTTCCGTCTGGCTCCGCCCACGAAGATACATCTCCTCCCTCTCACTCTCCATGCGGCGAAGCAATGACAGCTTTTGGCTGCAAACTGTCACAGTCACTGGCAGACAGTACCTGGTGATGCCAGGGCACGAAATCCTGTTCATGATGCCAAAGTTGAGTCGCCCAGCCAGGGCAGTGGGGTACTCAGTACCAAGTCCGGTCTCAAGGGGGATGTCACGGTGGCTGCAACCCGGTCCGTGACCTTGGGGCTCAATGTTAAAGGGGAACAGTCTTTAAAGGGGAAAATGTTTATGTGTCTGTTGTGAAGGCAACCTGTGGAGTTGAGTCAGTAACAGGACCGTTGCTGCATTGAGGGGTCCCCTGGGGGATGTTGCGGCAGCACAGATGTTACACTTCCCACAGGTAAAGCAGGGTCCCCAGGGGTCCTATGGTGTAGGGCATGGATGGTATAGCCAGTAAATAAATGGAGGATACAAGCTGTAAGTCTTTACCTGGTTTACTATGGGTGACAGACCACAGCCCAGGGCACCGGCAACAGGTGAATTAGGAGTCCAGGCAGTCCATAGACAAGTGGAATCCCCTTGGCAGGTCAGGTAGAAGCCTTCCACACTGCGCTTGCTGTAACTGAGGTCCCTGCTGCCACTAAGTATTCCCAGCAAAGTCCTAATTCATTCTACTGTCCTGGGACAGGTACCTGTATGGTAGGCAGCTCGAGCCGTGCTTACTGGGGTCTTTTCACAGAGACTCCAGGCTCCAAGGTGCTGCTGAACCACAGGTGAATATGGGCCAAGTCCATATACATTGGGGCAAAAAAGTATTTAGTCAGTCAGCAATAGTGCAAGTTCCACCACTTAAAAAGATGAGAGGCGTCTGTAATTTACATCATAGGTAGACCTCAACTATGGGAGACAAACTGAGAAAAAAAAATCCAGAAAATCACATTGTCTGTTTTTTTAACATTTTATTTGCATATTATGGTGGAAAATAAGTATTTGGTCAGAAACAAAATTTCATCTCAATACTTTGTAATATATCCTTTGTTGGCAATGACAGAGGTCAAACATTTTCTGTAAGTCTTCACAAGGTTGCCACACACTGTTGTTGGTATGTTGGCCCATTCCTCCATGCAGATCTCCTCTAGAGCAG
This sequence comes from Ranitomeya imitator, assembly GCF_032444005.1. Taxonomy (NCBI): domain Eukaryota; kingdom Metazoa; phylum Chordata; class Amphibia; order Anura; family Dendrobatidae; genus Ranitomeya; species Ranitomeya imitator. The sequence goes on along the minus strand of NC_091284.1, from coordinate 272,596,700 downwards.
TGATGTTTTTGGCTTTTCGCTTGGCAACACGGACTTTCAACTCCCTCCAAAGGTTTTCTATAGGGTTGAGATCTGGAGACTGGCTAGGCCACTCCAGGACCTTGAAATGCTTCTTACGAAGCCACTCCTTCGTTGCCCTGGCGGTGTGCTTTGGATCATTGTCATGTTGAAAGACCCAGCCACGTTTCATCTTCAATGCCCTTGCTGATGGAAGGAGGTTTGCACTCAAAATCTCACGATACATGGCCCCATTCATTCTTTCATGCACCCGGATCAGTCGTCCTGGCCCCTTTGCAGAGAAACAGCCCCAAAGCATGATGTTTCCACCACCATGCTTTACAGTAGGTATGGTGTTTGATGGATGCAACTCAGTATTCTTTTTCCTCCAAACACGACAAGTTGTGTTTCTACCAAACAGTTCCAGTTTGGTTTCATCAGACCATAGGACATTCTCCCAAAACTCCTCTGGATCATCCAAATGCTCTCTAGCAAACTTCAGACGGGCCCGGACATGTACTGGCTTAAGCAGTGGGACACGTCTGGCACTGCAGGATCTGAGTCCATGGTGGCGTAGTGTGTTACTTATGGTAGGCCTTGTTACATTGGTCCCAGCTCTCTGCAGTTCATTCACTAGGTCCCCCCGCGTGGTTCTGGGATTTTTGCTCACAGTTCTTGTGATCATTCTGACCCCACGGGGTGGGATTTTGTGTGGAGCCCCAGATCGAGGGAGATTATCAGTGGTCTTGTATGTCTTCCATTTTCTAATTATTGCTCCCACTGTTGATTTCTTCACTCCAAGCTGGTTGGCTATTGCAGATTCAGTCTTCCCAGCCTGGTGCAGGGCTACAATTTTGTTTCTGGTGTCCTTTGACAGCTCTTTGGTCTTCACCATAGTGAAGTTTGGAGTCAGACTGTTTGAGGGTGGGCACAGGTGTCTTTTTATACTGATAACAAGTTTAAACAGGTGCCATTACTACAGGTAATGAGTGGAGGAAAGAGGAGACTCTTAAAGAAGAAGTTACAGGTCTGTGAGAGCCAGAAATCTTGATTGTTTGTTTCTGACCAAATACTTATTTTCCACCATAATATGCAAATAAAATGATAAAAAAACAGACAATGTGATTTTCTGGATTTTTTTTCTCAGTTTGTCTCCCATAGTTGAGGTCTACCTATGATGTAAATTACAGACGCCTCTTATCTTTTTAAGTGGTGGAACTTGCACTATTGCTGACTGACTAAATACAGTTAGGGCCAGAAATATTTGGACAGTGACACAATTTTCGCGATTTGGGCTCTGCATGCCACCACATTGGATTTGAAATGAAACCTCTACAACAGAATTCAAGTGCAGATTGTAACGTTTAATTTGAAGGGTTGAACAAAAATATCTGATAGAAAATGTAGGAATTGTACACATTTCTTTACAAACACTCCACATTTTAGGAGGTCAAAAGTAATTGGACAAATAAACATAACCCAAACAAAATATTTTTATTTTCAATATTTTGTTGCAAATCCTTTGGAGGCAATCACTGCCTTAAGTCTGGAACCCATGGACATCACCAAACGCTGGGTTTCCTCCTTCTAAATGCTTTGCCAGGCCTTTACAGCCGCAGCCTTCAGGTCTTGCTTGTTTGTGGGTCTTTCCGTCTTAAGTCTGGATTTGAGCAAGTGAAATGCATGCTCAATTGGGTTTAGATCTGGAGATTGACTTGGCCATTGCAGAATTTTCCACTTTTTGGCACTCATGAACTCCTGGGTAGCTTTGGCTGTATGCTTGGGGTCATTTTCCATCTGTACTATGAAGCGCCGTCCAATCAACTTTGCAGCATTTGGCTGAATCTGGGCTGAAAGTATATCCCGGTACACTTCAGAATTCATCCGGCTACTCTTGTCTGCTCTTATGTCATCAATAAACACAAGTGACCCAGTGCCATTGAAAGCCATGCATGCCCATGCCATCACGTTGCCTCCACCATGTTTTACAGACGATGTGGTGTGCCTTGGATCATGTGCCGTTCCCTTTCTTCTCCAAACTTTTTTCTTCCCATCATTCTGGTACAGGTTGATCTTTGTCTCATCTGTCCATAGAATACTTTTCCAGAACTGAGCTGGCTTCTTGAGGTGTTTTTCTGCAAATTTAACTCTGGCCTGTCTATTTTTGGTATTGATGAATGGTTTGCATCTAGATGTGAACCCTTTGTATTTACTGTCATGGAGTCTTCTCTTTACTGTTGACTTAGAGACAGATACACCTACTTCACTGAGAGTGTTCTGGACTTCAGTTGATGTTGTGAACGGGTTCTTCTTCACCAAATTAAGTATGCGGCGATCATCCACCACTGTTGTCATCCGTGGACGCCCAGGCCTTTTTGAGTTCCCAAGCTCACCAGTCAATTCCTTTTTTCTCAGAATGTACCCAACTGTTGATTTTGCTACTCCAAGCATGTCTGCTATCTCTCTGATGGATTTTTTTCTTTTTTTTCAGCCTCAGGATGTTCTGCTTCACCTCAATTGAGAGTTCCTTTGACCGCATGTTGTCTGCTCACAGCAACAGCTTCCAAATGCAAAACCACACACCTGGAATCCACCCCTAACCTTTTAACTACTTCATTGATTACAGGTTAACGAGGGAGACGCCTTCAGAGTTAATTGCAGCCCTTAGAGTCCATTGTCCAATTACTTTTGGTCCCTTGAAAAAGAGGACGCTATGCATTACAGAGCTATGATTCCTAAACCCTTTCTCCGATTTGGATGTGGAAACTATCATATTGCAGCTGGGAGTGTGCACTTTCAGCCCATATTATATATATAATTGTATTTCTGAACATGTTTTTGTAAACAGCTAAAATAACAAAACTTGTGTCACTGTCCAAATATTTCTGGCCCTAACTGTACTTTTTTGCCCCACTGTAATCCTCTGCCCTCTGGTTCTGCTCTGTGTCTTATAGTTCCACAAAAGCCTCTGGCTCCCGCTACACGGTTTCTGCTCACTGACTCCCTGGAGGCCTACTCGTGGCCTCCTGGAGTCCTGTATCTCCACTGTGCTCCATCCCTGTCTGTCCTCGCTCACAGACTCTCAGTACAGACTACTCTGCATTCACTGGTCTCCTGGGACCAACTGTCTGACTCCTCCTCCAAACCAGGATCTTTATACAGGGAAGCTGCCCTAAAACAGGGTTTTAAGCTCCCCCTCCTGTCCTGGATTTGGAAAGTGTTGTGTGTTTGATAACCTGCCAAAGGGAACTTGTCTCCAGATATAGCACTACCCTCCCCGATAGGAAGGCAGCACTACTGTGGTACCCGAACTCCTGGGGTGCCACACAAACTGCAGTTCAAGACTTAGTAGGTGACTTAAACTGAAGCTGTCAAAAGGTATGAGTATATACTCTTATTCTTATTTCTGCTGCTCCCCTGAGTATTAGTTTATTATGTTTTGTTTTTTTAAATCACCATATTATTCCAGAAATGTAGGCTTTTTGTCTAGTGCAAAGTATTATTCTCTTCTCCAAGGGACTAGTCTTGAGCGATACCTTCCGATATTTGAAAGTATCGGTATCGGATTGTATCGGCCGATATCCGAAAAATATCGGATATCGCCGATACCGATACCCGATACCAATACAAGTCAATGGGACACAAATATTGGAATGTATCCTGGAATGGTTCCCAGTGTCTGAAGGAGAGGAAACTCTCCTTCAGGCCCTGGGATTCATATTCATGTAAAAAATAAAGAATAAAATAAAAAATATGGATATACTCACCCCTCCGGCGGACCCTGGACCTTAGCGGTGTAACCGGCAGCGTCCGTTCCTAAGAATGATAAGAATGAGCGGGTGAAGGACCTTCGATGACGTCGCGGCTTGTGATTGGGCGCGTGACCGCTCATGTGACCGCTCACGCGACCAATCACAAGCCGCGACGTCATCGCAGGTCCTTCACTCGCTCATTCTTAGGAACGGAGACTGCCGATGCAGCGGTTACAACCAGGGCGCGTCCGAGGGTGAGTATATCCATATTTTTTATTTTTATTCTTTATTTTACACATAAATATTCATCCCGATCCCGATTCCCGATATCGCAAAAATATCGGAACTCGGGATCGGAATTCCAATACCGCAAATATCGGCCGATACCCGATACTTGCAGTATCGGAATGCTCAACACTACAAGGGACACGTTCTCACAGGATTCTCTGGGGGCATCTTTAGACAGCTGTGCATTACCCTGTGTGCAATGCCACCTTATTAAAGACCAAAAAAATTACCACCAAATAAAAAAGCCCACACATCTGGAACTGTAGTGCACATTTAAGAAATACAATATTACTCAGGATAGCAGAGGAAATAATATAAGAAGGAAAAACTGGGCACTTTTTTACTTGGTGACAGTACTAGTGATGAGCGGGCACAAAAATGCTCAGAGGTTTGTTACTTGAACCCAGCAATTCCTAATGCTCACATGCACGTTAATGAGTATAATGGAAGTCAATGGGAAATCACAGTATTTTTATGGCAAACCCTACAAGGAGGTTTGGGGGCAGTGAAAATGTTGAAATGCATGGAAAAGTGCTGAATGGAAGGCGAACAAGCATGGAGAAGACGCCAGGAAGTATCTCTGACTCCCAGAGCGCTGCTATGAATAACGGTGTCACACTTTTACTCCACTTTAAGGATTGACAATAAAATATTAAAAATAAAAAGTAAATTAGAGTTTACAGGAAAAAATGTTAACAAACATTCTTTCCTGTAAATTGACTTGTATATAGGCCAACATTTATAAAGGATTGAAAAAAACATTTAACTAAACCAAAATTGAAATTATTAAAGAAAAATGGAAATTTCAGTATAATTTATAAAGGAAGCAAGAACTGCCAAAAATTTGATGGATGAGGAACTCAGATACACCCTGTATTAGACATAAAGGAGGGCCTCATACATACTCTGTTTAAGTTGTCATGTAGTGGTACTCCTGGACTCATTAAGGCTATGTACTAAGTGCAAAGGCTGCCAAAAATTACAAGCAGGGTCACCCATATCCTCTTGAAGGCACCAACTGTAGTGCCTCTCACCATCCACTGCTGCTTTGACGGTGAGACTACCATCCTTTTATAGACAATCATCTTGGCTATCTCATACATAAATTTGATTTGCAACTATTTAGCATATGATTAGTTATGCAGATTCTTGTCATGTCACTGCATTGTTACTGTTTTGCTGCTAGTGATGGGAAAATATTTTTCTTTCTAAATATTGCAAAATGCAACCTGTTCTCACATTGCTTAATAGGTCAGTGTATTATTAGGTTGATTCCCAAGTGAAAGGTCATTGGTTCTAATCGAGGTGCAGCCATAAAGATGATGTCACGGGGCTACCGAGACAGAGAGGTTCCAGAGAAACCCAGCACTCTGGGCCTCGTTCACACACAGTGAACAGAAGCTCTTCACTTGTATTCTGACCTGGCTGCTTTGCCAGCAGTGCAGGACTTAACCTTATTGCTGAGTTGCTGAGAGCTGGGTCTCTCTCAGCTGAAGTGGATTTTGTAATCTGATCCTCTATATAGACCCAGTCCTGACTTCAGCTATTGTCAGTGATCAGTTCTACTGCCTAGCTTGGAGGTTGAAGGAGCGTAGTGTTGGTGTTGGAGGTTTATTTACAGAGATTGGTGTCTGCTGTTTTGGTTGCATGTTTAACCTGTTTTCCTTCCTAGTTTATTCCTTCTCTTCCCTTCTCTGAGTTTCCTCTGTGGTTGTGTGAGCATTTGGTGAGTTTGAGACTTTTAGTTACCTTGTCTGTATACCCTGTTATTTGTTGTATTATTACGCTGGTGCAGTCCACCTCCTTTGGGGGGAGAGGGGGCCACTGATAGGGCCTGCAAAGGAGACAGGGATACGCTCGGGCCTCCTAACCATCATAGGTACCCTCGAGATAAGGGAAAGCCAGGGCCCCATTAAAGTGGTAGGGACAGGTGCGGGTCCCAGTACGCCGTCCTGCCCCTTTAACGCCACTTACGGCGTGACAGATGATTTCCCAAGAAAAGAGAAACAGCATTATCCAGCTCATCACTAGCAATTTCTTGGCCAATGAAATTGCCAAACTGCATCATGTGAGTGCCATGACAGTTGGAAGCATACAAAATAAAGTCTGTCCATCTATTCAGAAGCCAAAATATGGATTCCAGACAAAACATAAGTGTCAAGAAGTTGGATCATCCTGAGGTCTATCAGTTCTGACGTGACAAACATGGCAGTGGGGGTAACTTGTGTGATTCATAATAGCGAGATCACAGATGTCCTTGCAACCACCGTGCTACGCACCTTACACAAGTCTAGAATGGTAGCCCCCCCCAAAAAGTTAACAAGCCTCAACTTCAATATTGTCATAAGAAGGGTAGGTTCAAGTTTGCAAGCAAGTATAAAAAGAGGACTTTTAAAGATTTGAAAAGGGTGATTTGGAGCGATTGCACAAAAGTCAATAGACTAAGCTCTGATAGCTGCAAAGGGGTCTGAAAGAAACAAGGGAAAAAGGGGCTGACAAATTGAGAAATTAAAGAAAATGTCAACCTCATGTTTCGGAAGCATTCCTTCTTGAGGGGGAGAAGAAGAAGGAGGGCTTCCGAAATGTGCGTCGAGGTGGGAGAAAAGACCCTGGGAACCTGGATGACTGTTTTTCCGTTTAAAGGTAGATGACATGCATTCCCTTGTGGTTTGAATCTCTACCCTGGTGGCATTGGTTCTTTTACATGATAAGTAGTTTTGCTTGTTCCATACGAAATTGTTATAATCCATATGCCACACAGGTGCAGATATAGTTTTCTTACATAATATGCTATTTTTCATTAATTCTGCACACCCCCTATTAGGGAGGGAATGGCCCTAGTAATTTGATTGAAATATAGGCAGCTAGGGTCCCCTGGCTCTGTGTCCCCTGGTGCAGTCATGCGTTTGTGCGGTGGTTTGTACCTAATGCAGCACTGTGTCCTCACCTGTTTTCTATACTGTTTTCTATATTGTATTTAATAAAGATGATTTACATTTTTCTACTATAAGTTGTGGACCCTATATTCGTTATTTTGGGTCATTGACCCACTTCCAATATTCACCCAGTGTGCACTCAGGGATATGTAGCATCCCTGGCCACAAGAGCTTGTCCACGTGTCAGTCGTTAAGTGGATAATTTCAATAAGTATGCTGGCAAGAGCACGGATGATGTTCTTGGACATGCACTTGTACAAGGCGAGGACGCCACACTGGGAGAAATAGTGATAGCTGGGATATGAGTACCAAGGGACAGCTGACGTTCTGAGTCAGTGGAAATACTCCATGTCTACAAGCCTAAATGATTGTGGTCAGGCCTCTGCTGATCTTGGCATGGCATAGGTTACAAATAGCCATTTTTTGTCTCAGAATTCTCTTTAGAAACACCTAACACCTAACTCTTTGATGGAGAAAAGCATGAGTGTCTGTGCTCTGTGGAACAGTTGCCTGACTTCTCTCTCTGATCACCTCACTGCCCCTTCCTGCCTGTCTTGATTCTGCTGATTCCTCCCCCTCAGTGCTGCTCTCTTTTCTCTGCATGCCAGCTTCCCTGGTTGGGTCATTAACTTTGTCATATTCCACCTCATCTTCCACCATCACACTCTGGTCTTCATGACTTAACAACATAATTTATCAGCAACTGTGTCTCATTATCATCTCCAGCCTTAGGCAAAATTTGTCATTCCACACCATCATCTTCTTGTGGTTCTAAATTTTATGCATCAGTAAACAGAATGTTCTCCTGTCCCTCTAGGAACATGCGGGGCGAGAGACCACAATCAAGAAATGATGATGTGAAGAGCTCCTCGGAGTGTCCTAGTGTGGGATCACTCATCTCCCAGGACTCGATATGGTGGGAGGAAGGAGGATGAGGATTAAGTGCTCCAGGTTCTTAGCTGGTGAGACTGGAGCGTGTGGAAGACTGGGTGGTGCTGGCAAACATGCTGGAAGCATTATCTGCTATGCAACCAAAAACCTGTTTGCACTGGTGTGGCTTCAGAAGTAGAGTCATGTGTCTTCTTGCAAAGTTTAACAGTAAGCTATGTGTTGTGGTTGGGCATGTTGCTTGTGCATCAGAAACATCAGAAACAGGCACAGTCCCAACTGTTAATTTTTAGACCAAAAGAATTGGATCACCGATAGCAGGCCAAGCGTTTTTTAAAATTTCAAACAACCATATAATTTCACAGAAGCAGGTTAAACTGCATGAATGACAATAATCAAATTATGGGAAAAAAAACATAGTAGGATAAACTGTATGCGTGACTATAGTCGATTAAAAAAAAATTGATCACCTGCTAGCATTTTTTTTTATTTCAATCCCCCATAATTTCACACCTAGCAGGTTAACCCTTTCCCACTTTAGACATATCTATACATATTTATACGTGACCTGGGCCTTATTGACCCGGAAAGTATGGATATTAGGGTTGAGCGACTTTTCATTTTTTCAGGTCGAGTCGGGTTTCGTGAAACCCGACTTTCTGAAAAGTCGGGTCGAGTGAAATCGGCCGATCTTATTGAAAAGTCGGGGTCGGGGATCGGCCGAAACATGAACCCAATGCAAACTCAATGGGAATTTTTTTATTTTTATATTTACTGCAGCGCGATATAGCAGAAAAGCCGGTAATTCAATTGCCGGCTTTTCATTTCTCCTGCCTAAACCCAACATGATATGAGACATGGTTTACATACAGTAAACCATGTCATATCCCCCTTTTTTTGCATATTGCACACTACTAATGTTAGTAGTGTGTATGTGCAAAATTTCCCAGGAAAGTTCCCACGCTCGAGGTCATTTGAATACATCCAGCAGAGGACGCATCACCGGGACTGGAGGTAACTATAGGTCATTGACCTACATTACCTTCATTCCCCGGGGTTTTACAGGCACGATCACAGCTGCATTATAGCAGAGCTCCTGCCTGTAAAATATTTTAACCCCTTCAGATGGATTTACATCGTGGGACGTGACAGATCATCGGAAGGTATGTATATTGTTGTTTTTTTATTTTTCCTTTGTTACAGAGCGAGGGTCTTCAGGTGGATTGAGAGTACAATAAAATATTACAACAACCTGTGTGTTTATTTCATTAAAATACTTTTTAATAATGTGTGTGTGTGTTTTTTTTTAACCCTTTCATACAATTGGATTAATAATGGATAGGTTGTCATGATCCCAATGGCAGGGGATCACTAAAGGACAAGCACAGATACAAACAAGCTCTAGGGCGATGGAACCTGAGCTGACCGCGACCCTGAACCTAACACACAAATAAAAGTAGCCGGGGAACGTGCCTACGATGATCCTAGACGTCTCGCTCCAGCCGAAGATCTAACTTCCCCTATTAGAAGAAACACAGACCTCTCTTGCCTCCAGAGAAACACCCCACAGAAATAGCAGCCCCCCACATATAATGACGGTGAAATGAGAGGAAAGCACATACACAGTATGAAAACAGTTTCAGCAAAATGAGGCCCGCTAAAGCTAGATAGCAGAGGATACAAAAGTGAACTGCGCGGTCAGCGAAAAACCCTTCAAAAAAACCATCCTGAAATTACTTGAACTCATGTGCCAACTCATGGTACATGAGGAGCAATTTCAGCCCACTAGAGCAACCAGCAGCAAGAATCACATATCTGCAGGCTGGACTAAAAACCAAATAAAGCAAAACACCAAAACAGGAAAATCCAAACTTAGCTTGACCAGAAGGTTCTAGGAGCAGGGAGCAGAGGTAACAAGACACACTGGATACATTGATAACCGGCGAGGAAATGCCAGCAAAGCCAGGTTAAATAGGAAACTCCCATATGCTGATGGAACAGGTGGAACCCAGAAACCCAGGAAAGACAAGTCACCCAGTACCATCAGTAACCACCAGAGGGAGCCCAAAAACAGAACTCACAACAGTACCCCCCCCCTTGAGGAGGGGTCACCGAACCCTCACGAGAACCACCGGGGCGACCAGGATGAGCCCTATGAAAAGCGCGAACCAAATCATCAGCATGAACATCCGAGGCAACCACCCAAGAATTATCCTCCTGACCATAACCCTTCCACTTGACCAAATACTGGAGTTTCCGTCTGGAAACACGAGAATCCAAGATCTTCTCCACAACATACTCCAATTCTCCCTCCACCAGCACTGGAGTAGGAGGCTCAAGAGAAGGAACAACAGGTACCTCATACTTCCGCAACAACGACCGATGAAACACATTATGAATAGCAAACGATGCCGGGAGATCCAAACGAAACGACACAGGGTTAAGAATTTCCAAGATCCTATAGGGACCGATGAACCGAGGCTTGAACTTAGGAGAAGAGACCTTCATAGGAACAAAACGAGAAGACAACCACACCAAGTCACCAACAAGAAGTCGAGGACCCACGCGGCGACGGCGATTAGCAAACTGCTGAGCCTTCTCCTGGGACAACTTCAAATTGTCCACCACATGACTCCAAATCCGATGCAACCTATCCACCACCATGTCCACTCCAGGACAATCAGAAGGTTCCACCTGACCAGAGGAAAAACGAGGATGAAACCCCGAATTACAAAAGAAAGGAGAAACCAAGGTAGCAGAACTAGCCCGATTATTAAGGGCAAACTCGGCCAGCGGCAAAAAGGTAACCCAGTCATCCTGATCAGCAGAAACAAAACACCTTAAATAAGTTTCCAAGGTCTGATTAGTTCGTTCAGTCTGGCCATTCGTCTGAGGATGGAATGCAGACGAAAAGGACAAATCAATGCCCATCTTAGCACAGAACGTCCGCCAAAATCTAGACACAAACTGGGATCCCCTGTCAGAAACGATGTTCTCAGGAATCCCATGCAAACGAACCACATTCTGAAAAAACAGAGGGACCAACTCAGAGGAGGAAGGCAACTTAGGCAAGGGTACCAGATGAACCATTTTAGAAAAGCGATCACACACAACCCAGATGACGGACATTTTTTGAGAGACAGGGAGATCCGAAATAAAGTCCATGGAAATGTGCGTCCAAGGCCTCTTCGGGATAGGCAAAGGTGACAACAATCCACTGGCCCGAGAACAGCAAGGCTTAGCCCGAGCACAAACCTCACAAGACTGCACAAAAGAACGCACATCCCTCGACAAGGAAGGCCACCAAAAAGACCTGGCCACCAAGTCTCTAGTACCAAATATTCCAGGATGACCTGCCAACGCAGAAGAATGGACCTCGGAGATGACTCTACTGGTCCAATTATCCGGAACAAACAGTCTCTCAGGCGGACAACGATCAGGTTTAGCCGCCTGAAACTCCTGCAAAGCACGTCGCAAGTCTGGGGAGACAGCAGACAAAATCACCCCATCCCTAAGGATACCAGAGGGCTTAGAATTTCCAAGGGAGTCAGGCACAAAACTCCTAGAAAGAGCATCCGCCTTCACATTCTTTGAACCTGGCAGGTATGAAACCACAAAATTGAAACGAGAGAAAAACAGTGACCAACGAGCCTGTCTAGGATTCAGACGCCTGGCAGACTCAAGGTAAATCAAATTTTTGTGATCAGTCAAGACCACCACACGATGTCTAGCACCCTCTAGCCAATGACGCCACTCCTCAAATGCCCACTTCATGGCCAAAAGTTCCCGATTACCAACATCATAATTCCGCTCAGCCGGCGAAAACTTTCTAGAAAAAAACGCGCATGGCTTCATCACTGAGCCATCGGAGCTTCTCTGTGACAAAACCGCCCCCGCTCCAATCTCGGAAGCATCAACCTCAACCTGAAAAGGGAGAGAAACATCTGGCTGATGCAACACAGGAGCAGAAGAAAACCGGCGCTTAAGTTCCTGAAAGGCCTCCACAGCCGCAGGAGACCAATTAGCAACATCAGCACCCTTCTTAGTCAAATCCGTCAAAGGCTTAACAACACTAGAAAAACTAGTTATAAAACGACGATAGAAATTAGCAAAGCCCAAGAACTTCTGTAGACTCTTAAGAGATGTAGGCTGCGTCCAGTCACAAATAGCCTGAACCTTGACGGGATCCATCTCAATAGTAGAAGGGGAAAAAATATACCCCAAGAAAGAAATCTTCTGGACTCCAAAGAGACACTTTGAGCCTTTTACAAACAAGGAATTGGCCCGCAAGACCTGAAACACCTTCCTGACCTGCTGAACATGAGACTCCCAGTCATCAGAAAAAAACAAAATATCATCCAAATACACAATCATAAATTTATCCAGATATTCACGGAAAATATCGTGCATAAAGGACTGGAAGACTGAAGGAGCATTAGAAAGTCCAAATGGCATTACCAAATACTCAAAATGGCCCTCAGGCGTATTAAATGCGGTTTTCCACTCATCACCTTGCTTTATTCGTATAAGATTATACGCACCCCGAAGATCAATCTTAGTGAACCATTTAGCCCCCTTAATGCGAGCAAACAAATCAGTCAACAATGGCAAAGGATACTGATATTTTACGGTAATCTTATTCAAAAGACGATAATCTATACAAGGCCTCAAGGAACCATCTTTTTTGGCCACGAAAAAAAAACCTGCTCCCAAAGGGGACAAAGATGGACGGATATGTCCCTTTTCCAAGGACACCTTAACATAATCCCGCATAGCAGTATGCTCTGGCACTGACAGATTGAACAAACGACCTTTAGGAAATTTACTGCCTGGAATTAAATTTATAGCACAATCGCAATCCCTGTGAGGAGGAAGCGAACTGAGCTTAGGCTCCTCAAAAACATCCCGATAGTCAGACAAAAACACAGGAATCTCAGAAGGAGTAGATGAAGCGATAGAAATCGGAGGTGCATCATCATGAACCCCCTGACAACCCCAGCTTAACACGGACATTGATTTCCAGTCAAGGACTGGATTATGAGTTTGTAACCATGGCAGACCAAGTACTAGAACATCATGCAAATTATACAGTACCAGGAAGCGAATCACCTCCTGATGAACGGGAGTCATACGCATGGTCACTTGTGTCCAGTACTGAGGTTTATTCATAGCCAAAGGTGTAGAGTCAATTCCCTTCAAAGGAATAGGGACTTCCAGAGGCTCCAGACTAAACCCACAGCGATTGGCAAATGACCAATCCATAAGACTCAGGGCAGCGCCTGAATCCACATAGGCATTGACGGAAATGGATGATAATGAACAAATCAGAGTCACAGACAGAATGAACTTAGACTGTAAAGTACTAATGGCAACAGACTTATCAACCTTTTTTGTGCGTTTAGAGCATGCTGATATAACATGAGCTGAATCACCACAATAAAAGCACAACCCTTTTTTCCGCCTATACTTTTGCCGTTCACTTCTGGACTGAATTCTATCACATTGCATTATCTCAGGTGACGGTTCAGACGACACCGCCAAATGATGCACAGGTTTGCGCTCCCGTAAACGCCGATCAATCTGAACAGCCATAGTCATAGACTCATTCAGACCAGCAGGCGCAGGGAACCCCACCATAACATCTTTAATGGCCTCAGAAAGGCCATCTCTAAACTTTGCAGCCAGAGCGCACTCATTCCACTGAGTAAGTACCGACCACTTCCGAAATTTTTGACAATAAATTTCTGCTTCATCTTGCCCCTGAGAGAGGGCCAACAAAGCTTTTTCAGCCTGAATCTCTTGGTTAGGTTCCTCATAGAGCAAACCCAATGCCAGAAAAAACGCATCCGCATTAAGCAACGCAGGGTCTCCTGGTGCCAATGCAAATGCCCAATCCTGAGGGTCACCCCGCAGGAAAGATATAATTATCTTGACTTGCTGAGCAGGGTCTCCAGAGGAGCGAGATTTCAAAGAAAGAAACAACTTGCAATTGTTCCTAAAATTCAGAAAACGAGATCTATCTCCAGAAAAAAACTCTGGGACAGGAATTCTAGGTTCAGACATAGGAGCATGTACAACAAAATCCTGTATATTTTGAACCTTAGTGGCAAGATTATTCAGGCTGGAAGCCAAACTCTGGACGTCCATGATAAACAGCTGGGATCAGAGCCATTCAAAGATTAAGAGGAGGAGGAAGTAGCCAGGCTGCAATAAGGCTAGGCAGCAAACTCTGAGGGAAAGAGAAAGAGAAAAAAAAAAAAACTTCCTCAGACTACTTATCCTCCTACTTCAGCCAATACAATTAACACTTTGTGGGCCGGTTATACTGTCATGATCCCAATGGCAGGGGATCACTAAAGGACAAGCACAGATACAAACAAGCTCTAGGGCGATGGAACCTGAGCTGACCGCGACCCTGAACCTAACACACAAATAAAAGTAGCCGGGGAACGTGCCTACGATGATCCTAGACGTCTCGCTCCAGCCGAAGATCTAACTTCCCCTATTAGAAGAAACACAGACCTCTCTTGCCTCCAGAGAAACACCCCACAGAAATAGCAGCCCCCCACATATAATGATGGTGAAATGAGAGGAAAGCACATACGCAGTATGAAAACAGTTTCAGCAAAATGAGGCCCGCTAAAGCTAGATAGCAGAGGATACAAAAGTGAACTGCGCGGTCAGCGAAAAACCCTTCAAAAAAACCATCCTGAAATTACTTGAACTCATGTGCCAACTCATGGTACATGAGGAGCAATTTCAGCCCACTAGAGCAACCAGCAGCAAGAATCACATATCTGCAGGCTGGACTAAAAACCAAATAAAGCAAAACACCAAAACAGGAAAATCCAAACTTAGCTTGACCAGAAGGTTCTAGGAGCAGGGAGCAGAGGTAACAAGACACACTGGATACATTGATAACCGGCGAGGAAATGCCAGCAAAGCCAGGTTAAATAGGAAACTCCCATATGCTGATGGAACAGGTGGAACCCAGAAACCCAGGAAAGACAAGTCACCCAGTACCATCAGTAACCACCAGAGGGAGCCCAAAAACAGAACTCACAACAATATGTGTCAGAATTGACGCCTCTCCATTATTAATCTGGCTTAATGTCACCTTACAATAGCAAGGTGGCATTAACCCTTCATTACCCCATATCCCACAGCTACACGGGAATGGGAAGAGAGTGGCCAAGTGCCAGAATAGGCGCATCTTACAGATGTGCCTTTTCTGGGGTGGCTGGGGGCAGATGTTTTTAGCCGGGGGGAGGGGGGAGGCAATAACCATGGACCCTCTCCAGGCTATTAATATCTGCCCTCAGTCACTGGCTTTACTACTCTGGCGGAGAAAATTGCGCGGGAGCCCATGCAAATTTTTTCCGCGATTTAACCCTTAAATTTAATAGCTAGAGCGCCGAAATTTTGCACATACACACTGCTAATGTTATATGCAAAAAAAAGGGGGATATGACATGGTTTACTGTATGTAAACCCATGTCTCATATCATGTCGGGTTTAGGCAGGAGAAATGAAAAGCAGGCAATTGAATTACCGACTTTTCAATATTATCGTGCTGAAGTAAATATAAATATCTATAATATAACGGTGGGAGCTTCACTCTGTCCGAAGCCTTTATAGACTGTGCAAGCGCGACGCACTGCGCCTGCGCAGTCTGGAACAGAGTGACGCTGCCAAACTTACTTATTTCCCCGCAATATACCGGCCATGGGGGCTCCACACACCCGCGTGTCCCTCCTAATATACCGGCCATGGAGGCTCCGTGCTCTGCAGCTCCAGTCAGGGTAGCTGTAGAGCCCAGCGGAGCTCTAGGACCTTCGATGATGTCACCACAGGCATGTGACCAGTGATGCGAGTGGGCGGAGTCAGCCCTCGCTGTGCTGCTAGCTGCAGGGGTGTATCTATTATAGTAGCCAGCGCCGCACTCAGGCACTCACGGCACAGCGCCGCACTCAGGCGCTCACGGCACAGCGCCGCACTCAGGCGCTCACGGCACAGCGCCACACTCAGGCGCTCAAGGCACAGCGCCGCACTCAGGCGCTCACGGCACAGTGCCACACTCAGGCTCTCACGGCAAATCGCCGCACTCAGGCGCTCACGGCACAGCGCCGCACTCAGGCGCTCACGGCACAGTGCCACACTCAGGCTCTCACGGCAAATCGCCGCACTCAGGCGCTCACGGCACAGCGCCGCACTCAGGCGCTCACGGCACAGCGCCGCACTCAGGCGCTCACGGCACAGGGCCACACTCAGGCGCTCACGGCACAGCGCCGCACTCAGGCGCTCACGGCACAGCGCCCGCATGCCACGCTCACGGCACAGCGCCCGCACGAAGGCGCTCATGGCACAGCGCTCGCACGCAGGTGCTCACGGCACAGCGCCCCCCGCAGGCGCTCACGGCACAGCGCCCCCCCGCAGGCGCTCACGGCACAGCGCCCGCCCGCAGGCGCTCATGGCACAGGGCCCACCCGCGCTCAGGGCACAGCGCCCGCACGCGCTCAGGGCACAGCGCCCGCCCGCACGCGCTCAGGGCACAGCGCCCGCCCGCACGCGCTCAGGGCACAGACGTCCACCCGCACGCGCTCAGGGCACAGATGCCCGCATGCGCTCAGGGCACAGATGCCCGCACGCGCTCAGAGCACAGACACCCGCACGCGCTCAGGGCACAGCCGCCCGCATGCCCTTTGGGCACAGCCGCCTGCATGCACTCAGTGCACAGCCACCCGCACTCAGAGCACAGCCGCCCGCACTAAGAGCACAGCCGCCCGCACTCAGAGCACAGCCGCCCGCACTCAGAGCACAGCCGCCCGCACTCAGAGCACAGCCACCCACTCGGGCAGTAGAGCCAGAGAGAGAAAGATCGGAGCAATATATGGCAGAATGGAAACAGGAACAGGCAGAATGGGCGCAGCACATTACAACAGAATGGGGGCACAGGATGGGAGCAGCACATGACAGAATGGGGGTGCAGGATGGGAACAGCACATGACAATGGGGGTGCAGGATGGGAGCAGCATATGACAGAATGGAGGCGCACACATGACAGGATGGGGGTTGTTGTGAATTCTGCTCTTGGGCTCCCTCCGGTGGTTGTTGATGGTAATGCAGTTGTTCCTGAACAGCAGTTTAGGACAGGTGTTTCTGCTAATTGCAATTTTGACTGGGGTATTTAGCTGTGCAGGACTCATTAGTCCTTGCCAGTAGTCAATGTTCCTTTGGAAGTGTTGGTCCTCTGCCTGGCCTCTCCTGCTTGCTGCCATCTCAGCAAAGATAAGTGCTTGTTTCACTTTTTAGACACACGGCTGTGTGTTTACTTTTGTGCTGATCTTGTTTCTATTTTGTTCCTGCTAGACTTTGCCTGATGTTTTTCTCAGTCTAGTTGGATTCGCTGGAGCTGCAGATATACCCTCCACATCTTTAGTTAGGTGGTGGAGTTTTTGTATTTTTCTGCTGTGGATTTTTGTAGTGTTTTATGCTGGCCTCCTTTGCTTATCCCTGTTTTCCGTCTGCGTGTGTCTTTTCCTCTCCTACTCACAGCCATTATTTGTGGGGGGCTATCTATCCTTTGGGGATTTTCTCTGAGGCAAGAGAGTTTTCCTATTTCCATCTCTAGGGGTATTTAGTCCTTAGGCTGTGTCGAGGTGTCTAGGTCTGGTTAGGCACACCCCACGGCTACTTCTATTTGCGGTGATAGGATCAGGGTTTGCGGTCAGTAAAGTTACCACTGCTCCAGCGAAGGTAATTTCATGCTGCTCCAAGGCCACCTGATCATAACAGGGGGTGCAGGATGGGAGCACATGACAGGATGGGGACGCAGGATTGAGCAGCACATGACAGAATGGGGGAGCAGGATGGGAGCAGCACATGACAGGATGGGGGCGCAGGATGGAGCAGCACATGACAGGATGGAGACCATATACCAATATAAATGCTCGCCACCCGGGCATAGAACGGGTTCAATAGCTAGTATATATATATATGTGTCTCTATGACATATATATATATATATATATATATATATATAAAACGAAACCTGACTTTAGAGTAAAGATCGCCGACCGCCAACCCGATCCCACAGTGGGATCGGGTTGGGTTCCAGGAAACCTGACTTTGCTAAAAGTAGGCGACTTTTGAAAATTGCCGATCTTTTTCACTCAACCCTAATGGATACGTCCCGGTGATTTTGCATGCTCATGGGCTGTGCACGCATGACTGCTGCGGGGTTTCAGCTAATTCTGACAGCTAACACCCGCCACTCAGTGCTAGGAGCAGTCCCACACCACTCCTGGCACTGTAATCCCCTAAATGCTGCGACTGAACTCAACTGCAGCATGTTAGGAGCAGGCAGAGGAAAGACAACCCCTCTGCCCTTGGATCACTCAGGGTCCCGATCTTGCCATTGTGAATAGAGTTGAGCAAACCTGTCAAGGTTTAGTTCAGTTCGGATTCACCAAACGGACCACCTTTGCCAAACAGTTTACTGAATGGTTCGACAAACATACCCGAAACCCATTAGATTCAATGGGAGGCAAAACCAAGTGCATAGACAACACATTAATAGGTCACAAAAAGCTTCCCAAACAGCTAAGCGGCAGACACCATAGAAAGTGGCATCAGTTGACCCACAGTAGAAATTTGCAAATGGCACAGAAGCAGTCCGCCATGGGCCATGCATGAGGTGTCAGAGCCTGGCCCAGCATTTAAAGCTTGGAATTGAAGTTTCAATGAACACCTGGTGGTTAAGGGATCTGTGTAAGCCTTCTTAGCTGAGAGACCTCACACCTCATACAACACCTCCAATTTTTTTTTATTCCAGTCACACTGAGATTGCAAAATCATCAATTTCATAGACTACTATTGATAGAAAATTGTAAAAATAAAGAATATCCTTCAGGATATTTGCTCCCAGCCACCAAGTGCTGTAGCTCCTATCCCTCCCTGGCTCACTCTCCACATTTGACCCCTTCACAGAAGAAGAAGTCTCCAGACTCCTCTCTTCTTCTCATGATATTACATGCACTACTAACCCCATTCCCTCACATTTCCTTCAGTCTCTCTTTCCAGTCGTCACTAGTGTTGAGCGATACCGTCCGATACTTGAAAGTATCGGTATCGGATAGTATCGGCCGATACCCGAAAAGTATCGGATATCGCCGATACCGATATCCGATACCAATACAAGTCAATGGGACACCAAGTATCGGAAGGTATCCTAATGGTTCCCAGGGTCTGAAGGAGAGGAAACTCTCCTTCAGGCCCTGGGATCCATATTAATGTGTAAAATAAAGAATTAAAATAAAAAATATTGATATATTCACCTCTCCGGCGGCCCCTGGACATCACCGCGGGTAACCGGCAGGCATCTTTGTTTAAAATGAGCGCATTTAGGACCTGAAAATGACGTCGCGGCTTCTGATTGGTCGCGTGCCGCTCATGTGACCGCCACGTGACCAATCAGAAGCCGCGACGTCATTCGCAGGTCCTAAATTCCTAGAATGAGGAGTTTAGTGCCTGAGAATGACGTCGCAGCTTGTGATTGATCGCGTGGCGGTCACATGAGCGGCACGCGACCAATCAGAAGCCGCAACGTCATTCTCAGGTCCTAAACGCGCTCATTTTAAACAAAGAAGCCTGCCGGTTACCAGCGGTGATGTCCAGGGGCCGCCAGAGAGGTGAATATATCAATATTTTTTATTTTAATTCTTTATTTTACACATTAATGTGGATCCGATACCGATACCCGATACCACAAAAGTATCGGATCTCGGTATCGGAATTCCGATACCGCAAGTATCGGCCGATACCCGATACTTGAGGTATCGGAATGCTCAACACTAGTCGTCACTACTCACCTAGCTAAAATCTTCAAACTCTCCCTCTTCTCTGGCATTTTACATTCTATCATTACTCCATTATTTAAAAAAACCCTCTCTCAATCCATCCTGCATAAATAACTACAGACCAGTCTCCAATCTCCCCTTCATCTCTAAACTCTTTTAGTGTCTGGGATACTCCCTTCTTACCCATTACCTCTCCACTTACTTTCTCCTAGATCCATCACAGTCCAACTTCCACTCCCTACATTTTACAGAAGCTGCACTCATCAAAGTGACTGACTTCCTGACCGCAAAACATAACCAATCTCTGCTCATTCTTGACATGTCTGCAGCTTTTGACACTGTTGATCACCATCTCCTACTCTCTATGCTCCAATCAATAGGCATAAAGAACACTGCTCTCTCCTGGCTCTCTTCCTATTTTTCTGACCGCTCCTTCAGTGTATCATTCGCTGACTCCACTTCTTCTCCTCTCCCTCTCACTATTGGGGTCCCCCAGGGTTCAGTTTTTGGTTCTCTTCTCTCTCTATACGGACCCAATTGGACAGACCATCAGGAAATTTGGAGTTTAGTACCATCTTTATGCTGATGACACACAACTACAGGGTGGGCCATTTGTAAGGATACACCTAAATAAAATGGGAATGGCTGGTGATAACTTCCTGTTTGTGGCATATTAGTATATGTATATGATCGGACCTGACACCCAAGATGGTGCACCACCACATTATGGGTGTCAGGTCCGAGCACTCATACATGAACAGTTTCCTGGAAAGTGGATTGGTCATCGTGGGCAAGTTGAATGGCCACCAAGGTCTCCAAATCTGACCCACTTAGACTTTTATCTTTGGGGTCATCTGAAGGCAATTGTCTATGCTGTGATGATACGAGATGTGCAACATCTGACACAACGGATACTGGAAGCCTGTTCTACCATTTCTTCTGTGGTGTTGCTATCAGTGTGTCAAGAGTGGGAGAAGAGTGTTGCATTGACAATCCAACACAATGGGCAGCACTTTGAACACATTTTATAAGTGGTCATAAACTTGTAAATAACTCTTGAAAGAATATAAGTTACATTAAAACCAAGCACACCATCGTTTTTCTTGTGAAATTCTCAATAAGTTTGATGTGTCACATGACTGTCTTCCCATTGAAAAAAATAAAGTTGGATCCAAAATGGCTGACTTTAAAATGGCCACCATGGTCACCACCCATCTTGAAAAGTTTTCCCCCTCCTATAAACTAATGTGCCACAAACAGGAAGTTGATATCACCAACCATTCACATTTTATTTAGGTGTATCCACACAAATGGCCCACCCTGTATACACATCATTCCCTGACCTTACCCCCACTGTACTACAGAACACCAGTGACTGTCTGTCCACAGTCTCCAACATCATGTCCCTCTCTATCTGAAACTCAACCTTTCCAAAACTGAACTTCTTCTGCTTTCGCCATCTACTGACCTCCCTAAAACTGACATCTCCCTCTCCGTGTGTGGCACCACAATAACACCCCATCAGCAGGCGCACTGTCTGGTTGTTATTTTTGACACCAATCTTTCCTTCACCTTCCATATACAATATCTTGCCCGCTCTTGCCGCTTCACCTAAAGAGCCTCTCTAGAAACAGCCCCTTTCTCACCATGGAAACAATAAAAAACCCTCACTGTTGCCCTTATCCACTCCCGCCTGGACTACAGTAATGCTTTATTAATTTGCCTCCCCCCTCAGTCGACCTTCCCCTCTCCAGCCCATCCTTAATGCAGTAGCCAGGGTCATCTATCAGGCTAATCCGTACTCGGACGCCACCGCCCTATGTCAGTCATTGCACTGGCTGTCCATACATTATAGGATCCAATTTAAACTGCTTGCTCTCACCCACATAGCTCTCCACAGTGCGACAGCCCCCTACATTTCCTCCCTCATTTCTGTTTATCGACCTAACCACTTGTTTCTCCGCAAGCGACTTTCGAATAACATCTGCACTAATCCGTGCCTCCCACTCTAGGCTCCAAGACTTCTAAAGAGTTGAACCAATCCTCTGGAATGCTCTACCCCAATAAATCAGGACTAACCACAGCTTATACAGTTTTAGGCGCTCCCTAAAAACACATCTGTTTAGAGCAACCTATCACGTTCATTTAAACTCCTCTGCACCCAAAAGCACCACACATACTAGTTGGTGACAACCTCATGCAGCCTTTATCTATCCTCATTCCCTCAAGATGGCTGGACCATCATTGTAAATAAGCATCTATACTTTGCTCCCCCCCACCTCATTATAGATTGTGAGCTCTTACGTGCAGGGTCATCGTTATCTTTAACAAAATCCTATATAGAAAAGAAATACCAAAAATGACCACCACTTTTTTTTTACTAAAGAATACTATACATAAATATATGATCCCAAAGAAATAGTATTCAACACAATATCAATGAATATAATACTTTATTAGGATTTACATAGTAAAAAAACACAAATACCAACCAGTGTGACACACCTCTGCCCCCACACACCACTCCAACGTGCGTTTAGCTTCTGCTTAAGGTCTTATGTTTTTAATATGATATGTTGTGTCATTATGCCTTTTATATATTAATAAAGTATTATATTCATTGATATTGTGTTGAATGCTTTTTCTTTGGGATTCGATTCATTGTTATCTTTGCTTTAGTTATTGTATTATTTTTAACGTTGTTACTTATGACTAGTGTTGAGCGATACCTTCCGATATCGGAAAGTATCGGTATCGGTTTGGATCGGCCGATATTCAAAAAATATCGGATATCGCCGATACCGATACCCGATCCCAATGCAAGTCAATGGGACCAAAATATCGGAATTAAAATAAACCCTTTCTTTCCTTGTAGGTTCATTCTACATGAAGGAAAACAACTAAGAATAATGTAGGATGTATGGGGGAGGTGGCGGAGACATTAAAGGCAATGAGCATTAGTCCAATCAAATAGAATAGCATGTTTTGTTTTTTTTTTAAAGACGTTCGGATTGAAAAAGATATTGACTATGTAAATTTTTTTTATTTTGTCAGATATTGATGTTTCACTATTCCACGACCTTCCCCTTCTTTTTTTTCCTTTTCCCACACTTTCATCTTCATCATCATCATCAGCATCTTTGACATCAACTTCTTCACCTTATTCATCTTCTTCTTCATCTTCTACCTATTTTTTTTTTTTAATTACATTCTTCATATTCATTTTCTTCAACTATTATTATTCTTCCTATTCTACATATTCTTTTTATTCCACTGTTATTATTCTTCCTATTCTACTTCTTCATCATATTCTCATTTGTGACAGGCATTCCCGTAGTTGTTATCTATAAAAGTTGGAAGATTACACCTTCCGTTCTGCCAGTCACAAAAGTTACATTTGTCCGCGTTCAGTTTGGCCTGCAGCATCAGGCTTTATCCAGGGGCACCACGAGGAGGAACGGACTCACCCCCATACACTGCTTAGTCTTCTTCTGCATATAATTTAGATAATATCTTTTGCTCTGATATTAAGTCTTATGCTTAATGTTCTTCTGCTCTTTGTTCTGCAGCCTCTTGTTCTTCTGCTTCTCGGTCTTCCATGTTGTCGTCTCCAGGGTCGTCGTCTCCAGTGTCGTCATCTCCGCCGTCGTCGTCTCAGCCGTCGTCGTCTCCGCCGTCGTCGTCTCCGCCGTCGTCGTCTCCGCCGTCGTCGTCATCGTCGTCATCGGGGTGGTCTTCCGGGTCGTCGTCATCGGGGTGGTCTTCCGGGTTGTCGACGTTAGGGTCTTCAACTTGGAAATGTAGCAGAAGGTACAAGAAGGCTGAGAAAATGCCAAGAACCAGCTGATGGAACTGGAACTCGGATGGCTACCCGAAGGTTCAAGAGCCTATGGAACTACCGAGGACCAGCTGACGTTACTGGAACCCGGTTACTAAGCAGGAGGTACCCGTGCTAAAAAGCACTACCAAGGACCGCCTGACGTTGGCGGAACTCGGATACCCAGAAGGAGGCACCTAAGCCAAAGGCTCTGCCCGGAACCAGCTGACGTTACTGGAACCAGGATGGGGAGCAGAAGGTACAAGAGCAAAAGACACTGCCGAGAACCAGCTGACGGTACTGGAACCCGGATGGGTAGCCGAAGGTCCAAGAGCCAATGGAACTACCAAGGACCAGCTGACGTTACTGGAACCCGGTTACTAAGCAGGAGGTACCCGTGCCTGAA
Organism: Ranitomeya imitator; assembly: GCF_032444005.1. Classification (NCBI taxonomy): domain Eukaryota; kingdom Metazoa; phylum Chordata; class Amphibia; order Anura; family Dendrobatidae; genus Ranitomeya; species Ranitomeya imitator. The sequence goes on along the minus strand of NC_091284.1, from coordinate 272,572,758 downwards.
AGCACTACCAAGGACCACCTGACGTTGGTGGAACTTGGATACCCAGAAGGAGGCACCTAAGCCAAAGGCTCTGCCCGGAACCAGCTGACGGTACTGGAACCAGGATGGGGAGCAGAAGGTACAAGAGCAAAAGACACTGCCGAGAACCAGCTGACGGTGCTGGAACCAGGTGGTGGACCCGAAGGCCCACAGGAGAGGAGAGAACAGCTAGGCCGCGAGGCAGCCGCAGTTACCGAACCCCAACAGTCCTACAGGGGGAGCTGGGCCTACTGGCACTACAGAACCAGCCTTGACTACCAGTTCACGCAGCCCACATAGGAAGCTCCTAAACTGGAGGCACCCTGGAGTTGGCTAACTCGACCGCACCACGACGGGGCAAGCATAGGCGTCTCAGTGAAGTTGACACAACCCGGAAACAGCTGACGGTGCTGAAACCAGGCTTGGCACGAGGGAGTACCTGTGACAAGAACACTGCCGAGAACCAGCTGGCGGTGCTGGAACCCGGATGCGTTGCCCCAGTGTGCAAGAGCCAATGGCACGACCGAGGACTAGCTGACGGTGCTGGAACCCGGTTACTAAGCTGTAGGTGCCCGCGCTTAAAAGCACTACCAAGGACCGCCTGGCGTTGGCGGAACTCGGATACCCAGGAGGAGGCACCTAAGCCAAAGGCTCGGCCCGGAACCAGCTGACGGTGCTGGAACCAGGTGGTGGACCCCAAGGCCCACAGGAGAGGAGAGAACAGCTAGGCCGCGAGGCAGCCGCAGTTACCGAACCCCAACAGTCCTACAGGGGGAGCTGGGCCTACTGGCACTACAGAACCAGCCTTGACTACCAGTTCACGCAGCCCACATAGGAAGCTCCTAAACTGGAGGCACCCTGGAGTTGGCTAACTCGACCGCACCACGACGGGGCAAGCATAGGCGTCTCAGTGAAGTTGACACAACCCGGAAACAGCTGACGGTGCTGAAACCAGGCTTGGCACGAGGGAGTACCTGTGACAAGAACACTGCCGAGAACCAGCTGGCGGTGCTGGAACCCGGATGCGTTGCCCCAGTGTGCAAGAGCCAATGGCACGACCGAGGACTAGCTGACGGTGCTGGAACCCGGTTACTAAGCTGTAGGTGCCCGCGCTTAAAAGCACTACCAAGGACCGCCTGGCGTTGGCGGAACTCGGATACCCAGGAGGAGGCACCTAAGCCAAAGGCTCGGCCCGGAACCAGCTGACGGTGCTGGAACCAGGTGGTGGACCCCAAGGCCCACAGGAGAGGAGAGAACAGCTAGGCCGCGAGGCAGCCGCAGTTACCGAACCCCAACAGTCCTACAGGGGGAGCTGGGCCTACTGGCACTACAGAACCAGCCTTGACTACCAGTTCACGCAGCCCACATAGGAAGCTCCTAAACTGGAGGCACCCTGGAGTTGGCTAACTCGACCGCACCACGACGGGGCAAGCATAGGCGTCTCAGTGAAGTTGACACAACCCAGAAACAGCTGACGGTGCTGAAACCAGGCTTGGCACGAGGGAGTACCTGTGACAAGAACACTGCCGAGAACCAGCTGGCGGTGCTGGAACCCGGATGCGTTGCCCCAGTGTGCAAGAGCCAATGGCACGACCGAGGACCAGCTGACGGTGCTGGAACCCGGTTACTAAGCTGTAGGTGCCCGCGCTTAAAAGCACTACCAAGGACCGCCTGGCGTTGGCGGAACTCGGATACCCAGGAGGAGGCACCTAAGCCAAAGGCTCGGCCCGGAACCAGCTGACGGTGCTGGAACCAGGTGGTGGACCCCAAGGCCCACAGGAGAGGAGAGAACAGCTAGGCCGCGAGGCAGCCGCAGTTACCGAACCCCAACAGTCCTACAGGGGGAGCTGGGCCTACTGGCACTACAGAACCAGCCTTGACTACCAGTTCACGCAGCCCACATAGGAAGCTCCTAAACTGGAGGCACCCTGGAGTTGGCTAACTCGACCGCACCACGACGGGGCAAGCATAGGCGTCTCAGTGAAGTTGACACAACCCGGAAACAGCTGACGGTGCTGAAACCAGGCTTGGCACGAGGGAGTACCTGTGACAAGAACACTGCCGAGAACCAGCTGGCGGTGCTGGAACCCGGATGCGTTGCCCCAGTGTGCAAGAGCCAATGGCACGACCGAGGACCAGCTGACGGTGCTGGAACCCGGTTACTAAGCTGTAGGTGCCCGCGCTTAAAAGCACTACCAAGGACCGCCTGGCGTTGGCGGAACTCGGATACCCAGGAGGAGGCACCTAAGCCAAAGGCTCGGCCCGGAACCAGCTGACGGTGCTGGAACCAGGTGGTGGACCCCAAGGCCCACAGGAGAGGAGAGAACAGCTAGGCCGCGAGGCAGCCGCAGTTACCGAACCCCAACAGTCCTACAGGGGGAGCTGGGCCTACTGGCACTACAGAACCAGCCTTGACTACCAGTTCACGCAGCCCACATAGGAAGCTCCTAAACTGGAGGCACCCTGGAGTTGGCTAACCCGACCGCACCACGACGAGGCAAGCATAGGTGTCTCAGTGAGCTTGACACAACCCGGAAACAGCTGACGGTGCTGAAACCAGGCTTGGCACGAGGGAGTACCTGTGACAAGAACACTGCCGAGAACCAGCTGGCGGTGCTGGAACCCGGATGCGTTGCCCCAGTGTGCAAGAGCCAATGGCACGACCGAGGACTAGCTGACGGTGCTGGAACCTGGTTACTAAGCTGTAGGTGCCCGCGCTTAAAAGCACTACCAAGGACCGCCTGGCGTTGGCGGAACTCGGATACCCAGGAGGAGGCACCTAAGCCAAAGGCTCGGCCCGGAACCAGCTGACGGTGCTGGAACCAGGTGGTGGACCCCAAGGCCCACAGGAGAGGAGAGAACAGCTAGGCCGCGAGGCAGCCGCAGTTACCGAACCCCAACAGTCCTACAGGGGGAGCTGGGCCTACTGGCACTACAGAACCAGCCTTGACTACCAGTTCACGCAGCCCACATAGGAAGCTCCTAAACTGGAGGCACCCTGGAGTTGGCTAACTCGACCGCACCACGACGGGGCAAGCATAGGCGTCTCAGTGAAGTTGACACAACCCGGAAACAGCTGACGGTGCTGAAACCAGGCTTGGCACGAGGGAGTACCTGTGACAAGAACACTGCCGAGAACCAGCTGGCGGTGCTGGAACCCGGATGCGTTGCCCCAGTGTGCAAGAGCCAATGGCACGACCGAGGACCAGCTGACGGTGCTGGAACCCGGTTACTAAGCTGTAGGTGCCCGCGCTTAAAAGCACTACCAAGGACCGCCTGGCGTTGGCGGAACTCGGATACCCAGGAGGAGGCACCTAAGCCAAAGGCTCGGCCCGGAACCAGCTGACGGTGCTGGAACCAGGTGGTGGACCCCAAGGCCCACAGGAGAGGAGAGAACAGCTAGGCCGCGAGGCAGCCGCAGTTACATAACCCCAACAGTCCTACAGGGGGAGCTGGGCCTACTGGCACTACAGAACCAGCCTTGACTACCAGTTCACGCAGCCCACATAGGAAGCTCCTAAACTGGAGGCACCCTGGAGTTGGCTAACTCGACCGCACCACGACGGGGCAAGCATAGGCGTCTCAGTGAAGTTGACACAACCCGGAAACAGCTGACGGTGCTGAAACAAGGCTTGGCACGAGGGAGTACCTGTGACAAGAACACTGCCGAGAACCAGCTGGCGGTGCTGGAACCCGGATGCGTTGCCCCAGTGTGCAAGAGCCAATGGCACGACCGAGGACCAGCTGACGGTGCTGGAACCCGGTTACTAAGCTGTAGGTGCCCGCGCTTAAAAGCACTACCAAGGACCGCCTGGCGTTGGCGGAACTCGGATACCCAGGAGGAGGCACCTAAGCCAAAGGCTCGGCCCGGAACCAGCTGACGGTGCTGGAACCAGGTGGTGGACCCCAAGGCCCACAGGAGAGGAGAGAACAGCTAGGCCGCGAGGCAGCCGCAGTTACCGAACCCCAACAGTCCTACAGGGGGAGCTGGGCCTACTGGCACTACAGAACCAGCCTTGACTACCAGTTCACGCAGCCCACATAGGAAGCTCCTAAACTGGAGGCACCCTGGAGTTGGCTAACTCGACCGCACCACGACGGGGCAAGCATAGGCGTCTCAGTGAAGTTGACACAACCCGGAAACAGCTGACGGTGCTGAAACCAGGCTTGGCACGAGGGAGTACCTGTGACAAGAACACTGCCGAGAACCAGCTGGCGGTGCTGGAACCCGGATGCGTTGCCCCAGTGTGCAAGAGCCAATGGCACGACCGAGGACTAGCTGACGGTGCTGGAACCCGGTTACTAAGCTGTAGGTGCCCGCGCTTAAAAGCACTACCAAGGACCGCCTGGCGTTGGCGGAACTCGGATACCCAGGAGGAGGCACCTAAGCCAAAGGCTCGGCCCGGAACCAGCTGACGGTGCTGGAACCAGGTGGTGGACCCCAAGGCCCACAGGAGAGGAGAGAACAGCTAGGCCGCGAGGCAGCCGCAGTTACCGAACCCCAACAGTCCTACAGGGGGAGCTGGGCCTACTGGCACTACAGAACCAGCCTTGACTACCAGTTCACGCAGCCCACATAGGAAGCTCCTAAACTGGAGGCACCCTGGAGTTGGCTAACTCGACCGCACCACGACGGGGCAAGCATAGGCGTCTCAGTGAAGTTGACACAACCCGGAAACAGCTGACGGTGCTGAAACCAGGCTTGGCACGAGGGAGTACCTGTGACAAGAACACTGCCGAGAACCAGCTGGCGGTGCTGGAACCCGGATGCGTTGCCCCAGTGTGCAAGAGCCAATGGCACGACCGAGGACTAGCTGACGGTGCTGGAACCCGGTTACTAAGCTGTAGGTGCCCGCGCTTAAAAGCACTACCAAGGACCGCCTGGCGTTGGCGGAACTCGGATACCCAGGAGGAGGCACCTAAGCCAAAGGCTCGGCCCGGAACCAGCTGACGGTGCTGGAACCAGGTGGTGGACCCCAAGGCCCACAGGAGAGGAGAGAACAGCTAGGCCGCGAGGCAGCCGCAGTTACCGAACCCCAACAGTCCTACAGGGGGAGCTGGGCCTACTGGCACTACAGAACCAGCCTTGACTACCAGTTCACGCAGCCCACATAGGAAGCTCCTAAACTGGAGGCACCCTGGAGTTGGCTAACTCGACCGCACCACGACGGGGCAAGCATAGGCGTCTCAGTGAAGTTGACACAACCCGGAAACAGCTGACGGTGCTGAAACCAGGCTTGGCACGAGGGAGTACCTGTGACAAGAACACTGCCGAGAACCAGCTGGCGGTGCTGGAACCCGGATGCGTTGCCCCAGTGTGCAAGAGCCAATGGCACGACCGAGGACCAGCTGACGGTGCTGGAACCCGGTTACTAAGCTGTAGGTGCCCGCGCTTAAAAGCACTACCAAGGACCGCCTGGCGTTGGCGGAACTCGGATACCCAGGAGGAGGCACCTAAGCCAAAGGCTCGGCCCGGAACCAGCTGACGGTGCTGGAACCAGGTGGTGGACCCCAAGGCCCACAGGAGAGGAGAGAACAGCTAGGCCGCGAGGCAGCCGCAGTTACCGAACCCCAACAGTCCTACAGGGGGAGCTGGGCCTACTGGCACTACAGAACCAGCCTTGACTACCAGTTCACGCAGCCCACATAGGAAGCTCCTAAACTGGAGGCACCCTGGAGTTGGCTAACTCGACCGCACCACGACGGGGCAAGCATAGGCGTCTCAGTGAAGTTGACACAACCCGGAAACAGCTGACGGTGCTGAAACCAGGCTTGGCACGAGGGAGTACCTGTGACAAGAACACTGCCGAGAACCAGCTGGCGGTGCTGGAACCCGGATGCGTTGCCCCAGTGTGCAAGAGCCAATGGCACGACCGAGGACCAGCTGACGGTGCTGGAACCCGGTTACTAAGCTGTAGGTGCCCGCGCTTAAAAGCACTACCAAGGACCGCCTGGCGTTGGCGGAACTCGGATACCCAGGAGGAGGCACCTAAGCCAAAGGCTCGGCCCGGAACCAGCTGACGGTGCTGGAACCAGGTGGTGGACCCCAAGGCCCACAGGAGAGGAGAGAACAGCTAGGCCGCGAGGCAGCCGCAGTTACCGAACCCCAACAGTCCTACAGGGGGAGCTGGGCCTACTGGCACTACAGAACCAGCCTTGACTACCAGTTCACGCAGCCCACATAGGAAGCTCCTAAACTGGAGGCACCCTGGAGTTGGCTAACTCGACCGCACCACGACGGGGCAAGCATAGGCGTCTCAGTGAAGTTGACACAACCCGGAAACAGCTGACGGTGCTGAAACCAGGCTTGGCACGAGGGAGTACCTGTGACAAGAACACTGCCGAGAACCAGCTGGCGGTGCTGGAACCCGGATGATTTGCCCCAGTGTGCAAGAGCCAATGGCACGACCGAGGACCAGCTGACGGTGCTGGAACCCGGTTACTAAGCTGTAGGTGCCCGCGCTTAAAAGCACTACCAAGGACCGCCTGGCGTTGGCGGAACTCGGATACCCAGGAGGAGGCACCTAAGCCAAAGGCTCGGCCCGGAACCAGCTGACGGTGCTGGAACCAGGTGGTGGACCCCAAGGCCCACAGGAGAGGAGAGAACAGCTAGGCCGCGAGGCAGCCGCAGTTACCGAACCCCAACAGTCCTACAGGGGGAGCTGGGCCTACTGGCACTACAGAACCAGCCTTGACTACCAGTTCACGCAGCCCACATAGGAAGCTCCTAAACTGGAGGCACCCTGGAGTTGGCTAACCCGACCGCACCACGACGAGGCAAGCATAGGTGTCTCAGTGAGCTTGACACATCCCGGAAACAGCTGACGGTGCTGAAACCAGGCTTGGCACGAGGGAGTACCTGTGACAAGAACACTGCCGAGAACCAGCTGGCGGTGCTGGAACCCGGATGCGTTGCCCCAGTGTGCAAGAGCCAATGGCACGACCGAGGACTAGCTGACGGTGCTGGAACCCGGTTACTAAGCTGTAGGTGCCCGCGCTTAAAAGCACTACCAAGGACCGCCTGGCGTTGGCGGAACTCGGATACCCAGGAGGAGGCACCTAAGCCAAAGGCTCGGCCCGGAACCAGCTGACGGTGCTGGAACCAGGTGGTGGACCCCAAGGCCCACAGGAGAGGAGAGAACAGCTAGGCCGCGAGGCAGCCGCAGTTACCGAACCCCAACAGTCCTACAGGGGGAGCTGGGCCTACTGGCACTACAGAACCAGCCTTGACTACCAGTTCACGCAGCCCACATAGGAAGCTCCTAAACTGGAGGCACCCTGGAGTTGGCTAACTCGACCGCACCACGACGGGGCAAGCATAGGCGTCTCAGTGAAGTTGACACAACCCGGAAACAGCTGACGGTGCTGAAACCAGGCTTGGCACGAGGGAGTACCTGTGACAAGAACACTGCCGAGAACCAGCTGGCGGTGCTGGAACCCGGATGCGTTGCCCCAGTGTGCAAGAGCCAATGGCACGACCGAGGACCAGCTGACGGTGCTGGAACCCGGTTACTAAGCTGTAGGTGCCCGCGCTTAAAAGCACTACCAAGGACCGCCTGGCGTTGGCGGAACTCGGATACCCAGGAGGAGGCACCTAAGCCAAAGGCTCGGCCCGGAACCAGCTGACGGTGCTGGAACCAGGTGGTGGACCCCAAGGCCCACAGGAGAGGAGAGAACAGCTAGGCCGCGAGGCAGCCGCAGTTACCGAACCCCAACAGTCCTACAGGGGGAGCTGGGCCTACTGGCACTACAGAACCAGCCTTGACTACCAGTTCACGCAGCCCACATAGGAAGCTCCTAAACTGGAGGCACCCTGGAGTTGGCTAACTCGACCGCACCACGACGGGGCAAGCATAGGCGTCTCAGTGAAGTTGACACAACCCGGAAACAGCTGACGGTGCTGAAACCAGGCTTGGCACGAGGGAGTACCTGTGACAAGAACACTGCCGAGAACCAGCTGGCGGTGCTGGAACCCGGATGCGTTGCCCCAGTGTGCAAGAGCCAATGGCACGACCGAGGACCAGCTGACGGTGCTGGAACCCGGTTACTAAGCTGTAGGTGCCCGCGCTTAAAAGCACTACCAAGGACCGCCTGGCGTTGGCGGAACTCGGATACCCAGGAGGAGGCACCTAAGCCAAAGGCTCGGCCCGGAACCAGCTGACGGTGCTGGAACCAGGTGGTGGACCCCAAGGCCCACAGGAGAGGAGAGAACAGCTAGGCCGCGAGGCAGCCGCAGTTACCGAACCCCAACAGTCCTACAGGGGGAGCTGGGCCTACTGGCACTACAGAACCAGCCTTGACTACCAGTTCACGCAGCCCACATAGGAAGCTCCTAAACTGGAGGCACCCTGGAGTTGGCTAACCCAACCGCACCACGACGAGGCAAGCATAGGTGTCTCAGTGAGCTTGACACAACCCGGAAACAGCTGACGGTGCTGAAACCAGGCTTGGCACGAGGGAGTACCTGTGACAAGAACACTGCCGAGAACCAGCTGGCGGTGCTGGAACCCGGATGCGTTGCCCCAGTGTGCAAGAGCCAATGGCACGACCGAGGACTAGCTGACGGTGCTGGAACCCGGTTACTAAGCTGTAGGTGCCCGCGCTTAAAAGCACTACCAAGGACCGCCTGGCGTTGGCGGAACTCGGATACCCAGGAGGAGGCACCTAAGCCAAAGGCTCGGCCCGGAACCAGCTGACGGTGCTGGAACCAGGTGGTGGACCCCAAGGCCCACAGGAGAGGAGAGAACAGCTAGGCCGCGAGGCAGCCGCAGTTACCGAACCCCAACAGTCCTACAGGGGGAGCTGGGCCTACTGGCACTACAGAACCAGCCTTGACTACCAGTTCACGCAGCCCACATAGGAAGCTCCTAAACTGGAGGCACCCTGGAGTTGGCTAACTCGACCGCACCACGACGGGGCAAGCATAGGCGTCTCAGTGAAGTTGACACAACCCGGAAACAGCTGACGGTGCTGAAACCAGGCTTGGCACGAGGGAGTACCTGTGACAAGAACACTGCCGAGAACCAGCTGGCGGTGCTGGAACCCGGATGCGTTGCCCCAGTGTGCAAGAGCCAATGGCACGACCGAGGACCAGCTGACGGTGCTGGAACCCGGTTACTAAGCTGTAGGTGCCCGCGCTTAAAAGCACTACCAAGGACCGCCTGGCGTTGGCGGAACTCGGATACCCAGGAGGAGGCACCTAAGCCAAAGGCTCGGCCCGGAACCAGCTGACGGTGCTGGAACCAGGTGGTGGACCCCAAGGCCCACAGGAGAGGAGAGAACAGCTAGGCCGCGAGGCAGCCGCAGTTACCGAACCCCAACAGTCCTACAGGGGGAGCTGGGCCTACTGGCACTACAGAACCAGCCTTGACTACCAGTTCACGCAGCCCACATAGGAAGCTCCTAAACTGGAGGCACCCTGGAGTTGGCTAACTCGACCGCACCACGACGGGGCAAGCATAGGCGTCTCAGTGAAGTTGACACAACCCGGAAACAGCTGACGGTGCTGAAACAAGGCTTGGCACGAGGGAGTACCTGTGACAAGAACACTGCCGAGAACCAGCTGGCGGTGCTGGAACCCGGATGCGTTGCCCCAGTGTGCAAGAGCCAATGGCACGACCGAGGACCAGCTGACGGTGCTGGAACCCGGTTACTAAGCTGTAGGTGCCCGCGCTTAAAAGCACTACCAAGGACCGCCTGGCGTTGGCGGAACTCGGATACCCAGGAGGAGGCACCTAAGCCAAAGGCTCGGCCCGGAACCAGCTGACGGTGCTGGAACCAGGTGGTGGACCCCAAGGCCCACAGGAGAGGAGAGAACAGCTAGGCCGCGAGGCAGCCGCAGTTACCGAACCCCAACAGTCCTACAGGGGGAGCTGGGCCTACTGGCACTACAGAACCAGCCTTGACTACCAGTTCACGCAGCCCACATAGGAAGCTCCTAAACTGGAGGCACCCTGGAGTTGGCTAACTCGACCGCACCACGACGGGGCAAGCATAGGCGTCTCAGTGAAGTTGACACAACCCGGAAACAGCTGACGGTGCTGAAACCAGGCTTGGCACGAGGGAGTACCTGTGACAAGAACACTGCCGAGAACCAGCTGGCGGTGCTGGAACCCGGATGCGTTGCCCCAGTGTGCAAGAGCCAATGGCACGACCGAGGACCAGCTGACGGTGCTGGAACCCGGTTACTAAGCTGTAGGTGCCCGCGCTTAAAAGCACTACCAAGGACCGCCTGGCGTTGGCGGAACTCGGATACCCAGGAGGAGGCACCTAAGCCAAAGGCTCGGCCCGGAACCAGCTGACGGTGCTGGAACCAGGTGGTGGACCCCAAGGCCCACAGGAGAGGAGAGAACAGCTAGGCCGCGAGGCAGCCGCAGTTACCGAACCCCAACAGTCCTACAGGGGGAGCTGGGCCTACTGGCACTACAGAACCAGCCTTGACTACCAGTTCACGCAGCCCACATAGGAAGCTCCTAAACTGGAGGCACCCTGGAGTTGGCTAACCCGACCGCACCACGACGAGGCAAGCATAGGTGTCTCAGTGAGCTTGACACAACCCGGAAACAGCTGACGGTGCTGAAACCAGGCTTGGCACGAGGGAGTACCTGTGACAAGAACACTGCCGAGAACCAGCTGGCGGTGCTGGAACCCGGATGCGTTGCCCCAGTGTGCAAGAGCCAATGGCACGACCGAGGACTAGCTGACGGTGCTGGAACCCGGTTACTAAGCTGTAGGTGCCCGCGCTTAAAAGCACTACCAAGGACCGCCTGGCGTTGGCGGAACTCGGATACCCAGGAGGAGGCACCTAAGCCAAAGGCTCGGCCCGGAACCAGCTGACGGTGCTGGAACCAGGTGGTGGACCCCAAGGCCCACAGGAGAGGAGAGAACAGCTAGGCCGCGAGGCAGCCGCAGTTACCGAACCCCAACAGTCCTACAGGGGGAGCTGGGCCTACTGGCACTACAGAACCAGCCTTGACTACCAGTTCACGCAGCCCACATAGGAAGCTCCTAAACTGGAGGCACCCTGGAGTTGGCTAACTCGACCGCACCACGACGGGGCAAGCATAGGCGTCTCAGTGAAGTTGACACAACCCGGAAACAGCTGACGGTGCTGAAACCAGGCTTGGCACGAGGGAGTACCTGTGACAAGAACACTGCCGAGAACCAGCTGGCGGTGCTGGAACCCGGATGCGTTGCCCCAGTGTGCAAGAGCCAATGGCACGACCGAGGACCAGCTGACAGTGCTGGAACCCGGTTACTAAGCTGTAGGTGCCCGCGCTTAAAAGCACTACCAAGGACCGCCTGGCGTTGGCGGAACTCGGATACCCAGGAGGAGGCACCTAAGCCAAAGGCTCGGCCCGGAACCAGCTGATGGTGCTGGAACCAGGTGGTGGACCCCAAGGCCCACAGGAGAGGAGAGAACAGCTAGGCCGCGAGGCAGCCGCAGTTACCGAACCCCAACAGTCCTACAGGGGGAGCTGGGCCTACTGGCACTACAGAACCAGCCTTGACTACCAGTTCACGCAGCCCACATAGGAAGCTCCTAAACTGGAGGCACCCTGGAGTTGGCTAACTCGACCGCACCACGACGGGGCAAGCATAGGCGTCTCAGTGAAGTTGACACAACCCGGAAACAGCTGACGGTGCTGAAACCAGGCTTGGCACGAGGGAGTACCTGTGACAAGAACACTGCCGAGAACCAGCTGGCGGTGCTGGAACCCGGATGCGTTGCCCCAGTGTGCAAGAGCCAATGGCACGACCGAGGACCAGCTGACGGTGCTGGAACCCGGTTACTAAGCTGTAGGTGCCCGCGCTTAAAAGCACTACCAAGGACCGCCTGGCGTTGGCGGAACTCGGATACCCAGGAGGAGGCACCTAAGCCAAAGGCTCGGCCCGGAACCAGCTGACGGTGCTGGAACCAGGTGGTGGACCCCAAGGCCCACAGGAGAGGAGAGAACAGCTAGGCCGCGAGGCAGCCGCAGTTACCGAACCCCAACAGTCCTACAGGGGGAGCTGGGCCTACTGGCACTACAGAACCAGCCTTGACTACCAGTTCACGCAGCCCACATAGGAAGCTCCTAAACTGGAGGCACCCTGGAGTTGGCTAACTCGACCGCACCACGACGGGGCAAGCATAGGCGTCTCAGTGAAGTTGACACAACCCGGAAACAGCTGACGGTGCTGAAACCAGGCTTGGCACGAGGGAGTACCTGTGACAAGAACACTGCCGAGAACCAGCTGGCGGTGCTGGAACCCGGATGCGTTGCCCCAGTGTGCAAGAGCCAATGGCACGACCGAGGACCAGCTGACGGTGCTGGAACCCGGTTACTAAGCTGTAGGTGCCCGCGCTTAAAAGCACTACCAAGGACCGCCTGGCGTTGGCGGAACTCGGATACCCAGGAGGAGGCACCTAAGCCAAAGGCTCGGCCCGGAACCAGCTGACGGTGCTGGAACCAGGTGGTGGACCCCAAGGCCCACAGGAGAGGAGAGAACAGCTAGGCCGCGAGGCAGCCGCAGTTACCGAACCCCAACAGTCCTACAGGGGGAGCTGGGCCTACTGGCACTACAGAACCAGCCTTGACTACCAGTTCACGCAGCCCACATAGGAAGCTCCTAAACTGGAGGCACCCTGGAGTTGGCTAACTCGACCGCACCACGACGGGGCAAGCATAGGCGTCTCAGTGAAGTTGACACAACCCGGAAACAGCTGACGGTGCTGAAACCAGGCTTGGCACGAGGGAGTACCTGTGACAAGAACACTGCCGAGAACCAGCTGGCGGTGCTGGAACCCGGATGCGTTGCCCCAGTGTGCAAGAGCCAATGGCACGACCGAGGACCAGCTGACGGTGCTGGAACCCGGTTACTAAGCTGTAGGTGCCCGCGCTTAAAAGCACTACCAAGGACCGCCTGGCGTTGGCGGAACTCGGATACCCAGGAGGAGGCACCTAAGCCAAAGGCTCGGCCCGGAACCAGCTGACGGTGCTGGAACCAGGTGGTGGACCCCAAGGCCCACAGGAGAGGAGAGAACAGCTAGGCCGCGAGGCAGCCGCAGTTACCGAACCCCAACAGTCCTACAGGGGGAGCTGGGCCTACTGGCACTACAGAACCAGCCTTGACTACCAGTTCACGCAGCCCACATAGGAAGCTCCTAAACTGGAGGCACCCTGGAGTTGGCTAACCCGACCGCACCACGACGAGGCAAGCATAGGTGTCTCAGTGAGCTTGACACAACCCGGAAACAGCTGACGGTGCTGAAACCAGGCTTGGCACGAGGGAGTACCTGTGACAAGAACACTGCCGAGAACCAGCTGGCGGTGCTGGAACCCAGATGCGTTGCCTTGCCTATTAAAGATTGTCTTCCTAGAGCCCCAACTAGCGGTGTTGGAGCAAAGGGTAAGCAGGGGGAGATGAGTGTAGGCCGAAGCCTGCACTGGAGGCAGCTTTGTGTCTGCGTTGCGTTTGCAGGACACTTTGCCGGCTACACACTGGGGGAACAGCTGGCGTTGCTGAACCCCACTAACACAATGGCGTGTGTTTTTCTCTGTGCAGCTAGCACTTGCGGGCAAAAACTAGCGATGTTAGAGCCCGTGTTGAAGCAGGAGGAGGAGGAGAGGAGCAGAGTGTAGGCCGAAGCCTAGTTGAACCAATTTCAAAGGAAACCTTTAACCCCCCCCTCAGGTGTTACAAAGTACAAGAGACACACCTTGTGCAGTATTAATGCTGCACAAGTGAAAGGTTGCTCTATTAATTTGTCTACTTGCACACGCTGAATGAAAGACATACACAATTTACCCCATTCTACAGTCAAACTGTAGTGGATGCGTGACTTGGTTTTTTGATGAGACGCAGCACAGGTGTCCAAAATAACGCCTTGGGGCTTGGCGCAGCTTCCTGAGCGTTGTTATTTGCTGTACAGGAGTCTGCGCTCTTGTGTTATCCCTTGGCAATGCCCTGTTAGCGCTGCCCATCTTATGACATCATTTCATGTTGGCCGGTGCGGTTAACGATGGCCATAAATCCCAGACCCACAGTGTCTTTTCATAAAGTCACACTGCGGTGCTGGGATTCGTGGCCTTGAGCAGTAAATATTTTGGCCGCTCACACACGTCCTTACACCTGCTTCAGACTGGGCGGCCTCTGCTGATCCCTTCTCGCATGCCGCGGCCATGAGGCTGCACAGTCTGAAGAAGGCGGAAGGAGATGAGTTAAGACAGGCGAAGATATGCACTGCTCGTGCCCATCAATCACACCCTCGCAGTCAAAATAATTAAGACAACGAGGAGCATTTTATTCAGGCAGGGCGGACGAACAGGCGCAAGTAGCCAACCAATGATGTCAGAAGACGGGAAGCGCTACCAAGGGGGGTGCTGCGTATCATTAGAAAGGAAAGTCACACCTCAGGGACAGTGGAATGGTCTCAAAGAGACACATTTTGTACGTGTTGAGTTCCACGTGGGCAAGGAGAAAACATCAGCCACCTTGTACAAATGCAGCAGTACTGCTGTACAAGGTGGCTGTTATACATATAAACACCTGGGGGTGGGGGTCAGGCTCCCTTCAATTTCAGTTCATGTGCCTGCGTGGCGTTTGCAGGTCACGTTGCAAGCTACACAGCAGGGGAACAGCTGGCGTTGCTGAACCCCACTGACACATTGACTGGTGTTTTTCTCTGTGCAGATTGCATGTCCGGGCAAAAACTAGCAGTGTTAGAGCCCAGGGTCAGCAGGAGAAGGAGGAGAGGAGCAAAGTGTAGGCCGAAGCCTGCACTGGTGGCAGCTTTTGGTCGGTTGTGCCAGCGTGGCTTGTGCTGGACACGATGCCGGCTACACAGCGGGGGAACAGCTGGCGGTGCTGAACCCCACTAACACATTGGCTGGTGTTTTTCTCTGTGCAGCTAGCATGTCCGGGCAGAAACTGGCGTTGTTTGAGCCCAGGGTCAGCAGGAGGAGGAGAGGAGCAAAGTGTAGGCCGAAGCCTGCACTGGTGGCAGCTTTTGTTCTGTTGTGCCAGCGTGGCTTGTGCTGGACACGTTGCCGACTACACAGCAGGGGAACAGCTGGCGTTGCTGAACCCCACTAACACATTGGCTGGTGTTTTTCTCTGTGCATCTAGCATTTCCGGGCAAAAACTAGCGGTGTTTGAGCCCAGGGTCAGCAGGAGGAGTAGAGGAGCAGAGTGTTGGCCAAAGCCTAGTTGAACCAATTTCAAAGGTTACCTTTAACCCCCCCCTCAGGTGTTGCAAGGTACAAGAGCCACACCTTGAACAGCATTAATGATGCACAAGTCAAAGGTTGCTCTATTTAATTTTGCTCCTTGCACACGCTGAATTAAACACGTACACTATTTAGCCCATTATACTGTCAAACAGTAGTGGAGGCGTGACTACTAGTCTTTTTAAGGAGACGCAGCACAGGTGTACAAATTTACACCTAGGTGCTGTGCGCTGATTCCTTACCGTTGTTATTTGCAGTACAGGAAACTGCGCTCTTGTGTTATCCCTTGGCAATACCCTGTTAGTGCAGGCCGTCTCATGACCTCATTTCATGTTGGCCGGTGCGGTTAACGATGGCCATAAATCCCAGACCCACAGTGGCTTTTCCTAAAGTCACACTGCGGTGCTGGGATTCGTGGCCTTGTGCAGTAAATATGTTCGCCGCTCACACATGTCCTTACACCTGCTTCAGACTGGGCGGCCTCAGCTGATCCCTTATCGCATGCCGCGGCCATGAGGCCGCACAGTCAGAAGAAGGCGGAAGGAGGGGAGTGAAAACAGGGGAACATATGCACTGCTCGTGCCCATCAATCACACCCTCGCAGTCAAAATATATGAGACAACGGGGGGCGTTGTGTCGGGCAGGGGGGACGCACAGGCACAGCCAGCCAACCAATGATGTCAGGAGACGGGCAGCGCTAACAATGGGGGTGCTGCGTGTCATTAAAAAGGAAAGTCACACCTCAGGGACATTATAATGGTCTGTAATGAGACACATTTTGTACTTGTTGAGTTCCACGTGTGCAAGGAGAAAAAGTCAGCCACCTTGTACAAATGCAGCAGTACTGCTGTACAAGGTGGCTGTTATACATAGAAACACCTGGGGGGGTGGGGGGCAGGCTCCCTTCAATTTCAGTTCATGTTCCTGCGTGGCGTTTGCAGGAAACGTTGCAAGCTACACAGCAGGGGAACAGCTGGCGGTGCTGAACCCCACTAACACATTGGCTGGTGTTTTTCTCTGTGCAGCTAGCATGTCCGGGCAGAAACTGGCGCTGTTTTAGCCCAGGGTCAGCAGGAGGAGGAGAGGAGCAAAGTGTAGGCCGAAGCCTGCACTGGTGGCAGCTTTTGGTCGGTTGTGCCAGCGTGGCTTGTGCTGGACACGATGCCGGCTACACAGCGGGGGAACAGCTGGCGGTGCTGAACACCACTAACACATTGGCTGGTGTTTTTCTCTGTGCAGCTAGCATTTCCGGGCAAAAACTAGCGTTGTTAGAGCCCAGGGTCAGCTGGAGGAGGAGAGGAGCAGAGTGTAGGCCGAAGCCTAGTTGAACCAATTTCAAAGGTTACCTTTAACCCCCCCTCAGGTGTTACAAAGTACAAGAGCCACTCCTTCTGCAGCATTAATGCTGCACAAGTAAAAGGTTGCTCTATTAATTTTTCTACTTGCACAAGCTGAATGCAACACGTAGACTATTTAGCCCATTATACTGTTAATCAGTAGTGGAGGCGTGACTTGTCTTTTTAAAGAAAAGCAGCACAGGTGTCGAAAACAACACCTTTTTGCATGGGCGCAGCTTCCTGAGCATTGTTAGTTGCTGTACAGGAGTCTGCGCTCTTGTGATCCTTTGGCCATGCGCTGTGAGCGCTTCCTGTCTTATGACCTCATTTCATGTTGGCCGTTGCGGTTAGCGATGGACATGAATCCCAGACCCACAGAGTGTTTTTAAAAAATCACACTGCGGTGCTGGGATTCGTGCCCTGGTGCACTAAATATGTTTGCCGCTCACACATGTCCTTACACCTGCTTCAGACTGGGCGGCCTCATCTGATCCCTTATCGCCTGCCGCGGCCATGAGGACACCCAGTCTGAAGAAGGCGGAAGGAGATGAGTGAACACAGGCAAACATATGCACTGCACATGCCCATCAATCACACCCTCGCTGTCCAAAAAAAAAAGACACCGAGGGCCGTTGTTTCGAGCAGGGGAGATGCACAGGCGCAGCCAGCTAACCAATGATGTCAAAAGACGGGCAGCGCTAACAAGGGTGGTGCTGCGTGTCATTACAAAGGAAAGTCACACCTCAGGGACATTGTAATGGTCTCTAATGAGACACATTTTGTACGTGTTGAGTTCCACGTGGGCAAGGAGAAAAAGTCAGCCACCTTGTACAAATGCAGCAGTACTGCTGTACAAGGTGGCTGATATACATAGAAACACCTGTGGGTGGGGGGCAGGCTCCCTTCAATTTCAGTTCATGTGCCTGCGTGGCGTTTGCAGGTCACGTTGCAAGCTACACAGCAGGGGAACAGCTGGCGTTGCTGAACCCCACTGACACATTGACTGGTGTTTTTCTCTGTGCAGATTGCATGTCCGGGCAAAAACTAGCGGTGTTAGAGCCCAGGGTCAGCAGGAGGAGGAGGAGAGGAGCAAAGTGTAGGCCGAAGCCTGCACTGGTGGCAGCTTTTGGTCGTTTGTGCCAGCGTGGCTTGTGCTGGACACGATGCCGGCTACACAGCGGGGGAACAGCTGGCGGTGCTGAACCCCACTAACACATTGGCTGGTGTTTTTCTCTGTGCAGCTAGCATGTCCGGGCAGAAACTGGCGTTGTTTGAGCCCAGGGTCAGCAGGAGGAGGAGAGGAGCAAAGTGTAGGCCGAAGCCTGCACTGGTGGCAGCTTTTGTTCTGTTGTGCCAGCGTGGCTTGTGCTGGACACGTTGCCGACTACACAGCAGGGGAACAGCTGGCGGTGCTGAACCCCACTAACACATTGGCTGGTGTTTTTCTCTGTGCAGCTAGCATTTCCGGGCAAAAACTAGCGGTGTTTGAGCCCAGGGTCAGCAGGAGGAGTAGAGGAGCAGAGTGTAGGCCGAAGCCTAGTTGAACCAATTTCAAAGGTTACCTTTAACCCCCCCCTCAGGTGTTGCAAGGTACAAGAGCCACACCTTGTGCAGCATTAATGCTGCACAAGTAAAAGGTTGCTCTATTTGTTTTGCTCCTTGCACACGCTGACTAAAACACGTACACTATTTAGCCCATTATACTGTCAAACAGTTGTGGAGGCATGACTTGTCTTTTTAACGAGACGCAGCACAGGTGTCAAAATTTGCACCTAGGTACTGGGCGCAGATTCCTGAGCGTTGTTATTTGCTGTACAGGAGTCTGCGCTATTGTGATCCCTTGGCCATGCGCTGTGAGCGCTTCCTGTCTTCTGACCTCATTTCATGTCGGCCGTTGCGGTTAGCGATGGACATGAATCCCAGACCCACAGTGTGTTTTCAAAAAATCACACTGCGTGGCTGGGATTCGTGGCCTTGTGCAGTAAATAGGTTTGCCGCTTACACATGTCCTTACACCTGCTCCAGACTGGGCGGCCTCAGCTGATCCCTTATCGCCTACCACGGCCAGGAGGCCGCACAGTCTGAAGAAGGCGGAAGGAGATGAGTTAAGACAGGCGAACATATGCACTGCTCGTGCCCATAAACCACACCCTCGCTGACAAAATAAATATGACAACGAGGGGCGTTGTTTCTAGCAGGGCGGATGCACAGGCGCAGCCAGCTAACCATGATGACAAAAGACGGGAAACGCTACCAAGGGGGGTGCTGCGTATCATTACAAAGGAAAGTCACACCTCAGGGACAGTGGAATGGTCTCAATGAGACACATTTTGTACGTGTTGAGTTCCACGTGGGCAAGGAGAAAAAGTCAGCCACCTTGTACAAATGCAGCAGTACTGCTGTACTAGGTGGCTGTTATACATAGAAACACCTGGGGGGGTGGGGCCAGGTTCCCTTTTAATTTCAGTTCCTGTGCCTGCATGGCGTTTGCAGGTCACGTTGCCGGCTACACAGCAGGGGAACAGCTGGCGTTGCTGAACCCCACTAACACATTGGCTGGTGTTTTTCTCTGTGCAGCTAGCACTTCCGGGCAAAAACTAGCGGTGTTTGAGCCCAGGGTCAGCAGGAGGAGGAGAGGAGCAGAGTGTAGGCCGAAGCCTGCACTGGTGGCAGCTTTTGTTCTGTTGTGCCAGCGTGGCTTGTGCTGGACACGTTGCCGACTACACAGCAGGGGAACAGCTGGCGGTGCTGAACCCCACTGACACATCACCTAGTGTTTTTTCTGTGTAGACAACACTTCCAGGTGGCAACTGACAGTGTTGAAACCCAGGGAATCAAAGAGGAGCAGAGTGTAGGCCGAAGCCTGCAGTGGAGCAAGTTGAAAGGGAACCTTTAACCCCCCCCCCAGGCATTTGTTGCTGAAAGAGCCATCTTGTACAGCAGTAATACTGCACATGGAAAATGGTGGCTCCGAAAATTATGCTCCTTGCAAACGCTGAAGTACACACTCATATAATGTGTCCCCTCACACCGTCAAACCATCCCGGAAGTGGGACTTTCCTTTGTAATGTGACACAGCACAGCCGTCATTCCAACCCCCTTGGTGCCGGGCACCACCTCCTCAACGTTGTTTGGTTCTGTCACGGAGCCCGCGCTGTAATGTTATCCCTTGGCCATGCACAGTTAGCGGTGCCCGTCTTCTGACATCATGTAGGTGTCAGGCTGGCAGTGCCTGTGCGTCCAAGCTGCCCGAGATCCAACCTTGCAGTATCATCTAATGTAGTCCCACTGCGGGCCAGGGATCCATGGGCATGCGCAGTGCATATCATCGCCTCTCACTCACCTCCTTCCTGCTTCTTCAGACTGTGCGGCGTCACGGCCGTGGCATGCTATTAGGGATCAGCTGACGCCGCCTAGTCTGAAGAAGCGTGAAGAAGGGGAGTGAGAGGCTAGTATATGCACTGCGCATGGCCATGGATACCAGGCCCACTGTGGGATCACATTAGACGACACTGCGAGGTGTGATTTCGGGCAGCGTGGACGCACAGGCGCAGCCAGGACGACAACAAATGATGTCAGAGGACGGGCAGCGCAAACTGTGCATGGCCAAGGGATAACATAACAGCGCAGGGTCCATGACGGAATCAAACAACGCTAAGGAGGCAGCGCACGGTGCCAAGGGGGTAGCAATGACGGCTGTGCTGCGTCACATTACAAAGGAAAGTCCCACCTCCGGGACGGTTGGACGGTGTGAGGGGACACATTACATGAGTGTGTAGTTCAGCGTTTGCAAGGAGCATAATTTCAAGAGCGACCTTTCCCTTGTACAGTATTAGTGCTGCACATGGTGGCTCTTTCAGTAACAAACGCCTAGGGGGGGGGGGGGGACAGGTCCCCTTACATTTTAGTTGTGCCAGCGTGGCGGTCGCATGACACGTTGCCGGATACACAGCTGGGGATCAGCTGACTTTACTGAACCCCAATAACAGAGGAGTGACTGTTGACTGTGCACACAGCACTTCCAGGCACCAACTGGCGGTGTTAGAGCCCAGGGACAGCAGGAGGAGCAGATTGGAGGTATTGCCGCACACACAGCTGGGGATCAGCTGAGGTTACTGAACCCCAATAACAGAGGAGCGACTGTTGACTGTGCACACAGCACTTCCAGGCACCAACTGGCGGTGTTAGAGCCCAGGGACAGCAGGAGGAGCAGAGGAACAGAGTGTAGGCCGAAGCCTGATTGGAGCAAGTTGAAAGGAAACCTTTAACCCCCCCCCCCCAAGACGTTTGTAGCTGAAAGAGCCATGTTGTGCAGCACTAAGGATGCAAAAGGAAAAGGTTGCTCTTTTAATTATGCTCCTTGCAAACACCGAAGTAAACACTAAAAATGTGTCCCTTTATACCGTTAAACCGTTCCGGAGGTGCGAATTTCCTTCGTAATGGGACACAGCACAGCTGTCATTCCTATCCCCTTGATGCCGTGCGCTGCCTCCTCAGCGTTGTTTTAAGCTGTCACGGAGCCTGCGCTGTTCTGTTAGCCCTTGGCCATGCCCAATTAGCGCTGCCTGTCTTCTGACATAATTTGGTGTCAGGCTGTCAGTGCCTGTGCGTCCACGCTGCTCCAGATCCCACCTCGCAGTCTCATCTAACGTAATCCCACTGCGGGCCTTGGAACCATGGGCATGCACAGTGCATAACCTCGACTCTCACTCCCCTCCTTCCCTCTTCTTCAGACTGTGCGGTGTCACGGCCGTGGCATGCTAGGGATCAGCTGACGGCGCACAGTCTAAAGAAGGCGGAGGGAAATGAGCGAGAGCCCGAGGGGAAGATATGCACTGCGCATGCCCATGGATCCCAGGCCCGCAGTGTGACTCAATCAGAAGACACTGCGAGGCGGGATCTCGGGCACCGCGGCCGCACAGGCGCAGCCAGCCTGACACCAAATTATGTCAGAAGACAGGCAGCGCAAATAGGGCATGCCCAAGGGATAACAGAACAGCGCAGGCTCCGTGACAGCTTAAAACAACGCTGAGGAGGCAGCGCATGGCACCAAGGGGGTAGGAATGACGGCTGTGCTGCGTCACATTACGAAGGAAAGTCCCAGCTCCGGGACGGTATAACGGTATCAGTGAACACATTTTATAAGTGTTAAGTACTGCGTGTGCAAAGAGCTAAATAAAAAGAGCTACCTTTTCCTTGTGCAGCATTACTGCTGCACAAGATGGCTCTTTCAGTAACAAACGACGGGGGGGGGGGGGGGGGACAGGTTCCCTTACATTTAGGTTGTTGTGCCAGCGTGGCGGTCGCAGGACACATTGCCGGCTACACAGCTGGGGATCAGCTGACGTTACTGAAACCCAATAACACTGGGTCGTATGTTTTTACTGTGCAGCCTGCACTTCTGAGCCGCATCTGGCGGTGTTGGAGCCCAGGAATAGCAGTTCAGGTGGTAGAAAGATGAACACAGCAGGAGACCTGGATGACGCCCAATTACTTAATCAGGCAGAGGAGTGGCAAATTCCTGCGAGATCCAGGCCTGGTTCATTTTCAGGAAAGTAAGCCGGTCAACGTTATCGGAGGATAGTCGCATGCGACGGTCTGTTAGTACACCACCTGCGGCACTAAAGACACGTTCCGATAAGACACTAGCCGCAGGGCAAGCCAGCACCTCCAATGCATACTGGCTTAGCTCTGGCCATGTATCCAGCTTAGAGACCCAAAACTTGAACGGGGAAGAGCCGTCTGGGAGTACAGTAAGAGGGCAAGCCATGTAGTCTGTCACCATCTGACGGAACCGTTGCCTCCTGCTGACTGGAGCCGCTGGTGATGGTGTAGACATTTGGGGCGGGCACACAAAAGTGTGCCAGAGTTGTGCCATACTGGGCTTGCCTTGGGCAGAGGCACTGCTTCTGCTCCCTCTTTGGGCAGAGCCTCCCCCACTGCCTCGACGCACTGAGCTGCTTTGTAAAGCACTAGCAGCACTCCTCTCAGTTGGACAGGAGAAGATGATGGAATTCACCAGTGTGTCGTGGTACTCCCGCAATTTACGCTCCCGGGTCAACGCAGGGATGAGGTTTTGGACGTTGTCCCGGTAGCGAGGATCGAGGAGGGTGAACACCCAATAATCAGGCATGTTGAGAATGTGGTCGATGCGGCGGTCGTTTCTCAGGCACTGCAGCATGAAATCCACCATGTGCTGCAGAGTGCCAACCGGCCCAGAAACGCTGTCCCCTGCTTGAGACATGATCTCTGCCCGCTCGTCATCACCCCACCCTCGCTGTACACACTGACCACTGGACAATTGTGTCGCTCCCTCCTCTGGACGGAGCTCTTCCTCCTCCATTGACTCCTCCTCATCCTCCTCACAAATTGGCCCCTGCGTACCCCTTTGTGAGGAACCACGTGGCGCTGACTCTCCAGAAGCTGATGGAAAAGGTGACTCCTCATCCTCCACCTCTTCCACCACATCATCCCTTAACCCTTGCAAAGTTTGCTGAAGCAGGCAGATAAGGGGGACAGTCATGCTGACTAGTGCATCATCTGCACTTGCCATCCGCGTGGAATAATCAAAAGGACGCAAAACCTGGCAGACGTCCTTCATAGTGGCCCACTCTGTGGTTGTGAAGTCTGATCGGCGCTGACTGCGACTTCATTGCGCCTGATGCAGCTGGTACTCCATAACTGCTTGCTGCTGCTCACACAACCGCTCCAACATATGTAACGTGGAATTCCACCGGGTAGGTAGGTCACATATGATGCGGTGTTCTGGAAGGCGGAATCGGCGCTGCAGAGCAGCAATGCGGGATCTGGCCAAGCTGGAACGCCGCAAGTGAGCACACTCTAGGCGGACCTTGTGCAGCAGGGCATCAAGATCCGGATAGTCCCTCAGAAAACTCTGCACAACCAAATTGAGCACATGTGCCAGACATGGGATGTGAGTGAGGTTGCCAAGGGCCAAAGCTGCCACCAGATTTCGGCCATTGTCACACACTACCATGCCTGGCTGGAGATTCGCTGGCAGTAACCACACATCGCTCTCCTGCTTTATGGCATTCCAGAGCTCCTGCGCTGTGTGGCTTCGATGCCCCAATGAAACTAGTTTCAAGACGGCCTGCTGACGTTTGGCCACGGCTGTGCTCATGTCGGTCATAGGTAAACGTTCACGGGTCCATGTGGGGGTGGACTGTGACGGATCCTGCAGAGAGGAATCAGAGGAACTGGTGTAAGAGGAGGAGTCGATGCGTACAGACTGGATTCCTGCAATCCTTGGAGTGGGCAGGACACGTCCTGCGCCACTCGCACGATCTGTACCTGGCTCAACAACATTAACCCAATGGGCAGTGAGGGAAACATATCGCCCCTGTCCATGCTGACTGGTCCACGCATCGGTGGTGAGGTGGACCTTGCTACTGACGGCGTTCAGTAGCGCATGTTTTATGTTTGCCTCAACATGCCTGTGCAGGGCAGGGACAGCCTGCCTGCTGAAGTAAAAGCGGCTGGGCACCTTGTACTGTGGGACTGCCAATGCCATCAAGTCACGGAAGCTGTCAGTCTCCACCAGCCTGAACGAGAGCATTTCCAGGGACAACAGTTTGGCAATGCCTGCATTCAGAGCCTGTGCTCGGGGGTGGTTGGCCGAGAATGCCCGCCTTTTCTCCCATGCCTGTACTACCGATGGCTGTAGAGTAGACTGGGAGTGTGAGGATGACTGGGAAGGTGGTGCTGTGGGTGGAATTACACAAGGTCTCTGGGAGGAAGCCAAACCAGCTGTGCGTGAGCTGGAGGAAGAGGCAACACGAGCTGAAGAGGTGGTAGCTGCCGCTGTTGGTTGGCCTACATCTTCAGTGTGTTTCTGTAACTCCACCGCGTGCCTGGTCCGCACATGTTTCCACATATTTGTGGTATTGAGGTTGCTGACATTTTTCCCTCTTTTTACTTTATGATGACACAGCTTGCATTTGACAAAACAAATGTCATCTGCAACTGTGTCAAAAAAGGACCAGGCACTGCAAGTCTTGGGAGCGCCCTTTTTGGCTTTGGAAAGAGACAGGCTCCTAACGGGTGCCAAAGTGGAGGCTACAGGCTCCGCAGTCTTCCCCCTCCCTCTCCCTCTTTGGCCCGTAAGAGGAAGCTCTTCCTCTGAGCTGCTCCCACCACCTTCCTGTTCCTCACGCCACGATGGGTCAAGGACCTCATCATCTCCACTACCCTCTGCCACCAACTGCTCCTCCTGGGTAGTCTCAGCAGCACAGTACGCACGAGAAAGCGGCACCTGAGTTTCATCATCAGATGCGTACTGCGCTGTGGTCACCGGAGGCACTGGCCCACCTGCCTCTTCAGAGTCAGAGAGAAAAAGGTGTTGGGCATCACTGCACACTGCCTCTTCTTCCATTTCTCCAATGCTGCTTGGCTGGCCCCCTGTTTCCAAGCCAAGAGATTCAGAGAACAGAAGTAGAGACGGCTCCTGTCCTGGGCTCTCTGACTGCCTGGCCAATTTGGCAGGTGGTGAAGAGACAGATGGCTGCTCTCCAGTGCTCTGTGCCTGAGAGGATGTGGCACTAACTGAAGTCGATGCCGAGGCGTTAGCTGCCATCCACCCGACAACGGCTTCAATTTGGTCTTCACGCAGCAGCGGTGCACGGCGCTCTCCGACAAAGCTGCGCATGAAGGACTGTTCCCTGCTGAAACTGAGTGACGACGAGTCACCGGCGCCCGCAGCAGGCACAGAATCACCACGTCCTCTCCCTGCTCCTCTCCCTGCTCCGCGCCCACGCCCACGTGCCTTACTCCCTGCCCTCTTCATCTTGGTTGACAGATAAAGATAAGCAGAAAAGTACTAAGGCCTTAGTGTGCTTATTCCTGTAATGCTCCTCCTAACAGGTGTAAGAAACACTAATGTTGTAAATTGTGGACTAAACTTTATTATTTTTCAAATGTGGCCTACACAAGTGTTAAGTTGTGTTTGGTGAACTTAACCTTTTTTTTGGTGCAGATCGGGCTACAGAGCTAGTTTAAATCACACGGAGACCGTGCAGACAGCCGTAAACGGCGCTGCAAGGCCAAAAAACCCTCCTCTAGGTTATCCTATATAGTGTTTTTCCACTATTTAGCTGGATACAAGTGGAAAGACACTAATAGGAATTTTTTTTTTTCAAATTTTAAACTGGCTGCACTATTTGAAAAAAAGGAAATTGTTTTTCAAGGTATGAGGCAGTAACGCACCCTGAGCTGAATCCAACCGGCTATGGCTGCACACAGACTACAGGGCGAGCTGCGCTCACACAGAGACCGTGCAGACAGCCGTAAACGGCGCTGCAAGGCCCCAAAAAAACCCTCTAGGTTATCCTATGTAGTGTATTTCCACAATTGAGCTGGAGACTGGTGGAAAGACACTAATAGGAATTTTTTTTTTTCAAATTTTAAACAGGCTGCACTATTTCAAAAAAAGGAAAATTTTTCTCAAGGTATGAGCCAGTAACGAACCCTGAGCTGAATCCAACCGGCTATGGCTGCACACAGACTACAGGGCGAGCTGGGCTCACACGGAGACCGTGCAGACAGCCGTAAACGGCGCTGCAAGGCCAAAAAACCCTCCTCTAGGTTATCCTATATAGTGTTTTTCCACTATTTAGCTGGATACGAGTGGAAAGACACTAAAAGGAATTTTTTTTTTCAAATTTTAAACAGGCTGCACTATTTGAAAAAAAGGAAAATTTTTCTCAAGGTATGAGCCAGTAACGAACCCTGAGCTGAATCCAACCGGCTATGGCTGCACACAGACTACAGGGCGAGCTGGGCTCACACGGAGACCGTGCAGACAGCCGTAAACGGCGCTGCAAGGCCCAAAAACCCCCCTCTAGGTTATCCTATGTAGTGTTTTTCCACAATAGAGCTGGAGACTGGTGGAAAAACACTAATAGGAAATTTGAGAAAAAATGTGCAGCAGGCTGCACTAAGAGCAAAAAAGAACAACTGTGTGAGGCAGTGTGAACCCCCCCTGAGCTGAATACAACCGGGTATATGGCTGCACACAGACTACAGAGTGAGCTGCACACACACACACACAGAGACCTTGCAGAACGCTGTTAAAACAGCGCTGCAAGGCAAGAGCAAGGTGAACAGTGAAGAACACACAGCGTTTTGCTAAATTAGCCTTTGGAAAGGAAAATAAAGCAATTAGCAAGCTCAACTGGCCCTCAGTTAGAACACAGCGTCCTGTCCCTAACTGAAATCACAGCAGAGTGAGCGCAAAATGGCGGCAGCGCTTTTTTATAGTGCAGAGTGACATCATTTCAGCAGCCAATCCAAGCCTTGCCAGTACTTACATGCCCACCATGCTAAACAGGATGTGCCCACACTTTCATTCATTCCTCATTGGCTGCTGCGTTCAATTTGAATTCTGGGAACTTCCGATTCCGGTATCCGATACGCGGGAAGTATCGGAATTCAGTATCGGAATTCCGATACCGCAAATATCGGCCGATACCCGATACTTGCGGTATCGGAATGCTCAACACTACTTATGACTTGTATATGAACTATTGAATTGTAAAGTGCTGCAGAATATGTTGGCCCTATATAAATAAAGATTTATTATTATTATTATTATTATTATGAATAGTAACACAGGTAGTTGACTGAAAGTAAGTGCCGGCCTGACTGTCTGGGAGCCCTACTTACACAGGCAACCCACCAGATAGAGACCCAACTTTGAGTCTCCATATTTCAAAAGCTGTCACACAGCACTAAGGTGTCATCAATTTCCACAGAGTAGAAACAGTATAATGAGCATCTGACACACCTTCTTCTACAGGCAATCTACCAGATGGAGACCCAACTTGGAGTCTCCACAATTCCAAAAATTGTTTGTAACATCAGCAGCAGGCACAGAAGACACAACAAAGATGGCACATACAGTACTGCAATAACGCCAGATCAATACATGACACTAATAATGACTCCATTGCCTAGTCTGCCCAATCTGCGACTGGGGTGCAAAAGTCATCGGAGATCCATGACTTGTTCATTTTGATGAAAGTTATGTGGTCTACACCTTGAAGGGAAAGCTGAATGCACTTATCCATCAGGACACCACCAGTAGCACTGAAGACACATTCTGAGAGAACGCTGGCCGACAAGCATGACAAAACCTCCAAGGCGTGACAGGCGAGCTCAGGTCACTCAATTTTTGAAGAGCAAAATGTAAAAGGGTCCAACCCCCCCTAATGGCATTGATATTGCGCTCCAGATACTCCTGTACCATCCTCTCCAGTTGTTCATAACATGTCAGACTTGTACTTTGTTATGCTGGTGCACGGTCTGGTCTAAAAAATGTGTTAAATGACTCACTTATAATGCTTATACTACTTACACTGCTGCTGCTGCTAATGTTTTGGCGATGACGCCTTCATAGTCCGAGGGTTGGACGTCTACAACTGGGATGCACACTGTGTACCTCACTGCTGTCTTGAGGAAAACCACTCTTAAGATTGTCTACAAGTGTTTTTCAATCCCCAGCATGCTCTCATCTGGCTAAATTTACTCTTGTACCATGGATCTAACAGTGGTATCCCAGTAATCAGCACTATTTCCCACCATACAAATACAGACATCGTGTTGAAGATAGTGCAGCAAGAAGGCGCTCATGTGTTGGGCGTTGGCATGAGGTCCGAGTCCATGTTGTGTTGGTGGTAGGGTAACACTCAAGAATGCTTCCTCCATCCATTCCTGCTAACCACGGACAACAGAGAGTGTATCATTATCCTCTTCATCTCCTGACTGTTGCACATCCACCACCTCGTCCTATTCAATTTGGTCCTCGGCTCCTGCATCTTCACTAACAATTTGTCTGGTACTATGAACCCCCCTTGATGGCTATAAGCCACCCTCCCATTGTACTCACCTGTGTGATGGCAGTCAGGAAATTTGAGATATTATTTCTCTGGGACCATTACTTACTCACGCAGACTATTCAAAGTGTGCTCTAGCATGTAGATGATCGGAATAGTGTTGAGTCAGCACTAACCATCTTAGTAGCCATTTCAAAACTGTGGAGAAGGGTGCAGAGGTCCTTCACCTGTGCCCATTCTGCAAGCTTGATTTGTACCATGTACTACCATAACAAGATTATGCAAAACGACATACTGCACCAGAAATCATTCTTTTGTGCAACCACAACTGTGGAACTGAGAGCTGGCTGGTGTGCTGAGAGATGGCAGAGTATTGAGAACAGGACAAACTGCTGGACTGTGAATGAGGTGCAGGTGGAGATGTTATGGAGGATTGAGAAAGTTGTGTTGTGCTAGGTGACACAAAAGCAGCAGTCATGTCCACTTCCATAAATGCTGACGGACTTTTACTCACCCCAACTGTAAGGGGTAAACAAGTGGAGTTTCTGATGCAGGAGACCTGTGTGAGAAGACTTGGCATAGTGATGGAGGAGGAAGAAGCAGCAGATGGGATTGATGGGACAGCCGGTGGTTGACAATGCCTGCTAGTTCGCATTTCAGCATAGTGAGATTCCCACACTAAGGCATGTTGATCATGCATGTGCCGGTTCATGCATGTATTTGTAAAATTATTGCAATTTTTGCCTCCGCTGAGTATTTTTTTTACAAATATGACAGATAACGCGTGTTGGGTCATCATTTGTGGTGTCAAAAAAGGGCCAGACTAGGCAAGGCTTGCCGCCCCTGCGAACTACACACTTGCGACCGATGCTGGCCACAGCCATAGTTTGGGCTGAGGGTGCAGTGCTTGTTGTGGTTGAATCACTTTGTGTCTATGTGGGAAGACATAACGTAACCTCCTCATCTTCCTAATCCTTCACCTCCACTGCTGAGCTACTCAGCTGCTTTCCTCTGGGTTCACATCAATTGGGATCTACATCCTCATCATCATCTTCTCTGTTCTCACACTCCTCACCCTGAGAGTCACCATTTTCCTTTTTCCTGCCCTGACACCACAGTATAGGTCTGCATGCGCCTCTGGTATCTGAGTCTCATCAAGATCATCTTCAACCTAGATGGTTAATGTCTGGTAACGAGTGTCTGGAATTTGTTCGGGCCCTACTTTGTCCAGCCCGAGATCCAACATGAAAAATCTTTGGGCATTGGTGCAGATGCTTTCCTCCTCTGGATTCTGTTACTCTTTGGAGCAGACCTCTGATGCCCATGGAATACAATGTGTGAACAGCTCTGCAGAATTGCAATCTGTGATTTTCCACACTCAATTTAGCATTAGGAAATTTTTTACTTGGGAGAACAAGGATGATTGGGGTGCCACCTCTGAGGGTTGTACTGTGTGTGATGATAAGGTGGAGGAAGAGGAGGAGAGACCACTTGATACTGCACTTGCCATTCACTGGAGCACATGTTCTTTCTGAGCCTCATCTACAAGGCATACAGCTGTGAGGCAGCCAAAGAAAAGGAGTCGAGAAGGTTGGCCAGTAACAGATGTTGTCAGTAGTCTTTGGACAGGACGAGAACTTTCATTCACATTAACACCTAAGCCACGTACACATCGAACACCAAGCCTATTCCCCCTACCACCACGACCTTGCTTTTTCCCACTCGTATTGTAAGTAGCCTTCCCCTCTTGTACCCTGCTTTTTCACATCCTTTGGGCCATAGCTCTTACCTGTCACTAAATGAACAATCACTATTTATTTTCTTAGATAGCGTGCCTGAACAGTACTGTTATGCCTAACTATTTTTAAGTGGAAATCTGGCCTTCTGATTTGCCACTGAAATACAGTTTTACCAGAAATGATTTAGAGTAGGTAACTGAGCTTAATTAGAAGGCCAGATTTCAACTTAAAAATCATTAGGTCCAATATAGTAGTTCAGCCATTAAGCTCAGTTACCAGCTTAACTGAGGAAAAGTGGAAATCTGGCCTTCTGATTTGCCACTGAAACACAGTTTTAGCACAAATACGATTTGGAGTATTTAACCACTTCATTACCGAATGTATTTTCATTTTTGTGTTTTAGTTTTTTGCTCCCCTTCTTCCCAGAGCCATAACTTTTTTATTTCTTGGTCAATATAGCCATGTGAGGGCTATATCGAGGGCTATATATTATCACAGCTGACATCCGGCACTATGTGCCAGGAGCGGTCACGGACCTCTCCTGGCACATTAACCCCTGAAACACTGCGAACAAATAAGATCGCAGTGTTCCGGCGGCATAGGGAAGCATCGCGCAGGGAGGGGGCTCCCTGCGTGCTTCCCTGAGACCCTCAGAACAACGCGATGTGATCGCGTTGTTCAGAGGGTCTCCTACCTCCTCCTTGCAGGACCCAGATCCAAGATGGCCACGGGGGTCCTTCTGGGTCCTGCAGGGAGGTGGCTTGTCAGCGCCTGCTGAGAGCAGGCTTCGGCAAGCCTGCAGCACTGCCTGTCAGTATTTATTTCTATTTTTTCCATTAGGGTTAGGGTAAGGGTTAGGGCTAGGGTTGGGGTTGGGGCTAAAGTTTGGGTTAGGGTTGGGCTAAAGGTAGGGTTAGGGTTGGGGCTAAAGTTATGATTAGGGTTGGGGTTAAAGTTAGGGTTGGTGCTAAGGTTAGGGTTGAGGCTAGAGATGGGGTTAGGGTTTGGATTACATTTACGGTAGGGATTACTGTTGGGATTAGGGTTAGAGGTGTGTCAGGGTTAGGGGTGTGTTTAGGGTTAGGGTTGGGATTAGGGTTAGGAGTGTGTTCAGGTTAGGGGCGTGTTCGCGTTAGGGGTGTGGTTAGGGTTATGGTTAGGGTTGGGATTAAGGTTAGGGGTGTGTTTGGGTTAGGGTTGGAGTTAGAATTGGGGGATTTCCACTGTTTAGGCACATCAGGGGCTCTCCAAACGCAACATGGCATCAGATCTCAATTCCAGCCAATTCTGCGTTGAAAAAGTAAAACAGTGGTTAACCCCCACATATGGGGTATCAGTGTACTCAGGACAAATTGCACAACAACTTTTGCTGTCCCATTTCTCCTTTTACCCTTGGGAAAATACAAAACTGGGGGCTAAAATTCATTTTTGTGAAAATAAAAAGATGTATTTTCACTGCTCTGCGTTATAAACTGTAGTGAAACTGTTACAGAACTGCAACACAGAACAAGGATAGAAGGGGGAAAACTGACCCTGCACTGAGACTAGGCTGATACCCTACGATGGTGTGGGCGACCCATTTCTTGCGAATAGACCCATCGACGATCCTAGGTTAATCTCAAGTGAAGACCTATAGATAGGGGGAAGGAGGTCCCTAAAAGATCTAAGGACTGAGTATAAAAACAGGTCACCTCCTAATAGAAAATGCAGAGAAGGCTGCAGAACCCAAAGGAAAACAGAAACTAAGGATAGCAGAACTGGCGGTCCCAGAACTGCACAATATCAAACACAGAAAGCTATCAAAGCACCTAGCCAGAACTCTAGCGTATTAACACTGTTGTCCAGCAAAGACTGGGAGGCAGGTGCTGGGTTATAAAGGGTAATACAATCACCTGACCTAAGAAAACCCAGCACCAGGGGAAAAAGACCAGCAGCCAGAAACCACAACAAGATGGCGGATGGTCAAAAGCAAAACAGATTCTAACAGTACCTCCCATTTAACGAGGATCCTCCGGATCCTCTTGGCCGTGCCTTATTCGGAAATCACCTGTGAAAAGCCTTAATTGGCCTTGAGGCTGACACGTCCTCAGCTTTCACCCAGGAATTATCCTTGGGACCGAAACCCTTCCAGGACACGAGATACTGCAACCTTCCTCTGTGACACCTGGAATCTAAAATGCGTGAAATCTCAAGCCTCATCAACTGGAGGAACAGTCGGCATCGCCTCCTTATCTGGTGTGTCAACTTTATTCAGTAAAGATACATGAAAAACTGAATTAATTCTCCAGGACGAGGGGATATCCAATCTCATCGCTGCCGACTTGACAACCTGAACCACTTTGAAGGGTCCTACAAACTTAGGCCCCAGTTTTTTAGAAGGGATCTTCAAACGCAGATTCCTAGATGACAACCGGACCATGTCCCCAACTGCAAACAACGCCTCCCTTCTTTTATAGTCAAAATATTTCTTTGACCTCCTATCTGCCTCTTTCAGATTATGGCATTGGTTCAAACCCTGTCCAAATTTCCAGAAAAACTTTCCTCCTCAGGCACCGCTGCCCCAATCTTTGAAAATGGACCAAAAGATAGATGCCTCCCTGTACAGCAAAAAAAGAAAGGAGAACACCCAGCCGAGGAAGACGTATGATTATTAAGAGCTAGTGGTACATATTCCGACCACACCTGATTGTCTGCTACAAAACAACCCAAAAACTGCTCGACGTCCTAATTTTTCCTTTCGGTCTGTCCATTGGACTCCGGATGATAACCTGACGAAAATGACAAATGAACCTTTAATTTGTCACAAAAAGCATGCCAAAAGCGAGCCACAAAGTGTGGTCCTCTATCAGAAACAATGTCCGTGGGAACCCCATGGAGCCTGACAATCTCTTTCACAAATGCCTTAGCTAGAGTCATGGCACAGGGTAATTTATTGAAGAGGACCAGATGACTAGGGTTGAGCGAAACGGGTCGTTCATTTTCATAAGTCGCCGACTTTTGGCAAAGTCGGGTTTCATGAAACCCGACCCGATCCCTGTGTGGGGTCGGCCAAAGTCGCGTTTCAATGACGCGAAAAGCGCCATTTCTCAGCCAATGAAGGTGGACGCAGAGTATGGGCAGCGTGATGACATAGGTCTCAGTCCCCACCATCTTAGAGAAGGGCATTACAGTGATTGGCTTGCTTTCTGCGGCATCACACACAGGGGCTATAAAGTGGCGTTCCCGCCGACCGCCATCTTCCTGCTGCTGATCTGAGCATAGGGAGAGGTTGCTGCTGCTTCGTCAGAAGCAGGGATAGCGTTAGGCAGGGTCCATTAACCCCCAAACCTCTTGTGCTGTAGCGATTTCCACTGTCCAACACCACCTTTTCTTAGCAGGGACAGTGGAGGCTACATTTTCTTTTCCTTAGCGCTGTAGCTCATTGGGCTGCCCTAGAAAGCTCCCTGATAGCTGCATTGCTGTTTGTACACCGCTGTGCAAACCATCTGCTTTTTTCAAAGCACAAATCCTGTTGTTCCTTCCTTTCTGCACAGCTTTCTTGTTTGTTTGTCCACACTGTTGACTTTTTTTGTGCAGCAGTCAACTCCTTGTTATTGCTGGCTGCCATACATTGCTGAGATTACTGCAGGGAGATAGTAATTGTAGTACAGTCCCTTTTTTTTTTTGTTTGTTTCGTTATATCTCTTCAAGCCACTTTCTGCCACAGAAAATAGACTCTAATACAGCGGGCCAGATTTATTCACTAGTCTCCCTGAAGAAAAAAAAAGGGTGCAGATTAAAATTGGCAAATCTGTATGAGTGCCACTCCAGTGTGTGCCACCTGTCTCAAATTGTGTGCCACATTAAACCCAGTGTGTAATACTGGGTCAGATTTCTTTTAAATTCTCCCTGAAAAAAAAAAAGTTGTGGGAGATTAAGATTGGCATTTCTGCTTCTGTGCCACTCCAGTGTGTGCCACCTGTCTCAAATTGTATGTCACATTAATCCCAGTGTGTAACACTGGGTCAGATTTCTTTTAAATTCTCCCTGAAAAAAAAAAATAGTGGGAGATTAAGATTGGCATTTCTGCTTCTGTGCCACTCCAGTGTGTGCCACCTGTCTCAAATTGTGTGCCACATTAAACCTAGTGTGTAATACTGGGTCATATTTCTTTTAAATTCTCCCTGAAAAAAAAAATTGTGGGAGATTAAGATTGGCATTTCCGCTTCAGTGCCACTCCTGTGTGTGCGCCACCTGTCTCAAATTTTGTGCCACAGAACATATACTGTATGAGAGTTGGCCCCATTTCTTCAATATTCTCCCAGAAAAAATAAAAAGGGGGAGATTTGAATTGTTAGTGTCTGCATCTGCGTCAGTCCTGTTAGTGGCATATCTGTCTGCCACTGAAGCTGTGTACTGTTATACATTGGGCCTGATTTCCCCTGCAGTCTGACCCACCTATAAAGGGATATATAAATCCAACAGAAGTTTGAGTTCACCTTGTAACTGGTTTTACAGTAACAAATACAGTTAGTTTGCTTACGTTTTTCAAACAATGAGGAAGTCTGGTGGAAGAGGTCGTGGCCGTGGGCGGTCATTGCCAGCTGGTAATGATGGTAGTGGTGGTGGAGCATCAGGTGGTCGTGGGAAAAGCAATATAGCACCTAAGTCTCGAGTTGTTGAGCCAGGTTCGTCGTCTGGCTACACAAGGCCTCGAACGCTCCGTTTTCTGGGAGTAGGAAAACCGCTTTTAAAGCCGGAGCAGCAAGAACAAGTTTTGGCTTTCCTTGCTGACTCAGCCTCTAGCTCTTTCGCCTCCTCTTCTGAAACTGGTAAATGTAAAAGCAGCGCGTCGTTAGTGGATGTTCACGGTCAGAGACAAGTCACTTCCTTTGTCTTATTCACCAAGAACAACAGAGAAGGATGCGTCAGGCGACACAAAGGGTTACTCCATGGAGCTCTTTACACATACTGTTCCTGGGTTAGAAAGTGAAACAGTTAACAGGCCATCAGCGTCGGACTGGAGAACCTTGGGCACACCAGAGAAAATCATTCTTGGGGCCCACTATGTAGCTACATAGAAATAGATACAAGACCACCAATTGTGCGGTAAAAAGCGCTAATATCAGGGTATAAGATAAGGTAGTTCACGTCTTAATAATGTAGCAAGGGTTGGGGTAGCCCCCTCACAGAATATAATGTAGCCCCCTCATAAAATATAATGCAGTCCCCTCTCATAGAATATAATGCAGCACCCCACAAAATATAATGCAACCCTCTCAGGTATGACGCAGTCCCACCATAGAATATAATGTAGCACCCCATAGGGTATAATGCAGCCCCCCCTCATATAGTATAATGCCACCCACCACAGAATATAATGTAGTCCCCTGAGAGAATGCAGTTCCACCACAGAATATAATGCAGCCCCCCATAGAGTATACTGTAGCCCCCTCATATAGTATGATGTAGCCCCAATAATATTATGTACTCCCCTGAGAGAATAATGCAGCCCCACCACAAAATATAATGCAGCCCCCCATAGAGTATACTGTAACCCCTCATATAGTATGATGTAGTCCCCCATAATATAATGTAGTACCCTGAGTATAATGCAGTCCCCCCACAGAATATAATGTAGCCCCCCAGGGCCGTATTTAGAGTTTCTGCTGCCCTAGGCACTTTTAGCGCTGCCTCCCCTTTTGGTGAGTATGACACTATCGGCAGTGACTTTGGCAAGAATTGCTGATGTGAAAGTCGCCCTTTTAAGCAGATCGGGCAGTTTTTCTGCATCTGCCGCGTAACGGATCACTTATGGCAACACTGCGTTTGGCCTCATTCATTCATTCCCTATGGGATTTGCGGCACTTGCCGTGATTTGGCAAATGCGGTGCCATACCTCCCAACTTTTGAAGAAGGGAAGGAGGTATAAAGTCTGCAAATTTTAGGCCACGCCTCTGACCACACCCATTTCACAACTAGTCACACCCATATCCACGTCTCAACTGCAGCCATTTAGCACTGCTGATCACACTGTTTTATATACAATAATTATAAGCAAACAAAAATGTGGCCACACAGTGCTCCATACTGTATAACGGCCACACATGATGCTCAATACTGTATAACGGCCACACATAGTGCTCCATACTGTATAATGGCCACACATGATGCAGCATACTGTATAATGGCCACACACAGTTCTTCATACTGTATAATGGCCACACATGATGCTCCATAGTGTATAATGGCCACACATGGTGCTCCATAGTGTATAATGGCCACACATTGCTCCATACTGTATAATGGCCAGACAGTGCTCCATACTGTATAATAACCACCCACACATAGTGCTCCATACTGTATAACGGCCACACAGTTCTCCATACTGTATAATGATCCCACATAATGCTTAATACTGTATAATGGCCACAAATGATGCTCCATACTGTATAACGGCCACACATGATGCTCAATACTGTATAATGACCCCCCTCCTGTATGCATGGCTCATCTCCCTCCCATCCCATATACATAGCTCATATTACCCCTCCTGTATGCATGACTCATATCTCCCCATGTATGCATGGCTCATATCCCCCCCCTGTATGCATGGCTCATATTCCGCCCCTGTATGCATGGCTTATATTCCCCACTGTATGTATGGCTCATATTCCCCACTGCGTGCATGGCTCATATTCCCCCCTGTATGCCTGGCTTATATTCCCCCCTGTATGCATGGCTTATATTCCCCCCTGTATGCATGGCTCATATTCCCCCCTGTATGTATGGCTCATATTCCCCCCTGTATGCATGGCTTATATTCCCCCCTGTATGCATGGCTTATATTCCCCCCTGTATGTATGGCTCATATTCCCCCTGTATGCATGGCTTATATTCCCCCCTGTATGCATGGCTTATATTCCCCCCTTTATGCCTGGCTTATATTCCCCCCTGTATGCATGGCTTATATTCCCCCCTGTATGCCTGGCTTATATTCCCCCCTGTATGCATGGCTTATATTCCCCCCCTGTATGCCTGGCTTATATTCCCCTCTGTATGCATGGCTTATATTCCCCCCTGTATGCATGGCTTATATTCCCCCCTGTATGCATGGCTTATATTCCCCCCTGTATGCCTGGCTTATATTCCCCCCTGTATGCATGGCTTATATTCCCCCCTGTATGCATGGCTCATATTCACCCCTGTATGTATGGCTCATATTCCCCCTGTATGCATGGCTTATATTCCCCCCTGTATGCATGGCTTATATTCCCCCCTGTATGCATGACTTATATTCCCCCCTGTATGCCTGGCTTACATTCCCCCCTGTATGCATGGCTTATATTCCCCCCTGTATGCATGGCTTATATTCCCCCTGTGTGCATGGCTTATATTCCCCCCTGTATGCATGGCTTATATTCCCCCCTGTATGCCTGGCTTATATTCCCCCCTGTATGCATGGCTTATATTCCCCCCTGTATGCATGGCTTATATTCCCCCCTGTATGCATGGCTTATATTCCCCCCTTTATGCCTGGCTTATATTCCCCCCTGTATGCATGGCTTATATTCCCCCCTGTATGCCTGGCTTATATTCCCCCCTGTATGCATGGCTTATATTCCCCCCTGTATGCCTGGCTTATATTCCCCTCTGTATGCATGGCTTATATTCCCCCCTGTATGCATGGCTTATATTCCCCCCTGTATGCATGGCTTATATTCCCCCCTGTATGCCTGGCTTATATTCCCCCCTGTATGCATGGCTTATATTCCCCCCTGTATGCATGGCTTATATTCCCCCCTGTATGCATGGCTTATATCCCCCCTGTATGCCTGGCTTATATTCCCCCCTGTATGCATGGCTTATATTCCCCCCTTTATGCCTGGCTTATATTCCCCCCTGTATGCATGGCTTATATTCCCCCCTTTATGCCTGGCTTATATTCCTACCTGTATGCATGGCTCATATTCCCCCTGTATGCATGGCTTATATTCCCCCCTGTATGCATGGCTTATATTCCCCCCTGTATGCATGGCTATATTCCCCCCTGTATGCCTGGCTTATATTCCCCCCTGTATGCATGGCTTATATTCCCCCTGCATGCATGGCTTATATTCCCCCCTGTATGCATGGCTTATATTCCCCCTTTTATGCCTGGCTTATATTCCCCCCTGTATGCATGGCTTATATTCCCCCCTGTATGCATGGCTTATATTCCCCCCTATATGCATGGCTTATATTCCCCCCTGTATGCCTGGCTTATATTCCCCCCTGTATGCATGGTGTTCTGTCTTCATACACGTTGATACAGTGTGTGATCCGACACACGGCATAAACCACTTCTGTCTCCCAAATAAGCAGACTGTTCTCTGTAGTCTAACTTGTTTATTGGTAAACATGAGCGCGGTAAAACTATAAGAATACAAATGATTTGAGTAAGTATTGGGCAAATAATAACATGACTGCAACTAACAGGGAAAGCATACAGCATGATGCAACTACTATAATAACTACATACAGCAGGTAACCTAAAATCACATTTCCTGTGTACTGGCTGCTATACAGTTAATCATACTCTATAGAATATTACATAGCAAGAACAAGGATAATGATCTTACCGGATAAACTTAACCGGAATGGCAAGTAAGTGAGGTAGTTCCAACACAACAGAAAAGCACGTGTGTCCAGGAAGAACACAGAGAGAAAATGGAGTTTCCCCTTCCCATGATACCTTGGTGAATCCCAGAATGCAACACTCTAATAATTACTGAAAAACACAGGTAATAAATTTAACCACCACTGGGTGGTGCTACAACACAGCAAAACCAAAACTATGGTATTAAACCTTTTTAAACCTAGATACGAAACCCTGACCTTCGCTAGAATGGGCAGAACACTCCCCGCTTGGCATCAACCGATGCCACCCACAGGTTCTTTTGGCGAAAACAATAAGACAAGTTCCGTAACTGGTCTGAGGAATAGTTTACTCTCCCCGGACTTGCCTACTTTGACCTCGACCTTACGCACCTTCCCATCTTTGCTTGGGAGTATCTTAGTGATGAGGCCTAGTGGCCACTCATTACGGTGAGACTGGCTGTCTTTCATGAGAACGGCATCACCGGTTTTCATGTTTGGTTTGTCTGTCTGCCACTTCTTCCTGGGTTGTAAGGTGGACAGGTACTGCTTCCTCCATCTGTCCCAGAAGGTATTGGAGAGACTTTGGACCTGTCTCCATTGTCATCTGTAGAGGTCCTTGTTGCTAAATTCTCCAGGTGGAGCGCTGAGAACGCTAGCTTTCTGAGTAAGTAACATGGCAGGAGTGAGAATGGTCTGATCCTCAGAGTCACTAGAAAGTGAAGTCAATGGTCTAGAATTAATGATGGCCGAAACTTCTGCCAGGAATGTGGTCAAACTTTCATGTGTGAGTCTTGCGCTACCTGCTTACAAGAAGATGGAGTCAAGGATTCTGCGTGCTATTCCTATCATCCTCTCCCAAGCACCTCCCATGTGAGAAGAGTGTGGAAGATTGAAAGTCCAGGTGTATCCCTGCTCATTCAAGTATCTTTCCACCCTGGTGGTGTCTAGGTTGGAAGGAATTTGAAGTTCTTTCACTGCTCCTACAAAGTTGGTACCTCTTTCGGAGCGTATGTGCTTCACGGGTCTGGTTGCATGGTCCACAGGATTGTGGTTTGTGGACACATAATGCCACTGTTTAGGGTTGGTGGATCTCCTGATCCTTAGCATCTGATTGCTGACATAGACATAGAAACGACGAGTTTCATTGCAAATGTACCCCAACACTACCTTGCTGTCAGTGTAGAACTCGATTTCTTTGACCTCCAGGTCCATTTCTGTCGAGATAAGCTCAGCTAACTCTACTGCTAACACAGCTGCATAGAGTTCCAGTCTGGGTACTGTGTGTTCACAGAGTGGGGCCAGTTTTGTCCAGCTCATAACAAGCCTCACGTGGCATTGTTCGTTGATGTCAGTAGTTTTCAAATACGCCACTGCTGCAATTGCTTTGGTTGAGGCATCGCAGAAGATACAAAGCCTTTGCATCTTGATTTCTGTTGATGGCACATAAGCATATGGTTGTGCAACGTAGAGACTTGACAGGGCTTCTAAAGAGTTCTTCCATCTTACCCACAAGTCTCTTTTCTCACTGGGAAGCGGATCATCCCAATCGGACGTCTCTTGGGTGAAGTCTCTCAACATCATTTTACCTTGGATAGTTACAGGAGTTACAAATCCCAGAGGATCGTACAAGCTGTTCACAACGGACAGGACGCCTCTACGCGTGAAAGGTTTCTCTTCTTCGCTGATCTGGAAGGTGAATGCATCCTTTTTCAAATCCCAAAGTAAACCCAGGCTCCGCTGCATAGGAAGGGAGTCCGTGCTTAAATCCAAGTCTTTTAAATCGGTTGAGTAATCTTGAGAGGCAAAGGCTGCCATTAGTTTTTGGCTGTTGGAAGCAATTTTGTGCAACCTCAAATTGGATGAAGCGAGCATTTCTTGCGCCCTTTTCAGGAGACTGACTGCCAACTCATCTGTGGGTGTGGATTTCAGGCAGTCATCTACGTAGAAATCCTTTTCCACAAAAGATCTTACATCCGATCCGTACTTTGCTTCACCCTCTCTGGCTGAATGTCTAAGCCCATAGATAGCGACAGCAGGGGAAGGGCTGTTCCCGAAGATGTGTACCTTCATACGATATTCCACGATGTCCTTGTGGGGGTCATTATCGGGGTACCAGAAAAACCTCAAGTAGTTTCTGTGTTCTTCTTTAACAAGGAAGCAG
Organism: Ranitomeya imitator; assembly: GCF_032444005.1. Classification (NCBI taxonomy): domain Eukaryota; kingdom Metazoa; phylum Chordata; class Amphibia; order Anura; family Dendrobatidae; genus Ranitomeya; species Ranitomeya imitator. Next base: position 272,531,823 of record NC_091284.1, on the reverse strand, counting down.
TGAAACATCTGTTGTATGTCGGCCATAAATGCTACTGCATCTTTGCGGAAACGAAGAAGTACTCCCAGAAGTCTGTTGTTGAGGTCTGGACAAGACAGAAAGACGTCGTTTAAAGAAACACCTTCGTATCTGGCACTTGAGTCAAATACCACTCTTATCTGACCTGGTTTCTTTGGATGATACACGCCGAAAATTGGTAAATACCAACATTCCTCGAAATCTTGAAGTGCAGGTGCAATTTTCGCGTGGCCACTCTGGAATATTCTCTCCATGAAGGTAAAGAAGTGTTCTCTTGTTTCTGTAGCCTTCTGCAGTTTGCGTCTAAGGGAGACAAATCGACTGTAGACAAGTTCTCTGTTGTTGGGTAAGAGTTGCCTCTGTGGTTTGAATGGTAAGAGTGCAACCCAACTCTTTGATTCATCTCTTACTATCTCCCGCTCCATGATGTCCAAGAACAGTCTGTCCTCTATGGACGTTGCTACCTGGTTGTCTTCTCTTGGCCTGTGGAAAACTGTGCACCCTATATGATCTTCCTCACCGTCGCATGCATGGTATTCACAGGAAGGATCTGACAAAGGAAAAGAGGAAGGGTAGACTAAAAATGGTATGCACAACCCCAAATATAAAGACAATCGGTAGCTACATAAAGCAAAACACCTTTATTAAACACCTCAAAAAACATGTTAAAAACATTTAAAATCAAATATCCAAATCCCTATACCCACCATATCCCACAATAAATGACAGTCCCATAATACAATATGTTAACAGTAAACATATATCCTACCCTAGGTGCACCTAATCAAATGTGCTCTCCTGCAAAATGTGCCTATACAGGCCGCAAAGGACTTGACCACAATATGTCGGTATCCACTGCTAATAACCAGAAAATGCAACATCAATGCCATACATGGTCCTAGGATAAAAATGTAGTGGCATACTATATAACAGCCGTGGATACAACCTGTCCTGCGTAAATTCTGGTATATGGAGATGCAGCGATGTCAAAAGGCACAGGGCACCACAGGGGTTAAATCCACATAGAGCCAGGGAACAAAAGAGCCCCAAAATGGCCCTGAGGTAGGAGGAGGATAGGGTGGGAACGCACCCCACGCGTATCGCTGCCGCAGCAGCTTCGTCAGGGGAAGTGAAGCTGACGAAGCTGCTGCGGCAGCGATACGCGTGGGGTGCGTTCCCACCATATCCTCCTCCTACCTCAGGGCCATTTTGGGGCTCTTTTGTTCCCTGGCTCTATGTGGATTTAACCCCTGTGGTGCCCTGTGCCTTTTGACATCGCTGCATCTACATATACCAGAATTTACGCAGGACAGGTTGTATCCACGGCTGTTATATAGTATGCCACTACATTTTTACCCTAGGACCATGTATGGCATTGATGTTGCATTTTCTGGTTATTAGCAGTGGATACCGACATATTGTGGTCAAGTCCTTTGCGGCCTGTATAGGCACATTTTGCAGGAGAGCACATTTGATTAGGTGCACCTAGGGTAGGATATATGTTTACTGTTAACATATTGTATTATGGGACTGTCATTTATTGTGGGATATGGTGGGTATAGGGATTTGGATATTTGATTTTAAATGTTTTTAACATGTTTTTTGAGGTGTTTAATAAAGGTGTTTTGCTTTATGTAGCTACCGATTGTCTTTATATTTGGGGTTGTGCATACCATTTTTAGTCTACCCTTTCTCTTTTCCTTTGTCATGTTCCATATGTAGACTAAGTATTGCACCCCTTGATGGTTATTGTGACATTATACATTGGTGCGCCCCTTTCTATCTTTACTCTTTCACAGGAAGGATCAGCTAATGGACAAGGTGGAGGGGCGTTGTGTGGCAATTCTTTAATCAGGAAACTGCTCTCGCATGGCTGGAAGAGAGACGGACGTCCATTCTCGAGGGTATTGGTGAGCATGCTGTTGACTGATGTCGGCCTGTGTGCTCCACCCAAACAGACGTCTCCCACAATGACCCATCCTAGGTCAAGTCTCTGAGCATATGGGGCGTTTTGTGGGCCGTTGATCTGTCCTCTAGCCTTGTGGACCCGTAGAATGTCTCTTCCGAGGAGTAAGACGATAGGGGCCCCTTGGTCAAGCTCCGGTATCAGGTGAGCTATACGTCTCAAGTGGGTGTGATGAGCTGCTACCTCCGGTGTAGGTATCTCAGACCTGTTGTCGGGAATTTGGTTACACTCCAGTATTGATGGCAAGGATAAGCAGGTTTGACCGTCTATAGACTCAACTTTGAATCCGGTCGCTTTTCTCCCCGCCGTCTCGACAGTACCTGCACATGTCTTCAAGGAGTACGGAGAACCGGGACCAGCAATGTTGAAGGTGTTGAAGAAAAAGGGCTTAGCTAGAGACCTGTTGCTCTGATCGTCCAATATTGCATATACCTTGATTGCCTTATCCCGTTGGCTCGCTGGGAATACTCTGACAAGACAGATCTTCGAGCAGGATCTTCCTGCTACAAATTCCTTGCAGATCTCTGTACATTGAGAAGTGACCACTGGGGTGTCAATGTCAGTGTCCGTCTGTTTTTCGGCAGACTCTTCTACTCGCGACGATACCCCTGAGGGTGGTCCAGGGTGTAAAGCCGTGTTGTGCTCCACACTACTGCATTCTGCGCATTTCACACTGGTTTCACAGTTCTTGGCAAAGTGTGAGGTAGTCGCGCAGCATCTGAAGCATATTTTTTTTTCCTTTAGGAAGCTCTTACGGTCTTCTAGAGGCTTCTCCCTGAAGGCTCTACATTTTAGTAGAGGGTGAGGTTTCTTGTGTAAGGGGCAGTGTTTGCTGAGATCCTGAGTAGTGTTGAGCGATACCGTCCGATACTTGAAAGTATCGGTATCGGATAGTATCGGCCGATACCCGAAAAGTATCGGATATCACCGATACCGATATCCGATACCAATACAAGTCAATGGGACACCAAGTATCGGAAGGTATCCTGATGGTTCCCAGGGTCTGAAGGAGAGGAAACTCTCCTTCAGGCCCTGGAATCCACATAAATGTGTAAAATAAAGAATTAACAATAAAAAATATTGATATATTTACCTCTCCGGCGGCCCCTGGACATCGCAGCGTGTAACCGGCAGGCTTCTTTGTTTAAAATGAGCGCGTTTAGGACCTGCGAATGACGTCACGGCTTCTGATTGGTCGCGTGCCGTTCATGTGACCGCCACGCGACCAATCAGAAGCCGCGACGTCATTCGCAGGTCCTAAATTCCTAGAATGAGGAGTTTAGTGCCTGCGAATGACGTCGCCGCTTGTGATTGGTCGCGTGGCGGTCACATGAGCGGCACGCGACCAATCAGAAGCCGCGACGTCATTCTAAGGTCCTAAACGCGCTCATTTCAAAGAAAGAAGCCTGCCGGTTACACGCTGCGATGTCCAGGGGCCGCCGGAGAGGTGAATATATCAAAATTTTTTATTTTAATTCTTTATTTTACACATTTATGTGGATCCGATACCAATACCCGATACCACAAAAGTATCGGATCTCGGTATCGGAATTCCGATACCGCAAGTATCGACCGATACCCGATACTTGCGGTATCGGAATGCTCAACACTAATCCTGAGGTTTGTCCTCCTCTGGAGAGGACTTACTTGCCCTGTAAGGAAAACCTGTGGAGGTAACATTAGTTTTGTGTACTGCCACTGGTGCTTTACTGGGTTTTACACCGGAGGCAGTGGTACATGACATAGTGAAATCAAAACTGGGGTCAGTTCTAACTTTAGCCTGCTGAGCAACAAAGTCTACAAACACCCTGAAAGGAGGAAATGGCACCTTATGAGCCTGTTTGTAACGGGACCCGTGACGGACCCACTTTTCTTGTAAGTTGTAAGGGAGCTTTTGGACAATCGGGTTGACACCTCTGGCAGTGTCCAGGAATGCCAACCCTGGTAGGTCACCTTCTGCCTGAGAAGCATGTACCTCCATTAACAAGTCGCTCAGTTCCCTGAGCTTTTGATAACCCTTATTTGCTATCTTGGGGAAATCATCAATTCTTTTATACAAAGCATTTTCTATAGCTTCTATTGAACCATAACATTCTTCTAGTCTCTCCCACACCATGCGAAGTCCTGTGTGTGGATATTTTATGTTAATGTTCCTGATTCTTTTGGCGTGTTCAGCTGACTCGCTCCCAAGCCACTTAACCAGTAGATCTAACTCTTCACTACTGGAAAGATGCAAGTCTCTGATGGCATTCTGGAAGGAGGCTCGCCATGCTCTGTAGCTTTCAGCTCGATCAGTGACCTTTACAAGTCCCTTCGTCACCAGCTCCCGGTGGGTAAAGAACCTTGCAAAGTTCATAGTGGCTGAGTCAGTGCCGACATGAGCTGGTGTGCTGTTGTCATGCGGTGTGTGTGGTGCATCTTCATACCTGGTAGGAGCTTCTGGCTTAGGAAAGTCTGTATAAAACCGTTCTGAAGCGAAGGGTGTCCCTGTCAGTCTGGGAGGAGGCCGTACCTTCTGTTCTGTAAGACGGTAGTGGTGGTCGACGTCGTTGCGCAGTATACCTTCCTGCTTCCAGTACGGTGTTTGGAGGAAGGATCTCTGGTAATCTGTATAGGCTGGTTGGTGTAACGGATCAGGGTTATCGTCTATTCTAGAATGTTGGTGGACATATTCTGAGACGCGTTGAGCTGGGTCCTGATGATCGAGGTCTGGTCCACGTATGTCGCTGTCACGCTCGGATTCAGGACACTCCATGGCTTCTAAGAACTCAGCTTTGACTACTGCGGCTGCTGCTTCTTTTTCAGCGGAAAGCCTTTCTAAGGTCGCTCGCAGGCGTGCTGTATCTGCGTCTCTATCGGCTTGCAGGCGGGCTCTTTCTGCTTCTTGCTCAGCTTGCAGGCGGGCTCTTTCTGCTTCTTGGCAGGCTCTTTCTGCTTCTCTATCTGCTTGCAGGCGGGCTCTTTCTGCTTCTTGCTCTGCTTGTCTTAACTTTAACTGCATCTCTTGTGCAGCGAAGGAGGATCTTACCTTCGACGCCTCAGCTTCTGCTTGGGCGAGGGTGACAGACCTTTTCGAGGAAGACTTGCTAGAGCGGCTTGTTTGGGACCTCGTCCTGAGTGAGGATGCTCGACTTGCAGACATTGTGTGTCCGTTTGCAAGCTGCAGGACGTCTCAGCGTGGGTAGGAATTACTTCAGCGTGGACTGAGATGTGTAGCGCTTGGCGGGCAATATGGCGGCCGCTGCGGTATCTGCAGGCTGTGCGGTGTGGTACAAGCGGCTCTGTAAGTGGTCTTTGTTATTGCTGGCGTCTAGCCTGGTTTTGCTAGCCTCCGCTGGTATTTAGCTTCTGTTTTACTGCTTGCTGGTATCTAGCCTGCGTTTTACTGGCCTCCGCTGGTATCTAGAATCCGTTTTACTGTTCTGTCTTCATACACGTTGATACGGTGTGTGATCCGACATACGGCATAAATCACTTCTGTCTCCCAAATAAGCAGATTGTTCTCTGTAGTCTAACTTGTTTATTGGTAAACATGAGCGCGGTAAAACTATAAGAATACAAATTATTTGAGTAAGTATTGGGCAAATAATAACATGACTGCAACTAACAGGGAAAGCATACAGGATGATGCAACTACTAAAATAACTACATGAAGACACAAAAGAGAATAGTAAAACCAAAAACACTCAGTTTGAAAAAATGTTGCAGTAATCCGCAAGTGCTAGTAAAAGATGTAAAAAACAGGGTATTTGGTTGATACTTTTTTGCAAAAAATGTATACTAAGCTGCTCTACCAATCTTCACGGTATACCCTTATCAGAGCAGTCCTAACTAATGTATGCAATCCCTATCTGATATATTTAAAAACCTGATCATCTGTATATAACCTGTGTGAACAGGGTTCAGAGAGGAAAAATCCATGTGTGCATACAGGGTAGAACAGCTTTTGTGCAGATAGCCCAAGAGGAGTGGTGGAACTCCCCAGTCTTGTAGACACAAGAGAACAATTATGGAAACAGGAACACATGGGCTACTTGCACAGTGAACAAGTCTGTATGATCATGTTCACACACCACCAAGAAACCTGAAGACACAAAAGAGAATAGTAAAACCAAAAACACTCAGTTTGAAAAAATGTTGCAGTAATCCGCAAGTGCTAGTAAAAGATGTAAAAAACAGGGTATTTGGTTGATACGTTTTTTGCAAAAAATGTATACTAAGCTGCTCTACCAATCTTCACGGTATACCCTTATCAGAGCAGTCCTAACTAATGTATGCAATCCCTATCTGATGTATTTAAAAACCTGATCATCTGTATATAACCTGTGTGAACAGGGTTCAGAGAGGAAAAATCCATGTGTGCATACAGGGTAGAACAGCTTTTGTGCAGATAGCCCAAGAGGAGTGGTGGAACTCCCCAGTCTTGTAGACACAAGAGAACAATTATGGAAACAGGAACACATGGGCTACTTGCACAGTGAACAAGTCTGTATGATCATGTTCACACACCACCAAGAAACCTGAAGACACAAAAGAGAATAGTAAAACCAAAAACACTCAGTTTGAAAAAATGTTGCAGTAATCCGCAAGTGCTAGTAAAAGATGTAAAAAACAGGGTATTTGGTTGATACGTTTTTTGCAAAAAATGTATACTAAGCTGCTCTACCAATCTTCACGGTACCGATACCCTGCTTGGGCTATCTGCACAAAAGCTGTTCTACCCTGTATGCACACATGGATTTTTCCTCTCTGAACCCTGTTCACACAGGTTATATACAGATGATCAGGTTTTTAAATACATCAGATAGGGATTGCATACATTAGTTAGGACTGCTCTGATAAGGGTATACCGTGAAGATTGGTAGAGCAGCTTAGTATACATTTTTTGCAAAAAACGTATCAACCAAAACTTAACCGGAATGGCAAGTCAGTGAGGTAGTTCCAACACAACAGAAAAGCACGTGTGTCCAGGAAGAACACAGAGAGAAAATGGAGTTTCCCCTTCCCATGATACCTTGGTGAATCCCAGAATGCAACACTCTAATAATTACTGAAAAACACAGGTAATAAATTTAACCACCACTGGGTGGTGCTACAACACAGCAAAACCAAAACTATGGTATTAAACCTTTTTAAACCTAGATACGAAACCCTGACCTTCGCTAGAATGGGCAGAACACTCCCCGCTTGGCATCAACCGATGCCACCCACAGGTTCTTTTGGCGAAAACAATAAGACAAGTTCCGTAACTGGTCTGAGGAATAGTTTACTCTCCCCGGACTTGCCTACTTTGACCTCGACCTTACGCACCTTCCCATCTTTGCTTGGGAGTATCTTAGTGATGAGGCCTAGTGGCCACTCATTATGGTGAGACTGGCTGTCTTTCATGAGAACGACATCACCAGTTTTCATGTTTGGTTTGTCGGTCTGCCACTTCTTCCTGGGTTGTAAGGTGGACAGGTACTGCTTCCTCTGTTATGAACAGGTGATTCAGAACCACAATGGACCTAGTGGTTAAGAGCACACAAAGTGACCTGACAGTTACCAATAACATAGGACGAGCTCTGAGACGTGGGAACTCTGCTGACCGCAATCCCTAATCCTATCAAACCACACTAGATGTAGCCGTGGAGCGCTCCTGACCAGTCCTAGGCGCCTCGGGCACAGCCTGAGAAACTAGCTAGCCCTAAGATAGAAATATAAGCCTACCTTGCCAAAGAGAAATTCCCCAAAGGAAAAGGCAGCCCCCTGTTGAGATGAAAATACAAACACAGAGATGAAATAGATTTTAGCAAAGTGAGGCCCAACTTACTGAACAGACCGAAGATAGGAAAGATAGCTTTGCGGTCAACACAAAACCCTACAAACAACCACGCAGGGGGCGCAAAAAGACCCTCCGTACCGACTAACGGTACGGAGGTACACCCTCTCCGTCTCAGAGCTTCCAGCAAACGAGAAAAACCAATATAGCAAGCTGGACAGAAAATAAAGCGAGCAAAATTAACACAAGCAAATCTTAGCTTATGCAGGATAGACAGGCCACAGGAATGATCCAGGAGAGAGCAAGACCAATACTAGAACATTGACTGGAGGCCAGGAGCAAAGCACTAGGTGGAGTTAAATAGAGCAGCACCTAACGACTTAACCTCGTCACCTGAGGAGGGAAACTCAGAAGCCGCAGTACCACTCACATCCACCAAAGGAAGCTCATAGACAGAACCAGCCGAAGTACCACTCATGACCACAGGAGGGAGCTTGACCACAGAATTCACAACAGTACCCCCCCTTGAGGAGGGGTCACCGAACCCTCACCAGAGCCCCCAGGCCGACCAGGATGAGCCATATGAAAGGCGCGAACCAGATCGGCAGCATGGACATCAGAGGCAAAGACCCAGGAATTATCTTCCTGACCATAACCTTTCGACTTAACCAGATACTGGAGTTTCCGTCTCGAAACACGAGAATCCAAAATCTTCTCCACTATATACTCCAACTCCCCCTCAACCAAAACCGGGGCAGGAGGATCAACGGATGGAACCACAGGTGTCACGTATCTCCGCAACAATGACCTATGGAATACGTTATGGATGGAAAAAGAAGCTGGAAGGGTCAAACGAAAAGACACAGGATTAAGAACCTCAGAAATCCTATACGGACCAATGAAACGAGGCTTAAACTTAGGAGAGGAAACTTTCATAGGAATATAACGAGATGACAACCAAACCAAATCCCCAACACTAAGTCGGGGACCCACACAGCGCCTGCGGTTAGCGAAACGTTGAGCCTTCTCCTGGGACAAAGTCAAATTGTCCACTACATGAGTCCAAATCTGCTGCAACCTGTCCACCACAGTATCCACACCAGGACAGTCCGAAGACTCAACCTGCCCTGAAGAGAAACGAGGATGGAACCCAGAATTGCAGAAAAATGGCGAAACCAAAGTAGCCGAGCTGGCCCGATTATTAAGGGCGAACTCAGCCAAAAGCAAAAAGGACACCCAATCATCCTGATCAGCAGAAACAAAACATCTCAGATATGTTTCCAAGGTCTGATTGGTTCGTTCATTCTGGCCATTTGTCTGAGGATGGAAAGCCGAGGAAAAAGACAAATCAATGCCCATCCTAGCACAAAAGGCTCGCCAAAACCTCGAAACAAACTGGGAACCTCTGTCAGAAACGATGTTCTCTGGAATGCCATGTAAACTAACCACATGCTGGAAGAACAATGGCACCAAATCAGAGGAGGAAGGCAATTTAGACAAGGGTACCAAATGGATCATCTTAGAAAAGCGATCACAAACCACCCAAGTGACTGACATTTTTTGAGAGACGGGGAGATCCGAAATAAAATCCATAGAGATATGTGTCCAAGGCCTCTTCGGGACCGGCAAGGGCAAAAGCAACCCACTGGCACGAGAACAGCAGGGCTTAGCCCGAGCACAAATCCCACAGGACTGCACAAAAGAACGCACATCCCGCGACAGAGACGGCCACCAAAAGGATCTAGCCACTAAATCTCTGGTACCAAAGATTCCAGGAAGACCAGCCAACACCGAACAATGAACCTCAGAGATAACTCTATTCGTCCACCTATCAGGGACAAACAGTTTCTCCGCTGGGCAACGGTCAGGTCTATTAGCCTGAAATTTTTGCAGCACCCGCCGCAAATCAGGGGAGATGGCAGACAAAATTACCCCCTCTTTAAAAATACCCGCCGGCTCAGGTAAACCCGGAGAGTCGGGCACAAAACTCCTAGACAGGGCATCCGCCTTAACATTTTTAGAGCCCGGAAGGTACGAAACCACAAAGTCGAAACGGGAGAAAAACAGCGACCAACGAGCCTGTCTAGGATTCAACCGTTTGGCAGACTCGAGATAAGTCAAGTTCTTGTGATCAGTCAAGACCACCACGCGATGCTTAGCTCCTTCAAGCCAATGACGCCACTCCTCGAATGCCCACTTCATGGCCAGCAACTCTCGAATGCCAACATCATAATTTCGCTCAGCAGGCGAAAACTTCCTGGAAAAGAAGGCGCATGGTTTCATCACCGAGCAATCCGAGCTTCTTTGCGACAAAACAGCCCCTGCTCCAATTTCAGAAGCATCAACCTCGACCTGGAACGGGAGCGAAACATCTGGTTGGCACAACACAGGGGCAGAAGAAAAACGACGCTTCAACTCTTGAAAAGCTTCCACAGCAGCAGAAGACCAATTGACCACATCAGCACCCTTCTTGGTTTAAATCAGTCAACGGTTTAGCAATACTAGAAAAATTATTGATGAAGCGCCGCTAAAAATTAGCAAAGCCCAGGAACTTTTGCAGACTCTTCAGAGATGTCGGCTGAGTCCAATCAAAAATGGCCTGAACTTTAACAGGGTCCATCTCGATAGTAGAAGGGGAAAAAATGAACCCCAAAAATGAAACCTTCTGAACACCAAAGAGACACTTTGACCCCTTCACAAACAAAGAATTTGCACGCAGGACCTGGAAAACCATTCTGACCTGCTTCACATGAGACTCCCAATCATCCGAGAAGACCAAAATATCATCCAAGTATACAATCAGGAATTTATCCAGGTACTCTCAGAAGATGTCATGCATAAAGGACTGAAACACTGATGGAGCATTAGAAAGCCCGAATGGCATAACCAGGTACTCAAAATGGCCCTCGGGCGTATTAAGTGCATTTTTCCATTCATCGCCTCGTTTAATACGCACAAGATTATACGCACCACGAAGATCTATCTTGGTGAACCAACTAGCCCCCTTAATCCGAGCAAACAAATCAGACAGCAGCGGCAAGGGATACTGAAATTTGACCGTGATTTTATTTAGAAGGCGGTAATCAATACAAGGTCTCAGCGAACCGTCCTTCTTGGCCACAAAAAAGAACCCTGCTCCCAATGGCGACGATGACGGGCGAATATGACCCTTCTCCAAGGATTCTTTTACGTAACTCCGCATAGTGGCGTGCTCAGGCACAGATAAATTAAACAGTCGACCTTTAGGAAACTTACTACCAGGAATCAAATCGATAGCACAATCACAATCCCTATGCGGAGGTAGGGCATTGGACTTGGGCTCATCAAATACATCCCGGTAATCTGACAAGAACTCTGGGACCTCAGAAGGGGTAGATGACGAAATAGAAAAAAATGGAACATCACCATGTACGCACTGACAACCCCAGCTGGACACAGACATAGATTTCCAATCTAATACTGGGTTATGGACTTGTAGCCATGGCAACCCCAACACGACCACATCATGCAGATTATGCAACACCAGAAAGCGAATATCCTCCTGATGCGCAGGAGCCATGCACATGGTCAGCTGGGTCCAATACTGAGGCTTATTCTTGGCCAAAGGAGTAGCATCATTTCCTCTCAATGGAATAGGACACTGCAAGGGCTCCAAGATAAACCCACAGCGCCTAGCATACTCCAAGTCCATCAAATTCAGGGCAGCGCCTGAATCCACAAATGCCATGACAGAATAGGAAGACAAAGAGCAGATCAAAGTAACGGACAAAAGAAATTTCGACTGTACCGTACCAATGGTGGCAGACCTAGCGAACCGCTTAGTGCGCTTAGGACAATCAGAGATAGCATGAGTGGAATCACCACAGTAGAAACACAGCCCATTCTGACGTCTGTGTTCTTGCCGTTCAGCTCTGGTCAAAGTCCTATCGCACTGCATAGGCTCAGGTTTACGATCAGATAATACCGCCAAATGGTGCACAGTTTTACGCTCACGCAAGCGTCGACCGATCTGAATGGCCAAAGACATAGACTCATTCAGACCAGCAGGCATAGGAAATCCCACCATGACATCCTTAAGGGCTTCAGAGAGACCCTTTCTGAAAATTGCTGCCAGCGCACATTCATTCCATTGAGTGAGCACAGACCACTTCCTAAAATTCTGACAATAAATCTCTATCTCATCCTGACGCTGACACAGAGCCAGCAAATTTTTCTCTGCCTGATCCACTGAATTAGGTTCATCATACAGCAATCCGAGCGCCAGAAAAAACGCATCAATATTACATAATGCAGGATCTCCTGGCGCAAGGGAAAATGCCCAGTCTTGAGGGTCGCCACGTAATAACGAAATAATGATCTTAACTTGTTGAACTGGGTCACCAGAGGAGCGGGGTTTCAAAGCCAGAAATAGTTTACAATTATTTTTAAAATTCAGAAACTTAGCTCTATTTCCAGAAAACAACTCAGGAATAGGAATTTTAGGTTCCAACATAGGATTCCGAACCACTAAATCTTGAATGTTCTGTACATTTATAGCGAGATTATCCATCAAAGAGGACAGACCTTGAATGTCCATGTCTACACCTGTGTTCTGAACCAGCCTGATATAAAGGGGAAAAAAGAGACAAAACACAGTGCAAAAAAAAAAAAATGGTCTCAGAACTTCTCTTTTCCCTCTATTGAGAAGCATTAGTACTTTGGGCCTCCAGTACTGTTATGAACAGGTGATTCAGAACCACAATGGACCTAGTGGTTAAGAGCACACAAAGTGACCTGACAGTTACCAATAACATAGGATGAGCTCTGAGACGTGGGATCTCTGCTGACCGCAATCCCTAATCCTATCAAACCACACTAGATGTAGCCGTGGAGCGCTCCAGACCAGTCCTAGGCGCCTCGGGCACAGCCTGAGAAACTAGCTAGCCCTAAAATAGAAATATAAGCCTACCTTGCCTCAGAGAAATTCCCCAAAGGAAAAGGCAGCCCCCCACATATAATGACTGTGAGTTGAGATGAAAATACAAACACAGAGATGAAATAGATTTTAGCAAAGTGAGGCCCAACTTACTGAACAGACCGAAGGTAGGAAAGATAGCTTTGCGGTCAACACAAAACCCTACAAACAACCACGCAGAGGGCGCAAAAAGACCCTCCGTACCGACTAACGGTACGGAGGTACACCCTCTGCGTCTCAGAGCTTCCAGCAAGCGAGAAAAACCAATATAGCAAGCTGGACAGAAAATAAAGCGAGCAAAAATAACACAAGCAAAACTTAGCTTATGCAGGATAGACAGGCCACAGGAACGATCCAGGAGAGAGCAAGACCAATACTAGAACATTGACTGGAGGCCAGGAGCAAAGCACTAGGTGGAGTTAAATAGAGCAGCACCTAACGACTTAACCTCGTCACCTGAGGAAGGAAACTCAGAAGCCGCAGTACCACTCACATCCACCAAAGGAAGCTCATAGACAGAACCAGCCGAAGTACCACTCATGACCACAGGAGGGAGCTTGACCACAGAATTTACAACATTCCTCCATCTGTCCCAGAAGGTATTGGAGAGACTTTGGACTTGTCTCCATTGTCGTCTGTAGAGGTCCTTGTTGCTAAATTCTCCAGGTGGAGTGCTGAGAACGCTGGCTTTCTGAGTAAGTAACATGGCAGGAGTGAGAATGGTCGGATCCTCAGAGTCACTAGAAAGTGAAGTCAATGGTCTAGCATTAATGATGGCCGAAACTTCTGCCAGGAATGTGGTCAAACTTTCATGTGTGAGTCTTGCGCTACCTGCTTACAATTAGATGGAGTCAAGGATTCTGCGTGCTATTCCTATCATCCTCTCCCAAGCACCTCCCATGTGAGAAGAGTGTGGAAGATTGAAAGTCCAGATGCATCCCTGCTCATTCAAGTATCTTTCCACCCTGGTGGTGTCTAGGTTGGAAGGAATTTGAAGTTCTTTCACTGCTCCTACAAAGTTGGTACCTCTTTCGGAGCGTATGTGCTTCACGGGTCTGGTTGCATGGTCCACAGGATTGTGGTTTGTGGACACATAATGCCACTGTTTAAGGTGGTGCTACAACACAGCAAAACCAAAACTATGATATTAAACCTTTTTAAAGCTAGATACGAAACCCTGACCTTCGCTAGAATGGGCAGAACACATGGCTTATATTCCCCCCTGTATGCATGGCTTATATTCCCCCCTGTATGCATGGCTTATATTCCCCCCTGTATGCATGGCTTATATTCCCCCCTGTATGCCTGGCTTATATTCCCCCCTGTATGCATGGCTTATATTCCCCCCTGTATGCATGGCTTATATTCCCCCCTGTATGCATGGCTTATATTCCCCCCTGTATGCATGGCTTATATTCCCCCCTGTATGCATGGCTTATATTCCCCCCTGTATGCCTGGCTTATATTCCCCCCTGTATGCATGGCTTATATTCCCCCCTGTATGCATGGCTTATATTCCCCCCTGTATGCCTAGGTTATATTCCCCCCTGTATGCATGGCTCATATTCCCCCCTGTATGCATGGCTCATTTTCCCCCCTGTGTGAATGGCTTATATTCCCCCCTGTATGCCTGGCTTATATTCCCCCCTGTATGCCTGGCTTATATTCCCCCCTGTATGCCTGGCTTATATTCCCCCCTGTATGCATGGCTTATATTCCCCCTGTATGCATGGCTTATATTCCCCCCTGTATGCATGGCTTATATTCCCCCCTGTATGCATGGCTTATATTCCCCCCTGTATGCTTGGCTTATACTGCCCCCTGTATGCATGGCTCATATTCCCCCCTGTATGCATGGCTTATATTCCCCCCTGTATGCCTGGCTTATATTCCCTCCTGTATGCATGGCTTATTTTCCCCCCTGTATGCATGGCTTATATTCCCCCCTGTATGCATGGCTTATATTCCCCCCTGTATGCATGGCTTATATTCCCCCCTGTATGCATGGCTTATATTCTCCCCTGTATGCATGGCTTATCTCTCTGCACCCGCACCTGCTCCTGCTCCTGCTCAGCGCGCTGGCTTATGTCCTCCTTCATTCCCCCCGTCCCTCATACTCACCTGTCCCACTGTACGGCCGTGCCGACATCCCTCGCGCTCTGTCCCGACTCCAGGCGGCGGTGGCGCCGGCGCAGCACCTTCTTCCTGCTTGAGCGGTCATGTGACACCGCACATTTAAGGTCATGAATATGCGCATATTCAATGACCTTAATGAGCGGTGTCACGTGGCCGCTCGTTCAGGATGAGCTGCAGTGCAGATGCCGAGACCATCGCTGGAGCAGGTGGGTGAGTATTCAAGGCGGGCGGCGGGGGGGCCCTGGAGCAGTTGGGGCCCTGCCAGTAGGTGTCAGTGCCAGGGCCCACCGGAGGATCCACCGGTTCCCCGGTGGGCCAGTCCGAGCCTGCAGGCCATGCCCATTACAAGTTGAATCGGACATGGAGTGCACAGATGCACAGCCACAGCCAGATTACTATGCTGTTCCTTTGACTCAGACCACAACATTGCCCTCGCGGTGTACTGATCCAGAATCAGACCCTGATGAGTCTATGGTGCCCCGTCACGAATGCTATACCACCGGCTTACACGGTGACACAGATGAAGTTGCACACGAGATAGAAGAGGAGGTCATAGATGACCCAGTTGCTGACCCCAATTGGCAGCCATTGGGGGAACAGGGTGCAGGCGGCAGTAGCTCTGAAGCAGAGGAGGAGGAACTGCAGAAGGCATCAACATCGCAACAGGTTCCATCTGCCACGCCCGTATCTGGCCAAAACCAATTGTAGGACAGCGTGGACATACGTTTAAAGAAGCTCAGTCTGCAATGCCTGAAAAGGTATCCGATAGTAGAAAGAGTGCAGTCTGGCATTTTTTAAAACAACATCCAAATGATCAGCGCAAAGTCATCTGTCAAAAATGTTCAACTACCTTAAGCAGAGGTCAGAATCTTAAAAGTCTAAATACAAGTTGCATGCGTAGACATTTAACCACCATGCATTTGCAAGCCTGGACTCAGTACCAAACGTCCCTTAAGGTTGTAGCACCCTCGGCCAATGAAGCTAGTCAGCAACGCTACATCCCTTCCCTCACTGTAAGCCCACCATTTCCCGCACCACCTGCAGCAAATGTGCAGATTTCGTCGCCAGGCCAAAGCAGTCAGGGAATCACCATTTCGTAGTAGGAAACACTGCATGTAGGGCACCAGCAAGAATACCATCTCCAACCCTCTCTCAGTCTGCCATGTCCACCGGCACCCCCGCTAGTTCCACGATCTGCAGCTCTCCAGTCCAGCTCACCCTACATGAGACTCTCGTTAGGAAAAGGAAGTACTCATCCTCGCATCCGCGTACACAGGGTTTCAACGCTCATATTGCTAGACTAATCTCATTAGAGATGATGCCCTACCGGTTAGTTGAAAGCGAAGCTTTCAAAGCCCTGATGGACTATGCTGTACCACGCTACGAGCTACCCAGTCGACACTTCTTTTCGAGAAAAGCCATCCCAGCCCTCCACCAGCATGTAAAATACCTCATCGTCCATGCACTCAGGCAATCTGTGAGTACAAAGGTGCACCTGACAACAGATGCATGGACCAGTAGGCATGGCCAGGGACGTTACGTGTCCATCACGGCTCACTGGGTTAATGTGGTGGATGCAGGGTCCACAGGGGACAGCAATATTGGGACAGTTCTGCCTAGCCCACGGTCTAGGAAACAGTTGGCTGTAGGCGTTCGCCCCCCCCTCCTCCTCCTCGTCCTCCTGCAGAAGCGAGAGCTCGTCCGCAGACCGCAGTCGCACGAGCACTTCATCCGCAGCTGCCACTGTTGCACACGAGGTGTGCCATTATGGGACACCTAGTAGCAAGCGTCAGCAGGCTGTATTGGCAATGAAGTGTTTGGGCGACAACAGACACACCGCGGAAGTTCTGTCCGAGTTCTTGCAGAAAGAAACTCAGTCATGGCTGGACACTGTACATCTTGAGGCAGGCAAGGTAGTGAGTGATAACGGAAGGAATTTTATGGCTGCCATAGCCCTTTCACAACTGAAACACATTCCTTGCCTGGCTCACACCTTAAACCTGGTGGTGCAGTGCTTCCTGAAAAGTTATCCGGGGTTACCCGACCTGCTCAGCCAAGTGCGCAGACTTTGCTCGCATATCTGCCGTTTGCCCGTGCACTCCAGCCGTATGCAGAACCATCAGCGGTCTTTGAACCTTCCCCAGCATCGCCTAATCATCGACGTTGCAACAAGGTGGAACTCCACACTGCACATGCTTCAGAGACTGTGCGAACAGAGGCGTGCTGTTATGTATTTGTGGGAGGATACACATACACGGGCAGGCAGTTGGATGGCAGACAGGGAGTTGTCAGGTGTGCAGTGGTCGCAGCTACAAGACCTGTGTTAAGTCCTTCAATGTTTTGAGGAATGCACAAGTTTGACGCACATAAAGGAGCAGGCGTCTGCAGCCGAGGAAGAGGGAAGCCTTGATGACAGTCAGCCATTGTCTGGTCAGGGCAGTCTACAGGACGAGGTAGCGGGCGAAGAGGAGAAGGACGAGGGGGATGATGGGGATGAGTATTTTTTGAATGAGGAAGCTTCTCCGGTGCCAATAGCAACTGGTGGCATTGCAAGGCCGGGTTCAGTTTTTTTTAGGGAGACAAGTGACGTAGATTTGCCTGAAACTGCCGCTCAACCCAGCACAACCGCAGATATGACAACTGGAACTTTGGCCCACATGGCGGATTATGCCTTACGTATCCTCAAAAGGGACCCACGCATTAGTAAAATGATGAGCGATGACGATTACTGGTTGGCCTGCCTCCTTGATCCTCGCTATAAAGGCAAATTGCAAAATATCATGCCACATGAGAGCCTCGAAAAAATATTAGCAACCAAACAAGCAACTCTTGTAGACCGTTTGATTCAGGCATTCCCAGCACACAGCGCCGGTGATGGTTCTCACAAGAGCTGCAGGGGGCAACAGGGCAGAGGTGTTAGAGTTGCACAAATCAGAAGTGGCGTTGGACAGAGGGGTTTTCTGACCAGGTTGTGGAGTGATTTCGCAATGACCGCAGACAGGACAGGTACTGCAGCATCAATTCAGAGTGACAGGAGACAACATTTGTCCAGCATGGTTACTAACTATTTTTCATCCCTTATCGATGTTCTCCCTCAACCGTCATTCCCATTTGATTACTGGGCATCCAAAATAGACACCTGGCCTGAATTGGCAGAATATGCATTGCAGGAGCTTGCTTGCCCAGCAGCTAGTGTGTTATCAGAAAGAGTATTCAGTGCTGCTGGCTCAATAGTGACCGAAAAAAGAACTCATCTGGCTACCCAAAATGTTGATGATCTAACCTTCATTAAAATGAACCACTCATGGATTTCGAATTATTTTGCCCCACCTTTCCCGGCTAACACCTAGCTGTCCTATAAAAAGGTCTTGCTTGTGGAATCGTCTTACTGACTGTTCCAATCTTTTAATTTGCAGCAGCTGTTTGTCCAGCATACAACATGTTTACACCTCCCTAAATGGGCTAACTCCCCCCACGGGGCCGTGGTCGTGCCACTTGGCGCAAGCACCCGTGAGAGTGCCGTTTGTCTGAAGAGGTGGGTGTGCCCGCTTTTGGTCGACGGCACTGCAACTGGGTCCCTCATAGTACAATAAAGTGTCTCTGGCGGTGGTGGTGCGCACCCAACGTCAGACACACCATTGTAACATGAGGGGCCCTGGGCCTGTACCACTGGCTACAAGAGAGTTCCCCCCCAGCTCAAACAGTGCTCTACCACTTGCAAAATTATCTCTCACAGCTCCACCAATGTTTAGTCTATGCGCTGACATCCTTCAATGCCTGTCACTGACAATACCAATTTGTTGACATGTATGATGCTAGTTAAAATAGTCAGGGTCAGTGTCCTATATTGACACCAGTAAATACTTAGCGCCAAATTGCTATGTTTGAAACTCAGCAGAGGAGCCCACCCCTGTACCTAAGTATGCCACCCTTTAGTTTTTGGGTTTTGTTGTTTTGTGAGACATTAACATCTATTTATTTTTTGGGAGTACTAACTGTGTCAGACACCCCTTCCAATCGTCCTCCGCTGACCACACCAATGCTGCCTGTGTACCTATGCAAGATAATGGAAACTGCTTTGAGCTTAATTTTTTTTATTTTAGGCCTCCTAAATCTGTCTGCGGTCTCTCCTTCCATTTGTCCTCCGCTGAGCACACCAATGCCGACCGTGTACCCATGTAACTTTTTGTCATCCTGCAGTGAGCCTACTTTGTGGTGTAAGGCCTACTAGCAGTTTCTGTCTGCACCACTTAATACAGCTGTCCTCCTCTAAAAAAAAAAAAAAAAAGGCGGATTTTCAGCTTGTCAGAATTATAAAACTGCATTGGGGCCACAAGTTTTGTCGTGGTCTACAAACTGAGTTTTCCGCTACTAGGTGTTCTCCAGGTTGCCTCTCCATAGCTTCTATCTTCTAGCTCTTGTTAAGTAGTTGTTGAAACAACACTGCTTTAGGCCTACAAGTTGGGTCTGGGTTGTAGAGACGGTGTCTGCCGCTCCAAGGTGTTCTCCAGGGTGCCTCTTCCGAGCTTCAATCTTCATGCTCTTGTTAAGTAGTTGTTGAAACAACACTGCAATAGGCCTACAAGTTGGGTCTGGGTTGTAGAGACGGTGTCTGCCGCTCCAAGGTGTTCTCCAGGTTGCCTCTCCATAGCTTCAATCTTCTTGCTCTTGTTAAGTAGTTGTTGAAACAACACTGCATTAGGCCTACAAGTTGGGTCTGGGTTGTAGAGACGGTGTCTGCCGCTCCAAGGTGTTCTCCAGGTTGCCTCTCCCGAGCTTCAATCTTCATGCTGTTGTTAAGTAGTTGTTGAAACAACACTGCAATAGGCCTACAAGTTGGGTCTGGGTTGTAGAGACGGTGTCTGCCGCTCCAAGGTGTTCTCCAGGTTGCCTCTCCATGGTGTTCTCCAGGTTGCCTCTCCATAGCTTCTATCTTCTAGCTCTCGTTAAGTAGTTGTTGAAACAACACTGCATTAGGCCTACAAGTTGGGTCTGGCTTATAGAGACGGTGTCTCCCACTCCAAGGTGTTCACCAGGTTGCAACATAATCGAAGCTGCATAGAGCCTATTTTGTTATTTTAGGCCTACTAAGTCTTTCTGCGGTCCCTCCTTCCAATTGTCCTCCACTGAGCACACCAATGCAGACCGTGTACCCATGTAACCTTTTTTAAACCTGCATCGAGCCAACTTTGTGGTGTAAGGTCTACTTGCAGTGTCTGGCTGCGCCACTCAATACAGCTGTCCTCTTTAAAAAAAATGACCTGCAATTATCAGGTTTTCAGCCTATCGGAATTTTAAAACTGCAGTGGGGCTACTAGTTTGGTTGGGGCCTACTAACAGTGTCTGCCGCTCCAAGGTGTTCTCCTGGTTGCCTTTTCTGAGCTTCTATCTTCAGGCTCTTGTTAAATAGTTGTTAAATGGAACAACTGCATTTGGCCTACTAGTTGGGTTGGGGCCTATTAACAGTGTCTGCCGCTCCTTGCTGTTCTCCTGGTTTCCTGTCCTGAAATTCCATTTTCAGGCTCTCGCTAAGTAGTTGTTAATGTTAGACTGCATTTGGCCTACTAGTTGTGTTGGGGCCTACTAACAGTGTCTGCAGCTCCTTGCTGTTCTCCACTGAACAAAGCTGTGCCGCCTGTTTACTACTGTTGCTTATTTTGAACTGCATTTAGAGTACTTACTGATTTGCGCCTACTCTCTGTGTCAGCCTCTCATTACAGTTGTCCTCTACTGAACAAAGCAATGCCCCCTGGTTAGTCCTGTTACCATTTTTGAACTGCATTTAGCCCACTTTATTCTTTGGGCCTATATATGTGTTTCCTCCTCATCTTGCCCATTGCCCAGCCAGTGATAGATGAGTCTGCTGGTAAATTGACCCATAACGCAACATTCCCCTTGCACGCTACACAGCCAGATTCTGACCCTGCTGAAAGTGAGGTTCCCCTTCCCGCCTACTATGCCACCTTACACGGGGACAAAGAGGAAGGTGCAGATGAAAGTGCAGGTTCCTTCATCAGGTGGGGGGGCATACTTGTTGGTGACGTCACTGGCACAGGGCCCCTCATGGTACGCAAAAGTGTCGCTGCCGGTGGGAGGCGCCCCCGCCGTGCAAACACACCACCGTAATTTGAGGGGCCCTGGGCCAGTGCCAATGCCAACAAGTGCCCCCCCCCCTGCTTGCTCAGGATCACAGCACTTGCAAAGTTGAAATACTTACCTCTCCCTGCTCCACTGCCGTGACGTGGTCCAGATTTCCTGGACCCACTAAATACTTGAACCAGCCCTGCCCCCCACAACTTTAGCCAAATGACCCCCAATTTCCAATGCCTTACTATTATTATAAGGTAAATTAAGATTGACAAGCTTCAGTAACAAGAATGTATGTTTTTGCCATTAAAATGGGCATTGTACATGTTTTCCTGGCCTCCACTCACTGCCGACTATGCTCTCCCATTGACTTGCATTGGGTTTCGTGTTTCGGTCGATCCCCGACTTTTCGCGATAATCGGCCGATTCCACTCGACTCGACTTTTGAGATAGTCGGGTTTCGCGAAACCCGACTCGACCCTAAAAAATAAAAGTCGCTCAACCCTATAGATGACACATCTTAATAAATCGGTTCACAACAACCCAGATGACAGAAAAACCCTCAGAGACCGGCAGATCAGTGATAAAATCCATAGCAAGATGTGACCATGGCGAACTAGGAACCTCCAAAGGGCACAGCAACCCTGCAGCCGGGGCATGTGAGTAGTGTTGAGCGATACCGTCCGATACTTGAAAGTATCGGTATCGGATAGTATCGGCCGATACCCGAAAAATATCGGATATCGCCGATACCGATATCCGATACCAATACAAGTCAATGGGTATTCTCATGTTTCCCAGGGTCTGAAGGAGAGGAAACTCTCCTTCAGGCCCTGGGATCCATAGGGATGTGTAAAATAAAGAATTAAAATAAAAAATATTGATATGCTCACCTCTCCAGCGGCCCCTGGACATCACACTGCTAACCGGGAGGCTTCTTTGTTTAAAATGCGCGCCTTTAGGACCTGCGAATGACGTCCCGGCTTCTGATTGGTCGCGTGCCGCCCATGTGACCGGCACGCGACCAATCAGAAGCCGGGACGTCATTCGCAGGTCCTAAAGGCGCATTTTAAAAAAAGAAGCCTCCCGGTTAGCAGCGTGATGTCCAGGGGCCGCCGGAGAGGTGAGCATATCAATATTTTTTATTTTAATTCTTTATTTTACACATCCCTATTGATCCGATACCGATACCCGATATCACAAAAGTATCGGATCTCGGTATCGGAATTCCGATACCGCAAATATCAGCCGATACCCGATACTTGCGGTATCGGAATGCTCAACACTACATGTGAGGCCTTCGACCTAGCGCACACAGTACACTGACGCACCCACTTGATGATTTCTCTTTGCCACCCTGGCCACCACAAACTTTGAGCGATCGACTTTCTAGTTTCTGAAATCCATGGATGACCAGCCAACCGAGATTCATGACATTCAGCAAACAAAGCTCCCCGCAAGGTTCTAGGCACAAATAATTTACCATATGGAGTGTTAGTTGGTGCAGCATACTGGGCCTCTAGGATGTTACTCTCCAACTCAGAACCCAATCCTGCCACCACCACCCCTTTCTGGAAAATAGATTCCTCCTTCTCAGTATTAACTGCTGAAGAGAAACTATGAGACAAAGCATCCGCTTTAACATGCTTTGTCCCAGGGATATATGTTACGGAGAAATGAAACTGGGCAAAAAACAGTGCCCACCTAGCTTGACAGGCATTCAAACATTTAACAGCATCCAGATACAGTATATCAGATTCTTATGATCAGTAAAAACCTGTATCGGATGTCTGGCCCCCTCCATAAAATGTCGTCAATGCTCAAACGTGAGTTTAACCCCTTCATGACCTTGGGATTTTCTGTTTTTCTGTGTTCGTTTTTCGCTCCCCTCTTATTTTTTGCGGGATGAGTTGTACTTTTGAACGACATCATTAGTTTTATCATGTCATGTACTAGAAAATGGGAAAAAAATTCCAAGTGCGGTGAAATTGCTAAAAAGTGCAATCCCACACTTGTTTTTTGGTTGGCTTTTTTGCTAGGTTCACTGAGTGCTAAAACTGACCTGCCATTATGATTCTCCAGGTCATTACGAGTTCATAGACACCAAACATGTCTAGGTTCTCTTTTATCTAAATGATGACAACAAATTCCAAATTTTGCTAAAAAAAACAAAAAAAAAAAACGCCATTTTCCGATACCCGTAGCGTCTTCATTTTTCGTGATCTGGGGTCGATGAAGGGCTTTTTTTTACGTGCTGAGCTGGCGTTTTCATTGATACCACTTTTGTGCAGATACATTCTTTTGATTGCCCGTTATTGCATTTTAATGGAGGTCTCAAGGACCTCTATGGTTAGAATGCAGAAGCATCGCTGACCCCCGATCATGTGACGGGGGTCGGTGATGCGCTCATTTCCGGCCCGATGGCTGGAAGCGCTGGTTAAATGCCGCTGTCTTCGTTTGATAGCGGCATTTAACTAGTTAATAGTAGCGGGTGAATCGCAATTTCACCCGCCGCTATTGCGGGCACATGTCAGCTGTTCAAAACAGCTGACATGTCCCGTAGCTAGCAACTCTCTGTTCCCAACATCATAGTTGAGCTCAGTCTCCGAAAAACTTTTAGAAAAGAAAGCACAGAGATGCCCCCCATCCTCTCCCTCCTGGGACAGAACTGCCCCCACCCCTACTAAAGAAGCATCAACCTCTACCAGAAATGGCTTGGTCTCATCTGTATGGATCAAAACAGGAGCAATAATGGGTAATAAAGGGTGATACAATCACCTGACCTAAGACAACCCAGCACCAGGGAAAAAAGACTAGCAGCGAGAAACCACCACAATAAGATGGCGGATGGTCAAAAACAAAACAGATTCTAACATTAACACTTGAAGGCTCAAAGTTCTCATAAAACATCTAGACAAGTTCCTTGGGGGGTCTAGTTTCCAAAATGGGGTCACTTATGGGGGGTTTCTACTGTTTAGGTACATCAGGGGCTCTGCAAACGCAATGTGACGCCTGCAGACCATTCCATCTAAGTCTGCATTCCAAACGGCGCTCCTTCCCTTCCGAGCTCTGCTGTGCACCCAAATGGTGGTCCCCCCACATATGGGGTATCTGCGTACTCAGGATAAATTGGACAACAACTTTTGGGGTCCAATTTCTCCTGTTACCCTTGGGAAAATAAAACAAATTGGATCTGAAATAAATTTGTGGTGAAAAAAAATTAAATGTTCATTTTTTTTAAACATTCCAAAAATTGCTGTGAAGCACATGAAGGGTTAATAAACTTCTTGAACTTTTTTTTGAGCACCTTGAGGGGTGCAAGTTTTAGAATGGTGTCACTTTGGGGCATTTTCTATCACATAGACCCCCTCAAAGAGACGTCAAATGTGATGTGGTCCCTAAAAAAAAATGGTGTTGAAAAAATGAGAGATTGCTGGTTAACTTTTAACCCTTATAACTTCCTAACAAAAAAAAAATCTCGTTTCTAAAATTGTGTTGATGTAAAGAAAACATGTGGAAAATGTTATTTATTAAGTATTTTTTGTGGCATATCTCTAATTTATGGGCATGAAAATTCAAAGTTGGAAAATTGCAAAATTTTCTAAATTTTCGCAAAATTTCAATTATTTTCACAAATAATGCAAGCAATATTGAGGAAATTTTACCAATATCATGAAGTACAATATGTCACTAGAAAATATTGTCAGAATCACCGGGATCCGTTGAAGCATTCCAGAGTTATAGCCTCATAAAGGCACAGTGGTTAGAATTGTAAACATTGGCCTGGTCATTAACGTGCAAACCACCCTTGGGGGTAAAGGGGTCAAGTGGTGAAAAAAAATTCCAAAGTTTGTTAAAAAAAAATTGCGCCATTTTATGATAACTGTAGCATCTCCATTTTTTGCAATCTCAATTTTGGTACAGATACGATTTTTTGATCTCCTGCTATTGCATTTTAATGCAATGCTGCGGTGACCAAAAACACATAATTCTGGCGTTTTTACTTTTTCTCGTGCCATTTAGTGATCGGGTTAATTTTTTTTCATAGTGATAATTTGGCAATTCTGAACACGGTGATACCAAATATTTGTGAATGTTTGATTTTTTTTTATTTTTATTTTTTGAATGGGGTGAAAGGGGGGTGATTTGAACATGGGAGACTAGAAGCTACCATAACCTGACCGACTCTGCTACATACAGGCGATGATCAGATTGCCTGTATGTAGCAGAATTGCGGACTTGCTATGAACACCGACCACCATGTCCATCACAATCCAGCAGTGACAACCATAGAAGTCTGCAGGTGGCCTCTGGTTGGCATGCCAATCCATTGGGGTCACCAATGGGTGGATTTCCGGCGTGGTTGCCGGAAGCGCATGTTAAATGTCACTGTCAGAGTTTGACAGCGACATGTAACGGGTAATAGCCACGGGTAGATCACGAATCCACCTGTGGACGTTCCAGGCACATGTCAGCTGTTCAAAAGATGTGAGCTCACCGCTGGAGCCCACATAAAAGGGAGAGTGTATGACAATGGCGTATTATTATGCCCGATGTCGGAAATGAGTTAATTGGGCCTCGTGGCTGCACCACTATTTTAGGCCTAACAATTTATACGAGGAAATCTGGCCTACTGATTTGCCAATGAAATACAGTTTTAGCACTAACAATTTGAAGTAGCTAATTGGGCCTTATGACTGCACCACTATATTGGTCTAAACATTTAAAACTGACACATATACCATACATAAATAGTGCACACTAGGTTCACACCACGTGAAGAACCCTCAACCTGATCACTAACTACCAGCGGAGGTTGGCACCCTAATTATATCAATACGAAAATGGTGTCCCCGTTCCTCGGTGGCTGACCCTTACTGCCCTGTTTAACCCTCTACATAAGTGAAACCAATCAACCACTCATGCATTAATGAGGATAAAGGTGAAAATTATCAAGGCCAGAGGACAACTAAAGCTCAATGTAGGTAGGTCTGTGTCAAATAATAGGTGAGTAAACCATTAAGCATCATTTAGATATTAAATAGATATAATGTTGATATCTGACATTAATTATGTGTATAAATAGTTTCTCTCCCTATAGTGTCTCCTGTGTAAATTGACCTGCCTAGCAGCGGAGGTTGGCACGTTGCTTGATAGCGGATATGGTGACCCTGCTCAACAATGGCCGACCCTGGGAGTCCCTATAATAGAGGATGTGACCACCAAGGAAGAATGCAGGCAGACAGCTTTGGTTCCATGATGAAGAATAGAACAATCACAATAAGGAATTAATGGTCTAGGAACAGTATATAAGATAACTGATATAAGGCAGAAAGCAGAAAGAGGTACTTATCATATCAGTAGCTTGTAACCTCTACGTGTTTCACCACAAATGGCTAATCAGGAGGTAGGATGAATTGATGCTACAAACTTTCAGCACCAGCACTAGCACAGGAGCGACCTCTATGCACTGTGCAAATGGTGCCGGCAAAGCAAAATTAAACTTTTTTTTTAAATGTAAAAAATTTTAAAAGAATACAAATAATAATAATATCAAAATCAAAACAATAAAAGTAAATATATTTGGTGTTGCTGCATCCGCAAGGACCCGACCTATGAAATTGTCCCACTAGTTAACCCCTTTAGTGAACGCCAAAAAAATAAAACAACAAGGCAAAAAACAATACTTTTATCATCATACCTCTGAAGAAACAGTGGAATAAAATGTGATCATAAAGACAAATATAAATAAACATGGTGCTGCTGAAAATGTCATCTTGTCCCGCAAAAAGAAGCCCCCATACAGATCCATCAGTGGAAAAATAAAAAAGTTTTAGCTCTTAGAATAAAGTTTTTCTCTATAAAATATTTTTTCTGTGTAAAAGCGCCAAAACATAAAAAGAGATATAACTGTGGTATCGCTGTAATTGTACTGACCAGTAGTATAAAACTGCCTTATCAATTTTACCACATGTGAAACTACATAAAAAAACCTCCCAAAATTCCTGAATTGATGGATTTTGTTCATTCTGCCTAACAAAAATCAAAATAGAAGGCGATCAAAAAAGTCTTGTGTCTGAAAATGCTACCAATAAAAACGACAACTCGTCCTGCAAAATACAAGCCCTCACATGACTGTCAGCTGAAATATGGAAAAATTATAACTCTCAAAATATAGTGATGTAAAAACTGGTTTTTCAATAAAAAGTGCTTTCTAGTGTGTGACAGCAGCCAAAAAAAACAAAAACGGATATCGATTTGGTTTGGCTGTAATCGCACCACCGCAAAGAATAAAGTCACCATATCACTTATACAGCATGAGGTGCGGCGTAAAAAATAAATACAACAAATTCTTCACCTGCTGTTTTGTTCACTCTACCTCCCAAAGATTGCAGTAAGGCTCGGTACACATTTATCCTGCTCTCTGCGCTGAGCTCTTAAAAGAGGGCTTCCATGTAAATCTATGAAAGACATGATTCAAATGGAACCTCCGATGGAAGATTCCCTATAATGAGGCAAATGGAGGCACTGTGGATGCCATAGGAGATCCAGCGCTGACCACCTTTTTAGGATTGCATAAAAATGCCATCTGCTGCAGTTTTGCGCACATCTGAAAAGAAGGACACCACTGAACAGAGGCCAGACAGAGTCCAGAGTAACTCAGCTGCCTCATTATAGTGAATGGATCCCTCGATGGTTTCATCTGAATCACGTTACTCGGAGATTTAGATGGAAACCCCTAAGTAAGTGTTCAGCATAGAGTGCTGGATAAATGTGATCCTAAATCTACTATATAAAGCTGAATGTGTGTATGTGTGTGTGTATGTGTGTGTGTGTGTATGTCCGGGATTGGCATCTGCACCGTCGCAGCTACAGCCACAAAATTTTGCACAGTCACACGTCTGGACCCCGAGAGCGTCATAGGCTACGTGGTGAGGCGAAATTTTAACCCCGCGCTTTCCAATTCACCAAACAATTTTGCCCCTATCTACATAATGGGGAAAAGGTGAAAGGAAAAGTGTTGGAGGCGTCGAAGCTACAGCCACAAAATTTTGCACAGTCACACGTCTGGACCCCGAGAGCATCATAGGCTACGTTGTGAGGTGAAATTTTAACCCCGCGCTTTCCAATTCACCAAACAATTTTGCCCCTATCTACATAATGGGGAAAAAGTGAAATGAAAAGTGTTGGAGGCGTCGCAGCTACAGCCACAAAATTTTGCACAGTCACACGTCTGGACCCTGAGAGCGTCATAGGCTACGTTGTGAGGTGAAATTTTAACCCCGCGCGTTCCAATTCACCAAACAATTTTGCCCCTATCTACATAATGGGGAAAAAAGTGAAAGGAAAAGTGTTGGAGGCGTCGCAGCTACAGAAACAAAATTTTGCACAGTCACACGTCTGGACCCTGAGAGCGTCATAGGCTACGTTGTGAGGTGAAATTTTAACCCCGCGCTTTCCAATTCACCAAACTATTTTTCCCCTATCTACATAATGGGGAAAAGTGAAAGGAAAAGTGTTGGAGGCAAATTGACAGCTGCCTGATGTGAACAAGGGGGACTTAAAGAATGAGAGCGATAGCGCCAAAGGGTATATACCGATCAGTTGCTAAGGTGGGGCCCCGACATGAGATACTCACCACACATGGGGATATGAACACACACACAAAATGCGCCACACACTACCACGTGCTTGAACACATATACCACCCTCAGCACACATTTCACCACAGATACACCAACCTCGCCACATAAAAGTCGAAACACAAAAGTCGCCGCTCAAAACTCACCACGCGCAAAACTCGCCACATGCAAAAACTAGGCTCACGCAAAACTCGCCACAAGTGCAAAACTCACCTCATGGAAAACTCGCCACACGCAAAACTTGCACACGCGGAAAAATTGCCACATGCACAAAATTTGCAACACATGCAAAAGTTGCCTCACACAAAACTTGCACATACTCAAAAGGCACCAGACATAAAACTTACCACGTGCAAAACTCGCCATGCGCAAAACTTGCTGCACACAACTTGCTACTAATAAATCGTTTTCACGGTTACAATTGTTTCTACGGTTACTGAAGTTGAGTGCTAGACTTTTATATTACACATATTGACGGTTTGTGAACCTAAGTCTTAGCACCAGTCTGTGAGCTGTGCACACGGTGTTTTCTCTTAACTTGCTACACTAACCTGTCACATGCAACTCGACACACAAAAAGTTGCTACACGCATGTTGCCACACAAAACTCATCTCACAAAAGTCGCTACATACATGTCGCCACACACAACTCAATACACACAACTTGACAGACGAAACTCGCCCTAAAACACACACAAGTCTGGTATTAGCCTTCAAAAATAAAAATCTGAGTAATAAGCAGACAAACTACAAGAGCAACAAATGTACCATATAGGAAATACAGCAGATGTCAGTCACATAACCTGTCTATTATGTGTATGTGTGAGCTAATATATACTGCCAGGGGGAGGGCTTCCTGTTGGCTGGGGATTTATCAGGCTGCCAATTTATCTTACAAATACTGAGGTAAAAATACTGAGCAAATAACGTGTTAACGAGGTCTAATACAGGAGATCACACAGGTATATACTATATACAGGGGAGATGACACACAGATATATACTATATATAGGAGAGATGACACACAGGTATATACTATATAGAGGAGGAGATGACATACAGGTACATACTATATACAGGAGGAGATGACATACAGGTATATACTATATACAGGAGGAGATGACACACAGATATCTAATATATAAAGCTGAATGTGTGTATGTGTGTGTGTGTGTATGTGTGTGTGTGTGTGTATGTCCGGGATTGGCATCTGCACCGTCGCAGGTACAGCCACAAAATTTTGCACAGTCACACGTCTGGACCCCGAGAGCGTCATAGGCTATGTTGTGAGGCAAAATTTTAACCCTGCGCGTTCCAATTCACCAAACAATTTGGCCCCTATCTACATACAGGGGAAAAAGGCAGCTGCCAGATGTGAACAAAGGGGACTTAAACAACAAGAGCGATGGCGCCAAAGAGTATATACCGTACAGATGCTAAGGTGGGGCCCCGACATGGGATACTCGCCACACACGGGGATATGAACACACACACAAAATGCGCCACACACTACCACGTGCTTGAACACATATACCACCCTCAGCACATATTTCACCACACATACACCAACCTCGCCACATAAAAGTTAAAACACAAAAGTCACCGCTCAAAACTCGCCACACGCCAAATTCCCCACATGCAAAACTAGGCTCACGCAAAACTCGCTACACGTGCAAAACTCACCTCAAGGAAAACGCGCCACACGCAAAACTTGCACACGTGGAAAAATTGCCACATGCACAAAAGTTGCAACACATGCTAAAGTTAATCCGATAAATAACCACTTGTATGAAAAATAAATGTCCGGGGACCCCGGAAGAAGGCATTCAGCCGAAACGTACGTAGGGACTGAGCACCTATAGGTATGTGGAGCCCCTTTTAATTATCTAGATCCTATTCATATTATTTTTGCCACTAGTGGTGTTTAAATAGCAGCGGATATTACATGGCACTGCCTGCACTTTAGTTTTTTTACCATCTCTCTTTCTGCTATGTGAGTTTACCAGTCCCAGTAGTTAAGTGTGCAATACAAAATATTAAGTGATACCTTTTAGTATATCCGCATTTCAAATGCGGTATTGAGTATAGTATATGCATTTTATATTTTTGCACCTTCTAATACGTTTGGTATTTGTACCAGGGACCTAGTTTTCTCTCCAATTATATGACACTGTTGCACCTTATATTGGCACACCCTATATTTTATGCTGAGATCTGCAGTGTGGTTTTGTGCTACATGAATAGCTAGTGTTACATTTTTATATAGTTGTATTTTTATTAGTGGTACTTTGTATATTATATTTGCTTGTGGTTGCATTACTTGGGACCCAGATTTATATTATATTGTCACTGTTGCACTTTATGTTTGCACATAATATATAATTTTTCTTCATTATATGCAGGAATTTTCTGCATATTCTATATTATATATATACACATTTTTTATATATTTTTTTATCTTTTTATTTTTCTAAATTTTGTATTTCACTTTTTACACATATCATAGTTGGGTAGTGCAACATATGCATATTATATATACTTTTTATTATGCACAGTAGTATCTGTTATATTTTATATATATTTTTATTTTTTATTTTAGTACTTGCAGTGTATAATATAGTGTGTATCTGGGTATCCATTAATATATATTTCTGTGCAATATTTTTGTGTAACTTTGTTGTACTGTATAGGGTCTATTTTGTGGGGTATTTTATCATACCA
The DNA here is from genome assembly GCF_032444005.1 of Ranitomeya imitator. Classification (NCBI taxonomy): domain Eukaryota; kingdom Metazoa; phylum Chordata; class Amphibia; order Anura; family Dendrobatidae; genus Ranitomeya; species Ranitomeya imitator. The sequence continues at coordinate 272,500,537 of NC_091284.1, read as the reverse complement.
TTATAGTGTGCTCTTATTTTTATCAGCCATATTGTGTATTATATTATTTTTCTATATTTTGTATTAATACAATTAATTATTTTTATATCAGTCTTTGTGTTGCACGTTTTCTTTGGGATGATTTATGCTAAAGTTGCCTCACACAAAACTTGCACATACTCAAAACGCACCACACATAAAACTCGCCATGCGCAAAACACACTAACCTGTCACATGCAACTCGAAACACAAAAAGTTGCTACACACATGTCGCCACACAAAAATCATCTCACAAAAGTCGCTACATGCATGTCGCCACACGCAACTCAACACACACAACTTGACAAACGAAACTCGCCCTAAAACACACACAAGTCTAGTATTATCCTTCAAAAATAATAATCTGATTAATAAGCAGACAAACTACAAGAGCAACAAATGTACCATATAGGAAATACGACAGCTGTCAGTCACATGACCTGTCTATTATGTGTATGTATGAGCTAATACATATACTGTCGGGGGGAGGGCTTCCTGTTGTCTGGGGATTTATCAGGCTGCTAATAGCAACCAAACACATCTCAGCTTCTACTTTGCTACAGTTAATTAATCTGAGCTCTGATTGGTTAATATAGGCAGGACATTCTCAGTATAACAAAGCTTGTGTGAGGTAATAGCATGTTAGGGTGTGTTGGTGGAAAGGCTGATGTCAGTCACATTACCTCTATGTGAGAGGATATAGAAACTGCCAGTTACAGACTATTTTTACCACAATTATGTGTATGTGTGAGCTAATATATACTGTCGGGGGGAGGGCTTCCTGTTGGCTGGCGTTTATCAGTCTGCCAATAGCAACCAATCACAGCTCAGCTTCTACTTTGCTACAGTTAATTAATCTGAGCTCTGATTGGTTAATATAGGCAGGACATTCTCAGTATAACAATGCTTGTGTGAGGTAATAGCATGTTGTTAGGGTGTGTTGGTGGACAGGCTGATGTCAGTCACATTACCTCTATGTGAGAGGATATAGAAACTGCCAGTTACAGACTATTTTTACCACAAAAATGCCTCATAAGAATAGGAATTCCATGGCACGAATATCAGCTGATGCGAAAAGAAAAGCTGCATTACGAGCCAATGAAAAATGTGAAAACCGAGAAACAAGGCTGACACACATGAGAACAGCAGCTGCTTTCTCAAGGGCCAATGAACTTTCTGAGGAGAGGGAAGCAAGGCTTGCAGACAAGAGAACAAGAACTGCTTCCTCAAGAGCCAATGAATTTTCTGAGGAGAGGGAAGCGAGGCTTGCAGACAAGAGAACAAGAACTGCTTCCTCAAGAGCCAATGAATTTTCTGAGGAGAGGGAAGCGAGGCTTGCAGACAAGAGAACAAGAACTGCTTCCTCAAGAGCCAATGAATTTTCTGAGGAAAGGGAAGCGAGGCTTGCAGACATGAAAACAAGAGCTGCTTCCTCAAGAGCCAATGAACTTTCTGAGGAGAGGGAAGCGAGGCTTGCAGACAAGAGAACAAGAACTGCTTCCTCAAGAGCCAATGAACTTTCTGAGGAGAGGGAAGCGAGGCTTGCAGACAAGAGAACAAGAACTGCTTCCTCAAGAGCCAATGAATTTTCTGAGGAGAGGGAAGCGAGGCTTGCGGACATGAAAACAAGAGCGGCTTCCTCAAGAGCCAATGAGTCATCTCAGCAGAGAGAAGGCCGACTTGCCGCTAAGAGAATTGCTATTTCTTCCACCAGGGCACAGGAAATGGTTGGAGATTTGAAACATGCTGCCTTTTGTTACCTGTCAGACATAAACTATCAGGATAATCCTAAAGTTCAGATAGGAAAAATGGATGTGGTTTGCATGTACTGCAGTACCCTGAAATGGAAAGATGAACCGCCAGGTTTATGCTGTGCAAATGGCAAGATAAAACTTCCACCTCTCCTGTCACCACCAGATCCCCTAAAGTCTCTGATGATGGGTACCAGTACAATATCAAAGCATTTCTTGGACAACATCAGGAAGTACAACTCCTGCTTCCAAATGACATCATTTGGTGCAACAAAAATGTTTACAACAGGATTTCTGCCGACATTCAAAGTTCAAGGACAGGTTTACCACTCAATTGGCTCACTGCTTCCATTACAAGGAGAAGAACCTCAATTTCTTCAACTCTTCTTCATGGAAAATGCAGAAGCAGAGGCTCAGCGGAGATGCTCTTTAATTCCTAACACTCGCCTTGATATTGTCACTATTTTGCAGCAGTTCCTTCACACCAACAATCCATATGTTCAACTTTTCAAGACTGCACTTGAATGCATGCCAATTGACGATTACAAAGTTGTAATTCGAGCTGACAAAACACCACAAGGTGAACATCAGCGACGTTTCAATGCTCCCACATTTGATGATGTAGCAATCTTGATTGTAGGCAATGATTTTCAAAGCCGTGACATTGTGCTTCAGAAAAGGAACAATAGTTTGCAACGAGTAGCAGAAACTCACAGGTCCTATGATGCACTGCAATATCCAATCATCTTTTGGCAAGGACAGGATGGCTATCACTTTGGAATACCTCAGACAGATCCTACAACAGGCAAACCTTAAGGAAAAAAAGTGTCTGCCATTGACTTCTATGCATATAGGATCATGACAAGATTTGCAGAGGAAAATCACATCTTGAAATGCAAACACCTCTTCCACCAATTTATTGTTGACATGTATGCAAAGATTGAGAGTGAACGTCTTTTATATATCCGACTAAATCAAAAGAAGCTCAGGCAGAGGAATATATTCACCTTAGAGATGCTGTTGCAAATGATGCTGATCCAAAAGAGTTGGGGAAAATGGTTATTCTTCCATCAACTGTCACTGGAAGCCCACGACACATGTATGAATACACACAGGATGCAATGACTTATGTGAGAAAGTATGGCCGTCCAGATCTTTTCATCACCTTTACTTGCAATCCTGCCTGGGAGGAAATTGGAGGGCACCTGTTGCCGGGCCAAAAATCAATGAATCGCCATGACCTTATTGCTCGGGTTTTCAAACAGAAACTTTCAAAAATGACTAATCTCATCACAAAATCACATATTTATGGTGAGACGCAATGCTGGATGTATTCAGTTGAATGGCAAAAAGGAGGCCTTCCTCACGTCCACATCTTGATCTGGCTGAAGCAAAAAATACAGCCTACCGAAATTGACAATATCATCAGTGCCGAATTGCCAGACCTTCGGATTGACCCATTGCTGTTTGACACCATCACAAAAAACATGATCCATGGTCCGTGTGGGAGTCTCAACAAAAATTCTCCCTGTATGATTGATGGCAGGTGTTCAAAGCATTACCCACGATCCCTGGTTCAAGAAACCCAAACAGGACAAGATGGATATCCAGTCTACCGAAGAAGAAAGCCAGGGGATGGTGGTTTCACAGCAAAGGTTAAAATGCGTGTTGGATCATCACTCCAAGAGATAGAAATTGACAACAGGTGGGTAGTGCCTTACAACCCTTTGCTCTCAAAAATCTTCCAGGCCCACATAAATGTTGAATCTTGCCACTCTGTGAAATCTATCAAGTATATCTGCAAATATGTCCACAAAGGAAGTGATCAAGCAGTTTTTGAACTCCAGAAAAATGGACCTATTATTGAAGAAGTGGAGGCATTCCAGATGGGCAGGTACATAAGCAGCAATTAAGCTGTTTGGAGAATACTAGGCTTCTCCATTCATGAGCGCTACCCACCAGTTGTGCATCTGAGTGTGCACTTGGAAAATGGACTGAGAATTTATTTTAACCCAGCAAACTTGCAGCAGCAGCTCCTAACACCACCTAAGACCACCCTCTTGGCATTTTTTGAGCTGTGTCAAAAAGACCCTTTTGCAAAAACAATTCTCTACTGTGATTTACCAAAGTACTACACTTGGAATGAAAAACACTGGAACAGAGGAAACGGGGCCTTGATATTGAAGGCTATCCAGGGGTGAAAGCAACTGATACGCTTGGTTACGTCTACACTGTTCATCCGTCAAATGCAGAGTGCTTCTACCTGCGCATGTTACTTCATGTTGTCAAAGGCCCTACATCATTTTCTGACTTGAAGACCGTCGGAGGCCATGTGTGTGAAACATTCAGGGAAGCTTGCCAAAGAAAAGGACTTCTGGAAAATGATGGACACTGGGACATGACCCTCAGTGAAGCTGCAGCCACACAAACCCCAAAGCGACTAAGACACCTCTTTGCTATTATTCTAACAACATGTAGCATTTCAAATCCTCTTGCGATTTGGACAAAGTTCAAAACTGATCTCAGTGAGGACATCCTCATGCAGATTAGAAGGGAAAATCCTCAGCAACTCATCAACTTCACTGAGGAAATGTTCAATGAAACTTTAATGCTCCTTGAAGACCAGTGCATAGCAATGTCAGGAAAAGCCTTACAGTTGCTTGGTTTGCCTGCTCCAATAAGAAATCCTGAAGGCATCCAAATGTGTAGGGAGATTTTCATAGAAACAAACTATAATATTGATGAACTGACAGCATGTGTGTCTCAGAACGAGCCAATATTGGTACCAGATCAAAGGGACGCCTATAACTATATTTTAAGTTTCAGTGAAACCAACAAAGGTGGGATTGTCTTCCTCGATGCTCCAGGTGGAACAGGAAAGACATTTGTAATCAACTTGCTCCTGGCAAAATTTCGACAACAAAAAAAGATTGCACTTGCAGTGGCATCTTCTGGAATTGCAGCTATGCTTTTAAACGGTGGCAGGACAGCACATTCGACATTCAAACTACCACTTAACCTGTCTCATAGTGACAGCCCCGTGTGTAATATTGCCAAGGGATCAGGACTGGCCAAATTGCTTCAAAAATGCAGTGCTATCATTTGGGATGAATGCACCATGTCACACAAAAGGGCTCTGGAAGCAGTGGACAGACTTCTGCAAGACCTGCGTAGCAACAAATATATCATGGGAGGAGTAGTTGTTGTTTTGGCAGGTGACTTCCGCCAAACACTACCTGTTATTCCAAGATCAACCCCTGCAGACGAACTCAATGCCTGTCTGAAAGCATCGTACCTTTGGAGAAAAGTAAACAAAATGTCACTGAACACAAACATGAGGGTCTACATGACAGGCGATGTTTCTGCTGGACTGTTTTCGAGCCAGCTGTTGACTATTGGAGATGGCAAGGCACCAGTAAACTCAACCACTGGACAGATCACCTTCCCAAGCAACTTTTGTTGCATTCTGACTTCCATTGAGGAGTTGAAAGCAAAGGTTTTTCCAAACATTCAACTCCACTTCAAAAATTCTGGCTGGCTGTGTGAAAGGGCTATTCTAGCTCCCAAAAATGACAGCATCAACAAGATCAATCTTCAAATTCTAAATCTCCTTCCAGGTGTGTGCACAACCTACAAGTCAGTAGATACAGTAATAGACCCTGCTCAAGCATTATTTTATCCAACTGAGTTCCTCAATTCCTTGGAGCCACAAGGACTTCCTCCTCACAACCTCTTTCTAAAACCTGGAGCACCTATTCTGTTATTGAGAAATTTGGATCCACCAAAGCTGTGTAATGGAACAAGACTCTTGATTAAGAACCTGTTTCCACATGTAATTGAGGCAACCATTTTGACAGGATGTGCCACAGGAGAAGATGTTTTCATTCCAACAATTCCTCTCATTCCATCTGATTTGCCGTTTGATTTTAAACGCCTCCAGTTTCCTGTTCGACTGGCATTTGCTATGTCCATCAACAAGGCTCAGGGACAGTCCTTGAAAGTAGTTGGAATCGATTTACAGTCTCCATGCTTTTCTCATGGTCAACTTTATGTCGCCTGTTCAAGAGTTGGAACAGCCAAAAATCTGTTTGTCTTTGCACCTGAAGGAAAAACTAAGAATGTCGTTTATCAAAAGGCTCTCGAATAGGTTGTAGAAGATTACTTCATATTACTTGGCCAATTTAGTTAAATCTATGTGAAATATCTCTGGTGCTGAAATATATGTTCTAAAATGCTTATATTATCTTAGTTTTTGCCTTTTAATAATTACATTTCTATCTATTTGTTTGGTGTTTTTTGTGTGCAGAATAAATTTTTGTTAACACATTCTATTTTGCTTACAGCAGTTATTAACCCGGGCGAAGCCAGGTAGTACAGCTAGTCTACTATATAAAGCTGAATGTGTGTATGTGTGTGTGTATGTGTGTGTGTGTGTATGTCCGGGATTGGCATCTGCACCGTCGCAGCTACAGCCACAAAATTTTGCACAGTCACACGTCTGGACCCCGAGAGCGTCATAGGCTACGTTGTGAGGCGAAATTTTAACCCCGCGCGTTCCAATTCACCAAACAATTTTGCCCCTATCTACATAATGGGGAAAAAAGTGAAAGGAAAAGTGTTGGAGGCGTCGTAGCTACAGAAACAAAATTTTGCACTACGTTGTGAGGTGAAATTTTAACCCCGCGCTTTCCAATTCACCAAACAATTTTGCCCCTATCTACATAATGGGGAAAAAGGTGAAAGGAAAAGTGTTGGAGGCGTCGAAGCTACAGCCACAAAATTTTGCACAGTCACACGTCTGGACCCCGAGAGCGTCATAGGCTACGTTGTGAGGTGAAATTTTAACCCCGCGCTTTCCAATTCACCAAACAATTTTGCCCCTATCTACATAATGGGGAAAAAGTGAAATGAAAAGTGTTGGAGGCGTCGCAGCTACAGAAACAAAATTTTGCACAGTCACACGTCTGGACCCTGAGAGCGTCATAGGCTACGTTGTGAGGTGAAATTTTAACCCCGCGCTTTCCAATTCACCAAACTATTTTTCCCCTATCTACATAATGGGGAAAAGTGAAAGGAAAAGTGTTGGAGGCAAATTGACAGCTGCCAGATGTGAACAAGGGGGACTTAAAGAATGAGAGCGATGGCGCCAAAGAGTATATACCGATCAGTTGCTAAGGTGGGGCCCCGACATGAGATACTCACCACACATGGGGATATGAACACACACACAAAATGCGCCACACACTACCACGTGCTTGAACACATATACCACCCTCAGCACACATTTCACCACACATACACCAACCTCGCCACATAAAAGTCGAAACACAAAAGTCGCCGCTCAAAACTCACCACGCGCAAAACTCGCCACATGCAAAAACTAGGCTCACGCAAAACTCGCCACAAGTGCAAAACTCACCTCATGGAAAACTCGCCACATGCAAAACTTGCACACGCGGAAAAATTGCCACATGCACAAAATTTGCAACACATGCAAAAGTTGCCTCACACAAAACTTACACATACTCAAAAGGCACCAGACATAAAACTCACCACGTGCAAAACTCGCCATGCGCAAAACTTGCTGCACACAACTTGCTACACTAACCTGTCACATGCAACTCGACACACAAAAAGTTGCTACACGCATGTTGCCACACAAAACTCATCTCACAAAAGTCGCTACATGCATGTCGCCACACACAACTCAACACACACAACTTGACAGACGAAACTTGCCCTAAAACACACACAAGTCTGGTATTAGCCTTCAAAAATAAAAATCTGATTAATAAGCAGACAAACTACAAGAGCAACAAATGTACCATATAGGAAATACAGCAGCTGTCAGTCACATGACCTGTCTATTATGTGTATGTGTGAGCTAATATATACTGCCAGGGGGAGGGCTTCCTGTTGGCTGGGGATTTATCAGGCTGCCAATTTATCTTACAAATACTGAGGTAAAAATACTGAGCAAATAACGTGTTAATGAGGTCTAATACAGGAGATCACACAGGTATATACTATATACAGGGGAGATGACACACAGATATATACTATATACAGGAGAGATGACACAAAGGTATATACTATATAAAGGAGGAGATGACATACAGGTACATACTATATACAGGAGGAGATGACATACAGGTATATACTATATACAGGAGGAGATGACACACAGGTATATACTATATACAGGAGCAGATTACCTACAGGTATATATTATATACAGGAGGAGATGACATACAGGTATATGCTATATATAGAAGATGACATACAGGTATATACTATATACAGGAGGAGATGACACACAGATATATACTATATACAGGGGAGATGACACACAGGTATATACTATATACAGGAGGAGATGACATACAGGTATATAGTATATATAGAAGGAGATGACATACAGGTATATACTATATATAGGAGGAGAGGACATACAGGTATATACTATATATAGGAGGAGATGACATACAGGTATTTATTATATATAGTAGGAGATGACATACAGGTATATACTATATACAGGGGAGATGACATACAGGTATATACTATATACAGGAGATGACATACAGGTGTATACTATATATAAGGGAGATGACAAACATGTATATACTGAGGTGAAAATGAGAGGTGTGAGGTGAAAATGAAAAGGTGTGAGTGCAAAATGAGAGGAGTGAGGGAAAATAGTGTAGTGATCGGAAAATGACAGATGTGAGGTCGAAATGACAAGTGTTAGGCGGGAATGAGGAGTGAGGGAGAAAATGAGAGGTGTGAGGGAGAAAATGAAAGATGTGAGGGGGAAAATTAAAGATGTGATTGGGAAAATGAGAGGAGTGATGGGAAAATAAGAGAAGTGACGTGCTATAACTAACCACAGATATTTACTATGCCCAGGCAACGCCGGGCTCTTCAGCTAGTGTTATATAACATAGTTCTAGCAAAAGGTTAAACTCAATCCACAAAAAAGCAAGTCCCCACTCAGATCCATCATCTGTCAAAGGAAATTTAAGAGGCTTTCATGTTACTGGTAGCACAAATGCTCTGGAAAAGTAAAATGGCCCCTTACCCCTTAAATGAAATTCAGCACCCAGAATATGTTGTGCAGTTATATGTACATATAATAGGTTCCATGTGAGATGCATGTCCCTAATGCATCAGCCCACAGGCTGTGCCCCTGGGCAGAGGGGACACGATATTCCCCTTTTGTCCGCCCCCCACCTTTGTAAATCCCACAGTTAAAATCGGCAGGCTCCGGCCACCTGCGGCTATTGTAATGTATGTCTGGCCTGCCGCTTTTCTATTGGCCTGCCCTCTGTATCTGTGTGATATATTCTGTGTCCTGTGAGTAAAGTGTTGTCAGACTGGAAATAGGTGGAGAAGTAGTGATCTTTTATATGTGCCCATGTAACCAAGGAACTCCAGCCAGCGTCCTTCATTCAGACTCCAGCCAAAGCAGAGTGAACCACCGGAAACACGGGGTGGTACTGAAAGAGGTACCCCAGATTGGTAGACCCTGTTACACTGGTGGCAGACAGCGGGATATGATACCCCTTCTACAGGAGGAAAGGAATGAATGGAAAACAACTACCAGAAGTTAAAGAGGACTACATTAAAAGATCTGGTGGAAGCCCGAGGGTTGATCGCCAGCAACAAAACAAAAGCGGATTTGATAGCAGCCATCATGGAACACGACAGTGCAGTGCCCCCCAATGTGAACGTGGAGGAGACTGAATTGCAGAGGGAGGTAAAGAACAGACTGGCGTTCTATGGCCCAAACCCTGCAGTAGAGATCATACGAGAGGTGATGGCTGATGTGTGTACTGATCTGAAGGAAAAGATGGCCGAGCGGACCAGGATAGAGCTAACGAAGATGGAGATGGCAGAGCGGACCAAAGTGGAGCTGGCCAAGATGGAGATGGCAGAGCGGAGAGAGGAGAGTCAGCAAGCAGGGGGAGCTCTGGCCTTTGACCAGGTAACTTCAACAGTAAGCCACAAAAAGATCCAGTATAATGCCTTCCGACAGTTGGGGGAGGCAGAGGAAGACATTGATGGCTTTCTGCAGGACTTTGAGCGGCAGTGTGCCCTTCATCAAGTGAAGCCGGAGGAACGGGTTCAGATTCTGGCCAGCAAGCTGACAGGCCGGGCAGCGGACGCCTATCGCACGGTACCTGATGAGGACTGTATGGACTATGAGTGGATCAAAGAAGTGATCTTGGCCCGGTATGCGCTGACACCAGAGGCATACAAAAGTTCAGCGGACTTATAAAACGTGTAACCGATACCCACACTGAATGGGCCTGTAAATTACGGCGGTCACTGTTACAGTGGGTACAAGGGAGCCAAGCAACCATTAAGGAGGACATCATCCAGCTCTTCTTGTTAAAATGATTCTTTAATGGACTAACTCCCGAGACAAAGGAATGGCTTCGGGACAGGAGGCCAACAACTCTTGAGAAAGCCGCTCATCTGGCCGATGAACATTATGATGCCAGGAGGACGCAGTTGTCCGGATCAAAGATGGTCACTAGGGGCCCACCCATGGACCTGGAGGGCCCCAAACCACCGAAGATTATAGGGGGGACCAGCTAGAAACCCGGCCTACCACAGTCCCCCTGGGGAGCAATGCCACACCTGCCGTCAGCTGGGCTACCTGCAAAGACAATGTCCCAACCAGACTCAGCATACCCAGTGGCCAAAGGCGGGAACAGCTACCTTCAGCCGGGCTGCTGTACACTGCTACCAAGGTGAAGCTGACCCGGCATTGAGGGCTACGACTAACCAAAGGGTGAAAGAGATGGAGGAAGTGCTGCATGAAGTAGACCCCGTGCAGGCAGCCCGGGCAGATAATCGACAACAGCATCGACAGGTCGTGTGGGTTAATGGGAAACGTATGCTGGGACTAAGAGATTCCCGGGCAACTTTGACCCTTGTGAAGCCTCATCTCGTCCGGGACCAAGAGAAGACGGACCGGACAATGGCAATCCGTGTAGCAGGGGGAGCTATACATCAACTGCCCACTGCCAGGATTCACCTGAACTGGGGAGTCGGGGATGGCCTTGTTGAGGTCGGCTTGATGAAGGATTTGCTGCAGACTTCTTGCTGGGAAATGACTTGGGGCCCATGTTGTCTGCATTCTCGGTTGCCTCTCTGGCTGAGACATATCCTGTGACCACCCGGAGACAAGCTCGAGCTGTGGAGGCAGAATCACACTCAGAGGAGGCCCAGGTAAGACATCCCAACCCTACACGTATTCCCATAGCCAGACATATTTCTTGGGCCACCCCTGATGAATTTAAGAGGGAGTTATTTGAGGATCGTTCATTGGTGGGATATCGTGGGAAGGCACAGGAGGGGAGAGGGGTACTGGAAGGGGAACAGTTTGTATTGAAGCAGGGACTCCTCTACCGGATCACAGAGCAGCACCACACAGGGACGAGCCCCACTATAAAACGACAGTTGGTAGTCCCAAGAAGTATAGACAGGAGTTACTGCGAATCTCTCATGACATACCCATGGACGGGCACTTCGGCGTCAGTTGCACCAGGCATAGTCTGACACAACACTTCTTTTGGCCGGGGGTAACCTATGATGTTCGTCAGTACTGCCAGACCTGTGACAGTTGCCAGCGCATTGGCAAGAGGGGGGATCGATGCATGGCCAAATTACGCCCCCTCCCCATTGTGGAGGAATCATTTAGACCAGTAGCGATCGATCTGATTGGGCCTTTAGCCAAACCCAGTCCGTCAGGGAAAAGGTATATATTGACAGTGGTAGATTAGGCCACACGATATTCAGAGGCGGTTTCATTACCTAACATACTGGCAGAGGCGGTGGTGGCTGCCCTGCTCCAGGTTTTCTCACGGGTTGGATTTCCCCGGGAGATTATCTCGGACCAGGGTACCCAGTTTACAGCAGAGGTGACCAACCAACTGTGGAAGCTGTGCGGCGTAAAGTCCATTAGAAGTGCCTCGTACCACCAGCAAACCAATGGGTTGTGTGAACGCTTTAACGAGACATTAAAACAGCTCATTGGGACTTTTACCAGGACCTACAGGGACTGGGAGAAATTCTTGCCACACCATCTGTTTGCCTATCGGGAGGTGCCCCAAAAAGCCATGGGGTTCTCCCCGTTCGAGCTGGTATACGGGAGACAGGTAAGGGGACCTCTAGACTTAGTGCTAGAACACTGGGAAGGGGAGGGCCTCATAGAAAGGGTACTTATTGTAGCCTATGTGCTGGAATTCCAGGACCACCTACAGGAGCTGACCCAGGCTGTACGTGAGAACATGCAGGCGACCCAGCGGCGCCAGCGTGTATAGTATGATCGGAGGGCCAGAGAGCACACCTTGGAAATAGGACAGAAGGTCCTGGTGTTAGAGCCCTCTAAGCAGAACAAGTTCCAAGCTGCATGGCAGAGGCCCTACCAGGTAGTAGGGAAAATAGCCGACACAACCTATAATGTCGCCGATTGTGACGACCCCAGGGTCAGCATGTTCCATGTGAATATGATGAAGCCCTACCGGGAGCGCCCTGAAGAGATAGTGGCCATCTGTGCACCTGAAGCAGAGGATTTAGCTGGACTTCCCTTGCCGGATGTCTTAGGGGAAAGGACTCAGTCTAAAACATGGGACCAGGTACACTTGGGTGAAGACCTAGGACCCCGGGAGAGAAAGCAGGTGGAGGAGTTGTTGAGGCAGCGACAGAGGATGTTTTCGGGGAGACCAGGGTACAGGTGCCTGGCGCAACACAAGGTGGACACCCAGGATCAGACCCCCCAGCGACAAAACCCCTTCCGCGTCCCTGAGTCTGTACGAGAGGGGATGCGACAAGAGATGTTGCGTTTAGGGGTCATTGAAGAGTCAGATAGTCCCTGGGAATCCCCCGTAGTGTTAGTGCCCAAGAAGGATGGGACTGCATGGTTTTGTGTAGACTATCGTAAGCTCAATGAGAAAACAGTGACAGATGCATATCCCATGCCGCGTGTGGATGAGTTGTTAGACCGGTGGGGGCAAAGTATTTGACCAGCATCGATCTATGCAAAGGCAACTGGCAGATTCCCCTTAGTCCTGACGCTATTCCCAAGTCGGCATTTGTCACCCCATTCTTCTTATTACAGTTTCGAGTTATGCCATTCGGGATGAAGAATGCCCCAGCGACCTTTCAAAGGCTGGCTGACCGGCTTCTGGATGGTCTCCAGGACTATGCTTGTGCCTACCTGGATGACATCGCCATCTACAGTGCGACATGGGAAGAGCATCTAAATCACCTAGAGACAGTATTGGACAGGATCCACCAGGCCAGGAATTACCCTGAACCCAAACAAGTGTCACGTGGGCAAAGCAGAGGTTCAGTATTTAGGGCATTGGGTGGGAAGTGGGAAACAGCGACCAGAACCAGCCAAGATTGAGGCCATAGCCAAATAGCCCACCCCACGCACTAAAACTCAGCTCATGGCGTTCCTAGGGACAGTGGGGTATTGCAGGAAATTCGTTCCCAATTACAGCAGCGTAGCCAAGCCCCTCACTGATCTGACTCATAAGAACCAACCCCGCCAGGTAACCTGGACCCCAGAGTGTGAGGAAGCCTTCCGACAACTAAAGGACGCCCTCACCAATACCCCTGTATTGGCCGCACCCGATCCAACTAAACGTTTCCTTGTTCACACAGACGCTTCTATGTTTGGATTGGGGGCAGTACTGAGCCGAGTCAGGCCGGATGGCCAAGAACACCCGGTAGCTTACCTGAGTCGGAAACTACTGCCCCGTGAAGTAAGCTATGCGGCCATCGAAAAAGAGTGTCTGGCGGTAGTATGGGCACTCAAAAAGTTGCAACCATATTTGTATGGATGACAGTTTTCCCTCCTAACGGACCATAATCCCCTTGCCTGGCTTAATCGGGTTCGGAGACAATGCCAGATTGCTGCCGTGGAATTTAGCCCTACAACCTCTGGACTTCACCATCCACTACAGAACCGGCAAACAAAAAGGTAACGCCGATGGACTAAGTCAACAAACGGAACTTGTACCAACCCCATAAACTTCGGTCATCCCCAAACCGATCCATTAAGGATCAGACTGTGCATGCCGATCGCGTCGCTGAAAAGGGGAGCCGATTTACGTGTTACGGAACCACTCAGCACCCAGAATATGTTGTGCAGTTATATGTATGTATAATAGGTTCCATGTGAGATGCATGTCCCTAATGCATCAGCCCACAGGCTGCGCCCCTGGGCAGAGGGGACACGATATTCCCCTTTTGTCCGCCCCCCCACCTTTGTAATTCCCACAGTAAATATCGGCAGGCTCCGGCCACCTGCGGCTATTGTAATGTATGTCTGGCCTGCCGCTTTTCTATTGGCCTGCCCTCTGTATCTGTGTGATATATTCTGTGTCCTGTGAGTAAAGTGTTGTCAGACTGGAAATACGTGGAGAAGTAGTGATCTTTTATATGCACCCATGTAACCAAGGAATTCCAGCCAGTATCCTTCATTCAGACTCCAGCCAAAGCAGAGTGGACCTCCAGAAACACGGGGTGGTACTGAAAGAGGTACCTCAGATTGGTAGACCCCGTTACATACTACATTTTGAATTATTGCCGCAACAATACCCCACCGATCGGGCTAAAGTGGCTTTTGCTGTGTCTCACTTGGAGGTGGAGGCTTTGGCCTGGGTGAATCCAGTCTGGGAGCGGGATGATCCTCTGGTTTCCCAACTCTCCTCTTTTTTGGAGATTTTTAGGAAAGTCTTCGACGAACCCGGTCGTCTGGCCTCTACTACTGAGTCCCTATTCAATCTACACCAAGGTTCTCTTTCTGTTGGCCAGTAAACAATACCGTTTCGTACTTTATCCTCAGAGCTGGGGTGAAACAATGGGGCTTTGGTGGGGGCCTTTTGGCGCGGTCTGTCTTCCCGAATCAAAGATGAGTCGCGGGTCGAGACACACCAACCTCCTTGGAGGACCTCATATCTCTTGCAACTTGCATTGATTTGCGTTTCCAGGAACGTCTCGGCGAAGCTGCTAGAGAGAAAAAAACCTCTCCATTTATCATCTGCCTCTCGCAGTCCTCCTCGTTTATGACTTGCCTCTTCATTTCCGGTGTTGGCACCAGAACCCATGCAAGTGGATCGTCTCAGGTCAGCAGAACAACGCCGTAAGGAGAGAATCGCACAGGTCTCTACTTTTACTGCGGCAGAGCTTCCCATCTCCTGCATTCTTGTCAGGTGAGGCCGGGAAACGCCTCCACCTAGGCCAGGTAAGAGAGGCCTCCCAAGGTATCACTGATTCCTCTCTACCTTGAACTCTTTTTGTTTTAGTAAATTTTGGTACAAGTCGTTTTTCTTAGGTGGCTTATATTGATTCTGGTGGGTGCAGCAGGAAATTTCATCCAGTTGGAGGCGGTCGAGAGACTTGGTATTCCTGTCAGATCCCTGGAGACTCCTCGGCGGATAGCTTCGGTCGATGGTAGGCCTTGTGGGAGACCGTTACCCTGGTCACAGAGGAGCCCTGCATCGGGAGAGAATTGCCTTCTACGTGCTGTCCTCGTTGTCTCATACATTCCTTTTGGGTCTTCCCTGGTTAAAAACTCATGAACCCGTCCTGAACTGGCGATCTGGTGATGTTTTACGTTGGAGTCATGCCTGTCACTCCAGATGTCTACTTTCCATTCAACCGGTGAGAAATCCTCGGTCTACCTTGGTACCTACAGACTTGCCTTCGGAATACTGGTCCTTTGCGGATGTCTTTGACAAGAAGGAGGCGGAGAACTTGCCCCCGCATCGCCCATACGATTGCCCTATCAACCTTGTTCCAGGTATTACTCCGCCCAGGGGTCAAATTTATCCACTGAATACTTTAGAATCGCAAGCCATGACTGAGTATGTTCAGGAGAACTTTGCTAGAGGTTTTATCCGGAAGTTTTCTTCACCCATGGGTGCTTCTTTTTTGTCAAGAAGAAGGATAGTTCCCTTCGTTCCTGCATCGACTTCCGGGGTCTCAATAATATCACAATTAAGAACAAGTACTCACATCCTCTTATTCTGGAGCTATTTGACCTTCTACGGGGAGCACATATCTTCACCAAACAGGGTCTGTGTGGAGCTTACAATCTAGTCCGTATTCGCTCCAGTGACGAGTGGAAGACTGCCTTTAACCCCTTCACCCCAAAGCCTGTTTTCACCTAAGTGACAGGGCCAATTTTTACAATTCTGACCACTGTCACTTTATGAGGTCATAACTCTGAAACGCTTCAACGGATCCTGGTGATTCTGACAAAGTTTTCTCGTGACATATTGTACTTCATGATAGTGGTAAAACTTCTTCGATATGACTTGCATTTATTTGTGAAAAAAACAAAAATTTGTCGGAAATTATTAAAATTTAGCAATTTTAAAACTTTTAGTTTTTATGCCCTTAAATTAGAGAGTTATATCACACAATATAGTTAATAAACAACATTTCCCACATGTCTTCTTTACATCAGCACAAGTTTGGAAACATCATTCACTTGAAGTGACTTTGAGGGGTCTATATAACAGAAAATGCCCAAAAGTGACACCATTCTAAAAACTGCACCCCTCAAGGTACTCAAAACCTCATTCAAAAAGTTTATTAACCCTTCAGGTGCTTCACAGGAATTTTTTGAATGTTTAAAAAAAATTGAACATTTAACTTTTTTTTCACAACATTTTTAATTCAGGTCCAATTTGTTTCATTTTACCAAGGGTAACAGGAGAAATTGGACCACAAAAGTCATTGTACAATTTGTCCTGAGTACGCCGATACCCCATATGTGGGGGTAAACCACTGTTTGGGCACATGGCAGAGCTCGGAAGGGAAGGAGTGCCATTTGACTTTTCAATGCAAGATTTGCTGGAATTGAGATCGGAGCCCATGTCACGATTGGAGAGCCACTGACGTGCCTAAACAGGGGAAACCCCCACAAGTGACATCAATTTGGAAAGTAGACCCTCTAAGGAACTAATCTAGATGTGTGGTGAGCACTTTGAACCTCCAAGTGCTTCACAGAAGTTGATAATGTAGAGCCGTAAAAAAAAATTCAAATTAATTTTCACAAAAAATGAACTTTTTGCCCCCAATTTTTTTTCCCCAAGGGTAATAGGATAAATTGGACCCCAAATGTTGTTGTGCAATTTGTCCTGAGTACGCTGATACTTCATATATGGGGATAAACCACTGTTTGAGCGCATGGCAGAGCTCGGAAGGGAAGGAGCGCCATTTGACTTTTCAGTGCAAAATTGGCTGGATTTGACATCGGAACCCATGTCGCATTTGGAGAGCCCCTGACGTGCCTTAACAGTGGAAACCCCCCATAAGTGACCCCATTTTGGAAATAAGACCCCCTAAGGAACTTATCTAGATGTGTGGTGAGCACTTTTAACCCCCAATTGTTTCACTAAAGTTTAGAATGTAGCGGCGTGAAAATTAAAAAATCATTTTTTCTTTCCACAAAATTATGTTTTAGCCTGCAATTTTTTTCCCCAAGGGTAACAGGAGAAATTGGACCACAAATGTTATTGTCCAATTTGTCCTGAGTACGCTGATACCCCATATGTGGGGGGGAACCACCGTTTGAGTGCATGGCAGAGCTCGGAAGGGAAGGAGCGCCGTTTGAAATGCAGACTTAGAAGGATTGGTCTGCAGGTGTCATGTTGTATTTGCAGAGCCCCTGATGTACCTAAACAGTAGAAACCCCCCACAAGTGACCCCATATTGGAAACTAGACCCCCCAAGGAACTTATCTAGATGTGTTGTGAGTAGGGTTGAGCAAAACGGATCGTTCATTTTCAAAAGTCGCCGACTTTTGGCACAGTCGGGTTTCATGAAACCCGACCCGATCCCTGTGTGGGGTCGGCCATGCAGTACGTGACTTTCGCGCCAAAGTCGTGTTTCAATGACGCGAAAAGCGCCATTTCTCAGCCAATGAAGGTGGACACAGATTGTGGGCAGCGTGATGACATAGGTCCTAGTCCCCACCATCTTACAGAAGGGCATTGCAGTGATTGGCTTGCTGTCTGCGGCGTCACAGGAGCTATAAAGGGTCGTTCCCGCCGACCGCCATCTTACTGCTGCTGATCTGAGCATAGGGAGAGGTTGCTGCCGCTTCGTCAGAAGCAGGGATAGCGTTAGGCAGGGTCCATTAACCCCCAAACCGCTTGTGCTGTAGCGATTTCCACTGTCCAACACCACCTTTTGTTTGCAGGGACAGTGGAAGCTACATTTTTTTTCCTCAGCGCTGTAGCTCATTGGGCTGCCCTAGAAGGCTCCCTGATAGCTGCATTGCTGTGTGTACGCCGCTGTGCAAACCAACTGCTTTTTTCAAAGCACAAATCCTGTTGTTCCTTCCTTTCAGCACAGCTATCTTGTTTGTTTGTCCACACTTTTGATTTAATTTGTGCAGCAGTCCACTCCTTGTTATTGCTGCCTGCCATACCTTGCTGAGATAACTGCAGGGAGATAGCAATTGTAGGACAGTCCCTGTTTTTTTTTTTTTTTTTAATTCTCCCTGAAAAAAAATATATAGTGGGAGATTAATCTTGGCATTTCTGCTAGAGTGCCAGTCCTGTGTGTGCCATCTCTCTCCAATTTTGGGGCACAGAAAGCCTAGTGTGTAATACTGGCCATGATTTCTTGGCAATTCTCCCTAACAAAAAAAAGTAGTGGGAGATTAAGATTGGCATTTCTGCTAGAGTGCCAGTCCTGTGTGCCATCTCTCTCCAATTTTGGGGCACAGAAAGCCTAGTGTGTAATACTGGCCCTGATTTCTTGGCAATTCTCCCTAACAAAAAAAAGTAGTGGGAGATTAAGATTGGCATTTCTGCTAGAGTGCCAGTCCTGTGTGTGCCATCTCTCTCCAATTTGGGGGCACAGAAAGCCTAGTGTGTAATACTGGCCCTGATTTCTTGGCAATTCTCCCTAACAAAAAAAAGTAGTGGGAGATTAAGATTGGCATTTCTGCTAGAGTGCCAGTCCTGTGAGTGCCATCTCTCTCCAATTTTGGGGCACAGAAAGCCTAGTGTGTAATACTGGCCCTGATTTCTTGGCAATTCTCCCTAACAAAAAAAAGTAGTGGGAGATTAAGATTGGCATTTCTGCTAGAGTGCCAGTCCTGTGTGTGCCATCTCTCTCCAATTTTGGTGCACAGAAAGCCTAGTGTGTAATACTGGCCCTTGACAATTTCTTGACAATTCTCCCAGAAACAAAAAAAAAGTGGGAGATTAAGATTGGCATTTGTGCTTGAGTGACAGTCCTGCGTGTGGCATCTCTCTCAAATTGTGGGCCACAAAAAGCCTAGTGTCTGTTTTTTTTTATTTTGGTTTTTAAATTCTCCCTGAAAAAAATAAATAGTGGGAGATTAATATTGACATTTGTGCTTCAGTGCAAGTCGTGTGTGCCATCTCTCTCAAATTGTGGGCCACAGAAAGCCTAGTGTTTTTTTTTTTGGGGGGGAGGGGGTTAAAATTCTCCCTGAAAAAAAATAAATAGTGGGAGATTAATATTGGCATTTGTGCTTCAGTGCAAGTCGTGTGTGCCATCTCTCTCAAATTGTGGGCCACAGAAAGCCTAGTGTTTTTTTTTTTTTGGGGGGGGGGTTAAAATTCTCCCTGAAAAAAAATAAATAGTGGGAGATTAATATTGGCATTTGTGCTTCTGTGCCAGTTGTGTGTGCCATCTCTCTCAAATTGTGGGCCACAGAAAGCCTAGTGTCTGTTTTTTTTTTATTTTGGTTCTTAAATTCTCCCTGAAAAAAAAAAATAGTGGGAGATTAATATTGGCATTTGTGCTTCAGTGCCAGTCGTGTGTGCCATCTCTCTCAAATTGTTTGCCACAGAAAGCCTAGTGTCTTTTTTTTTATTTTGGTTTTTAAATTCTCCCTGAAAAAAAATAAATAGTGGGAGATTAATATTGGCATTTGTGCTTCAGTGCAAGTCGTGTGTGCCATCTCTCTCAAATTGTGGGCCACAGAAAGCCTAGTGTTTTTTTTTTGGGGGGGGGGGGTTAAAATTCTCCCTGAAAAAAAATAAATAGTGGGAGATTAATATTGGCTTTTGTGCTTCTGTGCCAGTCGTGTGTGCCATTTCTCTCAAATTGTGGGCCATAGAAAGCCTAGTGTCTGGTTTTTTTTTTTTTTTGGTTTTTAAATTCTCCCTGAAAACAAATAAATAGTCGGAGATTAATATTGGCATCTGTGCTTGAGTGCCAGTCCTGCGTGTGTGGCATCTGTCTCATTTTGTGCCACAGAAAACCGAGTGTGTAACATTGTGCCTGATTTTCCTTGCAGTCTCACCCACCTATAAAGGGATATCTAAATCCTATAGAAGTTTGAGTTCACCTTGTAAGTTGTTTTACAGTAACAAATACCGTTACTTTGGTTACATTTTTAAAACAATGAAGAAGTCTGGTGGAAGAGGTCGTGGCCGTGGGCGTTCATTGCCAGCTGGTAATGATGGTAGTGGTGGTGGAGCATCAGGTAGTCGTGGGAAAAACAATATAGCACCTAAGTCTCGAGCTGTGGAGCCAGGTTTGTCGTCTGGCTACACAAGGCCTCGAACGCTCCCTTTTCTAGGAGTAGGAAAACCGCTTTTAAAGCCGGAGCAGCAAGAGCAAGTTTTGGCTTACCTTGCTGACTCAGCCTCTAGCTCTTTTGCCTCCTCTTCTGAAACTGGTAAATGTAAAAGTAGCGCGTCGTTAGTGGATGTTCACAGTCAGGAACAAGTCGCTGCATTGTCCTGTTCAGCAAAAACAACAACAGAGAAGGATGCGTCAGGCGACACAACGGGTTACTCCATGGAGCTCTTTACACATACCATTCCTGGGTTAGAAAGTGAAACAGTTAACAGGCCATGCCCATTACAAGTTGAATGGGACATGGAGTGCACAGATGCACAGCCACAACCAGATTACTATGCTGTTCCTTTGACTCAGACCACCACATTCATCCAGAATCAGACCCGGATGAGACTATGGTGCCCCGTCACAAACGCTATACCACTGGCTTACACGGTAACACAGACGAAGTAGCACATGAGATAGAAGAGGAGGTCATAGATGACCCAGTTGTTGACCCCGATTGGCAGCCATGGGGGGAACAGGGTGCAGGCGGCAGTAGTTCTGAAGCGGAGGAGGGGCCGCAGCAGGCATCAACATCGCAACAGGTTCCATCTGCCGGGCCCGTATCTGGCCCAAAAGCCGGGCCCGTATCTGGCCCAAAACGCGTGGCAAGGCCAAAACCAGTTGGAGGACAGCGTGGCCATCCGGTTAAAGAAGCTCAGTCTGCAATGCCTGAAAAGGTATCCGATGCTAGAAAGAGTGCAGTCTGGCATTTTTTTAAACAACATCCAATTGATCAGCGTAAAGTCATCTGTCAAAAATGTTCAACTACCTTAAGCAGAGGTCAGAATCTGAAAAGTCTAAATACAAGTTGCATGCATAGACATTTAACCACCATGCATTTGCAAGCCTGGACTAACTACCAAACGTCCCTTAAGGTTGTAGCACCCTCGGCCAATGAAGCAAGTCAGCAACGCTACATCCCTTCCGTCACTGTAAGGCCACCATTTTCCGCACCACCTGCAGTATCTGTGCAGGTTTCGTTGCCAGGCCAAAGCAGTCAGGGTCAGGGAATCACCAGTTTCGTAGTAGGAAACACTGCATATAGGGCACCGGCAAGAATACCGTCTCCAACCATCTCTCAGTCTGCCATGTCCACCGGCACCCCCGCTAGTTCCACGATCTCCAGCTCTCCAGTCCAGCTCACCCTACATGAGACTCTCGTTAGAAAAAGGAAGTACTCATCCTCGCATCCGCGTACACAGGGTTTTAACGCCCACATAGCTAGACTAATTTCGTTAGAGATGATGCCCTACCGGTTAGTTGAAAGCGACGCTTTCAAAGCCCTGATGGACTACGCTGAACCACGCTACGAGCTACCCAGTCGACACTTCTTTTCGAGAAAAGCCATCCCAGCCCTCCACCAGCATGTTAAAGAGCGCATCGTCCATGCACTCAGGCAATCTGTGAGTACAAAGGTGCACCTGACAACAGATGCATGGACCAGTAGGCATGGCCAGGGACGTTACGTGTCCATCACGGCACACTGGGTGAATGTGGTGGATGCAGGGTCCACAGGGGACAGCAATATTGGGACAGTTCTGCCTAGCCCACGGTCTAGGAAACAGTTGGCTGTAGGCGTTGGCCCCCCCCTCCTCCTTGTCCTCCTGCAGAAGCGAGAGCTCGTCCACAGACCGCAGTGGCACAACCACTCCATCCGCAGCTGCCACTGTTGCACACCAGGTGTCACATTATGGGGCAGCTACTGCCAAGCGTCAGCAGGCTGTATTGGCTATGAAGTGTTTGGGCGACAACAGACACACCGTGGAAGTTCTGTCCGAGTTCTTGCAGAAAGAAACGCAGTCGTGGCTGGGCACTGTAGATCTTGAGGCAGGCAACGTAGTGAGTGATAACGGAAGGAATTTCATGGCTGCCATCGCCCTTTCCCAACTGAAACACATTCCTTGCCTGGCTCACACCTTAAACCTGGTGGTGCAGTGCTTCCTGAAAAGTTATCCGGGGTTATCCGACCTGCTCCTCAAAGTGGGCAGACTTTGCTCGCATATCCGCCGTTCGCCCGTACACTCCAGCCGTATGCAGACCTATCAGCGGTCTTTGAACCTTCCCCAGCATCGCCTAATCATCGACGTTGCAACAAGGTGGAACTCAACACTGCACATGCTTCAGAGACTGTGCGAACAGAGGCGGGCTGTTATGTATTTGTGGGAGGATACACATACACGGGCAGACAGTAGGATGGCAGACATGGAGTTGTCAGGTGTGCAGTGGTCGAAGGTACAAGACATGTGTCAAGTCCTTCAGTGTTTTGAGGAATACACACGGCTGGTAAGTGCAGACAACGCCATAATAAGCATGAGCATCCCCCTAATGCGTCTGCTGATGCAAAGTTTGACGCACATAAAGGAGCAGGCGTCTGCAGCAGAGGAAGAGGAAAGCCTTGATGACAGTCAGCCATTGTCTGGTCAGGGCAATGTACAGGATAAGTGTTATGGTCTGGTGATTAAGGAGCGACATGCGACTAGCTCTGAGCAGGTGGTAACTATACCGACCGCAGTCCCTGATCTTAACACATACACTAACAGTAGCCGTGGGATGTTCCTGTCACTCCCTGGACATCTCGTCACAGCCGGAGAACTAGCTACCCCTAAAGGTAGAAACAGGAAAGCTATCTTGCCTCAGAAAAAATCCCCAAAGGAAAGGACAGCCCCCCACAAATAATGACTGTGAGAGGAGAAGGAAATGACATACGTAGTATGAAACAAGATTTAGCAAAGGAGGCCACTTCTAGCTAGATAGAAATAGTACAGGACAGAACACTGTGCGGTCAGTAATAAAAACTAGAAAAAGTCCACCGCAGAGCATTGACTCCAGGCTGGAACAATTGACAACTGGCATTGAATGAGGGATAAGGCCAGACTAATATAGCCGAGCCAGAAAGACGATCAGTGAAAACAGCTGCTGAAGCTAAATCCAAGAAGCAGCCATACCACTCAAAACCACAGGAGGGAGCCCAAGAGCAGAACTCACAAAAATGCTACTTACAACCACTGGAGGGAGCCCAAGAGCGGAATTCACAACAGTACCCCCCCTTGAGGAGAGGTCACCAAACCCTCACCAGAGCCCCCAGGCCGATCAGGACGAGCCAAATGAAAAGCACGAACCAAATCAGCGGCATGAACATCGGAGGCAACAACCCAAGAATTATCCTCCTGGCCATAACCCTTCCACTTGACAAGATACTGAAGCTTCCACCTCGAAAAAAGAGAATCCAAAATTTTCTCAACCACATATTCCAACTCCCCCTCAACCAACACCGGGGCAGGAGGATCAACAGATGGAACAACGGGCACCACATAACTCCGCAACAAAGATCTATGGAAAACATTGTGGATGGCAAAAGAGGCTGGAAGGGCCAAACGAAAAGAAACTGGATTGATAATCTCAGAAATCTTATAAGGACCAATAAACCGAGGCTTGAACTTAGGAGAAGAAACTTTCATAGGAACATGACGAGAGGACAGCCAGACCAAATCCCCCACACGAAGCCGAGGACCAACACACCGACGGCGGTTAGCAAAACGCTGAGCCTTTTCCTGGGACAACGTCAAATTGACTACCACATGAGTCCAAATCTGCTGTAACCTGTCCATCACAGAATCTACACCAGGACAATCAGAAGGCTCAACCTGCCCTGAAGAAAAACGAGGCTGGAAACCAAAATTACAAAAGAAACGCGAAACCAAAGTAGCCGAACTGGCCCGATTATTAAGGGCAAACTCGGCCAACGGCAAGAAAGTCACCCAATCATCCTGATCAGCAGACACAAAGCATCTCAAATAGGTTTCCAAGGTTTGATTAGTTCGCTCAGTTTGGCCATTTGTCTGAGGATGGAACGCCGAAGAAAAAGACAATTCAATACCCATCTTAGCACAAAAGGCCCGCCAAAACCTGGAAACAAACTGGGAACCTCTGTCAGACACAATATTCTCCGGAATGCCATGCAAACGAACCACATGTTGAAAAAGCAATGGAACCAAATCAGAGGAGGAAGGCAATTTAGGCAAAGGTACCAAATGGACCATTTTAGAGAACCGGTCACAAACCACCCAGATAACAGACATCCTCTGGGACACAGGAAGATCCGAAATAAAATCCATGGAAATATGCGTCCAAGGCCTCTCCGGGACGGGCAAAGGCAAAAGCAACCCACTAGCGCAGGAACAGCAAGCCTTAGTCCCACAGGACTGCACAAAAGAACGCACATCCCGCGACAAGGAAGGCCACCAAAAGGACCTAGCAACCAAATCTCTGGTACCAAAAATCCCAGGATGACCAGCCAACACAGAACAATGGACCTCAGAAATTACCTTACTTGTCCATCTATCAGGAACAAACAGCTTCCCCACAGGACAGCGGTCAGGTTTATCAGCCTGAAAATTCTGAAGTGCCTGCCGCAAATCTGGGGAGATGGCAGACAGAATCACCCCTTCCCTAAGAATGCCAACCGGCTCAAGGACTCCAGGAGAATCAGGCAAAAAACTCCTAGAGAGGGCATCCGCTTTAACATTCTTAGATCCTGGAAGATACGAGACCACAAAATCAAAACAGGAGAAAAACAGGGACCACCGAGCCTGTCTAGGGTTCAGCCGCTTGGCCGACTCAAGTTAAATCAGATTCTTATGATCA
Organism: Ranitomeya imitator; assembly: GCF_032444005.1. Classification (NCBI taxonomy): domain Eukaryota; kingdom Metazoa; phylum Chordata; class Amphibia; order Anura; family Dendrobatidae; genus Ranitomeya; species Ranitomeya imitator. Next base: position 272,475,479 of record NC_091284.1, on the reverse strand, counting down.
GTCAAGACCACAATGCGGTGCTTGGCACCCTCAAGCCAATGTCGCCACTCCTCAAATGCCCACTTCATAGCCAACAACTCACGATTGCCGACATCATAATTGCGTTCCGCAGGCGAAAACTTTCGGGAAAAGAAGGCACATGGCTTCATCAAGGAACCATCAGAATTCCTCTGTGACAAAACGGCCCCGGCCCCAATCTCAGAAGCGTCAACCTCAACCTGAAAAGGGAAAGAAACATCCGGCTGACGCAAGACAGGGGCAGAAGTAAATCTGCGTTTAAGCTCCTGAAAGGCCTCAACAGCCTCAGAGGACCAATTTGTCACATCAGCGCCTTTCTTCGTCAAATCGGTCAGGGGTTTAACCACACTAGAGAAGTTGGCAATGAAACGGCGATAAAAATTAGCAAAGCCCAAAAATTTCTGAAGGCTCTTCACAGATGTGGGTTGAATCAAATCATGAATGGCTTGGACCTTAACAGGATCAATTTCTATAGACGAAGGAGATAAAATAAACCCCAAAAAAGAGACCTTCTGAACTCCAAATAGGCACTTAGACCCCTTCACAAATAGAGCATTATCACGAAGGATATGGAATACCATCCTGACCTGCTTCACATGAGACTCCCAATCATTGGAAAAAATCAAAATATCATCCAAATACACAATCAAGAATTTGTCAAGATAATTGCGGAAAATATCATGCATAAAGGACTGAAACACAGAAGGAGCATTAGAAAGCCCGAAAGGCATCACCAGGTATTCAAAATGGCCTTCGGGCGTATTAAATGCAGTTTTCCATTCGTCACCCTGTTTAATACGAACAAGATTATATGCCCCTCGAAGGTCAATCTTAGTAAACCAACTAGCCCCCTTAATCCTAGCAAACAAATCAGAGAGCAAAGGTAAAGGGTATTGGAATTTGACCGTGATCTTATTAAGAAGGCGATAATCAATACAGGGTCTTAAGGAGCCATCCTTCTTGGCAACAAAAAAGAATCCCGCTCCCAATGGTGACGAAGACGGCCGAATATGCCCCTTCCCTAAAGACTCCTTAACATAGCTCCGCATGGCGGCATGCTCTGGCACAGACAGATTGAAAAGTCGGCCCTTAGGGAACTTACAGCCAGGAATCAAGTCAATAGCACAATCACAGTCCCTATGTGGAGGAAGGGAACTGGACTTGGGCTCATCGAATACATCCTGGAAATCTGACAAAAATTCAGGAACATCAGAAGAGGGGGAAGAGGAAATTGACATTAAAGGAACGTCACTATGTACCCCTTGACAACCCCAACTAGTTACAGACATTGATTTCCAATCCAGCACTGGATTGTGTACTTGTAACCATGGAAAACCCAGTACAACAACATCATGTAAATTATGCAACACCAGAAAACGGCAATCTTCCTGATGTGCAGGAGCCATGCACATAGTCAGCTGAGTCCAATACTGAGGTTTATTCTTGGCCAATGGTGTAGCATCAATACCCCTCAAGGGTATGGGACTCTGCAAAGGCTGCAAAGAAAAACCACAGCGCCTAACGAATTCTAAGTCCATTAAGTTCAGAGCAGCGCCTGAATCCACAAATGCCATGACAGAAAAAGATGACAATGAGAAAATCAGGGTCACAGACAGGAGAAACTTAGGCTGCACAGTACTAATGGTAACAGATCTAGCAACCCTCTTAATACGCTTAGGGCAATCAGAAATAGCATGAGCAGAATCACCACAGTAAATACACAGCCCATTCTGACGTCTGTATCCCCTCTGTTCCGCTCTAGTCAAAATCCTATCACATTGCATGGGCTCAGGACTCTGCTCAGAGGACGCTGCCATATGGTGCACCACTTTGCGTTCGCGCAGTCGCTGATCAATCTGAATGGCCAGAGACATAGATTCGCTCAAACCAAGAGGCGTGGGAAACCCCACCATAACATCTTTAAGGGCTTCAAAAAGACCCTTTCTGAAAATTGCTGCCAGAGCGTCCTCATTCCATTTAGTGAGCACAGGCCATTTTCTAAATTTCTGGCAGTATAATTCTGCCGCTTCCTAACCCTGACACAGGGCCAATAGTGTTTTCTCAGCATGCTCTACAGAGTTAAGTTCGTCATACAATAATCCGAGCAATTGAAAAAAATGCATCTACATTAAGCAATGCCGGATCCCCTGACTCAAGGGAGAATGCCCAGTCCTGAGGGTCGCCACGCAGCAGAGAAATAACTATTTTTACTTGCTGAATGGGGTCACCAGAGGAACGGGGTTTCAGAGCAAAAAACAATTTGCAGTTATTTTTAAAGTTCAAAAACTTAGATCTATCCCCGTAAAACAAATCCGGAGTAGGAATTCTAGGCTCTAAGGCCGGAGTCTGAACAACATAATCTTGAATACTCTGTACTCTTGCAGCAAGCTGATCCACACGAGAAATCAACCCCTGAACATCCATGCCCGCATCCAAATCCTGAATCACCCAGAGATTAAGAGGAAGGAAAAAGACAAAACAAACTAAAGAAAAAAAAATGGCTCAGAACTCTTTTTCTTTTCCTTCTTTTGAGATGCATTCAGCTAATTTTTGGCCAGTTGTACTGTTATGGTCTGGTGATTAAGGAGCGACATGCGACTAGCTCTGAGCAGGTGGTAACTATACTGACCGCAGTTCCTGATCTTAACACAAACATTAGCAGTAGCCGTGGGACGTTCCTGTCACTCCCTGGACATCTCATCACAGCCGGAGAACTAGCTACCCCTAAAGGTAGAAACAGGAAAGCTATGTTGCCTCAGGGAAAATCCCCAAAGGAAAGGGCAGCCCCCCACAAATAATGACTGTGAGAGGAGAAGGAAATGACATACGTAGTATGAAACAAGATTTAGCAATGGAGGCCACTTCTAGCTAGATAGAAATAGTACAGGACAGAACACTGTGCGGTCAGTAATAAAAACTAGAAAAGTCCACCGCAGAGAAATGCAAAAATCTCCACACCTGACTAAAGGTGTGGAGGGCAAACTCTGCTGCCCAGAGCTTCCAGCTTAGCTGAATAGATCCATACTGATAAGCTGGACAAATGAGCAAAAACATAGAAAGTGCTGAACAACAAAGTCCACAACAAGTGAACTGCAAAAGGACAAGCAAGGACTTAGCTTTGCTGAAATGGTCAGAGTGTCAGGGAAATCCTAAGAGCAATGACTCCAGGCTGGAACAATTGACAACTGGCATTGAATGAGGGATAAGGCCAGACTAATATAGCCGAGCCAGAAAGACGATCAGTGAAAACAGCTGCTGAAGCTAAATCCAAGAAGCAGCCATACCACTCAAAACCACAGGAGGGAGCCCAAGAGCAGAACTCACAAAAATGCTACTTACAACCACCGGAGGGAGCCTAAGAGCAGAATTCACAACAGATGAGGTAGCGGGCGAACAGTAGGAGGAGGACGAGGAGGATGATGGGGATGAGTATTTTTTTAATGAGGAAGCTTTTCCTGGGCCACTGGAAATTGGTGGCGTGGCAAGGCCGGGTTCTGGTTTTTTGAGGGACACAAGTGACGTAGATATGCCTGAAACTGCCCCTCAACCCAGCACAACCGCAGATTTGACAACTGGAACTTTGGCCCACATGGCGGATTATGCCTTACGTATTCTCAAAAGGGACACACGCATTACTAAAATGATGACCGATGACGATTACTGGTTGGCCTGCCTCCTTGATCCTTGCTATAAAGGCAAATTGCAAAATATTATGCCACATGAGAACTTGGAACTAATATTAGCAACCAAACAATCAACTCTTGTTGACCGTTTGATTCAGGCATTCCCAGCACACAGCGCCGGTGATTGTTCTCACAAGAGCTGCAGGGGGCAGCAGACCAGAGGTGTTAGAGGTGCACAAATCAGAAGTGGCGTTGGACAGAGGGGTTTTCTGACCAGGTTGTGGAGTGATTTTGCTATGACCGCAGACAAGACAGGTACTGCAGCATCAATTCAAAGTGACAGGAGACAACATTTGTCCAGTATGGTTACTAACTATTTTTCATCCCTTATCGATGTTCTTCCTCAACCGTCATTCCCGTTTGATTACTGGGCATCCAAATTAGACACCTGGCCAGAATTGGCAGAATATGCATTGCAGGAGCTTGCTTGCCCAGCAGCTAGTGTGCTATCAGAAAGAGTATTCAGTGCTGCTGGTTCAATATTAACCGAAAAAAGGACTCGTCTGGCTACCCAAAATGTCTCTGGCGGTGGTGGCGCGCAACCAACGTCAGACACACCGTTGTAACATGAGGGGCCCTGGGCCTGTACCGCCGGCCACAAGACAGTTCCCCCCCCAGCTCAAACAGTGCTCTACGATTTGCAAAATTATCTCTCACAGCTCCACCAATGTTTAGTCTATGCGCTGACATCCTTCAATGCCTGGCACTGACAATACCAATGTGTTGACATGTATGATGCTACTTAAAATAGTCTGGGGCACTGTCCTATATTTACACCAGTAAATACTTTGCGCCAAATTACTAGGTCAGAAACACAGCAGAGGAGCCCACCCCTGTACCTAAGTATGCCACCCTTTTGTTTTTTGGTTTTATTGTATTGCGAGACATTAACATCTATTTATTTTTTGGGAGTACTAACTGTCAGACACTCCTTACAATCGGCCTCCGCTGACAACACCAATGCTGCCTGTGTACCCCTGCAAGATAATTCCAAGTGCATAGAGCCTACTTTTGTTATGTTAGGCCTACTAAGCCTATCTGCGGTCCATCCTTCCAATAGTCCTCCACTGACCACACCACTGCTGCCCGTGTACCCCTGGAACCTATTTTAAAGTGCCTACAGCCAACTTTTGTTATGTTAGGCCTACTAAGCCTGTCTGCGGTCCATCCTTCCAATAGTCCTCCACTGACCACATGACTACTGCCCGCGTACCCCTGGAACCTATTTTAAAGTGCCTACAGCCAACTTTTGTTATGTTAGGCCTACTAAGCCTGTCTGCGTTCCATCCTTCCAATAGTCCTCCACTGACCACACCACTGCTGCCCATGTACCCCTGGAACCTATTTTAAAGTGTCTACAGCCAACTTTTGTTATGTTAGAAACCAGAACACATGAGCTGCGCGCACAGTGAACAAGCCCGTAGAGACATGTTCACACCACCAAGAGACTTGAAAACACAAAAAAGCACAGTAAAACCAAAAACACACTGTTGCAAAAAAATCACAGTGGACAGCAAGTGCTAGTAAAAAGATGGAAAAAACAGGGTATTTGGTTGATACGTTTTTTGCAAAAAATGTATATTAAGCCGCTCTACCAAACGTCAAGGTATACCCATATCAGAGCAGTCCTAACTAATGTATGTAATCCCTATATGATGTATTTAAAACCTGGTCATATGTACAATACCTGTATGAGCAGGATTCAGAAAAGGAATGTCCATGTGGACACGCTGGACAGAACGGCTCCTGTGCGCACTGCTCAAAAAAAGAGGGGTGGAGGCCTCCCCAGTCTTGTGGACACAAGAAAACAATTATATGAAACCAGAACACATGAGCTGGGGAGGCCTCCACCCCTCTTTTTTTGAGCTGTGCGCACAGGAGCTGTTCTGTCCAGCGTGTCCACATGGACATTCCTTTTCTGAATTCTGCTCATACAGGTATTGTACATATGACCAGGTTTTAAATACATCATATAGGGATTACATACATTAGTTAGGACTGCTCTGATATGGGTATACCTTGACGTTTGGTAGAGCGGCTTAATATACATTTTTTGCAAAAAACGTATCAACCAAATACCCTGTTTTTTCCATCTTTTTACTAGCACTTGCTGTCCACTGTGATTTTTTTGCAACAGTGTGTTTTTGGTTTTACTGTGCTTTTTTGTGTTTTTTTGTTATGTTAGGCCTACTAAGCCTGTCTGCGGTCCCTCCTTCCAATAGTCCTCCACTGACCAGACCAATGCTGCCCGTGTACCCCGGGAAGCTATTTTACAGTGCCTACAGCCTACTTTTGTTATGTTAGGCCTACTAAGCCTGTCTGCGGTCCCTCCTTCCAATAGTCCTCCACTGACCACACCACTGCTGCCCGTGTACCCCTGGAACCTATTTTAAAGTGTCTACAGCCAACTTTTGTTATGTTATGCCTACTGTTGTGAATTCCGTTCTTGGGCTCCCTCCGGTGGTTGTAAGTAGCATTTTTGTGAGTTCTGCTCTTGGGCTCCCTCCTGTGGTTTAGAGTGGTATGGCTGCTTCTTGGATTTAGCTGCTCAGCTGTTTTCACTGATCGTCTTTCGGGCTCGGCTATATTAGTCTGGCCTTATCTCTCTTTCAATGCCAGTTGTCAATTGTTCCAGCCTGGAGTCATTGCTCTTTGGATTTCCCTGACACTCTGACCAGTTCTGCAAAGCTAAGTCCTTGCTTGTACTTTTGCAGTTCACTTGTCGTGGACTTTGTTGTTCAGCTCTTTCTATGTTTTTGTTCATTTGTCCAGCTTATCAATATGGATCTATTCAGCTAAGCTGGAAGCTCTGGGCAGCAGAGTCTGCCCTCCACGCCTTTAGTTAGGTGTGGAGATTTTTGCATTTCTCTGCGGTGGACTTTTTCTAGTTTTTATTACTGATCGCACAGTGCTCTTTCCTGTACTTTCCTATCTAGCTAGAAGTGGCCTCCTGTGCCAAATCTTGTTTCATACTATGTATGTCATTTCCTTCTCCTCTCACAGTCATTACATGTGGGGGGCTATCTATCCTTTGGGGAATTTCTCTGAGGCAAGATAGTTTTCCTGCTTCTATCTTTAGGGGTAGTTAGCTCTTAGGCTGTGACGAGTTGCCTAGGCAGTGTTAGGAGCATCCCACGGCTACCGCTAGTGTTGTGTTGAGCTTAGGGACTGCGGTCAGTATAGTTCCCACCTGCTCAGAGATAGTCTCATGTCGCTCCTTAATCACCAGATCATAACAGCCTACTAAGCCTGTCTGCGGTCCATCCTTCCAATAGTCCTCCACTGACTACACCACTGCTGCCCGTGTACCCCTGGAACCTATTTTAAAGTGCCTACAGCCAACTTTTGTTATGTTAGGCCTACTAAGCCTGTCTGCGGTCCATCCTTCCAATAGTCCTCCACTGACCACACCACTGCTGCCCGTGTACCCCTGGAACCTATTTTAAAGTGCCTACAGCCAACTTTTGTTATGTTAGGCCTACTAAGCCTGTCTGCGGTTTCTCCTTCCAATAGTCCTCCACTGACCAGACCAATGCTGCCCGTGTACACCTGGAAGCTATTTTACAGTGCCTACAGCCTACTTTTGTTATGTTAGGCCTACTAAGCCTGTCTGCGGTCCCTCCTTCCAATAGTCCTCCACTGACCAGACCAATGCTGTCCGTGTACCCCTGGAACCTATTTTTAATTGCATAGAGCATCCTTTTTTTAATTGTAGGCGTACTAAGTCTGTCTGCGGTCCATAATTGAAATTGTCCTCCACTGACCAGACCAATGCTGCCTGTGTACCCCTGTAACCTTTTTTAAACTGCATTGAGCCAAATTTTTTGTTTTAGGCCTACTACCTGTGTCTGTCTGCGCCACTCAATACAGCTGTCCTCCTCTGAAAAAAGCTGAGCGTCAATAGTCTGGTTTTCAGCCTATAGGAATTTGAAAACTGCATTGGGGCTACTACTTCGGTAGGGCCTATGTTGTGACCTGGTGGTTAGGACAATAATGGACCTGGTGGTTAAGAGCACACGGAAAGACCTGATAGTTACAATAATACAGGACAAGCTCTGGGAAGTGGGAACTCTGCTGACCGCAATCACTAATCCTATCACACACACTAGAAATAGCCGTGGATTGCTCCTAACGCTCCCTATGCCACTCGTCACAGCCTCAGAACAAGCTAGCCCTAAAGATAGAAAAATAAAGCCTACCTTGCCTCAGAGAAATTCCCCAAAGGTAAAGGCAGCCCCCCACATATATTGACTGTGAGTTAAGATGAAAATCACAAACACAGAGATGAAATAGATTTTAGCAAAGAGAGGCCCGACTTACTGAACAGACAGAGGATAGGAAAGGTAACTTTGCGGTCAGCACAAAAACTACAAAAAACCACGCAGAGTGCGCAAAAGACCTTCCGCACCGACTCACGGTGCGGAGGCGCCACACTGCATCCCAGAGCCTCCAGCAAGCAAGACAAAATCAAAATAGCAGGCTGGACAGAAAAATAGAAAACAAATAATACTAGCAGGAACTTAGCTTCTGCTGGAGTAGACAGGTCACCAGAAAGATCCAGTAGCGAACTATACCGATACTGGAACATTGACAGGTGGCATGGAGCAAAGATCTAAGTGGAGTTAAATAGAGCATCCAGCTAACGAATTAACCTCATCACCTGTGGAAGGAAACTCAGAAGCAGCAGCTCCACTCACAGCCACCAGAGGAAATCCATGGACAGAACCAGCCTAAGTACCATTCATGACCACAGGAGGGAGCTTGACAACAGAATTCACCACAGTACCCCCCCCTTGAGGAGGGGTCACCGAACCCTCACCAGAGCCCCCAGGCCGACCAGGACAAGCCAAATGAAAGGCACGAACCAGATCGGCAGCATGAACATCAGAGGCAAAAACCCAGGAATTATCTTCCTGACCATAACCCTTCCACTTGACCAGATACTGGAGTTTCCATCTCGAAACACGAGAATCCAAAATCTTCTCCACCACATACTCCAACTCCCCCTCGACCAACACCGGGGCAGGAGGATCAACGAGGGAACCATAGGCGCCACGTATCTCCGCAATAACGACCTATGGAACACATTATGGATGGCAAAAGAAGCTGGAAGGGCCAAACGAAATGACACAGGATTGAGAACCTCAGAAATCTTATACGGACCAATGAAACGAGGCTTAAACTTAGGAGAGGAAACCTTCATAGGAACATAACGAGACGACAACCAAACCAAATCCCCAACACGAAGTCGGGGACCCACACAGCGCCGGCGGTTAGCGAAACGTTGAGCCTTCTCCTGGGACAATGTCAAATTGTCCACCACATGAGTCCAAATCTGCTGCAACCTATCCACCACAGTATCTACACCAGGACAGTCTGAAGACTCAACCTGCCCTGAAGAGAAACAAGGATGGAAACCAGAATTGCAAAAAAACGGCGAAACCAAAGTAGCTGAGCTGGCCCGATTATTAAGGGCGAACTCAGCCAAAGGCAAAAAGGACACCCAATCATCCTGATCAGCAGAAACAAAGCATCTCAGATATGTTTCCAAAGTCTGATTAGTTCGTTCGGTTTGGCCATTTGTCTGAGGATGGAAAGCCGAGGAAAAAGACAAATCAATGCCCATCCTAGCACAAAAGGATCGCCAAAACCTCGAAACAAACTGGGAACCTCTGTCCGAAACGATGTTCTCCGGAATGCCATGTAAACGAACCACATGCTGGAAAAACAATGGCACCAAATCAGAGGAGGAAGGCAATTTAGACAAGGGTACCAAATGGACCATCTTAGAGAAGCGATCACAAACCACCCAAATGACCGACATCTTTTGAGAGACAGGGAGATCCGAAATAAAATCCATAGAAATATGCGTCCAGGGCCTCTTCGGGACCGGCAAGGGCAAAAGCAACCCACTGGCACGAGAACAGCAGGGCTTAGCCCGAGCACAAATCCCACAGGACTGCACAAAAGAACGCACATCCCGTGACAAAGACGGCCACCAAAAGGATCTAGCCACCAAATCTCTGGTACCAAAGATTCCAGGATGACCAGCCAACACCGAACAATGAACCTCAGAGATAACTCTACTAGTCCATTTATCAGGGACAAACAGTTTCTCCACTCGGCAACGGTCAGGTCTATCAGCCTGAAATTTTTGCAGCACCAGCCGCAAATCAGGGGAGATGGCAGACAAAATTACCCCCTCTTTGAGAATACCCGCCGGCTCAGGAACACCCGGAGAGTCAGGCACAAAACTCCTTGACATTGCATCAGCCTTCACATTTTTAGAGCCCGGAAGGTACGAAACCACAAAATCAAAACGGGAGAAAAATAGCGACCATCGAGCCTGTCTAGGATTCAACCGTTTGGCAGACTTGAGATAAGTCAAATTCTTGTGATCCGTCAAGACCACCACGCGATGCTTAGCTCCTTCAAGCCAATGACGCCACTCCTCGAATGCCCACTTCATGGCCAACAACTCTCGATTGCCAACATCATAATTGTGCTCAGCAGGCGAAAACTTTCTAGAAAAGAAAGCACATGGTTTCATCACCGAGCCATCAGAACTTCTTTGCTACAAAACAGCCCCTGCTCCAATCTCAGAAGCATCAACCTCAACCTGAAATGGGAGCGAAACATCTGGCTGGCACAACACAGGGGCAGAAGAAAAACGACGCTTCAACTCCTGAAAAGCTTCCACAGCTGCAGAAGACCAATTGACCACATCAGCACCCTTCTTGGTCAAATCAGTCAACGGTTTAGCAACAGTAGAAAAATTAGCGATGAAACGACGATAAAAATTAGCAAAGCCCAGGAACTTTTGCAGGCTCTTCACAGATGTCGGCTGAGTCCAATCATAAATGGCCTGGACTTTAACAGGATCCATCTTGATAGTAGAAGGGGAAAAAATGAAACCCAAAAATGAAACCTTCTGAACTCCAAAGAGACACTTTGACCCCTTCACAAACAAGGAATTCGCACGAAGGACCTGGAACACCATCCTGCCCTGCTTCACATGAGACTCCCAATCATCTGAAAAGACCAAAATATCATCCAAATATACAATCAGGAATTTATCCAGGTACTCTCGGAAGATGTCATGCATAAAGGACTGAAATACTGATGGAGCATTGGAAAGCCCGAATGGCATAACCAGGTACTCAAAATGGCCCTCGGGCGTATTAAATGCTGTTTTCCATTCATCGCCCTGTTTAATACGCACAAGATTATATGCCCCTCGAAGATCTATCTTGGTGAACCAACTAGCCCCTATAATACGAGCAAACAAATCAGACAGCAGCGGCAAAGGATACTGAAATTTGACAGTAAGTTTATTAAGAAGGCGGTAATCAATACAAGGTCTCAAAGAACCATCCTTCTTGGCCACAAAAAAGAACCCTGCTCCTAACGGTGATGACGACGGGCGAATATGACCTCTCTCCAAGGATTCCTTTATATAACCGCATAGCGGCGTGTTCTGGCACAGATAAATTGAACAGTCGGCCCTTAGGAAACTTACTACCAGGAATCAAATTAATTGCACGATCGCAATCCCTATGAGGAGGTAGGGCACTGGATTTGGGCTCATCAAATACATCCCGGTAATCCGACAAAAACTCCGGGACTTCAGAAGGAGTGGAAGACGAAATTGACAAAAATGGAACATCACCATGTACCCTGTTATGGCTGGCAATCAGGCAACACAGCGTGCAGTAATCAGCGCACATACAGAGATCTGGCAATAACCAAAAACAATAGGACGAGCTCTGAGACGTGGAATCTCTGTAGACTGCAGTACCTGATCTATCCTCACACAACTATAAGCAGCAGTGGATTGCGCCAATCACTACCTATGCAACTCGGCACTGCCTGAGGAGCTGACTAGCCTGAAGATAGAAATACAAGCCTGACTTACCTCAGAGAAATACCCCAAAGGAATAGGCAGCCCCCCACATATAATGACTGTTAGCAAGATGAAAAGACAAACGTAGGAATGAAATAGATTCAGCAAAGTGAGGCCCGATATTCTAGACAGAGCGAGGATAGCAAAGAGAACTATGCAGTCTACAAAAAACCCTAAAACGAAAACCACGCAAAGGGGCAAAAAGACCCACCGTGCCGAACTAACAGCACGGCGGTGCACCCCTTTGCTTCTCAGAGCTTCCAGCAAAAGTTAATAGCAAGCTGGACAGAAAAAACAGAAAACAAACTAGAAGCACTTATCTAGCAGAGCAGCAGGCCCAAGGAAAGATGCAGTAGCTCAGATCCAACACTGGAACATTGACAAGGAGCAAGGAAGACAGACTCAGGTGGAGCTAAATAGCAAGGCAGCCAACGAGCTCACCAAAACACCTGAGGGAGGAAGCCCAGAGACTGCAATACCACTTGTGACCACAGAAGTGAACTCAGCCACAGAATTCACAACAGTACCCCCTGACAACCCCAGCTGGACACAGACATAGATTTCCAATCCAATACTGGATTATGGACCTGTAGCTATGGCAACCCCAAAACGACCACATCATGCAGATTATGCAACACCAAAAAGCGAATATCCTCCTGATGTGCAGGAGCCATGCACATGGTCAATTGGGTTCAGTACTGAGGCTTATTCTTGGCCAAAGGCGTAGCATCAATTCCTCTCAATGGAATAGGATACTGCAAGGGCTCCAAGAAAAAACCACAGCGCCTAGCAAACTCCAAGTCCTTCAAATTCAGGGCAGCGTCTGAATCCACAAACGCCATAACAGAATAGGACGACAAAGAGCAAATCAGAGTAACAGACAAAAGAAATTTCGACTGTACCGTACCAATGGTGGCAGACCTAGCGAACCGCCTAGTGCGCTTAGGACAATCGGAGATAGCATGAGTGGAATAACCACAGTAAAAACACAGCCCATTCCGACGTCTGTGTTCTTGCCGTTCAGCTCTGGTCAAAGTCCTATCACACTGCATAGGCTCAGGCCTATGCTCAGATAATACCGCCAAATGGTGCACAGCTTTACGCTCACGCAAGCGTTGATCCACCTGAATGGCCAAAGACATAGACTCATTCAGACCAGCAGGCATGGGAAATCCCACCATGACATCCTTAAGGGCTTCAGAGAGACCCTTTCTGAAAATTGCTGCCAAGGCACACTCATTCCACTGAGTGAGCAGAGACCACTTCCTAAACTTCTGACAAAATATCTCTACCTCATCCTGACCCTGACACAGAGCCAGCAAAATTTTCTCTGCCTGATCCACTGAATTTGGTTCATCATAAAGCAATCCAAGCGCCAGAAAAAACGCATCAACATCACGCAATGCCGGATCTCCTGGCGCAAGGGAAAATGCCCAGTTTTGAGGGTCGCCACGTAACAAAGAAATAATGATTTTCACTTGTTGAACAGGGTCACCTGAGGAGCGAGGTTTCAAAGCTAGAAACAATTTACAATTATTTTTGAAATTCAGAAACTTAGATCTATCCCCAAAAAAGCAAATCAGGAATTGGAATCCTAGGCTCTGACATCGGATTCTGAACCACAAAATCTTGAATGTTTTGTACCCTTGCAGTGAGATTATCCATCCAAGAGGACAGACCTTGAATGTCCATATCTACACCTGTGTCCTGAACCACCCAGAGGTAAAGGGGAAAAGAGAGACAAAACACACTGCAAAGAAAAACAAATGGTCTCAGAACTTCTCTTATCCCTCTATTGAGATGCATTAATACTTTGGGCCACTTGTACTGTTGTGACCTGGTGGTTAGGACAATAATGGACCTGGTGGTTAAGAGCACACGGAAAGACCTGATAGTTACAATAATACAGGACAAGCTCTGGGAAGTGGGAACTCTGCTGACTGCAATCATTTATCCTATCACACACACTAGAAATAGCCGTGGATTGCTCCTAGCGCTCCCTATGCAACTCGTCACAGCCTCAGAACTAGCTAGCCCTAAAGATAGAAAAATAAAGCCTACCTTGCCTCAGAGAAATTTCCCAAAGGTAAAGGCAACCCCCCACATATATTGACTGTGAGTTAAGATGAAAATCACAAACACAGAGATGAAATAGATTTTAGCAAAGAGAGGCCCGACTTACTGAACAGACAGAGGATAGGAAAGGTAACTTTGCGGTCAGCACAAAAACTACAAAAAACCACGCAGAGTGCGCAAAAGACCTTCCGCACCAACTCACGGTGCGGAGGTGCCACTCTGCATCCCAGAGCCTCCAGCAAGCAAGACAAAATCAAAATAGCAGGCTGGACAGAAAAATAGAAAACAAATAATACTAGCAGGAACTTAGCTTCTGCTGGAGTAGACAGGTCACCAGAAAGATCCAGTAGCGAACTAGACCGATACTGGAACATTGACAGGTGGCATGGAGCAAAGATCTAAGTGGAGTTAAATAGAGCAGCCAGCTAACGAATTAACCTCGTCACCTGTGGAAGGAAACTCAGAAGCAGCAGCTCCACTCAGCCACCAGAGGAAATCCATGGACAGAACCAGCCGAAGTACCATTCATGACCACAGGAGGGAGCTTGACAACAGAATTCACAACAGGCCTACTAACGGTGTCTGCCGCTCCAAGGTGTTCTCCAGGTTGCCTCTCCATAGCTTCGATCTTCTAGCTCTCATTCAGTTGTTGTTGAAACAACACTGCATTAGGCCTACAAGTTGGGTCTGGGTTGTAGAGACGGTGTCTGCCGCTCCAAGGTGTTCTCCAGGTTGCCTCTCCATAGCTTCGATCTTCTAGCTCTCGCTCAGTAGTTGTTGAAACAACACTGCATTAGGCCTACAAGTTGGTCTGGGTTGTAGAGACGGTGTCTTCCGCTCCAAGGTGTTCTCCAGGTTGCCTTTCCTGAGCTTCTATCTTGAGGCTCTTGTTAAATAGTTGTTAAATGGAACAACTGCATTTGGCCTACTAGTTGGGTTGGGGCCTACTAACAGTGTATGCCGCTCCTTGCTGTTCTCCTGGTTTCCTGTCCTGAAATTCCATTTTCAGGCTCTCGTTAAGTAGTTGTTAATGTTAGACTGCATTTGGCCTACTAGTTGGGTTGGGACCTACTATCGGTGTCTGTCGCTCCTTGCTGTTCTCCTCCACTGAACAAAGCTGTGCCGCCTGTTTACTACTGTTGCCAATTTTGAACTGCATTTAGACTACTTACTGATTTGGACTGTGTCAGCCTCTCATTACAGTTGTCCTCCACTGCAATGCCCCCTGGTTAGTCCTGTTACCAATTTTGAACTGCATTTAGCCCACTTTATTCTTTGGGCCTATATCTGTGTTTCCTCCTCATCCTGCCCATTGCCCAGCCAGTGATAGATGAGTCTGCTGGTACATTGACCCATAATGCAACATTCCCCGTGCACGCTACACAGCAAGATTGTGACCCTGCTGAAAGTCAGGTTCCTCTTCCCACATACCATATCACCTTACACGGGGACAAAGAGGAAGGTGCAGATGAAAGTGCAGGTTCCTTCATCAGGTGTGGGGAGGAATACTCGTTGGCGGCGTCACTGGCACAGGGCCCCTCATAGTACGCAAAAGTGTCGCTGCCGGTGGGAGGCGCCCCCGCCGTGCAAACACACCGCCGTACTTTGAGGGGCCCTGTGCCAGTGCCAATGCCAACGAGTGGGCCCCCCCTGCTTGCTCAGGATCACAGCACTTGCAAAGTTGAAATACTTACCTCTCCCTGCTCCACTGCCATGAAGTGGTCCAAATTTCCTGGGCCCACTTAATACTTGAACCAGCCCTACCCCCCACAACTTTAGCCAAATGACCCCCAATTTCCAATGCCTTACTATTATTATAAGGTAAATTAAGATTGACAAGCTTCAGTAACAAGAATGGATGTTTTTGCCATTAAAATGGGCACTGTACATGTTTTCCTGGCCTCCCCTCACTGCCGACTATGCTCCCCCATTGACTTGCATTGGGTTTCGTGTTTCGGTCGATCCCCGACTTTTCGTGATAATCGGCCGATTCCACTTGACTCAACTTTTGAGATAGTCGGGTTTCGCGAAACCCGACTCGACCCTAAAAAACTAAAAGTCGCTCAACCCTAGTTGTGAGAACTTTGAACCAACAAAGTGTTTCACTACAGTTTATAACGCAGAGCCGTGAAAATAAAAATATTTTTTTTTCCACGAAAATTATATTTTAGCCCCCACGTTTTTATTTTCCCAAGGGTAACAGGACAAATTGGACCCCAAAAGTTGTTGTCCAACTTGTCCTGAGAACGCTGATACCCCATATGTTGGGGGGAACCACTGTTTGGGCACACAGGAGAACTCGGAAGGGAAGGAGCACTGTTTTAGTTTTTCAAAGCAGAATTGGCTGGAATTGAGATCGGACGCCATGTCGCGTTTAGAGTGCCCCTGATGTGCCGAAACAGTGGAAACTCCCCAATTCTAACTGAAACCCTAATCCAAACACACCCCTAACCCTAATCCCAACGGTAACCCTAACCCCAACCCTAACCCTAGCCCCAACCCTAACCCTAACCCTAGCCCTAACCCTAGCCCTAACCCTAGCCCTAACCCTAGTCCTAACCCTAGCCCTAACCCTAGCCCTAACCCTAGCCCTAACCCTAGCCCTAACCCTAGTCCTAACCCTAGCCCTAACCCTAGCCCTAACCCTAATGGGAAAATGGAAATAAATACATTTTTTTACATTTTATTATTTTTCCCTAACTAAAGGGGTGATGAAGGGGGGTTTGATCTACTTTTATAGCGTTTTTTTGGCGGATTTTTAGGGTTGGCAGCTGTCCCACACTAAAAGACGCTTTTTATTGCAAAAAATAGTTTTTGCATCACCACATTTTGAGAGCTATAATTTATCCATATTTTGGCCCACAGAGTCATGTGAGATCTTGTTTTTTGCGGGACGAGTTGACGTTTTTATTGGTACCATTTTCGGGCAGATGACATTTTTTTATCGCTTTTTATTCCGATTTTTGTGAGGCGGAATGAACAAAAACCATCAATTCCTGAAATTCTTTTAGGGGGGGCGTTTATACCTTTCCACGTGGGGTAAAATTGAAAAAGCAGCTTTATTCTTCAGGTCAGTACGATTACAGCGATTCCTCATTTATGTGATTTTTTTTATGTTTTGGCGCTTTTACACAATAAAAACTATTTTATATAAAAAAAATTGTTTTTGCATCGCTTTATTCTGAGAGCTATAACTTTTTTATTTTTCTGCTGATGATGCTGTATGGCAGCTTTTTTTTTGCGGGACAAGATGCCGTTTTCAGCGGTACCATGGTTATTTATAGCCGTCGTTTTGATCGCGTGTTATTCCACTTTTTGTTCGCCTGTATCATAATAAAGCAATGTTTTTTGCCTTGTTTTTTTTTTTTTTTTTGGCGGTGTTCACTGAAGGGGTTAACTAGTGAGATAGTTTTATAGAGCGGGTCGTTACGGACGCGGCGATACCAAATATGTGTACTTTTATTGTTTTTTTTTATTTACATAAATAAATGGATTTACTGGGAAATGTTTTCTTTTTTCTTTATTTGGGGATTTTTTTTATTTTTTTTTATACATTCTATTTTTTTTTTTTTACTTTCTACCATTGTCCCAGGGTGGGACATCACTGTATTAGAGCAGATCGTTGATCTGACAGAGTGCATAGCACTCTGTCAGATCAACGATCTGACAGGCAAGCTCAGGAGGCTTTCCGGCGCCTGCTCTCAGCAACTCTCAGCAGGCGCCGGCTAGCCAGGTCATTTCATGACCCGGAAGGAGTCCCGCGGCCATCTTGGATCCGGGGACTCCTTCCGGATCACCGGAGCAACGCGATCTCATCGCGTTTCTCCGGTGGGAGAGCGCAGGGAGCCCCCGTACCTGCGCGATCCCCCTCTATGCCGCTGTCACTACTGACAGCGGCATCACAGAGGTTAAATGCCCGCGATCGGCGCTACCGCCGATCGTGGGCATTGCTGCGGGGTGTCAGCTGTCATGTACAGCTGACACCCGCACCCGATCACCGCGGCGTTCAGCGCGAGACCGTGGTGATCGGTGCGCCGTACTAGTACTGCTGCTGGCACAAATGCAGTGCCAGCAGCGCAGTACTAGTACGGTGCATGTTGCGAAGGGGTTAACACCAGGGGCGGGCACTATGAGTATTTGGTCATGCCCTTCGGTTTGTGCAATGCTTCAGCAGTATTCCAAGAGTTTGTTAATGATGTTTTCTGAGACCTCCTGTACTCCTGTGTGGTGGTATACTTGGACGATATCATTATCTTCTCTCCGGATCTGTCCACCCACAGAAAGCATGTCCAACTGGTACTTCAGCGTCTAAGAGAGAATCGGCTTTATGCCAATCTTGAGAAGTGCGCCTTTGAGCAGTCGTCTCTTCCTTTCCTGGGTTACATTATCTCTGACTCTGGTTTACGCATGGATCCGGAGAAGGTATCTGCCATTCTCAACTGGCCACGTCCTAACGGTGTCAAAGCTATCCAGTGATTCATCGGTTTCGCAAATAATTACCGGCAGTTCATTCCTCACTTCTCCTCTCTGACCGGTCCTATCATTTCTCTGATACTCAAGGAAGCCAAACCTTACAGCTGGTCTTCTGAGGCCAAAGACGCATTCTTGTCTCTGAAACAGGCCTTCGCCTCTACTCCTGTACTACATCGTCCTGAGGTAAACAAACCTTTTGTCCTTGAGGTAGATGCCTCTGCTGTCTTCGGTTTGTGCAATGCTTCAGCAGTATTCCAAGAGTTTGTTAATGATGTTTTTCGAGACCTCCTGTACTCCTGTGTGGTGGTATACTTGGACGATATCGTTATCTTCTCTCCGGATCTGTCCACCCACAGAAAGCATGTCCAACTGGTACTTCAGCGTCTAAGAGAGAATCGGCTTTATGCCAATCTTGAGAAGTGCACCTTTGAGCAGTCGTCTCTTCCTTTCCTGGGTTACATTATCTCTTACTCTGGTTTACGCATGGATCCGGAGAAGGTATCTGCCATTCTCAACTGGCCACGTCCTAACGATGTCAAAGCTATCCAGCGATTAATCGGTTTCGCAAATAATTACCGGCAGTTCATTCCTCACTTCTCCTCTCTGACCGGTCCTATCATTTCTCTGATACTCAAGGGAGCCAACCCTCACAGCTGGTCTTCTGAGGCCAAAGAGGCATTCTTGTCTCTGAAACAGGCCTTCGCCTCTGCTCCTGTACTACATCGTCCTGAGGTAAACAAACCTTTTGTCCTTGAGGTAGATGCCTCTGCTGTTGGAGCTGGAGCGGTACTTTCACAGAGGTCCTCCTCTGGGAAGCTTGTCACCTGTGGTTTCTTTTCCAAGACATTCTCCTCATCGGAACGGAACTATTCCATTGGCGACAGGGAGCTGTTGTCCATCTAATTGGCCATTGGAGGAGTGGATATACCTTTTGGAGTGAGCCATTCACCCTTTCAAGGTCTTCATGGATCATAAAAACCTGGCATATATCCGTTTAAACCCAGAGACTTAATCCTTGGCAAGCTAGATGGTCTCTGTTCTTTGCCCGTTTTAATTTTGAACTGCATTTTTGTCCTGGCAATAAGAACCTCAAGGCCGACGCACTGTCCAGGTCCTTTTTGTCTACTGACACAGAGGAGGAACCCTCGCATATCCTGGATCCTTCCAAGGTCATTATGGTAGCACCTGTTACTCTGTCTTCTTTACCTCCAGGTAAAACCTTTGTTCCAGTACGCAACAGGAGACTAATCCTACGCTGGGGACATGCTTCCAAGTTGGCCGGTCATGTCGGTATCAAGAAGACTTTCTTACTCGTCTCTCGCTTCTACTGGTGGCCCACTCTTCTACAAGATGTCTGAAGTTTTATCACTTCCTGTCCATCTTGTGCCAAGAACAAGACTCCTACAGGGCTACCCTCCGGTCTGCTACATCCGCTTCCTGTTCCATCCGCTCCGTGGCAACATATTGCAATGGACTTTATTACCGATTTGCCTCTTTCTTCTGGTTGTACTGGTATTCTCGTCGTCATTGACAGATTCTCCAAGATGGCTCACTTCATACCTCTTTCTGGTTTACCCTTGGCTCTTGAATTGGTGAAAGTTTTTTCCACCATATTTCTCGTATTCATGGTCTTCCTCAACATATCGTTTCAGACAGAGGAGTCCAGTTCACCTCTCGGTTTTGGAGAGCTCTCTGTAGCTTTATGGACATCACCCTTGATTTTTCTTCTGCCTACCATCCACAAACCAATGGTCAAGTGGAATGCACCAATCAGACTTTGGTAACTTATCTTCGTCATTTTTCTAACTCCCATCAGAATGACTGGACAGACTTATTCCCGTGGGCCGAATTCGCATACAACAATCATACCAGCGAATCTTCTTCCAAGTCTTTCTTTATCGTCTACGGGCAACATCCTGGTATACCTCTTCCGGTTCCTCCTGTCTCGGGTGTCCCAGCAGCTGATCATCTGTCCGATGAGTTCTCCAGAATTTGGCAGGAAGCCAAGTTCGCTCTCGAACAAGCCTCCGACAAAATGAAGAGACATGTGGACAAGACTATTTCACCCCAGTGATAAAGTGTGGCTATCTTCTAAGTACGTCTGCTTAAAAACCCCTCGCACAAATTGGGTCCTCGTTATATTGGACCTTTCGAGGTTTTGACTCGTATCAACAATGTCTCTTATAAGTTGAGGTTACCCACCTCACTCCATATTCCCAATTCCTTTCACATTTCTCTTCTGAAACCTGTGGTTCTTAATCAGTTCCATACCACTTCCACTCGTTCTCCACAGCCTATTTTTTGTAATGACGTCTTTGAAGTTAAGGACATTCTTGCTATGAAAAAGATAAGAGGGAGGACCTTTTTCTGGTTGATTGGAGGGGTTTTGGTCCTGAAGATAGATCTTGGGAGCCTCGGGAGAACATTCACGCTCCTCGAATCTTTGCAAAATTTCTTTCTGGTCTTAGGAGGGAGGAGCATAAAGAGGGGGGTACTGTTATGCTCCCGCTCACCTTGCCGCCTGTATCCTGTGATACTCACCGCTCTGCGGCTTCTGGGCGCGTTCCTGCTTGTCCTCGGGCTTCTCCTCTCGCACGGCCGGCTCCTCCTTCTTCTCGGGCACGTGCACGCACTGGATTCTGCGGCTCGCGCGCACTCGTCCCTCGTTGAGCCTGGCCGCTCTTGCTTGCCCACTCTGTGCTCCTGGAGGACTCTGAATCGGAAGGTATGCCACCACCTTCCTTATCTGCCGGCCTCTTCCTTCCAGCGGTGCCTGTTGATCATTTGTATTCTACATGTGACTCTGGCCCCACGTTCTTCGGACATCCCGTCCTCCAGCCTGTTCCTGTAGCTTGCTACCCTTAGTGTGCCTCATTGTCTGGTTTTCCTCACCTGACCTCTCTCCTTTGTTTCCTTTATAGTTCCATTCTCCCTGTGTCTCCTGGTAGTCCTCGCTGCATTGCCTTAGTCTCTCCAGTCGTCCGTCAGCTTTCCTTTCCCGTCCTTGTGTCCCACCGTTTTTACCTACACCTCTTCTCAGTCCGTTTTATTGTACTCCAGCCTTGTTACCCCTTTTCTGGACATCTTCTTTAGGTACTAGATGCCGCAGCAATAGTCTCCCTTGGGCCTGCCCCAAACGCTCCCTATATAGTGGGTGGGTCTCTGGGTCTACTCGATCTAGGAAGGTTCACTGTCGCGGTCCAGCGGGTTCACCTTTGGAGTTCCTCTAGCATCCTCATAGTTATAAACTTCTGTGAAGCACATGAGTGTTTAATGTGCTCACCATGAATCTAGATCAGTTCCCTGAGGGGTCTAGTTTTCAAAATGAGGTCACTTGTGGGGGGTTTCCACTGTTTAGGCACATCAGGAGCTCTCCAAATGGGACATGACGTCAGCTAATGATTCCAGCAAATTTTACATTCAAAAAGTCAAATGATGCTCCTTCTGTTCCAAGCCCAGCCGTGTGCCCAAACAGTTGCTTTCTCTCTCATATGGGGTTTGGTTACAATAAGGAGAAATTGCACTACAAATTGTATAGAGCAATGTCTCCTGTTTACCTTATGAAAATGCAATATTTGTTACTAAAAATAATTTTTGTGGGGAAAATGTTATTTTTTTTAAATTTTCATGGCTCAATGTTATAAACTTCTGTGAAGCACATGGGGGTTCAATGTGCTCACCACACATCTATATCAGTTCCCTGAGGGGTCTAGTTTTGGGATTTTCACTATTTATGCACATCAGGGGCTCTCCAAACGTGAGATAGTGTCAGCTAATTGTTCCAGCAAACTGTAAATTCAAAAAGTCAAATGGCGCTCCTTCCCCTCCGAGCTCTGCTGTGTACCCAAACAGTGGTTTTCATCCACATATGGGGTATCGGCATGCTAAAGAGAAATTGCACAATAAATTTTGGGATCCATTTTTTCCAAGTTAAAATAAAAAAAATTGGGTGTAAAGTAATTATTTTGTGAATAAAAGTTAAATGTTCATT
The DNA here is from genome assembly GCF_032444005.1 of Ranitomeya imitator. Lineage (NCBI taxonomy): Eukaryota > Metazoa > Chordata > Amphibia > Anura > Dendrobatidae > Ranitomeya > Ranitomeya imitator. The sequence goes on along the minus strand of NC_091284.1, from coordinate 272,453,335 downwards.
TTTTTCCCCACATTTCAAAAATTCTTGTGAAGCACCTGAAGGGTTAATAAACTTCTTGAATGTAGTTTTGAGCACCTTGAGGGTGTAGTTTTTATAATGGTGTAACTTTGGGGTATTTTCTATTATATGGACCCCTCAAAGTCACTTCAAAAGTGAGGTGGTCCCTAAATAAATGGTTTTGTAAATTGTTTTAGAAAAAGGAGAAATCGCTGGTCAAATTTTAACCCTTATAACTTCCTAACAAAAAAAATTGTTGCAAAAATTTTACTGATGTAGAGTAGATATGTGGGAAATGTTATTTATTAACTATTTTGTGTGACACATCTCTCTGATTTAAGGGCATAAGAATTCATATTTTGAAAATTGCAAAATTTTTTCAAATTTTCCTTTTTTATTTACACATAAAGGCAAGTTATATAGAAGAAATTTTACCCCTACCATGAAGTACAATTTGTCATGGTAAAATAGTCTCAGAATCAGTGGGATACATTAAAGCATTCCAGAGTTATGACTTCATAAAGTGACACTGGTCAGAATTGTAAAAATTGGCCTAGTCATTATTGTGCAAACCACCTTTGGGGGGTAAAGGGGTTAAACTGTATGGATGACAATTTTCAATTTTTGAAAAAAAAAATTTGGTCACCTGTAGCAAGCTAAGTGCTTTTTTAAAATTTTAAACCACCATTATTTCACTTAAAGCAAGTTAAACTGTATGGATGACAATTAGGGTATGTTTCCACGTTCAGGAAACGCTGCGTTTTTGACGCTGCATTTTTAGGAAGCGTGAAAAACGCAGCGTCCAGATGTTACAGCATAGTGAAGGGGATTTAATGAAATCCCGTCTCCACTATGCAGGAAAAAACGCATGCGTTTTTGCCGTGAAAACGCACATGCGGCGCGTTTTTTCAGAACGCAGCATGTTGTTACAATGAGCAAAACATGCAAGAACACCGCAGGTGACCTGCCAGTGACCTCAGGTGCAGATTTGGTCAGGATTTTACCTGCATAAAATCCTGACCAAATCCTGAAGCAAGCCTGAACGTGGACACATACCCTTAGGGTATGTGTCCACGTTCAGGAAACGCTGCGTTTTTGACGCTGCATTTTTCCGCAGCGTCAAAAACGGAGCGTACAGATGTTACAGCATAGTGGAGGGGATTTAATGAAATCCCGTCTCCACTATGCAGGAAAAAACGCATGCGTTTTTGCCGTGAAAACGCACATGCGGCGCGTTTTTTCAGAACGCAGCATGTTGTTACAATGAGCAAAACATGCAAGAACACCGCAGGTGACCTGCCAGTGACCTCAGGTGCAGATTTGGTCAGGATTTTACCTGCATAAAATCCTGACCAAATCCTGAAGCAAGCCTGAACGTGGACACATACCCTTAGGGTATGTGTCCACGTTCAGGAAACGCTGCGTTTTTGACGCTGCATTTTTCCGCAGCATCAAAAACGGAGCGTACAGATGTTACAGCATAGTGGAGGGGATTTAATGAAATCCCGTCTCCACTATGCAGGAAAAAACGCATGCGTTTTTGCCGTGAAAACGCACATGCGGCGCGTTTTTTCAGAACGCAGCATGTTGTTACAATGAGCAAAAAACGCAAGAACACCGCAGATGACCTGCCAGTGACCTCAGGTGCAGATTTGGTCAGGATTTTACCTGCATAAAATCCTGACCAAATCCTGAAGCTAGCCTGAACGTGGACACATACCCTTAGAGTTGAGCGACTTTTACTTTTTTAGGATCGAGTCGGGTTTTGCGCAACCCGACTTTGTCAAAAGTCGGGTCGGGTGAAATCGGCCGATTATTGCAAAAAGTCGTGGATCGACCGAAACACGAAACCCAATGCAAGTCAATGGGGACTGAAAGTCGGCAGTGAGTGGAGGACAGGAAAACACCTACTGTGCCCATTTTTATGCCAAAAACATCAATTCTTATTTCTTAAGCTTGTCAATCTTAATTTACTTTATAATAATAGTTAGGCATTGAAAACAGAGGGTCATTTGGTTAAGGTTGTGGGGGGTAGGGCTGGCTCAAGATTTTCGTGGGCCCAGGAAATGCAGACTACATCACGGCGGTGGAGCAGGGAGAGGTAAGTATTAAAACTTTGCAAGTGCTGTGATCCCGAGCAAGCAGGGGGGGCCCACTTGTTCGCATTGGCACTGGCACAGGGCCCCTCAAAGTACGGCGGTGTGTTTGACGGCGGGGGCGCCTCCCACCGGCAGAGACACTTTTGCATACTATGAGGGGCCCTGTGCCAGTGACGTCGCCAACGAGTATGCCCCCCCACCTGATGAAGGAACCTGCACTTTCATCTGCACCTTCCTCTTTGTCCCCGAGTAAGGTGGTATAGTATGCGGGAAGGGGAACCTGACATTCAGCAGGGTCAGATTCTGGCTGTGTAGAGTGCAAGGGGAATACAGTGGTCTGGGTCAATGTACCAGCAGGCTCATGTAGCAGTGGCTGGACAATGGGCAGGATGAGGAGGAAACACAGATATACTGTAGTCCCAAAGAATAAAGTAGGCTAAATGCAGTTAAAAATTGGTAACAGGACTAAACAGGCGGCATAGCTTTGTTCAGTGGCGTAAAACTGTAATGAGTGGCAGACACAGTTAGTAGGCCCAAGTAATAAAGTGGGCCAAATGAAGTTCACAGCTTTGTTCAGTGGAGGAGAACAACAAGCAGCGGCAGACAGCGCTAGTACGCCCAACCAAACCAGTAGCACAAATGCAGTGTAATATGTGATGTAGGCCGAAAGCCTGAAGATTGAAGCTCAGCTTTGTAAAGTGGAGGAGAACACCAAGCAGCAGCAGACACCATAAGTACGCCCAACCAAACCAGTAGCCCAAATGCAGTGTAATATGTGATGTAGGCCGAAAGCCTGAAGATTGAAGCTCAGCTTTGTAAAGTGGAGGAGAACACCAAGCAGCAGCAGACACCGTTAGTATGCCCAACCAAACCAGTAGCCCAGATGCAGTGTAAAATGTGATGTAGGCCGAAAGCCTGAAGATTGAAGCTCAGCTTTGTAAAGTGGAGGAGAACACAAAGCAGCGGCAGACACCTTTAGTACGCCCAACCAAACCAGTAGCCCAAATGCAGTGTAATATCTGATATAGGCAGAAAGCCTGAAGATTGAAGCTCAGCTTTGTAAAGTGTAGGAGAACACCAAGCGGCCGCAGACCCCATTAGTACGCCCAGCCAAACCAGTAGCCCAAATGCAGTGTAATATGTGATGTAGGCCGAAAGCCTGAAGATTGAAGCTCAGCTTTGTAAAGTGGAGGAGAACACCAAGCAGCGGCAGACACCGTTAGTACGCCCAACCAAACCAGTAGCCCAAATGCAGTGTAATATGTGATGTAGGCCGAAAGCCTGAAGATTGAAGCTCAGCTTTGTAAAGCGGAGGAGAAAATCAAGCAGCCGCAGACACCGTTAGTACGCCCAACCAAACCAGTAGCCCAAATGCAGTGTAATATGTGATGTAGGCCGAAAGCCTGAAGATTGAAGCTGAACTTTGTAAAGTGGAGGAGAACACCAAGCAGCCGCAGACACCATTAGTACGCCCAACCAAACCAGAAGCCCAAATGCATTGTAATATGTGATGTAGCCCGAAAGCCTGAAGATTGAAGCTCAGCTTTGTAAAGCGGAGGAGAACACCAAGCAGCCGCAGACACCGTTAGTACGCCCAACCAAACCAGTAGCCCAAATGCAGTGTAATATGTGATGTAGGCCGAAAGCCTGAAGAATGAAGCTGAGCTTTGCAAAGTGGAGGAGAACACCAAGCAGCCGCAGACACCATTAGTATGCCCAACCAAACCAGAAGCCCAAATGCATTGTAATATGTGATGTAGGCCGAAAGCCTGAATATTGAAGCTCAGCTTTGTAAAGCGAAGAACACCAAGCAGCCGCATACACCGCTAGTACGCCCAACCAAACCAGTAGCCCAAATGCAGTGTAATATGTGATGTAGGCCGAAAGCCTGAAGATTGAAGCTCAGCTTTGTAAAGTGGAGGAGAACACCAAGCAGCGGCAGACACCCTTAGTACGCCCAACCAAACCAGTAGCCCAAATGCAGTGTAATATGTGATGTAGGCCGAAAGCCTGAAGATTGAAGCTCAGCTTTGTAAAGCAGAGGAGAACACCAAGCAGCCGCAGACACCATTAGTACGCCCAACCAAATCAGTAGCCCAAATGCAGTGTAATATGTGATGTAGGCCGAAAGCCGGAAGATTGAAGCTCAGCTTTGTAAAGCGGAGGAGAACACCAAGCAGCTGCAGACACCGTTAGTATGCCCAATGAAACCAGTAGCCCAAATGCAGTGTAATATGTTTTGTAGGCCGAAAGTCTGAAGATTGAAGCTCAGCTTTGTAAAGTGGAGGAGAACAGCAAGCAGCGGCAGACACCGTTAGTACGCCGAACCAAACCAGTAGCTCAAATGCAGTGTAATATCTGATATAGGCAGAAAGCCTGAAGATTGAAGCTCAGCTTTTTAAAGCGGAGGAGAACACCAAGCAGCCGCAGACACCGTTAGTACGCCCAACCAAACCATTAGCTCAAATGCAGCGTAATATCTCATATAGGCCGAAAGCCTGAAGATTGAAGCTCAGCTTTGTAAAGCAGAGGAGAACACCAAGCAGCCGCAGACACCGTTAGTACGCCCAACCAAACCAGTAGCTCAAATGCAGTGTAATATCTGATATAGGCAGGAAAGCCTGAAGATTGAAGCTCAGCTTTGTAAAGTGGAGGAGAACACCAAGCAGCCGCAGACACCAATGTGTGGCGCAGACAGAGGCCTAAAATAAAAAAAGGTGGCTAAATGCATTTCAAAACTGCTACCAGGACTAAACAGGCGGCCTAGCTTGTTTCAGAGGGGGACAGTTGTAATGCGTGGCGCAGACAGACAGACAGACAGAGGCCTAAAATAAAAAAGGTGGCTAAATGCAGTGCAAAACTTCTACCAGGACTAACCAGGCGGCCTAGCTTGTTTCAGGGGGGGAGAGTTGTAATGTGTGGCGCAGACAGACAGACAGACAGACAGAGGCCTAAAATAAAAAAGGTGGCTAAATGCAGTTCAAAACTGCTACCAGGACTAACCAGGCGGCCTAGCTTGTTTCAGGGGTGGAGAGTTGTAATGTGTGGCGCAGACAGACAGACAGACAGACAGAGGCCTAAAATAAAAAATGGTGGCTAAATGCAGTTCAAAACTGCTACCAGGACTAACCAGGCAGCCTAGCTTGTTTCAGAGGGGGAGAGTTGTAATGTGTGGCGCAGACAGACAGACAGACAGACAGGGGCCTAAAATAAAAAAAGGTGGCTAAATGCAGTTCAAAACTGCTACCAGGACTAACCAGGTGGCCTAGCTTGGTTCTGCGTGTGAGGACAACTGTTATGAGAGGCTGACACATTAACTAGGCACAAATAAGTAAGTAGGCTACATGCAGTCACAATTGGTAACAGGAGTACACAGGTGGCATAGCTTTGTTCAGCGGAGGACAACAGTTATAAGTGGCTGACACAGTTAGTAGGCCAAAAAACTAAATTGGGCTAAATGTCTGCCAAGGAATTGTTCATAAATAAACTGGTGGCATAGCGAGGTACAGGGGTGGGCTCCTCTGCAGAGTTGCAGACAGTGGTATTTGGTGAAAAGTATTAAGGGGTCTAAATGGAGGCCAGGGCCTCTGTATATTTTTAATATCATCTATCATTGCAACAAATTTGTAATGGTAGTGCCATTTAAGTATTTAATAGCACAGACTACACGGTGGTGGAGCAGGGAGATGTAAGTATTGCAAGTGGTAGAAGTAGTGTATCATAACTACCATTTGTCAAACTCAATCTGACAGGTGCCCCGCCCCCTAGCAAAGTGTATCAAAGTGTGTAACCCCTCCTCCTGTCAGCCAGCTGTCCCTGAGTCTGGCTGACTTCCCCTTTTGATATAGTTTGATATTGTTTGATATTATTCCAGTATTTGTTTTATATTAGATTTTGATAACCTCCTATTAGATGGTCCGGTTATATAATAATATCCTAGTTGTTTGGGAGCTCTGTAATATGTAATTTAGAAGCAGTGTTCTCTAATTTTCCAATGTGTCCAGATTAGATTTTTTTGTAATAAAACCCAATACATGGTGTTTTGAGAACCAGGAGAATTAAAGGCAAAGACAAGCTTAGATATGTTCAGTTCTAGATGCAACAAAGAATATTCCTAACATGATCTGTCAGTTTTTTTTTTTCAGATGAACACAGACACTTCCTCCTTTGTTCATATGTGCATAGGAATTTAATATTTTTCATTTTCATGCTTTTTTTTATTATGATTTATTTATTTTTTTTAAATATATACTATGCTATGGGGAAAAAATACCCTATAATGACAGCTCTGGCAATGTTTATTTTCAAAGAAAGCATTTGTAATGCTCAGATAAAATTATTTACTTTTTATTACAGAATCCTTTGTAAATGTACATTACCTTGAAATATTATTCATACCCTGTGTACTTTTCCACATTTTTTTTTACACTTAAATGTATTTTATGTGATATACAGCAGGGCTGTGTGAAATAAAAATACGCTCCTTAATAATTAAAATGCTATCCCATTTGTTTCTACTACTTGTCAATTGTTACATTCAGTTATTTTTATTTTTTCCTTGGATTTTGCTAGTCATTACAATTATTTTGCAGTGGCAGCATAATTTTTCAGCGTGTCCTGGGGCTGTGTTAGCTGTTATGATCTGGTGGTTTAGGAGCAACATGGGACGAGCTCTGAAGGAGGTGGTATCTGTACTGACCGCAAACCCTGATCCTAGCAGCGCAACTAAAAATAGCCGTGGGGGGTACCTGACTCTCCCTAGACCCCTCGGCACAGCTTAAGATCTAACTTCCCCTAAAGATGGAAACAGGAAACCTATCTTGCCTCAGAGAAAATCCCCAAAGGAAAGATAGCCCCCCGCAAATATTGACGGTGAGAGGAGGGTAAAATAACATATGCAGAAATGAAATCAGATTTTAGCATAGGAGGCCATACTAGCTAGATAGATAGGACAGGAAAGGATACTGTGCGGTCAGTATAAAAACTACAAAAAATCCACACAGAATTTACAAAAATCTCCACACCTGACTAAATGTGTGGAGGGTAAATCTGCTTCCCAGAGCTTCCAGCTAACAGAAATAATCCATACTGACAAGCTGGACAAACATAGAATGCACAGAACAATAAGTCCACAACGTGTGGACAGAAATGAGCAAGCCAGGACTTATCTTTGCTGAACTGGTCAGGAAATCAGGGAAATTCAAGCAGAGATGTGAATCCAGCCAGGAAACATTGACAAGTGGCACTGGCTGAAGGGAAGAGCCAGGAAAAAAAGCCGAGCAGAAAGACAATTAGTGGAAGCAGCTGCAGACTGCTAAATACAAGGAGCAGCCATTCCACTTAAAACCACCGGAGGGAGCCCAAGAGCAGAACTCACAAAAGTGCCACTTACAACCACCGGAGGGAGCCCAAGAGCGGAATTCACAACAGTTAGCTGTGATAACCACCACATTTTTTTTTTCAGTGTGCATGAGAAAGATTTTAACAAGTAAGTAGAAATTTTTCTTAACTATATATTAAATGTAAACACCTGGCCTATTTATAATACACTTTATATACTCTATATATGTGCACCGGTACGCATGTGTAAGAATAAATTTAAATCTTAGCCAGAAATCTAAAAATCGAGTGTTTTTTTATAATCACTAGTATTCATATTAAATGCCTATTTAGCTTTATGAGTAAGAGACATCCTACAAATAGAACCCTTTTCCCTAGTAGTTTTATGACATTTCAATAATATAAAAATTCTTACAGAATATAAAAAGTAAAAGCATTAAATAGTACAATGAACATACACCAGCACACTTCAAATAGTATCACAAGTACAATTAACATACATCATTACATAGCTTCTGCTGTGTAGATACAGAGCGTGTCTCACTGCTGGAAAGTAAAAGCATTAAATAGTACAATGAACATACACCAGCACACTTCAAATAGTATCACAAGTACAATTAACATTAGTGTTGAGCGATACTGTCCAATACTTGAAAGTATCGGATATCGCCGATACCGATATCCAATACCAATACAAGTCAATGGGACACCAAGTATCGGAAGGTATCCTCATGGTTCCCAGGGTCTGAAGGAGAGGAAACTCTCCTTCAGGCCCTGGGATCCATATTAATGTGTAAAATAAAGAATTAAAATAAAAAATATTGATATATTCACCTCTCCGGCGGCCCCTGAACATCACGCTGGTAACCGGCAGGCTTCTTTGTTTAAAATGAGCGCGTTTAGGACCTGAGAATGACGTCGCGGCTTCTGATTGGTCGCGTGCCGCTCATGTGACCGCCACGCGACCAATCAGAAGCCGCGACGTCATTCGCAGGTCCTAAATTCCTAGAATGAGGAGTTTAGTGAATGAGAATGACGTCACGGCTTCTGATTGGTCGCGTGGCGGTCACATGAGCGGCACGCGATCAATCAGAAGCCGCGACGTCATTCTCAGGTCCTAAACGCGCTCATTTTAAACAAAGAAGCCTGCCGGTTACCAGCGTGAAGTCCAGGGGCCGCCGGAGAGGTGAATATATCAATATTTTTTATTTTAATTCTTTATTTTACACATCCCTATGGATCCGATACCGATACCCGATACCACAAAAGTATCGGATCTCGGTATCGGAATTCCGATACCGCAAGTATCGGCCGATACCCGATACTTGCGGTATCGGAATGCTCAACACTAATTTACATACATCATTACATAGCTTCTGCTGTGTAGATACAGAGCGTGTCTCACTGCTGGAAATTTTGCAGAAGCAGTGTTCGGTGCTGTGAGATTAACACAAATAACTCTGTAATATGTATTATAGAAAGTGCTGACCCCTACACATTTAGAATCAGAGTGGCCAGGGCTGTGCCATGTGTGATAACGCCCCACCCTGTACAGATAATGGCCACGGTATCATTCTCAATATTATGAAAAATGACAGTCATTGTATGAGTTTTAAAAGATTCTATTAAAGTATGTATCAGACACAATACACTATATGTGGATTACAGACCGATATACAGCAACATTCAGCATGGCTGAGTGTAATAAAAACGATCCTTAATAATTAAAATGCTATCCCATTGCCTGTTACAAGGGGCTGCGCAGAGCGCTGACATTGCACATTTAGATTTTAGTACTGTCAGCATAACTTACAGTATTTCTTTTTTATATTAGATTTTCATATGTAGTTGTTGGGCGATTACATAGGCTCTGTTCAGACTATTGTAATATCTGCAGGTTAAAATAGAGCCAAATAGCTACTTTCAAATCCGAAAATACACCACTGATGTGATTTAATATAGCACGCCAAACAAATGTATAACTTTTAGCGCTGCCACAACCACATATATTATTCCAGCTTTCTTTAATTTTACATTATTTTATCACATATTAATTTCACAGCTGGCGGGGCTATCTATAATTCTGTTTATACCTTTTTAGCTCTGCCACAACCACATATATTATTCCAGCTTTCTTTAATTCTGCATTATTTTATCACATATTAATTTCACAGCTGGCTGGGCTATCTATAATTCTGCTTATACCTTAGTCGTGTAAAATGACAGTCATTGTATGGGTTTAAAAGGCTGAAATTTTGCATAAAAATCTTTAGATTTCCATCTGTAGCTGTTTGTGTGACTGTTTCTCTAGGCTGCATCTTCCTGCTGACAGTCCATAATGCTCCGCTTGTGGTTATGTTATCTCATCTAAACAGAGTGCAGTGCTTAATAGTGTAGCATAGTATAATTCTCAATATTATGAAAAATGACAGTCATTGTATGAGTTTTAAAAGATTCTATTAAAGTATGTATCAGACACAATACACTATATGTGGATTACAGCCCGATATACAGTAACATTCAGCATAGCTGAGTGTAATAAAAACGTTCCTTAATAATTAAAATGTTATCCCATTGCTTGTTACAAGGGTCTGCACAGAGCGTCGACATTGCACATTTAGATTTTAGCACTGTCAGCATAACTTACAGTATTTCTTTTTTATATTAGATTTTCATATGTAGTTGTTCCTTTTTATTCAAAGACAGTTAACTTATGGAAACTTTTAAAGTTTTGTTACATTTCCATCCAGTCTACACCTATACACCTCCCTTTTAGGGGACTCTGGGTTTATTTAATGGCACACAGCAAGCACAATGGTGCAAAGTACGCCATATAACTAATATCATATCATAACTAATAACAGAGCCAATTTGCTACTTAATGACCGAGCCAATTTTTGCAATTCTGACCACTGTCACTTTATGAGGTTATAACTCTGGAACGCTTCAACGGATCCCGCTGATTCTGAGATTGTTTTTTCATGACATATTGTACTTCATGTTAGTGATAACATTTCTTCGATATTACTTGCAGATATTTATGAAAAAAACGGAAATATGGCGAAAATTTTTAAAATTTTGCAATTTTCAAACTTTGTATTTTTATGCCCTTAAATCAGAGAGATATGTCACGAAAAATAGTTAATAAATAACATTTCCCACATGTCTACTTTACATCAGCACAATTTTGGAAACAAAATTTTTTTTGTTAGGGAGTTATAAGGGTTAAAAGTTGACCAGCAATTTCTCATTTTTACAAAACCATTTTTTTTTAGGGACCACATCACATTTGAAGTCATTTTGAGGGGTCTATATGATAGAAAATAACGAAGTGTGACACCATTCTAAAAACTACACCCCTCAAGGCTCTCAAAACCACATTCAAGAAGTTTATTAACCCTTTATGTGCTTCACAGGAACTAAAACAATGTGGAAGGAAAAAATGAACATTTAACTTTTTTTTTGCAAACATCTTAATTCAGAACCATTTTTTTTTATTTTCACAAGTGTAAAAACAGAAATGTAACCATAAATTCTGTTATGCAATTTCTCCTGAATACGCCAATACCCCATATGTGGGGGTAAACCACTTTTTGGGCGCACCGCAGAACTTAGAAGTGAAGGAGCGCCGTTTGACTTTTTAAATGCAGAATTGGCTGGAATTGAGATCGGACGCCATGTCACGTTTGGAGAGCCCCTGATGTGCCTAAACAGTGGAATCTCCCCACAATTGGCACCATTTTGGAAACTAGACCCCTTAAGGAACTAATCTAGATGTGTGGTGAGCACTTTGAACCCCCAAATGCTTCACAGAAGTTTATAATGTAGAGCCGTGAAAATAAAAAATCGCTTTTGTTTACACAAAAATGATCTTTTCGCCCACAAATTCTTATTTTCACAAGGGTAACAGGAGAAGTTAGACCAAAAAGTTGTTGTGCGATTTCTCCTGAATACGTCGATACCCCATATGTGAGGGTAAACCACTGTTTGGGCGCACGGCAGAGCTTGGAAAAGAAGGAGCGCCGTTTTACTTTTTCAATGTAGAATTGGCTGGAATTGAGATTGGACGCCATGTCGCGTTTGGAGAGCCCCTGATGTGCCTAAACAGTGGAAACCCCCCACAAGTGACACCATTTTGGAAACTAGACCCCTTAAGGAACTTATCTAGATGTGTGGTGAGCAATTTGAACCCCCATGTGCTTCACAGAAGTTTATCGTAGAGCAGTGAAAAAAAAATCGCATTTTTTCTACAAAAATGATCTTTTTGCCCACAAATTTTTATTTTCACAAGGGTAACAGGAGAAATTAGACCACTATAGTTGTTGTGCAATTTCTGCTGAGTACGTCGATACCCAATATGTGGGGGTAAACCACTGTTTGAGCGCACCGCAGAGCTTGGAAGAGAAAGAGTGCCGTTTTACTTTTTCAATGTAGAATTTTGGAGAGCCCCTGATGTGCCTAAACAGTAGAAACCCCCCACAAGTGACCCCATTTTGGAAACTAGACCCCCCATGGAACTTATCTAGATGTGTGGTGAGAACTTTGAATGCCCAAGTGCTTCACAGAAGTTTATAATGCAGAGTCGTGAAAATAAAAAATATTTTTTTTTCCACAAAAAAGATTTTTTAGCCCCCAAGTTTTTATTTTCACAAGAGTAACAAGAGAAATTGGACCCCAAAAGCTGTTGGCCAATTTGTCCTGAGTATGCTGGTACCCCATATGTGGGGGTAAACCACTGTTTGGGCGCACGGCAGAGCGCGGAAGGAAGGAGCGCCGTTTTGGAATGCAGACTTTGATAGAATGGTCTGTGGGCATTATGTTGCGATTGCAGAGCCCCTGATGTACCTAAACAATAGTAACCCCCCACAAGTGACCCCATTTTGGAAACTAGACCCCCCATGGAACTTATCTAGATGTGTGGTGAGAACTTTGAATGCCCAAGTGCTTCACAGAAGTTTATAATGCAGAGTCGTGAAAATAAAAAATATTTTTTTTCACAAAAAAGATATTGTAGCCCCCAAGTTTTTATTTTCACAAGGGTAACAGGAGAAATTGGACCACTAAAGTTGTTGTCCAATTTATCCTGAGTATGCTGATGCCCCATATGTGGGGGTAAACCACTGTTTGGGCACACGGCAGAGCTCGGAAGGGAAGGAGCACCATTTGACTTTTTGAGCGCAAAATTGGCTGTCGTGTTTGGAGACCCCCTGACGTACCTAAACAGTGGAAACCCCCCAATTCTAGCTCCAACCCTAACCCCAACACACCCCTAACCCTAATCCCAACCCGATCCATAATCCTAATCACTAACTCTAACGATAATCACAACCCTTACCCCAAAACAACCCTAATGTCAACCCTAACCATAACCCTAATCATAACCCTAAATCCAACACACCCCTAATCCTAATCTCAACAATAACCTCAAACCTAACCCTAATCCCAATACATCCCTAATCACAACCCTAACCCTAACCTTAACCCTAATCCCAAATCTAACCCTAATCCCAAGCGTAACCTGTTGTGAATTCTGTGGCAGAGCTCCCTCCTGTGGTCACAAGTGGTACTTTGGCTGATTCTCTCTGTGAGCTTCTGTTGGTGGAGGGAAGTGGTACTGCGGCTTCTGAGTTTCCTCTCTCAGGTGATCTGGTGAGGTCGTTAGGTGCTTCTCTACTTAACTCCACCTAATGCTTTGATCCTGGCTTCCTGTCAATGTTCCAGTGTTGGACTTGCTTTTCCCTGGATCATTCCTGTGGCCTGCTGCTCTGCATAGCTAAGTTCTTCTTTGCTATTTGTTTGCTATTTTTTCTGTCCAGCTTGTCTAATTTGTTGCTGGAAGCTCTGGGACGCAAAGGGTGTACCTCCGTGCCGTTAGTTCGGTACGGAGGGTCTTTTTGCCCCCTTTGCGTGGTGTTCTTTAGGGTTTTGTGTAGACCGCAAAGTTAACTTTTCTATCCTCGATCTGTTAAGAAAGTCGGGCCTCACTTTGCTGAATCTATTTCATCTCTACGTTTGTCTTTTCATCTTAACTCACAGTCATTATATGTGGGGGGCTGCCTTTTCCTTTGGGGTATTTCTCTGAGGCAAGGTAGGCTTATTTTCTATCTTCAGGCTAGTTAGTTTCTCAGGCTGTGCCGAGTTGCATAGGCAGAGTTAGGCGCAATCCACGGCTGCCTCTAGTGTTGTTTGGAGAGGATTAGGGATTGCGGTCTGCAGAGTTCCCACGTCTCAGAGCTCGTTCTATGATTTTGGGTTATTGTCAGATCACTGTATGTGCTCTGACCGCTATGTCCATTGTAGTACTGAATTGCCTTTCATAACAGTAACCCTAATCCCAACCCTAACCCTAATACCCACCCTAATCCAAACCCTAACCCTAATCCCAACTCTAACCCTAACTTTAGCCCCAACCCGAGCCCTAAATTTAGCCCCAACCCTAACCCTAAATTTAGCCCCAACCCTAACCCTAAATTTAGCCCCAACCCTAACCCTAAATTTAGCCCCTAACCCTAGCCCTAACCCTAGCCCTAACCCTAGCCCCAACCCTAGCCCCAACCCTAGCCCTAACCCTAGCCCTAACCCTAGCCCTAACCCTAGCCCTAATCCTAACCCTAGCCCTAACCCTAGCCCTAACCCTAGCCCTAACCCTAACCCTAACCCTAACCCTAGCCCTAACCCTAGCCCTAACACTAACCCTAGCCCTAACCCTAACCCTAGCCCTAACCCTAGCCCTAGCCCTAACCCTAGCCCTAACCCTAGCCCTAACCCTAGCCCTAACCCTAATTTTAGCCCCAACTGCTGTTCTCCTGCCGGCCAGCAGATGGAGACAGATGGCGGGCGCACTGCGCATGCGCCCGCCATTTTCTTTTGCCGGCGGCCAGGAGGAGCAGCAGGAGGATCCAGGGACACAGGTGAGTATGATAGGGTCCCCGAATCCCCCTATTTCTCTGTCCTCTGATGTGCGATCACATCAGAGGACAGAGAATTACACTTTACTTTTTTTTTTTTTTTTTTTTTTGCGGTCGCCGGTAAACAGTTAGTTACCGGTGATCGCAAAACAGGGGTCGGTAAAACCGACCCCGATCATGTTCTTTGGGGTGTCGGCTACCCCCGGCAGCCGAGACCCCAAAGATTCTACCGGCGCCCACCGGGAGACACGAGGAGCATTTGGGGAGATAGGTAAGTATTGGGGGGCTACCTGTGACCCCTTTTCTCTGTCCTCCGATGTGCGATCACATCGGAGGACAGAGAAATTAAAAAGAGATCGCGTTTTTGGTTTTTTTTGCGATCGCCGGTAAACGGTTAATTACCGGCGATCGCAAATGCGGGGTGGATTAAAACCCCCCGAATCATGTTCTCTGGGGTCTCGGCTACCCCCGGCAGCCGAGACCCTGGAGAAAATCCGACTCTGGGGGGCGCTATTCACTTTTTCCACAGCGCCGTTAATTAACGGCGCTGTGGTTTAAGTACCCTTAGCGGCCGCCGTTAAAAGGCGTATCGGCGGTCGCTAAGGGGTTAATATACCTTTTTGCATGAGATTCTACATTGATTCAATGGTACATAGTAAGCATATTGCTGCACAAATATTTATTTATTTTCATATATAGCTTTTATGGCTGGCACATTGTGTAAATATTTTTTACATGTATTCTGTCGAAATGTATTTTAATGGGCTATATATTATACTACATATTGAGTGGGGAATTTATACAGGAGGCATATTAATTATACACTGGGATTTACTTTTGGAAACTTACAAATTCATTGGGAATTTTTAACCCATTAATGCTTATGAAAATTCATTGGAAATTATAAATTTATTATACTAACAATAGGCACTCATATTGATAAAACTTTACCTCAGCCTCATTGACCCATGTAATTTTTTGCTGAATTAAAAATTATACAGTTATTTCATATTTTTGGTGTTTACTTCCATGAGAAATTATTGGTTGTATTGATATTGGAAGCGCCAGCTATCTAGGCCTAGTATTTTTGATAGCTCAAAAGGGGCGCTTGTACTCAATACTGAGCAAAGGGTCTGAATACTTATGTCCATGTGATATTTCAGTTTTTCTTTTTAATAAATTTGTAAAAAATTCTACATTTCTGTTTTGTTCAGTCATGATGGAGTGCAGAGTGTACATTAATATATATCTCAGAATGCATCTGAATAGTATTGCAAATTATTCCATATAAATAGAAAATTATGTAGAAACCCAAAGTTTTGATAAGTATATGAAAATGCACCAATATTAACTATTTGGGCTATTTTTGGCTCAAATTTGGTCTATATGTATAACAGTCAGGAGTGGAGAGAAGAAATATGTGGTACAAGCGTAGTGAATAGCAAATATATTCTGCAGTGTATGTCATTTTGAGAAATGTATAGCATAACCAATTACCTATCACGACCACTAGATGGCAGAATATCATATCAAATGACAATGCCAAATTCTGAAAATAGCCATTTTATATTGAATTACCGCAGCTCGCTGAGCGTTACCACTGGGCTCGTTTCTCACTGCTGCTTCTGAATGTATACTATTCTCACCCATGGCCAGTTTTCCTTTAAAAATATGAATATTATTGAATATAATGTTTTACTTATGTTACAGTATTTTATCTTCCTGGTGTTACTTTGTTCATGTATTAAAGGCGGCTTCTTCAGCTGTGATTCTTACCTTTTTCTATATAGATATGGGTAAATGAATTCACCATTATAGAGCCATTATGAATCCATGTTTTGTAGCCCTTAAACATTTTGTATAACAGATGTGATTTCTCCTGATTTTTCGTGGTTAAGGGATCACTGATGTTTTAATAAACTTTGAATAAATAACTGGACATACATAAGAAACCTTGCAATATATCTTTATAGAAATAATACTTCTGCACTCACGAACACTTCTCAGCCACCGGTGCTTCCCGAGCTCATCAATCACCGTGAAATAATGCAAAAAAAAATCCATCTTTGTGCGGTTGGCAGTATCAACATGCAACACACGCACACAACACACGCAACAAACACATATTATGAAAAATGACAGTCATTGTATGTGTTTTAAAAGACTTTATTCACTCATACGTATCACAGAAATAGTTTAATGCCCGGTTTAGTCAGGGGGATTTAGATTTATTTAAATTCACAGGCGGTGTGTATGTGCACAGGTATGCCTTATTTTAAAAGCATACAGCTCGGCGATAATGTCAGGTGTTGGACAAGCATTTAGCAGTCTCTCATAGGTATCACAAAAAGATTTTTAGCTTGAGCTGGGCGAGTTTGATTTCCGTGTACTGCCCAGCCATGTCAGTAAACATTTTGACATGGTCATCATCCCACGAGGGACTACCTGCGAAAGTTGCCTGCTCAGCAACTTTCTGTTTTACACTGTCAGGACTTGTGGTCAGTGTTTTTTCTTTAAATACAGGCCAGCCCCCCTCCAGATTGACACGCAGAATCTTAAAGTCCATTTTCTGTGAGTCTGAACAGCCGCGCTACTCTTTGAAAAAGTAAGTGTTTACTGTTTTATTTGTTGCCTAATATTATCATTGCCTGTAACGCATATATTTGTAACGTAGTTTTAAACTGTATTTATCGACGGAGTAGATATAGATAAAACTTTTCCCCTTTTTATTTAAGATGGAGGCCCAATATCCTCGCGATCAATACAGGCCCCTTCTTACAAGCACACAATTAGGTATTATACGCGTATAATGTACAGAGTATTGGCTCATTCTGATTGCGTCATTATATTATAAGTAATTTATATTAATTATATATTCTTGCTTTCTTTCTTATTTAAGAGGAATGTATGTCTCCCGATTATCGCAATAATTTCGTAACGCAGAATTATGACCGCATTGAACTCGCACCGGCCCTTCACCTTATCATGGGTAATTAGGTTCTCCTTTTTGCATTTAGATAGGGAAAAATGTCATTGTAACACGGTACAAAGATATCTATCTTTCATGTATCACATGTAAGAAAGCTATATATATATATATATATATATATATATATATTATCTGTGTTAATTCCACACCGCCAAAGTCAGATGTTATAGCGTAAAACTATATTATACTATGTCAGCTGCTTTAATCCTTTGTATGTAAACACGAACTAAGTGCAATTTCTCATACAGATACTGACATGGAGACATCGGTCGATATGCCGGAAAACTGGGGTGTCCCCGAACAGTGTGAAAATCTGGATTCAGATGTCGAGATCATAGATGTCAAGAAAGCTACAATTTCACCGCTACCCGGTGCTCCTAAAAGACGCGGAAGTTCGTTAAGCACGTGTCTCAAGAATAGAAAAGGTAACGGTTCACTTGAAATACATGCGATTCTCGTGTATAGTGTGTGTTATGTGTACTATGTGCTGCCTGCGAGCTATGTGTATGTGTTTATGTGAATCACATGTAACAAATTTGTTGTGCAGCGTGTGTGTGCCATTTATGCATGTATGTATAAATGCGTGTTGTGTGTGTGTATAAGTGCTTGCCATGTGTGTGTGTATATATATATATATATATATATATATATATATATAATGTAATGTAACTGCATTATTCTAACTTGAATATATGTTATTGGTATATGTAGATGGTCGGGTATAGACACAGTGATAGTATCTGTGTGTGTTTGCGTGTCATGCACATTTTTTAAATACTGGCTGTACAGCCGAGAGTTCATATATATATAAACATAATAATAATAACCTTCTCACATTATTATGAAAAAATTACAGCACTAGTATAAAGAGGCCGAGAAACAAGAGACGGTTTCGCGGATAACCGACGCTTGTATCTTTTCTTTTAGATACGCCTGATCGTCAGCCACGAGTTTTGCAGCGGCGTAATTATGGATCTGCGCAGAATCAACCACAAAGAAAGAACGTTTCAAGAGAGAGACGTGCAGCGCAGAACGCTAGTCCCTGCATAACTCAGGAAGCCAATAGCCCAAGCAGCATTCCGCAAGTCACTCCTGAAAGCAGAGAAATTGAACAGCTCTCCGAGGGTATGTGGTCACCCATAGATCCGGTCAATATACCGGTGTGCCAGTCTGTAAAATCTGCAGATACTGCTCTTGCAGGCTCTTTAAGCGAATTTGGATCAGTATCACGCCGCCATGTAGGTAAAAAACAGAAAGTTGCTGAGCAGGCACCTTACGCAGGTAGTCCTTCGTGGGATGATGACCACGTCAAAATGTTTACTGACATGGCTGGGCAGTACGCGGAGATCAAACGCGCCCAGCTCAAGCTAAAATCTTTCTGTGATACCTATGAGAGACTGCTAAATGCTTGTCCAACACCTGACATTATCACCGAGCTGTATGCTGTTGCGTGTGTTGTGTGCATGTGTTACATGTTGATACCGCCATCCGCACATTATTTCACGGTGATTGATGAGCTCGGGAAGCACCGGTGGCTGAGAAGTGTTCGTGAGTGCAGAAGTATTATTTCTATAAAGATATATTGCAAGGTTTCTTATGTATGTCCAGTTATTTATTCAAAGTTTATTAAAACATCAGTGATCCCTTAACCACGAAAAATCAGGAGAAAACACATCTGTTATACAAAATGTTTAAGGGCTACAAAACATGGATTCATAATGTCTCTGTAATGGTGAATTCATTTACCCATATCTATATAGAAAAAGGTAAGAATCACAGCTGAAGAAGCCGCCTGTAATACATGAACAAAGTAACACCAGGAAGATAAAATACTGTAACATAAGTAAAACATTATATTCAATAATATTAATATTTTTAAAAGAAAACTGGCCATGGGTGAGAATAGTATACATTCAGAAGCAGAAGTGAGAAACGAGCCCAGTGGTAACGCTCAGCGAGCTGCAGTAATTCAATATAAAATGACTATTTTCAGAATTTGGCATTGTCATTTGATATGATATTCTGCCATCTAGTGGTCGTGATAGGTAATTGGTTATGCTATACATTTCTCAAAATGACATACACTGCAGAATATATTTGCTATTCACTACGCATGTACCACATATTTCTTCTCTCCACTCCTGACTGTTATACATATAGACCAAATTTGAGCCAAAAATAGCCCAAATAGTTAATATTGGTGCATTTTCATATACTTATCAAAACTTTGGGTTTCTACATAATTTTCTATTTATATGGAATAATTTGCAATACTATTCAGATGCATTCTGAGATATATATTAATGTACACTCTGCACTCCATCATGACTGAACAAAACAGAAATGTAGAATTTTTTACAAATTTATTAAAAAGAAAAACTGAAATATCACATGGACATAAGTATTCAGACCCTTTGCTCAGTATTGAGTACAAGCGCCCCTTTTGAGCTATCAAAAATACTAGGCCTAGATAGCTGGTGCTTCCAATATCAATACAACTGTTGTGAATTCTGTGGTTGAATTCACTCCTGTGGTCACAAGTGGTACTGCAGCTTCTGGGCTTCCTCCCTCAGGTGTTCTGGTGAGCTCGTTGGCTGCCTTGTTATTTAACTCCACCTGATTCTGTCTTCCTTGCTCCTTGTCAATGTTCCAGTGTTGGATCTGAGCTTCTGGATCTTTCCTGTGGCCTGCTGCTCTGCTTCGATAAGTGCTTCTTTGCTTTTGTTGCTGTTTTTTCTGTCCAGCTTGTCTATTCGTTTTTGCTGGAAGCTCTGAGACGCAAAGGGTGTACCGCCGTGCCGTTAGTTCGGCACGGTGGGTCTTTTTGCCCCCTTTGCGTGGTTTTTTGCTTTAGGGTTTTTTGTAGACTGCAAAGTTCTCTTTGCTATCCTCGCTCTATCTAGAATATCGGGCCTCACTTTGCTGAATCTATTTCATCCCTACGTTTTGTCTTTTCATCTTGCTAACAGTCATTATATGTGGGGGGCTGCCTTTTCTTTTGGGGTATTTCTCTGAGGCAAGTCAGGCTTGTATTTCTATCTTCAGGCTAGTCAGTTCCTCAGGCTGTGCCGAGTTGCATAGGTAGTGTCAGGCGCAATCCACAGCTGCCTTTAGTTGTGTTTAGGTTAAGTTCAGGTATTGCGGTCTACAGAGATTCCACGTCTCAGAGCTCGTTCTATTGTTTTTGGGTTATTGTCAGATCACTGTATGTGCTCTGATTACTGGCACACTGTGTTACTGGATTGCCTTCATAACAGTACAAGGAGCCCAAACTAATGATTCTCAATAGAGGGAAAAAAGAAGTTCTGACATCATTTTTTTTTCTCAGCTCTGTGTTCAGTCTTTTTTTTTCCCCTAGACATTAGGGTGCTTCAGGACACAGCTGTGGACATGATCAGAAATCTATGCTAGAACCAAGAATTCCTATTCCTGATTTGTTTTTTGGTGATAGAACTAAGTTTCTGAGCTTCAAAAATAATTGTAAGCTATTTCTGGCCTTGAAACCTCATTCTTCTGGTAATTCAGTTCAACAAGTTTTGATTATTATTTCTTTTTTGCGCGGCGACCCTCAGGACTGGGCATTTTCTCTTGCGCCAGGAGACCCTGCATTGAGTGGTGTCGATGCGTTTTTCCTGGCGCTCGGATTGCTGTACGATGAGCCTAATTCAGTGGATCAGGCTGAGAAAAATTTGCTGGCTTTGTGCCAGGGTCAGGATGATATAGAAGTATATTGTCAGAAATTTAGGAAGTGGTCAGTACTCACTCTGTGGAATGAATCTGCGCTGGCAGCTTTGTTCAGAAAGGGTCTCTCTGAGGCTCTTAAGGATGTCATGGTGGGTTTTCCTATGACTGCTGGTTTGAATGAGTCTATGTCTTTGGCCATTCAGATCGGTCGTCGCTTGCGCGAGCGTAGATCTGTGCACCATCTGGCGGTATTGTCTGAGATTAAACCTGAGCCTATGCAGTGCGATAGGACTATGACCAGAGTTGAACGGCAAGAACACAGACGTCTGAATGGTCTGTGTTTCTACTGTGGTGATTCCACTCATGCTATTTCTGATTGTCCTAAGCGCACTAAGCGGTTCGATAGGTCTGCCGTCATTGGTACTGTACAGTCCAAATTCCTTCTGTCCATTACCTTGATATGCTCTTTGTCATCGTATTCTGTCATGGCGTTTGTGGATTCAGGCGCTGCCCTGAATCTGATGGATTTGGATTATGCTAAACGTTGTGGGTTTTTCTTGGAGCCTTTGCGGTGTCCTATTCCGTTGAGAGGAATTGATGCTACACCTTTGGCCAAGAATAAACCTCAGTACTGGGCCCAGCTGACCATGTGCATGGCTCCTGCACATCAGGAAGTTATTCGCTTTCTGGTGCTACATAATCTGCATGATGTGGTCGTGTTGGGGTTGCCATGGCTACAAACCCATAATCCAGTATTGGATTGGAACTCTATGTCGGTATCCAGCTGGGGTTGTCAGGGGGTACATGGTGATGTTCCATTTTTGTCTATTTCGTCATCCACTCCTTCTGAGGTCCCAGAGTTCTTGTCTGATTATCAGGATGTATTTGAAGAGCCCAAGTCCGATGCCCTACCTCCGCATAGGGATTGTGATTGTGCTATCAATTTGATTCCTGGTAGTAAATTCCCTAAAGGTCGTTTATTTAATTTATCCGTGCCTGAACACACCGCTATGCGCAGTTATGTGAAGGAATCCCTGGAGAAGGGACATATTCGCCCATCATCATCACCACTGGGAGCAGGGTTCTTTTTTGTAGCCAAGAAGGATGGTTCGCTGAGACCGTGTATTGATTACCGCCTTCTTAATAAGATCACTGTTAAGTTTCAGTATCCCTTGCCATTGTTATCTGACTTGTTTGCTCGGATTAAGGGGGCTAGTTGGTTCACTAAGATAGATCTTCGTGGTGCGTATAATCTGGTGAGAATCAGGCAAGGAGATGAATGGAAAACGGCATTTAATACGCCCGAGGGTCATTTTGAGTATCTAGTGATGCCGTTCGGACTTGCCAATGCTCCATCTGTTTTTCAGTCTTTTATGCATGACATCTTCCGTGAGTATCTGGATAAATTCCTGATTGTTTACTTGGATGACATTTTGATCTTCTCAGATGATTGGGAGTCTCATGTGAAGCAGGTCAGAATGGTTTTCCAGGTCCTGCGTGCTAATTCTTTGTTCGTGAAGGGATCAAAGTGTCTCTTCGGTGTGCAGAAAGTTTCATTTTTGGGGTTCATCTTTTCCCCTTCTACTATCGAGATGGATCCGGTTAAGGTCCAAGCCATCCAGGAATGGACTCAGCCGACATCTCTGAAAAGTCTGCAAAAGTTCCTGGGCTTTGCTAATTTTTATCGTCGCTTCATCTGTAATTTTTCTAGCATTGCCAAACCATTGACCGATTTGACCAAGAAGGGTGCTGATTTGGTTAATTGGTCTTCTGCTGCCGTGGAAGCTTTTCAGGAGTTGAAGCGTCGTTTTTCTTCTGCCCCTGTGTTGTGTCAACCAGATGTTTCTCTTCCGTTCCAGGTCGAGGTTGATGCTTCTGAGATTGGAGCAGGGGCGGTTTTGTCACAGAGAGGTTCTGGTTGCTCAGTGTTGAAACCATGTGCTTTCTTTTCCAGGAAGTTTTCTGCTGCTGAGCGTAATTATGATGTGGGCAACCGAGAGTTGCTGGCCATGAAGTGGGCATTCGAGGAGTGGCGTCATTGGCTTGAAGGAGCTAAGCATCGCGTGGTGGTATTGACTGATCATAAGAACCTTACTTATCTCGAGTCTGCCAAGCGCTTGAATCCTAGACAGGCCCGTTGGTCGTTATTTTTTGCTCGCTTCGATTTTGTGATTTCGTACCTTCCGGGCTCTAAAAATGTTAAGGCGGATGCTCTGTCTAGGAGTTTTGTGCCCGACTCTCCGGGTTTATCTGAGCCGGCGAGTATCCTCAAGGAAGGAGTCATTGTGTCTGCCATCTCTCCTGATTTGCGGCGAGTGTTGCAAAAATTTCAGGCTAATAAACCTGATCGTTGTCCGGCCGAGAAACTGTTCGTCCCTGATAGGTGGACTAGTAAAGTTATCTCTGAACTTCATTGTTCGGTGTTGGCTGGTCATCCAGGAATCTTTGGTACCAGAGAGTTAGTGGCTAGATCCTTCTGGTGGCCATCTCTGTCACGGGATGTACGTACTTTTGTGCAGTCCTGTGGGATTTGTGCTAGGGCTAAGCCCTGCTGTTCACGTGCCAGTGGGTTGCTTTTGCCCTTGCCGGTCCCGAAGAGGCCTTGGACACATATTTCGATGGATTTCATTTCTGACCTTCCCTTTTCTCAAAAGATGTCAGTCATTTGGGTGGTCTGTGATCGCTTTTCTAAAATGGTCCATCTGGTGCCCTTGGTTAAATTGCCTTCCTCCTCTGATTTGGTGCCTTTGTTCTTCCAGCATGTGGTTCGTTTGCATGGCATTCCTGAGAATATTGTTTCTGACAGAGGTTCCCAGTTTGTTTCAAGGTTCTGGCGAGCCTTTTGTGGTAGGATGGGCATTGACCTATCTTTTTCCTCGGCTTTCCATCCTCAGACTAATGGCCAGACCGAACGAACCAATCAGACCTTAGAAACATATCTGAGATGTTTTGTTTCTGCAGACCAGGATGATTGGGTGTCCTTTTTTTCGTTGGCTGAGTTCGCCCTTAATAATCGGGCCAGCTCGGCTACCTTGGTCTCTCCATTTTTCTGCAATTCTGGGTTCCATCCTCGTTTCTCTTCAGGACAGGTTGAGTCTTTGGACTGTCCTGGTGTGGATTCTGTGGTGGACAGGTTGCAGCAGATCTGGACTCAGGTAGTGGACAATTTGACCTTGTCCCAGGAGAAGGCTCAACTTTTCGCTAATCGCAGACGCCGTGTGGGTCCCCGACTTCGTGTTGGGGATCTGGTTTGGTTATCTTCTCGTCATATTCCTATGAAGGTTTCCTCTCCTAAATTTAAACCTCGTTTTATTGGTCCGTATAGGATTTCTGAGATTTTCAATCCTATGTCCTTTCGTCTGACCCTCCCGGACTCCTTTTCCATACATAATGTATTCCATAGGTCGTTGTTGCGGAGATACGTGGCACCTATGATTCCATCTGTTGAGCCTCCTGCCCCTGTTTTGGTGGAGGGGGAATTGGAGTATATTGTGAAGAAAATTTTGGATTCTCGTGTCTCTAGACGGAAACTCCAGTATCTGGTTAAATGGAAGGGTTATGCTCAGGAAGATAATTCCTGGGTTTTTACCTCTGATGTCCATGCTCCAGATCTTGTTCGTGCCTTTCATGTGGCTCATCCTGGTCGGCCTGGGGGCTCTGGTGAGGGTTCGGTGACCCCTCCTCAATGGGGGGGTACTGTTGTGAATTCTGTGGCTGAATTCACTCCTGTGGTCACAAGTGGTACTGCAGCTTCTGGGCTTCCTCCCTCAGGTGTTCTGGTGAGCTCGTTGGCTGCCTTGTTATTTAACTCCACCTGATTCTGTCTTCCTTGCTCCTTGTCAATGTTGCAGTGTTGGATCTGAGCTTCTGGATCTTTCCTGTGGCCTGCTGCTCTGCTTAGATAAGTGCTTCTTTGCTTTTGTTGCTGTTTTTTCTGTCCAGCTTGTCTATTCGTTTTTGCTGGAAGCTCTGAGACGCAAAGGGTGTACCGCCGTGCCGTTAGTTCGGCACGGTGGGTCTTTTTGCCCCCTTTGCGTGGTTTTTTGCTTTAGGGTTTTTTGTAGACTGCAAAGTTCTCTTTGCTATCCTCGCTCTATCTAGAATATCGGGCCTCACTTTGCTGAATCTATTTCATCCCTACGTTTTGTCTTTTCATCTTGCTAACAGTCATTATATGTGGGGGGCTGCCTTTTCTTTTGGGGTATTTCTCTGAGGCAAGTCAGGCTTGTATTTCTATCTTCAGGCTAGTCAGTTCCTCAGGCTGTGCCGAGTTGCATAGGTAGTGTCAGGCGCAATCCACAGCTGCCTTTAGTTGTGTTTAGGTTAGGTTCAGGTATTGCGGTCTACAGAGATTCCACGTCTCAGAGCTCGTTCTATTGTTTTTGGGTTATTGTCAGATCACTGTATGTGCTCTGATTACTGGCACACTGTGTTACTGGATTGCCTTCATAACATACAACCAAAAATTTCTCATGGAAGTAAACACCAAAAATATGAAATAACTGTATAATTTTTAATTCAGCAAAAAATTACATGGGTCAATGAGGCTGAGGTAAAGTTTTATCAATATGAGTGCCTATTGTTAGTATAATAAATTTATAATTTCCAATGAATTTGCATAAGCATTAATGGGTTAAAAATTCCCAATGAATTTGTAAGTTTCCAAAAGTAAATCCCGGTGTATAATTAATATGCCTCCTGTATAAATTCCCCACTCAATATGTAGTATAATATATAGCCCATTAAAATACATTTCAACAGAATACATGTAAAAAATATTTACACAATGTGCCAGCCATAAAAGCTATATGTGAAAATAAATAAATATTTGTGCAGCAATATGCTTACTATGTACCATTGAATCGACGTAGAATCTCATGCAAAAAGGTATATTAAATATCCAAGTGAATAAAAGTATACACACAAAGGTCCAGGATTAAGGTGCCATGTGCCCGATTAAGTATACAGGGGAACAGATATTAGTTATATGGCGTACTTTGCACCATAGTGCTTGCTGTGTGCCATTAAATAAACCCAGAGTCCCCTAAAAGGGAGGTGTATAGGTGTAGACTGGATAGAAATGTAACAAAACTTTAAAAGTTTCCATAAGTTAACTGTCTTTGAATAAAAAGGAACAACTACATATGAAAATCTAATATAAAAAAAGAAATACTGTAAATTATGCTGACAGTGCTAAAATCTAAATGTGCAATGTCAACGCTGTGCGCAGCCCCTTGTAACAGGCAATGGGATAACATTTTAATTATTAAGGATGCTGAATGTTACTGTATATCGGGCTGTAATCCACATATAGTGTATTGTGTCTGATACATACTTTAATAGAATCTTTTAAAACTCATACAATGACTGTCATTTTTCATAATATTGAGAATTATACTATGCTACACTATTAAGCACTGCACTCTGATTAGATGAGATAACATAACCACAAGCGAAGCATTATGGACTGTCAGCAAAAAAATGCAGCCTAGAGAAATAGTCACACAAACAGCTACAGATGAAAATCTAAAGATTTTTATGCAAAATTTCAGCCTTTTAAACCCATACAATGACTGTCATTTTACACGACTAAGGTATAAGCAGAATTATAGATAGCCCAGCCAGCTGTGAAATTAATATGTGATAAAATAATGTAGAATTAAAGAAAGCTGGAATAATATATGTGGTTGTGGCAGCACTAAAAGTTATACATTTGTTTGGCGTGCTATATTAAATCACATCAGTGGTGTATTTTCGGATTTGAAAGTAGCTATTTGGCTCTATTTTAACCTGCAGATATTACAATAGTCTAATCAGAGCCTATGTAATCGCCCAACAACTACATATGAAAATCTAATATAAAAAAGAAATACTGTAAGTTATGCTGACAGTGCTAAAATCTAAATGTGCAATGTCAGCGCTCTGCGCAGCCCCTTGTAACAGGCAATGGGATAGCATTTTAATTATTAAGGATCGTTTTTATTACACTCAGCCATGCTGAATGTTGCTGTATATCGGTTTGTAATCCACATATAGTGTATTGTGTCTAATACATACTTTAGTATAATCTTTTAAAACTCATACAATGACTGTCATTTTTCATAATATTGTTATAGTGTGTAAAAGTGAGAATTACAGTGCCAAATAAATACACGACTAAGGTATAAGCAGAATTATAGATAGCTGTTGTGAATTCTGTTATCGAACTCCCTCCTGTGGTCATGAATGGTACTTCAGCGAGTTCTGTCCATGGACTCCCTCTGGTGGCTGTGAGTGGAGCTGCTGCTTCTGAGGTTCCTTCCACAGGTGACTTAGTTTATTCTTTGGCTGGCTGCTCTATTTATCTCCACTCAGATCATTACTCCATGCCAGCTGTCAATGTTCTTGTACTGGTTCAGTTCGCTCCTGGATCTTTCTGGTGACCTGTCTACTCCAGCAGAAGCTAAGTCCCTGCTAGTTAATTATTTGTTCATTGTTTTCTTGTCCAGCTTGCTATTATGATTTTGTCTTGCTAGCTGGTAGCTCTGGAATGCAGAGTGGCACCTCCACACCGTGAGTCGGTGCGGAGGTCTTTTTGCACACTCTGCGTGGTTTTTTGTAGTTTTTTGTGCTGACCGCAAAGATACCTTTCCTATCCTCAGTCTGTTTAGTAAGTCTGGCCTCCCTTTGCTGAAACCTATTTCATTTCTGTGTTTGTGACTTTCATCTTACTCACAGTCAATATATGTGGGGGGCTGCCTTTTCCTTTGGGGAATTTCTCTGAGGCAAGATAGGCTTTATTTTCTATCTTTAGGGCTAGTTAGCTCTTAGGCTGTGAAGAGGCGTCTAGGCAGAGTTAGGTACGCTCCACGGCTATTTCTAGTGTGTGTGATAGGATTAGGGGTTGCGGTCAGCAGAGCTCCCACTTCCCAGAGCTTGTCCTGTGTTAGTTTAACTATCAGGTCATTCCGGGTGCTCCTAACCACCAGGTCCATAACAGTACAGCTGGCCCAAAGTGTTAATGCATCTCAATAGAGGGATAAGAGAAGTTCTGAGACCATTTTTTTTCTCTGCAGTGTGTTTTGTCTTTCTTTTCCCCTTAACCTCTGGGTGGTTCAGGACACAGGTGTAGATATGGACATTCAAGGTCTGTCCTCTTGGATGGATCATCTCACTGCAAGGGTACAAAACATTCAAGATTTTGTGGTTCAGAATCTGATGTCAGAGCCTAGGATTCCAATTCCTGATTTGTTTTCTGGGGATAGATCTAAGTTCCTGAATTTCAAAAATAATTGTAAACTGTTTCTTGCTTTGAAACCCCGCTCCTCTGGTGACCCCGTTCAACAAGTAAAAATCATTATTTCTTTGTTACGTGGCGACCCTCAAGACTGGGCATTTTCCCTTGCGCCAGGAGATCCTGCATTGCGTGATGTAGATGTGTTTTTTCTGGCGCTTGGATTGCTTTATGATGAACCTAATTCAGTGGATCAGGCAGAGAAAATCTTGCTGGCTTTGTGTCAGGGTCAGGATGAAGCGGAGGTATATTGTCAGAAGTTTAGAAAATGGTCTGTGCTTACTCAGTGGAATGAGTGTACCCTGGCAGCAATTTTCAGAAAGGGTCTTTCTGAAGCCCTTAAGGATGTCATGGTTGGATTTCCCATGCCTGCTGGTCTGAATGAGTCTATGTCCTTGGCCATTCAGATCGATCGGCGCTTGCGTGAGCGCAAAGCTGTGCACCATTTGGCGGTATTCTCTGAGCATAGGCCTGAGCCTATGCAATGTGATAGGACTTTGACCAGAGCTGAACGGCAAGAACACAGACGTCGGAATGGGCTGTGTTTTTACTGTGGTGATTCCACTCATGCTATCTCCGATTGTCCTAAGCGCACTAAGTGGTTCGCTAGGTCTGCCACCATTGGTACGGTACAGTCTAAATATCTTCTGTCCGTTACTCTGATTTGCTCTTTGTCATCCTATTCTATTATGGCATTTGTGGATTCAGGCGCTGCCCTGAATTTGATGGACTTGGAGTTTGCTAGGCGCTGTGGTTTTTTCTTGGAGCCCTTGCAGTATCCTATTCCATTGAGAGGAATTGATGCTACGCCTTTGGCCAAGAATAAGCCTCAGTACTGGACTCAATTGACCATGTGCATGGCTCCTGCACATCAGGAGGATATTCGCTTTTTGGTGTTGCATAATCTGCATGATGTGGTCGTTTTGGGGTTGCCATGGCTACAGGTCCATAATCCAGTGTTGAATTGGAAATCTATGTCTGTGTCCAGCTGGGGTTGTCAAGGGGTACATGGTGAT
Source organism: Ranitomeya imitator (assembly GCF_032444005.1). Taxonomy (NCBI): domain Eukaryota; kingdom Metazoa; phylum Chordata; class Amphibia; order Anura; family Dendrobatidae; genus Ranitomeya; species Ranitomeya imitator. The sequence continues at coordinate 272,424,029 of NC_091284.1, read as the reverse complement.
GTTCCATTGCTGTCAATTTCGCCTTCCACTCCTTCTGAAGTCCCTGAGTTTTTGTCGGATTACCGGGATGTATTTGATGAGCCCAAATCCAGTGCCCTACCTCCTCATAGGGATTGCGATTGTGCAATTAATTTGATTCCTGGTAGTAAGTTTCCTAAGGGGCGACTGTTCAATTTATCTGTGCCAGAGCACACCGCTATGCGGAGTTATATAAAGGAATCCTTGGAGAAAGGTCATATTCGCCCGTCGTCATCACCGTTGGGAGCAGGGTTCTTTTTTGTGGCCAAGAAGGATGGTTCTTTGAGACCTTGTATTGATTACCGCCTTCTTAATAAGATCACAGTCAAATTTCAGTACCCTTTGCCGCTGCTGTCTGATTTGTTTGCTCGAATTAAGGGGGCTAGTTGGTTCACCAAGATAGATCTTGGAGGAGAGTATAATCTTGTGCGTATTAAACAGGGCGATGAATGGAAAACAGCATTTAATACGCCCGAGGGCCATTTTGAGTACCTGGCTATGCCATTCGGGTTTTCTAATGCTCCATCAGTATTTCAGTCCTTTATGCATGACATCTTCTGAGAGTACCTGGATAGATTCCTGATTGTATATTTGGATGATATTTTGGTCTTTTCGGATGATTGGGAGTCTCATGTAAAGCAGGTCAGAATGGTGTTCCAGGTCCTTCGTGCAAATTCCTTGTTTGTGAAGGGGTCAAAGTGTCTCTTTGGAGTTCAGAAGGTTTCATTTTTTGGGTTTCATTTTTTCCCCTTCTACTATCGAGATGGACCCTGTTAAAGTTCAGGCCATTTATGATTGGATTCAGCCGACATCTGTGAAGAGCCTGCAGAAGTTCCTGGGCTTTGCTAATTTTTATCGTCGCTTCATCGCTAATTTTTCTAGTGTTGCTAAACCGTTGACTGATTTGACCAAGAAAGGTGCTGATGTGGTCAATTGGTCTTCTGCGGCTGTAGAGGTTTTTCAGGAGTTGAAGCGTCGTTTTTCTTCTGCCCCTGTGTTGTGCCAGCCAGATGTTTCGCTCCCGTTTCAGGTCGAGGTTGATGCTTCTGAGATTGGAGCAGGGGCTGTTTTGTCGCAAAGAAGTTCTGATGGCTCGGTGATGAAACCATGTGCTTTCTTTTCTAGAAAGTTCTCGCCTGCTGAGCGCAATTATGATGTTGGCAATCGAGAGTTGTTGGCCATGAAGTGGGCATTCGAGGAGTGGCGACATTGGCTTGAAGGAGCCAAGCATCGCGTGGTGGTCTTGACGGATCACAAGAATTTGACTTATCTTGAGTCTGCCAAACGGTTGAATCCTAGACAGGCTCGATGGTCGCTGTTTTTCTCCCGTTTTGATTTTGTGGTTTCGTACCTTCCGGGCTCTAAGAATGTGAAGGCTGATGCCCTGTCAAGGAGTTTTGTGCCTGACTCTTCGGGTGTTCCTGAGCCTGCGGGTATTCTCAAAGATGGGGTAATTTTGTCTGCCATCTCCCCTGATTTGCGGCGGGTGTTGCAGAAGTTCCAGGCTGATAGACCTGACCGTTGTCCAGCGGAGAAACTGTTTGTCCCTGATAGATGGACTAGTAGAGTTATCTCTGAGGTTCATTATTCGGTATTGGCTGGTCATCCTGGAATCTTTGGTACCAGAGATTTGGTGGCTAGATCCTTTTGGTGGCCTTCTTTGTCACGGGATGTGCGTTCTTTTGTGCAGTCCTGTGGGACTTGTGCTCGGGCTAAGCCCTGCTGTTCTCGTGCCAGTGGGTTGCTTTTGCCCTTGCCGGTCCCGAAGAGGCCCTGGACGCATATTTCCATGGATTTTATTTCAGATCTCCCTGTCTCTCAAAGGATGTCGGTCATTTGGGTGGTTTGTGGTCGCTTCTCTAAGATGGTCCATTTGGTACCTTTGTCTAAATTGCCTTCCTCCTCTGATTTGGTGCCATTGTTTTTCCAGCATGTGGTTCGTTTGCATGGCATTCCGGAGAACATCGTCTCGGACAGAGGTTCCCAGTTTGTTTCGAGGTTTTGGCGGTCCTTTTGTGCTAGGATGGGCATTGATTTGTCTTTTTCTTCGGCTTTCCACCCTCATACAAATGGCCAAACTGAACGAACTAATCAGACTTTGGAAACATATCTGAGATGCTTTGTTTCTGCTGATCAGGATGATTGGGTGTCCTTTTTGCCTTTGGCTGAGTTCGCCCTTCAAGGGAACCTGTCACCCCGTTTTTTCAGATTAAGCTATAAATACTGTTAAATAGGGCCTGCGCTGTGCGTTACTATGGTGTATGTAGTGTACCCTGATTCCCCATGTATGCTGAGAAATACATTACCAAAGTCGCCGTTTTCGCCTGTCAATCAGGCTGGTCAGGTCGGGTAGGCGTGTTCACAGCGCTCTTTTCTTCCCCAGCTTTCCGTTGGTGGCGTAGTGGTGTGCGCATGTCCAAGGTCCGAATTCCCTGCGCCCACGTGAAGACACAGCGCGCGATCTGCGCTGTCATCCCTTTCATCGGTGGGGGCGGCCATCTTCCTGGGGCCGCGCGTGCGCAGATGGAGTGCTCTGCTGCACGGGGCTTCAGGAAAATGGCCGCGGGATGCCGCGCGTGCGCACAAGAGATCGCGGCGGCCATTTTCCCAAAGCCGAGATGCAAACTCGGCTTTGGGAAAATGGCCGCCGCGATCTCTTGTGCTCACGCGCGGCATCCCGCGGCCATTTTCCTGAAGCCCCGTGCAGCAGAGCACTCCATCTGCGCACGCGCGGCCCCAGGAAGATGGCCGCCCCCACCGATGAAAGGGATGACAGCGCAGATCGCGCGCTGTGTCTTCACGTGGGCGCAGGGAATTCGGACCTTGGACATGCGCACACCACTACGCCACCAACGGAAAGCTGGGGAAGAAAAGAGCGCTGTGAACACGCCCACCCGACCTGACCAGCCTGATTGACAGGCGAAAACGGCGACTTTGGTAATGTATTTCTCAGCATACATGGGGAATCAGGGTACACTACATACACTATTGTAACGCACAGCACGGGCCCTATTTAACAGTATTTATAGCTCAATCTGAAAAAACGGGGTGACAGGTTCCCTTTCATAATCAGGCCAGCTCAGCTACTTTGGTTTTGCCGTTTTTCTGTAATTCTGGTTTACATCCTCGTTTCTCTTCAGGGCAGGTTGAGCCTTCGGACTGTCCTGGTGTGGATACTGTGGTGGACAGGTTGCAGCAGATTTGGACTCATGTGGTGGACAATTTGATGTTGTCCCAGGAGAAGGCTCAACGTTTCGCTAACCGCCGGCGCTGTGTTGGTCCCCGACTTCGTGTTGGGGATTTGGCTTGGTTGTCGTCTCGTTATGTTCCTATGAAGGTTTCCTCTCCTAAGTTTAAGCCTCGTTTCATTGGTCCGTATAAGATTTCTGAAGTTCTCAATCCTGTGTCATTTCGTTTGTCCCTTCCAGCTTCTTTTGCCATCCATAATGTGTTCCATAGGTCGTTATTGCGGAGATACGTGGCGCCTATGGTTCCCTCCGTTGATCCTCCTGCTCCGGTGTTGGTCGAGGGGGAGTTGGAGTATGTGGTGGAGAAGATTTTGGATTCTCGTATTTCGAGACGGAAACTCCAGTACCTGGTCAAGTGGAAGGGTTATGGTCAGGAAGATAATTCCTGGGATTTTGCCTGTGATGTTCATGCTGCCGATCTAGTTTGTGCCTTTCATTTGGCTCGTCCTGGTTGGCCTGAGGGCTCTGGTGAGGGTTCGGTGACCCCTCCTCAAGGAAGGGGGGTACTGTTGTAAATTCTGTTATCGAACTCCCTCCTGTGGTCATAAATGGTACGTCGGCGAGTTCTGTCCATGGACTCCCTCTGGTGGCTGTGAGTGGAGCTGCTGCTTCTGAGGTTCCTTCCACAGGTGACTTAGTTTATTCTTTGGCTGGCTGCTCTATTTATCTCCACTCAGATCCTTTACTCCATGCCAGCTGTCAATGTTCTTGTACTGGTTCAGTTCGCTCCAGGATCTTTCTGGTGACCTGTCTACTCCAGCAGAAGCTAAGTCCCTGCTAGTTAATTATTTGTTCATTGTTTTCTTGTCCAGCTTGCTATTATTATTTTGCCTTGCTAGCTGGTAGCTCTGGAATGCAGAGTGGCACCTCCGCACCGTGAGTCGGTGCGGAGGTCTTTTTGCACACTCTGCGTGGTTTTTTGTAGTTTTTTGTGCTGACCGCAAAGATACCTTTCCTATCCTCAGTCTGTTTAGTAAGTCTGGCCTCCCTTTGCTGAAACCTATTTCATTTCTGTGTTTGTGACTTTCATCTTACTCACAGTCAATATATGTGGGGGGCTGCCTTTTCCTTTGGGAAATTTCTCTGAGGCAAGATAGGCTTTATTTTCTATCTTTAGGGCTAGTTAGCTCTTAGGCTGTGAAGAGGCGTCTAGGCAGAGTTAGGTACGCTCCACGGCTATTTCTAGTGTGTGTGATAGGATTAGGGGTTGCGGTCAGCAGAGCTCCCACTTCCCAGAGCTTGTCCTGTGTTAGTTTAACTATCAGGTCGTTCCGGGTGCTCCTAACCACCAGGTCCATAACAGATAGCCCAGCCAGCTGTGAAATTAATATGTGATAAAATAATGTAGAATTAAAGAAAGCTGGAATAATATATGTGGTTGTGGCAGAGCTAAAAGTTATACATCTGTTTGGCGTGCTATATTAAATCACATCAGTGGTGTATTTTCGGATTTGAAAGTAGCTATTTGGCTCTATTTTAACCTGCAGATATTACAATAGTCTGAACAGAGCCTATCTAATCGCCCAACAACTACATATGAAAATCTAATATAAAAATGAAATACTGTAAGTTATGCTGACAGTGCTAAAATCTAAATGTGCAATGTCAGCGCTCTGCGCAGCCCCTTGTAACAGGCAATGGGATAGCATTTTAATTATTAAGGATCGTTTTTATTACACTCAGCCATGCTGAATGTTGCTGTATATCGCTCTGTAATCCACATATAGTGTATTGTGTCTGATACATACTTTAATAGAATCTTTTAAAACTCATACAATGACTGTCATTTTTCATAATATTGAGAATTATACCGTGGCCATTATCTGTACAGGGTGGGGCGTTATCACACATAGCACAGCCCTGGCCACTCTGATTCTAAATGTGTAGGGGTCAGCACTTTCTAAAATACATATTACAGAGTTATTTGTGTTAATCTCACAGCACCGAACACTGCTTCTGCAAAATTTCCAGCAGTGAGACACGCTCTGTATCTACATAGCAGAAGCTATGTAATGATGTATGTTCATTGTACTTGTGATACTATTTGAAGTGTGCTGCTGTATGTTCATTGTACTATTTAATGCTTTTACTTTCCAGCAGTGAGACACGCTCTGTATCTACACAGCAGAAGCTATGTAATGATGTATGTTAATTGTACTTGTGATACTATTTGAAGTGTGCTGGTGTATGTTCATTGTACTATTTAATGCTTTTACTTTTTATATTCTGTAAGAATTTTTATATTATTGAAATGTCATAAAACTACTAGGGAAAAGGGTTCTATTTGTAGGTTGTCTCTTACTCATAAAGCTAAATAGGCATTTAATATGAATACTGGTGATTATAAAAAACACTCGATTTTTAGATTTCTGGCTAAGATTTAAATTTATTCTTACACATGCGTACCGGTGCACATATATAGAGTATATAAAGCGTATTATAAATAGGCCAGGTGTTTACATTTAATATATAATTAAGAAAAAGTTCTACTTACTTGTTAAAATCTTTCTCATGCACACTGAAAAAAAAATGTGGTGGTTATCACAGCTAACACAGCCCCAGGACATGCTGAAAAATTATGCTGCCACTGCAAAATAATTGTAATGACTAGCAAAATCCAAGGAAAAAATAAAAAAAACTGAATGTAACAATTGACAAGTAGTAGAAACAAATGGGATAGCATTTTAATTATTAAGGAGCGTATTTTTATTACACACAGCCCTGCTGTATATCACATAAAATACATTTAAGTGTAAAAAAAAAATGTGGAAAAGTACACAGGGTATCAATAATATTTCAAGGTAATGTACATTTACAAAGGATTCTGTAATAAAAAGTAAATATTTTTATCTGAGCATTACAAATGCTTTCTTTGAAAATAAACATTGCCAGAGCTGTCATTATAGGGTATTTTTTCCCCATAGCATAGTATATATTTTACAAAAAATAAATCATAATAAAAAAAGCATGAAAATGAAAAATATTAAATTCCTATGCACATATGAACAAAAGAGGAAGTGTCTGTGTTCATCTAAAAAAAAAACCTGACAGATCATGTTAGGAATATTCTTTGTTGCATCTAGAACTGAACATAACTAAGCTTGTCTTTGCCTTTAATTCTCCTGGTTCTCAAAACACCATGTATTGGGTTTTATTACAAAAAAATCTAATCCGGACACATTGGAAAATTAGAGAACACTGCTTCTAAATTACATATTACAGAGCTCCCAAACAACTAGGATATAATTATATAACCGGACCATCTAATAGGAGGTTATCAAAATCTAATATAAAACAAATACTGGAATAATATCAAACAATATCAAAAGGTTAAGTCAGCCAGACTCAGGGTCTGCTGGCTGACAGGAGGAGGGGAGAGGTTACACACTTTAATACACTTTGATAGGGGGCGGGGCACCTGTCAGATTGAGTTTGACGAATGGTAGTTATGATACACTACTGGTAGAGCACTGTTGGAGCTTGGGGGGAACACTCTTTCGTGGGCGGCGGTACTGGCACAGGGCCCCTCATAGTACGACGGTGTGTCTGACGTTGGTTGTGCACCACCACTGTCAGAGACACTTCATTGTACTATGTGGGACCCTGTGCCAGTGCCGTCGCCCAAGAGTGGGCACACACACCTGTCCAGGCAAACGGCACTCGCACGGGTGCTTGCGCCAAGTTGTGACCACCGACCTGTGGGGGGAGTCAGCCCATTTAGGGAGGTATAGAAATGGCCTATGGTGGACATTCGGCACCTGCAAATGGCGGAATTGGATCAGTCAGTAAGAGGAGGCCAAATACAAGCAATTTTTCTGACAAGCTACGTGTCAGCAGGGGAAGGTGCGGCTAAATAATTTGAAATCCATGATTGGTTCATTTTAATGAAGGTTAGATCATCAACATTTCGGGGAGCCAGACGTGTCCTTTTTTCGGTCAGTATTGAACCAGCAGCACTGAAGACTCTTTCTGAGAGCATACTAGCAGCTGGGCAAGCGAGCTCCTGTAATGCATATTCTGCCAATTCGGGCCAGGTGTCTAGTTTAGATGCCCAGTAATCAAAGGGGAATGACCTGTGAGGGAGAACATCGATAATGGCAGAAAAATAGTTGGTAACCATACTGGACAAGTGCTGTCTCCTGTCACTTTGAATCGATGCAGCAGCACCTGTCGTGCCTGCGGTCATTGCAAAATCACTCCACAACCTGGTCATAAATCCCCTCTGTCCACTTCGGATTTGTGCACCTCTAACACCTCTGCAATGTTGCCCCCTACAGCTCGTGTAAGAACCATCAGCGCCGCTGTGTGCTGGGAATGCCAGAACTAGAGTTGAGCGACCTTGACCTTTTTAGAGTCGAGCCGGGTTTCGCGAAACCCGACTATCTCAAAAGTCGAGTCGAGTGGAATAGGCCGATTATCTCGAAAAGTCAGGGATCGACCGAAACACGAAACCCAATGCAAGTCAATGGGGGAGCATAGTCGGCAGTGAGTAGAGGCCAGGAAAACATGTACAGAGCCCATTGTATTGGCAAAAACATCCATTCTTGCTACTGAAGCTTGTCAATCGTAATTTAGCTTATAATAATTGTAAGGCATTTGAAATTGGGGGTCATTTGGCTAAAGTTGTGGGGGGTAGGGCTGGTTCAAGTAATTAGTGGGCCCAGGACATCTGGACCACGTCACGGCAGTGGACCAGGGAGAGGTAAGTATTTCAACTTTGCAAGTGCTGTGATCCAGAGCAAGCAGGGGGGGCCCACTCGTTGGCATTGGCACTGGCACAGGGCCCCTCAAAGTACAGCGGTGTGTTTGCACGGCGGGGGCGCCTCCCACCGGCAGCAACACTTTTGCGTACTATGAGAGGCCCTGTACCAGTGACGTCGCCAACGAGTATTCCTCCCCCCACCTGATGAAGGAACCTGCACCTTCATCTGCACCTTCCTCTTTGTCCCCGTGTAAGGTGGTATGGTATGCGGGAAGGGGGACCTGACTTGCAGCAGGGTCACAATCTTGCAGTGTAGCGTGCACGGGGAATGTTGCGTTATGGGTCAATGTACCAGCAGACTCATCTATTACTGGCTGGGCAATGGGCAGGATGAGGGGGAAACAGATATGGGCCCAAAGAATAAAGTGGCCTAAATGCAGTTCAAAATTGGTAACAGGACTAACCAGGGGGCATTGCTTTGTTCAGTGGAGGACAACTGGAATGAGAGGCTGACACAGAGAGCAGGCCCAAATCAGTAAGTATTCTAACTGCAGTTCAAAATTGGCAACAGTAGTAAACCGGCGGCACAGCTTTGTTCATTGTAGGAGAACAGCAAGGAGCGGCAGACACAGATAGAAGGCCCCAACCCAACTAGTAGGCCTAATGCAGTGTTGTTTTCAACAACTACTAAATGAGAGTCAGAACATCGAAGCAATGGCGAGGAAACCTGGGGAACACCTTGGAGTGGAACACACCGTCTCTACACCCCATACCCAATTTGTAGGCCTAATGCAGTGTAGTTTTCAACAACTACTAAACGAGAGTCGGAAGATCGAAGCAATGGCGAGGAAACCTGGGGAACACCTTGGAGTGGAACACACCGTCTCTACACCCCATACCCAATTTGTAGGCCTAATGCAGTGTAGTTTTCAACAACTACTAAACGAGAGTCGGAAGATCGAAGCAATGGCGAGGAAACCTGGGGAACACCTTGGAGTGGAACACACCGTCTCTACACCCCATACCCAATTTGTAGGCCTAATGCAGTGTAGTTTTCAACAACTACTTAAGAAGAGTCAGAAGATTGAAGCAATGGCGAGGAAACCTGGGGAACACCTTGGAGTGGAACACACCGTCTCTACACCCCATACCCAATTTGTAGGCCTAATGCAGTGTAGTTTTCAACAACTACTTAAGAAGAGCCAGAAGATCGAAGCAATGTAGACGAAACCTGGGGAACACCTTGGAGTGGAACACACCGTCTCTACACCCCATACCCAATTTGTAGGCCTAATGCAGTGTAGTTTTCAACAACTACTAAACGAGAGTTGGAAGATCGAAGCAATGGCGAGGAAACCTGGGGAACACCTTGGAGTGGAACACACCGTCTCTACACCCCATACCCAATTTGTAGGCCTAATGCAGTGTAGTTTTCAACAACTACTTAAGAAGAGTCAGAAGATTGAAGCAATGGCGAGGAAACCTGGGGAACACCTTGGAGTGGAACACACCGTCTCTACACCCCATACCCAATTTGTAGGCCTAATGCAGTGTAGTTTTCAACAACTACTTAAGAAGAGCCAGAAGATTGAAGCAATGTAGACGAAACCTGGGGTACACCTTGGAGTGGAACACACCGTCTCTACACCCCATACCCAATTTGTAGGCCTAATGCAGTGTAGTTTTCAACAACTACTTAAGAAGAGTCAGAAGATTGAAGCAATGGCGAGGAAACCTGGGGAACACCTTGGAGTGGAACACACCGTCTCTACACCCCATACCCAATTTGTAGGCCTAATGCAGTGTAGTTTTCAACAATTACTTAAGAAGAATCAGAAGATCGAAGCAATGGCGAGGAAACCTGGGGAACACCTTGGAGTGGAACACACCGTCTCTACACCCCATACCCAATTTGTAGGCCTAATGCAGTGTAGTTTTCAACAACTACTAAACGAGAGTCAGAAGATCGAAGCAATGGCGAGGAAACCTGGGGAACACCTTGGAGTGGAACACACCGTCTCTACACCCCATACCCAATTTGTAGGCCTAATGCAGTGTAGTTTTCAACAACTACTTAAAAAGAGTCAGAAGATTGAAGCAATGGCGAGGAAACCTGGGGAACACCTTGGAGTGGAACACACCGTCTCTACACCCCATACCCAATATGTAGGCCTAATGCAGTGTAGTTTTCAACAACTACTAAACGAGAGTCAGAAGATCGAAGCAATGTAGACGAAACCTGGGGAACACCTTGGAGTGGAACACACCGTCTCTACACCCCATACCCAATTTGTAGGCCTAATGCAGTGTAGTTTTCAACAACTACTTAACAAGAGTCAGAAGATTGAAGCAATGTAGACGAAACCTGGGGAACACCTTGGAGTGGAACACACCGTCTCTACACCCCATACCCAATTTGTAGGCCTAATGCAGTGTAGTTTTCAACAACTACTAAACGAGAGTCGGAAGATCGAAGCAATGGCGAGGAAACCTGGGGAACACCTTGGAGTGGAACACATTGTCTCTACACCCCATACCCAATTTGTAGGCCTAATGCAGTGTAGTTTTCAACAACTACTTAAGAAGAGCCAGAAGATCGAAGCAATGTAGACGAAACCTGGGGTACACCTTGGAGTGGAACACACCGTCTCTACACCCCATACCCAATTTGTAGGCCTAATGCAGTGTAGTTTTCAACAACTACTTAAGAAGAGTCAGAAGATTGAAGCAATGGCGAGGAAACCTGGGGAACACCTTGGAGTGGAACACACCGTCTCTACACCCCATACCCAATTTGTATGCCTAATGCAGTGTAGTTTTCAACAATTACTTAAGAAGAATCAGAAGATCGAAGCAATGGCGAGGAAACCTGGGGAACACCTTGGAGTGGAACACACCGTCTCTACACCCCATACCCAATTTGTAGGCCTAATGCAGTGTAGTTTTCAACAACTACTAAACGAGAGTCAGAAGATCGAAGCAATGGCGAGGAAACCTGGGGAACACCTTGGAATGGAACACACCGTCTCTACACCCCATACCCAATTTGTAGGCCTAATGCAGTGTAGTTTTCAACAACTACTTAACAAGAGTCAGAAGATTGAAGCAATGTAGACGAAACCTGGGGAACACCTTGGAGTGGAACACACCGTCTCTACACCCCATACCCAATTTGTAGGCCTAATGCAGTGTAGTTTTCAACAACTACTTAAGAAGAGTCAGAAGATTGAAGCAATGGCGAGGAAACCTGGGGAACACCTTGGAGTGGAACACATTGTCTCTACACCCCATACCCAATTTGTAGGCCTAATGCAGTGTAGTTTTCAACAACTACTTAAGAAGAGCCAGAAGATCGAAGCAATGTAGACGAAACCTGGGGTACACCTTGGAGTGGAACACACCGTCTCTACACCCCATACCCAATTTGTAGGCCTAATGCAGTGTAGTTTTCAACAACTACTTAAGAAGAGTCAGAAGATTGAAGCAATGGCGAGGAAACCTGGGGAACACCTTGGAGTGGAACACACCGTCTCTACACCCCATACCCAATTTGTAGGCCTAATGCAGTGTAGTTTTCAACAATTACTTAAGAAGAATCAGAAGATCGAAGCAATGGCGAGGAAACCTGGGGAACACCTTGGAGTGGAACACACCGTCTCTACACCCCATACCCAATTTGTAGGCCTAATGCAGTGTAGTTTTCAACAACTACTAAACGAGAGTCAGAAGATCGAAGCAATGGCGAGGAAACCTGGGGAACACCTTGGAGTGGAACACACCGTCTCTACACCCCATACCCAATTTGTAGGCCTAATGCAGTGTTGTTTTCAACAACTACTTAAGAAGAGTCAGAAGATTGAAGCAATGGCGAGGAAACCTGGGGAACACCTTGGAGTGGAACACACCGTCTCTACACCCCATACCCAATATGTAGGCCTAATACAGTGTAGTTTTCAACAACTACTAAACGAGAGTCAGAAGATCGAAGCAATGTAGACGAAACCTGGGGAACACTTTGGAGTGGAACACACCGTCTCTACACCCCATACCCAATTTGTAGGCCTAATGCAGTGTAGTTTTCAACAACTACTAAACGAGAGTCGGAAGATCGAAGCAATGGCGAGGAAACCTGGGGAACACCTTGGAGTGGAACACACCGTCTCTACACCCCATACCCAATTTGTAGGCCTAATGCAGTGTAGTTTTCAACAACTACTTAAGAAGAGTCAGAAGATTGAAGCAATGGCGAGGAAACCTGGGGAACACCTTGGAGTGTAACACACCGTCTCTACACCCCATACCCAATTTGTTGGCCTAATGCAGTGTAGTTTTCAACAACTACTAAACGAGAGTCGGAAGATCGAAGCAATGGCGAGGAAACCTGGGGAACACCTTGGAGTGGAAAACACCGTCTCTACACCCCATACCCAATTTGTAGGCCTAATGCAGTGTAGTTTTCAACAACTACTTAAGAAGAGCCAGAAGATCGAAGCAATGTAGACGAAACCTGGGGTACACCTTGGAGTGGAACACACCGTCTCTACACCCCATACCCAATTTGTAGGCCTAATGCAGTGTAGTTTTCAACAACTACTTAAGAAGAGTCAGAAGATTGAAGCAATGGCGAGGAAACCTGGGGAACACCTTGGAGTGGAACACACCGTCTCTACACCCCATACCCAATTTGTAGGCCTAATGCAGTGTAGTTTTCAACAATTACTTAAGAAGAATCAGAAGATCGAAGCAATGGCGAGGAAACCTGGGGAACACCTTGGAGTGGAACACACCGTCTCTACACCCCATACCCAATTTGTAGGCCTAATGCAGTGTAGTTTTCAACAACTACTAAACGAGAGTCAGAAGATCGAAGCAATGGCGAGGAAACCTGGGGAACACCTTGGAGTGGAACACACCGTCTCTACACCCCATACCCAATTTGTAGGCCTAATGCAGTGTAGTTTTCAACAACTACTTAAGAAGAGTCAGAAGATTGAAGCAATGGCGAGGAAACCTGGGGAACACCTTGGAGTGGAACACACCGTCTCTACACCCCATACCCAATTTGTTGGCCTAATGCAGTGTAGTTTTCAACAACTACTAAACATAGTAACATAGTAACATAGTAACATAGTAACATAGTTAGTAAGGCCGAAAAAAGACATTTGTCCATCCAGTTCAGCCTATATTCCATCATAATAAATACCCAGATCTACGTCCTTCTACAGAACCTAATAATTGTATGATACAATATTGTTCTGCTCCAGGAAGACATCCAGGCCTCTCTTGAACCCCTCGACTGAGTTCGCCATCACCACCTCCTCAGGCAAGCAATTCCAGATTCTCACTGCCCTAACAGTAAAGAATCCTCTTCTATGTTGGTGGAAAAACCTTCTCTCCTCCAGACGCAAAGAATGCCCCCTTGTGCCCGTCACCTTCCTTGGTATAAACAGATCCTCAGCGAGATATTTGTATTGTCCCCTTATATACTTATACATGGTTATTAGATCGCCCCTCAGTCGTCTTTTTTCTAGACTAAATAATCCTAATTTCGCTAATCTATCTGGGTATTGTAGTTCTCCCATCCCCTTTATTAATTTTGTTGCCCTCCTTTGTACTCTCTCTAGTTCCATTATATCCTTCCTGAGCACCGGTGCCCAAAACTGGACACAGTACTCCATGTGCGGTCTAACTAGGGATTTGTACAGAGGCAGTATAATGCTCTCATCATGTGTATCCAGACCTCTTTTAATGCACCCCATGATCCTGTTTGCCTTGGCAGCTGCTGCCTGGCACTGGCTGCTCCAGGTAAGTTTATCATTAACTAGGATTCCCAAGTCCTTCTCCCTGTCAGATTTACCCAGTGGTTTCCCGTTCAGTGTGTAATGGTGATATTGATTCCCTCTTCCCATGTGTATAACCTTACATTTATCATTGTTAAACCTCATCTGCCACCTTTCAGCCCAAGTTTCCAACTTATCCAGATCCATCTGTAGCAGAATACTATCTTCTCTTGTATTAACTGCTTTACATAGTTTTGTATCATCTGCAAATATCGATATTTTACTGTGTAAACCTTCTACCAGATCATTAATGAATATGTTGAAGAGAACAGGTCCCAATACCGACCCCTGCGGTACCCCACTGGTCACTTCGACCCAGTTAGAGACTATACCATTTATAACCACCCTCTGCTTTCTATCGCTAAGCCAGTTACTAACCCATTTACACACATTTTCCCCCAGACCAAGCATTCTCATTTTGTGTACCAACCTCTTGTGCGGCACGGTATCAAACGCTTTGGAAAAATCGAGATATACCACGTCCAATGACTCACCGTGGTCCAGTCTATAGCTTACCTCTTCATAAAAACTGATTAGATTGGTTTGACAGGAGCGATTTCTCATAAACCCATGCTGATATGGAGTTAAACAGTTATTTTCATTGAGATAATCCAGAATAACATCCCTCAGAAACCCTTCAAATATTTTACCAACAATAGAGGTTAGACTTACTGGCCTATAATTTCCAGGTTCACTTTTAGAGCCCTTTTTGAATATTGGCACCACATTTGCTATGCGCCAGTCCTGCGGAACAGACCCTGTCGCTATAGAGTCACTAAAAATAAGAAATAATGGTTTATCTATTACATTACTTAGTTCTCTTAGTACTCGTGGGTGTATGCCATCCGGACCCGGAGATTTATCTATTTTAATCTTATTTAGCCGGTTTTGCACCTCTTCTTGGGTTAGATTGGTGACCCTTAATATAGGGTTTTCATTGTTTCTTGGGATTTCACCTAGCATTTCATTTTCCACCGTGAATACCGTGGAGAAGAAGGTGTTTAATATGTTAGCTTTTTCCTCGTCATCTACAACCATTCTTTCCTCACTATTTTTTAAGGGGCCTACATTTTCAGTTTTTATTCTTTTACTATTGATATAGTTGAAGAACAGTTTGGGATTAGTTTTACTCTCCTTAGCAATGTGCTTCTCTGTTTCCTTTTTGGCAGCTTTAATTAGTTTTTTAGATAAAGTATTTTTCTCCCTATAGTTTTTTAGAGCTTCAATGGTGCCATCCTGCTTTAGTAGTGCAAATGCTTTCTTTTTACTGTTAATTGCCTGTCTTACTTCTTTGTTTAGCCACATTGGGTTTTTCCTATTTCTAGTCCTTTTATTCCCACAAGGTATAAACCGCTTACACTGCCTATTTAGGATGTTCTTAAACATTTCCCATTTATTATCTGTATTCTCATTTCTGAGGATATTGTCCCAGTCTACCAGATTAAGGGCATCTCTAAGCTGTTCAAACTTTGCCTTCCTAAAGTTCAATGTTTTTGTGACACCCTGACAAGTCCCCCTAGTGAAAGACAGGTGAAACTGCACAATATTGTGGTCGCTATTTCCTAAATGCCCAACCACCTGCAGATTTGTTATTCTGTCAGGTCTATTAGATAGTATTAGGTCTAAAAGTGCTGCTCCTCTGGTTGGATTCTGCACCAATTGTGAAAGATAATTTTTCTTGGTTATTAGCAGAAACCTGTTGCCTTTATGGGTTTCACAGGTTTCTGTTTCCCAGTTAATATCCGGGTAGTTAAAGTCCCCCATAACCAGGACCTCATTATGGGTTGCAGCTTCATTTATCTGCTTTAGAAGTAGACTTTCCATGGTTTCTGTTATATTTGGGGGTTTGTAACAGACCCCAATGAGAATTTTGTTACCATTTTTCCCTCCATGAATTTCGACCCATATGGACTCGACATCCTCATTCCCTTCGCTAATATCCTCCCTTAAAGTGGACTTTAGACAAGACTTTACATAGAGACAAACCCCTCCTCCTCTCCGATTTTTACGATCCTTTCTAAACAGACTGTAACCCTGTAAGTTAACTGCCCAGTCATAGCTTTCATCTAACCATGTCTCGGTTATTCCCACTATGTCAAAGTTACCTGTAGATATTTCTGCTTCTAGTTCTTCCATCTTGTTTGTCAGGCTTCTGGCGTTTGCGAGCATGCAGTTTAGAGGATTTTGTTTTGTTCCAATCTCCTCACTGTGGATTGTTTTAGAAATGTTCTTACCTCCCTTCTGAGTATGTTTTCCTGGGTCGTCTTTGTTCGAGTCTAATGTTTTTCTTCCCGTCCCCTCTTCTTCTAGTTTAACGAGAGTCGGAAGATCGAAGCAATGGCGAGGAAACCTGGGGAACACCTTGGAGTGGAAAACACCGTCTCTACACCCCATACCCAATTTGTAGGCCTAATGCAGTGTAGTTTTCAACAACTACTTAAGAAGAGTCAGAAGATCGAAGCAATGGTGAGGAAACCTGGGGAACACCTTGGAGTGGAACACACCGTCTCTACACCCCATACCCAATTTGTAGGCCTAATGCAGTGTAGTTTTCAACAACTACTTAAGAAGAGCCAGAAGATCGAAGCAATGTAGACGAAACCTGGGGAACACCTTGGAGTGGAACACACCGTCTCTACACCCCATACCCAATTTGTAGGCCTAATGCAGTGTAGTTTTCAACAACTACTTAAGAAGAGTCAGAAGATTGAAGCAATGGCGAGGAAACCTGGGGAACACCGTGGAGTGGAACACACCGTCTCTACACCCCATACCCAATTTGTAGGCCTAATGCAGTGTAGTTTTCAACAACTACTAAACGAGAGTCAGAAGATCGAAGCAATGTAGACGAAACCTGGGGAACACCTTGGAGTGGAACACACCGTCTCTACACCCCATACCCAATTTGTAGGCCTAATGCAGTGTAGTTTTCAACAACTACTTAAGAAGAGTCAGAAGATCGAAGCAATGTGGACGAAACCTGGGGAACACCTTGGAGTGGAACACACTGTCTCTACATCCCATACCCAATTTGTAGGCCTAATGCAGTGTAGTTTTCAACAACTACTAAACGAGAGTCGAAGATCGAAGCAATGGCGAGGAAACCTGGGGAACACCTTGGAGTGGAACACACCGTCTCTACACCCCATACCCAATTTGTAGGCCTAATGCAGTGTAGTTTTCAACAACTACTTAAGAAGAGCCAGAAGATCGAAGCAATGTGGACGAAACCTGGGGATCACCTTGGAGTGGAACACACCGTCTCTACACCC
Source organism: Ranitomeya imitator (assembly GCF_032444005.1). Taxonomy (NCBI): domain Eukaryota; kingdom Metazoa; phylum Chordata; class Amphibia; order Anura; family Dendrobatidae; genus Ranitomeya; species Ranitomeya imitator. Next base: position 272,406,949 of record NC_091284.1, on the reverse strand, counting down.
CATACCCAATTTGTAGGCCTAATGCAGTGTAGTTTTCAACAACTACTAAACGAGAGTCGGAAGATCGAAGCAATGGCGAGGAAACCTGGGGAACACCTTGGAGTGGAACACACCGTCTCTACACCCCATACCCAATTTGTAGGCCTAATGCAGTGTAGTTTTCAACAATTACTTAAGAAGAGTCAGAAGATTGAAGCAATGGCGAGGAAACCTGGGGAACACCTTGGATTGGAACACACCGTCTCTACACCCCATACCCAATTTGTAGGCCTAATGCAGTGTAGTTTTCAACAACTACTAAACGAGATTCGGAAGATCGAAGCAATGGCGAGGAAACCTGGGGAACACCTTGGAGTGGAACACACCGTCTCTACACCCCATACCCAATTTGTAGGCCTAATGCAGTGTAATTTTCAACAACTACTTAAGTAGAGTCAGAAGATTGAAGCAATGGCGAGGAAACCTGGGGAACACCTTGGAGTGGAACACACCGTCTCTACACCCCATACCCAATTTGTTGGCCTAATGCAGTGTAGTTTTCAACAACTACTAAACGAGAGTCGGAAGATCGAAGCAATGGCGAGGAAACCTGGGGAACACCTTGGAGTGGAAAACACCGTCTCTACACCCCATACCCAATTTGTAGGCCTAATGCAGTGTAGTTTTCAACAACTACTTAAGAAGAGTCAGAAGATCGAAGCAATGGTGAGGAAACCTGGGGAACACCTTGGAGTGGAACACACCGTCTCTACACCCCATACCCAATTTGTAGGCCTAATGCAGTGTAGTTTTCAACAACTACTTAAGAAGAGCCAGAAGATCGAAGCAATGTAGACGAAACTTGGGGAACACCTTGGAGTGGAACACACCGTCTCTACACCCCATACCCAATTTGTAGGCCTAATGCAGTGTAGTTTTCAACAACTACTTAAGAAGAGTCAGAAGATTGAAGCAATGGCGAGGAAACCTGGGGAACACCGTGGAGTGGAACACACCGTCTCTACACCCCATACCCAATTTGTAGGCCTAATGCAGTGTAGTTTTCAACAACTACTAAACGAGAGTCAGAAGATCGAAGCAATGTAGACGAAACCTGGGGAACACCTTGGAGTGGAACACACCGTCTCTACACCCCATACCCAATTTGTAGGCCTAATGCAGTGTAGTTTTCAACAACTACTTAAGAAGAGTCAGAAGATCGAAGCAATGTGGACGAAACCTGGGGAACACCTTGGAGTGGAACACACCGTCTCTACACCCCATACCCAATTTGTAGGCCTAATGCAGTGTAGTTTTCAACAACTACTAAACGAGAGTCGAAGATCGAAGCAATGGCGAGGAAACCTGGGGAACACCTTGGAGTGGAACACACCGTCTCTACACCCCATACCCAATTTGTAGGCCTAATGCAGTGTAGTTTTCAACAACTACTTAAGAAGAGCCAGAAGATCGAAGCAATGTGGACGAAACCTGGGGAACACCTTGGAGTGGAACACACCGTCTCTACACCCCATACCCAATTTGTAGGCCTAATGCAGTGTAGTTTTCAACAACTACTAAACGAGAGTCGGAAGATCGAAGCAATGGCGAGGAAACCTGGGGAACACCTTGGAGTGGAACACACCGTCTCTACACCCCATACCCAATTTGTAGGCCTAATGCAGTGTAGTTTTCAACAACTACTTAAGAAGAGCCAGAAGATCGAAGCAATGTGGACGAAACCTGGGGAACACCTTGGAGTGGAACACACCGTCTCTACACCCCATACCCAATTTGTAGGCCTAATGCAGTGTAGTTTTCAACAACTACTAAACGAGAGTCGAAGATCGAAGCAATGGCGAGGAAACCTGGGGAACACCTTGGAGTGGAACACACCGTCTCTACACCCCATACCCAATTTGTAGGCCTAATGCAGTGTAGTTTTCAACAACTACTTAAGAAGAGTCAGAAGATCGAAGCAATGGTGAGGAAACCTGGGGAACACCTTGGAGTGGAACACACCGTCTCTACACCCCATACCCAATTTGTAGGCCTAATGCAGTGTAGTTTTCAACAACTACTTAAGAAGAGCCAGAAGATCGAAGCAATGTAGACGAAACTTGGGGAACACCTTGGAGTGGAACACACCGTCTCTACACCCCATACCCAATTTGTAGGCCTAATGCAGTGTAGTTTTCAACAACTACTTAAGAAGAGTCAGAAGATTGAAGCAATGGCGAGGAAACCTGGGGAACACCGTGGAGTGGAACACACCGTCTCTACACCCCATACCCAATTTGTAGGCCTAATGCAGTGTAGTTTTCAACAACTACTAAACGAGAGTCAGAAGATCGAAGCAATGTAGACGAAACCTGGGGAACACCTTGGAGTGGAACACACCGTCTCTACACCCCATACCCAATTTGTAGGCCTAATGCAGTGTAGTTTTCAACAACTACTTAAGAAGAGTCAGAAGATCGAAGCAATGTGGACGAAACCTGGGGAACACCTTGGAGTGGAACACACCGTCTCTACACCCCATACCCAATTTGTAGGCCTAATGCAGTGTAGTTTTCAACAACTACTAAACGAGAGTCGAAGATCGAAGCAATGGCGAGGAAACCTGGGGAACACCTTGGAGTGGAACACACCGTCTCTACACCCCATACCCAATTTGTAGGCCTAATGCAGTGTAATTTTCAACAACTACTTAAGTAGAGTCAGAAGATTGAAGTAATGGCGAGGAAACCTGGGGAACACCTTGGAGTGGAACACACCGTCTCTACACCCCATACCCAATTTGTAGGCCTAATGCAGTGTAGTGTTCAACAACTACTAAACGAGAGTCAGAAGATCGAAGTAATGTAGACAAAACCTGGGGAACACCTTGGAGTGGAACACACCGTCTCTACACCCCATACCCAATTTGTAGGCCTAATGCAGTGTAGTTTTCAACAACTACTAAACGAGAGTTGGAAGATCGAAGCAATGGCGAGGAAACCTGGGGAACACCTTGGAGTGGAACACACCGTCTCTACACCCCATACCCAATTTGTAGGCCTAATGCAGTGTAGTTTTCAACAACTACTTAAGAAGAGTCAGAAGATTGAAGCAATGGCGAGGAAACCTGGGGAACACCGTGGAGCGGAACACACCGTCTCTACACCCCATACCCAATTTGTAGGCCTAATGCAGTGTAGTTTTCAACAACTACTAAATGAGAGTCAGAAGATCGAAGCAATGTAGACGAAACCTGGGGAACACCTTGGAGTGGAACACACCGTCTCTACACCCCATACCCAATTTGTAGGCCTAATGCAGTGTAGTTTTCAACAACTACTAAACGAGAGTCGGAAGATCGAAGCAATGGCGAGGAAACCTGGGGAACACCTTGGAGTGGAACACACCGTCTCTACACCCCATACCCAATTTGTAGGCCTAATGCAGTGTAGTTTTCAACAACTACTAAACGAGAGTCAGAAGATTGAAGCAATGGCGAGGAAACCTGGGGAACACCTTGGAGTGGAACACACCGTCTCTACACCCCATACCCAATTTGTAGGCCTAATGCAGTGTAGTGTTCAACAACTACTAAACGAGAGTCAGAAGATCGAAGTAATGTAGACGAAACCTGGGGAACACCTTGGAGTGGAACACACCGTCTCTACACCCCATACCCAATTTGTAGGCCTAATGCAGTGTAGTTTTCAACAACTACTAAACGAGAGTTGGAAGATCGAAGCAATGGCGAGGAAACCTGGGGAACACCTTGGAGTGGAACACACCGTCTCTACACCCCATACCCAATTTGTAGGCCTAATGCAGTGTAGTTTTCAACAACTACTTAAGAAGAGTCAGAAGATTGAAGCAATGGCGAGGAAACCTGGGGAACACCTTGGAGTGGAACACACCGTCTCTACACCCCATACCCAATTTGTAGGCCTTATGCAGTGTAGTTTTCAACAATTACTTAAGAAGAATCAGAAGATCGAAGCAATGGCGAGGAAACCTGGGGAACACCTTGGAGTGGAACACACCGTCTCTACACCCCATACCCAATTTGTAGGCCTAATGCAGTGTAGTTTTCAACAACTACTAAACGAGAGTCAGAAGATCGAAGCAATGGCGAAGAAACCTGGGGAACACCTTGGAGTGGAACACACCGTCTCTACACCCCATACCCAATTTGTAGGCCTAATGCAGTGTAGTTTTCAACAACTACTAAACGAGAGTCGGAAGATCGAAGCAATGGCGAGGAAACCTGGGGAACACCTTGGAGTGGAACACACCGTCTCTACACCCCATACCCAATTTGTAGGCCTAATGCAGTGTAGTTTTCAACAACTACTAAATGAGAGTCAGAAGATCGAAGCAATGTAGACGAAACCTGGGGAACACCTTGGAGTGGAACACACCGTCTCTACACCCCATACCCAATTTGTAGGCCTAATGCAGTGTAGTTTTCAACAACTACTAAACGAGAGTCGGAAGATCGAAGCAATGGCGAGGAAACCTGGGGAACACCTTGGAGTGGAACACACCGTCTCTACACCCCATACCCAATTTGTAGGCCTAATGCAGTGTAGTTTTCAACAACTACTAAACGAGAGTCAGAAGATTGAAGCAATGGCGAGGAAACCTGGGGAACACCTTGGAGTGGAACACACCGTCTCTACACCCCATACCCAATTTGTAGGCCTAATGCAGTGTAGTGTTCAACAACTACTAAACGAGAGTCAGAAGATCGAAGTAATGTAGACGAAACCTGGGGAACACCTTGGAGTGGAACACACCGTCTCTACACCCCATACCCAATTTGTAGGCCTAATGCAGTGTAGTTTTCAACAACTACTAAACGAGAGTTGGAAGATCGAAGCAATGGCGAGGAAACCTGGGGAACACCTTGGAGTGGAACACACCATCTCTACACCCCATACCCAATTTGTAGGCCTAATGCAGTGTAGTTTTCAACAACTACTTAAGAAGAGTCAGAAGATTGAAGCAATGGCGAGGAAACCTGGGGAACACCTTGGAGTGGAACACACCGTCTCTACACCCCATACCCAATTTGTAGGCCTTATGCAGTGTAGTTTTCAACAATTACTTAAGAAGAATCAGAAGATCGAAGCAATGGCGAGGAAACCTGGGGAACACCTTGGAGTGGAACACACCGTCTCTACACCCCATACCCAATTTGTAGGCCTAATGCAGTGTAGTTTTCAACAACTACTAAACGAGAGTCAGAAGATCGAAGCAATGGCGAAGAAACCTGGGGAACACCTTGGAGTGGAACACACCGTCTCTACACCCCATACCCAATTTGTAGGCCTAATGCAGTGTAGTTTTCAACAACTACTAAACGAGAGTCGGAAGATCGAAGCAATGGCGAGGAAACCTGGGGAACACCTTGGAGTGGAACACACCGTCTCTACACCCCATACCCAATTTGTAGGCCTAATGCAGTGTAGTTTTCAACAACTACTTAAGAAGAGTCAGAAGATTGAAGCAATGGCGAGGAAACCTGGGGAACACCTTGGAGTGGAACACACCGTCTCTACACCCCATACCCAATTTGTAGGCCTAATGCAGTGTAGTTTTCAACAACTACTTAAGAAGAGTCAGAAGATCGAAGCAATGGCGAGGAAACCTGGGGAACACCTTGGAGTGGAACACACCGTCTCTACACCCTATACCCAATTTGTAGGCCTAATGCAGTGTAGTTTTCAACAATTACTTAAGAAGAGTCAGAAGATTGAAGCAATGGCGAGGAAACCTGGGGAACACCGTGGAGTGGAACACACCGTCTCTACACCCCATACCCAATTTGTAGGCCTAATGCAGTGTAGTTTTCAACAACTACTAAATGAGAGTCAGAAGATCGAAGCAATGTAGACGAAACCTGGGGAACACCTTGGAGTGGAACACACCGTCTCTACACCCCATACCCAATTTGTAGGCCTAATGCAGTGTAGTTTTCAACAACTACTTAACAAGAGTCAGAAGATCGAAGCAATGTAGACGAAACCTGGGGAACACCTTGGAGTGGAACATACCGTCTCTACACCCCATACCCAATTTGTAGGCCTAATGCAGTGTAGTGTTCAACAACTACTAAACGAGAGTCAGAAGATCGAAGTAATGTAGACGAAACCTGGGGAACACCTTGGAGTGGAACACACCGTCTCTACACCCCATACCCAATTTGTAGGCCTAATGCAGTGTAGTTTTCAACAACTACTAAACGAGAGTTGGAAGATTGAAGCAATGGCGAGGAAACCTGGGGAACACCTTGGAGTGGAACACACCGTCTCTACACCCCATACCCAATTTGTAGGCCTAATGCAGTGTAGTTTTCAACAACTACTTAAGAAGAGTCAGAAGATTGAAGCAATGGCGAGGAAACCTGGGGAACACCGTGGAGTGGAACACACCGTCTCTACACCCCATACCCAATTTGTAGGCCTAATGCAGTGTAGTTTTCAACAACTACTAAATGAGAGTCAGAAGATCGAAGCAATGTAGACGAAACCTGGGGAACACCTTGGAGTGGAACACACCGTCTCTACACCCCATACCCAATTTGTAGGCCTAATGCAGTGTAGTTTTCAACAACTACTAAACGAGAGTCGGAAGATCGAAGCAATGGCGAGGAAACCTGGGGAACACCTTGGAGTGGAACACACCATCTCTACACCCCATACCCAATTTGTAGGCCTAATGCAGTGTAGTTTTCAACAACTACTAAACGAGAGTCAGAAGATTAAAGCAATGGCGAGGAAACCTGGGGAACCCCTTGGAGTGGAACACACCGTCTCTACACCCCATACCCAATTTGTAGGCCTAATGCAGTGTAGTGTTCAACAACTACTAAACGAGAGTCAGAAGATCGAAGTAATGTAGACGAAACCTGGGGAACACCTTGGAGTGGAACAAACCGTCTCTACACCCCATACCCAATTTGTAGGCCTAATGCAGTGTAGTTTTCAACAACTACTAAACGAGAGTTGGAAGATCGAAGCAATGGCGAGGAAACCTGGGGAACACCTTGGAGTGGAACACACCGTCTCTACACCCCATACCCAATTTGTAGGCCTAATGCAGTGTAGTTTTCAACAACTACTTAAGAAGAGTCAGAAGATTGAAGCAATGGCGAGGAAACCTGGGGAACACCTTGGAGTGGAACACACCGTCTCTACACCCCATACTCAATTTGTAGGCCTAATGCAGTGTAGTTTTCAACAATTACTTAAGAAGAATCAGAAGATCGAAGCAATGGCGAGGAAACCTGGGGAACACCTTGGAGTGGAACACACCGTCTCTACACCCCATACCCAATTTGTAGGCCTAATGCAGTGTAGTTTTCAACAACTACTAAACGAGAGTCAGAAGATCGAAGCAATGGCGAGGAAACCTGGGGAACACCTTGGAGTGGAACACACCGTCTCTACACCCCATACCCAATTTGTAGGCCTAATGCAGTGTAGTTTTCAACAACTACTTAAGAAGAGTCAGAAGATTGAAGCAATGGCGAGGAAACCTGGGGAACACCTTGGAGTGGAACACACCGTCTCTACACCCCATACCCAATTTGTAGGCCTAATGCAGTGTAGTTTTCAACAACTACTAAACGAGAGTCGGAAGATCGAAGCAATGGCGAGGAAACCTGGGGAACACCTTGGAGTGGAACACACCGTCTCTACACCCCATACCCAATTTGTAGGCCTAATGCAGTGTAGTTTTCAACAACTACTTAAGTAGAGTCAGAAGATTGAAGCAATGGTGAGGAAACCTGGGGAACACCTTGGAGTGGAACACACCGTCTCTACACCCCATACCCAATTTGTAGGCCTAATGCAGTGTAGTGTTCAACAACTACTAAACGAGAGTCAGAAGATCGAAGTAATGTAGACGAAACCTGGGGAACACCTTGGAGTGGAACACACCGTCTCTACACCCCATACCCAATTTGTAGGCCTAATGCAGTGTAGTTTTCAACAACTACTAAACGAGAGTTGGAAGATCGAAGCAATGGCGAGGAAACCTGGGGAACACCTTGGAGTGGAACACACCGTCTCTACACCCCATACCCAATTTGTAGGCCTAATGCAGTGTAGTTTTCAACAACTACTTAAGAAGAGTCAGAAGATTGAAGCAATGGCGAGGAAACCTGGGGAACACCGTGGAGTGGAACACACCGTCTCTACACCCCATACCCAATTTGTAGGCCTAATGCAGTGTAGTTTTCAACAACTACTAAATGAGAGTCAGAAGATCGAAGCAATGTAGACGAAACCTGGGGAACACCTTGGAGTGGAACACACCGTCTCTACACCCCATACCCAATTTGTAGGCCTAATGCAGTGTAGTTTTCAACAACTACTAAACGAGAGTTGGAAGATCGAAGCAATGGCGAGGAAACCTGGGGAACACCTTGGAGTGGAACACACCGTCTCTACACCCCATACCCAATTTGTAGGCCTAATGCAGTGTAGTTTTCAACAACTACTTAAGAAGAGTCAGAAGATTGAAGCAATGGCGAGGAAACCTGGGGAACACCGTGGAGTGGAACACACCGTCTCTACACCCCATACCCAATTTGTAGGCCTAATGCAGTGTAGTTTTCAACAACTACTAAACGAGAGTCGGAAGATCGAAGCAATGGCGAGGAAAGCTGGGGAACACCTTGGAGTGGAACACACCGTCTCTACACCCCATACCCAATTTGTAGGCCTAATGCAGTGTAGTTTTCAACAACTACTAAACGAGAGTCAGAAGATTGAAGCAATGGCGAGGAAACCTGAGGAACACCTTGGAGTGGAACACACCGTTTCTACACCCCATACCCAATTTGTAGGCCTAATGCAGTGTAGTGTGCAACAACTACTAAACGAGAGTCAGAAGATCGAAGTAATGTAGACGAAACCTGGGGAACACCTTGGAGTGGAACACACCGTCTCTACACCCCATACCCAATTTGTAGGCCTAATGCAGTGTAGTTTTCAACAACTACTAAACGAGAGTTGGAAGATCGAAGCAATGGCGAGGAAACCTGGGGAACACCTTGGAGTGGAACACACCGTCTCTACACCCCATACCCAATTTGTAGGCCTAATGCAGTGTAGTTTTCAACAACTACTTAAGAAGAGTCAGAAGATTGAAGCAATGGCGAGGAAACCTGGGGAACACCTTGGAGTGGAACACACCGTCTCTACACCCCATACCCAATTTGTAGGCCTAATGCAGTGTAGTTTTCAACAATTACTTAAGAAGAATCAGAAGATCGAAGCAATGGTGAGGAAACCTGGGGAACACCTTGGAGTGGAACACACCGTCTCTACACCCCATACCCAATTTGTAGGCCTAATGCAGTGTAGTTTTCAACAACTACTAAACGAGAGTCTGAAGATCGAAGCAATGGCGAAGAAACCTGGGGAACACCTTGGAGTGGAACACACCGTCTCTACACCCCATACCCAATTTGTAGGCCTAATGCAGTGTAGTTTTCAACAACTACTAAACGAGAGTCGGAAGATCGAAGCAATGGCGAGGAAACCTGGGGAACACCTTGGAGTGGAAAACACCGTCTCTACACCCCATACCCAATTTGTAGGCCTAATGCAGTGTAGTTTTCAACAACTACTTAAGAAGAGTCAGAAGATTGAAGCAATGGCGAGGAAACCTGGGGAACACCTTGGAGTGGAACACACCGTCTCTACACCCCATACCCAATTTGTAGGCCTAATGCAGTGTAGTTTTCAACAACTACTTAAGAAGAGTCAGAAGATCGAAGCAATGGCGAGGAAACCTGGGGAACACCTTGGAGTGGAACACACCATCTCTACACCCTATACCCAATTTGTAGGCCTAATGCAGTGTAGTTTTCAACAATTACTTAAGAAGAGTCAGAAGATTGAAGCAATGGCGAGGAAACCTGGGGAACACCGTGGAGTGGAACACACCGTCTCTACACCCCATACCCAATTTGTAGGTATAATGCAGTGTAGTTTTCAACAACTACTAAATGAGAGTCAGAAGATCGAAGCAATGTAGACGAAACCTGGGGAACACCTTGGAGTGGAACACACCGTCTCTACACCCCATACCCAATTTGTAGGCCTAATGCAGTGTAGTTTTCAACAACTACTTAACAAGAGTCAGAAGATCGAAGCAATGTAGACGAAACCTGGGGAACACCTTGGAGTGGAACACACCGTCTCTACACCCCATACCCAATTTGTAGGCCTAATGCAGTGTAGTGTTCAACAACTACTAAACGAGAGTCAGAAGATCGAAGTAATGTAGACGAAACCTGGGGAACACCTTGGAGTGGAACACACCGTCTCTACACCCCATACCCAATTTGTAGGCCTAATGCAGTGTAGTTTTCAACAACTACTAAACGAGAGTTGGAAGATCGAAGCAATGGCGAGGAAACCTGGGGAACACCTTGGATTGGAACACACCGTCTCTACACCCCATACCCAATTTGTAGGCCTAATGCAGTGTAGTTTTCAACAACTACTTAAGAAGAGTCAGAAGATTGAAGCAATGGCGAGGAAACCTGGGGAACACCGTGGAGTGGAACACACCGTCTCTACACCCCATACCCAATTTGTAGGCCTAATGCAGTGTAGTTTTCAACAACTACTAAATGAGAGTCAGAAGATCGAAGCAATGTAGACGAAACCTGGGGAACACCTTGGAGTGGAACACACCGTCTCTACAGCCCATACCCAATTTGTAGGCCTAATGCAGTGTAGTTTTCAACAACTACTAAACGAGAGTCGGAAGATCGAAGCAATGGCGAGGAAACCTGGGGAACACCTTGGAGTGGAACACACCATCTCTACACCCCATACCCAATTTGTAGGCCTAATGCAGTGTAGTTTTCAACAACTACTAAACGAGAGTCAGAAGATTGAAGCAATGGCGAGGAAACCTGGGGAACACCTTGGAGTGGAACACACCGTCTCTACACCCCATACCCAATTTGTAGGCCTAATGCAGTGTAGTGTTCAACAACTACTAAACGAGAGTCAGAAGATCGAAGTAATGTAGACGAAACCTGGGGAACACCTTGGAGTGGAACACACCGTCTCTACACCCCATACCCAATTTGTAGGCCTAATGCAGTGTAGTTTTCAACAACTACTAAACGAGAGTTGGAAGATCGAAGCAATGGCGAGGAAACCTGGGGAACACCTTGGAGTGGAACACACCGTCTCTACACCCCATACCCAATTTGTAGGCCTAATGCAGTGTAGTTTTCAACAACTACTTAAGAAGAGTCAGAAGATTGAAGCAATGGCGAGGAAACCTGGGGAACACCTTGGAGTGGAACACACCGTCTCTGCACCCCATACCCAATTTGTAGGCCTAATGCAGTGTAGTTTTCAACAATTACTTAAGAAGAATCAGAAGATCGAAGCAATGGCGAGGAAACCTGGGGAACACCTTGGAGTGGAACACACCGTCTCTACACCCCATACCCAATTTGTAGGCCTAATGCAGTGTAGTTTTCAACAACTACTAAACGAGAGTCAGAAGATCGAAGCAATGGCGAGGAAACCTGGGGAACACCTTGGAGTGGAACACACCGTCTCTACACCCCATACCCAATTTGTAGGCCTAATGCAGTGTAGTTTTCAACAACTACTTAAGAAGAGTCAGAAGATTGAAGCAATGGCGAGGAAACCTGGGGAACACCTTGGAGTGGAGCACACCGTCTCTACACCCCATACCCAATATGTAGGCCTAATGCAGTGTAGTTTTCAACAACTACTAAACGAGAGTCAGAAGATCGAAGCAATGTAGACGAAACCTGGGGAACACCTTGGAGTGGAACACACCGTCTCTACACCCCATACCCAATTTGTAGGCCTAATGCAGTGTAGTTTTCAACAACTATTAACAAGAGTCAGAAGATCGAAGCAATGTAGACGAAACCTGGGGAACACCTTGGAGTGGAACACACCGTCTCTACACCCCATACCCAATTTGTAGGCCTAATGCAGTGTAGTTTTCAACAACTACTAAACGAGAGTCGGAAGATCGAAGCAATGGCGAGGAAACCTGGGGAACACCTTGGAGTGGAACACACCGTCTCTACACCCCATACCCAATTTGTAGGCCTAATGCAGTGTAGTTTTCAACAACTACTTAAGAAGAGTCAGAAGATTGAAGCAATGGCGAGGAAACCTGGGGAACACCTTGGAGTGGAACACACCGTCTCTACACCCCATACCCAATTTGTAGGCCTAATGCAGTGTAGTTTTCAACAACTACTTAAGAAGAGTCAGAAGATCGAAGCAATGGCGAGGAAACCTGGGGAACACCTTGGAGTGGAACACACCGTCTCTACACCCTATACCCAATTTGTAGGCCTAATGCAGTGTAGTTTTCAACAACTACTAAACGAGAGTCAGAAGATCGAAGCAATGGCGAGGAAACCTGGGGAACACCTTGGAGTGGAACACACCGTCTCTACACCCCATACCCAATTTGTAGGCCTAATGCAGTGTAGTTTTCAACAACTACTAAACGAGTGTCGGAAGATCGAAGCAATGGCGAGGAAACCTGGGGAACACCTTGGAGTGGAACACACCGTCTCTACACCCCATACCCAATTTGTAGGCCTAATGCAGTGTAGTTTTCAACAACTACTAAACGAGAGTCGGAAGATCGAAGCAATGGCGAGGAAACCTGGGGAACACCTTGGAGTGGAACACACCGTCTCTACACCCCATACCCAATTTGTAGGCCTAATGCAGTGTAGTTTTCAACAACTACTTAAGAAGAGTCAGAAGATCGAAGCAATGGTGAGGAAACCTGGGGAACACCTTGGAGTGGAACACACCATCTCTACACCCCATACCCAATTTGTAGGCCTAATGCAGTGTAGTTTTCAACAACTACTTAAGAAGAGCCAGAAGATCGAAGCAATGGCGAGGAAACCTGGGGAACACCTTGGAGTGGAACACACCGTCTCTACACCCCATACCCAATTTGTAGGCCTAATGCAGTGTAGTTTTCAACAACTACTAAACGAGAGTCAGAAGATCGAAGCAATGGCGAGGAAACCTGGGAAACACCTTGGAGTGGAACACACCGTCTCTACACCCCATACCCAATTTGTAGGCCTAATGCAGTGTAGTTTTCAACAACTACTTAAGAAGAGTCAGAAGATTGAAGCAATGGCGAGGAAACCTGGGGAACACCTTGGAGTGGAACACACCGTCTCTACACCCCATACCCAATTTGTAGGCCTAATGCAGTGTAGTTTTCAACAACTACTTAAGAAGAGCCAGAAGATCGAAGCAATGGCGAGGAAACCTGGGGAACACCTTGGAGTGGAACACACCGTCTCTACACCCCATACCCAATTTGTAGGCCTAATGCAGTGTAGTTTTCAACAACTACTAAACGAGAGTCAGAAGATCGAAGCAATGGCGAGGAAACCTGGGAAACACCTTGGAGTGGAACACACCGTCTCTACACCCCATACCCAATTTGTAGGCCTAATGCAGTGTAGTTTTCAACAACTACTTAAGAAGAGTCAGAAGATTGAAGCAATGGCGAGGAAACCTGGGGAACACCTTGGAGTGGAACACACCGTCTCTACACCCCATACCCAATTTGTAGGCCTAATGCAGTGTAGTTTTCAACAACTACTAAACGAGAGTCAGAAGATCGAAGCAATGTAGACGAAACCTGGGGAACACCTTGGAGTGGAACACACCGTCTCTACACCCCATACCCAATTTGTAGGCCTAATGCAGTGTAGTTTTCAACAACTACTAAACGAGAGTCAGAAGATTGAAGCAATGGCGAGGAAACCTGGGGAACACCTTGGAGTGGAACACACCGTCTCTACACCCCATACCCAATTTGTAGGCCTAATGCAGTGTAGTTTTCAACAACTACTTAAGAAGAGTCAGAAGATTGAAGCAATGGCGAGGAAACCTGGGGAACACCGTGGAGTGGAACACACCGTTTCTACACCCCATACCCAATTTGTAGGCCTAATGCAGTGTAGTTTTCAACAACTACTAAATGAGAGTCAGAAGATCGAAGCAATGGCGAGGAAACCTGGGGAACACCTTGGAGTGGAACACACCGTCTCTACACCCCATACCCAATTTGTAGGCCTAATGCAGTGTAGTTTTCAACAACTACTAAACGAGAGTCAGAAGATCGAAGCAATGGCGAGGAAACCTGGGAAACACCTTGGAGTGGAACACACCGTCTCTACACCCCATACCCAATTTGTAGGCCTAATGCAGTGTAGTTTTCAACAACTACTTAAGAAGAGTCAGAAGATTGAAGCAATGGCGAGGAAACCTGGGGAACACCTTGGAGTGGAACACACCGTCTCTACACCCCATACCCAATTTGTAGGCCTAATGCAGTGTAGTTTTCAACAACTACTTAAGAAGAGCCAGAAGATCGAAGCAATGGCGAGGAAACCTGGGGAACACCTTGGAGTGGAACACACCGTCTCTACACCCCATACCCAATTTGTAGGCCTAATGCAGTGTAGTTTTCAACAACTACTAAACGAGAGTCAGAAGATCGAAGCAATGGCGAGGAAACCTGGGAAACACCTTGGAGTGGAACACACCGTCTCTACACCCCATACCCAATTTGTAGGCCTAATGCAGTGTAGTTTTCAACAACTACTTAAGAAGAGTCAGAAGATTGAAGCAATGGCGAGGAAACCTGGGGAACACCTTGGAGTGGAACACACCGTCTCTACACCCCATACCCAATTTGTAGGCCTAATGCAGTGTAGTTTTCAACAACTACTATACGAGAGTCAGAAGATCGAAGCAATGTAGACGAAACCTGGGGAACACCTTGGAGTGGAACACACCGTCTCTACACCCCATACCCAATTTGTAGGCCTAATGCAGTGTAGTTTTCAACAACTACTAAACGAGAGTCAGAAGATTGAAGCAATGGCGAGGAAACCTGGGGAACACCTTGGAGTGGAACACACCGTCTCTACACCCCATACCCAATTTGTAGGCCTAATGCAGTGTAGTTTTCAACAACTACTTAAGAAGAGTCAGAAGATTGAAGCAATGGCGAGGAAACCTGGGGAACACCGTGGAGTGGAACACACCGTTTCTACACCCCATACCCAATTTGTAGGCCTAATGCAGTGTAGTTTTCAACAACTACTAAATGAGAGTCAGAAGATCGAAGCAATGTAGACGAAACCTGGGGAACACCTTGGAGTGGAACACACCGTCTCTACACCCCATACCCAATTTGTAGGCCTAATGCAGTGTAGTTTTCAACAACTACTAAACGAGAGTTGGAAGATCGAAGCAATGGCGAGGAAACCTGGGGAACACCTTGGAGTGGAACACACCGTCTCTACACCCCATACCCAATTTGTAGGCCTAATGCAGTGTAGTTTTCAACAACTACTAAACGAGAGTCAGAAGATTGAAGTAATGGCAAGGAAACCTGGGGAACACCTTGGAGTGGAACACACCGTCTCTACACCCCATACCCAATTTGTAGGCCTAATGCAGTGTAGTGTTCAACAACTACTAAACGAACGTCAGAAGATCGAAGTAATGTAGACGAAACCTGGGGAACACCTTGGAGTGGAACACACCGTCTCTACACCCCATACCCAATTTGTAGGCCTAATGCAGTGTAGTTTTCAACAACTACTAAACGAGAGTTGGAAGATCGAAGCAATGGCGAGGAAACCTGGGGAACACCTTGGAGTGGAACACACCGTCTCTACACCCCATACCCAATTTGTAGGCCTAATGCAGTGTAGTTTTCAACAACTACTTAAGAAGAGTCAGAAGATTGAAGCAATGGCGAGGAAACCTGGGGAACACCTTGGAGTGGAACACCGTCTCTACACCCCATACCCAATTTGTAGGCCTAATGCAGTGTAGTTTTCAACAATTACTTAAGAAGAATCAGAATATCGAAGCAATGGCGAGGAAACCTGGGGAACACCTTGGAGTGGAACACACCGTCTCTACACCCCATACCCAATTTGTAGGCCTAATGCAGTGTAGTTTTCAACAACTACTAAACGAGAGTCAGAAGATCGAAGCAATGGCGAAGAAACCTGGGGAACACCTTGGAGTGGAACACACCGTCTCTACACCCCATACCCAATTTGTAGGCCTAATGCAGTGTAGTTTTCAACAACTACTAAACGAGAGTCGAAAGATAGAAGCAATGGCGAGGAAACCTGGGGAACACCTTGGAGTGGAACACACCGTCTCTACACCCCATACCCAATTTGTAGGCCTAATGCAGTGTAGTTTTCAACAACTACTTAAGAAGAGTCAGAAGATTGAAGCAATGGCGAGGAAACCTGGGGAACACCTTGGAGTGGAACACACCGTCTCTACACCCCATACCCAATTTGTAGGCCTAATGCAGTGTAGTTTTCAACAACTACTAAACGAGAGTCGGAAGATCGAAGCAATGGCGAGGAAACCTGGGGAACACCTTGGAGTGGAACACACCGTCTCTACACCCCATACCCAATTTGTAGGCCTAATGCAGTGTAGTTTTCAACAACTACTTAAGTAGAGTCAGAAGATTGAAGCAATGGCGAGGAAACCTGGGGAACACCTTGGAGTTGAACACACCGTCTCTACACCCCATACCCAATTTGTAGGCCTAATGCAGTGTAGTGTTCAACAACTACTAAACGAGAGTCAGAAGATCGAAGTAATGTAGACGAAACCTGGGGAACACCTTGGAGTGGAACACACCGTCTCTACACCCCATACCCAATTTGTAGGCCTAATGCAGTGTAGTTTTCAACAACTACTAAACGAGAGTTGGAAGATCGAAGCAATGGCGAGGAAACCTGGGGAACACCTTGGAGTGGAACACACCGTCTCTACACCCCATACCCAATTTGTAGGCCTAATGCAGTGTAGTTTTCAACAACTACTTAAGAAGAGTCAGAAGATTGAAGCAATGGCGAGGAAACCTGGGGAACACCGTGGAGTGGAACACACCGTCTCTACACCCCATACCCAATTTGTAGGCCTAATGCAGTGTAGTTTTCAACAACTACTAAATGAGAGTCAGAAGATCGAAGCAATGTAGACGAAACCTGGGGAACACCTTGGAGTGGAACACACCGTCTCTACACCCCATACCCAATTTGTAGGCCTAATGCAGTGTAGTTTTCAACAACTACTAAACGAGAGTTGGAAGATCGAAGCAATGGCGAGGAAACCTGGGGAACACCTTGGAGTGGAACACACCGTCTCTACACCCCATACCCAATTTGTAGGCCTAATGCAGTGTAGTTTTCAACAACTACTTAAGAAGAGTCAGAAGATTGAAGCAATGGCGAGGAAACCTGGGGAACACCGTGGAGTGGAACACACCGTCTCTACACCCCATACCCAATTTGTAGGCCTAATGCAGTGTAGTTTTCAACAACTACTAAACGAGAGTCGGAAGATCGAAGCAATGGCGAGGAAAGCTGGGGAACACCTTGGAGTGGAACACACCGTCTCTACACCCCATACCCAATTTGTAGGCCTAATGCAGTGTAGTTTTCAACAACTACTAAACGAGAGTCAGAAGATTGAAGCAATGGCGAGGAAACCTGAGGAACACCTTGGAGTGGAACACACCGTTTCTACACCCCATACCCAATTTGTAGGCCTAATGCAGTGTAGTGTGCAACAACTACTAAACGAGAGTCAGAAGATCGAAGTAATGTAGACGAAACCTGGGGAACACCTTGGAGTGGAACACACCGTCTCTACACCCCATACCCAATTTGTAGGCCTAATGCAGTGTAGTTTTCAACAACTACTAAACGAGAGTTGGAAGATCGAAGCAATGGCGAGGAAACCTGGGGAACACCTTGGAGTGGAACACACCGTCTCTACACCCCATACCCAATTTGTAGGCCTAATGCAGTGTAGTTTTCAACAACTACTTAAGAAGAGTCAGAAGATTGAAGCAATGGCGAGGAAACCTGGGGAACACCTTGGAGTGGAACACACCGTCTCTACACCCCATACCCAATTTGTAGGCCTAATGCAGTGTAGTTTTCAACAATTACTTAAGAAGAATCAGAAGATCGAAGCAATGGCGAGGAAACCTGGGGAACACCTTGGAGTGGAACACACCGTCTCTACACCCCATACCCAATTTGTAGGCCTAATGCAGTGTAGTTTTCAACAACTACTAAACGAGAGTCAGAAGATCGAAGCAATGGCGAAGAAACCTGGGGAACACCTTGGAGTGGAACACACCGTCTCTACACCCCATACCCAATTTGTAGGCCTAATGCAGTGTAGTTTTCAACAACTACTAAACGAGAGTCGGAAGATCGAAGCAATGGCGAGGAAACCTGGGGAACACCTTGGAGTGGAACACACCGTCTCTACACCCCATACCCAATTTGTAGGCCTAATGCAGTGTAGTTTTCAACAACTACTTAAGAAGAGTCAGAAGATTGAAGCAATGGCGAGGAAACCTGGGGAACACCTTGGAGTGGAACACACCGTCTCTACACCCCATACCCAATTTGTAGGCCTAATGCAGTGTAGTTTTCAACAACTACTTAAGAAGAGTCAGAAGATCGAAGCAATGGCGAGGAAACCTGGGGAACACCTTGGAGTGGAACACACCGTCTCTACACCCTATACCCAATTTGTAGGCCTAATGCAGTGTAGTTTTCAACAATTACTTAAGAAGAGTCAGAAGATTGAAGCAATGGCGAGGAAACCTGGGGAACACCGTGGAGTGGAACACACCGTCTCTACACCCCATACCCAATTTGTAGGCCTAATGCAGTGTAGTTTTCAACAACTACTAAATGAGAGTCAGAAGATCGAAGCAATGTAGACGAAACCTGGGGAACACCTTGGAGTGGAACACACCGTCTCTACACCCCATACCCAATTTGTAGGCCTAATGCAGTGTAGTTTTCAACAACTACTTAACAAGAGTCAGAAGATCGAAGCAATGTAGACGAAACCTGGGGAACACCTTGGAGTGGAACACACCGTCTCTACACCCCATACCCAATTTGTAGGCCTAATGCAGTGTAGTGTTCAACAACTACTAAACGAGAGTCAGAAGATCGAAGTAATGTAGACGAAACCTGGGGAACACCTTGGAGTGGAACACACCGTCTCTACACCCCATACCCAATTTGTAGGCCTAATGCAGTGTAGTTTTCAACAACTACTAAACGAGAGTTGGAAGATCGAAGCAATGGCGAGGAAACCTGGGGAACACCTTGGATTGGAACACACCGTCTCTACACCCCATACCCAATTTGTAGGCCTAATGCAGTGTAGTTTTCAACAACTACTTAAGAAGAGTCAGAAGATTGAAGCAATGGCGAGGAAACCTGGGGAACACCGTGGAGTGGAACACACCGTCTCTACACCCCATACCCAATTTGTAGGCCTAATGCAGTGTAGTTTTCAACAACTACTAAATGAGAGTCAGAAGATCGAAGCAATGTAGACGAAACCTGGGGAACACCTTGGAGTGGAACACACCGTCTCTACAGCCCATACCCAATTTGTAGGCCTAATGCAGTGTAGTTTTCAACAACTACTAAACGAGAGTCGGAAGATCGAAGCAATGGCGAGGAAACCTGGGGAACACCTTGGAGTGGAACACACCATCTCTACACCCCATACCAAATTTGTAGGCCTAATGCAGTGTAGTTTTCAACAACTACTAAACGAGAGTCAGAAGATTGAAGCAATGGCGAGGAAACCTGGGGAACACCTTGGAGTGGAACACACCGTCTCTACACCCCATACCCAATTTGTAGGCCTAATGCAGTGTAGTGTTCAACAACTACTAAACGAGAGTCAGAAGATCGAAGTAATGTAGACGAAACCTGGGGAACACCTTGGAGTGGAACACACCGTCTCTACACCCCATACCCAATTTGTAGGCCTAATGCAGTGTAGTTTTCAACAACTACTAAACGAGAGTTGGAAGATCGAAGCAATGGCGAGGAAACCTGGGGAACACCTTGGAGTGGAACACACCGTCTCTACACCCCATACCCAATTTGTAGGCCTAATGCAGTGTAGTTTTCAACAACTACTTAAGAAGAGTCAGAAGATTGAAGCAATGGCGAGGAAACCTGGGGAACACCTTGGAGTGGAACACACCGTCTCTACACCCCATACCCAATTTGTAGGCCTAATGCAGTGTAGTTTTCAACAATTACTTAAGAAGAATCAGAAGATCGAAGCAATGGCGAGGAAACCTGGGGAACACCTTGGAGTGGAACACACCGTCTCTACACCCCATACCCAATTTGTAGGCCTAATGCAGTGTAGTTTTCAACAACTACTAAACGAGAGTCAGAAGATCGAAGCAATGGCGAGGAAACCTGGGGAACACCTTGGAGTGGAACACACCGTCTCTACACCCCATACCCAATTTGTAGGCCTAATGCAGTGTAGTTTTCAACAACTACTTAAGAAGAGTCAGAAGATTGAAGCAATGGCGAGGAAACCTGGGGAACACCTTGGAGTGGAACACACCGTCTCTACACCCCATACCCAATATGTAGGCCTAATGCAGTGTAGTTTTCAACAACTACTAAACGAGAGTCAGAAGATCGAAGCAATGTAGACGAAACCTGGGGAACACCTTGGAGTGGAACACACCGTCTCTACACCCCATACCCAATTTGTAGGCCTAATGCAGTGTAGTTTTCAACAACTATTAACAAGAGTCAGAAGATCGAAGCAATGTAGACGAAACCTGGGGAACACCTTGGAGTGGAACACACCGTCTCTACACCCCATACCCAATTTGTAGGCCTAATGCAGTGTAGTTTTCAACAACTACTAAACGAGAGTCGGAAGATCGAAGCAATGGCGAGGAAACCTGGGGAACACCTTGGAGTGGAACACACCGTCTCTACACCCCATACCCAATTTGTAGGCCTAATGCAGTGTAGTTTTCAACAACTACTTAAGAAGAGTCAGAAGATTGAAGCAATGGCGAGGAAACCTGGGGAACACCTTGGAGTGGAACACACCGTCTCTACACCCCATACCCAATTTGTAGGCCTAATGCAGTGTAGTTTTCAACAACTACTTAAGAAGAGTCAGAAGATCGAAGCAATGGCGAGGAAACCTGGGGAACACCTTGGAGTGGAACACACCGTCTCTACACCCCATACCCAATTTGTAGGCCTAATGCAGTGTAGTTTTCAACAACTACTAAATGAGAGTCAGAAGATCGAAGCAATGTAGACGAAACCTGGGGAACACCTTGGAGTGGAACACACCGTCTCTACAGCCCATACCCAATTTGTAGGCCTAATGCAGTGTAGTTTTCAACAACTACTAAACGAGAGTCGGAAGATCGAAGCAATGGCGAGGAAACCTGGGGAACACCTTGGAGTGGAACACACCATCTCTACACCCCATACCAAATTTGTAGGCCTAATGCAGTGTAGTTTTCAACAACTACTAAACGAGAGTCAGAAGATTGAAGCAATGGCGAGGAAACCTGGGGAACACCTTGGAGTGGAACACACCGTCTCTACACCCCATACCCAATTTGTAGGCCTAATGCAGTGTAGTGTTCAACAACTACTAAACGAGAGTCAGAAGATCGAAGTAATGTAGACGAAACCTGGGGAACACCTTGGAGTGGAACACACCGTCTCTACACCCCATACCCAATTTGTAGGCCTAATGCAGTGTAGTTTTCAACAACTACTAAACGAGAGTTGGAAGATCGAAGCAATGGCGAGGAAACCTGGGGAACACCTTGGAGTGGAACACACCGTCTCTACACCCCATACCCAATTTGTAGGCCTAATGCAGTGTAGTTTTCAACAACTACTTAAGAAGAGTCAGAAGATTGAAGCAATGGCGAGGAAACCTGGGGAACACCTTGGAGTGGAACACACCGTCTCTACACCCCATACCCAATTTGTAGGCCTAATGCAGTGTAGTTTTCAACAATTACTTAAGAAGAATCAGAAGATCGAAGCAATGGCGAGGAAACCTGGGGAACACCTTGGAGTGGAACACACCGTCTCTACACCCCATACCCAATTTGTAGGCCTAATGCAGTGTAGTTTTCAACAACTACTAAACGAGAGTCAGAAGATCGAAGCAATGGCGAGGAAACCTGGGGAACACCTTGGAGTGGAACACACCGTCTCTACACCCCATACCCAATTTGTAGGCCTAATGCAGTGTAGTTTTCAACAACTACTTAAGAAGAGTCAGAAGATTGAAGCAATGGCGAGGAAACCTGGGGAACACCTTGGAGTGGAACACACCGTCTCTACACCCCATACCCAATATGTAGGCCTAATGCAGTGTAGTTTTCAACAACTACTAAACGAGAGTCAGAAGATCGAAGCAATGTAGACGAAACCTGGGGAACACCTTGGAGTGGAACACACCGTCTCTACACCCCATACCCAATTTGTAGGCCTAATGCAGTGTAGTTTTCAACAACTATTAACAAGAGTCAGAAGATCGAAGCAATGTAGACGAAACCTGGGGAACACCTTGGAGTGGAACACACCGTCTCTACACCCCATACCCAATTTGTAGGCCTAATGCAGTGTAGTTTTCAACAACTACTAAACGAGAGTCGGAAGATCGAAGCAATGGCGAGGAAACCTGGGGAACACCTTGGAGTGGAACACACCGTCTCTACACCCCATACCCAATTTGTAGGCCTAATGCAGTGTAGTTTTCAACAACTACTTAAGAAGAGTCAGAAGATTGAAGCAATGGCGAGGAAACCTGGGGAACACCTTGGAGTGGAACACACCGTCTCTACACCCCATACCCAATTTGTAGGCCTAATGCAGTGTAGTTTTCAACAACTACTTAAGAAGAGTCAGAAGATCGAAGCAATGGCGAGGAAACCTGGGGAACACCTTGGAGTGGAACACACCGTCTCTACACCCTATACCCAATTTGTAGGCCTAATGCAGTGTAGTTTTCAACAACTACTAAACGAGAGTCAGAAGATCGAAGCAATGGCGAGGAAACCTGGGGAACACCTTGGAGTGGAACACACCGTCTCTACACCCCATACCCAATTTGTAGGCCTAATGCAGTGTAGTTTTCAACAACTACTAAACGAGTGTCGGAAGATCGAAGCAATGGCGAGGAAACCTGGGGAACACCTTGGAGTGGAACACACCGTCTCTACACCCCATACCCAATTTGTAGGCCTAATGCAGTGTAGTTTTCAACAACTACTAAACGAGAGTCGGAAGATCGAAGCAATGGCGAGGAAACCTGGGGAACACCTTGGAGTGGAACACACCGTCTCTACACCCCATACCCAATTTGTAGGCCTAATGCAGTGTAGTTTTCAACAACTACTTAAGAAGAGTCAGAAGATCGAAGCAATGGTGAGGAAACCTGGGGAACACCTTGGAGTGGAACACACCATCTCTACACCCCATACCCAATTTGTAGGCCTAATGCAGTGTAGTTTTCAACAACTACTTAAGAAGAGCCAGAAGATCGAAGCAATGGCGAGGAAACCTGGGGAACACCTTGGAGTGGAACACACCGTCTCTACACCCCATACCCAATTTGTAGGCCTAATGCAGTGTAGTTTTCAACAACTACTAAACGAGAGTCAGAAGATCGAAGCAATGGCGAGGAAACCTGGGAAACACCTTGGAGTGGAACACACCGTCTCTACACCCCATACCCAATTTGTAGGCCTAATGCAGTGTAGTTTTCAACAACTACTTAAGAAGAGTCAGAAGATTGAAGCAATGGCGAGGAAACCTGGGGAACACCTTGGAGTGGAACACACTGTCTCTACACCCCATACCCAATTTGTAGGCCTAATGCAGTGTAGTTTTCAACAACTACTTAAGAAGAGCCAGAAGATCGAAGCAATGGCGAGGAAACCTGGGGAACACCTTGGAGTGGAACACACCGTCTCTACACCCCATACCCAATTTGTAGGCCTAATGCAGTGTAGTTTTCAACAACTACTAAACGAGAGTCAGAAGATCGAAGCAATGGCGAGGAAACCTGGGAAACACCTTGGAGTGGAACACACCGTCTCTACACCCCATACCCAATTTGTAGGCCTAATGCAGTGTAGTTTTCAACAACTACTTAAGAAGAGTCAGAAGATTGAAGCAATGGCGAGGAAACCTGGGGAACACCTTGGAGTGGAACACACCGTCTCTACACCCCATACCCAATTTGTAGGCCTAATGCAGTGTAGTTTTCAACAACTACTAAACGAGAGTCAGAAGATCGAAGCAATGTAGACGAAACCTGGGGAACACCTTGGAGTGGAACACACCGTCTCTACACCCCATACCCAATTTGTAGGCCTAATGCAGTGTAGTTTTCAACAACTACTAAACGAGAGTCAGAAGATTGAAGCAATGGCGAGGAAACCTGGGGAACACCTTGGAGTGGAACACACCGTCTCTACACCCCATACCCAATTTGTAGGCCTAATGCAGTGTAGTTTTCAACAACTACTTAAGAAGAGTCAGAAGATTGAAGCAATGGCGAGGAAACCTGGGGAACACCGTGGAGTGGAACACACCGTTTCTACACCCCATACCCAATTTGTAGGCCTAATGCAGTGTAGTTTTCAACAACTACTAAATGAGAGTCAGAAGATCGAAGCAATGTAGACGAAACCTGGGGAACACCTTGGAGTGGAACACACCGTCTCTACACCCCATACCCAATTTGTAGGCCTAATGCAGTGTAGTTTTCAACAACTACTAAACGAGAGTTGGAAGATCGAAGCAATGGCGAGGAAACCTGGGGAACACCTTGGAGTGGAACACACCGTCTCTACACCCCATACCCAATTTGTAGGCCTAATGCAGTGTAGTTTTCAACAACTACTAAACGAGAGTCAGAAGATTGATGTAATGGCAAGGAAACCTGGGGAACACCTTGGAGTGGAACACACCGTCTCTACACCCCATACCCAATTTGTAGGCCTAATGCAGTGTAGTGTTCAACAACTACTAAACGAACGTCAGAAGATCGAAGTAATGTAGACGAAACCTGGGGAACACCTTGGAGTGGAACACACCGTCTCTACACCCCATACCCAATTTGTAGGCCTAATGCAGTGTAGTTTTCAACAACTACTAAACGAGAGTTGGAAGATCGAAGCAATGGCGAGGAAACCTGGGGAACACCTTGGAGTGGAACACACCGTCTCTACACCCCATACCCAATTTGTAGGCCTAATGCAGTGTAGTTTTCAACAACTACTTAAGAAGAGTCAGAAGATTGAAGCAATGGCGAGGAAACCTGGGGAACACCTTGGAGTGGAACACACCGTCTCTACACCCCATACCCAATTTGTAGGCCTAATGCAGTGTAGTTTTCAACAATTACTTAAGAAGAATCAGAATATCGAAGCAATGGCGAGGAAACCTGGGGAACACCTTGGAGTGGAACACACCGTCTCTACACCCCATACCCAATTTGTAGGCCTAATGCAGTGTAGTTTTCAACAACTACTAAACGAGAGTCAGAAGATCGAAGCAATGGCGAAGAAACCTGGGGAACACCTTGGAGTGGAACACACCGTCTCTACACCCCATACCCAATTTGTAGGCCTAATGCAGTGTAGTTTTCAACAACTACTAAACGAGAGTCGAAAGATAGAAGCAATGGCGAGGAAACCTGGGGAACACCTTGGAGTGGAACACACCGTCTCTACACCCCATACCCAATTTGTAGGCCTAATGCAGTGTAGTTTTCAACAACTACTTAAGAAGAGTCAGAAGATTGAAGCAATGGCGAGGAAACCTGGGGAACACCTTGGAGTGGAACACACCGTCTCTACACCCCATACCCAATTTGTAGGCCTAATGCAGTGTAGTTTTCAACAACTACTTAAGAAGAGTCAGAAGATCGAAGCAATGGCGAGGAAACCTGGGGAACACCTTGGAGTGGAACACACCGTCTCTACACCCCATACCCAATTTGTAGGCCTAATGCAGTGTAGTTTTCAACAACTACTTAAGTAGAGTCAGAAGATTGAAGCAATGGCGAGGAAACCTGGGGAACACCTTGGAGTGGAACACACCGTCTCTACACCCCATACCCAATTTGTAGGCCTAATGCAGTGTATTGTTCAACAACTACTAAACGAGAGTCAGAAGATCGAAGTAATGTAGACGAAACCTGGGGAACACCTTGGAGTGGAACACACCGTCTCTACACCCCATACCCAATTTGTAGGCCTAATGCAGTGTAGTTTTCAACAACTACTAAACGAGAGTTGGAAGATCGAAGCAATGGCGAGGAAACCTGGGGAACACCTTGGAGTGGAACACACCGTCTCTACACCCCATACCCAATTTGTAGGCCTAATGCAGTGTAGTTTTCAACAACTACTTAAGAAGAGTCAGAAGATTGAAGCAATGGCGAGGAAACCTGGGGAACACCGTGGAGTGGAACACACCGTTTCTACACCCCATACCCAATTTGTAGGCCTAATGCAGTGTAGTTTTCAACAACTACTTAAGAAGAGTCAGAAGATCGAAGCAATGGCGAGGAAACCTGGGGAACACCTTTGAGTGGAACACACCGTCTCTACACCCTATACCCAATTTGTAGGCCTAATGCAGTGTAGTTTTCAACAACTACTAAACGAGAGTCAGAAGATCGAAGCAATGACGAGGAAACCTGGGGAACACCTTGGAGTGGAACACACCGTCTCTACACCCCATACCCAATTTGTAGGCCTAATGCAGTGCAGTTTTCAACAACTACTAAACGAGTGTCGGAAGATCGAAGCAATGGCGAGGAAACCTGGGGAACACCTTGGAGTGGAACACACCGTCTCTACACCCCATACCCAATTTGTAGGCCTAATGCAGTGTAGTTTTCAACAACTACTAAACGAGAGTCGGAAGATCGAAGCAATGGCGAGGAAACCTGGGGAACACCTTGGAGTGGAACACACCGTCTCTACACCCCATACCCAATTTGTAGGCCTAATGCAGTGTAGTTTTCAACAACTACTTAAGAAGAGTCAGAAGATCGAAGCAATGGTGAGGAAACCTGGGGAACACCTTGGAGTGGAACACACCGTCTCTACACCCCATACCCAATTTGTAGGCCTAATGCAGTGTAGTTTTCAACAACTACTTAAGAAGAGCCAGAAGATCGAAGCAATGTAGACGAAACCTGGGGAACACCTTGGAGTGGAACACACCGTCTCTACACCCCATACCCAATTTGTAGGCCTAATGCAGTGTAGTTTTCAACAACTACTTAAGAAGAATCAGAAGATCGAAGCAATGGCGAGGAAACCTGGGGAACACCTTGGAGTGGAACACACCGTCTCTACACCCCATACCCAATTTGTAGGCCTAATGCAGTGTAGTTTTCAACAACTACTAAACGAGAGTCAGAAGATCGAAGCAATGGCGAGGAAACCTGGGGAACACCTTGGAGTGGAACACACCGTCTCTACACCCCATACCCAATTTGTAGGCCTAATGCAGTGTAGTTTTCAACAACTACTTAAGAAGAGTCAGAAGATTGAAGCAATGGCGAGGAAACCTGGGGAACACCTTGGAGTGGAACACACCGTCTCTACACCCCATACCCAATTTGTAGGCCTAATGCAGTGTAGTTTTCAACAACTACTAAACGAGAGTCAGAAGATCGAAGCAATGTAGACGAAACCTGGGAAACACCTTGGAGTGGAACACACCGTCTCTACACCCCATACCCAATTTGTAGGCCTAATGCAGTGTAGTTTTCAACAACTACTAAACGAGAGTCGGAAGATCGAAGCAAAGGCGAGGAAACCTGAGGAACACCTTGGAGTGGAACACACCGTCTCTACACCCCATACCCAATTTGTAGGCCTAATGCAGTGTAGTTTTCAACAACTACTTAAGAAGAGTCAGAAGATCGAAGCAATGTGGACGAAACCTGGGGAACACCTTGGAGTGGAACACACCGTCTCTACACCCCATACCCAATTTGTAGGCCTAATGCAGTGTAGTTTTCAACAAATACTAAACGAGAGTCGGAAGATCGAAGCAATGGCGAGGAAACCTGGGGAACACCTTGGAGTGGAACACACCGTCTCTACACCCCATACCCAATTTGTAGGCCTAATGCAGTGTAGTTTTCAACAATTACTTAAGAAGAGTCAGAAGATTGAAGCAATGGCGAGGAAACCTGGGAAACACCTTGGAGTGGAACACACCGTCTCTACACCCCATACCCAATTTGTAGGCCTAATGCAGTGTAGTTTTCAACAACTACTTAAGAAGAGTCAGAAGATCGAAGCAATGTGGACGAAAGCTGGGGAACACCTTGGAGTGGAACACACCGTCTCTACACCCCATACCCAATTTGTAGGCCTAATGCAGTGTAGTTTTCAACAACTACTAAACGAGAGTCGGAAGATCGAAGCAATGGCGAGGAAACCTGGGGAACACCTTGGAGTGGAACACACCGTCTCTACACCCCATACCCAATTTGTAGGCCTAATGCAGTGTAGTTTTCAACAACTACTAAACGAGAGTCAGAAGATCGAAGCAATGGCGAGGAAACCTGGGGAACACCTTGGAGTGGAACACACCGTCTCTACACCCCATACCCAATTTGTAGGCCTAATGCAGTGTAGTTTTCAACAACTACTTAAGAAGAGTCAGAAGATTGAAGCAATGGCGAGGAAACCTGGGGAACACCTTGGAGTGGAACACACCGTCTCTACACCCCATACCCAATTTGTAGGCCTAATGCAGTGTAGTTTTCAACAACTACTAAACGAGAGTCGGAAGATCGAAGCAATGGCGAGGAAACCTGGGGAACACCTTGGAGTGGAACACACCGTCTCTACACCCCATACCCAATTTGTAGGCCTAATGCAGTGTAGTTTTCAACAACTACTTAAGTAGAGTCAGAAGATTGAAGCAATGGCGAGGAAACCTGGGGAACACCTTGGAGTGGAACACACCGTCTCTACACCCCATACCCAATTTGTAGGCCTAATGCAGTGTAGTGTTCAACAACTACTAAACGAGAGTCAGAAGATCGAAGTAATGTAGACGAAACCTGGGGAACACCTTGGAGTGGAACACACCGTCTCTACACCCCATACCCAATTTGTAGGCCTAATGCAGTGTAGTTTTCAACAACTACTAAACGAGAGTTGGAAGATCGAAGCAATGGCGAGGAAACCTGGGGAACACCTTGGAGTGGAACACACCGTCTCTACACCCCATACCCAATTTGTAGGCCTAATGCAGTGTAGTTTTCAACAACTACTTAAGAAGAGTCAGAAGATTGAAGCAATGGCGAGGAAACCTGGGGAACACCGTGGAGTGGAACACACCGTCTCTACACCCCATACCCAATTTGTAGGCCTAATGCAGTGTAGTTTTCAACAACTACTAAATGAGAGTCAGAAGATCGAAGCAATGTAGACGAAACCTGGGGAACACCTTGGAGTGGAACACACCGTCTCTACACCCCATACCCAATTTGTAGGCCTAATGCAGTGTAGTTTTCAACAACTACTAAACGAGAGTTGGAAGATCGAAGCAATGGCGAGGAAACCTGGGGAACACCTTGGAGTGGAACACACCGTCTCTACACCCCATACCCAATTTGTAGGCCTAATGCAGTGTAGTTTTCAACAACTACTTAAGAAGAGTCAGAAGATTGAAGCAATGGCGAGGAAACCTGGGGAACACCGTGGAGTGGAACACACCGTCTCTACACCCCATACCCAATTTGTAGGCCTAATGCAGTGTAGTTTTCAACAACTACTAAACGAGAGTCGGAAGATCGAAGCAATGGCGAGGAAAGCTGGGGAACACCTTGGAGTGGAACACACCGTCTCTACACCCCATACCCAATTTGTAGGCCTAATGCAGTGTAGTTTTCAACAACTACTAAACGAGAGTCAGAAGATTGAAGCAATGGCGAGGAAACCTGAGGAACACCTTGGAGTGGAACACACCGTTTCTACACCCCATACCCAATTTGTAGGCCTAATGCAGTGTAGTGTGCAACAACTACTAAACGAGAGTCAGAAGATCGAAGTAATGTAGACGAAACCTGGGGAACACCTTGGAGTGGAACACACCGTCTCTACACCCCATACCCAATTTGTAGGCCTAATGCAGTGTAGTTTTCAACAACTACTAAACGAGAGTTGGAAGATCGAAGCAATGGCGAGGAAACCTGGGGAACACCTTGGAG
Organism: Ranitomeya imitator; assembly: GCF_032444005.1. NCBI lineage: Eukaryota > Metazoa > Chordata > Amphibia > Anura > Dendrobatidae > Ranitomeya > Ranitomeya imitator. Next base: position 272,376,740 of record NC_091284.1, on the reverse strand, counting down.
TGGAACACACCGTCTCTACACCCCATACCCAATTTGTAGGCCTAATGCAGTGTAGTTTTCAACAACTACTTAAGAAGAGTCAGAAGATTGAAGCAATGGCGAGGAAACCTGGGGAACACCTTGGAGTGGAACACACCGTCTCTACACCCCATACCCAATTTGTAGGCCTAATGCAGTGTAGTTTTCAACAATTACTTAAGAAGAATCAGAAGATCGAAGCAATGGCGAGGAAACCTGGGGAACACCTTGGAGTGGAACACACCGTCTCTACACCCCATACCCAATTTGTAGGCCTAATGCAGTGTAGTTTTCAACAACTACTAAACGAGAGTCAGAAGATCGAAGCAATGGCGAAGAAACCTGGGGAACACCTTGGAGTGGAACACACCGTCTCTACACCCCATACCCAATTTGTAGGCCTAATGCAGTGTAGTTTTCAACAACTACTAAACGAGAGTCAGAAGATCGAAGCAATGGCGAGGAAACCTGGGGAACACCTTGGAGTGGAACACACCGTCTCTACAGCCCATACCCAATTTGTAGGCCTAATGCAGTGTAGTTTTCAACAACTACTAAACGAGAGTCGGAAGATCGAAGCAATGGCGAGGAAACCTGGGGAACACCTTGGAGTGGAACACACCATCTCTACACCCCATACCCAATTTGTAGGCCTAATGCAGTGTAGTTTTCAACAACTACTAAACGAGAGTCAGAAGATTGAAGCAATGGCGAGGAAACCTGGGGAACACCTTGGAGTGGAACACACCGTCTCTACACCCCATACCCAATTTGTAGGCCTAATGCAGTGTAGTGTTCAACAACTACTAAACGAGAGTCAGAAGATCGAAGTAATGTAGACGAAACCTGGGGAACACCTTGGAGTGGAACACACCGTCTCTACACCCCATACCCAATTTGTAGGCCTAATGCAGTGTAGTTTTCAACAACTACTAAACGAGAGTTGGAAGATCGAAGCAATGGCGAGGAAACCTGGGGAACACCTTGGAGTGGAACACACCGTCTCTACACCCCATACCCAATTTGTAGGCCTAATGCAGTGTAGTTTTCAACAACTACTTAAGAAGAGTCAGAAGATTGAAGCAATGGCGAGGAAACCTGGGGAACACCTTGGAGTGGAACACACCGTCTCTACACCCCATACCCAATTTGTAGGCCTAATGCAGTGTAGTTTTCAACAATTACTTAAGAAGAATCAGAAGATCGAAGCAATGGCGAGGAAACCTGGGGAACACCTTGGAGTGGAACACACCGTCTCTACACCCCATACCCAATTTGTAGGCCTAATGCAGTGTAGTTTTCAACAACTACTAAACGAGAGTCAGAAGATCGAAGCCATGGCGAGGAAACCTGGGGAACACCTTGGAGTGGAACACACCGTCTCTACACCCCATACCCAATTTGTAGGCCTAATGCAGTGTAGTTTTCAACAACTACTTAAGAAGAGTCAGAAGATTGAAGCAATGGCGAGGAAACCTGGGGAACACCTTGGAGTGGAACACACCGTCTCTACACCCCATACCCAATATGTAGGCATAATGCAGTGTAGTTTTCAACAACTACTAAACGAGAGTCAGAAGATCGAAGCAATGTAGACGAAACCTGGGGAACACCTTGGAGTGGAACACACTGTCTCTACACCCCATACCCAATTTGTAGGCCTAATGCAGTGTAGTTTTCAACAACTATTAACAAGAGTCAGAAGATCGAAGCAATGTAGACGAAACCTGGGGAACACCTTGGAGTGGAACACACCGTCTCTACACCCCATACCCAATTTGTAGGCCTAATGCAGTGTAGTTTTCAACAACTACTAAACGAGAGTCGGAAGATCGAAGCAATGGCGAGGAAACCTGGGGAACACCTTGGAGTGGAACACACCGTCTCTACACCCCATACCCAATTTGTAGGCCTAATGCAGTGTAGTTTTCAACAACTACTTAAGAAGAGTCAGAAGATTGAAGCAATGGCGAGGAAACCTGGGGAACACCTTGGAGTGGAACACACCGTCTCTACACCCCATACCCAATTTGTAGGCCTAATGCAGTGTAGTTTTCAACAACTACTTAAGAAGAGTCAGAAGATCGAAGCAATGGCGAGGAAACCTGGGGAACACCTTGGAGTGGAACACACCGTCTCTACACCCTATACCCAATTTGTAGGCCTAATGCAGTGTAGTTTTCAACAACTACTAAACGAGAGTCAGAAGATCGAAGCAATGGCGAGGAAACCTGGGGAACACCTTGGAGTGGAACACACCGTCTCTACACCCCATACCCAATTTGTAGGCCTAATGCAGTGTAGTTTTCAACAACTACTAAACGAGTGTCGGAAGATCGAAGCAATGGCGAGGAAACCTGGGGAACACCTTGGAGTGGAACACACCGTCTCTACACCCCATACCCAATTTGTAGGCCTAATGCAGTGTAGTTTTCAACAACTACTAAACGAGAGTCGGAAGATCGAAGCAATGGCGAGGAAACCTGGGGAACACCTTGGAGTGGAACACACCGTCTCTACACCCCATACCCAATTTGTAGGCCTAATGCAGTGTAGTTTTCAACAACTACTTAAGAAGAGTCAGAAGATCGAAGCAATGGTGAGGAAACCTGGGGAACACCTTGGAGTGGAACACACCATCTCTACACCCCATACCCAATTTGTAGGCCTAATGCAGTGTAGTTTTCAACAACTACTTAAGAAGAGCCAGAAGATCGAAGCAATGGCGAGGAAACCTGGGGAACACCTTGGAGTGGAACACACCGTCTCTACACCCCATACCCAATTTGTAGGCCTAATGCAGTGTAGTTTTCAACAACTACTAAACGAGAGTCAGAAGATCGAAGCAATGGCGAGGAAACCTGGGAAACACCTTGGAGTGGAACACACCGTCTCTACACCCCATACCCAATTTGTAGGCCTAATGCAGTGTAGTTTTCAACAACTACATAAGAAGAGTCAGAAGATTGAAGCAATGGCGAGGAAACCTGGGGAACACCTTGGAGTGGAACACACCGTCTCTACACCCCATACCCAATTTGTAGGCCTAATGCAGTGTAGTTTTCAACAACTACTTAAGAAGAGCCAGAAGATCGAAGCAATGGTGAGGAAACCTGGGGAACACCTTGGAGTGGAACACACCGTCTCTACACCCCATACCCAATTTGTAGGCCTAATGCAGTGTAGTTTTCAACAACTACTAAACGAGAGTCAGAAGATCGAAGCAATGGCGAGGAAACCTGGGAAACACCTTGGAGTGGAACACACCGTCTCTACACCCCATACCCAATTTGTAGGCCTAATGCAGTGTAGTTTTCAACAACTACTTAAAAAGAGTCAGAAGATTGAAGCAATGGCGAGGAAACCTGGGGAACACCTTGGAGTGGAACACACCGTCTCTACACCCCATACCCAATTTGTAGGCCTAATGCAGTGTAGTTTTCAACAACTACTAAACGAGAGTCAGAAGATCGAAGCAATGTAGACGAAACCTGGGGAACACCTTGGAGTGGAACACACCGTCTCTACACCCCATACCCAATTTGTAGGCCTAATGCAGTGTAGTTTTCAACAACTACTAAACGAGAGTCAGAAGATTGAAGCAATGGCGAGGAAACCTGGGGAACCCCTTGGAGTGGAACACACCGTCTCTACACCCCATACCCAATTTGTAGGCCTAATGCAGTGTAGTGTTCAACAACTACTAAACGAGAGTCAGAAGATCGAAGTAATGTAGACGAAACCTGGGGAACACCTTGGAGTGGAACACACCGTCTCTACACCCCATACCCAATTTGTAGGCCTAATGCAGTGTAGTTTTCAACAACTACTAAACGAGAGTTGGAAGATCGAAGCAATGGCGAGGAAACCTGGGGAACACCTTGGAGTGGAACACACCGTCTCTACACCCCATACCCAATTTGTAGGCCTAATGCAGTGTAGTTTTCAACAACTACTTAAGAAGAGTCAGAAGATTGAAGCAATGGCGAGGAAACCTGGGGAACACCGTGGAGTGGAACACACCGTTTCTACACCCCATACCCAATTTGTAGGCCTAATGCAGTGTAGTTTTCAACAACTACTAAATGAGAGTCAGAAGATCAAAGCAATGTAGACGAAACCTGGGGAACACCTTGGAGTGGAACACACCGTCTCTACACCCCATACCCAATTTGTAGGCCTAATGCAGTGTAGTTTTCAACAACTACTAAACGAGAGTTGGAAGATCGAAGCAATGGCGAGGAAACCTGGGGAACACCTTGGAGTGGAACACACCGTCTCTACACCCCATACCCAATTTGTAGGCCTAATGCAGTGTAGTTTTCAACAACTACTAAACGAGAGTCAGAAGATTGAAGTAATGGCAAGGAAACCTGGGGAACACCTTGGAGTGGAACACACCGTCTCTACACCCCATACCCAATTTGTAGGCCTAATGCAGTGTAGTGTTCAACAACTACTAAACGAACGTCAGAAGATCGAAGTAATGTAGACGAAACCTGGGGAACACCTTGGAGTGGAACACACCGTCTCTACACCCCATACCCAATTTGTAGGCCTAATGCAGTGTAGTTTTCAACAACTACTAAACGAGAGTTGGAAGATCGAAGCAATGGCGAGGAAACCTGGGGAACACCTTGGAGTGGAACACACCGTCTCTACACCCCATACCCAATTTGTAGGCCTAATGCAGTGTAGTTTTCAACAACTACTTAAGAAGAGTCAGAAGATTGAAGCAATGGCGAGGAAACCTGGGGAACACCTTGGAGTGGAACACACCGTCTCTACACCCCATACCCAATTTGTAGGCCTAATGCAGTGTAGTTTTCAACAATTACTTAAGAAGAATCAGAATATCGAAGCAATGGCGAGGAAACCTGGGGAACACCTTGGAGTGGAACACACCGTCTCTACACCCCATACCCAATTTGTAGGCCTAATGCAGTGTAGTTTTCAACAACTACTAAACGAGAGTCAGAAGATCGAAGCAATGGCGAAGAAACCTGGGGAACACCTTGGAGTGGAACACACCGTCTCTACACCCCATACCCAATTTGTAGGCCTAATGCAGTGTAGTTTTCAACAACTACTAAACGAGAGTCGAAAGATAGAAGCAATGGCGAGGAAACCTGGGGAACACCTTGGAGTGGAACACACCGTCTCTACACCCCATACCCAATTTGTAGGCCTAATGCAGTGTAGTTTTCAACAACTACTTAAGAAGAGTCAGAAGATTGAAGCAATGGCGAGGAAACCTGGGGAACACCTTGGAGTGGAACACACCGTCTCTACACCCCATACCCAATTTGTAGGCCTAATGCAGTGTAGTTTTCAACAACTACTTAAGAAGAGTCAGAAGATCGAAGCAATGGCGAGGAAACCTGGGGAACACCTTGGAGTGGAACACACCGTCTCTACACCCCATACCCAATTTGTAGGCCTAATGCAGTGTAGTTTTCAACAACTACTTAAGTAGAGTCAGAAGATTGAAGCAATGGCGAGGAAACCTGGGGAACACCTTGGAGTGGAACACACCGTCTCTACACCCCATACCCAATTTGTAGGCCTAATGCAGTGTAGTGTTCAACAACTACTAAACGAGAGTCAGAAGATCGAAGTAATGTAGACGAAACCTGGGGAACACCTTGGAGTGGAACACACCGTCTCTACACCCCATACCCAATTTGTAGGCCTAATGCAGTGTAGTTTTCAACAACTACTAAACGAGAGTTGGAAGATCGAAGCAATGGTGAGGAAACCTGGGGAACACCTTGGAGTGGAACACACCGTCTCTACACCCCATACCCAATTTGTAGGCCTAATGCAGTGTAGTTTTCAACAACTACTTAAGAAGAGTCAGAAGATTGAAGCAATGGCGAGGAAACCTGGGGAACACCGTGGAGTGGAACACACCGTTTTTACACCCCATACCCAATTTGTAGGCCTAATGCAGTGTAGTTTTCAACAACTACTAAATGAGAGTCAGAAGATCGAAGCAATGTAGACGAAACCTGGGGAACACCTTGGAGTGGAACACACTGTCTCTACACCCCATACCCAATTTGTAGGCCTAATGCAGTGTAGTTTTCAACAACTACTAAACGAGAGTTGGAAGATCGAAGCAATGGCGAAGAAACCTGGGGAACACCTTGGAGTGGAACACACCGTCTCTACACCCCATACCCAATTTGTAGGCCTAATGCAGTGTAGTTTTCAACAACTACTAAACGAGAGTCAGAAGATTGAAGTAATGGCGAGGAAACCTGGGGAACACCTTGGAGTGGAACACACCGTCTCTACACCCCATACCCAATTTGTAGGCCTAATGCAGTGTAGTTTTCAAAAACTACTTAAGAAGAGTCAGAAGATTGAAGCAATGGCGAGGAAACCTGGGGAACACCTTGGAGTGGAACACACCGTCTCTACACCCCATACCCAATTTGTAGGCCTAATGCAGTGTAGTTTTCAACAACTACTAAACGAGAGTCAGAAGATCGAAGCAATGTAGACGAAACCTGGGGAACACCTTGGAGTGGAACACACCGTCTCTACACCCCATACCCAATTTGTAGGCCTAATGCAGTGTAGTTTTCAACAACTACTAAACGAGAGTCAGAAGATTGAAGCAATGGCGAGGAAACCTGGGGAACCCCTTGGAGTGGAACACACCGTCTCTACACCCCATACCCAATTTGTAGGCCTAATGCAGTGTAGTGTTCAACAACTACTAAACGAGAGTCAGAAGATCGAAGTAATGTAGACGAAACCTGGGGAACACCTTGGAGTGGAACACACCGTCTCTACACCCCATACCCAATTTGTAGGCCTAATGCAGTGTAGTTTTCAACAACTACTAAACGAGAGTTGGAAGATCGAAGCAATGGCGAGGAAACCTGGGGAACACCTTGGAGTGGAACACACCGTCTCTACACCCCATACCCAATTTGTAGGCCTAATGCAGTGTAGTTTTCAACAACTACTTAAGAAGAGTCAGAAGATTGAAGCAATGGCGAGGAAACCTGGGGAACACCGTGGAGTGGAACACACCGTTTCTACACCCCATACCCAATTTGTAGGCCTAATGCAGTGTAGTTTTCAACAACTACTAAATGAGAGTCAGAAGATCAAAGCAATGTAGACGAAACCTGGGGAACACCTTGGAGTGGAACACACCGTCTCTACACCCCATACCCAATTTGTAGGCCTAATGCAGTGTAGTTTTCAACAACTACTAAACGAGAGTTGGAAGATCGAAGCAATGGCGAGGAAACCTGGGGAACACCTTGGAGTGGAACACACCGTCTCTACACCCCATACCCAATTTGTAGGCCTAATGCAGTGTAGTTTTCAACAACTACTAAACGAGAGTCAGAAGATTGAAGTAATGGCAAGGAAACCTGGGGAACACCTTGGAGTGGAACACACCGTCTCTACACCCCATACCCAATTTGTAGGCCTAATGCAGTGTAGTGTTCAACAACTACTAAACGAACGTCAGAAGATCGAAGTAATGTAGACGAAACCTGGGGAACACCTTGGAGTGGAACACACCGTCTCTACACCCCATACCCAATTTGTAGGCCTAATGCAGTGTAGTTTTCAACAACTACTAAACGAGAGTTGGAAGATCGAAGCAATGGCGAGGAAACCTGGGGAACACCTTGGAGTGGAACACACCGTCTCTACACCCCATACCCAATTTGTAGGCCTAATGCAGTGTAGTTTTCAACAACTACTTAAGAAGAGTCAGAAGATTGAAGCAATGGCGAGGAAACCTGGGGAACACCTTGGAGTGGAACACACCGTCTCTACACCCCATACCCAATTTGTAGGCCTAATGCAGTGTAGTTTTCAACAATTACTTAAGAAGAATCAGAATATCGAAGCAATGGCGAGGAAACCTGGGGAACACCTTGGAGTGGAACACACCGTCTCTACACCCCATACCCAATTTGTAGGCCTAATGCAGTGTAGTTTTCAACAACTACCAAACGAGAGTCAGAAGATCGAAGCAATGGCGAAGAAACCTGGGGAACACCTTGGAGTGGAACACACCGTCTCTACACCCCATACCCAATTTGTAGGCCTAATGCAGTGTAGTTTTCAACAACTACTAAACGAGAGTCGAAAGATAGAAGCAATGGCGAGGAAACCTGGGGAACACCTTGGAGTGGAACACACCGTCTCTACACCCCATACCCAATTTGTAGGCCTAATGCAGTGTAGTTTTCAACAACTACTTAAGAAGAGTCAGAAGATTGAAGCAATGGCGAGGAAACCTGGGGAACACCTTGGAGTGGAACACACCGTCTCTACACCCCATACCCAATTTGTAGGCCTAATGCAGTGTAGTTTTCAACAACTACTTAAGAAGAGTCAGAAGATCGAAGCAATGGCGAGGAAACCTGGGGAACACCTTGGAGTGGAACACACCGTCTCTACACCCCATACCCAATTTGTAGGCCTAATGCAGTGTAGTTTTCAACAACTACTTAAGTAGAGTCAGAAGATTGAAGCAATGGCGAGGAAACCTGGGGAACACCTTGGAGTGGAACACACCGTCTCTACACCCCATACCCAATTTGTAGGCCTAATGCAGTGTAGTGTTCAACAACTACTAAACGAGAGTCAGAAGATCGAAGTAATGTAGACGAAACCTGGGGAACACCTTGGAGTGGAACACACCGTCTCTACACCCCATACCCAATTTGTAGGCCTAATGCAGTGTAGTTTTCAACAACTACTAAACGAGAGTTGGAAGATCGAAGCAATGGCGAGGAAACCTGGGGAACACCTTGGAGTGGAACACACCGTCTCTACACCCCATACCCAATTTGTAGGCCTAATGCAGTGTAGTTTTCAACAACTACTTAAGAAGAGTCAGAAGATTGAGCAATGGCGAGGAAACCTGGGGAACACCGTGGAGTGGAACACACCGTTTTTACACCCCATACCCAATTTGTAGGCCTAATGCAGTGTAGTTTTCAACAACTACTAAATGAGAGTCAGAAGATCGAAGCAATGTAGACGAAACCTGGGGAACACCTTGGAGTGGAACACACTGTCTCTACACCCCATACCCAATTTGTAGGCCTAATGCAGTGTAGTTTTCAACAACTACTAAACGAGAGTTGGAAGATCGAAGCAATGGCGAAGAAACCTGGGGAACACCTTGGAGTGGAACACACCGTCTCTACACCCCATACCCAATTTGTAGGCCTAATGCAGTGTAGTTTTCAACAACTACTAAACGAGAGTCAGAAGATTGAAGTAATGGCGAGGAAACCTGGGGAACACCTTGGAGTGGAACACACCGTCTCTACACCCCATACCCAATTTGTAGGCCTAATGCAGTGTAGTTTTCAAAAACTACTTAAGAAGAGTCAGAAGATTGAAGCAATGGCGAGGAAACCTGGGGAACACCTTGGAGTGGAACACACCGGCTCTACACCCCATACCCAATTTGTAGGCCTAATGCAGTGTAGTTTTCAACAACTACTAAACGAGAGTCAGAAGATCGAAGCAATGTAGACGAAACCTGGGGAACACCTTGGAGTGGAACACACCGTCTCTACACCCCATACCCAATTTGTAGGCCTAATGCAGTGTAGTTTTCAACAACTACTTAACAAGAGTCAGAAGATCGAAGCAATGTAGACGAAACCTGGGGAACACCTTGGAGTGGAACACACCGTCTCTACACCCCATACCCAATTTGTAGGCCTAATACAGTGTAGTTTTCAACAACTACTAAACGAGAGTCGGAAGATCGAAGCAATGGCGAGGAAACCTGGGGAACACCTTGGAGTGGAACACACCGTCTCTACACCCCATACCCAATTTGTAGGCCTAATGCAGTGTAGTTTTCAACAACTACTTAAGAAGAGTCAGAAGATTGAAGCAATGGCGAGGAAACCTGGGGAACACCTTGGAGTGGAACACACCGTCTCTACACCCCATACCCAATTTGTAGGCCTAATGCAGTGTAGTTTTCAACAACTACTTAAGAAGAGTCAGAAGATCGAAGCAATGGCGAGGAAACCTGGGGAACACCTTGGAGTGGAACACACCGTCTCTACACCCTATACCCAATTTGTAGGCCTAATGCAGTGTAGTTTTCAACAACTACTAAACGAGAGTCAGAAGATCGAAGCAATGGCGAGGAAACCTGGGGAACACCTTGGAGTGGAACACACCGTCTCTACACCCCATACCCAATTTGTAGGCCTAATGCAGTGTAGTTTTCAACAACTACTAAACGAGAGTCAGAAGATCGAAGCAATGGCGAGGAAACCTGGGGAACACCTTGGAGTGGAACACACCGTCTCTACACCCCATACCCAATTTGTAGAAGAGTCAGAAGATCGAAGCAATGGCGAGGAAACCTGGGGAACACCTTGGAGTGAAACACACCGTCTCTACACCCTATACCCAATTTGTAGGCCTAATGCAGTGTAGTTTTCAACAACTACTAAACGAGAGTCAGAAGATCGAAGCAATGGCGAGGAAACCTGTGGAACACCTTGGAGTGGAACACACCGTCTCTACACCCCATACCCAATTTGTAGGCCTAATGCAGTGTAGTTTTCAACAACTACTAAACGAGTGTCGGAAGATCGAAGCAATGGCGAGGAAACCTGGGGAATACCTTGGAGTGGAACACAGCGTCTCTACACCCCATACCCAATTTGTAGGCCTAAAGCAGTGTAGTTTTCAACAACTACTAAACGAGAGTCGGAAGATCGAAGCAATGGCGAGGAAACCTGGGGAACACCTTGGAGTGGAACACACCGTCTCTACACCCCATACCCAATTTGTAGGCCTAATGCAGTGTAGTTTTCAACAACTACTTAAGAAGAGTCAGAAGATCGAAGCAATGGTGAGGAAACCTGGGGAACACCTTGGAGTGGAACACACCGTCTCTACACCCCATACCCAATTTGTAGGCCTAATGCAGTGTAGTTTTCAACAACTACTTAAGAAGAGCCAGAAGATCGAAGCAATGTAGACGAAACCTGGGGAACACCTTGGAGTGGAACACACCGTCTCTACACCCTATACCCAATTTGTAGGCCTAATGCAGTGTAGTTTTCAACAACTACTTAAGAAGAATCAGAAGATCGAAGCAATGGCGAGGAAACCTGGGGAACACCTTGGAGTGGAACACACCGTCTCTACACCCCATACCCAATTTGTAGGCCTAATGCAGTGTAGTTTTCAACAACTACTAAACGAGAGTCAGAAGATCGAAGCAATGGCGAGGAAACCTGGGGAACACCTTGGAGTGGAACACACCGTCTCTACACCCCATACCCAATTTGTAGGCCTAATGCAGTGTAGTTTTCAACAACTACTTAAGAAGAGTCAGAAGATTGAAGCAATGGCGAGGAAACCTGGGGAACACCTTGGAGTGGAAAACACCGTCTCTACACCCCATACCCAATTTGTAGGCCTAATGCAGTGTAGTTTTCAACAACTACTAAACGAGAGTCAGAAGATCGAAGCAATGTAGACGAAACCTGGGGAACACCTTGGAGTGGAACACACCGTCTCTACACCCCATACCCAATTTGTAGGCCTAATGCAGTGTAGTTTTCAACAACTACTAAACGAGAGTCGGAAGATCGAAGCAAAGGCGAGGAAACCTGAGGAACACCTTGGAGTGGAACACACCGTCTCTACACCCCATACCCAATTTGTAGGCCTAATGCAGTGTAGTTTTCAACAGCTACTTAAGAAGAGTCAGAAGATCGAAGCAATGTGGGTGAAACCTGGGGAACACCTTGGAGTGGAACACACCGTCTCTACACCCCATACCCAATTTGTAGGCCTAATGCAGTGTAGTTTTCAACAACTACTAAACGAGAGTCGGAAGATCGAAGCAATGGCGAGGAAACCTGGGGAACACCTTGGAGTGGAACACACCGTCTCTACACCCCATACCCAATTTGTAGGCCTAATGCAGTGTAGTTTTCAACAATTACTTAAGAAGAGTCAGAAGATTGAAGCAATGGCGAGGAAACCTGGGGAACACCTTGGAGTGGAACACACCGTCTCTACACCCCATACCCAATTTGTAGGCCTAATGCAGTGTAGTTTTCAACAACTACTTAAGAAGAGTCAGAAGATCGAAGCAATGTGGACGAAAGCTGGGGAACACCTTGGAGTGGAACACACCGTCTCTACACCCCATACCCAATTTGTAGGCCTAATGCAGTGTAGTTTTCAACAACTACTAAACGAGAGTCGGAAGATCGAAGCAATGGTGAGGAAACCTGGGGAACACCTTGGAGTGGAACACACCGTCTCTACACCCCATACCCAATTTGTAGGCCTAATGCAGTGTAGTTTTCAACAACTACTTAAGAAGAGTCAGAAGATCGAAGCAATGTGGACGAAACCTGGGGAACACCTTGGAGTGGAACACACCGTCTCTACACCCCATACCCAATTTGTAGGCCTAATGCAGTGTAGTTTTCAACAACTACTAAACGAGAGTCAGAAGATCGAAGTAATGTAGACGAAACCTGGGGAACACCTTGGAGTGGAACACACCGTCTCTACACCCCATACCCAATTTGTAGGCCTAATGCAGTGTAGTTTTCAACAATTACTTAAGAAGAGTCAGAAGATTGAAGCAATGGCGAGGAAACCTGGGGAACACCTTGGAGTGGAACACACCTTCTCTACACCCCATACCCAATTTGTAGGCCTAATGCAGTGTAGTTTTCAACAACTACTAAACGAGAGTCGGAAGATCGAAGCAATGGCGAGGAAACCTGGGGAACACCTTGGAGTGGAACACACCGTCTCTACACCCCATACCCAATTTGTAGGCCTAATGCAGTGTAGTTTTCAACAACTACTTAAGAAGAGTCAGAAGATTGAAGCAATGGCGAGGAAACCTGGGGAACACCTTGGAGTGGAACACACCGTCTCTACACCCCATACCCAATTTGTAGGCCTAATGCAGTGTAGTTTTCAACAATTACTTAAGAAGAGTCAGAAGATTGACGCAATGGCGAGGAAACCTGGGGAACACCTTGGAGTGGAACACACCGTCTCTACACCCCATACCCAATTTGTAGGCCTAATGCAGTGTAGTTTTCAACAACTACTTAAGAAGAGTCAGAAGATCGAAGCAATGTGGACGAAAGCTGGGGAACACCTTGGAGTGGAACACACCGTCTCTACACCCCATACCCAATTTGTAGGCCTAATGCAGTGTAGTTTTCAACAACTACTAAACGAGAGTCGGAAGATCGAAGCAATGGTGAGGAAACCTGGGGAACACCTTGGAGTGGAACACACCGTCTCTACACCCCATACCCAATTTGTAGGCCTAATGCAGTGTAGTTTTCAACAACTACTTAAGAAGAGTCAGAAGATCGAAGCAATGTGGACGAAACCTGGGGAACACCTTGGAGTGGAACACACCGTCTCTACACCCCATACCCAATTTGTAGGCCTAATGCAGTGTAGTTTTCAACAACTACTAAACGAGAGTCAGAAGATCGAAGTAATGTAGACGAAACCTGGGGAACACCTTGGAGTGGAACACACCGTCTCTACACCCCATACCCAATTTGTAGGCCTAATGCAGTGTAGTTTTCAACAATTACTTAAGAAGAGTCAGAAGATTGAAGCAATGGCGAGGAAACCTGGGGAACACCTTGGAGTGGAACACACCTTCTCTACACCCCATACCCAATTTGTAGGCCTAATGCAGTGTAGTTTTCAACAACTACTAAACGAGAGTCGGAAGATCGAAGCAATGGCGAGGAAACCTGGGGAACACCTTGGAGTGGAACACACCGTCTCTACACCCCATACCCAATTTGTAGGCCTAATGCAGTGTAGTTTTCAACAACTACTTAAGAAGAGTCAGAAGATTGAAGCAATGGCGAGGAAACCTGGGGAACACCTTGGAGTGGAACACACCGTCTCTACACCCCATACCCAATTTGTAGGCCTAATGCAGTGTAGTGTTCAACAACTACTAAACGAGAGTCAGAAGATCGAAGTAATGTAGACGAAACCTGGGGAACACCTTGGAGTGGAACACACCGTCTCTATACCCCATACCCAATTTGTAGGCCTAATGTAGTGTAGTTTTCAACAACTACTAAACGAGAGTCAGAAGATCGAAGCAATGTAGACGAAACCTGGGGAACACCTTGGAGTGGAACACACCGTCTCTACACCCCATACCCAATTTGTAGGCCTAATGCAGTGTAGTTTTCAACAACTACTTAAGAAGAGTGAGAAGATTGAAGCAATGGCGAGGAAACCTGGGGAACACCGTGGAGTGGAACACACCGTCTCTACACCCCATACCCAATTTGTAGGCCTAATGCAGTGTAGTTTTCAACAACTACTAAATGAGAGTCAGAAGATCAAAGCAATGTAGACGAAACCTGGGGAACACCTTGGAGTGGAACACACCGTCTCTACACCCCATACCCAATTTGTAGGCCTAATGCAGTGTAGTTTTCAACAACTACTTAAGAAGAGTGAGAAGATTGAAGCAATGGCGAGGAAACCTGGGGAACACCGTGGAGTGGAACACACCGTCTCTACACCCCATACCCAATTTGTAGGCCTAATGCAGTGTAGTTTTCAACAACTACTAAATGAGAGTCAGAAGATCAAAGCAATGTAGACGAAACCTGGGGAACACCTTGGAGTGGAACACACCGTCTCTACACCCCATACCCAATTTGTAGGCCTAATGCAGTGTAGTTTTCAACAAGTACTAAACGAGAGTCGGAAGATCGAAGCAATGGCGAGGAAACCTGGGGAACACCTTGGAGTGGAACACACCGTCTCTACACCCCATACCCAATTTGTAGGCATAATGCAGTGTAGTTTTCAACAACTACTAAACGAGTGTCGGAAGATCGAAGCAATGGCGAGGAAACCTGGGGAACACCTTGGAGTGGAACACACCGTCTCTACACCCCATACCCAATTTGTAGGACTAATGCAGTGTAGTGTTCAACAACTACTAAACGAGAGTCAGAAGATCGAAGTAATGTAGACGAAACCTGGGGAACACCTTGGAGTGGAACACACCGTCTCTACACCCCATACCCAATTTGTAGGCCTAATGCAGTGTAGTTTTCAACAACTACTAAACGAGAGTCGGAAGATCGAAGCAATGGCGAGGAAACCTGGGGAACACCTTGGAGTGGAACACACCGTCTCTACACCCCATACCCAATTTGTAGGCCTAATGCAGTGTAGTTTTCAACAATTACTTAAGAAGAGTCAGAAGATTGAAGCAATGGCGAGGAAACCTGGGGAACACCTTGGAGTGGAACACACCGTCTCTACACCCCATACGCAATTTGTAGGCCTAATGCAGTGTAGTTTTCAACATCTACTTAAGAAGAGTCAGAAGATCGAAGCAATGTGGACGAAAGCTGGGGAACACCTTGGAGTGGAACACACCGTCTCTACACCCCATACCCAATTTGTAGGCCTAATGCAGTGTAGTTTTCAACAACTACTAAACGAGAGTCGGAAGATCGAAGCAATGGCGAGGAAACCTGGGGAACACCTTGGAGTGGAACACACCGTCTCTACACCCCATACCCAATTTGTAGGCCTAATGCAGTGTAGTTTTCAACAACTACTTAAGAAGAGTCAGAAGATCGAAGCAATGTGGACGAAAGCTGGGGAACACCTTGGAGTGGAACACACCGTCTCTACACCCCATACCCAATTTGTAGGCCTAATGCAGTGTAGTTTTCAACAACTACTAAACGAGAGTAGGAAGATCGAAGCAATGGCGAGGAAACCTGGGGAACACCTTGGAGTGGAACACACCGTCTCTACACCCCATACCCAATTTGTAGGCCTAATGCAGTGTAGTTTTCAACAACTACTTAAGAAGAGTCAGAAGATTGAAGCAATGGCGAGGAAACCTGGGGAACACCTTGGATTGGAACACACCGTCTCTACACCCCATACCCAATTTGTAGGCCTAATGCAGTGTAGTTTTCAACAACTACTTAAGAAGAGTCAGAAGATTGAAGCAATGGCGAGGAAACCTGGGGAACACCTTGGAGTGGAACACACCGTCTCTACACCCCATACCCAATTTGTAGGCCTAATGCAGAGTAGTGTTCAACAACTACTAAACGAGAGTCAGAAGATCGAAGTAATGTAGACGAAACCTGGGGAACACCTTGGAGTGGAACACACCGTCTCTACACCCCATACCCAATTTGTAGGCCTAATGCAGTGTAGTTTTCAACAACTACTAAATGAGAGTTGGAAGATCGAAGCAATGGCGAGGAAACCTGGGGAACACCTTGGAGTGGAACACACCGTCTCTACACCCCATACCCAATTTGTAGGCCTAATGCAGTGTAGTTTTCAACAACTACTTAAGAAGAGTCAGAAGATTGAAGCAGTGGCGAGGAAACCTGGGGAACACCGTGGAGTGGAACACACCGTCTCTACACCCCATACCCAATTTGTAGGCCTAATGCAGTGTAGTTTTCAACAACTACTAAATGAGAGTCAGAAGATCAAAGCAATGTAGACGAAACCTGGGGAACACCTTGGAGTGGAACACACCGTCTCTACACCCCATACCCAATTTGTAGGCCTAATGCAGTGTAGTTTTCAACAACTACTAAACGAGAGTCGGAAGATCGAAGCAATGGCGAGGAAACCTGGGGAACACCTTGGAGTGGAACACACCGTCTCTACACCCCATACCCAATTTGTAGGCCTAATGCAGTGTAGTGTTCAACAACTACTAAACGAGAGTCAGAAGATCGAAGTAATGTAGACGAAACCTGGGGAACACCTTGGAGTGGAACACACCGTCTCTACACCCCATACCCAATTTGTAGGCCTAATGCAGTGTAGTTTTCAACAACTACTAAACGAGAGTTGGAAGATCGAAGCAATGGCGAGGAAACCTGGGGAACACCTTGGAGTAGAACACACCGTCTCTACACCCCATACCCAATTTGTAGGCCTAATGCAGTGTAGTTTTCAACAACTACTTAAGAAGAGTCAGAAGATTGAAGCAATGGCGAGGAAACCTGGGGAACACCGTGGAGTGGAACACACCGTCTCTACACCCCATACCCAATTTGTAGGCCTAATGCAGTGTAGTTTTCAACAACTACTAAATGAGAGTCAGAAGATCGAAGCAATGTAGACGAAACCTGGGGAACACCTTGGAGTGGAACACACCGTCTCTACACCCCATACCCAATTTGTAGGCCTAATGCAGTGTAGTTTTCAACAACTACTAAACGAGAGTCGGAAGATCGAAGCAATGGCGAGGAAACCTGGGGAACACCTTGGAGTGCAACAAACCGTCTCTACACCCCATACCCAATTTGTAGGCCTAATGCAGTGTAGTTTTCAACAACTACTTAAGAAGAGTCAGAAGATCGAAGCAATGGTGAGGAAACCTGGGGAACACCTTGGAGTGGAACACACCGTCTCTACACCCCATACCCAATTTGTAGGCCTAATGCAGTGTAGTTTTCAACAACTACTTAAGAAGAGCCAGAAGATCGAAGCAATGTAGACGAAACCTGGGGAACACCTTGGAGTGGAACACACAGTCTCTACACCCCATACCCAATTTGTAGGCCTAATGCAGTGTAGTTTTCAACAACTACTTAAGAAGAATCAGAAGATCGAAGCAATGGCGAGGAAACCTGGGGAACACCTTGGAGTGGAACACACCGTCTCTACACCCCATACCCAATTTGTAGGCCTAATGCAGTGTAGTTTTCAACAACTACTAAACGAGAGTCAGAAGATCGAAGCAATGGCGAGGAATCCTGGGGAACACCTTGGAGTGGAACACACCGTCTCTACACCCCATACCCAATTTGTAGGCCTAATGCAGTGTAGTTTTCAACAACTACTTAAGAAGAGTCAGAAGATTGAAGCAATGGCGAGGAAACCTGGGGAACACCTTGGAGTGGAACACACCGTCTCTACACCCCATACCCAATTTGTAGGCCTAATGCAGTGTAGTGTTCAACAACTACTAAACGAGAGTCAGAAGATCGAAGTAATGTAGACGAAACCTGGGGAACACCTTGGAGTGGAACACACCGTCTCTACACCCCATACCCAATTTGTAGGCCTAATGCAGTGTAGTTTTCAACAACTACTAAACGAGAGTTGGAAGATCGAAGCAATGGCGAGGAAACCTGGGGAACACCTTGGAGTGGAACACACCGTCTCTACACCCCATACCCAATTTGTAGGCCTAATGCAGTGTAGTTTTCAACAACTACTTAAGAAGAGTCAGAAGATTGAAGCAATGGCGAGGAAACCAGGGGAACACCGTGGAGTGGAACACACCGTCTCTACACCCCATACCCAATTTGTAGGCCTAATGCAGTGTAGTTTTCAACAACTACTAAATGAGAGTCAGAAGATCGAAGCAATGTAGATGAAACCTGGGGAACACTTTGGAGTGGAACACACCGTCTCTACACCTCATACCCAATTTGTAGGCCTAATGCAGTGTAGTTTTCAACAACTACTAAACGAGAGTCGGAAGATTAAAGCAATGGCGAGGAAACCTGGGGAACACCTTGGAGCGGCAGACACCGTTAATAGGCCCTACCGAATTAGTAGCCCCAATGCATTTTTCAAATTCCTAGAGGCTGAAAACCAGACTATTGACGCTCAACTTTTCTCAAAGGAGGACAGCTGTATTGGGTGGCGCAGACTGACACAGGTAGTAGGCCATAAACCAAAAATGTGGCTCAATGCAGTTTAAAAAAGGTAACAGGGGTACACAGGTAGCATTGGTCTGGTCAGTGGAGGACTATTTCAATTATGGACCGCAGACAGACTTTGTACGCCTACTATTAAAAAAAGGAAGCTCTATGCAATTAAAAATAGGTTCCAGGGGTACACGGGTAGCAGTGGTGTGGTCATTGGAGAAGTATTGGAAGGCCCAACCTAACAAAATTTGGCTGTAGGCACTTTAAAATTGGTTCCAGGGGTACACGGGCAGCAGTGGTGTGGTCAGCGGAGGACAATTTGAATTAGGGACTGCAGACAGACTTTGTAGGCTGTCCCCTGTGGACCATGCATCCAACACATTAACCCAGTGCGCCGTAATGGACATGTAACTTTTTGTGGACATGCCTACTGATCCATGCGTCTCTTGTCAGGTGCACCTTTCTACTGTTTGATTGCCTGAGTGCTATGACAATGCAGACTTTTTCATGCTGGTGGAGGGTTGGGATGGCTTTTCTCGCAAAAGAAGTGTCGACTGGGTAGCTTGAACCGTGGTACAGAGTAGTTCATCTGGGCTTTATAAATACAAAACAAAGAAAAAAGTAGGCTCCATGCACTTTCAGCTGTGTTCCAGGGGTACACGGCCAGCATTGGTCTGGTCAGTGGAGAACTATTGGAAGGAGGGCCCGCAGACAGGCTTCGAAGGCCTAACATAAAAAAATTGGGCTGTAGGCACTTTATAATTGGTACCAGGGGTACACGGGCAGCAGTGGTCTGGTCAGTGGAGGACTATTGGAAGGAGGGCCCGCAGACAGGCTTCGAAGTCGTAACATAATAAAATTGGGCTGTAGGCACTTTAAAATTGGTTCCAGGGGTACACGGGCAGCAGTGGTCTGGTCAGTGGAGGACTAGTGGAAGGAGGGACCGCAGACAGGCTTCGAAGGCCTAACATAAAAAAATTGGGCTGTTGGCACTTTATAATTGGTACCAGGGGTACACGGGCAGCAGTGGTCTGGTCAGTGGAGGACTAGTGGAAGGAGGGACCGCAGACAGGCGTAGTAGGCCTAACATAATAAAATTGGGCTGTAGACACTTGGAATTCTCTTGCAGGGGTACACAGGCAGCATTGGTGTTGTCAGCGGAGGCCGATTGTAATGAGTGTCTGCCAGTTAGTAGTCTCAAACAATAAATACATGTTAATGTCTCGCATTACAACAAAACGAAAACACTAAAGGGTGCAATCATTAGGTACAGGGGTGGGCTCCTCTGCGTAGTTTCAGACCTAGTAATTTGGGGCAAAGTATTTACTTGGGTTAATATAGGACACTGCCTCTGACTATGTTAAGTACCATCATACATGGAGTATAGCTAAGGCATATAATGAAATAAGCCGTGTCTATATCCTCAGGATCAAGTATAACAATAGCTGTGGAGGATATCCGTTATATAAAACGTAACTTTTAATACATCTAGTTAAAATATGGATCCTAACAAACACAAACAAAAAGAAAAAAACGTGCTCAAGTGAAACACTGCTCAAGGTAAAAAATTGGAGCAGTCTTACCAATTGGACGGACGTATAAGGGAAATCCCTCAGATTGTAGAAGGAAGGTGGTACCAATTGTAGTAGCCAGGTAAGAGGGTAGGGAAATATGTCACCACTGCCTTCCCTGTGCACCCTCCACGAGCTCCTGTCCTGACAAGGACAAGCCCCAAGTAGATCCTGCTATGGATACCCACCAACCAAAAAAAGAAAAAAAGAAAATAATGTCTCTTATCTCCCAACGCGTTTCAACTCCGATGGGGGAGAATCATCAGGGGAGTTGTATGAGTCACGACCAATGGGTCTACAATAGTCCACAGAAAAAATAATCAAATCTCATTCATGAGGGTCCGTATAAAGCCTGGGTCCCGCAGTGGCAAGGAATACCCATGTGAGGTTAACAGATGTCAGTTGTGTCCGCAACTTGTAAAGAGTCCCTGCATGCTGATCAAAGTACCCTCCCTATATAGCCCCCCCCTTTACGTCAGCTGTTCAGAATGATTACCCCAATGAATGGGTTGGTAATACATACTCTGTTCAATGCCGTGTGTGCTATTTCGCCGCATGGTGGGCAGTTCCGGTCGCTAGAACGCTTGTTACCGGAAGTATAGACGCCATATTGCGCGCGTCATTTCCGCCCACCATATTATCGGAGCCGAATGGCGCTCCCTATAATCTCTCGTGCCGCCGAGCGGCACCAACACTCGATACCGGAAGTTTAGACGCCATATTGGAAGCGTCACTTCCGCCCACCATATTGTCGGAGCACAGTGCTCCCCATAGTCCGTTCTGTCGCTGGGGAGTACCAGCCGCCATAGCACACTTAACCGGTGACTACGAAACCATATTGAGGGCGTAGGTATCGTCCACCATTATCCCGGAGCACGCAACCCCCCTAAATACATTGTAATACCCAATAGTGGGATAATTCCGGCCACCATCCGTACACCCTCGGAAACTTCAGTGCCCTGTATGAGGCATAATACTCGCCCACCGTATTATCAGGGCACAATGCTCACACTATTTGTGAACATTATTATATATATATTATCCATGTCCATTGATGTACCACATAGACCTTCAATAACCAGTACAAGCACACTATATATTGGGTGTCCCATGGGCACATGTTCTTTCTGAATATAAATATACCAATGAACACCATCAATATAGCAACTCTTTGTATCCACATATGGGTGCAGAAGAAGTCAAGTGGCCTGGTAGTAATTTGCTAAGAGGAGAGGGGGGGGGAGGGGGGTGGAGGGGCATAAGAACAAGGAGGTGTCAGCATGCAAGGCGCATCGGTTACTATATTAGTTAGGTCCTTAAACGAATTCCATGCTGAAATGGGAGAAAAGAAAACCCAAATGGATCCCCATTATATGCAGTCCCTGGAAATCACAATAGAAATGAGCAGTGGCTCCATTGCTATATAATAGATACAGAAAAAAAGACTAATTTTGTTTTCTTTGGCCGTTCTCGCAGCTTCAAGTCCTTAGACAGAAATCAAATATGGAGATGGAACAGATATGTGAATTACCTCCCAATACATATGTACAGATATCTCAAAGGAAAAGGGGGAATAAAACTCAGTAACAACTAATAACCCACGTCTCAGAACAAAGGCATACAATGAGAAAGTACACTTATAACTGTAAAGAGGGAGGGGGACAAAAAAGAGAGAGAGAGAGAGAGGAGAAGGAAATTATCAGGGGGAGCTTATTATAAAAAACATCCAAAATTGATCTGATCATTCAGACCTCTGGGGTGGCAAGTATCAAGCACAAATATCCAACTGGCTTCTTTCTGAAGCAACAATCTGTCCAAGTCACCACCTCTAGCTGGCGTATCAATTCTGTCAATCCCCATAAATCGTATGGCTCTAAGATCTCCTCCATGTATGTTATTAACATGTTTAGCAATTGGGGTATCCCTGTGATTTCGTATGTCTTCCAAATGCTCCCCCACCCTCCTCCTCAATTCTCTAGTTGTTTTCCCTACATACGTAATGCCACATTGGCACAGAGCTCGATAGACAACTCCTGTGCTCTTGCAATTCACGAATTTCTTTAGTTTAAAAGTCTCTTGTGTATTCTCATTATAAAACTCCTTGCCTGTATTTATTGAGTCACACGCTACGCATCCGCCACACCTAAAGCATCCCGCTGGTCTCTGTGGGAGCCAAGTAGTCCCCCTAGGTGTAGTAAAGTGACTATGGACGAGTCTATCACCCAAGGTCCTGGCCCTACGGTAAGTAATAACTGGTTCTGTTCCCAAGGTGTCTCTCAGGTCCTCATCCATCCTGAGAATATCCCAGTGTTTTCTGATGATGTTTTTGACCGATGATGCACCGTTGTCATATGTACAGATGATTCTAGTTGTTCTTGAGGGTTCGGTCTCCTCCCTTCGGGGTATTAGGAGGTTCCCCCTTTCCTGTTGGTTAGCATAACGAAATGCCTCCCGCAGGATTCGATCCGGGTACCCTCTAGCCAAAAATCTCTGTCTCAGGTCATCGGCCATCACTTTAAAGTCCCTCTGATTAGAACAGTTGCGTCGTAGTCGCAAGTAATGGCCCTTTGGGATGCCTTTCTTTAGGGAATAGGGATGATTACTGTCCCACCTCAAAAGCGAGTTGGTTGCGGTGGGCTTCCTATATATGGTACTCTCCAAGTGTTCTCCATCCTGTGATTTGGAGATCAATACATCCAGGAAAGGTAACTGAAATTCTTGTATATCATAAGTAAATTTGAGTCCCACCCCATTGTTGTTAAGGGATTCGATGAATTGATTAAACACATCCCTGGATCCTCTCCATATCACAAAAATGTCATCAATATACCTGACCCATAAATCAATATGGGCCAGGTATTGGGCGTGTGACTCAGAAAAGACGATGCAGTCCTCCCACCAGCCCAGGAACAGATTGGCGTACGTGGGCGCACAGGGATTACCCATAGCGGTGCCCCTGATCTGGTGGAAGGTTCTGCCGTCAAAAGTAAAATAGTTGTTACTGAGTACAAACTCCAAAAGAGTCAGAATGAGTTTGTTATGGGCATTGAATTGACAACCCCTAGTGTTAAGGAAATGGCGCACACCCCCAATCCCATGTTCATGTGGGATTGAGGAGTACAAGGCCTCAACATCAATACTCGCAAGCAATGTGCCTGGTTCCAGGGAAATACCCTCCAACTTACGGAGCAGGTCCATCGTGTCCCTGATATACGACGGGAGTGATACCACAAATGGTCTAAGTACATCATCCAAATAGATACCAACATTCTGTCCAACACTCCCTATGCCGGACACGATGGGCCTGCCCCTCAGAGGGTCCAGACCCTTATGGACCTTCGGCAAGGCATAAAAAGTAGCCATAACTGGATGGCGGGGTAGAAGGAAGGATAGTTCATCTTCACTAATGAGCATATCATCTTTCGCTTTTGTTAAAATCACCCCAAGAGTTTTTACACAGTCACCAACTGGGTTGGAGGTCACCCGTGTATATGTGGTACGATCATTTAGGAGCGATAGACAAAGATCTCTATATTTGTCTACATCCATCACGACCACATTCCCTCCTTTGTCGGATGGCTTTAGGATCAGAGATGTATCTGTTTCTAGGTTACGGAGTGCTGTCATCTGTTCCTAGTCAGATTATGCCTAGACTCATTTGTAGCATGTCTTTTGATATCGGCAATGCTAAGATTAAGAAAGACATCTATTGCCGATAAATCGCCCCCTATCGGTGCCATTTTCTTAATTGTATTTTTGAGCTGGGTGAATGGGCCACATCCATTGCTGTTATCATGTACTATATCTAAACCCGCCAAAAGTCGTACATCCGATAACATGTCCTGTGGGATATTAAGATCACCACACATTCTTCTGTCCTTAAGTTTGAAAAATGTATGCCATCTAAGTTTACGGACAAAAAGGTTAAGATCTTTCACCATTTCGAAAACCTTAAAATCCGTACTTGGAACAAAAGAGAGTCCTTTGGACAGTACCGCCATTTCTGCTGTGGATAACTGTCTACTAGATAAGTTCAGAACCTGTGACTCTCCTCCCTGTTGAGGGGGGTCTGGCTCCGGAGTTGGTAAGGCCGATCTAAAAAACCTATTCGTGGGTTAGAAGTGTGGTATTTGTTACCCCTTCGATAGTTGCCTCCTCTCCCCCTATTACGACCCTTAGAGTAGTTACTTCTACCCTCAGCGTCTGAAATATCCGTTTCTGTGGAGGACAGATCAGTCTCTCTGTCCCTCTCTGTTCTATCCACTGCTACTTGGTAAACCTTTCCCTCTTTAAAATCCTGCAGGTCTCTGAGAAATTGTTTGTGTTTTCTCTCTTTGAGATTATACTGGAACTTTTCAATGGAATTTTGCAGTTGACTTTCCGTAACGGTAAAGTCACTTTCAGATTTGAATTTTTTTGTAATTTCAACGTGTTCTTTAAGTTTGTTATTTAATTTTTCAAGATTAATTTTCTCCTCGTTTGCCAGTATCTGCATAAATCTCAGAGAGCTGCAGGTAGCCTCTTTTTCCCAGAGGCTCATAAGTTGGGGGGTCCTACACCGTGTAGCTGGGAGCAGGGGGATACGTAGTCCCCTTGGGACGATGCCGTGTTTTATGTAATTTTCTAAACTTTGTAGTTCCAACCACGAGACTATCTGCTCCCTATAGATTCTGTTCAAATCCTTGAACGCTGAAGTATATGTGGGAGTATATTTTTTGGGGGCAAATTCCTTTTCTGAAAAAATATCCCTGGCTTCAGTAAGCCATGACTCTGTATCCGGACCTGTCGCCAAAAAACCAGCCATAACAAAAACACAAAGCTAATAGAGTATAGCTAAGGCATATAATGAAATAAGCCGTGTCTATATCCTCAGGATCAAGTATAACAATAGCTGTGGAGGATATCCATTATATAAAACGTAACTTTTAATACATCTAGTTAAAATATGGATCCTAACAAACACAAACAAAAAGAAAAAAACGTGCTCAAGTGAAACAGTGCTCAAGGTAAAAAATTGGAGCAGTCTTACCAATTGGACGGACGTATAAGGGAAATCCCTCAGATTGTAGAAGGGAGGTGGTACCAATTGTAGTAGCCAGGTAAGAGGGTAGGGAAATATGTCACCACTGCCTTCCCTGTGCACCCTCCACGAGCTCCTGTCCTGACAAGGACAGGCCCCAAGTAGATCCTGCTATGGATACCCACCAACCAAAAAAAGAAAATAATGTCTCTTATCTCCCAACGCGTTTCAACTCCGATGGGGGAGAATCATCAGGGGAGTTGTATGAGTCACGACTAGTGTTGAGCATTCCGATACCGCAAGTATCGGGTATCGGCCGATATTTGCGGTATCGGAATTCCGATACCGAATTCCGATACTTCCCGCGTATCGGATACCGGAATCGGAAGTTCCCAGAATTCAAACAGAACGCAGCAGCCAATGAGGAATGATTGGAAGTGTGGGCACATCCTGTTTAGCATGGTGGGCATGTAAGTACTGGCAAGGCTGTGATTGGCTGCTGAAATTATGTCACTCTGCACTATAAAAAACGCTGCCGCCATTTTGCGCTCACTCTGCTGTGATTTCAGTTAGGGACAGGACGCTGTGTTCTAACTGAGGGCCAGTTGAGCTAGCTAATTGCTTTATTTTCCTTTCCAAAGGCTAATTTAGCAAAACGCTGTGTGTTCTTCACTGTTCACCTTGCTCTTGCCTTGCAGCGCTGTTTTAACAGCGTTCTGCAAGGTCTCTGTGTGTGTGTGTGTGCAGCTCACTCTGTAGTCTGTGTGCAGCCATATACCCGGTTGTATTCAGCTCAGGGGGGGTTCACACTGCCTCACACAGTTGTCCTTTTTTGCTCATAGTGCAGCCTGCTGCACATTTTTTCTCAAATTTCCTATTAGTGTTTTTCCACCCGTCTCCAGCTAAATTGTGGAAAAACACTACATAGGATAACCTAGAGGGGGGTTTTTGGGCCTTGCAGCGCCGTTGTCTGCACGGTCTCCGTGTGAGCCCAGCTCGCCCTGTAGTCTGTGTGCAGCCATAGCCGGTTGGATTCAGCTCAGGGTTCGTTACTGGCTCATACCTTGAGAAAAAATTTCCTTTCTTTCAAATAGTGCAGCCTGTTTAAAAATTTTAAAAAAAATTCCCTATTAGTGTTTTTCCACCTGTCTCCAGCTAAATAGTGGAAAAACACTACATAGGATAACCTAGAGGGGGTTTATTGGGCCTTGCAGCGCCGTTTACAGCTGTCTGCACGGTCTCTGTGTGAGCGCAGCTCGCCCTGTAGTCTGTGTGCAGCTATAGCCGGTTGGATTCAGCTCAGGGTGCGTTACTGCCTCATACCTTGAAAAACAATTTCCTTTTTTTCAAATAGTGCAGCCTGTTTAAAATTAAAAAAAAAAAATTCCTATTAGTGTCTTTCCACCCGTCTCCAGCTAAATAGTGGAAAAACACTACATAGGATAACCTAGAGGAGGGTTTTTTGGCCTTGCAGCGCCGTTTACGGCTGTCTGCACGGTCTCCGTGTGATTTAAACTAGCTCTGTAGCCCGATCTGCACAAAAAAAAAAGTAAAGTTCACCAAACACAACTTAACACTTGTGTAGGCCACATTTGAAAAATAATAAAGTTTAGTCCACACTTTACAACATTAGTGTTTCTTACACCTGTTAGGAGGAGCATTTCAGGAATAAGCACGCTAAGGCCTTAGTACTTTTCTGCTTATCTTTATCTGTCAACCAAGATGAAGAGGGCAGGGAGTAAGGCACGTGGGCGTGGGCGCGGAGCAGGGAGAGGAGCAGGGAGAGGACGTGGTGATTCTGTGCCTGCTGCGGGCGCCGGTGACTCGTCGTCACTCAGTTTCAGCAGGGAACAGTCCTTCATGCGCAGCTTTGTCGGAGAGCGCCGTGCACCACTGCTGCGTGAAGACCAAATTGAAGCCGTTGTCGGGTGGATGGCAGCTAACGCCTCGGCATCGACTTCAGTTAGTGCCACATCCTCTCAGGCACAGAGCACTGGAGAGCAGCCATCTGTCTCTTCACCACCTGCCAAATTGGCCAGGCAGTCAGAGAGCCCAGGACAGGAGCCGTCTCTACTTCTGTTCTCTGTATCTCTTGGCTTGGAAACAGGGGGCCAGCCAAGCAGCATTGGAGAAATGGAAGAAGAGGCAGTGTGCAGTGATGCCCAACAGCTTTTTCTCTCTGACTCTGAAGAGGCAGGCGGGCCAGTGCCTCCGGTGACCACAGCGCAGTACGCATCTGATGATGAAACTCAGGTGCCGCTTTCTGATGCGTACTGTGCTGCCGAGACTACCCAGGAGGAGCAGTTGGTGGCAGAGGGTAGTGGAGATGATGAGGTCCTTGACCCATCGTGGCGTGAGGAACAGGAAGGTGGTGGGAGCAGCTCTGAGGAAGAGCTTCCCCTTACGGGCCAAAGAGGGAGAGGGAGGGGGAAGACTGCGGAGCCTGTAGCCTCCACTTTGGCACCCGTTAGGAGCCTGTCTCTTTCCAAAGCCAAAAAGGGCGCTCCCAAGACTTGCAGTGCCTGGTCCTTTTTTGACACAGTTGCAGATGACATTTGTTTTGTCAAATGCAAGCTGTGTCATCAGAAAGTAAAAAGAGGTAAAAGTGTCAGCAACCTCAATACCACAAATATGTGGAAACATGTGCGGACCAGGCACGCGGTGGAGTTACAGAAACACAGTGAAGACGTAGGCCAACCAACAGCGGCAGCTACCACCTCTTCATCTCGTGTTGCCTCTTCCTCCACTGTTGTCCAGAGACCTAGTGTAATTCCACCCACAGCACCACCTTCCCAGTCATCCTCACACTCCCAGTCTACTCTACAGCCATCGGTAGTACAGGCATGGGAGAAAAGGCGGGCATTCTCGGCCAACCACCCCCGAGCACAGGCTCTAAATGCAAGCATTGCCAAACTGTTGTCCCTGGAAATGCTCTCGTTCAGGCTGGTGGAGACTGACAGCTTCCGTGACTTGATGGCATTGGCAGTCCCACAGTACAAGGTGCCCAGCCGCTTTTACTTCAGCAGGCAGGCTGTCCCTGCCCTGCACAGGCATGTTGAGGCAAACATAAAACATGCGCTACTGAATGCCGTCAGTAGCAAGGTCCACCTCACCACCGATGCGTGGACCAGTCAGCATGGACAGGGGCGATATGTTTCCCTCACTGCCCATTGGGTTAGTGTTGTTAAGCCAGGTACAGATCGTGCGAGTGGCGCAGGACGTGTCCTGCCCACTCCAAGGATTGCAGGAATCCAGTCTGTACACATCGACTCCTCCTCTTACACCAGTTCCTCAGATTCCTCTCTGCAGGATCCGTCACAGTCCACCTCCACATGGACCCGTGAACGTTTACCTATGACCGACATGAGCACAGCCGTGGCCAAACGTCAGCAGGCCATCTTGAAACTAGTTTCATTGGGGCATCGAAGCCACACAGCGCAGGAGCTCTGGAATGCCATCAAGCAGGAGAGCGATGTGTGGTTACTGCCAGCGAATCTCCAGCCAGGCATGGTAGTGTGTGACAATGGCCGAAATCTGGTGGCAGCTTTGGCCCTTGGCAACCTCACTCACATCCCATGTCTGGCACATGTGCTCAATTTGGTTGTGCAGAGTTTTCTGAGGGACTATCCGGATCTTGATGCCCTGCTGCACAAGGTCCGCCTAGAGTGTGCTCACTTGCGGCGTTCCAGCTTGGCCAGATCCCGCATTGCTGCTCTGCAGCGCCGATTCCGCCTTCCGGAACACCGCATCATATGTGACCTACCTACCCGGTGGAATTCCACGTTACATATGTTGGAGCGGTTGTGTGAGCAGCAGCAAGCAGTTATGGAGTACCAGCTGCATCAGGCGCAAAGAAGTCGCAGTCAGCGCCGATCAGACTTCACAACCACAGAGTGGGCCACTGTGAAGGACGTCTGCCAGGTTTTGCGTCCTTTTGATTATTCCACGCGGATGGCAAGTGCAGATGATGCACTAGTCAGCATGACTGTCCCCCTTATCTGCCTGCTTCAGCAAACTTTGCAAGGGTTAAGGGATGATGTTGTGGAAGAGGTGGAGGATGAGGAGTCACCTTTTCCATCAGCTTCTGGAGAGTCAGCGCCACGTGGTTCCTCACAAAGGGGTACGCAGGGGCCAATTTGTGAGGAGGATGAGGAGGAGTCAATGGAGGAGGAAGAGCTCCGTCCAGAGGAGGGAGCGACACAATTGTCCAGTGGTCAGTGTGTACAGCGAGGGTGGGGTGATGACGAGCGGGCAGAGATCATGTCTCAAGCAGGGGACAGCGTTTCTGGGCCAGTTGGCACTCTGCAGCACATGGTGGATTTCATGCTGCAGTGCCTGAGAAATGACCGCCGCATCGACCACATTCTCAACATGCCTGATTATTGGGTGTTCACCCTCCTCGATCCTCGCTACCGGGACAACGTCCAAAACCTCATCCCTGCGTTGACCCGGGAGCGTAAATTGCGGGAGTACCACGACACACTGGTGAATTCCATCATCTTCTCCTGTCCAACTGAGAGGAGTGCTGCTAGTGCTTTACAAAGCAGCTCAGTGCGTCGAGGCAGTGGGGGAGGCTCTGCCCAAAGAGGGAGCAGAAGCAGTGCCTCTGCCCAAGGCAAGCCCAGTATGGCACAACCCTGGCACACTTTTGTGTGCCCGCCCCAAATGTCTACACCATCACCGGCGGCTCCAGTCAGCAGGAGGCAACGGTTCCGTCAGATGGTGACAGACTACATGGCTTGCCCTCTTACTGTACTCCCAGACGGCTCTTCCCCGTTCAAGTTTTGGGTCTCTAAGCTGGATACATGGCCAGAGCTAAGCCAGTATGCATTGGAGGTGCTGGCTTGCCCTGCGGCTAGTGTCTTATCGGAACGTGTCTTTAGTGCCGCAGGTGGTGTACTAACAGACCGTCGCATGCGACTATCCTCCGATAACTGTTGTGAATTCTGTGGCTGAATTCACTCCTGTGGTCACAAGTGGTATTGCAGCCTCTGGGCTTCCTCCCTCAGGTGTTTTGGTGAGCTCGTTGGCTGCCTTGCTATTTAACTCCACCTGAGTCTGTCTTCCTTGCTCCTTGTCAATGTTCCAGTGTTGGATCTGAGCTCCTGGATCTTTCCTGTGGCCTGCTGCTCTGCTAGATAAGTGTTACTTTGTTTTTGTTTCCGTTTTTTCTGTCCAGCTGTGCTATTCTCTTTTGCTGGAAGCTCTGAGACGCAAAGGGTGCACCGCCGTGCCGTTAGTTCGGCACGGTGGGTCTTTTTGCCCCCCTTTGCGTGGTTCTGCTTTAGGGTTTTTTGTAGACTGCATAGTTCTCTTTGCTATCCTCACTCTGTCTAGAATATCGGGCCTCACTTTGCTGAATCTATTTCATTCCTACGTTTTGTCTTTTCATCTTGCTAACAGTCATTATATGTGGGGGGCTGCCTATTCCTTTGGGGTATTTCTCTGAGGCAAGTCAGGCTTGTATTTCTATCTTCAGGCTAGTCAGCTCCTCAGGCAGTGCCGAGTTGCATAGGTAGTGTTAGGCGCAATCCACTGCTGCTTTTAGTTGTGTGAGGATAGGTTCAGGTATTGCAGTCTGCAGAGATTCCACGTCTCAGAGCTTGTTCTATTGTTTTTGGGTTATTGCCATATCACTGTATGTGCGCTGATTACTGCACACTGTGTTGCCTGATAGCACAGCATAACAGTACAAGGAGCCCAAACCAATGATTCTCAATAGAGGGAAAAAAGAAGTCCTGACATCATTTTTTTTTTCTCCTCAGCTCTGTCTTCAGTTTTTTTTTTTTTTTTTTCCCCTAGACATTAGAGTGCTTCAGGACACAGCTGTGGACATGGATATTCAGGCTCTGTGCTCCTCAATGGATAATCTCGTTATAAATGTACAAAAGATTCAAGATACAATTGATCAGAAATCTATGCTAGAACCAAGAATTCCTATTCCTGATTTGTTTTTTGGTGACAGAACAAAGTTCCTGAGCTTCAAAAATAATTGTAAGCTATTTCTGGCCTTGAAACCTCATTCTTCTGGTAATCCTATTCAACAGGTTTTGATTATTATTTCTTTTTTGCGCGGCGACCCTCAAGACTGGGCGTTTTCTCTTGCGCCAGGAGACCCTGCATTGAGTAATGTTGATGCGTTTTTCCAGGCGCTTGGATTGCTTTACGATGAGCCTAATTCAGTGGATCAGGCTGAGAAAAATTTGCTGGCTTTATGCCAGGGTCAGGATGATGTAGAAGTATATTGTCAGAAATTTAGGAAGTGGTCAGTACTTACTCTGTGGAATGAATCTGCGCTGGCAGCTTTGTTCAGAAAGGGTCTCTCTGAAGCTCTTAAGGATGTCATGGTGGGATTTCCTATGCCTGCTGGTTTGAATGAGTCTATGTCCTTGGCCATTCAGATCGGTCGTCGCTTGCGCGAGCGTAAATCTGTGCACCATCTGGCGGTATTGTCTGAGAGTAAACCTGAGCCTATGCAGTGCGACAGGACTATGACTAAAGTTGAACGGCAAGAACACAGACGTCTGAACAGGCTGTGTTTCTACTGTGGTGATTCCACTCATGCTATTTCTGATTGTCCTAAGCGCACTAAGCGGTCCGCTAGGTCTGCCGTCATTGGTACTGTACAGTCCAAATTCCTTCTGTCCATTACCTTGATATGCTCTTTGTCATCGTATTCTGTCATGGCGTTTGTGGATTCAGGCGCTGCCCTGAATCTGATGGATTTGGATTATGCTAAACGTTGTGGATTTTTCTTGGAGCCTTTGCGGTGTCCTATTCCGTTGAGAGGAATTGATGCTACACCTTTGGCCAAGAATAAGCCTCAGTACTGGGCCCAGCTGACCATGTGCATGGCTCCTGCACATCAGGAAGTTATTCGCTTTCTGGTACTGCATAATCTGCATGATGTGGTCGTGTTGGGGTTGCCATGGCTACAAACCCATAATCCAGTATTAGATTGGAACTCTATGTCGGTAACCAGCTGGGGTTGTCAGGGAGTACATGGTGATGTTCCATTTTTGTCTATTTCGTCATCCATTCCTTCTGACATCCCAGAGTTCTTGTCTGACTTTCAGGATGTATTTGAAGAGCCCAAGTCTGATGCCCAATTTGATTCCTGGTAGTAAATTCCCTAAGGGTCGTTTATTTAATTTGTCCTTGCCTGAACACACCGCTATGCGCAGTTATGTGAAAGAATCCCTGGAGAAGGGACATATTCGCCCATCGTCATCACCACTGGGAGCAGGGTTCTTCTTTGTAGCCAAGAAGGATGGTTCGCTGAGACCGTGTATTGATTACCGCCTTCTTAATAAGATCACTGTTAAGTTTCAGTATCCCTTGCCATTGATATCTGACTTGTTTGCTCGGATTAAGGGGGCTAGTTGGTTTACTAAGATTGATCTTCGTGGTGCGTATAATCTGGTGAGAATCAGGCAGGGAGATGAATGGAAAACAGCATTTAATACGCCCGAGGGTCATTTTGAGTATCTGGTGATGCCGTTCGGACTTGCCAATGCTCCATCTGTTTTTCAGTCTATTATGCATGACATTTTCCGTGAGTATCTGGAAAAATTCCTGATTGTTTACTTGGATGACATTTTGATCTTCTCTGATGATTGGGAGTCTCATGTGAAGCAAGTCAGAATGGTTTTCCAGGTACTGCGTGCTAACTCTTTGTTTGTGAAGGGATCAAAGTGTCTCTTCGGTGTGCAGAAAGTTTCATTTTTGGGGTTCATCTTTTCCCCTTCTACTATCGAGATGGATCCGGTTAAGGTCCAGGCCATCCAGGATTGGACTCAGCCGACATCTCTGAAAAGTCTGCAGAAATTCCTGGGCTTTGCTAATTTTTATCGTCGCTTCATCTGTAATTTTTCTAGCATTGCCAGACCATTGACCGATTTGACCAAGAAGGGTGCTGATTTGGTTAATTGGTCTTCTGCTGCCGTGGAAGCTTTTCAGGAGTTGAAGCGTCGTTTTTGCTGTGCCCCTGTGTTGTGTCAACCAGATGTTTCTCTTCCGTTCCAGGTCGAGGTTGATGCTTCTGAGATTGGAGCAGGGGCGGTTTTGTCACAGAGAGGTTCTGGTTGCTCAGTGTTGAAACCATGTGCTTTCTTTTCCAGGAAATTTTCTGCTGCTGAGCGTAATTATGATGTGGGCAACCGAGAGTTGCTGGCCATGAAGTGGGCATTCGAGGAGTGGCGTCATTGGCTTGAGGGAGCTAAGCATCGCGTGGTGGTATTGACTGATCATAAGAATCTTACTTATCTCGAGTCTGCCAAGCGCTTGAATCCTAGACAGGCCCGTTGGTCGTTATTTTTTGCTCATTTTGATTTTGTGATTTCGTACCTTCCGGGCTCTAAAAATGTGAAGGCGGATGCTCTGTCTAGGAGTTTTGTGCCCGACTCTCCGGGGTTATCTGAGCCGGCGAGTATCCTCAAGGAAGGAGTCATTGTGTCTGCCATCTCTCCTGATTTGCAGAGAGTGTTGCAGAAATTTCAGGCTAATAAACCTGATCGTTGTCCGGCCGAGAAACTGTTCGTCCCTGGTAGGTGGACTAGTAAAGTTATCTCTGAACTTCATTGTTCGGTGCTGGCTGGTCATCCAGGAATCTTGGGTACCAGAGAGTTAGTGGCTAGATCCTTCTGGTGGCCATCTCTGTCACGGGATGTGCGTGCTTTTGTGCAGTCCTGTGGGATTTGTGCTAGGGCTAAGCCCTGCTGTTCACGTGCCAGTGGGTTGCTTTTGCCCTTGCCGGTCCCGAAGAGGCCTTGGACACATATTTCGATGGATTTCATTTCTGACCTTCCCGTTTCTCAAAAGATGTCGGTCATTTGGGTGGTCTGTGATCGCTTTTCTAAAATGGTCCATCTGGTGCCCTTGGTTAAATTGCCTTCCTCCTCTGATTTGGTGCCTTTGTTCTTCCAGCATGTGGTTCGTTTGCATGGCATTCCTGAGAATATTGTTTTTGACAGAGGTTCCCAGTTTGTCTCGAGGTTCTGGCGAGCCTTTTGTGGTAGGATGGGCATTGACCTATCTTTTTCCTCGGCCTTCCATCCTCAGACTAATGGCCAGACCGAACGAACCAATCAGACCTTGGAAACATATCTGAGATGTTTTGTTTCTGCTGACCAGGATGATTGGGTGTCATTTTTGCCGTTGGCTGAGTTCGCCCTTAATAATCGGGCCAGCTCGGCTACCTTGGTCTCTCCATTTTTCTGCAATTCTGGGTTCCATCCTCGTTTCTCTTCAGGACAGGTTGAGTCTTCGGACTGTCCCGGTGTGGATTCTGTGGTGGATAGGTTGCAGCAGATCTGGACTCAGGTAGTGGACAATTTGATCTTGTCCCAGGAGAAGGCTCAGCTTTTCGCTAATCGTAGACGCCGTGTGGGTCCCCGACTTCGTGTTGGGGATCTGGTTTGGTTATCTTCTCGTCATATTCCTATGAAGGTTTCCTCTCCTAAATTTAAACCTCGTTTTATTGGTCCGTATAGGATTTCTGAGATTCTCAATCCGGTGTCTTTTCGTCTGACCCTCCCAGACTCCTTTTCCATACATAATGTATTCCATAGGTCGTTGTTGAGAAGATACGTGGCACCTATGGTTCCATCTGTGGAGCCTCCTGCCCCTGTTTTGGTGGAGGGGGAATTGGAGTATATTGTGGAGAAAATTTTGGATTCTCGTGTCTCTAGACGGAAACTCCAGTATCTGGTCAAATGGAAGGGTTATGCTCAGGAGGATAATTCCTGGGTTTTTGCCTCTGATGTCCATGCCCCAGATCTTGTTCGTGCCTTTCATGTGGCTCATCCTGGTCAGCCTGGGGGTTCTGGTGAGGGTTCAGTGACCCCTCCTCAAGGGGGGGGTACTGTTGTGAATTCTGTGGCTGAATTCACTCCTGTGGTCACAAGTGGTATTGCAGCCTCTGGGCTTCCTCCCTCAGGTGTTTTGGTGAGCTCGTTGGCTGCCTTGCTATTTAACTCCACCTGAGTCTGTCTTCCTTGCTCCTTGTCAATGTTCCAGTGTTGGATCCGAGCTCCTGGATCTTTCCTGTGGCCTGCTGCTCTGCTAGATAAGTGTTACTTTGTTTTTGTTTCCGTTTTTTCTGTCCAGCTGTGCTATTCTCTTTTGCTGGAAGCTCTGAGACGCAAAGGGTGCACCGCCGTGCCGTTAGTTCGGCACGGTGCGTCTTTTTGCCCCCCTTTGCGTGGTTCTGCTTTAGGGTTTTTTGTAGACTGCATAGTTCTCTTTGCTATCCTCGCTCTGTCTAGAATATCGGGCCTCACTTTGCTGAATCTATTTCATTCCTACGTTTTGTCTTTTCATCTTGCTAACAGTCATTATATGTGGGGGGCTGCCTATTCCTTTGGGGTATTTCTCTGAGGCAAGTCAGGCTTGTATTTCTATCTTCAGGCTAGTCAGCTCCTCAGGCAGTGCCGAGTTGCATAGGTAGTGTTAGGCGCAATCCACTGCTGCTTTTAGTTGTGTGAGGATAGGTTCAGGTATTGCAGTCTGCAGAGATTCCACGTCTCAGAGCTTGTTCTATTGTTTTTGGGTTATTTCCATATCACTGTATGTGCGCTGATTACTGCACACTGTGTTGCCTGATAGCACAGCATAACAGATAACGTTGACCGGCTTACTTTCCTGAAAATGAACCAGGCCTGGATCTCGCAGGAATTTGCCACTCCTCTGCCTGATTAAGTAATTGGGTGTCATCCAGGTCTCCTGCTGTGTTCATCTTTCTACCACCTGAACTGCTATTCCTGGGCTCCAACACCGCCAGTTGCGGCTCAGAAGTGCAGGCTGCACAGTAAAAACATACGACCCAGTGTTATTGGGTTTCAGTAACGTCAGCTGATCCCCAGCTGTGTAGCCGGCAATGTGTCCTGCGACCGCCACGCTGGCACAACAACCTAAATGTAAGGGAACCGTTCCCCCCTCCCCCCCCCGTCGTTTGTTACTGAAAGAGCCATCTTGTGCAGCAGTAATGCTGCACAAGGAAAAGGTAGCTCTTTTTTTTTAGCTCCTTGCACACACAGAACTTAACACTTATAAAATGTGTTCACTGATACCGTTATACTGTCCCGGAGCTGGGACTTTCCTTCGCAATGTGACGCAGCACAGCCGTCATTCCTACCCCCTTGGTGCCATGCGCTGCCTCCTCAGCGTTGTTTTAAGCTGTCACGGAGCCTGCGCTGTTCTGTTATCCCTTGGGCATGCCCTATTTGCGTTGCCTGTCTTCTGACATAATTTGGTGTCAGGCTGGCTGCGCCTGTGCGGCCGCGCTGCCCGAGATCCCGCCTCGCTGTGTCTTCTGATTGAGTCACACTGCGGGCTTGGGATCCATGGGCATGCGCAGTGCATATCTTCCCCTCGGGCTCTCGCTCATTTCCCTCCGCCTTCTTTAGACTGTGCGCCGTCAGCTGATCCCTAATAGCATGCCACGGCCGTGACACCGCACAGTCTGAAGAAGAGGGAAGGAGGGGAGTGAGAGTCGAGGATATGCACTGTGCATGTCCATGGTTCCAAGGCCCGCAGTGGGATTACGTTGGACGAGACTGCGAGGTGGGATCTGGAGCAGCGTGGACGCACAGGCAGTGACAGCCTGACACCAAATTATGTCAGAAGACAGGCAGCGCTAATTGGGCATGGCCAAGGGCTAACAGAACAGCGCAGGCTCCGTGACAGCTTAAAACAACGCTCAGGAGGCAGCGCACGGCACCAAGGGGATAGGAATGACAGCTGTGCTGTGTTCCATTACGAAGGAAATTCGCACCTCCGGGACGGTTTAACGGTATAAGGGGACACATTTTTAGTGTTTACTTC
Source organism: Ranitomeya imitator (assembly GCF_032444005.1). NCBI lineage: Eukaryota > Metazoa > Chordata > Amphibia > Anura > Dendrobatidae > Ranitomeya > Ranitomeya imitator. The sequence continues at coordinate 272,339,586 of NC_091284.1, read as the reverse complement.
GGTGTTTGCAAGGAGCATAATTAAAAGAACCACCTTTTCCTTTTGCATCGTTAGTGCTGCACAAGATGGCTCTTTCAGCTACAAACGTCTTGGGGGGGGGGTTAAAGGTTCCCTTTCAACTTGCTCCAATCAGGCTTCGGCCTACACTCTGTTCCTCTGCTCCTCCTGCTGTCCCTGGGCTCTAACACCGCCAGTTGGTGCCTGGAAGTGCTGTGTGCACAGTCAACAGTCGCTCCTCTGTTATTGGGGTTCAGTAACGTCAGCTGATCCCCAGCTGTGTGTGCGGCAATACCTCCAATCTGCTCCTCCTGCTGTCCCTGGGCTCTAACACCGCCAGTTGGTGCCTGGAATTGCTGTGTGCACAGTCAACAGTCGCTCCTCTGTTATTGGGGTTCAGTAACGTCAGCTGATCCCCAGCTGTGTGTGCGGCAATACCTCCAATCTGCTCCTCCTGCTGTCCCTGGGCTCTAACACCGCCAGTTGGTGCCTGGAAGTGCTGTGTGCACAGTCAACAGTCGCTCCTCTGTTATTGGGGTTCAGTAACCTCAGCTGATCCCCAGCTGTGTGTGCGGCAATACCTCCAATCTGCTCCTCCTGCTGTCCCTGGGCTCTAACACCGCCAGTTGGTGCCTGGAAGTGCTGTGTGCACAGTCAACAGTCGCTCCTCTGTTATTGGGGTTCAGTAACGTCAGCTGATCCCCAGCTGTGTATCCGGCAACGTGTCATGCGACCGCCACGCTGGCACAACTAAAATGTAAGGGGACCTGTCCCCCCCCCCCCTAGGCGTTTGTTACTGAAAGAGCCACCATGTGCAGCACTAATACAGCACAAGGGAAAGGTCGCTCTTGAAATTATGCTCCTTGCAAACGCTGAACTACACACTCATGTAATGTGTCCCCTCACACCGTCCAACCGTCCCGGAGGTGGGACTTTCCTTTGTAATGTGACGGAGCACAGCCGTCATTGCTACCCCCTTGGCACCGTGCGCTGCCTCCTTAGCGTTGTTTGATTCCGTCATGGACCCTGCGCTGTTATGTTATCCCTTGGCCATGCACAGTTTGCGCTGCCCGTCCTCTGACATCATTTGTTGTCGTCCTGGCTGCGCCTGTGCGTCCACGCTGCCCGAAATCACACCTCGCAGTGTCGTCTAATGTGATCCCACAGTGGGCCTGGTATCCATGGCCATGCGCAGTGCATATACTAGCCTCTCACTCCCCTTCTTCACGCTTCTTCAGACTAGGCGGTGTCAGCTGATCCCTAATAGCATGCCACGGCTGTGACGCCGCACAGTCTGAAGAAGCAGGAAGGAGGTGAGTGAGAGGCGATGATATGCACTGCGCATGCCCATGGATCCCTGGCCCGCAGTGGGACTACATTAGATGACACTGCGAGGTTGGATCTCGGGCAGCTTGGACGCACAGGCACTGCCAGCCTGACACCTACATGATGTCAGAAGACGGGCACCGCTAACTGTGCATGGCCAAGGGATAACATTACAGCGCGGGCTCCGTGACAGAACCAAGCAACGTTGAGGAGGTGGCGCCCGGCACCAAGGGGGTTGGAATGACGGCTGTGCTGTGTCACATTACAAAGGAAAGTCCCACTTCCGGGATGGTTTGACGGTGTGAGGGGACACATTATATGAGTGTGTACTTCAGCGTTTGCAAGGAGCATAATTTTCGGAGCCACCATTTTCCATGTGCAGTATTACTGCTGTACAAGATGGCTCTTTCAGCAACAAATGCCTGGGGGGGGGGGGTTAAAGGTTCCCTTTCGACTTGCTCCACTGCAGGCTTCGGCCTACACTCTGCTCCTCTTTGATTCCCTGGGTTTCAACACTGTCAGTTGCCACCTGGAAGTGTTGTCTACACAGAAAAAACACTAGGTGATGTGTCAGTGGGGTTCAGCACCGCCAGCTGTTCCCCTGCTGTGTAGTCGGCAACGTGTCCAGCACAAGCCACGCTGGCACAACAGAACAAAAGCTGCCACCAGTGCAGGCTTCGGCCTACACTCTGCTCCTCTCCTCCTCCTGCTGACCCTGGGCTCAAACACCTCCAGTTTCTGCCCGGAAGTGCTAGCTGCACAGAGAAAAACACCAGCCAATGTGTTAGTGGGGTTCAGCAACGCCAGCTGTTCCCCTGCTGTGTAGCCAGCAACGTGACCTGCAAACGCCACGCAGGCACATGAACTGAAATTAAAGGGAACCTGGCCCCACCCCCCCAGGTGTTTCTATGTATAACAGCCACCTAGTACAGCAGTACTGCTGCATTTGTACAAGGTGGCTGACTTTTTCTCCTTGCCCACGTGGAACTCAACACGTACAAAATGTGTCTCATTGAGACCATTCCACTGTCCCTGAGGTGTGACTTTCCTTTCTAATGATACGCAGCACCCCCCTTGGTAGCGTTTCCCGTCTTTTGTCATCATGGTTAGCTGGCTGCGCCTGTGCATCCGCCCTGCTAGAAACAACGCCCCTCGTTGTCATATTTATTTTGTCAGCGAAGTTGTGGTTTATGGGCACGAGCAGTGCATATGTTCGCCTGTCTTAACTCATCTCCTTCCGCCTTCTTCAGACTGTGCGGCCTCCTGGCCGTGGTAGGCGATAAGGGATCAGCTGAGGCCGCCCAGTCTGAAGCAGGTGTAAGGACATGTGTGAGCGGCAAACCTATTTACTGCACAAGGCCACGAATCCCAGCCACGCAGTGCGATTTTTTGAAAACACACTGTGGGTCTGGGATTCATGTCCATCGCTAACCGCAACGGCCGACATGAAATGAGGTCAGAAGACAGGAAGCGCTCACAGCGCATGGCCAAGGGATCACAATAGCGCAGACTCCTGTACAGCAAATAACAACGCTCAGGAATCTGCGCCCAGTACCTAGGTGCAAATTTTGACACCTGTGCTGTGTCTCCTTAAAAAGACAAGTCACGCCTCCACAACTGTTTGACAGTATAATGGGCTAAATAGTGTACGTGTTTTATTCAGCGTGTGCAAGGAGCAAACTAAATAGAGCAACCTTTTACTTGTGCAGCATTAATGCTGCACAAGGTGTGGCTCTTGTACCTTGCAACACCTGAGGGGGGGTTAAAGGTAACCTTTGAAATTGGTTCAACTAGGCTTCGGCCTACACTCTGCTCCTCTCCTCCTCCTGCTGACCCTGGGCTCTAACACCGCCAGTTTTTGCCCGGACATGCGATCTGCACAGAGAAAAACACCAGTCAATGTGTCAGTGGGGTTCAGCAACGCCAGCTGTTCCCCTGCTGTGTAGCTTGCATCGTGTCCAGCACAAGCCACGCTGGCACAACCGACCAAAAGCTGCCACCAGTGCAGGCTTCGGCCTACACATTTCTCCTCTCCTCCTCCTGCTGACCCTGGGCTCTAACACCGCCAGTTTTTGCCCGGACATGCGATCTGCACAGAGAAAAACACCAGTCAATGTGTCAGTGGGGTTCAGCAACGCCAGCTGTTCCCCTGCTGTGTAGCTTGTAACGTGACCTGCAAACGCCACGCAGGCACATGAACTGAAATTGAAGGGAGCCTGCCCCCCACCCCCAGGTGTTTCTATGTATAACAGCCACCTTGTACAGCAGTACTGCTGCATTTGTACAAGGTGGCTGACTTTTTCTCCTTGCCCACGTGGAACTCAACACGTACAAAATGTGTCTCATTGAGACCATTCCACTGTCCCTGAGGTGTGACTTTCCTTTCTAATGATACGCAGCACCACCCTTGTTAGCGCTGCCCATCTTTTGACATCATTGGTTAGCTGGCTGCGCCTGTGCGTCTGCCCTGCTCGAAACAACGCCCCTCGGTGTCTTATTTTTTTGGACAGCGAGGGTGTGATTGATGGGCATGTGCAGTGCATATGTTTGCCTGTGTTCACTCATCTCCTTCCGCCTTCTTCAGACTGGGTGTCTTCATGGCCGCGGCAGGCGATAAGGGATCAGATGAGGCCGCCCAGTCTGAAGCAGGTGTAAGGACATGTGTGAGTGTCAAACATATTTACTGCACAAGGCCACGAATCCCAGCCACGCAGTGTGATTTTTTGAAAACACACTGTGGGTCTGGGATTCATGTCCATCGCTAACCGCAACGGCCGACATGAAATGAGGTCAGAAGACAGGAAGCGCTCACAGCGCATGACCAAGGGATCACAATAGCGCAGACTCCTGTACAGCAAATAACAACGCTCAGGAATCTGCGCCCAGCAGCTAGGTGTAAATTTTGACACCTGTGCTGCATCTCCTTAAAAAGACAAGTCACGCCTCCACTACTGTTTGACAGTATAGTGGGCTAAATAGTGTACGTGTTTTATTCAGCGTGTGCAAGGAGCAAATTAAATAGAGCAACCTTTTACTTGTGCAGCATTAATGCTGCACAAGGTGTGGCTCTTGTACCTTGCAACACCTGAGGGGGGGTTAAAGGTAACCTTTGAAATTGGTTCAGCTAGGCTTCGGCCTACACTCTGCTCCTCTCCTGCTGACCCTGGGCTCAAACACCGCTAGTTTTTGCCCGGAACTGCTAGCTGCACAGAGAAAAACACCAGTCAATGTGTTAGTGGGGTTCAGCACTGCCAGCTGTTCCCCTGCTGTGTAGTCGGCATCGTGTCCAGCACAAGCCACGCTGGCACAACTGACCAAAAGCTGCCACCAGTGCAGGCTTCGGCCTACACTCTGCTCCTCTCCTCCTCCTGCTGACCCTGGGCTCAAACACCTCCAGTTTCTGCCCGGAAGTGCTAGCTGCACAGAGAAAAACACCAGCCAATGTGTTAGTGGGGTTCAGCACCGCCAGATGTTCCCCTGCTGTGTAGCCGGCAACGTGTCCTGCAAACGCCACGCAGGCACATGAACTGAAATTGAAGGGAGCCTGCCCCCCACCCCCAGGTGTTTCTATGTATAACAGCCACCTTGTACAGCAGTACTGCTGCATTTGTACAAGGTGGCTGACTTTTTCTCCTTGCCCACGTGGAACTCAACACGTACAAAATGTGTCTCATTAGAGACCATTCCACTGTCCCTGAGGTGTGACTTTCCTTTCTAATGACACGCAGCACCCCCATTGTTAGCGCTGCCCGTCTTCTGACATCATTGGTTGGCTGGCTGTGCCTGTGCGTCCGCCCTGCCCGACACAACGCCCCTCGTTGTCTCATATATTTTGACTGCGAGGGTGTGATTGATGGGCACGAGCAGTGCATATGTTCCCCTGTCTTCACTCCCCTCCTTCCGCCTTCTTCTGACTTTGCGGCCTCATGGCCGCGGCATGCGATAAGGGATCAGCTGAGGCCGCCCAGTCTGAAGCAGGTGTAAGGACATGTGTGAGCGGCGAACATATTTACTGCACAAGGCCACGAATCCCAGCACCGCAGTGTGACTTTAGGAAAAGGCACTGTGGGTCTGGGATTTATGGCCATCGTTAACCGCACCGGCCAACATGAAATGAGGTCATGAGACGGCCTGCACTAACAGGGTATTGCCAAGGGATAACACAAGAGCGCAGTTTCCTGTACTGCAAATAACAACGGTAAGGAATCTGCGCCCAGCACCTAGGTGTAAATTTGTACACCTGTGCTGCGTCTCCTTAAAAAGACAAGTCACGCCTCCACTACTGTTTGACAGTATAATGGGCTAAATAGTGTACGTGTTTTATTCAGCGTGTGCAAGGAGCAAAATTAAGAGAGCAACCTTTGACTTGTGCATCATTAATGCAGTTCAAGGTGTGGCTCTTGTACCTTGCAACACCTGAGGGGGGGTTAAAGGTTACCTTTGAAATTGGTTCAACTAGGCTTCGGCCTACACTCTGCTCCTCTCCTCCTCCTGCTGACCCTGGGCTATAACACAACCAGTTGTAGCCTGGAAGTGCTAGCTGCACAGAGAAAAACACCAGCCAATGTGTTAGTGGGGTTCAGCACCGCCAGCTGTTCCCCTGCTGTGTAGCCGGCATCGTGTCCAGCACAAGCCACGCTGGCACAACCGACCAAAAGCTGCCACCAGTGCAGGCTTCGGCCTACACTCTGCTCCTCTCCTCCTCCTGCTGACCCTGGGCTCAAACACCTCCAGTTATATATTATTTTGACTGCGAGGGTGTGATTGATGGGCATGAGCAGTGCATATCTTCGCCTGTCTTAACTCATCTCCTTCCGCCTTCTTCAGACTGTGCAGCCTCATGGCCGCGGCATGCGAGAAGGGATCAGCTGAGGCCGCCCAGTCTGAAGCAGGTGTAAGGACGTGTGTGAGCGGCCAAAATATTTACTGCTCAAGGCCACGAATCCCAGCACCACAGTGTGACTTTATGAAAAGGCACTGTGGGTCTGGGATTTATGGCCATCGTTAACCGCACCGGCCAACATGAAATGAGGTCATAAGACGGGCAGCTCTAACAGGGCATTGCCAAGGGATAACACAAGAGTGCAGACTCCTGTACAGCAAATAACAACGCTCAGGAAGCTGCGCCAAGCACCAAGGCGTTATTTGGGACACCTGTGCTGCGTCTCCTTAAAAAGCCAAGTCACGCATCCACTACAGTTTGACTGTAGAATGGGCTAAATTGTGTACGTCTTTCATTCAGCGTGTGCAAGTAGACAAATTAATAGAGCAACCTTTCACTTGTGCAGCATTAATACTGCACAAGGTGTGTCTCTTGTACTTTGTAACACCTGAGGGGGGGTTAAAGGTTTCCTTTGAAATTGGTTCAACTAGGCTTCGGCCTACACTCTGCTCCTCTCCTCCTCCTCCTGCTTCACCACGGGCTCTAACATCGCTAGTTTTTGCCCGCAAGTGCTAGCTGCACAGAGAAAAACACCCGCCATTGTGTTAGTGGGGTTCAGCAACGCCAGCTGTTCCCACACTGTGTAGCCGGCAAAGTGTCCTGCAAACGCAACGCTGACACAAAGCTGCCTCCAGTGCAGGCTTCGGCCTACACTCTGCTCCCCCTGCTTACCCTTTGCTCCAGCACCGCTAGTTGGGGCTCTAGGAAGACAATCTTTAATAGGCAACGCATCTGGGTTCCAGCACCGCCAGCTGGTTTTCGGCAGTGTTTTTGTCACTGGTACTCCCTCGTGCCAAACCTGGTTCCAGCACCGTCAGCTGTTTCCGGATAGTGTCAAGCTCACTGAGACGCCTATGCTTGCCCCGTCGTGGTGCGGTCGGGTTAGCCAACTCCAGGGTGCCTCCAGTTTAGGAGCTTCCTATGTGGGCTGCGTGAACTGGTAGTCAAGGCTGGTTCTGTAGTGCCAGTAGGCCCAGCTCCCCCTGTAGGACTGTTGGGGTTCGGTAACTGCGGCTGCCTCGCGGCCTAGCTGTTCTCTCCTCTCCTGTGGGCCTTGGGGTCCACCACCTGGTTCCAGCACCGTCAGCTGGTTCCGGGCCGAGCCTTTGGCTTAGGTGCCTCCTCGTGGGTATCCGAGTTCCGCCAACGTCAGGCGGTCCTTGGTAGTGCTTTTAAGCGCGGGCACCTACAGCTTAGTAACCGGGTTCCAGCACCATCAGCTGGTCCTCGGTCGTGCCATTGGCTCTTGCACACTGGGGCAACGCATCTGGGTTCCAGCACCGCCAGCTGGTTCTCGGCAGTGTTTTTGTCACAGGTACTCCCTCGTGCCAAACCTGGTTTCAGCACCGTCAGCTGTTTCCGGGTTGTGTCAAACTCGCTGAGACGCCTATGCTTGTCCCGTCGTGTTGCGGTCGGGTTAGCCAACTCCAGGGTGCCTCCAGTTTAGGAGCTTCCTATGTGGGCTGCATGAATTGGTAGTCAAGGCTGGTTCTGTAGTGCCAGTAGGCCCAGCTCCCCCTGTAGGACTGTTGGCGTTCGGTAACTGCGGCTGCCTCGCGGCCTAGCTGTTCTCTCCTCTCCTGTGGGCCTTCGGGTCCACCACCTGGTTCCAGCACCGTCAGCTGGTTCCGGGCCGAGCCTTTGGCTTAGGTGCCTCCTCCTGGGTATCCGAGTTCCGCCAACGTCAGGCGGTCCTTGGTAGTGCTTTTAAGCGCGGGCACCTACAGCTTAGTAACCGGGTTCCAGCACCGCCAGCTGGTCCTCGGTCGTGCCATTGGCTCTTGCACACTGGGGCAACGCATCTGGGTTCCAGCACCGCCAGCTGGTTCTCGGCAGTGTTCTTGACACAGGTACTCCCTCGTGCCAAGCCTGGTTTCAGCACCGTCAGCTGTTTCCGGGTTGTGTCAAGCTCACTGAGACGCCTATGCTTGCCCCGTTGTGGTGCGGTCGGGTTAGCCAACTCCAGGGTGCCTCCAGTTTAGGAGCTTCCTATGTGGGCTGCGTGAACTGGTAGTCAAGGCTGGTTCTGTAGTGCCAGTAGGCCCAGCTCCCCCTGTAGGACTGTTGGGGTTCGGTAACTGCGGCTGCCTCGCGGCCTAGCTGTTCTCTCCTCTCCTGTGGGCCTTCGGGTCCACCACCTGGTTCCAGCACCGTCAGCTGGTTCCAGGCCGAGCCTTTGGCTTAGGTGCCTCCTCCTGGGTATCCGAGTTCCGCCAACGTCAGGCGGTCCTTGGTAGTGCTTTTAAGCGCGGGCACCTACAGCTTAGTAACCGGGTTCCAGCACCGCCAGCTGGTCCTTGGTCGTGCCATTGGCTCTTGCACACTCGGGCAACGCATCTGGGTTCCAGCACCGCCAGCTGGTTCTCGGCAGTGTTCTTGACACAGGTACTCCCTCGTGCCAAGCCTGGTTTCAGCACCGCCAGCTGTTTCCGGGTTGTGTCAAGCTCACTGAGACGCCTATGCTTGCCCCGTCGTGGTGCGGTCGGGTTAGCCAACTCCAGGGTGCCTCCAGTTTAGGAGCTTCCTATGTGGGCTGCGTGAACTGGCAGTCAAGGCTGGTTCTGTAGTGCCAGTAGGCCCAGCTCCCCCTGTAGGACTGTTGGGGTTCGGTAACTGCGGCTGCCTCGCGGCCTAGCTGTTCTCTCCTCTCCTGTGGGCCTTCGGGTCCACCACCTGGTTCCAGCACTGTCAGCTGGTTCCAGGCCGAGCCTTTGGCTTAGGTGCCTCCTCCTGGGTATCCGAGTTCCGCCAACGTCAGGCGGTCCTTGGTAGTGCTTTTAAGCGCGGGCACCTACAGCTTAGTAACCGGGTTCCAGCACCGCCAGCTGGTCCTCGGTCGTGCCATTGGCTCTTGCACACTGGGGCAACGCATCTGGGTTCCAGCACCGCCAGCTGGTTCTCGGCAGTGTTCTTGACACAGGTACTCCCTCGTGCCAAGCCTGGTTTCAGCACCGTCAGCTGTTTCCGGGTTGAGTCAAGCTCACTGAGACGCCTATGCTTGCCCCGTCGTGGTGCGGTGGGGTTAGCCAACTCCAGGGTGCCTCCAGTTTAGGAGCTTCCTATGTGGGCTGCGTGAACTGGTAGTCAAGGCTGGTTCTGTAGTGCCAGTAGGCCCAGCTCCCCCTGTAGGACTGTTGGGGTTCGGTAACTGCGGCTGCCTCGCGGCCTAGCTGTTCTCTCCTCTCCTGTGGACCTTCAGGTCCACCACCTGGTTCCAGCACAGTCAGCTGGTTCTCGGCAGTGTCTTTTGCTCTTGTACCTTCTGCTCCCCATCCTGGTTCCAGTACCGTCAGCTGGTTCCGGGCAGAGCCTTTGGCTTAGGTGCCTCCTTCTGGGTATCCAAGTTCCACCAACGTCAGGTGGTCCTTGGTAGTGCTTTCGGGCACGGGTACCTCCTGCTTAGTAACCGGGTTCCAGTAACGTCAGCTGGTCCTCGGTAGTTCCATTGGCTCTTGGACCTTCGGCTACCCATCCGGGTTCCAGTACCGTCAGCTGGTTCTCGGCAGTGTCTTTTGCTCTTGTACCTTCTGCTCCCCATCCTGGTCCCAGTACCGTCAGCTGGTTCCGGGCAGAGCCTTTGGCTTAGGTGCCTCCTTCTGGGTATCCGAGTTCCGCCAACGTCAGGCGGTCCTTGGTAGTGCTTTTTAGCACGGGTACCTCCTGCTTAGTAACCGGGTTCCAGTAACGTCAGCTGGTCCTCGGTAGTTCCATAGGCTCTTGAACCTTCGGGTAGCCATCCGAGTTCCAGTTCCATCAGCTGGTTCTTGGCATTTTCTCAGCCTTCTTGTACCTTCTGCTACATTTCCAAGTTGAAGACCCTAAAGTCGACGACCCGGAAGACCACCCCGATGACGACGACGACGACGACCCGGAAGACCACCCCGATGATGATGACGACGACGGCGGAGACGACGACGGCTGAGACGACGACGGCGGAGATGACGACACTGGAGACGACGACCCTGGAGACGACGACATGGAAGACCGAGAAGCAGAAGAACAAGAGGCTGCAGAACAAAGAGCAGAAGAACATTAAGCATAAGACTTAATATCAGAGCAAAAGATATTATCTAAATTATATGCAGAAGAAGACTAAGCAGTGTATGGGGGTGAGTCCGTTCCTCCTTGTGGTGCCCCTGGATAAAGCCTGATGCTGCAGGCCAAACTGAACGCGGACAAATGTAACTTTTGTGACTGGCAGAACGGAAGGTGTAATCTTCCAACTTTTATAGATAACAACTACGGGAATGCCTGTCACAAATGAGAATATGATGAAGAAGTAGAATAGGAAGAATAATAACAGTGGAATAAAAAGAATATGTAGAATAGGAAGAATAATAATAGTTGAATAAAATGAATATGAAGAATGTAATAAAAAAAAAAAAAAAATAGGTAAAGGATGAAGAAGAAGATGAATAAGGTGAAGAAGAAGTTGATGTCAAAGATGCTGATGATGATGAAGATGAAAGTGTGGGAACAGAAAAAAAAAAAAGAAAAAAAAGAAGGGGAAGGGCGTGGAATAGTGAAACATCAATATCTGACAAAATAAAAAAAAAAATTTACATAGTCAATATCTTTGTCACTCCGAACGTCTTAAAAAAAAACATGCTATTCTATTTGATTGGGATAAACCTCTATGACTTTAATGTCTCCGCCACCTCCCCAAATATATCCGGCATTATTCTTAGTTGTTTTCCTTCATGTAGAATGAACCTACAAGGCAAGAAAGGGTTTATTTTAATTCCGATATTTTGGTCCCATTGACTTGCATTGGGATCGGGTATCGGTATCGGCGATATCCGATATTTTTTGAATATCGGCCGATCCTATCCGATACCGATACTTTCCGATATCGGAAGGTATCGCTCAACACTAGTCACGACCAATGGGTCTACAATAGTCCACAGAAAAAATAATCAAATCTCATTCATGAGGGTCCGTATAAAGCCTGGGTCCCACAGTGGCAAGGAATACCCATGTGAGGTTAACAGATGTCAGTTGTGTCCGCAACTTGTAAAGAGTCCCTGCATGCTGATCAAAGTACCCTCCCTATATAGCCCCCCCCTTTACGTCAGCTGTTCAGAATGATTACCCCAATGAATGGGTTGGTAATACATACTCTGTTCAATGCCGTGTGTGCTATTTCGCCGCATACATGTCAACACAATGGTATTGTCAGTGGCAGGAATGTAAGGATGTCAGCGCATAGACTAAACATTGGTGGAAGTGTGAGAGATAATTGTGCAAGTGGTAGAGCAATGTTTGACCTGGGGGTGGGTGAACTCTCTTGTGGCCGGCGGTACAGGCCCAGGGCCCCTCATGTTACAACAGTGTGTCTGACGTTGGGTGCGCACCACCACCACCAGAGACACTTTATTGTACTATGAGGGACCCAGTGGCAGTGCTGTCGAATAAAAGCGGGCACACCCACCCCTTCAGACAAACAGCACTCTCACGGGTGCTTGCGCCAAGTGGCGATACCACGGCCCCGTGTTGGGAGTTTGGCCATTTAGGGAGGTGTAAACATGTCGTATGCTGGACAATCAGCTGCTGCAAATTACGACATTTGAAAAGTCATTCACAGTAGTCCACAGGCAAGAGCTTTTCATAGGAAAGCTAGGTGTCGGCCGGGCAAGGTGGGGCAAAAGAATTCGAAATCCAGTTGTGGTTCATTTTAATGAATGTTAGATCATAAACATTTTGGGTAGCCAGACGAGTCCTTTTTTCGGTTAATATTGAACCTGCAGCACTGAATACTCTTTCTGATAGGACACTAGCTGCCGGGCAAGCAAGCTCCTGCAATGCATATTCTGCCAATTCTGGCCAGGTGTCTAATTTGGATGCCCAGTAATCAAATGGGAATGACGGTTGAGGGAGAACATCGATAAGGGCTGAAAAATAGTTAGTAACCATACTGGACAAATGTTGTCTCCTGTCACTTTGAATTGATGCAGCAGTACCTGTCCTGTCTGCGGTCATAGCAAAATCACTCCACAACCTTGTCAGAAAACCCCTTTGTCCAACGCCACTTCTGATTTCTGCACCTCTAACACCTCTGGTCTGCTGCCCCCTGCAGCTCGTGTGAGAACGATCACGGGCGCTGTGTGCTGGGAATGCCTGAAGCAAACGGTCAACAAGAGTTGATTGTTTGGTTGCTAATATTAGTTCCAAGTTCTCATGTGGCATAATATTTTGCAATTTGCCTTTATAGCGAGGATCGAGGAGGCAGGCCAACCAGTAATCGTCATCGTTCATCATTTTAGTAATGCGTGTGTCCCTTTTGAGGATACGTAAGGCATAATCCACTGCATGACCAGCTCTATCCTCACCTATGTATCCTCACCCATCCCTTGTAGATTGTGAGCCTTCGCGGGCAGGGTCCTCATTCCTCCTGTACCAGTTATGACTTGTATTGTTTAAGATTATTGTACTTGTTTTCATTATGTATACCCCTCCTCACATGTAAAGCGCCATGGAATAAATGGCGCTATAACAATAAATAATAATAATAATAATAATAATCCGCCATGTGGGCCAAAGTTCCTGTTGTCAAATCTGCGGTTGTGCTTGGTTGAGGGATAGTTTCAGGCAAATCTACGTCACTTGTGTCCCTCAAAAAACCAGAACCCGGCCTTGCCACGCCACCAATTTCTAGTGGCCCCGGAAAAGCTTCCTCATTACAAATATACTCATCCCCATCATCCTCCTCGTCCTCCTCCTCCTCTTCGCCTGCTACCTCGTCCTGTACACTGCCCTGACCAGACAATGGCTGACTGTCATCAAGGCCTTCCTCTTTCTCTGCTGCAGACGCCTGATCCTTTATGTGCGTCAAACTTTGCATCAGCAGACGCATTAGGGGGATGCTCATGCTTATTATGGCTTTATCTGCACTAACCAGCCGTGTGCATTCCTCAAAACACTGAAGGACTTGACACATGTCTTGTATCTTCGACCACTGCACACCTGACAACTCCATGTCTGCCATCCTACTGCCTGCCCGTGTATGTGTATCCTCCCACAAAAACATAACAGCCCGCCTTTGTTCGCAGAGTCTCTGAAGCATGTGCAGTGTTGAGTTCCACCTTGTTGCAACGTCTATGATTAGGTGATGCTGGGGAAGGTTCAAAGACCGCTGATAGGTCTGCATACGGCTGGAGTGTACGGGTGAACGGCGGATATGTGAGCAAAGTCCGCGCACTTTGAAGAGCAGGTCGGATAACCCCGGATAACTTTTCTGGAAGCACTGCACCACCAGGTTTAAGGTGTGAGCCAGGCAAGGAATGTGTTTCAGTTGGGAAAGGGAGATGGCAGCCATGAAATTCCTTCCGTTATCACTCACTACCTTGCCTGCCTCAAGATCTACTGTGCCCAGCCACGACTGCGTTTCTTTCTGCAAGAACTCGGACAGAACTTCCGCGGTGTGCCTGTTGTCGCCCAAACACTTCATAGCCAAAACAGCCTGCTGACGCTTGCCAGTAGCTGCCCCATAATGGGACAACTGGTGTGCAACAGTGGCAGCTGCGGATGGAGTGGTTGGGCGACTGCGGTCTGTGGACGAGCTCTCGCTTCTGCAGGAGGACGAGGAGGAGGGGGTGCGAACGGCTACAGCCAACTGTTTCCTAGACCGTGGGCTAGGCAGAACTGTCCCAAAATTGATGTCCCCTGTGGACCCTGCATCCACCACATTCACCCAGTGTGCCGTGATGGACACGTAACGTCCCTGGCCATGCCTACTGGTCCATGCATCTGTTGTCAGGTGCACCTTTGTACTCACAGATTGCCTGAGTGCATGGACGATGCACTCTTTAACATGCTGGTGGAGGGCTGGGATGGCTTTTCTCGAAAAGAAGTGTCGACTGGGTAGCTCGTAGCGTGGTTCAGCGTAGTCCATCAGGGCTTTGAAACCTTCGCTTTCAACTAACCGGTAGGGCATCATCTCTAAAGAGATTAGTCTAGCTATGTGGGCGTTGAGACCCTGTGTACGCGGATGCGAAGATAAGTACTTCCTTTTTCTAACGAGTGTCTCATGTAGGGTGAGCTGGACTCGAGAGCTGGAGATCGTGGAACTAGCGGGTGTGCCGGTGGACATGGCAGACTGAGAGACGGTTGGAGACGGTATTGTTTAGGCCGGTGCCCTAGATGCAGTGTTTCCTACTACGAAACTGTTGATTCCCTGACCCTGACTGCTTTGGCCTGGCAAAGAAACCTGCACAGATACTGCAGGTGGTGCGGAAAATGGTGGCCTTACAGTGACGGAAGGGATGTAGCGTTGCTGACTAGCTTCATTGGCCGAGGGTGCTACAACCTTAAGGGACGTTTGGTAGTTAGTCCATGCTTGAAAATGCATGGTGGTTAAATGTCTATGCAAGCAACTTGTATTGAGACTTTTCAGATTCTGACCTCTGCTTAAGGTAGTTGAACATTTTTGACAGATGACTTTGCGCTGATCAATTGGATGTAGTTTAAAAAAATGCCAGACTGCACTCTTTCTAGCATCGGATCCCTTTTCAGGCATTGCAGACTGAGCTTTAACCGGATGGCCACGCTGTCCTCCAACAGGTTTTGGCTTTGCCACGCGTTTTGTGCCAGATACGGGCCCGGCAGATGGAACCTGTTGCGATGTTGATGCCTGCTGCGGCCCCTCCTCCTCCGTTTCAGAACTACTGCCGCCTGCACCCTGTTCCCCCAATGGCTGCCAATCGGGGTCAACAACTGGTCATCTATAACCTCCTCTTCTATCTCGTGTGCAACTTCGTCTGTGTCACCGTGTAAGTCGGTGGTATAGCGTTCGTGACGGGGCACCATAGTCTCATCAGGGTCTGATTCTGGATCAGTACACTGCGAGGGCAATGTTGTGGTCTGAGTCAAAGGAACAGCATAGTAGTCTGGCTGTGGCTGTGCATCAGTGCACTCATGTCCGATTCAACTAGTAATGGGCATGGCCTGTTAACTGTTTCACTTTCTAACCCAGGGACGGTATGTGTAAAGAGCTCCATGGAGTAACCCGTTGTGTTTCCTGATGCATCCTTCTCTGTTGTTGTTTTTGCTGAAGAGGACAAGGAAGCGACTTGTCCCTGACCGTGAACATCCACTAACGACGCGCTGCTTTTACATTTACCAGTTTCAGAAGAGGAGGCAAAAGAGCTAGAGGCTTAGTCAGCAAGGTAAGCCAAAACTTGCTCTTGCTGCTCCGGCTTTAAAAGTGGTTTTCCTACTCCCAGAAAAGGGAGCGTTTGAGGCCTTGTGTAGCCAGACGACGAACCTGGCTCCACAGCTCGAGACTTAGGTGCTATATTGTTTTTCCCACGACCACATGATGCTCCACTACCACTACCATCATTACCAGCTGGCAATGAACGCCCACGGCCACGACCTCTTCCACCAGACTTCCTCATTGTTTTAAAAACGTCACCAAAGTAACGGTATTTGTTACTGTAAAACAACTTACAAGGTGAACTCAAACTTCTGTATGATTTAGATATCCCTTTACAGGTGGGTGAGACCGCAAGGAAAATCAGGCACAATGTTACACACTCTGTTTTCTGTGGCACCAAATAAGAGAGATGCCACACACGCAGGACTGTCACTCAAGCACAAATGTCAATATTAATCTCCCACTGTTTTTTTTTTTTTCAGGGAGAATTTAGAAACCAAATATATATAAAAAAAAGGGTTTTTTCTATGGCCCACTATTTGAGAGAGAGAGATGGCACACTCAGGACTGGCACACAAGCAGAAAGGCCAATATTAATCTCCCACTGATTTTTTTTTATTTTTTCAGGGAGAATTTGGAAACCAAATAAAAAATAAATAAATAGGCTTTCTATGGCCCAATGTTTGAGAGAGAGAGATGGCACACTCAGGACTGGCACACAAGCAGAAAGGCCAATATTAATCTCCCACTGATTTTTTTTTATTTTTTCAGGTAGAATTTAGAAACCAAATAAAAAAAATAAATAGGCTTTCTATGGCCCACTATTTGAGAGAGAGATGGCACACTCAGGAGTCAGGACTGGCACACAAACAGAAAGGCCAATATTAAACTCCGACTGATTTATTTTTTTTTTCAGGGAGAATTTAGAAACCAAATAAAAAAAAATAAATAGGCTTTCTATGGCCCACTATTTGAGAGAGAGAGAGAGATGGCACACTCAGGACTGGCACACAAGCAGAAAGGCCAATATTAATCTCCCACTGATTTTTTTTTTATTTTTTCAGGGAGAATTTAGAAACCAAATATATATATATATATATATATATATATATATAAAGGGGGGTTTTATGGCCCACTATTTGAGAGAGAGAGATGGCACACTCAGGACTGGCACACAAGCAGAAAGGCCAATATTAATCTCCCACTGATTTTTTTTTTATTTTTTCAGGGAGAATTTAGAAACCAAATAAAAAAAAAATAGGCTTTCTATTGCCCACTGTTTGAGAGAGAGAGATGGCACACTCAGGACTGGCACACAAGCAGAAAGGCCAATATTAACCCCTTTCTGCCAGTGGACGTAATATTCCGTCCATGTGGGGTGGGCCTTAATTCCCAAGGACGGAATATTACGTCCAGCGCGATCGGCCGCGCTCACGGACCGCCCCCGGCACATTAACCCCCCGGCACACCGCGATCAAAGATGATCGCGATGTGCCGGCAGTGCAGGGAAGCATCGCGCAGGGAGGGGGCTCCCTGCGGGCTTCCCTGAGACCCCCGCAGCAACGCGATGTGATCGCGTTGCTGCGGGAGTCTCGTACCTCCTCCCTGCAGCAAGTCCCAGATCCAAGATGGCCGCGGATCCGGGTCCTGCAGGGAGGGAGGTGGCTTACCAAGTTTCTGCTCAGAGCAGGCACTTGGTAACGCTGCACTGCTCTCAGACAGATCGGTGATCTGTCAGAGTGCTGTGCAAACTGGCAGATCACCGATCTGTGATGTCCCCCCCTGGGACAAAGTACAAAAGTTAAAAAAAAAAATTCCAAGTGTGTAAAAAAAAAAAAAAAATCCTAAATAATGAAAAAAAAATATATATATTATTCCCATAAATACATTTCTTTATCTAAATAAAAAAACAAACAATAAAAGTACACATATTTAGTAGCGTCGCGTCCGTAACAACCCGACCTATAAAGCTGTCCCACTAGTTAACCCTTTCAGTAAACACCGTAAGAAAAAAAAAAAAAAACGAGGCAAAAAACAACGCTTTATTATCGTACCGCAGAACATAAAGTGGAATAACACGTGATCAAAAAGACGGATATAAATAAGCATGGTACTGCTGAAAGCGTCATCTTGTCCCGCAAAAAACGAGCCACCATACAGCAACATCAGCAAAAAAATTAAAAAGTTATAGTCCTCAGAATAAAGCGATGCAAAAATCATTTTTTTTTCTATAAAATAGTTTTTATCGTATATGAGCGGCAAAACATTAAAAAAATGATATAAATGAGGTGTCGCTGTAATCGTACTGACCCGAAGAATAAAACTGCTTTATCAATTTTACCAAACGCGGAACGGTATAAACGCCTCCCCCAAAAGAAATTCATGAATAGCTGGTTTTTGGTCATTCTGCCTCACAAAAATCAGAATAAAAAGCGATCAAAAAATGTCACGTGCCCGAAAATGTTACCAATAAAAACGTCAACTCGTCCCGCAAAAAATAAGACCTCACATGACTCTGTGGACTCAAATATGGAAAAATTATAGCTCCCAAAATTTGGTTACGCAAAAAATATTTTTTGCAATAAAAAGCGTCTTTCAGTGTGTGACGGCTGCTAATCATAAAAATCCGCTAAAAAACCTGCTATAAAAGTAAATCAAACCCCCCTTCATCACCCCCTTAGCTAGGGAAAAATTAAAAAAAATGTATTTACTTCCATTTTCCCATTAGGGTTAGGGCTAGGGTTAGGGCTAGGGTTAGTGCTAGGGTTAGGGTTAGGGCTAGTGTTAGGGCTAGGGTTAGGGCTAGGGTTAGGGTTAGGGCTAGGGTTAGGGTTGGGGCTAGGGTTAGGGCTAGGGTTAGGGCTAGGGTTAGGGTTAAGGCTACAGTTAGGGTTGGGGCTAAAGTTAGGGTTAGGGTTTGGATTACATTTGAGGTTGGGATTAGGATTAGGGGTGTGTCTGGGTTAGAGGTGTGGTTAGGGTTACCATTGGGATTAGGGTTAGGGGTGTGTTTGGATTAGGGTTTCAGTTATAATTGGGGGGTTTCCACTGTTTAGGCACATCAGGGGGATCTCCAAACGCGACATGGGGACCGATCTCAATTCCATCCAATTCTGCATTGAAAAAGTAAAACAGTGCTCCTTCCCTTCCGAGCTCTCCCGTGTGCCCAAACAGGAGTTTACCCCAACATATGGGGTATCAGCGTACTCAGGACAAATTGGACAACAACTTTTGGGGTCCAATTTCTCCTGTTACCCTTGGGAAAATGCAAAACTGGGGGCTAAAAAATAATTTTTGTGGGAAAAAAAGAGATTTTTTATTTTCACGGCTCTGCGTTATAAACTGTAGTGAAACACTTGGGGGCTCAAAGTTCTCACAACACATCTAGATAAGTTCGTGGGGGGGTCTAGTTTCCAATATGGGGTCACTTGTGGGGGGTTTCTACTGTTTAGGTACATTAGGGGCTCTGCAAACACAATGTGACGCCTGCAGACCATTCCATCTAAGTCTGTATTCCAAATGGCGCTCCTTCCCTTCCGAGCCCTCCCATGCGCCCAAACGCTGGTTCTCCCCCACATATAGGGTATCAGCGCACTCAGGACAAATTGCACAACAACATTTAGGGTCCAATTTCTCCTGTTACCCTCAGGAATATACAAAACAGGGGGCTAAAAATTATTTTTGTGGGAAAAAATTTTTGTTTTATTTTTACGGCTCTGCATCATAAACTTCTGTGAAGCTCTTATTGGGTCAAAGTGCTCACCACACCTCTAGATAAGTTCCTTAGGGGGTCTACTTTCCAAAATGGTGTCATTGTGGGGGGTTTCAATGTTTAGGCACATGAGTGGCTCTCCAAACGCAACATGGCGTCCCATCTCAATTCCTGTCAATTTTGCATTGAAAGGTCAAACGGCGCTCCTTCCCTTCCGAGTTCTCCCATGCGCCCAAACAATGGTTTACCCCCACATATGGGGTATCAGCGTACTCAGGACAAATTGTGCCACAACTTTTGTGGTCCAATTTCTTCTCTTACCATTGGGAAAATAAAAAATTGGGGGAAAAAAATAATTTTTGTGAAAAAAATGATTTTTTATTTTTACGGTTCTGCATTATAAACTTCTGTGAAACACTTGGTGGGTCAAAGTGCTCACGACACCTCTAGATAAGTTCCTTAGGGGGTCTACTTTCCAAAATGTTGTCACTTGTGGGGGGTTTCAATGTTTAGGCACATCAGTGGCTCTCCAAACGCAACATGGCGTCCCATCTCAATTCCAGTCAATTTTGCATTGAAGAGTCAAATGGCGCTCCTTCCCTTCCGAGCTCTGCCATGCGCCCAAACTGTGGTTAACCCCCACATATGGGGTATCAGCGTACTCAGGACAAATTGTACAACAACGTTTGGGGTCCATTTTCTCCTGTAACCCTTGGTAAAATAAAACAAATTGGAGCTGAAGTAAATTTTTTGTGAAAAAAAGTTAAATGTTAATTTTTATTTAAACATTCCAAAAATTCCTGTGAAGCACCTGAAGGGTTAATAAACTTCTTGAATGTGGTTTTGAGAACCTTGAGGGGTGCAGTTTTTAGAATGGTGTCACAATTGGGTATTTTCTATCATATAGACCCCTCAAAATGACTTCAAATGAGATGTGGTCCCTAAAATAAAATGGTGTTGTAAAAATGAGAAATTGC
Organism: Ranitomeya imitator; assembly: GCF_032444005.1. Taxonomy (NCBI): domain Eukaryota; kingdom Metazoa; phylum Chordata; class Amphibia; order Anura; family Dendrobatidae; genus Ranitomeya; species Ranitomeya imitator. Next base: position 272,319,478 of record NC_091284.1, on the reverse strand, counting down.
TGGTCAACTTTTAACCCTTATAACTCCCTAACAAAAAAAAATTTTGGTTCCAAAATTATGCTGATGTAAAGTAGACATGTGGGAAATGTTACTTATTAAGTATTTTGTGTGACATATCTCTGTGATTTAATTGCATAAAAATTCAAAGTTGGAAAATTGCGAAATTTTCAAAATTTTCGCCAAATTTCCATTTTTTTCAGAAATAAACGCAGGTAATATCAAATAAATTTTACAACTATCATGAAGTACAATATGTCACGAGAAAACAATGTCAGAATCACCGGGATCCGTTGAAGCGTTCCAGAGTTATAACCTCATAAAGGGACAGTGGTCAGAATTGTAAAAATTGGCCTGGTCCATAACGTGCAAACCACCCTTGGGGGTAAAGGGGTTAATCTCCCACTGATTTTTTTTTTATTTTTTCTGGGAGAATTTAGAAACCAAATAAAAAATAAATAAATAGGCTTTCTATGGCCCACTATTTGAGAGAGAGATGGCACAATCAGGAGTCAGGACTGGCACACAAGCAGAAAGGCCAATGTTAATCTCCCACTGATTTTTTTTTTTTTTTTTTTTCAGGTAGAATTTAGAAATCAAATTAAAAAAAAATAAATAGGCTTTCTATGGCCCACTATTTGAGAGAGAGATGGCACACTCAGGAGTCAGGAGTGGCACACAAGCAGAAAGGCCAATATTAATCTCCCACTGATTTTTTTTTAATTTTTTCAGGGAGAATTTAGAAACCAAATAAAAAAAAATAAATAGGCTTTCTATGGCCCACTATTTGAGAGAGAGATGGCACTCTCAGGAGTCAGGAGTGGCACACAAGCAGAAAGGCCAATATTAATCTCCCACTGATTTTTTTAAATTTTTTCAGGGAGAATTTAGAAACCAAATAAAAAATAAATAAATAGGCTTTCTATGGCCCACTATTTGAGAGAGAGATGGCACATTCAGGAGTCAGGACTGGCAGACAAGCAGAAAGGCCAATATTAATCTCCGACTGATTTTTTTTTATTTATTCAGGGAGAATTTAGAAACCAAATAAAAAAAATAAATAGGCTTTCTATGGCCCACTATTTGAGAGAGAGAGATGGCACACTCAGGACTGGCACACAAGCAGAAAGGCCAATATTAATCTCCCACTGATTTTTTTTTTATTTTTTCAGGGAGAATTTAGAAACCAAATAAAAAAAATAAATAGGCTTTCTATGGCCCACTATTTGAGAGAGAGATGGCACACTCAGGAGTCAGGACTGGCACACAAGCAGAAAGGCCAATATTAATCTCTGACTGATTTTTTTAAAAATTTTTCTGGGAGAATTTAGAAACCAAATAAAAAATAAATAAATAGGCTTTCTATGGCCCACTATTTGAGAGAGAGATGGCACACTCAGGAGTCAGGAGTGGCACACAAGCAGAAAGGCCAATATTAATCTCCCACTGATTTTTTTTTTTATTTTTTTCAGGGAGAAGTTAGAAACCAAATAAAAAAAAATAAATAGGCTTTCTATGGCCCACTATTTGAGAGAGAGATGGCACACTCAGGAGTCAGGACTGGCACACAATCAGAAAGGCCAATATTAATCTCCGACTGATTTTTTTAAATTTTTTTCTGGGAGAATTTAGAAACCAAATAAAAAATAAATAAATAGGCTTTCTATGGCCCACTATTTGAGAGAGAGAGATGGCACAATCAGGAGTCAGGACTGGCACACAAGCAGAAAGGCCAATATTAATCTCCCACTGATTTTTTTTTTATTTTTTCAGGTAGAATTTAGAAACCAAATTAAAAAAAAAAAATAGGCTTTCTATGGCCCACTATTTGAGAGAGAGATGGCACACTCAGGAGTCAGGAGTGGCACACAAGCAGAAAGGCCAATATTAATCTCCCACTGATTTTTTTTTTATTTTTTTCAGGGAGAAGTTAGAAACCAAATAAAAATAAATAAATAGGCTTTCTATGGCCCACTAATTGAGAGAGAGATGGCACACTCAGGACTGGCACACAAGCAGAAAGGCCAATATTAATTTCCCACTGATTTTTTTTTTATTTTTTCAGGTAGAATTTAGAAATCAAATAAAAAAAAAATAAATAGGCTTTCTATGGCCCACTATTTGAGAGAGAGATGGCACACTCAGGAGTCAGGAGTGGCACACAAGCAGAAAGGCCAATATTAATCTCCCACTGATTTTTTTTTTATTTTTTCAGGGAGAATTTAGAAACCAAATAAAAAAAAATAAATAGGCTTTCTATGGCCCACTATTTGAGAGAGAGATGGCACTCTCAGGAGTCAGGAGTGGCACACAAGCAGAAAGGCCAATATTAATCTCCCACTGATTTTTTTAAATTTTTTCAGGGAGAATTTAGAAACCAAATAAAAAATAAATAAATAGGCTTTCTATGGCCCACTATTTGAGAGAGAGATGGCACATTCAGGAGTCAGGACTGGCAGACAAGCAGAAAGGCCAATATTAATCTCCGACTGATTTTTTTTTATTTATTCAGGGAGAATTTAGAAACCAAATAAAAAAAAATAAATAGGCTTTCTATGGCCCACTATTTGAGAGAGAGAGATGGCACACTCAGGACTGGCACACAAGCAGAAAGGCCAATATTAATCTCCCACTGATTTTTTTTTTTTTTTCAGGGAGAATTTAGAAACCAAATAAAAAAAATAAATAGGCTTTCTATGGCCCACTATTTGAGAGAGAGATGGCACACTCAGGAGTCAGGACTGGCACACAAGCAGAAAGGCCAATATTAATCTCCGACTGATTTTTTTAAATTTTTTTCTGGGAGAATTTAGAAACCAAATAAAAAATAAATAAATAGGCTTTCTATGGCCCACTATTTGAGAGAGAGATGGCACACTCAGGAGTCAGGAGTGGCACACAAGCAGAAAGGCCAATATTAATCTCCCACTGATTTTTTTTTTTATTTTTTTCAGGGAGAAGTTAGAAACCAAATAAAAAAAAATAAATAGGCTTTCTATGGCCCACTATTTGAGAGAGAGATGGCACACTCAGGAGTCAGGACTGGCACACAATCAGAAAGGCCAATATTAATCTCCGACTGATTTTTTTAAATTTTTTTCTGGGAGAATTTAGAAACCAAATAAAAAATAAATAAATAGGCTTTCTATGGCCCACTATTTGAGAGAGAGAGATGGCACAATCAGGAGTCAGGACTGGCACACAAGCAGAAAGGCCAATATTAATCTCCCACTGATTTTTTTTTTATTTTTTCAGGTAGAATTTAGAAACCAAATTAAAAAAAAAAAATAGGCTTTCTATGGCCCACTATTTGAGAGAGAGATGGCACACTCAGGAGTCAGGAGTGGCACACAAGCAGAAAGGCCAATATTAATCTCCCACTGATTTTTTTTTTTATTTTTTTCAGGGAGAAGTTAGAAACCAAATAAAAAAAAAATAAATAGGCTTTCTATGGCCCACTAATTGAGAGAGAGATGGCACACTCAGGACTGGCACACAAGCAGAAAGGCCAATATTAATTTCCCACTGATTTTTTTTTTATTTTTTCAGGTAGAATTTAGAAACCAAATAAAAAAAAATAAATAGGCTTTCTATGGCCCACTATTTGAGAGAGAGATGGCACTCTCAGGAGTCAGGAGTGGCACACAAGCAGAAAGGCCAATATTAATCTCCCACTGATTTTTTTTAATTTTTTCAGGGAGAATTTAGAAACCAAATAAAAAATAAATAAATAGGCTTTCTATGGCCCACTATTTGAGAGAGAGATGGCACATTCAGGAGTCAGGACTGGCACACAAGCAGAAAGGCCAATATTAATCTCCGACTGATTTTTTTTTATTTTTTCAGGAGAGAATTTAGAAACCAAATAAAAAAAAATAAATAGGCTTTCTATGGCCCACTATTTGAGAGAGAGAGATGGCACACTCAGGACTGGCACACAAGCAGAAAGGCCAATATTAATCTCCCACTGATTTTTTTTTATTTTTTCAGGGAGAATTTAGAAACCAAATAAAAAAAAAAAAATAGGCTGTTAGAGGTCGAGTTCCCGCTTCTGCACAGGGGGAATCTCGAGCCATCTCCACTGCGGTCTCCCATTCTGTTCCAGCCGCAGTGGAGTCTGCTCAGCAAAGACGTCGGTCCCAGCGTCTTGCTCAATCTCACTCTGTTCTAAGAGTTACTGCTGCTTCTCCAGCTTCTGCCATTAAAGCCAGTACTGGTCAGCAGCAAGCGGACTTCTCTGGGACTAAGTCCTTGTTTGCACATACTGAGCATGCCCAGGGCAAGATCTCCCATTGGAGATCGAGGGTCAGGTGCTCAGGCTCTGCGGCACATCCCATTGGTCCTCTTGGCAGGTCTTGGAAGGGCAAAAGTTCTGTAGCCACTTCCTGTGCTGCAACTATATAACTGCGCATGACCGCACGGCCATGCGCTAGTATTGTCTCATAATTATATATGTGTGTGTGTAGATGGATGTATGTCGATGGATGAAAGCTCCTAAATATCCCTCCCTAGAGTTGTTGTCTGCTCGCGGATGTTGGTAGCTATCTAGCGCGCCCGACTAACCATCTGCACGATACACACATTACAGCGTCCTCTTGCTGTGTTCGCCTGTACGGCGCCGTGCGCTTGCCTAGCGCTTTCCATACACAAGTCTGTGTGGTTGGTGGCGTCCGTCAGTGCGGCATTGCTCGCACTCCTGTGCATTTATATATTTCTTATTAGTTTCCTTACACACCCAGTTGCGGTGTAGTGCCAGCAAGGGTCTAATCGGACTTCAATCCCAGTTGGGGTTAAGTACGCTGACTGCTTGCTCGCGCTTTAGGTGCGGTACCGCGGTCCTGTGACACAACAGGATTGCTTCCTTCACGCTGGGTGAGGTTGAACCCACGTGTGTTTACTTTAGTGTACCGCCATATAGTCTGCAATTTACTAGCAGCGGGTTTTCACCTGCACGGTGGACCTCGGACTGCGAACGCATCTATATCATCTTTCTGGGTGCGTTCCGCCAGTCCTAACATAGGCTTTCTATGGCCCACTATTTGAGAGAGAGAAATGGCACAATCAGGAGTCAGGACTGGCACACAAGCAGAAAGGCCAATATTAATCTCCCACTGATTTTTTTTTTATTTTTTCAGGTAGAATTTAGAAACCAAATAAAAAAAAAAATAAATAGGCTTTCTATGGCCCACTATTTGAGAGAGAGATGGCACACTCAGGAGTCAGGAGTGGCACACAAGCAGAAAGGCCAATATTAATCTCCCACTGATTTTTTTTTTTATTTTTTTCAGGGAGAAGTTAGAAACCAAATTAAAAAAAAATAAATAGGCTTTCTATGGCCCACTATTTGAGAGAGAGATGGCACACTCAGGAGTCAGGACTGGCACACAAGCAGAAAGGCCAATATTAATCTCTGACTGATTTTTTAAAAAAATTTTCTGGGAGAATTTAGAAACCAAATAAAAAATAAATAAATAGGCTTTCTATGGCCCACTATTTGAGAGAGAGAGATGGCACAATCAGGAGTCAGGACTGGCACACAAGCAGAAAGGCCAATATTAATCTCCCACTGATTTTTTTTTCAGGTAGAATTTAGAAACCAAATTAAAAAAAAAAATAGGCTTTCTATGGCCCACTATTTGAGAGAGAGATGGCACACTCAGGAGTCAGGAGTGGCACACAAGCAGAAAGGCCAATATTAATCTCCCACTGATTTTTTTTTTATTTTTTTCAGGGAGAAGTTAGAAACCAAATAAAAAAAAAATAGGCTTTCTATGGCCCACTAATTGAGAGAGAGATGGCACACTCAGGAGTCAGGACTGGCACACAAGCAGAAAGGCCAATATTAATCTCCGACTGTTTTTTTTTTATTTTTTCAGGGAGAATTTAGAAACCAAATAAAAAAAAAATAGGCTTTCTATGGCCCACTATTTGAGAGAGAGAGATGGCACACTCAGGACTGGCACACAAGCAGAAAGGCCAATATTAATTTCCCACTGATTTTTTTTTTATTTTTTCTGGGAGAATTTAGAAACCAAATAAAAAAAAAATAGGCTTTCTATGGCCCACTATTTGAGAGAGAGATGGCACACTCAGGAGTCAGGACTGGCACACAAGCAGAAAGGCCAATATTAATCTCCGACTGATTTTTTTTTTTTTTTTTTCAGGGAGAATTTAGAAACCAAATAAAAAAATAAATAAATAGGCTTTCTATGGCCCACTATTTGAGAGAGAGAGATGGCACACTCAGGACTGGCACACAAGCAGAAAGACCAATATTAATCTCCCACTGATTTTTTTTTTATTTTTTCAGGGAGAATTTAGAAACCAAATAAAAAAAAAATAAATAGGCTTTCTATGGCCCAATATTTGAGAGAGAGATGGCACACTCAGGAGTCAGGACTGGCACACAAGCAGAAAGGCCAATATTATTCTCCGACTGATTTTTTTTAAATTTTTTCTGGGAGAATTTAGAAACCAAATAAAAAAAAAATAAATAGGCTTTCTATGGCCCACTATTTGAGAGAGATGGCACACTCAGGACTGGCACACAAGCCCAAAGGCCAATATTAATCTCCCACTGTTTTTTTTTTCTGGAAGAATTTATAAACCCCCCCCCCCAAAAAAAAAAAAAAAAGGCTTTCTATGGCCCACTATGTGAGAGAGATGGCACACACAGGGATGGCACTCTAGCAGAAATGCCAATCTTAATCTCCCACAACTTATTTTTTGTAGGGAGAATTAAAAAAAAAAAGGGACTGTCCTACAATTACTATCTCCCTGCAGTAATCTCAGCCAGGTATGGCAGGCAGCAATAAGGAGTGGACTGTTACACAAATTAAATAAAAAGTGTGGACAAACAAAAAAGATAGCTGTGCAGAAAGGAAGGAACAACAGGATTTGTGCTTTGAAAAAAGCAGTTGGTTTGCACAGCGGCGTACACACAGCAATGCAGCTATCAGGGAGCCTTCTAGGGCAGCCCAATGAGCTACAGCGCTGAGGAAAAAAAAATGTAGCTTCCACTGTCCCTGCAAACAAAAGGTGGTGTTGGACAGTGGAAATCGCTACAGCACAAGCGGTTTGGTGGTTAATGGACCCTGCCTAACGCTATCCCTGCTTCTGACGAAGCGGCAGCAACCTCTGCCTATGCTCAGATCAGCAGCAGTAAGATGGCGGTCGGCGGGAACACCTCTTTATAGCCCCTGTGACGCCGCAGACAGCAAGCCAATCACTGCAATGCCCTTCTGTAAGATGGTGGGGACCAGGACCTATGTCATCACGCTGCCCACACTCTGCGTCCACCTTCATTGGCTGAGAAATGGCGCTTTTAGCGTCATTGAAACGCGACTTTGGCACGAAAGTCGCGTACCGCATGGCCGACCCCACACAGGGGTCGGGTTTCATGAAACCCGACTTTGCCAAAAGTCGGCGACTTTTGAAAATGAACGATCCGTTTCGCTCAACCCTAGCCAGAACCAAACGGTCTACAAGAGTTGCTTGTTTGGTAGCCAATATTTGCTCAAGGTTCTCATGTGGCATGATACTTTGTAAATTGCCTGTGTATCGTGGATCCAGGAGGCAAGCTAACCAGTAATCATCATCGGTCATCATTTTGATAATGCAGGGGTCCCGTTTTAGGATACGCAAGGCATACTCTGCTATGTGGGCCAAAGTTCAAGGTGTCAATTCACTGCTTGTGCTGGGTTGAGGAGCACTTTCTTGAAAATCTACATCACTTGTGGCCCGCAAAAACCCTGTACCTGACCTTGCAACGCCAACAGTTTCTATTGCCCCCTGAGAAGCATCCTCCTCCCATAAATATTCATCCCCATCCTCCTCCTCCTCTTTGTCCACCACCTCGTCCAGGAAAGTTCACTGAGCAGACAATGGCTGGCTGTCATCAAGGCTTCCCTCCTCCTCGGCCGCAGACCCCTGCTCCTTGATGTGCGTCAAACTTTGCATCAGCAGACACATTAGTGGGATGCTCATGCTTATGATGGTGTCGTCCGCACTGACCAGCCGTGTGCATTCCTCAAAACACTGAAGGACTTGACAGAGGTCTTGGAGCTTCGACCACTGCACACCAGACAACTCCATGTCTGCCATCCAACTGCCTGCCCGTGTAGGTGTATCCTCCCACAAATACATGACAGCACGCCTCTGTTCGCACAGCCTCTGAAGCATGTGCAGTGTGGAATTCCACCTTGTTGCCACGTTGATTATTAGGCGGTGCTGGGGAAGATTCAGCGATCGCTGACGGTTAAGCATACGGCTGGAGTGTACGTGCGACCGGCGGATGTGCGAGCAAAGTCTGCGCACCTTCAGGAGCAGGGCTGGTAAATCAGGGTAATTCTTGAGGAAGCACTGCACCACCAGGTTCAATGTGTGAGCCAGGCAAGGTATGTGTTTCAGTTCTGAAAGGGCTATGGCAGCCATAAAATTCCTTCCGTTATGACTGACTACCTTGCCTACCTCAAGATGTACACTGCCCAGCCATGACTGAGTTTCTTGCTGCAAGTACTCGGCCAGCACTTCCACGGTGTGTCTGTTGTCGCACAAACACTTCATTTGCAGCACAGCCTGCTGACGCTTCCCACTAGCTGTTCCATAATGGGACACCATGGGTGCAACACTGACAGCTGTGGATGGAGTGGTCGTGCCACTGCGCTCTGTGGACGAGCTTTCGCTTCGGTAGGATGAGGAGGAGGAGGAGGAGCAATGCCTACAGCCAACTGTTTCCTAGACCGTGGGCTAGGCAGAACTGTGCCACTATGGCTGTCCCCTGTGGACCCTGCATCCACCACATTAACTCAGTGCGCCGTGATGGACACGTAACGTCCCTGGCCATGCCTACTGGTCCATGCATCTGTTGTGAGGTGCACCTTTCTACTGACTGATTGCCTCATTGCATGGACAATGCGGTCTTTGACATGCTGGTGGAGGGCTGGGATGGCTTTTCTCACAAAGAAGTGTCGACTGGGTAGGTCATAGCGTGGTACTGCGTAGGCCATCAGGGCTTTGAAAGCTTCGATTTCAACCACCCGGTATGGAATCATCTCTAACGAGATTAGTCTAGCAATGTGGGCGCTCAAACCCTGTGTACGTGGATGACAGAAGTACTTTCTTTTCCTAATGAGAGTCTCTTGTAGGGTGAGCTGGACTGGAGAGCTGCATATGGTGGAACTAGCGGGGGTGGTGGTGGACATGGCAGATTGAGAGAGGCTTGGTGATGGTATTCTTGATGTGGGCCTACCTACAGTGTTTCCAACCCTGAACATTGTGATTCCCTGACTGCTTTGGCCTTGCGACAATACCTCCATATTTGCTAGTGGTGGTGTCATAACTGGTGGGCTTCCAGTTAGGGAAGCAATGCTGTGTTGCTGACTAGCTTCAATATGAGCAGGTGCACCAATGGTACGGGACGTTTGGTAGTTAGTCCATGCTTCCAAGTGCCTGCTGGTTAGATGTCTACGCATGCACGTTGTATTTAAATTTTGAACATTCTTCCCTCTGCTAAAGGTCTTGGAGCATTTCTTACATATAACTTTGGACTGATCATTTGGATCTTGGTTAAAAAATTGCCACACTGCACATGTCCTACTATGGAATACCTTTTCAGGCTTTGCACGCCGTGCTACTGTCACCGGATTGCAATGCTGTCCTACACCTGTTGTGGTTTTTGACACGCGTTTTGGGCCTGCCAGATGACAACTTTTGCGATGTAGATGGCTGCTGCAGATCATCCTCCTCCTCCTCTGAGCTCCAGGCTGCGGCACCCTCTTCCCCAATGGCTGCCAATCTGGGTCAAAAACTGGGTCATCTATCACCTCCTCTTCAATGTCATGTGCACCGTCCTCTGTGTCACCGTGTAAGGTGCTATAGCGTTCGGGACTGGGCACCATAGACTCATCAGAGTCAGATTCGGGCTCAGTACACTGCGAGGGCAAAGTGATCTGAGTCAATGGAACAGCATAATAATCAAGCTGTGGCTGTGCATCTGTGCACTCCATGTCCGATTCTTCCTGTAATGGGCTTTTAACTATTTCCCTCTCTAACCCAGGCACAGTGTGTGTAAAGAGCTCTATGGAGTAAAGTGTAGTGTTGCCTGCCGCATCCTTCACTTTTGTTTTGGGTGAAGGACACAAGGAAGCAACTTTTTCCCGACCTGGAGCATCCACTGACGACTCGCTGGTTTTAGATTTCGAAGTTTCTGAAGAGGAGTTGAAAGAGCTGGAGGCTGAGTCAGCAAGGAAAGCCAAAACTTGTTCCTGCTGCTCCGGCTTTAACAGCTGTTTTCCTACTCCCAGATAAGGGAGCCTTCGAGACCTTGTGTAGCCAGACGATGACGCTGCCTCAACACCTCGAGCATTTGGTGCTATCTTGCTTTTCCCAGTACCACCAGATGCTCCACTACCACCACCACCATCAGTACCAGCTGGCAACGACCGCCCACGGCCTCTTCCACCTGACTTCCTCATTTTTGTGGAAATGTTACCAAAACAACAACCGTTATATGCTACTGTTAAACAAGGTAGAAGGTGTATATTAAATATTGGAGAATTTATATCTCCCTTTTTTTGGTGGGAAGACAGCAGGAAAAAAACAGGTCCTGTGTATTACACAACACAATGTACAAGGCAGAACGTGGCTGGCAGATATACGCCAAACAGAACTCACATAGATCCACTTAGTGGCTATTTAAAGCTCCCTTTTCTTTTTTTGGATGGGAGACTGCAGGAAAAAACAGGCCCTGTGTATTACACCACACAATGGACAAGGCAGAACGTGGCTGGCAAATATACGTCAAACAGAACTCACGTAGATCCACTAAGTGGCAATTTAAAGCTCTCTTTTTTGGGGGGCGGGAGACTGCAGGAAAAACAGGCCCTGTGTATTACACCACACAATGTACAAGGCAGAAAGTGGCTGGCAGATATACGCCAAACAGAACTCACGTAGATCCACTTAATGGCTATTTAAAGCTCCCTTTTTTTTGGGGGGGGGGAGACTGCAGGAAAAAACAGGCCCTGTGTATTACACCACACAATGGACAAGGCAGAACGTGGCTGGCAGATATACGCCAAACAGAACTCACGTATATCCACTTAATGGCTATTTAAAGCTCCCCCTTTTTTTGGGGGGGAGACTGCAGGAAAAAACAGGCCCTGTGTATTACACCACTCAATGGACAAGGCAGAACGTGGCTGGCAGATATATGCCAAACAGAACTCACGTAGATCCACTAAGTGGCAATGTAAAGCTCCCTTTTTTGGGGGGGATGGGAGACTGAAGGAAAAAACAGGCCCTGTGTATTACACCACACAATGGTCAAGGCAGAACGTGGCTGGCAGATATACGCCAAACAGAACTCATGTAGATCCACTTGGTGGCAATTTATAGCTCCCTTTTTTGGGGGAGGCGGGAGACTGCAGGAATAAACAGGCCCTGTGTATTACACCACACAATGGACAAGGCAGAACGTGGCTGGCAGATATATACGCCAAACAGAACTCACATAGATCCACTTAGTGGCTATTTAAAGCTCCCTTTTTTTTTTGGGGGGGGGGGACTGCAGCAAAAAACAGGCCCTGTGTATTGCACCACACAATAGACAAGGCAGAACGTGGCTGGCAGATATACGCCAAACAGAACTCACCTAGATCCACTAAGTGGCAATGTAAAGCTCCCTTTTTTTTTTTGGACAGGAGACTGCAGGAAAAAACAGGCCCTGTGTATTACACCACACAATGGACAAGGCAGAAAATGGCTGGCAGATGTACGCCAAACAGAACTCACGTATATCCACTAAGTGGCAATGTAAAGCTCCCTTTTTTGGGGGGGACGGGAGACTGCAGGAAAAAACAGGCCCTGTGTATTGCACCACACAATGGACAAGGCAGAACGTGGCTGGCAGATATACGCCAAACAGAACTCACCTAGATCCACTAAGTGGCAATGTAAAGCTCCCTTTTTTTTTGGACAGGAGACTGCAGGAAAAAACAGGCCCTGTGTATTACACCACACAATGGACAAGGCAGAAAGTGGCTGGCAGATATACGCCAAACAGAACTCAGGTAGATCCACTAAGTGGCAATGTAAAGCTCCCTTTTTTGGGGGGGACGGGAGACTGCAGGAAAAAACAGGCCCTGTGTATTGCACCACACAATGGACAAGGCAGAACGTGGCTGGCAGATATATCAAAAAATACAAGGGCTGTAGTAGAATTTCAATCTCCCTACAATGATCAAAGGACTAGTATGGCAGCAATAAAAAGGACTTCTGCACAGTGCACACAAAAGACTGTGGACAAAGAAACAACAGAACTGTGCAGAAAGCAGCAACAGGATTTTTGCTTTGAAAAAAGCAGCTGGTTTGCACAGCGGCGTACACACAGCAATGCAGCTATCAGGGAGCTTTAGAATGCAGCCCAAGAAGCTACAGAGCTGATGCACCTCCCCCCAAAAAAAACACTGTCTTTGCAAAGAAAAGGTGGTGTTGGACAGTGGAAATCGCTACAGCACAAGAGGTTTGAGGGTTAATCTTCGCTCCCTAACTATATTCCTGCTTCTGACGAAGCTGCAGCAACCTCTCCCTATGCTCAGATCGGCAGAAGTAAGATGGCGGTCGGCGTGCACGCCCCTTTATAGCCCCTGTGACGCCACAGAAAGCAAGCCAATCACTGTAATGCCCTTCTCTAAGATGGTGGAGACCGAGACCTATGTCATCACGCTGCCCACACTCTGCATGTACCTTCATTGGCTGAGAAATGGCGCTTAAAGCATCATACGAAACGTGACTTTGGCGCGCAGATCGTCGACCTCATGGCCGATCCCACAGTGGGATCGAGTCGGGTTTCACGAAACCCGATTTTGCCAAAAGTCAACGATTTCTGAAATTGACCGATCCGTTTCACTCAACCCCAATGACAATAGTTAATTTTTGGACCAAAAATGTTGGTCACCTATCGCAGGACATGCATTTTTTAAATATTTCATACCACTGTAATTTCACACAAGGCACATTAAACTTTATGGATGACAATAGCCAATTTTTGGACAATAAAAACTTTGGTCACCTGTAGCAGGCCAAGTGTTTTTTTTACATTTCAAACCACCATAACTTCACACAAGGCAGGTTAAACCGTATGGATGACATTAGTCAATTTTTGGACCAAAAATGTTGGTCACCTGTTGCAGGACTTGCATTTTTTTTATATTTCAAGCCACCATAATTTCCCACAAGGCACAGTAAATTGCATGGATGACAATAGTCAATTTTTGGAAAACAAAATGTTGCCACCTGTAGCAGGCCAAGTGTTTGTTTGTTTTTTTAAATTTAATCCACCATAATTTTACACAAATCAGGTTAAACTGTGTTAGGAGTCGAGTTACCGCTGCTGCACAGGGGGAATCTCAATCCATGTCTGCTGCGGTTTCTCATTCTGCATCAGCCGCAGTGGAGCCTGCTCGGTGGAGACGTCGGTCCCAGTGTCTCGCTCAGTCTGATTCTGTGCAAAGGGTTACTGCTGCCTTTCCAGGCTCTGCCATTGTTTCCTGTACTGATCAGCGGCGAGTAGACGTCTCTGGGACTAAGTCCTGCTTTTCCCCTTCTGAGCATGCCCAAAGGAAGACCTCTCAGTGGAGGTCTGGGGTCACATGCTCAGGTACTACAGTAGCTCCTATTGGTTCTCTAGGAAGGTCCTGAAGCAGCTCAGTTAATGTAGCAGTTCTCATTGGTCCTCTAGGAAGGTCCTAAACTTGCTGCAGCTATAAAAGGTTCGCATGGCCGCACGGCCATGCGCTAGTATACACTTGTTTATGTGTGTGTGTTGTGAGTGAAAGTCACTCTTTAATCATCCCCTCCCTTGTGTTTGAATGCTCGCGTAAGGAAGATGATTTTAATCTAGCGACCGACTTGTAACCAACACTGGTACACAAACAGCGTCTATTGCTGTGACCGCCAGTGCGGCGCCATGCGCTATCACCGCGCTTTCCAAACCCAAGTCTGGGTGGTTAGTGGAGTCCGCCAGTGCGGCATCGCATGCACTCTCGTGCTATTTAATTATTATTTCTGTTACATGCGGTACTGCGGCCCTGTGACGCAACAGGGTTCGCTTCTTTCACACAGGGTGAAGCTAACCCGTGTGTATCCTCATTGTCCTGCCATATAGTCCATCATTGCTTAGCAGCAGGTACCATCTCTGCACGGTGGACCCTGGGCTGCGAACGCACCTTATTCCTTTTCTCTAATTATTTGGTGCGTTCCGCTAGCCCTAACAAACTGTATAGATAACAGTAGTCAAATTTTGGACCAAAAAATATTGGTCACTTAGCAGCTTACGGGTCTGGTTACGATTTCAAACCACCATAATTTCACACAATGCAGGTTAAACTGGTTAAACTGTATGTATAACAATTAGCGATGAACGAGCACTAAAATGCTCGGGTGCTCATCGGGTCTAGCAAATTGGTATACTCGGGTACTCGACCAGAGCAACGAGCCCAATATGAGTCTATAGGATACCCAAGCATTTTTGCCGCTATCCCCCGGAGGTCCTTTTAGGGTCTAAAAACATCTGAAATCGATAGGAACTGTGCTCAAATGACACGGGAACATCATGCGAAAGACCCCTGTAAGCATTTTTGACTGGTAGGTCATAGCTGTGACCAATGTTGTCAGAGTGTGACTTTTACAGGCGCACACTAAAACATACAAAAACGAAACCAAAATAGATTTTCCCGGGAAATATGTTAAAGAACATCCTTTCCAGGGTAATAATTTGTATGTAAGGAAAAATAAAGAACCCCCCCAAAAAAAGTATACCTCCACTCAGTAGCGTAGCTACCGGGGGGGCAGAGGGGGCAGAGGGGGCAGAGGGGGCCATCGCCCCGGGCCCCGCGCTCTGAGGGGGCCCACCCGGAGCTACGCTACTGTAACTGCATCGGCGCGTGCAGGTGCTGCCTTATTTATAGGATCTGTCTATTGGGGGGGTGCTGCCTTATTTATAGGATCTGTCTATTGGGGGGGGGGTGCTGCCTTATTTATAGGATCTGTCTATGGGGGGGGTGCTGCCTTATTTATAGGATCTGTCTATTGGGGGGGTGCTGCCTTATTTATAGGATCTGCCTATTGGGGGTTGCTGCCTTATTTACAAGATCTGTCTATTGGGGGGGGGGTGCTGCCTTATTTACAGGATCTGTCCATTGGGGGGGTGCTGCCTTATTTACAGGATCTGCCTATAGGGGGAGTGCTGCCTTATTATACAGGATCTGCCTATGGGGGAGTGCTGCCTTATTCTGCAGGATCTGCCTATGGGGGAGTGCTGCCTTATTCTAAAGGATCTGCCTATGGGGGGGGTGCTGCCTTATACTACAGGGTCTGCCTATGGGGAGTGCTTTAAACTACAGGGTCTGCCTATAGGGGTGCTGCCTTGTGCTATATTGAGGACTATCTGGCACATTATACTATATGGCGTTTATCTATGGGGCCATCATACAGTATGGGGATTACAGTGTTGGAGCCATCAAACAGTTTGAAGGCTACTAAGGCGTCAGTATACTGTGTGGGTGGTACTATACAGTTAGGGGGCATTATACTGTGTATAGGGGAGCTGTACGGAGGGGAGACTCGGGACATTATTAAATGTAAAGTGGGCACTTATTGAAATAGGGGAAATCAGGTTACTGTGACTATCAAAGGGGCACACAGAGGGCATTATTACTTTGGAAACAGGAACACATGGGCTACTTGCACAGTGAACAAGTCTGTATGATCATGTTCACACACCACCAAGAAACCTGAAGACACAAAAGAGAATAGTAAAACCAAAAACACTCAGTTTGAAAAAATGTTGCAGTAATCCGCAAGTGCTAGTAAAAGATGTAAAAAACAGGGTATTTGGTTGATACGTTTTTTGCAAAAAATGTATACTAAGCTGCTCTACCAATCTTCACGGTATTCCCTTATCAGAGCAGTCCTAACTAATGTATGCAATCCCTATCTGATGTATTTAAAAACCTGATCATCTGTATATAACCTGTGTGAACAGGGTTCAGAGAGGAAAAATCCATGTGTGCATACAGGGTAGAACAGCTTTTGTGCAGATAGCCCAAGAGGAGTGGTGGAACTCCCCAGTCTTGTAGACACAAGAGAACAATTATGGAAACAGGAACACATGGGCTACTTGCACAGTGAACAAGTCTGTATGATCATGTTCACACACCACCAAGAAACCTGAAGACACAAAAGAGAATAGTAAAACCAAAAACACTCAGTTTGAAAAAATGTTGCAGTAATCCGCAAGTGCTAGTAAAAGATGTAAAAAACAGGGTATTTGGTTGATACGTTTTTTGCAAAAAATGTATACTAAGCTGCTCTACCAATCTTCACGGTATACCCTTATCAGAGCAGTCCTAACTAATGTATGCAATCCCTATCTGATGTATTTAAAAACCTGATCATCTGTATATAACCTGTGTGAACAGGGTTCAGAGAGGAAAAATCCATGTGTGCATACAGGGTAGAACAGCTTTTGTGCAGATAGCCCAAGAGGAGTGGTGGAACTCCCCAGTCTTGTAGACACAAGAGAACAATTATGGAAACAGGAACACATGGGCTACTTGCACAGTGAACAAGTCTGTATGATCATGTTCACACACCACCAAGAAACCTGAAGACACAAAAGAGAATAGTAAAACCAAAAACACTCAGTTTGAAAAAATGTTGCAGTAATCCGCAAGTGCTAGTAAAAGATGTAAAAAACAGGGTATTTGGTTGATACGTTTTTTGCAAAAAATGTATACTAAGCTGCTCTACCAATCTTCACGGTATACCCTTATCAGAGCAGTCCTAACTAATGTATGCAATCCCTATCTGATGTATTTAAAAACCTGATCATCTGTATATAACCTGTGTGAACAGGGTTCAGAGAGGAAAAATCCATGTGTGCATACAGGGTAGAACAGCTTTTGTGCAGATAGCCCAAGAGGAGTGGTGGAACTCCCCAGTCTTGTAGACACAAGAGAACAATTATGGAAACAGGAACACATGGGCTACTTGCACAGTGAACAAGTCTGTATGATCATGTTCACACACCACCAAGAAACCTGAAGACACAAAAGAGAATAGTAAAACCAAAAACACTCAGTTTGAAAAAATGTTGCAGTAATCCGCAAGTGCTAGTAAAAGATGTAAAAAACAGGGTATTTGGTTGATACGTTTTTTGCAAAAAATGTATACTAAGCTGCTCTACCAATCTTCACGGTATACCCTTATCAGAGCAGTCCTAACTAATGTATGCAATCCCTATCTGATGTATTTAAAAACCTGATCAACTGTATATAACCTGTGTGAACAGGGTTCAGAGATTGGTAGAGCAGCTTAGTATACATTTTTTGCAAAAAACGTATCAACCAAATACCCTGTTTTTTACATCTTTTACTAGCACTTGCGGATTACTGCAACATTTTTTCAAACTGAGTGTTTTTGGTTTTACTATTCTCTTTTGTGTCTTCAGGTTTCTTGGTGGTGTGTGAACATGATCATACAGACTTGTTCACTGTGCAAGTAGCCCATGTGTTCCTGTTTCCATAATTGTTCTCTTGTGTCTACAAGACTGGGGAGTTCCACCACTCCTCTTGGGCTATCTGCACAAAAGCTGTTCTACCCTGTATGCACACATGGATTTTTCCTCTCTGAACCCTGTTCACACAGGTTATATACAGATGATCAGGTTTTTAAATACATCAGATAGGGATTGCATACATTAGTTAGGACTGCTCTGATAAGGGTATACCGTGAAGATTGGTAGAGCAGCTTAGTATACATTTTTTGCAAAAAACGTATCAACCAAATACCCTGTTTTTTACATCTTTTACTAGCACTTGCGGATTACTGCAACATTTTTTCAAACTGAGTGTTTTTGGTTTTACTATTCTCTTTTGTGTCTTCAGGTTTCTTGGTGGTGTGTGAACATGATCATACAGACTTGTTCACTGTGCAAGTAGCCCATGTGTTCCTGTTTCCATAATTGTTCTCTTGTGTCTACAAGACTGGGGAGTTCCACCACTCCTCTTGGGCTATCTGCACAAAAGCTGTTCTACCCTGTATGCACACATGGATTTTTCCTCTGTGAACCCTGTTCACACAGGTTATATACAGATGATCAGGTTTTTAAATACATCAGATAGGGATTGCATACATTAGTTAGGACTGCTCTGATAAGGGTATACCGTGAAGATTGGTAGACAAGCTTAGTATACATTTTTTGCAAAAAACGTATCAACCAAATACCCTGTTTTTTACATCTTTTACTAGCACTTGCGGATTACTGCAACATTTTTTCAAACTGAGTGTTTTTGGTTTTACTATTCTCTTTTGTGTCTTCAGGTTTCTTGGTGGTGTGTGAACATGATCATACAGACTTGTTCACTGTGCAAGTAGCCCATGTGTTCCTGTTTCCATAATTGTTCTCTTGTGTCTACAAGACTGGGGAGTTCCACCACTCCTCTTGGGCTATCTGCACAAAAGCTGTTCTACCCTGTATGCACACATGGATTTTTCCTCTCTGAACCCTGTTCACACAGGTTATATACAGATGATCAGGTTTTTAAATACATCAGATAGGGATTGCATACATTAGTTAGGACTGCTCTGATAAGGGTATACCGTGAAGATTGGTAGAGCAGCTTAGTATACATTTTTTGCAAAAAACGTATCAACCAAATACCCTGTTTTTTACATCTTTTACTAGCACTTGCGGATTACTGCAACATTTTTTCAAACTGAGTGTTTTTGGTTTTACTATTCTCTTTTGTGTCTTCAGGTTTCTTGGTGGTGTGTGAACATGATCATACAGACTTGTTCACTGTGCAAGTAGCCCATGTGTTCCTGTTTCCATAATTGTTCTCTTGTGTCTACAAGACTGGGGAGTTCCACCACTCCTCTTGGGCTATCTGCACAAAAGCTGTTCTACCCTGTATGCACACATGGATTTTTCCTCTCTGAACCCTGTTCACACAGGTTATATACAGATGATCAGGTTTTTAAATACATCAGATAGGGATTGCATACATTAGTTAGGACTGCTCTGATAAGGGTATACCGTGAAGATTGGTAGAGCAGCTTAGTATACATTTTTTGCAAAAAACGTATCAACCAAATACCCTGTTTTTTACATCTTTTACTAGCACTTGCGGATTACTGCAACATTTTTTCAAACTGAGTGTTTTTGGTTTTACTATTCTCTTTTGTGTCTTCAGGCATTATTACTTTCTAGGGGGCAAAATGTGGGCTCTGTTTTCTAGGGCACTTGCACCCGGCATTACTATATTATAGAGGGGTGCTTTAGAATTTAGAGGGTACAGAGAACCACAGAGTAGGTGCAGTAATAGGGACACATACGGCAGCAGTGGCTCAGTATTGGGGTATCACGTGCAGTAATAGGGACAAATACGGCAGCAGCAGCTCAGTATTGGGGTATCAGGTGCAGTAATAGGGACACATATGGCAGCAGCGGCTCAGTATTGGGGTATCAGGTGCAGTAATATGGACACATATGGCAGCAGCGGCTCAGTATTGGGGTATCAGGTGCAGTAATATGGACACATACGGCAGCAGCGGCTCAGTATTGGGGTATCAGGTGCAGTAATAGGGACACATATGGCAGCAGCGGCTCAGTATTGGGGTATCAGGTGCAGTAATAGGGACACATATGGCAGCAGTGGCTCAGTATTGGGGTATCAGGCAGTAATATCGAGAAATAGGGCAGCAGCGGCTCAGTATTGGGGTATCAGGTGTAGTAATAGGGACACATACGGCAGCAGGGGCTCAGTATTGGGGTATCAGGGGCAGTAATAGGGACACATACGGCAGCAGCGGCTCAGTATTGGGGTATCAGGTGTAGTAATAGGGACACATACGGCGGCAGCGGCTCAGTATTGGGGTATCAGGTGCAGTAATAGGGACACATACGGCAGCAGCGGCTCAGTATTGGGGTATCAGGTGTAGTAATAGGGACACATATGGCAGCAGCGGCTCAGTATTGGGGTATCAGGTGTAGTAATAGGGACACATACGGCAGCAGCGGCTCAGTATTGGGGTATCGGGCAGTAATAGGGAGAAATAGGGCAGCAGCGGCTCAGAATTGGGGTATCAGGTGTAGTAATAGGGACACATACGGCAGCAGGGGCTCAGTATTGGGGTATCAGGGGCAGTAATAGGGACACATACGGCAGCAGTGGCTCAGTATTGGGGTATCAGGTGTAGTAATAGGGACACATACGGCAGCAGCGGCTCAGTATTGGGGTATCAGGTGCAGTAATAGGGACACATACGGCAGCAGCGGCTCAGTATTGGGGTATTGGGCAGTAATAGGGACACATAGGGCAGCAGCGGCTCAGTATTGGGGTATCAGGTGTAGTAATAGGGAAATATATGGCAGCAGGGGCTCAGTATTGGGGTATCAGCAGGATTAGGGGTTTGTGCAGGTTGAGAATAGATGGTGATGGCTGGAATGTGAGAAGTGAAACGTGTCTTTGTTGTTTTCTCTGCAGACAAGTTGTAGCTGGAAGACGTTGTCATGTCGGTCTGGGCTAGATGGAAAAGACGGGAAAAGTGACGATTCCATCATAAAGAACGTCAATGGTAAGTCCTTATCTGTAACTGTGCTGTGATCTCTTATATGCTCTGTAGGGCTGGTATTTACCACTGACCATATGGCGGTAATATCCATGTTGGTCGTTATATAGAGATTATCTTCAGTAACAGCGCAGTCATCTGCTGAGGTTCTCCACTATTAGGGGGCGTCATCGAGTTGTAATCAAGGTCACCTGGTTAGGGGCCCACTCAGAAGCTTTGCCCCCCCTGGACCAAAACCCTAGCTACGCCTCTGCCTCCACTACTTGGGCTATTGCTCACACGTACCGGTTTAGATGCGTTTTTCAACTTTACCATTGCTTTCAACAAATACATTCACTGGTGAATGTCATTGTAACATTTAACAACCTTAGCTGGCCATGTGGCTGTGACACATCATCAGACACATCTTGTTTCATTTATGAAGGAGGGACTCTTAAAGTCACAAAGCCTATTTTTAAAGGAGCATCAGGCGCATTAATATTCTTTAAGTTCCATTACTAAACAGTGTGTCTCCTATACTGTTATTGCCTATGCAGTGAGTGGCTGGGCTGCAAAAAATTAGGATGCACCCCAATAGCCCTTTCACGAGACGTACAGGAGGGCCTCCTGAAAAAATGTTTCCATTATAAGAAAGTGGGTCTTCCATAGTGTTTGCCTATGCATTGCATGCAAGACTTACCCTGCCCCAACCTTTCAGGCACCCCAATAAGCCTTTAAAACAACGAAGTGGTTGGCTACATGAAAACCAAGTTCACATTATTCATTTGGTACTCCTATACTGTTTGCTTTTGCATTGAATGCAAGGCCTGCCCTGAAAGACTTCACACGCACCCCAATAAGCCTTTGGAACAGCGTGCTGGGTGGCCACATGAAAAACCAAGTTCATATTATTCATTTGGTACTCCCATACTGCTTGATTTTGCATTGAATGCAAGGCCTGCCCTGCACCAAATTCACACGCACCCCAATAAGCCTTTGAACCCACGTACTGGATGGCCACAGGAAAACCAAGTTCACATTATTCATTTGGTACTGCCATACAGTTTGCTTATGCATTGTATGCAAAGCCTGCCCTGCACCAATGTTGCACACACCCAAATAAGCCTTGGAAGAGATGAAGAGGCGGGCCTCCTGAAAACAATTTTCCCATTTTTAGGAAGTGTGTCTCTACTAGTGTTTGTCTATGCAGTGAATGCAAGGCCTGCCAAAAATTAGGAGGCACTCCAATGCATCTTGAAAGAAATGTGGAGGATGGCCTCATAAAAAAGTTCCCATTATAATGGAGCAGGTCTCCTATACTTGTAATGCACATACACTAAGTGTATGGGCTGAGAAGCATTTCCCCCTGGGCGGTTCACATGAGCTTTTTTTTTATTTATTTTTTTAGGGTCATCATAAACACCATTGCCAAAAACTGGAGTGGCTGTTGCATCACAGAATACGTTCACCTTCGTGTTCTAGTGGTGGTGTCGATGTCTGAAGAAATGTGGAGGATGTCCTCATATGAATTTTTTCCCAATTTTAAAGAGCGGGTCTCCGATACTTGTAATACCCATACACTAAGTGTATGGGCTGACAAACATTTCCCCCAGAAGGGTACACTTTTTTTTCATTTTGTTTGCGGGTATCATAAACACCTTTGCAAAAAACTAGAGTAGCTGTAGCATCACTGAACATGTTCACTCTGGTGTTCTAGTGGTGGAGGATGATGAGGATGAGGAGAAGGAGGAGGATTACAACAAATAGCCAAAATCAGGAAGCGTATACCCATGTGTGGGTGTGAAGAGGTGCATGGGAATACACCTCCCAAAAAAGACACTGTATTGGAGGTTATGTGTCGCTGTTATCATTCGGTGGTGTAGAGAAGTCTGGCCCAATCCAGCCCTTGTTCATTTTTATTAAAGTCAGCCTGTCAGCATTTTTCGGTTGACAGGCGGAAGTGCTTATCAGTTATACAGTAATTCCACCAGCGGCACTAAAAACACGCTCTGACAAAATGCTAGCAGCAGGGCAAGCCAGGACCTCCAAGGCATAGAGAGCCAATCCATGCCATGTGTCCAGCTTGGATACCCAATAATTAAAAGGCACAGAGGAATAACAGATGACGTTGGTATGGTCAGCAAGGTACTCCCTCAGCATCTTCCCAAACATTGCACTCCTTATGACAGTACCCTGTGCCTCTGGGCCAGGGCAATGGGAGGGTCTGAAAAAACTCTACCAGATCTTTGCCAGTGTTCCCCTGCCTCTGCTGGATTGGAGTTGTGTCTCTCTCACCTGTACTCCTTGGTTGACAAAAGAACTGTGATGTCTGCAATGCATCCTCTTTCATTGTGAGCAGAGAGTTTTTAAGAATGCAGAGAATCGGGATGGTGACGCTAATTATGGTGTCATCGCCGCTCACCATCTTGGTGCAGTCCTCAAAGTTTTGTAGGATGGTACATATGTCTGACATCTATGTCCTGAGGTCTCATGTGTGGAGTCTGAAATGAATAACAATGGCCTTGTTGATGCTGGTAGTCAACAACTGCCATCTTCTGCTCACAAATCCTTTCCAACATATGCAGTGTGACATTCCAACGGATGGGGACATCACACACCAGTCTGTGTGCTGGCGGCTGAAGCTGTAGCTGACTTTCTAAAATGGGCACACAGGCGGCGTACTTTCACAAGCAGATGCGGCAGCTCCGGGTAGCTTTTGAGAAACCATTGAACGACAAGGTTAAGCACATGGGCCAGACATGGTACGTGTGTGAGCTCGCCTCGCGTCAGAGCCGCCACCAGGTTCTGGCCATTGTCACACACGAGCATTTCGGCTTGTGGGTCGTTGGCTGCGTATTTCCCCTTGCATTCCAATGACTGGGATATGGACAACTGAAGGTTGCGCTGGGACAAGGACGTGGATGTGCTTTATGATGGTGCTAGTTGCAGGGCGGGAGGCATCTACGCATGCACCGTGGATAGGGGAATGGCTTGCACTCACAACAGTGGAAGAAGCAGTGGTGTCACCCACGGACACTGTTAGTGGAGCCTGGTTTTCAGCCCACAAAGTCGGGTGCTTTGTTGCCATGTGCCTGATCATGCTCAGGCTGGTAGTTTTGCTACCCCTCCTGATGCGGGCATGGCATGTGCTGCAAATGGCCTGTTTGGGGTTATCGGCAGAGTCTTTAAAAAATAACCGACTTGGGAAGATCTAACAGTTGGACTGGCAACTTCCGTCATGTTGGTGTTACGGGGAATGGTTTCCCTCCTTCTGTCTGCGGCCACCACACTGCTTCTTCCTTCCTGTTGGGGTGCTACGCCTCCTTCTCCATGTGAGCTGCTGTTCTCGCTCTGCATGTCCTCCTGCCAGGTTGAGTCGGTTACTACATCATCCACCACCTCATCTTCCATATCTGCACCCTGGTCCTCCTCCTGACTTTCTGGCAATTGTGTCTCATCATCGTCCACCTCTTGTGACACTTTCCCACCGTTGCCTTCATTTGATCGTGGCTGCTCAAATATTTAGCAAAGTGACTGGAAGCATTATCCGCTATCCAACCAATAACCTTTTGACACTGCTCTAGCTGCAATAGTCTTATTTTGCATTCCCCTATTTTTGGACAGAAAGGTTGGGCGAGAAGATGTGGTTCAGAATCATAGAATCATGGAATGATAGAGTTGGACGGGAACTCCTGGGTCATCTGATCCAACCCCCTGCTCAAAGCAGGATTTACAAAATCATTCCAGACAGATGTCTGTCCAGCCTCTGTTTGAAGGATTCCATTGAAGGAGAACTCACTGCCTCTCGTGGTAGCCTGTTCCACTCATTGATTACCCTAAGGCTGCCGTCACACTAGCAGTATTTGGTCTGTATTTTACATCAGTATTTGTAAGCCAAAACCAGGAGTGGAACAAATAGAGGAAAAGTATAATAGAAACATATGCACCACTTCAGCATTTATCACCCACTCCTGGTTTTAGCTGAGAAATACTGATGTAAAATACTGACCAAATACTGCTAGTGTGACGGCAGCCTAACTGTCAAAAAGTTTTTTCTAATATCTAATCTGTGTCTCCTCCCATTCAGTTTCATCCCATTGTTTCTAGTCTTTCTTTGTGCAAATGAGAATAAAGATGATCCTTCTACAATGTGACAGCCCTTGAGATATTTGTAGACAGCTATTCAGTCTCCTCTCAGTCTTCTTTTTTGCAAGCTAAACATTCCCAAATCCTGCAACCATTCCTCATAGGACATGGTTTGCAGACCAGTCACCATTCTGGTTACTCTTCTCTGAACTTGCTCCAGTTTGTTGATGTCTTTTTTAAAATGTGGTGCCCAAAACTGGACACAGTATTCCAGGTGAGGTCTGACCAAAGAGGTATAAAGGGAAGTAATGACTTCGTGTGATCTAGACTGTATGCTCCTGTTAATACATTCCAGAATTGCATTTGCCTTTTTGCTGCTGCATCACACTGTTGACTCATATTCAGTTTATGATCTATTAGTATACCCAAGTCTTTTTCACATGTGTTGTTGCTTAGCCCTATTCCTCCCATTCTGTAAATGCTTTTTTCATTTTTATAGTCCAGATGTAGTAATTTGCATTTTCCTTGTTAAAAACCATTCTGTTAGTTGTTGCCCACTGCTCCAGTTTATTTATATCTTTCTGAATCCTCTCTCTCTCTCTCTTCTCTAGTATTAGCTATCCCTCCTAGCTTTGTGTCATCAGCAAATTTAATTAGTGTACCCTCAATTTCTTCATCTAAATCATTGATAAGATGTTAAACAATACAGGGCCCAGGACAGAACCTTGTGGTACCCCACTTGAGACATTGTTCCAACTGGATGTGCAGCCATTTACGACCACTCTTTGGGTCCGATCACTAAGCCAGTTATGAGTCCACCTAACAGTTGCCTTGTCCATTCCATTCTTGCTGAAGTCAAGATATACTATATTTACAGCATTTCCCTCATCCACCCAGTCAGTGATTCTGTCATAGAAGGAAATTAAGTTAGTCTGACATGACTTATTAGTTACAAACGCATGCTAACTCTGGTTAATCACTTAATTCTTATCCAGGTACTTACACACAGTACATGTTGTTAAATAATGGTCCTACACTTTTGGTATAAGAGAGATGCCCTTAAGTGGCTACCAGGTATGGAGACGTTTATTCTCAGCGAGGAAAGGAAAGTGTTGGACCTGGTATAAAAGAGATGCCCTAAAGTGGCTACCAGGTACACATAAAATTGGCCATTTTTATGCGCTAAACGCTCTCATTTTTCATTTTTCTAGCGCAGTAATGCAGTTCAATTTTCGTGTTTCATGTTTGCATGTTTCAGCGCTGCAGTGTGCTGCCTTATTTACTTGACTGTATACAAGTTGGTGATTCTAGGTTCAGCACCTGTTCACACTTAGTCTATGTTTGGATGTGACAGTCAGTTTTTTGAAATGTATTCTTTAGCCTTCTGACCGAGCACTCCGCCTCCTAGACACAGGTGTTTTAATCGCAGCAGGTCCAATACCCCTCCACAGAGAGAGAGAATTTTAGTCTAAGAAGAGGTTTCACAGGTACCCATTCAGATGGAGACGTTTATTCTCAGCAAGGAAAGGAATGTGTAGGACCTGGTATAAGAGAGATGCCCTAAAGTGGCTACCAGGTACACATAAAATTGGCCATTTTTATGTGCTAAACGCTCTCATTTTTCATATTTCTAGCGCAGTAATGCAGTTCAATTTTCGTGTTTCATGTTTGCTTGTTTCAGCGCTGCAGTGTGCTGCCTTATTTACTTGACTGTATACGAGTAGGTGACTCTAGGTTCAGCACCTGTTCACACTTAGTCTATGTTTGGATGTGACGGTCAGTTTTTTGAAATGTATTCTTTAGCCTTCTGACCGAGCACTCCGCCTCCTAGCCACAGGTGTTTTAATCGCAGCAGGTCCAATACCCCTCCACAGAGAGAGAGAATTTTAGTCTAAGAAGAGGTTTCACAGGTACCCATTCAGATGGAGACGTTTATTCTCAGCGGGGAAAGGAAAGTGTAGGACCTGGTATAAGAGAGATGCCCTAAAGTGGATACCAGGTACACATAAAATTGGCCATTTTTATGCGCTAAACGCTCTCATTTTTCATATTTCTAGTGCAGTAATGCAGTTCAATTTTCGTGTTTCATGTTTGCATGTTTCAGCGCTGCAGTGTGCTGCCTTATTTACTTGTCTGTCTGCTGTAAGTCGTAGAGTTCCTTACTATGTCGATGGTCCGGCTACCGCTTATCTGCACCTCAGAGGGAGGCAGCCTGCTCATAGCTGGTCTCCCCTGATATATCCTCTCCTGTGCTGCGCTTTCCTGCACACTCACTGAACAATGTTCGGCTTTCTTTGTGTCTCTTTCCAGGAGCTGTGGTGCTTCAGACTACACGGCCCCTTCAGACGTTCTGACCCTCTAGGTCCATCTGCTCTCTTCAGTGTCTCTCACAATCTGATCTCTCTTTCCCTCCAAACCACAATGTATATAGGGGAGTCACCTATTAAATAGGATCAAACGCTCCCCCCTTGTGGTCCGGAGTGTGAACATGTTTTGTGTATGGTGATTAACTGATAAGAGTTATTTTTCATCGCTTCCAAACGTAACATCACTCTCCCCATGAGGAAAGCAATGCTACTGTGACGACAAAGACCCTGGGGCGCCAAACCTGCATGCCTTGTATTGATATGTATAGAGCCACGTACACCTAGCACTGCTATCATTATACACCGTAATTAGTCCCTAGAAGGACTGTTGGTTTAGCTGGATTTGTGTAAAATATGATGGTGTACCCACACTAACTGATAAACCCCCAAATCTGATCCTATCTCGGCAGCACCTCTCCCTACACTGTCTGAATCAGAAGCTGAATGCAATGAGCAGGGCGGCGCCAGGTCTCTTATATACCTGATGACACTGTGCAGCCAGCCAATCACTGTAATGCCACAACCAAGATGGCTACGGCATTACAGTACGTGGCAGACAACCCCAGCATGTTGACTGGCTCTCTAAAGAGTGCCAAACATGCAGGGCAGGGACCAGAGCTCCCGAAGAGCAAACACCGAAATGATCGGTGCTCGCCGAGTACCACAAGTACAGCGATGCTCGGGCGAGTAATGAGCATTACCAAATATGCTCACTCATCACTAACAACAATTGTCAATTTTTGGACAAAAAAATGTTGGTCTCCTGTATCAGGCCATGTGTTTTTTTTTTTATTTCAAAGCATCATAATAGCAGGTTAAACTGTATGGATGACAATAGTCAATTTTTAAACAAAAAACATTGGGTCACTTGTAGCAGGCAAAGCGTTTTTGTTTTTATTTCAAACCACCATAATTTCACACAAATCAGAATAAACTGCATGGGTGACCATACATTTGGTCACCTACAGTGATGGATGAACCCTTTTATATTTGAGTCCGGTGGGTTCAGCCAAACATCTAATAAAAGCTTGGCCCAGGTACCAGAATTATACCTGAGTTTGGACCCAGCCCCCTTCATATGAATGGGGGGACTGAACATCTGTGGTTTCCCATGCTGTCATATGTGTGACAGCGTGGGTAACAAGGGCTCTGATCAGCGGTAAGATAGTTACAGCTGGTCAGAGCATTGAGAGCTCACCCTGTCAGATGATGGACTGACCCCCAACTGTGACCAGAGCTAAAAAGCTTATCGTCGATCACAGACATTGGCTGATAGGACTACTATTCCCATCAGAGTACGCCTGATGTGGTTGATAACAGCGAGAGCATGCACCACTGATGGGAGAATTCATCAACCAGCGCCTGTGCTCCAAGTAAAAAAATTAAAAAATTAAATAAATAAATATTGAAATAAAATTGAAAGAGCATTTTACTCGCCTTAACGGCTAATCCCCGATGACCTTGTCACCTATAAAAGAGAAAGAATAATAAACCACAATAATGTGTAATCACTGATGCATTGTGTAGCACTGAGCTGTGGTGGGAAAGTTCACCTGAGTTCATCAGCTGAAAAACCCCAGTGATCTCACTCACGGCACCTCTCACTGTGTGAGAAAGTTCTCATGCAGGAGCGGTGCCGTAAGCTCACTGGGGTATATATTTAATTTTTTTTTTACAGGGAACAAGGACATCGGGGATTAGGAATTAAGGTGAGCATAATGTGTTTTTTATTTTTAAATAAATGTGTAAATATGAATATGGGGTTCGTAATGGGTTATCTTATAGGTGCCTCTCCATTACTAACCTCTGGGCTTCATGGCAGCTGACAATACAAGACTGACATGAAACCACCAACCCTATTACCCTACTTGCCACCACACCAGGGCAATTGGGAAAAGCAAGGCTAAGGCTATAAATATCAGCCCACAGCTGTCTGTTTAGTCTTTGGTGATTAGAATTTATAGGGGGACCCTATGTAAATTTTTTTCTTGGGTCCCTCTGTAAACTAGTCAGTAATGGCTAAGCAAACAGATGTGAGCTGATATTAATAGCCTGGGAACCTTTAATACTATTGGCTCTGTCCCAGAATATTAACAGCAGCCCTTAGTCGTCGGCTTTCCCTCTGCTGCTTATGAAAATTACCTGGGAGCCCACACCATTTTTAATATTTATAAGTGTACTTGTTAATAAATAAAAACCAAAATGAATAAAATATTGAGGGTTTAACTTGGAGCACAGGTGCTGGCTGATCAATACTCCCATCAGCAGCTCCTGCTTCCACTGTTATCAGCGACAGCAGGCGTACGCTGATGGAAGTAGTAGTTCCATCAACCGATGCCTGTGAAATGCTGTAAGCTTTTTAGCACCAGTCACAGCTGCACAGCTGCTGGTTCACGCTGTTATCTGACAGGGTGAGCCCGCTTTGCTCTGACAAGCGGTAACGAACTAACCGCTGATCAGAGTCTGTGGTTACCACACTGTTAAGGTACAAGCTCTGAACTTAACTGTTCGGATTAGCAATGGACTACAAAGCCCAAAGCTCTGCTTAGAGGCTTTACTCAGCCACTCTTCCTGCTCCAGCAGCTGTCCCTAGGCTAAATGCAGAATGTATAGCAAAGATGCAGCAAAGCACAATATTAGCCCTTAGAAGGATATGATGGTTCAGCAAAGTATCACCACCAGAGGACTCTGATTTTTAAAACTGTGCACACAGGCCTGGACAACTACTTTCTCCTTCCAATCAGAACTGTCCCTGAGCTGTGCAATGGCATCAGTGTGCAGAGCGTGGTGGTGTCTGTCCTTTTATAATCAAGATGGATTCGGTATTACAGTGACTGGCATTCAATCCCCATATGTTTATTAGCTGTGTAACGATGCACAATAACAAATTGTATTGTGGTACCGTGTTAGCCTGTTAGCCAGAAAAATGTAATCTTGCTTGAAGAAGGAGCCACTGTGCTCTGAAAGCTTGCAAACATATTATTTTCTAGTTAGCCAATAAAGGTATCACTCCTAGAATACTTCTGTCATCATTGGGCACAAAAATATTCACATCGATTAGCTGTGTAACAGAAGCCAAATATGCAGGATGGGGATTCCAGCATTAAATCTGAACAAGAGCCAATGCTCAACAAGTACGGAACACACCCAAGCACCCAGATACTAGAGTGATATCCGAATACCACCAAGCACGTGCACCAAGCACCCCATAGTCCTCCAAACAGTATAATGCACTCCTCATAGGCCTTCATATAGTATAATGCACATCTAATATCCTCCTTAGGCTGGAGTCACATTTAACGTATAAAAAAATTGGTCCGATTTTGACAGCCGAGAATTGCACAAATGTTCCCTGAACAGTGATCCTTATGTAATCCATTTGCAATGCGAGGATGTGATTTTTCTCGCATCTAGTAACAGTGTAACAGTGTGACATCTGTATGGCATCCGTAGGCAATGCGATTTTAACATGAGCTTTTAGATACAGCAGTTCTCTCTCTGTAAACAGCAGAGAAGAAGAAAATATGCGGCACTCACCCCGGGATAACTGTGAAGATTGTGGTCTTTATTGGAGAAAAATGCAAGTTACATCCATCAGGACATCAGGTATATACGAGGGTGCAGTATAGGAGCTCGGACGACGGCCGTTTCGCACACACAGGTGCTTCGACGGGTCCGGATAGTAGATTACAACACGTCATTTCCTTTTAAAGGATATCTGACGTATAATAAAGAACGTGATCTGAATAAACTAATCAATGTGCACAAACTGTGAAAGTGATAATGCATATAAATAATACATATAAATAATCTACATTGCAGACTGACATATATCTGAAGAATATATTAATCTAATTATCATAGTGTTATTTACGAAAATCATCCGGAATATCAATTATAACACTAACCAAGACTATTGCCTATAAGGAATTTACAAGAATACGGACATATCAAGACGGTCATTTAGACCAATAGGTCCTTGTGCATTTGCATTAAGGATCCATTTGGCTTCTTTTTGTAATAGAATCCTATTTTGATCTCCTCCCTTTTGCGGGTATGGGACTATTTCAATGCCGGCAAAGCAAAGTGAGTCTGGGTTAGCGTTATGTTTTTCTCTAACGTGCTGAATTAATCTTAAGCACCCTTTTCCTGACATAATAGAGTTATAATGCTCTTTAAAACGCACAATCAACGGTCTGATTGTCTTGCCTATGTAGAAATATCGGCACGGGCAAAACAAAACATAAATCACAAACTTGCTTTTACAAGAGATAAAATCTGTCACGACATGAGTGATAGAACCTATCTGCAGTGGATTATTAGTAACATGTAAGCTGCAAAATCTACAGCTGCCACATTTATGATTGCCGGCTGGAGGAGTATAAGTGAGCCAAGTTTTACTGGGTGCGGTAATTCTATTATGCACTAATAAATCTGACAGGTTGTGAGCACGTCTATATGTAAATCTTGGGGTATATTTATTAAAAGAAGCCAGGTCTTTATCTGTCTGCAGAATGTGCCAGTTTTTACGGACTGAGGCATGAATTACTTTGTCCAAATTGCTATGTCTAAAACAAAAAGAAAAACTATTAATATCTTCATTATCTGACCGAGATTTATTATTTCTTTTTCTTTGTAAGAAATTTTGTTGAGTACATTTGCTAATTCGGGTTTCAGCTTCCTGTAATATTTTTATAGGGTAACCTCGCATAACTAGACGAGATTTTAGTTCATTAATTTGCTCATTAAATATCTTATTATTATTATTAATTTTTCGCAATCTCACCATCTGACTATAAGGCAAACCCTTTTTTGTATGGAGCGGGTGAGCGCTCTCAAAATGCAGGATATTATTAGTTGCTGTTTCTTTTCTAAACACCTTGGTCAATATGTCTCCCTCAACGATTTCTATTTTAACATCTAGATATTCAAGGTTATCATATCCAAAAGACGAAGTAAATTTCATATTGAAATCATTCTAAATATTCAAATGTTCAACGAAGTTATTAAATTCTGTTTCAGTACCATCCCATATTATCATGATGTCATCCACGAATCTAGTATAGAAACGAATGTGCTTAATAAACGGGTTATTAATGTTATTAACATAAATTTCCTCAAACATTGCTAAAAACAAATTAGCATATGTACATGAAGTGGGCGTACCCATTGCAGTTCCAGTAACTTGAGTGTACCATTTATTCATGAATTTGAATGAATTATTAGATAAAATAAAATCCAAACTTTCCAATATGAATGATATGATATCTGAATCCACACCTCTTTTTATTAGAATATTGTGAATTGCTTGTATGCCTTTCTCTTTTGGAATACGGGTATATAAATTCACTACATCTATAGATGCTAGGGCAAATGTAGGTTGCCAATTTATTTCCTTAAGAGCTACCACCAGATCGCCTGAGTCCTTTATATATGATGGAATAGAGTATAACAATGGTTTTAATAACCAATCAATATATTGGGATAAACTTTCAGTAACTGAGTTTATACCAGAAATTATAGGGCGACCTGGTGGTTCTCTCAAGTCTTTGTGAATTTTAGGTATGCTATACCAGTATGGAAATTGTGGATGTTCAGGTAAAAGGCTTTCAGCTCTTTTTCTAGGCAATACTCCTTTTTCAACATATTTCTTTGATAACGATCTTAATTTTACTACATATTTATGTGTGGGATTGCTTGGAAGTACTTCATAAGTTGACCGGTCATTCAATTGGGACAAGGCTTCTGCTATATAATAATCTCTGTCCAAATTAACAATGTTGCCCCCCTTATCGGCTCTCCTGATAACGACATCGTCCCAATTTTGCAATTCTTTTAGAGCAAACAGCTCTTTGTTACTCAAGTTTTTACTAGGAGTTTTATACAATATTGCTTCCACGTCTTTGATAACTAAATCTTGGAACAAATCTATGACGTTACCAGGAGAGACGGGGGGGATGAACCGCGATTTTATGCCACCCATAAATGGTTTTCTCATGGGGACACCCACTAGATCGGTGGATTGAGCTTCAAATGAATCATTCAACCCGAATAATAAATCTGTGTCGTCCCTATCATTATCGGCTTCTGGTGGACATATCATAAAGCCTAAAGGTCCTATCATATTCTCTGATGGTCTCGTGGGGCACATATCTGTTTGGGGATCACATCTATTTATTGCCGATTTTTTATCCTTCTGATAATATTTATAAAGATGGAGTTTTCTTATACCCTTGAATAAATCAATTTTAAAGGTGGTTAAATCGAATGATTCTGGGAGACAATAATTTAGACCTTTTGATAATAAAGAAATATGCTCGGTATTTAATGTTCTTCTAGACAAGTTCACTATTTGTAGATCATCTTTATGGCTTTTAACTGTAGGATTATCTTCTTCTATAATTGTCCCACTTATTTCCTCCAAGAGACCTGCTTGCGTTTTTTCTTTGCGGTTGCGCTTTCCTCTCCCTCGTCTGATTTTTCCTCTAAAGGGGATATTCCATCAGATTTGCGCGGAGTGATGAGATTAATTTCACCTATATCTTCTGCTGCACTTGAATCAGAATCGGTAATCCATCCATCTTGTCTCTTTTTCTTATGGGTCTTACCAGATTTAAAATTCTTAAAGGGTGCTTAAAGGTGGGATGGTACTGAAACAGAATTTAATAACTTCGTTGAACATTTGAATATTTAGAATGATTTCAATATGAAATTTACTTCGTCTTTTGGATATGATAACCTTGAATATCTAGATGTTAAAATAGAAATCGTTGAGGGAGACATATTGACCAAGGTGTTTAGAAAAGAAACAGCAACTAATAATATCCTGCATTTTGAGAGCGCTCACCCGCTCCATACAAAAAAGGGTTTGCCTTATAGTCAGATGGTGAGATTGCGAAAAATTAATAATAATAATAAGATATTTAATGAGCAAATTAATGAACTAAAATCTCGTCTAGTTATGCGAGGTTACCCTATAAAAATAATACAGGAAGCTGAAACCCGAATTAGCAAATGTACTCAACAAAATTTCTTACAAAGAAAAAGAAATAATAAATCTCGGTCAGATAATGAAGATATTAATAGTTTTTCTTTTTGTTTTAGACATAGCAATTTGGATAAAGTAATTCATGCCTCAGTCCGTAAAAACTGGCACATTCTGCAGACAGATAAAGACCTGGCTTCTTTTAATAAATATACCCCAAGATTTACATATAGACGTGCTCACAACCTGTCAGATTTATTAGTGCATAATAGAATTACCGCACCCAGTAAAACTTGGCTCACTTATACTCCTCCAGCCGGCAATCATAAATGTGGCAGCTGTAGATTTTGCAGCTTACATGTTACTAATAATCCACTGCAGATAGGTTCTATCACTCATGTCGTGACAGATTTTATCTCTTGTAAAAGCAAGTTTGTGATTTATGTTTTGTTTTGCCCGTGCCGATATTTCTACATAGGCAAGACAATCAGACCGTTGATTGTGCGTTTTAAAGAGCATTATAACTCTATTATGTCAGGAAAAGGGTGCTTAAGATTAATTCAGCACGTTAGAGAAAAACATAACGCTAACCCAGACTCACTTTGCTTTGCCGGCATTGAAATAGTCCCATACCCGCAAAAGGGAGGAGATCAAAATAGGATTCTATTACAAAAAGAAGCCAAATGGATCCTTAATGCAAATGCACAAGGACCTATTGGTCTAAATGACCGTCTTGATATGTCCGTATTCTTGTAAATTCCTTATAGGCAATAGTCTTGGTTAGTGTTATAATTGATATTCCGGATGATTTTCGTAAATAACACTATGATTATTAGATTAATATATTCTTCAGATATATGTCAGTCTGCAATGTAGATTATTTATATGTATTATTTATATGCATTATCACTTTCACAGTTTGTGCACATTGATTAGTTTATTCAGATCACGTTCTTTATTATACGTCAGATATCCTTTAAAAGGAAATGACGTGTTGTAATCTACTATCCGGACACACACCTGTGTGTGCGAAACGGCCGTCGTCCGAGCTCCTATACTGCACCCTCGTATATACCTGATGTCCTGATGGATGTAACTTGCATTTTTCTCCAATAAAGACCACAATCTTCACAGTTATCCCGGGGTGAGTGCCGCATATTTTCTTCTTCTCTGCTGTTGATGGATTTCTTGTTGGATATTTATGCAGAGCACCGGTTCCCATACTGATTGTGGCGCCTGTATACACAGCTGTCTGCTAATAGTCCTGACTGCTTGGAGACGTTCTACTCTAGTGCCGTTCTACTCTCTGTATTTTCTCTCTCTGTAAAGGCTCATGTTAAAATTGCATTGTAAAACACAACTGTAAACATCGTTTCAATACCAAATATTCTTCAAAATATATATATATATATATATATATGAATATCTCTATATATATAATATAGATATAGATAGATAGATTAAAAGCCAGCAAATGATTTGCCACGTACAGTATAGAATAGAATAGGTTAGAATAGGATAGATAGAATAGATGTATACACATAGAATAGGTGTATATATACATATATATGTGTGTCAGTGACACACATATATATAACTACGGTATTTCATAGAGAGATAGATAGCAGAAAAGCTTCATTTATCGGTTTATGTAAAATCAGTGCAGAAGCTGACAGGATAGGAGACATGGCCTCCACCCCTCTTTTTTTTTAGCTGTGCGCACAGGAGCCGTTCTGTCCAGCGTGTCCACATGGACATTCCTTTTCTGAATCCTGCTCATACAGGTATTGTACATAAGTAGTGTAGCATCGGGTGGTTTCGTCAAACTCAATCTGACAGGTGCCCCGCCCCTATCAAAGTGTATCAAAGTGTGTAACCCCTCCCCTCCTCCTGTCAGCCAGCTGTCCCTGAGGCTGGCTGATTTCCCCTTTTGATATCGTTTGATATACTTTAATTTGTTGCAGTTTGATATTATTCACGTATTTGTTTTATATTTTTATACGTAGCTCGAGTTTGATTCTGTAAGCTGTATTTTATTCACAGTGTATCCATATAGTTCAGAACTTAAAGCTGTTTATTTGTGGCTCTACTGAACACTAGTACTAAATGGTGAACATTAACTAAATGTTTATTTTCACAAACAGAAAATCTGCTGTGGGTCAGAGGTTTATAACACCTAGGCCAATTGTTGTTGTATTTGCTTTCCCAATAAATGCTTATTTACACAAACCGAAAAGACAGATTTTCTGTTTGTACCTGTATTGTACCTGAAGGTTATGTAGGGTTATCTGCGGGTCATGTGCCCAGGCATTGTGTATTATTTATGTTTTTATAACGCAGAATGTTTGATATTTGCTTTCTCTTTTTTGTGTCTGTAGATGTCATCTGAGAAGTTATTTGTGTTTCTACTGAGCATTAACTAAATTGGGGTCAGCTGTGTTATCTGAGGGTCAGATATTTTTGTACAAATTCATGCTGTTTGGTGATCTTTGTGAAGCAGAACTTTGTTTTATAACACATTTGTGCCTGTAGATGTTATCTGTGGGTCATCGGTGTTATCTGCGGGGCAGCTGCCTGGAGGTGTTATGGTATATAATTATATCCTAGGATCTGTACGACTACATACAGCGTGTTATGTTCATTAAAATGTTTTATTGTCAGAACTAATTGGAAATAAAGAACACATTTTAAGCTAACCGCACTCACTTTACACAAACAGAAAAAAGGAAACACACTTTAAGTTAGCTAACAGCATAATGCTGACAAATGCATCTTTGCGGAATCTGATAACGACACGATGAACAAAGGACTGCGCCTGAAAATCTTGATGTCATCTGAGAAGTTGGCAAGTGGTAATGCCAAATTCTGAAAATAGCCATTTTATATTGAATTACTAACATTTTTAACATTTTTCTATTTTAGCGCTGCAACATCCACATATATTATTCCAGCTTTCTTTAATTCTGCATTATTTTATCACATGATGAAAATAGACATTTTATATTGAATTACTAACATTTTTCTATTTAGCGATGCCACATCCACATATATTATTACAGCTTTCTTTAATTCTGCATTATTTTATCACATGATGAAAATAGCCATTTTATATTGAATTACTGCAGATCGCTGAGCGTTACCACCGGCCTCGTTTCTCAATTAATTTCTCAGCTGACTGCGCTATCTATAATTATGCTTATACCTTAGGCGTGTATTTACATGGCACTGTAATTCGCACTTTTACAGACTATATGTGGATTACAGCCGGTATACAGTAACAGCCGGCATGACTGAGTGTAATATTGTACTCAATACTGTGCAAAGGGTCTGAATACTTATGTCCGTGTGATATTTCAGTTTTTCTTTTTAATAAATTCGCAAAAAATCTACATTTCTGTTTTGTTCAGGCATGATGGCGTGCAGGGTGTACAATAATATATATATCTCAGAATGCAGCTGAATAGTATTGCTAATTAGTCCATATAAATAGAAAATTATGTAGAAACCCAAAGTTTTGATAAGTGTATGAAAATACACCAATATTAACTATTTGTGCTATTTTAGGCGTAAATTTGGCCTATATGTATAGCAGACAGGAGTTGGGGCGATGAAATATGTGTTACAAGCGTAGTGAATTGCAGATATATTCTACAGTGTATGGCATTTTGAGAAATGTGTGGCATAACCAATTACTTATCACGGCCACTAGATGGCATAATATCATATTAATTATACATTGGGGTATACTTTTGGAAACTTACAAATTCATTGGAAATTTTTAAGCCATCATTGCTTAGGCAAATACAGAATATAAAAAGTAAAAACATTAAATAGTACAAAAATGTTTTATTGTCAGAACTAATTGGAAATAAAGAACACATTTTAAGCTAACCGCACTCACTTTACACAATCAGAAAAAAGGAAACACACTTTAAGTTAGCTAACAGCATGATGCTGACAAATGCATCTTTGCGGAATCTGAACACAACACATACAACACACACGACAAGCATACACACACAACATACAGAGCACATACAACACATGCGACACACGCAACAAACACACATAACATACAAAACACACACATCACATACAACACACACGACAAGCATACACACACAACATACAGAACACATACAACACATGCGACACACACAACACACACAACAAATACACATGATTTTTGCACTTTATTAATATGCGGGCCACATATAGTATTTTTTGATATCTCTTATTTCCCTGGTGTTACTTTTGTACATGTATTACTGTTTTTCTTGTTTTTGTCTAAAATCTCGGTCAGGCAGGCACGAACACACACACACAACACAGAACCCACACACAACAAACACACATAACATACAAAACACACACACAACACATACAACACGCACGCCAAGCATACACAAACAACATACAGAACACATAAAACACATGCGACACACACAACACACACAACAAATACACATGATTTTTGCACTTTATTAATATGCGGGCCACATATAGTATTTTTTGATATCTCTTATTTCCCTGGTGTTACTTTTGTACATCTATTACTGTTTTTCTTGTTTTTGTGTAAGATCTCGGTCAGGCAGGCACGAAAACACACACACACACACACAACACAGAACCCACACACAACAAACACACATAACATACAAAACAAACACACAACACATACAACACACACGACAAGCATACACACACAACATACAGAACAGATACAACACATGCGACACACACAACACACACACACACAACAAATACACATGATTTTTGCACTTTATTAATATGCTGGCCACATATAGTATTTTTGATATCTCAAAAGGGTGTGACACATTCCCGTATATTATTCCAGTTTTCTTTAATTCTACATTATTTTAGCACATATTAATTTA
Source organism: Ranitomeya imitator (assembly GCF_032444005.1). Lineage (NCBI taxonomy): Eukaryota > Metazoa > Chordata > Amphibia > Anura > Dendrobatidae > Ranitomeya > Ranitomeya imitator. Next base: position 272,280,533 of record NC_091284.1, on the reverse strand, counting down.
TGCAACACACACGACAAGCATACACACACAACATACAGAGCACATACAACACATGCGACACACACAACAAACACACATAACATACAAAACACACACATCACATACAACACACACGACAAGCATACACACACAACATACAGAACACATACAACACATGCGACACACACAACACACACAACAAATACACATGATTTTTGCACTTTATTAATATGCTGGCCACATATAGTATTTTTGATATCTCAAAAGGGTGTGACACATTCCCATATATTATTCCAGTTTTCTTTAATTCTACATTATTTTAGCACATATTAATTTTACAGGTGCCTGTGTTGTCTATAATTTGACTCCTTTTTATTCAAAGACATCTATCATATACAGACTTTTAAAGCTTTTTTTACATTTCTATTGGCGTCAATGAACATACATCATTACACTTCTTACAAGCGTCTTTAAAAATATGAATATTATCTAGTTTACTTATGTTGCAGATTATGTTACAGTATTTTATTTCCCTGGTGTTACTTTTGTACATGTATTACTGTTTTTCTTGTTTTTTGTGTAAAATCTCGTTGATGGCTTACAAAGACATTTCAATACTATAAAAATTCTTACAGAATATAAAAATGGTTTACTGGCAGTACTATACTGCGACTGGCTTATTTTTGTACAAATTCAGGCTGTTTGCTGATCCCCTTTCTGTATTTGCAAACCGTGCAATATATCTTTATAGAAATAACACTTCTGCACCCACGGGCGCTTCTCAGCCAACCAGGCATCCTGTACTCATCAGGAACTGTGAAATAATGCAAAAATACATCTGTGTGCGGCTGGCTGCATCAACATTTTGCTATTATAAGTTTATGGTTTGTAAAGAACACGCATCACATACAGAACTCACACACACACACACACACACACACAACACACAACACGCACATATGAAAAATGACAATCATTGTATGTGATTTAAAAGACTTTAGTTAGATTTATCAGGTGTGATCTAGTTTGAAAGCCCGCAGTTCCGCGGTAATGTCAGGTGTTGGACATGCATTTAACAGTCTTTCATATGTATCGCAGAAAGATATTAGTTCCATCTGTGCGAGTTTGCTTTGAGCGTACTGCGCAGACATGTCAGTAAACATTTTGACATGGGCAGCATCCCACGAAGGATGACCTGTGTAAGGTGTATGTACAGCAACTTTCTGCTTTCTACCTACACGGCGCCGGGATACGGCGCGTTTCTTTAGAGGTAATACAGGGGCAAAAACGCTAGAAGAGCCTGCAAGAGCAGTATCTGCAGATTGCACAGTCTGGCACACAGGTATATTGAGGGGCTCTATGGGTGACCACATACCCTCGGAGAGCTGTTCAATTTCTCTGTTTTCAGGAGTAACTTGTGGTATGGCGTCTGGGCTATTGGAGGACCGTGTTATGCGGGGCCTAGCGTTCTGCGCTGCCCGTTTCTCTCTTGAAACGCTCGTATATTTCTGATGTGAAATCTTGGGGCTTGGATTCCCGGGTTGTTTTGGTGCCGCGTAGCATTCATCACGATCCACAACACAGATGGGCAAAAGAGATGTTGCGCGCACCGCCGTATTAGCTCTTTGTGGTTGATTCTCTGCAGCGCCGTAATTACGCCGTTGCAAAACTCGTTGCTGAAGAGGCGACGTATCTAAAAGAAAAGATACGAGTGGCGGTTAGCCGCGAAATGGAGCAAAATTGGAAAAGCTAAACGGCGACGCATAGCTATGATCCTGCGTAATATTTGAAAAGTTAACGGGGACAGCTACCCATGAAATCATTGTAACAATATTTACATAAACCTGTATAGAGCAGTCCAGATATATACTTACAAGTATGAAGCGGGAATTGTTCCACAACAGCTCCTGATTTAACGGGCGGCGCAATGCTCAAACTCGCAGAGGCGGGAATATTCTCTTTTTCAAGCTGTATTTTCCGGGCAACTAGATTAGTGGGTGTAAGTAAAAATATAACGATTAGCGAACACAGAATTGATTTTCTACACAAAACTGCAGCATTGAGACGGTTATATATATATATATATTTATATATATATATATATATATATATATTTTCAAAAATGAATTTTCTGACAGTTAGCTAGCAGCTGTAAGTAAATAAGAGCATTACACAAAAGTGAGAATCGCCTGTATTCCAGGTGAACAGATACCTTTTCTATTCTTGAAACACCTGCGTAACGAGCTGCCGCGTCTTTTAAGAGCATCGGGTGGCGATGAAATTGCAGGGTTCTTGACATCTATGATCTCCACGTCGGAACCCAGCGTATCGCATGGTTTGGGAACACACCAGTTTTCAGGCATATCGTGCGATGTCTCCGTGTCAGTATCTGTATGAGAAATTGCGCGTAGTTCGTGTTTACAGACAAAGGATTAAAGCAACTGACATAGTATAATATAGTTTTACGGCATAAACATATTTGCGGTGTAAATTAATATAGCAAGACTTATGCCGCTATATATTAATAATTCAGTATTATATTGGTGGCTACCGCTATTATTTGTTTTATTAATTTAAGCATATATTTATTATGACATAATTTGTGTAATACAATAGATAATAGCGGCTATAGTTTTACGGCATAAACAGTATATATTAACATAGATTATATATATATATATATATATATATATATATATATATATATATATATATATTAGAATGCAGAATGTAAGCCCGCAAGGCCTGGGTCCTCTGTATCAGTCCGTCATTGTTAGTTTGTTTACTGTATGTGCTATTTGTAACGTGTATGTAACCCCTTCTCATGTACAGCACCATGGAATCAGTGGTGCTATATAAATAAATAATAATAATAATATATATATATATATATATATATATATTTAGCTTTCTTACATGTGATACATGAAAGATAAATATCTTTGTACCGTGTTACAATGAAATTTTTCCCTATCTAAAAGCAAAAAGGCGCGCCTAGTTACCCATGATGAGGTGAAGTGCAGGGCCATTATCGGTTAGCGGCTCCACGGCTTCAATGCGCTCATAATTATGCGTTATGAAATTATTGCGCCAATCGGGCGACATACACGGCTCTTAAATAAGAAAGAATGCATGAATATATAATTAATATAAATTACTTATAATATAATGACTCAATCAGAATGAGTCAATACTCTGTACATTATACGCGTATAATACTGAGTTAATACATGCATTAATTGCATGTATGACTGTGTTCTGGGTGTTAACAGAAGGCGTGTGATGTGGCGTAACTGGGTGTGTTTCTGGGTGTTAACAGCTGAGTTGCTTTCTGACACTCAGGATAAATACAACTGACTGTACCACTACAGTACAACAGACATCCACCAGAAACCAGACTAGGCTAAAAGAAGGACTATTCTAAATGTAAGTATATAAGACACTTGTCTTATTATTCGCAAATGCTTAATTATATTTAACTATGCATCTCTAAACCATAATTAAGGATGTTATTTGTTTAATAAGTTAGTGTTATACTGGAAGCTAACTGCATATTTAGTAGCGCTGTATAATATAGTTTTTACTGTATAAACCATACAGGCGATTCTCACTTTTGTGTAATGCTCTTATTTACTTACAGCTGCTAGCTAACTGTCAAAAAATTCATTTTTGAAAAAATATATATATATATAAATATATATATATATATAACCGTCTCAATGCTACAGTTTTGTGTAGAAAATCAATTCTGTGTTCGCTAATCGTTATATTTTTACTTACACCCACTAATCTAGTTGCCCGGAAAATACAGCTTGAAAAAGAGAATATTCCCGCCTCTGCGAGTTTGAGCATTGCGCCGCCCGTTAAATCAGGAGCTGTTGTGGAACAATTCCCGCTTCATACTTGTAAGTATATATCTGGACTGCTCTATACAGGTTTATGTAAATATTGTTACAATGATTTCATGGGTAGCTGTCCCCGTTAACTTTTCAAATATTACGCAGGATCATAGCTATGCGTCGCCGTTTAGCTTTTCCAATTTTGCTCCGTTTTGCGGCTAACCGCCACTTGTATCTTTTCTTTTAGATATGTCGCCTCTTCAGCAACGAGTTTTGCAACGGCGTAAATACGGCGCTGCAGAGAATCAACCACAAAGAGCTAATACGGCGGTGCGCGCAACATCTCTTTTGCCCATCTGTGTTGTGGATCGTGATGAATGCTACGCGGCACCAAAACAACCCGGGAATCCAAGCCCCAAGATTTCACATCAGAAATACACGAGCGTTTCAAGAGAGAAACGGGCAGCGCAGAACGCTAGGCCCCGCATAACACGGTCCTCCAATAGCCCAGACGCCATACCACAAGTTACTCCTGAAAACAGAGAAATTGAACAGCTCTCCGAGGGTATGTGGTCACCCATAGAGCCCCTCAATATACCTGTGTGCCAGACTGTGCAATCTGCAGATACTGCTCTTGCAGGCTCTTCTAGCGTTTTTGCCCCTGTATTACCTCTAAAGAAACGCGTCGTATCCCGGCGCCGTGTAGGTAGAAAGCAGAAAGTTGCTGTACATACACCTTACACAGGTCGTCCTTCGTGGGATGCTGCCCATGTCAAAATGTTTACTGACATGTCTGCGCAGTACGCTCAAAGCAAACTCGCACAGATGGAACTAAAATCTTTCTGCGATACATATGAAAGACTGTTAAATGCATGTCCAACACCTGACATTACCGCGGAACTGCGGGCTTTCAAACTAGATCACACCTGATAAATCTAACTAAAGTCTTTTAAATCACATACAATGATTGTCATTTTTCATATGTGCGTGTTGTGTGTTGTGTGTGTGTGTGTTAGGGACTGGCGGAACGCACCATGTATAGATGGTACGAAACTAGGTGCGTTCGCAGTCCGAGGTCCACCGTGCAGGTAAAAGACCCTGCAGCTAGCAAGACGGACAATATGGCGGTACACTAAAGGATACACGCGTGGGTTAAACCTCACCCAGCGTGAAGAAAGCGATCCTGTTAATCCACAGGACCGCAGTACCGCACTAGTGCGCGAGCAAGTGGTCAGCGGACTTAACCCCAGAAGGGATTGGAGCCCGATTAGACCCTTGCTGGCGTAACACCGCAACTGGGTGTGTAGAGAACCTTAAGAAGTATAAGTGCACAAGAGTGCGAGCGATGCCGCACTAACGGACGCCACTAACCACCCAGACTCGGGTATGGAAAGCGCAAGGCAGGCGCACGGCGCCGTACTGGCAGGCACAGCTACAGGACGCTGAGATGTGTGTCTAGTGCTGTAGGCTAAGTCGGGCGCTAGGTAGCAGCCATACACCTTCCGCGAACAGACATTCAATAGGGAAGGGGTTTCCAAGGACGACTTGCACTCACAACATACACACATCAACAATTGTTAGACAATACTAGCGCATGGCCGTGCGGTCATGCGCAGTTTATATAGGAGCAGCACAGGAAGTGGCCACAGCACTTTTGCCCTTCTAGGACCTGCCAAGAGGACCAATGGAATGTGCTGCAGAGCCTGAGCACATGACCCTCGATCTCCAACGGGAGACCTTACGCTGGGCATGCTCAGTATATGCAGACAAGGACTTAGTCCCAGAGAAGTCCGCTCGCTGCTGACCAGTACTGACTTTAATGGCAGAGACTGGAGAAGCAGCACTAACTCTCTGAACAGAGTGAGAATGAGCAAGACGCTGGGACCGACGTCCTTGCTGAGCAGGCTCCACTGCGGCTGGACAAGAATGGGAGACCGCAGCGGAAGTGGCTCGAGATTCCCCCAGTGCAGAAGCGGGAACTCGACCCCTAACATTACCCCCCCTCCTAGGGCCCCCCCCTCCTTGGGCCTCGCTACGTTCAAAGGCAGCAATGAGCTGCGGAGCCCGAATGTGCTCCACAGGCTCCCAGGTTCTATCCTCTGGACCATGACCCTTCCAATCCACCAAAAAAAATTTTTTGCCACGTACCACCTTGCTTCCCACAATAGCATTCACCTCAAATTCATCCGTGGATGAACCCGATGTCCCAGCAGATGACTCAGAAAACTGAGACAAACGAACGGGCTTTAAGAGGGAAACGTGAAAGGTATCGGTGATACCAAGGCGTGGAGGAATGGCCAAACGGTAAACCACAGGGTTGACCTGTTCCAGAACTTTAAACGGGCCAATGTAGCGAGGAGCAAACTTAGTGGACTCAACTCGCAGCCTGATGTTACGGGCGGAGAGCCACACTAAGTCGCCGGGAGCAAAGACCGGAGCGGGGCGCCGGTGTGTGTCAGCCGAAACCCTCATTCTCTCCTTGGAGGCCCGGATAGCATCCTGTGTGCGGTCCCAGATGTCACGTGCCTCCACCGCCCAGTCTGCCACCCTAGAATCGGTGGAGGACACGGGCATGGGCACAGGGACACGCGGATGCTGGCCGTAATTAAGGAGAAAAGGAGTTTGACCAGTGGAATCGGCTACGGCGTTGTTCAGGGCAAATTCCGCCCAAGGTAGCAAAGATGCCCAGTCATCCTGCCTAGCAGAGACGAAATGTCGCAAATATGTCACCAGAGTCTGGTTGGTTCTCTCCACCAACCCATTCGTCTCGGGATGGTAAGCAGAGGAGAGGTTTAACTCTACGCTGAGTAAACGGCAGAGCTCTCTCCAAAACCGAGATGCGAACTGGGGACCCCGATCGCTGACAATTTTATCAGGCATACCATGCAAACGGAAAACGTGTTTAACGAACAACACCGCCAAGGCCCGTGCTGAGGGTAACCGAGGAAGCGGCACCAAATGCACCATCTTAGAGAAATGGTCAGTGACAACCCAAATAATGGAGCAGCCACGCGACTTGGGTAGACCCACCACAAAGTCCATTCCGACCATCTCCCAGGGCCTGTCTGCCACCGGTAGAGGGTAAAGCAACCCAGCAGGCCGTTGCCGAGGAGACCGATTCTGGGCGCAAGAAACGCACGCCTGAATGTAGTCCCTGACATCTCGGGCCATATGCGGCCACCAGTATGTTCTCGCCAAAAGCTCTGATGTCCTCTTGGTCCCAAAATGCCCCCCCACTCTGGAGGAGTGAGCCCAAGAGAGAACCTCCGGTCGCAAGTTAGCTGGCACGAAAGTCTTGCCCGGGGGCACAGACTCTAGCGAAACCGGAGCTACAGTTCTCAGGCTCTCAGAAGGGACAATAAGCCGAGGCTCCTCCTCCTCCTCCTCAGATGACACTACGGAGCGGGAGAGAGCGTCGGCACGAACGTTCTTCTCCCCGGAGAGAAAATGGAGAGTAAAATGGAACCGGGAGAAGAACAGGGACCATCTAGCCTGGCGAGAATTCAGCCGCTGGGCCGTCTGTATATACACCAAGTTCTTGTGGTCAGTGAAGACTTGGAAGGGAAAGCGAGCTCCCTCCAAGAGGTGTCTCCACTCTGAAAAAGCCAACTTCATAGCTAGCAACTCCCTGTCCCCGATGGAATAATTCCTCTCCGCTGGTGTGAAGGTCTTGGAGAAGAAGAAGCAAGGATGCTTCCGACCTTGAGCATCCTTTTGGAAAAGGACTGCTCCAGCACCAACGGATGAGGCATCCACCTCCAAGATGAATGGTTTATCTACATCGGGGCGATGTAGGATGGGAGCGCTAGCGAAGTGTGACTTAATCGAGAGAAAGGCCTTGGAGACCTCCTCTGACCACAACTTGGGATTTGCTCCCTTCTTGGTGAGGGCGACCAAGGGAGCTACCAAAGTTGAGAAGTGTGGAATGAACTGGCGATAATAATTAATGAACCCCATAAAGCGCTGCACCGCTTTAAGAGAATGGGGTTCCTGCCAGTCCATTACAGCCTGTAGCTTGGCAGGATCCATAGCCAAACCCTGGGCAGAAATGATATATCCAAGGAAAGGCAAGGACTCCTGCTCAAACACACACTTCTCCAACTTAGCGTAGAGGGAGTTTGCCCGTAAGAGGTCGAAGACTTTGCGAACATCTCTCCGATGGGAGTCTATATCTGGAGAGTAGATGAGAATGTCATCCAGATAGACTACGACCGAGGTGGTGAGCATATCCCGAAAGATGTCGTTCACAAAGTCTTGGAAAACGGCTGGGGCATTACAGAGCCCAAAGGGCATCACTAGATATTCATAGTGCCCATCCCTGGTGTTAAAAGCCGTCTTCCATTCATCCCCCTCACGGATGCGAATCAGGTTGTAAGCACCCCGCAGATCTAACTTTGTAAATACCTTTGCTCCCCGTAGCCTATCAAAGAGCTCAGATATCAGGGGTAATGGATACTTGTTCTTAACGGTAATTGCGTTAAGACCCCTGTAGTCTATGCATGGACGTAAGTCTCCAGTCTTCTTCTGTACGAAGAAGAACCCAGCCCCTGCCGGTGACACTGACTTCCTAATGAATCCTCTTGCCAGATTCTCCTGAATATACTGGGACATTGCCTCCGTCTCCGGGAGAGATAACGGGTAGACTCGACCCCGGGGAGGCTCAGCACCAGGCAAGAGGTCAATAGGACAGTCATAGGGGCGGTGAGGCGGAAGGGTCTCCGCAGCTCTTTTGGAGAACACGTCTGCATGGGACCAATAGTGCTTGGGGAGAGAGGAAAGATCTGCGGGTACCTGTGTAGTAGCAACCTGAACGCACTCCCTCTGACATCTACCCTCACAGGATTTACTCCATCCCAAAATTCTCCCAGAGGACCACTCAATATGAGGAGAATGGTAGCGAAGCCATGGCATCCCCAACAGGACCTCATCAATTCCCTCAGGAATGACTAATAGGGAGATTATCTCCTGATGTGATGGAGACACAGATAGGGTGAAAGGAATGGTTTGGTGGGTAATCTGTGAAGGTAGTGTTGACCCATTTACCACTCGAACGGTCACTGGCTGGGCGAGCATCACCAAGGGTATTGCGTGACGCTGGGCAAAGGCGGAGGACATAAAGTTACCCTCTGCCCCAGAGTCCAAGCATAGCTCGACCGTGAGAGTGGATGGACCTATGGTAATTGTCCCCTTGAAGGACAACTTTGAGGCAAACGTCGCCGTGTCTAGTGTACCTCCTCCAACTGCCACTAGACGCTGACGTTTCCCCGACCGCTGAGGACTCTTGGAGGCAAGACGTCCTGACTGCTGGCAAACATGACGAACCTTATGTGCACGAGCGGACTGAGACTTGGATCCCGCTCGTGTCACCTCCAAGGTCTCATGTGACTCAGATGCCTGGACTGGAGATTTCAAAGGTTTGGCGAAGGTAGGAGCCAGCCGAAACCTCTGCCTACACTGGGCTCGTTCCAACCTCCGCTCGTTAAAACGGAGGTCTATACGAGTAGAAATAGATATTAACTCCTCCAGTGTGGCAGGAATCTCCCTAGTGGCCAGAGCGTCCTTAACATGGTCAGCCAGACCCCTCCAGAATATGGGGATAAGGGCTTTATCCGACCACTCCAGCTCGGAAGCTAAAGTACGGAATCGGACGGAAAAATGGCTGACCAAGGACTCACCCTGAGTTAATGCCAGTAGTTGGAGCGCTGTATCATGGGTGAGTTGAGGTCCTAGAAAGACCTTTTTCAGCGTGCCCAGAAACAACGGAGCACTCTGCACCACATGATCATCACGCTCCCACAGCGGCGTAGCCCACTCCAACGCCCTGTCCGACAACAGCGAGACAATAAATCCCACCTTAGCCCGCTCTGTAGGAAAACGTGCAGCCAGGAGCTCGAGGTGGATAGAGCACTGACTCACGAATCCCCTACAAGTTTTGCAATCTCCAGAAAATTTTTCTGGCAACGGGAGGCGGGATAATGTCGGAACAGGGGTGGCAGTGGACAAGGTTGCTGCCGCCACGCCAGCAGCCTTTACAGCAACTGCGGTAACATCCACAGCTGAGGTTGAGTTCTCGAGAACCTTCAACCTACCCTCCAACTGCTGGATATACCGCAAAGATTGCTGAATGTCCGCCATACTAGCCAGACCTTGGCGCTAGTATTATGTTAGGGACTGGCGGAACGCACCATGTATAGATGGTACGAAACTAGGTGCGTTCGCAGTCCGAGGTCCACCGTGCAGGTAAAAGACCCTGCAGCTAGCAAGACGGACAATATGGCGGTACACTAAAGGATACACGCGTGGGTTAAACCTCACCCAGCGTGAAGAAAGCGATCCTGTTAATCCACAGGACCGCAGTACCGCACTAGTGCGCGAGCAAGTGGTCAGCGGACTTAACCCCAGAAGGGATTGGAGCCCGATTAGACCCTTGCTGGCGTAACACCGCAACTGGGTGTGTAGAGAACCTTAAGAAGTATAAGTGCACAAGAGTGCGAGCGATGCCGCACTAACGGACGCCACTAACCACCCAGACTCGGGTATGGAAAGCGCAAGGCAGGCGCACGGCGCCGTACTGGCAGGCACAGCTACAGGACGCTGAGATGTGTGTCTAGTGCTGTAGGCTAAGTCGGGCGCTAGGTAGCAGCCATACACCTTCCGCGAACAGACATTCAATAGGGAAGGGGTTTCCAAGGACGACTTGCACTCACAACATACACACATCAACAATTGTTAGACAATACTAGCGCATGGCCGTGCGGTCATGCGCAGTTTATATAGGAGCAGCACAGGAAGTGGCCACAGCACTTTTGCCCTTCTAGGACCTGCCAAGAGGACCAATGGAATGTGCTGCAGAGCCTGAGCACATGACCCTCGATCTCCAACGGGAGACCTTACGCTGGGCATGCTCAGTATATGCAGACAAGGACTTAGTCCCAGAGAAGTCCGCTCGCTGCTGACCAGTACTGACTTTAATGGCAGAGACTGGAGAAGCAGCACTAACTCTCTGAACAGAGTGAGAATGAGCAAGACGCTGGGACCGACGTCCTTGCTGAGCAGGCTCCACTGCGGCTGGACAAGAATGGGAGACCGCAGCGGAAGTGGCTCGAGATTCCCCCAGTGCAGAAGCGGGAACTCGACCCCTAACAGTGTGTGTGTGTGTGTGAGTTCTGTATGTGATGCGTGTTCTTTACAAACCATAAACTTATAATAGCAAAATGTTGATGCAGCCAGCCGCACACAGATGTATTTTTGCATTATTTCACAGTTCCTGATGAGTACAGGATGCCTGGTTGGCTGAGAAGCGCCCGTGGGTGCAGAAGTGTTATTTCTATAAAGATATATTGCACGGTTTGCAAATACAGAAAGGGGATCAGCAAACAGCCTGAATTTGTACAAAAATAAGCCAGTCGCAGTATAGTACTGCCAGTAAACCATTTTTATATTCTGTAAGAATTTTTATAGTATTGAAATGTCTTTGTAAGCCATCAACGAGATTTTACACAAAAAACAAGAAAAACAGTAATACATGTACAAAAGTAACACCAGGGAAATAAAATACTGTAACATAATCTGCAACATAAGTAAACTAGATAATATTCATATTTTTAAAGACGCTTGTAAGAAGTGTAATGATGTATGTTCATTGACGCCAATAGAAATGTAAAAAAAGCTTTAAAAGTCTGTATATGATAGATGTCTTTGAATAAAAAGGAGTCAAATTATAGACAACACAGGCACCTGTAAAATTAATATGTGCTAAAATAATGTAGAATTAAAGAAAACTGGAATAATATATGGGAATGTGTCACACCCTTTTGAGATATCAAAAATACTATATGTGGCCAGCATATTAATAAAGTGCAAAAATCATGTGTATTTGTTGTGTGTGTTGTGTGTGTCGCATGTGTTGTATGTGTTCTGTATGTTGTGTGTGTATGCTTGTCGTGTGTGTTGTATGTGATGTGTGTGTTTTGTATGTTATGTGTGTTTGTTGTGTGTGTCGCATGTGTTGTATGTGCTCTGTATGTTGTGTGTGTATGCTTGTCGTGTGTGTTGCATGTGTTGTGTTCAGATTCCGCAAAGATGCATTTGTCAGCATCATGCTGTTAGCTAACTTAAAGTGTGTTTCCTTTTTTCTGATTGTGTAAAGTGAGTGCGGTTAGCTTAAAATGTGTTCTTTATTTCCAATTAGTTCTGACAATAAAACATTTTTGTACTATTTAATGTTTTTACTTTTTATATTCTGTATTTGCCTAAGCAATGATGGCTTAAAAATTTCCAATGAATTTGTAAGTTTCCAAAAGTATACCCCAATGTATAATTAATATGATATTATGCCATCTAGTGGCCGTGATAAGTAATTGGTTATGCCACACATTTCTCAAAATGCCATACACTGTAGAATATATCTGCAATTCACTACGCTTGTAACACATATTTCATCGCCCCAACTCCTGTCTGCTATACATATAGGCCAAATTTACGCCTAAAATAGCACAAATAGTTAATATTGGTGTATTTTCATACACATATCAAAACGTTGGGTTTCTACATAATTTTCTATTTATATGGACTAATTAGCAATACTATTCAGCTGCATTCTGAGATATATATATTAATGTACACCCTGCACGCCATCATGCCTGAACAAAACAGAAATGTAGATTTTTTGCGAATTTATTAAAAAGAAAAATTGAAATATCACACGGACATAAGTATTCAGACCCTTTGCACAGTATTGAGTACAATATTACACTCAGTCATGCCGGCTGTTACTGTATACCGGCTGTAATCCACATATAGTCTGTAAAAGTGCGAATTACAGTGCCATGTAAATACACGCCTAAGGTATAAGCATAATTATAGATAGCGCAGTCAGCTGAGAAATTAATTGAGAAACGAGGCCGGTGGTAACGCTCAGCGATCTGCAGTAATTCAATATAAAATGGCTATTTTCATCATGTGATAAAATAATGCAGAATTAAAGAAAGCTGTAATAATATATGTGGATGTGGCATCGCTAAATAGAAAAATGTTAGTAATTCAATATAAAATGTTTATTTTCATCATGTGATAAAATAGTGCAGAATTAAAGAAAGCTGGAATAATATATGTGGATGTTGCAGCGCTAAAATAGAAAAATGTTAAAAATGTTAGTAATTCAATATAAAATGGCTATTTTCAGAATTTGGCATTACCACTTGCCAACTTCTCAGATGACATCAAGATTTTCAGGCGCAGTCCTTTGTTCATCGTGTCGTTATCAGATTCCGCAAAGATGCATTTGTCAGCATTATGCTGTTAGCTAACTTAAAGTGTGTTTCCTTTTTTCTGTTTGTGTAAAGTGAGTGCGGTTAGCTTAAAATGTGTTCTTTATTTCCAATTAGTTCTGACAATAAAACATTTTAATGAACATAACACGCTGTATGTAGTCGTACAGATCCTAGGATATAATTATATACCATAACACCTCCAGGCAGCTGCCCCGCAGATAACACCGATGACCCACAGATAACATCTACAGGCACAAATGTGTTATAAAACAAAGTTCTGCTTCACAAAGATCACCAAACAGCATGAATTTGTACAAAAATATCTGACCCTCAGATAACACAGCTGACCCCAATTTAGTTAATGCTCAGTAGAAACACAAATAACTTCTCAGATGACATCTACAGACACAAAAAAGAGAAAGCAAATATCAAACATTCTGCGTTATAAAAACATAAATAATACACAATGCCTGGGCACATGACCCGCAGATAACCCTACATAACCTTCAGGTACAATACAGGTACAAACAGAAAATCTGTCTTTTCGGTTTGTGTAAATAAGCATTTATTGGGAAAGCAAATACAACAACAATTGGCCTAGGTGTTATAAACCTCTGACCCACAGCAGATTTTCTGTTTGTGAAAATAAACATTTAGTTAATGTTCACCATTTAGTACTAGTGTTCAGTAGAGCCACAAATAAACAGCTTTAAGTTCTGAACTATATGGATACACTCTGAATAAAATACAGCTTACAGATTCAAACTCGAGCTACGTATAAAAATATAAAACAAATACGTGAATAATATCAAACTGCAACAAATTAAAGTATATCAAACGATATCAAAAGGGGAAATCAGCCAGCCTCAGGGACAGCTGGCTGACAGGAGGAGGGGAGGGGTTACACACTTTGATACACTTTGATAGGGGCGGGGCACCTGTCAGATTGAGTTTGACGAAACCACCCGATGCTACACTACTTACATATGACCAGGTTTTAAATACATTAGATAGGGATTACATACATTAGTTAGGACTGCTCTGATATGGGTATACCTTGACGTTTGGTAGAGCTGCTTAATATACATTTTTTGCAAAAAACGTATCAACCAAATACCCTGTTTTTTCCATCTTTTTACTAGCACTTGCTGTCCACTGTGATTTTTTTGCAACAGTGTGTCTTTGGTTTTACTGTGCTTTTTTGTGTTTTCAAGTCTCTTGGTGGTGTGAACATGTCTCTACGGGCTTGTTCACTGTGCACGCAGCTCATGTGTTCTGGTTTCATATAATTGTTTTCTTGTGTCCACAAGACTGGGGAGGCCTCCACCCCTCTTTTTTTGAGCTGTGCGCACAGGAGCCGTTCTGTCCAGCGTGTCCACATGGACATTCCTTTTCTGAATCCTGCTCATACAGGTATTGTACATATGACCAGGTTTTAAATACATCAGATAGGGATTACATACATTAGTTAGGACTGCTCTGATATGGGTATACCTTGACGTTTGGTAGAGCGGCTTAATATACATTTTTTGCAAAAAACGTATCAACCAAATACCCTGTTTTTTCCATCTTTTTACTAGCACTTGCTGTCCACTGTGATTTTTTTGCAACAGTGTGTTTTTGGTTTTACTGTGCTTTTTTGTGTTTTCAAGTCTCTTGGTGGTGTGAACATGTCTCTACGGGCTTGTTCACTGTGCGCGCAGCTCATGTGTTCTGGTTTCATGGTTTACATACAGTAAACCATTGCAGAGCAGTTAGATTTATATATGTCAGTGACTAATACTGTTAGTAGTATTTGTGTGTAAAATTTGGAATATTGAAGAAAAAATCTGGCACTCAAAAATTCAGCAACAAATTGTATTTATTTCAGTATAATAATCCCAATAATTTATAATGTTTCTGTCTCAATTCAAACCTTGCACATGCAGCACGGAATTGTTGGGACCCCAACCATCGCAGCCATACGCAACTATTTGGGGCGTGTTCCCATATCCCTACAATATTTCACCACACATGGTGGGTCCCTTACCAGGATTTTAATCCATTTGAAGAAGGTCTGAATTGACACCGAAGTGTTATAAATTATTGGGATTATTATACTGAAATAAATACAATTTGTCGCTGAATT
Source organism: Ranitomeya imitator (assembly GCF_032444005.1). Lineage (NCBI taxonomy): Eukaryota > Metazoa > Chordata > Amphibia > Anura > Dendrobatidae > Ranitomeya > Ranitomeya imitator. Next base: position 272,265,315 of record NC_091284.1, on the reverse strand, counting down.
TTTGAGTGCCAGATTTTTTCTTCAATATTTTTGCTGGGAGTGGTACCCCTTTTCTATGCACCAAACTATGTATGACGGAGTGACGTGTCTGACTTATGATTAGATGTGTAAAATTTGGGACCTGCATGTTTTCAATGAAAAAATGTTTTCACTGAAAAAACTGGCAAGGGCTCTCGCGCAATTTTCTGCAATTTAGTTTTGTCTGAGAGAGATTCCCAACCTGTGTCTGGATAGTTGAAATCTCCCACCACAACTATGTCATATTTTTTGTAGAACTTGGCCATTTGATGAATAAAGAGTTCATCCATATCTTCCGCTTGCACAGGCGGCCAGTAGTAAATTATTATTATTATTTATTTATTTATATAGCACCATTGATTCCATGGTGCTTTACATGAGAAGGGGTTAAATACAAGTTACAGATATCACTTACAGTAAACAAACTAACAATGACAGACTGATACAGAGGGATGAGGACCATGCTCTTGCGGGCTTACATTCTACAGGATTATGGGGAAGGAGACAGTAGGTTGAGGGTTGCAGGAGCTCCAGTGTTGGTGAGGCGGTAGCTTCGGTAGTGATGAGGAGGTAGCGGGGTCAGTGCAGGCTGTGGGCTTTCCTGAAGAGATGGGTTTTCAGGTTCCGTCTGAAGGATCCGAATGTGGTTGATAGTCGGACGTGTCGGGGCAAAGAATTCCAGAGGATGGGGGATATTCGGGAGAAGTCTTGGAGGCGTTTGGATGAGGAGCGAATAAGTGTGGAGGAGAGAAGGAGGTCTTGGGAGGACCGGAGATCATGTGAGGGAAGATATCGGGAGATTAGTTCAGAGATATATGGAGGAGACAGGTTATGGATGGCTTTGTAGGTCAGTATTAGTAATTTGAACTGGATACGCTGAGGGAATGGGAGCCAGTGAAGAGATTTGCAGAGGGGGAAACAGAGGAGTAGCGAGGAGAGATATGAATTAGTCGGGCAGCAGAGTTAAGGATGGACTGGAGAGGTGCACAGGTGTTAGCAGGGAGGCCGCAGAAAAGGATGTTGCAGTAGTTAAGGCGGGAGATGATGAGGGCGTGCACAAGCATTTTAGTAGATTGACGGATGAGGAAAGGACGGATTCTGGAGATATTTTTGAGATGGAGGCGACAGGAGGTGGAAAGAGCTTGGATGTGCGGTTTGAAGGACAGGGCAGAGTCAAAGGTTAATCCGAGGCAGCGGACTTCCGGTACGGGGGAAAGCATGATGTCATTGATTGCGATAGATAGGTCAGGTAAGGAAGATCTATGGGATGGGGGAAAGATGATGAGTTCAGATTTGTCCACATTGAGTTTGAGGAAGAGAGAGGAGAAGAAGGAGGATATGGCTGATAGGCACTCTGGGATTTTGGGGGCAGCAGAGCGGTGACGTCTGGGCCACAGAGGAAGATCTAAGTGTCATAAGCATTGAGGTGGTACTGGAATCCATGGGACTTTATGAGTTGTCCCAAGCCAAGTGTATAGATTGAGAAGTGTTCTGTCTTCATACACGTTGATACGGTGTGTGATCCGACATACGGCATAAACCACTTCTGTCTCCCAAATAAGCAGACTGTTCTCTGTAGTCTAACTTGTTTATTGGTAAACATGAGCGCGGTAAAACTATAAGAATACAAATGATTTGAGTAAGTATTGGGCAAATAATAACATGACTGCAACTAACAGAGAAAGCATACAGGATGATGCAACTTCTATAATAACTACATACAGCAGGTAACCAAAATCACATTTCCAGTGTGCTGGCTGCTATACAGTTAATCACACTCTATAGAATATTACATAGCAAGCACAGGGATAATGCTCTTACCGGATAAACTTAACCAGATGGCAAGTAAGTGAGGTAGTTCAACACAGCAGATTAACACGTGTGTCCAGGAAATACACAGAGAGAAAATGGAGTTTTCCCTTCCCATGATACCTTGGTGAATCCCAGAATGCAACACTCTAATAATACTGAAAAACACAGGTAATAAATTTAACCACCACTGGGTGGTGCTTTAACACAGCAAAACCAAAACTATGGTATTAAACCTTTTTAAAGCTAGATACGAAACCTGACCTTCGCTAGAATGGGCAGAACACTCCCCGCTTGGCATCAACCGATGCCACCCACAGGTTCTTTTGGCGAAAACAGTAAGACAAGTTCCGCAACTGGTCTGAGGAATAGTTTACTCTCCCTGGACTAGCCTACTTTGACCTCGACCTTACGCACCTTCCAATCTTTGCTTGGGAGTATCTTAGTGATGAGGCCTATTGGCCACTCATTACGGTGAGACTGGCTGTCTTTCATGAGAACGACATCACCGGTTTTGATGTTTGGTTTGTCGGTCTGCCACTTCTTCCTGGGTTGTAAGGTGGAGAGGTACTGCTTCCTCCATCTGTCCCAGAAGGTATTGGAGAGACTTTGGACTTGTCTCCATTGTCGTCTATAGAGGTCCTTGTTGCTAAATTCTCCAGGTGGAGCACTGAGAACGCTGGCTTTCTGAGTAAGTAGCATGGCTGAAGTGAGAATGGTCGGATCCTCAGAGTCACTAGAAAGTGAAGTCAATGGTCTAGCATTAATGATGGGCGAGACCTCTGCCAGGAATGTGGTCAAACTTTCATGTGTGAGTCTTGCGCTACCTGCTTGCAAGAAGATGGAGTCAAGGATTCTGCGTGCCATTCCTATCATCCTCTCCCAAGCACCTCCCATGTGAGAAGAGTGTGGAAGATTGAAAGTCCAGGTGCATCCCTGCTCATTCAAGTATCTTTCCACACTGGTGGTGTCTAGGTTGGAAGGAATTTGAAGTTCTTTCACTGCTCCTACAAAGTTGGTACCTCTATCGGAGCGTATGTGCTTCACGGGTCTGGTTGCGTGGTCCGCAGGATTGTGGTTTGTGGACACATAATGCCACTGTTTAGGGTCGGTGGATCTCCTGATCCTTAGCACCCGATTGCTGACATAGACATAGAAACGACGAGTTTCATTGCAAATGTACCCCAACACTACCTTGGTGTCAGTGTAGAACTCGATTTCTTTGACCTCCAGGTCCATTTCTGTTGAGATAGGCTCAGCTAACTCTACTGCTAACACAGCTGCACAGAGTTCCAGTCTGGGTACTGTGTGTGTTCACGGAGCGGGGCCAGTTTTGTCCGGTTCATAACAAGCCTCACGTGACATTGTTCGTTGATGTTAGTAGTTTTCAAATACGCCACTGCTGCAATTGCTTTGGTTGAGGCATCGCAGAAGATACAAAGCCTTTGCATCTTGATTTCTGTTGATGGCACAGAAGCATATGGTCGTGCAACGTAGAGACTTGACAGGGCTTCTAAAGAGTTCTTCCATCTTACCCACAATTCTCTTTTCTCACTGGGAAGCGGATCATCCCAATCGGACGTCTCTTGGGTGAAGTCTCTCAACATCATTTTACCTTGGATAGTTACAGGAGTTACAAATCCCAGAGGATCGTACAAGCTGTTCACAACGGACAGGACGCCTCTACGCGTGAAAGGTTTCTCTTCTTCGCTGATCTGGAAGGTGAATGCATCCCTTTTCAAATCCCAAAGTAAACCCAGGCTCCGCTGCATAGGAAGGGAGTCCGTGGTTAAATCCAAGTCTTTTAAATCGGTTGAGTAATCTTGAGAGGGAAAGGCTGCCATTAGTTTTTGGCTGTTGGAAGCAATTTTGTGCAACCTCAAATTGGATGAAGCGAGCATTTCTTGCGCCCTTTTCAGGAGACTGACTGCCGACTCATCTGTGGGTGTGGATTTCAGGCAGTCATCTACATAGAAATCCTTTTCCACAAAAGATCTGACATCCGATCCGTATTTTGCTTCACCCTCTCTGGCTGAATGTCTAAGCCCATAGATAGCGACAGCAGGGGAAGGGCTGTTCCCGAAGATGTGTACCTTCACACGATATTCAACGATGTCCTTGTAGGGGTCATTATCACGGTACCAGAAAAACCTCAAGTAGTTTCTGTGTTCTTCTTTAACAAGGAAGCAGTGAAACATCTGTTGCATGTCGGCCATAAATGCTACTGCATCTTTGCGGAAACGAAGAAGTACTCCCAGAAGTCTGTTGTTGAGGTCTGGACAAGACAGAAAGACGTTGTCTAAAGAAACACCTTCGTATCTGGCACTTGAGTCAAATACCACTCTAATCTGACCTGGTTTCTTCGGATGATACACGCCGAAAATAGGTAAGTACCAACATTCCTCGGAATCTTGAAGTGCAGGTGCAATTTCCGCGTGGCCATTCTGGAAAATTCTCTCCATGAAGGTAAAGAAGTGTTCTCTTGTTTCTGGAGCCTTCTGCAGTTTGCATCTAAGGGAGACAAATCGACTGTAGACAAGTTCTCTGTTGTTGGGTAAGCATTGCCTCTGTGGTTTGAATGGTAAGGGTGCGACCCAACTCTTTGATTCATCTCTTACTATCTCCCGCTCCATAATGTCCAAGAACAGTCTGTCCTCTATGGACGTTGCTACCTGGTTGTCTTCTCTTGTCCTGTGGAAAACTGTGCACCCTATATGGTCTTGCTCACCGTCGCATGCATGGTCTTCACAGGAGGGATCAGCTAACGGACAAGATGGAGGGGTGTTGTGTGGCAATTCTTTAATCAGGAAACTGCTCTCGCATGGCTGGAAGAGAGACGGACGTCCATTCTCGAGGGTATTGGTGAGCATGCTATTGACTGATGTCGGCCTGTGTGCTCCACCCAAACAGACGTCTCCCTCAATGACCCATCCTAGGTCAAGTCTCTGAGCATATGGGGCGTTTTGTGGGCCATTGATCTGTCCTCTAACCTTGTGGACCCGTAGAATGTCTCTTCCGAGGATTAAGATGATAGGAGCTCCTTGGTCAAGCTCCGGTATCAGGTGAGCTATACGTCTCAAGTGGGTGTGATGAGCTGCTACCTCCGGCGTAGGTATCTCAGACCTGTTGTCCGGAATTTGATTGCACTCCAGTATTGATGGCAAGGATAAGCAGGTTTGACCGTCCATAGACTCTACTTTGAATCCGGTCACTTTTCTCCCCGCCGTCTCGACAGTACCTGCACATGTCTTCAAGGAGTACGGAGAGCCGGGACCAGCAATGTTGAAGGTGTCGAAGAGAAAGGGCTTAGCTAGAGACCTGTTGCTCTGATTGTCCAATATTGCATATACCTTGATTGCCTTATCCCGTTGGCTCGCTGGGAATACTCTGACAAGACAGATCTTCGAGCAGGATCTTCCTGCTACAAATTCCTTGCAGATCTCTGTACACTGAGAAGTGACCACTGGGGTGTCAATGTCAGTGTCCGTCTGTTTTTCGGCAGACTCTTCTACTCGCGACGATACCCCTGAGGGTGGTCCAGGGTGTAAAGCCGTGTTGTGCTCCACACTACTGCATTCTGCGCATTTCACACTGGTTTCACAGTTCTTGGCGAAGTGTGAGGTAGTCGCGCAGCATCTGAAGCATATCTTGTTTTCCTTTAGGAAGCTCTTACGGTCTTCTAGAGGCTTCTCCCTGAAGGCTCTACATTTTAGTAGAGGGTGAGGTTTCTTGTGTAGGGGGCAGTGTTTGCTGAGATCCTGAGGTTTGTCCTCCTCTGGTGAGGACTTACTTGCCCTGTAAGGAAAACCTGTGGAGGTATCATTAGTTTTGTGTACTGCCACTGGTGTTTTACTGGGTTTTACATCGAAGTCAGTGGTACATGACATAGTGAAATCAAAACTGGGGTCATTTCTAACTTTAGCCTGCTGAGCAACAAAGTCTACAAACACCCTGAAAGGAGGAAATGGCACCTTATGAGCCTGTTTGTAACGGGACCCGTGACTGACCCACTTTTCTTGTAAGTTGTAAGGGAGCTTTTGGACAATCGGGTTGACACCTCTGGCAGTGTCCAGGAATGCCAACCCTGGTAGGTCACCTTCTGCCTGAGCAGCATGTACCTCCATTAACAAGTCGCTCAGTTCCCTGAGCTTTTGATAACTCTTATTTGCTATCATGGGGAAATCATCAATTCTTTTATACAAAGCATTTTCTATAGCTTCTAATGACCCGGACCAGGACCTCATTATGGGTTGCAGCTTCATCTATCTAAAGCAGATAGATGAAGCTGCAACCCATAATGAGGTCCTGGTTATGGGGGACTTTAACTACCCGGATATTAACTGGGAAACAGAAACCTGTGAAACCCATAAAGGCAACAGGTTTCTGCTAATAACCAAGAAAAATTATCTTTCACAATTGGTGCAGAATCCAACCAGAGGAGCAGCACTTTTAGACCTAATACTATCTAATAGACCTGACAGAATAACAAATCTGCAGGTGGTTGGGCATTTAGGAAATAGCGACCACAATATTGTGCAGTTTCACCTGTCTTTCACTAGGGGGACTTGTCAGGGAGTCACAAAAACATTGAACTTTAGGAAGGCAAAGTTTGAACAGCTTAGAGATGCCCTTAATCTGGTAGACTGGGACAATATCCTCAGAAATAAGAATACAGATAATAAATGGGAAATGTTTAAGAACATCCTAAATAGGCAGTGTAAGCGGTTTATACCTTGTGGGAATAAAAGGACTAGAAATAGGAAAAACCCAATGTGGCTAAACAAAGAAGTAAGACAGGCAATTAACAGTAAAAAGAAAGCATTTGCACTACTAAAGCAGGATGGCACCATTGAAGCTCTAAAAAACTATAGGGAGAAAAATACTTTATCTAAAAAACTAATTAAAGCTGCCAAAAAGGAAACAGAGAAGCACATTGCTAAGGAGAGTAAAACTAATCCCAAACTGTTCTTCAACTATATCAATAGTAAAAGAATAAAAACTGAAAATGTAGGCCCCTTAAAAAATAGTGAGGAAAGAATGGTTGTAGATGACGAGGAAAAAGCTAACATATTAAACACCTTCTTCTCCACGGTATTCACGGTGGAAAATGAAATGCTAGGTGAAATCCCAAGAAACAATGAAAACCCTATATTAAGGGTCACCAATCTAACCCAAGAAGAGGTGCGAAACCGGCTAAATAAGATTAAAATAGATAAATCTCCGGGTCCGGATGGCATACACCCACGAGTACTAAGAGAACTAAGTAATGTAATAGATAAACCATTATTTCTTATTTTTAGTGACTCTATAGCGACAGGGTCTGTTCCGCAGGACTGGCGCATAGCAAATGTGGTGCCAATATTCAAAAAGGGCTCCAAAAGTGAACCTGGAAATTATAGGCCAGTAAGTCTAACCTCTATTGTTGGTAAAATATTTGAAGGGTTTCTGAGGGATGTTATTCTGGATTATCTCAATGAGAATAACTGTTTAACTCCATATCAGCATGGGTTTATGAGAAATCGCTCCTGTCAAACCAATCTAATCAGTTTTTATGAAGAGGTAAGCTATAGACTGGAACACGGTGAGTCATTGGACGTGGTATATCTCGATTTTTCCAAAGCGTTTGATACCATGCCGCACAAGAGGTTGGTACACAAAATGAGAATGCTTGGTCTGGGGGAAAATGTGTGTAAATGGGTTAGTAACTGGCTTAGTGATAGAAAGCAGAGGGTGGTTATAAATGGTATAGTCTCTAACTGGGTCGCTGTGACCAGTGGGGTACCGCAGGGGTCAGTATTGGGACCTGTTCTCTTCAACATATTCATTAATGATCTGGTAGAAGGTTTACACAGTAAAATATCGATATTTGCAGATGATACAAAACTATGTAAAGCAGTTAATACAAGAGAAGATAGTATTCTGCTACAGATGGATCTGGATAAGTTGGAAACTTGGGCTGAAAGGTGGCAGATGAGGTTTAACAATGATAAATGTAAGGTTATACACATGGGAAGAGGGAATCAATACCACCATTACACACTGAACGGGAAACCACTGGGTAAATCTGACAGGGAGAAGGATTTGGGGATCCTAGTTAATGATAAACTTACCTGGAGCAGCCAGTGCCAGGCAGCAGCTGCCAAGGCAAACAGGATCATGGGGTGCATTAAAAGAGGTCTGGATACACATGATGAGAGCATTATACTGCCTCTGTACAAATCCCTAGTTAGACCGCACATGGAGTACTGTGTCCAGTTTTGGGCACCGGTGCTCAGGAAGGATATAATGGAACTAGAGAGAGTACAAAGGAGGGCAACAAAATTAATAAAGGGGATGGGAGAACTACAATACCCAGATAGATTAGCGAAATTAGGATTATTTAGTCTAGAAAAAAGACGACTGAGGGGCGATCTAATAACCATGTATAAGTATATAAGGGGACAATACAAATATCTCGCTGAGGATCTGTTTATACCAAGGAAGGTGACGGGCACAAGGGGGCATTCTTTGCGTCTGGAGGAGAGAAGGTTTTTCCACCAACATAGAAGAGGATTCTTTACTGTTAGGGCAGTGAGAATCTGGAATTGCTTGCCTGAGGAGGTGGTGATGGCGAACTCAGTCGAGGGGTTCAAGAGAGGCCTGGATGTCTTCCTGGAGCAGAACAATATTGTATCATACAATTATTAGGTTCTGTAGAAGGACGTGGATCTGGGTATTTATTATGATGGAATATAGGCTGAACTGGATGGACAAATGTCTTTTTTCGGCCTTACTAACTATGTTACTATGTTACTATGTTACTATGACCCATAACATTCTTATAGTCTCTCCCACACCATGCGAAGTCCTGTGTGTGGGTATTTTATGTTATGTTCCTGATTCTTTTGGCGTGTTCAGCTGACTCGCTCCCAAGCCACTTAACCAGTAGATCTAACTCTTCACTGCTGGAAAGATGCAAGTCTCTGATGGCATTCTGGAAGGAGGCTCGCCATGCCCTGTAGCTTTCGGCTCGATCAGTGAACTTTACAAGTCCCTTGGTCACCAGCTCCCGTCGGGTAAAGAACCTTGCAAATTTCATAGTGGCTGAGTCAGTGCCGACATGGGCTGGTGTGCTGTTGTCATGCGGTGTGTGTGGTGCATCCTCATACCTGGTAGGAGCTTCTGGCTTAGGAAAGTCTGTATAAAACCGTTCTGAAGCGAAGGGTGTCCCTGTCAGTCTGGGAGGAGGCCATACCTTCTGTTCTGTAAGACGGTAGTGGTGGTCGACGTCGTTTTGCAGTATACCTTCCTGCTTCCAGTACGGTGTTTGGAGGAAGGATCTCTGGTTATCTGTATAGGCTGGTTGGTGTAACGGATCAGGGTTATCGTCTATTCCGGGATGTTGGTGGACATATTCTGAGACGCGTTGAGCAGGGTCTTGACGATCAAGGTCTGGTCCACGTACGTCGCTGTCACGTTCAGATTCGGGAAACTCCACGGCTTCTAAGAACTCTGCTTTGACTATTGCGGCTGCTGCTTCTTTTTCAGCGGAAAGTCTTTCTAAGGTCGCTCGCAGGCGTGCTGTATCTGCGTCTCTATTGGCTTGCAGACGGGCTCTTTCTGCTTCTTGCTCTGCTTGTCTTAACTTTAACTGCAACTCTTGTGCAGCGAAGGAGGATCTTACCTTCGCCGCCTCAGCTTCTGCTCGGGCGAGGGTGACAGACCTTTTCGAGGAAGACTTGCTAGAGCGGCTTGTTTGGGACCTCGTCCTGTGTGAGGATGCTCGACTTGCAGACATTGTGTGTCCGTTTGCAGGCTGTAGGATGTCTCAGAGCGGGTAGGAATGACTTCAGCGTAGACTGAGACGTGTAGCGCTTGGCGGGCAATATGGCGGCCGCTGTGGTAACTGCAGGCTGTGCGGTGTGGTACAAGCGGCTGTGTAAGTGGTCTTTGCTATTGCTGGCATCTAGTCTGGTTTTACTAGCCTCCGTTGGTATTTAGCCGCCGTTTTACTGCTTGCTGGTATCTAGCCTGGTTTTACTGGCCTCCGCTGGGGTATAGCTTCAGTTTTACTGCTTGCTGGTATCTAGCCTGCGTTTACTGGCTTCCGCTGGGGTATAGCTTCCGTTTTACTGTTCTGTCTTCATACACGTTGATACGGTGTGTGATCCGACATACGGCATAAACCACTTCTGTCTCCCAAATAAGCAGACTGTTCTCTGTAGTCTAACTTGTTTATTGGTAAACATGAGCGCGGTAAAACTATAAGAATACAAATGATTTGAGTAAGTATTGGGCAAATAATAACATGACTGCAACTAACAGAGAAAGCATACAGGATGATGCAACTTCTATAATAACTACATACAGCAGGTAACCAAAATCACATTTCCAGTGTACTGGCTGCTATACAGTTAATCACACTCTATAGAATATTACATAGCAAGAACAGGGATAATGCTCTTACCGGATAAACTTAACCAGATGGCAAGTAAGTGAGGTAGTTCAACACAGCAGATTAACACGTGTGTCCAGGAAATACACAGAGAGAAAATGGAGTTTTCCCTTCCCATGATACCTTGGTGAATCCCAGAATGCAACACTCTAATAACACTGAAAAACACAGGTAATAAATTTAACCACCACTGGGTGGTGCTATAACAGAGATGAGGGAGGTTGGAGGGGGCAGTGGGGGGCAGAAGAGGGAGTTAAAGGTTTTGAATAACTGGAGTTGTAGGATAGGGAAGATACAAGGGTTGTGAAGTAGACCTGTTTAGCAGAGGTGAGAGCAGATTTAAAAGCGAGTGTTGCCTGTTTGAATGCAGTGAAGTTGTCTTGCAAGTGTGTTTTCTTCCAACGCCGCTCCACAACCCTGGACACTTGCCGGAGCTTTTTAGTGGTGTTATTGTGCAAAGGTTGTCTATTGATACATTGCACTCTGCCATGGACGAAAGGGGCAACTGTGTCAATAGCTGATGCAAGAGTGGCATTGTAGAAAGCAGTTGCACTGTCTGTGTCATGGAGTGAGGATATGGATGTCAGTGGTAGGATAGAGTCAGAGAGTGTGTGGGTGTCTAGGTGTACAAGGTTTCAGGGAGGTTGCGCATTTTGCTGGACATGGATGACCGGTGAGGAGGACAGGGATGAGAAGGTGAGCAGATGGTGGTAGGATAGAGGGAGATGGGAAGTGGTGAAGTTAGATAGAGAGCAGAGACGGGTGAATACCAGGTCTAATGTATGTCCGTCTGTGTGGGTGGCTGCGGAGGACCACTGAGTAAGTCCAAAGGATGAGGTAAGGGACAGAAGTTTGGAGGCTGTTGACTGAAGAGTATCAATGGGGATGTTGAAGTCACCCATGATGGTGGGAATGTCAGCAGAGAGAAAGTGAAGAAGCCAGGTGGAGAATTGGTCAATAAAGGCAGTGGCCAGGCCTGGAGGTCGGTATATGATGGCCACTTGGAGGTTGGAGGGAGAGTAGATGCGGACAGAATGGGCTTCAAAAGAGAGGAGGATAAGGGAGGGTAGAGGTGGGATTGGGCTAAAGGTGCAGTTAGAAGAAAGGAGAAGACCCACTCCTCCACCATGTTTGTTGCCAGGTCGAGGGGTGTGGGTGAAGTGGAGGCCTCCGTAACACAGCGCAGCAGGGGAGGCGGTGTCAGAGGGTGTTAACCATTGTTTCTGTGAGGCCAAGGAAGGCAAGATTGCGAGAGAGAAAAAAGTTGTGAATCACGTGAAGCTTAATGCAGATTGAGCTGGCATTCCAGAGTGCTCCAGAGAGAGGGAGCAGGGAGGTGGGCGTCAGGGGCATGGGTTTTATGATGGAAAGATTGCGGTAGTTCATATTAGATAGGGAGCGATAGGAGGGGGTAGTAATGGGAGGTATGAGCTGTGGGGGTCCCGGGTTGGTAGATATGTCTCTAGCAGTGAGGAAAGGCAGAGAAAGTGAGAGCAGGTGGGAGAAAGAGAGTGGCCGACTTGTTTTATGTTTTATTAGGACAGATTTGAGGTTGAGGAGCAGGTCAGCGGAGGAGGACAGGTGGGGAGGTAAGAGGGAAGGGGAGATGATTATTAGGTTAGAAAGTGCTGGTGTTTGTGATAGTGAAGGAGAGAGAGGATTAGTGGATTAAATGCCTACAATGGTGTCCTTTCCATTGTTCTGTCCTTGTATTCTTACCCAAAAAGTTTCCACAGAACTCCCAGTCTCTGAAGCTTCAATCTCTGTGCAGATATATGCTTTTCTAAAGGTACCTTCACACATAACGATATCGTTAACGATATCGTTGCTTTTTGTGACGTAGCAACGATATCGTTAATGAAATCGTTATGTGTGACAGCGACCAACGATCAGGCCCCTGCTGGGAGATCGTTGGTCGCTGAACAAAGTCCAGAACTTTGTTTCGTCACTGGATCTCCCGCGGACATCGCTGGATCGGCGTGTGTGACACCGATCCAGCGATGTCTTCACTGGTAACCAGGGTAAACATCGGGTAACTAAGCGCAGGGCCGCGCTTAGTAACCCGATGTTTACCCTGGTTACCAGCGTAAAAGTAAAAAAAACAAACACTACATACTTACCTAACGCTGTCTGTCCCCGGCGCTGTCCTCTGCACTCCTCCTGCACTGGCTGTGAGCACAGCGGCCAGAAAGCAGAGCGGTGACGTCACCGCTCTGCTTTCCAGCTGACCGACGCTCACAGCCAGTGTAGGAGGAAAGCAGAGAAGCAGAGCGTCGGGGACAGACAGCGGTAGGTAAGTATGTAGTGTTTGTTTTTTTACTTTTAGGATGGTAACCAGGGTAAACATCGGGTTACTAAGCGCGGCCCTGCGCTTAGTAACCCGATGTTTACCCTGGTTACCGGCATCGTTGGTCGCTGGAGAGCTGTCTGTGTGACAGCTCTCCAGCGACCAAACAGTGACGCTGCAGCGATCCGGATCGTTGTCGGTATCGCTGCAGCGTCGCTTAATGTGAAGGGGCCTTTACATACAATGCGACACCTCCTCCTCGTTTATGAAGTCTGTTTCTTGCAAATAAATGGTATTCTTATAGCCTTGTATTCCAATCATGTGTATTGTCCCACCAAGTTTCAGTGATTCCAATGACATCATATTTATTTTCCTTCGTTAGTAGTTCCAATTCTCCTTGTTTGTTGCCCATGCTTTGTGCATTCGTATAGAAACATTTAGTTTGTGATTGGTTTCTCTTTCTCCAATATTTTTATTATTTTGATTTTGCTGTCTTTGTTCTTCCCTTCCTCTTCTAATAGCAGAGTTCTCAATAGTATTTGTCATGTGTATGGCTTTTTCTAGCCTTTTGCTTCCCTTCTCACATTGTTCTAGTCTAAATCTCTCCTGATGAGTGTAACAAGGCGACTTCCAAATACATGTTTTCCAGTATTCGTAAGATGCACCCCATCTCTAGCAAGTAGTCCATTGTATAGGTAATTCACTCCGTGATCCAGAAATCCAAATCCTTGCTGACGGCACCATCGACGTAGCCAGTTGTTCACCCGCAGAATCTTATTCCACCTCCTTGTTCCATGGCCATGCACTGGAAGGATGGAAGAGAAGACCACCTGCGCTCCCAGTTCTTTCACTTTCTTACCTAAGTATTCAAAGTCACTGCAAATGGTTTCCATGTCTCTTCTTGCAATGTCATTTGTCCCCACTTGTATTAGCAGGAATGGGTAGTCATGTGTAGGTCACTTGTGGGGGATTTCTACTGTTTAGGCACATCATGGGCTCTGCAAATGGAACTAGACGCCCGCAGACCATTCAATCAAATCTGCATTCCAAAACATCACTACTTCCCTTCCAAGCCCCGACATGTGCCCAATCAGTAGTTTTCTCCCACATATGGCGTACCAGCGTACTCAGGACAAATTGGACAACAAATTTTGTAGTCCAATTTCTCCTGATAGTGCTCGTATCATACCAGGTCAGCATGTCCCGGGGGGTGGTCCCGCAAACTAGAAAAAAGGAAAGTTACAAAAGTGTAGTGCAGAGTGTGTTACAAAAGGGGAATACGCAAGGACATCATTTATCAATGTGACACCTGCCTCAAAAAACCTGGCCTTTGTATGAAAGATTGCTTCAAACTGTACCACACCTCCATGCACTACTAATTTACTTACGTTTACATAACAAGAAACAGTAGGTTAGTTCCAAAAAAGGGGCACATCTAGATAAGTTCCTTTGGGGTCTAGTTTCCAAAAAGGAGGCACTTGTTGGGCACTGCCACTGTTTAGGCACATCTAGATTAGTTACTTGGGGGTCTAGCTTCCCAAAAGGGGGCACTTGTTGGGCATTGCCGCTGTTTAGGCACATCTGGGTAAAGTTCCTTTGGGGTCTAGTTTCCAAAAATAGGGCACTTGTTGGGGATTGCCACTGTTTAGGCACATCTAGATAAGTTCCTTGGGCGTCTAGTTTCCAAAAAGGGGGCACTTGTTGGGCACTGCCACTGTTTAGGCACATCTAGATAAGTTCCTTGGCCATCTAGTTTCCAAAAAGGAGGTACTTGTTGGGCATTGCCACTGTTTAGGCACATCTAGATAAGTTCCTTGGGGGTCTAGTTTCCAAAAAGGGACACTTGTTGGGCATTGCCACTAATTAAGCACATCTAGATAATTTCATTGGGGTGTAATTTCCAAAATGGGGCACTTTTGGGGGGTTTCTACTTTTTAAGCACATAAGGGGCTCTGCAAACAGAACATTACGCCCGCAGACCATTCAATCAAAGTCTGCATTCCAGAAAAACGTCACTACTTCCCCTCCAAACCCCAATGTGTGCCCAAACAGTAGTTTTCTCCCACATTTGCCATAAAAGGCGAACTCAGGACAAATTGGACAACAACTTTTGGGGTCCAATTTCTCTTGATGGTGCTCGTATCATACCATGTCAGCATTTCCCAGGGATGCTCCCACAAGCTAGAAATATAGGTAAGTCACAAAAAAGGTGCAGAGTGTGTTATAGAAGGGGATTATGCAAGGACACCATTTATCAATGCGACACCTGCCCCTAAAAACCTGGCCTGTGTATGAAAGATTGCTTCAAACTGTACCACACCTCCATGCACTACTTATTTACTTACATTTACATAACAAGGAACAGTAGGTTAGTTCCAAAAAGGAACACATCTAGATAAGTTCCGTGGGGGACTAGTTTCCAAAAGGGGAACTTGTTGGTCTTTGCCACATTTTAGACACAGCTATATAAGTTCCTTGGGGTCTAGTTTCCAAAAAGGGGAACTTGTTGGGCATTGCCACTGTTTAGGCACATCTAGATAAGTTCCTTGGGGGTCTACTTTCCAAAAAGGGCAACTTGTTGGGCTTTGCCATGTTTTAGACACATCTAGATTAGGGTTGAGCGAAACGGATCGGTCATTTTCGTAAGCCGCCGACTTTTGGCAAAGTCGGGTTTCATGAAACCTGACCCGATCCCAGCGTGGGATCGGCCATGCGGTACGCGATCTTCGCGCCAAGGTCGCGTTTCATATGACGCGTTCAGCGCCATTTCTCAGCCAATGAAGGTGGACGCAGAGTGTGGGCAGCGTGATGACATAGGTCCTGGTCCCTACCATCTTAGAGAAGGGCATGGCAGTGACTGGCTTGCTTTCTGCTGCGTCACAGGGGCTATAAAGGGGCGTGCACGCCGACCGCCATCTTACTGCTGCTGGTCTGAGCATAGGGAGAGGTTGCTGCCGCCTCGTCAGAAGCAGGGATAGCGTTAGGCAGGGTACATTAACCCCCAAACCGCTTGTGCTGTAGCGATTTCCACTGTCCAACACCACCTTCTCTCTGCAGGGACAGTGGAGGCTAGATTTTTCTTCATCAGCTCTGTAGCTTACTGGGCTGCCCTAGAAGGCTCCCTGATGGCTGCATTGCTGTATGTACGCCGCTGTACAAACCAACTGCTTTTTTCAAAGCACAAATCCTGTTGCTCCTTCCTTTCTGCACAGCTATCTTGTTTGTTTGTCCACACTTTTGTGTGCAGCAGTCCTTTTTATTGCTGCCTGTCATACTTTTCTGAGATTATTGTAGGGAAATAGTAATTGTAGTACAGTCCTTTTTTTTATATATGTTCTGCCTCCGCCATCTAATATTGTTACCCTGATTATCTGTTTGCATAATTGCAGGTTTCTCAGTATGGATATATTTATACCTTTATTTATTTGTGATGATTTGGCTCCCTCTAGCGGTCAGAGTTATGTTGACAGTTCAATCTTCTGTGTTTGTATTATCCATGTCTGATTCTCCTCCTCCTTTGCAATGCATTATGGTAGCTCAGCCTCCATTTCCCTCCATTTTTCTTTTCACTTTCTTCAGTTTGCCTTCAAGGAAAGACGCTTCACTTCATCCCCCTTGCGATTGCATTGCCGGTAATAGGTATGTCTTTATGCTTTCCGTAGATATTTCTGCTCCATATTAGGCTAGCCTAGCCAGTTGTACTCCCAGTTTAGTCACTAGCTTTCAAAATGTTATGCATAATGTATATCATGTGTATTATGTATCTGTTCTATACCATGCACTGATTCTATGTATATCATTGTTCACAGTTTCACCGCATCAATATACCACTACGTTTAATAAAGCACAGACTCAACCACAGTCTCCTTATTGGACCCCGGTATAGCGGTTTAGCTGACTGTATAGCTACGTATGAGCCTGCCTCAGCTAGTGAGGACAGAACAGTGAAACGGCAGCCATCCAACTAGTGGGATTCAAGTCACCGGCTACACAGAGACTGAATACAGCTGCAGCAATTTCTGCACAGCCAAGCACTTTCCCAAGACACCATGTCTCACAAATCACATAGGACAAGATCTGTTACTTCCGTCTCCTCAAAGACAACGTCCATCAGCATCGCGGTCGCCATTGCCCGCGCAAATGCTGAAGCCGCCAAAATACGAGCGAGCTTTGCTGACCAAGAGATGCAACTTAAATTAGAAAAAGCACGCCTAGATGATGAAGAGAGAAGGTTGCGCTTAGAGAGAGACGAGCGAGAGAGAAGGTCACGCTTAGAGAGAGACGAGCAAGAGAGAAGAATGCAGTTAGAGAGAGCCGACCAAGAGAGAAGAATGCAGTTAGAGAGAGCCGACCAAGAGAG
The DNA here is from genome assembly GCF_032444005.1 of Ranitomeya imitator. NCBI lineage: Eukaryota > Metazoa > Chordata > Amphibia > Anura > Dendrobatidae > Ranitomeya > Ranitomeya imitator. The sequence continues at coordinate 272,248,407 of NC_091284.1, read as the reverse complement.
AAGAACGCAGTTAGAGAAGGCACGTGTGGATGCCGCCTTAGAAAGCCTAGCAGCAAAAAGGGAAGCTGCTGCAGCCCTCGCCGAAGCAGAATTGCTAGAAGCCGCGCAAAATCCCAAGCTGCATAGCCAAAGCAGTACGTCGAGTCTGGAGTTTCCACTGCAAGACTCACCACAACGCACATCTCAGTATGTTAATGACCTTCCTGATCCAAACTATAACCCTGAACCAGTACCAAAACCAGAATACGACACCTCCAGCGAAGTGAGCGAGAGTCGTCACGAGGCTCAGGACAGAAACAAGCTCGAAAATGTGAGGCGAAACAACTCTGCTAATCACTACCTTGCCCCTCATCAGGTAACCAACGTGGATCACCCTGCTGACACACCGTACATCAGGCCGAAGCAATACGACACCGGCTGGCGCCACCCTGAGGACACTAACAGGTACGAACGCACCTCACATCATTATCAGGGCGACCCATCACCAGTATACTCTGCTGACAACCGGTTCACGACAGAATTTGCCAAGTTCTTCACATGACGTGAACTGGTTGCCAAGGGACTCATGAAATTCACTGACCGAGCTGAAGGTTACAGAGCTTGGAAAGCTTCCTTCCAAAATGTCATTAGAGACTTGGGGCTACAACACAGGGAAGAGATAGACCTGTTAGTCAAATACCTGGGAGAAGAGTCAGTCAAACACGCAGTAAGGATCAGAGACATTAATATAAACCGATCTGAAAAAGGCTGGATGAGTGTTACGGCTCAGCAGAAGTAATAGAAAGAGCCTTGTTCAAAAGAATTGATGACTTTCCTAAAATATCTAACAAAGGTCTCCAGAAACTTAGAGAGCTAAGCGACCTGCTAAAGGAAGTCCAAGTTGCCAAATACGAGGACGACCTACAGGGACTTGCATTTCTCGACACAGCCAGAGGTGTTAATCCTATAGTCCAGAAGTTGCCCTACAATCTACAGGAGAGGTGGCTCACACATGGTTCCACGTACAAATACAAACACAGTGTTCCATTGCCTCCCTTCTCCGTTTTTGTAGACTTCATACACCAACAGAAACGATCCCAGCTTTGACTTTGCAATACCATATGCCACACCATCACCACCTGCAAATCCACGCAGAACATCTGTGGCAGTACACAAGACTTATGTTTCTTCTTCAGATTCTAATTACAGGTCTGCTGGCTGCTCCCAATCAGAGACAAAGGTGCAGGACCCTGACAAGCAGTGCCCACTTCATCAGAAGCCTCATCCTCTCCTGAAATGCAGAGCCTTCAGAGGAAAATCTATGCCAGATCGCAGAAGGTTCCTGAAAGAAAACGGTATCTGCTACAAGTGCTGCTCGTCCACAACTCATCTCGCCAAGGATTGCAAGGTCAGTGTAAAATGCACAGAATGTGGCACAACAGATCATAACACCGCTCTACACCCTGGCCCAGCTCCATGGAGTGCACAAAACACGCCAGCTGACAGTGAGCATGGCGGGGAGGAAAGAAGCACTGATACAGCTACGCCAGAGATCACTTCACAATGTACCGAGGTCTGCAAAGGGACAATAGACAGTAGGTCCTGTTCAAAAATATGTCTCGTCAAAGTATACCCGAAGGGCCATAGAGACCAAGCTGTAAGACTGTATGCTATCTTGGATGATCAAAGTAATCGATCCTTGGCTAGATCAACGTTCTTTGACCTATTCAACATCAAAGGGCCAAGCACTCCCTACTCCTTAAAGACGTGTGCAGGTACTGTGACAACAGCAGGCAGGAAAGCTACTGACTACCAGATCGAGTCTTTAGATGGACAATTCTGCCTACCGCTACCTACGATCATCGAATGTAACCAGATCCCAGACAACAGATCTGAAATCCCTACGCCAGATGTAGCAATCCATCACGCTCACTTAAAACAAATAGCACACCTTATACCGGAACTCAACCATCAGGCCCAGATAATTCTGCTGTTGGGGAGAGATATCCTACAGGTTCATAAAGTGAGACGTCATATCAATGGACTTCACAATGCTCCCTATGCCCAAAGGCTAGACCTAGGATGGGTCATAATTGGCAACGTATGCTTGGGACGCATGCACACCCCATCTTCTGTGACAAGCATGCTGACAAATACATTGGAGAAAGGACGTCCATCTCTGTTTCAACCTTGTAACAATGAGTTCCATGTCAGGGAACTGCCACACAGCATCCAACTGCCCATCCATCTAATAGACTTTACTCACGACAGCAATATAGTGTCGGGAAGCTATGCGGATCAGTTAGGGTGCACAGTCTTCCAGAGAACTAAGCAGGACAACCAAGTGGCAATGTCGGTAGAGGACAAGTTGTTCTTAGAGGTAATGGACAAGGGACTCGTTAAAGATGAGACCAACAGCTGGGTCGCACCTCTTCCCTTCAAAACCCACAGACCACGTCTACCGAACAACAGAAATCAAGCATTACAACGTTTCTCCTCTCTCATTCGTAATCTGCAAAAGAAACCAGAGATGAAAGATCACTTTTTCTCCTTCATGTCAAAGATTTTTGAAAACTGTCACGCAGAACTAGCTCCCACTCTCAAAGACTCTGAAGAATGCTGGTTCCTACCCATGTTCGGAGTATACCACCCTAAGAAACCAGGCCAGATCAGAGTTCTGTTTGATTCCAGTGCTAAGTTTAATGATGTCTCCCTGAATGACGTTCTACTGACAGGACCAGACCTCAATAACAAACTACTGGGTGTACTTATGAGCTTCCGTAAGGATTCCATTGCCTTCATCGCTGACATCCAGCAAATGTTCCATTGTTTCCTTGTGAGAGAGAGAGACAGGAACTTCCTAAGATTCTTCTGGTACAGAGACAATGATCCTACTAAAGAAGTCACAGAGTATCGCATGAGAGTGCACATCTTTGGCAACAGTCCTTCACCTGCAGTCGCCATTTACGGACTCAAAAGGTCAGCTCAGGAAGGAGAACCAGAATACGGAGCATATGTCAGACAATTCATAGAAAAGGACTTTTATGTCGACGACTGTCTAAAAGCCATGCCTTCAAATGAGACTGCCATCAGTCTTCTCAAGAGAGCCCAGGACATGCTTGCCTGCTCAAACCTTAGGCTTCATAAAATAGCCTCAAACAGCCAAGAACTCATGGAAGCGTTCCCTTCTCAAGACCTATGTAATGGTCTCAGTGACTTGGACCTGGGGTCAGACCCCGCACCAATGCAACGTAGCCTCGGGCTTCTCTGGAATCTACAGTCAGACACTTTCACCTTTCAGGTCAGTCAGGAAGAAAGGCCTTTCACACGTAGAGGCGTCCTGTCTACCATCAACAGTCTGTACGATCCCTTGGGTTTCGCAGCTCCTGTTACTATACAAGGCAAGGCCCTACTAAGAGACTTAACTAGGGAAACATCTGACTGGGATGCACCTCTGCCACCTGATAAGAGGATCCAGTGGGAAGAGTGGAAGAACTCGTTAGCGGCACTCTCCAACCTGCATGTGCCAAGACCGTACACCCCTGTGCCATCTACTGAGATACAGAGCCAAAGACTGTACGTATTTGCAGATGCTTCTGTCAAAGCAATTGCTGCTGTTGCCTACCTCAAAACTGTAGACTCTAAATGTCAGTGCCACATTGGTTTCATCATGGGAAAGGCCAAACTCGCACCACAACCAGAGCACACTATACCCAGGTTAGAGCTTTGTGCCGCAGTCTTAGCCATTGAGTTAGCGGAGTTCATCGCATCCAAAATGGATATCGACCTGACACAGGCCAAGTTGTACTCAGACAGAAAAGTAGTCCTGGGATATATCCACAACGAAACCAGGCGATTCTACGTTTATGTCAATAACAGAGTGCTACGAATCAGGAGATCAGTTCACCCACAGCAGTGGCATTACATACCCACAGACCAGAATCCCGCAGATCATACAACTAGAGCAGTTGACGCAAGTCAACTAGGAAGCACAACGTGGCTCTCGGGACCAAAACTATTGTACATTGAGGAATGTTTTCCAGACACCTTTGAACTAGTAGGAGAGGACTCAGATGCTGAAATCCGCCCTCAGGTGTCTACCCTTTATACAGTGACCTCTGTTATCCAGCTTGGATCTTGCAGGTTCAACAGATTCTCAAGTTGGAAGTCACTTACTCGAGCCATTACCTGCCTGACTCATATAGCTCGCTCATTCAGGACCACCAGAACTTGTGGCACAGAAAAATGTAAAGGTTGGCATCTTTGTAAAAATACCTACGTTACCTCCGACTTAGAGTTCTCTAGAAATCACATCATCCTCACTGATCAAAGAGAAACCTACTTTGCAGAAATCCAATGTCTTATTAACAAAGCTCCAATACCAGTGAGCAGCAAATTGAGAAAACTCGACCCATTCATCGACAACAGCGGCCTACTGAGAGTAGGAGGCCGACTCAAAGAAGCTGAGATGGAGTTTGTGGAGAAATTCCCTCTTATACTTCCCGGAAAATGTCACGTTGCCTACCGAATCATACAACATTACCACAATCTGGTCAAGCACCAAGGAAGACTATTTACAGAAGGAGCAGCGAGGTTTAAGGTACCTTCACACTCAGTGACGCTGCAGCGATACCGACAACGATGCCGATCGCTGCAGCGTCGCTGTTTGGTCGCTGGAGATCTGTCACACAGACAGCTCTCCAGCGACCAACGATCCCGAGGTCCCTAGTAACCAGGGTAAACATCGGGTTACTAAGCGCAGGGCCGCGCTTAGTAACCCGATGTTTACCCTGGTTACCAGCGTAAAAGTAAAAAAAAAAAAAAACACTACATACTTACCTACTGCTGTCTGTCCCCGGCGCTCTGCTTCTCTGCTTTCCTCCTGCACTGACTGTGAGCGTCGGTCAGCCGGAAAGCAGAGCGGTGACGTCACCGCTCTGCTTTCCGGCCACTGTGCTCAGTCAGTGCAGGAGGAGTGCAGAGAAGCACAGCGCCGGGGACAGACAGCGGTAGGTAAGTATGTAGTGGTTTTTTTTTTTTACTTTTACGCTGGTAACCAGGGTAAACATCAGGTTACTAAGCACGGCCCTGTGCTTAGTAACCCGATGTTTACCCTGGTTACCAGTGAAGACATCGCTAGATCGGTGTCACACACGCCGATCCAGCGATGTCTGCAGGGAGTCCAGCGACAAAATAAAGTTCTGGACTTTCCTCAGCGACCAACGATCTCACAGCAGGGGCCTGATCGTTGGTCGCTGTCACACATAACGATTTCCTTAATGATATCGTTGCTACGTCACAAAAAGCAACGATATCGTTAACGATATCGTTATGTGTGAAGGTACCTTAACCCAGGGGTCACCAACTCCAGTCCTCAAGGCCCACCAACAGGTCATGTTTTCAGGATTTCCTTAGTATTGCCCAGGTAATAATTGCATTACCTGTGCAAAACAAAGGAAAACCTGAAAACATGATCTGTTGGTGGGCCTTGAGGACTGGAGTTGGGGAACACTGCCTTAACCCACGAAAGCCTAATCACCTTCATGGCTGAAGCTGCAGCTATAATCAATGCAAGACCCCTGGTTCCAGTTCCTAACGACCCTGAGGAGCCCTTGTTATTGACTCCATCTACTTTACTTACCCAGAAAACGGGACTGTCCAGTACCCCTCCAGGAGGATTCGACGCTAAGGACCTCTACAAGCGCCAATGGAGACAGGTACAAAGTCTTGCAAATACTTTCTGGGACAGGTGGCGCAAACAATATTTGTCTACCCTGCAGCCACGAACGAAGTGGCAATCTACTAAACCTAATCTGAACATAGGTGACCTTGTTCTTGTGAAAGACTGTCAAATTCATCGGAACCAGTGGCCACTTGGCCTAGTTACCGCAACGTTCCCGAGTAAGGACGGCAACGTCCGCAAAGTTGAGCTAAGGATGACCAAAGGGAATGAACCTAAGACATTTTCCAGACCGGTATCTGAACTGGTCCTATGGTTGCCTTCGGAAGAAAGGAGTAGTGACATCCGATGATGCCAGACGGGGAGTGTTCTGCCTCCGCCATCTAATATTGTTACCCTGATTATCTGTTTGCATAATTGCAGGTTTCTCAGTATGGATATATTTATACCTTTATTTGTGTGTGATGCTTTGGCTCCCTCTAGCGGTCAGAGTTATGTTGACAGTTCAATCTTCTGTGTTTGTATTATCCATGTCTGATTCTCCTCCTCCTTTGCAATGCATTATGGTAGCTCAGCCTCCATTTCCCTCCATTTTTCCTTTCACTTTCTTCAGTTTGCCTTCAAGGAAAGACGCTTCACTTCATCCCCCTTGCGATTGCATTGCCGGTATGTCTTTATGCTTTCCGTAGATATTTCTGCTCCATATTAGCCTAGCCTAGCCAGTTGTACTCCCAGTTTAGTCACTAGCTTTCAAAATGTTATGCATAATGTATATCATGTGTATTATGTATCTGTTCTATACCATGCACTGATTCTATGTATATCATTGTTCACAGTTTCACCGCATCAATATACCACTACGTTTAATAAAGCACAGACTCAACCACAGTCTCCTTATTGGACCCCGGTATAGCGGTTTAGCTGACTGTATAGCTACGTATGAGCCTGCCTCAGCTAGTGAGGACAGAACAATCTATATATATATATATATATAGATACTGTATATATATATATATCTATATATATATATATATATATATAGATATATATATATATATATATAGATATATATATATATATATATATATATAAAGTCTTCATGCCACTTTCTGCCCCTGAAACTGTGTAGTGTAAAACAGTGGGCCTGTATTTTTCTGCACTGTCCCACACCTAAAAAGGGAGACTTATATTGCCAATCCGTGCATCTGCGCCAGTCCTGTCTGTGGTATCTCTGTCAGTCATTTTCTGCCACAGAAACTATACTGTAATACAGTGGGCCTGATTTATTCACTAGTCTCCCATATAAAACAAAAGAGAAGATTAATATTGGCAAATCTGTGCATCTGTGCCAGTCCTGTCTGTGGTATCTGTCAGTCATTTTCTGCCACAGAAACTATACTGTAATACAGTGGGCCTGATTTATTCACTAGTCTCCCATATAAAACAAAAGGGAAGATTAATATTGGCAAATCTGTGCATCTGTGTCAGTCCTGTCTGGGGCATCTGTCAGTCATTTTCTGTCACAGAAACTATACTGTAACACAGTGGGCCTGATTTATTCACTAGTCTCCCATATAAAAAAAGGGGAGATTAATATTGCCTAATCTGTGCATCTGCAAAAGTCCTGTCTGTGTTATCTGTCAGTCATTTTCTGCCACAGAAACTATACTGTAATACAGTGGGCCTGATTTATTCACTAGTCTCCCATATAAAAAAAGGGGAGATTAATATTAGCAAATCTGTGCAAGTCCTGTCTGTGTTATCTGTCAGTCATTTTCTGCCACAGAAACTATACTGTAATACAGTGGGCCTGATTTATTCACTAGTCTCCCATATAAAACAAAAGAGAAGATTAATATTGGCAAATCTGTGCATCTTCGCCAGTCCTGTCTGTGTTATCTTTCAGTCATTTTCTGCCACAGAAACTATACTGTAATAGTGTGTTAGGTGTTGAGTTCCCGCCTCTGCAAAGGGGGAATCTCGAACCATCTCTGCTGTGGTCTCCCATTCTTCTCCAGCCGCAGTGGAGTCTGCTCAGCGGAGACATCGGTCCCAGCGTCTTGCTCAGTCTCACTCTGTCACATTGAAGCCAGTGCTGGGCAGCGGCGAGCAGAAGCTTTTGGGACTAAGTCCTGCTTTTTCCCTTTTGAGCACGCCCAGGGTGAGATCTCCCATTGGAGATCGGGGGTCACATGATCAGATGCCGCAGCGGTTCCCATTGGTCCTCCAGGAAGGTCCTGAAGGTGATAAACTTCTGTGGCAGCTTCCCATAGGTCCTTTTCTGGAAGGTCCTATACATGCTGCAGCTATATAAGCTTCGCATGACCGCACGGCCATGCGCTAGTGTACAATTGTAATCGTGTGTGTGTTGATGAGTGCAAGTCGTTCCTTAAAAAAACCATCCCTTGTGTATGACTGTTCGCGTAAGGTGTATGGCTGCAATCTAGCGCCCGGCTGAACTCATAGCATTTACACACGAAACAGTGCCTACTGCTGTGACCGCCAGTACGGTGCCACGCACCATCAGAGCGCTTCTTTAACCCAAGTCAGGGTGGTTAGTGGCGTCCGCCAGTACGGCACAGTTTGCACTCTCATGCTATTTAATTATTAGTTTTGTTACATGCGGTACTGCAGCCCTGTGACGCAACAGGGTTCGCTTCCTTCACACAGGGTGAAGATAACCCGTGTGTACCGCCATATAGTCCGTCATTACTTAGCAGCAGGTTCCATCTCTGCACGGTGGAACCCGGGCTGCGAACGCACCTTATTCTATCTTATTATTTGGTGCGTTCCGCTAGCCCTAACATTACACTAGCGCCAGGGTCTGGCTAGTAATGATGGACAAACAGCAATCCTTGCGGTATATCCAGCAGCTGGAGGGTAGGTTGGCGGCTCTCGAGAGCTCAACCTCAGCTGTGGATGTCACCGCAGTTGCTGTACAGGCTGCTAGCGTAGCTGCAGCAACCTTGTCCACTGCCACCCCTGTTCCGACATTATCTCGCCTCCCGCTGCCAAAATTTTTTTCTGGAGATAGCAAATCTTGTAGGGGATTCGTGAGTCAGTGCTCTGTTCACCTCGAGCTCCTGGCTGCACGTTTTCCCACAGAGCGGGCTAAGGTGGGATTTATTGTGTCTCTCTTGTCAGACAGGGCGTTGGAATGGTCTACGCCGCTGTGGGAGCGTGGTGATCATGTGGTGCATAGTGCTCCACTGTTCCTGAGCACTCTGAAAAAGGTCTTTTTAGGACCTCAAGTCACCCATGACACAGCGCTCCAACTGCTGGCACTAACTCAGGATGAGTCCTTGGTCAGCCATTTTACTGTCCACTTCCGCACTTTAGCTTCTGAGCTGGAGTGGTCGGATAAAGCCCTTATCCCCATATTTTGGAGGGGCCTGGCTGATCACGTTAAGGACGCTCTGGCCACTAGGGAGATTCCTGCCACACTGGAGGAGTTAATAACTGTCTCTACTCGAATTGACCTCCGTTTTAATGAGCGGAGGTTAGAGCAAACCCAGTGTAGGCAGAGGTTTCGGCTGGCTCCCAGCTTCGCCAAACCTCTGGAATCTCCGGTCCTGGTTCCTGAGTCACATGAGGCCATGGAAGTGTCACGAGCGGGATCTAAGTCCCACACCGCTTGTGCACTCAAGGTCTGTCATGTTTGCCAGCAGTCAGGACATCTTGCTACCAGATGTCCCCAGCGGTCAAGGAAAAGTCAGTGTATAGTGGTAGTAGGTGGAGGTACACTAGGCACGGCGACGTTTGCCTCCAAATTGTCCTTTAAGGGGATAATTATTATAGGCTCATCCTCCCACTCGGTAGAGCTCTGCGTGGATTCTGGGGAGGAGGGCAATTTTATGTCTTCTGCCTTCGCCCAACGTCACGCAATACCCCTGGTTATGTTAGCTCAACCATTAACGGTATGAGTGGTGAATGGGTCGACACTGCCCTCACAGATAACACACCAGACCATCCCTTTTACTCTGTCCATGTCGCCATCCCATCAGGAGATTATATCTCTGCTCATCATTCCTGAGGGAATTGATGAGGTCCTGTTGGGAATACCTTGGCTACGGTACCACACTCCTCACATCTAGTGGTCCTCAGGCAGAATTCTGGGATGGGGTGAATCTTGTGGGGGTAGGTGTCAGAGGGAGTGCGTTCAGGTTGCAACAACAGAGATACCCGCAGATCTATCCTCTCTCCCCAAGCAATATTGGTCTTATGCAGACGTGTTCTCCAAAAAGGTGGTGGAGACCCTTCCACCCCATCGCCCCTATGACTGTCCTATTGATTTCTTGCCTGGTGCTGAGCCTCCCTGGGGTCTAGTCTATCCGTTATCTCTCCCGGAGATGGAGGCAATGTCACAGTACATCCAGGAAAATCTGGCAAGAGGATTCATTAGGAAGTGAGTGTCACCTGCTGGGGCAGGGTTCTTCTTCGTGCAGAAGAAGAATGGGGAATTGCGTCCATGCATAGACTACAGGGGTCTTAACGCCATCACCGTTAAGAATAAGTATCCTTTGCCCTTGATATCTGAGCTCTTCGATAGGCTTCGGGGAGCAAGGGTATTTACTAAATTAGATCTGCGGGGTGCTTACAACCTGATTCGCATCCGTGAGGGGGATGAATGGAAGACGGCTTTTAACACCAGGGATGGGCACTATGAATATCTGGTGATGCCTTTTGGGCTCTGTAATGCCCCAGCCGTTTTCCAAGACTTTGTGAACGACATCTTCCGGGATATGCTCTCCACCTCGGTCGTAGTCTATCTGGATGATATTCTCATCTACTCTCCAGATATTGACTCCCACCGGAGAGATGTTTGCAAAGTCTTCGACCTCCTACTGGCAAACTCCCTCTATGCCAAGTTGGAGAAGTGTATGTTCGAGCAGGAGTCCTTACCTTTCCTGGGCTATATCATCTCCGCCCAGGGATTGGCTATGGATCCTGCCAAACTACAGGCTGTGATGGACTGGCAGGAACCCCATTCTCTTAAAGCGGTGCAGTGCTTTATGGGGTTCATTAATTATTATCGCCAGTTCATTCCGCACTTCTCAACTTTGGTAGCTCCCTTGGTGGCCCTCACCAAGAAGGGAGCAAATCCCAAATTGTGGTCTGAGGAGGTCTCCAAGGCCTTTAACTCCATAAAGTCACACTTCGCTAGTGCTCCCATCCTACATCGCCCCGATGTAGATAAGCCATTTATCATGGAGGTGGATGCCTCATCTGTTGGTGCTGTAGCAGTTTTCTTCCAAAAGGATGCTCAAGGTCGGAAGCATCCTTGCTTATTCTTTTGTAAGACCTTCTCACCAGCAGAGAGGAATTATTCCATCGGGGACAGGGAGTTGCTAGCCATGAAGTTGGCTTTCTCGGAGTGGAGACATCTCTTGGAGGGAGCTCCCTTCCAAGTCTTCACAGATCATAAAAATTTGGTGTACCTGCAGACAGCCCAGCGGTTAAATTCTCGCCAGGTAAGATGGTCCTTGTTCTTCTCCCGGTTTCATTTCACCCTCCATTTTTTTTCTGGGGAGAAGAACATTCGGGCCGATGCTATCTTTCGCTCCGTTGTGTCATCTGTGGAGGAGGAAGAGGAGCCTCGGCTTATTGTCTCCACCGAGAGCTTGAGAACTGTGGCCCCGGTTTCGCTAGAGTCTGTGCCTCTGGGCAAGACTTTTGTACCATCCAGTTTGCAACCGGAGGTTCTCTCTTGGGCACACTCGTCCAGGGTGGGTGGACATTTTGGTTCCAAAAGGACATCTGAGTTACTGGCGAGGGCATACTGGTGGCCGCATATGGCTCATGATGTTGCAGAATATGTTCGGGCGTGTGTCTCTTGCACCAAGAACAAGTCCCATCGGCAACGGCCAGCTGGTTTGCTTTACCCTCTACCGGTGGCGGACAGGCCCTGGGAGATGGTCGGGATGGACTTTGTAGTGGGCTTACCCAAGTCTCGTAACTGCACCATTATCTGGGTGATCACCGACCATTTTTCCAAAATGGTGCAATTGGTGCCTCTTCCACGGCTACCTTCTGCACGGGCTCTGGCTGTGTTGTTCATCAAACATATCTTTCTCCTACACGGTATGCCAGACAAAATTGTTAGTGACCCGGGTCCCCAGTTTGAGTCTCGATTCTGGAGAGAGCTTTGTCGTCTACTCAGTATTGAGTTGAATCTCTCTTCGGCATATGATCCCAAGACGAATGGGTTGGTAGAGAGGGCCAACCAGACCTTGGTCACATATTTACGACATTTTTTTTCTGCCAGGCAGGATGACTGGGCATCCTTGCTACTTTGGGCAGAGTTTGCACTTAACAACTCCATAGCCGACTCCACCGGTCAGACTCCATTCCTCCTAAATTACGGCCAGCATCCGCGTGTTCCTGTGCCCATGCCTGTGTCTTCCGCCGACTCCAGGGTAGCAGACTGGGCTGTGGAGGCACGGGAAATTTGGGACCGCACTCAGGATGCCATTCGGGCCTCCAAGGAGAGAATGAGGTCCTCCGCCGATGCTCATCGGCGCCCCGCTCCGACCTTTGCTCCTGGCGACTTAGTGTGGCTCTCCGCCCATAACATCAGGCTGCGTGTTGAGTCCACTAAGTTTGCACCTCGCTACTTGGGTCCCCTCAAGGTCCTCGAACAGGTTAACCCTTTGGTCTACCGTCTGGCCCTTCCTCCAAGCTTCGGTATCACCAACACCTTTCATGTGTCCCTCTTGAAACCGTATACATGTCCCGGTTTTCCGAGTCATCTGCCGGGACATCGGGTTCATCTACGGACGATTACGAGGTGAATGGTATTTTGGGGTGCAAGGTGGTACGTGGCAAAAAATTCTATTTGGTGGATTGGAAGGGTTATGGCCCAGAGGACAGGCCCTGGGAGCCTGCTGAACACATTCGAGCTCCACAGCTCATTGTTGCCTTCAAGCGTAGCGAGGTCCAAGGAGGGGGGGACCCTAGGGGTGGGTAATGTTAGGTGTCGAGTTCCCGCCTCTGCACAGGGGGAATCTCGAACTATCTCTGCTGCAGTCTCCCATTCTTCTCCAGCCACAGTGGAGTCTGCTCAGCGGAGACATCAGTCCCAGCGTCTTGCTCAGTCTCACTCTGTGCATAGGGTTACTGCTGCTTTTCCTGCTTCTGCCATTGAAGCCAGTGCTGGGCAGCGGCGAGCAGACACTTTTGGGACTAAGTCCTGCTTTTTCCCTTTTGAGCATGCCCAGGGTGAGATCTCCCGTTGGAGATCGAGGGTCACATGCTTAGATGCTGCAGCGGTTCCCATTAGTCCTCCAGGAAGGTCCTGAAGGTGCTAAACTTCTGTGGCAGCTTCCCATTGGTCCTTTTCTGGAAGGTCCTATACATGCTGCAGCTATATAAGCTTCACATGACCGCACGGCCATGCGCTAGTGTACAATTGCAATCGTCTGTGTGTTGATGAGTGCAAGTTGTTCCTTAAAAAACCCATCCCTTGTGTATGACTGTTCGCGTAAGGTGTATGGCTGCAATCTAGCGCCCGGCTGAACTCACAGCGTTTACACATGAAAAATCGCCTACTGCTGTGACTGCCAGTAAGGTGCCATGCGCCATTAGAGCGCTTGTTTAACCCAAGTCAGGGTGGTTAGTGGCGTCCGCTAGTACGGCACAGTTCGCACTCTCGTGCTATTTAATTATTAGTTTTGTTACGTGCGGTACTGCGGCCCTGTGACGCAACAGGGTTCGTTTCCTTCACACAGGGTGAAGTTAACCCGTGTGTGTATTCACATTGTACCGCCATATAGTCCGTCATTACTTGGCAGCAGGTTCCATCTCTGCACGGTGGACCCCAGGCTGCGAACGCACCTTATTCTATCTTATTATGTGGTGCGTTCTGCTAGCCCTAACACAGTGGGCCTGATTTATTCACTAGTCTCCCATATAAAAAAAAGGGGAGATTAATATTGGCAAATCTGTGGATCTGCGCCAGTCCTGTCTGTGGTATCTGTCAGTCATTTTCTGCCACAGAAACTATACTGTTAAACAGTGGGCCTGATTTATTCACTAGTCTCCCATATAGAAAAAGGGGAGATTAATATTGGCAAATCTGTGCATGTGCGCCAGTCCTGTCTGTGGTATCTGTCAGTCATTTTCTGCCACAGAAACTATACTGTAGTACAGTGGGCCTGATTTATTCACTAGTCTCCCATATAAAAAAGGGGAGATTAATATTGGCAAATCTGTGCATCTGCGCCAGTCCTGTCTGTGTTATCTGTCAGTCATTTTCTGCCACCGAAACTATACTGTAATACAGTGGGCCTGATTTATTCACTAGTCTCCCATATAAAAAAAGGGGGATATTAATATTGGCAAATCTGTGCATCTGTGCCAGTCCTGTCTGTGGTATTTGTCAGTCATTTTCTGCCACAGAAACTATACTGTAATACAGTGGGCCTGATTTATTCACTAGTCTCCCATATAAAAAAGGGGAGATTAATATTGGCAAATCTGTGCATCTGTGCCAGTCCTGTCTGTGGTATCTGTAAGTCATTTTCTGCCACAGAAACTATACTGCAATACAGTGGGCCTGATTTATTCACTAGTCTCCCATATAAAAAAAAGGGGAGATTAATATTGGCAAATCTGTGCATCTGCGCCAGTCCTGTCTGTGGTATCTGCCAGTCATTTTCTGCCACAAAAACTATACTGTAATACAGTGGGCCTGATTTATTCACTAGTCTCCCATATAAAAAAAGGGGAGATTAATATTGGCAAATCTGTGCATCTGTGCCATTCCTGTCTGTGGTATCTGTCAGTCATTTTCTGCCACAGAAACTATACTGTAATACAGTGGGCCTGATTTATTCACTAGTCTCCCATATAAAAAAGGGGAGATTCATATTGGCAAATCTGTGCATCTGTGCCAGTCCTGTCTGTGGTATCTGTCAGTCATTTTCTGCCACATAAACTATACTGTAATACAGTGGGCCTGATTTATTCACTAGTCTCCCATATAAGAAAGGGGAGATTAATATTGGGAAATCTGTGCATCTGCGCCAGTCCTGTCTGTGGTATCTTTCAGTCATTTTCTGCCACAGAAACTATACTGTAATAGAGTGGGCCTGATTTATTCACTAGTCTCCCATATAAAAAAAGGGGAGATTAATATTGGGAAATCTGTGCATCTGCGCCAGTCCTGTCTGTGGTATCTTTCAGTCATTTTCTGCCACAGAAACTATACTGTAATAGAGTGGGCCTGATTTATTCACTAGTCTCCCATATAAAAAAAGGGAGATTAATATTGGCAAATCTGTGCATCTGCGCCAGTCCTGTCTGTGGTATCTGCCAGTCATTTTCTGCCACAAAAACTATACTGTAATACAGTGGGCCTGATTTATTCACTAGTCTCCCATATAAAAAAGGGGAGATTAATATTGGCAAATCTGTGCATCTGTGCCATTCCTGTCTGTGGTATCTGTCAGTCATTTTCTGCCACAGAAACTATACTGTAATACAGTGGGCCTGATTTATTCACTAGTCTCCCATATAAGAAAGGGGAGATTAATATTGGGAAATCTGTGCATCTGCGCCAGTCCTGTCTGTGGTATCTTTCAGTCATTTTCTGCCACAGAAACTATACTGTAATAGAGTGGGCCTGATTTATTCACTAGTCTCCCATATAAAAAAAGGGGAGATTAATATTGGGAAATCTGTGCATCTGCGCCAGTCCTGTCTGTGGTATCTTTCAGTCATTTTCTGCCACAGAAACTATACTGTAATAGAGTGGGCCTGATTTATTCACTAGTCTCCCATATAAAAAAGGGGAGATTAATATTGGCAAATCTGTGCATCTTCGCCAGTCCTGTCTGTGGTATCTGTCAGTCATTTTCTGCCACAGAAACTATACTGTAATACAGTGGGCCTGATTTATTCACTAGTCTCCCATATAAGAAAGGGGAGATTAATATTGGGAAATCTGTGCATCTGCGCCAGTCCTGTCTGTGGTATCTTTCAGTCATTTTCTGCCACAGAAACTATACTGTAATACAGTGGGCCTGATTTATTCACTAGTCTCCCATATAAAAAGGGGAGATTAATATTGCCTAATCTGTGCATCTGTGCCAGTTCTGTCTGTGGTATCTTTCAGTCATTTTCTGCCACAGAAACTATACTGTAATAGAGTGGGCCTGATTTATTCACTAGTCTCCCATATAAAAAAAGGGGAGATTAATATTGGCAAATCTGTGCATCTGCGCCAGTCCTGTCTGTGTTATCTGTCAGTCATTTTCTGCCACAGAAACTATACTGTAATACAGTGGGCCTGATTTATTCACTAGTCTCCCATATAAAAAAAGGGGAGATTAATATTGGCAAATCTGTGCATCTGTGCCAGTCCTGTCTGTGGTATCTGTCATGTTGTGAATTCTGCTCTTGGGCTCCCTCCGGTGGTTATGAGTGGTAGTGCTGCGGTAGTTGGATCGCAGCATTTATCAGGTGTATCCATTTTGTGCAATCTGGGCTGGGCTATTTAAGTCCTGCTTTATCCTTTAGTCAGTGCCAGTTGTCCATTGTTTTTGGAGGATTGACATCCATACCTGGTCTCTCCTGGTCTGCTGTTCATTTCTTCAAAGATAAGTTCTGGCCTTGTTTTTGCTGTCCACCTGCTGTGGACCATATAGTTCTGTGCATTTTCATGTTTTGTTTTGTCCAGCTTTGTCTGTGAAGGATTTTTTGCAGCCAAGCTGTGTCTCTGGAGATGCAGATATACCCGCCATGTCTTTAGTCAGATAGTCAGATGTGGTGATTTGTATTTTCTGTGGTGGATATTTTCTAGCGTTTTTATACTGACCGCATAGTACTCTGTTCTTTTCTTTCTTTTTAGCTAGTATGGCCTCCTATGCTAAATTCTGATTTCATGTCTGCGTATGTTATTTCCCTCTCCTCTCACTGTCAATATTTGTGGGGGGCTATCTATCCTTTGGGGATTTTCTCTGAGGCAAGATAGGTTTCCTGTTTCTGTCTTTAGGGGAAGTTAGTTCTTAGACTGTGTCGAGGGGTCTAGGGAGTGTTAGGTACCCCCCACGGCTACTTCTAGTTGCGCTGCTAGGTTCAGGGTTTGCGGTCAGTACAGGGACCACCTTCTCCAGAGTCCGTCTCATGCTGCTCCTAGGCCACCAGATCATAACACTGTCAGTCATTTTCTGCCACAGAAACCATACTGTAATACAGTGGGCCTGATTTATTCACTAGTCTCCTGTTGTGGATTCTGTTTTTGGGCTCCCTCTGGTGGTTACAGATGGTACTGGGTGACTTGTGTTCTCTGCGGTCTCTGGTGTCCACCTGTTCTATCAGGATATGGGAGTTTCCTATTTAACCTGGCTTTCTTGTCATTTCCTCGCCGGCTATCAATGTAATCAGTGTGTCTTGTTACCTCTGCTTCCCGCTTCTGTAATCTTCAGGACAAGCTAAGTTTTTGATTTTCCTGTTCCACGTTTTGCTTAATTTTTTGTCTTAGTCCAGCTTGCAGATATGTGATTCCTTTTTGCTGGTTGCTCTAGTGGGCTGATATTACTCCTCATGTTCCATGAGTTGGCACATGAGTTCAAGTAATTTCAGGATGGTGTTTTGTAGGGTTTTTCGCTGACCGCGCAGTTCACTTTTGTATCATCTGCTATCTAGCTTTAGCGGGCCTCATTTTGCTGAATCTGTTTTCATAACTACGTATGTGCCTTCCTCTCATTTCCCCGTCATTACATGTGGGGGGCTGCTATTTCTGTGGGGTGTTTCTCTGGAGGCAAGAGAGGTCTGTGTTTCTTCTAATAGGGGAAGTTAGTCCTTCGGCTGGCGCGAGACGTCTAGGAATCATCGTAGGCACGTTCCCCGGCTACAGCTAGTTGTGTGTTTAGGTTCAGGATCGCGGTCAGCTCAGTTTCCATCACCCTAGAGCTTGTTTTGTTTTTTGCGCTTGTCCTTTTGTGATCTCCTGCCATTGGGATCATGACAGTATAGCCGGCCAAAAAAGTGGTAATCGTATTGGCTGAAGTAGGAGGAAAAGTAGTCTGAGGAAGTTTTTTTTTTTTTCCCTCAGAGTTTGCTGCCTAGCCTTAATTGCAGCCTGGCTGCGTCTTACCTCCTCTTAATCCTTGAATGGCTCTGACCTCAGCTGTTTATCATGGACGTCCAGAGTTTGGCTTCCAGCCTGAATAATCTTGCTGCTAAGGTTCAAAATATACAAGATTTTGTTGTACATGCTCCTATGTCTGAACCTAGAATTCCTATCCCAGAGTTTTTTTCTGGAGATAGATCTAGTTTTCTGAATTTTAGGAACAATTGCAAGTTGTTTCTTTCTTTGAAATCTCGCTCCTCTGGAGACCCTGCTCAGCAAGTCAAGATTGTAATATCTTTCCTGCGGGGTGACCCTCAGAATTGGGCATTTGCATTGGCACCAGGGGATCCTGCGTTGCTCAATGTGGATGCGTTTTTTCTGGCATTGGGTTTGCTCTATGAGGAACCTAACCTAGAGATTCAGGCTGAAAAAGCTTTATTGGCTCTCTCTCAGGGGCAAGATGAAGCAGAAATATATTGTCAGAAATTTCGGAAATGGTCGGTGCTTACTCAGTGGAATGAGTGCGCCCTGGCTGCAAGATTCAGAGATGGCCTTTCTGAGGCCATTAAAGATGTTATGGTGGGGTTCCCTGCGCCTACAGGTCTGAATGAGTCTATGACTATGGCTATTCAGATTGATCGGCGTTTACGGGAGCGCAAACCTGTGCACCATTTGGCGGTGTCTTCTGAACAGGCACCTGAGACAATGCAATGTGATAGAATTCAGTCCAGAAGTGAACGGCAAAACTATAGGCGGAAAAATGGGTTGTGTTTTTATTGTGGTGATTCAGCTCATGTTATATCAGCATGCTCTAAACGCACAAAAAAGGTTGATAAGTCTGTTGCCATTAGTACTTTACAGTCTAAGTTCATTCTGTCTGTGACTCTGATTTGTTCATTATCAGCCATTTCCGTCGATGCCTATGTGGATTCAGGCGCTGCCCTGAGTCTTATGGATTGGTCATTTGCCAACCGCTGTGGGTTTAGTCTGGAGCCTCTGGAAGTCCCTATTCCTTTGAAAGGAATTGACTCTACACCTTTGGCTATGAATAAACCTCAGTACTGGACACAAGTGACCATGCGTATGACTCCCGTTCATCAGGAGGTGATTCGCTTCCTGGTACTGTATAATTTACATGATGTCTTAGTGCTTGGTCTGCCATGGTTACAAACTCATAACCCAGTCTTGGACTGGAAAACGATGTCTGTGTTAAGCTGGGGATGTCAGGGGGTTCATGATGATGCACCTCCGATTTCTATCGCTTCATCTACTCCTTCTGAGGTTCCTGTATTTTTGTCTGATTATCGGGATGTTTTTGAGGAGCCTAAGCTCAATTCGCTTCCTCCTCACAGGGATTGCGATTGTGCTATAGATTTGATTCCTGGCAGTAAATTTCCTAAAGGTCGTTTGTTCAATCTGTCAGTGCCAGAGCATACTGCTATGCGGGATTATGTTAAGGAGTCCTTGGAAAAGGGACATATCCGTCCATCTTCATCCCCTTTGGGAGCAGGTTTTTTTTTCGTGGCCAAAAAAGATGGTTCCTTGAGGCCTTGTATAGATTACCGTCTTTTGAATAAGATTACAGTCAAATATCAGTATCCTTTGCCATTGTTGACTGATTTGTTCGCTCGCATTAAGGGGGCTAAATGGTTTACTAAGATTGATCTTCGGGGTGCGTATAATCTTGTGCGGATAAAGCAGGGTGATGAGTGGAAAACCGCATTTAATACGCCTGAGGGCCATTTTGAGTGTTTGGTGATGCCTTTTGGACTTTCTAATGCTTCTTCTGTCTTCCAGTCCTTTATGCACGATATTTTCCGTGAATATCTGGATAAATTTATGATTGTGTATTTGGATGATGTTTTGGTTTTTTCTGATGACTGGGAGTCCCATGTTCAGCAGGTTAGGAAGGTGTTTCAGGTCCTGCGGGCCAATTCTTTGTTTGTAAAAGGTTCAAAGTGTCTCTTTGGAGTCCAGAAGATTTCTTTTTTGGGGTATATTTTTTCCCCTTCTACTATTGAGATGGATCCCGTCAAGGTTCAGGCTATTTGTGACTGGACGCAGCCTACATCTCTTAAGAGTCTACAGAAGTTCTTGGGCTTTGCTAATTTTTATCGTTGTTTCAACTAATTTTTCTAGTGTTGTTAAGCCTTTGACGGATTTGACTAAGAAGGGTGCTGATGTTGCTGATTGGTCTCCTGCGGCTGTGGAGGCCTTTCAGGAACTTAAGCGCCGGTTTTCTTCTGCTCCTGTGTTGCGTCAGCCAGATGTGTCGCTTCCTTTTCAGGTTGAGGTTGATGCTTCCGAGATTGGAGCGGGGGCGGTTTTGTCACAGAGAAGCTCCGATTGCTCAGTGATGAAGCCATGTGCGTTCTTTTCTAGAAAGTTTTCGCCCACTGAGCGGAATTATGATGTTGGTAATCGGGAGCTTTTGGCCATGAAGTGTGCATTTGAGGAGTGGCGTCATTGGCTTGAGGGTGCTAGACATCGTGTGGTGGTCTTGACTGATCACAAAAATCTGATTTACCTTGAGTCTGCCAAGCGTCTGAATCCTAGACAGGCTCGTTGGTCACTGTTTTTCTCCCGTTTCGATTTTGTGGTTTCATACCTGCCAGGTTCAAAGAATGTGAAGGCGGATGCTCTTTCTAGGAGTTTTGTGCCTGACTCCCCTGGAAATTCTGAGCCCACTGGTATCCTTAGGGATGGGGTGATTTTGTCGGCTGTCTCCCCAGACTTGCGACGTGCTTTGCAGGAGTTTCAGGCGGATAAACCTGATCGTTGTCCGCCTGAAAGACTGTTTGTTCCGGATAATTGGACCAGTAGAGTCATCTCCGAGGTCCATTCTTCTGCGTTGGCAGGTCATCCTGGAATATTT
Source organism: Ranitomeya imitator (assembly GCF_032444005.1). Taxonomy (NCBI): domain Eukaryota; kingdom Metazoa; phylum Chordata; class Amphibia; order Anura; family Dendrobatidae; genus Ranitomeya; species Ranitomeya imitator. The sequence goes on along the minus strand of NC_091284.1, from coordinate 272,227,800 downwards.
GGTACTAGAGACTTGGTGGCCAGGTCTTTTTGGTGGCCTTCCTTGTCGAGGGATGTGCGTTCTTTTGTGCAGTCTTGTGAAGTTTGCGCTCGGGCTAAGCCTTGCTGTTCTCGGGCCAGTGGATTGTTGTCACCTTTGCCTATCCCGAAGAGGCCTTGGATACACATTTCCATGGACTTTATTTCGGATCTCCCTGTCTCTCAAAAAATGTCCGTCATCTGGGTTGTGTGTGACCGCTTTTCTAAGATGGTTCATCTGGTACCCTTGCCTAAGTTACCTTCCTCCTCTGAGTTGGTCCCTCTGTTTTTTCAGAACGTGGTTCGTTTGCATGGGATTCCGGAGAACATCGTTTCTGACAGGGGATCCCAGTTTGTGTCTAGATTTTGGCGGACGTTCTGTGCTAAGATGGGCATTGATTTGTCCTTTTCGTCTGCATTCCATCCTCAGATGAATGGCCAGACGGAACGAACTAATCAGACCTTGGAAACTTATTTAAGGTGTTTTGTTTCTGCTGATCAAGATGACTGGGTTACCTTTTTGCCGCTTGCCGAATTTGCCCTTAATAATCGGGCTAGTTCTGCTACCTTGGTTCCTCCTTTCTTTTGTAATTCGGGGTTTCATCCTCGTTTTTCCTCTGGTCAGGTGGAGCCTTCTGATTGTCCTGGAGTGGACATGGTGGTGGATAGGTTGCATCAGATTTGGAGTCATGTGGTGGACAATTTGAAGTTGTCCCAGGAGAGGGCTCAGCAGTTTGCTAATAGCCGTCGCCGCGTGGGTCCTCGACTTCGTGTTGGGGACTTGGTGTGGTTGTCTTCTCGTTTTGTTCCTATGAAGGTCTCTTCTCCTAAGTTCAAGCCTCGGTTCATCGGTCAATATAGGATCTTGGAAATTCTTAACCCTGTGTCGTTTCGTTTGGATCTCCCGGCATCGTTTGCTATTCATAATGTGTTCCATCGGTCGTTGTTGCGGAAGTATGAGGTACCTGTTTTTCCTTCGCTTGAGCCTCCTGCTCCGGTGCTGGTGGAGGGAGAATTGGAGTATGTTGTGGAGAAGATCTTGGATTCTCGTGTTTCCAGACGGAAACTCCAATATTTGCTCAAGTAGAAGGGTTATGGTCAGGAGGATAATTCTTGGGTGGTTGCCTCTGATGTTCATGCTGCTGATTTGGTCCGTGCATTTCATAGGGCTCATCCTGGTCGCTGTTGTGAATTCTGTGGCTGAATTCACTCCTGTGGTCACAAGTGGTACTGCAGCTTCTGAGCTTCCTCCCTCAGGTGTTCTGGTGAGCTCGTTAACTGCTTCATTACTTAACTCCGCCTGATGCTGCTTCCTTGCTCCTTGTCAATGTTTCAGTGTTGGATCTGAGCTTCTCCTGATTGTTCCTGTGACCTGCTGCTCTGTATAGCTAAGTGCTTTTTGCTTTTTTGTTGCTTTTTTTCTGTCCAGCTTGTCTTTTGTTTTGCTGGAAGCTCTGAGACGCAAAGGGTGTACCGCCGTGCCGTTAGTTCGGCACGGTGGGTTTTTTTTTTGCCCCTTTGTGTGGTTTTGCTTTAGGGTTTTTTGTAGACTGCAAAGTTCGCTTTACTGTCCTCGCTCTGTCCTAGAATATCGGGCCCCACTTTGCTGAATCTATTTCATCCCTACGTTTTGTCTTTTCATCTTACTCACAGTCATTATATGTGGGGGGCTGCCTTTTCCTTTGGGGAATTTCTCTGGGGCAAGTCAGGCCTATTTTTCTATCTTCAGGCTAGCTAGTTTCTTAGGCTGTGCCGAGTTGCCTAGGTAGTTGTTAGGCGCAATCCACAGCCGCTTTTAGTTGTGTTTAGGATAGGATCAGGTGTGCAGCCTACAGAGTTTCCACGTCTCAGAGCTCGTTCTTGTATTTTTGGGTATTTGTCAGATCACTGTGTGCGCGCTGATCGCTAAGCACACTGTGTTTCTGGATTGCCTTCATAACACCTGTCATTAGCAAACATAACAGTACAAGGAGCCAAACTAATGATTCTCAATAGAGGGAAAGAAAAAGTTCTGACATCATTTTTTTTTTTCTCTGCTCTGTGTTCACTTTTTTTTTTTCCCCTAGACATTTGGGTGATTCTGGACACAGGTGTGGACATGGATATTCAGGGTCTGTGCTCTTCAATGGATAATCTCGTTATAAATGTACAAAAAATTCAAGATACTATTGATCAGAAATCTATGTTAGAACCAAGAATTCCTCTTCCTGATTTGTTTTTTGGAGATAGAACTAAGTTTCTAAGTTTCAAAAATAATTGTAAGCTATTTCTGGCCTTGAAACCTCATTCTTCTTGTAATCCTATTCAACAGGTTTTGATTATTATTTCTTTTTTGCGCGGCGACCCTCAAGACTGGGCATTTTCTCTTGCGCCAGGAGACCCTGCATTGAGTAGTGTCGATGCGTTTTTCCTGGCGCTCGGATTGCTGTACGATGAGCCTAATTCAGTGGATCAGGCTGAGAAAAATTTGCTGGCTTTGTGCCAGGGTCAGGATGATATAGAAGTATATTGTCAGAAATTTAGGAAATGGTCAGTACTCACTCAGTGGAATGAATCTGCGCTGGCAGCTTTGTTCAGAAAGGGTCTCTCTGAGGCTCTTAAGGATGTCATGGTGGGATTTCCTATGCCTGCTGGTTTGAATGAGTCTTTGTCTTTGGCCATTCAGATCGGTCGACGCTTGCGCGAGCGTAAATCTGTGCACCATTTGGCGGTACTGCCTGAGGTTAAACCTGAGCCTATGCAGTGCGATAGGACTATGACTAGAGTTGAACGGCAGGAATACAGACGTCTGAATGGTCTGTGTTTCTACTGTGGTGATTCCACTCATGCTATTTCTGATTGTCCTAAGCGCACTAAGCGGTCCGCTAGGTCTGCCGTCATTGGTACTGTACAGTCCAAATTCCTTCTGTCCATTACCTTGATATGCTCTTTGTCGTCGTTTTCTGTCATGGCGTTTGTGGATTCGGGCGCTGCCCTGAATCTGATGGATTTGGATTATGCTAAACGTTGTGGGTTTTTCTTGGAGCCTTTGCGGTGTCCTATTCCATTGAGAGGAATTGATGCTACACCTTTGGCCAAGAATAAACCTCAATACTGGGCCCAGCTGACCATGTGCATGGCTCCTGCACATCAGGAAGTTATTCGCTTTCTGGTGTTGCATAATCTGCATGATGTGGTCGTGTTGGGGTTGCCATGGCTACAAACCCATAATCCAGTATTGGATTGGAATTCCATGTCGGTATCCAGCTGGGGTTGTCAGGGGGTACATGGTGATGTTCCATTTTTGTCGATTTCGTCATCCACCCCTTCTGAGGTCCCAGAGTTCTTGTCTGATTATCAGGATGTATTTGAAGAGCCCAAGTCCGATGCTCTACCTCCGCATAGGGATTGTGATTGTGCTATCAATTTGATTCCTGGTAGTAAATTCCCTAAAGGTTGATTATTTAATTTATCCGTGCCCGAACACGCCGCTATGCGCAGTTATGTGAAGGAATCCCTGGAGAAGGGACATATTCGCCCATCGTCATCACCACTGGGAGCAGGGTTCTTCTTTGTAGCCAAGAAGGATGGTTCGCTGAGACCGTGTATTGATTGCCGCCTTCTTAATAAGATCACTGTTAAATTTCAGTATCCCTTGCCATTGTTATCTGACTTGTTTGATCGGATTAAGGGGGCTAGTTGGTTCACTAAGATAGATCTTCGTGGTGCGTATAATCTGGTGAGAATCAGGCAAGGAGATGAATGGAAAACTGCATTCAATACGCCCGAGGGTCATTTTGAGTATCTAGTGATGCCGTTCGGACTTGCCAATGCTCCATCTGTGTTTCAGTCTTTTATGCATGACATCTTCCGTGAGTATCTGGATAAATTCCTGATTGTTTACTTGGATGACATTTTGATTTTCTCAGATGATTGGGAGTCTCATGTGAAGCATGTCAGAATGGTTTTTCAGGTCCTGCGTGCTAACTCTTTGTTTGTGAAGGGATCAAAGTGTCTCTTCGGTGTGCAGAAAGTTTCATTTTTGGGGTTCATCTTTACCCCTTCTACTATCGAGATGGATCCAGTTAAGGTCCAAGCCATCCAGGATTGGATTCAGCCGACATCTCTGAAAAGTCTGCAAAAGTTCCTGGGCTTTGCTAATTTTTATCGTCGCTTCATCTGTAATTTTTCTAGCATTGCCAAACCATTGACCGATTTGAC